>NC_089840.1:232168820-234846320 GCF_035609145.1 Eleutherodactylus coqui | reverse complement strand
CGGCGTCGGCTCCAGCAGCCTGGAGCCCTGTGTCGAGGTCATGCCAGCAGCTTGGGTTGGCCAGTGGGCGGCGGCGTGGGCGTGCCCGCCCGTAGGGTGCCGCCCGCACTCCTCTGTGCTTCTTATACAGCAGTGGGTGGAGTTGCCTCCTCCCACTCTCCACCCCTGGGCGGAACCTTGTGGTTAAAAGACTGGCAGTGAACTGAGCTCATTGCCAGTTATTGGTTCTGCATGCACCTAGCCAGTCTGTCTGCGGTTCTCCTCAGCCAGTCCCTAGTTGCCGGTCAGCTCCCTCTGGTTCCCTATTTCTCTGTCTGTTTTTGTTGGTTCTGTTCGCCTCTAATCTAGTCTGGCCCAGTCAGCACTAGTTGCTATCCAGCACCCTGCCAGTTTGCCTGTGAGTTCCATCTCCAGCCTTGTAAGTTTTGTTGGTCTGATTCATCTGCCTCCGCTGTCGGCACTCTGTTCCCCCCATTAGGTAGTTTCCTTCTTGTCAGCCGCCAGGTCCCTAGCCAGGGCAGGGACTGCCGCCCAGTTGTCCGCCTGGGGTTAGCCAGGGCCGAGGCAAGTAGGCAGGGACAGTGGGGTGCGGGAAGATCAGGGCACCCCACTTGGCGCTCGGGGGGCAGAGTGCCGTAACAGCGTGTCTCCTTATAAAACTGCATGTATGAGGCCTTAGGTTTAGCAATACTGGGGATATCATTCAGCAGTATGCCCATGGACAATTGCGAGTTGTGCCTAAGAGTCTCGGGCAACTTTCTTCGAACAGCAAACAGACAGGTCCTCCGGGTTCTGTCCGATATGCTTGACACGGCACAGTACAAGTCTTACTCTCATGCAAGACACAAAAATAGGACATACAGTGATTTTTCTAACTCGGACCATTCAAATGAATGGGTTCTTTTACCATGTGGGTTCTGTCCATATCACAATTGGACGCAGCTCATGCTAGTATATCGCCCATTTGTATGAGCCCTTATCTTTATACATGAATTACTGCTCAGAACTCGCCACTTTGTATAGGTAGCCAGAGAATGTAATATCACATGAGTTAGGAAATGGTAACAGTGGTGTAATAATGCCAGCTGGACAGAAGAAAGCATAACTAGGTGTCGCCTTAAAAGCAGTCGCCTTTCGCAAAACTAAAGCCTCATGTCCACGGGGAAAATCAGGCCCGCCGCGGATTCTCCATGTAGAATCCGTAGCGGGTCCCTCCTGCCCCGCGGACATGAGGCTAAAAATCAGAATAAACTCACCTGCTCCGGACGATGCGGATCTTCCTTCCTTCCTTCCCGGACGGATCTTCTTTCTTCGGCCCGGCGGATGTGTTCAGCACCCTGGCGGAGCACCGCGCGCATGCGCCGGGCACATCCGCCGGGCCGAAGAAAGAAGATCCGGCAGCGAAGGAAGGAAGATCCGCATCGTTCGGAGCAGGTGAGTTTAATTCTGGTACGGGTCTACCGCGGATCCGGACAGCTTCCATAGGCTTCAATAGAAGCCTGCGGGAGCAGTCCACGTGGGAGACCCGCACGAAAAGGGAGCATGTCCATTTTTTTTCCCGCACGCGGATCCACGCCTGACGGGAAAAATGACATCCACAGGTGTTTAACTACCTGTGGGAGTCCAATGCATTCTATGGGGTGTGGATCCGCATGCGGGTGATCCGCTGCGGATTTTAATTCTGCTTTTCCCCGTGGACATGAGGCCTAAGGGTGTCTCCCAGTAGTCAGACTCCCCTAAAACTCAGTAGGGCTGAATTATGTAATAGTCAAGCAATCAAATAAACCATAACATGGGGCTCGTGTCAGCACTAGTAGGTAACAAGAATGCAAGAATAGTGAATGACTAATAGATGACAGGTGATAGTAATTGGATACTGATATTATATAATAGAGCAAATAGACAACAGGTAATCAAACTGACCCAAACTCTACGGCCAGCTGAAAACGCCATAAACGTGTTTATTCAAGTGCCTGTGTGAGAGTGGCCTAAGTCTTCCCCGAACTCTAAGGCCTCCCTCACACGGGCGTTGGGCAAAGTGCTGCAATTTCATTTTCACTTGTAGCCAAAGTTTAGCACCTCTATCATTTTCATTTGGCGGGAGACAAAGGAGTTTACTTGGCTATTTGATTGTATTCGCTATGGAAAGAAAAGGAGACTGGTCTATGTAAGACAGTTTATTGAGAATATTGTAATTATTGCAATTGTTGATTTGCAATGTTAACTTTTCTGTAAAAGAAAAGAAAACTACTTTTTGACCCATAATAAAGGTTACGTCTTCTAGGTAGATGTAGTTAAACTGGACCATTTTGCCAACTGGCAATTGATCATATTTTATTATCCTATGACTAGAGCAGATTTTCATCCTCTGGAAGTAAACAATAAAGGTTAAAGCGTTTATCCAACCTTTTAAAATTGATTGCCTGTCCTCGGGATAGGTCATCAGTATCTGATCGGTGGAGGTCTTCCCCGAGTGCTGCAGCCTCCTCAATGTCTACGTCTGATCACGGCTGCTATAAATAATGAGTATGAACTGGTTCATGCCCAAATGTCATCTTTAAAGAGGCTGTGGAGCTCGCACCAACATTGCAGCCTGTTCAATCAGATGACTGGTGGGGATCCTGCGCAACGAACACCCAACAATCAGACATTGACGGCCTATTAAGATTGGATAAACCCTCTAAAGCAGAGACTGGGTCTATTCTTTACTATTTTGAAAGCATAATAGAAAATCCTAAACTTTTGAGTTGTACAAAAGTTTGCCGATGAGTTTTTGAAAAGTTGTCTGATTCTGTCACGGCCAGCAGGTGGCGACAGTCAGCCTGGATTGCATTGATGATAAGAAATGCTAGTTTTATTTTACTCACCATTGGTCTATGATACTTGTAATGTTTTTATGTCAGGTGTTCGTCATACATTTGTCACGTATTAATGAAATGCAACACCAAAGAAATACAACAACGTGGGAACAAACCTATTCCTGAGGGGACAAATCCTCTGTGATTGTGATGAATGCACTTGTAGAATGTCACTGCTCTGAGTAAGTTACACATTTACTACTGTTATGACCAAACATGTGACTACATATAGATTTACAGGAATTTACTACAGGCTGGTGAGATCTGTAATCCATCTGGCTGCCAGTAGCTATGTGGCCATTCTAAGAGGAATCAGATGTGATTGATGATAAGGCCTTGTTCACACGGGCGACACGGCATCGTCATGATATCGCATCGCTGGTCCGTGCAATATTGCTGTGGTTTCTTGCGATGATACTGCGATTATTTAGTGCTACACAGTCGCATGTGGTGCAACAAAGTCATGCGACTTTGTAGCACCACATGCGAGGATTTCTGTGGGTGTGGGGTTGTGTGTGGGACCGGGCTTGAAATACAAACCCTACCCCAAAAATAAGCCCTAGCTGCAGAAAAAAAAAAGTATACATCACCTTTGAATCCCTGTCTAGGGCTCCTCTGCAGCTTCTTCCCGGTCCCCAGCACTGTTATTCATCTCTTCTGGATGGGGATTAAAAAATCCCCACCTCCTGGAAGCGCTGGCTGTGATTGGCTGACGCTTAGCCAATCAGAGCCAGTACTCGATGAATGGCTGTGATTGGTTCATCAAGTGCGCGCTGGGATTGGCTAAGCATCAGCTAATCACAGCCAGCGCTTCCAGGAGGCGGGGATTTTTCAATCTCCGGCCAAAAGAGATGAAGGAGAATAGTGCCAGGGAGAAGACGTGCCGGAGATGACAGCACCTCTAAGGTGATGTATACTTTTTACATTTTTTTTCCCTGCAGCTAGGGCTTAGATTATGGCTTTGACAGTAGGATTTCCTACTGTCTAAATTGCATCGTACCGTGCGGAAATCGTGCGATTTCTCTCCTTGTGCTCCCCGCCCCTCTCGATTGACATAACATAGCGGCTGTTCAGTACTAAATGGCCACTATTTACACTGAGTGATCAGTGATTTGCTCATCATCCATCATTTATGCAGCATAAAGATGGACGATGAGCTTAACGAGGATCATTCAGTGTGAATAGCGGACGTTCAGTACTGAACAGCTGCTATGTTATGACAATGGAGAGGGGTGGGGAGCAAAAGGAGAGAAATCTCCTGCAGCCGCCTCGCCCACTGCTGGCCGCTCTGTGAGCAGGAGCACTGGAGCGAGGACACAGGGACGAGTGTGGGGAATAGCTTGCCCGACATTCGTTCCATTTAAATTAAAGGATCTGGGAATGTTTAGCTTGCAAAAAAGAAGGCTGCGAGGAGACTTACTAGCTGTCAACAAATATCTGAAGGGCTGTCACAGTGCAGAGGCATCATCCCTATTCTCATTTGTACAAGGAAAGACCAGAAGCAAAGGGATGAAACTGAAAGGGAGGACACACAAATAAGATATTAGAAAAAACTTTCTGACAGTGAGGGTGATCAATGAGTGGAACAGGTTACCACAGGAGGTGGTGAGGAAGTGTTCAAACAAAGGCTGGACAGACATCTGTCTGGAATGATTTAGTGAATCCTGCATTGAGTCGGGGGTTGGACCCGATGACCCTGGAGGTCCCTTCCAACTCTACCATTCTATGATTTTATGATTTTAAATGGAGCTTAATTCTCACTATAAATGAACCCCTCTGATAGCACAGCACACCATAATGTTACGTTGTGTTAAAGTTGTGTTTAGATGGAACAATTATCGTTCCAGGAATCTCTCAAATGAATGAAAGTGAATGATAATCGTTCAGTCTATACGTGAGCCAACGACCGAAAGACGAACAAGAATCGTTCACTTCTCGTTTGTCATTCAGTTTCATTTGCATAAAAATCATCGTTTCCGCATTGCCTTCTCGTTGCGTTTAAACACTGATCGTTAGGCGGATCACATAGGAATGTGAAACACTGAACTTGAAGTTTATGATTCCAATAATTTAAGCAGCCTTAGATGTCACAACAAAACTAGTTTTATTCCACAGTCTATAGACGTCTTAATAATTTAACCCTTTCCAATCCACTGTCTGACGTCTGAAGACATTCTGATTGAAGGCTGTACAGCTCCGATATCAGAAGACGTCCGGCAGGGTATTCTTACTGTAGATTACTGGCCGCTCTGTTGTCAGAGGCCTCTCCAGCATGCCCAATATCGCAGTACTGGCTCTAGCCAGCAGATGGCGCCATTGTATAATGGCAGAAAGAGAAAGACCCCTAGCAAACCCTGAATCCAAAATTGGATTGCAAAGGGTTAACTAACAAATTAGCAGCTTTTTTAACATAGAAAACGATTTTGTACTATATAGATATTCTACACATTGGTTCTCCAATCCTTTTAAATGCACGAATTCTAAAGGCTATTGCAGTCAGTTAGTGTACATATTAGTGTAGGGACCCACTACAACGCAAGGAACCGTGAAGTGGTTAGTGGGCTCATGTATCTTGGCCAACATCCAACCAATGCCTTGCATTTATTATCTATCATTCACATGCAGTGTGGCATTAAGACTCCAGGGGAGCTCAGGGTGGCAGTACCAATGTGGTTTACTGAAGGAAATGCAGGGCAACCCGCCGAATTATCATGGCATCATTAATAGGTTGCTGGTCTGCATGGTGAACTACATATATCAGAATGGTCTGGCACCCTGTATCCACTATGTGTGGGAGTGTACACCAAGCATCCACCCCCCTCATTATCAAGAGGCAGTGTGAGTGGGTGTCTCATCGGTGTCCTGCACAGGTGTTATTGGCTCCTCCATTTGGTAGTCAGTTACCTGCATGGTGAGAGGAGGATGCATCTATATGCACTCCTCAGTCAGTAAGTAACGGCCATTTTCTGTGATTGTTTTTAATTTTTTATTTCCCCTTCTGTGATCTATTCTATTGAATGGGGTCATATACATAGGCATTTTTTTTGCCCCGCATCGTGGCATGTCCTATCTTTGGGTGTTCCCTCGGAACGCTTCGCCCATTGTTTCCAACGGGGCGGGAAAACACATCGCTCGGCGTGCAAGGTGCACGTGAGTGCGATGCGTGGTTTCCCATTGCAAACAATGGGACACACTTCACGATCCTCTGGCGCGGCTGAAAGCAGGTCTTTGGCCGCATGCGGTAGAAGAGTAAAGATGTTTGCATGGTCTTATGGTCTTCCTAGAATCCATATAAAAGATCCTGTGATCTGACAAACAAACATTGGCTGCCGATTGTGAGAATATTTACACGAGTCAATGGTCAGAAGAGAATCTTCGGTCGAAGAATTGTTAAGCAGATCATTGGCATATATAAAAGGGACGTAAGATACAGTCATCAATTCTGATAAATAGGTTTGGATTTTCCATTAGGCACCGGAAGCACGGGCCTAAAAGGTATTTACGTCTCTAAGTTGGTCTCCATTGAATACTTCTTGATGTTGTATCCAAGTGCTGACCCTGCTATTGTTACACTGATGGATCAGAATCTTACCGGAGAACATTTCGTGCCTGTAGGCTCTTAAGAAGTGAATACAGTATTGTTGATGTGTATTATAACAGTACTATTCTTTTTCCTTCTGCCCCATATGCCCCTTCAACTTGGCTTCTTATATGTTCTGTAAATTGATTTGCAACAGGTAAGTGCCTTATAGTAGTTCTGCAAGCATCCAGTTTCCTTTAGTAAATAGTACAGGAGATGAATAGGTAGATTCCAGCAATTACTCATTATGCTAGCAGCAGTTTCCACTGCTCCCTTCAGAATTATACATGCCCCACATCCAGCGGTCGTCAGCAATAACAAACCGCGGATACCAATTCGCAGCGCATCCACAAGACCTTGGAATGACATCCAGGTCTCCCGTACCGTTCAGCAGACAAGCAGAGTGATGACATGAGGGCCATTGCGGTTTTATAATACACCGCACATGAGCGACCTCCTGTCTGTACAATTCTTTATGGACATGTAGTCAGTTCGTTGTGCAGCGCGGTCTATGCCGACATCAGAATGGAATCAGGATCAAATTTAAGGAAAGTCCTCTGAGCATATAGCTAATATCATGAATGTTCATCTTCACATCATAAACCCTCTGCTATGAGTACAAACACTGTATGGGAGCCATGAGCACTTAATATAGCAATCCCAGTGAGGCCGTACACAAGGCTAGGTCATTCATACCCTATAAACATCCAAACTCTGGGGATTTCTCTCCTGTGTCCTTTCTACCCACATCTTGATGACTCTTAATAACTGGTTCACTTGTGAGTTATGTGCATGTAAGCATGCCAATAAGGGAGATGGAATAATAACTCCGCAGCGCCACCTATCGAAAGGCAACTTCCTGCAAGTCAATGTTAGACTCTTTATATAGGGCTTATAACAATGACTGGGAATTGTCCAGTACAATACAAGGCTTGTATAAACATTGACTTGCAGGAAGCTGTCTTCCAATAGGTGGCACTGAGGAGGTAATGTTCCATCTCCCTTATTTGCATATTACCCAGAGGAGCATGAATGGCCTTATAATTTTCCTCACTCACTCACATTCTAGGTGCTCTCCCTAAGGAGAAAAGATAGTGTTCCTGTAAGCAGGTCAGCATAGGGTCAATACTAATAGGAATTAGGATGAAGACTCCGGTGGGCGATACTGTATGTTTGTGCAACGTATGGGATTTTCTTTGTTTATATTTTCAACTAATTGCATTTTGGTTTTCATTCCTTTGCCTTGTTTTCTTCTATGCTTTACATTTGCATCTTTTGAACCAATGTTGGTTTGTAGAGTTGGGTTGGGTGGTCTGTGTCCGAGGGTCCACAACAACAGAGTTGGATGCATTAAGGTTTAAGTCTGGGTTCTGCAAGAAAAACAGAAGAGCTTCATATATGTTACGAAGGCCTCATTCACACGGGCAACAAAGTCACGCGATTTTGTAGCGTTGCTACAATGCTACAAATCGCAATTATGAGAAGCCCATGCTTTCCTATGGGTTACTTCACACATGCAATATTTTGTAGCATGCGACAACCTGACACGAAAACCTCACGGGTCTGGCGATAATAAAAAAAAATACACATACATCACCTTACAAGTGCTCTCCGATGCTGCAGCAGCTTCTCCTCAGGTCCCGGCACTGTTTCTCTTCATCATCTTCTGGCCAGAGATTGAAAAATCCCCGCCTTTTGGAAGCACTGGCTGTGATTGGCTGATGCTTAGCCAATCACAGCCAGCACTCTATGAATGGCTGTGATTGAACCAGGCAATCACAACCAGTGCTTCCCAGAGGTGGGGACTTTTCAATCTCATACCAGAAGATGATGAAGAGAAACAGTACCGGCGACAGAGAAGAAGCTGCAGCCGTGCCCCAGACAGCGCGATAGAGGTGATGTATACTTATTTTTTCTTCAGTTATGGATTATTTTCGGGGTAGGACTTACAGTTCAAGCACCGCCCCCCCCCCCCAAATCCTTGCGACTTTGTAGCGCTATAAAGTCACAGTATCACTGCAAGAAACTGTAGCGATATCACGCGGACCAGGGATGTGATATCGCTGCGAGTTTCTCATGTCGCCCGTGTGAACGAGGCCTTAATGGTGCTATCAAGGGAGAGTCAAGGCACTTCCATATCACATTAGTTGATCACGCTAGCTAAAGGTGGCAGGTTTGGCAAACTTTCATCTAATTTGTATAGGCACCTTCTGTCCACGGGCGTATCGGTAAAATGGTGCCTGTCCCCCTGCAGCGCTTTACCGGTGTTCATAAATACTGGCTTTTTCGAAAGAGACCGCATATGGGCAGCGAGTGTACTGCGCACGCACGCGGTCATGCGCTGCGACTCTGTCTTTTTTAAAATTCTCTTCTCTGTTTCATAGTGGGGTTGCATATGAAATCGCCGCCCTTATGCAATGCATTGCGTACGGACAGTGTTTGCATACGCTGCCTATACAAAAGTATAGGGCTGATTTGTGTGGTATGCAGAGAAATAAAGCACGCTGCGATCTATTTCTTGCGCGTATCTACACGCAGTGTCTACACGCTCGTGTGCATGGATCAAAGACAGTCCATTGACTTTCCTTGACTGTATTCAGCGATGCGATGCATCAGTGATTATTGCATTGGTGATCCACGTCACATATACATTCACGGATGGCATTATTTGGATATTGCCATGTATATCTTTGCACTGTTTAGTTAGTAGTATTAACTAATTTCAATAAAAAGCTATTAACAATAAATAAAACAATTGGAGTGCGTTCTCTGCACAGGGCTGTGGTTCATGTTGGCCAGCAATGTACTATTTACTATCTGATTTTCTCAGTTATTCAAAATACTGTTAGGTTATTCAACCATAACAAATAAACAGTAATAAATTGTATAAAATACCAGAAAAGTATTATTTGCCTCGCCAATCCCCCTCCGATGCATGATAGGTTTGACTACTGCAGCAAATGAGAAGTTGCAGCTAGAGATGAGCGAGTATACTCTCTAAGGCACATTACTCGAGCGAGTAGTGCCTTAGCCGAGTATCTCCCCGCTCGTCTCTAAGGATTTGGGGGCCGGCGCCGGTGACAGGCGAGTTGCGGGGGGGGGGGGGGGGAGAGGGAGATCTCCCCTCCGTTCCTCCCCGCTCTCCCCCGCCGCTCCCCGCCCCCCGCCGGTCCCCGAATCTTTAGAGACGAGCAGGGAGATACTCGGCTAAGGCACTACTCGCTCGAGTAATGGGCCTTAGCGAGTATACTCGCTCATCTCTAGTTGCAGCGTTCACATGTTGTACTCCTGGGATCGGCCATGAAGTCAGTAGTATGGCACTAGCCCGCTATGCCCACTGGTTGCTTACAAGTGGCCAGCATGTGACCACTGAAGCCAAAGACTGAGGTTACTGCAGGTTTTATCCCCTATCTTGTACTGAGTGGAAATATCTCTTTAGGCCAGTGTCACACAGGCGTTCGTTTAGAACGATGTTTGTAAACGCATTAGATGGCGTTTTTAACACACACCAACATTGAAATGGGTGATGTGGTGCATTAAAGAGCGCCGCAACGCACTAAAATAGAACATACAGCATTCGTTTAGCACGGCGTTAGAAACGCTTGTTTGAGAAGCCCCATTGAAATCAATGGAGGCTCGGTACAGCATTTTTAACGGGCGTTTCAAGCGCCTGCTAAAACGCTGTAAAGAGTGCCTGTGTGAGTGGCCTTAGGCCCGCTCCACATGAGCGAGATTCTTGCGTGAGTTTTGTGTTTTGCGAGGCACCAATATGAACCCCATTATTTTGAATAGGGTCCTATACATGAGCAATTTTTTTTTCCCCTTATCAAAACGCCTCGCCTGCATCACCCACTGTTTTCAATGGGGCCGGCGGCAGCATCACATCTTGTGCTAGGTGCATGCGGTTCAATGTGATGCGAGGTTCACCATTGAAAATAATGGGGGAAATTCTGCGATCCTTCACCACGGAGGATCGCTGCTCCCCTGAAGTGATAAGAGGTGATTTTGAAATAAAAACGCCGTGCATCCACGAGGAAATCGCATGTTGGTGAGCGCAATATTGGCCTATGATTCATGTCCCCATATCGTGCTCGCCCGTGGGAAGTTAGCCTGATACAGACAGAAAAATTTCAGCGTGTTTTATTTTTTGACGGTTCTTGTTACTATTGGGCCATGAAAATAGCGCATTGCATGCAAGTGTGATGCGTTTTTCAAGCATTTTACTATTGGAACCACATGTGATATTTTTTTTTCTTCTCACGTGCGAGAAAAATGCATGTAAACTTGAAGCAAGCTGTGTGGTCTTTGCACAAAAACGCACTGCACATGCAGGAAAATCGCATGTAAACCAGTCAGTTTGACTTACGTCACACTTGCCTCTGTGAATACAGCCTTACATCAGTGGAACTCGTTTGTTCAGCCCGGGTGATATGCATTCAGAAAAAGTTTAGAAAGTTGGAGATCTTGCATGTTAAAAACGCATCGCTCAAAAATTGCAAAGCACAAACTTGCGATGCGTTTTTAACATTAGAAAGTCCCATTGACAATCGCATTAAGAAAAATGCAGCGATATCGCAGGGTTAAAAAAATGCAAGTTAGTAAGAGCCCTAACACATTGAGCTAAGATCTAGTATATCTCTGAATAATGCAGTCTCCATAATAGTTACCGTAATTTTCGCTTTATAAGACGCATTTTTTCCGCCTCCAAAGCGGGGGGAAAAAGTTCCTGCGTCTTATAAAGCAAATGTGCCGAAAATTCGCTCCGATCGCCATTTTTAGCGCGATCGCGAATTTAACACGCGGACGCGATTTATTTAGCGCAATTGCACGTTAAATTCGCGATCGCACGAACAAATGTGCGATCAGTTAGAAGATTTCTCTCCTCCTGTCAAAAAAAAAAATCATTACTCACCTCCCCCGGCATTCTGCGGCGCTGCTGCAGGCTGTCGCTTCCTCCTGGTCCCCAGCAGAGCATTGCTTTCTAGACGCGGGGCTTGAAATCCCCACCTCCAGAAAGCTAATACTGTGATTGGCTAACACACGTCGTCAGCCAATCACAGCCATTCAATGACATCATTGAATGGCTGTGATTAGCTAACACACGTGCGCCTTCAGCCAATCACAGCCATTCAATGATGTCATTGAATGGCCGGGATTGGCTGACGGCGTGTGTTAGCCAATCACAGTATTAGCTTTCTGGAGACGGGGATTTCAAGCCCTGCGTTCAGAAAGCAATACTCTGCCGGGGACCATGAGGGAGCGACAGCCTGCAGCAGCGCCGCAGAACGCCGGGGGAGGTGAGTAATGATTTTTTCCCCCTATTTTCCCGCTGTAAAACGGGGGTGCGTCTTATAGACCGGTGCGTCTTATAAAGCGAAAAATACGGTAGATACCAGCTGTACACAGTGATGGTGATTGCAGTGCATTTACCTCTAGTGATCACAGGTCACATCTTCTCTGACTAGTTAGATCTGGTCTGAGAACATACGACCATGGAAGCCTCTTCCAGCCACGAATCACCTCTGCGCTCTCTTATCCTGATGCTGCTACCAAAACTTCTCACAGTTATCCCCCAATAGTAGTAGTGCCCCTTCACTCAGTGGCCCCACTTACTAATAGCACCCCTTCTGTGGCTCCTCAAAGTAATAGTACCTCCTCTGTGGCCCCTCAAAGCTATAGTGCCCCCTTTGTCACCCTTAAAGTTCTAATGCCCCTATCTGGCCCCACAAAGTTATTGTGCCTCCTGTGTGGCCCCCTGAAGAGTATGGTCTCCCCTGTGTGGCCTCTCAAGAGTATAGTGCTCCTCTGTAGCCCCTGGAAATGTGCGTCCCCTATGTGGCCCTTCAAAGTCATAGTTCCTATCTCTGACCCTTTGCTTCCATGGACTTCTGCAGTCATTCTCCTCTGAAGCTCCAGTTAGCAGCTGATCTTCATAACTCACACTTTATAGTCAGATGCTGCTCAGCTTCTCCCCCAGTTTCCTGTACTTAACTGAGTCCAGTTGTAAGGTGAGTTAAGAGGGACCCAACTAGTTATCAGATGGATTCGACCATTTGGCCCCACGGACCCCATAGCGACCACATGGTTGGGCACTATTGGCAGTAATGGCCCATTTTGTGCCGCTTATAATAGACTGTTCCTTTTCTGTTCCCACACAGTGAGTAGAAAGAGATGTTTCCTCGGATGAACAGGTGCTTTCTATTGTCCTCCTGTCCACATATACTCATTAATTTCATAGCTATAAAAAGGGAATTTAATGGAATATATTCATTTAAAGGAGTTGCTCATGTTGAAGCAGTTATTGCATAGAGAAGAAGAAGGGAATTATCCCCATCTCTTCTTATCAATGGGGTGATCATGTCTATTCTGCCTTCATCTATATAACAGAGGTTTTCTCTTTTATTGTAATCTTCTCCAGAGCAGCACCAGCCCTCTGGAACGCACTACCATAGGCTACCCGAGCAATCCAGGACTTACAAAACTTCAGGCGTGCTCTAAAAACGCACCTCTTCAGGGAGGCATACCGCATTCCCTAAACAAACCCCTCTGTACTCCGCCTGATAACATGCTCCCTGACCTACTGACTGCAATCCCTGCTAGCCACCATAAACCGCTCCTGCAGTCACACCGATTCTGCAGTCACACGGCCAAATGTCTGACCATTTTATATGTGTATAGCATAGCTCACTCTCCACCTCGCCATACCGCGCACATCTCCAGCCCCTTTACCTTCTGTATCACCCCATTACTTGTAGTATATAAGCTTGTTGGAGCAGGACCCTCACCCCTATTGTTTCCATCAATTGATTACTATGTAACTGTGGTTCTGTAATGTGTGTACTTTTGTCTTTCTGTATTCCCCCTGTATATGTAAGCGCTGCAGAATATGTTGGCGCTATACAAATAAAGATTATTTATTATTATTATTATTATTAATAATAATCCTGCCTGTGATGATGAAAGACGGCTGAGGAGTGATTTCTACCAAGCAGGACATTTTTAGCCTACTGATGGGCTCAAAGGTTAATGTGAAAACTGCAAGATTTCAATAATTTTTTTATATAAGTAGTAACAAGGTATATGAAAAAAACGGAATTTTTAACTTGTTTAACATAGAAACTCGATTTAAAACATTGTTTTTTTAATTATACATTTTCTCTGAAGGGAATCTGTCACATTTAACATGGTATCCAATCTGCTAGCTGGATGATATATATAGAGCAGGAGCAGCTAAACAGATTGATGCATAATTTCATGGGAAAAATCATTATAACTTTATTTATTTCATTCCCTGCTCAGTCTGAGCTTAGAAGTCCAGTGGGCGGTCCTAACAGTGATTGACAGCTGTCTCTCTGTACACAAATGTACAGGGAAGGCCATCAGTCACTGAGTAGGACTGTCCACTGGACGCCTACACCTAGCTTGAGCAGAGGTGTAAGTGTATAAAGTGCAAGTGATACTGAATCTTTTCCCACACAACTATATGTCAGTCTCCTCACCTCCTTCTCTATAACAGGCTGCCTCCAGCTCAGACAAAATGGGACTGGTTCCCTTTAAAGGGGTTGTCCCGCGCCGAAACGGGTTTTTTTTTTTTTCAACCCCCCCCCCCCCGTTCGGCGCGAGACAACCCCGATGCAGGGACGTACAGAAAGCTTACCGGAGCGCTTACCGTAATCCCCGCGCTCCGGTGACTTCTATACTTACCTGTGAAGATGGCCGCCGGAATCCTCTTCTTCCGTGGACCGCAGCTCTTCTGTGCGGTCCATTGCCGATTCCAGCCTCCTGATTGGCTGGAATCGGCACGTGACGGGGCGGAGCTACACGGAGTCGGCATCCTGCACGAAAGGCTCCATAGAAGAAAGCAGAAGACCCGGACTGCGCAAGCGCGGCTAATTTGGCCATCGGAGGGCGAAAATTAGTCGGCACCATGGAGACGAGGACGCCAGCAACGGAGCAGGTAAGTAAAAAACTTTTTATAACTTCTGTATGGCTCATAATTAATGCACAATGTATATTACAAAGTGCATTAATATGGCCATACAGAAGTGTATAGACCCACTTGCTGCCGCGGGACAACCCCTTTAAGATTGGTGTGGTTACAAATACTAATGCCCATTTTAGTATCTGGTTTCTGTATATGGACTGGTCAGGTGCTTTCAGTATACCAATTCCCATCTGACCATGAGGGTACACTTAATCAAAAATTTCTATCAAAGAGTAATGGTCAAATAGATAAAAATGTATTAAGGAACCCATAAATGTCAAATGACATTTTGATCTGAGCGCAGACTGTCCTCAAACCATCTGTGTCTGTAGGTAAAATTGGCAAGAGGTAGCTTTAGAAGCACTAGAAAAAGTGTGAGCACTAGAGATGAGCGAGCGTACTCGGTTTGGGTGTTTTTGCACTCGAGCACCACTTTTTCCGAGTAACTGACTACTCGGACGAAAAGATTCAGGGGGTGCCGGGGGGTGAGCAAGGGGTGGCAGAGGGGAGTGGTGGGGGAGGAGAGAGAGAGCTCCCCCCTGTTCCCCACTGCTACCCCCCGCTCCACCACGCCGCCCCCCGAATCTTTTCGTCCGAGTAGTCAGTTACTCGGAAAAAGCGGTGCTCGAGTGCAAAAACTCCTGAACCGAGTATGCTCGCTCATCTCTAGTGAGCACCAAAACTCACGCTTATCCTGCCTGTTCACCTATTCTCCCGGCGCCATGCAACCGTCATACAATGAGGCTACACTTTAGAAAATGGACATTGCTGCATTTTTTTTTTTGATTATTCACATTAATATGGAATAATATATGGATGTAATTTAAAGAATCACCCCTAAAACTAACTGCACTGGGCGGCAGCAGATGAAAAATGAATTACTTCTAATGACCTCTCTTATTATAAGGAGCTCATGTTCCTCTGCAATTAGGTTCCAATGACATAGTTTAATATATGCAAATGAGCAGAGAATAGTCATCTGGCCAAGAAGAGTCATGCTGATTTATGAGCTGCTGGGCTAACCACACCCCTTTTCTCTGGATAGACAGGGTTAGCTGTGTAATGGGGATTCAACAACCTGAAAAGGGGTGTGGTTAGCTCAGTAGCTCATAAATCAGCATGACCCCGCTCTCCCCATTTGCATATGCCAAGCTATTTCTTTGGAACTTATTTGTGGTGGTACATGGGCTTGTTAGGAAAAGTTAAGGCATTAGAAGGGATTGATTTTTCAACTCCTGCCTGCTAGTGAAATTAGTTTTAGGGGTGAGATTTGATGACAGGCAACCTTTAAAGTTTAATTAGACTGTCTCTTAAGAAGAAAACACTGTATACTCCTGTATTTGATCTATAGCAACAATAGCAGCGCCCCATTCATTAGACTGAGATCAGTAGTTGAAGTGGCACTGCCTGATGCGCAGGTAGGATTCCGCCGAGGACGCTGCACCCGCGACCATATTGAAAACCTGCGATGGATCATAGAAAAAGTTTGAGAATACTAAAAGAATATCTACATGTGCTTCATCAACTACATCAAGGCCTTTGACTGTGTCAACCATGACAAGCTGGGCGTACCGGCACATCTAGTCAAGCTGATAAAATCACTTTATACCCATCAAGAAGCCACTGTGAGAACAAAGTATGGGCACACAGATTGGTTTGGGATCGGCAAAGGTGTCCAACAGGGCTGCATCCTCTCACCCTTCTTGTTTAACCTATATGTGGAAGTCATCATGTGGAAAATTGGAAATTGGGGTGAAAATAGGTGGAAGAAACGTCAACAATCTCCATTATGTGGATGACACATCTCTGTTTGCAGAAACAGAAGCAGGTCTGAAGCAGCTGATACGTAAGATTAAAACTGAAAGGGAAAAAAGAGGCCTCAACCTGAATCTAAAGAAGACTAAAATTATAACAACTGTAAAAAGTGGCCAAATTCAAATCAAAATCGACAATGAGGCCACAGAATGCGTGCAAGACTTCATCTTCCTTGGCTCAAAAATTGACCAGGCTGGAGAATCTATGCCAGAGATAAAACGTAGGATAGCATTGGGTCAAAGCGTAATTCTAGACATGGACAAAATCTGGAAAAGTAGGGATGTCGCATAGCAACTAAACGCAGGATAGTGCAAACCACCGTTTTCCCCATAGCCATGTATGGATGTGAAAGCTGGACTGCGAAAAAAGCTGATAGAAGGAGGATTGATGTGTTGGAGCTGTGGTGCTGGCGAATGCTGCTGCGTATGCCCTAGTCCCGATTTTATATATGAACCGATATATCACTAGAGGGGAAGATGGCCAGACTCAGACTCACGGATTGTGGCCATGTAATGCAACAGAGTCGCTAGAAAAATCTATAATGCTTGGACAGATCAGTGGCCAAAGAAGACCCGGCCGCCAAAGAACACGATGGCCGATACTGACATGGATATCACACAACTGAGAGAAGCAGTGCAAAACTGAAAAACATGGAGGGAGCTCGCCTATGGGTCGCCGAGGGTTGTGAACAACTAAATGGCTAACAAAAATAACACATTTCGTGAATGTCACTAAGTCCCATTGTTTTCAGTGGGACCTTTTTTTTATTACAAGCAAAATTAGAAAACCTCTCCTGTAAAGTCAGAGCTGTGACCATCCTCAGGTCAACTCATTTTAACAAATTCTTTAGAAAGTTTGTGTCCATGAGCCACATCCCAACAATAAATGGAGTGAAACTGGACTTACTGTTTACATTAAAGACGTTTTACCATGATAACAAGTTATCCTTTATCCACTCCATTTATATCATTGGAATTGCCGGAAATAGTCTTCTGTGGGTCCATTGAAATGAATGGAGCAGTGGTGCACGTTTGACCCACGCTCTGTTCATGCAAGGGCCCACTGGAGCCCCTTCCTCTGGATCATTGACAGTCCCAATAGATGGACCCCCCCCCCCTTACTGATCAGCAAGTTATCTCCTATCCTGTTGCTGTGGGTTAACTTGTTATCATGGTAAACCCCTTTAGAGTATTTAAAGGGGCTGTCTGCTTTAGAGCTTTTATTTTCAACTACTAATTTGATGGTAGCTATGTATCCCCCTTCGCTTACCTTGCTAAAAGTAGTTGTCATATATACTTAGGCCTCCTGCACACGGGCAGGGCAGACCCCACACGCGGGATTCCCGCAGCAGAGTTCCAGCCGGTGACCCCTGCAGACCTGTCCGCCCTCTTTTCCTTCTCTGCTGCAGATGTGCTGGGTGGGGCATCATGGCACTTACGCAGTAGGCACTGCCCTAGGGGGTGACACGAATCCCATGATACTTCCACAGTGCTCACTGCAGAAGTGCTGCAGGACGGACGGTTTTGACTGACTTATTCGCAGCATGCCGTAATTTCTACTCCACAAGCAGAAAATCGATTTCCGCTCGTGGAGGTGAAATCCCATATTTCCATAGCCTGCTATGGGGCGGTATTTGCTGCGGAGTCCAGAGGCAGATGCCCACCGCGGACTCTGCAATGCAAATCCACCAGTGTGCAGGAGGCCTTACTCTCATTTTGGGTCCTATTCACATCTGCATGGGATGCTCGTTCAGAGCCTCCAAGGTGGATCCGGCAAAAACTCTTGCATGAAATAGCACAGCATTCTGCGCTACTTTGTCTAGGAAACTCTTAGCTGGAAGCTGAACAGACCTCATTATATCATCTGGCACTCTTCAGGTTTGCCGTGTGCCAGACCCAGCTTTTCCTTATCTTTCACCCTTTTAGCATACATTTTCTTATGATATTTTGATACATTTTTTGTATTCCTTTGTTGGTTAATGCTTTTTTTGTGTCAAATAGAAATATTTCCGAGCTATTGCAGTGTAATGTTCTAGTAATATGACAAATGAAGTGAACTGAGAACAGTAGGAAATCTTTGCACCTACTTGAGACTCACAGAGCAGCTGGAATTAAAGTTAGATGTAGAACGCCATCTGATTCTTCCAAGATCTTCCCAGGGTCTCCTCTGGTACATTGATGTGGGAGATGGTTTGGTAACTAGCATGATAAAGCACATTAAGGATTTGGGGAGCTTAAAGTTTGAAGCCCACGGAGATGGGCGGGTAAAGACCATGGATTGGCCAGATGATGTCTTGTTATTTATTCATAGGGAGCTCAGACAATGCCAGGTAGCCAGCAGAGGCAGAGATGCCAAGTGTAGCAGGCAGCTTTGCTAGGTAAGAGCACAGGGTATTAAGCATGGTGGAGAAGTCTCCTCTGCCCTTTCCAAGAGGGGCATGTAAGTAAAAAAGACAAAGGATCTAAAGCAAATCACAGTTGAGAAACAGCAGCAAGCAATAACAGTCAAAGGGGAGGGGGAGTGAGGTCTCAAGTCCCTCTGTGGCAGAAAAGGAGATATTAGATGATACAAGGAGCTACAAACAGATTGTCAGCAGCAGATCTGCGTTATCCCTGGGCACATTCCTGCCTTACTCAACTCCTGTTCTGCATTTTGATGCCATGGGTAACAGTTTGTCCAGCAGCATCCCTACATTCCCCAGAGGACACCAGACCAGACTTCACAGGGTCCACCAACAGCACCACCTTAAAGGTAGGTCATGAGAATGATGAGAATCCAGGCATAGCCATGCAGAATTCCTTGGGATTGCATTGTGAGAAGTGGTGGGTTTACCTGGAATCTTATGTAATGCTACACAGAAAATGAGATCACAATGTCTTATGTTAAATGACAGACTCAGCTCTGCTACATCCGTATGTCTAGATGCACATTTCTACGCACCCATTCACTGCTGGAAAAGTTTTATGATCTCCAACTGTTGCAATTCACATAAACGGCACCCTACAGGTGTAGTCTCCAGATGTTCCCATTAGAGCCGCAGCTTCTGTCTTCTCCCAGCGTGAGTTTCTTTGTCTAAATATAGTGCATACAAAAGGCTGGAGCTTACTGGATCATTTATTGGGATAGTTCTATGTTACTCTGGCAGGATCTGTATGTATGGGTTACTGCTATATACTAGCATGCAGAACTTCCTAATTGTTAGTGGACATGTGAAAGTATTGAAAAACCCTATATATCTTTATTCTTCAACCATTCAAAATTGCAACTTTTTGATCCATTCCTGGTCTTTAAGGCAGAATAGGTCCAAACGTTGTGATTTTTGTAACGGAAGAATAAAGATACATATCATTATCTGATACTGCATGGATGCTGTCATATGTTTGTGGATTGAGGACCATTCTTCTGACATTTGCATCTGGTATCTAATCCTGGTTTATGGAATATGGAGAGCGCTGCAGATATTCCATCAGTTTTTGTACTAATTGTTGCATGGGGTTACAGCTTTATTCAACTTTTTAGTTCTCTTGACTTCTCTGACATTAATCAAATGCCAAAATGATTATTTTGGAATCCTCTTTCATCCTATAGAAATAAATGGGATACAGGGATATATTAATGGATGAGTTTTCGTATTATCTAAATAAGTATTAAATATCTCACCATAAACACTGATGTGAGTGACGGCTAAAGTCTTATCATTGCAATGTTCTCAATGCAGATTGTAGTGTGAAGACCACTATGTGATGGTATGGTACATACTTGCTGTGAATTTGATTACATCATTGAAGACATCTGGCGGCTTCAATAATCCGTTTCTCTGACATCACTCTTTTAATGTGTTGTCTATTATAAACAGAGATGAGCGAGTATACTCGCTAAGGCACATTACTCGAGTGAGTAGTGCCTTAGCCGAGTATCTCCCCGCTCGTCTCTAAAGATTCGGGGGACGGCGGGGAGCGGTGGGGGAGAGCAGGGAGGAACAGAGGGGAGATCTCTCTCCCTCTCTCCCCCCCCCCCCCCACTCCCCCCCCCGCTCCCCGCCGCAACTCACCGGCCCCCGAATCTTTAGAGACGAGCGGGGAGATACTCGGCTAAGGCACTACTTGCTCGAGTAATGTGCCTTAGCGAATATACTCGCTCATATAAATCATACAGGTAACACTTGCCAATTATCTGGTTTTCCTTTTTATATACTGTACATTTAAAGACACGTGTATTTTAGTATTATCCATGATATAACAAATCTGGAGGTCGTTTCGGTCTTGTGCTGTTCCTCTGTTAATCCTCTTAGAAATGGGTGTTGCCAGCTGAGGGTATTCCTTTAGACTATGGCATCATCCAATCAGTGCTCACAGTGTCAGACTACGTAGGGGGACACCCCTTTGAGATGGAGAATAGTGACATCCAATTGTCAATTAATTCAGAATTTCCTAGGAGGCATAAGAGAGGAACGGTACAACAAGGAAAAGATGCTCCAGAATTGGTATTTAATGAATGGTACAAGTACACTATTTACTAAAGCGGACATGTTAGGTGGTGAGAGGTCCTCCTTAATAATTTCTCACAGACCAGAGCTAAGAAAGTAAGCAAACTATTGATCTATAGTTATTATGGACGTTAAAAGGGTTGTCCAAATGTTACATCTTGAAATTAAATATCTGGTGCAGATGTGCTAAGAAAAACAAATTAAGCAGAACTTACTCATGCTTGGCCCCGCCGATCCAGCACTTCAGCCCTACTGTCCTCCCGGTGTCTTTGACAGTGGAAATTAGGTGAACAATGCCTTCCAGTTGGAGACCATTGCGTCACTTGCTATTCTCCTGGCATCAGTGCTCACATCCCGGGTGCCATGATGCTAGGAGTTCTGAACGGTGATCTTGCCGCCTCTGATTGGCAGTGATCACTTGACTTGTGCTGTCAACAGAGGGAGAACAGTAGTGTTGGATCATCGGGACTGAGGACGGATAAGTACTTCTTCTGCACCTGACATTTAGTTAGAAAAAGGAAATTATCAAACAACTATTCTGCTCACCTAACAAGTTGTTTCAAAGTCTGCAAAGGCAGGATTGCAGCCACTTATCCTCACTCACACTGCTCTGACATCCAGTGCTGTTTGCAAGGGTATGTTGTCCCATCTCACAAGCACACAGGCTACTCTCTAGGTAGCCCCACTCCCCAGATGGACTATGCTGGAAAAATCGGTCGCCCAGCTCAGTTCACTCCTCACCCATGTGTTCCATATAAGGGAAGGGGTGGCTACCTGGAAAGCAGCCCATGTAGTCGGCAGATGGATTGTCATGCTATTGTAAGTCACGCTGGATATTACCAGTCACATAATTGGGCCTAGAGAAGTGTTCCTACTGGAATCTGGACCTTCTACCTATGAACGAGTGGCTGCAATCCTGCCACTTTTAGACTTTAAAACAATTTTTTAGGCGAGCAAGACCACTTCTTTAACCCTTTCCAATCCACTGTCTGACCTCTGAAGACATTATGATTTAAGGCTGTACAGCTCTGGTGTTGGAAGACATCCGTCGGGGTTCTCTTACTGTATATTGCCAGCCTCTCTGCTGTTGGAGCCTATCCAACGTGTCACTTCATGCAGTACTGGCTTTAGCCAGCAGTTAGCGCCGTTGTATAATGGCAGAAAAAGAGTAAGCCCCTTAGGAGGACCAGGATACAAATTGGATTGGAAAGGGTTAAGGCCTGTGTCACACAAATGTATGTACACAAGGTTTTATGCAATACTCAGTGAATAGAACTCGTTGATTTCAATGGGTTTGTTCACATAAGCGAGTGCATTTGTGCGCTCAAAAAATATGCAGCATGCTCAATTTTCTTGCGCACAAAAATAGCACGGATTGAACTAATTAACTTAATTGCCCATTTCAATGAATGGGAGCATTAGCGGGTGTTTTTTTTTGTTTTTTTATGCACAGAAAGTACAGTTCAACACTCACATGCACGCACAAATACAAACGCCCATTGCACAAATGCACGTATAAATGCGTTTACGCCTATGTGACACCAGAAGTTACACAGACTTGGCATATAACACACACAGAATAGGTGTCAGACATTTTCTGCAACTGAAAATCCATTCCATACATCAGAATGGATTTTTTTCTGTATCACATGGCTGGGTTTTTCCAAATTCCATGATCGGAGCAGTTGCAGAAATGTTACCGCAATGCTTTAGCGTTTCATGTCATTGCAGCTAAAGAGCTACTAAAAGACCAGGCCCTGCACAGCAGCATATACAGGTCTACATTACAGTCTTGACATGGTGCCTCAGGGGGGTTAATTTTTTCAAAGTGACCCATAGCAGGCGATGTATACCATAGTATTGATCTGTATGACACAAATTCACATAGCATGAGGCATAAAAAGGAGCAAAATGTCAAAATGCTGTGATTTATGAAATGATTGAGTATATGAAATTTTCATGAAATATAGTTTAGAAATTCATGACAATCTAGGGAATGACTCACACTATATAAAATCCGGAAAGACAGGATTTACAGTAAGTCAAGCTTCAATGGAGCAGAAGCCTCCATACCGGCAGAACCTTCCTTCAAAAAGACAGATCCCATGTCAGAGCTGTGAGTTGGAGAATATTTATGATTGTCTCCCATGTAGGGAATACTAATTCCATGTTTGCAGTATTTCAGTCGATGGCTCAAGCATTGATCCAGATTAAGTTCCTGTTTACGTATCAGAAACAGAAATCCTGAGAACAGAGTGGAAAGTGCTATTTTTCATCAAATCAAAGAGAATTCTCTTCTATCTAAAGAGGATCTCGTGGCTCTCCTGATGTGTCTGATGTAGCAAATAACTCTAATCCCCAATATAACAATTCTGCAGCATCTTTTCTTATTACTCTGTTTTTTGTTCTGTTTTTACAAAAATGATGTTCCACCAAAAGTATAAAAATATGCAAAATTTATTGAAGAACACAGACATAAAAACAGAGACAGCAGGACACACTGAGACAAGCCGGAACAGAACATAATAAAGTTCAAGTGGAATCAAATAGTATGATACATGGCCAG
Source organism: Eleutherodactylus coqui (assembly GCF_035609145.1). Taxonomy (NCBI): domain Eukaryota; kingdom Metazoa; phylum Chordata; class Amphibia; order Anura; family Eleutherodactylidae; genus Eleutherodactylus; species Eleutherodactylus coqui. Next base: position 234,823,031 of record NC_089840.1, on the reverse strand, counting down.
TAAAAGCTACAATGGTAATAATAAAAATACTAGTACTAACTAATAATAACCCCAATAAGACCACTCATGCACAGGGCAGATCACGTAGTTGGTACCGTGTTTATCCGAAAATAGGACCCTGTTTTATATTAAGTTTTGCCCCAAAAGAGGCACTAGGTCTTATTTTTGGGGGACGTCTTATTATACTTACTTAGTAGGCTCAGTCCGGGTCCCTCTTGCTGCTCTCTTGAGCTCCAGCAGCTTGTTGCAGTCCTCGGCCTCCCACAGAAGATCACTTCCTGGTTACGGGATTTGTAAACCCTGCCTCCGGGAAGCGATGGCTGTGATTGGTTCTCGAGTGCTGCTCAGCCAATCAATGCAGCACTGGATAAACCAATCATAGCCATCATGTTGTGGAAGTGGAATTTATGAATTGGCTGAGCCGTGGCAATGATTGGCCAATTCATAAATCCCGCCTCTACAACACGATAGCTGTGGTTGGTTCTCAAACGCTGCTTAGCCAATCAATGCAGCGCTCGATGAACCAATCACAGCCATCGCATTGGCTCATCGAGCACTGCATTGATTGGTTGAGCAGCACTTGGGAACCAATCAAAGCCATCGCTTCCTGGAGGTGAGATTTATGAATCCCGTAATCAGGAAGTGATCTTCTGTAGGCATCTGAGGACTGCAGCAAGCGGGCTGCAGCTCCGGATAGCAGTGGGAAGGTGTGGACCAAGCCTGCTAGGTAATGTATTTTTTTTTTTATGTGATGCAGCTAAGGCTTATTTTTGGGGTAGGGCTTATATTTCAAGCCTCCCCGAAAAATCATTTTTATTATAACCATCGTGTACCTTTTAATGGCCATGTATTATATTATTATTGGATTCCTTTTATTCTTGTACTCTGTGTTTTATCCCGCTTGTTTCAGTGTCTCTCTATTTTATGTCTGCTACACAATTTTGGTGTGGCATATACTTTTTGTAGGAAGTCATATTTCATATTTGTAGTATATGCTAGTATTATGTATGCCCTATATCTTTAGATGGGTGTACTAGTTTCTACTCTTCCTAAGGGCGGATTCAGACGAGTGTCGGCGCAACTACACTCGGCAGCAGTGAGCGTAATTGTGCCTAAATGAGGGGAACCCCTTCTCCTTTGCCAGCAGTTCAAAATCTGCGCCAGAGTGTAGGAGTTTGAAAAAAGAGGCTGGAAGATAGCGGCTTTCTGATATTTACCACATGTAGCTTAACTACGTGCGGGAAATGGCAGGAAAAGAGCTGTTAAAACGAAACCGCTGAAATCCCATCTAGATCAATGGTTTCATTTTGCCCAATACTTATACTGCCGTGATTATCACGTCCGTATAAGGGGACAAAACCAATCTCTGAATCCATCCTAAGGTTGTGTTTACATGGATGACCGTGATCTAGGTTAAAAAAAATCAGATCTATATTGCCCTCATAAACCTGCAATTTTCAGGCTTGTGCGGTATATTTCCGCATTAAAATGCGTGATTCACATCATAAATCGCATGTTGTTACGATAGCTAAAATGGGTAAAAACACAGCGCACTCGCATGCAAATCGCATGGCATACAAGTACAATGCAATTTTTTTTCATGCTCCCATAGGAAAGAATAGGCAATTCTTGCAGCAGAATCGCACCAAAATAGGACATGCTGTGATTTTTCGATCTCGCACTATTGATGCAAGTGAAAAATCGCTCATGTAAACTAACCCATTGAAAATACTTGGTACTTTTCACAAGTGAGTTCTGTCTGTCTCACAATGACACACAACTTGTGCGTGAAAATTTTGCCCGTGTAAATGCAGCCTAAATATTAATGCATAAATTGACCACTAGGTGTCACCAGTTAAGGCTGCCTGCACACAGGTGGATTTGCACTACAGAATTTCAAGGGGGCGTCCTCCGGATTCCGCAGCAAGTACTCCCCATAACATGCTATTGAAAAACGCTTTTTTCGGCCACATGAGCGGAAATCAATTGCAGTGTGGCTACAGGATGTCCTGAACATACGTGTTGTCTCTCATGGTGGCTTCCAAGAGGCGTTTTCCAGCAGGATAATGCTCGGCCGCACACACAAGGATGTCACAGGAATGTCTCCACAACATTGTCACACTTCAGTGGTCTGCCCGGTCACCAGATTTATCACCAATAGAACATGTATGGGGCCATCTGGGACACCAACTTCAACAGCCTACGAGTTTGCCCGATCTAGAGACTCAGTTACAGTGAATGTGGACTGATATTCCATGCAGAACCTGTATGCCTCCATGCTCAACTGTATCACATCTTGTATCCAAGCTAGAGGCAGTGCAACAGGGTACTAGAGCCTCCATGCCTGCCTGTATGATATCTTGTATCCAAGCTAGTGGTGGCCCAACAGAGTACTGGAGCCTCCATGCCCGCCTGTACTACATCTTGTATCCAAGCTAGAGGCGGTACAACAGGATACTAGTCCCTCCATGCCTGCCCGTATCACATCTTGTATCCAAGCTAGAGTTAATCCAACAGGGTACTAGAGCCTCTATGCCCGCCCGTATCATATCTTCTATCCAAACTAGAGGTGGTGCAACAGGGTACTAGAGCCTCCATGCCAGCCCATATCACATCTTGTATCCAAGCTAGAGGTGGCCCAACAGATTACTAGAGCCTCTATGCCCACCTGTATCACATCTTGTATCCAAGCTAGAGGTGGTACAACAGTTCAAGTGTTCAGTTTCCCGCAATATATGATCCATTTGCTCCCATATTGTAATAACTTACATTCCGTTTCATTCCGTTCCGACACCTCCTTCTAGGGGAGGGATTCTTATTAACAATGAGTGGATATGTTTCTTGAGTGTATTAGAGAGTTTTGCAAATACAGTAGTAATTCCCTAATAGCTGCTTATTATCAGAATTGTTCTCTTCATCAGCAGGAGTGTTTCGATAATTACATGCAGGGAATTCCTAATTTGCCTTATTGTCTATGAAAGTGACATGCTGTTGTAACAGTCCATAGTCTACAAGAGGCTGCCAGTGACGTTACACTGAAGCTCTCCTTGTACTAAAGGGAGTTATACTAATAATGACACCAGAAATATACGATTACTATGTATACAATGTTATATATTTATATTAGTCATCCTAAGGGAAATCTGTGTTTTAGTGTCATACAATTCTATTTCAGGTTTAGTTTAACACTTTCTATGGCAACCTGTGATGGCGTGAGATACGCATATCAGGATGTTAGTAATTTGTCTGTCTAGGTTACTGCCTTAAATAGGACCTGCCAGCTCTCCAGAAATGCCTGTTTTAATAAATGTTTATGTTCCCCATGAAAATAAACAATGTTGAAGTCTTCCCTCCATTACTCCTCCTGGAAATAAGGAAGGTTGAACAATAGTTCTGCAGCACCACTTATTGGATGGCAGCATTCCTTCAAATCAATGTCAAACCTTTATACAGGTCTTTATAACAATGATCGGGAATAAGAAACCAAGCCAGAAAACCATATGCAGACAGCTGTTTCCGGTGTTTGCCCCTCATCAGTGTGCAGTGGGTTTCTGACTTGGCTGATGAGAGGCCTGTGATGTGGGTCAAGACGGGTGTTGTCTCTCTTTAAGGAGATGAGGGGCACACACCCCGAAACAGCTGTCTGTGTATGGTTTTCTGGCTTGGTTTCCTATTCCGAATCATTTTTATAAAGAGTCTGCTCACTCACTTCTCAGGTGTCTTCTTGCACCCCTTCTGGGTGCTATCCTTGGGGAGAGATGACCTGCTCACCCCCTAAGTGTCTCCATACACTTTTTAGGTGCTCTCCTTAAGGAGAGACGATGCCCCTCTTGATCCTCCTGGAAATATATGAGTGAGTTGGCAACTGAGTGTTCCTACAATGTGGCACAGTCTGAACTGATTGTACAGTGCAAGATGATACCTACCTGGGTAAGGGCTAATGCCCACGTCCGGATTTCTACCGCGGCATTGTCCCGCAGCTATTAGGTTCTGTTGAACCTAATAGCTCAATGTTCACACTGCGTAACTCTGCAGTGTGAAGTAAACTACGGCATGTTCTAAATGCCGCAGGAATACGTGCGGCCGGCTTCCATTGTAGTCAATGGAAGCCGGCCGTCACGCTACACTTCCGCTGTAGCGCAGAGGAAGTATCGCGTGAATACGTGTCCCCACCCACTGCAGGCCGTGTCATCTGACACTGCCGGCATGTCATGCGATGTACTGTGCATGCGCGCCAGCCCTCCATGCGGGATGCGTACGGCGGATCCAGAGGGGTAAGTATAGGGGTTTTGGTGGGCGCTGTGGCGGACTCTACCGCGATATTCCGCTGGCGAAGTCTGTCATGGCCGTGGGCGTTAGGCCTAAATGTGCCACTAACACAGTTGTACAGTTACAGTCAATCACTTGAATTTCCCTATACAACCCCCCCCCCCCCCCCTATAATATAGCAGTAGTATGAGTGTTTCTTGAGATAGAAGGACGACTGACAACTTTGGTTCCCAAGAAGTTCTGCAGCAGAAGCAGTTGTATAGGACTTTGCAGTGAGGGTGAAGCTCAGATGATTATAGTCCCAGTGTATTCCATATTCCACCCCTTAGTTTCTGGTGCCGGCTAATGCCTGAGGTTTTACATTTACATGGGAAATAAACAAGGCTGATAAGATCTGACAGGTTTCTTTAGGTTTAGAGGCAGAATATAAAAGCATGAATTTCAAGGGGAAAGGCTTCCGTTTAAAGAAATAAAGTGCAGTTGTGAATAGTGACGATCCAGACAGAACCCCATACTATCAGAGTCATGGATGATATGCCCAATAGTCATGTCAGTAGGGAACAATAGGGAACAGCATTATGTAGAGAGCCAACAGTGACCAGTATCTGGTGAGCATCCACCTGTTACAATGCAACCCCCATATTTGCTGATTTGTGCCTGTTGAAGGCTATATCCACTCCGGCGGGCACTTTACTAAGGCCTTATTCACACAACCATATATACACAGCTATTGTAGCTGCATCCAAAAATCGCGACCAACTGAAGCATTGGATTCCAATATATTGCTTCAGATTTTTTCTGGGGTGCGTAAAAAAATTGCGCCTGGAAAAGCAGCACACCAGCGATCGAAAACGGCGACTGATTTTATACGCAGCATCAAAAGATATGGCAAGACCTATCTTTTGCCGAAATATGCATGAAGCTCCCATAGACTTCTATGGGAGCTGAAAAAGGGGAGGGGGAGTGAGTTAAGCAGCGTCCAACGCTATTTAAGCATTATTAGTCATTCCGAGGATTTCTGCCGACCGAGGGATCTCCAAGCAGCAGCGTATTTTTTTTGCCATCACGCGGCAGCCGCCCGTGTGAATGGTTGATAAAAGGCTAATTAAGACCGGGATTATTCTTCTTTCTTGAACCCACGTACAGCCGAGCGTAAAAATGCATAGAGTCGTGTAAAAGAGGCCTGGTAGGCTGAATGAAGACAATGTCCATCTAGTTTAGCCAGTGTCAATCCACCCCTTGTTGGTCCAGAGGAAGGCAAAAAAAAAACAACAAGCCAATTTAGCTAATTTGGAGGAAAAAAGATCCTTCCTTGCTCCATAATGGCAGCCAGAGTCATCCCTGGATCAACATTTGAGGTCAACAACCCCGCTGGTCACCTAATGCCTGTATCCTATAATATCCTTCTAGAAAGGCATCTAGTTCTCTCTTAAACACCTATATGGATTTTGCCATCACCACTTCCTCAGGCAGAGAGTTCCACAGTCTCACTGCTCTTACAGTAAAGAACCCTTTTCTGTGTTGGTGATGAATCCTGCTTTCTTCTAGACGTAGCGAATGCCCTCTTGTTACCGTCGCAGTCCTGGGTATAAACAGATCCTGGGAGAGATCCTTGTATTGTCCCCTCATGTATTTATACATAGTTATTTGGTCGTCCCTTAGCTGTCTTTTTTCCAGGGTAAATAATCCCAATTTTGGTAGCCGCTCTGGGTATTCCAGTCCTCTTATTCCATGTATTAGTTTAGTTGCCCTTCTTTGAACGTCCTCAAGCACTGCAACATCTTTCCTGAGCACCGGTGTCCAGAACTGTACACAGTATTCCATGTGAGGCCTGACAAGTGGCTTATATAATGGGAGGATAATGTTCTCATCCCTCGCCCCTATACCTCTTTTAATGCACCTCACTACTATATTTGCTATAGTAACATATTGCACATGGTTGTATCCCATCTGCAAAAAAAAAAATCCCTGCGAGTGCAAAAAGTACAATAAAATACACCGCTACATGCGTTAAAAAGCCTAGTTCATAGCATAAATACATTGCTCTGAGACATGCACAAAAGTACATGTGCCTGTGTGCAGGAGCCCTAAGTGTGTAACTGGACTGTATGACAGGTAACAACTCTCAACGTTTAAATTCGGCATCAGTATCATGAGATACTGGAACCGTAAAGAAGGCATCTATCAAATGCTCATAAAGGGTTAAAACCGTATGCCCCCATTAGAGCCCATTGCACCAGAGTTTCGCGGTGCTGAATGGTGCTTCTGCAACCTTTATTAAATTACACCTCGCAGCGCAGTTAGCTGCTCTCCTCCCGAGTGGCATTTTAAAATGGTTGTAATAACTAAATGTAAACTAACTGAGCCCTTGATCTGAGATCTAATATTGTAATATTGAGATTTATTACCGTTGGGATCTCCACCACCTGTTATGGGACCACTTGTGGTAGCAGATATACAGTATCATATAGATACAATTACTTAAAGTACTTCCAAGGTGGAATTTCACTAAGCCAGATAGAAAGCATTCATCTCTTTCCTGCTTATGTAGCTGCAGTGAAGAATAAGTGATGGGATATTTCCCTTGTTCAAGGCTACGTTACAGCGTACAAGGACACATCGGTAACTTCTTTGGTAATTTCTTTTGAGATCTACTATAAGGTAAAATTGCTACATCTGTACATTTTGTATTAAATTTTATACTCCTGATAAAAGCTATAGAGGTAAAGGGAAGCTAAGACCCCATTTACACTGAAAGATGATCGCTCAAAAGTCGCTTGAATGATAGTTTGAGTGACAGTTTTGAGCGATCATCTTTGGATAGTCTATAGTAGCTAACTAGCTACTAAAGAGCTATGCAGGTGGAGCGGAACACCGCCGCTATCGCTTGGCGAACAATACAGCTGTTTTGCATAAGCTAACAGCTGCATTGTTCTCCACGCTTACAGTTCGCGTCCTGCTGTGCACTACCAGCGGGACACAAGCTGAAAGAATCTTATCAGCGCTGCCGACTGTGATAACAGCCTGCACTGTTGATAAGAGTTCATTGCTCAATTCAAGAAAACTAGAATTGAGTGAGGAACAAATCATGCACGAAAACTGCACGATGTCCGTGCATTTAGACGCCACGGTTAATACTCAAAAGACAGCTTTGAGCAAATTTTGAGTGAGAATCATTATGTCTAAATGGGCCTTAAGTCTAACCCAATAGTTAACATGTTAAGAAAAGGTTCTGTACCACAGTTAATTTGATTGTTTAATGGCTTTTGTTGTGTTTAAGATGACCTGTTGCAGCAACTTATCACAATTAGGGTGAGTGCCCACGGACGGAATCGCTACGGAAAAATGCGCATGAATTCCGCAGCTATTAGGTTCTATTGAACCTAATAGCTTTCTCACCGCTGGGATCCCCACTGATCCGGGGGAATAGGGATCCTCTTCTCTTCACTATCCCCAAAAGTGAGGAGCAGCTAGAACAGAGCAGTTGAACATATGCGCTGCCACTCCATTCATTTCCATGGGACTGCTAGGGATGCCTGAATGCCTGTACTCCGCTATCACCAGCAGGTCCATTGAAATGAATAAAGCAGTTTGCATGCTTGGTTGCCACTGTGTTCAGGCTCCTCCTCATTTCTGGGGATGCATTGATGAGGAGGGTCCTCCACTTAGAACCCCTCTGTGTGCCACCCAGGTATTTGTGATGGTACTTGGATGGGTATTCAGGAGATCTGTCCTTTTTGTTCATCCTTCACCAAAACACAAATAGTTCATTGCAGAAGTGAACAGTTCGGGAATGTTGTTGGGATCCACTTATCTGAGAAATGTTAATGAACAGAAGATTACACTGTATGTGTGTGAAGCTTTAATAGGGACACACATTTTCACGCATATTGGTCAAGTCCTGATAAATATCCATCATTGTCCATTTTTTAATCTAAATAGGTTCAAAATTCTTTGTTGATTAAAGGGGTTGTCCAGCTTTAAACTATTGATAGTTTAGGTCATCATTAGAAGTTTAGTGCGGGTCCACATCCCAAGAAACCCATCGATCAGGCCAGGATGCTCATGTTCATAGCTGACCTGTGCAGGAAGTATGCTGCTCCATTCCATTGCAGTGGTCTGGCTTGGTATTACAGGCAAAGTTCCCACTGAGGTGAATGGAATGTTGGCTGCTCCATTCACTAAGGGGGCTTGCTGATTGCCATTTTCATAACCCCTAGGTATTCCAGCAGTCAGATACCGAGCATTCAAACATTTAGAATCTATCCTGTGATAGGTGATAAATGATTTTGGAGGGATAGCATTAATTTTATGTCCATGCAGGGACTTTGGAGCTTCCTATCTGAATAATGGCGTTCTGATCACTAAGAAGATATAATAAGAAATGTATCAGCCAAGAATTCTGGACCTCTATTGTCTTATTATACGTCTTTTATTCCTTTAGCGTACATAGTTGTTTCATGGGGTATTAATTGGGCAGTTTTAACTACTGAATTTCCAAATGGCTGTGGAGAAAGGGAATCCAATTGGCATATGATTTCTATATTATTCAGCGATGTTTTCTGCCACTTTCCTTTGTTGTCAGTGTTAGTACTGTTCTTTTTGTGAGTCAGTGTTGCAGTCCTCAGCATTCCTATTCACTGACGCTGTTGTAGCAGAATGGGGTTTGGATTATACTGAGAAAAATCCCATCCCTTAACCGTGTTATTAGAGTTCCAGTGAACATCCCACACTTTCCCTCCTGTTCCTGTCCTTTCATATCAGCACTGTGTTCCTGACACATGTAGCCAAGTCGTCATTTATTAGTAGTCGCGGTTTAGCCATCCTCTTGAAACCTGGAGCATGAGTCATGGAAGCTGCAGGATGATATCACCAGTTCATTTTATCATCTTCTTCTCAGCTCAATTCTCGTTTTATGAACATCCAGATGAGAATTTTATTCACAAGGGCTGTCATAATTTTTATATCTGATACCTGCTTAAATAACACTGCCACCCTTCTACAACTATACAACTACCACGTTTCCCCCAAAATAAGACCCTGTCCTATATTAATGTCCCCTCAAAAGAGGTCTTATATTCGGGGGATGTCTTATTATGCTTACCTAGCAGGCTCGATCCAGGTTCCACCCACTGCTCCCTGGAGCTCTGATGGGCTGAGCCATGGCATTGATTGGCCAATTCATAAATTCAGCCTCCAAACGCGATGGCTGTGATTGGTTCTTTGACTGCTGCTCAGCAAATCAATGCACCTGTCGATGAACCAATCACAGCCATTGCATTGGTTCATCGAGCACTGCATCGATTGGCTGAGCAGCGCTCGGGAGTCAATCAGAACCAACGCTTCCTGGAGGTGGGATTCATGAATCCTGTAACCAGGGAGAGATCTTCTGTGGGCGGCCAAGGACTGCAGAGAGCAGCAGGAGGAACCTGCTAGGTAATGTATTCCTTTTTTTTTTTATATATAATGCAGCTAGGGCTTATTTTGGGGCAGGGCTTACATTTCAAGCCTCCCTTAAAATCCTTAAAAAATCAGGGTAGGGTTTATTTTCTGGGTAGGTCTTATTTTTGAGGAAACAGGGTGCATGTATTTCTCCTAAGGACAATAGTAGCACCATTCCTGTCCCGATGAAGGGACAGCTGATTAGTGAATTTGTGCAGGAGTCTATGCCCCACCAGAAAGACGCATATTGAGGATGTTGCGCTATTTGTGTAGCTAATATTAACACATAATGACTGTCAGGCTAAGCAAATAACGTAGGCACGCTATGTTTATGCAAAATTCAATTTGAGTAGTAGGAAACGGGGGACACATACTTCAGCAGTAGTCCAAGCTGGAATCTGGATTGCCCTACAGTAGTCTGTCTTGGCCACATTTTGTTTGCAATGTCCATTCTGTTATGTCATAGAGGATATTATAAGCTAATAGCTTAGGATGCTGATCTCTGGTATTGTGAAGAGCCACAATGACTGCAACTTTTGCCTATAGCCATTTATTGAATTATAGCCATAACCGTTTAATGTATCTTTTGATTATCTGGCATATTGATAGTTCCCTCTTTAAACCATCTCATTTTCTTGTATTATTATACCTGTTCTTACTAGTGAACTACTAGCTTTGATTGGCCTTTGAGGCAGAGGTCTCTCCATCCTATATCTCTCTACTTCTCTATCTCATATCTACATAGTAACGTAGTATGTATGGCTGAAAGAAGACCATGTCCATCGAGTTCGGCTTGTTGCCCCCCCCCCCCCCCCTCTTTGTTGATCTAGAGGAAGGCAAAGAAACTCCAATAGGGCAGAAGCCAATTTAGCCCATTTGGGGGAAAAATGCCATCCTAGATCCATAATAACAGTCAGAATAATCTGGATCAACGTTTGAAAGCTCCTACCTGACTCCAAAACCCGCTGGTTATTTAATGTCCACATCCTGTAATATCGTAGCGCTCTAGTAAGGCATCTAGTCCCCTCTTAAACTGCTCTATGGATTCTGCCGTCACCACGTCCTCAGGCAGAGAGTTCCACAGTCTAACTGCTCTTACAGTAAAGAACCCCTTTAGTGTTGGCGATGAAGCCTTCTTTCCTGACAATGAATCTCATATCTATCTATCTATCTATCTATCTATCTATCCCATATCTATCTATCTATCTCATATCTATCTCATATCTATCTCTTATCTATCTCTTATCTATCTCATATCTATCCCATATCTATCTCTCTCTCTCATATCTATCTATCTATCTATCTATCTATCTATCTATCTATCTATCTATCTATCTATATATCTCATATCTATCTACCTATCTCTTTATCTATCTATTTACCTATCTCATATCTATCTATATTATCGTCTATCTATCTATCTCATATCTATCTATCTATCTATCTATCTATCTCATATCTATCTCTCTCATATCTATCTATCTCTCTTGTATTGCTCTCTCTCATATCTCTATCTATATATCTAATATCTATCTATCTAGCTATCCAATATCTATCTATCTATCTATCTATCTATCTATCTATCTATCTATCTATCTATCTCTCTCATATCTATCTATCTATCTATCTAGCTATCCAATATCTATCTATCTAGCTCTCTCATATCTATCTATCTATCTATCTATCTCATATCTATCTACCTATCTCTTTATCTATCTACCTATCTCATATCTATCTATATTATCGTCTATCTATCTATCTCATATCTATCTATCTCCTATCTATCTATCTATCTCATATCTATCTCTCTCATATCTATCTATCTCTCTTGTATTGCTCTCTCTCATATCTCTATCTATATATCTAATATCTATCTATCTATCTAGCTAGCTAGCTATCCAATATCTATCTATCTATCTCATATCTATCTATCTATCTATCTATCTATCTATCTATCTCATATCTCATATCTCTCTCTCTATCTCTCTATCTATCTATCTATCTATCTATCTATCCCATATCTATCTATCTATCTATCTATCTATCTATCTATCTATCTATCTATCTATCATTACTTTCACATACAGCTAGTGAGGCAGATGGTAGGCTTAGAAACAGCAATTACTTCCAAATGCCATTTGCAGCTTAGTTAAGTTCCTTCCTTATTATCTGGGTGTGACGTCGGCTTTCCATCAGCTTACAGAACAGTCCACTCTGTCTGTTATGAAGAAACCTCACACTTCACATACTAACTGCAAGAACATTACAACTGTCCTCTTAAAATGAAAAATATCAAGAAACTAAAAGAATACTGCTATAGAAAGAAACCACTAAATGTGCATAAACTCTGCAACAGAGAATGGATAACCCTTTCCTTATTTGTTAATGCTAATTAACCTGTCAAAACATTATCTTACACCAGCCTTTGGTTCATAAAACAAAACCTCTGCCTTTCTTACTAATTAGCAGACTTTCCAACTTGGCTAAAAAAATGCTAGCTAAAAATTCTTACAAAATGCCCGATGTGAACACAGCCTGAAAGTGTATAGGTTACACAAGCGGAAAGGTCAACTACATGGTTGGGATGCTTGATCCTTCAGTAACGAGAAGCACTTGTCATAACCTGTTATCGCCATCTAACCCTCCATCTCAAATGTGAAAAGGTTGATGGCTTAAGAAATATTCTATAAATGCACTGCTACTGTGTTGCGCAGTATTAGTAATGGATTATTCCAGGAGAAGGAGTCTCAGTCTTCCACTTGTTGCCTCTTAAGACTAGGAATATGTGGGATGTAAAGGTTGCTAGTGACGTGCATACTACAGAAAAGCTCACATCATGTTCATTATACTTTGAGTTTTCTTAGACTTTTCTGCTTTTACGTCAATTTGGAGGCTCTGTCGCAATAACATGTCAGTAACAGCCAGCTTGGATGCGGTAATGATAGAGCACCACGTTATAAGTCGTTTACTAGTAAGTAGGAGTAAGAACCTGCATTTATTGTATTTTTAACACGGTGAATTGTTTCCTTCGTATGATCCTCCGAGTTTGGTCCGGCCAGGACAGGACACACTTCTGAAGTCCATATGTGAAACGCATGGTGCAAAAGACAATGTGGTCAGCCCTTAAGGTCCTTGAGGAGACTGAACTCAGTCCATGACAAGAACCTATGCTTGACTCCTTTCTCTGTGTTATTAGCAAGTAGCAAGAGGGTATAAAATTGTCCCATGGTCATGGAAAAAGGGGGAAACAAATAACGGACCCCTCGATCGGACCCATCACAACAATTAGGAGTCCAGTTTGATCTGTGCTATGGGGTCTCGTTTCTTCTGGGTGGTTAGAAGATCAGAAAGGATAGGGGTTAGACATAGGGATGGTTGGAAAGTAGCTATAGAAATTAAAGACTGGGTCCATATTTGTTAAAGCGAATGTGTGAACAGAAAATGAACTACTGTTTACAACAAGTTTTTATGTTACACATACTTTTGGGGAATTCTTGATGATTTTGCTTAATTTTCCATATTAGTACCTACCGTATAATTAACCACTGAGCCACATGATACACTCACAATTCCTGTCTGTGGAAATCATTTTTCAGTAGCCATCTAATCATCAAACCGCTTGATGCTGCCCCATGTCTTTCCTTTTTCTGAATAAGCAAAGGTGAATCTAAACTTCCTCCACACAGATCTACCTGTTTGATGGAGGTTTAGACATATCCTTTGGTTCCCTGATCTAATCAATAGGATTACAATGAGTGATAACACCTATATATAGATGACTGCTAACACTGGATCCACCGTTCACATTAGGTGATGTCACAGCTTACCTCCTCCCCTACCTGCACAATGACCTCTGCACAGATCACAGTGCATGCCCACAACACTCTCCCATAGAAATCAATATGTATATTTCTATATAGTCTATGTGATCTGTGTAGCTGCTGTAAAGCAATCTCAAAATGCTCTTAACAGTAACTTAGGCAAGATGGCTGCCCACATAGTCACGTACATCCCCTTTTTAAGTTGTCTGGTTAAATGTTATACTAGTGAGTTTCTTTATACACATTCCTGAGAAGCTTGTACTTCCAGTAAAGTCTTTCTTTTAATATGCATGATAGCCATTCACTATCTTAACTGCATCCATCTGCTCCAGAATTTAATGTCCAGCTAAGAAGATAGCAGGTGCAGAAGTTGGGGCCTTCAGAATGCTAATGTAATAAGAAATCAAGCACCAAGGAGGAGTTGTTGGATGGAATGAAGCTTTCTCTGTATGATTGTAACATTGCTATAAGTGATTACAATATCAGAGCAAAAGGAGAATTTATTGCAGAAAACTGACTCTGTGAAGTGAGGCTCTAGTACCCTGTTGTACCACCTCTAGCTCGGATACAAGATGTGATACGGGTGGGCATGGAGGGTCTAGTACCCTGTTGTACCACCTCTAGCTCGGATACAAGATGTCATACAGGTGGGCATGGAGGCTCTAGTACCCTGTTGTACCGCCTCTAGCTTTGATACAAGATGTGATACAGACAGGTATGGAGGCTCTAGTACCCTGTTGTACTGCCTCTAGCTTGGATACAAGATGTGACACAGGTGGGCATGGAGGCTCTAGTACCCTGTTGTACCGCCTCTAGCTTGGATACAAGATGTGATACAGGCAGGCATGGAGGCTCTAGTACCGTGTTGTACCGCCTCTAGCTTGGATCCAAGATGTGATACAGACAGGTATGGAGGCTCTAGTACTCTGTTGTACCGCCTCTAGCTTGGATACAAGATGTGATGCGATTGTGCATGGAGGCTCTAGTACCCTGTTGTACCGCCTCTAGCTTGGATACAAGATGTGATATGGGCAGGCATGGAGGCTCTAGTACCCTGTTGTACGTCTCTAGCTTGGATACAAGATGTAATACCGACGAGCATAAAGGCTCTGGTACCCTGTTGGGCCGCCACTAGCTGGGATACAAGATGTGATACGAGTGGGCATGGAGGCTCTAGTACCCTAGTGTACTACCTCTAGCTTGGATACAAGATGCGATACTGGCAGACATGGAGGTATACAGGTTCTGTATGGCATCCTGCAACCTATCGCTCCACATTTGCTCTAACTGAGCCGCTAAATCGTGCAAATTCATAGGCTGTCGAAGTATGTGTCCCAGATGGTCCCTTACATGTTCTATTGGTGATAAATCTGTTGACCGGGCAACCACTGAAGTGTGACAATGTTATGGAGACTCCTGTGAGCCCCTTGTACGTGCGGCCGAGCATTATCCTGCTGGAAGCCGCCAGGAGAGGAACACATGTGGCAGCAGGATGTCCTGAACATATCGCTGAGCTGTCATTGTCCAGGCCAGGCATACAATTTTAACAGCAGTGTAAAGAGGTAAAGATGTGGTTTCTGACTGCAACAGAAGAATGGGGAACCCCGACAGTCAGGAATAGAAGATAAGTGAAATTGGCAGTCCTGACACATTACCAAAATTTCCAGGCCTGCAATTGGTGCTCTGTTCTCTTCAGAGATTAAGGGAACTCTTAAATCAAACATCGGATCTCGCTGAAGAAAAGATTCTAGTTGAAAATCATTAATGATAGACCGATGTGGGATTTAAGTGTTCCCATAATTTTTTCGAGCAGTGTACTTAGAAAGCAGTGGAACTGAATTTCCCGAAAAGTGTACTTTTTTCCTTGAGTTTTACTTAAAAAAAAGAAACTGTAAATTCTAAAGCTCCTCCTTCCATCACTCATATTATTTTGATGTTTGTTACAATATTGAAACCTTGGAAAATCCCTCTTATATAAATCCTTTTACATTTCCTTTATTAGTTTCCCATAAAAGGGGTCGAATAAGATTAGGAAAAACGCTCTAATTTTATTTTCAGAACAGTGCCACTCTTGTTCATGGGTTGCGCCCGGTATTGCAGCTCAGAATAATTCACCCATTCAGGGCCCACCATTGCGGTTCAGCATTATCTTCACCATGGCTGAGTTTAGTATAGCAGCTGCAATACCAGCCAAAGCCCACGGACAGGCCACCACATCCCACTCATGTCATGCTCTATACTTGACATTTTCCAGCAGTCCCTTTCTTAGTTTTCTCATAGTACCACATGTTGCTGTTTGTTCTGCTTGGCTCTGGCACCAATAACTGTTTATGATGTGTAATTTAGAATTTTTAATTTGTGAGATTATATTGACTTGACCGAGTACAGTGTATGAAAACCATTGCAAAACATTGCCTTAGGGGGCACAAAAAGTCAAACCAGGAATTAGCAGAGCTTTGCATTTGCAATATTTTCCTTGTTTCCTCCACCTGGCCTTACTGGCATTTTTGGTACAGTAGTACATGCTAGGAAACATACTAACTACTATCATGATATTTCATCTGTGATTACCATAATGCTTTACTGTAATGCTGCATCACATAGAAAGTCTGACGGATCTCGGCACATTGCACTTTGTTTAACTCTTTTAAGGGCCAAGCGCAATAAATTTACGGCACTTGATCCTGGGCGTTAATCCTGGTCGATAGCAAAAGTACAGCATGGATCTAAAGCTCCTATTCCTACAATCAAGCAGGAGTAGGTTTCGTCCTCGGCTTTCAGACACAGCCGAGGATCCGGAGGAGAAGGCAGAGGCCGGTTTTAACCCAGAGGAGAAGTGCTGAGCACTATGTAGTGCAAAAAGAAAGTGGAAGTGTTACTTCCATTATTCGACCCAGCAATCACGTGACCGCAGGGTGTTTCCTGGCACAGCAGTGCTGCAGGATCCTAGTAGACCCAGATCAGCTCTGCAAGTAACTGTTGTCACTATAGGGGAATGTTTTCCCCTGTAACTAGGATGCCCCATTTACAGTGAAAAAGTTTGAAATGTAAAAAAAAAAGACAAAAATAAGTATTAAATATAATTACAGAATACAATTAAAATATATACATAAAAAAGAAAATGACCCAAGGCGAACATCAACTATATGCGTCCTGTAATCCAAAACTATACAAATTATATATAAAAGCATCCGAAACAAAATGAGAAACCCGTTCCTCTACTTTATTTTAGCATAACTATACAAATTTTAAAATAAACAACTATTAAACTAAAAAAAAGGAAAAAGAAGTCAGCGAAAAAACATATATAAGAAATAGTCCTATATGTGAGAAAAAAAACGCAAAAAAATAATTTTGGTAGCTGGAAAACAAAATAGGGCGGTAACACCACCACATGGGTAAAATCCCTAAAACGTATCTGGTCCTATAGAAACAACACACCCTGGTCCATAAGAGGTTAAACACTCAGCTTGTCCTCTTCGACCTTGCCAGCACTTTGACACATGTAATTGCAGAAGGAAGAAAAGGCGACCGAGTGTTTGTGCTAAGTGTGATCTTCAGGTAATACCAGCTAATATTTAAATCGTTTGCAAAGTGAAAACCCCGCAACTCTTTACTGCCACTTCCAGCCTCCTCGTAAAGTCAGGATGGTGGGGCTTTCCTAAGCTATAGCCTTGTAAAATCTGACAAATAGTGTTAGCCTCCATATCAGTGATTAGTCAGTAGTGTAAGTAGTATTAATGAGGTTGTGGTGATGATAAATATATATATATTGCGTGGTTTATCTTTGCAATGAATTACATATGTCATGTCAGAAATGTATCCACAGATGGATGATGTTATTAATGACTGTGTTATGGGCATGCTAGTACTATAAGGCTGGGGTCACACAGGGCGGATTTGCCGCGGTTTTGCCACGGATTGCCGTTGTATATCCGCACTGCGGCAAAACCGCTGCGTTTTGCCAAAAAGCTGTTCTCACAGGGCGGATTTTTTCCGCACAGCCGCAGTGCAGAAATGCACCTGCGTCGCGGTTTTAAAAGATGCAGCATGTTCATTCTTTGGTCTTTTCCGCAGCACTTTTTTGTCCATAGACTTCTATGGACGCAGCCAAAACCGCACCAAATACGCGACAAAAAGTAAAAAAGCGCTGCGGAAAAAAACACTTGCGCATTTTCCTGCACGATAATCCGCAAGCCCAAATTAACCTTTGAAGCGGTTTTGCCACAATAGCTGTTCTTCTGCGGCAAAACCACAACGGAAAAACCGCGGCAAAACCACCCTGTGTGAACCCAGCCTAATATGTATTATTATGAAACTCTACTGCTTGTTTTGGCATATTACAGCTACGCTAGTGGCCAAAATTGCGGAAACCTATAAAAAAGTACGTTCTTGATGTTTTGTGGGTCCAAACCCAGTTTTGTTTTTTGTTTTTTTAAACACCATAAAATTATATATCATTGCAAACCTAATTTCAGGTAGATCGCAATGCAACAAATATAGTTAAATTATGCAAAGTTATAGCTAAATAACCAGAAAAACAAAGCACAGCATCTGCAGGTGGATTTGAACCGGCTTTTCCTGACTGGAATACAACCAATAAGCATAACTGTTTAGAGAAGCAGTGAGAACACGGTAGCATTCAGCTATCAAGGTCATGTAGTAGAACGGACGGCAGAACATCTCTTTATGTTGTGTGATTGTTATCAAGTTGGTTACTTTCCCTTATTTTCCTTTGTGTGTGGAACTTAATAAAAAGCGTGAAAAGAGTGAATTGGTCACTCAGAAAGTGATGTAAAATACAAATGTTACACTTATGATGAAATTAGAAGAAAAATTGGTGGAAATATCCCCCCCAAAAATATTTTGAATCTTTTGAAGAGGCATAGGAAGACTTAGGCCGAATGCACACGGCCGGGTTGGATTCCACATGCAGGCTCCCGCAACAGAATCCGACCCTGTGCCTGGCTGGTGACACCTGCGTACCTATCTGTATTTTTCATAACCTGTATTGCAGAAGTGCCGGACGGCGCACATGCACAGTACAGATTATGCCGCGCTTTTGCTAGGTGATGATGCGGATTCTGCAACCTTTCTGCAATGATGATTGCGGAAGGGCCGTGGATGAAACAGCTTCCATTGACTACAATGGAAGCCATCCGCATGGAATCCACTCTGAAATAGAACATGCTGCGATTTTTGCTCCACAAGAGGAAAATCACAATTGATTTCCACTCGTAGACAGGGAAAAGCGGTTTTCATAAGCATGTTTATGGGCAGTATTTGCTGCAGAATCCAGAGGCGAACGTCCGCTCCGGATTCCGCAATGCAAATATGCCTGTGCGCATTCGGCCTTAGTCACAAGAAAGCCAGGCTGGTAAAGGTTGGGCAAAGTGCATAACAGCAGGTGGTGAAAGAAGAATGAAAAGACAAAGGGGGGCACCATGACAAGTGTTCAGACCTACCATCCCTCGTACAGTCAACCTGATCCACCACCAGTTATGTCACCACTAGAGATGAGCGAGTATACTCGCTAAAGGCATTGCCTTTAGCGAGTACCTGCCCGCTCGAGACCAAAGGTTCCGGTGGCAGCGCGGGGGAGCGGTGAGTAGCGGCAGTCAGCAGGAGGGAGGGGGGGAGAAAGGGAGAGAGAGATCTCCCCGCTCTCCCCCGCAGCTCCCTGCCCGCTGCCGGCACCCGAACCTTTGGTCTCGAGCGGGCAGGTACTCGCTAAAGGCAATGCTCGCTCGAGCAATTGCCTTTAGCAAGTATACTTGCTCATCTCTAGTCACCACACAATGGCATATCCAGGGACCTACGTCAGATTCGAGATCCATGGGTCCACTAGAGAAAATTGTTCTGAGGTCCCATCCTCCATCTCTATAGAACACGTTAGAACTGTTAATTTCATTGTAATCATTGCTTTTACCGGCATACATACAGGACATATCAATAAAGTGAAAAAAATAATAGTGATAAGTGACTGGCTCTGAATTGGGTTTTCTTCAACTAGACCTTTGGGCCCTTGTTGTATTAGAGGCCATTATTGCATTAGAATATGAGCCTACTGGCAGAAACCTTAGTACACTGATGGACTAGTCCTACCAGGGACCAAATAGGGATGAGACCAGAACAGTCAAAAGATGCAAATGGCAATAGTCAATGATGAGTTAAGTTACTGGACCAAAAAGAGGATACTACAAGAAAAGAAAGAAGAAAAGACAAGAAAGCTTTAAAGGAAATCAGGAAGAGGCTCTCAAAAGAAGCGACATATGAAGAAACGTACTCAAGACCAGTAGGAAGAGGCAATCGAAATCATGAAGACAAGACCAAGAAATGCAAGGCAGGGACAAAACTGGCACAACGAAGAGGAAAGAAGTGGTAGAACGTCGGCTATGAATAAAATCATTACCAGTCATGACTCACAGCTCATGTTTACCGGGCGCTGCTTGCCAGCTCTAATGAGTCTAAGTGAAATTCTAGAACTGATTTGTTTTAGTTGGTTGAGAATGACTAGAATCACAAATTGGTATACACTGTGATTAGAGTGTGATGAGAGTTCAGAACTATATCCTGGATGAACTGTTCATGGTTGACAGCACAGCCTGCAGCCGCCTTAATCTGTTGAATGTAAAGATGTGACAATAATGGGGTGTTGCTGCAGTTTTATACCAAAATCAGTCGAAACGGCAATGCTAATGGAAAGCAGAGCTTGTTTTATATTAAGCTGGAACCATTACAAAGCAGGAAGGGGCTTTATGAATGTCAAAATGTATTTCCAAAAGACGAACAGGAAAATGCTCCCTGCTAGCAGGGTATTGTGTGTTAACATAGAGTATGTGGATTAGGATACATAGCACACATGAAGCACATTAGAGTACAGCATAACGGGCTCGATGATGTCACAAAGGAATGTAAACATGCGTCTTTTGACCTCCACCGCAAGCTATGGAGTTCTTATAGGACTGCTGCTGCATCATTTCATGTGATAGAATAGGCCTTTTCTTGAACTTCATTGTAAGTAATTGTTACATGGACATGTGCAAAGGAGACCTGGCTTGTTTTCACAACAATCCCTACTAAATAGCCCTACTGTTTTATGGATATATGTATTTCGTATTCTGCATATGTTCCATGTATCCTGTCAATGAAGAGCAGAGAGGACATAATAAAGAATAATGCTCTTATGTATGTAACCTTATATATATATATTTTTTCTATTATATTGGAGCATTTTTCCATTTTTTTTCCAAAGACTGTTTTGATCATGCCACAGTAGATGCCACCTTTTGATTATGTTGCAGTCAGTATTGCATATGCAATGCA
Source organism: Eleutherodactylus coqui (assembly GCF_035609145.1). Taxonomy (NCBI): domain Eukaryota; kingdom Metazoa; phylum Chordata; class Amphibia; order Anura; family Eleutherodactylidae; genus Eleutherodactylus; species Eleutherodactylus coqui. Next base: position 234,802,173 of record NC_089840.1, on the reverse strand, counting down.
GCGTTAGAATTGGCTTGTCAATTCACGGTATCCCCCGTGCTTATTCCCAATTAGTGCATACGGATGTCTACTCTTTATTAACCAGAGCAGAGAAATGACATACAACTCTCACTCTGGGGTGTTCGAGAGGACCATGTTATTACATGGTCATCAATTCCTTTCAATTGATGCTGTGCAGTACAACGTTTCCCACTAGTAATAGCTGATTGCTGGAGGCTTTCCTGCAACTTGACTTCAAATGCCTGAGATAAGCCACTGGGGCTATTTCCACAATGCTTGTAGTAATTAGACTCTCCACTCATGAGAAAAGCTCCTGGGATTACATGCTTAGGGCCCATTCACACAGGTGTATCTTCTGTACATATGATCGAATTTATAAACATAATACGAAGAGCATATAACGCCATTGTCTTGCATTGGTTTATTCAGCTGAGTGTTCATGTTAACCCTTTCCAATCCAATTTGTATTCTGGTTTTCCTAGGGGGCTTACTCTTTTTCTGCTGTTATACAACGGCGCTATATGCTGGCTAAAGCCAGTACTGCATGAGGTGACACCTTGGATAGGCTCCGACAGCAGAGAAGCTGGCAATATACAGTAAGAGAACCCCGACGGATGTCTTCCAACATCGAAGCTGTACAGCCTTAAATCATAATGTCTTTAGAGGTCAAACAGTGGATTGGAAAGGGTTAAAAAAAAAAAAATCATGTCCTATTTTCATCTGTATTTAGGGACTAAAATTGCCCATTAAAGCCTACAGAATTGCATAAAAACATAGCAAATACGCAGTCGCCTGCATATTTACTGCGTTTTTTACACATGTTCAAAAACGCAGTGATCACGGATGCAATATGAATGTAAAAAACGCGCACATGCATCAAAAATGCGAAATGCAGAGTGAAAAGGGTGGGCTTTTCACAGGTGAATTGCATACACTTGTCTGAATAAGCCTTTTTAACCTGGCCCTACACATTAGATAGCTGCCAAACACTCATGCAGTTGACAGATATTCTCCCACATACACATGCAAGCTCAACTTGAGCAAATGTGCATGTGTTCTCAATAATGAGAGGGATTTAAAGCTGGCCATACACATTACATAATGTTCGTTCTACTGATAGTTATCTTTCCTGCAACCCCCTCTCTTCATACACATGCATGCTTGGTGTAGCCAAGATTGCGTTTTCTCAAAATTAAAAGTGCAGTATGGCCTATTGCAAGACACCTTGGGAAGTAGCTGATCTTCCCTGAGAACAAAAGGATCTTAGATGTTGAGATCTAACCGTTCGATACTTTTCTACAGCTGCCTTCATAGGAGAGTTGGGAGGCCCACATAAGACTTAAATGGTAGGCTGATCTGGCTGAAGTTGGTGGGTTTGGCTGATATTAATGTAATCTATACGGACAACTTTAAGTAGGGTCTATAATATGATTCTGCATCCTTTTTAAGAGGTCCTACATTTTTGGCGGGCAAATTTACCATTAAAACTGGATGGAATAGGACAAAAATATTATGCAGGTTCAGTTGTTGCCATTTTTTTTAACAAGGTCCTGTTCTTTGGTTAAACTGAAGTCAATGGCAACAGGATTGGCATCTTGTTGTAAATGTCCTTTTGTTCTAATCCTGAAAAAAAAAACCTTTTAACACAATATGGGCATCTGATATGAATGTGGCCTTAAAGCCCTTTTACACTGCTAGGTTAGGGAACTTTCACATGGACAGATTTGTTCCACATACTACACCGCAAACTGCGGTACATTCCACACCAAAATTGGCATAGCTCCGTGTGGATTTTGATGCAGAATTAAAATAGCTAATTCTGCTAGTAATTCCGCATGAAAATCTGCAATGAGATTTGAGAGTGTTGGTGCAGAATTCACAGCGGTGGATTAATATGCAGATTTTGGTGCAGAATGTGGAAAAAGTCCACCCGTGTGAAAACTCCCTTATCAGAAATGAATGTTCCTCTGAAAAAGGCCATAGATAAGCCTCATTTGCCAGTTGATTTTCAGATAGAGCATAAAAATGCTCGCTCTTTGACTGTATGTTTCTGAGTGTGGACAGCTGGCCTATGGGGGCAAACAATCATACTAGTGATCATTCATCCCTTTAAGCTGATTCTTGTCCCATGTAAAAAAATATTACTGATATGCATGTCAAGTGGCGGTGTTCAGTACACTAGGTCAAGGGTTCAGCCAGTATAAAGTGAGAAGGGAGAAATGTTTTTTAGCAACTTCTTCCTTCTCCTTTCCCGGGTACACAGCGCTCGATGAGCAGTATGTACTAAAAAGTGAAAGCAGAAGTGTTTGTTCCACTATGCAACCCGGCGATCAGGTGACTGACGGGTCCCCCTGTTACACCAGAGCCGCAGGGTCCTAACAGACCCTGATCAGCTCTGTTAGTAACTCATGTCACTATAGAGGAATGATTTTTCCCCGTAACTAGGGATCCTATGGCTGCTGCTCCTATGGATGCCCCAGCTACAGTGGAAAAGTATGGAATTTAAAAAAAAAATACAATGTGAATGACCCCCAGAGGTCTTATATGACGTCATGGGGGACATAGATGGTAAAAAAAAGTTACAAAATCAAGTTTATATGTACCTAAAAAGGAAAATTACCGACTACTGGCGCCAACCAAAACCGTTGTCATATGCACCCGTTAATCCGAGACTATACAAATTATATATCAGAAACAAAATGAACCCATTTCCCTACTTTATTTTAGTGTAAATATACAAATATACATTTTTTTAAATAATTTTTTTATTGTTTTACCCATAATAAACCTAAAAAAACAGAATAAAAAGTCAGCGAAAAAAGATGTAAAAATAGCCCTATATGTCACAGAAAAAAAAACGCAAAAAAAATTTGGCTAAAAAAAACAGGCCAGTAAAACCACCACATGGCTAAAATCCCTAAAGTTTGTTCTTTAGGACCCAAACACCCTGGTCCTTAGGAGGTTAAAAGAGAGCTAACTAATTAGAGTTGACATCACTCCTTCAAACAAGAATCGGCTCCTCTGAAGGACTCTTACTCTAAACATGATTGAATCTTCTGCATATTTTTTCTTCCTTTGCAATGAATGCAAGCACTGAATATGTGCACAACCTTCCCCCAGGCTGCACATTTCTGGGGTCAATGTTTAACAATCTGAATACCTGTTCTTTCTGAAAGAGGATAAACAAATCTTAGCTTGTTCCACCTTCTCAGTACAGAATGTTTCAGGCTCTGTAACCATCAAGGCCAAATCACGGTCAATTGAGGATTCTGGGAACAACCATGATAGGGGGCACCCATTCTAATAATGCCAAACAGTGCACAAATTGTTCCACAACACAGTGCTTATTAATTGGTGGTTACATTTTGTTTTGCCCACTAGGCAAAAATGTTAAGTTGTTCAGGTTGTTGGCAAGAAAAGTGGGTTCATTTCCTGTGACGAATTACAACTGCAGTCTCTCAGTGGTAGGGAGGACCGCTTACTGGAGGAGTCTGTAGTGTGACCCGGAGGGTCCTACAGGGTAGTCAATAGAATAAACAAGTCCTGGGATCCTTGCTATGTCTGGCAACAGCCCCCTCTTGATTGGCTGCTTGTCATTAATTTTCTAGTTGATGGAGTGGAGACGAGCCTGGGAAAGTGAGCTGGGTGGAGGAGGAAGTGAGTCAGCAGAAGGGGAGAAAGTGCGGGAAACAACAGGAAGTTGGAGGAGGAGGGAGAGGGAGGCAGCAGGTTGAGGAGCTGCCTCACCTTACACAGCTACCGGAGATCGAGAGTTGGAAGAGAGCATTGGGAACAAAGAGCAGTGAGCCAACAGTGCCTGGTGTGGAAGCAGAGTCTTCTTCCACCCTGTTGGAAGGCACTAGAGTCAGGGCAGACCCCGTGGAAGCTGGACAGAACATATACTTCTCAATTGGGAGTGAAATTTGTCCCTGCGTAGCTAACAGACAGAGAGAGTACAGACAACCCGGCACCAGTCCCTCCAAACCTCTACCAACAACTATCCGGAGCAACCCCCAGATAACTCAGACTGGTAGGAGTATCTCCCCTAACAGAGAGACAGAGAGAGAGAGTTAAGGAATCAATGTCTGTTATGCGTGTTACCAGCAAATTTATTGATGTTGTCATTGTTTGTAACATCTACAAAGTATGAACTGTTTATTAACTTTCTCAAGTACTGAGTAAACTGTGTACCTTCAGTTTACCCTGAACTCCGTGGATTGGTCTCAATTATTTAAACACCGCAAACACAAGTCCGTCCCTAAAGGTACTAACCTCACAATCTGACAATTACCCGAACTGCATAGAAATGCATTGCAATCCCCCTTCTGCATCAGTAGCTAGTTTAGTTAGAGTAGCCTCCACCATGACCACACTACCGTTAGTTACTCAGGCTACCTCTGCCTCTTCTGCTCGTTGCAACTGTAGTGTGGAATTGGATGCTGGCTGCCCCAGGAAATCGCCCCCCCCCCCCCCTTCCTGAGCATCTACCAGATCGGCCCATGGCAGTGATGCAGTATATGGCAGGAGGTAATGGGCCCCAGTTCCCCAAAGGACCTGGTCACAATTGCAACCCCTAGCGGTGTGGCAGTGGGCCTTAGTATCTTGTAGAAAAGACCGGGCATCCTCAGGTGGCGCCTTTAGATTTGGCCCAAAGTCAATCAGTGTGTGGCACGGCTGAACCACAACCGTTGGTTCTGACAGATTAGCTGGGTTAATGCAATCTATCCTAAAAATCTACATTGATGGAAGGATTTGTGCTCATTGGAAGCACAGATGAAAGCATTGCTGTTGTTGTAAAGGACGTAGAACGGATTAATGCTCCGCAAATTGTTTTTAACAGAAGGTACACAAGTCATCAAGGAATCTCAGACAGTCATTCTAAGTGTTCTGTGGATACTGGGAAACCCTAGATGATCTTTAGCAGTGTCTGACTGCTGTATTTAGGATTTAGGACACAGTAGATTTAGTAGAATCATATGTTCTTTTTCATTAGTTGCTTCTTTAAAGACCTAGACAAGGTGGTAAGCTTAGTCTTGTATTCTTAAAGCATGCAGTCAGCTAGGACTGAAGAGGATTAGAAACTGATGCACAGACTAGCACATAAATAGAAAGTCTTTTGTTTCTTTGTAAGCATGTCTGGTTTCCCGTATATCTACAGTATGACAATTACAGTTAACAAGTTTCCTCTTTCCGCATTGGTAGTATGAAGACAACTCCTTTTTACAATTAAGTCAGTGATCCCTGGCGGCTGGCCAGACATTTTGCCTGCAGTGGCCAATGACTGGGCAGCTCCTACTTACTGTATTTAACTACTTCTCTCCCATGTTGATTTCAGTTGGTAGATTGATGGAAGTCCTATTGGTTATGAATATTCCATAAATGTGTGCTTAGCCCTTTAATGTCCTTTTCCTAATAAAATTTACATGCAGTTGTGTTGGAGGTTGAACTTCCAAAATTGTGGTCCCTGAATTCCTGGCTAGGCTCTGCCTTCATATTTTAATATGCTACACAATTGGAATGGCCTGAAGCACAGTCCAAATCTGAAGTGGCCACAGCCTTACATCTCTGCATGATTACAATGTTCCCATGTCTCCAATGTTCTTTACGTTTGTGGGCTTTTGGTAGAAGAGAACACAGTGTAGTGGCCCAGTATATCATCCTGGTCCTCTCCATAAATGTCATACATGTTTGTCCTATGTAGATGCACGGTGTAAGCCTGCCTTGTCATATCCAGTGTGTGTGTTGCACAGCTGCGGCGCTTGAGAGGTTAACATCTGTAAAATCATTGCCTGTATGTAAATGTAGCAGTTTGCCAAGTCATGTGATTTGAGTGAAGGTATAAATAGGAGTGATTGAGAGCGGGAAAAGGTCCAGGTCCTCCATCTTGTCTGCTACCAGAGGGACACACAAGACAGAGCTACATGGAATCCCCTACAGCTTCCTTGTGGTGAAGATGGAGGAGGAAGAGAGAGATCTCATAGCGACTGTGTTCTGGATGTGAATGGAGTGAGCCTAGATCAAAGAGTGAGCATTCATAAGTAATTCTGTAAGACGAGCCCAGTGCAGAGGTACAAATTCAAGTCTACAAGTTCCCTACGCGGCTGTCCAAATCTAGGATCACCGCGTAGAAGTACGCTAGCAAGTTACACCTACACGTCTCCAAGTGCGGGGTGCAAATACTGAAGGTCAAATTAATTGCTGCTAGAGTGTCTGTGGAGAGACACTACCCCCTTCCTCCTCCAGAGTGCCCCCTGTCCAGGAGCGGTACCTGACAGATAACGTGGACTGTAGGACTAGTTTTATCCTGTGTATCCTCCCTGACCTCTGACCACTCTTCCTACCTGCACTGTGAAGATTGTACCTAAGTTGCTGTGTAATAATTGTTTGCCCGAGGTACTAGAAAAACTGTGTCTTCAATTATTCTCCGCCGTGCAGAATACCGGTGTGTAGGAACGGTGGCATCACCTGTGACAACTACTACTCCCATCCTCCTGTTTATTGGCATTCCCTATCCTAGGGGTGTCTTTGGTGGTCTGCAGGTATACTCTGGCCTTGGCTGCGTGTCATCCCTCAGGGAAAGGAGCCTGGTAAGTTCCACCTTGACGAGCCAACACTTTACCCTCCCAGCTCCCCACGTGTGTCAGGTGTCCGGGGTACTCCTCTGGGGTACTGCAACAGTTTTAATTTTATTATTTATTTTACACATGGGAACAACTTTTGCATCTGTATCTTCTACTGACTAATTAGTGATACAAAGTCACTTACTGCTCCTCTCGGATGAAATATAGAATATCTTTGTGTATGATATGAAAATCATGTTGGTTGAAAAATCTGACTCATGCATGGTCTGGGTTATATCATCCTCCTACATCATATGTACCCTGCCTCACATACAATATTAGGGCAGCTGTAGGTGGAAGACACCCAAGAGCAAGTATGAGTCACAGAAGATGAATACTTCCAACTAGTAGATATGTTCGATTCAGCATAAAGAACACTTTCCATAAGGTTACTTTCATAAAGCAGTTTCAGTGTGCGTTGGCTGTATGAGCCGTGAAAGCTCCCAGCACATACGTCAAACATATCCCTAGATGCCGATCATCTCAAGTGTCCTCTGGCCCCCATCAATACAGCCCTTCTATACACCTTTTTTTTTTACTGTATGTGCTTTTCAATACACGGCATACAGTAAAAAAAAAAAACCAGATACCGCATGGTATACTTTTCTTCACACTGGGAGCCTATGAACCATCGATGCCACTGTATAGGCATACAGTGGCATTCATTGGAGGTAGTCAGGAAATCCTCCCAAGATTTTTCTCTAACATACACTCTAAAATGGATATTATACAGCTGTACTGAACAGTATAGTTCTGTACTGAGCGATGTAGTCGTGAATCTAATACCGGGGTGATATATAACACTTATTAAAGCTTTTTGGGTCAGCAATGCTCGTTCCTGTGTAAAAGCACAGGAATGATCATTGCTGGGACAACCTGTCAGACATCTGCACCCGACAGATTAGATCGTCCCATGTAAAAGCATCCTTACTTTCTACTAACATCTGATACACCTCAGCTGTTATTTAGCTGTCTGAGTTTGTTGTGCCAACAGTAAAGTTCAGTGGAGGTTCCATTATGGTCTTGGGATGTTTTACATGGTATAGTCATGGTTCATTGGTTGTAGTGGCAAGAACCAAGACCATGCCACACTGTTTTACATTGGTTTGAGGATATGGATGTTCCAGAATTAAACTGGCAAAGGGGATATGCAAATCAGATGTGTGAGTGTTAGATATAAAGGAGAGTATCACCCAGGCATATCCCAATACAGAAACCATCAGAGCTGACAGACTTCCAACAGGCTCATCGCAACGCTTTTGGACCTTCCAAAGTTCACTGTTAGCAATGTAATTTGGAAATGGAAAACATCTAGTGTGTGAGTGGTTTAGCCACGTTCAGGAAGACATCGTAAACTGGCAGAACGTGGCCAATGAAGCCTTGTATGAGCTGCGAAGGCATCATGCAGAAAAACACTCCCTCAGGAGGTCTCACAAGTTATTGGAACACCCATTAGCACCAGGACCATCCTAGGGAACAGCATGTGAAGGGTTACCATGAATGAGCAGCTGCACACAAGCCCAACATCACAGTAGTGAATGAGCAGAGGTGTCTGCAATGGTGTTTGAAGTGTCGTTCTTGGGCTGTAAATAAGTGGAAGCAATTGTTGTGGACAGCTGAATCCTGGTTTACCATCTTCAGATCGGATGGCCACACTTGGATGTAATGGTTGCCTGGAGAGCAGTTTCTATGCAGCTGTATAGTACCAACTGTGAATTTTGGAGGAGGTTCTCTTATGGCGTGGGGGCACTGGCATAACTATAAGAGATGCAGGGGATGCAGTAGCACCCGGGCCCAGGAGTGTTAGAGGGCCCATAAGGCCTATCTTCTCCATATCGGGAGCCCAGTACTATGAATAAAGCATTATAGTTGGGGGCCCTATTACAGGTTTTACATTTGGGCCCAGGAGCTTCAAGTTATGCCTCTGCGTTAAGGGGTTAAAAGAAGTTGGGGGGCCCTAAGATAAACTTTTGCACCGGGGCCCATGAGCCTTTAGCTACACCCCTTTTGGGAGTGTTTCTGCTGGGAAGGACTAGGGCCATTGGATCTAATGAAGTCCACCCTCAACACCAATGGGTACAGAGATATTATGGACAATGTGGCATTATGTACCCTGTGGCAATACTTTGGTACAACTGTGTCTCTACCAACATATGTTAAATAGCACGCAGTGTTGAAGCTTGGTTTGAGATGCTGAATGTCTGCAAATTTCATTGGCCAACCAGAAGCCCGAATTTCAATCCCATCAAGGATCTTCTTTTTTTTTTTTTTTACTCAGTTTTTATTGAAATTTTCAGATAATTTCCATGCCTTTAAATTGACAAGAAAAAGAAAAGTCACTCTAATATCATCCGGATAGATGGCACTAGTCTCACAGTTGCGGTCATAAACAGTAAGAATTGTCCATTGAGACTCATAAGAATATACAAATGTAAACCTAACATCCAAGTTACATAAATTCAGCCAACAAATATTGAGAAAGTGAAAAAAATCAAAAATAGAGAAAAAGAATAAGTTAGAGAGAGCGAGAGGAAAAAGAAGGGGAGAAGAGGGAGGAGAGGTGAGAATGGGATAGCAAGGAAGAGAGGGAGGTAGGGAGGAAAAGGGAGTGGAGGAGTCCTTAAATGAGTGATATGCAATGTCCTTTTCTCCGTACCTGTGCCAACATGTGCGCTATTCTCAACTACCGAGGTCCCAACAAGACTCTCATTGCAGTAGAGACAGAACTAAATCTAGCTCTCCGGGGAGGGGCCGACACCATCCCACACTCAGAATTAATAGATAGAGCTTTCCTATAGTTAGGATTTTTGTCTCAATTCCCTCCATGGGTTCCATATTTGGAGGAAGCTGTCATGAGAGCCTTTGACCAGCTCGAGAGATTCTCCAGATTGCAAATTAAATCAGCTTTTTCCTTCCATTGGACTAATGAGGCGGGGTGGGGGGTGTTGTAGCCAGTGGAGGGGAATCAAGGCCTTGACCCATCAAGGATCTTTGAAACAAACTACAATGCCGTCCCCGTTGCCCAACAAGCACACTCTTCATCTCCTGCATCACTATCTGAAGGTTTGGTGGAAAGAGTGTTACTGCAGACATTGAGCCCAAAGGCAGCCCAACACCATATGTAGAAATGTGAATAAAATTGAATTTCATCACCTTCTATGTGTGTCCCTATACTTTTTTTTACCATAGTTTGTCAGTTCGAGGTACTGGATATGTCAGTTCGAGGTCAGACAGCCTAACTTTTATATTTTGACTGTAACTTAAAATGGCTTTGCTGTGCGTGAAAGTAAAGCCGATTTGAGGCCAGTTTTAAAGGAAATTCTCTGTATGGGACTGAAATTGTTCTTGTGCCAACCATCTTACCCACAGGACTTCTATGAGATAATTTACCACCAATTTGGCACAATGGTTTCAGATACCAATAAACTTTGCATATGTAGTCTTTTCCTACAGTCACATGTAACGCTCTTTTCATAATGTGTTTGTAGTATATGTTGGAAGTATACATTGTAAGATACCCTCAACGTACAGTGGATATAAAAAGTTTACATACCCGTTAAAGCGTCAAGTTTTTGTCACGTTTAAAAAAAAAATCGCAGTATGTCCTATCTTTCTGCGTTTTGTGATTAATTTTTTTCTATTTTTTTCTCTCACCCATGTTTCCCTATAGAGCCTCCGATTTATCGCAACTCACAAACTTGCGGTGTTAATGCGATGCGTTTTTAACATTAGGTTCGCGTGAGAAGATCGCGATAATACGTTGTTGATGTACCCTTTGACCTTATCACAGCACTCGGTCTTTTTGGATAGGTGCCTATCAGAATGGCACGTGGGAGTAACAGATGACGACTGCAGCATCAGTCTATGGCCTCTTTCACACGGGCGACAACGATATCACCACGAGAAAAGCGCTGTTGCATCGCTACAAAATTACGTGATTTTTTTATCCTATGTCAAAGCAGCCTATAACTATGGAGACACTTAGAATAACATAGGAGCTGTGAACACAAAACGGTAAAATAATTCTTATTTTTATTTTGGATGTATTGGATGAGTAATATAAAAAGTTTCGAATGTGAACACATGCCTTAACAAAAAATGAGCTTTATGTTTTTTTTATTTTTTTTTACTTTTGTGCTGTATTTATTATTATCTCTCCACTAGAAAACAGAGCCAGAATCGGCAGACCAATGAAAACAATCTGCAGCAAAAGAAAGTGCACAATTAATAACAGCCCAACTGTTGCTTTATTCGAACATGAGGATCCTACAAACATAAAGTGATGTCAGCTGCTAGAATAAGTAAAACCCAGATTAAAAGACATAATGCTGAATTAATCAGATTTCCCCAAGCGTTCAAGTGATCTTGGGATAAATAGTGTTGGAATCTTGAATGTTAAGGAGGCCATGACTCTATAACAGCTGTTCCTACGGAGGTTGGGTTACAATTCAGGATACCAATGTATAGGTGACCTGGAATGAAAGGTTTGTAAGACTGATAATGTATTCTGGAGATTCCTGCTGTATGTAATGAGTCAGGTGCAGACGATGACATATGGGGGAGTCAAGACAAATTAGAAGAGATTAGTGTAATGTGATCAGACTACTCTTATGGGGTCAGTGGGCCAGTCCAAAGCTGGAACATAAATAACCAATGGAAATTTGGTGGACATTTCTAAAAGCTGGTATGGTGTTAACTGTGAGATAGATTTTTAATATTTTGTACAAGTTTTTTTGAAGGTACTTTTTAGTTGATCATAATAAAGTCAGATCACCTTTAAAGAACAGTTCTTGTGCAGTCTGAAGAGTTGCAGATTATGACAACTATGAAAGCGGTTGTCTAGTTACCGGACAGCATTCCCCCTATGCCACCAACCGTCCTAAAATAACACAATCAGCTGTACTTACCCTTACTTACCTCTGCTGTCATGATCCAGTGCTGTAGCCCCGCCATCCTATTATTGAAGATTATATCACCGGATATCACTTGACCACCAATCAGAGACCGCAGCATCACAATTCTGAACTCCTGGCATCATGTCACCCAGGATGTGAGCACTAATGCCAGAAGAATGGGCAGTGATGCTACTGGCTATTACTGTTCCAGAACTTTCGCCTCCAATACCAGGGGTTGGATGCGGAAGTGTAATAGTCGCTTCAGTTCCCAAAGATTTCAATCATAGTGAAGCTAGCTGTGGCACTTCCCGTGCCGACCCTTATGACAACAGCTATGCTACCAGCAAGCTGGGCAATCAGCTGATCGTGGGGATTTCCAAGCAGCGGGTCCCTGGCAATTTATGATTAAGGTACTCATGAGAACCACTGTATTAACATGGCTGTGAACAGGTCACCAAGAATAAACGTATTAAAAACAGGTAACTTAAGGTATAAAGAACATAACACACTGCAATAAGATGCAGCAACCAAAGTGGCTCCTCCAACCCCTTAGAGACAATCTAAAAAACTGCTAAGATCTGTCTTGGTAGACCAGACGGACTAACAGTTCACTGACAGATTGGATTACATGCTTCCCATAGAAGTCAGTGGAGGCAGGAGTTACAATTAAGTGAGAGAGAAGTACAGAGACATACTCAGATGCCGCTGCAGCTAATAGTAAGTGTTTTATTGTCTCACAACTACTGGAATCTCATCTACACTGCTCAGCACTGCTCTATAATGTCCTCCATGCCATTGCTGCTTCTCGATATATGATAAATGGAGCTAAGGAAACAGGATCTCCTCTTCTCTGTGTGTAGTATATTGAGACAGCATAGCAGCTAGTCAATACCCACCAACCCAGAGAAGACTGAGTATTAGAGATAGAGTCTGCAGAGGTGAAAACTGATAAAAAAAGGAATACAAATCATAAAATGGCCAGAAATAGTTTTATTCTGAAGGTACACATGAAGCAGTTTATTATGACAATTCATCTGAAAGGTTAGGTTTGCTCTAAAAACTGCTGTATTTACTCCTCCTCATCCCTGGTGATCCAGTGTTGCAGGCCCACAGACCTCCTTGCATTTGTTTAGGAATGGACACCCCCTGACTGCTGCAGCCAATCAGAGCCACAGTGGTCAGGGGCCATTCTCCTAGCTTCACGGCTCCCAGCATCTGAACAGTGCGGCCTATTGGCTGAAGCGGTTAGTTAGGTATCTGTTCCTAAACAAATACCGGGAGGACAGTGGGGCTGCGGTGCTGAATCACCAGAGGAGAGGATGGTGCAATACTTTAAATTGTCCAGCAACCCAACAACCTCTTTAAAGGTCCTGTAGAGGTTGACGCTGTTTCCTCCACATAGGAGTTAGGTGAATTTGTTGATGATGAGTTGAATTGAATCATGGGCCATGAAATAAGATTTAGTAGCTAGGAGCATAACTATAAGGGTAAAACTATAGGTGTACGGACGTTGCAGTGGCCCTAAGGACCCAGGTGCCTGAAAGGAGTCAATGGTTTCTCTGTCAGGCATAAGCTCACCTGTACTAAACATGGTATGTGATTAATGATGGACCCTATTACAGATTTTACATTGGGCCTATGTACTGTATGTATGCACTGTGACAATGTCTGCGTGGGGGATGGGGTCAGCGACAACTCAGTAGCTCACTCAGTCCATGGTAAAAGTCCAAAAAACTTTATTTTCTTGAATATTCAGCAATAATATAGAAATCCAGTGGAAACACAGGAGCCACCGGCAGCACATACACTTTATGCTATAAAGATAAAAAACACTTGCCCGCTAAGGTGCAACAAAACAGTAGTTTCCTCACTCACTACAACACAGTGGCCTAGCACCACTGCACATACCCAACCAGGTGTCAGTCTGAGGGCGTCCTTTCCTGTCAGAGTTGTGGCCGTACCGCAGCCTGGTCTTTCAGCCTTCTCATAGCTTCCTTCTCAAGGAGTAGCTCCAGCTCTCTCTCAGATCATGGCCTAGTTCTGGCTTTCAGCAGCAGCTCTGCCCCAGCTTTCAGCTAGGGACTGAACGTGTCTGGAGATTTTAGCTTTTTTTGGACACACCAGCACAGTTGTCCCTGCTGATTAGCACACCTGCAGGCTATTCTGCCTTGCCACAGTACATATAAGACTGTTATTAGTCATTGCACATATCACAATTATAGTTCAGTAGTGTAGCTTGCTGTCCTTTATCTCATACATACAGGGCAACTCATACATGACCTTCTAGATGGGAATCAGAGGGATCGGACGTATACAGACAAAACTGTGAAAATAGCGTAGGGCTTTCCTGGTGCCAGTGGGACAGACCTGTATTTTTGACTGTATTCTAAGCATCTCTGCACCTTTCCTGATGACCTATATTGGTAGGTATATTAAAGGGGAACTTGACTTTTCCTTTCCAACTCATTGGGCAATCGATTGCCTGAAAAATCATTATTGTGGCATCACAAAGAGTAGGTAGCTCTCCAGGTTCTCCATCTCCTGTGGAGGTGAACATAGTCCCTTACTAAACTGCTGACTATGCTGGTGGCGCATAATGATGCATCTGTTCTCTGTATTTCTCCAGGGTAGGCCAATGATTATCCCAGGTCTATAGATTTTTGTCTTTCAGTCAAATTTTAAAAGCATATACTTTTCATTTTCAGTGGTTGCATTGCTTATATGTTCATTCGTTCCACTGATTCTGAGCACTGGAAACACCGTCGTATTGTAGAGCTAATCGTGCATTAAATTTAATTAAAATGTAGAATGAATAAGCAGCAGATTATTCTCAATGGTGCTTCGATGTGTGTGTTTTATTTCCTGCTAGATTACGGAGTTTGTGCTCAGGTTGTCTTGAGATGCCCGGACACGATGCAAGGGAACTGTAGAATTACAATGGACGTAGCTCATATATGTAAAAACAAACACATTGTGAAAATAAATCACCCGCATGTATAGATTATGTTACCATTTAAACTTTGACCTTTTTCAAGGCGTTTTACCAAAATAGACCTTTTATCACCTATCCATCGGAGAAGTGATAAAAATCTGATCAACCAGGCTCTCACTGCCATTGGTCCCGAGAATGGGGATTGCGTGTCCCCTTCCTCTTCACTGCAGGCTCACTGCACCCCTCTCAGTGAGGATGAGATTGTATGGAACAGTGGGTCTGCTGGAGAAAGCCAAGTGCTTGTACTTAGTTACTTCCATCAGAACCATTCAAATTAATGAAGTAATACCCCTCATGCACGACTGCCACCCCATTAACCCTTTCAAATCCAGTGTCTGTCGGATAAAGACATTATGATTTAAGGCTGTACAGCTCCGATGTTGGAAGACGCCCATCGGGGTTCTCTTACTGTATATTGCCAGCCTCTCTGCTGTCAGAGCCTATCCAATGTGTCACCTCATGCAGTACTGGCTTTAGCCAGCATATAGCGCCGTTGTATAACAGCAGAAAAAAAGTAAGCCCCCTAGGAAAATCAGGATACAAATTGGACTGGAAAGAGTTAAATGTCCACATCACTGTGGGTAGGTGCAGAAAGCCAGAAGAGGGGGCCACAACACAGGAACCTCGTTCTTGGGTTCGATGGGGGTCTCAGCAGTGACAGCCCAATTGATCAGACTTTTATCACCTGTCCTATGGATAACAGCTAACTTCGGATTTTGATGCAGAATTGCTGGCCGAATTCTGCTATTTTCAATTCCGCATCAAAATCCTCATGTCAGTGGTGCAAATTATGGTGCTGACTATTCCACAGGACGTATATTCTGTAACACTGTTGCAGAATATTGCGTTCCGTGCGAAAGGTCCCTAAAGACGAATAAGTACTGAATGTGCATTGCTGTTCCACTGCTGACAGCAGTAAATCACATGGGGCTTCCCAACGTACTGTAAGCCTGTCTCAGGGCTGCCCTAAATTTGAAAAGAGGTTCTCCAAGCCTGAAAAATCCTTTTAATGACATTGCTAAAGAGCCTTCAGTCAACAGATAACATCTAAATGAAGAGAATAGACATTAACATAAACTTTCTCTATTGAATGTAATATTGTAGAAATGATCGGAAAAGTTGATCTTTATACTATTCTCATAAATATAATATAAAAGTGATTGAATTATTGTGATTAAGCCATTACATTCAGTTACAATAGTCAGTCTGTGTGTTAGCTGGATGTAATTGTAGATCTACTTGTTACTTTTCAGCTTACAAATGAACAAGTCCCTGAGGGCTGACCCCAGACGTACCGTTACTTTTTCCTTTTGTGGTCACAGTGGAATATTTGTTGGGAAATAAAATCTCAAATTGTCAGTCCAACTTTAAAATGAGGGAGTTTAGACACCAAGTTTCCAATATTATCTTATCATTGGTGTCACTCCGATTGAGGTGGGAGGGGGCGGTTGTGTTCTGTTGCCTGCAACCTATTCCCCCTTGTGATTAGCGGCTGACATCGCCAATGAGTCCCTGTAAGGGTAATGGGCTGTCTGTACAATGGACAATCAGCTCTGTGGATCGGTTCTCTACTTTGGCTAATAAAGGTAGCCTCCTTCAGTGTTTACTCTGCAAGATAAATTGGAACGAGCATGTACTTCGCTTGACATGCATCTACACAATAATTGGTCAGTTTGGATCATTCATTGGATCATAGCCACACTAAAGTCAACCCTTCTGACACTCCTTTCCAGTCAGCAAATCATTATGACCCCTTTTTATAGGATTTGCCGCAGAAAAACAATGATTTTTAGGTCCACTTGAAAGTTCCAATCACTGAGAATCTAACAAATGATTAGTCAAATGATAATTGGGCTGTGTAAAATGCCCTATACACTTGTATGTGCTAAGAGGACATATTGATAGGGGTTAGGAGATGGTCACCATACACATTAGATACAACCCAGCCAGATTCATATATTTCAGCTGAACTGGATGATCATCTAATGCAGGGAGGTCCAACCTGTGGCCCAGTATGGCTATGAATGCGGCCAACTGGGGCGAATTGCCCGTCTTCTGCACTTGGAAAATTCCTGGTGGGCCAGCCACTGCACTTCATTATACACAGGGCCAGCCACTATTAGTGAACACTTAACTACATGCGGTCAGCCTTGTATGTAAGAACAGTGGCCTGCCTGCCCAACTACTACTGTGTGTGACTGTGAAGTGAAAGAGTATGAAGGTACTGGCAGGCAGCTTTCGGATGGACACTTACAGTTCAGCCAATGCTATTGCTGTTCCACTTTGTAGGAGGGTCACTGTAGAGAAGACAGCCAATAGGGAGCCATGGTGGCTGAGTTAAAGCTGGCAAACCCCCACATTGGTCTAGTGCTTAGTAGTCCCACCTCCATGCAATGCTGATCATTTGATAGCCTGAAGGTGTCGAGATGCACTCAGTGGAGCACCGGTGAACTGCCCGACACTGTTATAAGCTTTGGCTCTTTCTGCCCCTCTCTAATTCTCTCTTGGTCTTTTTTGCAGCACAGATCTGCATGTGGATATAACCCTGTCAATGGGCAAAATCCACTTGCAGAATTCTGACACGTTTTGTTCGTTTTTGCGTATGTAATGTATGGCCCAAGACATCTCTTCTTCTTCCAATGTGACCCAAAGAAGGTTGGACTCCCTGATCTAATGTGTATGGCCGCCTCCCAATTCTCCCTCAGAAATAAGGATCACGCAGTTGGATTTGTATACTTATGTAGGTTTATCCTATACTCTAGATTTAATATGGAGCCCAAGGACAATGGTAGTCTGATATTTGGGATCAAGACTGTATTACTTACCTTTACTACCAGTTGAAAAAGTTTTACATGGCAGTTCAAACGTTGAACAAAGTGGCAGGAATTGGTGGTTTGCATAAAAGAATTTGGCTAATTAGTGCCTCATAATCGAGGAAAACATTCTAAATCAAACGTTTTAGATAATATTTAGTTCATTTGTATGTCCAGCTTACTATAAAGGAGGGTCCGCCACAGAGGCGTAACTTCAAGCTCCTGGGCCCCAATGCAAAACTTGTAACAGGACCCCCAGCTATAATGCTTTATTCATAGTACTGGGCTCCCAATATGGACAGGAGAGGCATTATGGGCCCCCTAAGGCTCCTGGGCCCGGGTGCAACCACATCCCCTATAGTTACGCCAGTGGTCCTCCACTTACAGTGAACTGCACCCAGAACAGCTCTGAGCTCTAGAGGACTGCAATGTTGGCAGCTGCAAAAAAAATGGATGGCGAAGAAATCAAATGATCGCATTGGATGTTCATAATGTTAAAAGAAACATTGCCACCCCAAACCCTTCATGATGTAAACAGCTGTTTGAAGTATCATTCAGTTTCATGCAATGCATAGCGTTTTATGATTACATTTTCCTTTACTGAAGTATTGCAGTATGTATCTGCTGCTCACTTTTACTGTATATAGAATTTGGTATGCAAGATGTTCTGTGGCTTGTATACATGACATCTACAGAATAGACACTGGGTGACAAGAAAATTGAGTGACCTTTTGCTTAAGGCGTCTACTACCCTTCATGCCCTTTTCACTGTAACATTTTCAGAAACTTAAAGTGATGCATTGAGACTTTGAGGCTAAAGTGATCTTTGTGTCTTTGTCGCAGAGACTTGGAATGCATATTTATGTAAGTTGGGTATTGAGTCATAGACTGGTAGAGTTGGAAGGGACCTCCAGGGTCATCAGGTCCAACCGCCTGCTCAGTGCAGGATCACTAAATCATCCCAGACAGATGTCTGACCAGCCCTTGTTTGAACACTTCTATTGATGGAGAACTCACCACTAGAGATGAGCGAGTATACTCGCTAAGGCACATTACTCGAGCGAGTAGTGCCTTAGCCGAGTATCTCCCCGCTCGTCTCTAAAGATTCGGGGGCCGGCGGCGGGCGGGGAGCGGCGGGGGAGATCTCTCTCTTCCTCTCTCCCCCCCGCTCCCCGCCGCAACTCACCTGTCACCAGTGCCTTAGCCACATACCAGCATTTCTTACCGTGTATTACGTGTTAACACACTTTACGTTACTTTCAATTCTGCCTCTCACATACAATATACTGGCACGCATACACGCCAAGAAGTGTTTGGGGGTTGTTGGCACGCAGCAGTACAGTTCACAGCATACTGCTGGTGCTCCCACGCCGGAGATACACCCATGGCACACAGGAGAAACTGGCAAGAGAGCCCTTAGGCCGGCTGCAAATGAACGAGTCAGATTCTGCATGCGGGAGCCTTCAGCAGAATCTGGCTCTGACACCAAGTACCTTCTCTTTTCTGCTGCTGTTTTGCCATAGCTATTAAATGATTGTTGGCAAAGCCCATTGATTTTTGTGATGCCAGCTGACCATGTAATGTGTATCGGGGTGTCCTGAATCTCCTCCAACGCCAAAAGTCAGGGTGAAGCAGTTGGGTTTCAGCATTGCCCAAGCCTGTGTTTTCCAAGGCAGTAGACTGCCACCAGAGGTGTCCGGCAGCGGTTTATTCCCCTTATTGGCTGAGCCAAGCATACATGTATATATGGACCCAGGAGTAATAGCTGTTAATCAAACTATTCATAGTACTGGCCTATAGCTATGTTACTTGCATGGCTTCTCTTAGTAACACTGGGTCATTCAGTAGTTGCATAATTAATTACATAAGAAGTCTGGTTATACAACTCTGGTTATACAAACAAAGCTGTTTGCAAAAATGTCCAGATCCTCCCCCATTTAGCAACATAAATTTAACAAAATAACATAATTCGCCTATGAAAAGTAACAGTTTAATGCGTACTAACCCAATATATAAGCATAATTTACCATAGCCACATAACCAGCTCCACTACTGAAGTGTTTTGCTTCATACAGTATTGTTAAAAAAAAGGCGTTCCAATTTAAGGGCTCACACCCACTGGCTTTTTTATTTCTTGGGCTGCGAGAGCGAGTGAAAACACTCACCTCGCAGTGCAAAAAAAACCGCTGCGATATCGCCAGTGCTTTCAATGGGGTCAGCGGCAGGAGTTTCCTTTATTCCCGTGGGGACCGCGGTGCCGACCCCATTGAAAGCAATGGGAAAGCATCCTGGACTACTGCCACAGCCGTCACAGCTGTGGCAGAGGATTCCTTCATCCCCACAGGTCCCCGTGGGCATGAAGCAAACTCCTGTCACAGCTGTGGCAGAAGTCCGCGGTATACTCACTATATTTTCAATGGGGCTGCCGCAGGACCCATTGAAACACTGATTTCTTCTCTGCGATGCGAAGCTCTGCTGAAACCGTAAATGAGTATGAAACCTTTGAAAATCATTGGTTTCATAATCATCGCTGTCGCATCGCAGGGGAAAAAAATCGCAAGTGGGTGTCCATCCTAATAATACCAATATACACTAAGCTATAAAAAGTAATCGAAAGCAAGACTCGAAAGTAGTATTTATGTACATAGGTTACTACTTGAGTGGGGCTCCTTTATGACATCGGAAACTCCTTCTGGCATAGTTTCTACGTCTGATACACTTTAGCTGGTATTTCCCTCCATTCATCCTGCAAACATCTGGCGACATCTTTCAAAGAAAATGGATGCCATTCATATATTTAATAATTTCGTGTTTCTATATAATTTTTACTCCTATTTACATAGATTGGGTGGAGACGTTATGTCGTGGTTATTTACCTTTGACACTTTCTTTGTCTATGCCATCTAATATTAGATTAGATATGTCTATTGTCAGAATGTGGGATTTTGAGGTTGATTATACTATACTAACATTTGCACATGCGTTTATTTGAACTTTCGATTGATTTTGCGTATGTTTGCTAGCATTTTTGATTACTGGTTATTTTTCTTTTTCTTTTCTCTCCTGGGCAGCATCCCTACACCTTATCATGAGGTTTGGTTAAGGTGTAGAGATGAGCGAGCGCACTCGCTAAGGCAAACTACTCGAGCGAGTAGTGCCTTATGCGAGTACCTGCCCTCTCGTCTCTAAAGATTCGGGTGCCGGTGGGGGAGAGCGGTAAGTTGTGGGGGTGAGCAGGGAGGAGCAGGGTGGAGAGAGATGTCCCTGCTCTCCCCTGCCGCTCCCTGCCGGCACCCAAATCTTTAGAGACGAGTGGGCAGGTACTCGCTCGAGTAGTTTGCCTTAGCGAGTACGCTCGCTCATCTCTATTAAGGTCGCTTTCACGCGGCTGTGAACATCGCACAAGATTTGTGTGTGCATATATGGCGTCATATACATGACTGATTTTTGTCCCGCATCACATCATGGTGTGAAGAAAATCGCGATATGCTGTATCTTTGGGCAATCCCTCAGAATTCATCGCCCATTGTTTTCAATGGGACAGCAAAATATATTGCCCGCCATGCGATTTGCCGTGAGTGCGATGTGAGGTTTCCCATTGAAGACAATGGGAAACACTTGCCGATCCTCACGCTACCTCATCGAAATGATGGGAAGTGTTATATTGCACGGGTCTATCTGCCCCATATTGTGAAGTCACATACAGTCTTTTCTCATTAGAATTTTTCTATTCAAGTTTTCACAGATTTTGCAATCAGGTTTAACATTGATTCGGAATGCGGATACATTAGTATATAAACCCATTATATAAAGTCATGCTTCAAGTATAGCACAATATTCTTATATTCTTTGTGTATTAACAATAAACTTTGGTACATATAGTCTTTATTGACACAATAGCAGTACCCCATTTGGTTTAGGGTGATGCCCATTCTACTTTGTTTTGGCTGTCCATATTTCTTGACCCCAAATTTCAGTTCATCCCAAAGATCCTCAGTAGGGTTCAAGTTGCAGCAAGTCCAATTGTGGAACATCCATATCATCAAACCAACATAAAACAGCATTAGACAAGTCATGTTGTCTTGCTGCAAGTATGGCTGACCATTCCCAGAGTATTGCCACATTGTCAAGATAGACCTCTGTGTTCATGGTTCTTGTCCCTACAACCAATGGGCTGAGACCATGCCAAGTAAAACAGTCCACACCGGAACCTTTGCCACACATATCTGTTGGCACAACACACTCAGGCAAAAGGCGTTTCCCAGACATCCTCCACATCCAGGTACATCCTCATCTGATCTGAAGATGGAGTAGTCATTGCTGCATTGAAAGTTCTTTCATTGCTCAAATGTCCAGTGACGACACTCCTTGCACCATTGTAGACCGGCCAATGTATCTTCTTTGAGAAAATTTGCTGGATGTTTGCAGGATGAATGGAGGGAAATACCAGCTGAAGTATATTATGTGTTAGTAGAAAGTATCCAATGGAGAGTATCTGATTTAATTGGGGCCAGAGGAGCCCCACTTATTAACAGATGGAAATAAAAACTACTTTTGATTCAGGTGTCCAGTTACTTTGGTAGGATAGTGAAATAATCATTGCAGATAGGGTACCTAAGGCATCTTTATAGCAACATACTGACAGCATTGTCACATTTATAATTGCCCATAAATGTGTTAAAAAGAAGTAATAAAATGTGTGTCTCAAAACTGCACTAGAACGTAGTGAACAAAGTATTTATATCTCAATACTGCATTATATACCAATCCATCATATTAAATGAGTCCCAAAGTACAGGAAAGGTGAAGGTAGACATTTGTTCAATACACATAAATGCTCAGAACAATACAATTTATTCCTGCTTCACTTATTGATCCAGTCAGTGGTCAATAGACTATAGAATGCAGGAATGTGGATGAAGTCATTACAATTCTGTCCTTGCTCTGTTATAGTGACTTCGGCAGTTATAGGGTTACTGCGGGGGACACTCATGGGGTTGCTACACTTGTGGAGGTAAATGAGCAGCAAACATGAAAAATCTGCCTCCACATGCACGTCTGTGATTTATTTGGGGACGGGAATGCGTTTCATGACTGATGGTAGAAAGCAGAGGCATAACTTGAAGCTTCTGGGCCCCCATGCAAAACCTGTAACAGGGCCCCCAACTATAATGCTTTATTCATAGTACCGGGCTCCCTATATGGAGAAGAGAGGCCTTATGGGCCCCCTAAGGCTCCTGGGCCAGGGTGCAACCGCGTCCCCTGCATCCCCTATAGTTACGCCCCTGGTAGAAAGACTGTTTTCAAATTCGTCTATTGAATACTCCTTATCAGGTGTTGGGCTTATCAATGTTTTAAAGGGGTTTTCTTGTAAAACGTAAAAAGTGCCTCACAAGCCCTCTTTTCTTCCCGATTGCTGCTGACCGGAACATGTGATAGCTGCAGCCAATCACTGGCACAGTAGTGACCTTATCTAGCCACTGATTGGCTGCAGTAGTCACATGTCCTGCTCAGCAGCAATCAGAAAGGCAGAGTGGTTGGGAAGCAATTTTAAATCATGGGAGAACCCCTTTAAGCTACTGTAACTTATAGTCCAGTCAACACCATCGTAGTTGTATATGGTTCCCAATGTATGGATTTCTCCACAACACTTCTTTAATGGAAAAATATGTTCATAACAAAAGAAACCCTGGCCGCCTGGCCTCTCACTATACATTAATATTGCCCTTACTAACAGGCCTAGTGCCACAAAACTGCAATCAGCTTATACTACTACAGCACCTGGGTTGTCTCATTCCCCGTCATGCCTTGCAGTCCATACTGTACACAGCCTCTCTCTTTTTTCAGCATGGATGAGGAAGAAAAGGACAAAAAAGCTGATCGAGTAGCACGACTTTCTTTCAGAAAGATAGCACATATCGGGTTTTAGAGAAAATATGGCTTTTACTAAATGAAGTAACATAATTTCTCTAAAACCCGATATGTGCAGATTTTTCTGAAAGAAGGTCGTGCCACCATATCAGTTTTTCTTTGTCCTTTTCTTCCTCATCCATCATTTGGCTGGCCAACCTGTCCAGGTGGCACAGTTACTGATTTGGCAGCACCCGAAATTTGCTGCACCCTTTTTTTCTATTGGATCCTCTAAGGAGTAGCACCACTTCTCCTACACCCCCCCAACTTTTTTGCCACCATCTTTCCATCTTCTTTCAGCAAAGGAGCCAGAGTGGAAGCCCAGAAGCTTAGAAGCTTCAAGCAAACACATAGCATGTATCAGCCAGCACAGGGTAGGTCATTAACATTTTCGTGTGTGGCCTGTCTTTTCTCAGGAGGATAGCCAAAGAGCGAATCTGGGAGCTTAGGAGGCTACATCTGACAACCTCCCACCTCTCAGGTGTAGCCTAATGAGACCACTCCAGAGAACCCTTCTCTATTGACCATTTCCTTAACTTTGGTCCTCTAGGGACTCGAGGAACATGTTACTACAATGGCTGAATGGCCACGGTATCCATAGGCTCGCTGTACAGACATAACTAATTACACATACATGAAGTATTGTTTCTTACCAAATTACAGCAGGTAAGTAAAGACGTCTAGGCATTTTGTTCCTGAAACAAATAAGAGCCATGAATAACAACCCAGGAGAACCTTTATAAGAATAAGAGCGGCTGATTCCCTTACAGTAGTACAGTAGTGCCCACACGTCCCCCTCCTAAGTCAGTCCTTCTAAATTTGGATAAGGCTCCCTTTATAAAACATCAAAAGGTTGAGAAAGTAATTTTGCCTGACAGTCGCTGAATAATTTTGTGCTGAGCAGAATGTCCTGCGATATATGCCCTTTCTGCCGCAGAGGGCATTCTCAAGATGCACGCACATTAATTTAGTTTGTTCAATGCGGCTCGGCACAAAATAGTTTAAGATAATCTTCCATTTATGCTGTACATCAAATATTCGATCACATTCTAAAAAATGACTACACAGCCGGCAAACTATAATATAAAAGAACATTCTCATGAGGAATTTCCTTAAAGAGGTTGTACCACGTTTTAAACTTATCCTCTAGGTTAAAGATAGGGAATAAGTGTCGGTTGGGGTTTAATTGCTGGGACCCCGCGGATCACAAGAATGTGGGTTCCATATCCACCGGAAGCGATGAATGGAGCTGATGCGCTTATGCTCAGCCACTGATCCATTCATACAATGTGACCTCTGCCTTCGGGCCACACTAGAGATGAACGAGCATGCTCGTTTAAGGCTGATGCTCTTCTCGAGTAACTGATTACTCGTCCGAGCAAATGCAGGGGAGGGCGGTGGAGCGGAGAGTGAGAGAGATCTCTCCCCCACCCGCGCTCACCTCCGCCACGTCCCCCCCCCCCCCGCATTTGCTCGGATGAGTAATCAGTTACTCGAGAAGAGCATCAGCCTTAAACGAGCGCGCTCGCTCATCTCTAGCCCCCGCCAATAAGGCACTTGTCCCCTATTCAAAGCTTAAAAGTTGGTACTACACGTTTTAGCATATTTGACATGGAGCGATTATCTTGTAAAAAAAATCGTTTATATCGTATGCTCCCAATCATTGTCCAATGTAAACAAGTCCAGCAATTGCATGGTCAGTAAGAAGTTGCTCGTTTAATTTTGATGAACTCTTTAACCCTTTGCAATCCAATTTTGGATTCAGGGTTTCCTAGGGGGCTTTCTCTTTCTGCCATTATACAATGTTGCCACCTGCTGGCTAGAGCCAGTACTGCAGTATGTGACATGCTGGAGAGGCCCCCGACAACAGAGCGGCCAGTAATCTACAGTAAGAATACCCTGCCGGACGTCTTCCGACATCAGAGCTGTACAGCCTTCAATCAGAATGTCTTTAGACGTCAGACAGTGAATTGGAAAGGGGTTAATGATGACCTAAAAGTTATTGTTTGTTGGGTGTATATCGCCTGGTGTAAACGGACGTCTGTTAGTCGTCAGCAGAGGAGATAAGAGGAAAGAGAAGCGACTTCAAAAATGATCGAAACTCGAAAAGACACATGAGTACAGTTACCAAAAACTCGCTATATAGTTGCCTGTTTAAATGGATTGATCTTCATGTGAAAAGAGAGCTTAGATAATGACATTAAGGCTGTTGTCACATGGGTGTAAGCGCATTTATGCACGCATTTGCCCCACATATTTGTGCACTGGATGTTGCGTATTTGCATGTGCATGTCTTACTGCAATTTTTGCATGTGCAAATCACTTGCAAAAAAAAGCGCGGCCATGCTCCCATTTATGGAAATACGCAATTAGTGTGATTAGTCCAATATATGCTCTTTCCCTGCATAAATGCACAGGAAAATAGAGCGTACTGCGTATTTTTGGGGCAAACCCATGCACAGTGAATGAAAGTCAGTGGGAGCAGGCGGCTACCTAATGTGTATGGGAGTCTCCCAACAGATATCGGGGGGAAAGAAGGATTATGCATATTGACTTTCAACATGCCCAATCCTATTTTTGCATGGAAGCTAAGTCCCTGGCAGAGGTGCCTGCTGCAGTTTAGTCGCCTCTCTGCATTTATAATGTGCACACTCAGTCAGGAGGAATACGTGTTCAGAAAATGGGTGTGTGGTCCGCTTGCGTTATAACACTTATCTACATACTATTATCTTTGCCTGCAGCATTCCTTTATGTGCATAGCCAGCTTTAGCCTTTCTTTTATGTTTTTAATCTTTTTAGAGGAAACTGCCTTAAGGCCCATTTAGACACAACGATTATCGCTCAAAATTTGCTTAAAAGCCGTCTTTTGAGCGATAATTGTTGTGTCTACTGCACTGACATCGTGCAGTTTTCGTTAAGTCATTGCTCATCGTTGTCTTTCAGCATGCTGAAGACAATGATGAGCCTTATCAGGGATTCACAGAGAGATACAGCTGATACTATTGTTTCAGCTGTATCCTGCTCCCTGATGACAGCCGGGGTATGAAGAACAGAGTGGTCCAGCTGTGTTCTTCATACCCCGCTTGGCAGTATAACAGCCGGGCGCTCTGAGCAGAGAACACCTGGATGCAGAAGAAAAGCGGGGACACCATGCTTGCCTTCTGCATCCTCCGCTCAGAGCGCTTGGCTGTATAACAGCCGGGCGCTCCGTGCAGAAAAGAGCTGGATGCAGAAGACAAGCGGGGACACCCCGCTTGTATTCTGCATCCTCCGCTTGGAGCGCTCGGCAGTATAACAGCTGGGTACTCAGAGCAGGGAACAGCTGGATGCAGAAGACAAGCGGCCTTGCACGAAAATCACTCAAAAGACCTCTTTTGAGTGATAACGTTGTTTCTAAATGGGCCTTTAGGCTTCATGTACAATGGATATAAAAATTCTACACACCCCTCTTAAAATGTTATGTTTCTGTCATGTTAAAAAATGCGGCGAAGATGAATCATTTCGACCTGCAGTGTGATCCATTATCTGTACAATTCCGTTGACCAACAAAATTAAAACTTTTAGGCTGAAAATTAGAGATGAGCGAGCATCGCTCTTCTCAAGTAACTGCCTTCTCATCCGAGCGTGCTCGGGGTGGTGGGGGGCAGCGTTTTTTTTAATATTTCCACCCTAATAGATTTCAGTTTATTTTTCAATGGAATTATACAGATAATGCGTCACATTGAAGTTTGGAAATAGATCTGAAATGATACATCATTTTCGGATTTTTAAACACGACAAAAACATGGCATTCTAACAGAGGTGTGCAGACTTTTTATATCCACTGCACATGAGGAGCCAAAGGCTGGAAGCTATATAGTGCAAGGGTACGCAAAGTCCCTGTAGCTCTGTACTACTGAGGTGTAGCTTCTAATATTTCATGCTTCATGCATCACTATATTACATTTGATGGAGCATATTATGATTTCCTTTTCCTTTTATATTGATCTGAAAAAAAATCCTCCGTATGGAATCAGAGGTATATAAAGTAAAATATAGTAGGGTCCCATAGAGGGGGTAAATAAAAATAAATCTTGTTATTTGTATTGCGCCAACTTATTCTGCAGTGATTTATTTATTACCGTCCACCAACAAGCTGGCTACTCATTTTACCGACCTCGGAAGGCTGAGTCAACCTTGAGACGGCTACCTGAACCACACAGGGATTGAACCTGCAACCTTTAGGTCATGAGCGAGAGCTTAGAACTGCATTTCTGCTGCCTTAACACTCTGACCCACCTTGTATAAGTTTTTAAGAAGCCTCTATACACTTGTGTGCCTTTGCCCTTTTAATGGTATTCGGTGATTGCCAAAAGCGCAGCCTCCAGATGTTTGCTAGCCATCATTAGGAGACTATGAAGCTCCATATATTCCAATTCAGATTTACAGCCGAACACATTGATACATCTTCCCCACTGTGTGTGCACATGACTACCAGAGTCCTTTTTTGTATCCACTTTCACTATTGCAGAGTGTAGAATGTTACAATGTAGGGTAATTCCACATACAAAATCCCCGCGAGTCACTAACTTCAGCATCAATGATCTCATAGATCTCAGATGAGTCACCGCTACAAAGACAATTTGCTTAGATACATTATTATTCACCAGATCATCCGCCTGGGTTGTGTTTGCCTTGGCTGACTGGCACCTTTGACAATCCCGGAGCCATCTCTTGTGGCATCTCCAGCTACCTGCGCCCTTCCTTCATTCTCCTCTCTATGTTCTCATCACGCTGTTGATACTTGATGACATCCAGGATTCTATTCTCCATCTGAGATGGTTGCATTTTTTTTTGTCATCACACAAGTGAACATCTGAGCAATGGGAAAAAAAAAAATCAAACCCAAATTAAATTAACTAAATGAGCAGCCATATGCATTACGCTCCATCTAATAACACGGATAAGTGTTGGCTGCAAAGGTAAACTGCCAAGTATTATTCTCTGATCTACAAATTCAACTACTTTATTTTTAGGATCAGTAATAATCCTATTTCCTAAGAAATGCAAATTTAGTAGCAGAGCCCAATAGCAATGCATCTAATTTATCCCGGTTGCCATGACAACAGTCTGCAGAATGCGTACAGTTTCCTTGGCAACGCATCCCAGAGGTTTGGGATAAAAAGCCCATATTACAGGTGGAGGGAGATCACAATAAGTGCCAATTACAGCTTCCTTTCATACCGCGAGTCACTGATTAGGAATATAATTGGAGAAGAGGGGAAATTGGCACTTTAAAGTGCATTTTTCGCATTTTATCTTTTGCCCCGGTCTCCTACCGAAGAAAAACGATTCCATCAAAAGCGCTTTTGTTTACTTGGACAATTGTTTGGACGGATATGCAACAGTCAGAGGAGAAGCAGAATGTACCTAGAAATGATCCTGAGCTGATATAGAGTCTGGACGTATTCGTGCGTTTGTGCGGGCGTGAAATATACATGTGCAATATGCAGAGTGTTGATATCAATGGGTTCTTTCATATTAACTATTTTTTTTGCACGCATTTTGGTTGCACACAAAAAATAGGGCCTGCTCTATCTTTCTGTGCATTTGCGCAGCAGAGGTCCCCATAGAAGTCTATGGGAGGTGCGAAAATGTGCAATACATTGCATGATTCAGTGAAACATAGAACACATCTGGACCTCATTAGACTAAATAGCCTTTTATATCAGGACTGTGGGGGGGTTGCGTGTGCGTATGAAAAGCCCATGTGTGCAGAAAAAAGTGAAATCAGACTCATTCACTGCACACATTCGTTGCGCCGGGATGAGCGTGTTTGCGCATATGCTTGTTGCCCTTATACTTAGGTTAAAAAACAATGTTGACTGCATTTTCTGGGAAAGCCCTCAGTATATACAGTAACTAGAATCATAAACCCCCATTAACCCGACAAATGTCAATTTGGCCTGTGTTTTGGTGCAGTCCCCCGGGTCACGTCACTGCAAGCTGGCCGGATCCTCTTCTTCCTGTTATGTAGCGTCCATTCTCGCCAGTCTGATTCCTGCAGGTCATTGTAATGATGTAGCATTCACTGCCTAGCAGGGAATGCAGATTTATTGCCGATACTGAGCATGCACACTGTCTCTCCACCAGTGTTCATATACTATTGTCGCGAGACAGCACGCATGCACAGTCTCTGCAATAACTCGGCATTCCCTGCTAGGCAGTGAACACTACGTCACTAGTGACATAGCATATACTGACCTGCAGGAAGCAGAATGCTGGCAATGTACGTTACGTCACCGGAAGAAGAGGATCCGGACAGCTGGAGGTGAGGTGACCCGGGGGGAGTGGAGGAGCCAGGAGAAGATGCGGTAAGAAGACTGATGGGGGAGGAATAGGTAACTTTTTTTTTTTTTAAGGCTAAGAATGTCAGTCAGGCTGGTAAGATGGCGCACTCCATTGCTGACTAGCCGATTGTCCCACTGTTATTCTAACCTATGGACATAAGATAGTTATTGGTCATACAATTCTCCAGTCAAAATATAACTGTTTCATTTCCCCCATGACCAACTTGCACAACACATATATCAGGTAAAATAAGAAAAAAGGTTTGGTACGGTGTTAGCTAGTAGAGCAAAGTGTGATTGTTCTCAGTGAGAGAAACCAAGTAATCTTGTAGATATGATACCTTTTAATGGCTAACAAAAATGCGTGATGTTACAGCAAGCTTTAAGGGGATATCTCGCCCCCCTTCGTCAGGCTATTGAATGAAACTAGTTTGGATGGCACATAATTATAACATACAGATGAAGAGGGGAGGAGAACACATTCCTCTTGATTTAAATAAATGTTCACACACAGAAATTTGGGACTGTTTTTCACTTTCTTTAAAACTTCAGACCTTGGCTTGTAATAATGTTGCCATCCACTAGGTGGTGCTGCATCTCCTTCCTTGTGCAGGTTAGAGGAGAGATAAGACACATCATAAAACTGTCCTGAGCTCAGTGGACTGATTTACGATTTATGTCTCAGCTCAGTTTGTTTGTTGTTTTAAGTTTTGAGTGCAAAACAGTCTCAAATTTCTGTGTGTGAACATTTATTTAGATCAAGAGGCATGTGTTCCCGTCCCCTCTGCATCTGTATGTTATAATTATGTGCCATCTTAACTAGTTTCATTCAATAGCCTGACAAAGGGGGAGAGATATCCCCAAAAGCTTGCTTGCTGTAACATCATGCATTTTTGTTAGCCATTAAAAGGTATCATATCTGCAAGGTAAAATAAGGTACTGCATAGATAGAAATCCAACCTATTTCCTGTGAAAATAGAATTCAAGGGACAGTCAGACACAAATCTACTGTCTATGGCAAGCTTTAAAGCCGAAAACCACATAAATATTACCAGTAGAGATGAGCGAGCATACTCGCTAAGGGCAATTGCTCGATCGAGCATTGCCCTTAGCGAGTACCTGCCCGCTCGGGAGCTAAGATTCGGCGGCGGGCGGGAAGCGGCAGGGGAGAGCGGGGAGACACAAAGGGGAGATCTCTTTCTCCCCCCCCCCCCCCCACTCCCCACTGGTCACTGCCGCAACTCACCTCTCACCCGCGCCGGCAGCCGAACCTTTTCTTCCGAGCGGGGAGATACTTGCTAAGGACAATGCTCGCTAGAGTAATTGTCCTTAGCAAGTATGCTCGCTCATCTCTAATTACCAGTCTGTAAATGAAAAGTATTATCTACCAGATGTTTATGACATATAACATATAGTAACATTTTTGGGGATGTTTGTGTAAAGTAATTCAGTCTCCGTGTAATAAGATACATTATTTGATAGGACTATTTCTTTAAGTCCCGTCTTTCATCTGATAAGGCTATTTTTTAAAGTCCCGTCTTCCGAAACCTTCTTACTGATTTTAAGGTTGATATTGCTAATTATGAACTTTAGCACTAATAATGACTACAGTAAAAGGACAGAAGTGACGAAAAGAATATGTAATGTGTAGCGGCCAAAGACCTCGGAAGAACCTTTGCTTGCTGACACAGAGCTACTTGATAATGATAAATTACATCTCTTGTCCTGCAGACTACTTCTAACGTATCGATCTGTATAAAAGGTGGGTGCAGTGTGCTTACAGGCTGAAATTGATCTCCTATGATTGGCATATTTTGGTACACCCTCTATACACAAAGAGAAAAAAAATAACGGGTAGGAACTTTTTTTCAAAGATGTTTCTAGACAAAAGTTTGCAACTTGGGTGGATTCAAAGTTTGGATAATCAATCCCAATCGTATCTAGTTTTCCTATGAGACCAGTGCAAATGTATGAATAATTGAATTATATTCCACAGCGTAGTCTTAGAAGGTAATTTCTAAAATGCAATTAATGCTATCATTGGGCTGGAGATCATCTCAGTCACGTAACATACTATGCCATCTGGATAATTGCCAACACTCTTCATCGACATTTCATAAAAAATAATTAGTTTGGAATGTTTTGATCCTTATCTGTGTATTATTTCCGGTACCTTGTATGTCAGCAACAATGTATTTAAATTTGTCCTTCAAGGTAGCAAAAGGAGAGAGCATTCTGAGGTATGTTACTGATACATGTGGACTTCATGTCATCATTTTGACAGTAATATGAATGATTCAATATAACCTTTTTTTTCATGTATTGAAAAAAAATATTTAAAGCATATTGTTACGATCGTGTGGGCAAACTAAGCACGGGGCCCACACGATTGTGACCAAAGGGAGGACTGCGTACGCACACGGGTTTCATGCATACTGACCCTGTTCTACACCGGAGGATGGCAAGGCCCTACCTAAGCGGGGTCATTGCCCCAATAAGGGCAGCCAAGCGGTCTTCGGATCTGGGCCCTAGCTGATCCTAGGAGCCGAGCACCAGAACAGGATGCATTCACATGCCACATGACAGGGACTGAACAGCAGGACACACAGAGCCAGAATACACAGCATACAGCAGCCAAAATACAACCACTAGTAACAGATAGGAAGCTGAATATAAATACCAGGTATTAGTTGACATTTTGTACAAAACATAAAAGCTAGCGGGCCACTTCACGGCTCCTGGCTATACCGCTAGTCCCTACACTAACTAGGAGTCCAGCAGCACCAGAGACAGTTCACACAGCAAGCTGCAACAGGACAGGACACAGATCACAGGTCACACAGCAAGCTGACACAAAACTGACAGAATATAAAGGAACAAACAGACTTGAACCGCAAGGCACAGATCACACAGCAAGCTGCAACAGAACACAGATAGCAGGTCACGCAGCAAAATTCAACAGACAAGGATTCATGACTGCTCACTCTGAACACCAGACAGAGACTGACCAGGAGCTGGGTTTATATGTGAGTACAGACCCAGGAGATTGACTAGCAGGAAGTACTACACCCAGCCAGCTCAATCAATTAACCCTGTGAGGGCTGTGCTGCTAGAAAGCTTAGAACCACAAATCCCAGCAGCACACGTAACACATATGGTACCATGTGTATCTGTACATGAGAAATAACACTATTTCTGGCTATTATGTGACTTGCATTCAGCTATTTTCACCAGTTCTCCCTTCCACAGGCTGTATTTATAGTTATCGGTTTACTCTGAGCTTGTGGGTGGAAACTAGCTGCTGTGCTGTGTACTGCATAGAGAAAACAGCAGATTTTGCTCCCTAACTGTCTATAGCACACACACAAAATATAATCAGCATGGAGGACAGTATAGAAGCACTGAGCAGCATAGATGTCACACAGTAATTCATACTATTAGCAGGTGCCATGTCTTTGTGAGCATCTTTCCCTCTGCAGCAGCCTCTACCTCCCCCATTACCTCTTCCTCACAGTCTATGGGCTGCATGAGACAACCCGCTTCCCTCCATAATTCCTTTTAGTGTTACTAGACACAGAATTTACTTGACAACAGGAAGTTAAAATCAAATTAGAAGAAATCGATATTGAAGAGACGGCACTGGAAGGGTAAAAATATTTACTTTCAGGTGAGATATCTCTTGTGTTATAGATGTAGGTGTTCCAGAAAAAAATCATTATGTCCCTGTTGAGTGTTTAGAGAATGTTCTTGATACACAGAAATGAATCCCGAATCATTTCACAACTTTCCAATTCCAAGACTGTGGTTGGTTAAGCTTACTAGTTTATTATTTGACTGGCAAGTCCATGTTCAGGCAGCAACTTCAAAGTCTGTGGGCAAAATAGATGATAAGTGCTCAGATTGCATATAGTAGGCTATCTGTGTAATGCAAGGAAGTCCTCCAGAACTAGAGATACACTTTGTAGCCCTTCTGGCCAATAAATTAGGGTACTGAACAGGTTGAAAAGTGCTAGAAACAATTAGAGCCAATCCCTTCCTGGAGGTGGGATCTATGAATCCCATAAGCAGGAAGTAATCTTCTGTGGGCGGTTGAGGACTGAAAGAAGCAAGTCAGAGCTCTGGAAAGCAGTGGGAGGGACCTGAACTAAGCCTGCTAGGTAATGTATTCCTTTTTTATTTAATGTAATACAGCTAGGGCTTATTTTCAGAGCAGGGCTTATATTTCAAACCACCCCAAAAATCAAGAAAACAGGATAGGGCTTATTTTCGGGGTAGGTCTTATTTTCAGGAAAACGGGGTATTTATTTTGTATGTTTTCCGTATTTTATTTTTCACGTTATTTTTACCTTACACATTTTAGAAACAGCAGAAGCTTCCAGTCTGCAATCATTTATCCATCATCATTTGGAAATAATACAGTGCCTGTGTTTATTCTGGCTGTCCTATGTTACTACTCTCCTGACAGTAATCTGCAGAGTGATAAAGGAATTCCACAATCTGACACACAGCGAGCGGAACAATAAATAATTAATATGCTCATCTGTCCCTTCTAAGTTTAGTTAGATAAACTATAGGAATCGTTTACCTCCATCTCTAGTAGCGATATGGCTCTGCAATAAACAGTAATGCAAATATGTATGGAGGATATGTAATATGTGCCGAGCAGGGAAGCCTTCACTCATGTCTTACAAGTTCCATAACTGTAGTTTCTGGCTCGGCTTTGCTGTACAGAGCCGTCATCTATAAATATGAACACTTTTTATGGTTCAGTAATTCTGGACCCTGATTCATCATGGCAGGGTGTCAAGGTACTTAAAGGGAAGTTGTCACCTCCCTACAATCTGACTCTTTACAGATTGCTGCACACATGCTCTTCTATAGACTTGTAGACTAAAGAGAGTCAGATTTTTGGGCGCAGCACACTCGGATCCCTGTCACCTCCCCTAACAGCACCATAACTTAATTTATGGGGCTGTATGGAGGTCTGGCCATTAGGATCTGACCACTGATGCCAAGAATAGGAGACCTGTTTCCACCTTTCTCCCCACGAGTGCTTTGTACTTGGCTACCTCCGTCAATCCTATTGAAAATTAATGGAGCGGTACTATGAAAGTGTGACTGCGCTCCATTCATTGTCTTCACTGTAGGGGCAGCTGCAAGGAGGACGGGAGGAAAGGGACCCTAGTTTTGGGGGTCCCAGTGGTCAGACCCCATCAATTTGTGGATGGGTGAAAACTTGAAAAATATCCCATCACTGGAATACGCTTTTAACCCTTTCCAATACAATTTGTATCCGGGTTTTCCTAGGGGGCTTACTCTTTTTTCTGCCATTATACAATGGTGCTATCTGCTGGCTAAAGCCAGTACTGCATGAGGTGACACGTTGGATAGGCTCTGACAGCAGAGAGGCTGGCAATATACAGTAAGAGAACCCCGACGGACGTCTTCCAACACCGGAGCTGTATAGCCTTAAATCATAATGTCTTAAGAAGTCAGACAGTGCATTGAAAAGGGTTAAGGCTTTTGTGTACCTGCTTATTACATACAGTAAAAATACCTTTAACCGAAATCAATTGGACCTAACAGGTGTCAGATTGTCAGGGTTTCTGTATTATCAGATGCTGGATAAAAAGGAATTTCACAGTAAATTCCCCTTTTCTTAATTTTATTTTCATATTTCCTGTAATGTCTCACTGAAATAGAATATTTGCAATGCATTATAATGATGCTGATCTCCACAGATCAAACCTGTAATTGCAGACCTTCACATCATAGCAGAGGGACGCCAAGTCTATGGGATTCGTTGGTGGCAGTAATGCAGATTTGCTTTAAAAATTCATATGACCTGAGTACTTTCAGTTTATTAGAATTGATTAATGGTTCTATTTCTAACTGGGTAATCAATGGTTAGTATTGTGGATGTGGGATTACAAATATAAACCGTGCATTTATTCCTATTAGTATTTGTGCCACCTAGTGGTAGGATAAGGTTAGTAAATCAGCTGAGTTTATTCAGACTGCTTTAATTCACAAATTTAAAAATGCTGATACAGAATAACACAAAATGTGTTCAGATTTTTCAGACTCTTATTTACTAATGAAACATTGTAATTTCCTAAAAATACTATCATTGTTAAAATGTCACTTAAGCTGAACAAGTTTATTTAACCCCTTAAGGACCAAGCTGTTTTGTACCTTAAGGACCAGACACTTTTTAGGGATTTTACCCATGTGGCGGCTTTACTGCTCTATTTTTTTCCTTTAGCTACCAAAATTATTTTTGCTGTGTTTTTTTTCAGGTTACATATAGGACTATTTTTTTATATCTTTTTCACTGACTTTTTTTCCCTGTTTTTTAGTTTAATTGTGGGTAAGAAGCTAAAAAAAATCATTTTTTTAACATTTATAATTTTTTTTAAAATTATTTTTATATTTACACTAAAATAAAGTATGGGAATAGGTTCCTCTATTTGTTTCGGGCGTTTTGATATATAGTATGTACGGTTTTGTTTTACAGGGCGCATACGGCGACGGTTTTTGTTGGCGTCTGCTTTGTGTTATTCTCTTTCTTATGTATATATTGTTGTTTTATTCTGTAATCTTATTTTACTCATGTATGTAATTATGTTTTTTACTATCTGTGTCCCCCATGACGTCATGTAAGACCTCTGGGGAACAGTCACATTTATTTTTTAATTTGACACTTTCCCACTGTAGCTGGGGCGTCCATAGGAGCCCTAGTTACAGGGGAAAGCAACCCCTGTGGTGACATTAGTCACCTGCAGAGCTGCCAGGGTCTAGTCTGACCCCCCAGCTCTGCAGTAGCAGGGAATCCCAGGAGGTTACATGACCCCCCGAGGCTCCCGTAGTGAGAATACATGTTACTTTCACTTTCCCCATACAGTGCTCATTGAGCACTGTATATCAGGGAATTAGAAGGCAGAAAGGGTTATAAACTCCTCCTGCCTTCTGCTCTGGGTTATCAGCTGTCACTAACAGCTGATAACCTGTTCCTGGCTCTGACTGATTGCAGAGCAGGAGACTTTAAGCACCGCGGTAATTTTACTATCGGTGGTTCTCTAAGCCCAGGACCAGGCACCGTAAATTTACTGTCGCTGGTCCTAAACGGGTTAAGGTAACATAGAAGGAAATGTATTGTCAGAAAATGTCATTCTTCACTGTCTCCTCCAAGTCACCATTTTCGGGACCCACTTTCGACCATCCAAAGTGACTAATGCAATTTTCTGATGTACACTATGCACTGCTATGTGATTGGTTAGTGCTGATTACATGAGTAACTCTGGCCAATCACAGAGCAGGTACAGTGATTGGTAATTTAACACTATCATTGGTTTAAGGACATTTCGTCCAATCCACAATCCATGTCCACAAGGATATTTTGTCCAGTTTCTTTCGTCCAATCCACATTTCATCCAATTGCTTTCCTCGTCCAGTAAGATATTTGACATTTCGCCATTGATACTTTATGTCATACTAAAGGGGTTCTGTCAGTAGAATAAAAAAAATGTGTACTCACCTGCATCCTGCCCGGCATCCCTGTAGAGTTAAACCTGTAAAAAGAAAAGAGTGAAAAAAAAATTACTCACCCAATCCCGTTGTTGTTCTTCCCTCCATTGTTTACCTACCGCGTGCGGGGTCAGCTCCAGCAGCTCCTGCGAGCAATCCCCGTCCTGGCCGCACCTAACCTCTGCGGTCCACGGAGAGTTGACAGCGAGTGCGCATGAGCGTCGGGAAGGGGGCGCATGCGCACTCGCGGTTGACTCTACGAGGACGGCAGAGGTTATATGCGACCTGGCCATCACTTGTGAGGCGCCGACCACTGACCCTGGCGGCAAGTACTGCCGGAGCAGGGGTGGAAGCTGGCACTTTGAGAGCTTCTGCCCTGCGATCGGACTGTTGCCAGAGAGAAACAAGAGGAGCAGCAGCCTCCCAGTGACCGGCCCCGTACGGCACAGATGAGTATGTTTTTTTGTTTTTTTTTTCTGACAGAACCCCTTTAAGAAAAGAGACATGTGTTCTCCTCTTGAACATGTAGTCTATATGAGCTCACTGTCCGAAGGATGACTTGAGACGTTGCATTCTCTTGACCTAGCTGCGGAAGTCAATGAGGAAGACTAAGTTCTCTCGTCTGCTCTGCTTGTCTGTGATAATAGCGACCTCGTGCAAAATTTAAAAAAAAAGATGAAAAACATTTTAAAAGTGTACTCTTCCATCTCTTCTCACCGAAAGGAACGGTCATGGCAGATGCAACGTTCTCTGATGTCCCCCCTATATAGGACAAATTAAGATTGGACGAATTGTTCACCTAGACTAATTTTTCCTTGGACAAACTTATCAAAGGACAAGAAATCTTGGACCAACTGCCCTCAAGGCCTATCAATGCACTGTGGGAGATTGGGTAGTCTGAAGATTGCCTGTGTCATCTTGCAAGGCCAAAAACTGGACCCAGAACTGATGGATTGGAGGGATAGTGGAGAACAACAACTACAGGTAATATAGCCCACTTGCCTTCTGGTCCTAGAATAGAATTTTGTCCTGAAGCCGGCGGGTCGCTTTAAGCATTTCATGTATTTTTTACATTTCTATGTCACTGTATATAGTAAATATTGCAGTTTTCACAATAGCCGCTGACCAGCCTCTCCCTCAGTGCTGCACAGGGACTGTTGCACATGTCTATAAGCGTGCCTGCAACACTCTATCATAGAAGGCAATGAGTTGTACTCTGTCTTGGGACAGAATTTAATACTAGATTTAATAGGGTTCTCCAGAACTTTTCAAATTGATGACCTGTCCTCAGGATAGGTCATCAGTAGTTGAGTGGCAGTTGTCCACAGCTGGGGGTCACCGCTGATCAGCTGATTCCTGGCATCGCTCTCAGTACAGACAGCCCTGGAAGCAGGAAGTGCATTGATTTCAATGGGAACTGTGCCCGCAGTACCAAACCAGGCCATTGTAATACAGACAGCGCTGTCTATACTGAAACTATTTGATATGTGGCCCATTGGCTGCAGAGATCAACCCAGGAATGTCATTCTTTTTGTGGCGAAAGCAAGATGATGATGTTGTGCTATTTGGCACATTTCTGCGAGTGCAGGAGAATTTATGTATGACGCTAGTATTCATCCCTTGGTAGGGGCCCAATCATTTTATTTACACCCGTCTGTAATAATGAATCTGTAATATACACACATTTGTAGTAACGTTCAGCAGCTGGAAAGAGACAGCTATCTGTAACCATGCAGTAGAATGAAAAACGCTAGAAATAGTTTACTTTTTTCTCTAGAAGCTGCTGTATTCCAGAGACCTTTCTCTCCTCTATGAGAGCAAAGCAATCAATTTTTCATTTTTAGTAGTGAATACTGAAAATATGAAGGTCTGTTTAGTCTTTGTCCTTCTAACATAAAACAGTCCAAACCAAGCGGCTCAAGAAACCAAGTAATAAACTTCCTTTTTAGGAATAATGTTCATTGTTTTCCATCCATCTGAATGCAATCCTCTTTATTATTTCCCTGGATGATTTGCTAGAGCCGTGTATATCTTCTATGTCATTAATGAGCGCCCTGTACAGTATGTTGTTAATTAATGACACCCCATGACGACCCAACACAAGGAACAGCTGCTTGAAGATTTTAACGTGCTCCTCAAGTGAGAGAGAAGTGCTTGACAGTCGCAAACTGTTAATGCCAGGGACTGTGCCAGGGTAGGGCTTTAGGGATTGGATGTGATTGTAGGCAGCCATATGCTAGTCTAGTGCCGCTCCAGCTAATAGCAAAGGGAAGAAAAAGTGATAAAGGTACACATAGTAGGCGCTAAGTATAACACAAAAATAAAATCTACTTTATAATCTACTGATCACCCATTATTGACTTGTGCCGGACCATGGGAAAAAGCAAAAAAAAACTGCAAACAGAATTCTCCAACCCACACGATTGACATAGACCCAACTTGCTACCTTGGGCTTATTCCATTGAGCGTGGGCGCCTAAACGGTATGGAGCTTAGTTGCACCTGAACAAGAGGAATTTCTTACCCTTCTCCAGCTTTTCAAACTGGGTCCCAGAGCACAGGAGTTTAAAAAAAAAACTCAGGAAGATTGGTGGCGCCCGATCTTTTCCGCATGTAGTATTCCAAGTCTCATCTTTTCTCGCCGGTAGAATTAACTGGCGAGAATCCCGATACTGAAAACGGAACCATTGAAATCCATTGATATCAGTGGTTTTTGTCTTGTGCCGCTATGTGGCCGTGATTATCACGGCCGCATAATGGGAGAAAACAACTTTCGTCTGAATCCGCCCTAACAATGAAGGTAGACACCAAGGTTTTATAAAACAAAGTGGATATTTATTAGGCGCAGCAGGCATTTTAGGCACAGCAGGCATATTAAATCGAAGCGCCTCAATTTTAACCTGCAGAAAAGGGGTTTTGTCATAAAAAAAATTTCT
Source organism: Eleutherodactylus coqui (assembly GCF_035609145.1). Lineage (NCBI taxonomy): Eukaryota > Metazoa > Chordata > Amphibia > Anura > Eleutherodactylidae > Eleutherodactylus > Eleutherodactylus coqui. The sequence goes on along the minus strand of NC_089840.1, from coordinate 234,762,152 downwards.
ATACTTACCTACTTCTACAGGCAGTCTCTTTAAGACATCTTCTCCTTGCTGATCCCCCGGGTCACATCACCTCCAGCCGGCCGGCTTGTTATGAAGTCGGCATTCCTCGCATTCTTCTTCTTACAGATAAGTGAAGGTCGAGTCCCTGCGATGTAGCCTTCACTGGCTAGGAAGGAATGCTGATCTATTGCAGAGACAGCGGGCATGAGCATTCTCTGCAATAGCTCGGCACTCCCTGCTAGGCTGTAAACTAGTGACATAGCATACATTGCTGGGCAGGAAGGAGACTGCCTGTGAATGTACGTAACGTCACAGGAAGCAGAAGAATCAGCCAGCTAGAGGTGCGGTGACCCCTGGGGACTGCAGTAGACAGGAGGTAGGTGAGGCGAAGATCTGGTAAGTAGACTGACTGGAGAGGAATATGTAAGTATAGAATTTTTTTTTAAGACAGAACCCCTTTAAAGGCTAAGTATACCTTTGCATTTTTTAAAATCATTGGTCCTTTTATTTATGAATATTGGCATATATATAGTGGCAATTCCATTTAGAATTCGACAGTCTTAAATTTGACCAAATTTACAAAAGGGCACGCAGACGTGTAAATTTGGTACAATTTATGCAGCAACAAAAATAGGAAAGATGTACCAACAATGCACCACTTTTTGCATTGCAGATCACATCACATATTAAAACAGGTCCTCTGATACTTGCATGGCCTCTATATCCCCTAGTTACATTGTGAGGTCAGAGAAAAAGAAATATTGTTCTTTGATACCAGAAATAACTTTCAACTAGTTGCTCCGCCATCCTGCCACCAATCAGATCTCTTCCATCAGATTTATGTCACCTCTGACACCCCCACCGCGCCAACTCCTTGCTACAGCTCTCATTTGTCATGTGACTCCTTTCCACTTATGGCGTACCACAAGATATGGAACTATATTACAGTGCTTTTATACAAAGGCGTACAGTTAGAGAGAGCTGTGACACAATCTGTATTTAAGAGGCATTCTCTCCTAGAAGCATTGCATCTTGAAAGAATATTGTGCCTAATAGAGTGCTTATTAGTGATGAGCGAGTATACTCGCTAAGGCACATTACTCGAGCGAGTAGTGCCATAGCCGAGTATCTCCCCGCTCGTCTCTAAAGATTCGGGGGCCGGTGCGGATGACAAGTGAGTTGCGGCGGGGAGCGGGGGGGGGGGGAGAGAGGGAGAGAGAGATCTCCCCTCCGTTCCTCCCCGCTCTCCCCTGCCGCTCCCGCCCGCCCCCGAATCTTTAGAGACGAGCGGGGAGATACTCGGCTAAGGCACTACTCGCTCGAGTAATGTGCCTTAGTGAGTATACTCGCTCATCTCTAGTGCTTATAGGCAGAGGTGAAGCTCCAATGTAAAATCTGTACTAGAACCCCCACCAATGGCAGAAATGGTGTAGTAAAAAAAAAAAAGTTGTGTGTATATATGGCCAGGCTCACACAGCAGTATGCTAATTGCATATTACCCGCGCAGTTTTTGCGCTCATAATGCACAGTAGCAAAATCCTATATACTTTAATGATACTGCTCACACAAATAGTGCAAAATAAATGCACAAAAAATAGCTGCATGTTTTATCCTGGATTGCATTATGTGCGTTTACACGCCAAGATGGTGCATGTGGATTGGCAGTACGCAGCAAGATCGCGCCATTGCATCACGCATGCTCGCAGATAGTTACAGCCATGTGAGCCCGGCCTAAAGCTTAAAGGAGATGTCCCGCGCCGAAACGGGTTTTTTTTTTTTTTAAACCCCCCCCCCGTTCGGCGCGAGACAACCCCGATGCAGGGGTTAAAAAAACCACCCGCACAGCGCTTACCTGAATCCCGGCGGTCCGGCGTCTTCATACTCACCTGCTGAAGATGGCCGCCGGGATCCTCTGTCTTCATGGACCGCAGGGCTTCTGTGCGGTCCATTGCCGATTCCAGCCTCCTGATTGGCTGGAATCGGCACGTGACGGGGCGGAGCTACACGGAGCTACACGGAGCCCCATAGAGAAGAGGAGAAGACCCGGACTGCGCAAGCGCGGCTAATTTGGCCATCGGAGGGCGAAAATTAGTCGGCACCATGGAGACGAGGACGCCAGCAACGGAGCAGGTAAGTATAAAACTTTTTATAACTTCTGTATGGCTCATAATTAATGCACAATGTACATTACAAAGTGCATTATTATGGCCATACAGAAGTGTATAGACCCACTTGCTGCCTCGGGACATCTCCTTTAAGGGAAAAATATCTTATGGCAACAAAGTAAATATATAAACACACATAACTGCAAGTCATAAGAAGAGTAGCATGTTTTCTCAGATGTCATTTCCCTTTTTAGAAAGGGCAGAACTTTCTACCCAGGATCTGGTACAATCTCTTCTTTTGATGTCTGCCCTTTAGCAATATAAAACCCAGACCCCTCTTTTGCTCATGCAAGATCATTAGCAAGAGGACAGCTGGCAAATGCATAAAAGATGAGGCTGAATGAAAACATTAGCGTAAGGTGTAGTAGTGTCTGAAAACAGCCCATGTACTGTACAAACACTGCAGAGAAAGGTTAAGTGACCAATAAATCCTGTCAACATGAACTGTGAACTTTAGATATTGAAGAAAGCCATAACTCCCCTTATCCAATCTAATCAGGGTCTCACGTGACAAACATATCTTCCAACAGATCAGAAATCCAGGTCATCAATTAGAATATTTATCCAACATAAATGTCTACCAGACTTGTTTCATGTTCTTTTTTTTTTTTCCTTTTCTAAATTCAATGGTTAAAGGGGTTGGCCCACAAACATCCACAGGAATAAAAATAAAGCTTGTTATTTGTACAGTGCCAACGTATTCCGTAGCACTTTCAGGTAATTTTATTTCTTACCCCCCCCCCCCCCCTTCCTTCCTTTCTAGAAGTCTAGTGCAGGTTTTGTGTGTGTTTTTCTGTCTTCTGGCTCTGGTGGGAGAGGTATTAGTTGAGACATGATTGGCCTAACCTGTGGGTAATTTGTCAGGACTATTTAGCCTGGCCTGGGGCTTGGCTTGGGTGCAGTTTATTTTCAGTCTTCCACTGGCTGTGAAGGAAGTCAGAGCTTGGAGCTGGTTTCCCTGTTTAATTGAATCTACGTAAAGCTACGTACAGTGGTTATTATCTGTTACATCTTGTTTGCTGTGGTATTCTCCTATTCCACATAGAGTCAGCTAGTGGCCTGGGTATGAGGGCAGGTAAAATAATAAATAATAAATCTTGTTATTTGTATAGCACCAACTTATTACGCAGCGCTTTTCAGGTAATTTTTATTTATTACCCCCCACCAATCTGGGTACTCATTTTACCAACCTCGGAAGGATGGAAGGCTGAGTCGACCTTGAGCCGGCTACCTGAACCATTCGGGGTTTGGACTTGCAACCTTCAGGTCGTGAACGAGGGCTTACACTCTGAGCCACACGAGGCTCTGCTAAGGTTACCTGCATATAAGCAGTTCCCTTTCCTGGGTGGGTTCTTTAGGGACAGAATTTCCCTTGTTGCAGTTATCTTTATTGTTTACCACTGTTGGGTGTGCATTTGCAGTAGTATTTCAGGTTACGGATGCAGCACGTCCTGCTTAGATGAGACAGAAACCTTGTGGAAACCTTTTCCAGAAGAATGGAGGTGGTTATAGTTCTAAACGGGTCCCAACTCCACATTAACATCTATGGTTATGACAAACGATGTCCAACAAGACTATATATCCCATATAGATACTTTATAAGAGATACCCATCTGGTAGCACATAAGACCTCCTTTGACCTTTAGAAATACAGCATTTCGTCATGGCATCATCTACAAGTATCAGAGGATCCAGGATGTACCAAAAAAACATTATACCACCTTCACGAGCCTGAACTGGTGACACCTGACAGGATTGGCTCATTGATTCATACTGCTGGTTCCAAATTCTGATCCTCTCATAAGCATAGTGCAATGGAAATCTGGATTCATCTGATTTTTTCCATTCCTTAATGATCCAATTATCAACAATGGCATTGGAATGGGTCATCTGCTTTTATAGCTCATCCCTAATAAAGAATGACATAGTTGCACGAGAAAAGCTCAAAAGGTAGGCAGTTATTGACATACTAGCCTTGATTACTATGCCCCATTGAAAGTAGCTCAGATAGCTAATTTATTCTTGTCTAATGCGGATTCACACTGAAACTGACTCATGGAAAATTTGCTCACTTGATTTTATGCTGCACATTGGGGTCACATATATAATTTCCATACAGGGAAACTCCAATTATGAAAGAGCCAGTATCTCTAGTGAAGTGTCCATTTCTTATAGGCACGATGGTCACTTTTCCATGTGCTTTTGGCCATGTAGAGTACATACAGAATAAATGTATTTAAGATTCTACTATGTGAGTTCCAGGAATAAATTATGCAATCTGTTATTAACGACTTTTCAATGATATTACATCAGTTTCATATAATAAAGAGTTAATCTTCCATACAGAACCGTAACCTCACACAGAAGAGGATTAGGTATTTGTATTCTGTATTTTCTATTTAAGCCACACATGGTGGGGCTGGCGCAACCATCTGTCACACATGGGTTGTGATCATGAATATAGACATTTGCAAGGCTCTTTCCGTGTATAGTATCCATGTTTACATAAGCAGCACATGTCTCGGCTACATGGATCGGGGCATGTAATGACCTGCACCAATTGTTGGGGAACAATCATCAAGATCAATGTAATTGAAATGTCAACAGGAGTTTTATCTTTCCACAAAAGGCAAAAATGGCAACATAATGTGATAAAATAGAACTGTAAATTGGATTGGCCTCAGCTACACCTTGTATTCTGGAAAACAACAGTAATTGTGGAAAAAAAATTACTTTCAAATTGCAGAATTTATTTCCACCGTAATGTATTTCTGTAAGAGTCGAGTAACATTGATTACAGCATGGTGCTAATTTTAGAAAAGGTAGACAATGGGTTAATGTGTCACTTAAAGAGGAGTTCCATTCAAAATGTGTAATTGCACATAAATGACTAAATCAGAAGTTAGGCTGCCAGTCAAAGTTTACTAATTAGGTTTTTTTAAACTTTTATTTGTTGTTTAGTAGGGGCGGCCATTTCTGATCACATGACAACAGGAAATGCAGCCATATTGATTGTCACCTTTGAATTAACATCTCCAAAAATAATAGTAACACTTCAAACTTTCACTTTGCTATGGATTGCACAAAACACAAAGAAGGTAACCATATACAGTGTTCAATATGGACTTTGATTTTAGTTTATTCGCCATGTGTCCAAATGAGGTATTGGCATAATCCAAAGTCTTTCTCAAGCCACCTCTGGATTGAGCCATAATGTTTGGGCATGTGGTGAATAAAGTGTAATACTTCCTTTCTCCTGCAGCGATATTATAATGGGAGGTGTCCCCTTCCCCTGGCAATGCCATACAGTGGGGGGTTATCTGGAAAGGGAATTAGTTGATCCAGTCTGGGTCCAGCGGTGCTGGCTGGCACCTCCACTACAGGCTTGCTCCTACACCGGTTGATGCCATGTGGTGTCTTCCTCCCTCCTCTTGTAGTCTGTGATGTCATAACAGGGACTGTATTTTTCGCTCATTTCAATAACTAAGCCAGCCCCTTCTGTATGATGGCCACTGTACAGAAGGAGAATGGCTTAGTTATTGAAATGAGCTGAAGAGCCATACTCTTGCAATGACATGACTGATTACTACCGTAGAAGGTGGAGGAAGTCTCCATAGCACATGATCCAGTGTCAGAACCAGATTGCAAGTGGTGGTGCCAGCACCACTAGACCCACATTGCATAGGGTATTTCTCTTCCTGAATATAACCCTTTCAAATGGGTTATTCCTTACCAAGCTATGAAAAAAGGAACTTTCAGCTCAACCGTCTCAGATTTTCATGAAATTTGGTAGAATGGTAGAGGGCATAAAGTAACCTACAGATGTATAAATTTAGTCCTCAGTGATACATGGTATTCATACAGCAGGGTTGCAAAAATGAGAAAAAAATGTAAGATTTATTTCAGGTCAACAAAAATAATTGATAGGCATAAATTCGTACAAAGTGATCAAGACCGGTGTGCCGGTGGAAACGCGTCATCTGTAAAGCCTGATGTCTGCTGTTTTAAAGAATAAAGCATTTTTTTCGCACATAGAGCCAACACTTTGTAAGAATTTATGCCTTGTAGTGCCGTTTGGACTGTCATCGTGTCTGGAGCTCCGTGGGCTTATGCAATAGGGAATCTGGTTTCCCGTTGGAGAGAAGGTGAGCGTCTATTTTTTTGTCTGTGTATTCCTAAAAATAATTCATAACTTTGCTTATCATTATGATAGAACTCATTTTGAAGCTAATGGAGCACACATTTCATTTAAATGTGTTTATTATAATAAAATATGGCATTTTGAGTTTGAAGGTCACATGATGTAAATTTTGACCTTGAATGCCTAAAAAAGTGTACATTCAATTTTATGGTAAATAAAGTATGCAGTACAGATAAATGCAATATCTGCTTGGTGCAAGTTTAATATTTTTCTATACTGCTGTTCCCAAAGCCATCCAAAAGTGAAAGGGCTGTCCTACCACTTATAATTGCTTTACAACCACTCTGTCCTTCCTGGTTGCTGCTTAGTAGGCCATTTGACTGCTGCAGCCAATCACTGGAGCTGGTCAGTAGCAACCAAGGAAGTCAGAGGGGCTCTGAGGCAAAATAGTGGGACAACCATGGGAGTTAAGCGCTGTCTTTACAGTAAGCAGGCATCTGGCAACTTCAGACTTGTCTGATAATCTCTGTCCATATACTTTCCAGTCTGCCTGAAGCATTCATATCATGTGATCTTTAAATGAAAAATGCTATATTTTATTATAAAACTTTTTAAAATTAATAGTGTGCTTCACTAGCTTCAAAACGAACCCAAGAGGAACATTCTTCTATAATTAGAAGCAAAATTATGCTTTTTTTGTTGACCTGGTAAGCATAAATTTCACATTTTTTCTCATGTTTGCAACCCTGCTGTTTGAATACTGTGTATCAATGAGAGCTAAAATTTTAATCTGAAAGTTACTTTATAGCCTCTACCGTCCTACCAAATTTCATGAACATCTGAGATGGTCAGATGGAGAGCTGTGATGATTTAGTATGGAATGGCCCAAAATTAAAAAAATGGACAATCAGAAGAAAACTCTTACAATCTTAACTGTCTGGTTGTTTTCTTCTCTTACAGCTATTACATATATTGCTAGTTCATGGATACACTTAAGGGAAATGTCCTAGTCAAAGTTAATGGTTAAAAAATGCCATACAAACTATAAGGATGCGGTTTAAAAATGAAAGCATGCATTAATAAATACAACAGCAACCGAAAAGCACAATAGGACATCAAGTATGAGTTTGGCCCAAGTACTGTAAAGTTATTAGTAGGCTGAGATACTATTTGTGAAAGTCTTAATATATGTAAATGTCCAGAAGGAGTTTTACTTGTGATAACTGTAACCTTACACTGTTACGGTATTCTTTGGTTGTATAGCATTGCTGGCATTATCCACATTTTTGTAGCTGAGCCTAACAACACCTGGAATTAAAATCTGTGTAAATCGCCAGCCTCATAAGGATGGACTTTAAACCTTGATTGACATATATTATGAGCCCACACATCTACCAGGTGGTCTACAGCTGACCCCAAACCGCCTGCTTTGGAATAGCATCATTTACCATCCCACAGCTTCTAGCACCATGCATACCCTATGTCCAGGTGTAGTGGAAAAGTACAAGAAATCTGAGGAGTTTAAGAGATTAAAGATCTCACTAAACTATCTTACATTCTTAGCAGGGAGACAATGAAATTTTGTTTCTAATCTCTACCACATACTAAAACTATCAGTACTAAGGTTCTACTTATATAACAGTCTCTTCTTTCCTCTTTATACTGTCGGAGTTGCTTCACTCTTTGCTAATCAAGTTTTCGTCATTTAATTAAGGCTAAACTTTTCTCCATGTCTATGTACTAATATAAAGAAACTGGTTTACTAGTACTGTCAAACTATTTCTTTGCTCTATCTTGAAATTACACATTAACCCTTTCCAATCCACTGTCTGACCTCTGAAGACATTATGATTTAAGGCTGTACAGCTCCGATGTTGGAAGACGTCCGTCAGGGTTCTCTTACTGTATATTGCCAGCCTCTCTACTGTCAGAGCCTATCCAAGGTGTCACCTCATGCAGTACTGGCTTTAGCCAGCATATAGTGCTGTTGTATAATGGCAGAAAAATAGTAAGCGCCCTAGGAAAACCAGGATACAAATTGGATTGGAAAGGGTTAATGCTATAGATTTGAAGATGGAAGCAGAATTGAAAATGTTAATCCACAGAGGCCCCCTATTTCTCCAATCTAGAAATAAACTTTATATCAGTTTATTTGCAACCTACAGTATTATTTGAACACCTTCAGAAGGAATTTTTTTTATTACAACATTAGGGTCAGCGAACAACATGAAGAACTCATTTTGGGAACGGTTGGGTAGTAAGAGACACAAATTTCACAGCCACTCCTATCAAATGCAGGGAGTCTGTAATGTATGGGTATGGTAAAAAGTACAAACCTGGTGCTTGCAGATTCAAAGGGTGAAATGGAACTTCAGCAAAGTCTACGCTTACACAAATTCAGGTGTTTTTTTACAGAACATACTATAACATGGAACCCAGTTGATGCAACTGAATGATGTTGCTATTAAAATTATAGAAGTTAAAGGCCAAAAGAAAACCAGGAACAATTTTCAATGGGTGTACTCGGTGCATACATCTCTTATTACCCCATTTAGGGTCATGTGCTGCTAATAAGAGATTTTTATGGTTGTCTTTGTTTCTTCCACATCATGTAAGAAACATCATCTATGGATGCTGCTGTTAGACACGAATGACACATGCTGAAGCTGCTTGATGTCACAATGTGCTGAAGTCAGGGGCGTAACTATAGAGGATGCAGGGGATGCCGTTGTACCCGGGCCCAGGAGCCTTGGGGGGCCCATAAGGTCACTCTTCTCCATATGGGTAGCCCAGTACTATGAATAAAGCATTATAGTTGGGGGCCCCGTTCCAGGTTTTGCATTGGGGCCCAGGAGCTTCAAGTTATGCCTCTGGCTGAAGTCGTCACTCGGTAAACACTATAAAGATGGAGGACCTATACATGCTGGAGGAAGACGGAAGCAAGAGCTATCAAAGGAAAATGAAGATAGCTTAGCAGAATATCTGCAAAGGTGTTGGAGCTGTGGCAAAAGACTAGCAGAGTGTAAATTACTCACTCTGGTGACAGAATTCACGAAGAAGACATATACCACTGGCCACGAAAAAAAACCTTATACAAAAAAACCCTTACAATTATACACACGTGTTTCAAAAAGATCATGTCCAAAGTACAGATGGCCCCCTACTTGCGAACAGGTTCCGTTCCAGGAACCTGTTCGCAAGTCTGAGCAAATGTTTGTATGGAGCGGGATCGCAGGTGGATCTCGCTCCATACAATGTTGGGTGCAGGCTGTTCTTACAGCGGACACCCGGCGGCAGCAGTTCCGACGAGCCACGCCGCTCATCAGAACTGTTAACACTTTAAATACTGCTGTCAGAGCGGTATTTAAAGTGTTAACAGTTCTAACGAGCGGCGCAGCTCGTCGGAACTGCTGCCACCGGGTGCCCACTGTAAGAAACAGCCGTCACCCGACATTCAGGGGGGCCCCTATAGTGTCCCACGATGGACGCTGTGTGGTTGCTAGGCATGGCTTGATAGGCACTCTGCATAGGCAGCCCTAGGGCCTTTCAGAAGGCCCCTGGCTGCCTAGCAACCACACAGCGTCCCGCGATCTGACCGGACAGGCTTAATAGAAGCCTGTCCGGTGCCTGCACAGATGATGTAATGCCATAGCATTACATCATACTGTGCAGGACAGATTGTTCGCAACTTGCGAAGTTCGTAAATTGGGGACTATCTGTAATTGAAAAAAACTCCACTTACATACTTCAAAGGATAGTGTTTTCCATATTAATCCTTCCACGGCCCAGGGCCATCTTGGAAAAGATGGCACATATGTAATGACCTTGGACATTATCAAGCAGCACATGTCAATGCCCTAAGGCCTCATGTCCACGGGCAAAAGAAGAATTAAAATCCGCAGCGGATTTTAACTCTTCTCCTGCCCGCGGATCCGCACCCCATAGGGATGCATTGACCACCCGCGGGGTAGATAAATACCTGCGGATGGTCAATAAAAGTGATTTTTTTAAAAATGGAGCATGAAAAAATCTGGACCATGCTCCACTTTCGTGCGGGTCTCCCGCGGGGACGGTTCCCGCGGGCTTCTATTGAAGCCTATGGAAGCCGTCCGGATCCGCGGGAGACAAAAATCAGATTTTACTCACCCGCTCCGTTTCTTCTCTTCGCCGCGGCGCCATCTTCTCTCAGTCGCGGCCGGATCATTTTGCTTCGGGCCGGCGCATGCGCGGGGCACGTCACCGACGTCATCCTGCGCATCCGCCGGGCTGAAGAAAGAAGATCCGGCCGCGACTGAGAGAAGATGACGCCGCAGCGAAGGAAGGATCCAGAGCGTGCGGGAGGTGAGTTAATTCTGATTTATTCTTATTTTCAGTGCTCATGTCCGCGGGGCAGGAGGGACCCGCTGCAGATTCTCCATGGAGAATCCGTAGCGGGCCTGATTTTCCCCGTGGACATGAGGCCTAAATGTAACTCTTGGGCAAATACGTCACCAGGTAGCTATCTATATATATATATGGACTCATATGGTCTCCATGCAGTGCTTTACAGGCTCTGTGCCTGTGTGCATGAGCTTCCCCAGAGTTCAGCAGTGACTAAATACCTAATATTCTGTGTGGCACAGAGTGTTAATGCAGCAGTCCTAAGCTCTTGCTCACAACCTGAAGGTTGCAATTTCAATCCCAGTTCAAGGTTGACTCAGCCTTCCATCCTTCTGAGGTCAGTAAAATGAGTACCCAGCTTGGTGGGGGTAATAAATAAATTACCTGTAAGCGCTGCGGAAAAAGTTGGTGCTATACAAATACCAAGATTTCTGTACAAATAGCAACTATTCGAGTAGCACACATGTGTTTGAGCTAATATACACTACTCCGTGGTAGTTTTGTATAATAATCATATTCAACACCATATGCCAATTTGTTTAAGCATTGCCAATTCTTTTTGGAGACTTATTTTATGTTTGAGTGAGTTTTTTTTGTAAAAAAGCCTGTACTCCAGGGACCGCTATGCAAGATAGCCACAGGGAACTTGTTGTGTAACCAAATACATGTGTGTAAAGGGAACAGTTGTAGTAATAACGCTATTTTAGGATCTGTTCATGCGACTAAGAATTTTCGCTTACCTGGTTTGTTCAGAATTAGGAAACATGGCTGCTTTCTTCCAAGAACAGCGCCACTCCTGTCCATAGGTTATGTCTGGTATTGCAGCTCATCTTTATTAACGTGAATGATCCCAAATCTGTGGATCTCCAGTTGTTGCAAAACCACAACTTGCAGTCTGTAACTTTCAGGGCATGCTGGGAGTTGTAGTTTCATATCAGCTGGTAACTCACAAGCTAAGTACTGCTAGAGCATGCTGATTGTTGTATATTAACAGCTGTAAAGTCACTAATTGTACAAAGAGTTCAGTGAAAGTTCAGCAATTTATTTCATAAACATTTAATGAATAGTTTGAAATGCTTGCGGAAAAAATGACTTGATTTGACAGCCCTGGAAATTAAGAAAACTTTCCATGTTATTGACTATAAATTACACAAATGATTGTTTTTTGGCGCTGGACTACTTACGGTTAATGCAATGTATTTTTCTACAAACTCTGCTTAGCATTTATGTGACTGTTTTACAGCATTTTTAATATCCCGCATGTGGCTATGAGGAGCAAAGCCAGTTTCTTTTTTTTTAACATGGATATGGCATTAGCTTCAAATCATTAAATTGTTGATGTCAACTGTATGTCGGATTAAAGGAGTTGGACGCAGTTTTGTAAACAAATCTATGTGATTCGAGATCCTGTCTGTGATTAAATACTTTTCAACATGCTGCTGTGAATTTTCCATTCAGAGCCTCCATTCTGATGCCCTCCACAGCTGACTTCCTGTAATAACGCCCGTGGCCACGTCTAGAATAGACACAATACCAGCGGTCACCAGTCGTTATTCTGTACTGGTCAGGAACATTACTCATTATACAGAAAGGAAGTAGCTAGATGGTGTCTAAATCTGGGAAAGCGAAGATCAGAGATAAAGAAAAGAAGGTGTATCGAAATAAAATAAGTTACTGTATGTGAAATAGAAAACAATTTGTGTCTCTTTAGGTTACAGCTGGAATGTGCAGTGATTCTCGAAGTCTATGTTCACATCTGTGGCAGAGGCTATGTTTGGGGCCTCCCTTGTATATCCAGCTAAAAGCCCATTTACAAGCAAAGATAATCTTTCAAAAGCGATTGTTTTGCATAAACTGCAAATAGACTCATTTGCATGTAAATGAGCTCCAGGAGCTGTATACGGGGAACAGCAAGTGGTCTGTTCTCTGCATTCAGCTCATTTACTCTGCCATGGGACTGCAAACTGAATACAATGTAGTCAGCAGCTCCCGTGGAGAATACAGCACCATGGACAGCAAACACAGCATGCGGTCTACGTCATCTTCTCTCTGCTGAAAAATAGATTTTATGCTCACCTAAAAATCATCATACAGCCAAAGAGTGAAAGATGGGAGCATTTACTCACAATGATTATCGCTAAAACGATGGCTTTTGAGCAAATTTTGAGCAATAATCGTTGTGTGTAAATGGCCCTTAACACTCCTGGATGAGATAGTACAGAGGGCATAATGGAAGGTGGATAATCCCTATCATAATTAGTAATTGGGTTTGGTTCCATTGTAGGAGAAATGTGTTCATCAGGATAGGTCATCAATAGTTGATCTGGACTCTGACCGATCAGCTGAGCGGGTGCATGCTATCAGCGGCGCAAATACACAGAGGTCGGAGCGGAAGCAGTGGACCTTTCTGTAGTGGCCGCCACTTGTAACTGCAGCCACAGCTCTCATTGAAATCAATCGGAGCCGTACCTGCACTTACTAGCGCCGGCCACTATACAGAGGTCAGCGTGGAGGCTTCCACTGCTTCCGCTCCGACCTCTGTGTATTTGGAGAGGAACTGTAGGCACAGCTCGCATTGATTTCAATGAGAGCCGTGCCTGCAGTTACAAGCGCCGGCCACTACATGGAAGGTCGGCGTGGAGGCTTCCGCTTCAACCTCTGTAGATTTGCATCACTGACAGCATGCGTCCGCTCAGCGGATCGGTCGGGTCCCAAGCGACGGACCTTGGCCGATCAACTATTGATGACGTATCCTGATGATAGGTCATCAATAGTATTTCCCTGGAAAACCCCTTTTCATTTTAGAACTGAAGTCAACGGTCAGATACAATGACCCAAGAAACATCCCTGATCTCTGGTTTATGGGATGTATTTTCATATGCAAAATGTAATTTCCCTAGTTCTTTGTTATTGCTCACTGTGCCCTGAGCAGAATTGATAATGAACCTATTAACCTAGGCTTGATTCCCTTTCAGTCCATGCGAATATATCACGATCAATCAATAGCTGTATATGTAGATGATTACACAACAAAGCCTTCCAGACATTGAGTGCCTTACGCGGTGGTCTTCACCCATTTGCATGAATGAGTTTGCTAATGGCTTATTCGCTGTTAAATTGAATATTTCAAGATTACATGTCCCCAGAGAAATCTTTCCTAGGAGATAATCTGCACAGGGAAATCAGCCGACACTAACACAAAGGAGCCCTGTGTTGTAGATATGAACTAGAGTAGGATAAAAATACCCACAACCTCCTGGTATATAGCTGCTGAACTGTATCCAATCACAAAGGTATAGAAACAGATAACAATAATTGACTCCTTTTGTAGATCACCTCCGCCGTTCTTTGTTGTTCCAGCTCGTTATCAGATAGTAATTAGCATTTAGCACTTGCGTCAGTAATACATTATTATATATCATGGGGTCTTTAACAGAGATGAGCGAGTATACTCGCTAAGGCACATTACTCGAGCGAGTAGTGCCTTAGCCGAGTATCTCCGCGCTCGTCTCTAAAGATTCGGCGGCTGGTGGGGTGGCGGGGAGCGGCAGGGATGAGCGGGGAGGAACGGAGGGGAGATCTCTCTCTCCCTCTCTCCCCCCTGCTCCCCGCCGCAACTCACCTGTCACCTGCGCCGGCCCCCGAATCTTTAGAGACGAGCGGGGAGATACTCGGCTAAGGCACTACTCGCTCATCTCTAGTCATTAATGCTTCAGTAGTAATGCTTGGCCTAACCGCATGGTGTAGTTAGGCAAAGGAAAACAACAACCAACATAGAGCCGTCATTCAGTCCCTTCAATGCAATACTCTAATGCAGAAGTAGGTAGCCTCGGAGATAGATGTTCTGGAGCATCCGATGCAGATCTAGTACAAAATATTGCAGCATTCTGCACTATTTTGAATGGTAACATGGTGGGTGGCATGCCACAAAACTGAAGGACCCCATTATAGTCAATGAGATCCAATGGCCTTGTTCATGCTCATCGTGTATTGCTCGGCTCCTAGTGTACGTCAGAGCCGAATGCCGGAAATACACAGCGCTAGTGTGAACGAGGCCTTTGAAATTGAGTGGACTTGCTGCACCCTTTTTTTTCTTAACTCATTCTTTTTTATTAATCCCACCACAGTACCCTCATTAAAAGCGCCATTAGGGTTCACACATTAAGGCCGGTTGCACATGGCCATATTTGCATTGCAAAATCCAGAACGGGCGTCCACCTCTGGATTCCGCAGCAAATACTGCCCATAACATGCTATTGAAAGAAGCTTTTTCCTGCACACAAGCGGAAATCAATTGCAATTTTCCGCTCGCCGAGTAAAGAAAGATCGCAGCATGTTATATTTTTGCGCGATTCCGAATAGGCAGCTTCCATTAAAGGCAACAGGAGCCATCTGCCTCGCGGCCCTTCCGCAATTAAGATTGCAGAAAGATTGCGGATTCCGCATCATTGCTAGCCGATAACGCGGGAAAAGCGGGGGTTTAATGAAAAAAATCTGTACTTCGCATATCCGACGGCTCGACAGGTACATGGGGGTTACCGGCGAGGCACTGGGTCGGATTCCGCTGCAGGCTCCTGCATGCGGAATCCAACCTGGCCATGTGCAGCCAGCCTAATAGTGTTTTTGACGTGCCCCCATTTACAGTGTTATCAGGGTACATCCATTAAAGGGGTATTCCCATCGCAAACATTTATGGCAAATTGACAGGTTATGCCATAAATGCCTGGAAGATACGGGTCTCCTCTCTAGGACCCAGACTACAGGTGGACAATTAATGGAGAGGTGGCCACGTGTTTCTCTCCATTCACTTTTATGGGAAGTTATTGAAACTTGACTGTTTCCATTACTTCCATAGAACAAAATGGAGTTACTTTCTGTGCCTGGATGCAGCGTTCTTGACATAGATGTGGGTCTCATGGCTGTTCATACTGTATTACATAAATGTCTGAGATCAAAAAGCCACAGGACTCCCATACAAGTGACAGCCGCAGATACACTGACCAGTGACAACTAAATTGCCTCAGGTTAAAAAATAGAACATGAGTCTTATGGTCATTGGTCATTACTACCTTCATTACCTGCCAGGCCATTGCCTCCTTCTGCCATCGCTCATGTTCAGTGACCCTTCTCTTAACCCTTTGCAATCCAATTTTGGATTTAGGGTCTCCTAGGGGGGTTTCTCTTTCTGCCGTTATACAATGGCGCTATCTGCTGGCTAGAGCCAGTACTGTGGTATGAAAAATGCTGGAGAGGCCCCCTGACAACATAGCGGCCAGGATTCTACAGTAAGAATACCCTGACGGACATCTTCCGATAGCAGAGTTGTACAGCCTTCAATCAGAATGCCTTTAGACGTCAGACAGTGGATTGGAAAGGGTTAAAGGACCACAGCACGTTCTCTAAACCTGTCCCCCTCCAATTCTGTCATTGCACCTGTTAAATTAAGCATCAAAACTCTAGGGTGGATGCCTAAGCAATTGCTTCTATTCCCATTGTGACAAAATTCCTATTCATTTGTTCTCTGGCTTTGACTTCAGCCTGTTTCTTGACTATCCTGACTTTTTTGCTCTTGAGCCGAGACTATCTCTGTAAGTAATGGCTTGGGGTTGGGGTTGTTAGCCTTTTAGTCGTTCACGACTCTCGACGACCCTAAAGCATTATAGATTTTTCTAACGACTCTGCTCACATTACATGGCCAAAATACGTGAGTCTGAGTCTGGTCATCTTGTCCTCCAGTGATCTATCAGGTCTTATAAGATTCAGGACTTCTCTGTTTGTTACTCTCGCCGTCCAGGGCATACGCAGCAACTTTTGCCAGGGGATTCTGCAGCAAAGAGCAAATTCCACTTGAAGCAGTCAAGAGTGAAAACCTGACAATAATTAGTATGGTCTCTAAAAGTCAAAAATATCAATATATCGCATTAGGTATCCTGCACGATAAATGGCATTAAAAAAGTAGTACACAATGTCAAAACGGAATTTTTTGAGTACCCTGCTACCCCTCAAAAATTAATAAAAAGTGATGAAAAAGCTGCATGCACCCAAAAATATTGGCAATGAAAACTACAGCTAACTCTGCAAAAAAAAAGCAAGCCCTCACACAGCTCCGCACAGTAGCGGCTGATAAGTGCAGAACCCCCAGCCAACAGCATCTTAAAGGCGCGTCTGAAGTTCTGTGCGTCTGGGATTGTCCGGATGTTTCGGGGTAGAGTGTTCCAGAGGATGGGTGCTGCTCTAGAGAAGTCCTGGAGGCAAGCATGTGAGGTGTGTATTAGAGGGGTGTTTAGTCTGAGTGTTAGTGGATCAGAGTGTGCAGGCTGGGTGATGTATGGACAGGAGGGAAGCAATGTACGGTGGCGCGGCGCCATGGAGAACTTTGTGGTTGAGGGTGAGGAATTTGAATTGAGTTCTGTAGCGTATGGGGAGCCAATGCAGCGATTGGCATAGTGATGAGGCATCCGAGAAGCGGCTGGATAGGAAGATGAGTCTGGCTGCCACATTTAGTATGAATAGGAGAGTCTGGTGCTGGGAAGGCCAATGAGAGAAAGCTGTCAATCACTACATAGGGCCACCCACTGGACTCCTAAACCTACAGTGAGCAGGGGTTTACGCTGGATTCAGACAGGCGTATCTGCACATTTGTGCCGCGTATTTCTGCATCAAGCTTGCGTTTTTGCGCGCACCTTTGCATTTTTTTACTGTACTTTTTGCATGTGCAAGAAAACATGCAACCACGGAACAGCCATTAAAATGGCCATTTAGTGTAATTAGTTGCATATTTTCTATTTCAATGCGCAAATGTGCAGAAAAATAGAACATGCTACTTATTTTTTTTACACAATGTAATTGTGCACACAAAATACGTGCTTGTGAACTAACCCATTGAAATCAATGGGTTCTCTTCACTGCGAATTGCTCACGCACAGTTTGTGTGAATCCGGCTTTGAATGTGTCAACTACTATATAAAATGAATGGTATACTGAATCTTTTCCCACAATGCTCTGCTCCTTCTCTGTAACCTTCTTCCTGCAGATTCTCTAGGACACCAGGAACAATATGACAGGTTCCCTTTAAGAAGGACAAGGGAGAAATTACATGTAAATTGCATTTCTGTCAATCTAATAGTATGTGATTTTGGACCATATTAAATGAAGGTGTCAATAAACCAGTTTAAAAAGGGACAAATTGAGCTACTTCATGTTAGTCTAATGTACAAGGGAATTACTGCAATACATCATTTCTTTTGGAAATATGCCAAGGTGTCAGAAAAAGGTCAATGAAAACAAGCTGCTGAAATTTACATAACCTGGATTCTACAACCCTGGCAACTTGAAGAGATTCACAGTCAGCAGAGGTTGGAAAGAAGAATGAAGAGTCAGTATGTTCCTCATCATTTATTCTCTTTTATACGTACCAAACTTGGATGGGATCCATAGATTCCATCCTCTGGCCAAGAGATCTTTTTAAATGACACCCAATGAGTAATGAGCAAAATCAAAATAGTTTACAAAAGTCAGCTTTACATACCGCTAGTAATTCCTACCAGTATGATCTTGGTTGCTGTTTAGCAATTTTCTTGGGGCGCTTTTACACGTTGCGATTTATTGTTCACCCGAGTGAACGATGTCAGACTTCGCTCATATAGCTTGTTTATATAGCAAGATAATTCACTCACTAAAGCCGGCTAAGCACGGCCGTGATGGGCTCCGCCGCGGAATATTCCGCGGCGAAGCCCGTCACGGCACCCCCCAGAGACCCCATACTTACCAGCAGATCCGGCGTTCTCGCTCCCGCATGACGCTTCCCCGCCCACCGCCGCCGTGTCATGTGACACGCCGGTCGCGTCACATGACATGCCCACCGTGTCGTATGACGCGGCGGTAGGCGGGGAAGCGTTTTCACGCTATCTTCCGCTGTGCTACAGTGGAAGATAGCGTGAACGGACGGCTTCCATTGACTGCAATGGGAGCCAGCCGCACGTAAACCCGCAGCAAATAGAGCATGCCGCGGGTGAGGACCGGAGATTTCACAATGCGGAATTCCGCGGTGGAATTCCGCACCGTGAGCACTGAGCTATTAGGTTCAATAGCAGCGGGCAACGCAGCGGATTTTCGCCGTGAATTACGCAGCGGAAATCCATTCTTGGGAAGGAGGCCTAAGTTGTTCAGTCGTTCACATTCACTGTATAAGTGAATGAGAATGACTGAACGATTGCTACTAAACTGAACAATTAGTGAACGAGCCAATGATTATTTTTATGCGTGCATAATATGAATGATAAGCGAACGAATTATCATTCCATCATTGGCTGCATTTACACTGAACGATTATTTTTCAAATTCGAATGACTTAGCGTGTTTTTTTTGTTAACCATAATCATTCCACCTAAATGCACCTTTACAAGTAGATCTACAGACTTATGTGTTTTTACGTACACTAAAACGGAAAAAAAAAGGTTTGGTACCATGTTAGCCAGTAGAGCAAAATGTGATTGCTCTCCATAAGAGAAACCAAGTCATCTTGTAGATCTGATACCTTTTAATGGCTAACAAAAATACATGATGTTACAGCAAGATTTCAGATCCTCTCTGGATCCTTCTTCAAGCATAATGGAACAAGTTTAAAGATGTATTTACTATAACACATGATCACATGGGTGGGCAGGAACATGGTGAACTTAATTTGCACTAGATAAATACGAGAGACAGAGGGTAAGTGGGCACAGACATGTTGGGATTAATAGCATTTAGATGAATACTAGGGAGGGATGACCATAACAGTAAAAAAATTGGATTTCTTTCACATTCCTTGTCACTGGACTAATTATTTACTGTTATGGTCATCCCTCCCTGGTATCTATCTAAATATTATTAATCCCAACATGTCTGTGCCCTCTCACCCTCTCTCTCTGGTACTTATCTAATGCAAATTAAGTTAACCATGTTCATGCCCTCCCATGTGATCATGTGTTTTAGTAAATACATCTCTAAATTTGTTCCATTATGTCTTACAAAAGACCCTGAGAGGTCCGAAAGCTTGCTATAACATAATGTATTTTTGTTGGCCATTAAAATGTATCATGTCTTCAAGATTACTTGGTTTCTCTTACTGAGACCAATCCCATTTTACATACAGTATAGCAGAATAACGGTAGACCTTAGGTCATTGTGTTTGTACCATATTTAACATTAGCCCTCCAATGCAGATTACTAACTGGGAAATCCAAAAAATGTTTTATGTGCATTTATGGATTTTTATCAGTGTGTCATTTTTACTCGGCTCAGATATTTGCCTTCTGCTAAACAAAAGTACAAAGCAAGTGTGACATTTCGGAAGAAAGATGCACAGTTCACAACACTCTAATCCCTCTTTCAAGCTTCCTTATACAATTTATCTAACAGAAGCTGAGAACTCCTATTTGTATAAACACTGTACAGGAAGGAATTCTGTGCATTGTCACCATATTGGAAACACCGCAGTAGCAGTCGTGGGCCTTCTTGCAGGATAAAGAAATGCAGAGCTGTGAACTATAAGATATACTAGTTGTCTAATGATGTAAGCCTCTGAACATAGAAACATCATGGGTTCTGGTTTTCTACATGATTCAGGATGGCTATGACTGATCCCAATTTATAATGGGTCTGTCAGGTTTACATGTATTTTTTTACATTTGACTCATCAGCAGCTAGACAAGCTCCATCATTGCCCAAGGCAGGAGTTCTAGAATGTACCGCTCTCACACCCCCTCAAATTCCCAGAAGTTGGATGAGCAATCATATGATCAATCAACATTCATCAAATCTAAAGACTTTCAGTATTTTCAGCTACAAAAACAAAGTGTGCAATTGGTTGTATATAGACATGTAAAAAAGTTTTTATCTTATCTATAAGTGCTACCCCTTGCATTTATCAATGGCCCCTTCTCCTCATCCAGGCCCTTATCAAGGTCAGTGGAAACCTAATGCAATTGATACATAATCCTAGTCTAAAGCCCCATTTACATACAAAGATGATCGCTCAAAATTCGTTCAAAAAATATGACAGTTTTGAGTGATCATTTTGCATAAAGTACTAATGGGCACTGATGCCCATTAGTACTTTATCAGCTTCACTTGCATGCAAATGAGCCTCCATGAGCTGTTGCAGAGCTCAGCAGGAGGTCTGAGTTCTGTAATTAACTCTAATGTTCAGTAATCTCTAGCTCTCCTGTAGATATCAGCCTGCCGGCTGTTTTCAGCCACAGGCTGCACAGAGAATACAATGTTATCTCCTGCTCTCAGCGTGCGGTTGGAATGATGGTTTTTATGCTAAACTAAAAATCATTGTTCAAACGAAAAGTGCACAATGGTAGCATTTGCACACAACGATTATCACCCAAAAGCCATTGTTTTAACAAATTTTGAGCAATTATCATTGCGTGTAAAAGGGTGCCTAATGGGGACTAAAATGTTAAGGCTCATCTACACACAAAGGCAATCTTTTAAACGATTAAAAGATTCACAGTTTCAACAATCATTTTGCATAAAGTGCTAATGGGCACTAATGCCCAATACCACTTTATCAGCCTCATTTGCATGTAAATGAGCCTCCTGAGCTGCTTGCAGAACAGAGCAGGTGGTCTGATTTCTGCACACAGCTCCTTTGTTTTCGCATAGGGCTGCCAGCTGAATACAATGTAATCAGCTGCTCCCGTGGAAAACGCCATCTGTATTATTTTCTCTTTGGCTGAACGATGGATTTTAAGCTCACCTAAAAATCATCATTCAGCTGAAGAGTAAACGATGGTAGCACACAACGATTATCGCTCATATGCCATCTTTTGAACGAATTTTGAGCTATAGTAGTTGCATTTAAATGGGGCTTTCTATCGAGTATGTCATAGGTAAATCTATCTACAGACAAAATATTTCAAACTTTTGTTTTAGCTCTTCTCCCCAAGATAATGTATTGTGAAAGATCAACCAGCTTCTTTTACTTATGGCGCTGCCTATTTTCTAGGAACAGTTAAGTAGAAAGTGAATTAAAAGGCCAAATACAAAAGATAAGATACACGTTTGTATGGACACAATACAGATGTTAGAGCATAGATGTCAAATTAAAAGGAAACGTGTTAGCATGAATATGTCTTCTGCTAGGGATTTGAAGTTGGAGATGGGAGTGGGAACTTCGGATTAAGAAAGATCTTAGCATAAGGTCAATAGAAGAAAGGAGATCACAGGTAGGGTGATGCACAGAGAAGGACACCTATTAGGTAGGTGCAACACTGTGGAGAGCTTTATAGGTGAGAGTAAGCCATTTGAATTGCATTCTATAGTGGATGGACAACCAGGGCAGTGACTGGTAGAGTAGAGGCACAAAAAGATGAGCCTGGGTGCTGCATTCAGTTTAGATTGGAGAGAGAAGAGTTTAGTGAGGGGAAGACTGATAAGTAGCGAGTTGCAGTAATGGAGTCCAGAATAAATCGGGGTAGCAGTGAGGATTTTTTATGTATCTGTAACAGGTGTGAGATATGAAGCCGTTTATGGAAAGGCTTTACATAGGCTCATAACAAAAAAAAATACTTTACTGAAAATTGGATAATGAAGCAATATCAAGAATAAGTTGTACATTCACAATAACAATGTGTACAGTTTTCTATAGTGGATAGCATCATATCAAACAGTCCCTTTAAGATCAATTCTCTTAAAAGTCTCTTAAGAACAGCCCTTTAAAAACAGCTACCTGCAATAATAGGTGCACACCCTCAAGTCATAACAGTCAATATTCTGCCCACCCTGGCCAGGAGTTATAACATACACTGAATATAAATTCACATTGACTGGTAGCTCCTTTAGTATAGTGGCGGTATACGCTAAAGTCTCTCATAACACTTTAAGTAGTTCCCGATAGATACTTTCTGTACATTATCTTCCTATCTCCTAACAGGTATATATGATCACCTTAGGGATAGTCCTCATCCGCACACTAACATGCAGGCACAATAGCTCAAACGGTACACTGTCCTTTATGGGTTGCTCTTTATCTATGAGGCTGAGGTATTGCAGCACAGTTTTACTCATGGCCAAGCACCACTAAAACTAGGTATCTGGATGATCCTATGGTTAGTCTCTTCGTCAGTCAGTCACTTTGGTCTTTTTGTGGGATCTGGTCCAGGATTCTACTCTCGAGGTCTCTCTCCGTTGTGCGCTTTGCCTGCAAAAGCAGCTTGTGTGCATGCACAGCACAGCAGGACAGCGCACCTGTAGTCTGCACAGCCATACACAGCGCACCTGTAGTCTGCACAGCCATACACAGCGCGCCTGTAGTCTGCACAGCCATACACAGTGCGCCTGTAGTCTGCACAGCCATACACAGCGCGCCTGTAGTCTGCACAGCCATACACAGCGCGCCTGTAGTCTGCACAGCCATACACAGCGCGCCTGTAGTCTGCACAGCCATACACAGCGCGCCTGTAGTCTGCACAGCCATACACAGCGCGCCTGTAGTCTGCACAGCCATACACAGCGCGCCTGTAGTCTGCACAGCCATACACAGCGCGCCTGAAGTCTGCACAGCCATACACAACGCGCCTGTAGTCTGCACAGCCATACACAGCGCGCCTGTAGTCTGCACAGCCATACACAGCGCGCCTGTAGTCTGCACAGCCATACACAGCGCGCCTGTAGTCTGCACAGCCATACACAGCGCGCCTGTAGTCTGCACAGCCATACACAGCGCGCCTGTAGTCTGCACAGCCATACACAGCGCGCCTGTAGTCTGCACAGCCATACACAGCGCGCCTGTAGTCTGCACAGCCATACACAGCGCGCCTGTAGTCTGCACAGCCATACACAGCGCGCCTGTAGTCTGCACAGCCATACACAGCGCGCCTGTAGTCTGCACAGCCATACACAGCGCGCCTGTAGTCTGCACAGCCATACACAGCGCGCCTGTAGTCTGCACAGGCATACACAGCGCACCTGTAGTCTGCACAGGCATACACAGCGCACCTGTAGTCTGCACAGGCATACACAGCGCGCCTGTAGTCTGCACAGCCATACACAGCGCGCCTGTAGTCTGCACAGCCATACACAGCGCGCCTGTAGTCTGCACAGCCATACACAGCGCGCCTGTAGTCTGCAGTGCCATACACAGCGCAGCTGTAGTCTGCCGTGCCATACACAGCGCAGCTGTAGTCTGCCGTGCCATACACAGCGCAGCTGTAGTCTGCCGTGCCATACACAGCGCAGCTGTAGTCTGCCGTGCCATACACAGCGCAGCTGTAGTCTGCCGTGCCATACACAGCGCAGCTGTAGTCTGCCGTGCCATACACAGCGCACCTGTAGTCTGCCGTGCCATACACAGCGCAGCTGTAGTCTGCCGTGCCATACAGAGCACACCTGTAGGTGCTCAGGTCATGTCAGTCCATAGCAAACAAAGTCATGTGACCTCTCTCTGAAGGTCCTGGCAGGAGCATAAAACAAGGTAGAACCGTAATACACACACACACACACACACACACACACACACACACACACACACACACACACACACACACACACACACACACACACACACACACACACACACACACACACACACACACACACACACCTTACATATTAACAGCACAAAAAAGTTTTGATTCTAGAGATGTTTTTGAGGTGCAGGTAACATAAGCATGTAAGTGATTGAATGTAGTGAGTGATGGCAAGGTTGGAGTCAAATATTAACCCAATACAGTCGTCTTGCTGCTAAGGAGTTAGGATAGTACCACAAACTAAGATGAGATATCAGATTTAGGTTGGTTAGTAGATGGCAGAAGCACAAGAAGGAAGTTTACCTTTAGAAAAGTGCAGAATAAAGTTGGGGTCTCTTTAATTAATGTAACCATATATATTGTTTGTTGTAACACACATAGTACATATATCTAAATACAAAATGGAAACATATTTAAGCCATGAAAGCTTCCCCCCAAACCTGAGAAATGGTTTTTGAATAGAGACGATTAGCGTAATATGAATTTTACCTCTGGCAAAACACAAGTAAACATTTTATTATGTTGTTACCAGGAACGCTGTGTGCTTCAAGCCATGCATCTAAAGATAGGTCATGTACCACTTAGAATACAGTTTACAAAACGCAAGTAATTTCAATATTGCCGAAAGGTCTGCTATCTTTCCCCACCTTGGTTTGTGTTTACATGATAACTGCTCGCCTCAGTCTTCATCATAACGCGGTACCTGCTATTATGCCGAAAGGGATTCGTTCTATCCCAGAGCCGTGCCTATCTAGAGGTCTCTTCTCCATACTGTGCATGATTACAGACGTAAGAAGATAAATTAGAAATGCTTTTCTACAGGATTTATGCAACGGGAGCAGCTGATGAAAAACCAGTGTAGCGCTACACTCTCGGAAGGTTTTCATGAATTCCAAGTTGGGTTCTGCTAAGGATATATCCATTAGGAATTCAAATGAAATCCAGATAAACAAGTGGAATGCTCTTGGCAAAAATGACATGTATTGTATGCAGTATTGGAATCTGAAAGAACACATGCACACGTTTTTACCAAGAATATATTTGCATCTTTAAAATAATTAGTAACATTTCATGTGTAGACTGATCAAATATCAGTCGTTCTCCGTAGCAAACATCAAAGGACGGCTTACAAGTAAAGTCTGATCAGGCGTTTGAGCAACAGAGATATTAATATTCCAATTCATTCCATCAGAAGCCAAGGCAATGACCGGTCTTAACCTGTGGAAAACATTACTGCGGCCTCATCATGAAAATAGAATTCTCTTCTGCGCACCATTTCATAAAAAAAAGGATGTCCTGGACTTGAAGACAAAGAAGAGAAGGGCAATATTACTCATAGAGGGCATGGAAAACCATGCTGATGAGGAATGATTAAGATGGTGAGAAGAGGTGCTTAAAGGGGCTGTTCAATTTATTTAAAAAAATCAGATACTGAGTTTCCCCAAAAATAAGGCCCTGACTTATATTAGTTTTAGCCCCAAAGGAGGCACTAGGTTTTATTTTCATGGGAGGACTTAATTATACTTACCTAGCGGCCTCGGTTCTGGTCCCTCCCGTTGGCCTTCACAGCTCTGAAATGCTGCCCGCAGTCCTCGGCTGATCATACAACGTCACTTCCTGGTTACAGGGTTTATAAATGCCGCGTCTAGGAAGTGATGGCTGTGATTGGCTGAGCAGCGGCCGAAGAACCAATCAGTGCAGCGCTGGATAAACCAATGCGATAACTGTGATTGGTTTGTCCAGCACTGCATTGATTGGCTGAGCAGCGGTGGATTAACCAATCAACAGCCATCATGTTGTAGAGGCGGGATTTATAAATTGGCTGAGCTGCGGCCAATCACAGCCATCACATTGGTTCATGTAGCACTGCATTGATTGGCTGAGCAGCGGTCGAAGAACCAATCACAGCCATTACTTCCTGGAGGTGGGATTTATGAATCCTGTAACCAAGAAGTGATGTTGAACAAGCAGCTGGGGATTACGGAAACCACACCAAAACTCTAGAGAGCAGCGGGAGGGACCTGGACCAAGCCTACTGGGTAGTGTATTCTTTTTTTTTTTTTTATGTAGTGTAACTAGGGTTTATTTTCAGAATAAACTTAGACTAGGGCTTATTTTTGGGGAAACAGGATATTAGGAAGTCAATAGAGTGGGTTCTGGTTCTCAAGATCCGCATCTATTAGCCAGAGTGGAAAATTGCTATAAAGAGTATTTCTTACTCTGGAGGACTCCATATATCCATGCAATACATGGACAGCCTATTGATTTCAATAGGAAATGTATAATATTTGATTTCCCCTGTAGTGATGCAGCAGGGAAATCGAACATTTGGTTTTGTGTTTACCTACAGTTTACAGCTGAAATGAACAATAAGACATACTGAGATCAGCTTACTATCGGGGGATCCTTCTAATTGAAGGATTGAACACTGTGTAAAACCCTTTTAAAGAGGACTCATGATGTCACTATCTAGCTTTGCAGCCATGACTCTGCTGGATCTATTGCTGCCTGTCTTTTGCTCATACTCCCTTTGTTCACCTGTATGGACAGTGGCAGATTTATTACTACAACAGCCATAGTAGTTGCTATGGAGCTCGGAGTCTCAAGGGGGCGGCCTGGCATAAATAGTGCCTGGAAGAGAAAGGGGCATGGGACACAACACAAACCTGCCTTTATCTGGTGCCAGACTGGCATGAGGATCCTCTGGAGGGCCTAGTCCTTCTGCTCTCATTACTGTTCCTTAAAACCCTCGCAAGGGCATAACTATAGGGATGCAGAGGATACAGTTGCACCAGGGCCTGGGAGCCTTAGGGGGCCCATAAGGCCTCTCTTCTCCATGTAGTGAGCCCAGTACTATGAATAAAGCATTATAGTTGGGGATCCTATTACAGGTTTTGCATTGGGGCCTAGAAGCTTCTTCACGACACGCCTCTGAAGCGGCGGAAGCTTCATCCCCCCTCACCGAGCCAACTGGCTACTCTACAACACCGCCAAGGCTCTGTATGAGTGTGATGAAGCACTGGAGGTGCAGACTATACCCCTTATCTTTCGGAAGTATTAAAACTGCAAAGCTTTGTAGTCAGGAGGGGAGGGGGAGACCAGCAAACTGACAAAACATCTACTTTATAGAGGTGGACACACTTGCTAAGGATCAATTAATCAAGAACATTTGATTAGCAACTGGCTGCTATTACCCTCTACGGAAGCAGTAAGAGTCTACTAAATTTTTCTCAGGATGGTATGTGTGCGATATGTTACAGAATCTTTCTACGTGGAAATTGACCCACAAATCATCACCATGTCAATTCCTCTTCCACCTTTTTCAGTGTAGCAAGGGTGAAAAACATAGTGAATCATCAGAAAAATCGGCAGGTTAAACTCGCTGATCATGTTGTGGATTTCTGCAGCTTTCATGGCTAATTGGTGTAGGAAAAATCAACTGTTTGTGGACCTACCCTGCATATTTATTCCAGGTGGTGCAGGATTAGTTGGGGGTCCATTCAAACATCTGCTATGGGGTGCAGCCTCTTTTAGTTACACCCCTACATATAGACACTTCTTAGATCCAGCTCCCAGCGCCATGAACTTGTCAAGTTGACGGTCTCCTCTGCTCACTTTCAATGGGTGATCTCAGGTTACCTCCAACCACTGACGTCCAACCACTGACAATGAGCAGAGGAGACCACCCAACAGACAAAATCACAGTGCCGTGAATCAGCTCTAAGAAGGGCCATAGAGGTGAATGGAGGTATAAGTCAGTCAATGGGTCACGCCTGCAAAGCTATGCAGCCGGCCCTACTGACATGATATATTTCCAGGGCAGGGCATTGAACTGCCGTTAAGACTGTTTGTTGCTCATATTTTTGCATCAATTGTTTATTCATTTTTAATGTATTCAATGGGAGTGAAAAAATGTAAGAAAATGACCTATATAGTCCTGTGGAAGAGAATTCTTTGTCAAAAATTTCCATTTGCTCATGTGCGATTAGTAATGTCTGTACTTGCCGGGCACTGAAGTCATACTGTACACATATGCCACTCTCACAGACTACATACACATGTGGGATCAAATCCATATTGTTCCAATCTCCATTGTATATCCCATATATTTATACTTACATTATGGTATTACTCTGTAATTTTTCGCACATGGGTCGGAGGAAGCTAGTCCAATTACTTCATGAATAGATGCTTGTCTTCTTGCAGAAAGTTTTACAACAAAGTAGTTTGCAAACGGCGCTCACATAATAGTCTATTAGCATAAACTGTAATAAGAAGGATGAGATAGGGATCTGGTTGAGGTACAGCCTAACCTGATAAATATTGTAAAATAACATTGTAAATTGTCTGACCCTCAACAATCGTACATCTGGGCAATTTATCCTGCTTTTTATTTCCAATGGACATGTATTGCTCACATGGTGTAATGCTGAAGAGCTTCCAAAGGAGGCCTGAATAGGATTATGTGGATTCATCCCTCATTCTAAAGAAAACAGTTATCTTGACTTTGCTCATCCCCCCCAGTAAAATAAATTTCCTGTTGGAAAATACATGTGCCCATAAACAAGTTTACATGTTAAATATGCTATAGTGAGGCTAGATGGTACTGATAGTCTTCGACGGTCATGACCTATTTACTGGGAACTTTTTGACAAGAACACCAGTAAAATACCATAAAAATGTAATTGTGCTTAACTAGTGGGAAAGTAAAAAGTATATAGATCTGAATCAATTGTGAGCTCTCTGCTTCATGGGGAACCTGTTACTGGATTCATGCTGCCCAAACCATCCCATGGAGAACATGAACTTAGGACAGGTATGCCCAATGCTCCTGTGCAGGGGCGTAACTTGAAGCTTCTGAGCCCCAATGCTAAATCTGTAACTGGGCTACCAACTGTAAGGCTTTATTCATAGTACTGGGCTCCCTATATGGAGAGGAGAGACCATGTGGTCCCCTTAAGGCTTCTGGGCCCAGGTGCCACCACATCCCCTACTGCTATGCCAGTGCTCCTGTGTATAGGTTATTCTGAAACATACTTGGAGCTCCGATTCAAAGAGGTGGGCCCACCGGCCTCTCCCTGCCTGCACCATGTAGAATGGTACAATGAAAGGTAACACTTACTATATATATATATATATATATATATATATATATATATATATATATATATATAAAAACACAGGATCCACCATTCACAATAGGTCATGGTCACAGCTCACTGCCTCCCCCTCCCTGCACAGTGACCTCTGTAAAGGTCATCTAACATGCCCAACAGACAAAGTCAAGGAGCTCCCTCCATATATTGTGTTTATGGTCCATAAGGCTGCTGTACAGAACCAAAGTCTCAGACAGGAATTATTTTTTAAATTTACGTAGTGACACGAAAATAGAAAAAAAAAATCACCAAACATGAATTAAAAAAATAAACACTAAACAATAGGTAAATTTTGTGATGAAACATTACAATTTTTTCTCTTTCCCTCCAATGGCCCTAATCCTACCACTTGTTTCAAAACTGCCCAATGCATAAAATTCTAGAATGCGCCCACTCCCATGTTATATAGCAGCTGGCACATTCCATGGTCATCTAATATATTTTAATATACTTAAAGGGGTTGTCCCGCGCCGAAACAGGGTTTTTTTTTTCAATAGCCCCCCCTTTCGGCGCGAGACAAACGCGATGCAGGGGTTTAAAAAAAAAAAACGGATAGTACTTACCCGAATCCCCGCGCTCCGGTGACTTCTTACTTACCTTGCGAAGATGGCCGCCGGGATCTTCACCCACGGTGGACCGCAGGTCTTCTCCCATGGTGCACCGTGGGCTCTGTGCGTTCCATTGCCGATTCCAGCCTCCTGATTGGCTGGAATCGGCACACGTGACGGGGCGGAGCTACGAGGAGCAGCTCTCCGGCACGAGCGGCCCCATTCAGAAGGGAGAAGACTGGACTGCGCAAGCACGTCTAATCGGGAGATTAGACGCTGAAATTAGACGGCACCATGGAAACGAGGACGCCAGCAACGGAACAGGTAAGTGAATAACTTCTGTATGGCTCATATTTAATGCACGATGTATATTACAAAGTGCATTAATATGGCCATACAGAAGTGTATACCCCCACTTGCTTTCGCGGGACAACCCCTTTAACTATTAGTCCACTGTTTGTTGTCATCCCAGATGTTTCCTGGCCTGATATACCATCTCTTCTTTGAGGAAATCAGACCTTTTAGATTATTTCTGTTATATTGGCTGTATAGAAGTAGACTTTCCTCAAAACAATAGGTTGTCTGATCTAGGCACTAATCTAGCCATGATCTGGATTGGTAATATACCAATACTCCATAGGATTGATACTATTTAATGACCTCCGCCTTTAAAGAGTAATAAGCAAAAAATGGCCTCATAGTATGGTTTTGGCTCAAAGTTATGTGTGAGATGTTGCTGACCTCTTGCGGCTGCTTATTCCCTTTCCTAAGTAGTTATAAATGCCCTACTAATCCAGGCATGATCTGGATTGGTGTATTACTTAACAGGCTTGATACTGTTTAATGACTTCAGTCCTGAAAGAGTAATAAGCAAAAGAATGGCCTCATATTATGGTTTGTTTGAAATATTGTTGACTCTCAAGGCTGCTAAGTAATTGTAAATGCCCTTTGTTGCCACTTAGCACATGATATCCAGTAGCAGCAAGGAAGTACCCGGAGATGGGGAAGCCTTATGGTAAAATATGATACCCTTTCTATTACTGGTCTCTATAGGAACCTTGAGAAGTGCCAATAACTGTGGTGCTTATACAGTACTACACAACCCTTGCTGCCCTACTGGGACAAGGGCAATACAAGCTTCTCCTCCCAAAGGTGGCAATACATATTACATAGAAGTAGGTTGATGGTTAAATAAGCCATTGTTTGGCAGATAGTTATTTTTCTGACGCAGTCATACACATTTTAGTCCATATTGACCATTACATTAGTTCAAACTTGTCATATTGTTCAATGGCACTAAGTAAAGGACGAATGGTCTTTATGGGAGCCATCTGGGGATGTTCTTTTGCAGAAAGATCTTCCATGGACTAGTATTTTAGTAACCATCACACAAAAAATTTAAACAGGGCCAATTTCTTTCCAGAAGATGACAGTCCATAGTCACTTGGTTAAAATAATCATTCATTGTTAAATTTCACATAACAAATTACAGTTTTGGTTCAAATCATCCGTTTTGAGCAATCTTAGACTAAAGTATATGGCCACTATAACTTCTTCACAGCGTTGTCTCTGATACTGTAGTGACTAGAACCCAACAATATATTTGTGATGTATACGAAACAAATGACTTGTATTTAATATTCCCACTCGTTGAGGCAGGGGCATACAAGGGGCAGAGCATTTTTTCGGGATACTGGGTGCCAAGGGGACTGCTAACAAGCTATTCTGCCTAGGGTATTGAGTTACGGGGCTTGAGTAGCAAACTAAATCTTTCCCTGAGTGAAAAAAAGACCAGGTACGACTCTGTTTTGAGGTCTTTTACTAATGGTGACCACTGATGTAACTATAGGGGATATGGTTGCTCTCATGCCCAGGAGCCTTAGGGGTCCATAAAGCCTCTCTTCTCCATATAGGGAGCCCAGTACTATGAATAAGGCATTATAATTGAGGGCCCTGCTACAGGTTTTGCATTGGGACCCAGGAGCTTTAAAGTTACGCCTCTGCGTTAAGGGGTTAAGAGAAGTTGGGGACCCCAAGATAAACTTTTGCACCCGGGCCCATGAGCCATTAGTTATGCCACTGATGATGACCTCTATGTCCCATAATATTTTCTTGTTTTTACACAGAGATTTTTCAACTTTTTGAAATTACATGTAATCAACCACAATATATGAGGGTTTTTGCAGAAGACCTCATGTCAGTGCGGCTGGCTGCATAACTTAGCTGCTGCACCCCCGCTACTTCCAATAATGTCTTTCTTTTCTTTATACTCAACCCTGTTCTCCTGTACCGACTCTTTTTTGGGTCCTTTTAGATGAGATGATTGTTGGGCGCTTTAGCACCTGACAGTTGCCTTAGAGATTATTGCTACTTTGCTTTCACACAGGAGTGATAATTGTTCAGTGAATGAAGGTGGGGACGGGTGCACATCGCTTCCGGCCACCCACCTCCATTCACAATAAACAGGCAGTCGTTCATAGTTTATTGTGTGATTTTTTTTTTAAGCCTGCCTAAACTCAATGACAAATGATAAGCTAATTATTTTTTGTCGTTCAGTTGCTGGCAGCGTTTACACCGCACAAGTATCATTCAGTTTCGCTCAATCCAGCAAAAAACTGTTCCATGTAAAAGGACCTTTTATTTGTTCAGTGTAAAAGGACCTTTTGACTGTTCCGTGTAAAAGGACCTTTTGACTGTTCTGTGTAAAAGGACCTTTTGACTGTTCTGTGTAAGAGGTCCTTTTATTTGTTCAGTGTAAAAGGACCTTTTAATTGTTCAGTGTAAAAGGACCTTTTAATTGTTCCGTGTAAGAGGTCCTTTTATTTGTTCAGTGTAAAAGGACCTTTTAATTGTTCAGTGTAAAAGGACCTTTTAATTGTTCCGTGTAAAAGGACCTTTTAATTGTTCCGTGTAAGAGGTCCTTTTATTTGTTCAGTGTAAAAGGACCTTTTAATTGTTCAGTGTAAAAGGACCTTTTAATTGTTCAGTGTAAAAGGACCTTTTAATTGTTCCATGTAAGAGGACCTTTTGATTGTTCTGTGTAAAAGGACCTTTTAATTGTTCAGTGTAAAAGGACCTTTTAATTGTTCAGTGTAAAAGGACCTTTTAATTGTTCCATGTAAGAGGACCTTTTGATTGTTCTGTGTAAAAGGACCTTTTAATTGTTCGGTGTAAAGGACCTTTTAATTGTTCCATGTAAGAGGACCTTTTGTTTGTTCTGTGTAAAAGGACCTTTTAATTTTTCGGTGTAAAAGGACCTTTTAATTGTTTCATGTAAAAGGACCTTTTAATTGTTCCGTATAAAAGGACCTTTCGGCTCACGACACTTGGAATGTGCCCAGTGGTTGGACCCCACCACTCACTGTTAATAGATAATGTTAAACTTGATTGACAGTGAGCAGCGCGGACTGCCTACATGATACATCTCAATCGTCGGGGGCCAAATCTATGGAGGAACAAGAGTGAGTATGAACAAGAAAAAAGCAGTGATCGAGTCAGCGGGGTTGTGGTTACAAAGATGTGCAGCCTACCCCTCTGACATGAGAAGATAACAGGTCCTTTTAAAGCGCTTCAAAATACAATGTATCATACAAGGGATAAACAATAGATATCGGTTCAGGGAGTTCCTAAGCCATGAGGCATTGTCTGCTATTACAGCTCAATGTACTTGGACTGTTAGAAGGAGGCAGGCAGGGAAAAATGTTGTGCAAATATTTAGGATTTCTGCCGTACAGATCCCCTTCAATCACATACCAGGGGAGGATTGTTGAGAGGTCACAGCTTAAAGCAGCTGTCATCTAGCATGGCCAGCCATCATTTTATGTAAACCCCTGTGATGCTAGGAACAGTTATTACGGAGCCAGATCTTTAATAAATTGTAGCGCAGCCAAATGATTGTGTTAAGCAATCCTGGCCCATTGTGCATTCATGAAACGAGAACACAACAAGATGTTTAAAGCTCGGGTTGTGCAATTTGAACGTCGCATTGTATGTAATACTTGGAGCCACTTGACCGGGGGAACATTGTATTTTATGTGCTGCTGTTTGCAGCAATTAGCTCGCTCCTGCACTCCAGCCATCCGCAATGACATTTTAATAATTGTTAATGCTTTCAGTTTAATATCCGTTATTGTTGCTGAAGGATAAAGTCATACATTTCCATAGAAATTAAAGTGTCTGACTACCCTCATTAATGCAGGAGAACGCAACATTTTTCCAAAGAAACTGCTGGGATTTTACAGATATGAATATTCTCAAGTTTATTGCCATTTAATGACTTGCATTTAACATGTCTTACTTTTCTAGTGTTGAGTTACAGTTTTATCTTTTTTTCGGCAATAACAATTTTGCAGTTATGTACATAGGAATTCATTGTGGTGCCAGTTAAAGAGCATCTGTCGTATTTTTGGAAAAGTCAATTTTTTTTACCATTTTTGCTTATTTTGTCACAGTTTGCGTTTTAAGCACCCAGCCTTTTTTTTCAAAATCTTATAGAGTTTAAATGGAGCACTAGTGCACATGCTCAAACACTGCTTCCCTCTGGCGTAACTATTAGGGGATGGGGATGCAGTTACACCCTGGCCCAGGAGCCTTAGGGGGCTTATAAGGCCTCTTTTCTCCATATAGGCTGCCCAGCAGGGGCGTAACTATAGAGGGTGCAGGGGACGTGGTTGCACCTAGGCCCAGAAGCCTTAGGGGGCCCATAAGGCCTCTCTTCTCCATATAGACTGCCCAGTACTATAAATAAACATTATAGTTGGGGGCCCTGTTACAGGTTTTCCATTGGGGCCCAGGAGCTTCAAGTTACGACTCTGCGTTAAGGGGTTAAGAGAAGTTGGAAGGCCCCAAGATAAACTTTTGCACCCGGGTCTATGAGCCTTTAGCTACGCCCCTGCTGCTTCCCTTATTCCCCCCTGACACGGTCATGTCGATAGGCTCTGTTAAATAGGTGATAAATGTTTGCAGCTGGAATACCTCTTAATGAGATTTAAAGGGGTTTTCCAGCACTAAACTATTGATGATCCACCCTTGGGTTGCTTTGGATCCCCGCCGATCAGCTGATTGAAGAGGCTGTGGTGCTCAGGTGAGCACTGCAGCATCTTCTCAGACCTGTGATGTCACGTTTTTTGGTCACATGGCTGTTCAAGTGAATGGGACCAAGCTGCGATACCCGGCAGAGCCTCTATACAATGAACGGTGCCATGCCTGTTAAAGGCTGAAGTTACAACGACGCTCACCCAAGCACCATTGTCACTTCACAGCTGCTTTGTGAGAATCCTGAGCTGCGGACGCCCTCCAATCAACTATTGATGACCTATCCTAAGGATAGGTCATCAGTAGTTTAGTACTAGAAACCCCCTTTAAGTAGGTGAGGTTGCCTACTGCATCACCTTGATAAGTGCCATACAATGCCATAACATGCCTATTTTACATAGTAATAGACCCAGTATATCCTAACTGCATAACCACAGTGATTTATCTGCAAGGCCTTGTATTAAAACTATCTGGCGCCAAACTAACTCCATACACTATCAGGGAGATGCACTCCCAATCCATACCCCACCCTGGTCAGGGATTCTACACAGTCCTGTGGAATAAGTGCACTCACACATGCACTGCATAAAGTCCATGGCACCATTATCTGTTTCAGCTCCCAGGTCATCAGGGCTCATTGGTCTGGTGGCGTCATCTTTTTCTGCCCCTGGGTCATCAGGGCTCACTGTCTGCTGTACTGCCCTGAAGCTGTTCTCTGGCACTTTAAGGCCTACATCTGCTGGTTCTATCTGTGTGCTGCTGCTCTGCTCAGGAGCTATGCTGTGGCCTTGTGCAAATTAAAAGTACAATTTTTAGTTTTCCCCCATCATTCTGCCCTCAATACCCCATAATGACAAAGTGAAAACAGAATGTTGGAAATCTTGGTACATTTTTTTTAAAAATGAAAAACATTTTGCATTCGCGCTCTGTGGTATGACACTTAGCTCCAGGGGCCTCCCATTTCTCTTGCTCATCTTTAAGATGTTTCTATACCCTTATTGGAGTCACCTGTAGTAAATGTAGCTGATTGGACATGATTTTAAAACACAAACCCCTGTATATATAAGGTCTCACAGCTCACAATGCATATCAGAGTCAAAACCAAGCCATGAGCAGGTAAGATCTGGGGAGAAATAGGTAAGTATAAATTTTTTTTTTAATGACATACACCTGAGACTGGGCAGAAGGTCCACCTTTCAACAAGACAATGACTCTAAGAACACAGCCAAGACAACACAAGTGGCTTAGGGAAAACTTGTGAATGTCCTTAAGTGGCCCACCCAGTGCCCTGACTTGAAGCCAACTAAACATCTCTGGAGAGACCTGAAAATGTCTGTCCACAGGCATCCCCCATCCAACCTGACAAGCTTGAGAGGAGCTGCAGAGGAGAATGGCGAAAATCCCCAAATCTGGATGTGCAAAGCTTGTGGCATCACACCCAAGAAGAATGGAGGTTGTACTTGCTGCCAAAGGTGCTTGAACTAAGTCCTGAGCACAGGGTGCGAATACTTATGTCAATGCAAAATATTGGCTTTTCATTAAAAAAAATTACAAATATTTCTAACATTCTGTTTTCACTTTGTCATTATGGGGTACTGAGTTCAGAATAAAGGGGGAAAAATGATTTTTTTCTTTAATTTGCATAAGGCCACAACATAACAAAATGTAGAAAAAGTGAAAGGGTCCGAAGACTTTCCGGACCCACTCTACCCATTCATCCCCAGAAGTGTAAGACATATAGTTAAAAACCTTGGCTCTAGTTCTTGTATCTAGTAATAATACTGTGGCGAGTGTCTTTCCCTGGTAACTTCAGAACGTCCTGTTTGGTCTGTCTAAATTACTAAGACCCTGTTTGCTGTAAATATAATAAATGAGGTAATGTTTATATGTGCACCTCGGTCATCCGGTTTACTGGTTACCAGTCACTGTGTATACACATCCCTGTTTATGATCTAACAGATATGAAGTTTCCTCATATAAAACAATGTTCAAGTTGTAAATCTACTTACCAGGTAATACCATCTTCACTCCATGGTGTCTTCATTTTCAGCGTTTTTCTGATGTATCTTCTTTTGTCTGCCTTAAAGGGGTTTTGTGGTACTTTAATACAGATGACCTTTCCATAGGACAAGTCTTCAATATGAGATTGGGGAAGGTCTTCTTTGCACCTCCGCTATTCAGCAGTTTGAAGGGATTACTGTGCTTGCCTGTAAGTGACGTCACATTTATCGGTCACAAGGCCTTCTTGCAGCTTAGTCCTAATATAAGGAATTATTCTGACTGCCATTATGGAGTTGGGAAGGAATTTCTTTCCCCAAATGGGCTAAATTGGCTTCTGCCTCATTGGGATGTTTTTGCCTTCCTCTGGATCAACAAGGGGGAATAGGGTGGAAACAGACTAAACTAGATGGACATTGTCTCCCTTCAGCCTAACATACTACGGTATGTTACTAAGTGAATGGAATTGAGCTGCAATACCAGACACTACCTGCTAAACAATGGAGACGCCTCAGCACTCACTACAGCACTCCCTTGAAGCAGCTAATCAGAGGTGATTGGAAGTGAAGAGTATGTTTTTCTACATGCAGCCACCACGAAAAAGAGTTTCCTGCATGCTGTCTTATTATTGGGCTCAATGCAGGAGCGTAGCTAAAGGCACATGGGTCCGGGTGCAAAAGTTTATCTTGGAGCCCCCCAACTTCTCTTTACCCCTTAATGCAGAGGCGTAACTTGAAGCTTCTGGGCCCCAATGCAAAACCTGTAATAGGGCCCCCAACTATAATGCTTTATTCATAGTACTGGGCTCCCTATATGGAGAAGAGAGGCCTTATGGGCCCCCTAAGGCTCCTGGGCCAGGGTGCAACCGCATCCCCTTTAGTTACGCCAGTGGATCAATGTATAAGAGTTCGCAGTGATACCAAAATCTACATTATTCCTGCATACTTCATAGTATACATATAAAAATATATGTTGTAACCAGTGTATGCCTTCCATAGCAGTCCAAAGCGAAAATGTCCAATAAGCTAGTTGCCGACAGGTTCCACCATTTTAGTAGAGCACAAATGCCAAGCCTGCTCAATTATTCTACTATCGTAAATAGAATTTGTCATCCTGAACTCTGCCCAAGTGGATTCTAAGGATGTAATTGTTATCTCTGAACTTACTTTTATTCCCCTGCAGTAATCCTGCAAATGGTCCATGCTATTATAGATTAGCTGGACTCCAAAAATCAGATAAATAGTACAGCAGGACTCCTAGATGCCTCATGGATATACAGAACATAGACCATTTGTAGGCTTGCTGCAGGAGATTTGAATGTGAGTTCAGAAATAATTACATCCTTGGAATCTATGTATTTTCCCAGAGCCCCCGAGTCTGTTACCTCACCATTTTAGTGAACGTATCCCCTAGTGTCTCCCGCCACACTAACCGACTCGGGAGACCAATTACTGTTTTTAAAATGCTTTGTGAGTCACAGAGTGCTAAGGCAGCAGAAATGCAGCCGTAAACTCTCACTCACGACCTGAAGGTTGTGAGTTCAATCCCTGCATGGTTCAGGTAGCGCGGCTCAAGGTTAACTCATCCTTCCGAGGTCGGTAAAATTTGTGCCCAGGTTGGTGGGGGGTAATAAATAAATTACTTGAAAGCGCTGCTGAATAAGTTGGCGCTATACAAATAACAAGATTTTTTTTTAAATTTCTTTTCAGCTACTCCTGCATTATCTTAGTTTAGGGCCATTTTTAATGGTGACAGATTCCCTTTGAAGGGTTATTCCTATCTTGTAATGTGTTGTCATGTATTGTCTTTGGTACTGCACCAATCCTACAAATGAAGAGGCCGCATCACTTGTTTAGAGCTGCACCCCTTAAAATTTTTTCCACCCCAGCAGGCCTCCTGGCCAGTCCGCTGTGCAGAACATTGCAACCCCTGCCATTCACTTGAATAGGGCTGTGCTGCAGTACCCTGCACAGCCAGTGGCCGGTGAGCTGCTGTGAAGGGCACAGTGAGAGGGCACTAAACTAGTCCAACCTCTGGCACCCCCACCAACCATAAAGCGGTAGCATAGCCTAATGATGCGCCATCACTTTCTAAGCTAGGAATACCCCTCCTAAGGATAGGCCATCAATATTACAGGCTCGTAAACCATTTTAATGCTCGTTCTTAGTATTTCCTTTCTCATATTATAAATCACGCAGCCATTCAATCAGGAACATTTGTATGGTTACATTACAAACAATTAGAAAGAAGAATAGATCCCACCCAGGGGAACAGCTATCCGCTATTGAATAATAAGCTGCTGTAAGTGATGGATTTACAGTTTGTTACTATAGTCCTTATTACCAACTAATCATCGTCCCCATAATATCTCATTTGTATAAGGAAATAGTTAATTGTATGTATATTGTTGCATATGCCTCCATATGTGAAACAGGCACAAAGAGTTAACCCAGTGGAATTATCGGGAACTGATTTCTTCTCCCATTTGAATCCGTATTACAGAAAGTCTCATTTTTATTGAAATCTTTTGTTCCTCGGTAGATGAGTCACCATTTCTTCCAAGTTTGAATTTCATTGTTCATTTTTCCCCATTGTGTCAGATGTTACCTTTGGTGAACCTACTTATATAGAGCAAGTCTATAATATACTTCTATTAGCAGAAAACTTCCCTTAACAACGGGGAGCAATTCTGATAAGATGTGCTGTATCTCATGACAGCCCTCAGGAAATTCCAGTACATGTAAGTTCCTGATTTAGAAGCCAACAGTTTCAATTTCTGCAAGACTGTCTCGTGAAAAGGACCACAATTGGGATATGGTGGAACTTCCAAACATTTGCCAACCTAAATCACAGGATATTTTAAATGGTTTTTCTGGCCTTTACTATTGATCCGAAGGGGTCTGCTGCTCAGGATCCCCGTTGATCATCTGAGGCTCCAGCCTGGTGTCCAAGCCAGACAGCCGTATTGGGGTCAAAACTGGAAATGTTATAGAAGGCTTGGCTCCGATTAAAATTAGTGGGAGTGATGCCTTTTGTTATACTTCCGCCTCCTCACTTACTGTGTGGAAACCTTGTTAAAGGGGTTGTTTGAGATAAAATAAATATATTTTTGAACAAATGGGTCCACCAATGTGCAAACATAATAAAGAGATCGTACTCACCTCTCCCCAGAGGCGTAACTTGAAGCTCCTGGGCCCCAACTATAATGCTTTAGTCATAGTACTGGGCCCCCTATTTGGAGAAAAGAGGCCTTATGGGCCCACTAAGGCTCCTGGGCCCTGGTGCAACCGCATCCCCTGCATCCTCTATAGTTACGCCAGTGCCTCTCCCAACTTCTCCCCCATCGGTGGCTCCAGGTCTCCTCACTGACATCATGTTTGCAGACTACAGTTAGGCTGTTTTGTAGTGGCAGGATCTGATATAGCAGCTCAAGCCCATATGTTTGAATGAAGCTGAGGCACGTGATGAATGAACGTGACATCCCTCATACTAAAAGAAGTTGTAACAATTGCCGAAGCACCGCGGTCTCTTCAAACAGTTGATTGGCGGGGATCCCGAGCGATAGACCCTTATGGATCAGATGACCTATCCCAATATTGAAGTCTTGGAAAAGCTCTTTAATTGTATTGCAGATTGTAGTATAGATAGAGGCCTACCTAGGTGAGAGAGTAATACACCTGTGTGCTTGTATATGGACAACCGGTTCTCCAGAAAGAGATCAAAGAATCATATTTAGATCTGTCATAAAGATAACACTAAGGTGCTCATATATGACTTCGTGAGACCCTCTGACCTAGATTTGCACTGTGTGTGAAATATATCGATCAGATTTTCCAAGCCCACCACTTGAATTTGAAAAAATTAACAATAAATTAGAAAGTCTCCTTGATTAAGTTAGAATTTGAATCCTTCACATGAATCCATGGATAGGCAGCTAAGTCAACCCCCTGATCAGTGCACGATCACTGAATCATCCCAGACAGATGTCTGTCCAGCCTTTGTTTGAACACTTCCATTGAAGGAAAACTTACCACCTCCCGTGGCAACATGTTCCGCTCATTGATCACCCTCACTGTCTAATATCTAATTTGTGTCTCCTCCCTTTCAGTTTCATCCCATTACTTCTAGTCTTTCCTTGTGCAAGTTAAAATAGGGCTGACCCCTAATGAATTACCAGGTTAAGCCACATATATATTAGCTGATATCCCAAGGCCTTCCACTTGTCAGATTTGTTTCTTCTGAAAATAAGAAGCAGATAAAAAGTAGGGCCATCCGTCCAGCTCTGCGTATAATATCCTACATTACAAGCCCTCTCCTCCTTTTACACAGTATTGTGGAAACATTGTAAAAGCCTGACCATAAACACATAGCATCTGGCAGGGAGTATGAGGAACAGCAGCTATCTACAGTATGTACACAGGAGTCATGACATGTTCCTCAAATGGACTTCCTCTTTTACCAAAAGACACAGCACAATAATCAATGTCAGCTAGATAGAGACGATGTGGCATATGTCAGACGGTAATGCTTCACAACACAATGCCCTGCTACAAGGTGCCTACATCCAGTTGGCACATACAGTGAATATCCAGTTGGACAAAGATATATTTTCAAAGAATATAGAGATATATTTTTAAAAATGAAAGCTTTGATTACGAAAATATAGAATATTTATTATTATTCCTTATTTTACATCTGGCTTTATTCACAGAAGCGTATATCAGCTGCCTTTTCATGGCCGGCCAATATACGCGACCATCTGCGGCATTGGTTTCCAATGCATTCGTTCACAGTGGCGAATTTACAGCGCGTAAAACTCACACCGTAAAAAATGGAACATGTGCGACCAAAATCTACGCTAGCTATTATATGCTGGGTAAAAAGACAGCTCTGGTTCTATCTTTCGACCGATATACTCCGGCGACTCCCATAGACTTCTATAGGAGCTGGGAAAAAAGGGAGGGGGAGGCAGTTTAGCAGCATCCAACGCTGCGAAAAGCTTACAGGTGCCTCTATTTAAGCTTTTGAAGTCATTCCGAGGATTTAATCCTAGCGAGGGATTTCCAGGCAGCAAAATATACTAAAGATTCGGGTGCCGGCGGGGGCGGGGAGTGGCGGGGGAGAGCGGGGAGGATTGGGGGGAGATCTTTTTCTCACTCTCTCCCCCCCGCTCCTCCCTGCTCACTCCTGCAACTCACCGCTCTCCCCCACCGGCCCCCGAATCTTTAGAGACGAGCGGGCAGGTACTCGCATAAGGCATTACTCGCTCGAGTAGTTTGCCTTAGCGAGTACGCTCGCTCATCTCTACTAAAATCCTGTTCCATTGTTGTTAAACAAGTTCTGCGGTTATTGAAATGACTTTGTGTCCTGATATGTGCGTTCCCCCCAGACCTTCCACTATACCTGAGCAGCCAGAATCATTTTCTGATAAGACCGCTATCTGAGCCGATGTGGCCAGAGCCCAGACCAGATCTATATGTAGCCCCCCTGCCAGTAGAAGAAGGAAAGACTCTGATTTCTGCAGGTAAGAAGGGGATAAAGACGTATTGGCCCTCAGATATTGTGTCACCAGCCTCTCCCATCATCGGCACATCTACTAGTGGCCAAAAATGGTTTGGCTGGGAATATGGCTGTTCAGACTAAAAGCATGGGGATTTAGCAGGCTTCCCCTAGGAGATATGAGTCTGAGGTAGAAGATGAGGAGTCTGAACCAAGATAGCAATGTGTTTGGGGATACTGGAGGGAGAAAACAGATGGAATACCAGCTCCACTGGTTGATACAAGTATTTATGGGGGCACTATTTATTGCATTGGATAGCAGTATTGTTTTTATGGTAGTTTGGGAAGACTATGGTTGTGATTGTGCTACTTTTTG
Source organism: Eleutherodactylus coqui (assembly GCF_035609145.1). Taxonomy (NCBI): domain Eukaryota; kingdom Metazoa; phylum Chordata; class Amphibia; order Anura; family Eleutherodactylidae; genus Eleutherodactylus; species Eleutherodactylus coqui. The sequence goes on along the minus strand of NC_089840.1, from coordinate 234,719,335 downwards.
TAATGTTTTAGTATATTCTATTATTTTCACTATAACCTGTTGTTTTGAGCCAATCGACTTTTCCTCCAAAAACAGGAAAGGGCCCCACATTAAATTTTACCCAGACCTGGATCCGACCCTGGATATAGTGTGTAGATCTGGCATCATTTAACACAGTTGTAAAAAATGTATTAAACACAGCTGTTTAGCTATGGAAGAAACTACAAGGTAAAGGCTGGAGCCACGTTCTCTGAGCATGTGTGACCGCACATGGAGTCCATGCAGATCCAAATGACAGAACCATAGCGGAAAATATGCAAGACTACAGCATGTGATTGAGATGGACATATGGAAGGGATTTCCTCTATCAGTCAGAGCAAAACGCTCTGCAAAGAGTGACTCTCGTTCTGGCAGACTTGGCTTGACCATGTATGGTTGCTCATTTATTTGAATGTTTTTTGAAGGACACTTGTGCCCCCCCCCCTCTTAATTCAAGTTCCAGTTTATAGACCCCCATTGTTCTTGCAACATCTATTGTTACAATTGGGAAGGAGCTGACAACACAAATCCATATTGGTATTCCCTTAGCTGTTGAGTTTTCTATACCTCCCCTCCCTACGTGTCCTAGTGCTATAGCTACATTAACACCCTGTTGCATGTCGTAGAAAGTTGATCTGTTTTGTTTGCTCTTCAAGAAAGGTCTCACCTGCGATAATCTAATGAGATGGATTAAACAGGATGTTGGGTATAAGTAGCTCATGACTTCCACGTTCTAATGTTATCAGCCAGTCATTTCAGTTTACTGCATGTACTATTGGTAAAACCCAACACTGAACAAACAGCACTTATAAGCTGCACCTAGTATTCTTGTAATGCTGCACTACAATATAGTTTTAAAGGGAATTAGTCACCAGATATTTGTACTTAGGGAATCTATAACATGTCCCTTTAAATAACAGCTAGTACTGTCACCCCTACCCACTAAACAGCCCCCCCTTACCCCACCCCCGCGTCTGAAGATTGAATGCACTCCAGTTTGATTACATACGCTTGGGGGTTTACTTCCAAAAACAGCACCACACCTTTACACAGGTTGTGTGTGGTACTGCAGCTCAGCTCTACTCACTTCACTACAATACTGGTGTAGTGGCCCGAAGTACATATATGTGGCCCCTCCATAACTGTCATACATGTCATGTCTTCAGTGTGGATGCACTGTGCAAATTGTCTTGTCTTTAGTTATGTGTATTGTACAGCTGCAGCATGTAAGAGGTTATTGTCTGTGAATGTCTGGGATATGTTTGGAAAGTGTAACGAGTTATGTTGTCACGTAAGTATGCAAGGTATATATGTGAGTGAAAGATAAGAAAGAGGGGCCATTGCTTCAATGGTTGAGGGAGAGTGGCTGCAACACGGGGGTACCTTCAACCCTCATGTGGTGAAGAATAGAAGAGAAGGAGAGATACCCTGATGACCTAATCCCAGGACCCCTACCCTAGGAGAGAGAGGAAGAGTTCGCCATGCAGTATCCAGAAAGCCGTCTAAAAGTGAGTGTCAGTGGAGTGTTTTGTCCTTCTCTGGTGTGTGTGTCCAGGAGCGGAGTCATACAGATGACTTGGACCCTAGGCCTAGTTTCATCCTGTGTCCTGGAGTGTGTGTGTCTAGGAGCGGAGTCATACCGATAACTTGGACTGTGGGCCCGGTATCATCCTGTGTTTTCCTCCCTGACCTCCGTGATTTGTTTTCCTGCACTCGTGTGTGAGCTTATCAAATCTGAAAATAAAGTTCCAGTCACTGACCATTCCCAGCTACTGAAGTTATCATGTTTACTGTGTGTGGACTCTCTTACTTTTCCCGTCGGACATCCTACGGAGTAAGGAACAGTGGCGTTACTCGTGACATATTTCTTCAAGTCCATTACACCACCTATTCAGGTAATCGCTGTCGCAGCAGTGCCAGGAAGAGGCCTGGCGATGCCTTGGCCAAGGTTACCCGCGTTTCTCAGGGGAGGAATTGGTAGTGCCACCGTGATGTCCCTGAAAACTACCCCCGCCATCCTCTCAGTGCTGTGCCTTGTGTCTCGGTCGTTGCACTGGACATAACCTATGGACTGATATGGTGCTGCTTCCTGGAAGTGAGCAGCCATATTTAGTTTATCTCAAAAAATCACTAATGTTATTTGTTGAGTCATTTTATTGTATCACCTCTAATATGGACATCAGCCATCTTGCCTGAGCTGCCATTCTGAGCTGTGAACAGCAGTTTAGTGCTGTGCTTCACTCTCATGAGGACTTAAAAAAAATCTCAGCCTGAGGGCTCTTTCACGGGAGCGTATATTGGCCGCACTTTCACTGCCGTCTGATATACGCTACCCATCTGATGCATTGGTTTACAATACATCAGTTCAGATGGGGGCATTCCTGCAGCGTTAAAGTGCCCGGCTGGCCAAGATAGTGCATACGGTGCATATTCCAGGTTGGGCGTTTTTACATTGGCCTGGAAAGATAGCTCAGGAACTATCTTCTGGCCGGAATATGGCGGCGGCTACCATAGACTCCTATGGGAGCCTACGGGATCTGCTGGAGAAGGGAGAGTGTCTGCTAAACTCCCACCCCCTTCCCTCTTCCTCTCCGCCCTTACCGACTATTTGCAATGGGAGTGGGCGAGACGGGGCAGGAGCTAGTTGCTAAGCTCCCGCCCCATCCCTTCTCATTGTTGGCAGCTGACAAGGGGGGGAGAAGGGGTGGGAGCTTAGCACACCAGAGCCGGCAAGGGGGCAGAAAGCTGGAGGCAGTTTAGCAGAGCTAAACTGTCTTCCCCGCGACCATCGGTATGCCGGGCTCAACGTATACTCGCCATACCCAGGCTGTCTAAACGGGTGCACAAATGGGAGATTTGTGCGCCCGTTCACACAATTTTCAGTCGTGCTGTGGCCGTGACATGGCAGACCAAAAATTACCTACACCCATGTGAAAGAGCCCTGAAAGTGACTTACTGCCATTTATGGGAAACTGTTGTAGTTATGAATTGTGACTTGTGCAGGTAGGAGGAGGAGGAGAGCTGTGACCATCACCTATTGTCAGTAGGGGACATGACTACAGATAATGGGAAGATTCAAAAATAAAACTAAACACAGACACAATTTGTACATTTTTTTTTAAACAATACATCATTATCTTACTATAGTGATTGACAACCCCTGCCTATATGCCCCAATAGAGCCTATGGACATCAAAAGAGGAGGAATCCAACCATTGGGACCACCCTGTATGAGAAAGAACAGAAAGGCGTTTGCTTTGGTAGCTCCATTTTGAAAGGGGCTGTCTTCAGTTTAATTTGTTCTAACAGTCAAATATAATTAGTTAAAATAGAGGGATATTATTGGACAGTTTTATTATTATTGTTATGAGGTGGGTGGATGGAGAAGGAAATGGAAATCAAATGACTCCAATTAGAGATGGGATTGCCTGTGATCACTGGATATAACTACTGTAATCATTTATACGGTCTGCAGAGTGCATGTATAGAATTGGTATCCACCACTATATGGCCACTGTATGGGGGTAATGCTGATCTGTAGTGTTTTTTAGTAGTACTATAGTGGTAGCTACAGTAGTTATATGGTGGCAGGTGGTATTATATCATTCACTGTCTGGGGGTATTATTTGTATAGAGGTAGTATGAATGGTGATATTTACAAATTGTACATGGTCGGTGATATAATTTAGGCGTCTGGTCTGGGGAATATATCAGTCCTGAGCTGTTTCTTACACTACCCGAAAGCCTGTAAGGGTAGGGGCAAACTTAGCTTAGGTGTTATTCTTTGTGTCTGTTTTTTTTAGTGCATGTTGGCAGGAAAGTGTGTTTTTGCTTTAAAAACTTGTACATGGGGCTGGTAAATGTACATACTTGAGGTGTGTGTGGGAAGGCTTATTCAAAGTTTTGCTGTGGGGCTCAGCCTTTTCTCATAACTATTTATCTATCTATCTCATAGCTATCCTCTTATCTATCTATCTATCTGTCTATCTATCTCATAGCTATCCCATATCTTATCTATCTATCTATCTATCTCCTATCTATCTCCTATCTATCTATCTATCTATCTATCTATCTCCTATCTATCTATCTCCTATCTATCTATCTCCTATCTATCTATCTCATATCTATCTATCTAATGTTGGCTTATCCTTTTCATGAGCTCAGACATTGGAGTTTCCCTGTATGTAAATGAGACCAGTGACCCCAGAGTGCAGCATAAAATCAAGTAAGTGAGTTTTCTTTGGATCAGTTTCAGTGTGATTCCACATCGGAATGGGGAAATTGATCATACTGAGCAACATCAAATGATGCATGCTCATCAGTGCTAGACTAGCTGGGGCCAGGACTTAGAAAACTGCCAACCTTGTGAAGTTTTCTCATACAGTGATGTCAGAGGTATATTAAGAATGGTGCGATTGAGGAAAAATATCCAGCGATAGGGGATCCTGTGGATGTTTCTTAGCACGAATGGACTATAATAGCAGACAACTGGTTCCAGCACCAATATTATCTAAGAGAAACAGAAAGACAAGACTCTTGTGGGCACTGAATCAGGTGGATCCAGATTTCTGCGGATGGGAGGAACAGAATTTGGCATAAGCAGCATGAATCGATGAACCCTGCCTGTCATCTGTTCACAGCACGTCAGCACTGTCATCTTATTTGCGGTAACTGCAAGAAGCGATCCTGTCCGCATGGGCCAATATTCCTATGTAAAGATGCCCCAGACAGGAATATTCTCCTACAGATCTGCCCACGACTTCCCTTGGAGGAAGCTTTGAGAGGAACTCATCAGACTAATTAGCCATTTCAATTGGTTTACATTTTTGTTGTATTTATATACAATAAAATAGGCCAAGACACGCGCAAAAAAGCATTGTTCATTTTGCAAAAATGCTACACCTTTTGCGCTCGCAAATACGCATGCACTCGTGTGAATCTGACCTTTCTCCTCCCACTATTGTCAGTGTATTCCGCTGCCTGCGTATCAACCCTTATATACCCACTGGACCAACTTTATTCATATGCACTAGAGCAGATTTCTTTCTTGCGTTTCTGTAACTTTTTACCTCCACCGGGAGGCACAATGCTTAAATAAAACGTTGCAAATTAGTGCAAATTGTTAAACCCACTGGAACCCTATTACACCTGTAGAACGATTTCCACACCTAGTGGAACCGATAACATGTATCGGCACATGCAAAACATATAGTACAGTAGACTAGAGCAGCAATATGCTGCAGATAATGTACAATACAGCCCAGCAGGCACCATTTCATATAGTACGCCATAACAGTACATCAGATACATATAGTACAGTACAGTAGCATCATAGCAGTACAGATAAAAGTGAAAAAAACGCCCTCCTAAGTGAGCGGTATATTTAAAAGTAAAGTGCACTTACTTTGGAGGAAGGGTCTCATGGACATTAAGGCCCCCCCAGAAAGGAAACCAAGGCAGAGGTGGATGGTCCAAGGTAATTTAATGCAGTGTGCATTAAAAATGTACAGAAAGTGCAATGGGGCAATGTGTTTTGGGGTGTATTACCCCTTTTCTCAAGCATGATGTAGGAAGTGTTCATTTTACGGCATACATGTACTACAGGTCTAGCAACCAGCCTTTTCCCTAGGCCACTCTCACATATTCGATCACAAAACGCTGCATCCGAAACTGTCGTTTTACAGCAATTTTGTGCACCATTTCCACCATGTTACGGTATTTGACAGTGTTTTTTAATGCACCCCATGACTGTGATAGGTGATGAGGTGCATTAAAAAACACGAAAATGTGCAAAAATAGAGCAAATGGTGCTTCAGAAATCGCGGCATTAGAAACGCCTTGTTCGAGCGCTGGTGTGCGAAGCCCCACTGAAATCAATGGGAGCGTTGTAGCGCGCTTAGTGTGGCATTTCAAAGGCCGCGCTAATCACGATAAAACGTGGGCTGTGTGAGAGCAGCTTCACACAACTGAGAAAATCGCAAGGTTTGTGCATTGCGAAACTCACAAATATGAACCCCATTCTTTTGAATGGAGTCATACACCTAAGCAATGTTTTCCCACATGGCACCGCGATGCTATGCAGGAAACAAATCCTGTTCTATCTGGCTGCATGATCTCGCACGCAACCCCATTGTCTTATAATGTGGTGGGCAGCAGTGTCGGCCCCATTGAAAGCAATGGGAGACTTCGGCAATCCTCTGCCGCGGCTGTGACAGCCGTGCCGGAGGATCCCTGAAGTGATGCTTATCCCTGGGGATTTGACATGGTGGGGAGCGTGATATGGGGGCGGGATTCATGGCCCGAAATTGCGCTTACCCGTGAGAACTAGCCTTAGGCTTGGCTTCTTACACCAGGTGAGTCCTTTCTGCCTTTTTACTGTCTACACTTTGATATTATCCCATAGCGCTTTTCATTTAGCAGTACAGATAAAGTTCACTACAGTGCAGAACAATAGCATTGCAAAGATATGCAATATTGCAACTCATGTGACACCTATAGTACAGTGCAATACACCACAGCACTGCAATGTACAGTAAAACATTATACTGTAGCAATTTGAATACCTATAGCAGCACAGCAGATATATACAGTATTTTACAGCACACTATAGCAGACATATACAGTATTTTACAGTACAGTCCAGCAGGTATGTAAAGTATTGCAGTACACTATAGCAGCAGAGGACTGCAGAGAATGTATATAGTCCAGCATGGCAGCATTTCAGATGCCTATAGCAGAAGAGCTATATGTGCAGTCTAGCTGCAGTGCAGGGTGGGAGATCCCTAGTATTACTACTAAGCCTGTGCTATCTGCTATTTCAGGCAGGCAGCAGCAATCCCCTCCCTCTTATGTAAATATACATGACATTGCTGCCTGGAGAGGGAGGGCTGGCAGTGGGTGTCAGCTCCTTGGAGCATCGCTGAGTATTATTAGTAATCACTCAGCTGGGTGTATGTCCATGTGCAACATGATCCAGGCTGCTGTGTGTGTGATGTGACAGCAGCCACTCATCCATCTACTATGGGAGGACAGGTCACCAGAAGCACATTGTATGGTAAGGGCTGAGCCATGAGGCTTCATGGAGCCATTGGTGGCATCATCACTGCTTGCCAATGCATGATGTGTGTATGGGAAAGGTGAGGGCAGCATCTCTGCTTAGAGCCAGTGCTATGAATGACTGCAGGATACAATGTTGCCTCCTCGTGTTTTGCCTTTTTGTATCATGTTATCATATTATGATACACAAGCTATTGATTCCATAAACAGTACCGTGTCCTCTGGTCCCTGTTCTACCTCTATGGCTGCAGTTCTTCATTGAAGTGCTTTAAATAATTGATCATTCCCAGGAGTCAAACATGTGTCAGAGGATATAGAAGCCTTTTCTATAGCAACCGCTGCACATTGCTGAATGAGCTTTTTTGTTATATGATTTTCCTTTAATCCTTGCCTTTCAGTTATATAAAACAGCTAAGCACACAGTGGAGTATATAGTAAAATACATCCGGTGTGCTTCATTGTCAATTATCTTTACTACTCATCTGATTTCCAAATGCAATTAAAATTGCTACAATTTTTTGCACAATGAGCTTTTGGCGCAATACATGATAATTATTGTCATTTTCTGTAAAAATGATAGGTAGATTTAGTCACTTGTAAAGGTGATCTAATATTGCGCTCTATGTCCATAGCAGCTATCGTACCTGTAATCTAAGGACAGTGAGGTACGCTGAGGTCAGGCATTGACCATATGTAGGTGTCTTGCAGTGGATTCGATGTTCTATGATACTTCATTAGAAAGTTTTATGCTTTTTAGCACTGTAAAAGTCAATAAACGTTGAACAGTAACATATTGGGCAGGTAAAGGGTTAAAATAGCTGGCAAATCTTAGACTCCATCCACATGTTCTGCTTTCTGGTCAGCGCACAATACATAGTCAGCAAAGTGGATGTACAGTTGTCAAATATATTTCAGTGTAGTGTTCTAATGTTATAGATGTAGATGAGATGGATGTGTTAGTTTGACCTGGGTTGACGTCTTTGTGCACGGTGCTAGCAATCAGATGTGGTGACGCTGTAATAGGTGTTACCTGTCGGCCGATATAGAACCACAGATAAAGATAATAGGGCGATCTCATAATACTGGCAAGGGATGCTCCAGTCTATTGTATCAGTGTGGTGTCTGCAGGGTGCATGCCTTGTTGGGTATTGGGTACCTGAACTATTGCTCTGAAGTCACTTTTTCCAACACTGATGCATATGTTGCAAAAGGTAGCACAGAGGCTTCATAAATATGGCATTAAGGGGGAATGTCATATAGTATTTGTACCCTTGCGCCATTTTTAAAATTCACTTACTCTTGCAAATACATTGCTCAGTCCCCGCAGTCAGTTGTGCCACATGACCAACCCCATTCTCCATCAGTTTATAGCTATAAGGTATGTGTATAAGCAGTGCACTATAATTTTGGCTTGCGTGCCTGTGCATCCTGAAATCCTACTTAGAAAATGAGTTATGTGGATTTAATAGAAATTTATAGAAACTGAGCACTAATCTCATTTCTGGGAGTCAGTTGGGGTCAATTTCATGTCTGTTTTACATGAGCAGTAATAACATAATATTAAGTAATAATCTGGTTGAGCAGAGTCCATTTTCACTTTCAATCTGAGATTATTTTTTCGTGTTTCTATAAATGCCTGTCTAGTTTATATCTGTCCAGAATGTATTAACACTTCTTATAAATGAACATTACTGCTTAATTACCCTTTGTTATTCTCAAGGTCGTTATTGGTAACGCTATGGCATTCAGAATGGCTTTATTCTGGTGCTGTTATTTGGTCTCAGATGTGAGTTCAATTATACATCATAGGGTGCACCATAAACACTACACACAGAAGCTGATCTTATGATTTAGCAAGTACCCAGAGGACAATATAAAAATATTGCGTAAGTGACAGTTCCCTAATATATGCAATAGGGAACATTTCAGTAAACAAAATCTTGAATGCAAGTTAAATTCTCCAGTATTGACCCGTAGTCCTAAAAATAAGGTTGGCTTTATCAAAGTATATTCCTTCCGACTTCCCCATAAGCTTGCAAGCTTACAATTCATCCAGCATTTATCTATTATACACCCTTTGTCAAAAAAATCCGGCCCCTAGAAGGAGTTGTTATTTTGCTGCAAAACTTGGCATACAGTTACATTTTAGATAGATATGCAGTTGATTAGATGAACGGTCTTGCCACCTGAGACCCTAAAAGAGTTTCCACTCTTGGCCTATAAGAGGCTCTCAGAGGCTTCTTGTGTGTGGTGACCTCTTCTTCTGCTTGTGTAGAGCTTGTTGACCACTAGACGCCTCTATGACGCAATCCAAGAGATTTTGCCCAGTTAGCAGAGTTTTAGAGGGGTGCATTATTGGAATGCGAGAAGCTGTATGGTCGTATCGACAAATTACCCACCACTCGGGCTGTTCTGACCAGACTGTTAGGAGGTGTTGGGACCAGTGCATGCATGAGGGCACACACACAGGGAAACTTGGCTCAGGACACCCTTAACAGACCACCAGTAGGGAGGATCATCTGATTGTCTCTGAAGCACGAGCAGCTCCAGCTGTTGTCCGCCACCCATAGACATATGGCACCTTGTTACAGGCCGCTGTGTCTGTCTGAACCATTTCCAGGTGTTTGGCTGAAAGACACTTGGTCTCATAGCGTCCATTATGTATACTGCCTATGACATCCACCCACCTTTACCTCCATTTGCAGTAGTGTCGTGAATGAGGAAACTGGACTACTATGGAGTGGAACCGAGTTGCCTTCAATGACGAATCCAGGTTTAGTTTGGGCACTGACGATGGCCATGTTTGTGTTTGGAGACCTATGCGTGAGCGTCTTAATCCAGCATTTGCTGTGAAGTGGCACATTGCCCCCCACTGCTGGTGTGATGGTCTGGGGGGTTATCAAATATGACAGTTGGTCACCCTAAGTAGTGGTCTGAGGGACAATGACAGCTCAGCAATATGTTCAGGACATCCTGCAGCCACATGTGTTCCTCTCATGGCGGCTTCCAAGAGGCATTTTCCAGCAGGATAATGCTCAACTGCATAGCAAGGGGGTCACAGGAGCCTCCACAACATTGTCACACATCTGTGGCTGACCGGTCACCAGATTTATCACCGATAGAACATGTATGAGACCATCTGAGATGCCAGCTTCAACAGCCTATGAGCTTGCACGATATAGAGGTTCAGGGTACCATACGGAATCTGTATGTCTCCATGTCCGCCTGTATCACATCTTGTATCCAAGCTAGAGACAGTACAACAGGGTACTAGAGCCTCCATGCCCACCTGTATCACATCTTGTATCCAAGCTAGAGACAGTACAACAGGGTACTAGAGCCTCCATGCCCGCCTGTATCACATCTTGTATCCAAGCTAGAGGTGGTACAACAGGGTACTAGACCCTCCATGCCTACCTGTATCACATCTTGTATCTAAGCTAGAGGCGGTACAACAGGGTACTAGAGCCTGCCTTCAAGGGGTCGGTTTTCCACAATAAATTCTCCTTTTGCTCTGATATCGTAATCACTTAATTATATCAACATTACAATCACACAAGAAAATTTCATTCCATTGTGATAACCTCTTCTTGGGGAGGGATGTTATTTGACAATGAGTGTATATGCAGGTAAAAAAAACTTGTTCCAAGGTTAAAACGTATCCCATATCCACAGGTTTGGGGATAAGTGTCTGATTGACGGGGTTCCCGTGTGCCCTGTATGAATGACGTGGCAAGCTGCTGCTTCATTCATTTATTTATATTGGACTGCCAAGGGAAGCCAAGCATTGTTCTCTGCTTCTCTTCGGCAGTTACATGGAGATAAGTGGAGTAGGAGCGCTCCTACTCAGCGACCATTCCATTTACCCAGGGGGACACAGAACCCCCATTCTCATGATCAATGGAGATCCCAGTGCTCAGACCTACACCAATCTAATATTTAGCCCCTAATCTACAGATAGGAAATACATTTAAATCTAGAGTGAACTACTTTAAGGCCGCCATCTCACACAGCATATTCGCTGCGGGCGTTCCGCAGCAGAAAACCTGAAGCAAATATTGCAAGAAATCCACAGATTTTGCTACCGATCTGCAGCATAAGTAGGCATGCCACGGATTTAGGGTCCTCCACATGGCTTGTGCAATAAATACTAAGGAATTTCCACAGCAAAATCCACTGCTGATATTCTGCAACATTTCCGCTATGTGTGAAGCCACCCAAAGACCAGCCATTCATGGCAGCCCGTGCCTGCTGACTGGGAAGCTATAATGGATTTAAAGTCATTCCAATATATTTGGTTTGCCAAAAGTGAGCCTACAGGGGTGCAGAGCTATGAGTTGCACCTTGGTCCTAGGACCTGGGGGACCAAATGCCCTTCTGTCACATAGGAAGATGCCATTATTATAAATTACGCAGGGGACCTTGCGACCAATTTTTCTCTAGGGCCCAGGAGCTTCACGTTATACTTGTGTTTGCAGCGTTTGCTACAGTTTAGCTGTTGGGTTGAAATATGTTAAAAAATCCAAGCTGACCAGATCATAAATAAGTATTATTTCCTTGTACCGTCGGTGAACGGGCTTCTTTTTGATCATTGACATCCTAGTGCATGAATTATATATACTATGACCTAGGCTCAAGTTCCACCTACTGCATCTATGACCATATGACTGTAAAGATGAATTGTTCAAGCCACTGGCACAACTATAGGCGATGCGGTTGCTCCCAGGACCAGGAGCCTTAGGGGGTCCATAAGGCCTCTTCTCCATATAGGGAGCCTAGTACTATGAATAAAGCATTATAGTTGGGGCCCTGTTACAGCTTTCGCATTGGGGTCCAGGAACTTCAAGTTATGCTCTGCGTTAAGGGATTAAGAGAAGTTGGGATAAACTTTTGCACCTGGGCCACGAACCTTTAGCTACTCCCCAACTTCAAGCGTAACCATTTTTTTATAATATAGAACATAACACATCCTCATTATGCAGCTTATATTATAATGACGTTATTATGTATCATACATTAACCAATCCATCCGTCCTCAGCTCTATATTGTATAGCGCCACATAGACATGCATGGATATACAACAGTCAGATCTGCGAGACGTTTCCTTAGGCCGAGAGTGCAGCCATCACATGCACATCTCATGTGGGAAGAGAGAGAGGACCCTGTGTAAGGACGTGCGGAGATTAATGATTAAAATGTGCAAATCTCCTCCGGGGGCTTTGTGCTAGCTGGAATATAGAGACAGCATTAATTTAGATTGGTAGCAGGACAGCAAAGCAGCGTTCAGTATAACCAGATTGCTTTAACCCTGTCACTGGTGATGTCTAAGTTCAGCCTTGAGATGGTTAATCAGACAGACGAAGAAGCAGCGTTCATAATAAGGTACTGTTATGTAATAGCATTGAAATGAGTTGTAAAGCTGCATCCCGTTTTGTATTGCAGACATCCATAAAGAGTCTTTTGTGCGTAGGTGATGAAATCTAATAGTTCCCACTATCTGGAATAAAATTGTCTTTGTCCTTCGACTCCGATTAATTTCTGGTTGAGTGAAGACTTATTTAATAGGTAGTAGAACAACAACCAGAAGCGGACATGTAGAAAAGTGGTTGTTCTAGACAATGAAAAAGTTTGAACTTTTGTCTGAGTCTTTACAATACTGAGTCGTTGATATGTATGCTGATGACTTGAGTTCATTGCCAGTATGGTATATGTGTCTCACTAGAAGAATAGGGGTTACTGGGTTCTCTTAGGAGCTTTTCACGGTGGCTCAGGCAGCCTTTCAAGATTTGACAGTTTTTCTACCAGTAGTTGACGCTTACGTAATATTGACTTCATTAATTGGTTTTGCTTTTATCACCTCGTGTGGCGCAGAGTGTTAAGGCAGCAGAAATGTAGTCCTTAGCTCTTGCTCACGACCTGAAGGTTGCAAGATGAATCCCTGTTTGGTTCAGGTAGCTGGCTCAAGGTTGGCTCAGCCTTCCATCCTTCTAATCAGTTATTATATTAGGTCAGATCTGCCCCTTCCTATAGTGCCCTGGTGGTTAAGGATGTAGATATCTCATGAGCTTCCTTGGCTTTCCAGGAGAACATTATGTGTGTTCTGTATGTGAATTGGCCATGTAGTCTGTAGAAAGAAATACAGTGAAACCTCTTATAGATCGCCATCCAAAATTTCAGTGAAGACCGATCTTCCAGAATTCTTTTCGAAGTAGAGGGCCAATATACATAGGGTATAGTAGCATTGAAAATCCATCAACGTAACATCTCGTCTCGATCAAAGGTGTTTTTTTGGAGAGGTTTCATAGTACCATCTGAATCCAAAAGTGGAAATGTTTTATTGGTACAGTGGATACGGCAAAAGCGTCTGAGATGGTTATGTCTACATTTATTGCTGCACTGTTTCTGAGATGTGGAAATAGCGTAGCTCTATGTGCTATGTTGCTTTTTTTTGCAACTCCTGATCATTTCTATGAGAGATACAGAAATCGCATATAACAGCCAGCTGGAGTGTTTCCATAAACCTGACAAGCTCTGGAAATGGCATACAGATTGGTATTCTTATCTGATCCATGACTGATTAACCCTTTCCAATCCAATTTGTATCCTGGTTTTCCTAGGGGGTTTACTTCTTTTCTGCCATTATTCAACGGCGCCATATGCTGGCTAAAGCCAGTACTGCATGAGGTGACACGTTGGATAGGCTCGACAGCAGAAAGGCTGGTAATCTACAGTAAGAGAACCCCAACGGACGTCTTCCAACATCGGAGCTGTAAAGCCTTAAATCTTAAGATGTCAGACAGTGGATTGGAAAGGGTTAAGATAAGAATACCCCTTTAAACTGGAATTACACTTACAGATTGTGGCCATCAGACCAATATACCTATTTTGATGATTGACCTGATTTGTCCATTTAGGGTCTTTTTACATAGGACAATTGTCCCATAGAATTACTAGTCCTGTACTCTCATTTAGGAGCAATAATCACGCATTGAATGGAGGTGGTGCGCGCAGGAGATGAACGACTGCCAGTTTACACGGCCCGATTATTGTTTGGTGTTTACACGTGCATGAAATGAATGATGAACGATAAGCAACTGAATTACTGATCCTCTTTCGATCATTGGCCATGTTTACACTGAATGTTTAACGTTGAGTTTCACACAATGCAACTGAATGCTAATCGTTCCGTGTAAAAGGGCTCCTTACACCAGGGGCTCATTCACACAGACATATGCTTATTTCAGTCACATAAATGCGCAGCGTATTTACATGACCTGAAATTCTGTGTGGAAAAAAAACAAAAAAACCTGCAAGAGTGCCCCCATTGATTTCAATGGGCAACTGACTATAATATGGGCCATGTTGGTGTGTAATACACACTAAAATAGGACATGCTGCTTTTTTTTCATTGCGTTAATACGCAAATGTGTATAAATCCGTAGAAACTAATGAGTTATATTAATTTCGTATTGAGCTCATAAATACATAGTGTCCAGGTTACGGTGGTTTCACACGGTGAGAATATAATGCGAGTCAGTAAAAAAGCAAATTATGAAACCAATGATTTTCAATGGTTTCCTTCCCATCTGCGATGTTTTTACTGATGCGATGTTGAGGGAACAAAAAATCGTGGCATGTCCTATCTTTCTGCGATGTGCCGTTTTGTTTTATTATTTATTTATTTAATTTTTTTTAATCTCCAATGTTTCCCTATGGAGCCTACTTTTGATTGGCAGTTTGTTGCGTTACGATGCAATTTTAACGTTAGAAAGTCCTATTGACTTCCACTAAAATACGGCGCGATAAAAACCACGAGCGGCAACAATGTTTTTGCAAGAAAAAGAAGCGCTGATCCTCAAAAATCGTGGGCAAAAATATGCATTTTTGCTGCAATTTTCTTGTGACAAAATCATGATCGCCTGTATGAAACTAGCCTTACTCAATTGTGAATGAGCCCTAAGGCCTCATGTCCACAGGGAAAATCAGGCCCGCCGCGGATTCTTCATGGAGAATCCGTAGCGGGTCCCTCCTGCCCCGCGGACATGAGGCTAAAAATAAGAATAAACTCACCTGTCCGGACGCTGCAGATCTTTTCTCTGTCGCGGCTGGATCTTCTTTCTTCGGCCCGGCGGATGTGCTCGGCACACCAGCAGCATGCTGCGCGAATATGCTGGGCACATCCGCCGGGGCGAAGAAAGAAGATCTGGCCGCAACGGAGGGAAGATCCGCAGCGTCCGGACAGGTGAGTTTTAATTCTGGTACGGGTGTTCTGCGGATCTGGACGGCTTCCATAGGCTTCAATAGAAGTCTGCGGGAGCCGTCCCCGTGGGAGACCCGCACTAAAATGGAGCATGTCGCGGTTTTTTTCCCGCACGTGGATCCGCGCCTGACGGGAAAAATGACATCCGCAGGTATTTAACTACCTGCGGGTGTCCAATGCATCCCTATGGGGCGCGGATCTGTGTGCAGGAAAAACGCTGCGGATTTTAAATAGTCTTTCCCCCATGGACATGAGGCCTAAGTGTGCTTTTAGATGCGCAGTTCATTTACCTGTGCTTACAAGCGCCAACCAATGACGATCATGTTGGCTAGCGCTCATTCATTTTGTCTACAAATGATCAGATCAACAGCAGTTTGTCCCAGCGCAGCGGATTATTTACCCGTGTCTGACGGCGCTTGCTACTTTTATCTACACAGGCAGAACGATCGATTATATGAGGATGAATTGTTGTTGATACGACCATTCGTTCCTATACAGCTGCATATTCAGCTGTTTACACGGAAAGACGTGCAAACAACCAGCAAACATTTCTATCCGATCATAAGCCGATCAGCGGACAAATAAGCATTCGCTCGTTGGTCAGCAAATCGCTGTCCCTTTTACATGGCCTCATGGTTAGGCAAAATGTTCAAGCGGACCCTCTTGCCATTATCGGGCAATGTAAGAGATCCTTAATACATATTAAAAAGGTAGAAATGGTTCTGATGCTTACAAATAAACCTTCCTACTGCAAACAAACATTGTATAACATTTCAGGCCAAAGACTCTAACTGAATGTTGTTACATTGTTGCAGTTTGTGCCTTCACTGATTGCAGACATTAATGTTTAGCTCCTTGCATAAATCTAGACCTAAGCAGCTGTGCCTACGGAGGGTCACAGTTGGTACGCGGTCACTATGTCTGTTGTCAAACAGGTGCAAAGCCTCCTTTTCCATTGACTCCGTTGAGGCAGATCACACTGGTGCCTGACTGGTAGACATGCAGTTAGAACCGGCTGCACATTTACAGTCACAATGGAAATAATTGTCTTGTGTTTGTCCCTTCTATTACTAGAACGAAAGGAATATTTTGTACGACAGCGATTGGCTCGTTCGCTATGTATAGGGTTCTGTTTATTAGAAGCAAGAAGCAGAAAAGTAAAGTAATTTTAGTGTTTGGAGAACAAAACAAAAAGTTGCAATAGCCTCAAGCAGTGATGTGAGGGGGCATTCACACCTCCGCCAGGCCTCTCTGGTAAGAATTTCATCTCTCTCTTCTGTTTTTGGTGCTGGAACACAGAATTAAATATTCACATTTTTTTTTACCATTGTTCTCAATGGGTTTTAAACAAATAAAGGAATGCTTCAAGATTGTTTTCATTCCGTTGTGTTGACGGAAAAAATAGCGCTATTTGTTCCAGATAAAGAATGGAAACCGAACAGAATGGAAGCAAAGTGAAAGCGTTCTGCTATTTTCACAACCTATTGGAAGCAATGGGGATAAACCTGAAATGTTTAATTCTAGTTTTCTGCTCCAAAGATGGAAAAGAGAGATAGAATTATGCCGGAAAGCCCTAAGGCTGGCTGCACATGAATGGGTCATGTTCTGCATGTGGTAGCCTGCAGTGGAATCCGACCCTGTGGCCGGCCAGCATCCGCACGTACCTATCTTTTCTGTATTGCGGATTGTTGCAGCAAGCCACCGTCAGGCATGCGCATTGCAGATTTATTTTTTAAATGTTTCTTTTCCCACGCCGTCGCTAGGCGATGACACGGGTACCCGTGACCTATCCATATGTCAATTGCGGATGGACCACTAGTCGGACAGCTTCCATTGACTTCAATGCAAACCGTCCCTGCGGACATGCTGTGATTTTTTTTTTCCTCCACTCATGGAATTCGCAATTTGTTTCCGCGAGTGTGCAGTAAGAATCGATTTTTTTTTTCCATAGCATGCTATGTATTTGCTGCGAACCGCGGTGCGGATGCTGACCGCAGGTTCCACTAAACAAATTTGTTTGTGTGCAGGAGTCCTTATTGTGTGAATGCGCCCCACCGCCAGTTAGGTGATTGGTTCCAATACTGTACTGACTATTCTACCAATTATGGTTCCATTCACAACTTCGTTCGGGTTTCCTGTTGTAATCGATTCAACTACAATCCCATAAACGGGTTAAAAAAGGGACGCCAAATGGAAACTAAGGTTTCTGTTAGGGAGGTTTCACATTTGCATTGGAACCTCCGACCGGGGGTTCAGTCGCAAATCCGGCTGAAAATACCGGAATAAAAAGCGCTGCATGCAAAAAGGCTATGAGGATGCACATATAACATGAACCCGTGCATTGGATGAAGTTAGCTGACCTCACTCAGCTGCTGTTTTACTGTGAGAATATCTCCACAGAGTTGCAATATACTGGTGTGACCCTTTCTACTTTCTTCATTAAATGCATACATTTACTTGGGACAGCTATTGCTGATAACAGAGAGCACCACCAGACTTTACCACTCACTTTGCATACTGTGCATTCATTAGTGCCAGCCCCTTGTACTCCTATTTGGAATATATTTACATGCTTTATATTATTAGAGTATACTGTAAATCATATCATTTCTTCAGAGCATAAAAAAACAAAAAATCTACCGTTTTGTGTCCGCAGCTCCTATGAAGAGCTGTGTGCCTCCTTGGCTACAGACTACAAACAAACCCTGTGTAGTCTGACTATGCATTCATAACATAACCAGCATTGGAGAGGGGAAACATAAGGTGAAGGAAAGCCCAAGGCGGCCTTCACACAGGTGTGAGATTTTTGCGTTGCGAGACTCACAGCTTTTGCCCAAATATGAACCCCATTCTTTTGAATGAGTTCATTCACATTAGCGATTGTTTTCCTGCAATGTGATGCGATGCACGAAACAAATCACGAGTCATGAGTCTCTAATATTAATAACACATCGCACAAACATGGCAAGTTTGTGCATTGCGATGCGATAAAACGGAGGCTCCATGGGAAACATGGGTGAGAAAAAATAGCAAAACGCTGAAAAATAGGGAAGGCAGCGATTTACAAACCTCACAACATCACATGATTGAAAACGGCGCGGATGGGAATGAAGTCATTGAAAAGCATGGGTTTCATAATTCTGCGTTTTCTCGCATCGCTCAAAAACTGCGTGATTTTCTCGCTTGTGTGAAGGCAGTCTGAGTCCAGTTTTCAGTCCCACTATGGGACTTCCGCGCAGCACTGGTATTAAAGTTGCATTGTTACTGTGTTGCTGAAGGAAACTTCAAGGTCTGAGTCGGTCAATCACCCAATGATCACCTAGCGCCGGTCTAATAAAGTAATAAGATCTCCTGCCAGTGAAGGCAGCCGTTTGGCATCGGCGCGAGGCTGGGGATCATCTTTCTGCAAGCTGCTTTTAATCTGATTGAATGTCAGTTTTTATTCTGTAAAGTTCTGCTGCTCATATGTTGTACAAACTGTTGTGTGACGGCGGGACGCCTCATTCATTAGGGATCCCCAGGAGAGGGGACACAAGGGAATGTTACATTGACACTGAACATTGTGGAAGTGGGACATTTATATTATTTATATCACACAGGAAGGCGAACACAACGCACTACTTTTTATGTTAGTTCAGCGGTTTTCTGGTGCTGAAGAAGAAAATTGTATGAAATTAAAAACAAAATTAAAATCAAGCCCTGCTCATCAATTCAATGGCCCCCGAGTCCAGCACAACATTGCATCACACAGCATGCATAAACCATGCAATGTCTTTTAAGGTCCCATTGAAAGTTGGAAAGACCCCATCGCATCACACTCGCATGCACCTCACACGCTATGCAATGTTTTTTTAAGCCCCATTGAAGACAATGTCCCGAGGGAACACCCAAAGAGAGGACCTGACTAGAGATGAGTGAACGTACTCGTTAAGGGCGATTTCGCAATTGAGCGTCGCTATTTTCGACTACCTGACTACTCGGGTGAAAAGATTCGGAGAGCGCTGGGGGTTAGCGGGGGGTTGCAGAGGGAAGTGGAGGGGGGGGGTGGAGAGAGAGAGCTCCCCCCTGTTCCCCACTGCTACCCCCCGCTCCACCCCGCCGCCTCCCGGCGCTCCCCGAATCTTTTCACCCGAGTAGCCAGGTAGTCGAAAATAGCGATGCTCAATTGCGAAATCGCCCTTAACGAGTACGTTCGCTCATCTCTAGACCTGACACAATTTTTTTCCCACACCGCGATGCTCATGTATCAAAAGAACGGGGTCCATATTTTTGCGCTCACAAAACGCTGTGCTCAAAGTCAAGGCATTTTACCGCGATTTCAAGCGGCATTTTTTTAACGTATGTAACACCCTTAGACTGTGTTTTATAATGCACCCCATCCCTTTAAAAAGCACTAAACCATGCAAAAATAGAACAGACAGCCCTTGAAAATTGCAGCGTTTCGAACACAGGTCTGCGAAGCCTCATTAAAATCAATGGGAGCGTTGTACTACAATTAGCGCTGCGTTTCAAACGCCATGCAAATCATGGTAAGACGTGGGCTGTGTGAGAGCAGCGACACGGTAATCGCAGTATAATGCTCCAATTATTTTCAATGGAGCTTCTCAGACAGGCATTCGATCTTCAAGGGGAGTCTGTTCTATTTTTTGGGGTTTAGAGCACCTCGTTAACCCTTTGCAATCCAATTTCGGAATCCGGTTTCTAGGTGGCTTTCTCTTTCTGCCATTATACAATGGTGCCATCTGCTGGCTAGAGCCAGTACTGCGGTATGGGACATGATAGAGAGGCACCCCGACAACATAGCGGCCAGTAACATACATTAAGAATACCCTGCCAGACGTCTTCCAACATTGGAGCTGTACAGCCTTCATTCAGAATGTCTGAAGACGTCAGACAGTGGATTGGAAAGGGTTAATGATCGGGAGTGCTAAGAGCCGGTGCCGGTCACAGCGATGTGATGTGATCGAAATCACAGCACTTTGCCGAGCACCTATGTGAGTGAGGCCTTAAGCCTCATTTACATGGGAGGATTACTCCAAATTCACTCAAACGATTTCTTTTGAGCGATAATCGTTGCGTGTAAATGCTGCCAGTGTTGGCTTTTTGGCTGAACGATGATTCAGGGACCGCATGCTGTGATTCTCCACGGGAGCACTGATAACCTTGTTTTCAGCTGCAGTCCCAAGGCAGAACAAAGGGACTGTATGCAAATAACAGACCACCTGCTGTTCTCTGCATACCGCAAAGGGAGGCTCATTTACATGCAAATGAAGGCAATAAGCTGCTAATGGGCAGCATTAGCAGCTTATGCAAAATGATTGCTCAAACTGTCATTCTATATTTTGAACCAACTGTGAGCGATCATCTTCGCATGTAAATGGCGTGTTAGACTTACAACCAAAAATGAAACTGGGACTCCTGAATCTGTATGTATGGTGGGAAACTTGTGCAGCCTTTCTTCTGCAAGTGCAGCTTTTGGTGCTTCTCTTATCTTCCGTTTCTCAGAAAGGAAGTCTGTAATTGACACTTTCATTTTCAATCATATTAGCCCTCACGAAGCTGCTTTTTCTGTCACCCACATCCGGTCTTTCACAGATCTCTCTCAGTTCTGCCTCACAGCATGAAAACCCTAAAAATCCCCACGAAATCCTAACTATATATGGATTCTAGTCAAATCACATACAACCTATTACACCGCAGTAGGGACCCACTTGTCACCCATCACTAGAGTGTTGGTTTATGTCATAATTTGTGACATTTGCGCTGACCCAGTTTTTTTCTACTGTGGAAGTCAATAAGTTGGTGTACTTTCGGTTGCTTTTCTTGACTTCTCATAAAAGTTTCTGTCATGCGTATTCTTCAAATGTACTCTAGTGTTCAACAACCATTGTGCAAGGGCTCCTTCCACATACTACACAAGAGCAGCTGCTTTTATAGTGTAGGTTTACATGCACTTTATGCATTATTTTAGGTGCTCCTGAATTCTCAGATTTTGAGTGGATATGCCATCAATGTCTGATCATGAGGGGTCCAACATCTGTGACTACTACCAATCTCAAGAATGAAGTTGGAGTTTCTAAGGAAGTACCATGAAACATTGTCTCCTGTTGGTTCTATGCGGCTTTCTTTTGGAGACTGCATGGTTGGCCCATTATAGTCAATGGCTGACCTTGTGGCCATCTGGTTACTGCTTTCTACTAATAGGTAGGGTCACAGTGGTTTGACCCCACCATTGGACATTGATGGGACATCTCAGTGGTACGCTACCAATTCTCCTCTTTATGGCTGCCTGGACACGAAAGGGTCGGATTCCGCATGTGGGACCGCGCAGCGGAATCTGTCCCTGTGCCCGGCCGGTGACCCCCGCGTCACTGTCTTCTTTATCTGTGCTGCATATGGACGGGCCGGCTGAACGGAAATCTCTGACAGCATCCACGGTGCAGTTAGTCCCGCAAGAGAATTCTTTATTCTTCCATAGCCAAATACACACAGTGCAACGTTTCGATTCCTCACACAAGAATCTTTGTTAAGCTACCAAACACTACACAAAACAGACACTTTATACATACCTAACATTAATTAGTCCAGTTCATCAGCCAATAGAAACAATACTATCAATAGGGTTAGCATCAAATCACCTGTGGGTTGTCATGTTGTCTCAACTGGCATCCATCCACCGCCATGGTGTCCATGGTGAAGTCGGCGTGTCTATGACCGCTCTGCGCATTTCAGGAAATCTCCCTGTCATAATGACGTTTCAAAGTCTGCGCAAGTCATAGGATAAGAATTAATATTGTGTAGGACCTTCTCTAGCCTGGTGAAGTGCAGCAACTCAACATGGCACCAATTCCACAAGTTGTTGGAAGACGTCTGGAGGGATGTCGAGCCATACTGTCTGGATATCCACCCACAGGTCTGTGGTGTTTGTAGCTGGATCCTGGGTGTGAATGGACCTCTCCATAACATCCCATAAATGATCGATTGGTGTCATTTCAGGTAAACAGGTAGGTCACACCATTCATAGCAACTTTCCAAAATGCTCCTCAAACCAATTTTGGACAGCTTTGGTCCAATGGCACTGTGCATTATCCTGCCAGAAGATCCCATTATTGTTCGGATACAGGAAGTCCATAAAGAGAAGTAAATGCTCACCAAGCAGTGAAACGTAGCAGTCACCGGTCAAGGACATGTTAAAGCGGACCAGCTGACCCAACCCATGCTATGGGAACACACCCCACACCAGCATGGAACCACCACCAGCCTAAGCAGTGCCTTGTTGACAACTGGGGTCCATGTCTTCATGGGGTCTGCGCTTCACATGAACCCTACTATCAGCCTGAAACAATTTCTACTGTGACTCATCGGCTCAAGCTTCATGTTGCCGATCCTCTAAGGTCCAGTTGGCAACCTCAGGAGCCCAGGTGAGGCATTGTGTCCTGTGTCATGGTGTTAGCAGAGGCACTCTGGTGGCTCTTTTGCCTCTATAGCCCATGGATTCTGCACTGACCTGTGAGATAGGTGGGGCCTCCTGCATTGAATGTGGATGTGTTTTCTGCCTGAGTCACACAGACAATTCTAGCCACACATTGCCAGTCACAATCATTGACCATCCGGTAGGTGACCACTGCGCTGTCCACTCCAGGTGGTAATGCCCTCTTTGATGTATTCCCTGTATATACATGACACTATGATCGAGGAATGTTAAATGCCCACAAACTTTGGAAATGGAATGACCCATCTCCACCATCATGCCTCGTTCAGACTTCAATAATTCATACCACCTTGCCATAACCCCTTTGGCCAATGTTTAGCCTCACTTATAAGATGACACCTCACAACCTATACAGGTGTGGATGTTCCCGTCCTGTCGTCTCACGTAGCGCCACCTGATAATCCATTTACATACTTCTATCCCATGACTTTTGGCATATCCGTGTATACACTTGTAAACCTTGTATTTTACGAAAGGCTCTGCAACAGACTGGTGAAAAAATGTAATAAAAGAAAAACCTAAAATAATAAATTCTAACTAATAATTTGTAGTTCTCCTGTCTAACAAAATACCAAGGGAGACAATTAAGGAAAGATGATGCGAATTAGACAATTACAAGCATCTAAATAATCTCTACATTAAAGAAAATCGTTATCAAAACTTGTGTCACATCCCAACTTTCCCAGGAGGCGAGCAGTCATTGCCGCTGGCAGATTGCGTACCTACTTGTAGACATGGCATATCAAGGGAATGTGCCCTGACGTCTAACGCAGCCGCTCACGGACAAATCACAACACACCACGACAGCTGTCTTTCTATTAATGATTTTGGTAGAACCACGAGTCCCGGATAGGAAACGGTCATGTGTGCTTAGAAGTAGACTTGGGCCTGATGAAGTGACTATAATTCATACTATATTGTAAAATACCCATCTTATCCCATTAATATCCTATTAATTAACCCCTTAAAGATGTCGGGTCCTCACAGTGTCAATACAACACACTTCATTCATTGGAGTACAATTGTTAAGAATGAAGGAATTGATGTGGATTCACACACTGCAAGCATTGAGCTCTAGAAGCTTGGATATTGTATTTGACATTAGCTGTATATGAGGTCTACTATTATTTAGCTCTTCTGTTTAATGATAGCTGGTTACATATGTGTATATAAGTACAAGAGACGGGGATGAGCTCCTGCGCTGATTGGCTGATACAACGCATGCTTTTGCGTTTGATTGGTTGATACCACGCATACATGTTATATACCGAAGACTGAGATGCTATGGATGCTGAAGTAGCTTGCAGATGTGAACGTAGATGAACTCTTGCATTGATTGGTGGATGTTGCTCATGCATTTGTGCTTCATTGGAGGATTTCACACGTGTGCATTTAACTAAAGGCTGAATTGCTATGGACGCTGACGTGATTCGTAGTTGCTTATGTAGATGACGCACTTAATGATGGACTTTGCTATGATGAATCTTTGGATACATTTTGATGACGTGGATCTGAAGACCTTTCCATAAGATTGGACAATATGGCTCTGCATTGGTGGATAGAAATGTCTGCTAAATGTGACGTATCTGTGATGGGTCTTGTCTGCTGATTTTAATTAATCATGATTAATCACATGGGGGATTGGCTCATTGGGAGTAGGTATGCCTGAAACGATGAACTTTTTACGCTGTTTTGGGCAATAAATAGAACATTCGGTTTGCTAGCATCTATCTGCTTTTGGAGTACATTGCAGAAGGTTGTCTGAAGTGACAAGTCCTGTTTCCTGCTTAACCGTGTTTCGGGACGGATCTGCATTTGACGTGAATAGCATGAAGCCCATGGGTGTACTGTTGGGGTTCAAAAGGATGGTTTTGGTGGTGTCATGGTCTGAGGGGTCCTTTCCTGGCATTGCCTATTGGTCATCATACCACAGTCCTTGAATGGTGAACACTACAGGGACCTGTTAGCTGACCATCTGCACCCATATCTTTAGGAAGTCTTCCCCAACCACAGTGACATCTTTCAACAGGAAAATGCGTGTGTCATTGAGCTTGGATTACTAGGGAGTAGTTGTAGGAACATGACAATGAATTCTCCACACTGCCTTGGCCCCCAAACTCACCGGACTCAAACCTCATTGAATATATTTGGGATATGCTGGAAAGAGCAGTGAGATCTGCTCCCACTTATCCACAAAATGTGCACCAACTAGTGGAGCTGCTGCAGCTGACATGGGTTGGGTTGAGTTGAGTAAGGAGGATGTTTATTGCCTTGTAGAATCTGTTCACTGATGTCATAAAGCCATGATCGCCCAAAAAAGGTGGACCGATCCATTATTGAGTAGGTGTTCCTAATACAATGATCACTCAGTGTACATAACATAAACATGGTAAGGCCCTCACTGAATATTCTACTTAACATTTGGTACAATGGGAGAGGAGGAAATATCTAAAGAACCGTGAAACTTCACTAACTTTGGATCAGTTGAATTGCAGGAAACCAGAATTTACAGCCATAATGCAGAAGTGAAAATGTACCCCCATATAAAATGATATCTCTGGGATTACTTTCGTAGTCGCATTCATAGAGATCAATGTACATAGTTCACCCCATAAGTAGCACAACCAAATCATCATTAAAATAATAGGTTATACGATGGGAAACATTCAGGTCAGATAGGACCCTGATGGTGGCCATACACATTAGATAGTTGCAGTTGACAACTATCTTGGCCAACACCCCCATACACATGTATGTGCTCTGAATGTAGAGGGAGGAGAAAGTCACTGTCAGACATCTCCGGAAACTGCTTATAAAAAAAGATCGGATATTGAAATCCAACTTGGATCCTTCGGATTCCTATCTCCTCCAACAATTGGGGGAGAATTGGGAGGACCTACTACACATTAGATGATACAAGAATTGTATTTTCAGTCATTGAATGGAATTCTTTATTGTCTTCATCTAGAAGATGATGATGTGATCTGTGGTTAGTGCTATTGCCTTGCAGTGCTGGGGTCCTTGGTTCAAATCCAACCAAGGGTAACATCTGCATGGAGTTTGTATCTTCCCCCTGTGTTTGTGTAGGTTTCCTCCCACAATCCAAAACACACTAATGGATGAATATAGATTGTGATCCGCCATGGGACAGGGCCCAGTGCGACAATCTGTGTACAGCCCCGCAGATTACATATGTGCTATATAAAGAAGTTCAATGTCTACTGCAAAGATCTTTAATATGGTGAAGATTCACAAAGTATAAGCTTTATATTGATGAACCTGTTTTACCCCTTTAAGTTGAGTAACACAAGTCCTTTTCTTAAGACAGACTGTCCTTTGTTCGTTTTAGTCTTTTATATTAATATTCTCCTGGACTGAAGATAAATCCGGGTTGAACTGGAACTACCTGCAATGCAGAGGCTTTAGCGGATCTTATGTAATCTGCAAAGCACAAGCATCAGTCACTATAGCTGGAGTTTATAGTAGGGATAATGTTGGAGCCGGAGATTATAGTCCTAGTATTGCCATGAATTCATCCTCACTGCTGATTATATTACTATACGTAGCCAAAAAGACAAGGCAGGCAGCAAACTCAGCAGCGGAACATTAAGTGTCGTCATTTAAAAGCATCTTTTGTGAGAAATACTCTTAAAAGGGGTTTTCTTATGAACACAACTCCTAGCAAATGGACCGACTATTTCCCAGCAATGACCTGGGATAGGGCCACTATACATTTTGTATTCCACGGACATTCAACTGAATGGGCAACTAAACCGAATGGCCACTCTTTTCGAGACACCTGCCCTTTCATGATCTCAAAATTAGACATGTGACCCCCAAGTGCAACATAAAATCAGTTCCAATGTGAATCCACAGTAGAGTGAGAAAATCTGGGTGACTTTAGGGTTCTTTGCAGGGGGCGATTATCACCCGAATTCAGCTAATTTGGGCGATGAATGTCCCGTGTACATATGGCTGTCACCAGGGCATTGAGCAAGAAATCACTCACTTGTCGGAGTCACTTTGTTTTTAGCGGAAGCAACTATTGACCCGTGTAAACTGGAGTCGCTCAATGGTTGAGCGACTCCTGTTTACTGCAATGGAGATGGGCTGCAACTATTCCGACTCGCTCTACCTCCATTCACTTGAAAGACTATCGCTCCTGTGTAAGCACAGCAGTGATAGTCGGGCGGCAGTCTGTGGGACAGCTGTTGGGTTCTTGACAGTCGTCTCGTGTGAAGGGACTTTTTGAACAAGGTTTGGGCATCGGTGCTAGACTAACCGGAGCCAATTCATCAACAATTACCATTCTTGTGTAACAGTGTCAAGAGTAGATGGAGAATGGTGAGATTGAGGAAAAACATCCAGCAAAAGGGGGTCCTGTGGACATAGACAACCCATCGACAAGAGGTCGGAGGAAGAATCGTTCTGACACACTGGCAGCGCACAGTTAAGCAAATTGCAGAATACAATGCTGATGCTTAAACAAAGTGTCCAAGCCTAGAACTTATCGTTTTTTAGCACAAATGAGCTGTAGCAGCGCACAACCAGCTTGAGCGCCATTTGCTGTCTAAGGCCTCTATCACTGAAGCGTCATTTGGGTGCGTCAAAAAATCGCATCAAAGAGAACCTATACGGTTTCCTATGGGTTCTTTCAGATGAACACTTTTTTTAACACACCTAAAAAATTAAAGGGGTTGTCCCGCGCCGAAACGGGTTTTTTTTTTTTTTAAACCCCCCCCCCCCCCCCGTTCGGCGCGAGACAACCCCGATGCAGGGGTTAAAAAAACCACCCGCACAGCGCTTACCTGAATCCCGGCGGTCCGGCGTCTTCATACTCACCTGCTGAAGATGGCCGCCGGGATCCTCTGTCTTCATGGACCGCAGGGCTTCTGTGCGGTCCATTGCCGATTCCAGCCTCCTGATTGGCTGGAATCGGCACGTGACGGGGCGGAGCTACACGGAGCCCCATAGAGAAGAGGAGAAGACCCGGACTGCGCAAGCGCGGCTAATTTGGCCATCGGAGGGCGAAAATTAGTCGGCACCATGGAGACGAGGACGCTAGCAACGGAGCAGGTAAGTATAAAACTTTTTATAACTTCTGTATGGCTCATAATTAATGCACAATGTACATTACAAAGTGCATTATTATGGCCATGCAGAAGTGTACAGACCCACTTGCTGCCTCGGGACAACCCCTTTAAGTGTCAAAAGGCTTCTCTCTGTCTAAGGGCTCATACCCACTTGCGATTTTTTTCTTCCCCTGCGATGCGATAGCGATGATTATGAAACCAATGATTTTCAATGGCTTCATACTCATTTGTGATGTTTCAGCAGAGCTTTGCATCGCAGAGAAGAAATCTACAATATCGCTCAGTGTCTTCAATGGGGCCAGCGGCAGCAACGCTAGCCCCATTGAAAGCATAGGGAGAATACTGCGGACTTCTGCACAGCTGTGACAGCTGTGGCAGGAGTTTCCGTCATCTCCGCTGGGCCCGGTGACTGATGAATAGCTAAGCGCTGCCTGTAATTGGTTGAGCGCTCAGCCAATCAGCACAGCCCTTTCGGGAGGTGTGGATTTTTAAATTCCTGGCTGCTGAAAGTGCTGGACAGCAGTACAGGGGAGCCAGCGGGGGGTGCGTCTAAGCGGCGGAGAGGTGAGTAAAGATTTTTTTAACCAGCTAAGGATGATTTTCAGGGAAGGTATTATATTTCAAGCCCTTCCCCGAAAATCAGGCTGCGGGGGTTGCCACAAAACCACTGCTTTCAATGGGGCCGGCAGCAGCACCGACCCCATTGAAAGCAATAGGAGAATACTGTGGACTTTTGCGACAGCTGGGACAACTGTGGCAGAGGATTTCTTCATCCCCGTGGTCCCCGCGGGGATGAAGGAAACTCCTGCCATAGCTGTCACAGCTGTGGCAGAAGTCCGCGGTATTCTCCCTATGTTTTCAATGGGGTTAGCGCTGCTGCCGCTGGTCCCATTGAAAACACTGGCGATCTCACAGCATTTTTCTTGCACTGTGAGGCGAGTGTTTTCACTTGCTTTCGCAGCACAAGAAATAAAAACACCAGTGGGTGTGAGCCCTAAAGATAGGACTTGTCCTATCTTTTAACGGGACAACATCGGTGATTCCATAGACTCCCATGGGAGACTATGCGAGCCGGATGGCAAAAGGATGGGGAGGGAGTTTAACACTGCGGAGATGAAGGGAGTCCCTGCAGAGATAAAGGTAGTCCCTGTGGGGACGAAGGGAGTCCCCGCGGCAATTCCCTTAATTGTCCTGGTAGCCAAGGGATTTTGGGATTGCGGCATCGGTGCACTGCAGAGCATTGCAGTCAGCTGGGTAAAATCACGAAAACCAAGTTGCAGCTATTCTTCGTTCACACGATTTAATGCTCTGATAGCTGCAACAAGACTCCAATGGTCAAAAAAAGCAAAAAGAATTGTATCACTGAGAGTGGAAAAGCAACCCCTGGTCAGATGAATCTAGATTTCTGTTCCACCATGTTGATGGAAGGGTCAGAATTTGGAGCAAGCAGCATGAATTGATGACCCCTTCCTGTCAGCTGGTCAGAGCTATCTTGCAGAATGATTTCAAGGCCTAGTGGAATCTATGCTGCAGTTCCGAAGATCATAGGAGGTGTAAGGTGCTATTAGATGGGAGTCTCTAATAAGGTGGCTGCTCAGTGTATGTAATGCATGAATCCTTTTGCAGTTTCACTCTCCTCCGTCTGAAACGTTGAGGGAACTCGTGTATTAAAAAGAAACTATATTGTGTAATAGCTGTAACATTTACTGATTGAGTAAGAATGGAAACTGCTGATTTTTGTAAAGCTTCTACAAACTCTCTGAAGTAGTTCGCACTGTATATAATGTGACCAAACTAATCATTACATTCAATCAATCACAGGAGATGGCTTTACATGTGAAAGAGCGGATTAGAGAAACGCCCTAAAGGTAGATGATTAGATAGTGATGTGGCTCTAACAATAGTTAGTTTGTCTCAACAGGTCATGGTTTCGGGACCTCCTCAGTATTTGGTCTCTTTCACATGGGCGGTGTTTTTTTCGGCCGGCCACATCGTGGCCAAAAAACACATGAATGAGAAAAAACCGCAACCAAGTCACGACTAAATCTTGCGTTTTCTCACCTGTTTATATATATACGCCGCAGCACAGAATTCTATTGGCCATAGAGACATAGTTAAGCAGCGCTAGCCTTGCTAAAGTCCCTCCTCCTCCCTTTGCCAACAGCTCCCGGCAATAGAAGCTCCCATAGAAGCCTATAGGAGCTGCCAAGAAAGGGAGGGGGAGAAAGTTTAGTGGTGCTAGCCGCCGCTAAACTCCCACCCCCTCCCTTTGATGGCAGTTCTTCTTCGCGGCCAAAAGATAGAGCCAGACCTATCTTTTCCGGCCTGCGTCTAAAATTGGCTGCCGGATTCGGCAGCGTATATGCTATCTTTTCCAGCCGGCTGATTTTACATGCCTAAACATCTCCCATCTGAATGAATGCATTGAAATCCGAAGCTTCAGATGGCTGCGATCTTTGCCCAAAATAGCTGCGATAAAATGCTCATGTGAATAAGGCCTTAGCCTGGCTCCCACGAATGCGTAGTCACAGCATACTACGTGTACAGGTTTTGCCCGGGTAACATGCTGTACCAATCTCCCATAGACTGCCATGTTGTCGCTTGCAATGAGAGGAGGTGGGACGGAGGCGGGGCTAAGTTCTGGGAAATAGCTCCTCCCCTGCCCTGCCTCTCCTCATTGAAAATAGTGCAGGGGGGTAGAGAGGAGGCAGAGAGGGGGCAGGAGCTCAGAGCACTGCTCCCGGCTCTTCCAGCCTCCTCCTCCTGCAAAGAGGGATGCCGTATATCGGCCGGCATGAATACGCGACCGATATAAGGTCGTCTGAATGCGCCCTAAGTCAGAGACTTGATCGGCGTCCAATAGGCTTCTATTACACAGCAGCATTTCTTCCCTACAAAACGCAGGTGGAGAATGCAGATTGCATCCAGCACCGAGAAGTTCAGGTGCCGGCTGCAATCAGTGTAGCTCCACCTGCATTTTGTAGGGAAGAAATGCTGCTGTGTAACATTTGTTCAATGAGATGATAGATTCTTCTATGAGCATAAAAAAACACATCATAGTGAAAAGAAGGCGAATCTGAGTGCGGTGTGAACAACTGGTGACCTAGAAAGGTATTTTTTTACAGAACTTTTAAATGAAGAATATTTTTCAATATTTTCACTGCCAGAAGTCATAATTTATGTATTTCTACCCACCAACTATTGTTTGCCATTGACCACATGGTCATGAACAGTAGATTCAGTTAGTAGGTTCACGGAAGCACCTGACAGTCGTCCCAGTGATTATCGCTTGTGTACTTTCACACAGGAGCGATGATCACTCACTGAATGGAGGTGGAGTGCACTGGAGATCTCTTCTGGTCGCCCACCTCCATTCACCATAAACAGGTAGTTGTTCATAGGTGAATGATTGGGCAATTTTTTGATCTGCCTGCACTGAATGATGAACGATAAGTAAACAAATCATTGCTTGTCATTCAGTTGCTGGCAGCATTTAGGCTGGGTTCCCACGAGACGGAAATCCCGCGGCTTTGTCGCACTGAAAAGCCGTGAGATTTCTGCGGGAGAGCCGCAGCTTCAAAACCCGTGGCAAAACGCGGGTTTCGGAGCGGTTCAGCCGTTGGCATTATGTTGTGGCTTTCTCTCCCCACAGAGAGGAGTGAAGCCACAACGGAAATAAAAAAAGAATTAACATGCTGCGTCTTTCAATTTTGCGACAAACCGCTGGTTCCACCCGACTTCACCACGACGGATTGTCCACCCCGTGTGGACAAGATTTCTGCAAAATTTTGTTGACATGGCGGCAAATTCATTCCATGTGAACCCAGCCTTACATTGAACAATTATCGTTCAGTTTTGCACCATCCAGTGATGAACTGAATGATAATCGTTCCTTGTAAAAGACCGATTAATTCTAGAAAATTAGTTGTAACTGTAATAGTGTTAACATCAAAGTCTTGATTTCTTTCCATTGCCTTTTTAGGGATCTTTCACACAGGACAGAATATTCCATAACAGTGCTGCAGAATATTCAGCACCATGATGTACGGATTCCGGTGTGGAATTGAAAATAGCAGAATTCTGCATCAAAACCTGCAGTTACTAGTGCTGATTCAGGGATGACATATTCCGCAACATTGTTGCAGTGTTCCGCCCCCTGTGAAAGGTCCCCAGAATGTTTACATTATACTCCCTACTGTAATCTTGGTTTGTTTCCTAAACACTGCCCTCCTTGCCTGGCTTATTTACCCTGTTCCCGCAGCGGCTGGTCACGTGACCCGGGCAAAGGACACTGATCTTAATTATGATGTTAATTGTGATGTTTTGGAAAGGCCAAGAAGCTGCAGTATGTACATGTGTTCAATAGACACATATTTTTGTTTTTTCAGTTTCTAATCCGGACATCACAATGTTGTGTTTCGGGTAAAAACAGACAGAAAAAAGTCCTGTACTTGGACTGGAGAAAAGCATCTGAAATATGCAAGCAAAAGCTCGATTATGTGCGGCATTCTATTATTCCATATGTAGAGCTTTACAGGAGCACAGAGGAGCCGCTGGAGTGTATTTCATTACAGTATGATGTTTACATTAGAGGTCATTTTTTCCACATGTTGGATAATTTATTTGTTTCAATGTTCTTTTTTTAATTAAGCTTTTTAAGAGCTGGTACAGAGACTTATCAGCACCGACAGCGAATCTTCACTATCATGTGAGCTGGGAAAACGGAGACAGTTTCAGAATTATCAATAAGAAAACATTAAAGGGATTGCTTTGTACCAGCTTTTAAAGTTATAATGTAGCCACAGGATAAGGCTTCATTCACACATGCGTATATTGGCCACCCTATATCACACCCGGCTGATATTCGCTGCCCATCTGAATGCATTGGTTTATGATGCATCAGTTCAAATGGGTGTATTCCCATGGTGTAAAAGTGGCTGGCCAAGATAGCGCATAGGCATTTCGGCCGGGCACTTTTACGTCGGCCAGAAAAGATAGTTCAGGAACTATCTTCCTGGCCGGAATATGGCGGCGGCTTTCATAGACTCCTATGTGAGCCTATGGAAGCTGCCGGAGAAGGGAGGTGAGAGGGAGTTTTGCAGCATATCTGCTAAACTCCCGCCCCCTTCCCTCTGCTCTTTGCCATTTGTTTGCAATGGGAGGGGGCAGGAGCCAGTTGCTAAACTGCTGCCCCAACCCGCCACCTCCCATTGCTGGCTGCCAACAAGGGGGGGAGAGGGGGTGGGAGCTTAGCACACCAGCAACCGCCAATTTCACTTTCCGAGAGCCGGCTAGGGAGCAAAAAAAGGAAGGCAGTTTAGCAGAGCTAAACTGTATCCCCCCCCACCCTTCCCCCCCCCCCCCCCACACCCAACGGCAATCTGGCCTCGGCATATATATAACGGACCCTGGCCTTATGAACGGTCGCACAAAAGGCAGATTTCACATGATTTTCGGTCATGTGGCGGCCGTGAAACAGCCGTCCGAAAATAGCTAAGCTCGTGTGAAAGAGACCTAAGAAATAACTTTGTGATCAGCGCAGGTCCCAGCAATCAAACCTCCACCAATCACAAAGTTATCCCTTATTCTATAGTGAGCGGATATCTTTGAAAGTTGGCACAAACCTTTAGGCTGCCTGTCCACGGAGATCTGCCGCGGGAGATCTCTGACAGATCTATCTGACAGATAGACTCACTGTGGAGAATTGCGGCATGCCTCGATTTAGATCCCGCAAGCGGAGAATCGCTATGATTCTCCACTTGTGGACGCCGGCCCTACGCTTTCCATAGCAACGCTATGGAAAGCTTCACACTGCGCGATTCGTCGGCGATTTACCGCCGGCGAATCATCACCCGTGGACAGGAGGCCTTAAGCACATTTAAGGGTTGCTCTCTATGAGCTAAAGTGGAAAATGTGCGAACAAGCAATGGTTCCTGCTCTGGAAACCTGTCCATATATAATTGTGTACTACTAACAGCCTGTACTTTCCAGACTCTGTTGATAGCTGCAGTCCCACCCGGTTTACGGGATGCGACGGGCTGCAGCCAATAACAGAGCTCAGCGAGGCTTTTACCAATATGCTGTAACTCGGACAACACCTTTAATGTACAATATGACATACTGAAAACCGGTTTGACATTTTTAAGTGGGTTGAAATGTACAAAACAACATTTGGGTTTTGCTTTTATGGTGCAGCAGAAATGACATGTTAACTGTATTCTGTGTGTCCGTGTACATGGGGCGATACCACAAGTATACCGTTTCTAATGTATTACTACTTTATAAAAACTATATATAAATATAAAATAATTAGTTATTTTTATTCTTTTTAGTCCTTGAACTTGTGGTTACTTAATCACTTGTTACAGTACACTGCAATTCTTCTGTACAGCAGTATGTTGTGAATTTAAATGTCTACTAAACCCCGCTTCTAGGCTCGAGGCTGCCATGTGAACCCATCAGCAACCTGCTAGGTGCCTGGTGGAGTGGTCAACATTGACCACAGCATCTGAGTAGTTAAATGGCCGTGATAGGATCTAACAGGTAGTAGCTGTGTGGAACAGCTGGTACTCATCGGGTTCAGCTCCTGTGCCTACTACTCCATATACCACCTGAAACCACCCTCCGTACATTTACAGCAAGTGTTTGTTAAGGGCTTAAAGAAAAATCACCAAAAAGATGTTTTGCATAAAAATGTAATTTAAACAGATTGTTTTCTAATGACACATTCCCCTAAAGTTTTTTTTAAACTTTTTCTTCCTGTCTCTGAAATGAAAACATCTTTAAATTGCCAGTATGGACATTAAATAAAAACCAATCTTGGTCCTGTACAAATGCAGTAAGTAGTCTAAATCCTACAAGGAGAATCACGACTTATACTATTGATAGAGTTCCCCTTTAATACCTGATTGGCTCTTTCATTTGAATGGATCCAAACTTTTCACATTTCACCTACTCAGTTTTCTACACATACTTTCTATGTAGTAGGGTTTTGATCCTATTTTGATTATGATTCCCACAAGTATATGCTAGTTAGTTCCATATGTGGCAGTAATACATCTATCTGCCTCTATATTATGCATGCACACTGCTATGGACCAATACATTTATCGGGGCAGACAAGAGAAGGAGAAAGATCTCCAGAGACATGGATTGCTATCAGCTTTGGGCACCATAGTTTAGTAACAGCGATGAGTCAGGGACCAGCCTATTAGATGAACAGATGTTACATGTTAAGAGCACAAGGTAATAATATATACACGTACTGCCCATGCCGTAATAATACCTACATAATCAATGTGATAGAAAGGTCAGGCGTGGTGTTAAGGAACATAGAGTGTGCAGAAAAGACACATGTTTATGAGCTGGATGGTTATATTATCAGCATTTCACACATGATATTAATTATCAATGTGTAGAATAAGTACAAAACCATCTTTCTTCTATTAATTGTAGCTGTGGCTTATTTAGCTGCCCTTACTTTATATAATGGTGCAATGCTGTGTCAGGGCACCTTCACACTGGTGAGAAAATCGTGCGAGATTTGTGCACTGCGAGACGCACAAATATGAGCCCCATTCTTTTGAATGAGGTCATAGACATTAGATATGTTTTCCCGCAGAGCACCACAACGCGAAACTATGCAGGAAGCACATCGCAGCATGTTCTACCTTTCTGCGTGATCTCACATCGCAGCACCCATTGCTTTCAATGGGGCCGGCGGCAGTAGTACCAGCCCAATTGAAAGCCATGGGAGAACTCTGCGGTCCTCTGCCGTGGCTGTAACAGCCGTGGTGGGGGATTCTCTTCATCCCTGAGGGGATGCAAGACTGTTTTTACATGAAAACGCCTCGCCTCTATGGGGCTCTCACATGGTGGCAAGTGCGATATGGGGCTGTGAATCATGGCCCGATATCGCACTCACCAGTGTGAAGGCAGCCTTAGGGCATATGAATGTCACAACACAGGGCCCCCCCGCTAGGGATTCCTCTCTATGAAACAGAACATAAAGTGAATCTGAATGGCCGCCATGTAATGTGGCCATTCTAGAGAAAATGTTCCACCGCGATGAGCAGATCACCCAACTGGCTTCTATACAAAAAGAGGTTGTCTTCATAGGACAACTCCATTAGTCCGGCTTCACATGGGCAATAAAAGTTTGTGCTATGTGGGAAACATCACGGCATGTTCTATCTTGTGCGTGCTCTCGCTTTGCATCCCCCACCAGTGGCAGCATCGCACCACACGCTAGGTACATGTGATGCGAGGTTTCCCATTAAAAACAATGGGAGGAACTCCACTATCCTGGGAGGGTTCCCTGCATCCCCAAAGTTATGCAAGGCTGTTTTCACCTGAAAACACCTTGCATCTTCAGGGAATCTCGCATGGTGGGAAGTGCGATATGGGGGCAGGATTTAAGGCCTCATACCGCGCTCACCCGTGTGAAGTTAGCCTTAGGGTGCTTTCACATGGACAGAATTACCCCGCCAGATGCACCACAAGCCTCAGTAAATTCTGCCTCCACAATCACATCTAGTGGTCTGTCCCACTAGCAAGACACTTCCTGATTACAGGATTCATAAATCCCACCTCCAGGAAGCAATGGCTCTGATTGGTTCATGGCCAATCAATACAGCACTCGATGAACCAATGTGATTGCTGTGATTGGTTTATCACGCACTGCATTGATAGGCTGAGTAGTGTTTGAGAACCAATCAGAGCCATCACTTAGTGGAGGTGGGATTTATGAATCCCGTAATCGAGAAGTGATCTTCTGTGGGCGGCCAAGACTGCAAGAAGCGCGTTGGAACTCAGGAGAGCAGCGGGAGGGTCCTGGACTGAGCCTGCAAGGTAATGTATTCCTTTTTTTAATGAAATGCAGCTACGGCTTATTTTCAAGGTAGGCCTTATATTTCAAACCTCCCTTCTCCCCCGAAAATCCTGAAAAATCAGGATAGGGCTTATTTTTAGGGTAATCCCACCCAAGATCATTTTCCCCAGGTTTGAACTTGTCCTCCCCAATAGTTTCCAACCCAAGGACTTTGTTACCATAGCTGCTGTGGACTCCCAGGGGAATCTTGCAAATCCTATTTCAATGTGTTCAAAATTGCAAAACCATGCATTTATCCATAAGATATCTATTTCCAAAATGCTCCGTTCTCCAGATATTGCAGATATTGATTCCTTTGCCCTCTGGTTGTTTACTGCTCATTGCCAGGAAAACAGACCATCTCTTCTATGGAAAGAAAAAGCAGAGCACTCGTGAGATCCAGGCCATCAGATGCAAGACTAGTAAACTATATACAGGGGCGTAACTATAGAGGATGCAGGGGATGCGGTTGCACCTGGGCCCAGGAGCCTTAGGGGGCCCATAAGGCCTCTCTTCTCCATATAGGGAGCCTAGTACTATGAATAAAGCATTATAGTTGGGGGCCCTGGTACAGGTTTTGCATTGGGGCCCAGGAGCTTCCAGTTACGCCTCTGACTATATGCCTACATGGTATACTGAGTTCTCACTTATACTCTGGCCATAATGATGGGGGATATACCCGCTGCTTAGAATTCAAGCCTGTGTGGAGTATCTCACTTTGGCCTTCCTTAGTAGATCCATTGATTTGCCCCTGGCACTTTTCCTCTCCTCAGTACATCAGTGAAATGTATTATCTGCCAGAAAGAAAGCAGAGCAGAGTGTTCAGCGCCGAACATCATCGCTGCAAGCCGACCGTCTAGCACATTGATTTTACGCTCATAAAAGTAACACTGAGTCATGAGGTTCAACAGCGACTCTTCTGTGCCCATTGTAGGGATCTTTTCATTTCTCCAACTCTGTCATACAACGGCGGGGTTTCTGCACCGCAGTGACCGTAAGACCGGGATCTGCTAAAACACACAAGTGATATCACTGGAAATATCTTCTTCAAATGACTTCCCTTATTTGTTTTTGGGAAGTGACATGATCCCTTATGGAGTTATTGGGAACATGTGAGGTTTACATGAAGCTTGCATCTACAAACAAGTCAAGGATGTCAACAGAAGGAACAAAAAGAATGAAGGAAACGGCGACGTTTGGCTGCAGACAGAAAACACAAATAAGTCTTTTGTTGCTTCCATCAGTGTTTATAAAACAAACACACTGACTAATGTTGTACAACATGCTGTGTATTAGCTCATGTTGTACCGCCTCGTCTGATACTGTCTATAAGACTTATCATGGGAGTGCCGCCCTGTAGGTTACATACGAGACTTCCGTTTTTAGTTTTTTACGTATTTTTTAACCTTATTATTTTACTTTTAATATTGTTAATTTACTCACAACATGTTTTGGTAAGGGTGAAGTCACACGAACATACATCGGCTCGGTTTTCACGCCGAGCCGATATACGTTGTCCTCGTGTGCAGGGGGGGGGGGAGGATGGAAGAGCCAGGAGCAGGAACTGAGCTCCCGCCCCCCTCTCCACCTCCTCTCCACTATTTGTAATGGGAAGAGGCGGGGCGGGGATGGGGCTAAGTTCCGAGAATTAGCCCCGCCCCCATCCCACCTCTCCCCATTGCAAATAGTGCAGAGGGGCGGAGAGGAGGCAGAGAGGGGGGCGGGAGCTCAGTTCCTGCACTTGGCTCTTCCATCCTCCCCCCCCCCCCCCTGCACACGAGGACAACGTATATCGGCTCGGCGTGAAAACCGATATACGTTCGTGTGACTTCACCCTAAAACTGTTTTCATATGTTTTCCAGTTTATAGAAGACTTGTCACTAGAGATGAGCAAGTATACTCGCTAAGGCACATTACTCGAGCGAGTATCTCCCCGCTCGTCTCTAAAGATTTGGGGGGCGGGGGAGAGCAGGGAGGAACGGAGGGGAGATCTCTCTCTCCCTCTCTCCCGCCCGCTCCCCCCTGCTCCCCGCCGCAACTCACCTGTCACCTGTGCCGGCCCCCGAATCTTTAGAGATGAGCGGGGAGATACTCGGCTAAGGCACTACTTGCTCGAGTCATGTGCCTTAACGAGTATACTCGCTCATCTCTACTTGTCACCTCTCCTGACATGTCTATTTTAGCAAATACTTGCATTTCCCATAAAATAACAATTGTGGAGCATCTTTGGTTTCAGGACATTTCATCCAATTTCCTTTATCCAATCCACACTTTGTCCAATTAGATTCCTCATCTAGTAAGACGTTTGACATTTCGCCATTGATACTTTATGCCTTACTTAGGAAAAGAGATGTGTGTTCTGCTCTCGAACATGTAGTCTATATGAAATCACTGTCTGAAGGATGACTTCGGATGTCACCACCTCTTGACCTAATACTGTAGTAAAAAAGTTGTAATTTCAGTGACATCATTACAGGTCCTGTAGTGCAAGCGCTGAAGGACCTGTGATGACATCAATTATACGCAGATCAACAGACATTTTAAATTAATAAATGAGCAAAAACAAAGAGGCCCATTAACGACAAAGTTCACTAAGTAACTGATATACTGTACATCTGTAATATTCGATTCTCATAAACACCTGTACTGTCCCACAACGAGAGTTCCTGCCACAACCCAGTGGAAAGTTGTCATGTGGTTGCATATTTTTCATATGCATAATAATACATATTCTTTGTACTTTGCATCGCACTACCTTATACTTGCAATACCAAACAGGCCTGGTCACTAAGGGGTTAAAATAAGTGGCTCAGAATCACTTTTGCGTTTCCAATGCTAAGTGCATAAAATTCAGGTTGGACATAGTGATATATAGGACAAATTGAGATTGGTCGAATTGCTCGCCCGGATGAGTTTTTCCTTGGACCCATGTATGAAAGGGCAAGAAATCTTGGACCAACTGCCCTCAAATCACATCTTTTCTTAGAACTCTACATTATGACTGCCTCTGTTATTCTTCATGGAAATGGATTAAAGAGGAACTGTCACATCTTCGGGTTATTTGGGATAGTTAAATAACTTTACAGCCAGGGTTCAGCTGACCCCAAATATTTACTTTTTTTTTCTACTCCCTTCTGTAGAAAATTGTGCAAACCCTGCACAATTGTCATTAGATATGGTTCCTGGCGCTAGTATTCAATCAAGTGCGCGGTCTCCTCCGCTTACTGTCAATAGATGACATCAGGTTTGATTGACAGTGATCAGTAGGGGCCACCCACTTGACTGAAGACTAGTGACAGCAGCCATATGAAAGGACTGTCGGCACAGGGGAACACAGTTGAGAAGAGAAGAAAGAAGTACATTGCTGAAGTCAATAAGAACTTGTAAATGTGAAGCTATGCAGCCGTCCCCGGCTGACCTGCGCACGTGACCGATCCTTTTTTAATACATTTAGCATTCTTTATTATTATTCCCATTGTCTATGAGACATTTGCCTATACTGGGTGACCATGTCAACACTGATTGGACAGTGTCAGAATACAAAGGCAAATATGATATTAGTAAATAGGAGTTTATAGAGCTGAAAAAAGACATATGTCCATCTAGTTCAGCCTATTACCTCCTGTCTCCAAACAGTCATGTCTATTAGCCCTGAACCATATGTTAATATTTTTTAGGACCCGATGATGGGACCTGAGTTGCAGCTTGGTGACTTCTTTTATATAGAACTACTTCCAGTACATCATTAAGTCCTATCAGTTGTGTTTTGAAGTAACGGTTTCCTGCCATATCTGCAGTCATTCGCTAAATTTGTTGCGGTCTGTTCAATCCGACATAATTGGCGTCTATTTTATAAATGAAAATTGGATGACATAAATTTTTCTTTGTCACCAAGGTCAGAACATTTTCTCCCTTTGCACATTGCTATCTTGTTATGTAAATAAGGTGTCATGATTATTGCTTCATTTACCAAAGCAATCAAATTCCCCGGATTGGTTGCTGTGGGACTCCTCAATCAGCCAGGGGTGGTAACGCTCTAATTAGTCATTGGCCTGTGATATTAATTTGTTACTTTATTGGTTTTACACCCGGGTCTCTTTACCCTCTCATTTGCTGCTGTTTGCACCCACTTTCATGTCTGTATGTTCTGACTTTCAGGTGGTCTTCTCGGCCCTGTGGGACCGGCCTTTCTCTTACTTTTCATGCTGCATTGCATTCAGCAGGGATGCAGTTTATTCCTGCACACTAATGCAGGATCTGTAGTACTGTGCAAATTCACTTGAATGGAGATGCGCTGACATTACTTGCACAGTGGGTAACCGGGAACACTTTATGGTAGAAATGGTCTGAAGAAACCTCTATCCCATTGTTTGCAGGATTAATGGGGTCCCAGAGGTTGGAGACTCACTAATTAAAATGTCCTAATAATTATGTTATGCGAGATATAAGATGGGAATTCACTTTTAAAGGGGTTCTGTCATTAAAAAAAAATCAATATTCACCTATTCCTCCCCAGGCAGACTCCTTAGCGCATCTCCTCGCTGATCTTCTCCAGTCCCCCGGGTCACCTCACTGCAAGCTGGCCGGATCCTCTTCTTCTTGTTTTGGAGTGTCCATTCTCTGCATTCTTCTTCTGGAAGGTCAGTGTAGATTATCTCACTTGGGACGTAACGTTCACTGCCTACGAAGGAATGCCGATCTATTGCTGAGTCTGCGTATGCGCGCTGTCTCGTCACGAGAGTTCATATACTATTGCAGAGAGACAGCACGCATGCACAGTCTCTGAAATAGCTCGGCACTCCCTGCTAGGCAGTGAACACTACGTCATTAGTGACTGATCTGCTAGAAGAAGAATGCCGGAGATGTATGCTTCATCACCAGAAGAAGAAGAATCGGCCGGCTGGAGGTGAGGTGACCCAGGGGGGCTGCAGCAGAGAAGAGAAGATCGTCAGGAAGAAGATGCAGTAAGTTGACTGCCTGGGGAGGAATAGGTAAGTATAGATTTTTTTTTCTAATGACAGAAACCCTTTAATGTGTGCAGTAAGCTTTATATGCAGCTATTAGAATACCAATGATATATTTTTATTGCCTAAGTGGTTAAATGGAGCTAAATATCAAAGACCAATCCTCGTCACATGTCCATTGTTATAAATGGCTATGGAAGACAGACGAGGAGATGAGAAATGTGTGTAGGAAATATTTACATAGTGAGGAGCGTGCGGATGGGGAAACCTGGACAGAACATATTTCAAGGAAGAGAAGGCATCTTCCTGTCATTCTTTCAGAAAGTACAGCACAGGAGATTAATTTTCCATTTTTTCTATACTCTGTGTGACTTGCATTTTTAGCGGTGATTAAGGCCTGGAGAGATCTGTTTTGTTGGTCTTTCTGCGCTTTGACGTCTGAAGGGTGACCCAGGCTTCTACATATGAAGGATATCATTCCAGCAAGCCTTGTACCACTGCTCATCTCACTATATACAAACACATCCTGAATTCTGCAGTGTCTGCTGCTATGATGTAGGTCAATTATCATGCCAGAGGGAAACAATGTTAGTCATAGCCAGTCTATTTCTCTCATCTCTCCATTGTGCCTCTAGGGAACCTCTATAGGTGTAGAGCGAAAAATAGTGTGGTACAGTGTTAGCCAAAAATAATCTATGTGATATTAAATACTCTTGTATAAAAAAGATAAAAGTTGTCACGGCTTGCCGGCCGTGTCGGAGGACTGGGCTGACGTCGCGGAGTCGGTCCTGGTCCTTGTGATCCTATTGCCGGCACATGCTGAGTGTCATTTCAGTGCTGGCAGCTGATGGGGACACCTTTTTGCTAGTATGTTGATAAGTTGGTCATCTGGTAGTTGTGTATCCCAGCCGGCCAATCGGCTTTCATTTCTAATACATTTATTCTGGCTCCTCCTCTCAGAGGACGCCGGTTATACTCTTGGTTTGAAGGTGTTCCTGGTCAAGTTGGTGATTTATGGTCTAGTCTCACGTCTCAGTTAGGATAAGTCTGTCTGGTGATTTTCTTTATCTGGGTGTTGTTATATCTGATCTCCTATACAT
The DNA here is from genome assembly GCF_035609145.1 of Eleutherodactylus coqui. Taxonomy (NCBI): domain Eukaryota; kingdom Metazoa; phylum Chordata; class Amphibia; order Anura; family Eleutherodactylidae; genus Eleutherodactylus; species Eleutherodactylus coqui. The sequence continues at coordinate 234,676,482 of NC_089840.1, read as the reverse complement.
TGTGGTTCATATGCTTGTGTAAGATCTAAGTTTTACCACATTCCCTGACACTATCTAAGGAGAGTTAAGGTTGCCACAGATTCCCTCTTCCCCTCATTGTTTTGTTTCCTAATTCAGTTTTTTATTACAGAGGTTATACAGGGCCTTGTGTGGTTCAGGGTGCTAAGGCAGCAGAATGCAGTCCTAAGCTCTCGCTCACGACCTGAAGGTTGCTGATCTCCTATACATTGTGGTTCATATGCTTGTGTAAGATCTAATTTTTACCACATTCCCTGAAAATTGTGAGTTCAATCTCCGCGTGGTTTAGGTAGCCGACTCAAAGTCGACTCTACCTTCCATCCTTCTGAAGTCGGTAAAATGAGCACCCAGCTTGGTGGGGGGTAATTAATAAATTACTTGAATGGGCTATGGAATAAATTGGAGCTATACAAATAACAAGACTGATTTATTTATTTACTAGAGATGAGCGAGCGTACTCGGTTCGGGTTCCCCAATGCTACCCCCGCTCCACCACGCCGCCCCCGCCCCCCCGAATCTTTTCGTCCGAGTAGTCAGTTACTCGGAAAAAGTGGTGCTCGTGTGCAAAAACACCCGAACCGAGTACGCTCGCTCATCTCTATTATTTACCTTTATTGGCTAAAAAACAAAAATGATATAGGCAAGCTTTTGAGGCTACTTAATACCTCTTCATCAGGCTTAACCTGTGATAACATGCTGATGCTGTACCAGGTTCCTTTAATCTACAAGAGGTCCTATTTTTCTCCTCTCTGGATACATATGGCTCAATAACTCTTCCATCTGGAGGAAATATGTGAACACAATGTGCTGCCTGACAACTTATTCTACTCACAGTGGGAGCGTTATTGCTGGGTGCAGAGTCAATTTAGAGTGATTTAGAGCCGTAACTCCATGCCCACTTTATGCCTGGAATATTATCAGCCGAAGTATTTCAGGTCGTTTAGCTTTAATGTTACACATATAACGGGCCGTTCTTTTGTAGAAACATGCAAATCAGCTCTAGGTGGAATAGGGAAGCTTTAACTACTTTTGGGAGTAGCTAGAAACACATCCCGAGAATGCGTGAAACAATGTATTTCACTTTGCTGATTACTATTGCTATTTTTATTATTTTATCATAAAGTTCTATAGATAAGTGAAAAATTTAGGCCGGTTTCACACAACCGAATTTGAATTGCAGATTCCTGGAAATATGCATAGATGCATAGACTTATGCAGTTCTGCTCACATCAGTGTGTAGGAATTGTGCAATCCGCGAGCGGAAAACAAAGAGCAACATGTTCTATTTTACTGTGTATATACGTGACATAGAGCCCATTGTTCTCCATGGTCACATATATAATTAAATTGCATATGGGCTCCGGATATCCATGTCAACATAAACAACAAAAAAGCCAAAACATAACCGCCTGTGTGAGTGTGTGGTCATGCGCAGTGCAATTTCGCAACAGTCCGCAGGCTTACGGCCGGGCTCACAGCTGTAATCAGCTGCAGGAGTCTCACTGCGGATTCCGCTTATAGCTGTGTGAGCACATCACTAAGTAGTCTTTCTTCTACAAGCATGGGAATATATATATTGTGATGTTCAAAATTGAAGAGGTATACTGGTATTCCCATGATTTAATTTTACGACATTTTGCTAGAATGTGGCAGTGATGGACATAGACAACTGAGGGCCCCCGTGAAAAATCATTATGTGGGCCCCCTTTCTCCAGCCTACCTGCCACTTACATCTTCTCCCATTTAAAATAATGATTGTAAAAAGTAAGTTTTGCAGTTTTTTTCTCTGGAAACCATGCAGTCTTATATTTCCATGCAATGAAAGGTAGTGTCCCTGGTGGTTTAGGGTAGTGAAGGGGTAATCCTAATATCTCTGGTGGTCTAGGATAGTTATGGGGTCAATGGTAATATCCCTGGTGGTCTTGAGTAGGGAAGGTATAATGTTAACATTCCCTGTGATTTAGGAGACTGAAAAATTTATTGTCAGATCCCTGGTGATCTAGGATAGTGAAGGGGGTTATGGTAACATCCCTGGTGGTCTAGGGCCATGAAGAGATTAATGATAGCATTCCTGGTAGTCTATGGCAATTAAGGGATTAATAATAAAATCTGCAATTGTCTAGAGCACTGACAGGGATAATGATAGCATTCTTGATGGTCTAGGACATTGAAGGGGTTACCTCCTTATGCTGCAGGCTCCAGGACTTCTTCCTCTTGCTATTTTAAACATGGGAGCCTTTGGGTGACCTATGACATTGTATGGCAATACAGTAGCATACAATACAGGTAAAGAATGGTTTCAAGAGCCATGGAACAACCGGCAAACCAAAACAAGGCTTGCAAAACCCAACAGCATAATAATGGGCACATTTTGGTCTTTGCTATAACCCTCCCTTCCATGTACGCCACTAATCGTAGACATTCCTTGAACTGAATGTATGGGAGATTTTGGATATTGTTCATCATCTCATACAGTTTTTTTCTTTTCAGATTCTATAGGTGGGACATTTCCAGCCTCCTCTCATCGATGTCATCACAAGCAGAAGCACTGCATGCCCATGCCACAATGTGGGGGATTAGTAATCAGTCCTCTCCTTTTCCATCCTCATGCCAAGGGATCCCAGATCATGATGGACACCACACAGAAAGCAGTAAAGAGGCAGGCTAGCTTCTGTAACGCCATCACCTTCAGCAACAGACCAGTAGTCATACATGAACAAGTGCGGCTTAAGGTACGTTCCTTTTCTTGCTAGCATTAGCTACACAACGCAAATACCCAACTGGTGGCTAGAGTGTAGTGCGCCCAATCTCATCCCATGGCACCTAGTCTTGGGAGTTTAATTATCGTAAACCTATCAGTAATCATTTATTATATAGCTGTTAGATAACAGGATTGGGCACAATATCTATAATTCTGGAACCCTAGTAGGACGCATCAATCAGGCTTGAACAGAGGTTTCACAATTTAAAAGTGCAGACTCAGCAACCTGCTCTGCTGAGAAAGAGCGTTCAACTGTAATCAGAATGACCGAAAACGAAACAATAAAGTGAAATTCCCGGTGTTCGAATTCTAACGTGACATTGTACCAGCGCAGATGGAACGTCGATGACCCTTTCTATCAGCTGCAGCACTTGAATGAAGTGATTTGTCAGAATTACCAAACTGAAAATGGGCATAGCATCTCTATAATAGTTAACCCTAAAATGCCACTCATTCCTCTGTCCTCTCATGTTTTCTACTGAGCATTGATCCCCAGCTAGTGGCTTCTGTACACAAATGTGTCATTTTATTAAATATTATAAATATGTTGCCACTTTTTCCTATGATCAGAAGCTTCTCTCTTCCCTTCCTATCATTATTATAGATAGAGAACGAAGGACACATTTTAGCAGACCGCTGAGTGACAGCATGCTGCTCATATGACAAGGTTTTCTTATGTAACTGTGTCCTATTCTGTTTGCACATATGAGAAGAGATGGAACATCATCAAAGGGTCTTCTGTATACAGCTGCTGTGTTTACGGAGCGTTCAGCTGGTATACAGGTGAGCGGTCCATGCAGAACACAGCTGGAGCGCTGTCTTCTGCATACGGTTGCAGTCACACACCCGGGCACAGGAGCCTAAGGGGGCGCAAAAGGTCTTCTTGCTCCATATATGCAGACCACTCCGTGTCATCTCCGAATGAACCCAGGCACAGGGAAAATATTGAAATATTGTCTATTCACCTCAATCTTGAATTGAAAGATGACTTGTTATGCCTGTTGTAGTGACAGCCTCACTGACACTATTGACAATCTTTTTTGCTCCCCCCCCCCCCCCCCCCCCATTTGGGCAATCCTTAGATTTGGTTCCTGAATGTGTAAAAGTGGTCAGTGCCCACCCCTCGCAAATTGGATATCATCAATGGGACCACCAACTTTATACAGTACCAGGAGACAAATCTAAGGATACCTAGATGGGCAACAAAAGTGAGTTGGGAGAAAAGAGCAAAAGTAGTGTCGAGTCGGACTGGAGTTGAAAAGCTGTGCAACTGGCCTCACTGACATGGAGTGAAACAGTCTGGACATACTGTAGCACTATATTCTGCATTTAGTACATATTGTGCCATCAAAAAAAATACTCCTATAGAATATTTCAGATTATTCGCAAAGTCCATGACCTGACTGACTTCTGATGCTTTGGTAACAGCTGTGAGGGCTGCAGGATCTTGTGGCTGCAAACCAGAATCCTGATAAAATACAAATGCAAACAGAAGACAAAGTCAGATTCTTACATATTTCAGGCTGCTTGAACCCTTAACCCTTACCAATCCACTGTCTGACCTCTGAAGACATTATGATTTAAGGCTGTACAGCTCTGATGTTGGAAGACGTCCGTCCGGGTTCTCTTACTGTATATTGCCAGCCTCTCTGCTGTCGGAGCCTATCCAACGTGTCACCTCATGCAGTACTGGCTTTAGCCAGCAGATAGCGCCGCTGTATAACGGCAGAAAAAGAGCAAGCCCCCTAGGAAAACCAGGATACAAACTGGATTGCAAAGGGTTAATGACTAAGATGGTGATCTCCCATAGTGGTACAATACAGTAGCACACCAATTGCCAGATGGGGGTTCCTAAGTTCCCCATTCCTCCTTATCACCCAACCCCTGTGAGGGAGAGTTTGAATGGTGGCTCCAGTATGCGCACTCAGCCTCCGGCAGCCCTATAGATTCTGAATGCAAAGGAACAGGAAACTCGGGACTCCGTTTCAGTGATCATGTATTTATCACCAATTCTATGGATAGATGATAAATGACCTTAGTATGAAACCCGTTTAATAACGGAATTCCTCTTTTAAGCCTTTCTTATTTGAGACCTATCGATAATTTATATCACATTTTAATGTGTCCTGTAGTTCAGTTCTTGATTTTCAAGAAGTCTGCTTGATATTCAGAGGGTGAAAACATTTCTCCCGGTCTTATCCAAATGATATATTTTCAGCTTCACAATATAAACAATGTTTTTCTTCACTGACAGCAAGCAGATAACTTGAAAACATTTGTTTAAAAAGTTGTATAACTTTTCGTTATAAAAGTTTTATTAACATGAATCTGGAAAACCCCTGTAGGGTTTTAAATGGGGAACTTTCCACATAGCCTTAAAGGGGATGTCTGAGTTATTTAAACTGTAGTTAAATGGGACCCCCATGGTCAAAAATAAAAAATGTAATACTAATACTCCCCTCTCTCGGCTCCCTGCTGTGTCCAGCACTGCTTTCTCTGGTCTCCCTTCTGATGTAAAGTTTACAGGCTGCAGCAGCCTTTGTGTGGGTCATCACAGGCTGCTGTAGAAGTTCAGTTGATTGCTGCACTCTGTGATTGGCTACAGCAGCCAGTGATGTCTCGTACACAGGCTGCTGCAGCCTGTAGACGTTAGCCAGAGAGGAGACATGCAGCGGCGGTGCTGGACACAGCAGTAAGGCAGGAAAGGTGAGTGTTAGCTGGTTTGTAATTTTTCAGCATGGGGGGACCTGTTTAGCTACAGTTTAAATAACTCGGACAACCCCTTTTAAGTGTCAGTAAGTTTATTCATACTTTAATAATAAAACATGTGACTAAGAACTGTTTCCCCTAAATCTGACTGTACTGCACCTTTCCACCTCATCTAGCAATGACATGGGGTCATGCCACTATAGAGCCTCCAAGTAAATTACCATTCACGGCGAAAATATTCTGGCAGCTTTCGCTTGTCATTCTGGTTCGGGATATGTTAATTTTCTTTGCTAAATTGGCATGAAGAAAGAAAACACATCTGGCCTTTACTGGTTGTAAAAATCTGCAAGTGAGGGTAAAATAGTGTACACAATTTATTTTGTGAGAGAAACCACACTCATAGACAGCTCGCAGTCCTGAAACTTCACGCCTGGCTTCCTTCATTTAAATTGAAGGAAAGGATACGTATCGAACAAGCATATTTGGACCAGCCGCGATGATTGCGGCTAAAGCCTGTCAAGTCCCATTACGTGCAAACTCTTTGTCTTGGCTGGCTATCCTACAAAAATAAACGGATTTCAAAAGTCGACGGTGTCACCATATTGTTATACGTGATTTCTTATGGTATCTGACAATCAAAGTATACAATCAGCCGACTTTTTATATGTACACGTGGTCTTTTTTTATAACCTATACATTCACATTTTACAGGTGGAGCTTATATTTAGGTAATATCTGGTTATATGAGGAATTCAACACCCACAGGCACGGGCTGTTGTCACATAAAGGAATTACTGTGCAATAGGTTTTTTTCTGATTCATTACTTATCATTTAAAGGGAAACTGTCATCAACTTTTACAATAGTAAACTAATTTTTCCATGGTTCTTTATATAGGCATACCGAAGGAATCGTTGTTTCAAAAATGTCCTCGACATATGTAAATCATGCAGACCAGTTTAGTGGGCCAGCTGGACCTGCTGTTTTCTTCATAGGCTTTTCCCCTATTTCTGCCCCTCTCCTATGATCCAAAATAATAGGTCAGCACGCAAAGCTTCCATAAAACGGCTTTTCTATATTTTTTTCATTGCAATTAAAAAGATGTTACAATATAACAGAGATGAGTCTCCAATGTGCAGCAGACAGGCGGAAGGAAGGTATACGACATATCAAGTTCATAGAATAATATATAAGTTCAAAAATACATGTATGCAAAGCCATATATCAACAATCATATATGGTTTGTTGATATATGGTTTTGCATACATGTATTTTTGAACTTATATATTTTTCTATGCAATTGATATGTTGTATACCTTCCTTCCGCTTGTCTGCTGCACATTGGAGACTCAACTCTGTTATATTGTAACATCTTTTTAATTGTAATGAATAAAATATAGAAAAGTTGTTTTATCGAAGCTTTGCATGCTGACCTATTATTTTGGATTGCGTGTGTGGCAGAGCATGTGGTGCTGGTTGTGGGATGCAACTGTGATTCATTAGACTACCCTAGGGCCCGTTGACCGGCGCATGCATAGATGAACGTGGTTCTTCTGCCCACAATAGAGGAGCTCATATGCGCCTGTCAGTGGTGCCACAAGACTTTGAAGTGCAGCGTGGGTGACGTACCAGGAGAAGAGAGAGGAGGATATATGGAAAGAGCCTGCAAACAAGAGAGTCGGTCTGGCCAACTGGACTGTTCTGCATGATTTACATATGGCAAGGGAATTTTTGAAATAATGTTGCCTCAGGTATGCCTATATAAAGAACCATGAGAAAATTAGTTTTCAAAACAGATGTAGGTAATAATTCTAGCACTGGGCTTAGTTTACTATAGTAAAAATTGATGATAAGTTCCCTTTAAAGCGAATGTCAACTTTTTAACAGAATTTGTTCTTAAGTCCAACATTATGTGCTGATTAAGTTCACCGCCATCTTATCGCCAAATCTAACTTCACTGGCTGGCAGGGGATGAAAAATCACTTCTAATATCCTCTCTCTTCCTAGTGAGCCTATATACCTTCACAATGGGATTCCAAAGTTATCCAGCAGAGAAGAGTCATCTGGCTGAGAGGAGTCATTCTAATTCATGAGCTAACCATGCCCCTTTTTTCTCTTGATAGAGAGCTCATCTCATTCGCCATTACACAGGAAGGCCTGTCTATTAGGAAAAAGTGGTGTAGCTGATTGGGCAATGACATGAAGCGTAGATGACAGACAGGACACAGAGTCCTGCCACAGGCAGTGTGATGACATTATTGCCTTGCGCCACCTGTGGGGGACCGAAAGACTCTGCAATGATTAAGAGTTAGTAGGGTAGGGAGATTAGTAGGATAGGGAGTCTATGCCTTCCTGCTCAACTGTAGCTTTCAACTTTATCTGTGTCCTGCAGACCTGATACATTTGAGTGTGGCCCAAAAATCTGCAGGACCAGGTGGGCTGCAACATGAATGTGCCCAGGGTAGCTGCCCTCTTGCCCACCCGTTTTGTCTGTTCTTCACTGGAATATTACGCAGGGTAGCAGTAGGCAGCAGAGGCTTAGAAGCTTCTGATTTTCATAGCAAGCATGACAAATGATATCTTCTTTCAATGGCAATGAAAGATCCATTTGGTAAACAGCTGAGTGATAATGATTTTAGTGATTAGTCATACCAGAGCCAACCATGAAAGATGTATAGTAACAGCTTTGTGCAGTCTTCTCTGATAACACATTGCCCTTTACTTTGTATCATTTGTACATCACCAGGAAGTCAAGTTTTTCAGTGGATGCAATTGTCGAAAAGCAAACACCAAATGATCACGAAAGATTCATTCCAGTAACCCGTTACTTGATAGAACTAGTATAATCAAGGTGTAATATCAAGTAGCTTATACAAAGGGGTAATATGGCACCAATAGATTTTTGTGGGATTCTATTGAACCTCTGGTTGGCCTCATATTTCATATAAAGTGTTTTTCTGTTGGAATCTATGGGAAGCTGACAAAGAAACTCTGTATTAAGTTCCATCAGAGTACTAATTCTTCTATAGACACCATATAGTGGCACATAGAGTGTGCAAGAGACCTTGCAGTGGGTGGGCCACCTTGGTCCTTTTGCCTACTTGACTTCACATCTGCATCTTATTATACAAGGATGGATTTAAACAGTGTCTTCAGAAAACTATACTACAGTTAACAGATGATGATAATGCCAAGCAACATGGAATCATCTACAAAATACAAAGGTTTATTGTGTTGATTTGTGGTCTTGTGTCTTTTGTAGATCACAAAGAAGCAATGTTGCTGGAGTGGAGCTCTCAGACTTGGGTTTACATCTAAAGATCCTTCAAGGATTAACCCTGACACATTACCCAAATATGCTTGTCCTGACCTCGTGTCTCAGAGTGGATTCTGGGCCAAAGCGCTGCCAGAAGAATTTGCAAATGAAGGAAACATCATAGCTTTCTGGGTGGATAAAAAGGGACGAGTATTTTACAGAGTCAATGATTCTGGTGCAATGCTATTCTTCAGTGGAGTAAGGACCACAGAACCACTCTGGGCTTTGATTGACGTTTATGGGCTGACACGAGGTGTAGAGCTACTAGGTAAGTACAATTTATTTAATCTCAAAGTGAACCGAATTGCAATTTTGTATATTGTTACTACATCTGCATTCCAAAAAGTAGTGTGTATGTATTATGCCCTGTGCAATAATTTTCTGGTTTACGAAAGTGCCTTAAAAGGGGGTTTCCAGGCAATTTTTTCATTGAGAGTAGGTCACCAATAGTTAATTGGCCAGGGGCCCGAGCAGCAGAGCCCACCCAATCATCTGTTCAAGTGCTTGCTGTCAGTGCCACAATACAGTGTACGAGTGGAAACCGATATCTCCGACCCCTGTGTAGTGGCCGATGCTGGTAGTTGCAGAAACAGCTGTCAGTGATTTTAATGGGAGTTGCACCTGCAGTTACCAAACCAGCCACTACACTGCTCTGTACACTGCGTTGCAGTGCTACTGTATCAGCGGGTGCCTTAACAGCTGATCAGTCGGGTCCTAAGCAGTGCACCCTAGCTGACCAACTATTGATGACCTACCCTGAGGATAGGACATCAATAGAAATTGCTTGGAAAACCCCTTTTAAGAGACATTTGTAAGTCTGAGCCCAGTGCATGGTTTACTTAAAGCCATGCATGAAACAGCATTCTAAGTTAATGTGTCCCAATGTATGTAACATTGGATACATAATATATACCACAAACCCTAGGAAATGCCACTGCGCTTCATATAGGCACCATATTTACTGTACTTCATAGACCACTGGGCATATGAATGGCCTGAGAACTCTTCACAACACGGCAATATTCTTTCAATTCCTGTAATCTCCTGGAAGAGTCAGATATAATAAAAGGAAGCAGATGATACATGGAGGGGTAGTTGGAGGAAAGATCAGGACTAGAGATGAGCGAGTATACTCGCTAAAGGCAATTGCTCGAGCGAGCATTGCCTTTAGCGAGTATCTCTCCGCTCGAGACTGAAGGTTCGGGTGCCGGCAGTGGGCAGGGAGCTGCGGGGGAGAGCGGGACGGAACGGAGGGGAGATCTCTCTCTCCCTCTCTCCCCCCCGCTCCCTCCTGATGACAGCCGCTACTCACCGCTCCCCCCCGCTCCCGCCGCTACTCACCGCTCCCCCACGCCGGCACCCGAACCTTCAGTCTCGAGCGGGCAGGCACTCGCTAAAGGCAATGCTCGCTCGAGCAATTGCCTTTAGCGAGTATACTCGCTCATCTCTAATCAGGAGCTCTAGCAGCATTGTAATCTACAGTATCTGTTTAAAGAAAAAGATCTGATCCAGAAAACAAGCAATATAGATCCATCTTATTGACCCAGTCACTTAAAGATAATCTTCTTAAAGTATAGAGGGTTTAAAATGTATTAGCTGCCAATAAACTCTATATTCAATTGGATCTGGGGCAAATTCCAGTTTATTTGAAGAGTCTAGATCAGCAGTATAATAGACATTGAAGGATAAGAATAGTAAATATAGTTAATAGATTGTCACATTGTATACTTGAGTCTTACTAAAGGTAAAGGGGAAGTCCACATAAAGATACTCATGGGAAGATCTGATCTCAGCTCAGTAGCAATTCAAGAATATAAGAGCTCTGCAGAGGTCAACTGATGTAAAAGATCAAGGATTTACCATTTATTTTAACAAGACGTACCTGTATGTTATGGCGGTGCTCAGCCAATCAGAGGCAGTGCTTCCTGGAGGCGGGGATTTTCAAATCCCTGACCAGGAAGAGATGCCTGAAGACAAGGGATCGGTGAGAAGATGCGGTGAAGCTGACAGCGCTTTTTAGGCGATGTATGTGTTTTTTGCATCACATCGCGTTTCATGCGATGCGATGCAACAGAAAGGAAGGCTCCATAGGGAAACATGGGCTACAAAAAAAAAATCGCAATTCGCGGCTGTATAGAGCATACTGTGATTTTGTATTCTAGCAATGTCGCAGGCTACAAAACATCGCTCGTGTGAAAGAACCCATTGGAAACCATGGACTTCTCATACATGCGTTTTGTAGCGCTATCGCACTACTACAAAATCACACAATTTTGTAGCCCAGGTAGAAGTAGCCTTAGTGTGAAATAACACGGCTAATACATTGCAGTACAGAGGTACTGCAGTGTCCTACAGGGACAAAAAAAAGGTGAAGAAAGTCAAACTAGTAAGAAAAATTAAAAAAAAACTTTTTTGCGCACTGTTGCCTTTTTGTTTAAAAAAAAATGAATAAGAAATCCATATGTTTAGTATCCCTGCATCTGTAGTGACCCATGCAATTCATTGAACACACTATAAAAAAAAAGCAAAAGAAAGAGCCAAAATGCTTTTTTGTTCATTTTGCTTCCCAAAACACACAATAAAAGTGATCAAAAAAAGTCATATGTACCCCGAAACACTAGCAATAAAAACTTCACAAAAAAGCCCTTCCATAGCTCCCCCCGTGGAAAAATAAAAAAGTTATGGGTCTCTGAGTGCAGCAATGCAAAGGGGAAAAAAAATTCAAAAAGGGTTTTTATTATAAAAAAAAGTAGAAAAATGAAATACATAATTTTGGTATTATTGTACCAACATACAGAAAAAAAGTTATCATGTCATTTACACCACTTAAAGAACTTAAAAAAAAAAGAAAAACAAGGACGCAGAATTGAAGTTTTCTTTCCACTTTGCCCAACCTTGAAAAATGTATTAAAAGGTATAAATTACATCATGTGCACCACAAAATGGTACCAATAAAAACTACAGCTCTCCATGCAATGAACAAGCCCTCATCCGGCTATGTTGAAGGAAATGTGGAATCAAAAATCTCAAAAAACCCTTGCGTCCTTATATTCAAAATAGGCCATGTCCTTAAGGGGTTAAGCAAGTTAGCATTTGTATCACTTATTTGTTACAATTAACCCTTTCCAATCCACTATCTGACGTCTGAAGACATTCTGATTGAAGGCTGTACAGCTCCGATGTCGGATGACGTCCGGCAGGGTATTCTTACTGAGGATTACTGGCCGCTTTGTTGTCGGGAGCCTCTCCAGCATGTCCTATACCACAATACTGGCTCTAGCCAGCAGAGGGCGCCATTTTATAATGGCAGAAAGAGAAAGCCCCCTAGGGAACCCTGAATCCAGAATTGGATTGCAAAGGGTTAAACCTCACACTTGCACATTCTTATCAAAGAACCTGTTCATTGCAACTTTCAACATGTAAAGTCACAGCACAGGGTACAAGAACTGGATTGAGACAGAGAAGGTCCACGATACAAATAATGGCTTAAGACAAGAGTCATGTTTACAAGTATTCCTCAAGCCTAATAGTTTCACAGTGGCAGGGAAAGTTAAAGTTTGTGAAACCCAACTGCATCAGTTGTTCGTGGTCGTTAGGCCCTTGTATTTGCCTCCTGTGCTATTGAAAGACTTTGTTCACATGTATTCATAATGGAAGCCATGATGCTGTGCTGGATCCATAGTCCCGCGGATCCACAGAACGCCCAACGGACCCCAGTAATGTATAATATGATCTACTGGGATTCCATTGTAGCTTCATTGGTCTTGATTTCCCAAATAGTGCTGCATGCTGCACTTTGTGGAAAGGGGATCAGAGAGCACATACAGAGTGAAATGAATGTACGTAGGTGCACATTACTTTTTAGGTGACTGAAATTCAAACTGGACACATAAATGATGTAGCAGCTTACTTCAGGCACTCTTAGTGTGCTGTTGCACCATTTATAAGTTTGCTGCACTATTCTTGCCATACATTCCATGGATTTGCTGAGGGAGCCCTTGACGTAGATGTGATCAGAGCCTAAATTGTACGAAAATGGTCTCTTCTCGTTGATAGTACTTATTTTATAAAATTGAGTCTCACAACTGTTTATTCCTATCAGACAGGAACTATTTTTACATATTTCATAAGGGAAAGTCAAGATGTTCCCATACAAGTCAAAGCATGGGGTACAGGCATATGTTCAGGACAGAAAAACAGGGTTAAGGCCCATTTAGACAACGATTATCGCTCAAAATTGTGACACAAACTTGCAAAGATGATCGCTCTTGTTTGAGCGATTTTTGAGCAATTATCTTTCAGTGTAAATGGGCCCTTTGGGATAAGGCTAAAGGCCCATTTACACTGAAAGATAATCGCTCAAAAATTGTTCAAACAACAGTTTGAGTGACAGCTTTTGAGTGATCAAGTTTGCATGACTCTAGCTAATTAGCTACTTAAGAATTAATGCAGGCGGAATGGGATACTGCCTTGATAGCTCAGAGAACAATGCAGCTGTTTTTTTATATATGCAAACAGCTGCATTGTTCTGGGAGCTTTCAGCTGGTGTCCCGCTGAGTACTGCCAGTGGGATACCAGCTGAAAGAATACTATCAGCTCCGCCTGTTGAGAAAATCAGCAGTCTTCGGTGCTTTGTAGCTTGCTAGAAATCACCGATTAACAACCAGTGCACAAACAGTGCCGCGCATTTAGACGCCCCGGTTATTGTTTAAAAGATGGCTTTTGAGCGAATTTTGAGCGATAATCGTTGTGTCTAAATCGGCCTTTAAGGTTGAAAGACAAGAAGCATGTCCATAGTATTGCACAAGCTGAATGGTTGGCAATGGAAATGAACAGTACTTGCATAAAACTGATGCACTAACTTAAGAAGGAGATTGTCATCAATGAATAGGGGAAGATGGGGGAACCTGAGCCTATGGAGTATTGCGATTCTGCCTTTGGGTCCAGCTATCCTCTTTCCCATAAACTGTGTTTCTTTGAAAATGTCTTTCAGTTGCACCGCTAGAAGCCTCCTTATCTATATATTTTCTTGGAAACCACATTAAGGCTGGTGGCACATGAGCGTATGTATAATTGCACACGCCTCAGCGCAACTTTTTTGCATACTGAACACTGTTTTTTTCTGTGCTTATGCGCATATTTTAGTGTACTTTTTTTTCTCCCGCAGAGCATAGTCATTTATTTGCAAGATGCACCGATTGAAATGTCTAATTCATCTAATGAGTTCCAGATGTGTTCCTATTCCAGCCCAATTACACGGCATATCACACATCTCCTTGCGTATTGCGTGTGCATTTGTGCACACCCCTTTGACTTCAATGGGACCTATGGGTGCAGGAATACGCATAAATGTAAAACATGCTGCATTTTTTTGCGCAACCGAAAGACATGCGCAAAATATGGAAGTATGAACACACTCGCTGTACTCATCGCACGCACAAATACGCCTGTGTGACGCCAGCCTAACTCAGCCGAAAAGTGTAGCCCAAGTCTAGGAAAATGGAACCAGTCCAATGAATAAGGGGTTAAAGTTAGAAATCACTTTGAGAAATGATTTATGTACCTCCCCTCTCACCCCTCTGTCACATCTTGAGTTTTTGTTACCAAGATAGATACAGTTCTTTGTTGCTTGGGTCTCATTGGTGAGAACACTATTCACTGAGAACACCTGCTTTGGTCCCAAAGCAGCCAAAACCAGATCTACAGAGGGCACCGCCGCCAGCAACTCACAAAAGCCAATTACAACCTTTGCAGGCTAAGGCAATTCTGCCAAGACTATATTATGGTGCTGGTTGCCAGACGTAAACCAAACACAATAGGCCCCGTTACCAGCTTAGGAGAACATGCAAAGTGTCTTCTGACTACAAAGAATAGGAATAGAAAAGGAATCTTTTCATCGACGACCAGATATGTGACAAGTCACTTATGAAAAATAAATACTTCCTTATACCATTTGAAAATAAACCTAGAATATCCATTCATTTGGCAGCTGCCATGAGATCAGCCATCAGAGGAGCCCGCTGGTCCAAAGGCATCCATGCCAAGAGCGGTGTGTGTTTGTTTCTCTGAGTATACATGCAGTTGGCCATACGTTTCCCCTGCAGCAGCGACCGACCTTGCAGTACATAGAAAGCCTAGGTCCGCCATAGCTGCTCTGTTGGGGGCTTTCAGCTTTGGCGGTCCAGAGCTGGGACTCCTCTCTATCATGTCCGTAGACGGCTTATGAAAGAGGTCTATGTTTCAGAGGCCACCACATTTACTCTATATCTAAGCTCTGAATCCAATGATATATTAATAAATTAATCAGCACCGAAAGTTGGATATGTTGTTTAGTCCCCTTTAAATCTACCCTCCAGTTTCCCACTGACTTAAGGTAACTTTACAAGGAACGACTGTCGGGCCCATAAGCGCCCAACAGCCGTACCAGTGGCTATCACCCATATGCTTTTACACAGGAATGACAGTCTATAAGAATAGAGGTGGAGCGCATCGGAGATTGCACCGCCTCCGATTAATGCAAACAGGCAGTCGCCACAAATATTGAACGACTCCTGTTTACACTGAGCGAGAAGTCACTTAGTAGTGAGCTGAAACAGAATGACTAGCAACTACTAAACGAATTCTTGCTCAGTGCCCTGTTGGGGGAGGTGTACACAGGCAGAGAGTCACCAATAATCACTATCGGCCCATGTAAAAGATACCTTAAGTCTCATTTTCTTAAGTATATGTGTAGCGATTACCTGATCATCTTTTTCTCACTGGTGGTTTTGTAATCTGAACTTTATCATTAGAGATGAGCGAACGTACTCGTTACGAGTACTTGCGCACCCGAGCACCGCCATTTTCGAGTACAGCGGTACTCGCGCGTAAAGATTCGGGGGGCGCCGTGGCGGCACGGGGGGTAGCAGTGGGGAGTGGGGGGGAGAGGGAGAGAGAGAGGGCTCCCCCCTGTTCCCCGCTGCTACCCCCCGCACCGCCGCGCCTCTCCCCGCCCCCCGGCGCCCCCCGAATCTTTACACCCGAGTACTGAAGTACTCGAAAATGGCGGTACTCGGGTGCGTAAGTACTCATTACGAGTACGTTCGCTCATCTCTATTTATCATCTTTTTGCCCATGCTGTAATGGATAACAGCTCTGCATGCACTGACTTCCTAGTCAGTTTGTGTGTTTTATACATTAGCCAATCAGAGGTGAAAGAGCAGTAGCAGGAAAAGAGCAACAACCTGAACCAATGATGAGACAGGAGGTGGGCCTCCCTGAACCAATGATGAGACAGGAGGTGGGCCTCCCTGAACCAATGATGAGACAGGAGGTGTGCCTCCCTGAACCAATGATGAAACAGGAGGTGTGTCTCAGACTACTGCTCACTCCCTATACACATTGTAGATGAACTATTGTTACAGATCACAGCTTTGTCCTAATGGAATTGAGCTACAAAGTACCCAAGCAGCCAGATCTGGGGGAAATAAATAGCCAGTAATCATCCTCTGTAAGGACTGACTTGCATGATTTTGAGCTCCTAACTGGAAAGTCACTTTAATTTCTTTTGATTAAAATTTTATTGTATGGATTTATAAAAAGTGAGACCGTTACGCTGGATGAAAAAAGCTAATTTTCATGAAGCCAATTTTTATATCCTTCATGTCTGATGTACGTCAGTGGCACAGTAACTGTATCATCCATATGTTCATTGTTGATGTACATTCCTGTGCTAAAGAATTGGCTATATTCCATAAATCATCCGCTCAACATCATGATTGTCAGTGAAGATGAGTATTTTTTTTCCTCTGGAGCTGTGACTTCATCTTTAAGCAAACAGTGCATGAAAATACAGGCTTCCATTTGATTGAACTGCTGTTTTACTGCCAAGTCAGACGTGAGCTGGCTTCTTAAACTTCTTGTTGTCAGGAGTGATGGCAGCGAGTCACAAATTGGAGTCTTACTGCCAAATTAGACATGAATTGGCGTTTAAATAAAAGTCTACAGCTGGCAGTGAGACGCTTGCCTGATAGGTCAGAATGCATATATTTTATGTTGGAACAAGCTTTCCTTTTCAAAGGCCGGACATTTGTAAACTGGAATGTCAAAAGGAACAAATGGAGAAATATTTGTTATCTGCAAAGTCTCCAGAAAAATGTGCACAGTTGGTTCTAGTGTAAAAGATATAATATTATCAGAAGTATTCTATAGATAAGGAATTACAGTTATATTAAGATAGAGACATATTGTAACCACTGCTGTAGATATACACTCAACTAAAAAAATCCAGCCCCTAGAAGGAGTTATTTTACTGCCAAACTCGGCATGCAGTTACATCTCAGGCGGATATACAAATGATTAGAGATGTGTAATTAGATGAACGGCTTTGCTACCTGAGGTCCTAAAAGTGGTTCCTCTCTTGGCCTATAGAAAGGCTCTCAGAGGTTCCTTGTGTGTAGGGACCTCTTCTTCTGCTTGTGTAGAGCATGTTTGAGAGGTGGTGCATTATTGGAATGCATGGATGTGGATGGTCGTATCGACTAATTGCCCATCACATGGGCCGTTCTGACCAGACTCTTAGGAGGTGTTGGGACCTGTGAGGCACACTCCAACTGTTTCGTTGTCCACCATCCAGAGACAGGTGGTGCCATTGTTACAGGCCCCTGTGTCTGTCAGAACTATTTCCAGGTGCTTGACTGAAGGACATTTCGTCTCATGGCGCCCATTACATATACTGCTTTTAACACCCACCCACCATCGCCTCCATTTGAAGTGGTGTTGTTAACAACAAAACTGGATTGCTACAGGCGGAACCGGGTTGTCTTGAGCAACATATCCAGGTTTAGTTTGGTCACTGACAATGGCTGCGTTCAAGTCTGGAGATCCAGGAGTGAGCACCTCAGATCTGCCTTTGCTGTGGAAGGAGGGACAATGACAGCTCAGCGATATGTTCAGGACATCCTGCAGCCACATGTGTTCCTCTCATGGCGGCTTCCAAGAGGCATCTTCTAGCAGGATAATGCTCGGCCGCACACAAGGGGGTCACAGGAATGCCTCCACAACATTGCCACATTTCAATTTCCCGCCCGTTGCGAGATTTCGCAGGCGGAATCCGACCCAACCGTGTGCATAAGGCCTTAGGCTTCTTGTAATATTTAATTAAATTTGTGTAGGTCTGGAAAAAATCCTTTAAGAGTCACTGTATTTACAGAATAATTTCATGAAGATCTGCAAAAGAAGAGCTTTTCCAAACTTAGATGCCTTCTTGCAAGGTAGGATTGTTAGATGAGGCTTCATATGAAGCCTCATCTAAGCCTCATCAATTATTATTGATCTTATATTTATTTAATTAACCTAAGGCCCTCATACGCATTAGGAAAATTGTCAAAACTGAATTTTGGTGAGGCTTTCAACAATTCCATGTGCATTGAGGGTCCTCTCCCTTCACAGATTATGTCGGGTGAAAGACAGATCAGGCATGCCGAATGGGTGTTTAGCCAACAGCTTTTAAAGTGTATGGGCAACCGGAGACAGATTTTCTTCCTTGATTGTATCTAATAAAATCTCTCAGCCATATAATAAAACTATATCAGTTATGAGTAGAGATGAGCGAGCATACTCGTCCGAGCTTGATGCTCGTTCGAGTATTAGGGTGCTCGAGATGCTCGCTACTCGAGACGAGCACCACGCGGTACTGGTCTCGATTAAACAAGCACTGACCATTGAATTCAATGGAGCCAGCAATACAGCCGGCTCGATTGAAAGCAATGGGCTGCCGGCGATTGCGGGATGAATTGTCGGGAAGGGCTTAAATATATAAGCCCTTCCCTGCAATTCATCCAGAAATGTGTAAAAATAAAAAAAATATATACTCACCTTGTCCCGGCAGAACAATGTTAGCCCATTGAATTTAATGGAGCCAGCAATACAGCCGGCTCGATTGAAAGCAATGGGCTGCCGGCGCTCGCGGGATGAATTGTCAGGAAGGGCTTAAATATATAAGCCCTTCCCTGCAATTCATCCAGAAATGTGTAAAAATAAAAAATATATATATACTCACCTTGTCCCGGCAGAGGGAGTTCAGCGCAGCTGGCCTGCAGTGGGTGTGAAGGGGGTGTGAGTCAGACATGCCCCTGATTGGCTCAGCGCTGAGCCAATCAGAGGCAAATCTCACTCACACCCATTCATGAATTCATGAATGGGTGAGTGAGTGTTGCCTCTGATTGCCTCAGCGCAGCTCTCAGCTGAATGACAGCAGTTCAGCACCACAGTGCAGGGGACAGCAGGAGAACATGCGGCTGTGCCCCTGCAGCTGAAGGGAGGGGAGTATCTATTTTTTTTGTTTTTACATCACTTTTCATTCATTTCCAGGGATTGGCTTATATGTAAAGTCCTTCCCTGAAAAAGAATTCAGGTGTGCCAGCGGACCATTGTCTTCAATGGAGTCGCCGGCAGCAGCAGCAGCTCCATTGAAGAGAATGCCTGCATTTTTATTCTTTTTTACACTAAAATCTTTCTTTTTCAGGTAAGGGCTTATATTTTTAAGCCCTTCCCGAAAATTCATCCCCCACTCACCGGCAGCCCATTGCTTTCAATGGAGCCGGCTGTATTGCCAGCTCCATTGAATTCAATGGGCTAACATCGTTCTTCTCTGCCACAGCTGTTACAGCTGTGGCAGAGGAGAACGATCGTTATGCTGACAGTGTGGGGGTGGGGGGGTCTCACTTTTGCCACTATTGTGGCTTAATAGTGAGACCTCGGAGCCCGAAATGCAGCCCTGCATGTTGCTCCTCGCCTGCCCTATCCATTTCTGTTTTTTTTACATGACTTTGGTGATTTGCTAAGATTTTCACAAATGAAAACCTTAGCGGAGCACCAGTCATATACAAAAATGCTCGAGTCGCCCATTGACTTCAATTGACTTTACTCGAAACGAACTCTCGGGCATCACTGAAAGTTCGACTCGAGTAACGAGCACCCGAGCATTTTGGTGCTCGCTCATCTCTAGTTATGAGTTAACTATTCGTGAACCTATCTCGTTGCCTTTATGTTTACAGTAAATCAAACAATGGATGTACCGAAGCTTATAACACATATAATCAGCAAATAAGCAGAGTAAAGCAAATAGTAAAAGCCATCCTCCCACTGCCTTATCCCTTCTGTTAGTTTGTTTTCATCTTATCCAATCTCAAATGTTTGTTTGCTATAAACATTCACCTAAAATGTTGTCCCCAACCAGTACACGATATGAGTCCGATGGTCCACATGTTCTAGGTACAATCAACTATTTTCTGTGTTGACTAAACATATCGGTTACTGTAGGGCGTTCTATATTTTATCTAAAACAAAAATATTATCCCGAGCTCCATAACATGTCGTATATTACATTGTGCCTACACAGCAGTGGCACGTGGCATAACACACCCTCATACCACATAGCATACATATTGAGGGAGATTTACTAAGCTACATGTGGCCTACCCTATGCCACAAAAACTGGAATTGTTTCAGATTTATTATGTATTTTATACTAGGCCATTTTGAAAAGTATCTAGAAAAGGGGGCACAGCTTAGAAGAAATTACACTATGCCGAAGTTTTGGAACAAAATATTGGTCTAAAGTAAGCCAACCAAGTGGTATCATAAAGAAGAGATAAAGGTACAACACATCTAGTAAGATGCACCAAATACACTCTTCAGTGTTGAAATTGCAACACCAAGAAGGACAAGTCTTAAGATTCCATTGACCTCATGCTACTGTTCTTAAAGGCTATCATGGTGTAGAGCAAGATGGCAATGGAAGCGGAAATGGAGGTCTAGCCTTTTCAGCGACGAGTCTCGCTTTTGTCTTGATAGCCAGATATTAGTCTGGAAAGCACATGGGCAACGCCATGAAGAGGCCTTCAGGAGGAACATTATATTGGTCCTACTCCCTGGATTTTGGTGTGGAGTTGCATAATGTACAGTAGCCGGACCACACTAGTATTCATTCCAGTTACACTAATGGCTTAGTGTTACATTGATTTGGTCATGGAACCAGTAGGACGGCCATTTCTCCGAAGTGTCCCAAGAACCATTTTTCAACACAGCATCGGGCTGCATGCAACTATGAGAAGCCTCCATGATCTAAACGTGCTACCATGGTCGGCAGCATCTCTGGATTGTCTACCATAAAGCATCTGAGATGTCATTGGGCGTAATTGAAATGGGAGCCGTCTGCAGTGCATCTTGATTTCGTGCCCATGTGCATTCAGCGTGGCAAAACATTCCTCAGAGAACCATTAATAACCTCACTAATAGCATACTAAGGCTTGTAAGTATGTGTATTTCTACATGTAGCACTCATACTCGATAATGAGTAAATCAAGGTGTTTTGAATATTTTGTTTCTATTTTTTTATCATTTGCATATCATTAGCATGTCTATCGATCCCATGATTTCCATAATTCCACAACCTTTCCTTCTTGGTGTTACAATTTCAGTGTTGAGAAGTGTATAGTTCACAGTGTGAGCCAGTGTAATAAACTTGGTGCAGCTTCTCCCTCTCTGGTCTAGTTTTGAGTTGACTACTAGAGATGAGCGAACGTACTCGGTTCGGGTGTTTTTGCACTCGAGCACCGCTTTTTCCGAGTAACTGACTACTCGGATGAAAAGATTCGGGGGGCGCTGGGGGGCGGGGGGTTGCAGAGGGGAGTGGGGGGGGGGAGAGAGCTCCCCCCTGTTCCCCACTGCTACCCCCCACTCCACCACGCCGCCCCTCGGCGCCCCCCGAATCTTTTCGTCCGAGTAGTCAGTTACTCGGAAAAAGCGGTGCTCGAGTGCAAAAACACCCGAACCGAGTACGCTCGCTCATCTCTATTGACTACATTTAACACAGCAATACTAAATCTCTTCCATTGGAGAGTGTTGCCTATGTAAGTAGCATGCATCTTACTGTCGCGATAGGGGCAGGCGACACAGGGGGTCAGGGTACGATGCGGACACCGGGCTTACAAAAATATGTATGTATTTTTTTAACAAATAAAATTCGCAGTAGAAGCCTCTGTTAATAGAAAAGCAATATGTGGTTATTCAGACACGTAAGACAAACCTAAGTAACTCTAAGAGTTTGCCTAACTCTAACGTGAGTCGGGCTACAGCAACAAGCTTTTATAAATCCCAAAGATCAACAACACATTTTAACTGTAGAGTACGTGGTAGCACTGCCATATGTTTCAACACAGTAATGACGGTCGCCTACACACAGTCTGGAAATAACACAGATGTGGCCTAATAACTTGTCCATAACTGGATCAATATCTGTTTTACTGGTGTTAGCTTGAGCTCGCATATTATAACGGACAGGACTTCTTTTAAGTCACTACCCGTGTGCACACGTTGGACTTTTTCCTGAGGGTCCACCTCACTTACGTATCTCCAGAGTGTTCAGTAACATAATGTAGGTGACTTCTTTTTGGACGTCTGTTGGGGGTACCCCAATTAACAGAGCTGCATAACAATGTGAATCCTTTGTAGCAGTCTCTCTAGCTGTAGTCCCTGCAATTTGTTCTCTCAGCGTTGTTGGTTCTGGCGCATTATGGAACTGCACTTGTCAAGAACTGACTGCCTCCTTTCTTGTTCAACTGTCCCTCTCTAACAAGCACAGATTCTCTAGGACACGTCTCACATGGATCCACTAACTGACTGCTCACTCCTTTGGAAGCTCTCTCACCCAGCAATGCAGTTTCTTTTGAGATTCAGTACCACTGGAAATACTCTATAGCTTGCAGCTCTCAATGACCTCAAGTCCTCCAGATCTCCCACTTGACCTCTGCAGCCAATGGGAAGTCACATACAACACTCCATAGAGAAATACACAAACTGCCAGTAGAGGTCGCCTTATACCATCCTGATTACATAACTATAAGAACCGTAACAGAGTTCATTACAGCACCAACTTAAACTTGGGCTCCCTTCTTACACTTCTCTACAACTTCAAGAAGAGGGGTGAGTTCTGGTCAATTTATTGCTATACTTTTATCCCCTTGTAGCTGTGGAAAGTTGCCCTCATGCAAACGACCATTTGGATCTTTTCTGTCATTTCCCAGAGCTGCATACAAAATCAGAGCTACATAACCTAATTTTCTTCCCGTCTTTAAGTAAAAGGTATTTCCAGGTCGAGTTATAGGAAGGTAAAAAGGGGAAATTGCATTGGGGACTGATTCCACAACCCTTGTCAGAATGAGTAACAGCTGGGTCTAACTACCAGTCTTGGATGTTTGGCTTGAAAATCTACAACTAGGCAGTATTGTTACTTCGGCCCTGTATGATGGTATTATTAGTGCCCATATCAGAATTTTAATTGGACATAATATAGCGGTGTTATTTTGGCACTGTGGTGGCATTTGGCAGTACTTTTGTGGCACTGTTATTCATGTTACGATTATACTACTGCATGCAGCTTAACATGTAAGTACGATAGTAGTTTAATATAATGTAACTGCATCATTTTTATCTCTCACCTGCGGCCTGGTTTTCCTGAGTCAGCCTTAATTTGTTTATAGAGAGGGGACACCACACAGTGGAACAGATTTATTAATATCGTCTTAATTTTAGACAGCTTACAGTCAGACTAGATGCGCCAACTTTCTCATGCTGCATTATAAACTTTTTGTATCTTCAAACACATTTGTTTAACTTCATCCCTACTCGTGGTTGGTTTACTTTAGACCCATCTTTTGCACCACAATTTTGGCAAATTTTAAGCCATGCCCCATTTCTACTAAGCCACACCCCTAGTACAGTAAGGCAAAAAAACTTTTTGTATAACACACATAAATCTGACAATGCATATTTGCCAGTTTCTTGAAAATACTGGACCATATAGCTTAGTAAGGGTGGTTTTAGATGGAACTACTGTTGGACGCCTAAGTGCTCAACAGCTGTCACAACAACTACACAGAAGCAATATAGTGTTCAGTGAATCGAGGCAGAACACACCAGAGATCTCTTCCAGCCGCCCACTGGAGATCTCTTCCAGCCGCCCGCCTGACTCTATTCACTGCAAACAGGCAGTCATTCAAAGATGAACGACTGCCTGTTTATACCATGCAAGAAGTTGCTCACTAGTTGTCCTGTTTTATGGAAATGGAATGACTAGCAACTAATGAGCGGCTTCTCGCTCGGTACCCTGTTGGGTGCCATGTTTACAGAGACTGCCAGTCTTATTCGTATGACTAATGGACTGTATGAAAGTACTCAAAATCTCCTTCAATCCCTTGTCCGATGACCTTCGCGGACCTTAATCTGGATTTTGGTATCTCTGCATCTCTTATAGAGGTGATTTTAGGCCCCCATCATAATAATACTCATTTTTCCCAGAACAGTCCTGATATTGTGTTCCTGGGAGGAGTCCCTGGCAATAGTTGGGCCGCAGTAATCTGCTCTCCCTAGAACTATCCTTGGAATCACTGCTATAATGATTACACATTCTGCTCTGGCAAATGCACAGGACTCTGCCTCGTAAAAATGGCATAAAGTGCTCAACAGAATCATTTATTGGAAACCAGATTACATTTACAATCTGTTTAATGTGAACAGCATTATATTTCGGGCCTTTCTTTTTTGTATTTAATTTTATTAAAAGTGTTATGTTGTTCCATTTGATTAGGTC
Organism: Eleutherodactylus coqui; assembly: GCF_035609145.1. Taxonomy (NCBI): domain Eukaryota; kingdom Metazoa; phylum Chordata; class Amphibia; order Anura; family Eleutherodactylidae; genus Eleutherodactylus; species Eleutherodactylus coqui. The sequence goes on along the minus strand of NC_089840.1, from coordinate 234,652,048 downwards.
GCTGATAGTAGAAAGATTTTCGGACATTTCAGGGATCTAATTTCTATCTCACAACAGGACAATAAAAGTTAATTGTATTTTTTCTTAGAATTAATGGGAAATTGTGAACCTTGATAGTTAGATGGTTTTAATGGGTACCTGGAACCGTACGATTTCTGGATACTTACACATGTGACCTAACTTAAAGGGGTTCTCCTACTTCTAGCTGTTTTGTTGCAGGAAGCGGACAGCTCTGTATATTGCGTTGTGGCCTGGGTTGGTACTGCAGGCTATTGAAGTGAATGGAGATTCCTGCCAATCTCAAGAACAGGACTCCTGTGCCCCGTTCTCCTGTCCCACAAGGGGCTGCTTCTTCTCCAGCAGTGACATCACTGTGAACGGAGTGCTGGCCGAGCATGCGCGGTTAGCGCTGTATTCACTTTCAATGAGACAGCTGATATTCCAGAAGAAGCAGCCCCTGGAGGAACAGAAGAATGGGGCACGGGAGTCCTGTTCTTAAGATTGGCGGGGGCCTCAGCGGTGAGACCCTTACTGATCAGCAAGTTAAAGGATAGCAGATAACTTGTTATTCTGGTAATATCCGTCTATGGAAAAATTTGGTAGTCTGTTATAGTTTGTGATAGCAACAAAAGATAATCCAAACCGAACCCTGATTATAATAAGACTTTCTGTAAAACCCAAAAGGACAATCTCCACAAGTAAATTAATTAATTATGAAACCACAAATTCTGGGATATTGGAGCAACTGCTAATCACTTAAAGCGACCCTCCAGTTGCAGAATAAAATTCTGTTCGGGAACATGAAAGGTAAGAGGGTATATTACCTGCAATTGTTCTTCTCTGTTGCCCCCCTGATCCACTGGTTCCGGGCCTTTTTTTCAGCCATCCCAGATGGCTGCACACTCTCTGATTGGTCATGGCTGATCACATGAGCAGCTCTGGACAAATCAGAGAATAGATATAATGCAATCATAGTCTAACAGATCAATATATTGGAGAGGTGGCAGAGAACAATAACTGCAGATAATATACCCCCTCCAGTCATAGGACCGAGGGTTGGTTTTAAGGTTCTTAGAAGTATAGCTAGAATTAATGAGTGAAAATATACCTTCAATGCAAAAACATTGTAAGGATTCTTAGGGGATGTGTAGTGCTAGGGGTGTACTGTGGTGGCATGGCACTAAGCAGTCGGAAGCATGCTGCTCGTTTCCCCGCGTACATCATTTAAGGGGTGGGGCTTCTCCTTTCATATTACTAGGGCGTGGAGTTTATGTTCTGGCTCTCTGTGTGCTTGTTAGAATGGCTGGAGTCACTTGTTTCTTTTGAGAAAGCAGCAGAGAGCTTCACTGTTACAGGTGTAATAATAGAGAATACAGAGCAAGTAGTTGTCCCTTGTGCCTGAGATGGCACTTGTTACTCCATTGCTGGAATGTAGGTGTAGCCGTGCTGGTCACTGGAGAGTAGTCAAGATAGCCAGGAGTCATTATTAGGAAGTCACAGTATGCAGTACAATGGGATGAGATGGAAGCGTAGTCAAATGGAAGCCAGAGGTCAGCAGCAGGAGGTATCGGTGCAATCGCAGAAGAGCAGGAGGAAGAGGAGCTTGATCAAGGTGGTGGAGCACAATAATCATGTGCTGGCGCAGTTGCAGGGTCAGGCTTTTATAGGAAGTCTTAATTAGTAGAAGGTTGGAGCCAGGACAGGGAGCCAGGAAGTGTACTTTGCAGGAGCAAAGAAGCATAGAACAAGGCTGGGTTTCAGCAAGGAACTGTCCAAATTCTGAATAGCCCAGGGGGGAGAGCTGCTGACTGGACTGCAAGAGGTCCTGAGTTTGAGTCCTGACAGCAGGACAGTAGTCTGGAATTAATCAATTGCGGTGCAAGACTAGGTTCCCACCCTGTGTAGTTTGCCAGAATAGGGACAATGGGTGAGGCACTGGCGGTACAATGCCACTGTACTATTTCCCCTCCTTGGTGGCTGAATATAGTGTCACTCTTCTAAACAACTCCACATTGGATAAAAGGTGGGATGATTTTATGGGGCACTGGATTGGTTGTTGCTCCCTGGATGTAAATAGCTACACATGTGGTAGTGTGTAACCCAAAATAAAGTCCAAATCAAAGAAGAGAGATTAAGTCATGTTTACTTGTCCAATAAGCGTAATGCTACAACATCCAAAGATGAAGGCACAGAACTTGAACAATTTACACAGGCTTTTTGACTGGTAGCAGCTACACCCCTCTCCAAGCTGATTTTTGACTATGTGCACTATGAGGTGTCCTCATGGACTGGAGTCTTCAGCCTCTTAGGAATCCCTCGCACCAAAGCCACTATTTCCTGTATTTATCTGTAGCTCTAACATAGGTCTATCAGGTAGCAAGAGTCATCTTAGCCTGAGTCTTGGGTTCCTCTACTCAAAAGTAGGTCTCATCATCTGTCCCTATTAATACAGGCTGACCATTAATTTAAACAGGCCAGTCAAGAGAGAGCTGTTGGCTAAGTGAGCATATGGCTGATAGCCATTGTATGTGTATGGCCCACTTTAGCATTATGATATATCCCTTCTAAAGCTGGTTGCAAATTTGAGTGAAAGGTTTCCCAAAATGGACGATTTGGGCGATTTTAGGCAACAATTGGCTGCAGTACTAATATTGACCATTTATTCACAACAGTGAAACTGAAAGAGAGCGGGGTGCTCCCAGGACAAGCCCAGGATCTCTGCTTAATTATAACTACATTTCCTGTGGCCAGTACAAGGATTGCCGTTTATATTCTGCAATTAGTACCAGGCATGTGAGCTAAACAGCTTCTCCTTTATTCCCGCTGTATGTGAATAATGATGTGATTACTTTACTTGATGCTCACAAAAATAATAGGAATCTCCTTGGGACAACTGTTTATGTAGAAGATTCTTATACTCCGTGTGCTGGCCGTAAACCATATCTAAGCAGTCTGGATTGCTCTGAGCAGCTTCACAGCATATAATTTTATTTTAAAGGCAGTTTTCAGTTTTACTAAACAGAAAGGTAATAAGTAACCCTGCAGCCCCATTTCAAAGGTTGGAGTGACCACCTTTAGCAGTAAGTGACTTCAGATATGAAAAGCTTATGATGTCTTCATCATTACCTTCTTAGATCACGTTATTAGGTATATGACCTTGATAGGCAACCATAAACCCTAAATGGAACCTTTTTCAAGGAAGTGTAAAGTGCAGGAGAACAGCACTCCATTGAGTACCAAGGTCGTGATGAGGAATGCAAAGCAAATTATCATAATGGTACCTGAGGGGGTTGTGCTAGCAGCACAACATACCAGAAAGCCTGTCAAAGGAAGCAGCAGCCACCTCAAATGCAGTAAAGAAGGTCCATGTGTAGGAATTCACTGGGAGCTTGAAAATAACAAGGGAGAGTTGGCGCTCTTGATAGAAGACCAAAAAATCTGAAAACAGATTTTATTGGAGCAATACATTTTGGCACCACATCGGTGTTTTTATCTGGCTTATTGTGCAGACCATATAATTATCCAGATGAAGGTGCCATTGTGGTGCCAAAACCAGTTGCTCCAATAAAAGTCTTTTTTCGAGATTCTTTGGTCTCCTATTAAGCGCGCCAATTTTCCCCTCTTATTTTCAAGCTCCCAGTGTTTTACAGTGAAGTACATGCTTTGGATGATATGGTCTGTACCAAGCACATTGTTAGGTTGTGCTGCTGGGATCGGTTGATCTGTATGGTTTCCAGTAGCACAGCTTCACAGGTGTGGGATATTTGAGCTGGCTGGGTGTGGAGTTTTTCCAGCCCGCCAATTACCCTGGTCTGCTTCTCATATATACCAGCTTCTTTGATTAGAGGACTGGTCATTTTACTCATTCTGTGTTATTCCCACTCTTTCTCTCTCACCTTCCCTGAGGGCGGTCTGGACAACTGTTGTCCTCATCTGCATCTTATGCAGACCCCCACTTACTTCCCTTTTTACAGGTGTGGCCTCCAGATGTCTGGTGTCATATATAGTCAGATGGGTGATTCCTGACACTATTCCCTTTATGTCAGCATGGTGGCTGACTCTCTTTCCCCTTGGTGTGAGGACACTTGGACTAGCTATTGTTTACTAGATGCGTGCATGTGAGTTCTGAGTGGGGTTACTGTTCTGTGTGGTATGCATTGCTTGGTGCGTTGGTGTGGACAGTGTGTTCTTTGGGTCTGTGCAGGTGGTCAGACGTGGTGAATGAACCTTCCTGTTCTGTGTATAGGTGTGAACAGTTATGTGTCATGTATTTGGTGCATTTCTACAGGTTCCTAACTAGCCAGGTCCGAGATGATGAGGTTGGGGCCGTCCCTATTGGGGCGCCTACCCTGCTTTAGGCAGGGGTACCCCCACTTCCCCAGATTAGTAGGGACAGGTTTCCTTGCAAATACTATGTGAGTGTGCTTGCGGGTTTATTTCAACACAATCTTGCGTCCATGCTGAGGGGCAGTGCTTTAGTGCGCTCCACATACATAACACACATGTCCTCCCCAGCCCATGATTTATATAATATTATAGTATTATTTGGTATATGTTCCATGTTGTACAGTATATCTTGTTAGCTACTAAATACAGAAATAAATCCCATGTAAAGCTCTGATACTCTAGCGAATTTCTTTGCCTCTAGCAAGGTCGTGTTATATAGACATGTGACTGCTGCAGCTAATCACTGGCTGAAGCATTCACTTAGGACAAAACATTATTTTGTGGGTCAGGAGGGACAGGTGGGGAGGCAGGAGAGAATTTGCAAGTTGAGAAGATGGAGTGTGGGCTCTCTCCGTTTTGTTTCAGCTTGTTGTACAACTCCCTGCAAGTTTCTTGTGGAAAATGTGGGTGGATTTTCTGTATCAATTCCACCTCTAGTGAACTTACTCTTATTGTTTCCACTGTATATTAAAAAATGTAGATGTGAATATAAACCTGTTGACCTACCTGGTGGAATTTAACGCTAGGTGACTTACTGACTTGGGACTCTAATGCTTATAATCTTAACTGTTAAATGAACTAGTACACCCCTGTATTGGTGAGGTTCACCACCAAATATCCATATACTAACGAATAGTGAAAAAAGTGCAATATAAACTAGTCCTATTTTACTAGGCGAAATGGCCATAGGTTTCTCCAATCATAATTTGCTTCAGTTTTGGTACTTCTATGCTCCCCATTACATCTAATATACAATTTAATTTCCATTATGGCGATAGGTTAAATTAACCAAGTCTGCTTGGTTTTTAAAACTTCCGAAATAAACTTTGAATGGCTTTCTTGCAATGGCTATTGAAAACTATAATTGGGGCCACCGCACAAACGAAATCTGGTAACATGCTCTATCAGATATCATATATTACCTATTTATTCTCACCTAGGCTATCTCCTTAATACAGCAGTATATTGAAGCACCAGGAGGTCCTACAGCTCTGCTGTAAGGAAACTTTGGGACTTTGTGCGCCTTCATCCAGGTTTGCTTCACTTAACTCAGCCAGAGATAATGGATAATCGGTTTTAATTATAAGGGTTTTTCACCATTTTAAAATTTAGCAGGGAACTGGTAAGGGTATAGAATAAAGAAAAAAAATAAACATTCTCACTTTTTAAATGCCCTGCTGCTTCGGTTTAAGAAGCTCTTGCAGCGGTCATATGCCGGTCATCATTCACATGACTGCTGCCAGCAATTATTGCCTTCAGTGGTCATGTGTGCATAAACGGTATGTGACCTCTACATGAGCGTGGTGCTAGACCTGTAGGACATTTAAAAGGCAAGTATGTTTTTGTTTCTTTTTCCATTTATATGCATATCTGTTTCTTGCCAAATTTTAAAATGTCTTGGAAAACCCCTTTAAATTTAAATCAAACAATATAAATTCAAGCAAGTATGTTTCTTACATAGTGCCAATATATGCTACAGCTCTGTACAGATTTTTGCTATTCAGATCAGCCACTGTCCCAAAAGGGCTCACAATCCAGTTTCCCCATCTCAGACACACTAACCTATCTGTATGTTCTTAGTTTGTGGGAAAAAAGCAATGAATGTAGAAGAAACCCCCACAAACTTCATATAGATGTTGTCCTTGATTGAATTCAAACCTAGGACCCAAGTGTTGCAAGGCAACCACTGGGCCTCCATACTGTCTAGATGCAAATAGTCCCATGAAAATTTTTGATACACTTAGGGGATCTTAATTTTTACTTCAAAGAAGCATGATCTAGGAACAGGTAAAGACAGTATTCATTGCCTTGTCCCCGTGCCCAAGAGTCTTTGGGTTTGCTAGCGCTACTGTAAAATGGATAGGCCTTGTTATTGCTTTCTGAATTACCCCCTGACCTGGGAACCAAACCTATAGAAGAATGTCACCACTTTTAAGACAGTATGAAGGTCTCCAGTTGTGTCTGACAGTATTCACCTGGCTTGGTGCCCCAAACCTTTGTGCTGCCTGAGGTGAAGTGTAAAATATCACATCCCCCTTTCCGCAAAAAAGACCCCACTAATTTACAGGCATTGAAAACGTCAATGTAGAAGGTACCCAACACATATTTGAACCATTGAGACTGGTCTGAAGTCACAGAGTAATGGTGGCCCCAATAGTAAGTGCCCTCCTTAGTGACCCCAATAGTAATAGTAACCCCCCCCCCCTTATTGGCCCCAGTAGTAATAGTGACCCTGCTAATGGCCCCTGGAGTAATAGTGACCCATAGTGTAACTCCAGCAGCCAGCAACCCAACACAAGCATTTAACTCACTCTATCTGTAGCTACGGTCCAAAACTGTGACCCTGGAGTTCTCTGCCTGGCATCTACACTGCATGCAGGAATGCAAATGCTGGAAGGAGAGGTGAGGGGTCACAGACTGATCTCAGCAGCTGCCTCCAAACTGGAGGCAATTATTTTTTACCAGTCATTAATATGGCCAGTAAAAAATAAATACCAGCTTTGATTACTGGCTGGGTGGCAACCTGACTTCGCCCCTCTGAGGTACTGCAGCCGATATAGCAGCCTCAGGTTACCTCATGGTAGGGGTGCCCCTGTCACCTACCCATTTTTTTGCCACATTAATATGATGAGCGTTAGCCACTGCATGCTCTTATATAAGTAAAGCAAATGTTGTGCCAAAAACATTAAAAAATCCGAAGGGATTAGTAAGTAAACAGTATGTAAAATTGAGTTTGCACCTGTGAGCCCAGGGCAGCAGATGCTGCAGGCATGAATATTGAAGGCCCCTTTCACATAGACCAAGCACATGGCTCTGGAGAACGACTGTGGAAAATTTAGAGCGCTGGATGGAAGGGATGAAAATCTCAATCTCATCGTGTACGTGCATAGCCATGGAAACCGCCGTCCAAGTGTGCGTTTCACAGTGACAAAGGTGGTGGGAGCCTGTCTCTTAGAAACCACTTAAATGCCAACAAAAGGTACATGTTTATCTTCCCCGGCCGACCCTCAGCTGCCGAGCCTTTGTCTTCTCATTTAAAGCATTGCATTCTCGCTGTTTGTGAGTGTAGACACTGGTGAGAACAGATGTTTCCAATGACCAGAAAATAATTTATATTGCAGGGATTATCTGCAAAAACACACATTTTACTTTAGAATTGGGTCTTTTTGACATTTATTAATGATTGTATTAAAAGGACTGAAGAATGTGAATGGGCAATGCTCCGCCGCTTACATCATAGTACATACACACAAAGCAGCAAACATTTCATGCATTCAGTTACATTGTTTTTGATATAGAATACCAACAATTCAAGTTCTAGGTAAAACCTAAATTGTACTTTACCAACCCATTTTATGTAACGCTGTCATCTATTCATAAAGTGGAATTCCTTGTGATTTATCACTTTCACAAAAACATTTCCCATGTAATTCAACTTTATGAATAGATCCCAGCATTACATAAACTGGAATTCCTTTATTTCGTCTTGTTACAAGAAACATTTCCTTAAAGGAATACAAAACGTAGACATGGATGATAGATGTAAACAGGAAATAAGGTCACCCACGAAGGAAATAAGGTCGCCCACGAAGGAAATAAGGTCGCCCATGCCATTTGTTTCAGTTACATGCTTAAAAAAAAATCCTGCAGACTGACAAACAGTCTTGTAGAAATTCTGCAGAGAAGACAGGGGTTCATTGTTTGCTGATCTCTTTCATTTTCATCTGCTGAATAGCTGAGTGGGTAGCACTTAGTCAAGGGGCAAGGCGTAGCAATCCTTGTGTCCTGCTGCAGACAAGGCAGAGGGGGGAGGCTCCTGCTGCAGAAAGTTGGTTGCATCCAGATACAAGAAAAGGAGGTTGGCTGATCTCCTGGGACACAGATAATATTTCTTTCAATACAGTATTTCTCGGTTTTAATTGGATTGTGCGCCAAAATAGGAGTAAATTAAAAAAGGAGAATAAGGGAGGGATACATTTTTAATTTTTTTTTTCATCTTTTGTAAATTTTCTATATTTAGCGTTTCTTTAACAATTAAAAGCAGAACAATAATTAAAGCCTAAGTCCGGTGACAAAAGAATATTTGACCTACTGTAAATGACAAGTCTAATAGGCCATGTAACAATGATTGCAGCCATTTTGCTGTGCGATCCCTTCTGCTCCAAATGATGTCCTGCTGAATGTATCCATTAATCAAATGTCATCGCATCCTGATTTAATGACCACAAGGGAGTCTCATCTTCTAAACGACTCAACTATAATGCTTACAGTTTGTGCCTCAGATGGGGAACAGAGAGAGAACACGTCATGGAGGCTTCACCCATGAAGCCAAAAGCAGTTATAGAATCATAGAATGGTAGAGTTGGAAGGGACCTCCAGGGTCATCTGGTCCATCCCCCTGCTCAGTGCAGGATTCACTAAATCATCCCAGACAGATATTTGTCCAGCCTTTGTTTGAACACTACCATTGAAGGAGAACTCGCCACCTCCCGTGGTAACCTGTTCCACTCATTGATCTCCCTCACTGTCAAAGTTTTTTTCTAATATCTAATTTGTGTCTCCTCCCTTTCAGTTTCATCCCATTGCTGCTAGTATTTCCAAATGACTGTGACAGCCCTTCAGATATTTGTAGACCGCTATTAAGTCTCCTCTCAGCCTTCTTTTTTACAAGCTAAACATTCCCAGATCCTTTAACCGTCCCTCATAGGACATGATTTGCAGACCGCTCACCATCCTGGTAGCTCTTCTCTGAACTTGTTCCAGTTTGTCTATGTCTTTTTTAAAGTGGGGTGCCAAGAACTGGACACAGTATTTCAGATGAGGTCTAACTAAGGAAGAGTAGAGGGGGATAATGACCTCATGTGATCTAGACTCTATGCTTCCCTTAATACATACCAGAATTGTGTTTGCCTCTTTGGCTGCTGCATCACATTCTTGACTCGTGTTCAGTCTATGATCTATTAGTATACCCAAGTCTTTTTTACATGTGCTGCTGCTTAGCCCAATTCCTCCCATCCTGTAAATGTATTTTTCATTTTTCTTGCCCAGATGTAGGACTTCGCATTTCTCCTTGTTATATACCATTCTGTTAGTCACCACCCAATGTTCAAGCTTTTCTAGATCTTTTTGAATCCTCTCTCTTCCCTAGTGTTAGCTATTCCTTCCAGCTTGTGTCGTCGGCAAATTTGATCAGTTTCCCATTAATTCCCTCCTCCACATCATTTATAAAAATGTTGAGCAACGCTGCGCCTAGGACAGAGCCTTGTGGTACCCCACTTGCTACAATCTTCCACTTGAATTTGCAGCCATTTTTGACCAGTCTTTGAGTATGATCACTCAGCCAGTTGTGAATCCACCTAACAGTTGTCTTGTCAATCCCATATTTGGTCATTTTTTTCAATAAGTATGGTATGAGATTCTTTGTCAAATGCTTTACCAAAGTCAAGATATACTATATCCACCACATTTCCCTGACTAACCCAGTCGGTGATTCAGTCATAGAAGGAAATTAGATTCGTCTGGCATGACTTGTTTGTTACAAACCCATGCTGGCTCTGGTTAATTACTCCATTAGGGTGGTTTCACATCTGGGCTTGGGTTTCCACTTTCCTGCTCAATTTGAGGAAGAGGAAAGTGGAATCCTTGTGGCCAAACAGCTTCGACTTAGGACGGAACGAAACAGAGCTGAACGGACCCTATTGACTATAATGGGGTCTGTTCGCTTATCACTCAGCTGCTCACTCTTTCTTCCATTTTTCTGTGCCAGATCTGCAACGGAACCTCTAAACAGAGGTTCCAATACAGAAGTGAAACCACCCTTAGAAACTCATAAGACTTTCCTTACAGATGACAGCTGATCTCTGTGGTTTTCCCCCATAAGGAAACCCTGTGATCAACTTATTGTTTGGTGGGATCCTTCTAAGAAAAAAAGGACTATGCAAAGTGAACAGCCCCTTAAATAAGGGAAGCTGAGTGCCATTGTTAAGCAAATGATATATTTAGTTAGATATTGAAATTCTCATAGGTGATTGACCAAATAAATCATGTAAAATTGATGGGTTGATGGGTTGTCCAAATGGCCTTTGTCCAAGCAATGAAGTACCTTTCTCGTAGTGAGAGAATAAATGTTGAAATGCTGGACTTATTTCTGGTCCTGGTCTTTCTGTGGCGTGGTGTCTGACATTTAATGGGTAAGAATAGAAGCAGTTCAGAGTAATATAGCTCCATGGATCCGCTCCATGTAATAAATAGCTTCTTTATTCAGCTTTGAAGACAGTGCATGATTAAATGGAGTTAAATGGCCCCTGACTGAGATCTTTTTATAGACGCTATGACTTGAGTTTGCATTCATTCCAGCTAGTAAACAAATTAACAAGACATTTCAATGCCAGTCGGTATCTGTTATAGCTTGAACTTGCCAACCATTGCAGGAACAGATGTAGATCTCTGATAAATTATAGAACAGAGTCTTAATGTGTAGCCTATAGTTATACTTCGAAGACTGACTGTAGGAAACCAACCCTGTATTAGGACCAAGAAAGTACAGTCTGCTTCATATTCTGTTGCGTGAAAGGAGTCCTATAGTGTTTAGAAGACATGAAGAGCGAGGCAACAATTTGGGGACAGGCATGCAAATGTTGTATAGAGGTGAAGGCAAGGGAAATGGTGTAGGTACAGGAGGTGGCAGTGAATGTTCACAGTCTTTCCCTCACTTCTTTCCCCTGTTTTGTAGTGGGTTGTAGGAGGGAACAAAGTAGCAGGTATGTTTTGGACAGGGCTCCACCAAAGTTCTCAACTTTCAAGGGGGTGGTCCCAAGACCAACACTTATCACCTATGTACAGGATAGGTAATAACTGTCTGATAGTGGGGGATTCTACCACTGAGATTGCCAAGAAATCCCTGTTCCTGTGTCCCTTGTTTGACTGAGGCGGCATCACACATGTTCTGCCCTCACTTAATTCCAAGTCTGTAGAACTGACTATGATAGCCAAGTGGTTCAGCTGGCATTCCATTCCAATGGGGGGCAATGGACCTCCAATCTCATGATCAATGGAGGTCTTTGTGATCAGACATTTATCACCTATGTTGTGGAGAAGTGTTAATCTTAGGACAACTCCTTTAAAGGGTAGCTAAAAGTGATAAAGTTCAACCAGAGCATGATGGGAGCGTGGTGCCTACATTTTTTACGTGAGGTGAACATGTTTGAAAGGGGCATGTGACAACTGGGTGTGCAGAGAAGGACAACCTCTTTAAATCTATAGCCGATGGATGGTGTAGTTCAGCCTCTGGACACTCTCCAGTTTCACTTGTGTTTATGTTACAGTCACTTTACTGCTTAGTCATCAGTAAAAACATGAGGTCCTCAAGTTCAAAGTTTAGCAAGGAGGAGATCCCAGGGACAGAGCGAGAAGTCTGCCAGGCTCTAATAAAACAGAACATTGTGAGATTTAAGATTACATTCTAGGAACATTCTTATATCCAAGCCGCAGGGCTCACGTTCAGTTCCACATTAAACAGGCTGCATTTAATAGAGCATGTAACATACCTGGTCCTTATCTGGAGAGTGTCTTGTTATGAGAGACCAACTTCTAGTTTCTAATTTCAGTTGACTAATTTCCCAGTTTCTTCAAGGTCAATGTAATTTTGTATGTTCCCCCTTATATCAGTAATGTAAACAAAGGAAGCTTATATGTATGCAAATCTAAAAAACTTCCTGCAGTCCACTCACTCATGAACAGTATATAACATAACTGCTGTTAACTTCGGATCCTAATCATCTTTAGAAATATTTCCAACTTGGCGTTCTCTACAAGGAGAAACAGTACATTCTGCAGATCTATGTCAAAGACCGCTTACACAGCCAATCAGTATCTTGCTCTGTTCTGACGAGGGACGCAAGAACCCAAAAAAAGAACTGTCTTCGGATGGGTCTCTTTTTACCTTAATGGAGAAGACACTGGCTTGGCTTACTAAAGAGTCAGGCATTGACTTATAGGGTAGCTGCATCCAATAGGTGTCACTAGAGAGTTTTATGGATTCCAAAGGAGAATTGATTTGCATACCTTTCTTCCCAGGGAGCATTGCGTGACCTATAAGACTTCCTAGACCAAGTTGTTGATGTTCAAAAGAGAAACAGTAAACCCTCCCAATCTCCTCTACTAATCTTGAGTTAAGTCATACTCTGTTGAATTAAGTCATAGTCACTGCTAAAGCTAATTTCAGAATAGATTTTAGTTTGAAGAATATGTTCTTACTGCCTCTTCCTGCTGGTGTCTGTTCAATGACCATTTATGAGGAATTATGGGAGAGAACTTTATTAGGGTGGCTTTACATGGGCCAATTATCGGCCCAAAAAATTACTCAAACGAGTGATTTTTACCTATGGTTCCATGTAAACACAGGGCCCAACAGAATGCTGAGTGAGAAATCACTCGCTAGTCACTTTGTTTCAGCACACTGAAATGAAGCAACTACTTCTCGCTGAGGGTAAACAGGCAGTCATTCATCTTTGAGTAACTGCCTGTTCACAGTGAAGGGAGGTGGTTGTCCAGAAGATATCTCTGGGACACTCCACCTCCATTCACTGAAAGACTATCACACAGGAGCAATAGTCATTGGGATAACTGTGAAGCGCTCATGAGCCCTACAGTCATCCCGTGTAAAGATGAACTGTAGAAGTCTCATTAAAAAAGTCACAGGAACAATCCCATACTCCTTTAATCTAAACATTGTAGGTAATTTTTGTATAAAATCAATTCATATGTACTATGAGTAGTAGGATGCATTTTTTATTGATGTACTATCATGGTAAATTTGACAATTCTGATGTTTGTATCTACAGATAGTGAGATGATCCCTCCTGACTGCGTACGGCCACGATCCTTCACCGCCATCCCTCGCCCATCCCTTCGAAGAGAAACCGAAGAAACTCGCTTGTCTGTCAGTTTGTGTGACCTGAATTTACAGGAAGAAAACTTTCAGTCTATGACAGCAATGTGTCCTATTCCACAGAACTCTCTCAACTCACAGCATTCCCACTTACTTCCGTCACAGTTGGAGAGTGATCTCCGCTTTCATCAGCTCCGCGGGGCCCATATTAAGACTTTAGATGACCAAACTGTGGCCAGGCTGGAGCATGCCCGAGAAGAACGGACTTTAGTATTCACCAATAGATCACTTAGAATAAATGAAACTATCTTTGTCAAGATAAACAAATCAAATTCCTCAAGATCCGGTAGTCTGTCTTATGGCGTGACATCTTGTGATCCCAGCACATTGAGACCAAGTGACCTTCCGTATAATCCAGAGTCGTTGGTTGACAGAAAGGAATTCTGGGCTGTCTGCCGAGTGCTGGTTCCTCTTCAGAGCGGGGACATCTTAGGGTTTGTGACAAATGCAGAAGGTGAATTACATTTGAGTCATAATGGCGTCAGTACTGGAATGCAAGTCTGCGTGGACTGTTCACAGCCTTTGTGGATGTTCTTTGGTCTACATGGAGCCATCATGCAGATACGCATATTGGGTAAGAACTTTATTCAGAAACTTTTTGAATCAGAAAGTGAAATTATAATGAAATTGAATGTAAATTTTGCAATCTTCTGGTACTTACATATTATTATACCTTGTTGACTGGTAAAACATTTATTTCTCATAGCATCTTACCCTCTGCTACTATAGGTCTCTGTCAACATCCTTTTTCTCGGTTATGCTAGATCTTTGCCTCATATACATGTACAGTTATACATTTTGCAGTAGCCAAGTCAATGTCCTGACATTAACCTTATCGAAATGTGGTGGTAGGACCCAATGAGGACTATTTATGTAAGGCATCCCAGAAATATTGATGAACTATAACACGTTTACAGGGAGAAATGATCTAAAATTCGTTCTCAACATTGATTACAGGAAATGTTTGGCGAAGGTCATTGTTGGTAAAGAGGGGGAATGTACTGTTTGTTAAATTCAAGGATTCAATTCTCCCTACACTATGAATCTTTACTCAGAATCAGACATGTTATGTACAACTCTATGTTTTTAGTTAGATTGTGTTGGTCTTTTATTATTAATCAGACCACCACTGGCGTAACTATAGGGGATGCAGGGGATGCGGTTGCACCCGGGCCCAGGAGCCTCAGGGGGCCCATAAGTCCTCTCTTCTCCATATAGGAAGCCTAGTACTATGAATAAAGCATTATAGTTGGGCGCCCTGATAAAGATTTTGCCATGGGGCCCAGGAGTTTCACGTTACGCCTCTGCAGACCACAGTTTGTTGGTAATCAATGCAAAAATTCAGCTAATTCCAAAAAGGGTTCACTTAAGAATTTAGTAACTACAGTTGCAGAAAAAAAGTCTTAAGGTACCTTAACATTGGACGACTATAGCTCCTGTGCTTTTCCTCAGGCACGATAGATAGTCTGTGAGATAATGGAGGCAGAGCACACTGGAGAGCTCTTCCAGCCACCCGCCTCCATTCACAGTGAACAGGAGACGTTCAAAGATTGAGTAACTCCTGTTTCTACTGAAAGAGAAGCCGCACAGTAGTCTTTCCGTGTCAGGGAACTGAAACAAAATGACTAGTTACAGCTGAGCAACTTCTCATTCAGTGCCCCACCAGGGGCTATGTGTACAAGGGCCGAAATCGCCCGTAATTGTTCTGGGTGACTATTGGCCATGTAAATGTACCTTTACTTTTTGAAGAGCTCCACTATGCTTTACTGTATATAGCTCCTGCAAGAAATGTCAATATGCAAATTTTAACTATATTCTAGCGTAGCCATTCTCACAAGAGGAGCAAATGACCAATCATCTTCAACTCCTTGCTACCAACAGCAGCAACTCTGTTTGTGGTAGAACCAGTGTCCTATTGACTATAGAGGCAGGTGCTGCAACTGTTATGGAGTTTGCATTGGGATGGGGCACTGCAGTAACTACCTTCTCTGTTTGCCATGATTTGGGCAACCAACTGCTATCACTAGGGGGAGCCCACGTCTGACAAATTTATACAGCCCCCATTTAATTCAGTATCAGCTCTATAAATCCATATGCAGCTAATCCCCTAGCTTGACTATAAAGTTATGTTGTGAAATAGTTTTTAGGAATTTTGGACCTAAAAATGGAACGATTAGCATTAACTTTTATAAAAAGTGTAGTATATTTGATGGTACTCTTAACCCTTTCCAATCCACTGTCTGACGTCTAAAGACATTATGATTTAAGGCTGTACAGCTCTGATGTTGGAAGACATCCGTCGGGGTTCTCTTATTGTATATATTGCCAGCCTCTCTGCTGTTGGAGCCTATCCAATTTGTCACCTCATGCAGTACTGGCTTTAGCCAGCATGTAGCACCATTGTATACCGGCAGAAAAAGAATAAGCCCCCTAGGAAAATTAGAATGCAAATTGGATTAGAAAGGGTTAATGTATACGCCTGTAAGTGCCAATAGCATATGCTTATTACACTTGATGATGGTGTACACTTGGGGATAGTGGGGAAACTAAGAATGATTCTTTTTATATCATATATGTATATATATATATTAATTAGTCTTTTTATACATTACTTTTTTGTCACTGTGTAGTCTTTAGTAGTTATGAGATAAGTCCGTTAGGGGTCATTTACATTTTGTTTTTCACTAAATTCCGGGTTACTTCGAAATCCCAAAAATGAGACAAAACCACAGAATATCATTGCTCAAACAAAGACCAATAAGATCTTCGAGACGTTTTCAGTTCGTTTCGAGCATTTGTGGTATTATGCTATTCAGTTGGGTACAAATACCGGAAGCTAAAAGAAAGTTGCAGAAACTGAGACCTTGTTGGTGTTCATCTGAGCAATGAAAGTCTACAGTTCCATCCAGGGTTCCAGCTGAATCCCATTTTTTAGAGATTCAGACAGAACCCGGGACGAAAAAGACGATGTGAATGTTCTCGTATAAAATGCAAAACATGGACACTTAATAACAAGCAACAGCGAGTTGTATGCGAGATCGCTGTAGCATCACTTTAATAATGCAGTTGCTATCTTATATATTATTTACTGTGTCTGGTTAAGTCATTAGTGGATGGTAATGAAGGCTGAAAACATTATACCGGCCAAAAACCTAAAAATTAGAGCTGGGAAGTAGAAATCACAGGCAGCGGCATTTAGCATGGAGAGTTATGGAAGAGAGACATGTGCAGAACGCAAAACGACAGCAATAAAGATCTAATATCTCAGGAGGTTCCATGAGAACTGCTACAAACATTACTGCCAGAGACAAAATGATGCTACCCAGAGCAATCGGAGTTCTCCCTGCGGCTCGCAGCACCTGCATCATCTTTCGACACCTGCAGCCAGTATGAAAAATACTACAAATTTGCTGGTTTCCTCTCATATTCGAGTATCACAGTGCTTACCATGACAGCAGGGGCATCTGCCTTGTGTCGCTGCGGTGTAATATTTTAGGTCAGGACCAAGATGATTAACACCAGCAGTGAGAAACCTGACATGTATTGAAGAATGAAATGTGCCTGAACATACTTGTCAAGGTCCATTAGGGGGCACTAGTTGTTATTTTTATGTATAACCGCCCTAATCATTGATTATGGGGATATGATGGACACTGTGAAGTCATCTCTAATATAATCAGTCTGTCTTAAATGTGTTCTTATTAGACTGATTGCCACTGGGAAGTACTCTGCAGTGTCCGAGGAGCAGGCCCACAGCCAAGGAGCCAGCGGGGTAGAGAAAGGCCTTGTCATGGGGCTCTACCATCTCCTCCCCTAGGGGTAGCTCGGGACCTGACCACATTACTGCTGTGGAAGATCAGAGAGGTAGTAACCGGGGGTTACCTTAAGTCTGATTGTCATTCCGTCCTCTGCGGTGAATCTTCCTGATGAAATAAAGTAGTCCACACACCAGGCACCTTTCTGAACAAGAACGGTCAGTTTTGTCCGTTTACTGTAACCTTTTAAAGTCCAATCCCAACAAACAGTCTTGGTACAGGTACAACAAGCTAGAGTGGTGCAACAGGGAGGATTCTTGGGGTATTTGGATAATCCACAGTCCAAGTTATCTGTGTGATCCCACTCCCGGCAAATCTCTCTCTCTACTGGTCAACACTCACTCCCATTGTCCTCCTCTCGCTATGAAGCGGCTTGTCTTACTCCCCACGCTCAGTAGCAGCACTGAGGTCTCCTGGGTAGAATGGGCCCAGGCCGAGCATAAGGAAGTCACTCAGCTTCCTTCATCCTCTCCACACATGGACTGATCTGTCTGGTGTCTGTGTGGCTCCCTCACTCAGTGACTTCTCCACTCCTTCTGCATTCTGCAAACACATACATCTCACATCCTCACGTGACTATAAAATGATACACAAAATACAATACATTTTCCAGACAGGACTAGACATACCAGACATTAACCCTCTCAGTCCTGCAACCATTCAATCCGCATAAATCTGATGCACTCCAAACAAGACACTGACAAGACAATGGCATGAGACAGACATATAACATTATGGAGGGGCCCCACTAACTCTGGGCCACTACAACTCACAAAGCAGTCATGAACTGTGATCGCTCCACTACTAGAAACACCGTTTGTAGGGATTTCTGTAATCAATGCAGAGGTGCAGTACCATACCATATTCAGTGATACAATCATGAGACTGAGGCATGGAACTATATTAACCCTTCCTTGACCAAGGGTTACTTATAGGACGGTGTACAGGTTACATTCTGCAGCTCTCGTATTCCCACTTTAAAAAAAATAAAATCAGAATTTTTTTTTGTTTTTGGATTACTTTTTGCTAGTTTTTTATTCAGTTTTTTTCTTGGAGGGGGAGTGACCGAAAAAGTACAATCCTGCTGTTGTGGGTTTTTTTCCGACAAAGTTAATTATGCAGGAATAATAATGTGATGTTTTAATAAATTGCACATTTACGGATGTTACAATACCAATTTTTAGGTGGGGGTTGCCATTTTTTTCACGTGATGACTGGCAAAAGTTTTTTTTTAACTGTTATTCTTTTTTATTTTACTTTTGTTTTTTAATTATTCCCCACAGGGGATTTGAACTTGTGATGATTTGATCACTTATACGGTATAATGCAATACTATGGTATTGCATAATACTGTATGTTAATAACCTGCCTATTAAGGACCTGCCATAGGGACGTCTTTAATACGCAAACCATCATGGCAAGACTGATGGCCTTCAGAGGACCCAAGTGTGCCATGATACCCAGACATGGGGGCCATTCAGGACATTTAAATGCCGATTGGAGAACTGACAGCAGCGTTTAAAGGGTTAACAGCCGTGATCAGAGATATTTTTTTATTGATGCTGTGGTCGGAGTGTGTCAGCTGTTAGGAGCTGAACCTGCTCCATACATGGCGAGTATCAGTTGGGCCTGAGCCCGCTTCATACACAGCATGTGCTGTGGATGACTATTTATGTTCTAACTACATGGGGTATATGCAGTTAGGACGTAAATAGTCATGTGTGTCATGAAGGGGTTAATAAATATCTCATTTTTACACTGTATATGGTAGACCACAAAGAAATAGCCCACTTTTTTTTTGCTATAGAGATGAAAACAACATTTTATTTATCCAATATATAAGTATAGAAAAAATAAACTAGGATGGAGGGGGGAGAGAAGGATGGAAGCTGCTCAGACCCTATTACACCTTAGGTCTATTTCGAACAACGGCCTAAAGATGGGGTAAAATACTGTTTGAGGACTTTGTTTTTTGGATATCACTGAATATAACTTTATCTGTAGTTTGCCAATCTATATATTGCACTCTTAGATCCTAATACACCTTTATGCTTAGGGTGTAATATGGCGATTAGGGCCGCATTCCTCCCTGGGGTTACTCTTTTCAGAGCGGGTGCCCTGCTGTAGTTAGGGATAGACCTAGTGGGGCCTGAGTAGGTTCCATCTTTCTCTCCATCCTCCCCTCTCACTTTATCTTTTTTTTAATTTAATTGTATATTTTATACTGGATAAAGGTTACGTTTTAATTTCATTATCAATAAAAGTGGGCTTTTTGCCTGTGAACTACTGATTTACTTACTTTTACTACCCTGCCAGGGGTTGTATCCGTTGTCTTGTCTGTAAGGACCACCTCTATATAGTAAACATATAAAATTGTAATAGCCGTGACCCTTAAAAGTGTAGCATCCGAAGAGCGGGCCCACAGCCGAGGAGATAATAGGGTAAATTTGAGCCTTGTTATGGGGCTCTACCATCTTCTCCCCTGGGGGTAGCATGGGACCCATCCAAATTGCCGCTGGGGGAACTTTCATGGAGGTAACCCAAAATGCGTTTTTTCTCGTTGTTTTTTTTTCTCTCTCTCTCTCTCTCTCTCTCTCTCTCTCTCTTTCTCTTTCTCTTTCTCTCTCTTTCTCTCTCTTTCTCTTCCCCCTTCATATTCATGCAACAACAAAGATACTGACAACACCTAGGCACAGGACAAATCCATGCATACATTATGGAGGGGCCCCGTTAACTCTGGGCCACTACAATAGCAACGCAGCTTATCCAAAACTCATAACTGGCTCTTATGTTATAGAATAAGTATTGTAATAGACATATTATTGATTTGCCTATCTCAGCTGACGCTTGGAGCGGTTATCTATATAGAGGCTCATTTAGAAGCTACTAGTATAAGACTCACATTTATAATTTAAAAAATTACACTTAAGACTTAAAGAGATATTTATGGCAGAACCACAAGGCTTTGCTGAAAAATGAGAAAATTAAATAATAATTCTGCTAACTTTCTTTTTAGGGTCCACACTAGCAACTGATCTCAGAGAGCCATCAACTCCAAGTTCTCCAACATCAGTACCAAACAGCCCTACAGTTATGTGCAGCGGCAGCTCTGATCCTGTACTCAGCTCTAGTGGGCCCGGAACCCTGTGTAACTCTATAAATGGTGAGTGCTACAATGTTGCTAAAAATACATATGGATGATACACTGTACAGTCATTTAGAGCACAGTTATAGGGATTTTCTAAGAGTAAAAGAAAAATTGCATGGCATGGAAGGGCTCAAATTTAAAAAAATAAATAAAAAATAAGCCATACTTACCAATCAGTTGTCCACCCAAGACTTCCTTGTAGAGTCTATATCATAGTGCCATAGGCTGTAAGAGTGGTCACTCAGAGGAAAAGAGGCAAGCAGGAGTATCAATGAGTAGCCACAGTACTACTGTTTAGGACCTTAGCCAGACTGCAGGACCTGATTATAGTGGAACCTCTATAGGTATGGCTTCACACAGAAGACTTAGTGACAGTTTTTCATGCACTTTTTTAAACCAAAGCCAGAAGTGGATTCAAGAGATTGTTAAGAAAATTGTAGATCAATGTATCAGTTAATTGTTTTTCTATTAGATTGTAGACTAGAAAGATACAGCATGATGCTAGTATAAGTAGTGAAGGGATTAAGCGAAACCTTTTCTATACCAGTGCGTGGTACAGGAAAGACAGACAGAAGATAAGAGTCTCTCAGACCCCCTTGCATACCTTCTCACTGAAATCATGATGGTTTCTTTGTTATTGTTTCACCTTAAAAGGTGTAACTTATGTTAAACATTTTAGTTTCAGCCTATCATGTATTCTTATTAATCTTGGAGGTATGTACTTTTCCTGTGATGTCATTTATGGTATATAAACCACATACAACTTTGAATAAAGTAGAAATCACTTGATAGCACAACAGGCTGGTGTGATTTGTATTTCTCCTATGGGCCCAGACATCTACATGAGATCTGATTGTCTTCTCCTTGGTAAATAAATTCTCTTCACAGAGATATGGGATTTATAAAGAAAGAACGTATACTTTACTTTCCTGCTGGATCCACTTTGGCTTTAGCTTAAAAAAACAACACCAAAAACTTGTGTAAAACCTCTTAAAGAACCATTAAAAATTAAACCAGTTGTAAAACAAATTTTACATATTTTCTAGTTTTTTTAAATATCCTATGTGTATTGGTTCTTCTCTTGGAGAGAACCATCCCTCTAGGAAACAATTTTTCATTGCAATTTTGCACGGTTTCCAAAGAGGTTTCACTGTATATGTCCTTAATCTAGACTCGATACAATGCAGCCTTCTTCTTAGTTAAAGACAATAGCTAAACCTTTAATTCAAACAGTTTTTTATCTTCCTCCTATTCGGAAATTAAAATAGGCATTATAATCAAACTAGCTATTATGATATTCCATCACTGTACATACATTTTATAGTTTAGATATCACCTACTCTACCATTGAATCTTTGAATAAAGAGGGTAATTGATATATCTCTCCTTGTCTTTTAACTTCAACTAGAATGGTAACCTCCATATTGTTTCTCTACAAATTTCCCATATAGGAACAGCTCCAAATTCCCCAGTGAGCATGCCCGAGTCACCGATCTCACCGTCCGTCTCAGGATCCTGGAGCGATGAGTGTACCATCTGTTACGAGAACCTGGTGGACACGGTCATCTACTCCTGTGGACATATGTGTTTGTGCTACACATGTGGTCTGAAACTCAAGAAGATGAACAATGCCTGTTGTCCTATCTGCAGACGTATCATCAAAGACATCATTAAGACCTATCGCAGCAGTTAGGGCTCAGAAGAAGCGGTTTTCATCTAAGGCAACCTTTTACAATTTTTTAAGATAATCTTGAAGAATTCAGAGACCCTTAAAGCTGACAACGTCCATAACGTCTCAACTCTGAAGTCAACGATTCTGGAAAACAAGATATCAGGGAAGCATAGTCTTGTGATCATCCATCATTCTTTTAAAACTTTGTATTGAGGTTTGAAATGGATCACTGGAGCTTTTGGAATTTTTTTTAACACTCTGCCTTTAGATCTGGCAATCTTATCGAAAGAAGTTGGAGATCCTGTTGGAGGCCAATTCTTATCACCAAGAATATTAAGCAATAGTTGCTAAGAGCAAGCACCAGACGTTCTCACGTGTTTGTCAGAAGAGACGTTGACCTTATCATGGTGTGTAGATGTACATATCAGAAACATTTTGTGTTGCAAATTACCACTTAGAAAGATTTGAGCCATAGTGGGTTTACCAATGTTTTTTATGTCAACAAATCTTAGTAACAGGTACACATTTAGATAAAATAGGTGATAGCTTTGGTCCATTACAATGTGTATTGTGCTGCTCATGTAACTTGTATCAACACACGTTGACATTTTCAAAAACAGAGAAAGGTTCGATAAAATGATAATCAGAAAAAATAAGGTGCTTTTCCAAAAAAAAAAAAAAAAATACATTGACCAAATCATTTTAATTAGTAATTGTTTTAATTGCTGTATTATGATAGAAACTTTGTTGGAATCCTTGTTTTCTTATTTCAAATTTCCACATCAGCCTGAACACATTTTTTACAGTCTTTTTTTGTATCACGGTATAGGCATGATTGTGTGACAGAACTGCAGTATTTAATCAATAATTTATGGGCCATATATATGCTGATCCAAAGATCAGTTCTTTCGTGGTTATACTGTGTAGTTAGAACATTTTTGAGTTAACACTGCCTAGGAATTTAAGATATTTCGGGTATAACTAGCCATTTGGCATGGCTTAGTAAATCAGCCTAAGGGTTATGCAGGTATCAAGGGCAAATTTTCAAAAAGTTCCTTTCAGTGTCACAAACATAAGTCCATTACATGCCCAGATAGCGCAGTCAAATAGCTCAATTCTTCACGATTAATGACGTCCTTAAACCACAAGGATCAAACTCCTGTGAGGTCAGTCTTGTTGATGACCCTTCCTTTTAAATAGTGGAAAAGATACATCTTAAAAAGCGACTTAGTTTTGGTAGTGATGTCTGTGGGCATTTCTTTTCTGGAACCCTGATAAGTATTTTATTAAGGCTTTCTGGATTGAATGTCTTTTATGGGGATTATATGTGTGTTCTCGAGAGGGGTCAGTTTTTCCAGTTTTCAACAAAGCCTTGAGCATTACGGCAACAGAAGTGCAGTCATAAGCTCTCGCTCACGGCCTGAAGGTTGCAAGTTCAATCCTTGCGTGGTTCAGGTAGCCGGCTCAAGGTTGACTCTGCCTTTCATTGAGTTCAGTAAAATGAGTACCCAGCTTGGTGGGGGATAATAAATAAAAATTACCTGAAGGTGCTGCGGAATAAGTTGGCGCTATGCCAATAACAAGATTTATATTTTTTTCATCCAAATCCTACTCCTCAGATCCCCACCTATCCCAAGAATAGGGGAGTGTTCTGTTTGCCCCACTGCTGTATCGCTACTTTGACTGGAGTGAATTGAGTTCGGCTCTGTTCTTGGAATAGGTGGGGGTCCCAGTGGAAGGAGCCCCACCGATCTAGCAATTTTCACTGTAACACTCCATTCATTTCAGAGTGGTTGATGGATATATCTGAGTGGCACCATGCATGCGTGGCCAGCACTCTATTTACTTCAGTGATACAGCAGTTAAAGAAGATTGGCAAACAGTACCCCCTTCATTTTCAGGATACAGGATCCCCACCAACCTATTAGTTTTCACCTGAAAGAAATGTCCCTTTTCCGAAATACCCCTTTAAGGAAAAAGTATGTGGCCCATTGAGGCATATAAAGTATAGCAAGACTAGTGCACTGTCCAAATAACACTACTCTGTGAGAGTACTGTGGGATGTACTATATTCCTTAACATTGGTTTAGCACTGGTTCATAAAAGTTTTAGATAAGAAAAGGGATTAAAAACATGCTACACTTGTTGCATGGCATTCAGCTGTGAAGCCTCGCCCACTTCCTCAATATGGTTTAAAAGGGTCATAAACAGTGGCCTTATAAATATCTCCAAACACACCGGGGCTGGTTTATTAAACGATTTGCACCAGTTTTATGGTGTAAAGATCCACGAATTATGGCGCGCTGCACATTCGTGTAATAATTTGTGACTGCTGTTTTGCACTTCTCTCGCTGCTTTGAAATAGTGGCAAGAAAAGTGGGTGGGGTTTAGCAAGAGGGGTGCTTACTTCTGTGGAAAAAAAGAGATTTATTATAATTTATGCCAAAAAATGGATCAAATTACAGCAACCAAAAAACTTCAATCCATTTATGCCATAAAACTGGCATTAAAAGGGTTGTTGGAGTTATTTTCTTAGAATTTGTGCTCCCCATCCACAACCCTAATTTAAAAAAAGACTATACTCACCTCTCCTGACTCCCTGCATGTCCAGCGCTTCACCTCCATTCTCTGCAGTGGGTCTCCATTGACAGGCTGCAATCAACCTATTTATGGCACATCACAGGCCGCTGCAATCAATCATGGTCGAACACAGAGCATGGAGGTGCGGCGCTGAACGTGCAGGGAGTCAGGAGAGGTGAGCATAGCCTCTCTAATGTTTGGCCATGGGGAGCACAAATTTTACAGAAAAAAAAACTTGGACAACTCCATTAGCATATTGATAAAGCCATCCCACTCTTCCCGTTTTCGGCTTTCACTTGGTTACATTCGTGCACAAGGTTCAACTCTGGCTCCCGGTTTAAAAATTGATTGAGAAAAGAGCTAAATCTATGCCAGTTTAAAAAAGACTATTTTATACACTTTAATTCAGACATCACATTTTTTGGATCTTTTTTAATATCTAATATTGAACGTCTCTTGATCACATCTAAAACAAAGGGATAATTGCGGGTAATAGAGCTATAAGACATCAGCCCGAGACAGCTATGAGTCTGGTATGTGTAATGGTTTTACTAGACCATTCAAGAAGCCGTCATCGTTACTTTTTTTCTTGTTTTCAAAAAGTATTTTTTATTTAAATCTGTGGGTTTATTTGTTCTCTAAGGAGGACGTTTTGCCAATAGCCTTGAGCAGAGTAGTTACTATAATGCATTGTATGCCTGTTTTCATCGCAGACTGCTTTTAAGCAAAGGCTTTATTTAACCCCAGACATCACTTACCATTATTCTCAGAAATTCATTCAGAGAAGCGAAACATGAATGCGCTGTTTTAATTCAGTACACAGAGATCGAAATATTCAGACCAAACACAAGCTGAACTGCCTTCTCCCCGACCTCACAACCCCCCCCCCCCCCAACGTTCCTTATCACACTGTCTCAGTGATATAACCTCCTTCCTCTAGTCATTGGTTTCAACAGACAATTGCCTTCCTTATTTTAATCTTTTCCATCTTTACTGCTGAAGATTCTTGTGATATGAAGAAGACATTTAAAAAAAAAGCAGCGGGGCTAGTTGAAGTTAGAAAATAATTGTCTGATTGATGTCTGGAATATTATGAGCTTGGCCATAATCCAGAACTTGATGACAACTCAAACTAGGTTCATCTTCAAATATAGGACTTCCTATTAACTAGTGAGGAGTAATGGGAGGTGACAGCGTAAGGATATTTCTTCCTTTAGAGCCTACAGTCAAACATTATCTCGTAGACTTAAGGTGGCCATACACATTAGGGTTCATTTAGATGGCAGAATTTGGTTCGTATTTTTGCATCAGTATTTGGAAGGCTTAACCAGGAATGAAACCAACAGAGAAGAGGTATAGTAGAAAGAGTTGCATTTGTTTCATATTTTGGATCCACTCATGGTTTTAGCTTCCAAATACCGATACAAAATTACTGACCAAATACTGCTGATCAAATGAGCCCTTAGACATATTTGGCCTGAACCTACCAAATTATGGCAGGTCCAGCTGATCACCTAATGTGTGTGGAGGCCTCCAGTGCTCCCCGACAGCAGATGTTGTGGTTGAATTTCAGTTGAAGTTGAATTACAACATGCTCAATCCTTTTGTTCTTGGGGAGGTAAGCCACTGCCAAAAGTTTCTGGTGGATGACAGAGGAATCTCCTCTATCTACATTCTGAAAACATGCAGACCCACTGCATGTGTAGGGGGGTGTTAGGCGAGATGGTTGTCGGCCAGCAGCTATCTAATGTAGATGGTTATGCTTAGGGTCAAATAAAAAAGAATTTACAAGGACAATTTGTACTTGTGATCTGAAGATCATGAAGGAAGCCATGTTGTCTGCTCATTAAAGCATTGTTTCAATGACATCCAATAGTCTATTTCTCCTAACTTTTTGGCCAACAGTGCAATGAAGAACAGCGCCTCAACTCACAAAATGATGAGTTCTACTGTGGGCAAATGGTGGTTACAACAAGTACATATTATTTACAGGCTATGGTAACACTCTAGGAATACACACACAGGTGTTAAAGTTGTGCTACTAGCATCGGACAGCATTTGGACATCCTATCCATTAGTTTCCGAAGTGAAGAAAACCGCACATTGGCATGTGCTATTCTTGTCCAGAAATAGGCCAAGAATAGGACATCATGCGATTTTTTTAACGGGTCTATTGAACGGGCTATACAGTCTCCCACTTTGTAGCATATTTCTTGCATTAAATTGGTCTTTGAGAGCAGATCTTGTGCTCATATTCAAGATGTCTTCTAGTTCGAGCGCTCATATACACAGAGTCTACAGGACGAAGGGACAGTAGACGCAGACCTTGTAGCTCCATGGAGGTGAGGGCACTTCTTGTATCATTATATGGTGCTAGGGGAGAATAGTTCCCTATGTGTGGATTCATATGTTGAGTTCATAAGGGGGTACAGCAGAGCCTCATAGAATGCAGAATGTAATTACCCCAGTGAGCCTCTTAAATGTAGATTTACAGGTAACATTGTGTCTGCAGCAAATAAAAAATCACAAAAAGGTACAAGTGACATTTAAGGTTGGTGTCCTGGTTCAGTGATTCCGTGAGCATTACGTCGGTCTGTTTTGTATACTCTCTGACTTGTCGGTAGTTGTGATGTATTTCACTTGCTTTAATGAAACTATTGATACTGTTCTAATCCAATTCATCTCATTGTAAACATGATTACGTGCGTTCAGATGGATCCATTCTGTCTACTACATGGTTATTCATGATACTGCTGTGTATTAACGCTTTATGAGCTAGTGACTTCTCTGATGCCCGAGACACTTAATGTTTCATCGTCATGTTGGGAACCACAGGAGATGCCAAGAGATAATGCAGAATATACTCACAGGACCAGAGGCGTAGCTTGACGCTCCTGGGCCCCAATGCAAAACCTGTAACAGGGCCCCCAGGTATAATGCTTTAGTCATAGTACTGGGCTCCCTATATGGAGAAGAGAGACCTTATGGGCCCCCTAAGGCTCCTGGGCCCGGGTGCAACCACATCCCCTGCATCCCCTATAGTTACTCCAGTGCACAGGACACACAACCCCGATTCATATGATGTTTAACCTCGGTCTGTCTGATGCTGTAGAATAAAAGAATTACCTAAATAAAAACTGAAGGGTTAGACACCCATTAACGGTCAGGATTACAAACCAATTGGGTTGAAAAATGACAATTTAGCAAGAAGTATGTGCTCAGTTGTCACCTCCCTTCTCCTATTCCTGCCACAAATTGAAGAAGTTTTAGTCCCCCCAAGACTTCTGTCATTCACTCGGTGCCTATTACGCTGACGTATTTCACTGTGTTACATCTGTATCTAAAACAAACAATAATAACTTTATACATATTTGGAATAAATGCTCAAGAAGTCTATTCACCTTTAAAAACCAGTTTACATAGATATATGCTATACAGGGTGATTCAAAAAGGATGATGCAAAATTAAAGCTGATTTCTTCACGTATATGAATTGACATACAACAGCCAGAATGATGTGAAGAGATAGAAAAACTCTTCCAGTTTTTATTGCACCTTACAGATGTCCGATGTGGGCACCGTTGGTGACACCAGATGACCTAAAACAACGCATACCAGCTGCGGTGAAATCAATAACAGAATATCTGCTGGGATGCGTCTGGGCAGAACTGGACCAACAACAGTGCCCAACATCAAATATCTGCAGGGTGCAATAAAAACTTGAAGAGTTCTTCAATCTTTTCATGTCATTCTGGCTATAGAGACCTAGCTTTTGGGCATTCTTGCATTATTTTTGAGCGTTCTGGCTTTTTTTCAAAATGCATCATTGTTTATGTATGGGGTTTTCCCCATGGGATTCTCTATAGGACTTGAAAAGGTGCCAGAAATAAACCTGCTTGGTGGGTTACAAGAAAAAAAACAAAAACTCAGTTAAACATGCTGTAAAAAACACACAAAAAAGTATAGTCTACAAATAGGCAGGCATTAATTTCAGCAGTAATGAGCCATACACATCACTAACCTTCTGTGCCCCATTACTTAGCTAGAACTGTTAGAACGTTCAGCTTTCCAGCTGGAGTCTGTGTAAATCTTTTTGGTATTTTTTATTCAGTATGAGGGCTCTTTACATTATGGAACCTATTGCTTTTAATAACTTGTTGCCTAATGCCCCTCTTACATAGGACGACTGTTGGGCACTTCAGTACCTGTCCGCCGTTCCAGTGATGATCACTCCTGTGTTTTTACACAATAGTCGTCCCATGTAAATGGGGGTTTAGTGGACAATAAAGGGGGTTGTCCCATGAAAAGAACTTCTCCTCTACTTACAGGTTAGACAAAATGGTATGTTATGGTAAGGTTCCCTGCTAGGCCCCCACTGATCATGAGATTGGAGGTCTCGAGTATCCCTGAATAAATGGTGGCCACACATGCACACTTCCGCTCCATTCATTTCAAAAGGACTGCTGGAGATAGCCAACACTTGTATGAGTGCGGATGACCACTGCTAATTGGGCGACACACTAGATGGCCATTGTCGTGATCAGTGGGGGTCCAAATATTTCAATAGAAGATCATTTATTTTTGTGGGACAACCCCTTTAATATGGTATATGGTAGATATTCAGCTATACAGATACCATCACTACTTGTACCCAATAAAATAGCAAACGCCCAGAAAGACTAAAACTCTGTATCAATACATAGGAGAATCTTCTAATTGCTAGTATATGAAATTCAGTGTTTTTGCTGCTTAGCATTAACCCTATGTTGTTACCAATCACTTCCAGAGTGAGCTCGGTTTAATTATCAGTTAGCGGTATTCTCACATCTGGGTCCACTTGTACTCAAGCATTTCATTAATACAAAGCTGAGTAATCACATATTACTGTGATTAAAATGGAGTAAAAAAATATGCTCAGTCAAAACAAGGCTTTACGGCTTCTGCCAGAGGTTTATTTTCACAGGACGATCTATTGAAGTGTACATTAAACCAACATGTGACTTTGTAATGAAACTTTATAATGGGGAGGCAAGATTAATGAAATCCAGCATGTTTTGATCAATGATTTAATCCCCGGAGCAGTCATCAATCTGCAAGGGGTGGAGGAGGACATAATGAATTGTTTTATAAGACAAATCAGCAGATGCTTTAATTTTACACAACACATCCAATCATTTCATGTAAATACTTTACGATATCGTTTCTAGCCGTGGACCAATCTTTAGTCGCTATCCAATGTTCGGATCTCTTTTAATGTGTGGACTGGACATTCTTTTCTGTGATGTAATTCAAGCGTACAGATTATAGCCATAATCCCAGATGCTCTCCCCAAACCTTCTTTCTGTTCCTGTTGAATAAATGTATATGAATGTCTTTTTACTTTGTTCCATCTATTTATTACTATTTTGTGGTTTTTGTTTAAAAATTATAATTCATTGTATGGTTTTAGATGAAAATGTGATTGTGAATAAAAATGGTTTAAATAATTCAAGTTTCCGCATCTTTGATTTTTCACTATATGTTGGTTAAAGAGTACCTCGGGGAAGTAGCTATTTATAGGGTGAGCTTTTACTCAATAGGGTGTGATTAGGGTGTGAAGTGCCTTCCAGCAAGCAAAGCCTACAAATACAAGACAACCAGGAGTGTAACTATAGGGGATGCAGGGGATGCTGTTGCACCAGGGCCCAGGAGCCTTAGGGGACCATAAGACCTCTCTTTTCCATATAGGGAGCCAAGTACTATGAATAAAGCATTATAGTTGGGGTCCTGTTACAGGTTTTGCATTGGGGCCCAGGAGCTTCAAGTTACGCGTCATCAGAAATCTCCATTAACTGAAGGCAATAGTTTTTTTTTGTATATTGTTTGTCATCAAAAAGGTGCTATGGGAGAGGGTGGGTGGGTTAACACGACTACCTTTTTATAGTTCTCCGCTTTGGAAAATCCCTACTCAGTAAAAGTGTTCCTTGACAATAAGCAGATCCCAAAGTGATCCCCAATGATCAACTCTTATCTGTGAGGAGACCTGGAAGCAAGTGTTCAATTTTCCTGCAGTGCCCCCACAGGAGAAACTAAGCATTACACAGTGGTTATTCAAATCAGTTTTTCTTGTGCAAAACAGTACAGTTCCTTCAGAGTGAGAGAAACTTTAAAAGCACTCTCTTTTCTGGCCAAGAGATGAGGATCCTGAAATTTCTAAGTGCAGAAGAGCCGATCTTCATAAGCCTGAAATTCGCCCATCTCCTGGAGCAGCTGCGCTTGGAGAAGCACAGCTGCTCCAGGAGGAGAGATAAGAAGCCACACAGGGCTTCGGGATTTCCCCAGGAGAGATGGAGCGGACTTATGGGGGATTTTTGCATAGCAAGGAGAGATGGAGCGGGGCTATGGTTTAATCCCCCATAACTCCGCTCTCTCTCCCTTGCTATGGGGAAGTCCACCATAGCTCCCCTCTACGTTCAATGGAGAAATCCAGAAGGAAAACCCCATAGCGCAGAGAGAGAGAGTGCTGGAAGGCTTGAAAGAGTGGGTGGGGCCATAGGGATTCTCAAAGAGATTCCCTATAGCAAACCATAGAGGGGCGGGGCTAGGGGCAGGTCCCTCTAACCCAATCCCCTCCTCCCACACTCTCGGGAAAAGCCATTGGGGGAAGCCCTATAACTCTGCCCCCTCTCTCTCCCCGCTATAGGGAGTTCCCTTGGGGAGAGAGGGGGAAGGAGTCCCTTACCACCCCCACTGCTGGGCAATTGCCCAGCAGCAGGGCAGGTGGAATTCCGGCTGCTTACAGCAGGGCATTTAATAGATGTTGCCCAGAACCTTTTTTTAAAATGTCCCGTTGTAAAATCCTGCTAGTCCCCGCGGGGATTAATGAAACCCTCGGGAGTCCCCTCATCCCCACAGGGAGTAACAGGAGTTTACAGTGGGACATTTAAAATGTGCTTTCTGGGCAGCACGTTTTAAATGCCCTGCTGTAAGCTGTGGGAATCTATTCCCAGTGTAGGAGTTTTCATTAATTCCTGCTCCCATAGGAGTCAATGGAAACTCCTGCATAGTGCAACGCTGTCCTATCTTTGTTAGGTGCGCTCCATTTAGCGCACCTACATTCTCTCATGTGGCCGCTTCTATAGGAACCCATTGGTTCTTTTAGAAGTCCTCTACTTGAGCGCACATAAAATTTGCTCGTCTGACCGAGCCCTTACGGTTTCTTTACATGGTTAAAAAAATTAGTTTGAGCTTTGAACTATTTTCTCATTATGAAGGAGTTAAAAGAAAGTGTGTGCATTTTTGTGCACAATTTCATTATCTATTTATCGGCTTGGCATGGGCTCTAAGACCCTCAGTGAGCACAATAATCAAGGGGTTGCAATACTTACATGAGCAAAGTCCCCTCCTATTCCTGATGGACTTGAGAGAGGCAATATATAGAAAATGATTGGTGAAGACTAGAGATGAGCGAACACCAAAATGTTCGGGTGTTCGTTATTCGAAACGAACTTCCCGCGATGTTCGAGGGTTCGTTTCGAATAACGAACCCCATTGAAGTCAATGGGCGACCAGAGCATTTTTGTATTTCGCCGATGCTCGCTAAGGTTTTCATGTGTGAAAATCTGGGAAATTCAAGAAAGTGATGGGAATGACACAGAAACGGATAGGGCAGGCGAGGGGCTACATGTTGGGCTGCATCTCAAGTTCACAGGTCCCACTATTAAGCCACAATACCGGCAAGAGTGGGCCCACCCCCCCTCCCAACAACTTTTACTTCTGAAAAGCCCTCATTAGCATGGCATACCTTTGCTAAGCACCACACTAGCTACAACGAAGCACAATCACTGCCTGGATGACACTCCGCTGCCACTTCTCCTGGGTTACATGCTGACCAACCGCCCCCCCTCCCCCCCACAGCGCACACCAAAGTGTCCCTGCGCAGCCTTCAGCTGCCCTCATGCCACACCACCCTCATGTCTATTTAGAAGTGCGTCTGCCATGAGGAGGAACTGCAGGCACACACTGCAGAGGGTTGGCACGGCTAGGCAGCGACCCTCTTTAAAAGGGGCGGGGCGATAGCCCACAATGCTGTACAGAAGCAATGAGAAATATAATCCTGTGCCACCGCCATCAGGAGCTGCACACGTGGGCATAGCAATGGGGAACCTATGTGCCACACACTATTCATTCTGTCAAGGTGTCTGCATGCCCCAGTCAGACTGGTAATATGCACCTTAACAGTAACCGCGTTGGTGGTAATGTGGTGGTGACTGCGGACCTAGTAGCGCGGTTTTATTTTGTTGCTTTTCAGAATGTGGCCAGGATTAAGTGGGCCGTGGCGGGGGGATGGTGTGGGGGCTCTCTTGTTGTGTCGGTAAAAGTGAAATTCTTGGACTGCCACCAGACGAACCAATGCAAAGGCATTTGCCAAGAATGTTTTCCCTGTTGGAGGAGGAGGGGGATGTTTTTGAGGCACTACGTGTCCTCTCCACGTGTCCGTGGTTATATGCACCTTAACAGTAACCGCGTTGGTGGTAACGTGGTGGTGACTGCGGACCTAGTAGCACGGTTGTATTTTGTTGGTTTTCAGAATGCGGCCAGGATTAAGTGGGCCGTGGCGGGGGGATGGTGTGGGGGCTCTCTTGTTGTGTCGGTAAAGGTGAAATTCTTGGACTGCCACCAGACGAACCAATGCAAAGGCATTTGCCAAGAATGTTTTCCCTGTTGGAGGAGGAGGGGGATGTTTTTGAGGCACTACGTGTCCGTGGTTATATGCACCTTAACAGTAACCGCGTTGGTGGTAATGTGGTGGTGACTGCGGACCTAGTAGCACGGTTGTATTTTGTTGGTTTTCGGAATGCGGCCAGGATTAAATGGGCCGTGGCGAGGGGATGGTGTGGGGGCTCTCTTGTTGTGTCGGTAAAGGTGAAATTCTTGGACTGCCACCAGACGAACCAATGCAAAGGCATTTGCCAAGAATGTTTGTTTTCCCTGTTGGAGGAGGAGGGGGATGTTTTTGAGGCACTACGTGTCCTCTCCACGTGTCCGTGGTTATATGCACCTTAACAGTAACCGCGTTGGTGGGAAATGGCCTCGCCGCCATCATGTCTTTGGGAAGCCTCTGTTTCCACACCCCAGAGACATACCATTAGCAGCGGTATAGGCAGAGCCCAGAATTCGTAACATTTCAGCCATAGCATTAGGACAGGCCCCACTAACATATCACTAGCAGCATTATAGGAGGAGCGCAGTCTTCGTTCCATGTCAGCAATAGTAGCACTCAAGACAGGCCCCAGTAACAATTCCGAAGCAGCAGTATAGCGGGAGCGCAGTCTTCGTTCCATGTCAGCAATAGTAGCACTCAAGACAGGCCCCAGTAACAATTCCGAAGCAGCAGTATAGCGGGAGCGCAGTCTTCGTTCCATGTCAGCAATAGTAGCACTCAAGACAGGCCCCAGTAACAATTCTGAAGCAGCAGTATAGTGGGAGCGCAGTCTTAGTTCCATTTCAGTAGCTGCAGTATAGCCAAGGCCCAAGTTACATTTATGTAGCTAAAGTGTAGGCCAACCCCACACACCTTTCTGTACCATGAGTGCAGGCGAAGAACATACAAATTGCTATGATTACACTGTAGGTGAGGGCCCCAAAAAATTGGTGTACCAACAGTACTAATGTACCTCAGTAAAAATTGGCCATGCCCAACCAAGATGGCAGGTGAATCGCTTTGGTTAATGTGGCTTAAGTGGTAACTAGGCCTGGAGGCAGCCCAGTGTAACGAAAAATTGGTTCAAGTTAAAGTTCCAACGCTTTTAAGCGCATTGAAACTTATAAAAATTGTTCAGAAAAATTATTTGAGTGAGCCTTGTGGCCCTAAGAAAAATTGCCCGTTCAGCGTGATTACGTGAGGTTTCAGGAGGAGGAGCAGGAGGAGGAGGAGGAATATTAGACACAGATTGATGAAGCAGAAATGTCCCCGTTTTGGATGGTGAGAGAGAACGTAGCTTCCATCCGCGGGTGCAGCCTACGTATTGCTTACGTATCGCTGCTGTCCGCTGGTGGAGAACAGAAGTCTGGGGAAATCCAGCCTTTGTTCATCTTGATGAGTGTTAGCCTGTCGGCACTGTCGGTTGACAAGCGGCTACGCTTATCTGTGATGATTCCCCCAGCCGCACTAAACACCCTCTCCGACAAGACGCTAGCCGCAGGACAAGCAAGCACCTCCAGGGCATACAGCGCTAGTTCAGGCCACGTGTCCAGCTTCGACACCCAGTAGTTGTAGGGGGCAGAGGCGTCACCGAGGATGGTCGTGCGATCGGCTACGTACTCCCTCACCATCCTTTTACAGTGCTCCCGCCGACTCAGCCGTGACTGGGGAGCGGTGACACAGTCTTGGTGGGGAGCCATAAAGCTGGCCAGGCCCTTAAAGACTGTTGCACTGCCTGGGATGTACATGCTGCTCGATCTCCGCACCTCCCCTGCTACCTTGCCCTCGGTACTGCGCCTTCTGCCACTAGCGCTGTCGGCTGGGAATTTTACCATCAGCTTGTCCGCAAGGGTCCTGTGGTATAGCAACACTCTCGAACCCCTTTCCTCTTCGGGAATGAGAGTGGGCAGGTTCTCCTTATAGCGTGGGTCGAGCAGTGTGTACACCCAGTAATCCGTCGTGGCCAGAATGCGTGCAACGCGAGGGTCACGAGAAAGGCATCCTAACATGAAGTCAGCCATGTGTGCCAGGGTACCTGTACGCAACACATGGCTGTCTTCACTAGGAAGATCACTGCCAGGATCCTCCTCCTCCTCCTCCTCCTCCTCCTCCTCCTCAGGCCATACACGCTGAAAGGATGACAGGCAATCAGCCGGTGTACCGTCAGCAGCGGGCCAAGCTGTCTCTTCCCCCTCCTCCTCATCCTCCTCATGTTCCTCCTCCTCCTCCTGTACGCGCTGAGAAATAGACAGGAGGGTGCCCTAACTATCCAGCGGCATACTGTCTTCCACCGCCCCCGTTTCCGAGCGCAAAGCAGCTGCCTTTATGGTTTGCAGGGAATTTCTCAAGATGCATAGCTGAGGAATGGTGACGCTAATGATTGTAGCATCGCCGCTCACCACCTGGGTAGACTCCTCAAAATTACCAAGGACATGGCAGATGTCTGCCAACCAGGCCCACTCTTCTGAAAGGAATTGAGGAGGCTGACTCCCACTGCGCCGCCCATGTTGGAGTTGGTATTTGACTATAGCTCTACGCTGTTCATAGAGCCTGGCCAACATGTGGAGCGTAGAGTTCCACCGTGTGGGCACGTCGCACAGCAGTCGGTGCACTGGCAGCTTAAAGTGATGTTGCAGGGTGCGCAGGGTGGCAGCGTCCGTGTGGGACTTGCGGAAATGTGCGCAGAGCCGGCGCGCCTTTACGAGCAGGTCTGACAAGCGTGTGTAGCTTTTCAGAAAGCGCTGAACCACCAAATTAAAGACGTGGGCCAGGCATGGCACGTGCGTGAGGCTGCCGAGCTGCAGAGCCGCCACCAGGTTACGGCCGTTGTCACACACGACCATGCCCGGTTGGAGGCTCAGCGGCGCAAGCCAGCGGTCGGTCTGCTGTGTCAGACCCTGCAGCAGTTCGTGGGCCGTGTGCCTCTTATCGCCTAAGCTGAGTAGTTTCAGCACGGCCTGCTGACGCTTGCCCACCGCTGTGCTGCCACACCGCGCGACACCGACTGCTGGCGACATGCTGCTGCTAACACATCTTGATTGCGAGACAGAGGAGGAGGAGGAGGAGGAGGGTGCTTTAGTGGAGGAAGCATACACCTCCGCAGATACCACCACCGAGCTGGGGCCCGCAATTCTGGGGGTGGGTAGGACGTGAGCGGTCCCAGGCTCTGACTCTGTCCCAGCCTCCACTAAATTCACCCAATGTGCCGTCAGGGAGATGTAGTGGCCCTGCCCGCCTGTGCTTGTCCACGTGTCCGTTGTTAAGTGGACCGTGGCAGTAACCGCATTGGTGAGGGCGCGTACAATGTTGCGGGAGACGTGGTCGTGCAGGGCTGGGACGGCACATCGGGAAAAGTAGTGGCGACTGGGAACTGAGTAGCGCGGGGCCGCCGCCTCCACGATACTTTTGAAGGACTCCGTTTCCACAACCCTATACGGCAGCATCTCAAGGCTGATGAATTTTGCTATGCGGACGGTTAACGTTTGAGCGTGCGGGTGCGTGGCGGCGTACTTGCGCTTGCGCTCCAACAGTTGCGCAAGCGACGGCTGGACGGTGCGCTGAACTACACTGCTGGATGGGGCCGAGGACAGCGGAGATGAGGGTGTGGGTGCAGGCCATGAGGCGGTAGTGCCTGTGTCCTGAGAGGGGGGTTGCATCTCAGTGGCAGGTTGTGGCACAGGGGGAGAGGCAGGGGTGCAAACCGGAGGCGCTGAACGGCCTTGGTCCCACCTTGTGGGGTGCTTGGCCATCATATGTCTGCGCATGGTGGTGGTGGTGAGGCTGTTGGTGTTGGCTCCCCGGCTGAGCTTTGCGCGACAAAGGTTGCACACCACTGTTCGTCGGTCGTCAGGCGTCTCTGTGAAAAACTGCCAGACCTTAGAGCACCTCGGCCTCTGCAGGGTGGCATGGCGCGAGGGTGCGCTTTGGGAAACAGTTGGTGGATTATTCGGTCTGGCCCTGCCTCTACCCCTGGCCACCGCACTGCCTCTTGCAACCTGCCCTGCTGCTGCCCGTGCCTCCCCCTCTGAAGACCTGTCCTGTGTAGGCGTTGCACACAAGGTGGGGTCAGTCACCTCATCGTCCTGCTGCTCTTCCTCCGAATCCTCTGTGCGCTGCTCCCTTGGACTTACTGCCCTTACTACTACCTCACTGCAAGACAACTGTGTCTGATCGTCATCGTCCTCCTCACCCACAGAAAGTTGTTGAGACAGTTGGCGGAAGTCCCCAGCCTCTTCCCCCGGACCCCGGGAACTTTCGAATGGTTGGGCATCAGTGACGATAAACTCCTCTGGTGGGAGAGGAACCACTGCTGCCCAATCTAAGCAGGGGCCCGAGAACAGTTCCTGGGAGTGTTCCCGCTCCTGAGCAGGTGTCATTGTAGTGGAGTGAGGAGGCTGGGAGGAAGGAGGAGCAGCAGACAGAGGATTCGGATTTGCAGCAGTGGACGGCGCAGAACTGCGGGTTGACGATAGGTTGCTCGAAGCACTTTCTGCCATCCAGGACAGGACCTGCTCACACTGCTCATTTTCTAATAACCGTCTCCCACGTGGACCCATTAATTGGGCGATGAATGTGGGGACGCCAGAAACGTGCCTCTCTCCTAATCGCACAGCAGTCGGCTGCGACACACCTGGATCAGGAGCTCGGCCTGTGCCCACACCCTGACTTGGCCCTCCGCGTCCTCGGCCACGTCCACGTCCACGTCCTCTAGGCCTACCCCTACCCCTCAGCATGCTGTATTACCAGTGATTTGATTTCACAGGCAGGAAATAAATTGGCGCAAGACTGCAGGCCAAATATAATTTTTTCCCTTTTTTGAAAACGAAAGGCCCCACTGCCTCTAGTGAATGAATAATCTAAGTTTAATAACTGTGCTGTTTTCCTGCTAATGTGTCACAGAACGTGAGGGTAGCAGAGTTATTATAACTCTGGCAGAGCAGGTATTTTTTTTCCCAATTAAGGAAAGCAAATGGCGAAGCCAGCAGTAAAACGTAGCTGGGTGCGTCTGATTTTTAAACGTTGCACACGCAGCCGACACGTGTCCACAGCCCTTAGGACGGACAGAGGCAGGTCAAATAGAATTTTTTTCACTTGTTTTACAAGCAAAAGGCCGCACTGCGTATATTCAATGAATAATAACTGTGTTGTGGCCCTGCCTACACAATTCTTTCCCTGCAGTATCAATGGAGGGTGCAATGCTCTGCAGAGGCGATTTTGAGAAGAAAAAAAATATGCAGCACAGCTAACAGCAGCCAGCACAGTACTGCACACGGTTAAACACTCTCCCTGCCTATGCAACACTTCTGTCCCTAATGCCAGGTGCAACGCTCTGCAGAGGCGATTTTGAGGGGAAAAAAAATTGCCACTGCTAACAGCAGCCAACACACAGCTATCAGTGGCCCTAATAAGGACCTTTGGGGGTCTTGAAGCCTACACTAACTACCAATTCTTTCCCTACAGCAGCTCCGGTACAAACAGCACTGTCCCTCATCTAACTCACAAGGCATCTGAGGCGAGCCGCGGGATGGGCCGACTTTTATATTAGGCGGACACCTGATCTCGCCAGCCACTCACAGCAGGGGGGTGGTATAGGGCTGGAACAACACAGGGGGAAGTTGTAATGCCTTCCCTGTCTTTCAATTGGCCAGAAAAGCGCGCTAACGTCTCAGGGAAGGAAGTGAAAGTAACCCGAACACCGCATGGTGTTCATTACGAATAACGAACATCCCGAACACCGTAATATCCGCACGAATATCAAGCTCGGACGAACACGTTCGCTCATCTCTAGTGAAGACAATGAGAGCTGTATAGTCATATGTATTGGAGCCGCTGTTTTCTAGTGTTTGGGTTGTAGTGCGGTCTAGGACACCTTAAAAGGTAGGAATTTTTGCAAAGAGGTAATTATATAACACAGTTAACAAATGCAAGGAAGTGAGTAGGAATTCACAAATTTCTATCAACCAACAATAGAAAAACTGAAATTAAGAAAAAGAAATAAAAAAAGTAATCTATGGGGGATTGCATATGAATTTGGCCAAAAAAATGGCATGCTCTACTGTGGATATTGTATATATGAAAGTATTCTCCCATAGAAGAATTGATATAGAAGACTCCTGGAGGAAGCCTTGTATAAGCAGGGCACAGAGCCATTTAACACCATACTAAGAAGCTACTACCGTAGGCCTCCATGCAATACCATAAAGGCTCCATGCCAGTGTACATGAGCCCCCAAATGGTCACTACTAACTTTTC
Organism: Eleutherodactylus coqui; assembly: GCF_035609145.1. Lineage (NCBI taxonomy): Eukaryota > Metazoa > Chordata > Amphibia > Anura > Eleutherodactylidae > Eleutherodactylus > Eleutherodactylus coqui. The sequence continues at coordinate 234,612,503 of NC_089840.1, read as the reverse complement.
AAACAACTTGAACTTATGTGATAGTCAGTGCGACAACTAGCAATAGTGTAATTTACTTTATTTGCCTAAATATTATTTGTGCTGGCAACGTGCTGGTCACTGGGGATTGAGAAGGGGCAGGTCTCCTTTCTTTCTAATTTGCTGTCCACTGCCTGTTGTCAAGCAAAGTGAGTATGCTCGCTCATCTCTAAGGACAATTGCTCGATCGAGCATTGTCCTTAGCGAGTCCTGCCCGCTCAGAAGAAAAGATTCGGCTGCCGGCGGCGGGCGGGGAGCGGCGGGGGAGTGCGGGGAGGAACAGAGGGGGGATCTCTCTCTCCCTCTCTCCCCCCCACTCCCCTCTGCTCACTGCCACAACTCACCTCTCACCCGTGCCGGCAGCCGAACCTTTTCTTCCGAGCGGGCAGGTACTCGCTAAGGACAATGATTGATCGAGCAATTGTTCTTAGCGAGTATGCGCGCTCATCTCTAGTAGCAGAGATAACAAGACATATAGCAGGAAGCGGGATGTTGTCTCATGCTGCCCATAGAAGTCTATGGAGAGGAGAGGGAAAGGAAGAAGATGACAGAAGGAAAAACACATATATACATGCTGCTGAGCTAGACATGAGTGTTTTACTGTCCTACCACTACTGGAATCACATCTACACTGCTCAGTATTGCTGTATAATGTCCTCCACAATGCTATTATTTATGTGTTTGTGCTACAGAGAGTTAGGGAGCAGAATTAACCGTTTTCTCTATGTACAGTATACAGAAGACAGCATCAGCTCAGAGGCAACTGACAATTAGTGATACATCCTGCAGAGTGGGAAATTGGTGATAAATGCAGGATACATGCCATATAACGACTGAAACAGTGTTACTACTTCTGAAAGGTCACCTGAAAGTGCAGGTATGCTTTAAACATAAGTGCCTATCTGCAGGTAACAACCTACCAAACGTGTGCTACTCATTCACCACTCATTACTAGCACTTTCAATGCCATAATACATAAGCACTCAAAATCTGACTACTACTAATGCGGTTTATGACGTGAGCTGTCAACAACTCCCCTGCCTTCAGACACGTAACTGCTGTGACTCAACTGTAGAGATCCAGACCAGAGGCTTCCACGATGAGGAGAGATGATTACCTAAATGATTTCCAATTGTTTTGCTGCATTCACAAAATATACAGTTAATTTTGTCGAGTGAATCTAAAGAGCAGGTGGGTGGACGAGAAGCTTTCAATCCTCTCTGTCTACTCCCACACACCAATTACAAGCTGCTAGACTCAGCCTAGCAATCAGCTAAAATGGGGAGAAAACATGAATTGTGAAAGCTGGTTTCTTGAAAATTTCAAATCTAACTCTGTTCACATTTTATGTTATGCATTAGTATTCCCCGACATATACCTCTAATGTATGCCACAGTATGGGTATTCAGTGGCATATGCCAGTCATTGGATAACCGTATACAGAGCAGTATGTGTTACTCTTATTTTATTGTATCCCTTTAGATAGGAAAATGTGACAGACTATACAATGGATAAATTGGTATGCCCACACATTTCTGCCCAGTGTATACTCAAAGACACTTTTAAAGGGGTTTTGTCATTAAAAAAAAATCAATACTTGCCTATTCCTCCCCAGGCAGTCTTCTTCTCCTTGCTGATCTTCTCCAGTCCCCCCCGCAAGCCGGCCAGATCCTGTTCTTCTTATTATGGAGCGTCTATTCTCGGCATTCTTCTTCCGGCAAGTCAGTGAAGGTTACGTCACTAGTGATGTAACATTCACTGCCTAGGAAGGAATGCCGATCTATTGCTGAGACTGCACATGCATGCTGTCATGCCACGAGAGTTCATGTACTATTGCAGAGAGATAACTCCCATGCACAGTCTCAGCAATAGCTCTGCACTTCCTGCTAGGCTATGAATGCTACATCACTAGTGATGTAGTGTACATTGGCCTTGAGGAAGGAGTCTGCAGAGAATGGACGTTTCGTCACCGTAGGAAGAAGAGTCGGATGACTGCTGGAGGTCAGGTGACCCAGGGGGACTGCAGGAGACAGGAGAAGATCGGCGAGGAGATGATGCAGTAAGCAGACTGACGGTGGAGGAATAGGTAAGTATAGAATTTTTGTTTTCTAAAGACAAAACCCCTTAAAGGCACATGCGGTGTTCATAGGGGCCATCAATGCACAAGGCATTTTAATGCCATTTCCACCTTGATTCCAATTTAAATAAAATCAGAAATTAAAGAATTTTAAAAACAGTATTGATAGTTATGTGTCTGCCGCTTATATGGGGTAACGGACAAACCCCCTGTAGTCAGATGCTACAGTCACACTGTCTTCCATCTGTCTCCTATTTCTTGCTAACCTATCAAATGTAGATTAGCAAGAAGCAGGGACAGATGAATGGTATATGACTGCAGGTCGTACTGTACGGGATGTGCTGTTACTATGGAGACACATGGCTCTACATAAAACCTATACACACAAAATAGTAGGACATTTTGAATCGAGACCATTTACTAAGTTGCTTCACCTTGCATTATAAATGAGGAGGTACTTTGTACTTTATTTATAGCCTTTGACAGGGGGGGCACCAGGCGGATGTAGGGTGGGGATAATTGCCCCCCTTAGGTCTGCCCAGCCAGATGATCTCCTTTCTCTGTACTGAAGAGTCATATGGAGCTACATGAATCATCCTCTTCCTGACTTTCCCTACTCCTATTTGATGTTCCAAGGCATCCACACAGATGCAATGCAACTGCTTAGTTCTGATACTGTATTTATGTTAAGAGCTTGCTTCTGGAAATGTATTTGTTATTAGCTTGAGTCTGGTATTGTGTCTATGTCCTGGGGCTAGTTTGAGCTGCCTTTATGTTTTGAACTTTCTGTATGAGGTTACTAGCTTGGTTCATTCTGGTGCTGTATTCTGTTAACAGCTTGGCTCTGGTGTTGGATTTATGTCGTGAGCTTGGCTCTGGTGCTGCATTTTTTGTTGTGAGCTTGGCTCTGGAGCTGCATTTATGTCGTGAGCATGGCTCTGGTGCTGCATTTATGTCATGAGTTTGACTCTGGTGCTGCATTTATATCATGAGCTTGGCTCTGGTACTGCATTTATGTTGTGAGTGTCGCTTTGATGCTGCATTTATGCCATGAACTTGGCTCTGGTGCTGCATTTATGTCATGAGCTTGACTCTGGTGCTGCATTTATGTCATGAGCTTGACTCTGGTGCTGCATTTATGTCATGAGCTTAGACTCTGGTGCTGCATTTATGTCATGAGCTTAGACTCTGGTGCTGTATTTATGTTATGAGCTTAGTGCTGAATTAATGTTATGAACTTGGTCCTGGTGCAGTATTCAGTCACTGAGCTGTTCTAGTGTGGGTGGTATGCTGCGGTCCTGCTTTACTGCACAAGTAGAATACATGCAGACCGCCTAACAATGCAATATAAAATAGTTTTTTTTCATGACTAGCCGATGTAAAAAAAAAAAATTCTGCACACGCTAGACAAAACGCCACAATTTCGATTGCATGTCTGCAAGGCCTCATTGAAATCAATGGGAGCGTGTTACCGTGATTACCGCAGCGTTCAAAACGCCACGGTAATCATGGTAAAAAAACGGATGTGTGAGAGCGACCTAACACTGGCACTGCATAAAACTTGATAAACTGTACAGTATGGTAAATATATCTGGAAGTCAACCTTCCCCTTGGTTCTGTTTTCTTAAGATTACCATGTCATGGTGTTATATAATGGATTCCCAGCAATGTGACAGTTGTGTGACTGCAAACAAACAGTGTATTATTTGGTGCCTCTGTGGTGCTTTCCTCCCATTATTTACAGGCTAGCTAGACTTGTACATACTGACTGTCTGGAAAATAATCTGCATGCTACTGTATAAATCACTGAAAATAATAGCATACATTATTGCATTGCCAGAGCCGCTGCTTTCCTGTGTTAAAAGGGCTTGTTCCACAATGAATATTACATCTCTTAGTTACATCATGGAAATTGTTACTTTTCCATTGGAATCATGTTTATAAAATGCTCCTGCTTCTGGGTATTACTGCTTGTTATGGCGCACCCCTCATGTATTCTGTGCTTGTAAGAAAAAGCCGCCTTTTAGGCCTCCTTCACACAGGCGACAGCGATATCACTGGAGATTTTGTGTGGCTAAAAGGCCGCGACTTTGTATCGCTTTTTGTCCTTGATTTTCGGGGGATGCTTGAAATGTAAGCGCTACCCGGAAAATAAGCCCTAGCTGCATGAAAAAAACTGAATACATCACAATATAGTCAGCTGTGCTGCACAGCTTCTCTGCAGGTCCCCAGCTATTATCTTTAGGTAATGATTCCTGGTCGGGGGTTTGAAAAACCCCGCCTCCAGGATGTGCTGTCTCAGATTGGTTCTCGAGCGCCGCACCTCAGCCAATTAGAGCCAGCACTCGATGAACCAATCACAGCACAGCAACAGAAATTTAGGCTTCATAGGGAAACGTGAGCTACAAAACATAGCAAATCGTGGCAATATTTAGCAACCTGCGATTTTTATCTCTTGCAATGTAGCAGCCTACAAAACATCGGTAATGTGAAGGAGCCCATTGGAAAGCATGAACTTTACATACATGCGATTTGAAGCACATAAGAAATACAGATTAAAGGGGTTATCTAGGACTTTTACTCTTGATGACTTATGCTAAGGTCAATAGTTGATCAGCGGAAGTCCACCGATCAGCCCATTCCTTGCAGCACTGTCAGTGTGGACAGTGCTAGAAGCAGATAGTGCTTTCCGCATTGCAGTAACCCAGTCTGGTATTGCACGCACAGCTCCTATTTAATTCAGTGGAAGTTGTGCCTACCTACCAAACCGGGCTGCGGCAATGTTGACAGCTCTATTTGCTTCCAGCGCTGTCCACACAGGAATCCTGAGCAGAGGCCATAGAGAACCCTTAGAAAAACCTCACTTCTGTTCAATAAGGGTTTAGAGAACTAAAACATTCTATTACAAAAGGCAGATTTTTACTACCTACACTTAAAGCTGTTTTCTGTACCAATATTAACCCTTTGCAATCCAATTTTGCATTCAAGGTTTTCTAGGAAATTTTCTTTTTCAGCCATTATACAATAGCGCCATCTGCTGGCTAGAGCCAGTACTGCAGTACGAGACATGCTGTAGAGGCCCCTGACAACAGAGTGGCCAGTAATATACAGTAAGAATACCCTACCGGACGTCTTCCGGCATCGGAGCTGTACAGCCTTTAATCAGAATGTCTTTAAATGTCAGACAGTGGATTGGAAAGAGTTAACGATGGCCTACCCTCAGTATAGGCCATCAATAGCTGATCACCCAGGATTCGCCGTTCGTGATCACCGGTGCCAGACCCACTGTCAGGCTGGACATAGTCATCTGTGTCAGAGCAGGAGGTCCAATAGGTGGCTTGGCTTCCTTTGAAATCAATGGTAGCATAGGCGCCTATTACACTTCCGTCTTCTGAGCTGCTGATCCCCAGCGATCAACTATTGATGACCTATCCTGAGGATAGTAGTATTTGTCCAGAAAACCCCTTTAAATAACCATTTTACAGAACTTCCATATGTAATGGTTTGTGGCCACAAGTACAGTTAATTGCATGTGGTCATAGAACCAAATGCAGGGAGGCAGCCGCATAAATAAAGGTAGTCTTTCTCTTTCTTCGTTTCCATTTTCTTTCCCTCCCTGCAGATTCTTGCTCTTATGCCGCAGATAAGCATATTACAGCTCTACACAACCTCTGCATATAAAGCCATAAGAATGTGACTATAGAGTCCTTCTGTATCTACATATGCATCTGATTTCATATTGTGCGTATGGAGGGTTATTTTCCTGTTGACTTCCATATGGATTTGATAAAACAGTGCCATTTTAATTTTAGACATAGGTTAATTTTTGCACTTTTTTTTTACTAAGAAACACATATTATACATAAGATCACATTGTAATAATTAATTTACAGCAGTTAAGTAGATAAAATATATTATTAAATAGAACATATACAAGATGTACAGTATATTCCCATTAACAAATCCAGCTACTTCTGTCCCAGAGGATAAAGTCATATTGTTTCTAATGAAAGTGCGACCTCTGCTGGTCAAATGATGCAATAAACAAGGGTACTGGTGCAGTACCAAAGAACAAAGAGAGGTGTTACGGTGTATTATAAAGCACTGCATCAAATATACCCTCATAAAACACAACTTATTAAGTTTAAAACCCAACTTATCATAATTAATGCCATGATAAACACTTTTTGATGACGATGACGTCAGTACGTAAGAGGAGAGCAACACAGTGTAATTAAAGCAACGAGGAAACAAGATGCACCCATCATAATATATCAGCAAAGCCCTAATAAGCTGTACTCTCAGTTTGTTGAAAGAGTATTTTAAAGCTGACATCACTTCACATTGGACTCCATGCAGGAAGTAGATGTCCCCATACTTGCCCTACTATTTCCCCTACCTAACCAGTAGAGACATTGTCCTGAAAAGAACGGCTCTACTGAAAGATGGCTGAGAAAGTCTACGATGTCCTACACGGATATACTTCCCGAAAAAGGAGAACTTTGTAAAATCTAAACTAAAACCAGAGTAGAATTCCCTGCTTCAACTGAAAGGATGAAATCTGCTGTTGATCTATGGCAAAAACGGTGCAGAATTTGATGCAGAACTGCACCAAAATCCGTTAAGTGTGAGCATACCCCAAGAGACGATTTAACCACTCATCTCCGTAATTGTCAATTGGTAGAACCTTAGGGGAAGGGGCAGAATTTATCAGGGCAAGCATTTCCTACATCTGTCTTGATATAAGCTGATCTTTGGCAAAACGCATCTAATTTAGTAAGATGCACACTCTTAAAAAAATTAGGCACATCTCCGGCCTTACCATGTGCCACACAGGCAAATCTGGTGTAGATCTGTGCTATGCCATAAATTATGGGGAATTTGTAGGGGTGCAGAGACTTCATCCCTCCTGCTAAGCCCCACACACTTTTCAAAAAGTTGAGCATAGAATGCTCCAGTGGGTTCACTTGGAAAGGGAGTACAGGGAGTCAAAATAAAAAGAAAAAAGTTGCTACATCCTCAGTAGTGACGCATGCTACACCAGATGGGGTGAAGGGGCTCAAGGTTAGCGTCTATCACCAAACAAATGACATTGTACATCTGTTACAACCTGCTGGGTCGTCATGTATCACCTTCTAACCTCTTGTTAGAGCATTTTCTATGCAACTGTTAACACAGCTGATCCATTAGAGTGGATCAACTGACCTTATTGCTCAGTCAACTCCATTAAGGCTGCTTGTCCATGGGTGAGATGTCATAGTGAGATCCATGGTGATACATCATCCGCGGAGCTCGCATGACATGCTTTTCATAGGATAACTTTGGAAAGTGCAGCCAGACGTCCACGAGTAGAGAATCATAGCGATTCTCCGCTCGCGTGATAAGAATTGCGGCACGCCGCGATTCGCCGCTGTGAGCCTATCAATTAGATAGGCTCATTGCAGAGGCCTTACAGTGCTCCTCCATGGCGGAATATCGCTAGTGATATTCCGTTGCGGTGATTGACAGGCAGCCTAGGAAGGAGGAGTTTCTCTGCTATATACAAGTATCCCTGGCTTCTGTAGTGTGGTTGCTGGTGAGAGCAATAACAATGTGTTTACATCCAGTATATCGTGTTTAAGCCTACCTCACCTTTCAGATAACTTAAGGCCGGATTCTGGGTGTGAGTCTGGCCAGTGACCCTGTGTACATCATTAAACTGTACTAGGGATGACTGCGGAGTCTCACAGTTGGTCATGCGCAGTGCAGTTTTTTTCTTTTCTTTGTATTTCCCACACCGTCACTTAGTGATGATGTGAGTACTTGCAACCCATACACAATGTTAATTGCGTTTGGCCTGTGGGTCAGACTCTTCCATTGACTTTAATGGAGGCCATCCACATGGATTCCACTGCAAAATAGATCATGCTGTGATTTTTCTTTCGCCTGTAGTATACGCAATTCGTATGTACACAAGTGTGAATTATAAATCGAAAGTTGATGCATTTTAATGCCCGTGTTTTACCATGGATCATCTGTGTAGATGGCGATCGCGAATCCACAATACAAATCTGGTCATGTGAGACCGGTCTTATGCTCATCTAATAGCCTATGTGTCTTATCAACTTTGCAATATACTTTCATTAAATTTTTTTGGATTTACCACTTTAAGGCCGGCTTCACACGGCCGTGACAGGCTCCGCGGTGGGATTCCGCGGCGGAGCCCGTCACGACGCCCCCCCAGAGACCCCAATACTTACCTCCAGATCCGGCATCCTATGTCCCGCATGACTCTTCGGCGCGCATGCGCAATAGAGCGCGTGACGCGCCGGCCGCATCATATGACACGCCAACAGCGTCACATGATGCTCCGGCCGCGTCATATGACGTGGCTGGCGGTAGGCGGGGAAGCGGTTTAACGCTATCTTCCGCTGTGCTACAGCGGAAGATAGCGTGATGGATGGCCTCCATTGACTGCAATGGAAGCCGTCCGCGCGTACACCCGTGGCAAATAGAGCATGCCACTGGTGAGGACGGGTGATTTTACGGTGCGGAATTCTGTGGTGGAATTCAGCACCGTAAGCATTGTGCTATTAGGTTCAATAGAACCTAATAGCTGCAGGCAACGCAGCAGATTTCCGCCACGTAATGGAGCCCTTAATTATAGCTGAAACGCAGCTCTTCTGCAATCCACTGCTAGTTGTTAGGCATTCAGCTACTCTGTCAACCAGGATCTTAGGATCTTTTCTTAGCTGTGGGGAAGGTGCCATCTTCTGCACTCACACAGCTCTTAGACCTACAGATAGTGTGTACACAATCTCTGCCTTTCCTGATTATGAATTTACCCAACCTAGTATGTGCAGGTAACACAGGATGACACCGGCCTTACAGTCCTTGTTATCTGTATGGTACCGCTCCTGGAAGGGGAACACTCTCAGGGAAGAGACACAGGATGACACTGGCCCTACAGTCCTTGTTATTTGTTTGGTACTGCTCCTGGACAGAGAACACTCACTGAGAAGATGGGGGAAGGATCACTCCACAGACACTCACTTATTGAAGGCTTGGATCTCCACATGGAGGACTAGTAACTCTTCTTCACTCTGCTATCTCTCTCTCTCTTAATGGTTCCAGGCATTGGGGAGCCCAAGTTACCTCTCTTTCTCTTCCATTCTTCACCACATGAGGGTTGAAAGTACCCCCATGTGGCTGGCACTCTCTCCCAGGAACCCAAAAGAACATAAGAACCAGAAGCAGAACTTCTAGAAGCACACTCACTTCCCACTCTCAGACACTCATATTTATAATCTCCAGCATACCACGTGACAGGACATAAATTGATACTTTTGTAGACATATCCCAGCCACATACAGACATTAACTCCTAATTTGCTGCAGCTGTGCAAAACACATAACAAGAAACAAGACATTTTGCACAGCTTCCATACAAAAGACATGACATTTATGGAGGGGCCAGGAATAGGTGTTTGGGGCCACTACAGTTCCCCCCTAATTAAAATAAGCTGACCCCGGCGCCTCTAAAACAGAGTGTATCATCCTTTCATCATACCTTATGAATGTCACTTTGTGAGTATAGCCTTTGTTTATGACAGCGTGTATGAATATGGTTTGGCCTAACCATGAGAAGATTCTACTAGGCTGAACAGAATTCAGGATGCACTAGTATAGCTATGGGGCATTTACATGACTCTTTTCCCCAAAGACAAAAGAAATGAGACAAGTGGAATGAACATCACTTCCTCTTGACAAAAAGCAAATACAACACTGGTGCTAAACTTCAAAATAGAGAAGGGCGACTGGCAGGAAAAATAAGAGACGAGGGGAATGATCATCACTCTCTCTGAAAAAAACACAAGACTCCGGAACAGGCTGAAGCTTAAGTTAATACCCCCTACCTGGGACTAAAGAGAAGGTGAAAGGGATGCCCCGCCTACTGGTACAGACTAGGATGGTGGACTGTCACTGGCATGTGACATGGGGAATAGAAACCTCCAGTCATACACATAAATCATGCATACCATTCATACAGACTCATTCAGACGAGAGCATTGTAAAGCTAAATACTTGTACTTTTAAAGCAATAAGCATACTTAAATTACTTCCTCCTGCACATTTCTTGAACACAACGTTACATAATAAAACAATTCCAATATGCAATAAGGAACATGGCATAAAACTATGCAACAGGACATAAGAAACTTTTTAGTCCTTAATTAGTAAGGGGGCTTAACTTGGGAGAAACAAGTGTCTCTTACATAAAGAGTCCTTTACTAAATAGAACTTGAAGATGTTCTTTTTCCATCGCACGCTGCATACAGAGACCTCTTCGTCCTCCTCGGACTCCATGGTCCAGCCTGTAGGTGTAGACAGACTTCTCCAGGAACAGATCCCCAAGGAGGCGATGGATGAGGGACTGTCGGGATCCCAGATACGTTGGGTTACAGTCCGTTCGGGTGTGGCAGCATCTAAGAGACTGTGGCCCACTTGAGTAGGCACCTCGTGATAGGAGGACATAATTTTTTCTATAAATGCAGGTGCTCATCAAGTCCTATATGAAGGGATGCAACCCTGGTTGAATGGCCGCATGCACTACCTGGTTGTCTCTGTGGATGATTATCCATGGCAGGATCATCTCTCTTTCTCTTGGTAGGGTAGGATTTGTGGTGCCAGAACCTGGCGCGGCTCCGCCGTGGCGGTATCTGGTTTGATGACCCTCGTAGTAGGCCTGCTGGGCCTGGCAGGCTGCAGGGGTCCAGACTGGAAGGATATTTTCCTTGGAGGAGTACCTTCTTTAGGGCCTCCGGGTGAAGGGTTGGCAGCGAGTTCCAGTAAGGTGTCCTGCTTGGAGACTTCCGCCTCATCGCCCCAGAAGAACCATGGCTGTGGCAGTGGATAGTCGGTGGCCACACCCTGGATGGGCTCTCCAGTTTCAGGGGCTAGAGGAAAGATCTCAACTGTAGGCCAGCAGGAAGTGTTCTGCACAGACAAGTCCAGAAGCTCTTCAAAGTTTGAGAACTCCACCCCTTGGGAGCGAGCTTGAGTTGGGGCCAAATCTTCTGAGTAGGAGTAGTCCTCCCCCTACTTTGAGCATAGCAAGAATAGGGACTTTTGGCGTGAGTTATCTGGCGGTAAAACTTTGGTGGGAACTTATGAGAGAAGAGAGATGGCTGCTGGACGCCATTTTGAGTGGATTTGGTGGGATAACTTGCCTCGGAGATATCTATTGCTCTAAACTTCACCAAAATGTCTTCTTTTCTTGAGTACCTCTATGGTAATGCAGGCAAACTGATGTCGCACATAGAATTTGATCATGTTTGTGATGCCAAGAGGAGGCAGGCTGCAGCAACTGAGACAAACTCTTGGGATGCGAGGCTCAGGCTGAGGAGCTGGGAGGGTAGCATTGTCACTTGTCATGGTGGTGCTTACCAGACTTCTCCTCAGAGGGATACAAGCGACCTCAGCCTGAGTATCACTGGGCCTCTTCTGGACACCCCTAGGATAGGGATGGCCTATATACATGTGGTGGAATTTCAGGCTGTCATGTGATGCCACCATTCCTTACTCACTGGAATGAACCTCGGCGAAAAACAAAAGGAAGTCCACACACGATTAACTTTTTAAGCACCTCAGTTCCTGGGAATGGTCAGGGCCTGGCAAAACTTTACTTGAAATTCTCCACCATACAAATTAATACACACTAGTGATGAGCGAGCATACTCGCTAAGGGCAATTGCTCAAGCGAGCATTGCCCTTAGTGAGTACCTGCCCGCTCGAGAGAAAAGGTTTGGCTGCCGGCGGCGGGGGAGAGCGGGGAGGAACGGAGGGGAGATCTCTCTCTCCCTCTCCCCCCCCCCCCCCGCATCCCCTGCTCACTGCCGCAACTCACCTGTCACCTGCGCCGGCAGCCGAACCTTTTCTCTCGAGCAGGCAGGTACTCGCTAAGGGCAATGCTCGCTCGAGCAATTGCTCTTAGCGAGTATGCTCGCTCATCTCTAATACACACCAATGCAGGCAGGACCAGTAAATTTGAGGTCAAGGAGGAAACACAGGATGACACCGGACCTACAGTCCTCGTTATCTGTATGGTACCGCTTCTGGAAGGGGAACATTCTCAGGGAGGAGACAGAGGATAACACCGACCCTACAGTCCTCGTTATTTATATGGTGCCACTCCTGGACAGAGAACACTCACTGAGAGGATGGGAGAAGGGTCACTCCACAGACACTCACTTATTGAAGGCTTGGATGCTTGCATGGTGGATTCGTCACTCTTCTTCACTCTGCTAGCTCTCTCTCTTAATGGTTCCTGGCATTGGGGACCTCAGGATACTTTTCTTTATCTTCCATTCCTTACCACATGAGGGTTGAAGGTACCCCCATGTGGCTGGCACTCTCACACAGGAACCCAGAAGAACATAAGAACCAGAAGCAGAACTTCTAGAAGCATACTCACTTCCCGCTCTCAGACACTCATATTTAGAATCTCTAGCATACCATGTGACAGGACATAAATTGATACTTTTGCAGACATATCTCAGCCACATGCAGACATTAACTCCTACTTTGCTGCAGCTGTGCAATACACATAATAAGAAACAAGAAATTTTACACAGTGCATCCACACAAAAGACATAACATGTATGACATTTATGGAGGGGCCAGGAATAGGTGTTTCGGACCACTACACTAGCATTAGCATTTCTCTGGTTATTTCTGTTCCACTCCATCAGCTCCAGTCTCCACTGTCAGTTTCACCACTATTATCTTCATCTCCATCATCCACTAACTTCACCTTCAGCCCCTGTAATCTAAAGCAGCGTCCCTAGTTTTCTATTAATGTTTTCTACTGAATTAATATGTACTTTACACCTATTATTCTTGTAAGGGTATCTGAGTATTGGGAGACACTGCTAATCCCTTAACGCCACAGGACATAAAGTTAGACCATGGCAGCATGGTACTTCATGCATCAGGACGTAACCTTACGTCATGTGGATCGAGTGGGATCAGAAACTGAGCCCGCGGCATCCTGAAGTGAGAGCCTTCTGTTACCAATAGCGGCCTCACACTGCAACAGCGGGGGTACATAAGGACAGCGACCCCCGCTGTTAACCCCCCCACATGATTAACGCTGTAAAAAAAAAAAAAAAGCAATGATAGAATTGATGCTTTCTCTTCCTATCAAAAAAAATGTATAAAAAAGTTTTACAATATAGTATATTTACCCCAAAATTGCACCAATGAAAGTAATAGTTTGCCACGCAAAAAACAAGCCCTCATACGGCCATGTCGACAGAAAAATAAAAAAGTTATGGTTTTTGAAAAGCAGAGAAGAAAATCTCCCCAAAATTGTAGCGTCCTTATACCCAAAATAGGCCATGTCCTTAAGGGGTTAGTTTACAGGAAAGGTGACTGCTACAGGTGAAGTCAGGTTCTGCTGTTTAGTGTCCAGCATGCATCGTTATAACATTTCGGAGCGTTCAGAAGATATTTCAACAGTTGTGATGCATCTTAGGAAATATCAATCCTTCATGCATCATCATTTATGACCTTGCGCTTTTCTTTTGGCTAAACTGACTTTTACAGCAAACCAGGAGTTCCAACTTTAGTAAATCCAAGTCGTCTAGATCTTCACTTCTCTCCAAAATGAAAAGCACAACTCACCAGTCGACTTAAAATACTGTATAAGCCTTACCCCGGAAATAAACCCTAGCTGCAGGAAAAAAAAAAAAAAGAATACATCACCTTAGAAATGCTGTGCGGCTCCGCTGCATCTTCTTCAGCATCTCTTCTGGCCAGGGATTGAAAAATCCCTGCCTCCTGAGAGCGCTGCTTCTGATTGGTTGAGCGCTGTGAGGCTTATCCCATCAGAGCCAGTGCTCAATGATTCATTGAATGGCTGTGTTTGGTTCAGATTGCAGTAGATATATGGGATCAATGTCCCTGTTATCCCAATAAAAAAATCTAGGTGGTGACCTCACGAGTGGGACCTAACCAGTCACCATAATTGCAAATTGTTGAAACCCTAAAAAGGGCTAAGAAAATCAGAGCCAACATCTGATGTTAATGTCTGTCACTCACACCACTTTCTGGAACGAATGCCAGGGGGGGAAATGCCCCTCAGAGTTTATAGGCTTGGTAAATGGTGCAGTAACCAAAATAAGGCATTAATGCTGTACATTTCTGTCTCTACCAACAGGACTCTCTACCCAGGATGAACGTATGGATAACGGGGAGAGAGGCCTGATAAAAAGTGCAATGCCCAGCGAGCATAGGTTCTTATGCCAAAAATGTTAGCCAGGCATTTCAATTTTTAAGCTAGAAAGCGGAATTCTGAGATATAATCGCATACTAAACTGGTGAGCGCAATCGCCCCATTTGGGAGTTTGCCCTAGACTTGAGATTGCTTTCGTCACAGACATTGATCCCATATATCTACTGCTATATCTATCGCAGTAAGGCCCTCAAGCTTCATTTAGTTTCAATCAAAAGCCTATCTGGACAAGCTGAGTCAAAATTTCGTCATCAGCAACAGGTTCTCAGTACTAGCTCTTTGATCTCCTGAAGATTCACCTCATTCGCGGCAAAACGCGTTAAGACAAAAATTGAAATAAAAATTGCGAGCTTGATCTACTTACTTGCAAATCGCATTGCTGTACCATAGACAGACCACATCTAGTAATATCTTTACCAAAATCAATGCAGTAATTTTTATCACTTTTGCATAGATTTCCAAATCAGACCGGGCTTTTTTAGTAGCAGGGCTGTGTGGATTTAAACACACATCTCTGCTGAGCCCAGTACCGACTTAGGTCTGTCCATAGAATTTAAGCACTATATACCGTGTTTCCCTGAAAATAAGACCCTGTCTTATATTAAGTTTTGCCCCAAAAGAGGCACTAGGTCTAATTTTTCGGGTGATGTCTTATAATACTTACCTAGCAGGCTCGGTCCGAGTCCTACTGCTGGTCTCTGGAGCTCCAACGAGCTTGCTGCTGTCCTCGGCCGCCCACAGAAGAACGCTTTTTGGTTACGGGATTCATTAATCCTGCCTCCAGGAAGCGATGGCTGTGATTGGTTCTCGAGCGCTGCTCAGCCAATCAATGCAGCGCTCAGTGAGCCAATTACAGCCATTGTGTTGTGGAGGCGAGATTTATGATTTGGCTGGCCAACTCATAAATCCTGCCTTCACAACGCAATGGTTGTGATTGGTTCATCGAGTACTGCTTGAGAATCACAGCCATCGCATTGGTTCATTGAGCGCTGCATTGATTGGCTCAGCAGCACTCGATAACCAATCACAGCAATCACTTCCTGGAGGTGGGATTTATGAATCCCATAACCGGGAAGCATTCTTCTAGAGGACTGCAGCAAGTGCTACAGAGAGCAGTGGGAGGACCAGGACCAAGCATGCTAAGTAATGTATTGTTTGGGGCTTTTTTTGTAATGCAGATAGGGCTTATTTGGGGGGTAGGGCTTATATTTCAAGCCTCCCCCCAAATCCATAAAAAATCACGGTTGATCTATTTTCAGGGAAACGGGGTATACTCAGTATCCAAATTAGATTGACTATGACATAAGGGTCTAAATATCAACCTCCATAGACCCGGTCAGAGAGGAACTATCTTCTTTTTCTTCGTTTTGTGTCTGAGTGTTTAGTATTGTTCACTGTACTTGCCTCGTCTATTTGCGTTCCCTGTCGTCACCTTCGACAAGGCAATTTCTTTGTGGCCTTTTTGCCCTAGATTTGTGTGCGGTTTTAGGGAATATTTAATAAAAGTATATATTTTATTTTGTGGTCTACTCTGTGAAGGGCCAGTAGGACATTTGGAGTGATTCCCACCTTATTTTGGCTTTGTCTATTCTGGAGAATTTCATTTACTTGCTAATTTAATGTTTCATTTTATGAACTAAGTGTTTTTCTCATTCTTTGTATTTGATTGCGGTATTCTGCATTGCAGAGATATTGAGTGAAGCAAATGCTGTTATGTGCCTGGTTGTGCTCGGAATATTTAATTTACCATTCTAAAAACTGGTTTTGGGCGAAGGGAGCTCAAAATGAAAAAAAAAGGCAGACATTAGAGATGAGTGAGTATACACGCTAAGGCACATTACTCGAGCGAGTAGTGCCTTAGCCGAGTATCTCCCTGCTCGTCTCTAAAGATTCGGGGGGCGGGGAGCGGCGGGAGAGAGCGGGGAGGGGCGGGAGAGAGCGGGGAGGAATGGAGGGAAGATCTCCCTCTTCCTCCCTCCCCCCCGCAACTCACCTATCACCTGCGCCGGCCCCCGAATCTTTAGAGACGAGCGGGGAGATACTCGGCTAAGGCACTACTCGCTCGAGTAATATGCCTTAGCGAGTATACTCGCTCATCTCTAGCAGACAACCCTTTGAATGGTGAATATTGACTCATATATTCAATAGTAGGAGCTTTTAAAAGTTGTTTGTATAGGAATGTAGGAAGTAACTCTACATTGAGGAATGTGTCATTATTACTGGATGTTTAAATGTTTTAGTAACCCTCCTCTCCTCAAATTTCCTGTTTTTTGGGGTAGTGGTCCTTATGTGTTTTCAATTAACATGTTGCATCACTATAATATACATCCAAACTGTATTCCTAGAATAATTATCCTCAATAATGTGGTATTCATTTATTCGGCGCTGCAAACAGTGAAAAATTAATAAATGCAAGAGTGGAAAATGCGATAATTAAGTTAATGTATAAAAAAAGTTATTTCAAGACCATTGAGGGAGGTCTTATTGTTGGGTGCTGGGGAATTGCTATGCAGCCATTCAATAAAAAAGTGCAACTTTGAGTCACATTACTGGTGAATAAAACATAGAAGCCACCTGAGGCAAATTTCTGTCAAATGGATGAAGATAAGCACAGTATTTTGTTTGTTCGGAGTATATCATCACCACTTTTAATGGACTCCAGTTGCATTTTTAACAGGCTTTTGCCCCTGTATGTACTAAGGGTAAGACTCGACAGGAGCAATTTATTAATCAATTTATGCCAGAATTCTGCCATTAAAAAGTCACACATTTTTAACTAAGAGAGGTAATAAACAAGTAGAGATGAGCGAACGTACTCGTCCGAGCTTGATGCTCATTCGAGTATTAGGGTGTTCGGGATGCTCGTTACTAGTGACGAGTACCATGCGATGTTCGAGTTACTTTCACTTTCATCTCTGAGACATTTGCGCGCTTTTCTGGCCAATAGAAAGACAGGGAAGGCATTACAACTTCCCCCTGCGACGTTCAAGCCCTATACCACCCCCCTGCAGTGAGTGGCTGGCGAGATCAGATGTCACCCGAGTATATAAATCGGCCCCTCCCGCGGCTCGCCACAGATGCATTCTGACAGAGATCAGGGACAGTGCTACTGATGCTGCTGCTGCTATAGGGAGAGCGTTAGGAGTTATTTTAGGCTTGAAGAACCCCAACGGTCCTTCTTAGGGCCACATCTGACCGTGTGCAGTACTGTTGAGGCTGCTTTTAGCAGTGTTGCACTTTTTTTTTTTTTTTTGTATATCGGGCGTGCAGAGCATTGCGTCCTCAGTCTGCAGTCATTGTACATAGTATACGGCCAGTACTGGTGAGGCAGGGAAAGAGATATACTGTCTATATAGGCAGTGGGCTTTTTCAAACAAATTTGGGAAAAATACTATCTTTGGGCTGCCTGTGACCGTCTTGAGTGTACTGCGTCTCTGCTGGGGGTAGTAGTCCTAATTAATACGCAGCTAAGTGTTACAGCAGGTTTGCGCAAAATTCTTTCCTGGCTCTGCGTTGCCCGTTACATCACCGCCATCATCCCGTCCAGAGGGAAAAAGACTGCAGTAATTTTACATAGTATAGGGCCAGTAGTGGTGAGGCAGGGACAGTGGGAAAGGTGAAAGAGATATACTGTCTATATAGGCAGTGGGCTTTTTCAAACAAATTTGGGAAAAATACTATCTTTGGGCTGCCTGTGACCGTATTGAGTGTACTGCGTCTCTGCTGGGGGTAGTAGTCCTAATTAATACACAGCTAAGTGTTACAGCAGGCTTGCACAAAATTCTTTCCTGGCTCTGCGTTGCCCATTACATCCCCGCCGTCATCCCGTCCAGAGGGAAACAGTATACATATATACGCTGCCTACAGTATCTGTCTGCTGTCTCAGCTCAGCCTTTAAAAAAATAGAAGCAAAATACTTAAGGCCTACTAGTGGCCTTTGGACACTTGACTGCTTCTGCTCTGTGAATTCCACTAGCTCAGTTATACGCACCTACGTCTCACTACAGGCTTGCGCAAAATTCTTTCCTGGCTCTGCTGTGCGTTCCGTAAGCAAAGTAAGCCTCCAACCACAGGCCAATAAGCGGCACATTTAATTACAGCGTTCTTTTTATGCACTACGGGTAATACACCATGCTGAGGGGTAGGGGTAGGCCTAGAGGACGTGGATGCGGGCGAGGACGCGGAGGCCCAAGTCAGGGTGTGGGCACAGGCCGAGCTCCTGATCCAGGTGTATCGCAGCCGACTGCTGCGGGATTAGGAGAGAGGCACGTTTCTGGCGTCCCCACATTCATCTCACAATTAATGGGTCCACGAGGTAGACCTTTATTAGAAAATGAGCAGTGTGAGTAGGTCCTGTCGTGGATGGCAGAAAGTGCATCCAGCAATCTATCGACCACCCAGCGTTCTATGCCGTTCACTGCTGCAACTCTGAATCCTCTGGTTGCTGCTCCTCCTTCCTCCCAGCCTCCTCACTCCATTACAATGACACATTCTGAGGAGCAGGCAGACTCCCAGGAACTGTTCTCGGGCCCCTGCCCAGAATGGGCAGCAATGGTTCCTCTTCCACCGGAGGAGTTTGTCGTGACCGATGCCCAACCTTTGGAAAGTTCCCGGGGTCCGGGGGATGAGGCTGGGGACTTCCGGCAACTGTCTCAAGAGCTTTTAGTGGGTGAGGAGGCCGATGACGATGAGACACAGCTGTCTATCACTCAGGTAGTAGTAATTGGAGTAAGTCCGAGGGAGGAGCGCACAGAGGATTCAGAGGAAGAGCAGCAGGACGATGAGGTGACTGACCCCACCTGTTTTGCTATGCCTACTGAGGACAGGTCTTCAGAGGGGGAGGCAAGTGCAGCAGCAGGGCAGGTTGGAAGAGGCAGTGCGGTGGCCAGGGTAGAGGCAGGGCCAGACCAAATAATCCACCAACTGTTTCCCAAAGCGCCCCCTCGTGCCATGCCACCCTGCAGAGGTGCTCAAAGGTGTGGCAGTTTTTCACTGAGAGTGCAGACGACCAACGAACTGTGGTGTGCAAGGTTTGTTGCGCCAAGATCAGCCGTGAAGCCACCACCACCACCAGCAAGCACCCCACAAGGTGGGACGAAGGCCGTCACCGCCTCCGGTTTGCACCACTGCCTCTCCCCCTGTGCCTCAACCTGCCACTGAGATCCAACCCCCCTCTCAGGACACAGGCACGACCGTCTCCCGGCCTGCACCCACACCCTCACCTCCGCTGTCGTCGGCCCCATCCAGCAATGTCTCTCAGTGCCGTAGCTAGCGCAAGTTTGATACATTTCAGCTGGTATTTCTCTTCATTAATCCTGTGAATATCTTGGTATTTGTATAGCGCCAACTTATTACACAGCGCTTTCAGGTAATTATTACTTATTACCCCCCACCAAGCTGGGTTCTCATTTTACCGTCCTCAAAAGGATGGATGACTGAGTCAACCTCGAGCCGGCTACCTGACCCCGCGGGGATTGAACTTGCAACCTTCAGGTCGTAGGTGAGAGCTTACACTCTGTGCCACACGAGGCTCTTTCAAAGATGCATCAGCCTGTCTACAACTATGCAAGGAGCGTCGTCATTGGACAGTTGAGCAATGGGAGTGTTCTATGGAGTGACGAATCTCGCTTACTTAATCTTCAAATCAGATGGAGGTACCTGGGTGTGGAGAAGCCTGGGGAACAGCCTTTTGTCTGAGTGTGTTGTGCCAACAGTTAAGTAAAGTGAAGGTTACGTTATGGTCTGGGGATTTTTTTACTTGGCATGATCACCGTCTGCAGTGACAAAAAATAAGAACATGGAGGTGTACCTTGACATTCTAGACAATAATGTGCATCTGACAATGTAGCAATATTCTGGGAATGGTCAGCCATACTTCCAACAAGACAACATGCCTTGTCACTAATCCAACACTCTTTTATGTTGGTTTGAGGACCTGGAGGTTCCACCATTGGACTGGCCTGCACAGAGTCTTACCTGAACCCCCCTGAACATCTATGGGACAAACTGGAACTTCTGGTCAGGAAATATGGACAGAGAAATACCAGCTGAAGTGTATCAAACGTTAGTAGAACGTATGCCACGGAGAGCATCCGATGTCATTAGGGCCAATGGAGACCCCAATAAGTATTAATATCTGTAAGTCAATACTGCTTTTCATTCTTGCTCATGTGTCCAAATTACTTTTGGTAGGATGGTGTTTAGTTGGGATGTGTGTAGACGGATTAAGACTGGCTACATTGCAGATTATAATCTGGAAGTTTTGGTGATAGTTCACAAGTAGGAAATATGTGATGCTGCTCCATCCACCATTCTTTATAATGTAGCAGTTTCTTCAGATTGACTGAGGTGTAGGAGTAGAAGTTCATTATAAGCTTATCACATCCTGATACAATTAAGCCCTGGTAAACCTGGAAATCTTACTTGAGTTTTTATGGAACAATTCTATAATAAATTCTTATCTGCTTCTATTATGCACAACATTAAGCAAATTTCTCTTTGTCAGGGTTAAGATACAAGTCAGCGTCAAACTTTATATTGGATTATTTTTTGTATGAAGTTGATACTGTGTAGGAAATCTGTGTGAAGTCTCAGCACTTTGTAGCAATACCAGGAAGAGTGGGAGACAATTCTTAATTGGAGATGAAAGGACATATTTTATACCATATCAACTTTAAAAGCAGAGGAAACAGGGTCAATTCTTGAAAGACTTTAGCATTGTGAGCCATTCACTGTTGATCAAAGATAATGGACGTGGGAGGTGATTAACGCTGGTCGCTCTTATCATCGGGTTTCAGGCTGATTATTCATAGGAAGGATCTACATTACTGTATTGTACTTCCACCTCCTAAAACCTAATAATGGATTTCCTCATCTGGGAGTTTATGTCAACCAAGTGTTGAATTGTGGTTTACTGAGCTTTAATCTGACCATAGACTTTAGATAGCGGTCACCAGCTAGCCCTTCCAACCCCATCATACACTTGCAGGCTCGGAGTGTTTTCAATGGTGAGGAAGCCATTGCCAGACACTTCTCTATCAGCTTATCTCCCTTGAGAACAAAATGACAGGGAATGTTGAATTTCAGTAGGTGGTCTTATCAGTGATTGACAGTCTTGCCTGTATGAGTGCATAGAGAGATAACTGTTAATCACAATGTAAGACCGCCCACTAGACTCCGAAGCAAAGAAAATGAAGGGATAAAATACAAGTTATACTCAATCTTTTCCCAGAAAACTATTAGAAATCTGTGTGGCTCCTCCTGCTCTATAACAAGATTCACACAGATTGGACTGGCATGTATACTTTGAGAGGTTCTTGTTAACCCTTTCCAACATCTACTGGACGCCAGTTGTCATTGTACAGAGTGGGCATGGGAGCCGAGCCTGCTCTATTTGTGGCGGGCAGAGGCGGTCGTTGACAACTGTGGGAATCTGAGGTAATTATGATCCTGGTTGTTAACGCTTTAGGAGCCTCTGTCATTTCTGATAGAAGGATATAAATGGCCTGAGAGAGGGAGTGCCTCCCTCTATCAACTCAACAGCTGACCCAAAATAAAATCACGAGTTCCCATTTGGTTATCATGGCAACATGGGGCCATATGAAGCTCCCCAGGCCTGCCATGGATGGTCTTCTACTAAGCCCTGCCTGTGGCTTAATATAGTATATTGGACCTTATAGCAGGGCTTAGTAGGATGCCTGTAAAAGTATGACATACAGCTATACTGAAGTATTGCAGTATATTAAACATATGATCAGCCAATTGCCAGTTCAAGTTCTTATGGGAAGTAAAAATAAAATAAAAATATTACAAATAAAGTTTTTTGAATTACTAAATTAAAAAATGATTAACAGTTTAAAACTCTACCCTTCTCCAGGTGTTGCATGAAAAAAAAATATATATACATTTGGTATCGTGGCACCTGAAAAAGTCAAATTTATTATATCACCACATTATTATATACTATGCAGCATTGTGCTGTTCTGGTAACTCTGTTTCCAAGGTAATACAGAATAAAAATCCATCAAAAAGTTGTATGTACCCCAATATGGTACCAATAGAAACTACAAATCACCCTGCAAAAAAAGTGAGCCTTCACACGACTCCACTGGTTAAAAAATAAAAAAAGATATGGGGGGGGGGGGGGGGGGGGAGTCAAAAAAAGCAATTTTTCTTAAAGAAAGGTATTTCAGTACAATATAAAACACTACATAAATTTGGTATCTCCATGATTGTACTGATGCACAGAAAAATGTCCTTTTTGCCTCAAAGTTAACACAAAAAAAACCTACCCCAAATGGCAAAATTGCAATTTTTAAATCAATTTCACTCAACTTATAGTTTTGTAAAATTTTAAAAGAAAAAGTATATATATATATACTTATATATATATATATACATACTTATATATATATATATATATATATATACATACACACACATTTTTTCCATTGGTTTACAGATGATGCAAAGTGTGGTACCAAATAAATCTATAGGATTTGAGCAATGAATAAGAAGAAAAAATACAGAATTAGATTTTTTTGTTCCTTCATCAGTAATTTCTTTTTCTTCCCTATTTGAAAGCTATGTGGTGATAAATGACATTCAGTTTCATGGACCAGAGACTAGACTATGACTTGAGACACCCACTACCATTTCTAATGACCAAATAGGATTATAGTGCCCAGAGGCGTAACTTGAAGCTCCTGGGCCCCAATGCAAAACATGTAATGGGGCCCCTAACTATAATGCTTTATTCATAGTACTGGGCTCCCTATATGGAGAAGAGAGGCCTTATGGGCCCCCTAAGGCTCCTGGGCCCGGGTGCAACCGCATCCCCTGCATCCTCTATTGTTACGCCCCTGATAGTGCCTTTTCTGGCTAATGGCTGCTCAATTACTTTAAGTGTAATGGGAAAAATTAAATTTCTAAGCATAAATGTAATAGATTTTGTATTGTTAAAAAGTCATAACTTACATGAATTAAAATGGAATGTTTTTTGATTACGCCATCTTTTCTAGAACAAGGTTAAGAAATGTGCACACAACAAACAGGTTTCCAAAAAAAGAAAAAAAAAACAATTTATTTTTCAAGAGAAATATAAGATGCAATGTAAACATAAAAGACATAAAAGGACAAATCCTATCTTACAGTTTCCAAGTTTTCAATTTCTTAGGTTTCATACCGACCACTATTGGCAGGGCATTTTATTACCATAAAGTAATAATGATACATACAGGCCTTTCTAGAATTGGGATTTTCTTTTCTCTTTGCCTGAAATGGTTAAGCTGCTTCCATGTAGATATAAATAGTACAACGTATAAGATCATTAGCACCACTTTGGTTCAAGACATATTTAAACTGGGAGATGATCACAAACATTTTTTTATAAAATTACAAATTAAGTTACCCAATACGAGAACCATGTATCTCCTCATGCAGAAATGATGCAATAGATTGGTTACCTGTGTGTCAACCAAATGTTACAGACGGTAATCAGCTTAAGACACAGAGACTTACGTATAAAAATGAGTTCAAACTAAAAATGCTGCAATGAAGGCAGTGATCTGATTTACCATTTAGGCAGTTTTAATAGCAGAGTACAAAACTTTTACAAAAACTTTGACCAATGACTGATCGGATATATTTTTACATGGCTGTTGGTGTAGAAATTCAATTTTCAAATACTCTATTACGGTAGATAATTCTCAGTAAATAGAAGGGGTTTCCCATTCAAGCCAACAAATTTCCTCTGATCATTGGTGATCTCAACAGTGCAACACCCTGAGATTAGTGTATTGTTGGAAACCAACAAAATGGCATTGCCCAGTAGAGATAACCCTTTGAAACGCCAAACTACTCACTTGGTTAAGATTTCTTGACTAGGTCTTCTCTAAATACATAGAGATAGACTGTGTTCACAAAGAACCTCATATGTGTTTGAGTAACTGGGCTATTTAAATTACCCAGTTTTGGCAATTCCTAATAAATAAGTGGGATATTTGTTCAGCCCACAAAAAGAATGGTATAGATTGTGCAGAAGCAACAATCTCAGTTTTATAGAACAAATATACATAATCAGACTATATATTGGTTCAAAGACTTTCACAATGCAGCTAGGTGACACACCAATGTAAGTCATTTTAGATTAGGTCTTCGTAATATTTCCAATATTAGAGCTGATAGATGGTTATCACATATTGTGTTGGCACATTGAAAGAAATATATATACACATAATAAACAAACAAAGGCCAGAAAATTTGAAAGATTCGTGAGGTCATAAAAGAGATTTTAAAAATTGGTTGATATGGGAGTAAATCACACATTACGCTCAGGTTATTAAGAAAAATAGAAATATTAAGCCACATTTTTATCTCGTTCTAAATTTCCATTTTCCTGTTTTTTAGAACCATCCTCTGTTCATCCTTGTCAACAAGAGTAACTCACTGACATCTATGGCAGTCATTTTCAGTCTTTTAATCAAAGAGAACCCTGAAAAAGTATTGTCTTCTGCAACTACCTTACAGATATTATATAAGTGGCAGTTCTTGTCTTCCCCTGGGGAAGACCTAAACAATTCTGGTTTGCAGATCCTTGGTTGAGACATTGATCTACGGTCTCATAAGGTGACTTGGACATCTGTTCTAGTATTTGAGTTTTAAAAGTTCTGACAGACCTAAAAACAATAGTATTAATTAATTCTAGGACTGCTCCTACTGCCTCAGAAAAAGACTGGTATAAGAGCATCTACAATGACAACATATCCACAAAAAGGCCATTGTTCTCCAAAGCTTGGGTGTATCACAGCACAGAGTCATGTATAAGGATGAGCTTCTTTTGAGAAATACACCAAATCGGGGAAACAATTCATCCACATTTTGAAACTCACATTTCTTAACTCTGACTTTTCTTCTCAAATTCCTTCAAAATCTTTCACGAACAACTTTTCCCTGCTCCTTCTTCAAATGTCCTGTTATGCACTCACTATAATAACTCTACCGTACTAATCACTCAGCAACACACTTCCACGTACAGAAACTTGACTAACCAACAACTCAACATTCTTCATCTTTCGGAAACTCTTCAATCGTCTTCTTCAGTGGTAAAACCACTTTGCTACATTTAAGTAAGGGAAATATCCCTCTTAACTGGCTGTGCTGGCTCTTACCAATCCACAGATAGAAGAATTGAATGCCTTTAATTGTGGAGCACTATTTTTTTAGCTCATGGTTACTATAGATGTTAAGATATGCATACATTATACCATACATCAAATATTCTTCTGACATTGTAGATATTAAACTTGACAATAGAAACAGAAGCAACTCTTTCAAGGGGTTGTACAGGGTTATAAAAACATGGCTGCTTTATTCCAAAAACAGTGCCATGTCCACAGGTTGAGTGTGGTAATGCAGCTTCAATGGATGAGCTGCAATAAGAGACACAACTCATGGACAGATGTGGTGCTGTTTCTAGAAATAGTCTAGTTTTTATTATGCCAAACATCCCCATTAATGGGTCTGTTGAGTTAACTAATAATCAAGTTCTAAATAAATACTCCCAAAAACCAGAATCAGAGGATGTCCACAATGGATGGACTATTTTGGGCTTGTAGAACACAATGCAAATAGCATTTCTTTAAAGCTACTACTGAAATAAGATGACGAACATAAAATACTGGAGATACTGAAAGGTTTATAAGAGAATCTTAAAAGGGTTTTCCAGGCATTCTTTATGGATGACCCATCCACGAGCTGATCACCTTGCCTGCTGCACTGACGTCATCATCGGTGGTCAGGGGAGGAAGTGTGATAGGTTGGCTTCACTCCCACTGAAATCAATAGGAGCGCTGCCTCGTATTATACTTCTGGCTCTGGCACATTGATTTCAGTGGAAGTGAAGCCTTGCCTATTGCACTTCTTGCTCTGACCACCAACATCAAGATCTGACCAACTGCAACAACAGTGGGCTTCGACTAGCAGCTGATCGATGGGCATCCCGAGTGGTGGATCCTGGCCGATCAACTAGTAAATGCCCAGAATATCCCTGTAATGTGTATATCATTTCTAAAATATAGCCTAGAAAATACATTGATAAAGTTCATTCTAACTTATTATTGCAATTTACAGGATTTAATGTTTTGGTCAACTACATGCTTGCACCTTCTTAGCGCACTTATAAATTGCATTATTACATTACATGAAGCAGGATTTACGACAAATGAAATTTGGAGCATTCAATTAAAGGACTCTACTCAAACTAGTTATTTTTAAATGGAGCCGGATTAAGGCATCACTGCCACTTTCTCAGTTTTCTATCTCTTCAAAGAGACCACCAAAAGAAAAATAGACCTTGGAATCAATGTACTGTAACGGTCACAAACTGAATTCAGCCTATGAATAGAGTCCTCTTTTTAATATGCTCCAGATATCGCGATTATACCAGTTAATTTTTGGGGTAATTTTTGGAAAATTATTCAAAAACTTGACTTCCAGTTTACCCTCGAGTTTTGGTTGAACTTGGCAGTTTTATCATTGTGGCTCTCAAAAACCTCAGTATCTAAGAGTTTTCAGACCCATGAACACTAGCATTTCCAATGCAGCAGTTATAACTACTTATACCCTTAATTTAGAACATATTTTTTGACCAGTATTTGGATGTTCATGAACATATCTGATCTTACAATAAAAAGGTACGACTAGTTATCACTGATGCTTGGAAGCAACAGGAAGCTCAACTCAGGACAGTGGTGGCTGAAGCTGTTTAAGATAGATTTGTTAAAGCCAGTGTGAAGCTAATAATAAATTCTAATATTAACTGCACTCGAATTAAAACCTGCTTAACTAGATTGCACATATGATATTAATACAAAAAAATTATTTGGGACCAGCCCGGTGCAAGATCTAAAACTTGGGAAAATCTTAAGACACAGAGATGAAGGATGAATTCTGTGTCTCCCTCCAGGTGTAAAATTAACCAAGAAGGTGATGTACTGTATAAAAGACAAATATAAAAAAAAAAAAAAAATCATTTTTACAATTAAAAAAAAAAAAATACAAAAATTCGGAGATGCTGCTGGAAAAAATATACAGAAAAAATACAATAGGAATAGCTATTAATATAACAGCCACCCAAAAAGATAAAAGCAATATAAAAAACATGTTTACGAGGGAGAAATGCTTAACTATGTTCTCAATATAACCAACCAATATACAAAAATAACATCAGCTGCCTGACATTTGGAAAAATGAGTAGTGCCATTACTTTAAAAAAAATGCATTAAACTATCCCTCATTTAGTAAAAAGTGCTAGCAGCAAAACTCCAGTTGATAAATATAATGCTCTAATTTTGTTTTTTTTTGAAGATTTTATTCTTCTCCATGCAAAGCGTTTTCCCTGAATTGAGGTAGCAACGCCGCAACTACTTTGTAAGAAAAAAAAATATGTAAGCTTTCCTGACACTACCTCAAAATGAGTATTTACTTAGTAGCCAATATAACTTACACAGTACCAACTGGAAGAAGTCACTGTCACTGTGATCCCCTCTGCAAAGATGGGGCTAAATACAATGCAAATAGTCTCTTCCATGACTTTGAGCACCTTAACCTACCGGGGTTAAAACACACTGGTCTGGCTCATAGTTTCCTGAGTGCATGATTTCAATGGTCATTTCACACTGTGCACACCACTCCAAGAGGTAAGTTGATAATGCAGTGAGCATGCTCTTTGGAGAATACTTGGGATTGACTGCATATGCTCCACAAGCACACTTTCTGCTTACAGGAGGACTACCGGAATTTCTATTTGCCCCATATATTCTTTCTTTGTTAAGAAAAGTTCTTCTGCCTGTGTCCCAATGACAAGACTTCCTGCCATGAGCTCTTACAATCTCATTCATATCAAAATGACCCTGGATCTCCGAACAAATCAGCTTTCCTTCCTTTATTTTCTTAACTGTGATAGACAAATAAAGTTGGATTCTGACAAGTAATTACGAAGACCGGTATGCCAATGATCAGACTGATCTCCCCAAGCCAGTGACAGGAAGTGTTATCACACAATCACAAACAGACTTTTTCTCCTTAAAGGCATCATATAGGTTTAACCTGATACAGAAATAACCTTTAAAACACACATATGGAGGTTTATTACAGATCTTCCGGTAGTCCTCCATCATCAAACGCCTCATTAACAACAAAGGTCCTGGATGAGAAGCCTGTACTCATATTCAATATTTTATATATTGCACATATCCTTTAAATGGATTTCTTTTGTTTTAGATGAGAGACTTTTAAACAAGGGTTTAAAAAAAACAGAGCAAATAACACATTAAGGACATAAAATGTTAACAATGGCTATCTAGAATGAAATATTGGTTATTACATAAAAGATACGTACATGGCTAATATAAGCCCTGTGAATTCCCTTGTGTGTTATATATCATTAAAGCCATAGCCTAGTTTATATTTTTTTAATTAAAGCATAAGATATATAAATATACATTTTACTAAAAAAATATGCAGCTCTACAATTGCAAAAAGTGATCTTGAACGTTATATAAATGCCATCGTCTTTCTAACAGCCTACATGAAGTAAACGTATATACTGTAGTAAGAGTCAGGTTACTATTTGGTCCGTGGGCTAAATCTACGAATATGTGATTACTAAGATACTTGTGTTGGTTTGTAAATTTGTAGAGAACTGGATCAGGAATCCATTGGAATTATGTGCATTTTTGATTATGGTATTAATATTGAGCAGAAACTTAAGGGGTTGTACAGCTTTAAACTATTGATGGCATAGCCTCAAGATAAGCTATGAGGTGTTCGATGATTAGTTCGCTGAGCCCATGCACGGAGATGATGAGTGCACAAAGCACAGCTCCATCCCTACTGCAGTGGCTCATTTTAGTATTACAGGCAAAGTTTTATTTTGCATGACTGGCTATAGACAGGCAGATTTCTTATATGGCATCAATGGTTGGTTAGTCATTTGCCTACTTCTCATTTTTTTGTGCACTGATGGTACATGCGCAGATAGCTACATGATACCAGTGGTGGGCAGACATTTGTCCATAGCTTAAAGTTCCTGGGTCCTAAGGAAATATCTGTAACCGGGTCCCCACCTACCAAGTGCCATTTATAACACGGGTGTCATAGGGGTCTTTTAAGAATCAGTGCTGGATGTCACTGCTACCTTTGCATCCCTTATAGCTACTACAGAGGGTGATGATAACCAGTAAATTGATCTGGACTGTACCTCCTAATATTTTCTGAGGTAGCCATGTCAACATGATCCAATAGTTTGGCGTTAAAAGGGTTGTGTCAAGGCTTTACCGTATGTCAACTCTACTTCACACATGACAAATAGTATTGAGCAAATAGAACCAGCAAAACCCCGTTTCAGGTTGAACTTTACTAAAAGTTTGGTTCGGCACGAACAATAGTCCTGAACACTAGTTAAGATCCAGAAAAGTCCTGTATAATACTCTAAGTGTTATCCAGGGTATTATGGCTCTTAGACAGTGTTATACATCACTTTTAGGGGTTTTGGTGAACTTCCGATTCGATTCAAACTAATTCAGAGCAATGGCTGAATCAAACTTTTCAAAAGTTCACTCATTACTAATGACAAATGCAAAGGACTTGAGATGATGACTATGATCCTAATTTAGTATATAATTTGTGGGGGTTAGTTACACTATAAAATATAAGGGCCCGCTTCCTTTTATAATATATGCAAGTAAAAATGTTTAAAGAAATAGTAACCTAACTCTTCCATGAATAAAAATGTCATTTGTCCTATGAGTGTAATTCATGAAGAATTAAAGTGGAAAAAAATGTTTTTATAGAAACCAAAAAGCTAAATCAGGCATTTTATAACAGTCAATAACGAACTCAGAAGTGCTCATTATTAATAAAGTTACAGTATACAGAAAGAACATTGTTTTAGTTTTAATTCTAGAGAGTAACCACTAGAGGGCTTCCTCCGACCGGCTGGATAGAATGGTACCCATTTATTACAGACTACAGGGATTCAGAAGATTTACAACCCATACAAAGTATTCCAATATACAGGGCGATTCAAAAAGAATGGTGCGAAAGTAAAGCCAATGTCTTTACACATAAATTGACCTACAACAGCCAGGAAAACAGAAAAAAGTTAGATGAACTCTTCAAGTTCTTAATGCAGCTTAAATATGTATAATGTGGGCAACGTTGGTGACACGGCAGAAGTCAAGTCGGTGGTCCAGTTCTGCCCATATTTACCCCAGCATAACCTCGGTTATCGACTCAACTACAGTGGAGGTGCATTTTTAGGTCATCTAGTGTCACCAACATTTGTAAGGTGCAATAAAAACTTGAAGAGTTCTTCTACCTTTTCCCGTCATTTCGGCTATTGTATGTCACATCGTTTATGAAGAAATCAGATTTACTTTTGCACCTTTCTTTTTGAATCAGTCTGTATTAATCAGACAGAAGCATCTTGTCCAATTTTACCCAATTCAAAGTCCTCTCATTTTTGGCTTAATGAGTCACCTGTTACTACAGATACAGTCTATTACCACAGTGACAGATTTACCGCTACAATCCTGAATAAACAAGAATTTCAGGTATTGTATTTTTTAAACTACTTTTGGGGGATGTGGAATGCTGAAGCATTAGTTGTTGCTGCATGACCCAAGCTTAAATATTTGACACCCTTCAACCTACTAAAAGGCAAAAGTACAGTTTTTCTGATTTTTCTAGTCCATAGTGCTAATAACAAATCTATCGCACTTTGCAGGTTCAACCACAGTCTTCTGGTTGCCTTACGATATGGTAACTTCACTGGCTGCCACTGGGCCATTAGAAGATGATGTCATTTAAGTTACAGGCTACTGATATTGCCTTGGAGTCTTGGGGTTTTAAAAGACCCCGGTCACCATTATTTCTCCCATGAATATACAAGTCCTAATATTCTAAATTGTTCTATGTGAAAGATCAGAGTTTTGAGATCTTTTCTGCTGTGGAAGTACCATACAAGCAGAACCATATGGCTAATATATGGCAATGTAAGAAGAGGACCAGCTCTGGTTGGTCTCATGCTCTTTGCTGCTACGTGGTAACATGTGCTGGGTGACTATCCCCAGAGGAAACAAAAAACATACCCACTATGTTGGGTGTGGTCTATGTTGGCTACTCCTTAAAGTCAGCCCGTTTTGACCTCTACTATGGGGCCACTTCTGTTTTGTGTACAACCCTGGACTCCTGCAAGTATAATTTGTTTTGGCTAAAAGACAGATTTTAGAGCTTGATCTCCTCTACAGAGCAACTGTAAAATAAAAAAGGGGTGCCCATTATTGTGAAAGGCCATGTATATTCTTTTTAGATTAAGGGGATTGTCTAGGACTTGTAATATTGATGACTTGGCCACAGTAGTCGATTGGCGGGGTGCACCACTTAGGATCCCCACCAATCGTCTGATTGCCCAGCACGCTGTCAGTGTGGAGAGCGCTACAAACAGCACTTCCAAGTTACAGTTGCCCAGATAGACACTGAGGCACAACTTCCAATGAATGCAATAGGGTCTGTGCTTGTATCACCACAACGGACTTCGGCAACATTGACAGCTTTATCTGCTTCCAACACTGTCCGCTTTGATAGCAGACCCAGTGATCAGAAGAATCTCGAGCTCTGGACCCTTACCGATCAGCTGTTGATTACATATGCTGAGGATTGGTTATCAATAGTATCAATAGTCCTGGATAAATAATGGTGGAGAAGTAGTAACTCTATCATAATTCACAAGCAATATCAGATCAATGGGGCTCAACTCTTGGTACCTCCACTAATGAGTTGTATGAAGGGGCTGTAGGGCTTGGGTAAGTTCTACGGCCTCTTCATAATATACCAGGCACAGTGCTATATATTTCATAGTGGCAGTGCTTGATATTGCAGCTCAATCCTCTTCACTTGAATGTGGCTGAGCTACAGAAAGACCTTATGACCAATAAACAAGTCAAATAAAGAGCTGCAGTGCTCACCCGAACAATGTGGTCTTTCAAATATCAGTGGGAGTACGGGGAGTCAGCACCTAACAAATCGGATATTGATGACTTAGGTCATTGATATTTAAGTCCCATAAAACCCCTTTAATCTCAGTTTCGGGATTTCAACTACAGTTGGATGACGTTAGTCCGCAGAATGACTGTTGCCCCCATGGAGGTATCAGGCAAACGTTAAAGCTGTACACAAACCATCTGACCATGTTGGGTTAAGCTAGATCTTTAAAGCCATAGAGTCCGTTCCTAATATTGGCTTAGCAGTTGTGAATATCTATAAATAATTATAAATAACGTCTTATATATATAAATTAACAAGATGATGTATGTTCTGTATTGCCTGCACTTTTACCTAATGCACTTGAATGTAAATCACGCCATTGTTAAAGTGCATCCGTTTCCAATAATGAACCACTTCTTTATCCTTATTGATAAAACATAAATCATAGTTATAATATTAATAACCACTAAAATCATTGCTAACATTAGTACTAGTACTGCAGTCAAGCAGGTAATCTATGTATAATCTATGTAATACTGTCCAGCAGAACTATATAGAGCTTCTTAAAAAATAAAAAAAAAGCAATTTTCCATTTCATAATACCATTTAGGCAGTTTATGTTAAAGGATTGATGATGTCATAATATACAGATTTTCTTACCTAGCTGAAATCATTAATTATTCTGTATATTTTTTTTTAATGGGGAACACCTTCAACAAAATTTGTGACCAATTATAAAAAACACAGTGGACCTCATTTATCAGAACTGTCCCTGAGGCCCTTCTGTCAATAAAGTTTAGAAAATGACAGTGGATTCCAATTGGACGCCATGATACAATTTCGATACAGGACGTTCAACCTGTACATCGGAAGTGGAAACTCCCTTACATTTACATGTATAACTTATATGGAAACCCCCTTTAAATTAAATGTACAGTACCATTTTTAGGCTTCTATTTATGGGAGTTACTTCTATAACTAAATATATTTTTCTATAGATAACTAAAGTTCTACACATTCTCATGTGGCTACAAATCTTTTATAAAAATGGCTTTTGAGTTTTTGGGTGTTGTTCAATTATTAGCTATGTATACCCTATATTAGAGACCTCCATTGACTTAGCACTTGTATTAATACACAAGAACTAGCACAGGTAGTACAAACACTGCATTACTGTACAGGGTAGTGCAGTATACAATAGGATAGGCTGCTAATCTGGACACAATAAGAAATGGGGTTTAAAAAAAAAGGCCAAAACCCATAATCAAAAAATTGCACTAGGGAAGTCATTACCATTTTAGCACAGAAAATATACAAAAAAATACAATATCAGAACATATTAGATATTTGCAATGATATCTTTCAAGTGCACACTAGCTGTCTACCTCTGGAGTATACTATGTCCGAAGAGGTATGAGGGAACGGGTCTCTGTCTCTAGAACAGTTCCTTCCCACGGTGCGCATTCATAGAATACCAAAATAGGAGGTACTATTTGGGAGTGTCCTATACTTCTGGTATGGGGGCAACAGTGCACAGGGCTGCCCACCCTCCGCAAAACTCCCATCTATATCTATTCCTTGCATTGTTCTGCTTTTATTTTTTAAACGATACCACGTTTCAGTCACGTGTTCCTGATTAGAATACAATAATTAAAAAAAGACTTTAAAAATAATTATTAAAAAAGACAATATATACAAATGTAAAACCGCAGAGTGTGAATCAGTTGTTCTGTAAACAATGAGGACAAATGGCAAATCTCACTGCAGACCGATACGTTTTCAAATGGTGTTCAGAAGTGGGCACATTAGTGTACACATTATATACAGGCCAAAACAAAAAGCACCAACATATACCTCACTTAAAAGGGCCACTAAACTTAACGACTACATAACATATCACAAACCTGACTCACTACATTCAAAAACCCAATGGCCTTCGGGAACTTGAAATGCAAAAGTGACTGTTTGCAATAGGATTACTGAAAAGTATATTTTCCTCAATCATGAAATTATATCCCTTACACACTATTTTACATATATACACAATACTAACCATAAGTTTAGTGGTCATTTAAAGGGGTTCTATACCTTATTGTAGATAAGTCGAATTTAACAGAGTATGTGACGTGTATTAAAGGGCTTGTCAAGGAATAAAATAACAAATCCACTTTTTTTCCTCCCGAAACACCTCCACACCTGTCTTGTATATGGTATTCACCTGAATGGATATGACTTGCAATACCATATACAGCCTATGAACAGATGGGGCGTTGTTTCTTACAAGATTAGATTCTTTTATTTTTATCCCAAACCACTTCAGCTTCGTAATGTAGACTGCATTAGAAATTGGCCTTGGAGTGTTGACCTCACTAATCCCAACTATAGGGGTTTGTTCACATACATCTGATCCTCAAGGCTGCAGATACAACCATGTGCATCTACTCTACGTATATAGATACAACATCCAGTGCAGTTTACCCCTTTTTGTGCTAGGTATAGAACCCCTTTAAGCAATAGGGCCAATTATTATTTTTACATGGATATTTGGCCCGCATTTCTGTGAATTTTGCACACCAAATACCACTCAATTTCACCGAAAGTATGAAAAGTTAAGAGGAGAAAATCTAACTGCTATATAAACAGTCAATGACTAAAAAAAAATAAGAAACTGGGTTTGGTTTCTACGCAATCTTACGACTTGAACGTATAGAGATAAACATGCAAAAGCCAAAAATAAACACAAATTAGAACATGGGATAGAAAGTCGAAAACCAGATAGAAATGTTTAATTACAATGTCTAGCATTCCTTGGTTGGGTTACAATTTTTTTTCAGACACTAACCAGTGTCTATTCTTGTTGGCAAAAAAAAAAAAACGAGAGGTCAGGGAAAAGCAGCACAGGCATAATATTCGGTAGACCGTGCCAGTAGGACTTCCATGGATTTCGTGACATTTCTAGTGTTCCAGATAATGAAGTGAAGGCACATAAACATGGTTTTCATTTTAACCGCTTGACAATCAAGATACGATGTAATACCTTGTGTCATTTGCAAACATTTTGTCAAAAAGATAATTTCTTCTTTAATGACCGTTTTGTAGAAACGGGAAAATTACTTCCACCAACTTGATTTTACATCACGGAGATCATATTGCTGGCTTTCCAAGTACATGGATGCCCAGTCTCATTTTTAAATTAAGATAAGTGTGTCCATGTTATATTATTATTTCCACATAAAGGACCATCATCAGTTCTTCTTCTCTAAATAATTTGAAGGCACCCATCCTTTAAATGGTCTTGTGCTGTCAAGAATGTAGCAATACCACCAGCCATTAGGGTTTTTCTCCAGCACTTCCATAGAAACCCCTTCTTGAAATCCAACTGTTTCATCATCTCCGTCATAGTCAGCAATAGAGATGTACATATCTTTAAGGTTGTTGTGGATAAACTGGGACTTCTCAATGGGTTTTGGCCGCACAGTAGATAC
The DNA here is from genome assembly GCF_035609145.1 of Eleutherodactylus coqui. NCBI lineage: Eukaryota > Metazoa > Chordata > Amphibia > Anura > Eleutherodactylidae > Eleutherodactylus > Eleutherodactylus coqui. Next base: position 234,576,605 of record NC_089840.1, on the reverse strand, counting down.
TGGGATTCCATTTCTTTGAGTTTCTATTTGGGTTGTGTCCGCTTCTGTTTTATCAGTAGGTTTGAATTTTGACTCGTTTACCTGATTGCGGACAGTGTTAAAGGAAGAATTTCTTCGAACCGACCTTAAATGATCGGTAGCGGACAGTGATTCATTTCGTCGCAAATGGCAAGCAATGTTGTTTTCCTTGGGTGGTGGGGAAACAAAAACAGACTGGGGTCTTACCGCAATTTGTTTTACTCCATTTCTTAACTTAACAACATTGCTACTTTCCCCTCTAGGTTTTGAGAATCCTCCAGGCGGTCTTGAGGGAACTGGAGGTGTTGTTCTTTTGCTTTGGTTAATTGTATTTAATGCTTGCACTCTCTTTTCTATCTTTTCCAAGCTGTTTGACTTATTTTCATTCTTTTTACATTTCATAGATTCAGACTCAAGTGCTGTGGTTTCGTGTTGCTTATTATCCACTTGTTCTAAATAATGTGATGGAGCCCACCCTTCTGATTCTTTGTATCTTACATACCACCAACCACTCTCTTGTTTCTCCAAGACTTCAATTCTTGCTTCTGCTGGAAAGCTAATTTCTGTATCCATAACTTTTTGATAGGAGTTTGTGGCAGTAAAGAATATTTTCTCATTACTATCCTCAGATTTGTCTTTGTTACTTGGATATATGATTGACTGTGAGGAACTTGAAGGATTATCTATGGAGCTTCTTCTTGGTGGACTGTCAATTTCCTCTGATGCACTCTTTGGCAAGCTTTCTGATTCTTCACTTTTAGAACCTTTAAGTCCACTTCGTAGCTGTCCAGTTGGCCTCAGTTGTCTACGCAAAGTGCTAATGTCCATTTTTTCCTGACTTTGAGAATCAGTTTTACTTATTAAGGGTTTTGGTCTAATTGATGGTTTTGCTTTGGTTGAAGGAAGAACTCCGAGTTTTTGTTCAGAATCCTTCTTTGCTCCAACCTTTGGCAGTGACCGCAAACCAACATCAGATACAGACCTGGGCTTTTTCTCTTCATTTGTTGAGAAGGAAACATTTTTTGCTATTTCCTGCTGGACATTTCTTTCTGATTTATATTTTAAAAGTGGCGGTTTAGAAGGGGTTCCAGATGGAGAGTGTCTTGGCACCAAGGATGAACTTTTCAGAGAGTCAGAATCTCCACTGGACTCTTTGCTTGACTCTTTGTTGGATGCTGTATCATCCATATATGGTCGGAAACCATCATTTTCATAGATGGTCTCTTCTTCATTGTTGACATTTTCACAGGACTCTCCTAGTTGAAATGTTGCTCTTTGAAGAGACGAAACAGGAGAAGGTTTGGAGGGTTGGAACATACTTTCTACAATTTCATCAGCAAAACTGCTCTGAGAAAAGGAGTCAATCACATCAAGATCTGGATCATAGCCAAAAGCTGGGACATCATATTCTGGCTCCTCATATATTTGCTTTGCTGGTGAATCTTTGGAGTCTACGGAGTAGCTATAACGAGTGGCTGACACTTCTTCTACATCTTTAGGTTTTGTGGGTGGTGCAGGAGGGGGGACCTTTGGTCTTGTTAATGTGCTTGTCCTCCGGTTTAGGTTTGGTTTCTTTCTTTTATCAATATATGAACATGGGGCCCATCCTTCCTTTTCTCCAATCTGTACATACCACCATCCACCAGAATTCTTTTCAATGACCTGTAAGAGAAAAATAACCAATTTTAAGAGTTAACTCCTCTTTCCCATCTTACTGATGTCTACATTTCACACTGGTTCTTGAAAAACAAATCATTATCTTCACCTGAAATGTTTTTTGGTATTAACAGGGTACAAAGCATTACAGTGATGAAAGAGTACTTATATTAAGATTTTCTTCTAAAAATGTATTGCATGTGTTAAAGAGGTATTGCAATCTTTATCTAAGAATGACTTATCCTCAAGATAGATCATCAGTAGTTGATTGATCGGGATCCACCACTTGGGATCCCCACTGATCTGCTGATCATTTGGTCAGCTGTCAGTGCACGGGGGTGGAGATCATCATCGGTGGTCAGCGCCAGAAATGTAATAGCCAGCTTGACTCCCATTGAAATCAATGAGAGCGATGCCTCCTATTATAATTCTGGATCCTCATTACAGTCAAGTGTAAGAGGACACATCACTCCCACCTACAGTGGGCCAAGCGATCAACTGATCAATGAGAATTACGAGCAGCAAACCCCGTCGATCAACTACTGATGACTTATCCTGAGGATAGGTCATCAATAGTTGAAGTCTCAAAATACCCCTTGTGGTAACCTGGGGGCTAATTAGATCACAGGATCGCCACCTTTCCTTTCTCAGAAGTGATTTTCAGACTTTAGTTTTAATTAACCCCCCAAAAATGGGTATACCAGCCCTTTATTGCAGTAAGTCAACTTAAGTCAGGAAGTATTAACACTGTTTATAAGCTTCACAGTGTGCATGCAAAAAATAAAACAATACATAGAGTCACAGAGTCTTGAACCTAACTATCCAGGCCCAGAGTCTTAATACAGCTAAACACTGTCCAACAAATCGTACCCTTAAAGATGTCAGTCTATGGGGCCATCCACACCCGTCAGACTCGTGGGTCTGTCAAACGGCAGCAAGAACTCTGCAATGGACCATAACTTGGTCTGTAATATATACTAAGCTCAGGAACTATAGAGATTTTCTTTCCTGTAACGCCATCCCAGCAGGTGTCTTCTAATAAAACCGGTATCTCATTTTATGTGGCCTGCTGGCCGTCCAGTAAGCTAACATGCATTCCACTCACCCCGCCTGCAGTTTTGGTCTGGCGGCATCAGTGCAGAGTCTGTGACCGCTGACCTCTCTTTCTTAGTATCTATGTGCGCTGTCCTATACTCAGACACTGGGGGGGGAAAGGTCAGCAGTCCTAGACTCTACAGTTACTGACGTTGGACCATAGCTGCAAACTGGGTGAGTGAATGCCTGTAGGGATGCTGCCTAGCCAGAGGCCAATAGGGTGGGTGTGGCTATTACTACTGGGACTACAATAGAGGTCACTTACTACTGGGGCCAGTATAGGGGACACTATTACTGGGGCTACTATGGGGGTCACTATTACTATTGGGGCCACTATGGGTGTCGCTATTACTGGAGTTACTATGGGGGTCACTATTACTACTGGGGCCACTATGGGAGTCACTATTATTAGTAGTGACACTATTACTACTGGGGCCACTGTGGGAGTCACTATTATTAGTAGTGACACTATTACTACTGGGGCCACTATGGGAGTCACTATTATTAGTAGTGACACTATTACTACTGGGGCCACTATGGGAGTCACTATTATTAGGGAGCCTGAAGGGAAATGAAGCATTACAACAGTTTCTCTTAAATCAATGGGCTGCTAATATAATGCATGGACATATGTCCTTCAGAGTGAGCAACATGGTTTGTAGATGCTCTCCACTCTAGATAACAGATGAGGGTCTTGAATGTGGAAATATCATCCATTAACAGACTTGAATCAGTGACCAGTTCACCCTTGTAGTAAATTAAACATGGTTGGCTGGGATGAACGTAACTGAAAAAAAAATCTTTTTTTTATAGATTCCATTTTTTAAATATATGCTTATTTACTTTGGATTATTTTGACAACTATTAACTTTGAATCATACTAGAAGTAAGAAAGTATTTGTGGTTGTTATTGGTTGATTAGATACTAATCTATAGTACACCGTATGCTAATGTACGCTTTTTTGTCAAATGTACATGACTCAGTCTCCAGGAATATTGTTTTATGGTATGCAGACATATTTGAGGTCATGATCTCTCAATAGATGGGGTTAGTCACTACAACTTAAGCTTCAAAGAACATAACTTTTTGCTTACATCAGCCTTTTGACCTCCTCGGAAACTTATCCCATCAGATATGCAAGATTGGAACTCTGCAATGGTGTAATACTCCACTTCGACTGATGGAGGCTCTGGAGGTTTTGGCAACTGGAATCCCTAAAGAACATAAATCAACAAGCATTAAGTTTCAAAAAGGTTTTGCTTTTAAGTTCTTTTAGTACAAACTGAGTACCTGATCTTGAAGTAATGAGCAATGACACATTTTTGATAATAATGATTCCCAGATGGAAATATTCACATATGGGAAAATATCAAAAGATGACAGATATCAACAGATAAACTAGGAGAACATTTCCAGACAAATAATATATAACTGGATATTTAAAGAAAGCTTCCTGTACCCACTGTACTTCCAAGTGAGACACCTAGAAGCAACAGTTTCCATTCACGTCTATGGAAGACAAGGAAAGAGCAAAGGTACACGGCGCCAGCTGCAGAGTCGGAGTCAGGTCTGGGGTGGTGTCATGCCGTCAGCCCTGACCTGCTATGTTCTCACACCAGCGCATGTTCTCTGGCATTTGGCGCTGAGTGCCGACAGTGACAGCTCTCCAGCTGTTATGGGCAGACTTGTTGGCTGGGAGGCATGACTTCCCAGGCAGCTAATCACCATCAGTCTGTGTATATTTATTTTTGGCCCCTCTCTTAGAAGGTGCAAGTTATATTCCTGCCTCAGTTGGTTTGATCTGAGTCCGGGCTAAACCCTGTCCAACTCTATTCTGACTCCTGACTGTAACGTGTCTGACTCCTGTCTGTAGATCCTCTGTATGAAGTGGTATTCGGTCCAGTTGGTGGTTTCAGATCCTGATCTGTATCACATTCAAGTTAAGTCTGCCTGGTGAATGCTTTATCTGGGGTGTGGTAGATCTCATTCCTGTGCATCTGTGGCTTTTACATTTGTAAAAGCCTCATGTGGTGCAGAGTATTAAGGCAGCAGAATTGCAGTCCTAACCTCTCACTCATGACCTGAAGGTTGCGAGTCCAATCACTGCATGGTTCAGGTAGCCGGCTCAAGGTCGACTCAGCCTTCCATCCTTCTGAGGTCGCTGAATGAGTACCCAGCTTGGTGGGGGTAATAAATAAATTACCTGAGAGCACTGTGGAATAAGTTGGTCGCTACACAAATAACAAGATTTATTTTTTGCATTACAGCTAACGTTTACCAGATTCCCTGTTATGATCTAGGGAAAGTGATGGTCACCCCAGGTTCCTGATGTGGGGCCATCCTTATCAGGGTAATCACCCTACTTGTTGGCAGGGCTCTCTTCCATCGGTAGGTTAGGGTCAAATTTCCCATTCCCCCACTTTTGGTTGTGTTATTAATATTTTGGTTTCTCCACGTTAGTGAATTGTGTACATATATGCCCAGTTTGAACATTAAGTTTACACCCATGGAGGTCACATAGGATGAGCCCTGCATGAATGTAACACAAGCAAGCCAAGGGCTGCTTTGCCTGGCCAAAAAGAGGGTCAGGGGACCCACGCTCTCCAAAATAGGGGGGATCCCATATATCCGACATTTATCGAATATCTTGTGGCTGTGTCATAAATGCCTAAGACTGGAAAACCCCTTTAAATGAACGTTGATAATTCAATGTCTTTTTTTAACCTGCAATTAGAAGTTCTATCAGTTCCCTGAACATCAACCAATGCAAGCCTCAGCTAGGGCATATGTTACTTGTTACATATAAACTAGATGCCTTGTTTGTCTTGCAATACTGGACATCTCATTGTAACATTCTCACACCACATCTTACTTTCAATAAATTGCTTCCAGACTTGGCCAAGAATGGCTTATTGTGTTTCATAAGCTTTTTCTCTTCCACAACCAGCAACGCTTACAGGCATATTACTTACTATAAGCCCAGTAATGAGACTTTGCATTATTGGAATTACATATACTGATGTCAATCCAATTTAGCCAATTAAAAGAAAATGATCATATTTCCAAGAAAAAAAGGTAGAAAATAAAAGTACAACGAACCAAACTAGACTCTCTCCGGGGTGGTGGTTTCATTCTCAGGTTTGGGGAACCTGCCAATAACAAGAGAAAATTATACATTGGAAGAATGCACAAAACCTTACAGAAAGAAATACATGATGCTAAACTTTGCCATAGAAAAAGAGAAAAGTAAGATGGAGGCATAACTATGCTAAAAATACAAAATAATGAATAAAAAGCAGAACAAACAACTGCCATGATAATACTTCAAATTCAGTATATATAAAATCATAAATCTGATAATGCCGGTATATATTATACCAAATTAGGCACAATCACTGATTAGAAAGCTGTATATGTGGATTAGATGTAGTGCAATCAGAAATGCTGTATATAACCTATATATTTTCTTTTAATCCACTGCAAAATTTATGCAAATACTAATTTTCTCTCTACAGCTGTGCTAAGTGGGAGGGCTATTCCTGGTCTGATGCTGGGGAGCTGTGCTTTGTGATCAGACGAATCAGCTGTATTCCTCTGCTCCTCCCTCTCCCCCTCTCACAGCATGAGTATTACATATATGCTCGGACCAATCATCTGTATCACTCTGCTCCTTCCTCTCCCCTCTCACAGCATGAGTTTCACATGTATGCTCGGGCCAATCATCTTTATTCCTCGGTTGTTACCCTTTCCCTCTGCTACTACCCACCTCCTTGCACTGTATGAGTCTCTCACATGTGCTCAGACCAAACCTCTATAACCCTCTGCTGCTACTCTTCTCTCACTGCAGGAGTCTCACACATACAGTATGCTGAAGCAGAGCACATTTCCCATCTTTCATCCTCCCAAATAGCCATAATCCAGTTAGTGACAGGGCGCTAAAATGGTGACAGCAGCGGGAGAGGAGTGTGTGAGTTTTCAACCTAAGTAATTATATTTAGCGTAGAATTTAGCATAGACCAACTAGCTTGTGACAGAAAAAGTATTAAAGGGTTTGTCTGGCTAGAAATGAACTTTTTGAATTTTGAGTCAAATTACTTAAAACAATAAAAGAAGTGTGTACTTACTGGAGATGAGCGAGCAAGCTCATCCAAGCATTAGCATACTCGAAGTACTTGTTACTCGAGCACCTCGCGGTAAGAGAGACAGATATATGGAAGCAGCTACCGAATATGGGTCAGCATGGAAAATGCTCGAGTCTCCCATTGACTTCAATAAGGGGTTCGTTACTCGAAACGAGCTCTCGAGCATTACAAAAAGTTAGGCTCGAGTAAAGAACACCCGAGCATTTTGGTGCTCGCTCATGTCTAGTATATACCCTCCTCAGCACTGGCGATCCAGTGCTGCAGACCTATGATTTTCCCAGTCTCTGACACTGGAAGTCAGGTGACCACAGCCTGCTAATCAGAGGTTGCAGTGTCAATGTTCAGAACTCCTGGTATCTTGGCGACCAGGATATAAAAGCTGATGTCAGGAGAATGGGCATAGACAATGTGGTCTCAAATTGCCAGGCAGCGGTCACTTGACTTCTGTTGTCAACGGAGACTGGGAGAAAGGCAGGGATACAGCGCTGGATCGTCAGGGCTGAAGAGAGTAAAGGTCCTTTTAGACGCAAAGATGATTCTTTTAAACTGCCAAAAGTCTGAAAGATTTAGCAACTTATTTACATCAAGTGTTAATGGCTTTAATGACCATTAACACTTTACCATCTTCATTTGCCAAAAATGTAAAAGGACCTCCAGGAGTTGTTTGCAGAGCCCAGTGTGTTTAAACACATTCCCAGCTGTGTAAACAGCTGCCACCACATTCCATTTTTCTCCTTGCGGCTTGCGGCAGATTTCATTGTTCTCCTCGCGGCTAGTATAAACATGCCGCGGGGAAAACATCATGCAGTATTAAGAAAGATGAGCCAAATGCATTCAAATGGATGCAAGCGGTTTAAGAATGGATTTTATGTGAAGTAAAATCCATCATTCAAACGAGTGCCCGCTTTTACATGTAACGAGATCGCTCATTTTCGGCCATTTGGACGAATTTTGAGTGACAATTGTTGCGTGTAAAAGGGCCTTAAGTACCTGTTTCTTTTATCGTTTCAAGTAATTCTACTCTAAATTCAAAAGGTTAATATTTCTAAGCAGACAACCCCTTTTAAGACATAAACAGAGAACATTTTCCACTTACTTATTTCAGATCTCTGAGGAGCTATTCTTGCCACTGCCGGAGACCCTGGAGTGGCTTTTAGTGTTGGTTTCTCGGAGGTCATCATTGAGTTGCCATTAGAGTCATTACAAAGGATTGGCAGACTAATCTCTTTCTTGCTAATATGAGCCTCTTCAGCTTCATTTCCTGCATGGCCCTCCTTTTCATTGGATTTCTTGTTCAGAAGATTACTAATTTCCATGATATTCCCTATAATCTCCACCGGCCCGGCAAGATTTTTCTTTCGACATGGGAGGTCATCTTTGGCCTTCTTTAGATAGGAGGCAGGAGCCCAGCCCTCTGTACCTTGGTACCTACAATGCAATAAATACATTTTCAATAAGAAAACTGAATGAACTAATAATAACAAAGGCCTTGTAGTTTGTGTGGTTTTGGAGTGGAAATAATAATTAAGGCATATGCGTTTAATTTGTTAATTGGAATATTATTCCAATTTTTAAAAAAAAATCAAAGAAATGTCCAAAAATAATGAGTATAAGTGTGTCTGGGAAGACCAGCTTCCAACATCTGCTCTCCAGCTTGGGAATAACTCCAGAGGGATACAAGGCGAAAGAGGCAGGAAATGAGGATCAACACATGTGCAGGAATGTTAGTATGATACATATTTAAGGAGGATTTTGTCATAATACTTAAGGTGGATTACCACATTATACGCTGATACGATTATTAGAACTGGGCAGAAATCTGAAGAGGATTACCACACTAGGATGTATAATTAGATTAGCAAAACCTTTGTCCTCAAATGAAACAAAAAAAAAGTTTGCATGATGACTATTGCAACCAATACTGTATATCAGGCAAATGGATAGCACAATCTTGCATCGGAGTATCTTTATAGTATAAAACAATGTGATGTGAGTAGATCATCAGTGTTACAGCGTTATGTGTCATTAACCAAATCATATAAAAAAAGAAGAATTTGCATATTTAAATCAATATAATTCCAAATCAAAGTGATTCTGTCATAATTTTTCGATCTTAAGCTCCCACTATAGCAGTTTGTGGCACATGTAACACACATTGGATGTGTAATGTAAAGACCAGCAGAGGGTGTGTTAACGCAAAAAATTACTTAAGTGGAGCTTCAGTGCACGTCTGTTCCAACTGAGACAGAGGGCCGCACAGCACATGCGTGAAATTTCACTGTGGCTGTCACTGATGCCAGTGGCAGGGGGAGGCGGACGCGCAGTGGAAGGGGTGTGCATGATTACAGGATTGTGTGACTCAGGGCTCCGGTGTCCCACCTCCATGACTCGAGGTGGGTCAATTTGCAAACAGGGCAGTATAAAATAAAGGTGAGTTTTTGTGCAGTGGCCCAGAATGTCTATTCCTGGCCCCTCCATAATGGTCATACATGTCATGTCCTTTGTGTAGATGCAATGTGCAAAATGTCTTGTCTCCTGTTATGTGTATTGCACATCTGCAACAAGTGAGAGGTTAATGTCTGCATGTGGATGGGATATATCTGCAAATGTATCAATTTATGTCCTGTCACGTGGTATGCTAGAGACTATGAGTGTCTGAGAGTGGGAAGAGGTCCATCATCTTCTGAGTCCTGAGCAAGAGTGCCAGTCACATAGGGGTACCTTAAACCCTCATGTGGTGAAGAGGATGGAAGAGGAAGAAAGCTTTTCTGAAGACCCCCATGCCAAGAGCCATTAAAGAGTAAGGAGAAAGAGAGGGAGAAAGAGAGAGAGAGCGTGAGAAGTAAAGAAGGCCAAGACCACCGTGCAGAGGTACTGTGTTAAAAGAGTGTCTGTGGAGAGTCTGCCCCTTCTCCTTCCAGGAGCGGCACCATACAGATAATGAGGACTGTAGGACAAATATCATCCTAAGTACACTCTTTGAGAAAATTCCCCTTCCAGGAGCGGTACCATACAGATAACAAAGACTATAGGACCAGAATCATCCTGAGTTCCTCCCTGACCTCCCTTCTTCTGTCTTACCTGCGCCAGTGTGTTCTTAAATTGTATAGTGTTAAGGTCTTCAGGTAAAGTTTTGCCAGGCCCGGATTGTTCCCAGAGACTGAGGTACTAAAGCACAAAAATGTGTGTGAGTTCTCTTTATTATCGCCAAGGGTCATTCCGGTGGGTAAAGGAACGGTGGTGTCATGTGACAACCTGTATTCCTGTTATATATATATTGGCCATTCTTCCCCTAAGGGTGTCCGGATACTCTGGCTGAGGCTGCGTGTGTCCCTAGGAGGAGGACAGCTTTACTCTCCCAGCTGCTCAGCATATGCCCCGTGTCCAGAGTTATCCTACAGGATGCTGTATTTGCAATAACGCACACTCTACTGGTTTTAACACACACATGTGCCCAGAGTCGCTATGGTGGCAGCTCAAGATAGAAAAATATGAAAGAATTCTTATATAGGAGTTTTTTTCTGAAGAAAATGGACAGAAAGACAGTAGTTTCCAGCAGTTGGGATCACCGGTCCCAAGAGCAAGTAGGCCCCAGTGCAGTTATTCTAATTTATTTCAATGGAGAAATACACAGCACTTTTAAGCAGAATCTGCATGTTTTAAGGGCTTGCTGAAAGCACCAGTTGCCGGCCCCTCAATGATCTGGAAAAGCCCTTTAACATTGAAAGGTGCAGTGCATAAGACATTAAATGTGATTAATAGGCAATGCTCTGAATAGCATCTCCTATTGGTTGCAACTCTTTGAGTTTAGAGCGTTCGAAGCTGTTTGAGTTGGAGGGTCAATTAAGGACCTGCACTACTCATTGATGAATGGATGTAACGATGAGGCATAAAATAGTAATTGCAAGCAAGGAATGTTAACATTACTGCCCACCCCCTACATTTAGTCAGTTAGCAATCCTAGCCTGAGGCAGGGCACACCTATTAGATAGTTCGACTAACAACTATTTTTACCAAACTCCCACACCATTCCGTGTACCGAATGGGACGGAAGTGAGTAAACTGCTACCAGACACTTCTGGCTGCTGCTTATTTTCCCAGAACAAAAAAATCAGCAGTTGAAATCTGTCTGCATGATCCTCATCTCCCCTGACATCTGCCTTTGGTGTTAGAGTCTGTAATACATACAAGGGAGTATCCGAAAGAAACAGGAATCTTCTTCTGGTGGTGGGGAGTTACTACCGTAGTACAGGCTTCCATTGCTGCGGAACCCTTCTGAGGCGATATGCCAGCAGACGTTATTGGGGAGGTTGCTTTTGGCTCCAGTGACTTTTTTTTCCCAAGCTTTTTGCCTATTTTGTGATGGCTGATTCATACAAACGACGTACAGTTGTGAATTTTGTTTTCTTTTCTACTGCTCAAAGCACTCGCAAAAAAGTAGCACGGAGCAAGATTGAGTGAATACAGAGGGTGAGGCAAGGGTGTCACGATTTTTTTTGCCAAAAATTGCTTAACCCTCAGTGCTGTGAGGGCAAACAGGTGACTTGTTCTCCCATCATTGACAACACACCTGCCCACACAGCGCTGATTGTTAAGTAATGTTTGACAAAAAACAGCACAACACCCTTGGCCTCACCTTCATATTGTTGTAGTAATATTAATATAAATGTGTTTCTGAAAATCAGCCCATGCAAATATATATATAGATATATATATATCTATATATATATATATATTCCTATAAGCACCTTCAAAGGAAATAGCTAGCAGTTAAATGGTTAATGACCTCAATATTATAGGTTGATATGTACACATAGAAGTTGAAGCTCCAACGTACCGTTCCCATAGCTCGCTAGCAAGGGGAGGAACTTCTTATCTTTGACTGCATACCTTCAGTCCATATTGGAATATTAATAAAGTTTATGCTACTTGGGTATATAGGAATTATGTGTTCACATAGCGACATACACCCGGGGCGTAAACATATGTTAATCATAAGCGTCATTACATACTAGGCCAATCATGAGTTGTTATGATGTTGGGAGGGGGATGCATGTAATTCCTGCGTCATATTCAGTATATCTGTATTGTACTTCCTTTTAATAAACCAGTAGGGTATGGAGGTTGACGGATAGCATCCATGAGTTCAAATACATATATTCATGCATGAAGCTTCTCATTATAACCAATCTGGAGCAAACCAGTGGAATCTTCTGGAATATGACTTATTCCTATAACAATATTCACCCAATCTTCTCTGTGCAACTTTTATACAAGTGCTTTGAGCAGGGAGAAAGGAAACAAAATTTCCCAGCTGCACACTGTTCGTATGAATCGGCCATCACAAGATAGGCAAAAGACTGAACAACTTGTTGAGAAAAAAAATCACTGGAGCCAAACGCAACCTTCCTCTACAATGTCAGCTGGCGTACCACCTCAGAAGGGTTCCACGGACATTCACCTAGAAACAGAAGCCTTACTAGTAACACACCACCCATCAAAGGATTCCTGTTTCTTTTGGGTACCCCCTTGTATATTTCCATTTTAAAAGGATTGTATTCTTTGTATGTAATGAAAAGGTAACATGGATAATATCAGTACCAAGTCATCATTGCATAAAATTGTTACACAAGTAGCCCGAACAAAAATATTTTTAAAGTGTTAGAAAAACATGGCTGACTCTTTTGACAAATACCACCACACCCGCACACAGGTTGTGTCTGGTATTACAGATCAGCTCCATTGAAGTGAATATGAGCAGTGTCTACCATACCATGCTGGGCCACTGCAAAGAGTACGGAGTGGTGTGCGTTCGGCTCTGCACACCAACATAGCTATAGTTGAACCCCAGGGGCGTGACTATAGAGGGGGCAGGGGATGCGGTTGCACCTGGGCCCAGGAGCCTTAGGGGGCCCATAAGACCTCTCTTCTCCATATTGGGAGCCCAGTACTATGAATAAAGCATTATAGTTGGGAGCCCTGTTACAGGTTTTGCATCGGGGCCCAGGAGCTTCAAGTTATGCCTCCGCCCCTGCTGATCAGCTATTGATAACCAATTCTTTAATCCAAGTATAAAATAAGTGCTTTACTGAGCCCCAATGACGGCAGAAGTTCTCTTCGAGAAGTGCCTCCGAATGAGTTTTATTTTTCACTTAGGAAACATTTAAATGTGTAGCTTGTAAACTCCGGAACATTCAATGATTACAGGTTACACTTAGGGTTGGAATAATTCTGGGTACACATCAAACCAAAGGAATTTCTGGAACACTTGACTGAAGGAATTGTACTGTATACCCAACGGCTTCCCTTCCAAAGCTATTTTATACATGTATCTTGTAGAAAATCTGTATATTGCAAGAGGCAACACAGATCTCTTCCACAATACCTCTGTCTCTAGTTGATATATTCAGAAGATAAACAATTACTGTTCCATTAGCCTTCGGAATAAAGCAAGACAGAATTCATGTGCTGGACAACATGCATACACAATGTCGGGGAGGGAAGATTACAGGTATTATAAACATAGTCTTGAGTTCTAGATTCACAATTCGTGCCAGCCTTCTATAAATGTTTTTCCTCCTTTGATATACTTAGGCTTTCTTGTTTCTGCTATGCTTTGGTTGACTAACGCCCCCCTTCAAAACTCTTGTACACATGCCGAGATTTACAATATACACAACCAGCAATTGTAAACGACGCAATTAGCACTCTGAAATAGAGAAGACTGGGGGATTGTAAAAAGTTAGTGGGGGATGATAATAAATAGCAAAAAGTCAGTTCCAACTCCTTCGGTGCAGGAGACATTTTTCTTTAATGGTATAGCAACTATTTCTCTTACCTTATGTACCACCAGCCTTCCAGATTCTTTTGGATGACCTCCACCGTGACACCTTTCTCAAATCCAATCTCGTCTTTTCCTTGGCTGGTGTAGGGTTGTACAGTAACATATTTTTCTTCTAATGACAGCAGAACAACAAGAAAAAAAAAGGTCATTAGTAATTTGTTTAATGTAAGTGAACAGTGGGGCTAAATATTGCGCAATGTGCTTAAACCAAACATAGAAAGCTTCCAAATCCAGGATGATCTATTAAGTAGAGCAGCTTCAAATAGTCTCTCTCTCTCTCTAGAAGACCTCACACATCCATGCATTACATGGAGAGCCTATTGATTTTAAGGGTATCTGTGTAATGCTCCATTTCTCCTGTGGTGGCACTGCAGGGAATTTGAGCACTTGCTGCCAGTTATCCCACAGATAGATGACCATTGAGGGTTTAATCAGTGGGACTGCATGTGATCGGGTTATCATTAGTGGTCACATCTAACAAAAAGAGATTGCCCAATGTAGACAACGCTTTTAATAAAGCTAAGTAAATCATATCATACATATCGTAGCATCTAGCTATAAGGATCATAGAAAACAGCTGAAATTGCTTATACTTGTCATATTCTATTAGTATACAAGAAAAAAAAAAAGATGCCTTCATCAAAGCAAGCAGTGCGACATGACCTCTTCCTTGGGAACCAACCATACCGTGCACACTGGGCTGGTACAACTCTTCTATGTATAACAATAAGATCTCTACTCCATGAGATGTCTTATGTACCTCCTACTACTATGTCAGACTGTCCATCACCTATCATCAACCTACACAGGGCAGATTTTTGCATCTCGACTGTTGCATATTTAAAGGGGTAATCTAGGGAGAAAAACAACATTTTCAAACTAGCATTTAGTGGTGGAACAACATAACAAGCCATACTTACTTCATCCAATTGACTTCTGTTCCCAGATGCCTGGTACTCCGCTGGTCTTCACTTCCATCTCTAGCAATAAAGTCATGACTTCACATACCAGGGACATGTGACCACCGCAACCAATCACCAGATCACTTCAACCAGTGATTGGCTGCGGTGGTAACATATTCAGTTGTCGGAGCACCATTGCTGATGCATTTGGGGGAACGGCACCAAGAGAATAGGAAGGACAGAGGATTTGGTTAGGCGAGTATGGCCTTTTATAAGTTATTCCATCACTCTGGTTTGAAATATTTTTTTTTCCTGGATAACCCTTTTTTTGAGAATGTGTACATGTTTAATTAGTAGTACCAAGACTAGACGTTATCCCTATCCATGCTTATCGGTGGGTGTCTCAGCAGAGACCCCAGACGATCTTGAGGAGGGGACTTGTGTCCTGCTCTGCCTGTTACTGTCGGGTCGCTTGTTTCCCCACAGTGGCATCAGAAAGAATGGAGTGCAGGCTGAGCATGCACGGTTGGTGCTCCATTGTTTTTAATGGGGCTGACGAAAATAGCCAAGCGGGAGCTGCTCAGCTATCTCTACAGTCCCATCGAAAGTGAATGGAGAGCTATTGCACTTGCATGACCTGCACTACATTCAGCCTCCTGCTCACTGGGGGAGGGGGTATAAGCACCCCATTATGAGGAGGATGGGCACAAGACCCCCATTCTTCCGATCGGCGTGGGTGTAAGCTGTGAGAGCCCCATCAATCAGCAAGTTATCACTTAACCTGTGGCTAGATGATAATTTAGAATCTTGGTACAACCCCTTTAATGCAATATAGACACAAAGAGAAAATGTTTACAGAGAATATATGTAAGCAGCTTGTATTTACCCAGTATAATGTAAGCAATGATATAGCAAGAGTGCAGAGCAAGCACTGGTCAGAAAAACAGGCAAGAAAGCAAAAAAAGCAATTTTGCCAAAATCATGCAAAGTGGTTATATAGCAAAGAGACGTAGAATTCTATGCAATTTCAACTCTACTACAAAATGGGGCCATAGACACATCCAAACTTCAGCCAATCTAACCAATAAGTTTCTGGTGAGAACACTATCGGCTCTGACCAATGGACATTGATTCCACTGGTTGGAAAATGTCTATGACTGTTATAAAAAATGTTTTGCATTTATGTAGATTATAGAAGAACCTTCTCATAATGGACTGTCCATGTGGACTTGACTAGATCTTTTTACCTGTGACCTCTTTAACAGACATTATTATTACAATATTCTTTATTCCCCCTTCATAGGTTACTTGTTGGAAGTATTGACTATCTGGAACTGTTCAATAGCTGGAAATCTCCTTGCGGTTGAATGTGCCTTGGAAAGTTTTATGCTACTTCATGCCATTTCATAGAATAAAGTGTGTATTTGGCTACTGCAGACACCTCTAAACTCTACAGGCAACGATCCATTGATATACCACTTACTGGCGAGAACCCAATGCACCTACGCAGTGAACGACTTACAAAGGCAAAGCCTAAGCTTGGCAGAGGACATGGAATGTGGTGCTTAGACGGAGAACAGTTTTTGGTTCCAAGACATGAAGTTTGGACTGGTTACCAAAGAAAGGTCAATTGTCATTCGTCTAGTCCTACAGTATGCATGCACATACAGTTATATGCCATACCGCCAACACTGAACTAAAGATACAAATTAAGAAGTTTAAGCAGATCCAACTTCCAATCCAATCAGAATTGTCTTCCAAATGGGCTTAGATTCTCAAAGAAAAGTGGAGGTGAACTGAACTCTTTAAGGAAGGCAACAGACCTAGCATTCATTTGCAGTGCTACTGTGGCTTTGCAATACCTCCTGCAACCATGCACCATAAATTATGCATTTTCAGGGTAGGAGTTTGGGTTAGTAAATCTCCAGACAAAATAATGTTTTTGTTTTTATAATTGGCTTCAAGGTTTTTATTAATGGTGTGTACCCAAAAACAGGGGTTTGGTCAGCTTTAAATAGAATATTGGATTCTTCATTGTATATTTGCAGTCTTTTAATCCCAAACCACTAAAAGAAATCTGAAAATGTAACTCTGTAAATATCAGATAGCGATTCTGTATCCACTTTAAAGAGGGGGACTTGTTATTTGTATAGCGCCAACTTATTCCGCAGCGCTTTCAGGTAATTTATTTATTACCCCCCACCGAGCTGGGTACTCATTTTACCAACCCTGGAAGGATGGAAGGCTGAGTCGACCTTGAGTCAGCTACCTGAACCACGTAGGGATTGACCTTAGGGCTACATTTTGCTGCCTTAATACTCTGCACCATATGAGGCCCATATAAAGAGGCATTCTCATCTTGGCCAATTAGGTCTGCGATAGGAATACTCCTCAAGGTAGACTGGAATACTGAAACAGTCAAGTAGGCTGTGCTACAGTTTCCTTAAAGGGGTTTTCCAAAACCTCAGTTTATTTTGGGTTGCAGCAGTGATGTGGGTTGTTTACCCATGTGGCCGCTGTAGACCATAGAAGACCCAACAGAGATGTCATTGATGACAACCTGCCGGGGGCTTCTGTATTAGAAGCTTATGTGACAGGCTTATGGCATGTCACTGCGGGTCTTCTGTTCTATGGAACATCACCTGTCAAATGCTGTGGTGACGGACCGCCGAAATGGCAGTCCGGCACCACAGTGAGTTTATGGATCTTATATAGTTGTGGACACATGGGGCCCAAAGACTCTATAGAATAAATATCTTGAAACCCTTTTAACTGCCATAAAAGGGAATTGGAATTACAGAAGCAGGGTAGCACAGTGAGCTATGCTGTTTCCCTACCATGGGAGCCATGGAAATGATGTAATTTTCAAGAACTCCCTTTCACTTCTATGGGAGTTCAAAAAACAGCATGAAGAAGCCTGCTTGGCTATCATAGTGACTCCCCAACATCCCTAGTCACTGCATATAGCCAGACCAAAGTGGTTCTGAAGCCAGACTTTGTTTTGAAGATAGGTGTAAGTCCCAGAGATGGCATATGCCATAAATGTTCCTTTTTTAAAGGGCCATCTAAAATTAGAAAAAAAAAGTTGAGTTGCAATGCCAAACAACCCATGGTCACAAAAGTTTCAGGCAAAAAACCCCGCAAAACAGACCCTTTGTTTTTATCTTGAAACCCCTTTAAAACATTGTTACTCTTGGTTCACGTCAACTGTGTGTTTATTCATATTATGAGTCATTTGTAAAATCAGGAGATTATATAATATATATAATATTTCCATCACTGCAGTATAATGGTCAGGCTCTGAATGTACTCTTAAGAGCTATGGACTTTTCGGTGAAATACGGATGGCCACTCATGATAGAACAACCACAGAACATGTAATTATCATTGGTGTGGAACAGCATCAAGGACATATTTGGAAGGCTCAGCATGTGGCAAACATATTCCATGGTTGTTATTCATTGTTGGGAAGCACACAATTTATTAAGAATATGTCTTTTGCTTACATCTGCATTAAAAGCCATTTAAAAAGTCATAAAAGCCAAGGAGGTAAACAAAGAAACCATATACACACAATGAGGTCTCAGGCATTGGGGAACATTTAGGTTGTTATGAAATTGGCTTTGGACTCTCAAGCATTTTTAGCATATTGAGAATACAGAATGGAGATTTTAAATGACTAGAATCATGGGTCATAAAAATGGAGAAAGACTTTAACCCTTTCCTATCCAATTTTGGATTCAGGGTTTCCTAAAAGGTTTTCTCTTTTTGCTGTTATATAACGGTGCCATCTGCTGGCTAAAGCCAGTGTGTGCGCCAGAGAGGCTCCGACAGCGGAGTGGCTGGCAATAGATGGTAAGAATACCCGGTCGGACGTCTTCTGACATTGGAGCTGTACAAGCTTCAATCAGAATGCAGGAAGACGTCAGACAGTGGATTGTAAAGGGTTAATGTTGTGCAGAGGGGTCAGTTTTAACCCACAATTGTAAAGGTGGAATTATCTGCTATATTCAAGCAAACCTGGAAGCTCAATTTTGACCAAATAATTGTAAGGGACTGCAGGCAGCGGTTCAGGGCTTTCCTGGTTTTCCGGGTCGATGTCAGCCTGACGGACGATAGGGAGCAGGAGTCACTATTGCTGAACCAATAACGCTTTAACAACTATAAAACTTTAAAGCATTACAGTAAATTGTAATCTGGGATATCTCAGTTTGTCAATAAAGCTCATGAGTCCTAGTTGGTTGATCTTAATTATCAATAAATGATAATTGTCTCACTAAACAGTCTTTAGGTCCACCTTTAGGATACCTGTAACAACTCTACGCCCGGATGACTGTGTTGTTTCAGTACGGTACAGAAGAACCTTTCAGGCATCTTGACTTTCTATGATTGTCCTGTTCCTATGTTCCCGAAGGGCACCTACCATTGGACTGTAATTGTTAAGGTAGGTAAATTCCCCTGGTGCAAGACCCTAGGGTGACGTCACATGGTAACGTTTTCTTGGCAGACAGTTTTTGCGGGATGGTTTGCCATTGCCCGTTTTAATGGGTACTCATTTTACCGACCTCGGGAGGGTGGAAGACTGAAGCCGCAACCTTCAGGTCATGAGCAAGAGCTTAGGACTGCATTTCTGCTGCCTTAACACTTTGCGCCACACGAGGCTCTTCTAACTGCTAAGTCACAGCATAAACTGGGAGATACTCCCTTTCCCTTCTTCATGCAGCTTAGCTGCTCTCTGCATGCTCTGCAAGCTTCTTGAAGGCTATATCTCTCTCTCTAGAAGGGAACCGTCTTTAAGACTCTATCTGCAACACTGCAGTACACCAGAGACTCCTTTTCCAACCTCCATCCTGTACCAAGTACCTCTCAACTACTTCCCGTTTCTTTTTCCTGCTCAGCTCTGCTCCTCCATTCCCGCCCCATCTTAAAGAGACAGTACCATTAGAAAAAAAAAACAGCAATGAACCATACCCCAACCTCCAATAACCAACGTAGCCTTGTGGGCTCCTTATGGTAGAGTTTTGCCAGTCCCAGGTGGCTGTTGGACTGGTCCCAGTGTATAAGCCAGCGAACAAGCATTAAAGGGGTTTTCTCTTCAAAATAACCGCATGTCATATGCCCTACTAGGAATGTGGACATTCCAAAAGGGATCCCTCACTCAGAAGCTTTTTCCTACAAGCCTTAATTTTGTTTTATAAATTTAGAAGGGACTAATGGTCCTGGTGACATCTTATAAACAGGTCATGTGGACTTCTAATGTATAAGCCCAGGCTTGTTTACAGGACGTCGCCAATAACGTTCCAATCATGCCCATCACTGGCTGCCATGGTTGAACAGATAAATGACCACTGCAGCTTAAGTAAACAGATATTGGCTAAAGGATGGCAGTGGTGGCCAGGGAGCAGATCATCAGACATGGGACTATAGTGTTTTTTTTTCAATTTTTTTTTCAATAATTCCCCCCCCCCCCCCCCACTGCCACCAATGTTAAATATATTGGAAAGCTCATTTGAAGGGTATTTCTATTGCAGGCAATCAAGTCTGAAATGGGAATAGGTGGCCAGAATTATGGAAAAGGGTGTTATTCATGTTATTCACTTTATGGGAGTTACGGGAACAGGGTCGAAAAGCCAGCCGAGCTGTTTCTGTAATCCCTGTCACCTTTGGCCATGGCATCCGGACTGGTATTCTCATTTTACTCATGATTGACTGTGATGCCAATACCCCCAACACCAACATACTTAAAACCATTACGACCTAGTAAGTCAACAAAACAACTAGAATATGAAATACATATTGGTCCGCAGACCATCAAAGAAAGGAAAGTGTAATGAGGTTTCATATTAAGACTTTCCAATGCCACATTTCCAAACCATCTTAATAGAAGATGAACAACCACAAGATCGAGCAGAACTCAAAACTAGAATTTGGTTTGACTTTTAGATGTTGAACATTATGAATTTATTAACAGAAAACTTGTGTTGTGCTCAAGACCGCAGCAAGACTCAAATACTTTCCATCAGTCAGCAATCTCCTCTCGTCTTAATATCCCTTATCCTGCTCAACGCTTTGCCTTTCCCTGCTCCGGAGGGAGCTGAATTTATACACGGCTGATGGAGGCTGTGGTTTCATGCATATTTTTATTTCTCTCATTTGAAAAACAAAGGGGAGTGAGGAATTGTTAATCAGGAAACTGTGTGTTTGCTATGACTGGGATGTGGGTGGAAAGGAGGAACCGGAGAGTGACTGGAACTCGCTTTCTATATAGAAACCTTGTGTGTTCCATATAACTTGCTGATGGTTTCATGTGTATTCTGTTTGCACGATACTTGTTGAAATATTCAATACATATATAGCGGTGTACAAACAATAAATGCAATATATATTATTTGGCTAATTTACTGAAAAAAAGAGCAATATAAATAGTACAACCTAAATGGACCTAATGGTGGCCAAATCTAGAGATGCCTCTAAACTTTGGATCCGAAGAGAGTGCAAAAAAGAAGTAGAGCTACTCCAATGAATCACAATTGAGACCAGGAAAGTAAACCTTACTCATTTATTAAACAAGAACCAGCATATTGATGTGTTTTGGGGACGCAACGCCTTCCTCAGAATGGCTGGATAGAACACGACTCCCATGTACACAGGCAGCCTAGATGCGACTGGTCATCCTCTTTCTTCCCTAATGCATCCAGACTGCCCATTTTCACAGGAGCCGCATTCTATCCAGCTATTTCAAAGAAGGCGCTATGTCCCCAAAATGCATCAATATGCTGGTCATTGCTTAATAAAGTGGAGTCAGGTTCACTTTCCTGGTCTCCGTAGTAATTCATGAGAAGGGTTGTTCCATAAGCCATTAAGGAGGCTGTTCCCAACTTCCATAAGATTGAGAATAAATGTCTAATCTTTGGGGGTATAACCATTTAAACGTCCGCTGATCATGAGAAAGAGATTCCTTAGATCCGCCATATGAATGTAGTGGTTGCCAAGTACACATGCTGCTGCTACATTCATTTCCAAAGAGAAGCCAAGAATATCTCTTGACTATCTCTGGCAGTCCCATAGAGGTGACTGGAGCAGCATACATGCTCAGCCACTACATTCATATGGGAAGTCACATAACTCCCATATCATGATTGCTGGAGGTCTCAGCGTCAGACCGCCAACAGTCAGACACTTATTGTTAAGGACATATTTAGGCCATGCGCATAGGTTAAAAGAGGCATTCCCATCTCAGTAAGTTATCCGATCGCTGGATCTTCCACCATCTCGAGATTTCAGCCCTGGCACATCCTGAAGTTCTGGCAGTGGTGGATGTGCATGCATGCCCCCTCTGCCAGGACTTTGGAAGGCGCAATGGCTTACATTTTGGCATTGGTAGGGTTCCAGTGGTCGGAACCTCACCAATCAGCAAGTTAACCCCCTATTGCCTCACTTCAGTCATCACAGCTCATCACAATGATGGCTGAAATATGGCAATAAAGAAACCAGACAGCTGGTACTGCCCATCATAAAGGCAGGAAGACTTGAGGCCTACTGAACATTATTACTGACTAACTAAAAAGAACACCAAAATGACTTGTAACCAATGGGAATAGATTATTGATTTACATATATGGAAACAAACTAATATACACTTCTAATAGGAATATGAAGCATCAATAATTCATATAAAACAGTTTGTATGTAGAGTAATTCTAAAAGTAAACTGTAATGACGATCAAAAGGAGAAATATGCTTTAAGCACTCAACATATAAAAGGGTTATTCCCATTTTATACAAAGTGACAATATATAGATATATTAGATTGGGGTCTGACCTCTGAGACCCCTACCAATCCTGAATGAAGGGGTAGCAGCACTGATTTAGAACTGTGTCCCCTTCTATGTTTCTTCTGTACATCAGCACTCCCAGTCACCCAACTATGAAGAGTACTGCAGCTGATCCTATTCACTTTAAGGGGGCCGTGCTACAGTTCCCTAAACAGTGGAAGGCTGGGGTGCCACCTTGCCAGGAAACGAAGTAGAAAAAAAAACAACACACAGAGTATCCTAGTGATATATCATCACTTTACATAATGGGAATACCCCTTAAAGGGGTAATCCAAAACATTTTTAACTTTTGCTATTGATGATTGTTCGGATCTCCACCGATCAGCTGATCCCTGGTACCATTGTAACTATGATTAGAGCAGGAAGTAGAAAGCGCTGACCATAGCACAGCCTGAGTTGGTACTGCAGCGCAGCTCCCATAGAATTAAACAGGAATTGCACTTGCAATACCAACTCGGGCCAGTACGCTGTGGACAGTGCTTTCTGCTTCCTCTACAGAACATAGCAACAGTGGCACCAAAAATCAGTCATGAATAGGAAAAGTTTAAATTGTCCTGGAATATCCCTTTCAATCTACAAGTCATATCTAAGAGTAAAGCAATAAGGAAGAGACTCACATGGTAGGATGCATAGAATGGTTAGTTCTAGCTAAGAGCGGCAATGCCTAGAAACACAGCATCAACATGCATGTAAAAGAACCCCCCCTGAGAAAGCTGATGGTGTAAATATATGCAAGCACAACCAGCACTCTCTAAAATCTTCTATTCACCTCGGCTTTGTTGCCTGTTGACTATGCCGCCCAGCGTCCAACGCCGGTCCAAGCGCCGTAGATGAGCCTTGCGCCTCTTAGTTACTAATGTAGATGGATGTAAATATGAGGAGACAAACAAAGAAAAAAAACATGACAGGAGGATGTGAATAAAAATAAGGAAACAAAATTACATGAACCATTAAAAAAATGTTAAAAACGTAAAATATAGAAACTGGTTAAGATGGTGGACGGAGGCATTATAACACCGGGGAGGCGATGAGGAGGTGACACTTAATGGAGTTACTTGACAATATACAGAGAAAAAGGTCACAAACAGTTTCGGTAAAGGCACATGTGATTTGTCCAAGAAATACATGGCTTGTAAATCAACGCGAGGATGAAACTATGGGGGCGCCAATTGGCCCCTCGGTCATGGAGGTCAAAAGTATTATAAGCATCACAAGGTAGGTAGTGGCTCTTGTACAGATTTTTGCATTGAGGCCTATGAAGTCCGAGTTAGGTCAATGAATGAATGGTGGCATAGGTCATGATGTAAAATTGTTTCGATAGGTTTTGTTGACATCCAGTTAATACAATAACCTGTATTTGATGACTTGTGTGGCGGTATTATGGAGACAAACCAATGAACCATGTAAAGTGATGTGGTTAGGCTACCTTCACACGGTGTATTTGTGATCTGTTTGATGTCCAATGGATCCATAGGTCCCCATTCACTGGACAGAAGCCCTTTTTGGCCTATATTTGTCTTGGATACCATTTTTGTCTGGATGGAAAAGTACTTCAATAGTCCATCCAGACAACAAAATGTATCATTAAAGGGACACCGTCATCAAGAATCGACCTATGAAACTGATATCAGTGGCACACAGGTGTAATGGAGTGATGTTCATTAGAGATGAGCGAGTATACTCGCTAAGGCACATTACTCAAGCGAGTAGTGCCTTAGCCTAGTATCTCCCCGCTCGTCTCTAAAGATTTGGGGGCCGGCGCGGGTGACAGGTGAGTTGCGGCGGGGAGCGGGGGGTGAGAGAAGGAGAGAGAGATCTCCCCTCCGTTCCTCCCCGCTCTCCCCTGCCGCAACTCACCTGTCACCCGCGCTGGCCACCAAATCTTTAGAGACGAGCGGGGAGATACTCGGCTAAGGCACTACTCGCTCGAGTAATGTGTCTTAGCAAGTATACTCACTCATCTCTAGTGTTCATTAATGCCTATTATGCAGAAATGTAGATTTTGACTGTTTTATATTTTTTAAAACTCTCTTTCGCCGTATGCAAATTAGTTGAGGAGAGTCAAGGAGCTACAAGGGTTAGATGTAACCTCCCCAAGTGATGGGGGTCTCTGGCTTTTGATGAAAACCCACGCCATTATAAAGCGAGCATGCACATTATAATCTTTCACATGTGCAGGATTTCACCCGAAGTTCGGCACTTGACGGTGGGGCTGCCCTGTCAATCATTGCAGGATGGGCGTTTTTACCGCCTACAGGGCTGTCCAGCAGTACAATGTTATGCTCATTTAAATACCACACGGGGTTGAGGACAATGCAAATTCTGGCGCAATTAGGGGGTGTTTGATAAAAAGGATTGACACTATCTAGTCTGTGTGGCAGCACGATGAAAATGGTGAGTAGAACTTAATACCCAAGAAGTTGACCACCCAATCCTTTTAAATGGATCCCAATACAGTTTATGGGTGACCGATGCCTCCATATGGCATCTGCCACATGCATCCATTTAACAGATACGCTATGATCTTTTCAATAGCTTGTTATGATATAGTCATTAAATAGATTCCATATAGCCTATGAGTGATGGGTGTATTAAACAGATGGCTCACAGTGGCATCCCTCACCCATAGGCATCCATTTATCAGATGACATTACATCCTTTGAGAGACCGATGCCACAAGTATTTAACATAGCCTCCATTAAATATATACATCAGGAACCTTTCCCAATGCATCTGTTTAACGGAAGCCATTAACGCAGTTTAGAGAGAGCCTTACAGTCATAAAGAGGATTAGCTACTTGAACAATATTTAAGTTTTGAAATCCATTAAAATGACGAGAATCCATAGAGAAATGGGATTAAATATGTAGCCTCTGCTTGGAATCATCTTGCATAGTTGATAGGTAATGGAGGCAATTATAGACTTGCGAGTTCATAAGTTTACGTCTCACAATTCTGGAGTCACTGAAAGGTTATACGCACTTGCAGCTTCCGGAACCCAGAAGTAAGACTTTTCATCCTCCTCCATTAATAAGGAGCTTTAATCCTACCATAGTGTCACTAGAAAGGTAAGATTCTGGCCTTTAAGGATCA
Source organism: Eleutherodactylus coqui (assembly GCF_035609145.1). Classification (NCBI taxonomy): domain Eukaryota; kingdom Metazoa; phylum Chordata; class Amphibia; order Anura; family Eleutherodactylidae; genus Eleutherodactylus; species Eleutherodactylus coqui. The sequence continues at coordinate 234,551,019 of NC_089840.1, read as the reverse complement.
GCCTGTTTTGGGCCTTCAGAGCATTTTTTTTTGTTTTTTTCCATTGACACATTTTTATCACGGCAAAGTTATATGAGGGCTTGATTTTTGTAGGTTGATTTGTAGTTTTTTTTATTGGCACCTTTTTAAAGTACATATAAGTTTATTAAAAACTTTTTTCTTTTGCTTTTTTTGGTGGGGTGAGGGGTGTAAGAAAAAACTGCCATTCCGACATTGCATTTTGGCATGTTTTATTTATGCCACAGAACGTGTGGTATACATGACAGATTTATGAAACGGTCTAAAAAAGAAACGTAGCTGCTCATAGCAACCAATCACAGTGCAGCTTTTATTTTAGCAGATTAGAATACAAAATCAAAGCTTCGCTGTGATTGGCTGCTATAGGCAGCTAAAACAGTTTTACTTGCAGACCGTTTCATACATCTCCCCGTTGACTCTATTCCGGGTCAGTCCAAATAGGACAACACCAAATGAGTTTTTATCATGTTTTAGTACTTTTGATCAATAAGAACAGTGAAAAGTTTTGCGACGCCACATTCTGCAACCTGTTATCCGATAATTTAGTGTTGCTGATTTTCCTGCGGCTCTGCAGCAGATTTCACCCTTTCAATTGAAGAGGGGAATTCTGCTGTGGTCCCGCACCAAAATGCATGTTGCGTCTTTGACGTGGGAATTGATACGGATTTTCTGCACCAATTCTACACCATACTGCAGGTCAAAAACCATATCAAAATCCATCAATTCGGATATCATGCGGCGTGAAGGAGTAAAATTTGCTGTGAAAATCCGCAGCATAAATTGGCGTGCGACACATTTAGAATCTGCGGCACTGGTCAAATTACACCGTGAATTCTCTCTACAGCGAATGCATGGGATTTCTTACAGTTCCATTTGCAATGTCTGTACCGTAAATGCGGCAGATTTATGCTGTTAATTCTGCTGACAAAAATCCACCGTTTTTCCATCCCGGGTGCAAATACAGTTCACGGTCAATTTTCAAACACTTGCACTTATCCGCTGTGACATATCACTCTGAAGGCAGGAAATATATTTCAAATGCAGTGAAATATTTATTACATATCCCTTTCCTACTCTACAGCAATTTCACAGCGCACAATGGTCATCATCAGATTCTTGTTAGCAACAGATGATATAGTAGGTACGCCTCATGCGGTAACCACACATTTAGCCATAGCCCAGAACTAGATGTGCAAAATATAGATATGTCAACATTCTACAAATTGTGACATGCCACAGAGTTCCAATTTTACATGAGAAAACAGAGGTGCAAATGGTAGCTCTTCTTTTCGCTTGGGTAGGGCATCAGTATACAGGACCATTCCTGCCTAGTGCTAGCCTGGAGAAAGCAGTTATACCCTATGAAGTATTGTCATCTGCAGTCCCTATGCACTTAATTCACATAGTAACATAGTATGTTACTATGTTCCTCTAGTTCAGCCTATCACCCCGCAATGTTGATCCAGAGGAAGGCAAAAAACCCAAACAAATGCGGTAGAAGCCAATTTTTCTAGTTTAGGAGAAAAAAATTCCTTTCCGAGTCCAATCTGGCAATCGGAATATTCCCGGGATCAATAACCCTTCTGATGCAATTAGGGACTATAACATGTAATATTGTATCGCTTAAGAAAGGCATATTAAACTCTTATTGAATTCATTCTCAGGCAGAGACCTCCACAGTCTCACTGCTCTTACAGTAAAGAACCCCCTTCTGTGTTGGTGTAGAAACTTTCTTTCCTCTACATGTAGAGGGCGCCTTCTTGTTACAGTCACAGTCCTGGGTAGAAGTAGATGATGGGAGAGATCTCTGTATTGTCCCCTGATATATCTATACACAGTTATTAGGTCGCCTTTGAGCTGTCTTTTTTTCTAACCTAAATAACCCCAATTTTGTAATCTCTCTGGGAAATGTAGTCCGCCCATTCCATTTATTACTCTAGTTGCCTGCCTTTATTTCTGTAAGGTATGAACCTCTCGCAGTAAGTATTTAAGATGTTTTTAACATTACCCATTTATGGTTTGTACTCTTATTTTTGAGGACATTGTCCCAGTCAATATGATATATGGCATCACTAAGCTGATCGAACTTGGCCTTACTACATTTCAGTATTTTTGTAGCTCCCCAATAAAACTTCCTTTTATTGGGGAAATGTATTCTATTATTGTTTCTCCTTCCATGTATTTCTACCCATAAAGACTCCACATGTTCATCTCCCTCCCATATATCTTCCCCATAATGGGGGCTTTAAACAGAATATTACATAAAGACAAAGCCCTCTCCCTTCCTGGTTTTTAAGTTCCTTTCTAAACACACTGTAACCCTGTAAGTTAACCGCCAGTCACAGCTTTCATCCACCAGGTCTCAGTTATTCACACTATGTCATAGTTTTCTTCTGACATTATTACTTCCAGTTCAACCACCTCCAATTGATTAAGACATCCAGACAGTAGACATCTTTAACAGATGGTTTTATGATTTGGAGGAGATGATCTGGTGATTGATCCAGCTTTGGGTCCCGGTCTTCCTTTTATTTTTAGTTCCCTGATGATCTCAGCAGTAATATGCTTGGGGAAAACGCGTATGAATTTGATTTAATCATATGCCAGGGTGCAGCAGGTGATTAATAGGCAACAGCCATCACTAGAGTGGGGTTGCCCTTCTCAGGGCAAATGCCCTGCAGTTAGGTGAGTGTCAATGTGGGAAACAGTTTAGGGACTTTTTCTGTTGGTTATATCCCTTAGGCTATCATCTTCCCTGAATCCAGATGTTATCTATCAGCCATGATATCAGGACTCAGTGAAATATTCTATATATCACATGTAAATACTTGAAGAGCATCACGAGGAGATTATTCTCTTTTCTTTGCATCATCATGCTCCGTATAGTATAATTTATCTTTATCCCTATTTTGGCGTTTTGTGAGTATTTTAAAATTATAGTATTTGGTTTTATTAGTCTAAGAGGCCTCTTTTTCCCTGCAGTAGTTTCTAGTGATTTTACATCTGAGGGTCAATGTCCCTAATAACACCAAGCTACCAGAATCAGGGGCTAGAAGTGTTTTTTCATGTGGGCAGATGTACAGAAGCTCATCATACCAGAAACGGTTGCCACTTGTGTACTTTTTTTACACGCCAATGTCATGATGTACTATGCTCCGTATTAGACACAATCCCTCTGCTCTGGACATAAACTATATAATATGCCTTGGGTGCTGATGGGTAATTCTGTAACACATTATTTCAGAACCTCAATCATTTTAATGATCTGGTGATACGGAGATTTAGAAATGATTTTTAAAAATGCACCAAGAAGCAGAATACAAGTTCTTACGGAGCAGGAATGCAGACTGCAAAATGACAGAGTAGCTTTTACTTGGACTCAATTAAAAGCTGGATGATGCCTGTCTTAGAACTTCAAAGGAAATGTAAATCTTCTCTAGACCTTCAGCTGGGAGGAGCAGCATGAGGAACACTGCGTACAGCCTTCCAGGATAAAGAATAGGCTTAATGAAGAAGAATGACACAATCAGACATACGCTACCGTTTGGCGCTAGAGTCCTATTATAGCAAATGAAAAGGGCATTATAGACATTTGGAAAAACAACCAAAAACATGGCTGCTTGAATATGAATGAGGCCGGATGGCAATTCTACACGCAACCTGCAGAGAGGTTTGGAGCTGTTTTGGGGAAGAAATCAGTCATGTTTTTTTAATCCTGTACAACCCCTTTAAGTCATGTCAATTTACAAGGCCATTAGAATAGCATTCTGACATATTTTTAACTCTTGGAGTGGCTAATGCAAATACCTGAGAGACTGACGCTCCATTAAGAGTGAATGCAGCACTGGTGCACTTGCGCTACTGGCGAGTCATTCAGTCATTTCCTCACTGTGGAAGGGTGCGGGTGCAGTAACCCTGCAATGATGACGACAGGGGACACAGGTCCCTGTTCTTGAGATCAGCGGGGATCTCAACAGTGAGACCCCAACCAGTCAGCAAGTTATTCCCTATCCAAAGGAAATTCTATTACAACCTCCTTAATGATACAGTGTTTTTTAATTTTTTTTCTTCTGTTTTTTCATCTCCACATTTTTACTTTTCTGTTTATTAGTTGTAGGAGGGCTAGTTTTTTGCATAACGAGTTGCATTGTGAATGACACCATTTTTCGGTACATATAATGTATTGTGTAAATTGTAATATTTGTTAAGAAGGCAGGACCAAAAATTCCACTGTTTTTTGGGTTTTGTTTTTACGGTGTTGACTGTGCACTATAAATTATGTTATTGGGCTTTTTTGGTAGCTGTGAGGGGATAAATAATGTGTTCATTTTATCGTATGGGTCGTTATGGATGTGACCGTACCCATTATGAAGCGCTTTTAATTTTTTCTATTTACTTTGCCTTGACAATGGACAGAGGTCCTATCAGCTCATTTGCTGTATGGAAGTAAGTGCTCCTGGCCACCCATTCAAACAAGTAGGTAGTTGTGTCAGTTTCTAGGAAACTACTGTGTAGAAGCAGCATGTTAGTTCTAAGGGCCTGTGAGGGTCTTGGCAGTCAGACTCTCACCAATCAGTAAATGATGATGGGAACAACTCGAAGTTACGATACTGCTTAGAAGTCAGGTTTCTACTTAAAGAAAACTTGTTTGCAGATTCACCCTGCCATAGTTATGGGCAAAATGAAATACTGACAGGCTTACTCATTAAAAAAAAAACTACATTATATTCAGAAACACCATAGAAAACCGAGCTGGGCGCATGATAGGCCATCAATGGTAGATCTACGGGGTGCATTGCTTGGGACTCCTGTTGATCAGTTGCTTGCCAGGTCATTACACTCCTACATTGAACTGATTGCTGCAGAAAGCAGACCGTTCCTTTCCTACTGTAGTGGCCAGGCTTGATATTACGGGGAAAGTCCCATTAATTTCAATTGAAGGCCTGTAAAATCAAGCCTTGCCACTGCAGTGGGTACGGAGCTGTCTGCTTCCTGCAGAAATCAGCTCAGTGCACAAGCTCTGATGAAGAGCTGATCGGCACAGGTCCCACCAATCTACTTTTGATTACCAATCCTAAGAATAGGCCGTCAATAGTTTACAAATGGACAGCCCCTTTATAAAAAAAATTAAGTATGAAAGTTATTTTTGTCTAAGTGGCTACATGTCACACACAGGTGAAGCACATAAAAACCATATACCTCGCTTGTACTTGCTGCACAGTCCGAAATCAGATAGTCAATTGCTGGTAATATGTACATGGCTCCGAGTCACAAACCACTATGTGGTTGAGCTTGATTCTATTATGTTCAACTGATATGATGACAACTGTTTTACAGATCTACAGTTTAATACCCATTTTACATAGACACTGAGTACTTGTTGTAATAAACTGTATATTGAATCCAAACTTGGTAGAGTCACAAACTTTTAACACTTAGCAATCTAGCAGAACCATGTGCAAAAAGCTCATAAAACCAAAAATACTGAAATCATTTCTGATCACCCATATGTTTCGTATATAACTTACCATCTCCTGATTTAGAAGTGTTAATTTCAGAATCATCTTTGGTACCACTCTGAGTATCTAAATACGTAGCAGGAACCCAACCTTGCTCTTCTGCTGTGCTTACAAACCACCAGCCTGAAAGAAACAAAATACGCATAAATTTTCACCATGATGGACCACACATTGAGAAGATCTACTAAACAGATCTCTACATCTCTCCACCTGACTTGCTGGGGTAACTGACATTCATGCCTCAATAGCTCAAGCACATACAAAACACAGCATGAACTATTTTGTACATTGACAAACAAGTGAAATAATTAAGGAGAACCTATCACATCTACTGACCAGTGGTTTAGGTGCCATACCTTTACAGCAGTGTCCCCGTTGATTTCTCCATCCCTATGTTGGTGTTGGTTCACCTGCAGGGACTTCCGTTTGTTTTGGAGTCAGATACTAGTTGGCTGTCAAGTTTGTGGTCTCCATCGCCCAATGTCAATGGCTGACGTGATGCAACATTGGACATGGTGGAGACTGCCATAGTATCTGGCTCCAAAAGTAACCAAAGCTGCTATGGGAGACTGTAGGAGGCTAAAACCAAAATAAAGACACCAGACGAATCAGCGTGGATACGACTATAAAGTTATGCAGGCTGGCCAGAGAATGTGACAGATCCTCTTCAACATTTTAGGTCAAGCGTCCACACTCTAAAGTGCGCCATGTTTCATATACCCAGCAGGGGAAATGAACAGTTGTGGCCAGATCGTTATGTATTACTAGCAATCATTTTTGGACCCAGCAGTGGAATACCCTGTGGTCAACTTACTGATAGATGACCAGCCTATGAAAATAGAATTGTCCAAAGCCAACAACCCGGGGTATGGCATCATCGTTATTATACAGTGCAGCTCTAAAAAGCCACTTCCATTTATCGAGGTGCTAGCCGTCACCAAACAAGTCCAACAGAATTGCCAGAATGTGCTGTTTCATGTTTATCTGTTACACATAAAGGATTTGTTTCACTCATCCGCAAACCATTTGGAAAAAAGCTGGTGTGGAAGGAATGCCAGAATTCCGGTTATTGAAAACAGATCTCCATTGTTGGGTCTTATTTTTATGTTAGAAACTATTCACATATTACTTGACATTCATTTATAATTGGGAACTGAAAAAAGGGACACAGGATGACACTCAGCTGACTGAAATAACAGCGCCGTTACCCTCCCAATCTCATAAATACATGGATAGTTACAGTAACTAGAAGGAAGTTTTGCACACTGTATATTTACTAGTCAAAGTAAATAAATCTTGTTATTTGCATAGTGCCAACTTATTACGCAGCGCTTTCAGGTAATTTTTCATTTATTACCCCCCACCAAGCTGGGTGCTCACTTTGCTGACCTTGGAAGGATGGAAGGCTGAGTCGACCTTGAGCCGGCTACCTAAACCATTTGGGGTTTGAACCTACAACCTTCAGGTCATGAGCGAGAGCTTACACTCAAGGCTCATGCCTTGATCCTAATAGAAATATAGTAGGGGTATTAAAGGGGTATTTCCGTGTCAGACAAACAAGCTTGAAATGGGAATACAGGGCTGCTCTCTTAGCCACCGGTGGCTTAGATTACGGAAACAGTCAAACAGGCTGTTCTATACTATTTCCATAACTGCTATAGAAATGAATGGGAGTTGCATAAACAGCGTAGCACATCATGATACAATGTTTCTCTAAATTCTGAAATGTGAAAATGGTTTAGCACATTGTGCTATCCTGTTTTCGGAACCCCCATTTACTTTCGTGGAAGTTATGGAAACCAAGGAAAACAGCCAATTCAGGTGTGACTGGGTCATGGGACCCATGTTCATGAAGTGTGCCCCAAATCTAGATGTAGCTCGCTGTGCTATTCAGTTTTCGCAACCCCCATTAATTCCGTGGAAGTCACAAAAACAAAGGAGAACAGCCAATTCAGATGTGACTGGTTTATGGGACCCATGTTCATGAGGTGTGACCCAAATCTAGTAGACTTTAATGGCATATCCTATGTATACACCATATAAGTCTGATATGGGAACGGTACAAGGCTCCTTAATATTGCATTTGAGATTCTAAAATTGCTAAAGAGGTTGTCCATTTTGGGAAAAAACTATTTTGTCAAAGGAATTTCCCCAATAATAAGCTGATCACATGATGTCTTCTGCTAGAATCCCCAGTGATCAGCTGTAATCTGTATGGAAACTGGGCAGCAAGTGTTCAATTTCTCTGCAGTGCCACCACTGGACGGATGACGCATTACATGGTTTTTACTGACATCAGCAAATTGCCTCTATAAAGCACAGCTCTGCCAGGTACATGTGTACCCTCTGGCACATCTCTACTAGTAGTCATGATCAACAACTTTTGGAAGTTATGCAAAGAGAGAAGTCTTAAACGTTAGTCCACTCTGCTAAAAACAGGTCAAATCAGCCACTGATGGACACTTATCAATGGGTTGCATATTGAAAACCCCTTCATAATCTATAATACAAAGCATGAACCTGGTCTTACGACTGTTTTTCATGCCAACCATAGCAGCTAACAAGATGTAAGTAGGTAGTAACTTATAGATTATAGGCATACATATTGATATATGAGCAGTACTGAACAGATCTGAAGACATGGGCTGTATTTTCTCAGTTTTGGAGCAGAGGATCATGTTCTAATTCTGTCTAATACAAGGTTCATGCGCTCGCTCTCATTGTTAGCTGGTCAGCTGAGGTTTCATAGGATTCTAATGACCTAAGGCGTTTACAATTCAATATGTTGCTTGAAAGATGGACTTAAGTGAGCCAAAGAATGAAATCATATTGATTTACACTGGCTCAACTATGGACACACAGTACAGTACAGAACTAGCATATCTAGACCCTCTTTAACGAGGCACATTAGATCACATAGCCAAGCTATCTGAAGTGACGCAAACAGGCAATCCATCTCCTTTGTATGCTTTCTGCAACTTTTAGCCAGTATCAGGAACTTTTTTGTGAGTCTATTCGTAAATCCAAGCAAGATAAGACGTTATATTATAATGCACAATTAGAAGGTATAGCACAAGGTTCAAAACTAAAGTAGCAGTTGACAAAGTGCAACATTTTCCAGCCCTTCACGATAACATGGTGGCCACAATACAGTAGTGAGTATATAGGAACGTCCCTGAAGTTCAAGACAGATGTCCGATTACAGGGCAAACGGTCTACCCTTCTAATAGGTTTATAGCTAGGCATGGAAGCCTACAGACAAGCCACTGTGATAAAGACGCAGAAAGAGCACAATGTACTTTCAATCAGGTTAGAAGTCCGTTCATGAGAAGAGAGAGGGGCTGTAGACTGAGCCGGCATACAACTTACTGATGGACCTGCTAATGAAAAATTCTGCATCTTGGTATATACTGTGATCAGTGCCAGGCTTAAGATGGATGGCACTCAGTGTGGATTATTTTTGTCCCTTCCCTAGTCATATAGAAAAAAACTATATATATATATATACATATATATATATATCGCACTAATAGGCAGTCTGTCTGTATTTTGCTTGCGCAGAAAGCAGCAAGATAGCAGCATAAGGGATCCAGTCCACGGGCGGGTCGGACCCGGCATGAGGGATTCCAGCAGCGAAGTTCGACCCGATGCCTGGCCAATGACTCCAGCGAACCAGTTTGGTGTCTCTTCTCTGTGCTGCGGATGTAGTGGCCTGTGCTCCGGCACGCATGCGCAGTACAGAGGACGCCGCGCCATCGCTATGGCGATAATGCGGCTCCTGCTCCCATTCTGCACTGATGATTGCAAAATGGCCGCTGGAGGAACAACTTCCATTGAGGACGTCGTCAGTGCGTAGCCCGCAGAAAATCGCGGCATGCTGCAGTTACTTCTCCGCAAGTGGAAAATCGCAATCGATTTCCACTCGTGGGCAGGAAATCGTGTTTTTACATTGCATGCTATGGGACTGGATTTGCTGTGGAGTCCGGAGTTGGAATCCCACTCCGTACTCCGCAATGCAAATCCATCCATGGACAGGAGCCCTTACCGTAAGAGCAGCTCAGTGAATAAATATAGCACAGACAATCTCAAAACATAGATACAATACCAGAACCAAGCTCAAAACATAGATACAGCACAAATAACTCTCAGTAGATTCAATACTGGAACCAAGCTAATAACAAATACCACATTGGAATCAAGCTCAGTACATAAATATAGCACAAACCAATCTTAATACATAGATACAATATTAGAATCAAGCTCATAACAAATACAGTACTAGAACCAAGCTCATAACATACAGTAGCAGAACTAAACAACTGTGTTGCAGGGGCACTGATGAGCTGACAATGGCAACTCAGAACATCAGAAGAGAGAAGACAGAGACAGGGGGAGGATAATTCATATAGTTGCAGAAGATACTGCCACATAAAGGAAGATACCAGGCCAGGTAGAACTAAGGGGGAATCAGAGGTGGCTCTCCACTCAGTCAAAGGAACACACATTACTCTCAATGTTCACTTTTTGCATAAAGTAGGCCAAATATACTGTAGGAAATGCCTTGCATATATACACTGTTCAGGGTTACAAAAAGCGTGCATAACTCTGTATGACACAGAAGCTGTAAATGTGAATGGAGCAATGTACTGTACAGTATACAGATTGACAAGGGGCTCATGGGCTGCATGGTAACCAGAGATGTAACTATAGGGGATGCATGGCGGCCCATAAGGCCTTTCTTCTCCATATAGTGAGTCCAGTATTATGTATAAGGCCCATTGCACACTGCATAGCTGAAGTCCGCTTGTGGAATCCCACAGCGGCAGTCGGTTCTGCCAGCAGCGGCGCCCATGCACCTCTTTTATCTGTACTGCGGATGGTCCGCACGGCGGAAGGGCCACTGATCAGATGGCTTCCACTGACTTCAAGTTACGACTCTGGTAATCACCCCAAGAAATCAGCTGCACACAACTGCTGTAAGTTGTGACATAAAATCTAAACATTTGTTATAAGCTTTGGTATGAATAACAGTTGGATTCCACTACAGAGACATACAGTATATACCTACAGACCTAGCAAACTTCAACTTGACCCCAAAATGCAACTGTGCATTTAATGTGTTAAGTGCCAAGTTAACACTTCCTTCATCTGTACAATATCCCTACTAAGCAATAATGAAGCGCAACTCCTGGATGCAGAGGATGCAGTAGCACCCGGGCCCAGGAGCCTTAGGGGGCCCATAAGGCCTCTCTTCTCCATATAGGGAGCCCAGTACTATGAATAAAGCATTATAGTTGGGGGCCCCGTTACAGCTTTTGCATTGGGGTCCAGAAGCTTCAATTTACATGGCAACATTTGCAACGTACATAAGTATATCACTGCATGCTTTATCATTTTCATTAATATACGGTATGACACTGCGGATATTGGTTTTGTCTGTTTGAGGTAGTTTGGGTGGCACACAGTATTATATTCAAAGATGAACCCCAGACATGTGCCTGTAAGGGACTTGGTATGTTAGACTATAATGGCAACAAGTCGGCAAGGCTTCGCAGCACAGTATTATTTCAGTGTTTCTTCCCTATATCAGTAATGTTGGACTGGAGAATGGAAACACAGACTGCATACCTGGATATATCCTGCATCATAAATCTTAAAATCTGGAAGAAAGTGGAAAACTAGATACTCCCCCTACGCCCACTCAAATCCAAGACAGCTTATATATTTAGCACTTGATAACTTAGAGCTAAATGCTTTTCTCTGTTACTCTCATTAATTCCTCTTATATTTAGCTGCTATACCATACGGAGGTACATACCCAAATATCACACAGAAGGTAGCTAGGAAAATGGTTATCCCAATCTCAAGATTATCCATATCCATTAGGGCAATGATTTCAGATATTACCTCTCCCATCTTGAAGCCACCATGTTTGAGTTCAAATTACACCATTTTTGCAAAAGGTTTAATTACCCCTTTGCAATCCAATTTTGGATTCAGGGTTTCCTAGGGGAGTTTCTCTTTCTGCCATGAGACAGTGGCGCCATTTGCTGACTAGAGCCACTACTGCTGCATAGGACATGTTGGAGAGGCCCCTGACAACAGAGCGGCCAGTAATATACAGTAAGAATACCCTGCCGGACGTCTTCCGACATCGGAGCTGTACAGCCTTCAATCAGAATGTATTCAGACGTCAGACAGTGGATTGGAAAGGGTTAAAAAAATGTTGCACTCTTTGTCCTTAATAGCTTCTACATATCACTGTATATAGACTCTGCAGTCCAAGTCTCAGTAGATCCATCACTAAGGCCGGACTGCTTAAGGTGACATTACACGGGAAACGTTTTTCAGCGATTGCCATCCCATACAAACGCATGACCCGAAAGGTTACTGAGCGAGCAATCACTCAGTATTCGCTAGTCGTTTCGTTTCAGCTCACTGCAACAAAGTGACTAGTGCCTAGGGTCTCGCTCAGTGTAAACAGGCAGTTGTGCATCCCTGATCAACTGCCTGTTCACAGTGAATGGAGGCGGGCGGCCGCAAGAGATCTTTAGCATTCTTTGCCTTCATTCACTGAATGTCTATCACTCCTGTGTGAAAGCACAGATGCAATATGTCTTGTGTGAGCCCAACCTAATACTAAAACTACAGGGATGAATTTTTAAATAAATGTGCTAAGGCACTAGAAATGCAGTCCTAAGCTCTCGCTCACGACCTGAAGGTTGCAGGTTCAATTCCTGTGTGGTTCAGGTGGCTGGCTCAAGGTTGATTCCACCCATCTGAGAATAAACATATAACAATTAGGACAGCGCTTCACAGCTAGAAGGGTGACCTCTTTTATATAAATGTGACTTTCCCCGTGTCTAGCGGAATCCCCTCCTGGAAACCTCCACTAGCACCTCCACATCCCAGAAGGCTTTTATGGAATTTGCAGTAAGGATCTTCTGAATCTCCTTTCTAATCCTGTCTCTGCAGGAGAGCTACTAAATATATACTGTGTCTGCTTAAAAAAAAAAATCAGGCACAACGACAAAATTCGACCCAAAATATAGAAAAATAAAAATCAGCGCTCCAAAGCAGTATTCCGATCCTGTAGCAATCCATTGGTAACAGGTTTATTTGCAACGCATTTCGTCACTATATGCGACTTTTTCAAGCAAAATTTTGCAAACACTTTGCTTGAAAAAGTTGCATATAGCGACGAAATGCGTTGCAAATAAACCTGTTACCAATGGATTGCTACAGGATCGGAATACTTCTTTGGAGCGCTGATTTTTATTTTTCTATATTTTGGGTCAAATTCTACCCTTCTGAGGTCGGTAAAATAAGTACCCAGCTTTGTGGGGGGTATTAAATAAATTACTAGAAAGGGCTGCGGAATAAGTTGGCGCTATACAAATATCAAGATTTTATTATTGACGTAAATCGCGGGGTTTATTAATTTATATATTTTTACCTCTTTTTTTGCACTTCTTCATCACAGTCTTCTTATAAAGGTAGAATGAAAAAATAGGAGATTCTTGATGGAGTGGCAAGCAACTTGTTCTGTCTGCTACTGTATGCCCCTCGCTCTGTGTAATGTGTGTTGTATGGTTCTGTGCACACTGCGCCTCTTGACTACAATGCATACCAATTGTTTTTTTCTTCTTTTTGCAGAGTGCCGTTTTGTACAGGTCTATTGATACATATGGAGTATAAGCAGTAAATACAGACTAAAAGCCCTTTTACACAGAACAATTATTCAAAACAATCATCCAACCAAAAGAGCGAAAGTGAACGATAATCATTCGGTCTAAACGCAGCCAACGACGAATGATTATCATTCGCTTCACATTCGTGGTTCATTTTATACAGGCATGCGAATCATTGTTGGCCCGTTCAGTTGTCATTCACTTTAAACAGCGAACGTTCAGTCGTTTTCAGTCACTTATACAGGGACTGTGAATGACGGAACAATTTCTCGTTTGAACGAGCCAACAATGTATCTGCTATAAAAACAGGCTGCCCTAAACAACGCTGACGTTATTTGTTCGGTCAAACAAGAAATCGGCTCATTTAAACAGACCTTTCGCCAGTGGATAGCTTTTGCAAGGTCTTTTATTTCTTGCAAGCAATGGAGGTGGGAGACTCTGCTACAATATACTATTAAAAGAGGAGGTGGGAGAGCTCTGCTACAATATACTAGTAGAAGAGGAGGTGGGAGAGCTCTGCTACAATATACTATTAGAAGAAGAGGTGGGAGAGCTCTGCTACAATATACTATTAGAAGAGGAGGTGGGAGAGCTCTGCTACAATACACTAGTAGAAGAGGAGGTGGGAGAGCTCTGCTACAATATACTATTAGAAGAGGAGGTGGGAGAGCTCTGCTACAATATACTATTAGAAGAGGAGGTGGGAGAGCTCTGCTACAATATACTAGTAGAAGAGGAGGTGGGAGAGCTCTGCTACAATATACTAGTAGAAGAGGAGGTGGGAGAGCTCTGCTACAATACACTAGTAGAAGAGGAGGTGGGAGAGCTCTGCTACAATATACTAGTAGAAGAGGAGACGGAGAGCTCTGCTACAATATACTAGTAGAAGAGGAGGTGGGAGAGCTCTGCTACAATATACTAGTAGAAGAGGAGGTGGGAGAGCTCTGCTACAATATACTAGTAGAAGAGGAGGTGGGAGAGCTCTGCTACAATATACTAGTAGAAGAGGAGGCGGAAGAGCTCTGCTACAATATACTATTAGAAGAGGAGGTGGGAGAGCTCTGCTACAATATACTAGTAGAAGAGGAGGTGGGAGAGCTCTGCTACAATATACTAGTAGAAGAGGAGGTGGGAGAGCTCTGCTACAATATACTAGTAGAAGAGGAGGTGGGAGAGCTCTGCTACAATATACTAGTAGAAGAGGAGGTGGAAGAGCTCTGCTACAATATACTAGCAGAAGAGGAGGAGGGAGAGCTCTGCTACAATATACTAGTAGAAGAGGAGGCGGAGAGCTCTGCTACAATATACTAGCAGTAGAGGAGGTGGGAGAGCTCTGCTACAATATACTAGTAGAAGAGGAGGTGGGAGAGCTCTTCTACAATATACTAGTAGAAGAGGAGGCGGAAAGCTCTGCTACAATACACTAGTAGAAGAGGAGGTGGGAGAGCTCTGCTACAATACACTAGTAGAAGAGGAGGTGGGAGAGCTCTGCTACAATACACTAGTAGAAGAGGAGGTGGGAGAGCTCTGCTACAATATACTAGTAGAAGAGGAGGAGGGAGAGCTCTGCTACAATATACTAGTAGAAGAGGAGGTGGGAGAGCTCTGCTACAATATACTAGTAGAAGAGGAGGTGGGAGAGCTCTGCTACAATATCCTAGTAGAAGAGGAGGTGGAAGAGCTCTGCTACAATATACTAGTAGAAGAGGAGGTGGGAGAGCTCTGCTACAATATACTAGTAGAAGAGGAGGCGGAGAGCTCTGCTACAATATACTAGCAGTAGAGGAGGTGGGAGAGCTCTGCTACAATATACTAGTAGAAGAGGAGGTGGGAGAGCTCTGCTACAATATCCTAGTAGAAGAGGAGGTGGAAGAGCTCTGCTACAATATACTAGTAGAAGAGGAGGCGGAGAGCTCTGCTACAATATACTAGTAGAAGAGGAGGTGGGAGAGCTCTGCTACAATATACTAGTAGAAGAGGAGGTGGGAGAGCTCTGCTACAATATACTAGTAGAAGAGGAGGCGGAGAGCTCTGCTACAATATACTAGCAGTAGAGGAGGTGGGAGAGCTCTGCTACAATATACTAGTAGAAGAGGAGGTGGGAGAGCTCTGCTACAATATACTAGTAGAAGAGGAGGCGGAGAGCTCTGCTACAATATACTAGCAGTAGAGGAGGTGGGAGAGCTCTGCTACAATATACTAGTAGAAGAGGAGGTGGGAGAGCTCTGCTACAATATCCTAGTAGAAGAGGAGGTGGGAGAGCTCTGCTACAATATACTAGTAGAAGAGGAGGTGGGAGAGCTCTGCTACAATATACTAGTAGAAGAGGAGGTGGGAGAGCTCTGCTACAATATCCTAGTAGAAGAGGAGGTGGAAGAGCTCTGCTACAATATACTAGTAGAAGAGGAGGTGGGAGAGCTCTGCTACAATATACTAGTAGAAGAGGAGGCGGAGAGCTCTGCTACAATATACTAGCAGTAGAGGAGGTGGGAGAGCTCTGCTACAATATACTAGTAGAAGAGGAGGTGGGAGAGCTCTGCTACAATATCCTAGTAGAAGAGGAGGTGGGAGAGCTCTGCTACAATATACTAGTAGAAGAGGAGGCGGAGAGCTCTGCTACAATGTACTATTAGAAGAGGAGGTGGGAGAGCTCTGCTACAATATACTATTAGAAGAGGAGGTGGGAGAGCTCTGCTACAATATACTAGTAGAAGAGGAGGCGGAGAGCTCTGCTACAATATACTAGTAGAAGAGGAGGTGGGAGAGCTCTGCTACAATATACTAGTAGAAGAGGAGGTGGGAGAGCTCTGCTACAATATACTAGTAGAAGAGGAGGCGGAGAGCTCTGCTACAATATACTAGTAGAAAAGGAGGCGGAGAGCTCTGCTACAATATACTAGTGGAAGAGGAAGCACTTTTCATAGATTACAGTACCATAAAAAAGCGGCTGTCATGGTGGCCTACAGTTACTGTCAGTTTTTGCTATTACAACATGTCTATTTTAGTGCCTACTTAGTGAATCATTTGTGGGGCAGGTAATTCAAGTAGTTTTTTTGTCATCTGGACAATTACCTTGGAGTGAACAGTATCAAATTAAAGGGGTTGTCCCGCGAAAGCAAGTGGGGTTATACACTTCTGTATGGCCATATTAATGCACTTTGTAATGTACATCGTGCATTAATTATGAACCATACAGAACTTATTCACTTACCTGTTCCGTTGCTAGCGTCCTCGTCTCCATGGTGCCGTCTAATTTCAGTGTCTAATCGCCCGATTAGACGCGCTTGCGCAGTCCGGTCTTCTCCCTGGTGAATGGGGCCGCTCGTGCCGGAGAGCTGGTCCTCGTAGCTCCGCCCCGTCACGTGTGCCGATTCCAGCCAATCAGGAGGCTGGAATCGGCAATGGACCGCACAGAGCCCACGGTGCACTATGGGAGAAGACCCGCGGTGCATCGTGGGTGAAGATCCCGGCGGCCATCTTAGTAAGGTAAGGAAGAAGTCGCCGCAGCGCGGGGATTCAGGTAAGTACTGAAGGTTTTTTTTTTTTAACACATGCATCGGGTTTGTCTCGCGCCAAACGGGGGGCCTATTGAATAAAAAAAAACCAGTTTCGGCGCGGGACAACCCCTTTAATGCCTTAGTGTCATTTCTCAGGTAACTAGACTAAGGCTGGCTACACACAAGCGTAATTTGCAAGGACATTGTGTAGTGGCTGAGGGCCACCGATTGCCATGCACTACCTTAACGTGTATACCCGTGTAATACACGCCAAGATAGAACCCGCTATGATTTTTAGTGCATGTATATTTTGCTCAATATGTGTAATCAACAGCATGGGAGCCTATGGCAGATTGGTACAGCGTATTCTATGTGCGGAATACGCTGTGGGCAGAGACGCGACATGAAGCTCCTGGGCCCCAATGCAAAACCTGTAACAGGGCCCCCAACTATAATGCTTTATTCATAGTACTGGGATCCCTATATGGAGAAGAGAGGCCTTATGGGCCCCCTAAGGATCCTTGACCCGGGTGCAACCGCATCCCCTATAGTTACGCCAGTGGCTGTGGCAATACGGTCATGTGAAGGAGCCCTAAGATCCTCTGCAGCTCATATGAAGTAATTTAGGGCACTTGAGAAATTACGTAGATATTAAGACACTGCTATATAATGTTAAGGGATTGTTTAATGACTTTGCATTATCTCCCGCATCACGTAGTGATAATTTTAAGACAATTATCTCTAACATATCACTGATATCAAGAGGAATGCAATTATTTTTACAGATGTGCATCAAAATATTTTGGTATATAGTCCATAGAAATAAGAAATAGTTTGTTCTGATACACCTATTCCCTAAGTATCCTCATATCTGTTGATGTAATTTTTTCACTGTTGAGTTGAAAAGGTGATGGCCTGAACCCAACCCTAGTAAGATATGTAGAGAAGCACAGATGCCAAACAATTCTGCTATCTTGTGCAGCCCAAGACCCATAATAATGATTTACTCCCAAATATAAGATAGACTGACTCTTTAGACTTAAAGGGGTATTCCTATTTACCAGTTTCAACTCCTTGGCTGATTACTTCTTACATGCGGCGGCTCGATGGGTGGAAGGGGCTGCTTAACATTTCAGGACAATAGAGCCGTGCCAATGTCATCACTGGCCTGAATGTCCTATAGATTTCAATACAACAGGAGAGAGGTGGCCGAGCGGGGAGCCAACATGCATGCTCATGAGGTCCCGGCTACCTACAAGAGAAAAGAGCTAATCCCTGACAACGAGCTATAAACAGCAAGGTTGGCAATACAAGAATATCTTCTGAATGGGGCAACATTGAAAAAGAGTCCCATTGGGTAAAATCCTTATTTCATGGTCTGAGACATGAAACCTGACTAACCATATGGGAATACCCCTTGGACCTGCTCCTGGTTTGGGCTCACAAAATCCTGATGAAAAATACCACCATGTTAAGGAGCCCTTAGAGTTTTTTCTCAATTGCATGGTAATGTCAAACTACAAGAAGAATCTTGGAACATAGTGCCATGGAGAGACACAAAAAAATAAGGCGGCCACCTAACCCGCCTGACCACCTCAGGTCTCCAAGGTTACACCACCATCCTGATCCTCATGGAATTTCTATTCCGGAAGGACAAACTGCATATTAAACATAATTTCTAAGGAAGACATTACTCTTAAATTTAAAAAGTGCTTTATTTCTGCATACATACATGGAAAATATATAAACCATCTGCAAGGAGGGTAATCTAATCTTCTGGAGATTGTCTCATTTCATGTATTTAGCTTGGACACATCTCTGTTTGCTGGAAAGTCTCTTGGCAGCTACAAATCACTGTGACACACGAGTCAAACCAGTTCACTGCATATATTTATCTCTTGAATATTTGTATTGTCGTACATGGTAGAATAGAGCGATTGTATTAATCCATAAAAGACACAGTGAGATTACTACATCCCAAGCATCTGCATGTAGTGACCTACCAACCATGCATCCCAAGTATTCCGGGTAAGTGGAGAACTTTTGACCTCCCTCATTGGTTCTGTCGTACATCTGTAGTCCATAGCTATAGATATTAATGATCCCGTGATATAGGTTTCCATTGTATAATGCGGTCTACATACAGGTAAGAACAGTTCTTGAGATGTGAGATTACTTCTAAACGGGGCAACATGGTCTTGGATCTACTAAATTTTTAGACTTGGCATGTAATTATGAACATCAATTACACATTTTCAGTTTATAAGACGTTAAATGTATTTTCCATCCACAAATATGACAACACCGCAATAAAAAGGTCATATATTCCAAAGAAAACCATGAAAATTAGTTTCATGTCAACCGGGCAAACCAGAGTGTTTGACAGAAAGCAGGACCAGGTCATGCAATACCTCAAGCAGAATGCACAGTCACGGAGTAGTCTCAATGTTCCATAACATATACTAAGTGAAAGACACAAAGCAGCAAAACTTCTCCAACTGACTACTTCCGGTCAACCGGGAAAATCGGTCACAGACAGACAGTGTAGGAAAGATTTTGTGCTAAGCGGGTTGTCTGAGATAAGGAATATCCATGGGCTGTAAATAAAATTGTAGCTCAGGCCCATTCACTTCGAATCGAACTGAATGGCAATACCAAACAGTGCCATTGGACCTTTACAAGTGTTAGAAAACCCTTTTTAAAAAAAAAAGTTGTTGAAAAACAGTATATTAGGAAAAAAAGTTACATTACTGAGGCAAAACTGTATATCACACATCATCATAGTTCAGTCTTAATTAGTTGCTTTCATGAAGAACAGACCCACACTTATGGCCTCATGCCCATGGCCGGGTTGGATTCCAACTGTGAAATCTCCCAGCGGAATCAGACCTGGTGCCGGCCAGAGACCCTATACTCAACTGTCTGGATCCACGGTGAGTGTCTCGGCTGGTGCGTTGATGCACATGTGTAGTGCAGAGTATGACGCTGCCGTTGCGCCAGCGATGACGTGTATTCGCCGCGACTCGCCACAGGACAGACGGCTTTCATTGACTGCAATGGAAGCAGTCTGTGCGATTTTCTGCACAAAATAGAAAATGCTGCGATTCTCCCCTGCGAGCAGAACATCACAGTTGATTTTCGCTTGTGGGCAGGGAAGAATCTTTTAACCTAACATGTCTATGGCGGACATTGCTGCGGAACTCGCAGCAATAATCCGTCCGTGGGCATTGGGCATATCTCTATTCTACAAGTACCCCCAGGTGGTCTTGTTTTCAGGACTTGCTTTGTATTGCACAGTGATGAAGGATCTTAAGTGCCTCAGATATTGCCGCATACCGTGTTTCCCAAAAAATTATACCCTGTCTTATATTAATTTTTGCCTCAAAAGAGACACTGGGTCTTATTTTTGGGGAATATTGTATTATACTTACCTGGCAGGCTCGGTACGCATCCCTTCTGCAGCTCTCTGGAGATCCGGCAGGCTTCCTGTAGTCCTTAGCTGCCCACGGAAGTTTGCTTCCTGGTTACGGGATTCATAAATCCTGCTTCCAGGAAGCAATGGCTCCGATTGGCTGAGCAGCTTTTGAAAACCAATCAATGCAGCACTCGATGAACCAATCACAGCCATCTTGTTGTGGAGGCAGGATTTATGAATTGCCTGTGCTGCGGCATTGATTGGCCAATTTATAAATGCCGCATCCATAATGTGATGGCTGTAGTTAGTTTTCTGAGCGCAAGTCAATGCAGTGCTGGATGTTCATCCAATCAATGCAGTGCTGGAAGAAACCAATCACAGCCATCGCATTGGTTAATCGAGTAATGCATTCCCTGGCTGAGCAGCGCTCGAGAACCAATCAGAGCTATCGCTCCCTGGAGGCAAGAATCCTGTAACCAAGCAATCTTCTGTGGGCAGCTGAGGACTGCAGGGGCCCGCCCGTGCTCCAGAGAGTAGTGTGAAGGGATGCAAACCGAGCCTGCTAGATAATGTATTGTTTTTTGTTTTTCTTATGTTACACAGCTAGGGCTTATTTTCAGGGTAGGGCTTATATTTCGAGCCTCCTCCAAAAAATCCAGGGTAGGGCTTATTTTCAGGGCAGGTCTTGTTTTTGGTTAAACACAGTAGTTACCTCTACAGGATACCCTCAAATCATAACTTGTTAGGGTAGGGGCACTTGAGGATTTTGAAGATGTACCAATGACGAACCTACAAACCTTGGCAGCCTTGGATATCCACAAGTGGACAGAGCATGTTGGTGTTGTAGCTTTGCCATGGCTGGAAAGCCACCGATTAGAGGTCATTGGTGTAGACCTAGACCGTTCAAGGGCTTTATGTGCTGTATGTCTAATCATGTGCAGTAAAAGAAGTTATTTGCTGAGGAATTCCTAATACATCTTGATTTACTAGGCTTCTGTTTTCAATGGATGGGATGGAGAGGGTTAAAATTTGTAATGCAGAGGTCAAGATCAGTACATTATTTTGAAGCGACTCCAAGCTATATATCAAGTAATAAGGAACTAACATATCAATTCTTTCATTTCTGCAACAGGAGCTTCAAAATCCACAGAGTATGGACTACGACGATGATTTCCATTGTATTCAACAGAATGCCAAAATAATGTAGATTTTATTGCAGGTTTATGTGTCGAACCCCCATCGAAATCATGCCGTGTGAAGGAAGCCCGACAAATCTCATCTACATGCTGCAGAATGTTTTTGATCTACAGTGTGGATTTTTGAATCCGCAGAATGTCAATTTCTGTTGTGGAAATCGCAACTACCGTGTTTCCCCGAAAATAAGACAGTGTCTTAGATTAATTTTTGTTCAAAAAGGTTTAACTTTTTTACATGTATAGCTGCCTGGACACAATTTAAATTGACTTTTTTAAATTAACTGTTAGCAGGGCTTAATTTTGGAGTAGGAGCATCCTCAAAAAGCCTGAAAAATCATTTTGCATCCTCAAAAATTCTGGAAAATCATGCTATGCCTTATTTTCAGGGTATGTCTTATTTTCAGGAAAACAGGGTATTTGTTCCACATTTTTCCCATTCACTTCAATGCAGAAGTAAAAATTTGCACTCACAATTAATACAGATTTCCTGTAAACCGGAAGGAAAATCAGTAGGTGCAAAAAATTGTGTAAACTCAAAGAATCAGTATACTCACAAATTGTTCGATGCCAAGACCTCTCTGGTCCTCCCGCAGTGCTCTATTCTTTCAGCTCTGTGATTGGCTGCAGCAGTCAAATGCTGTCAACACATCATGTCATCGTTGGGGGCCAATAAACAGAGACTGACCGGGGAATGTGTAGTATCAACACATGACAGCCAAAGGGGTTATATTTTATCGACAGGTCATTGTTAAAACACAGACCGGAAGGGAACCAGAGAAGCCGCAGCACTAGAGAGGTGAGAATACAGTTTTTTCAGCTTTTAAAATCTATTTGTGGATTTGATAGTGCGGAAGTCATCCAATTTGCTCCAGCAAAAGTGGAAAAACTCAACTTGTGTGAACCTTTTCATAAAGTGGTGGTCTGGTATTAACCCTTTCCAATTCACTGTCTGACATCTTCAGACATTCTGATTGAAGGCTTTACAGCTCTGATGTCGGAAGACGTCTGACAGGGTATTCCTATTGTATGTTACTGGCCGCTCTGTTATCGAGGGCCTCTCCAGCATGTCCCATACCTCAGTACTGGCTCTAACCAGCAGATGGCGCCATTGTACAATGGCAGAAAGAGAAAGCACCCTAGGAAACCCTGAATCCAAAATTGGATTGCAAAGGGTTAACAGTAGCAAAAAAAAGCACTCACAGCCCTTTCAACAGCCCCAGGCATCTTTTGTTATTTCGGCATAAGATTACATCCTTTCCCTAGTAAATACGAGAATATCATTAGCTTTATACGGTCTGCACCAATGATCTTACTCAGCAATCACCAGTTTACAATCCAAATAAGTTTGACTACCTTGCTCTCCAGCCTGCCGGGAACCGTAAAATGCATTCCATGTGAATCGTTCGAAAAGGATTTACGATTTCATAACATATGAGTTCAGTTAATATGAAACTCTCACTTGAAACTTGAAGCGAAGGGTTTCATCCTTGCCAGTGTCTAGTAACAGCACTGCGAATGCCAGAGCTTTACAATTTTCCAATCCTGGGGGATTACTATTAGCTGGGACTATTGGACTGCCCGTCTTATACTTGTGTGTTATTACCTACAAATTTGCCTACAATTCCATTTTTTACTCAACAGGAATCCTATGAAATGATGATTTACTAAGTGTGAAAAATAGAACATTTTTTAGATAGGCACTCGTGTGGGTAAGCAAAGCCGAGTGCTTACTGAAAGAGTATAGTACATACTGTGATATGGTACGGCTATGTTATAGGATTACTGAGAATAACCAAAAAGAAAGTTTCCAGTGACAGCATGAAATATTTGGTTGCATGCAGAAGTATATTTAGTTGCGGATATCTGCTGAGTAAGCACATTTTTTTTTTACCATGTCATATCTGCCACTCATAGCAGTGGTTATTACAGCTTAGGGAAAAATACAAAAAATACAACCTACAACCCCCCCCCCGAAAATTACAAAAATTTCCCAATCCCGCCATTGTGGCAGCTATTTCATTGAATTAGATAAAGAAATGTATACACAATTACTATGCACATCCTAGGGTTTTTACCCTGGCAAGTTTTATCAAGGCTACACTTTTATTTCCCCAGAAGGGAAAGAGAATTCTGGTCAGCTCATAGCTGGCAAGTGTTTTCAAGACCAAGCATGGTCTTGAAAAAAACAGCGCAGAGAAACAAGCCCACTGGGAACTATAATCTTCTGAATGAATCTGCACACAATCATCATCCAAGAGGATAGAAAAAAAATGTGATGTGTATCTTGGCATGGCCCAGTTAGAGTTCTGATCTTAACTCTATCGAGATGTTGTAGTATGTCCCAAACAGGGCTGTGAACGCAAGGCATCCCAGAAATATTGATGAACTGAAAAATTTTCAGAAAGGAAGGGTCTAAAATAGTTTTGCTCATCAAGGTGATAAAATTGTGCTGATTTTTGTGAAATTGGATCGGGTCATATCAACCCGATTTTTTGGAGAAGTGAGAGTGTGTGTGTATGTGATTTCAGTGCTGGAATCCTAGGTTCAAGTCAAGATAGAACATCTGTATGGACTTTGAAAAACTCCATCCAGATGTTGCCATTGGTCAGATTTGAACCCATAACTCCAGCACTACAAAGCAGCAGTGCTAACAGCTGAGCCACCACCATGGCCAGATTTAAACCCAGAACTTCAGAACTGCAAGACAGAAGTACCAGCAACTGAGCCACCATGATTTGTATTCCTTTTCTGAAGGAGAAGACAGAGAAACACAAAAGAGAACGTAAAGTCCGTGTAGATGTTTTCCTTGGAGAGATTTGAACCTAGGACTGCATGGAAACAGTGCTAAAGACTGAACCACCATGCCTATTCTTCCTTCTTCCAATGTATTCTTCCTCCTCCTCCAGTCATGAAGGAGAAGAAAGTGAATGAAAAAATGAACAAGGAGAAGGAGGAAAAAAAGAGAATTAGGAGGAGAAGGGGGAGGGGAGGGAAGAAAGAGATGAAGGAAAATAAGATCATCTTTCCTTCTTCTTAATGTCTTCCTCCGGAAAACAGGAAACAGGAGGAGTAAGAAGGAAGAAGCCTTGCGGCTGAGTGGCTAGTACTGTTGCCTTGTAGTGCTGGGGTTCTAGGTCCACTCTGATTATGGACAACATCTGCATAGAATTTGTATGTTCTTTTTTTGTTTATTATGTTTTTCTCCATCTTCTCCTCCTCTGTAGAAGTGGAAAAAAAGAAGGGTGCTGGCCCTGTTGTTAGCACTGCTACCTTGCAGTGCTATCATTGTAGGTTCACATAAGGGCAACATCAGGATGTTGGTTTTACATTTGCTTTGTGTTTATTCTTGCTGTTCTTCTCCTCCTCTAGAACAGACAGGAAAGGTGCGGTGGCTCAGGTCTTAGCATTGCTGCCTTGCAAGAGCTGTCCAAGAGCAACATCTGGATGTTGTTTTTATGTTCTCTTTGTGTTTATTTTCCCTGCTCATCTCTTCCTCTTTAGCAAAAAGGATAGTTATGGTGGCTCGGTTGTTACCACTACCGCTTTGTAGTCCTGGAGTTGTACGTTCAAATTTGACCAAAGACAACATCTTGATGGACTTTTTCAAAGGTTCCTCCAGCATTATGCAAATCTTAACTAAAGCCAGAGAAAATTTAATGGAGACAGTTACTGCTAAGGGGGATTACGGATTATTAAAATTGAGGACTCCCTTTTTCTCCCTGCCATGTTTACTCAACGTGTTTAATAAAAAGACATAAGTGGTACAACTGTTTGTTATTAGCCTAGTTTGTGCTTGTGAGTTACATAACAAGTGGACTGCATTTTATTATCAATAGATATACAGCCATGAGAAAAACTAAGTACACCCTCTTTGAATTCTACAGTTTTTATGTATTAGGACATAATAAAAAAAAAAACATCTGTTCCTTATATACTACTAAAGTCTGCAGCGCCGTTCACTTTGATGCTCCATGTACAAGACTCGCCTTGCTAACTAGAAGAAACCCAGTTAATCATGCATATTTATTGTGCAGAGAAAGAACACAAGTGGTGGGGAGGTACTGGCATAGGAGGGACTCCCATAAAGATTTTGCATCCACTAATCTCGATCCAACCAAGCAAGCATGGATATTATCATTATAGTTGGAGTAAAAAAAAATACTCAAGGCAAGAATCTGAAAATCTACTGATAAATCTAATAAATGTTTTTGGGAATAAACACTAAAGGGAATGACAGAATCTTTCAACTATGTCTTGCATGTGTGTGGCCTGTTTAACTGACCAGATAACAACTATGAGCAATGGGGTTAATCAAACAGAACATCGGGAAACCCTTGTCTGCAGGAATGTTTTTCAGCTTGATTTAATATATTCCTACTTAATGCTGAATATCTGGGACATCACAAACCTTTGGGCAAATCGTTGATAAATCAGGTGAAAGGAATAGGTTATCTTCATCGGAGAATAGAACATTACATATCCTGGTCCCTAGGTAAAGAATTAACCCTTTCCAATCCAATTTGTATCCTGATTTTCCTAGGGGGCTTACTCTTTTTCTGCTATTATACAACGGCGCTATATGCTGGCTAAAGCCAGTACTGCATGAGGTGACACATTGGATAGGCTCCGACAGCAGAGAGGCTGGCAACATACAGTAAGAGAACCCCGATGGATGTCTTCCAACATCGGAGCTGTACAGCCTTAAATCATAATGTCTTCAGATGTCAGACAGTGGATTGGAAAGGGTTAAAGCCTAAACAGGTTTTCTGTTTTACAAAATCAATTTTCAAATACTCCTGAGCCATTCTG
Source organism: Eleutherodactylus coqui (assembly GCF_035609145.1). NCBI lineage: Eukaryota > Metazoa > Chordata > Amphibia > Anura > Eleutherodactylidae > Eleutherodactylus > Eleutherodactylus coqui. Next base: position 234,524,874 of record NC_089840.1, on the reverse strand, counting down.
ATTTAAGACAGGGATTCCAAAATTGACACTTCCTTCATTAATTACATGTAGTGGAGAGTGGCCACAGAGGCCAAGTTCTTTCTTTGGAGGACCCATCACATCTATTCATTACACAGGCAGCCTATTGATTTCAATGGACAACATGTGATACTTCCTTTTCCCTGTGGGGGTGCTGCAGGAGAACTGAAGATGTGCCAACAGGTTTTCCTGCAGGTTACTGCTGATTACTGGGGGTCCCTGTGATAAGTTTATTGTTGGATGAAACTTCAAAAAAAAAAGGATGGTCCATAGCAGCCAAGCCTATTAACCAGTATTTTTTTTATATATATTAGCCTATAGAGTTAATTACATATCAAGATGCTACAGGACTGACTATGGTGTTAGCAGTGTTGACTTAGAAAAAACGAGTTCGATTTTAATAAGATCTTAACAATTAACATATAAAAAGTATTTCAGTTTTAATGGGTTTGGCAAACACCCATGTACTAAGTTTGGCTCTCCAATGCTGGCAAGTCAGTTGCTGGTTCAGGAATGTCCATTTAACTCCCTTCACGTTTCTTGGCATGGATGTGAACAGACTGCATGAGGTAATCATCATAATGAACAAAGCAGAATCCACTGTGTTCCATTGTCAGGTGAAAATACACAGAAACCTTGGCCTATAATAGTTTTCAACTGCATTACAACCTGAGGACTTTGATGTCAAGTCTCTGATTGGTGTTACCTGCCACCCCCAAAAGGGTGCTCATTGTTTTGCTTCAATTTTCTACTAGTAGATTTACAGTACATTTTTCTTTGGTAAATATATTGAATACTATGCTGTTCGGGCCCATCGTCATATTTATGATGCCCCTTGAAGCCTACTTTCTCCCATTTAAATGTGTTTGGCCAAGTTGCACTCTGCATCACTCGTTTATCAATACCCGGTGAAGTCAACCACCTTGCATATTCATCAATAGATCGTGCATGGAGTACAGTTTCGTAGGATGAAGATGGGACATTTTGACCTAATTCAACCAGTAGTATTTTCCACTACCAATGCCAATACTGTTCACAGTATCGTAATTCTTGTTCATGTGTTCTGCTGCACATGCATTTGCTTTCCCGACTGATCTATGAAGTCATCGGCTTCATTAGAGTCCCAAGGGGAAAAAATCTTAAAAGGCTGTTATGCTGCTGGGGTCCCCCAAAAATCAACTGTTATCTGTAGAGAACCTTACAGCAGGTACTTAAAGTGCTTTTCGAGTACACCTATAGGGCAGGGAATAGGCTTAAATAAACTTTGCCATACTTGAACATTAGACATCGGACCACTGTGATCCTGGAACTTCTGCAGTGGTCAAATGCTATTCATCATTCATTCGATTGCTGAAGCCACTCAGTGGCCTCAGCAATGATACTGCAATCTATGGTATGTGAGTACGGAGGCGCCAGGGGCGTAACTAAAGGCTCAGGGGCCCTGATGCAAAAGATGAGCTGCCCCCCCCCCCCTCTATCTGTACCTGTACCCATACCTAAACCATGCTGCACAGAGACATAACTTGAAGCTCCTTGGCCCCAATGCAAAACCTGTAACAGGGCCCCCAACTATAATGTTTTATTTATAGTACTGGGCTCCCCATATGGAGAAGAGTGACCTTATGGGCCCCCCAAGGCTCCTGGGCCCGGGTGCAACCGCATCCCCTGCACCCTCTATAGTTACGCCCCTGCGGAGGCCAGTGATTGGTGCAGCAGTCATGTGAATGACGAATAGCAAGTGACTGCTGCAAGTTCTCCCATGACCTGGAGTGGCAGAAACCAGAGCGACTATGCTGGAGTAGGTAGACTCCTAATGGGTGAATGCTGCATAGCTTATTATTTCATCCCATTCACCCTGCCCTCAAGCAGTCTTTTAAAAGTCCTGGAAAAGTCTTTGAACTCCCCCGCAGCGCCACTATAGGGAAAATGAAGCATTATACAGTGCTTATTAAAATCAATGAGCACCTTGTGTGATGCATGGACATGCCGGGTCCTCCAAAGATAGAGGTGCTCTTTATAGCCAATATCTATGCTAATTACAAGCTTCCATGAGAGTTATAATTATTGACCTGCACCATTCGAATTTATTACTAAATATGTGCCAATGATTGGTGATCAGCCATGGAAAAAACAGTTACAGTTAGTTCAGTTTACATTTACTCACTCATGTTCCAGCGCTTACCAGAACATTAGTCACATCCGAGCAGCAAGTAAATACTTCAGTAAGTTTCCCTTATGACAAGTTACCGTAAATGGGGCACGTGAAAATACAAGGTTTACTCAAACTACATTAAGTCATTTTTTCTTTTAAGACACAGAACTTTAATGTAACAGATTTGGTTAAGAACGTCTACAAAGAAAAATGAATTCCCCATAGGTGAAGTGCAAGAAGTGGAACCAATTGGGTTTGGAATGACGTAATGCCAGTAAGTTGGAAGGAAAATGACCTGTGTGACGGTGTTAAAGTTCATCTGACATGCATTTCTCTTGTGGTAAGCCAGTATACCTGGATCATGTACAAAAATATCATGCTAATTATACATGAAATAATATTTACAGACTTTTATGCATATACTATCATAGTTATCTTGTGTCTGGGCTGAACTCATTTGTAGCAAGCATGCTTCAAGATGACAGATCATAACAATTACATCACACAGAAAAAATGGCTTCCATTAGTTAGGAGAAACTAAACAAAGAACTTGCAGACATTTGTCATTGTCCAAAAACAGTCTACTGTTAGGCCTTAGTCAGACGGGCGTTTTTTCGCACGATTTGCGGATCGCATGACGGATGCGCATCCGCAAATCGCGTGACCGGTGCACGCAAGTCGCCCGCAAATCGCCCGAAAATCTGCTCCTAGCCGCGTTTCATTAGAAACGGTCCGGAGCTGTCCAGCGCATTGCATTCAATGGAGACGGCAATAGAGCCGGCTCCATTTAAAGCAATGCGCTGCGGGCGAGCCCGGGATGAATTGTCGGGAAGGGCTTAAATATATAAGCCCTTCCCTGCAATTCATCCTAAAATGTGTAAAAATAAAAAATATATATGTACTCACCTTTTCCCGGTAGCCGGAGCTCCGCGCGGCCGTCCTGCAGTGGGTGTGAAGGGGGTGTGAGTCAGACCTGCCCCCTGATTGGCTCAGTGCTGAGCCAATCAGAGGCATGTCTCACTCACACCCATTCATGAATTCATGAATGGATGTGAGTCAGACCTGCCCCTGATTGGCTCAGCGCTGAGAGGCAGCAGTCACTCACCCATTCATGAATGGGTGTGTGAGTGAAACCTGCCTCTGATTGGTCAGGGCTGTGACCAATCAGAGGCAGATCATTCAGCAGGCGGGGATTTTAAAGCCCCGCCGGCTGAATAGTGCCGAGAAGCAGTTCAGGAGAACTGACAGCGGCCGCGGCTGGACTCCGGCTGCAGCGGAAAGGTGAGTATACAAGTTTTTTTTATTTTAACACATTTTAGGATGAATTGCAGGGAAGGGCTTATATATTTAAGCCCTTCCCGACAATTCACCCCGCGCACGCCGGCAGCCCATTGCTTTCAATGGAGCGGCTGTATTGCCGGCTCCATTGAATTCAATGGGCAAACATCGTTCTTCTCTGTCACAGCTGTAACAGCTGTGGCAGAGAAGAATGATTTGTCTTCTATATGTTCTCAATGGGGTCGGCGCTGCTGCCGCCGGCCCCATTGAGCGCATATAGAGAAGAGAACAGGAATCGCAGATCGCAGATAGGTGCGATCTGCGATTTTTTGTTCTATAATTTATCGGACGAGCGCATAAAAAGCGCTCATGTGTCCGATACCATTGCAAAGCAATGGTTTTATAAAATTGCCGGACGCATGCGAAAATCGTGGCTAAAAACGCCCGTCTGACTAAGGCCTTAGAGCAAAATAGGCTGAAAGATTGTTGGTGTCGGAAATGTCTGTAGGCAGTACCGTTTCTCCTTCTGGAGAGAGCTAAATTGCTGTAGGGAGTCATAAGCCATACAAGGGTTCCCTGGGAAAGAGGTATGCAAATAAGCTCTCCTTCTTTAATGAAGGAAAACCATCTCCCTTGTGGCACCTATTAGAGGTAGCTACCCTATACATCAATGTCTAAGGTTGCCATTATACCAGCGTTTCTCCCCTGTAAAATATAGGAGGAGCTATGCTGATGGCGGCTGGCACCTGAACGTCTCAGCTCAAGTACTATGATGAGTGCAGGTGCCAGCTGCAATTAGGGTTTCTTCGCCTGCGTTTTGCAGGGGAGAAACACTGTAGTGTATAAGCAACCCAACTCTTGAACATGACTAGGTCATGTATAAGCAACCAGCTCTTAAACATGACTATATAAGGATATAAGCCAAACCAGAGTCTTCACCATAAGGAAAAGACACTAATCTACAGACAGCTGTGTTGGGTTTTTTCCCTCTCTTCATTGCAGAGCAAGGTTATGGCTGGTTGGGTGAAAAGCCTTTGATGAAAATCAGGAGGGGTACCGTTTCTCCTTAAAGTAACCTCCGGACCTGGATGAAGAAAAAAGATGGCTGCACTGCTTCTCCAGCTACCTGATGCACATTGTGTATTAGTATGCATTGGTAGTCTTAGACATCACATGCCGCTCTGACTGGCAGCACTGCTCATGTGGGCAGCACTGGTTAATCAAAGTAGATGTAGTGTCTTATACTAATGATGTGTACTAATTTAGAGCGTGCATTGAGTAATTAGAAAAGCTGGTTGTTTTTCCAGGCCTGGAGGGTTGCTTTAAGGAAAGTGCAAAGTTGGTGTAGGGAATCCTATAGGTATGCCAATTAGTTCTCCTGTAGGAAGAAAGAAAATTGTCCCTCTAGTGCCACCTATTGGAAGGTAGCTACACTATAAAAGTCAATATCCAACCCATTTATATGCCAGGCAACATGACGAAGGCTTGGCACTTTAATGATGGATGCACACGGTGGAACTCTTTGCACTAGGTCTATACAGCTCCCACAGTGCAGAGGCAAATAACAATCTGTGCATTGCCGTACAGACGCCATCACACTCCATATGTACAGAGGAATGCTTCGAGGAGAGGATATCTTCATACATGGGGAGTCTGATGGAGGAGGTCACTGTGAACGGCAATTTCAGGGGGGTTATTAATGGATGTATCCAACATTGCAGTGCATGAGTAAATGAGGCTTTTACTTGTAGTTCGAACAAAATGTTGCCTCGTCCTGAAATAGGGCTTTTTAAACTCTAAAATTGGTTTTGCAATAGTGTAAAACGGATGCATTTTTAGGGTCGGTGTTACAAAAACAGGACCCTTGGCGGTTCCACTAAACCAAACATCGTTCACCATGGGACCCTATGATGATCTAAGTTCATGTAGAACCACAAACCCTAAAAAGCAGCTGTATTACAGGCGTGTGAAAGCGGTCTTATGCTGTATTTACACATGGACAGCATCCAAGTATACACTATTTGATGCAAATGCTCTTTAACTATCTCAGCCTCCACTGGGAAACTCGTATTTGTGTTTAGGGACTTGTTGCTTCTGTTAAAAGAATTAATTTGAGGAATCAGCTTCTGAGTAGGATGCATGAGAGTTGTAGTACAGTAAACTTCGTAAGAAGAAAAGTTGCCTAACCTAGCTTCATATTACCCAAAAGAGCTTAAGACCAGCTGTGCTGAGCTGTTAGAACAGCGGGGAGGGAAAAAAATGAATCCAGCTCCAAGTCTTGGAGCAGAAACTGAAATGCCCAACCCTACGACAGACCTCATAGTTGGGTTGAAAAAACTATTTCTATCCATTGAGCCCATAAAACTCTTTGTGCGCCAGGCTTTCCTAGAACTCTGATACAACGGTATATTCCAATCTGTAGCCTGCTGTGACACCTTTCAGTATTTTCCTTGAAAGGGGTTGGCGAGTATAGGACCATTAGAAATGTCTGTTAAGTTTACACGATTCTTTTATGGAACAAATAATTAATACTTCTGGCCGATGCCAAAGTTCTGCCGTATGCAGAAGATTCTCAATAAGAGGCCAGCCGAAAAGAAAAAAAAATCCCCAAACTCTCAAATATCACCATTTTATTTGCAGTACCTTGTCTGATAGTGATTATGGCCGGTAACTGACTGCCAAAAATGACTGGAACCGCTTATTTTCTGTATGGCTCAGGGAAAACTACTGCCTCAGCATGCTAATAATACTGTCCTCATTTGACACAACACGCACTATATATTATTAAGCTTTCTCAATGTTTTTCTGCAAATTCACCCCCCTCGAAAATAATTAATCTCAGACGGTACATGTGGATTACGAAATCAAATACAGCTCCCCATTCCAAAAAAGTGGGCAGCTTATTGTGCCTCACTAAGTAGAGAGACAGCACTGACAAGAGAGAGACAGAGAGTAGAACAGAAGGCAGATAATAAGTCGTACAATGGCTTTCCCTAAATGCATAATATATATATATATATATATATATACACACACATGAATTTTCCCATTTCTATGTCAATGCATACAGAATTTCCAGACAACGCAAACAGTAAACATTACAAAGTTATGATATGTCTTGGCACGGAAACAAAGTAACGATTAAAGACACCGATCCCTTTAAAGAGAAGTTGCAGATATAGAGAAGAATCTGACCATTCATCATGCTCAACAACATTGAAGTATTTAGCTGTCGGCCAAACGACTGTTCGGCCAAAAGCTATGTTGCCCGACACCCCATACACATGCTTGCTCAACTTGGCCAAGCGTGTATGTGCTCTTGATGTAGAGAGGAGCTGAAGCTGCTTCCAGAGACCTCTGGTAGTGTCTAATCACCCCATAGACATATAGTCAGTTGAAATCCAGCTGTCTGCTCTTGATCTTTTCCAACATCTGTCCTCAAGGAAAAATTGGGAGGTGCCCATAAACATTAGATGATCAGTTAGCCTTGCAGAAATAGGCAACTTTGGCCAATCTAGATCTAATGTGTATGGCCACCCTTACATGACAAATGGCCACAAGTTTGGGAAAGTAACTCCTTTAGCAAGGATATAGTTGGGGTGGGGCTGACGGACATGTGCCCAGGGTGTTGGATGCCAGGGAGGGCACCAATAAGCCGGTTTGTCTATATAGAACTCTAAGGCAGTGGATTTTTGTCCTGGTTGCAAGAAATAGCTAACTACAACTCTGCCTTTACTGAGGCTAAAGAGAATAATCAATGGAGAATTATAGATGTCGAGGAATAGTGGACAGTTGGTATCTTTACCAGTTGCTAGATGGAACCCTACTCCTGTGATTGGTTGCAGTAAAGACGAGTTGTATGCAGCTCTATGGCCATCCACAGAAGTCCCAGCAGGTAGACCTTCACCCAATCTAATCTTTATGGTCTATGAAGTTTAAAGAAATGTTTTGGCCTATGGAACACCATGAAGAAACTGCTATTCCTTATTATCCATATTGCTCACTTTGACATCCTCTCATCAATTCACAAATACGGCGACCGCTTCCACAATGGCCCTAGACCGAGAATTCTTTAAAAGCAGCTTATCTTCCTTGAGTGACGTCTATTTCAAGCACAGGAAGAACTGCAATGAGATGATTACAATCTCCAGGTTTTTGCCTTGAAGCAAGGTAATATAGTATAGCTGACGGATGTACATTTAAGCCCTGGTCTGTGTATTCAGCTGCGCTCTTCAATTTAGATTCAACTTCAAGGTAGACTTATTTGATCTGGTTATTTAGGTCATAAAATCCAAAGTGCATGTTTATTAGCAAATGCATTCGTTTTTTCCTATACATTTTCCTCCAAGGTTTACTAATAGGCTTTTAGGTTTTAGCGTCTACAGAGCAGAACTACTCCACTCGTCATGCTCAAGTCCATAAAATACAGTAACTTGGAAATCTCGCAGTTGTGTTATGATCGTTCTGACCATATCGGATTAGTGCTTCCTAAACAATAATTCCCAGTACACTCTCCAATGTATTCCTATAATAAGTTGGGACCAAGACCTATTCTGTACTCTGTTTCCTAACCTGAGAATGCCTGTTCAACAGATGTGAGTCCATATTTGCTTAGTGATTGCAGAAAATACCTTCCAGCTATCTGTAGTTCCAGATGAGATAGTCACGTGAAGAATAAAGCCTGTGTTGCAATAATTTACCCTCTAGAGCCATTGCCTTCTTCCTAGCACCAGTGGGAAACGCAGCCGGCTCCAGGATTATTAGCGGTAGACTTAATGCATCCAACAGTCAGCAAGGGACATCTGTTTTTAGGATTAGCCAAACTTTATTAACATCAGTAAAAGAGCTAAATAAAAAGGGCCTTATAGAATTGTCTCCATGAGCGTTGTGTAATAGTGTCAGGAAAGCATCCCTATTAACTGTACAAATGATACATCTTTCCTGCAGTAGATACCGCTCACATAAAAGCATCTTACTCCTTACTGCCAAGTAACTGTGCTGGATTTTTCTTATACTCTTAATATCTCCTGATGTCTTTGCAATGGACCCATGTCCGCACCTTCCCCTTTAGAGATTTTTATATACACTTCCAGATAGATCTACAATTACTTCTCGGTTGTAATGGGAAAAGAGAACATATGCGTACTATAAATAAAACATTCCCTACTCATTGTCTATTGTAACTCTTTTCTATTGTTTCCGCATGTTGAGTCTATAGAAGCCTTCTGCATGTAGAACCTGAGGGCATTGGAAAGGGAGCCCTACTGGGTATTAGTGTATCTTGATGCCACCGGAAGCTAGGGGTTTGACAGGAGAAATGCCCTAGTCACACCCCTGGCTCCCGATTGGGTCAAGGTTTTAAGGTCCTAGCAGCGTGAATATAAATGTAAGGTGTAGCTGCAGGTTTAGGATGATACTTATTTGTCCAGTTAGCGTTCCTGATTGGAACTTACCACTCCCTCACTGTCTGCCGCAGTTGCTGTGTGCTTCGACATGCTTGCAGTGCAGAGAGGCCATACGCAGCTTCTCCCTGTCTCTTCTGGGTGCTGTTGTGTCAGTGCTCCCGGTTGCCTAGGTGAGACTTATGGTACATGCTACCCTACAGCCTTCCCCAGAGGGTCCCTGTCCCCCTTCCTCAGTGTAACCCACTGCGGCCGTCGCTCCCTCACTGTCACCCCGCTGTCACTGTGTGCTCCAATGTGCTGGCACTGCACTGAGGCCATACGCCGCCTCTCGGTGTCTCTTCTGGCCGCTGTAGGCTCCCTACTCCCGGGCGGTGAGGTGACACCAACAAGGGGGGGGGGGGGGGCGCGGCCAGCTACTGTAAATGGCAAGCCGAGGTGAAAATCACATGGCTGTGCTGCGTGCCGCTGCTGTTAAGTGGATTGCTAGAAGAAAGTAACAGGGTGGGAGGCAGTTGCACGGCGCTGTAGAATGCCTGCTGCAGACCCCAGTCTCCGCTTCCCTTCCACATGGGCCTGCACAGCTGCAGCAGGGTCCGCTATCTACATTGTAAATTTTAACTTTAGTGGTCTGCGAGGACCTTCAGCTGAAGAACCTCTGCAGTCAATCACATACAGGGGGGCATCACCCCCCTGTCAATCTTGACTCCACCAGGACTTCCTGGTGGCGTCAAGATACACTAATACCACCCTACTGTATCTCTTTAGGATGGAGCCAAGGGCAGACTCACCCATCAGAGAGCTATTGAATCCTCTAGAGCAGTGGTTCCAAAGCTTTTTAATATTGGGGAACCCCCTGGAAAAAAGTATCTCTGGAGCCCTACCAATTTAGTGTCAATACATGGTGAAAAATGTGGATTTGCCATGAATTCTAAAATTAATACAGACCCCATACAGCTAAATTAATTCAGACCCTAGATGTAAGACCCCACAATAAATTCAAATTCCAGAGCCCTAAATTAAGCAGACCCTATATTAATTTAGACCCCCCCACCAATAACTGTAATCACATTCAGAGCTTCACCATGCTTTCACCCAGCAGTAATCACATACACAGCTTCACTATTCCCCCCTGCCTCATAGGATAATCACATCCAGAAAACTAATCATACCTACACCGATTGAGGCCATAGGAAGATGACAGCACTGACAGCAAGACTACTACATAAAAGCCATACTGTACTACCAGAGGCGTAACTAGGAGCCATTGGGCACCAATGCAAAATCTGTAACAGGGCCCCCAAACTACCATGTGCCATTTATAATACTGGGTCCCCTAAGGTTCCTGGGCCCGGTAGTGAGTGCTACCTCTTCACTCCCAATAGTTACACCCCTCTCTCCTACTCATCACTGGTGGGCATTGTCAGGAACAGTACAGACGTACTTAGAATATGCTAGACACAGATAGAATTTTTTCTTTGATCCTCCAAAAAAAGCACTGGAGTGTCCCTGCACCCCTTGTGACTTCTTATGACACTCCAGTTGGGAATCACTACTCTAGAGGGCCCAGGCTGTGACACAATAATGGGCCCCAGAGATCTAACAGAAGCCAATCACTTGCTACTAGAGATGAGTGAGCATACTCGCTAAGGCAAACTACTCGGGCGAGTCTTGTCCTTAGCAAGTACCTGCCCACTTGTCTCTAAAGATTTGGGTGCCGGCGGGGGGCGGGGAGCGGTGGGGGAGAGTGGGTATGAGCTATTTGGGGCAACTTTGTACTTACAATTTATAAACTCATGCAAAATCCAGACCTTATTAAAATTCCTTTAGTTCTATTTCCCCTTTCCTCCTCTATATACATTTACAGATAGTGAGATTAGATAGGTTAATAGTCAATACAGTAGAGAACAGATAGACCAATTTACTAATTAGATTTAAATAACCAGCAGGGTTGTTAATCCAGGGATCTTGTAGTCAGGTGGGAACTTTCAAAATGTTGATCCAGGGATTATTCTGACCGCCATTATGGAATTGGGAAGGATTTTTTTCCCCCTAAATGGGTAATTCGCTTCTGTCTCATTGGGTGTATTTTGCCTTCCTCTGGATCAACAAGTGTATGTGGGGGGTGTGGGGGAATCAGGCTGAGCTAGATAGACATTGTCTCCTTTTGGCCTAACATACTATGTTACTAATGTAGGGGTCTATTTTTTTATAATTTTTTCTGCACATTAGTTGTGTAGAATCAGCTGATAGTAAAGGGGCAGCCAAATATTCTTGAAATGTGGATTTCAACATGCCAGGTCCTTTGTTCCACTTGGTGATAAGTAATATCAGAGGGTTTGGCAGCAACGTATCTCCATATGGGTCAATATACATGTTTATACGGGAGTGGATAGAGATACTGTAGCAGCTGTAATGCTCATTTGGCTGAAATAGGTGGAGAGAGAAGTGGCGCAAACCCACAATGAAGACTGAAGGCCTGGGAAGATACCCAGGTCTTAAAGTGCCTAAATTGGATATGGTAGATAACAGGAGGTGCTGCCACCCAGATTAACCCACCGATGGTGGGAGGGTAGTATATGCTTAAAGAAAAATCTGTTGTGTAGGCACAACTCTCCAGAGGTTCCAATAAAGGTAGCAGAACAATCGGATGAATATCCCACTTCTCGTTTTATTTAGAATGTTACAATTAAAATCCAGCTAATAAACGCGTTTCGGGGTGAACCCCTTCATCAGGAGTGCTGGGATGACTTCACTCTCAGGGAAGGGAACTCATAACCCTAAGTACTGGGTAATAGAGTCATGAGCTGGAGCACAGTGGATGTCCAAGGGAGAAGTTTCATATTAAACTTGCATATTAATAAATCTCTATGCGCAAGACACACACTGGCCTGATATGAACTTTCTGGTGATCGCTGAAGTTTGGAGTCTTGTGTCTTTAAGTGGCTGTAAGGTCGCGGTCCTTAGTACGTTTTTGTATTTTTTTTTCTCTCAATCTTTCATTTACTTATCCAAAGAACAAGTCCTCTGGAGAGCAAAAGTTCAGACGTTGTCTAACTGTACGAGCCGGAGTGTTTATTCTCCTCATGGACAACCCTTGGCAAATGTCTGGCATTCTTATGCCCCTTTTAGATGGGATGATTCTTGTTTGAATGAGCGAGTGACGTCCCTGCTAACTCATTCGCACTCATTCAGCCTGTTTAGGCAGGCAGATCATCGTTGGGACGCAACGATTTTTGGCGGATTTTCATCTCCATTTTTCAAAAGCCATCAATCACTCTTTTACTTTTCCGTCGACGCGGCCTTATAAGGGCTTGTTTTTTGCGTGGCGAACTGTAGTTTTTGATGGTGCCATTTTTGGGTACATAGACTATATTGTAAAATTTTTATTACTTTTTTTTAATGATAAAAGGGAGAGAAAGCGCATCAATTCTGCCATAGATTTTTTTTTTTACAGTATTAATCATGCAGCATAAATGACACAATCCATTTTTTCTGCGGGCCGGTATGGTTACAATGATACCAAAATTCTTATATTTTTTTTAGGTTTTTCCACTTTTCTGCAATAAAAATCCTTTTTTTTGGAAATTTTTTTTTCTCTATCGCTGAATTCAAAGTCCTATAACTTTTTTATTTTTCTATGTACGGAGCTCTGTGGTGGCTTATTTTTTGTAAGACGAGCTGTAGTTTTTATTGGTGCCATTTTGGGGAATATACGGCTTTTTTGATCACTTTTATTGCATTTTTTGGGAGGCAAAATGCTAAAAATTACCATTTTGCCTCTGTTTTTTTACGTTTTTTTTACGCTTTTTGTCGTGCAGAATAAAAAGTTATTGTACACGTCGTTACGGACGTGTCGATACCAAATTTGTGCCATTTTTATTTCTTTTTGCCTTTTTATGCTAATATGAGAAAAAGCATAAAAAAGGGTTTTTTTTACATTTTTGTTTTTTTTTACATTTTAATAATTTTTTATTTACACCATATATGTCCCTCTGGGGGACTTAAAGCACAGCACTGATGATCGCTGTGATAAGGCATGGCAGGACTTCTGTCCTGCCATGCCTTATCGCTTATACAGTGATCATAGGCTCTGGCAACACAGGATGCCGGTATCTGGCGTCCTGTTGCCATGGCAACAGGCCGGGCTCTCTGCGATTATATCGTGAGAACCCAGCAACTTCACAGAGAGAGCATTTAAACCAAATGATTTTCGTTCATTTTCACTCGTTTTAACGATTTTTTGAAGGATAATCGTTACATGTAAATGCGGAATTAGTACCATAAGGACTAAAAGCGAAGTCATTTATTCCTGCTAGAAAGAAAAATACAAAAAGTCCAACATATAGAGTGAACATAAAACGTGTTTACTGTGGAGACTCAATAGCGCGTCATACAGAAATTTCCAGACAATACAGAATTCATGACAATGTCTCATCAGATTTTCATGTTTGAACAGATTCTACTTAACAATAGTCACGGTAATTAGTCTGATTATGAGTAATTGGCGTGCTTGCCTTTTGCTGACTTGACGAACTGACATTCTCTGCAACATAAGCACATTCTAAAAAAACATGTGAAAGTGGCCACAATGTAAGCAAATGCAGGAGAAGCTCCCCTACTGCCCAATGCAGGGACTGCGGAATATGCCGCCCCCTACCATCAGGCCCTGAAGTTCAGCATCTGTTCTAGAGTGTATGCTGATTAGTAGGTTACTAGTAATTATTAGGAAATTATATAGTACCAGTGTTTATGGTGGTGCAATGATAGCTCTGCTACATGCACATCACGCACACAGCTCTGTTACATGCACGTCACACACACAGCTCTGCTGCATGTACATGACATACAGCTCTGCTACATACATTCTTCATACAACAGGGATCAAAAGCAGCACTGCAGAGTCCTGCACACACTGATCACCCCCTGGTCATGTGACCCTGGACTCCTCCCACACAGGTGACTGATCACATGATGGTGACATCATCATAGGTCCTGTAAGCACAGAGCTGCTGTAGGTGTTCGTTAGTATTCCATCCCCTACAAAGCCCTGCGGCCTCAGTTGCTATGGAAAGAAATACTAACGAACACGCTCAGCAGCTGTGTGCTTACAGGACCTGTGATGATGTCCCTGTCATGTGATCAGGGGAGAGGAATGTAATTCACTCAGGAAACCCATCACAGTCATATGATCAGGGGCGAAGCATGATTGTGATGTCATCAGAGGTCCTTCATCCGGAGTGAGTGAGCTACATGCTCCGCCCCTGATCACATGACGGTGATTTCATCACAGGTCCCTCATCCTGAGTGAGTTATGCATCCCCTACAAACCCCTGTGGTCTCAGCTGCTATGGAATAGGACCTTTGATTATATCATCGTCATGTGATCAGGGGAGGAGCATGTAGCTCACTCACTACGGATGGTAGCACAAACCCTTATTGAGAAGATTCTGATTTGGCTTCTAACTTTAGTCATGTCTTAAGGCCTGCGAGTTGGTCAGATATTGAGTTATAAGGTAGCACTGGAGAGAGACGGCTTTCCTTCTTCCTAGAGGAGAGTTCCTTTACATACCATTTTTCCCAGGGAGCATTGCCTGGGCTATAAGACTTCCAACGTCAATCTGGCTGTTCCACAAGGACTAGTTGTCGACATAAAAGGCGGCAAAGAAGACAGAATCCAGAGTAAACAGTTTACAGAAACGGTTTCTTCGGCAGCAATAGCCAAATATTTTATAAAGACCGGATTGTTTTCTGCCGTTCCTTATTCAGCAATATTTCCATTAAGAAAACCGTACAGTATTGTGCTTTACAAGATGAATTACCAGGGGAAAGGGAGGATGCCCAAGTACAATGGGGTCTTCAATGACTCCAGGCAAAACACAGTCATGTTCTCAACTTCCAAAAAGTAGTGTTATAACTGGCAGTTCTAAATCTGTTTATTGATGCTATAGTAATGAGCATGTTGTGCATTCAGGATGGTAGAACTTGTGTGAGCCAATTTTCCAGGGCACAGGAAGGGAGGACTGGTGGGTGGTGTTAAGTAATTATTGGCAAACGCCACCATAAATGTTAGAGGATGGTAACGGACAGTGAGGACTTCATAACTCATAATTCAAGTCGGAGCTTACAAAATCGACACTATTAAAAATATGGCGGACTTAAAGCCAAAGGAACTGAGTCAACTGGTCGAAAAAAAAAATTACAGTTGTAGTCAACAGGAGCCTTAAAAGAAATATGCAAGAAGGACAGCTTCACCGGCATCAGCAGGGAAAGGTTTACATCATATGAGCTATATGAAAAGGGTAGTCTCATCTACTAAAGTGATGGCATGTCAATACTATGGGATTACTTTGTAATCAGTAGGGGTCTGACCTTTTGGACCCTCCTTCACATTAATGGGGTGGAATCGCTCTTCACCCGCACAGTGCCTGCACCGGTCAACTGTTGTGCAGAGGAACTACATCATACCTTCATTCAAGTGAAGGGTCCAATCATTATGTCATCATTTTATAAGATATAACGAAAAAAGTTTAGTACGGTGTTAGCCAGTAGAGCAAAGTATGATTGTTCTCAGCAAGAGAAACCAAGTAATCTTGTAGATATGATACCCTTTAATGGCTAACAAAAATGCATGATGTTATAGCGAGCTTTCAAACCTACTCAGGGTTCTTCTTCAGGCCTGCTGTAAATGTGGACAGTGCTGGAAGCAGATAGTACTGTTTGTATTGCAGCGACCCAGGTTGGTACTGGACATTAGCTTAGCTATAGGGGTCGCAACTGTGCCCCGATGCAGAAGGGCGAGAGGCCCCCTTTGCCACAAGGGAATTGATGCGGTTCCTACCCCCCATACCCGAACGGTGTATTGACAGGGACCGCTGGCAAGCAGTGAAGAGGAAACCTGATCGCTGTTGCCCACTGTACATTTTCCAAATCCTTCACCTGTCTTCTGCTCTTAGTACTGAAGCTCTTGTAAAGCACCAGGAGAAGTATATACTCTGTACAGCAGCATCATTTCAACAATGAAGTTTCCCCTTCCCTGCATGCCGGAGGTCCAGAGCAGCACAAGGTTTGGTTTGTGGCTGGGTATTACTACATAATTTCTTATCAGTGTGCACAGTCAGTGGTGGTATCCATTGCGGATACTGGCACAGAGTGAAAAAGAAAACTGGCTACCTGAAATGGAAATCCTTTACAGGGGGTCTTTTAGTTTTGAGGTGCCACTATGACACCTATAGGGCTACAGAGGGGACTATTACTTTGCCGAGGCTCAGAGGGGACTTTGCTACTTTGAGAGGTCTCAATTACTTTGTGTAGGCACAGAGGCAGCTTTATTATTTTGACAGGCAGAGAGGAGGTATTATTTTTTAGTGACACAAAGTGGGCATTATTACCTTCCAGGAGGGCACAAAGGGGAATTATTACTGTGTAGTGGTTACAAAGGAGTGTACTATTAGGGTGGGTTACAACATAGGCATTGTTTCTTATTGCCACTATGGGGGAATTATTACTGTGAGGGGGCACTATTTCTTTGTGAAGCACAAAAGGATGCGGTGGTACTATATAGGGTACAAAGGCAGGCCCCATTACTATGTGGGATACTGAGAGTTTAATTGGGGTAGAAGCAGGATTTTAAGTGCAGAGATGAATTGTGACTGGACCCAGATAAAAAAGAAAGGTGAACGAATTCTAGTCAGATGAGACGTCACCTGTAATGACTGGAGGTAACTGAACTGTAATCACTATCACTGCGTAGAGCTAATATTTGACTATTATATGACAATAGCATTATTTACAAGTATATGTACTCTTATAAATTAGACAAAAAATGTCTCTGCATGAACAAAGTGTTATTTGCTTATAGCTCTGTCCATACTGACAGCGGGCTGGGTGATCAACTGATCAGCGGGAATCCTGAGCAACACCTTTAAGTATCTCATTTAATTGATAATAATTGGTGAATCATACATATGTACTTGGGTTGAGGACACACATACCGTGTTTCCCCCAAAATAAGACAGGGTCTTATATTTATTTTTGCTCCAAAATATTTCTTTTTTACATGTATATCTGCCTGGACACCATTTAAAAATCATGCTAGGGCTTATTTTCAGGGTAGGTCTTATTTTCAGGGAAACGGGGTAGAGGCAGCCAAGTGCAGTCGCAAATCATGCCCACACGTGGTGACAAATGGCCGCGAAAGTTTGCCGCGATACCTGCAAAATCATGTGACCATTCGCCACCGCATCTGACCATGGTTTATGGCTGCTACTATGTGTGTCCTAAGCAGTTGAGCTAAGCAGTTGAGTTTTGTAAACACGTTTCCCAATCTTGATCAATAAGGCTGGAGTGTGACCCTGTCATTAAACAAAGTGTGTTCACCCAACTTTCTAAGAAATTTAGAAAAAAGGGAACAAAAAGAAAGATGTTCCTAATTTGTTGTCTCCTGTTTGGATCAGACTGAAAATATGCAATCCGACACGTGACTATTGCAAAATACTGGCATGCAGGTTATTATTCCGATTCAGTATGTCAACAGAATCCTCCGACTTCCAAACAAAAAAACCCAAAAACATTCACGTTCAAACAAGTAAAGCTCTTCATTATATACAAGGCCAGTCAAAACAATCCACGGGTCATCGCTGTGTCTCTTAGTTCTGCTGACTGGATTAAGCACAGCAGCACAGTGTAGATCTATATAAGTAACATAAATCTACTAATAATACAACAAAGCCTTTTCTGCTATTAAGGACTGTGCTATTTGGATCGGCCAACCAATTAACGACATAGAGTACAATGAACTTTTCTAAGCAAGACGCTAGCAAATAAACCAAGAAATACAAAACTTATAGGACTTTGGGCACTTGGGTCACTTTTCTATAGAGTGTTCCCAGATCTGAAATGAACGCCATTATGTCACAATTACACCACAAAGTATAAAGAAGATATACATGAACACTTGAAAGATCTCTCATTCTAGGGGTCAATTCCAATGCCCCTCTAAGGCTAGTTTCAGATGTTTAGAAGAAAATGTAGCTGTAATTTAGCATCTGTAGTGTGTCCAAAAGGCCCAAACCTACCGTGGTTCTACTTTACCAAGCTTAGATTTCCCAATTTAGGCCTCATGTCCACGGGCAAAATAAGAATTAAAATCCGCAGCGGATTTTAACTCTTCTCCTGCCCGCGGATCCGCATCCCATAGGGATGCATTGACCACCCGCGGGTAGATAAATACCCGCGGATGGTCAATAAAAGTGATTTTAAAAAAAATGGAGCATGAAAAAATCTGGACCATGCTCCATTTTCGTGTGGGTCTCCCGCGGGGACGGCTCCCGCGGGCTTCTATTGAAGCCTATGGAAGCCGTCCGGATCCGCGGGAGACAAAAATGGGAATTACTCACCTGCTCCGGATCTTCCCTTCGCCGCGTCTTCTTCTCTCCGTCGGCATATTAGCACTTTCTGCTTGGTTAAGCAGCGCTGCTGATTAGAGCCACCTGATTGGCTCTTCAGCACCAAGTGACTACAATCAGCGTGCACGCTGCGTAGTCACGTGGTGCCGAAGAGCCAATCAGGTGGCTCTAATCAGCAGTGCTGCTTAACCTAAGCAGAAAGTGCTAATATGCTCTCCGTCGCGGCTGGATCTTTTTTTCTTCGGGCCGGCGCATGCGCGGGGTACGCAACCAACGTGCCCTGCGCATTCGCCGGGTCGAAGAAAGAAGATCCGGCCGCGACGGAGAGAAGATGAAGCAGCGGCGAAGAGAAGATCCGGAGCGGGCGAGAGGTGAGTAAATTCTTATTTTTATGCCTCATGTCCGCGGGGCAGGAGGGACCCGCTACGGATTCTACATGGAGAATCCGTAGCGGGCCTGATTTTCCCCGTGGACATGAGGCCTTAGTAGACCGTTGGGACATCTAGGTACTGTAATGCGGTTATAATATAAACATTAAAATTTAACCATTTTACAGCTGTCTGTTAGTGGTCTTATACCCATAATGTCTCTGCTGCTTGCAAATTGCTCGTTGTTAAAGGGGTTGTCCCGCGAAACAAAGTTGGGGTATACACTTCTGTATGGCCATATTAATGCACTTTGTAATGTACATTGTGCATTAATTATGAGCCATACAGAAGTTATTCACTTACCTGTTCCGTTGCTGGCGTCCCCGTCTCCATGGTGCCGTCTAATTTTCAGCGTCTAATCGCCCGATTAGACGCGCTTGCACAGTCCGGTCTTCTCCGTGTTAAATGGGGCCGCTCGTGCCGGAGAGCGCTCCTCGTAGCTCCGCCCCGTCACGTGTGCCGATTCCAGCCAATCAGGAGGCTGGAATCGGCAATGGACCGCACAGAGGACCTGCGGTCCACCGAGGGTGAAGATCCTGGCGGCCATCTTCGCAAGGTAAGTAAGAAGTCACCGGAGCGCGGGGATTCGGGTAAGTACTATCCGGGTTTTATTTTAAACCCCTGCATCGGGTTTGTCTCGCGCCAAACGGGGGGGCTATTGAAAAAAAAAAACCCCGTTTCGGCGCGGGACAACCCCTTTAACTGACTGAAATGACACTGACACCTACAGCACACTGATGAGGGGCAAACACCCCAAAACAGCCGTCTGTGTATGGATTCTGGCTTGGTTTCCTATTCCCAATCATCGTTTTACAGACTTGTTAAAAAGTCGTACATTGATTTGTAGGAATGCTGCTATCCAATAGGTGGCGCTGCAGAGGTATTGTTCCATCTCCTCACTCACTTTTCAGGCGTCTTCTCACACCCCTTCTGGGTGCTCTCCTTGGGTGAGACCAGGGGTGTAACTATAGAGGATGCAGGGGTGCGGTTGCACCCGGGCCCAAGAGCCATAGGGGGCGCATAAGGCCTCTCTTCTCCATATAGGGAGCCCAGTACTATGAATATAGCATTATAGTTGGGGGCCCTGTTACAAGCTTTGCATCGGGGCCTGGGAGCTTCAAGTTACGCCTCTGGGTGAGACAATGCCATCCCCCAACCAACTCACCCCCTAGGTGCCCCCACACACTTTTTGGGTGCTCTCCTTAAGGAGAGACGACACCTCTCTTGACGCACTTATAAGACTCTAAAACGATGATGTACATAATGGATTTCCCCTATCCTATACATTTCACCTAGGGTAGATAAAGCAAAATGATTCAGACACCAACATTGTGCCACAGAAGTAAAAATGTATATAATGTCCATGCTCCAGTGACCTAGTGAAAAATATTTAACAGGGCCCCCAACCATGATGCCTCATTCACAGTACTGGTCTTCTCAGATGGACCTTTCATTCAGGTGCATTGCCTGCAGAAGTAGTGACTCAATCAACTTTCCAAAGCATCTATAAAGACATCAAAAGCACTTTGTGGCTTTCTCCCGCATGCCAAAGAGTGAGGCGTTATTTCAAACGCTCATTGGGTAGGAGTTTCCATGCAAGAATGAGTATCGAATACAAGTACCTCGTATAACCAGTCAAGATTAAAGAGGACCTGTCAACTCCTCTGAGAAGCAGTGCATGCTGAATAGGTTTACAGCCGTGCCCCTGCCAATTGCAGCTCTGTTTTTACTTTTGCCACTTTGAATACTTGCAATGGCCCCCATTAGTTTTGGAGCCAGATGCTAGTCTTTTCTCAAGTGGGCAGCCTCCACTGCCTAGTGTCATTTGATTGACAGTACATGGTGGAGACTGCCCACTTCACAATGGACTAGTTTTGGACTATGAATGAAAGGAAGCATTGTTTTAGCCCCCATCCTATAAAACAAAAATAAAAACTGTACTGGAATGAACGGAGGTATTTCTGAAAAAGTATGCAGCTCCCTTTCTCAGGGGATGTCACAGGTCCTCTTTAACCCTTTGCAATCCAATTTTGGATTCAGGGTTTCCTAGGGGGCTTTCGCTTTCTGCCATTATACAATGGCGCCATCTGCTGTCTAGAGCCAGTACTGTGGTATGTGACATGCTGGAGAGGCCCCCCCGACAATAGAGCGGCCAGTAATATACAGTAAGAATACCCTGACGGACGTCTTCTGACATCGGAGCTGCACAGCCTTCAATCAGAATGTCTTCGGACGTCAGACAGTGGATTGGAAAGGGTTAATAATGCCAAACGCTAGTTATTAGGGTGAAAGTAGGTAAATCGAATGGGATACAAATATAAAGACGGTAAGGCTTTCCTAGTACAGCATTCCAGCTCTGA
Source organism: Eleutherodactylus coqui (assembly GCF_035609145.1). NCBI lineage: Eukaryota > Metazoa > Chordata > Amphibia > Anura > Eleutherodactylidae > Eleutherodactylus > Eleutherodactylus coqui. The sequence continues at coordinate 234,503,829 of NC_089840.1, read as the reverse complement.
GAGACCACTAGTTTTAGGATTGTAACTTGTATTTGTATTTTCTTAGGGTGGACCCTGTGGTTTTCACTTGGCCTACTTTCTTTGACTTTATCTTTCAGAATGCTGCACATCTGCCAGAAGTTTGCTTAACAAAGAAAAAGAGTTTAATTTCTAGAGTTATTTAGAGGACTCCGCAGCCAAGTAAATCCTTGTCATTTTGAACTTTCCACGCAATGACCATTGTTTAAAACCGCTTCTCTGCTGCAGAGTCAATAACCTCATGGTTATATGCAAAGCAAAGACATGGAGCATAGGCCTTCCAGTGAGCAAATGTGACACTATAAATCTGGATGAGCACTTACAGATACAGTGAGACAGTTCTTAAGTTATTGAGACCACCACAAAAACACCATCGTCTCAGACGGGGAAGACTGTGCAGAGAAGTCATATGATTTTCTGGCTTCAGTCTTGTTTAGACTAGTAAGTCCTAAACATCCACTAGCACACCAAGTATAGAAATGAATACCTTAGCTGGGACACTTAGAAGAATCCAGCCAGTGGGCCAGTAAACAGTCAGGAATGTGCCCTGTCTGTGGACGTGACGGAGGAACTAGTGAAAACATGTTATTATACTGTAAGCTAGTCTACCTTCTCTTCAAACAAAAGCTGGACAGACATCTGTCTGGGATGAGTTAGTGAATCCTGCATGGAGTATGAGGTTGGACCCGATGACCCTGGAGGTCCCTTCCAACCACTGGCGTAACTATAGGGGATGCAGTTTCTCCATATAGGGAACCCAGTACTACGAATAAAGCATTATAGTTGGGGGCTCTGTAACTGGTTTTGCATTGGGGCCCAGGAGCTTCAAGTTACGCCTCTGGGTGAGACAATGCCATCCCCCAAGGGGTGTTAAGGGGCTAAGAGAAGTTGGGGGGCCCCCAAGGTAAACTTTTGCACCCGGGCCCATGAGCCTTTAGCTAGGCCCCTGCTTCCAACCCTACCATTCTATCAGTAATGTCAGAAATAGTGTTGAGTGAACCAAACCAGTAGAACCCTGTTTCGGATCGACTTTGCTAAAGGTTTGGTTCGACATGAACCCAAACCAATATTTTAGCAAAGTTCTACCAGAAAAAAAGCGTTCTAAAGGTTAAATTTGCTCAACACTGGTCGTAAACACTGGTGTATAATACTGTCCAAGAGCCATAAAAGCCTTGGATAACATTCTAAGAGTGTGGTACGGGGCTTTTACCAGTTTTGGTGAACTTCTGGTTTGGTTTGAACTAATTCAGAATGAACTTTTTGCAAAAGTTTGGCAAACCAACCTTTTCAAAAGTTCACTCATCACTAGTCAGGAAGGTGGTGTAACAGACCTTACTCCATTACAATGTAATTGCTTAGATATAATAAGCAGCATGGCTTGTGTTCATAGCTTTTCCTGTGTCATCTTACTCCTTAGCATTGCAGACATTTAAAGTCAAATTCTGGTAAAGTTGCATAGGGGCACCTGTTTAAGAGCAAAAATAAATGTATTTGTACAAGAAGCCTATGAAAGAGCCACTTGTAAGAGTTGTGACTTCCCATGCCTTTTAGAACAGGTAACAGGGGCGTAACTATAGAGGATGCAGGGGATGCGGTTGCACCCAGGCCCAGGAGCCTTGGGGGGCCTATAAGGCCTCTCTTCTCCATATAGGGAACCCAGTACTATGAGTAAAGCATTATAGTTGAGGTCCCTGTTACAAGTTTTGCATCGGGGCCCGGGAGCTTTAAGTTATGCCTCTGACAGGTAACCATCGGCCCCATATCAAAACGTAAGCATTGGAGACGCAATTCTGCTATGAACACCATTAGCAGCGAGTTAAAAAATGGAAAAGTTAGTATTGTTGTGGTCATTACCCACTGACGGTGCTCTGCATTCCACTATGAAGGCTTAACAAGACAGCACCTATGAATTGCAGCAGACAACCCTTTTTGAAGCTGACTTTGGGGCAAATCACTTGCCTAAATGGGTATTCCCATTTCAGCCAATTATAGTTGAGATGGGAATATCTGTCTATCAGTCGCGACCACTGGTAGCCAGAATTACAGAAACAGCTAAACTGGCTGTTCCATGCTCTTTCAGCAACTCTCATAAAAATAAGAGGAGTAATAGAAATGGTGTGGAACAGCCAATGTGGTTGTTTCCACATTCTCTCCCATCTCAGAGGAGGTGTGTTTTTGCAGGAGTGGCACTTTAAGAAGCCCTGATCTATTAACCTTCATTTAAAAAAAGACCTGTGCGTATGTATATGTTCTGTACAGATGTAGAGTGGGCTTTAGGATAAATTGATCTTTTAGATCTCAAGTCCCTAATTAAACATGGTTTGCAAAAGACATTACAGTACATGAATATCGCCTGCAAGAAACCCTGTTTACATAGTTTTATAGGGCTTATAGATCATCGCTTCACATTCTCACGTCCATTAAAAAAAATATGGTTTGTGCATAAATATACCGTATGTACAAGAGAGGCTAGCATAGAATATTATACAGCTACAGTAAGTGTTGCAATGTAAAATTTGTGACAACTCAGCACCTAATCACCCATCATGTAGACCAGTCTGCTTGTGCGATTACATACAATACCCATATGGATGGCATACAGAAATACATCTCTATGAACATATACAATGCCTATGGATAGTGGACTTATGTATACAACCATCCCTTTATTCCAAGGTCTGTAAGATTACCAATGGGGGAAGAAACTTTTAACTAAGCCTATTAGGACACAAAAAAGACATGTTCTGTTAATTGCACCAATATTTCAAGATTCCTCTTACAACATCTGGCCTAAAAATGTTGTAATAGCATATATAAAACACTGTCGAGAAACCTGAAGAACATCTCGAACATTAGGAAATGAATCTGATTGGTCGGTTACTGCATCCAATGAACTGTAACCAAGACCTAACTGTACTTTGATTATATTTAACCAGGTTCTAGAGGTGTAACTTCAAGCTCTTGGATCCACCCCCCCTCCCCAACTATCAATGTGCTATTTATAGTACCTCTACCCCCTTATTTGACAAATGGATCATTGGGCCCCTTCAAACACCAGGGTCCCCTGCACCCTCCACAGTTAGACCTTTATATGTCGGGCGTTTAGTATCAATGATCTATCATCATGATAGGTCATTAATAGTAGATCAACAGGGGTCCGCCGTTCAGGATCCCCACCGATCAGTTGATCCTCCTCTCCACTGTTAGTGCAGCAGGGCCAGATGTTCATATTGATGGTCAGAGCAAGAAGTGTAATAGAAGGCAATTGAAATCAATAGCAGCGATGCTTTCCATTAAACTTCTGACTCTAACTACAATGAGGAGCTAGAAGTGTAATAGAAGACATTGCTCCCATTGATTTCAATGGTACCAATGCCTTTTATTAAACGTCCAGCTTTGACCACCGATGCAGACGTCAGGCCCAGCTGCACTGACAGCTGGAGGTAGGATCAGCAGGGAGCCTGAGTGGCAGATCCCTGACAATCAACTATTGATGGCTCATCCTGAGGATAGGTCATCAATAGTAAATGCCTGAAATACTCCTTTAAGAATACATGCATTTCAGGTAACATAAAGGGAGTTTTGAGCTTTGTATGACATTGGCATTTTGTAAAAAGCAATCATGCTAAAGACTTCGGCATCTGCATGTAGTCTTGTATGAGTAACAAGATCTAGAATGCCAAAGGAGTACTCTAAGTTCTTTAGGAAAACAAGTACTATACGGATAGTGGCAAAACTTATTAAAGAGCAGGTTTACTGTGATTTGTAGAAGAAGTAGGTAGTGGCAGGTCTCCTCCATCACTGCTACATTTCAGCATAGCCAAACTCACTAATATAGATTATGGTACCATTTGGTTCGCTAGTGATTGAGACTGGAAACACGGGAGCTGCGTTGGTTTATATTCACTTAGGGCTCATATCCATAGGCGGGTTGGATTCCGCATGGTGGAGCCCGCAGAGGAATCTGACCCTGCCCGCAGCAGCAACCCTGCGAACCTTTCTGTGTCTTCTTTTTTCAGTACTACGGATGTGTGCTGAAGTGCCGTCCGGCGCACATGCAGTTTTTGTTTTCTTTTAAACTCCTGCTTTTCCGCGGAATCCGCGGTCTGTCCGCAGTGTCAACTGCAGACGGGCAGCAGATTGGACGGCTTCCATTGACTTCCCTATGGGCGGCTCGAACTGCGGATCTTCCACGCGGTGCCCCGCGCGGATTCCGCACATCAAATCTGCCCATGGACCATGGGCCTAAGTATGCAAATTGCAGATGGTACAATACCTCTGTAGCACCACCTGTTGGAAGGCAACTTCCCTGTAAACCAAGGTTATCCCAGTACAGTTTGCCGTTTTAGGATTCTTGTCTCTCGTTGCTGCAGTATAGAGTCCTGGGCGAGAGGCCTATGATGTGGGTCAGGATGGTACAATGTTTCTCCTTTTGGAGAGTGCCACACTCCATTGTACCACGTGACATCTACATATCAAATTTCCCAGAGGATCACTGCATGGCCTGTAAGTCCCCTTAAAGGGGTTTTCCCACAACTTCAAAAGGACTTCACAACTACTCAGTCCTTCCTGGTTGCTGCTGACCAGGACATGTGACTGCTGCAGCCAACCACAGCAGTGACCTCCTATAGCCAGTGATTGGCTGCAGCAGTCACACTTCCTGGTCAACCGCAACCAGGAAGTACAGAGTGGTTGAGAAATAATTTTAAGTAGTGGGAAAACTTCAAGTCTACTTAGTACTCTCCCCAAAAAAATAATCCATACCCCTCAGAACCCATACTACTCACCCTGCCAACCAAAACCCTACTGTACACTGAGAGGGGCAAAAAAAACAAAATAGCCAGTTTGTACATGGTTATCTTTATCCTTCCGGAGAAGTCTTGGTTTATTATCCTTAGTCATGTTACAAGGAGGTCAGACATTGACTTATAGAGAAGCTACCTTCCAATAGATGGCGCTGCAGAGGCATTCTACCATCTTCCTTTACAACCCAACTTTCCCAGAGGAACAATGCATGGTCTATATGTCTCCTTATGTCCACTTGTACTTCTACAAAGAAAACCAATACCCCTCCTGACTATAAGTATAGTATTATTTGCTAAAGCCTTCTTAATGATTGCTAAAAGACTACTTCTCTACCATTGTACAAGTTATAAGGGAGGAAATGGACTTGGGTAATAACAATATGTCCCAAATGGGTGATGGACTATCATAGGCTCAGTGGCACCACATACAAACTGGCACGATTTCTGTAATTCTCCATTGTGCTAGCAAAATCTCCAACATTACTGGCTCATGCTGTATGGAACAAACTGCCAATCCCTTCTTCCTAAAATATATATTTTTTCTAACCCAGGCAGCAAAAACGTTTGCTGACACTCTGATTTCAGATCTCCACCCACCGCTTCTATCCCGACCGCAGAAAGAAAAACTGATCGTTGAACTGATCTTCCAAGACAGACTGCCACATTTACAGGAGTTCTGGATACTAGCCTGTAATACGCACAATGAGACAGCTCAGCGGCATGTAGCAACAAAAGCCCGATACAAATGTACAGTCCGCGGTGTAAAGCGATACTTGCAGAACTAAAAGAAAAAAAAAAACACAACGAGCTAGAATGTAAACACACATGGTATTAACTAAATGCTCAGCCGGAACCACTGCGCTGTCTGCTTATGTCACCACGGTTGGAAAGACATAACAGCAGCCAATCGTTGAGATGCTTAGTTTTTCATTTACTAGGAGCCATATAATAACAATAGACAAGTAACGAAACACGAGCTGATGTATGAATTAGTTTTGCAGGCCTTGAATGCAATAGGAACTTGTGCGTTGCGTGCCAAAAATGACAGCTATCCCCTTCTTTGTGTTTATAGATCCTTCCATCCAATACACGTCGTAGGAGCCTGACTGCACAATCCAGAAACAGTCAAACAATGCCTGGCTCTTAGGTTGCTTGCGTAAGAAACCCCCCCAAAAAAACTTGCTACATTGTTAACGATTAATTATTTGACAATGGATAAAACTCTTACAGCTGTTTCAATTGGCAAGTGACACCCATACAAATATGTAGGTGGTGCCCCTAAAGTTAAAAACAGTGATGCAATATTACTAATCCATACATAAAGGCATTGGAGACATTCTTACAGAGCAAGGCAATATTTTTGGCTCGGAGCCCAAATCAACTAGGGAAACGTTTTAACTCCTAAGCCAAGTTCAGTACCAGATGTAGTTAATGTACAGCCCTGCAGATGGGAGGGGAGAAGAGAATAGAGAATCGAGACAAAAAGTGGAGATGAAAAAAAATTATATATATATATACATAAAGTTTTCTTACCGCTTTCGTTTTTCTCTATGACATCCACAAGCTCCCCAGCTTTTAGACTGATCTCAGAGTTTTCTTGCTTCTCATAGTTGGACACCACAACATACTGGTCCAAGATCATGGGTTCAGAGTTACCATCAGCACCTGGGGATGGGAAAAAGCAAGCCGTAAGCCATCTTCCAGACATCGCTCCTCGAGAGCGACCTACGTCCATTCGATTCATGATAGGCCAACTTGTCAACAGATCGTAGCCAATCAGAATACAATGTTGGCTTGCAGCATAGGTCCAAAGGGCTGGCCATATAGATGTCTCCCTTTCTGGCCCTTGAAAAAGGAGCAAGGAGGAACATTTGATGGAAAAGGAAAAAGAAAAAAAAAAGTATGGTAGAGAAAGTTGGGTTAATCAATCACAGGGCCTCATGTCGGAGGTGGTTCAGATCTTCGTAGTATGACAAGCGATGACTAAGAAATTTTAAAAAAGGGAATAGAGAGTGGAATTGCAGCTAAAACCCCGTGTAAACTAATAGAGAAAGTAAACGGCTCTACTCTGCAAGGAAAAGTGCTTTCTCTTATGACTCCAGCTGGAAGCCAAGAGGGGACTGTAGACGCCAATCATATTCATTTGCACTGGAGTTCTTAAACAGAAACACATGAGTAAAACTGAGTAAGGAGGGAGGGAGGGGAGGGAATAGCTCAAAGGAGGGGGGAATAGAGAGAAAGGAAGGAGGAGAAGGTCTGCACACTGTTTACTTCAAGCAGCAGACGTAAGCGCCAGATTCTTTCGAAGAGGATTTTCCATATATACATTCTGCAAAGGTCCTTCAACTTTTTGTTAATTTAACTCCTTTAGATAAGTGGCATGCTGAATAATAAGCAATCTGCATGTTTATACAAGTTTCCAGTGTTGGGTCTATTCACTAAACAATGGATATACACAATCTAAAAAAGTTCATGTCACGTTCTAACATTATCTATCTCCTTGTGGATTTGTTACCGGTACCAAACAGAGACCAGCTGTCAACTGTACGGGAATAGTGGCCCAGAGTTGTAATATACCATTTCTGTTAGGAATGAAATGACTGCAACAAATCGGTTATCGAAAGAAATACACTTGAGGTATACTGATTAAATATGTCATAATTGTCTGATTGGAGGAGGGTGGTCTGACCAACACTGACCACTAAGCTGAGCAAAATGAAAAAAATGGAGGATGGTCAACTTTGGTGAACAGGGTTGCCGGACCTGCAATCTCCTTCAGTAGTGTTAGCCATCACCTTTTTGTTTTGGTTATCACTTTTGCTCAATTTGTCACATACGAGGATGCCGCCACCAGCCCAGACCAGGGGCTAGCTGCATCTGAGTTCAAGAGATTACTATTAGAGATGAGCGAACGTACTCGTTTAGGGCGATGTCGCAATCGAGCACCGCTGTTTTCGAGTAACTGACTACTCGGGCGAAAAGATTCTGGGGGCGCTGGGGGTGAGTGGGGGGGGGGGGGGAGAGGGAGCTCCCCCCTGTTCCCCACTGCTACCCCCGCTCCACCATATCGCCCCCCCCCCCCGTATCTTTTCGCCTGAGTAGTCAGTTACTCGAAAAAAGCGCTGCTCGATTGTGAAATCGCCCTAAACGAGTATGTTTGCTCATTTCTAATTACTATACAATACCTGGATAAGCACAATTTGACAAGGTGAGTGTAATTCCTAAAGCGCCTACCCTTGCCTCCTCTTCTGCACCAGTGATTTCCGCACTGTGGAGCACCTTTTGTTTTTATTTTTGTTTCTAGTCCCCACTAAAATTAAGCGGCTCTTGTGCTTCTTCCATTGGCCAAACTCAGGTGATGCAATGTTGGCCTACTACAGTCAACAGATTAACTGAACGTCTGCCAATGGGAGCCAAAAAGGAATCTTTGACCGTATGACTCTGTGCCATTTCTTCCTTATAGTAATAGGGCCAGAAGTTTGATTCCAAGGATGTCACATCAAACTACTAACAACCACTTGACCGTGAGTATGTATGTTTGTGTGTGCTGCTCATGCTCCGCTCCTGGTGACATCATTGCAGGTCCTACAGCATATATAAAACACAGAGCCTGACCGACAGAAGAACAACAAACTTCAGGCTCTTGGAAGGGGAGGACAAAAATAGCAAAATGAGAATACAACTAAGCCATTATTATCTCAGACACAACTCAGCGGTCCTGACAGAAGACATCGACCTACCGCCACCACAGAGATCCAGTGGGCTGAAGAACCTACGGTGACATCACCGTTGTGGGAGGAGCCATTGTGCAGTTTAGTAAAAGAGATCTGGTGGGCTGAAGGACCTGTGGTGACATCACTGATGTGGGAGGAGCCATTGTGCAGTTTGGTAGAAAGTACTGTATACTGGATAAGCCGGCAGCAGCCACCAGGACCTGTGATGATGTCACCATCATGTGATAACCTGTGTGGGTGGAGTCAGGGGTCACATAACCAGGGGCTAATCCCTGTATCCAGGAGTCTGCTGAGCTGGCAATGTCTGAAAATCAGCATGGATGTACCCCAGCTATGTATGTGTGATGTATGTGAATCAGGATGGATGTAGTAGAGCTGTGTGTAATATGTGGGCATCATAATAGATGTATCTTGTAGCACAGCTTTGTGGCACATTGCGCCAGCAGAAACACTGGTACTGTAATTTCCTAATAATTACTAGTCATCCGTTTATTGACTTTACATACTGTATGCATGAACTTCTATCTGTACTCCAAAAATAGACTTGGGTTAAGAGATAAATTGTAAAGATTGTGAAATTTGATTGCAAGTTTTATTAGGCAGAGACTGATGTACGAGAAGTTTATCTCCAGTGCTGTGAAATACGTTGGCCATTTATGAGCATATAAATTGAATCGAAATAGAATATTTTCCGGCTAATCTAATTGGTTCTACTCAATGGGATTCTGTTTAATCTCACATACATTAAGGGGCTTTTACACAGGCTGATAAATTGTTCCGATCTTTGCATCCACTGGAAATCAGAGATTATCGCTCAGTGTAAATGAATAAATAAGACCTTAACCCTTTGCAGTCCAATATTGGATTCAGGGTTTCCTAGGGGGCTTTCTCTTTCTGCCCTTATACAATGGCGCCATCTGCTGGCTAGAGCCAGTACTGCGGTATGGGACATGCTGGAGAAGCCCCCTGACAACAGAGCGGCCAGTAATATACAGTAAGAATACCCTGCCGGACGTTTTCTGACATTGGAGCTGTACAGCCTCCAATCAGAATGTCTTCAGACGTCAGACAGTGGATTTGAAAGGGTTAATTTATAGAATGGGTCATTTTCTGGTCCCTTTAATTACTCATACCAATCCATATTCCTAATAAAGTTTTGGAGTATTGGAAGGAAACCAGAGTACCTGGAGGAGAGCATATAACAACTTCACGAAGATGATGTATATGTACATTTTGAATTTTTTTCCTGGATCTGCTCTCAGGTTAGGAATAATGAAAATTAGTAATCTAAAGGAGAAGCATAAAATAATCCATTTTCATCTGAAACTACATTCAAAAATCTATGGATATGAGTTCAAACCAACAGGACCCCCATCAGTATTTTAAAACTAATGCTACTTGTGTACATGGACTACTAAATATGGAGGGGTTGCTACATTAGGTCACATTTTAGGGTTAGAGTTTAGCAACTCATTCCATGACTCAGAATGGAGAGCCACAAACAAGCAGTGGCACGTGCTTTGGTAGACTAGAGGCATCCGTGTATTGAATGAATGGCCATTCATTTGAATGTTCATAATGTACAGTAATCCCATAGCTGTCACTGTAACAGCCACTATCGGAAAAAGAGACAGTTGGCTGAATCTTCCTCTGGCAAAATTCTGATCAGCTGATCACTTACATGTAGAGATGAGCCAACTTCTGAAAAGTTTGCTCAGGCTGATTCGCCGAATCTTAGAAAAAAGTTTGATTTAGTGCTAATTAGTTCAAACTTTCACTTATAATAATGATCCTGACCAAACAACGGTGGTGGTTTCTTTTCTCCTGTGGCTTAGTGGTTAGTACTATTACCTTGCCGTGCTGAGGTTCTAGTTCTGACAACATCTGCATGCAGTTTGCATGTTCTTCCTGTGTTTCATAATAATCACTTTTTTTTTTGCCCTTGGTCAGATTTGAACCTAGATCCCAAGCACTGCAAGGCAACAGCGCTAACCTTTGAGTCACCATTCTTTTTCCTTCCCCTCAATGAATGCACTATATAAATTAGGGTTATTATTATAAAGTAGAAACCCACACAAACGCAGCAAGAACATACAAATTGGTCATATTTGAATCTAGGGCCCTAGCACTGCAAGGAAACAGTGCTAACCACTGAGCCACCATTTTGCACAAGGAAAGTCTAGACGCAATGGGATGAAAGTGAAAGGGAGGAGACCCAAATTAGATAGTAGAAAAAAACTTTCTGACAGTGAGTGTGATCAATGAGTGGAACAGGTTACCACGGGAGGTGGCGAGTTCTCCTTCAATGGTAGTGTTCAAACAAAGGCTGGACAAATATCTGTCTGGGATGATTTAGTGAATCCTGCATTGACGAGAGGGTTGGACACGATGACCCTGAAGGTCCCTTCCAACTCTACCATTCTATGATTCTTACTAAGGTTCAAATCTGACCAAGGGCAGCATCTACATAGTTAATATTATGGAACACAGGGAAATCATACAAACTCCATGCAGATGATGTTAAAATTTGAACCCAAGACTGCAAGTTTGACAGTGCTAACTACTGAGCCACAGGAGAACTGCCATCGGGTTTGGCGGGGAACTGCAAATCAAACTTCTAGCAAAGTTCGATCCAAAACAGAGTTTATCTGGTTCAGTTTGCTCACTGCTACTCAAGAGGCTTTCATACTAAAGAGGATGTTGGCAATGTGACGATCCCTTCTATATAAAGTATGGAGGTTTCTGACCACATACGGTATTTATACTGTGAGTGCAACATTTTCTTGGTTTAGGGCAAGGTCTACTGCAGAAGATTTTCCAACACATCAGAAGTAGGAAAAACATGAACCAAAATTGCTTGTAATTAAAAGGAGTTTTCCAAGGCCGTTGTTTCTTTGAAAAAAACCTGCTAGCAATTCGGAAAAAATAATAAAGGAACGTGCTTACCACTCCGGGCCTCACAGCTCAAGTGTCACACGGTGCTCCATAGACATTGCAGTGTGTTCATATATGGAACATCACAGACAGACTGCAGCCAGTCAAAGTCCTCAACGGCGCATGGCTGAGGCCTGTGATTGGCTGCAGTTAGTCTGCGATGAGTGCTTGGTGGCTGGCGCTATGAGGGCAGGAAAGTTAAGTTCATTCCTTACAATGGGCGAGCAGGTTTAAGAAACAAAAAAACAAACAACATCTTGGAAAACTCCTTCAAGGATATCATCAGTGTCAGATAGTTCCACCACATTTAAGAAAATCTGTCCGCAGGAAATATGCATATAAACACATTGTAAAAGCTTTAAATCAGCCCTCCCAGAGTCACATTATCATGAAGCACATAATCCCATGATCTTTATTTCATGCCTTATGGTCACCCATTAGAAAGCATAGCCAATCGGAAAGCAGAACATTGTGATAGGTCACATAGCAACACAGGATGCTGGAACGTTGTTTATCTTGTTTGTTTTAGAAATTTGCTTTTATCTTTTCTTTAGATTTACTGGACTTGTTTATAAGGTATTATTGCTGTTGGGTATAGAAAATAAGCATTCTGGCAATAGACATCTGCAATGTCTAGAATAATGTGTCTGTTGATATGGAAGAAGATGGTTTTAGGTTTAAGCAGGACTCAGAGTTTTTTACACAACACAGACATACAATAGAAAAAAAGGTCTATGGCTTCTTTCACACTGGCCTTATAGGTTCCATTTTCCAACTTTGGAATCTACCGGCTGAATGGATTGGTCCTATGATGAAACCCAACTGACCCCTTTGACTATAAGGGTTCTGCTTGGTTTCCGTCTATCTGTCTGGCATTTTCCATAACAAAATAGCAATGTGCTACCATATTTCAGCTGGCATGATCAACGATGGAGGCTCCAAACAGATGCGGATGTGAACAAAGTCTAAGGACTAGAGATGAGCGAGTATACTCACTAAGGCACATTACTCGAGCGAGTAGTGCCTTAGCCGAGTATCTCCCCGCTCGTCTCTAAAGATTCGGGGGCCGGCGGGGAGCGGCAGGGGAGAGCGGGGAGGAACGGAGGGGAGATCTCTCTCCCTCTCTCCCCCCCGCTCCCCGCCGCAACTCAGCTGTCACCCGCGCCGACAGCCGAATCTTTAGAGACGAGCGGGGAGATACTCGGCTAAGGCACTACTCGCTTGAGTAATGTGCCTTAGCGAGTATACTCGCTCATCTCTACTAAGGACCCATTCATACAGGCATGTTTCCTGTCCATGTGGTCTCCGTGTATTTCATGGATGGCACAATGACTCATTAAAGGCAATTAGGCTATTCACACGGGTGTTTTTCTGATGGTCTGTGTGAAAAAATTGCAGCATATCCTATTTTGGTCTGTATCATGGACCAGTACATGCAATGTCCACAGTCTGCGAGTATCAAACAGCACATGTATGGCCTTTCCATGTACTGTCTATTGGGAGTTGAATCTTGGGTGCAACTTACATATGCCCATGTGAAAGGCCTATTAGTCATAGGCAAAGCAGACATAAAGGGAAACCCTGGCAAAACTGAAGTCTTCAAAATTATCTAGTCATTAAAGGGATTTTCTGGGATTTCGATGCTGCTGAACTATTGTTAGGATTGATTATCAATATCAGATCAGTAGGAGCCTTACTCCCAGCACCCCAACAATCAGCTGTTTAAAGAGGTCGTAATTCCGAGCATGATTGTCTTCCAAGTACGGGGGCTTTGCGGTGGCTTTAGATTACTATAGAGCCCTATTCTTGATCCACAGATTCTTTCACAGTGGGGTCATCGCTTTCCAAGTGGAAAAGGGTCCCGACAAGGGTTGGCTTGACGTGCTTTCCTCTTGACAAGTTTCTCCCTTTTGCCCTCCATTTGTTCCTCTTCGAAATCCATAGTCTTGTTGGTAACGGCTGACCCCCAAATTGAGTGCTCGAGGGCCAGGGCTTCCCAGTTCTCAAGGTCTATGCCACAGTTTTTAAGGTTCGTTTTAAGTCCATCCTTAAATCTCTTTTGCTGTCCACCAACATTCCGTTTTCCCTTCTTGAGTTGAGAGTATAGAAATTGCTTTGGGAGATGGTAATCAGGCATTCGCACAATGTGGGTAGTCCAGCGAAGTTGATGGCGAAGGATCATTGTATACCAAGCACAGCTCCATAGCAGCATTTCTTAGTGGCAGTGCCTGTTATTACAGCTTAATCCCATTCACTTGAATGGGGATCAACTACATAAAGGGTATGTAACCAATGATTGTACTCTCACAGGCCAATGTCTCTTCAAACAGCTGATCGGCAGAGGTACAAGAGTTGAAGGTCCACCAATCTGACATTGATGACCTATCCTAATGATAGGCTATAAATATTTAAGTCCTGGAAACCCTTTTACAGGAGTCTTGAACCTGTTGATTATTAACAATGGATACTGGATTTATTCATTCCCCACTAGCATCTGATTGCCAAGCAGTAGAAGATGTCGGATGGTAGAAATTTGATGTATAATCAATTACATACACAGTGCATCAGGAACAGCTGGCACATGACATCTTGTGGTTAGTAATGCGGTACCATGTGATGGCCACATCATGATCTGTTCTCAGATGAGCTGTGGGAACAGTGGGAAAGTTAGACACATTTTTACAATGGTGTACCTTGCATAGACTGAGGTTTAATAGCCAAAAACTGACAGGGGGGCCCCTAGTGACCCTATGTCATCAACATCACCAACTCACAAGTGTCCAGAAAAGACAACAATGGAACTTGAACATAAGGCAAAACGTCATTTGAAGTGACGAGTTCCATTTCCTGTTGAAACATATAGATGGCCAGGTCCATATTTGGCGTAAACAGCATGAAGCCGTATCCCGTGGCTGCACCATTGGTGGTCAACAGGATGGTGCTAGTAATCTCATGATCTAGGGAGCAGTTGGAGGAACGTGACAATGAATTCCCCACACTGTCTTGGCCCACAAACTCATTGGACTGTAACCCAATTCAACATGTTTTGGATATGCTGGAAAGGGCTGTGAGATCTGCTCCCACTTATCCACAAAATGTGTACCAACTGATGTAGCTGCTGCAGCGGACATTGGTCAAGTTAAGGCGAGTCGGGTTCCAAATGCAGAATCTGGCACTGGCAGCAGAGGCGTCCGCACGTACCTGCTTTCTTTTTCTCACATTTGGACTGCAGATTTTTCCTCCACAATGGAAACTGCAATTGCTTTCGGCTCATGTGCAGGAAGAATCACTTTTCCATAGCATGCTATGGATGGTACTTGCTGAGGAATCTGGAAACGGGCGCCCGCTCCGGATCCTGCAGTGCAAGTCCACCCGTGTGCAGGCAGTCTGAGAATGAAAGATCTTCACCACCTTGTGGAATCTTTTCCACAATATCCGAAAGCCATGATCACCCACAAAGGTGGACCAACTGGCTACTACAAGGGCAATGGGGGAGCATAATCATTCCTTAATGCAAATAAAATAATCAGAGAATCCTTTTTCCAGAAATGTTGATTTCTGATGTAGATGCAATATGACCATACAACATTTCTCACTACTTTAGAAAGAATCCAGGGTGCCAATCGTCCATAAATTCCTAGAAGTCTATAAAAGGAGAAACTTTTTAAAATGCTTTGTCCAAAGACAAAAGAAAAAAAAGTGGATGTGCCCATTTTTTTCCAAGCTAAAGAGGCGTTTGCACGTTATTAATGTATTTAGACCAATTCGCACATGGACTATCTGATTTTGGGATAAGCCGTCAACCCTGGAGCCATCTTCACACTGAAGGTCCAATCAGTCCATTTTTTAAACATTTTTTTTTAGGAAACTTAAAGGTTACTACTGCCAATTATTGCACCTGAGACCTGAAAGGTTTTGTCGTCCAGGACTCTGGGAAAACCTAGTGATATTTTTTGGAGGAATTGTCATGATATCTATTTTGATTTTGAGCGAAAGGCAGAAGAGGACACCTTAAAAAATTACTGGCCCTATTGGTAATTCCTTTTGCTCCTTTTTATATTTTTTAACACATTCATATCAGGGTTTTGGATAATATGGTCACATTTTCTATCACTGTGTTATGTTATGTCACAATGTTCTGTTCCATGGCAACTTGATCACAGCATGCACTGAAGTCTACACCAAGAGGATTTGTGGATTTTGCTACACAAAATGGAAATCACATCTACAAAAGAGAATGTATTTTTATACACATCTAAAGTCAAGCATATTAATAGGATTGTAAAATCACAATGGAGTAATATGCGTATTCTACACATATAGTGGACAACCAAAAGGGCATGTGTGCATTGTTACATGCAAATAAGGGAGGTGGAACAATACCTCTGCAGTGCCACCTATTGGAAGGTATCATTCCTGCAAGTCAATGTTCGACTCTTTATACAAGCCTTGTAACAATGACTGGGAATTTTAACATGGAGGGACCATGTTGTGGGCTGAATATCGCTATTGAGATAGTTGCCTCCCCCATTCCATTGTACATTAAGACAAACTCTAGCATTCTTAGGGCAACCAATTCCTATATGCCCTATTAGGGACGGCATTAAATGGTGTTCCCCATTAGGACCCCCCTACCCTAAGAGCCAGAGTGGGGATGCACTAAATTTAGAGGACTTAAGAAGTGTGTTACACCTGAATACTGCCTGAAATTATACATTTACCCTGCAGCTGCTGAAATGTAGTGCTAGCAAAATCTTCACCCCGCTGTTTTCTGAGGGTCTTGGGCAGTATCTACAGATCAAACATGAATAATTTTTTCCAAAAACAGCACCACACCTGCCCATTGCTTGTCTGTGGTACTGCAGCTCAACACACTTACTTCAATGAAGCTGAACTTCAACCCTAGGAACAACCCATCGACAGGAATGGCGCTGTTTCGGGAAGAGAGTAGCCATGCTTTTCTCATCCTGTTCCAATTTTTTTTAAAAAATAGAATGGAATATTTTATAAAAATATTCTAGAGCACCAGATTTTTTGTAATTCTCAACCAATATAATCCAGTGTGGTGGAGTGATGGTAAATTGTAGTCCAGGGAGAATTTGAGTAATAGCAACGTCTTGCAACGTACTCATCTCCTTTGTAGTTGTCCACATGCAGTTTGCACCATCTGTGATGTAATATTACATAACACACGTATAACACACCGGGATACACAGCACACAGGAGTGTACTACCTTTGGGTTCAGCCTTTGGAATCTCACATAAGCTGGACATCCAAACTTCAGGTATCCAGAGGCAGCAATAAAAGAATTACAAATGAATAAGAAGTATTAAAAAATCTGTACAGTAAGGAATAACAGCCGACATATAAGACTCTGTCATTAAAAAACAACTTGTTACGTCCTAATTGTCAGTGGGGCCGGCCTCATAGTTGTGCAGTGGCAACCTTGCTGACACGATCGCTGCTCTACTTTTCTCTCTACTTACCTTTGTTTCTCCATACGGGCTATCATTAGATTCAGCCGCTAGTGCTTTCAATGCATCTAATGTGCACTCCCGACTCCTCAAAGTTAATTGATAATGTCAGCTTTGATTGACAGTGTGAAGTGGGAACTGCGTCCATTTTGCACATTCAACGCACGGGGAGCTGTATCGAAGGAAAGCCCGTTTAGAGAATGGAGGTAAGTAGGGAGGAAAGAAGCTTAACTAGTGTGTTAGCAAGGCCGTGGCTGCAAAGCTGTCCAGCTGGCACTGCTGACTTGGGGACATAACAGGTCTTTAAGAAAAACTGGTCATCTTTAATGCTAAAAAATAAGAAATCTGCAAACTCCTCATACTGACTTGATGTAATCAAGTGGCAACAGAAATTAATATTGACGAAATTAATAATGGTAGTTTATAGATATTGCGGAGGTAAATTGCTTACGAAAGCGAATTCTCAGGAATCAAGATACCATGATGCATGTTAAGAGCGCCACATCCATGAAGCATCATGCAGACATGTCAAGATCTGCTATTGTCTCAGATGTTTTTGCATTAGGACAACTCCGGTCTACCTGTCCCATTAGGGAATGTCGATATAAGGATGTAATAGAGTGAATTCCCCTTGATTAGGCACAACATAAAGCTACTATAAAAGGACGGCTCAAGTAGATTTGGATCAGACGGAGAACTATAGGTGATCTCTTCCTTGAGCTGATCTCTGAGACGGCTCCATTCTATAAGGAGCTTAATAATTAGCCACGTGTATTGACCCACAACCAATCCAATCACTGTCCTTAGCAGTGTCCCAGTGATTGGCTGAAGTGGTCACATGACTATATGAGCACAATATTGTGGCAGCCAATTAAACAGAGCCCAGTAGGGAACACTAGAGCCACTGTGCTGGCACAGCAGGAGATTTAAGAGTTCATTAACTGGACAATTTGTTATTTAATTCATTCCCTCCTTTTTGAGCATTTTTTTCATCTTGAAAAACCCCTTTAAATTTAATGGGTTTTCTGGGCAAAGAGTACATGAATCATGGATGCTCGTCCACATGCAAACATATTTCCCAACCATGGTCATTGAGCTTATGATTGATCCCTCCACCCCCCTTCCAAAGAAAAAACGCCATTCCCCTCACCCCATAAAAATGACATTATAAAACTGATCCGCATGGCTGACAGATTGTGGCTGGGGTCTTAACTTCTAGGAACCACTAAAGCATGGTTCCATGGTAACTTGCCCAGTTAGCCACATAATCATCAATCTATCCATTTAGTTGTGTCCAACTCTCGGTGACTTTATAGGCGAACATTCTCCACTTAAAATAGGCATCAATCTTAGCCTACTGACCCATAAACCTTAAATCTCATTTCCAAAGTCTTCGGGTTTCTAGGATGACCATACAGACAAAGGTGACTGTCTACGTCATGAGCCTTTCTCTACATTATATGGTATATATTACACTACAGTACAAGATGTTATCGAAATAGGCGAGTCACCTACCCCGTTCACATGGTAACACGCTAAACGTATAATCAATGTATTTGATCTCTAGAAAATCTCTTTGGTGGGCCCAAACCAAGGTGAAAAGAAAAACCAGGGAAACAAACAAGTCAGCAAGTGTTCTTGCAGTTCTTCCACATCTGGTTTGCATTTGGATTTCCTTTTAAAAACTTTGGCATAAATTGTTCCCAGTTTTAAGAGGGGAAGGAAAAAAAAAAGATTTATCATTGACACGTGTGACGTATAGACTCCAGGGGAAGAGGATTGCCCCTCGCAAACAAAACAATACACATAGCAAGGGGCGGTATGATTTTATGGCATTGATTTTCAGCAAAGAATGTGCCTGCAGGAGCCTGGCATGGGCAAGGAGATAAGGGGCAGGTCATTTCTTCACTGGAATCCTTAGAGGTTCACTTCTGATGGAGTTGGTAAATCTAGTGGCTTTAGTGCCCCATTTTCCTGATTACAGCGCTCTAATAACTCTGCATTGTCAGCTGTATCCATATTGCTTTTTTAGTTTTCCATTGACATATGAGGGGTTGTTTTTTTGCAGGACAAGTCGTATTTGTCAATGATACTATTTAATGCAATGAAAAACTAAAAAAAAAAGAAAAAATAAGTGGGGTGTCATTGAAAAAAAATTGCTCTTTATTCTTTGTGTTTCGTATTAATTTTTTACGGCATTTAGTGTTTACTTTATTATGTAGGTCAGTGCAAATCAAGCAATCTCAAAGTGTGTGTGTGTAGGGTTATATATATATATATTTATTTTTTTCCCCCATAAATATTATATATACATACACAACACTTTTTTGTATTTGACTATTTAAAAAAAAAAAAGAAATGGTAAATTGCTTTTTGGAGCCATATTCTGAGAGCCGTAACTTTATTCTTCCATTGTTGGCGCTATATGGGGCTTCATTTTTGCAGGGTTATCTGTAGTTCTATTAGTACCATTTTAGGGCATATATGACTTTCTGATCACTTTTTATTCAATTGTTTTTGAAGTGGTGACCAAAAAAATCCCACAATATTTTTTCGTTTTTTTTTATGTCACTCAACATGCGAGATAAGTAGTTCCATATTTTGTAGTTCCAACTCTTACACGTGCAGCGATACCGATTGTTTTCATCGTTTAGTTTTTTTACATTTTTAATACATATATTTAAAAATTCTATTTATTCTTTTTACCTTTTTTTTAAGGGTCGCACCAGGTGACTCAAAAGTGTGATAACTTGTACAATATACTGCAGTACTTCTATATTGCTGTATACTGTATTTGTATTGCTATTCGGGGCTTAATAGTCTACAATACATGGCAAACATAGTGCCCTGGGAGGCTTCACTACAACTCGTGCTGCTATGGCAATCTATTGGCACCCCAACTATGTCACAGTGGAGGGGGGCATGGTTAACTTCTTATATGCCATGGACAGCATTCCCCACCGTACCCAAGTGGTTAAACAGCTATGACCAGAGCTAGCTCAGATTGCAGCTGTTGTGGTCTGGTGTTAGCGGTTGGAGATAGCTGGCACCTATCTGGTATAAAAGCAAGCTCAGCTCCTGAGCTCGCTTCATACACCCCCCGCCCCTCTTTACCCCCTCTAGGATGGAACATCTGTGTATACCAGCACTGGACATTGTAAATCAAAAGAAAAGCAAGTGCATAACAGCAATATCTAGACACATTTTTTAGAAACGGTTTCCAAAAAAGAAAAAATTCTGTTCAATGTAATCAGGAACAATGCCCTAAACACTACAACTCTAGAACCATGGGGTTCACGGTCTGTCTGCCTACTATCGACTTAACTGCACCTGATGCAATCGGAATCTGCTAAAAATGATGTCGTGCCACGTGGGTACTGTGTGAGGTTTATAGTTTTCTTTGCTACTATAACACAATGGATAGAAGAACATCAGATTGGAGACTGGTAGTGCTCCCATTCAGTGCAACAGCTGAAGGTCAACAAGAGGGGCTGACACCAAAAAAGAAAAGACTGTAAAGACCTCATAACAGGTGCTCTAGAACTCAATGGACTAACAAAAGTTTATTTATCATGAGCAGCTGCCATAAGCAATGCGGGTACTTGTGAATTCACACAACTGTGTGATCAACTTATTAAGGCACATGCAATATCTCATTACAAGAGGGGAACTAGGCAATATAGAGAATGTATCAGCCTTTGTATTTAGACTTTCCCATCTACGAAGAAGCAGAGCTAAGTTGGTCTGATGTAGAGGAGCTAGTTTCATCGGATGTAGCAGAGCGGTTTGTCATTTCATGATGCTATAATGATGCATGTGCTTTTATATTACACTGCGGGACAGTCAGCACTGTGTCATGACTCAAAAGGAAATCTAACTAGGATACAAAATATTGAATGGTGCTGTCCCAGTGTTATCTTGTAAGAAGGCCGCTGTCAGTGACTCAGACTTGAGGAGTATTCACATCACTTTCCTGCCCTTACATGGACTATGCTGATCACTATTAAGCTCTCCAGTTTGGAGCCCATTGATATTTTTTTTTTTACAGCTATGTTGGAGTTATGTCCAAAGCTGGAAGTCGGAATTGAGCTTTGCGGTTAGAAAATGAGTGTGCAACTGGCAGAGCAATAGAGGGAGGGATAAGTGACATAATGAGTCAGGATCTGCAGTGCCAGCTTGAAGAAATCTCTGTATATACAAACCTGCAACCTGATTATATAACCCACTAACAGAAAATAGTAACAGGAAAGAAGGATGTTTAACAGTATTTTGTCCAGAAGTCTAAAGCTCCATGCAGAATCCCTGTAAATCCGGACTATAGAGCTACAGTATGGTGGGTCTGTACTGCGCCACACTAAAGAATTATTCTTTCCTTGAAGTAGAAATTTTATCTATGTATCCGTCTATGTATCCATCTATCTAGCTTTTAATACACACTGACTGATCGCTGCATTAGGAAAACCTACTCAATAACAGGTTGGCCCACATTTTTGGCCTATCTAGGCTTAAAGATGTTGGGGAACAGATTCCAAAAGGTGGCAAACATCCTCCATACAGCTATGGCAGTTGTTGCTCATTTTACAAAAAAGCAGGAGCAGCCCTTTCCAGAATATCCTCAACATGTCCAATGGGGTTAGAGCCTGGTGAGTTTGGAGGTGAAGGCATTTTGAAGAATTCATTGTCATGTTCCTCCAACCACTCTCAAATGATCCAAGCTCAATGACATGGAGCGTTGTCTTATTGAAAGATAGCACAGTGGTTAGGGAAGACTTCCTGAAGATCTGGGTGCAGATGGTCAGCTAAAAGATCCCTGTAGCATTCACCATTCAAGGATTGTGGTATGATGAAAAATGGTCCTAGGCCATGCGAGGACAATGTTTCCCACACCATAACACTGTCACCACCAGCCTGTGGAGCCCCAACTGTGCACCCATGGGATGCGGTTTACGCCAGATGCAAACCGTAGCATTCATATGGTTCAGCAAGAAAAGAGACTCCTCACTCCAGATGATCTTCTGCTATTTGTCCAAGGTCCACTGACATCTTTCCTGAGCACATGAAAGGAGCTGTTGGTGAGGACCCTGGGTCATCAGGGGCACCCTTGTCCATCCCTGGCTGAGCCCCAGTCAATGCTAGGTACGCTGGTACGCTGCACAGTCATAGTAAAAATGTGTTCCTCTGCTGTAATGTTGGGTCAGTTGGTCAGCAGTGGCATGTTGTTGCTGAAATACCAAATGTGCCACCCACGGCTTACTCTAGGATCAACCACACATAGCCTGCCACTGTGTGATCTTCTGTCACATGTCTGTCCATTCTTGGTACCAGCATGGTTCAGAAATAGAGATGAGCGAGCACGCTCGGATAAGGCTGTTACTTGAGCGAGCATCGCTCTTCTTGAGTAACTGCATTCTTGTCCGAGCAGATTTGGGGGGGGGGGCGCGGTGGCGGAGGCTAGCGGGGGGAGAGAGAGATCAGAACTTGAAGGAATATTTTGGTTTTTTTGTATGAAAAACAATACAAAAGCAAACAACACCTTTTATATATAATAAATTGATTGTCTGCATCATGTTCATAGGTTCTCCAGTCCTATATAAATAAATCAGAATTCTTCTATCTTAAAGTAATACCATCAGCAGTGATTGAAAGACAGGAGTCATGATACAGTGGCCATTGCTGGTACTGCAAGTGAATGCGTTTTTCTGGACACTGCATAATGTATAGAGCTGAACTAGTCCTGGGACTACAAGGCTCCTCTAAACAGCTGATCATCAAGGGTGATGGGTATCAAAGCCCCACCAACCTGATACTGATGGTCATCAGGAAAAAAAAGTCCTGCACTATCCTTCACATTTTCTTTACAGAAGAGCAGAAAACCTCTTTGTATCCACAGCCAGCGGTGAGAAGATTCCAGTCTTCAGCATCTGGCTTGGCCAACTGCCTACTTCTTCCGATAGGAATGCTAGCTGTCTAACAGGAATATTCTATTGTTGTCCTTTTTGCTGTGAGAGATGCTTGATGTTATTTAGTGTCTTGTACCAGTGTAGAGCAAGTTCCTGCAACTGTACATCTGGCTTCCTCCAGTGAAAAGGAGGGGGAATAGGAAAGGCAAGGCTTATTAAAAAAAACTCTTTGCCTTGTAACAGGATTGTAACAGAAAACAGATCAATGGATACAACGTTTCAAACCCTGCTCAGATATTCAGATTTACTACAGCATAGCAGGAGCCCATCTTCAGAAACTAGAACATTGCCTCCAGAAAAAAAGGAATTCCTGCTTTTTGTATGATATATTTATGGGTGGAAGGTTATTATTCTCTCTTGTCATTTAAAGCAACCTTTTAGATTCCTACATTACTGAAAATCCATAAAGGGTTGAAACGTACAGGCTGAGCAGACTTCAGTGAATGTCTGCTGATGTCAGCATTCTCCAATATGCAGTGGTTTGGAATGGAAATATCTGAAAGACTGCACAGCGTAAAGCTGTCAGATTCCCAATGCTCACTGGTTATTACCAGGCACCGTCATTCCTGAAATCGGAGGCATAAACTAGTGGGGGTGCAAGGGGAGGCAGCCGCCCCGATGCCCCAGATGCCTAGGCGAACACCACTTTCCATTGTATAGATGTGGTGTTGCAATCAATGATGGATCAGCTAGACTGCACAAGGAATAGTACGCCCAAGACTGGGCTGACACAAGCCGATTCGATTCTATGTGCAGATATCCGCAAAGGAAGACCTGCGAAGGATCGCGGAAACAAGTTGAGAATGGTCGTGTATGCGTGTGGTTTTCTGCACAGATCTACACGCATGGACAGCGTATCATCCACACAGAAGAAAGATCACAAGCAGGGAATGACATTGGAAAGTAGCTCAATCCCCTGGAAACACCCTTCTATCGCTCAGGTGACATTTTGTTGTCCTGTTGTGGTGAGAGCCACTGGCGTAACAATAGGGGATGCAGGGGAGGCAGTTGCACCTGGGCCCAGGAGTCTTAGGGGGCCCATAAGGCCTCTCTTCTCCATACAGGGGGCCCAGTACTATGAATAAAGCATTATAGTTGGGGGTCCTGTTACCGGTTTTGCATTTGGGGCCAAGAGCTTCAAGTTACGCCTCTGGTGAGAGCTGTTCTGGGAGCCTTCAGAACGGGGTACTGCTCTATACAGGTTAGGTTGGTTTATACAACTTTTTTTCAAAGTAGTATGCACCACTTAACCCCCCCCCCCCCCTCCCCTCCAAAAAAAACACTTTCTTGTGGAGAAAGAGCCCAGGAGAACAAGCTGGTGTTGTAGACAGCAGTTTGGATGGGGGTGCTGCTCCCCAGACTCTGTCCTGCATTGTCTTACCCACAAATTCCTGCTTTCCTTATTGCATTTGTATCTGGTCTCCTAGAAACTTTCAAGCGAATCCTCGTCCATATGCAGTGTTAATTGCAAATGCACTACAGATTGAACACATCCATAGAGATCAATGCAGTCCATATGCGCAGAATCCGCGTTAAAATAGAGCATGCTGCGATTTTTCTTCTCCCGCCATTCCTAACCACAAGTGTGAGTGAACTGGCGAGAGTCCATGCATCTCAATGCCTGCGTATTATGGCGTATTGTCCGCACAGACAGCGATCACGGAATCAGCAATTCAAATCTGCTCACGTGAGACCCAGCTACCACTTGTCACGGTGTGTCACATCCCAATCCTGTCAGACGCCCACCATAAAAGCATATGGGGTGTGATGTTGGGGTGCACTGGTCTGGGCTGGTCTCTGCTCCCTGGTGTGTAGATGGTGATGTGCAGTGCAAACCCCAGAATAAGTCCAGTGAGGCAGGGGAGGGAATACTTAAAACTCATACTTGTTCCAAAAGCTTGCCGATACAACATCCGTGAAGATGAAGGCATAATTCTTTACAATCAAATCAATGTTCCTCCTGATGGTGGTGGCTTTAACCCTTTATACACTACCTTGCTGCTTCATACTGCGCTATTATGAATTTTTTATCACGGCCCTGGAGTCTGTAGCTTTCTCTGAGTCACTTTTATCCATTAGTTTCCAAAAACTATGCTAGCCGGAGGCACGGACAAATGTGCCAATTAAACCACTCAATAGTGAGCCTCCAAAATCCAGCTTTGCTTTAGCTAGGAGTCAGCGCAGTTTAACCCTTTCTAAGCTGCATTCTACCCAAGCCACCCCCTGTAATGTACATAACAGTGGTTAAGTATAGAACCTTCAAAAGGCACCCTTCTTGTAGGCAGCAGACCACTTCAGGGCTAAAGGGAAACTTGGATCATGGACCGAAGATCAACATCCCAAAGAAGGTGGTATGATGGCACCACTTCATTATGCCACAAATGCCAAGCCAAAAGAGTACCCTGAGCTTGGCCAGTTGGGCATACATTACTGTTTGGGGGCACTTCAGGGGGCATTACTGCTTTTTACCCAGACTAGTGACATAATAAAACCTGATCTGATATTTTGGATTTTTTTCATTGCCAAGATAAGACTCTGTGATCGATGCCAAATGCGCCCCCCATGAATAGAAGCCGAGTTATGAGTCAGTTGAACTGAACAGTATGTTGCTGCTGGATTGACGAGTGGTAACACTATAATTCTCCTATAAACACCGTAGCTTGTGATGACTGCTTATGAAAAATGGTAATAAGGCAAATATTAAAGTCAAATATTGAACTACTCTTTATTAGCTACTGTATCAAGCCCTGGGGATGCGGACACTGAAGTCGGGCTGGCAGGGTACTCTACAGCCCGGACAACAAGGGATCCATTCACCTCCCAGACGGTCTGCGGGACGAGTGTTTGCAGAGTTCATATGTTTATTGTACCATGCAAATTTTAGAAAACAAGCCTTTCCAAATACCGTGTGAAAACATCTCCGCCCGCCCCGGCATCCTGGTTCATATTTGTTTTGAATCGCGCTGTCTCCCATGTGACATGGCGCATAAGACAACACAGAGCTTCATTGGGTATAATCGCCATTCAAGGCACAGTATACAAAGAATAATCTCTCGCTAAATAGCCCTTTTGTGTTATTACTATGAGCTGTGTGACAATACAATGGCAAATAGACAATACGCTGCTTATATGGAAATGTCAGAAAATGTAGAACTGTTTAAAAGGACAGTGCAGCTCATAATGATAGTAATTGTATACTCGGAATCCATCCCAGGATTATTTACAAAGGCTTGTACCTACTGGGAAAAATAGATACATTTAGGTCTCTTCTTGCAGATAAAAATCAGAAATGAGCCATTTATTTTGATGGGAATCATTTTGACCAAAATCTTATTTAGGGTAGTTTCACATCTGTGTTGGGGGTTCCACTTTCTTGCTATGTTCGGGGAGCAAGAAAGGGGAATCCCCGTGGCCCAACGCTTCCATCTTAGAATGGAGCGAACAACGCCGAACACACCCCATTGACTATAATGGGGTCCGTTCCCTTTCCACCCGGGATTAAGCTGGAAGAAAAAGTGCTGTACACAGTGCTTTTCTTTCGGTATTTTGTGCCGGAACTGCGACAGAACCTCCGACCGGAGGTACCAATGTAGATGTGAAACCATCTTTAATATAGTTGCTGCACTGAAAAATTACATAACGTATTATTAGCTATTCTGCCAAGTCTAGTAAACATACAGATATTTCTATACTCCGATCTCAGGTTTTGGAGAGGGTTAGGCCGCCTGCAGACCCGACCCCCTGCAGGGACCAGGCTTCGGCTTTTTGATGTGTCGGCTGTCAGCCAGCCAATGCATGCGCAGAGCGGAGCCGACGGCCCAGCAGTGATATTTCTGAAATAGAGCATGTCGCGATTTGTTTACCGCGCGTGATTTCGCACGGACAAATCGCGGCCATCTGCCTAGGATTGCGTTTTCTAACGCAATCCTATGGCGCTTCCACGGGCAAAATTCTGCAGGAAATCCCGCCGCGGAATTTTCGCCCATGTGCAGAGGGCCTTACGGTGGTTTCACACCTGCATTGGAACTTCTGATTTGAGGGTGGCTTCAGATGAGCGTGTTTTTGTGCGGACATATGCACGCAGGAAAACACGCGTCTATTACAAACAATGCATTCCCTATAGTCTGTTCACATGTCCGTGTTTTACAGGTGCCTGTAAAGATAGGACATGCATGAACAATAGGGAATGCACGCATTCTCTTCAATTAAGCCGCGGCTGCTTCCCGCGGCTCCATTGAAGACAATGGTCTACCAGCACCCGGTAATTTAAATATAAGCCCTTCCCTGAAAAACAACAATTTTAGTAAAAAAAAAAGTAAAACTTACCTGTCCGCCGCTGCCGTGTCCCCGCAGGGATAAAGAGCACATCTGCCGCATGTGGCAGATGTTTCCTTCATTCCTGCGTGGAAAAAGAATTCCCTGCTGCACTTGCCACATCTGTGACAGATGCAGCAAAGGAATTTTAAATCCCCACTGGGAAGAGCATATCTGCTGCATGTGGCAGATGTTTTCTTCATCCCTGCAGGGAAAAAGAATTCCCTGCTGCACCTGCCACATCTGTTGTGAGGAGTATTCAGCAGGCGGGGATTTAAAACGCCCGCCTGCTGAATGGGCTGCCTCTGATTGGCTGAGCACTGGGACCAACCAGAGGCAGCTCTCAGCTTTTGAATGACAGCTGAGAGCTGCCTCTGATTGGTCCTAGCACTCAGACAATCAGAGGCAGCACTTACTCACCCATTCATGAATTCATGAATGGGTGAGTGAGTGCTGCCTCTGATTGGCTGAGTGCTGGGACCAAGCAGAGGCAGACCATTGTCTTCAATGGGGCTGCCTGAAGCCACGGCTCTATTGAAGACAATGCCTGCATTATTTATTTCTTTTAATTTTTTTTTTACACTAAAATTCTGTTTTTTCGAGGAAGGGCTTTTATGTAAAGCCTTTCCCTGAAAAACAATTACGGGGTGCCGGCAGACCATTGTCTTCAGTGGCGACGCCGGCAGCAGCCACAGCTCCATTAAAGACAATGCCTGCATTATTATTATTATTTTTTTATACATTTAAATTCTGTTTTTTCGGGTAAGGGCTATGTGTAAAGCCCTTTCCTGAAAAACAATTCGTGGGTGCCGGCAGACCATTGCCTTCAATGTAGCCTCCGGCAGCAGTCGCGGCTCCATTGAAGGCAATGCACGGTAGGAAACCGAAAAACCCCGCTGCAGATGTGAAACCACCCTTAGAGATTGTCCAGTCTTCTACAATGAAAATTAATTTATGGAGACCTATGGCGCTCCAAATTGGGTGGGTGCAAGAGTATAACCCTAGTCCAATCGATATTTAAAAAAGAACTCTGCAGATGCTGTTCAAACCATCTTGATATTTATAATAAGGCGATGGTATTTTGTGATGTTCCAGCCCTAATTTAGCAGGCTTTTGTCAAACCCCGTTTGCCACTGAATGGAATAGATAGGTGAAGATGATCAATAATAGGCAACCTCGATCATGATACCAATGTGATTGAGGTCGCTTTATACTGCCCTAATGTTCCATCCTGTGCTTTTCCTTGAACCGGCATATAGCACTGACATCTTAGAATTTATCTCTTCTTCCACATGTTCTGGCCTAGTCCGGCTCACACAGATAGGGGTGTATTCAAACTAGCACTCAAGGGTTTAGTTTTCCTGACTATATGAGCAGGAAACCAACACCGTCTGGTTGAACTGAACCATCTTAATGCGCCAAAAGGACCCCATTGATTATAATGGGCTACGCTTGGTTCCTGGCAATCCGTCCGGTATTTTGCAGGATGAAATAGCGCTGCATGTGGAGCGATTTTCTCCCATTTTAACGTAGTTCAGCGACAAAGGTTTCTAATGAAACCTCTGATGCGGATGTGAAGAGCTCTTAGCGCCATCAATGTAGATAAAAGTTATATCACCTTGGGGCAGGAGAAATATGCGCTGCTGCTTGGTTTCAGCAAGGGGCGCAACTATAGATGATGTGGTTGCACCCAGGGCCCAGGAGCCTTAGGGGGCCCATAAGGCCTCTCTTCTCCATAGGGGGAGCCCAGTACTATGAATAAAGCATTATAGTTGGGGGCTCTTTTACAGGTTTTGCTTTGGGGCCCGGGAGCTTCAAGTTACGCCTCTGTGATAGTCTAAATTAGGGTTTCTCAAGTCAAGTACCCCTCCTCAAATACAGAAGGCTACATCAAAGTAACCCTAAAACTTTGACCCTACACCGAGCTGCACTTTAAATGCACAGCATGGGGATGGCGTGAGTATACAGAACTAAGGGCCAAAGACTGACACCATACCAAACCAGTTCAGCTATATAAGCATCACTAGGTCAGGGCTCTGTTTCACCCTTTGAATGTAAACAACGTCAGTTTACATTCACTGACTGCATGCTGAGATTTTGAAAACTGTTGCATTACTTTTCATTGTAAAAAAAAAAAATTGTACTTTTTCCATTGCAGTAAAATGTCACATCACAAAATTTGCTTTCTTAGTGACCTTCAGAGCTGATCTAATTGTTAGAGTATAATAAGACATTGCATTTTTCAGTAATTTTGCCAAAATCATAGAAAGAACTTGTAAGGCCGGGTTACAGCGGATTATTTGTAATACGCTCTCCCATAGGCTGCCATGTTGGCACTCAACACGAATTACATGAAATATGAGTGCAAGAAAAACTGCAGAACGTTCCATCTTGGTGCAAATTAGACACGCATACACGGCAAGAAAGTGCATGGCGATTGCCGACACGCAGCAAGTATGCAATGTCATTGTCGTGTGTCTCGTGGGCGGCACGTAGCGAATGATGGTCGTATGAGCCCGGTCTGACGTGTGTGAATACAGTCTTACACATTTTATCATGATACAATATTACCAATGGTAAGCTTGCAAGGCCGTACTCACACGGGTGTGTTGTCACAATTTTCCCACACACGACATGTAAAGCCAATTGATTTGTATTGGGCCACTCACGTTAGCAGTTTTTTCATATGCGTATTACACATACTCACACGGCAAGATAGTCATTGCGTACTTGCTGCATGCTGGCACTATATATGGGGTTGGTGCGATCTGTTGGCAGTGACAGCAGGCGCCCGAACAGCTGATCGGAGTCCCGAGCAGTGGACCCCAGCTATTGCTGACCTATCCCAAGGACAGGTCATCAATAAACATTGCCTCTAATACCCCTTTAATACCAGGTAGGAGTGAATTGAAGTTCCTCGACCCCAATGCAAAATCTGTAACAGGACCTCACTTAGCATGTATAATACTGCTGTCTTCTTGAGGCAGGGGGTCTGTAGGCCTCCCCTTAGGTGTAACCTTTATCCCTACACCCCTATAGCTATGACCTTATATACTACCAAAAAAACTTTTGAAACTCTACAGAAGCACAATGACGACTCCAAACTTACAGTAATAGTAAAGTGCTGCAAGGGATGAAGGATGTAAAGCAGCGCATGTGGGACTAGCCCCTCGACGTCACTTCCCTGCCCCCCTTATGCGACATGCTTTGTCCATATGACTATGTGTTATTTAACAAAGCAAACCACGTGGAGAATTATTTACCATAATTTCCTGGCAGCTGATCCGCGCTGTAGTACAATATGCTAGGAATTAGAGCCTCTGCGTGATGAAGCCTCGTCGTTCTGTAAGATATGAGGCTGATAACTTCTTGTTATTGTGTTCCCTCTACCACATGTCATCCATGTGCGTTACTGTTGTGCTGCGGCTAAAAACACAACTCATTGCCAACAGTCAGCTGATGATTCTTCTATGGGTCCATGTATAGTGTATGTAACACATGGACCCCGAGGGCATGTAACTGCTGGACCCATTGGCTGCAGCAGCAAAATACGCACTGTAGAGGTGCACTACAGAGAATGGCCTGAAGGGGGCAACAGACAGGCATTCTGGTGCCTGAGAAACGGGAAAACGCCCATAGGTGTGGTCAGGAAGATGGATCTAAGGGTAAATTCCTGCTACACCCAGAGAGATGTTGGCTGAGAGAGCTAAGCTGCTGCAGGCCGGTGGCCTAGGACAGGCCAGAGTCCGACAGGGGTGACCCACCCTAATCTTAACACCCAGGTGGGGTGTGTATGTGGACATTCATGTTTTGTTGAACGTTATATGGACTCTGTTTATGTTGGTTGTACTCTGAATAAAGGCTGGCAGGAGCCAGGTTTAAAGAAAATCCGTGTCTCCAGAGAGTACTTCTACGTGGTCGGTGCCCATTCTGGTCTGAGATTTGACGATCCGCAGGCAAGTGCACCCCGCTTGCTACAGCACCAGATTATTTTTTACTTGGACCTCCATGCAAAAATGCTGATTTGCGGCGTATTCACCCTATGCATTGCTAAGGTTGAAATTCACTGTGAAAATCCCACTTATTTCAATGGGTTTGTCCACATGCGCGTATTTCGACCACGCAACAAAGCATGGAACATGCTCTAACTTTGTGTATTTGCGCATCAAAAGTCCTCATATAAGTCAATGGGGGGTGCACAAATGCATGCGCAGTAAGCAAGGAGATGCATGCAACACTGCGCAATTCCGCATGACAAAACACTGCATATACAAGAAAATCTTTAGGTTTATTCTCTCTATACATTTATGGGACTTCGATTTCCCTCCATATTTTCTACACTACAGTCAGTCCCTATTAGTCTATGTTGTATATTGGATACAGTTGTGCGTAGGAGGCCTATTGCACATAAGAAAATGTATAAAGATGTCACAAAGTTCCTGGAAAGTCAAATACTGTACAGGATTGAAAAATCCCCATGAGCCGCCTATCTAGTGCATAATACATTATAGTAAGACTACTTGCTATTGCACCTGCTTCTTGAAATTATTGTATCTTCCTGCCGGAGTTTATCCTCCGTGAAGTTCTAGAAATCTGCAATAAGCCTGCTTATTAGACATTAACTTTAAGGTGCATCCTGCCCTATAAACATTTCTAGATATTCCCTTTATACTTCCTTAGGTAATGTTGGGACTGAATTGTTAAAGTTATCTTATTCTGATCCCAAAATACAACATGTGCAATACAGAATAGTCTCAGCTACAGCTTTACTGGCTTCTCATTAGTACTGAGGTCACATCTGCCTACCATCCCTGCTGGTTCAGGACCTTGCAGAGGAAATACCTGCTGAGTATAGGCTTTAAAGGGTTATTCCAGGCATATCTATCCTGTGGACAGGCAATAGAGGTTTGATTAATGGGAATCTGATTGCTATAACACAGGACTACCATACGTCTTGAATGGCCATGGTAGGGAGGACTTGTAAGCAGCAGATGCCGAGCATAGACTTGGCTGCTCCATACAACTCTATGTGAAGTATGGACACAGCTCCACATGCAGCGTAACATCTTGGGATATTACCAAGCAGATGTTGATGGTGATCTGTAGTATTCAGGTATGGAATAGATTTTCAAAGTTTAGGTTTAAAGTGTACATCACTTTCCAGATGACTTTCCAGAATAAGCTGCCATGTATGTACATGAGGAATTAGACTTTTTCTGGACATTATATGACTTGTATTTATCTTTAGTTTTCGCCTCTGTAGAGTGTACATCTGATTCTCAGTTCTTTCAGAACTGGTGAAAGAAGCCTGGCTGCTGTGCTGTGTTCTATAGACTGTACACAGAGAACTGCAGATTTTGGTCTCTAATTGTCTATAAACCACATACATAAAATCATGTTCTAGTACAATGTACAGCAACAGTGAGTAGTGGAAATGTTTCTTTTCTGTAGCTATAGTTGCTACAACACAGTAAAAAAGTGACTATTCGCTTAAAGGCAGCCTCTATGTGAGTCTCTCCTTCCCTTCTTCCCCATCCTGTTTATACCCAGGACTTTGTCAGTAACGAGAGGGCATCCGCTACAGCTAGAAGAAAGCAGGTTTCATCACAAACACAGAAAAGGGTTCTTTACTGTAAGAGCAGTGAGACTGTGGAACTCTCTGCCTGAGGATGTGGTGATGGCAAAATCCATAGAGGAGTTTAAAAGGGGACTTGATGTCTTTCTGGAGGGGAAGGATATTGCAGGATATAAATCTTAGGTCAATAGTTAATCCGGGTATACAGGCAGGTAGGAACTATTAGGGGTTGATCCAGGGATTAGTCTGATTGCCATTAGGAAGTCGGGAAGGAATTTTCCCTCAAACGGGCTAATTGGCTCCAACCTCTTGGGGTTTTTTGCCTTCCTCTGGATCAACAACACAGGAGGATAACAGGCTGGACTAGATGGACATTGTCTTCATTCGGTCTTACATACTATGTTACTTTGTTATGTTACTATCCCTGTGCTCTCTATACATTTTAATGAGCCTTATGACTCAACCCCTCCTCCACTCCTTTTGTAAAGTCTCCAATGTCTCCTGTCAATCAATTGGGAGCAGACAGTAGACAGCAAGATAGGAAGAAGGGAGACCCCTAGTGGGCAGCACTTTAAAGTGATTTTTCAGCACAGAAGTGTCAATTTAGGTAAATACAGTAAATAGCAGTTTTCTTCTAGTTATCACACCCACTGTCATATAAGCACAAGCTATATGAAAACGCAGTGCTCACTTAAGGCAAAATAAAACTTGTCTATGTAAGAAACTTTAAATGATATGTCTGGGATTACAAGCAGTCTGTTTCTCTCTATTCAAGTGAATGAGGTTCTGATGTAATACCAGACACAACCCCTGGAAAAAAAGAGGCGCTGTTTCTGGTAAAAAAAACCATATATTTTTGTAATTCCAGACAACTTCTTGTGCATACGGACATCTTTTAGAGGGACTAATAAAAGTTCCCTGAAAATGCTTCCCCAGTGGGCTGTGAATATTTAAGGCCATGTTCAGATCTGATGCAGAGGCTCAGTTCTAAGCCTCTGACGCAAATCTGCCACAAAATCCTGGTTGATATAGCACATCGTGCTCCACTATTTTATCTGGAAAAATGCTTGCCGGCATGGCGGAAACTCAATGGATCCCATTATAGTTAATGGGGTCCATCCGGTTGCTGGTCAGGTCATACTTGTGCCGGGTCCAGCAATTCCACCGTTTCTGTTGTCCAGTGTCTATGGCATGACCTGATGATGTGTACAGCAGGGGTGTAACTATAGGGGGTGCAGGGGATTCAGTTGCACCCGGGCCCAGGAGCCTTAGGGGGCCCATAAGGCCTCTCTTCTCCATATACGGAGCCCAGTACTATGAAAAAAGCATTATAGTTGGGGGCCCTGTTACAGATTTTGCACCGGGGCCCAAAAGCTTCAAGTTACGCCTCTGGTGTACAGGCACATGTTCTATCTTCACAGCTCATTTCCACTTATTTCTTAGCTTATACATACAAATCCTAAAGCACTTCAGTCCTCCCTTCTTCTGTTTTATCTCAGTTCTCTAATCTCTTAGGGGGTGATAAACTTTTCGAGATAACCATTTATCTCTTTCACATTATAACAGAAACAAGTGTGGAAAAGTACAGAAAGGCTGCAAAACCAGACAAACATGAGCAGAAGCTGCGTGAAATAAATGGTTACATTACAGGCCAACGACACAAAACACAAGGAATTTCTATACTGTGAAATTCATCAAAATATTTACATAATGTAACATTTCAGTTCAAGTTTAGTTCAGTTTCAAAAATGTATAGATTTGCATCAGATAAAGTTTGTAGGAGGAAATTTCTGCTCGAAGAGTTAGTTTTACCAGGCACGGTTGGAGGAGAAGCCTAGAAATTACCATCCGTAAAAGTAGTCAATGTATAACTTTAACCCCTTCTGCGCTATAACATATAGTTACGGGGCACAATAACTCTTCCCTATGTATTCCTCATGGAAGGATCTCTGTGATTTACACCCAAGACAATGATTTGCTGCTTATGTTACGACCACACAGCGTGGGATTTCCATAACGGACTCTCGGCCCAATCCGCAACAAGTCCACAAACAACATCCACATGTTTTATATGTGAATTGGCCACCGATTTTGCTGCAGATTTGCTGTAGAGTTCACTTTGAACATTGAATTGCGTGAATTCCACAGGGAAAATTTTAAGCAATCGATTGACAAGCTTCAGATTTAAAATCAACACTACAGGTCAATCACGCACCCTTGTCTACAGCATGTGGATGAGATTAGTTAAAAACGCCTCCACTTTGATGCTACTGTAAACTTTGCCTATTTTCCGCAACATTTATGCCCAGTGGGAATACCTGAGATCATGGCCGGCCTTAGTTACATGTGACCCGTGGTAGATGTGGTTGCCCCTAGCCCACATCTACCTACACAGCTAGGTAGATGTGGGCCAGGGGCAACCACCCCCTTAGGTGTGCCTGGCCAAATGATCCTTCTCCTCCGTGTGGCATAAAAGGGAAAAGGCACCCAAAAAAATTCTACACAGGTTGCATCTTTCCTGTTATGGCCAAAAGGAACATGCCACCTAAGGGATAAAAACAAATGGATGGAGCTCCTTTGATAACCGCTAGCCTTCCGCAAATTAGTCCAATAGGCTGAAAATATATATGACAGCTCTATATGTGAATAGGGAGAGATCTGTCAATCAGGCAGGGTAGGGAGGAGCTGGAGGGGAACTTCTGTTTATGCCCAACACGTTTTAAAACTTTGTTTTCTCTGAAACACTGCAGTGTTTCAGAATACAGTTCTCAAAACACATTATACTACAGTAGACCAATTCTGCAAATTTGGTGAGACAGGACAGCTCTCTTAAAGGAGTTGTCTCGCGAAAGCAAGTGGGGTTAAGTACTTCTGTATGGCCATATTAATGCACTTTGTAATATACATTGTGCATTAAATATGAGCCATACAGAAGTTATTCACTTACCTTCCCTGCGCTGGCGTCCCCGTCTCCATGGCTCCGTCTAACTTCAGCGTCTAATCGCTCGATTAGACGCGCTTGCGCAGAAGGGTCTTCTGCCTTCGGGTTTGTTCGGCAGCAGCGGCGTTCTGGCTCCGCCCCCTTCTACGCGTCATCGTGTAGCTCCGCCCCGTCACGTGTGCCGATTCCAGCCTCCTGATTGGCTGGAATCGGCACACATGACGGGGCGGAGCTACGCGATGACGCGTAGAAGGGGGCGGAGCCAGAACGCCACTCGTGCCAGACCGAGCCGAAGGTAGAAGACCCTTCTGCGCAAGCGCGTCTAATCGGGCGATTAAACGCTGAAGTTAGACGGAGCCATGGAGACGGGGACACCAGCGCAGGGAAGGTAAGTGAATAACTTCTGTATGGCTCATATTTAATGCACGATGTATATTACAAAGTGCATTAATATGGCCATACAGAAGTGCTTAACCCCACTTGCTTTCGCGAGACAACCCCTTTAAGCATATGAGGGGGCCTACTGACTTTTCCTGACAGATGATGGTGAAGGATACAAGAATCAGGCATGCAGAATTTCAACACCTGATCCTTTTGCTGCCCCCTTGGAGATAAGCTGACACTGCCCTTGAGGTGGAATACAAATCTGTAAAATGCAAGTGTAAATTTGTCCTAAACTGCAGTTCCTACACAGTGTCAGGTTAGAAGTGGTGCTGTGCAGTCCCTATATTCTAGGGATTGTTGGGGTCCCAATGATCTGACCCCCACCAATCAGCTAATAATGGTTTATGTTACGTGTGCTGCTGAGACATGTTGTACTACTGTGTTTCCAGCAGCACAGCACTCTCAGGGTTAATGATTGAGCTGGCTGGGTGTTCTTCCTGCTAGCCAATCCCCTGGGTCTGGGCTCACATATATACCCAGCTCCTGGTCAGTCTGAAGCTGGTCTTGTACTGTTTGGATGTATCTGTGACATGTGTCCTGTTACCTGTTCTGTTGCAGCTTGCTGTGTGATCTGTGCCTTGCGGTTCATGTCCGTTTGTACGTTTATTTTGTGTCAGATTGGTCTGCTGAGTTTGTTTGCTATGTCTGCGCTAGGTTGGCCCCTAGGGCCCTCTAGTAGATGTGTCTTGCTAGTGTAGGGACTGCAAGATATGAGGGGCCTTGCCGGGGCTTGCAGCTTAAGTTCATTGGCCAATGTACGAACTAACACCTCGCATTTATATTCAGCTTCTTGTCTGCTATTAGTGTTTGCATTGTGGCTGTATGCTGTGTATTCTGGTTCTGTGTGTCCTGTGGTTCAGTCCCTGTCATGTGGCATGTGAATGTGTCCTGTTCTGGTGCGTGGCTCTTAGGATCAGCTAGGGCCAAGATCAGAAGACCGCTAGGCTGCCCTTATTGGGGCAATGTCCCCGCTTAGGTAGGGCCATGCCATTCCTCCCCTGTAGCACAGGGTCAGTTTGCATGAACCCCGTGTGCATACCCAGTCCTTCCTTGGTCACGATTGTGTGGGCCCCGTGCCTAGTTTGCCCACACGACCGTAACAGTTTATCTTAGCAGCAACCACTTTAAAGAAGATGGGATTCCTGATTTGTAGGACAGCTGGAAACCAGGAGAAAAGGCTAATGAGGTCCTAACATATTATGTAAATGCAACTTCCGGTCAGTGCAGAAATGACATTACCTCTCAGTAGAGCAGGGCCATGACTAATGCAGAGATAACCTAATAGAACATAAAGCCAGAACACTCATAATTAAAATATTGGAAGGTCAGGATGGGTGTAGCCTAGGAAATGGCAAAGTAAATGTGTGCATTTAATCCTGACAAGGAAGCGATATGAGAATATGGCGAGAGCTGTCATTCCAAATGCGATGAGTAACATCTCGATTCATCCTTATGGACCATTGAAAGTCTGTGCCACCATCAGGGGGATGAGTCATAGGCACGCTTTAGCTGCAGCCTGGCAGTCAAGCTGTGAACAGTCAGAGATTTCTCATCCAGAAGCCTAATTTTATAAATATGTACTGAATTCTGTAGTAAATAAGGCTAAACAACATGCCTGATGCTCCAATTCCTTAACAAACACGGGGGCCGATTTATTAATCCTGACTAATAGTAGACAGCATAAACTTAGACTAGATGTCTAAAAACATGTCAAATGTATCAACATAGTTCACGCTGGATGATAAATCTGGCACATTTTTAGGCACTTTTGTCTAACTTTATACTACTATTGGTTGGCTTACTTTGCAGCAAACTTTTGGCACACATTGTTGCATTTACATCAGGCTTATTTTCCAAATAGGACACGCCCCTTCTCCCAATTATACAACAGTTTTTTGGCATAAATTGAGGCAGAATTCTGGCACTTTTAGCTTAGTATATCTCCCCATGGTACTCAGATGTACACAGTTAATCTATGAGTCACTCTAGCATTGGCAGAAATGTTTATATACTGTATATTTTGCCTATAATCTTAGGAGATTTAAAGCAGTATTCAGGGAGTATACTACTGCCGTCATATCCTCAGGATAGGTCATCAATACTGGATCAATGAGAGTCTGACATCGATCAGCTGCTTGCAGAGCTCTTGTCACAGCTCCGTACACTGCAAGCTTTCTGCCATTCATTCCTATTCCTGGCTGCTACATAATGTACGTATGGCCGGTCTTACATATGCAGAACATGTGCGGTCACCAATTTGTGGGGGAGTAGGCACAGTCAGGTTTAGATTGTGGGATATCACCCTCTTAGGCCAGTCCCAACAGATCTTTTTTTCTCCAAACAAAAGCATTTTGTGGTTCCGGTGCTGTATTTATGTTATGTTCTGAGGCTGTAGTGAATTAAAAGGTTAGGTGCTCTATTTCTGTGCCAAGCTTGGTTTTGGTGCTGTATGTATGTTATGAGCTTGGTGCTGGTGCTGTATCTTTATTATGAGCTTGGTTCTGGTGTTGTGTCTGTTTGCTGAAGTTGGTTTTGGTGCTGAATCTGTGTTAGTAGCTTGGTTTTGTAGCTTTATTTACGTTATGAGCTTGGTCCTGGTACCATATCTATTCACTGAGCTGTTCTGGCATGGGTATGCTACGATCATGCTGCTCTCTGCACCAGTATAATGTAAGCGGACTGCTAATCTGTGCAATATATATTCTTTTTCTTATTTTGAGGGGGGAGGCGGGGGAGTGCAAAAACAAGTTCTGCACATAGTGAGATCTAACTTAAGGTCGACCCAAAGTATTAGGAACTGTGTGGATTCACAACTAGCTGAGTGATCATAAATGGTTGCACATCCAATTGGAAGAATGTATCAAGTGGGGTACCACAAGGCTCTGTCCTAGGCCCAGCGTTGTTCAACATTTTTATAAAGGATCTAGATGAAGGAATTGAGAGGAAACTAATCATATTCACTGACGACATAAAGCAAGAAGAGATAGCTAACACTAGGGGAGAGGGAGAGGATTAAAAAAGATCTCAAGCAGCTTGAACAGTGGGCAGCGACTAACAGAATGGCTTTTAACATGGAGAAATGCAAAGGCCTATATTTGGGCAAGAAAAATGAAAGAGCACATACAGAATGGAAGAAATTAGCTAAGAAGCAGGACATGTGAAAGACTTGGGTATACTAATAAATCATAGACTGAACATGAGTCAACAGTGTGATGCAGCAGCATAAAAGAAACAAATTTGGGGATGCATTAAGAGAAGCATAGAGTCTAGATCATTTGAGGTAATTATCCCCGTCTATTCGTCTTTGGTCAGACCTCATTTTGAAAACCACGTCCAGTTCTGGGCACTCTTATTTAAAAAGACTGACAAACTGGTGCAAGTTCAGGGAAGAGTTACCAGGATGGTGAGCGGTCTACAAATCATGTCCTATGAGGAACAGTTAAAGGATCTGGGAATGTTTAGCTTCGAAAAAAGAAGGCTGAGAGGAGACTTAATAGCTGTCTACAAATATCTGAAGGGCTGTCACAGTGCAGAGGGATCAGCCCTATTCTCATTTGCACAAGGAAAGACTAGAAGCAATGGGATGAAACTGAAGGGAGGAGACACAAATTAGATATTAGAAAAAACTTTCTGATAGTGAGGGTTATCAATGAGTGGAACAGGTTACCACGGGAGGTGGCGAGTTCTCCTTCAATGGAAGTCTTCAAACAAAGTCTGGACAGACATCTATCTGGGATGATTTAGTGATCCTTCACTGAGCAGGGGGACCCGATCACCCTGGAGGTCCCTTCCAACTCTACCATTCTAGGTTATTTCTATCTAACAGTGACTAACAGCTGATCAGTGGAGGTGTCCATGTGTTGTATCCCTGCCAGCTGATATTACCTATCCTGAGGATACGTCATTAATAACTTAGTCCTAGAAAACCCCTTTAACCATAGAAGTCTATGCATAAAGTATATACAATATTACAGGCAAGACATTTCTAAACAGACCAACCTCCCCAAAATCCACCCTAGGCCCTTCTCCCAATTAACTTTTCTTGATAGCAATAATCAGGAACTGAACTGTCATAATGCATATTAGAACACAAGACGTTCTTTGTTGGTTCAGTCTTACTTACTGCAATCTGTAGGGCAGTTGTATGGGCGCTAATAGAGTCACATCGTATCGCTAGAAATATAACCTTTTTCTAAAAAGGAAATTGAGCGCAACTGAGGTTGATACAAATTTTCCATCACATCCCATATATCCCATTGTACCGGTCACTACTAAAAGTTAACTCCTGGTAGGACAAGCTAGAAACACATTTCATCTATTAGTAGGACTGTCAGCAAATCCACGGAGTGCTTCAATACACTAAACAGATTAGGAATCAATAACTCTTTACAATAAGTGGGTGCTTTAAACAATCTCTTGGTCCCTGGACATTATAAAGGGGTCTGGAGGACATTTTTACCAAGTACTGTATATGCACTCTCATCACATCCCAAAAACACTCTCAAAAATAGCCATCGATACTATGCAAAGCTCAGAGCCGTTAGAACGGTCTATTACTCATTATTTCCCTAAGGAATTGGGGAAGAATTTTAAAAGCTTCCTCAAAAGTGAAGAGATTTTACTTGTGTGTTCAGAATAAATCAAAGTGTTGCGAAGAAATAAAAATACCAATAAAACGAGTAAAAGCTTGGAAAGAAGCTAATCCTATATCAGGCCTGAGCACATTTTGTACAGCAGATATCCCATAAATGACAGTCAACATTATATCAGAAGCTGAAGATGATGAAGAAGCCGTCAGCAAGATCAGATTTAGGGATGAATTGGGTAATCCGGCATAAAGCAAGCAGAGTAATTCATGAGCAGACCTTATATGCAGGTAGAGCAGGACACCTGACCCTCTGCATGCACTAAGCTTTTGGGTAGAAAATGCAAAAGATTTCATGCAACAGGAGAAGCAATGATAGAAATTGATGTTCTTACCGGATTTCCGCTTCGAGGAGCCATAATCCCTAAAAAAGAAACAGCAGCAAATAGACATTATTAGAAATGTGGTATTGGGGGGCTTCTAAATGCAGGTGCCCCACCCATGCAGTAAAACAATCCCCAGCTCTGCTA
Organism: Eleutherodactylus coqui; assembly: GCF_035609145.1. Taxonomy (NCBI): domain Eukaryota; kingdom Metazoa; phylum Chordata; class Amphibia; order Anura; family Eleutherodactylidae; genus Eleutherodactylus; species Eleutherodactylus coqui. The sequence goes on along the minus strand of NC_089840.1, from coordinate 234,462,514 downwards.
TAGCTGGAAGCCTGGGCTGAGGAATCCTGACAGAGAGGCGATTGACAGGACCAGAGCAGCATCTCAGCACTACAACCAGCTGCTGCATCCAGCTCTGGAAGGCGAGGAGCATGTGATGACAGAGCGAACCATCCCTAATTATACAGGGGAGCTTTCCCTGCTCTTCCAAGAGGCTGCGAGGGTTCTCCCTATTCTGCATACATCACAGCGAATGGCGTGACGCTACAGGCACCTGTACGGTCTACGACGGATCTGCAATCGACTAGACTGGAGCAGTCTCTATCTAGTGGATTTTCTGAATGGAGCAACTTATTAAAGGGATCCATAGTTTTTTCCTTTTTTTGTATTACGGACGCTAGAATACAGAGTTGATGCTCTAAATTGGGAGCTGCTGCGATGGAGGGACACTATTATGATCATGCATAGAGGTAGGGATATGTCTATAGGCATCTATGTACATTTTAGGTCTATATGGACACAAATAGACAATTGCCTTACGTTTGCAAGGTCCTACGGTTTGTGTTTAGCATCTGGAGTACATGTAATAAGCCAATTTTAGTATTCTTTATAGAGAAGTACTTGCCTGCTCTTGAGAAATTGTTTGTGCATTGCATGCAACTCCCTTGCCCACCCTCAAATATAACCTTCACTCCTAATTTATTGTTTTTTTATTAAATGCTCTTTATTAAAAAGTTTTCAATTTTTTAACAACTTAACCAACTCTATCCCTCCCTCCAGCCATCCTCAACCCCCATCCCCCCCCCCCCCCTCTTACGACATCCCACCACAATGTATATGATGTATTGTTCACTACTAGTAAGTTCAGAAGTTATGGATTCTTGCCTCTCCGCACAATGATCCATTACAAGACATCCCGATACTGGGTAAGTTGTTCCTCTTCTTCCCCTTCCATAGCACTCCCTTTTGTTCGTCCCACTCTTGTTGATATATAATAAAGTTACCAAATATGTTCTATAATAACAAAGAATATAATCCTCCCCAGCTCAGTCGTGTCCCAAAGTGACATTTGACATCTGTCCACTACCATCATTAGTGTTGTCAAACTATTAGCTTCTATAACAAGGTTATCTGCCCAATATTGGCAAACGACCTAGTGCCCCCATAACCGGGGCTGTGGAGTTGGAGTTGTGGACAGATTTCATTTTAGTGGAGTTAGAAGAAATGTAACGACTCCGGCTTATAAAGAGAATGAACATAAAATAAATATGGTTTACTTAATTCAAGGCAGGATTTGTTGCATATTTCCTTTAATGGGAATTTAGGAAAATTTGGAAATGTCCTACAGCTAGAGATGAGCGAGTATACTCGCTAAGGCACATTACTCGAGCGAGTAGTGCCTTAGCCGAGTATCTCCCCGCTCGTCTCTAAAGATTCGGGGGGCGGCGGGGGAGAGCAGGGAGGAACGGAGGGGAGATCTCTCTCTCCCTCTCTCCCCCCTGCTCCCCGCTGCAACTCACCTGTCCCCCGCGCCGGTCCCCGAATCTTTAGAGACGAGCGGGGAGATACTCGGCTAAGTCACTACTCGCTCGAGTAATGTGCCTTAGCGAGTATACTCGCTCATCTCTACCTACAAACATAAGTTCTAACCCTCTAAGCCACTATTTATCAAAAATATTGATAACTAGAATGTGGTAACAGCAACAGAAAATCAGCTATTGCCTTTCCTCTCCAATTTAGGCCCATTGTATGATGTGTACGCTGCTCAATCAAATGCATTGGATTACACAGACCTGCTCACATTCATGGGTCGGATCTGCGTAATCAGCTTGCGGAAAATAGAATGCAGCATGCTCTATTTTACTGTGGATATCCACGACTTAGAGCCAATTGTGCTCTATGGTCACAGATATAACCGCAGCCCATACGCAATGTAATTGTGTATGGACTGCGGGTACCTGTATCATCACTAAGCGATGGCATGGGAAATATAAACCGACAAAAGAGGTATACTGCACATGACCGCCTGCATGAGTACGCGGCCATGCGAAGCACATTTACGCAGGGCCACGGCCAGGCTTACAGTTGGAATCCGCCGCGGGCCTCCGCAAGCGGATTCCACATACAGCCATGTAAGCCCGGCCTTAGTCCAAGTATCCTTATGCTGCTTTTTCATGGTTTTTAGTTGAGATGAGTCTGTGCCGCACTTTCTGCACATGCTCAGTAGTGAAACTCCTCCTCTACAGACGAGAGGAAGAAGGCGCTGGGCATGCTGCACTCATCTCAGAACTGCTGGAGAGAACAGGTAGACAAGTAAGAGCATACCTAAAAACCTTCAGTAAACTTTGCATATATGAATAGCCATCCTCTGTATTCTTTATGTAAAAAAGACTGAGTAACACGAGGATTCGGGAGTCAGAGTCCAACGATTGGCTTACTGACTCCACAGCCCTGCCCATGAGGGGCATCAATACACAGCATATTACATGTGTATTTTTACAATTAACATGCATGACCTCCTCCTCTAAGGCGTTGTTGGGAACTCCACTCAACACAACGTACCTTCCCTGACCGGATGAGACCTGCACAGAACGTAGACCCTTCACCTTCACCCTTATTCCACCCATTACATACTGGAACATTAAGGAAAATATTGTTTGAAACAACAAGAGTAGTAAGTTCAAGTCTTTCCGTCCAATTGAAAGTAAATAGAACTCTGGTCCATTGTTCGACGTTCTTGAATAAAGAAATGATGAAATGTAACCCCAAGGTCACGATACTTCGCCTTCTGGTATGACACAGAAAATGTAAAATTTAAAACAGACCCCCGAGAGTTTCAGTAACATCAGAGTCAACTTCTATTAGTCCAAGAGGAATGTTATTCTATTCCAAGGCATAGATAGAGGCCAAGAAACACTCAGCTATAGGGTGAATAAAGAAGGCAATGTACACGATGTCATGCAGCATGTTGTGCAAACTTTGTTCTCTTCTATCGGTAAAACAAAAGGATCAACAGATGTGTCTTAGCACACACTGGCTCACAGTGGGTCTCTGTACCCCATACATACTTTACACTTAACTCAAACCAGGAGAACCTCAAAATGATGCTAAGCATGTGATACAGGATTCTGGTTCACCATTATAGGCAATGCAGAGCTTTCATCGGAAAGATACGGATTTATCAACCAGCACATCTGGTTCTTTTTCGTTGTGTATGCAGTAGTTTTAGAGATTTTGCTGCTGCGTTGGAGCAAGACACGTTCCTATATGCTGTGTGTTAGCCATGTTACGCTATGAAAATCAATGTACTAATATTAACCCTTTCCAATCCAATTTGTATCCTGTTTTCCTAGGGGGCTTACTTTTTTTTTACTGCCGTTATACAACAGCGCTATATGCTGGCTAAAACCAGTACTGCATAAGGTGACACGTTGGATAGGCCCCGACAGCAGAGAGGCTGGCAATATACAGTAAGAGAACCCCGACGGATGTCTTCCGAAATAAGAGCTGTACAGCCTTAAATCATAATGTCTTCAGAGGTCAGACAGTGGATTGGAAAGGGTTAAAAGGAGTTTTATTCCTGCATTGTAAATATGACCGGAATACATTTAGCTCAAATTTACTAATATAGCTTAGTTTAGAGAATGATATGAAATTTTGAAGACCATGGCTACCTTGGAGGCATAGGTTTTCATCTACTGTATATTGTCCATATAGGATAATCTGTAATATCCCGTTTTCCCAAAAATAAAACCTACCCTGAAAATAAGCCCTATCCTGATTTTTCGGAATTTACAAGGAGGCTTGAATTATAAACCCTACCCCCAAAATAAGGCCTAGCTGCAATACATTACAAAAAGCAATAGATTACCTAGCACGTTGATACTAAGAATGCCGTTATGAGCATTACAAGCTTGTCCCGGTGAAATGATTACCACGGCATTTGAGTAGGAGCATGATTGTGCTTAGATGTAAACATCGAACAGACATGCAGAAGGGCCATTGTCCCTCTAATCAGCTGACCGTCGGCGATCCTGAGCAGCAGATCCCACCGATCAGATATTGATGGCCTATCCTAAGGATAGACGATCAATGTTTAAAGGCTACAACCTCTTTAGTATGTACATGGTGGACCACAAAAAAGTGGCGCACCTTTGATCCCAGCACAACACTCTTATGAAAGCTGTCTAAAAGAAAATCAAACTTTGCTGCCCATAGCAGCCAATCACAGCGCAGCTTTCATTTTACCTCAGCAGTCTAAGAAATGAAAGCTACATAAAGGTTGGTTGTGATGGGCAACAAAGGCGGATTTTCTTTCAGACAGCTTTTTTATAAATCTGCCCCATGGTGTTCTTCCTGCATCAGCAAATAGTTATTGTGGAAGGTGATGTGCACAGTGGGTCAATTTAGGGAACACAAGAGGGCTTCGCCAACAAGTACCCAGGTACAAAAGCAACTGCTAAACGTTGTATTCAAGCCTGGTTCAGAAATGGCGCAAAACTGGGACTGTTTCAAGCATGAAGAAAGAGAGGCTGTCCAAAGACTGATGCAGCAAGTTGGTGTATCACGGACGACGAATCTGTGACCGTGGAACCATACCGAATAACGTGTGCAGGAACTGAAGGAGCTCAAAGTCAAACGGTAAATTACTGTACATGGCTGCTGACTATGATTGCTAGAGGACTTTTGGACCCATTGCCATACCTCCCGTAAATCACCGGCACGGATTCATGAACCGTTTATGAAAGAGTGAACTGTGAGCAAGAGGTTACGGCCAACACGCTCCCCGCACAATATTTATCTATGGGTAAATTTAAGTGGAAAGTATACACCAATAATCTGCATACCCCGGACAAACTCAAAAAAGCATCATGACCACTATCTGTAAGATGACTGTTGAAGAGCTGCAGGCAGTATCAGCCAACATGTTGCAATGTGCCTAGAGGTGCATAGAAGTGAACAAGAATCACATCCAGCATCTATTGTAATATGTGGATAAATCAATAGAGCCTTGGAAAAAAAACAATCCACTTGCTCGCTCTTCCTTTCACAGCTACGTATCCATGGCCCATCCTGTATATTACATGGGCTCTTCAGGACCATAAAAAGGGCATTATTTCTTAGTAACAGCACCACTCATCAATGACTATATATGGTATGGCAGTTAATTCTCCTTTAAGTTACTGGGGCTGAACTGTAATACCTGATATAGCCTATAGATAAGAACAGTGCTGTTTCGGGGGGGGGGGAACAAAAACCAAAAAAACCTGACTGCTTATAATTTTTCTAATGTTCAGTATAGACTCAAGTACCAGCATGCATTTATAATAGAAAACGCTAACCCCAGATCAACATTAGAAGCCAGCCTGGGAAACCGAAATGAACTTTTGAATCAACCCAGAAATGGGGACAGAAAGAGAAACATTCACAAAATATTTTTGAAAATTTTGCAAAGTGCAGCATTTAGAGCAAAAAATGTGAAGAAACAGGGGCCTCAGGCTTCCAGTTGAGGGAGGGGTCCCCTGGTGAGATAAAACAGTTGCCGCATGCAAGGGCTTGGAAAGGGATCGGAGCTTCCAGTAAAAATTCTTTCATCATCTTTTCCGCTGCTTAGTAGACTCTGCTTGGGGATATCCTACTGCTCTGCTTGTATTTTTAAGAGGCCGGTATTGGTGAATTCTTGTAATAAAAAGAGTGAATACCAAACTGTGAAGAAGCCTTTGAGCTTTCATCTACAAGTAATAATATTCGTACAAACTGCGCACATTACAATAAAACGCCCTGCCATGAAACCATTCACATCTGTGCATTAATTAACACACATTAATTGCACAGTATCACCCATTTCAATATATGATAAAGGTCTCTTCATTCCCATTATGATCTTAATCTAAGTACCATCAGGTCTGCAATGTGGGTTCATAGTACAGATCAGTAGTTGGGGCATCCTTGAGACTACAGCACAGAGGCTTGAACCTACTGGACCTCAATGTAAAATCTTTAACAAGAATCCCCCAGGGATCATTTATAGCACTAGGGACAAAGAGCTTATTGCGCCCCCTTAGGCACCAAGTCCCAGATGTGACTGCACCCCTTGTAGTTATGCCACTTTTCCAACACGCTGCCTGCAATGGCACCTAATCTTCATCCCAGCAGCTCAGCCTGTAATAAATTCTAGTCTGTGGTCCCCATTGTAATAAGTCTACTCTATGTGCCCCTCCACTGTATTAAGCTCCATTATGTGCCCCCACTGTTACCACACCACTCTGGTCTACACTGTAATAGGACCCCTCTGTGCCACCTCCTATAGTGTTATTTCTGTTTAAAGGATCTCCGACCTGATGCCGTCACTCCTCTTCCAGTGACCTGGTCCGTCATACATCGCAGAAGTGTGCATCCATAGTCCTGATCTCCGTTTCTGGTGCCTGAGTGCAGGGTAGATGCACATCGTCAGAGTGTGTTGCAAAGTATGATAAAAAAAAAAAAGGTAACTGAAGATGGAGTGACAACGTTGGGACGGAGCTCCTTTAGGATGAAATACCCTGTTTCCCTGAAAATAAGACATACCCTGAAATTAAGACATAGCATGATTTTCCAGAATTTTTGAGGATGCAAAATGATTTTTTCAAGCTTTTTGAGGATGCTTGAAATATAAGCCCTACTCCAAAATTAAGCCCTACTAACAGCTAATTAAAAAAGTCAATTTAAATAGTGTCCAGGCAGCTATACATGTAAAAAAGTTAAACCTTTTTGAACAAAAATTAATATAAGACGCTGTCTTATTTTCGGGGAAACACAGTAACACTGCAGTAAAGCTGCCTTTTTGCACCACCCTCCTCAATGATTTCATATGTATTTGTGTCCGGAGGACACGAGAGCAGTTGAAAATGTGCCCCAAAGAGTCTAACATACAAGTCTTATCTTAATTAAAAGGACACATAAAGAAGCGCCTACGAAGGGAAACATCCACACCAAATGTGTATTATTTCCATGCCAAAAACCATGTCAAAAAGATGCAAATTTTGATGCAGATTTTCCACAAAGGATAATCCGCACTATTTCTGCCATGTTTGAATTAATCCTCTTTCTCAGCAACTGTAGCACCCAGTAACAATCTGCATCCTGCTGTAGGATCAGACAGTAGAACCCAATTACTTTTACCGGTAAATGGGTTCGCAGAGTTAAGGAAACCCCTTGTTAACCCGGTCCCCCTTGCATTAAAATTTTTTTTAAAATTACCACTTACTCACTTCTCCCCTATTTGTCCTCTGCTGACAAATTTGGTCTCCTATGTCCGTTTACAGGCATCTGTGACGTCCCGTAAACCCGCTGCAGCAGCCAATAACAGTGCTCAGCCATGATTGCTGAGCATTGTCATTGGCTGCTGCAGCTTGTTTGTAAATGGACTCAACACACAAACTGACATCACATGGAGATGGCAGCCGGCGGACGGACGGGGAAGCAGGGAGAGGTAATCGCTGAATTTTTATTTCAATGCATGGGAGACTGGGTGGCGAGGGGTTTCCTTAACTCGAGACAATTAGAGATGAGCAAGCGTACTCGCTAAGGGCAAATACTCGAGCGAGTATTGCCTTTTGCGAGTACCTGCCCGCTCGTCTCAAAAGATTCGGGTGCCGGCGGGGGTGATCGGTGAGTTGCAGGAGTGAGCAGGGGGGAGCGGGCCGAAGAGAGAGAGAGATCTCCCGCTCGTTCCTCCCTGCTCTCCCCCGCCGGCACCCGAATCTTTTAAGGACGAGCGGGCAGTTACTCGCAAAAGGCAATACTCGCTTAAGTATTTGCCCTTAGCGAGTATGCTCACTCATCTCTAAAGACAATCCATTTAAGCTTCATCTGTGATTGAAAAGTGATGTAGCCTCCTGAAAACTTCTCAGTGTTAGTAGCTCCCAGAGTTTATAAAATAGTTGTGCTTCATTTTCTCCAGAAACAGCGCCCCTCCTGTCCTCAGACTGTGACTGGTATTGCTCATCAACATCATCCTTACAAAACAAAGACCTTTTTTCTGTTTTAAACTCTAAAGTCATTCAAGAAGCCTCCTTGACATTTTTCTTCAGAAGCCATCAACCACGTGAAGCGCCCACTGGATTATATAATGAAGCTGATAAATTACAATCACCCAAAGCCAAAACACTAAACTTAAAGGAACACCCTGACAAATGATTGTAGAACCGTTTTGGGCTTTACAGAATTTAATATTTGAGGCTTTCCTATGAAAATATTTTTATCCTTGTTAAAAGACATCATTGTGGCTTAGACATTAGCCGAGGCTTTACGCCGACTTGTGTTTACAGGTATAGAAAGTTTTTGGAATGCCCTATTTTCACTTTCTGAATCCGTTCTTCCATCCATCTCATTTATACTATTATTCCAGATTGCAGGATGGGTAATTAGAATGAAATAAAACTCCTTATATTGAAATAACAGGAAGATGCTGTAAAGCGCTGCCAAGCGGATTAGTTTTCTGTGCTATTTACTAAATTGATAACATGATTTATGCCATTCTACAGACAGACTGCACTCTCAAACTTTGCCAGAAGTTTCATTAGGGATGAAACAAAATACTTGGCTATGGAGCCTATAACGCCAAAGTTAACTGACAGTTTTGCCAAGTTCTGTTAAATAATGTACACTAAATATAGAAAGGCACAACAGAAAACTATTACCCTTTTCCTGTATACTGTGGTTAGATTTATCTCATGTGCTGGAATCTGGGTAAAAAAAAAAATCATTCTTATCATCCGCTTACTATGGCAGAAATTAAGCAGCAGCGAGCTGTGACCAGCAGGTGGAGCTGAATTGTTATTTGGTACATTTGAAGGTATAGAACAGTGATGGCAAACTTAGAGACCGAGTGTCCAAATTGCAACCCAAAACCCACTTATTTACTGCAAAGTGCCAACACGTCAGGGGGCGGGGCTTATCATGATGTATGATTTTACCCCCGTCGTTCTAAAAAGGACAGGGCCGTTTTAAAATAGACTGCATGCTGATTTTGACTGCTGTTTGAATGTGGAAATACTGCAGAATGTACTCAGTGGAAATTTCTATGGCAAATTCTGCAGCATTTCCGCATCCAAAAAGCAGCCGAAATCTGCACCCTGTCTATTTTGAAACAGCCCTGCCCATTTCTGCAACATGTAAACATACACCAAGCCCCGCCACAGTGGCCCCAGCCATAATAGTAATATCCCACAGCGGCCCCCAGGATAATGGTGACATCCCAAAGCGGCCCCAGTATAATAGTGACACCCCACAGTGGCCCCCAGTATCATAGTGATACCCCACAGCAGCCCCCAGTATCATAGTGACACCCCACAGCGGCTCCCACTATCATAGTGCCCCTCCACAGCGGCCCCCACTATCATAGTGACACCCAACAGCGGCTCCCACTATCATAGTGACACCCCACAGCAGCCTCCACTATCATAGTGACACTCCACAGCGTCCCCCAGTAGTAACAGTGACACCCCACAGTGGCCCCAGTAGTAATAATGACACCCCACAGCGGCCCCCAGTAGTAATAGTTCCATACCACAGTGGCCCCAGTAGTAATAATGACACCCCACAGCGGCCCCCAGTAGTAATAGTGCCATACCACAGCGGCCCCCAATAGTACTAATTTAATAGAACAGTAAAAGACTTGGTATCTATAATATGTACCAACATAGCTAAGCTAGTTCCCATATTCACATGGAATGTTCTTTTAAATCCACTCCATAACCTGGGTTCAAGCATCAGAAACTCGGGACGATATTAGGGTTCATAACATGGGCATTATATCCTATAGCCTGCTAAGACATTGTCCTTAGGCTTTTTCTTCAGGTGTACACCTATTGTGGCTAGCCACAATATATTGTGTTGGAGTACTCACTTCAACTAACCTAGGCTGGTACTGGTAAGGAAGGCTCCACCATCGCGATTTCTGTAGAGCTTTGTCGCTGTCCAGGTGTCCTGCTGGAAAATGCCTTTTGGAAGCCCTGCCATGAGAGGCAACACATGTGGCTGCTGGATGTCCTGAACATATCGCTGTGCTTCCATCGTACCACCACTAGGGGTGATTGACATATGTAATGCCCCCCTAGACCACCACACCAGCACTGGGGGCAGTGCGCTGCTCCACAGCAAAGGCAGGATTAAGGCGCTCACCCCGACGTCTCCAGATATGAACACAACCAACGTCCGTACCTAAACCAAACCTGGATTTGTGGCTGAAGACAACCCAGTTCCACTCCATAGTAGTTCAGTTTCGTTGTTTGTGACACCAGTGTAAATGGAGGCGACGGTGGGCGGGTGTCTAAGGCATACACATAATGGGCGCTGTCAGACCCAGTGTCCTCCAGCCAAGTGCCAGGAAATGTTTCCAACAGACACGGGGCCTATAACAATGATACCACCTGTTTCTGGATGGCGGACAACGAAACAGTTGAATCTGCTCATGCTTGTCAGATGATCCTCTCTACTGGTGGTCTGTCGAGGGAGTTTTGAGCCGATTACCTTGTGTGCCTTCACACATCCATTGATCTAAAGCCTCTTAACAGTATGGCCAGAACAGCTCAGGTGGTGGGCAATTCATCGACATGACCATCCAGCTTCTCACATTCCAATAATTCCCCCCCTCTGAAACTCTGTTAACTGGTCGAAATCTCTTCTCTGCATCGTACAGGCGTCTAGTTGTCAACAAGCTCCACACAAGCAGAAGAAGAGGTCACTACAAACAAGTAGCCTCTAAGAGCTTTTTTATAGACCAAAGGAATAACTTTTAGGGCCTTAAGTGGCAAGACCATAATCACACAACTACATTAATAATTTGCATATCTGTCTAAGATGTACCAGGTTTTCGGGGGAGGCTTGAAATATAAGCCCCCTGAAAATAAGCCCTAGCTAAGGTACATGAAATAAAGAAAAAACATCAATACTCATCTGGCCCGTGGCGTCCGAGTCCCTCGTGATGGTCCCTGGCGCTGCGGCAAGCTGCAGTGTCCTCTGCGCTGAGATAACCCTTTCTTGATCATTCACAGAATGACATCACTGAATGGCTGTGATTGGTTCATCGAGCATGACCTCTGATTGGCTGGCGCTTGATCCAATCACAGCACTCGCTTTGCTGGAGGTGGGGTATTCAAAGCCCCGTCACCAGAAAGAAAGGAAAATTTCAATGGGTAGGACACTGCAGACTGCCGCATTGCCGCCAGAGATCAGCAGCACGAGGCACCCGGACGACCAAAAATAAGACACTATGCCTCTTTTGGCGCAAAATTAATATACGGCAGTGTCTTATTTTCGGGAAACATGGTAACTGCATGCCAGGTTTTGCAGCAAAATGACAATTCTTAAGTGCTTCAATTTCTTATGACAATCAGTGTATTAGTCCTGCAGAAGTAATCACTCAGCTTTTCTACATTTCTGAGTGAAATAAGCACTGCGGAATATGTTGGCGCTATCCAAATAAAGATTATTATTATTTTCAGATCTTCAAATATCATAAACAAAAGGGACATAGATGGAAACCTTTTACAGTAATAAATGTCAGCCAAAATATACCAACACCGAAATATTTTCTTCTGGTGCCTAGTGGGATGGGAAGCTCACATACCAACATTAATGAATAAATGGAGTCATTTTCTAAATCCTTAAACTCTGCAATGACGTCTTCTAGAATCTGTATTGACAATGGGTATGCAATCTGGAATGGCACTTGTAGCTTCCTCTACTTTGAAGACAAAAAGAGCCCAATAGCTTCACATCAAGATTAAGCACAAGAAGCCTATTCACTTCCTACAACATGATGGAAATATGCTATCAGTAATCATTAAAATGCTCAAATCACTGCCTGTGTGTCAATGAATGTCCCAATTGTCAGGACTCTGGAGGCTTCTCACCAGAAACCATTAACGAGAAGCTTTTGACACGATGCCATAAAGAGATCTGTGTCGACTGCACATGGACATCGGGTCATCCATACTCGTATTTCATTAAAAAAAGGTCAAGAGCAGACATTCAACTTGTACTGTCAAACATCCAATTATATTACTGATATGGATTAAATATGGATATATATCTCCTGGTTTACCAGCATTTTAGTATCTGTGGAGAGGGGGAATGGGAACATGGCTATACTTAGCAGGGTACTTTTGCAACATGCAACAAGCAGGTAGAGGCCTGCACTCTCTGAGCGGTTTCTAAGCAGTGGCTGAGGAGCTGTGTCATGGTGACGATGAGTGAGGCGCATTCTATGTATTTTTGCGCATAGATGAAGGTGAACAACAGAATATGGATGACTAATGGAATTACATAACCGTGACACCAGTGCCTGCTTTAAAAGCTCTTGGTAGCAAAATAAAACTTAACACCCGTATGTAAGTAAACTGCAGGCACACCATTTACTTGTTGAACATGTCTGCAAACATCTTACACGGACAAATAAGCCCTGGGGCAGGCAGCACCTGAGACATTGAGGAGCTATAGAGAGAGAACTGACTATGACTGCAAACAACCATCCCTATCATCCAACTAACAGTAATTTGCCAACCTGACACATGAGCTAACAATCTCCAAGACTCACTCATTGGGTCTTATGGAGATTCTCTGCAGTCTGCGATGCTCTGTTTGTTGCAAGCATGGAGGAAAGGCATGGCTTGCAAGGGTTTATGTCTCTTCTCTCAGTATCCTGGATGACTGATTAGCAGCTGCATACAGGGTGGCTTGACAGTTGGAAGTAAACTTCTCCAGTTACAGTGCATGGAGAGGGAAGCCTGGCTGCGGCCATTATCCCCCCCTGCATTTCCATCTCTTTCCACTGTAACTGAACTGATCTGACTCAACACTTTTCTAATTTTTTCTATGCCACAGATAGCAGGAAAAACAGGAAACTCCTTTACCTCCCTCCTTCTCAGGGAACTCACATTAGCTTGGCTGCGATTAGCTCCAGCCCTTAACCAATCATGTGACTTCTTCATTCTGCTGGGTCACGTGATCTTTGACATCATTCCAGGTCTTTCAGCAACTGCATTACAGTGAAATTACTAAATTACACTACCTATTTAGTTCCCTATCCTGACTCCATCTTCTTATTAAGCTAAATCCAGCATTATTACCCTTTGCTATCTGAACTGTAGCTAGGACAGTTGCTCCTGATCTGCAGTTAATTACTTTTATTCTGTAATGCCACACCATGTCTCTACACTTTCACCCTTTCCATTCATGGCCAGTGATTAGCTGCAGTGGTCATGTGAACGATGAACAGTATGTGACTATTGCAAGAGCTTCACCAGCTAGAGCAATGTGGACTGGGATGACTGCATTGGTTCTAGGGGATATCTATCCGGGGAAATATTGAATAATTAGTTATTTTGTGCCACTCCCTGCCTCCTGCAAGTCTAGAAACAGCCTTTAAATTAACTTATCTGGTTTGGAGTTGGTTTATAAGGGTATAATGGCGATACTGTAGCCCTCACTACAACAGTTGGGGTGTTGAGTTTAATTTAATGTTAATGTTCCCTCTTATGTAATGTTTAATAAGTTCTGTACCTTTAAGCGCTTATGACACAGATTCCTACACCTGAGAAGAAGTCATGTGGTAGGAGGAGATAAAGGGACTTGCAGCCTAAGCCAGGGCTCACACCACCATATTGGAATTGCGTAGCAGTGTAATCAAGGAAATTGTCTCTGGCATTTTGCATCTTGGGTGACCATGAAAGATACAGCTTCGGCGGGGCAAGAGCCACACTTGTTGCAGTTGCAGAAAAAAATATTTTATCAGCTTCTCATCAGCATACAGCCTCTTTGCCTTAACAGAATCAGTGCCGCAGTCGCTAAGGTACCTGTTAGTGGCTAATCACAATGTCTTTAGCTTTGGTCATTTCACATATGGACTTCCAAAATGTGTTCCAGCCTGACCATAGGTCTCCAGACCCAAACTTTGAGTATTATACACACACATACTGCTTGAAGTTCGGGTCTGGTGATCCATGGTCAGGGTGGGACACACTACAGAAGTCCATACGTGAAACGAATGGAGCTACACACGTCATGGTTAGCCCCTAATAGGCAAAATTTGTGTTCCTGCATCAAAATCTGGTCTGCTGTAGCATTACGTTATAATGCTGTGATGGTGCTGTAGGGAAATAAAAGACTTGTTGCAAGATGCAGTCACACCTGATCACTCCAGGTATAAGCAGCATGACACTCTGCGATCAGCTTATTGTTATTAAGGGCTGCCTAACAAAAAGATATTATCCAACGCAGACAAGCCTTTAATAATATTTTGGACAGTGGAAAAAATGCAGAACACCTGAAGGAAACCCATGAGCAGAACATACAAACCACATGCAGATGTTGTCCTGGGTTAGATTCAGTCTCAGGACCCCAGTGGTGGAAAAAAAACTGTTGCTAACCACTGAGTGCCATTCATAAAAAAAAATACTATTATATGGATTCACGAAGCTACACCATACACACGAAAGGTGAAACAAGGACTTGGTAAAAGGTTCTGTAAGACTAGAAGCGTGTGACTCCCACTTCTTAAGAAGCACAGCGAGGAAAAAGGATTTCACAAAGTTTGAAGCACGAACATCTCAGTGTGCATCAGATTACAAATAACCCCCATGTGTATTCCACCTATGAAAAATCTCCGATGAGGTTAATGCGGATCTTCCCATCAATTAGGTAAAAGCTTTCTCAGTCCTTAAATTACCATCTATAATAGAGCATAGAGGCTGGATCTGTGACAGGACGCACATTATTCAGAATAATGGTGCTTGGAGGAGATTTCATTATGCCTGCGATTAGTTTGCACTGGTTTCTTAGTAAAGACAAGAGTATGGAAAATCAACACCACCTTACTACAACCACCTAGAATCACAACCCACTAGAACCACAGCCAATGAGAACCACAGCCACTGAGAACCATAACCAACGAGAACCATAACCAACGACAACCACAACCAATGAGAACCACAACCAATGAGAACCACAACTAGAACAAGAACTGTGTGAATGACATCCTTAAATATTGTCATCATGTGTAATAATATATCATATGACTGCCATTGACCTAGGCTGGTTCCACACAGTATTTTATGAAGCCAGCACTGGTTCAGACCTCCATGCAGAAAACTGCATGGGGACAAAAACCAGGAAGGACCATGGATGGCAACACAAAGCTTTTTGGTCTATGTCTTCATTTACATTCCAGATGGTGCTTTTTTATCAGTTGTAAAGCCTGACAGAGATGGAAACTACCTGAGACAGACTAAACAAGGTCTCCATCTCACACATTCTCCCCCATGGTTCAGTCCTGGTTTCCTTCCTCTTCAAGTTTTCTGCATGGAGGATAGAGCCCAGGAGGGAACTAGTGCTGATTTCACAATAAGAAAGCCTTAGGATGTAATGGCCCAGAACACCATCCTGGTCCCCTCCATAAATGTCATACATGTGGGCATTGTCTTATGTGGGTGCACTGTGCAAAGCTGTTATGTCATTTTCTGTAAATGTGTTGCACAGCTACAGTGTCTGAAGGGTTAACTATAATAAAATCATTGCCTGTCAGCTCTGTCTGCTGAATGATCTATTCTGTTGTGTCATGTGGTATAAGTGAAGGCATAAATGTGAATGTCTGAGAGCGGGAAGAAGTCTTACATCTTGCCTGCTAAAGAGTGCTAACACAGAGCCGCATGGAACTTTCAGCTTCCATGTAGGTGAAGATGGAGGAAGAGGAGCGACATCCAGTAGCGTTTGGAGTGTGGATGTGAGAGAAGTGAGGCCCAGCAACAGAGAGAGTAACCCTCAGTTTCCTAAAACAAGTACCTGTTCACAATACAGGCGTTTCTTCTGTGCGGCCATCCGACGCTAGGATCACCGCACAGAGGTACTTGATTGTGATACCCATGTGTATGCTGTGTGGGGTGTTTATTGGCTAAGATTTTCTTGAGTAATTGTCTGTGAGAGTGTCTGTGGGGTGACCAATACCCTATTCCGCCTCTGGAGTGCTCCCAATCCAGGACCCGGTGACATACAGATAACATAGACTGTAGGACCGTATTCCTCCTGTGTATCCTCCCTACCTCTAAGCTATGGCCTGTCAGTACGTAAAGTGAATTGTACCTGTATTACCTATGATTGCAAGTTATTCTTAAATAAAAGTTATACCGGGCCTTAACCGTTCCTAAGGGCCCGAAGTACTACACACAAGTCTCCGTGTTTATTTCTCTGCCGCATAGAATAATTGAGTGTAGGAACGGTGGCGTCACGAGTGATATCTACTACAATCCCCCCCCCCTCATCCGCTTTATTGGCACTCCCTGCCAAAGGAGTGTCTAAGCTGGCCTGCGATCCTGCTCTGGCCTTGGCTACGTGTCATCCCTCAGGGACCAGAACCTGGTAAGTGCGACCATGATGAGACAACACTTATCCCTCCCAGCTCTTCACGTTAGCCAGGTGCCCAGGGTCACCCCTCTGGGGTGTCGCAAGAGCTCTCTAACATGTGTATTTTGCTGCACTGGAGCACGCAAAACAGGCATACTTGCTGCATACTGAAGGAGCGCTGTCTTCTGTATACAGCTGCTGTGTTCACAAGGCGCGCAGTTGGTATCCAGCTAAGCGCTCCTGTGTTCTTGGAACGGGATACCAGCTGAAACAATGCTATCAGTGGTATCCCGCTGAGAACTCAGTGCATGGTGCTGATAAGGCTCATCACTGATTTTTAGCTTGCTAAAAGTTAGCGATGAGCGAATAGTGCCCGAAAAGTGAACGATGGCTGTGCGCTTAGACACAATGATTACAGCTCAAAAGATGGCTTTTGAGAGAATTTGGAGCAATAATCGTTGTGTCTAAATGTGCCTTAAGGAGGAGGAAATGTTGGGACTTCCTTATATAAAGTTTAACTTGTGTGATAACTTTGGGTGACTTATCTTACCTTAAGCCATTAAAAGCGATTGTTCTCTTATCTTAAAACAACAAAACCAATTGTAACGCCATTAAAAGGATAAACAAAGAGTGGCATAGAAAGTTCTCATGACTCCTTAATGTTAAGTTAAAGTGACCCTTTGGTTTTGGGACAAAATTCTGTCCTGCACCAAGGAGGGGTGTATATCACATGTTGTTGTTCTGCTCTGTTGCCCCGCTGATCTAGTGGTTTGGGGCTTTCATTTCAGCCACCGAAGACGCCTGTAGCAATTTTATAAGCACCTAATGCACTGCTCTCTGATTGGCCAGTGTAGATCACATAAGCAGCTTTGGCCAATCAGAGAGCAATAATAGTGCAATGGTAGTCTTAACACCATCAATGCACTGTAGGAGTTCGGTAGTCTGGAGATTGCGTGGATGGCCAAAAACAGCACTCGGAACTGGCAGATCAGAGGAACGGCAGAGAACAACTAATGCAGGCAATATACTGTGGAGGAACAACATGAAACTGGAGGGTTGTTCTAAACTCTGCTACATCTGTATTTCTCAGTTTTCATTGTAATAGAACATAAAATGGCGTCATAAAGAAACCGGGAGATTAACGGAGGAAGTGCTAGGATTTTTCTTAAATATTTTTGTGCATTTTCTATGTTTAGGGTCTCTTTATTAGGCAGGCAAAAACAAGTAAAAGTAAATTGCAACCAAACGGGCCCAAAAACTTGGTTTACGCAGAAGGAAATTATGGGGGTTGCACATTTTCAAATCATGATAGTGAATAATGAACATTTAAACACTGTTGGTTGTCCCGCGAAAGCAAGTGGGGGTATACACTTCTGTATGGCCATATTAATGCACTTTGTAATATACATCGTGCATTAAATATGAGCCATACAGAAGTTATTCACTTACCTGCTCCGTTGCTAGCGTCCTCGTCCCCATGGTGCCGTCTAATTTCAGCGTCTAATCGCCCGATTAGACGCGCTTGCGCAGTCCGGTCTTCTCCCTGGTGAATGGGGCCGCTCGTGCCGGAGAGCTGGTCCTCGTAGCTCCGCCCCGTCACGTGTGCCGATTCCAGCCAATCAGGAGGCTGGAATCGGCAATGGACCGCACAGAGCCCACGGTGCACCATGGGAGAAGACCTGCGGTGCATCGTGGGTGAAGATCCCAGCGGCCATCTTGCTAAGGTAAGGAAGAAGTCGCCGCAGCGCGGGGATTCGGGTAAGTACTAAACGTTTTTTTTTTTAACACATGCATTGGGTTTGTCTCGCGCCGAACGGGGGGGGGGGGGGAGCCTATTGAAAAAAAAAAAAAACGTTTCGGCGCGGGACAACCCCTTTAAGTTTTAGAGGCAGTGGTGATCAACACTCATGTCCTCAATGGCTACAGTGTATGTAAAGATGTAAAGTCATGTTACGGACCATCAGGGAGGAGTGCCAAAAGTTCTGGGGTAAAAGATTGACAAATGTAGCAATATGGATGAGACGTCACAAGGATGACATTCTGTTGCATGGCTATTGTTCCACTCAGTTGAGACATTTTAATAGGGATAATTGGGAAAGTAAATCGTTTTTTAAATCGGTTTAGCCATTGCTCCAATATTTACCGGGCTTCCAGTACTTGGATCTGATAAAGCTATGCACAGGGATATAGTGAGACAAGATAAAAACAAAAATTCTGCAAAAGGAATAATGTTTTCAATTAACAACCAGGATACAGTAGTCAGCGATGGAAAATGTAACTTCAAGCTGTTAACACTAGATGGCGCCACTTGACAATAACTGGTGATAAATCCACAGAACAAAAGCTGAGGCTGATAATGGAGGTCCAGAGACTGTGTTTTGGTTTGAATGAGAAATATTTATGGTTCAGTATTTATAGTTTATCACAGCAGGATACAATGTCACACGAAGGGAGAACAACAAACTATGCAACGTGTAGCAAACACAATATAAACACCACTGTGATATCAGAATATGTAGACTACAGGATTGTTAAGTACAGTATAGACAAAATAGTCATTATGGTACTTCTTGTTAAGACTTATTTGTGCCTTTCGTTCTTGATAATGTCAAACAAAAAGCAGAATTTAAAGTTACGCCGCCCCCCCTCCCCCGAGCATGCTCGGACGAGAAGGAAGTTACTTGAGAAGAGCGATGCTCGCTCAAGTAACTGACCTTACCGAGCGTGCTCGCTCATCTCTATGAGATACGGTCAGCTATGGAGGCATCCAGGCTCCATATGTTATCCTGTGACACATTTATCCACAAATGCTGCAACTGGACCTCTAGATTCTGCACACTTGTAGGCTGCCGAACCTGACGTCCTAGTGGGTCCCTTAAATGCTCGATGTGTGATAAATCTGCCCACTGTCTGTGGAGCTGGAGATTTTTTGCTGTACCCATTTTATCTACAAGCAATGAAAAAAGGGTGTTTAAAGGTCAATTAAATTGAATCTATGTCTAATATAAATATAATATTTTTCTAGCGTCGCCATTAAAATACCATGAGTCCTCCTAATCCCCCCAGCCTGCAGCACTGCTGTCTGCTCTTCTTAATTTGAGGTTCCTTCCGGAGTGGTCAGTAAGGGGTCCTCTTGCTAAACCCCAAAAGCCAATGTCATAAAACAGAAGCTACGAAGTGGGCATTATTGAGTGGGAGAGAGTAACACAGGTACGTGGATCAGTCACTGTCTATGGGGGGCAGGAAAGCTGGTATTACTTTATTCCCTGTGGCAGGCTCTTTCAATTACAGATATGCTAAATTGGAATTCTGAAATGTGCACCATGGCAGACGCCAATGCCAGAACTATCTATTTTGTGTGTACCATGGCTGCTACTAGTATATATGCATTAGATGGACATGTCCGATGCTATTTATGCACTGGATGCTCCTAAAGATGCTCTTCTACTGATGCTATTATGCACAGCAGTTATATAGGGGGAATTTATCAAGGAAACTTTGACAGTTTTCTGGCATAGAAAATAGCAAATTTTGCCATTTGCTAGATTTGTGATGAAATTTGTAACTTTTTAAAAAACTTTTCACTGCATAGTTTAGTGTAAGAGCGGGACCACCACTAGACTGACAGATTTTTTTTATTTTTTTTTTACCACAGATACGTTTTTTTTTTTACAGAAAATGGTGCAATAAGTGGAGGAAGCTATGTCTGCAATAACGAGTGTAGATTTCATTTTCTGGCATATGGACGCCCCAAGAGGTGCCAAATTTATATAGAGAGGTATGCAGCTCTTGATAATTTTGCTGAATCTTACTCCAGTGTATATTGGTGTATAAAACACCAGCCTTAGAGGGGTTATCTCACCAAAGCAGATATTGAGCATGCAGCCAGGTGAGTCCTGCAGTGGAGGTGCATGTGCCATCCTCTGCTGCCCATGCTTCAGGACATGCAGGGGCTGCATTGGCTTTACTGAGATAACCTCTTTAGTAAAGCTCCCTTGAATTGTTCTCCAGAACTTTTAGTATTGATGACCTATCCTGAGGATAGGTCATCGATAGCTGATTGGTGGGGGCGGCTGCATGGGATCCCCCATAGATAGTGCTGGAATCTGATAATGCTGTCAACACTGCAGCAGCCCAGCTTGGTACTGCATGCACAACTCCTATTGAATTCAGTGAGAGCTGTGCCTGCAGTGCCAAATCAGGCCACTGCAATATGGACAGCGCTGTCCGATTCCAGCAATGTCTGGACCGAGAGCAGTGCCAGAAATCAGCTGATCGGTATGGATCTCGATTAATGGACCCCTGCCGATCAACTATTGATAAACTATCGACAACATAGGTCATCAACAGTAAAAGTCCTGGAAAACACTTTAATGACTGTCATTAGTGTTGTGATGTTCCCAGTGTGAAAACTAGAAAACATTTGTCACCTCCCCCATATTTATATTCTGGTTATGCCCCACCCAGTACACACACACAAACATATATGAATACATACGCACACGTATGACATCTCTAGGTGAAATGCAGTGTGTTAGAGCAAACTGGGCAATTAACCGGCTCTAATAATCAGGCATGAGTCATTGACTTTTCCCATTCCATTTTCGTAAGGGAAACTTTGGGCCAAAAAGACTTCTTTTATAAATCTTGAAAGATAAGAAAAGAAGTGGCTGAGAGAAGGAAATGACATAAGAGAACTTAATTTCCTCGATTACAGCAAGTTGAGCAGAACTACTTTGAGGGAAGTACAGTGAATACTGAGAGGACTGGAGCCAGGGCTCAGAAAGAATCCATTAACCCTTTCCAATCCAATTTGTATTCTGGTTTTCCTAGGGGGCTTACTCTTTTTCTGTCTTTATATAATGATGCTATCTGCTGGCTAAAGCCAGTACTGCATGAGGTGATACATTGGATAGGCTCCGACAGCAGAAAGGCTGGCAATATACAGTAAGAGAACCCTGACGGACGTTTTCCAACATCGGATCTGTGCTGCCTTAAATCATAATGTCTTAAGACGTCAGACAGTGGATTGGAAAGGGTTAAAGGGCTTATCCACTAACCAATGCATTGGGTGTGTTTAATAGGTAGGGTCTGACCACTGGGACCCCACAGACCACAAGAATGGGCCCTACAGAGATACATGTCAAACTATTCGTACCCATACTGCACTTGGGTCATGTATGTCCCGTTTTTCTAACCAGGGCTCGTAAATACGCCATGTGTTATGTGCGCAAGTTTTGCGTGCCTAATACGTAGTGAATAGAACCCATGGATTTCAAAAATATATGGCAGGGCCTATCTGGGTGTGTATTATACACCGTAACATCCCATTAGGCGTGTGTAAATGTGCAGGAAACATGCATATTTGCGCACAAAATCAATGGGATTTCGTGTGTTGTATTTACACGCATAAAAATACTGCCTATAGGCAGAAAAACCAGCGCAACAGAATATTTCGGCTGGTGAATATGTTGCGCGTTCATGAACCAAAATACGCATATGCCTTAGTAAATGCACCTTCATCGCTGAGGAGCACTATTTCTGGCTGTACGTTTTTTTCCCCCCTGCAGCACCTACTGCTGGTGAAATGTAGTGTTACATGCAGGCTATTCATATGAAAAGGTGAACACATAACACATAGTAGGGCTTATAGAGCGAGGGGTCTTCAGAGGGGTCTCTCTAGGTCATCTATATGACCTTGTTATGCAAGAGCCCAAGTGTTTGTGCCATAGGTTATGTTTTGAAATCTCAAAAAAAAAACAACATCACTAAATACAAGAGAGAACTGCGGCAAACTGGGACAGACACTTTATCTAAATGAATGTTAGCAGGGAAGCTTCACATGGAGGGTTTGGGCAAAAAAAAAAAAAAATTGATGGCAGATGCCCCCACAGAGCTGATGATCACCTTGAAATTGAGCATTAAGGCTACAGCAATATTTCCTTTGGTGTTTGATTTCAGATAGGACCTCTAATCCTTTTAAACTCAAGCCTTTTAAAAGTGCTCGGACCAAAAAGGTTAAAGGGAAGGACAGGCATCAGGCATATTGTCTTAAGGGAATTAGCGGAGGGCAAAGAAGCCAAGGATGACCAATTTTAACTCATTTATACCAAAGCATCAATTATAGCCAATGACAAGGTCAAAGGGACTCATGCAGTCCACCTGAAAGGGAACATTTACTCAGAAGAGTCAGTCTAGATCTATAGGGATTTATCTGGAAATGATGATTTTTCAAATCTCATCTAATTTTTTTTTTTTTTTTTTTAATTGAGAAAATGTCAGCTCATCCAGCCGTGCTATCCCATCTCACCGAGTGCACAGAAGCAGAAAGCCACGGCTGATAAACATAGAAGAAAAGGAAGTTCTGCCAGCAACTCAGACAGCATGAAAGATTTCTTTATTTCAGTAAGAACATGAATTGAAAACCAGCATGTACACTTAAATTCCTACATGTTTCAAGCATGAGTTTTTAGAGCTCCTGCTTGAAACATGTAGCCATTTAAGTGTCAATGCTGGTTTGTATTCATATCCTGAGCATCTGAAATGCTGAAATAAAACAAAGTATTTTATTTTATGCTATTCAAGTTGCTGGAAAATCTAATTTTCTTCAGTTTTTTTTGTATTCTCTTTATAGAAGCTCTGTCACCTCTTCTGATATGTCGATTTTAGTAAATACTAACATAATAATTCTGCAGCATCTTTTCTATGTGTATTGCTGTTCCTCTGTTATTCCTCCTAGAAATTTATGAATTTAAAACTGGGAGTTACCGCTCTCCTTCTCAAAGAGGCATGTCCTTACACAGTCTATACGGTCAGCACTGATTGGACAGCCCCACACAGTAGAGATGATACCCCAACTGGTCAACAGTTCATAACATTCCTAGAGGGAATAACAGAGGTGCAGAACAACAGAGTTCGGACGGACTTTCACGACCGTATCTCGCAGTGTACACAATGACATTGCCTACTGGCCACGAGCAGCTCATTGGCATAGACTATCTTGGCGTGTATACACAGCACATCAGCCTACGTGTCTTGGCCGAAATGCTAAGTAACACCCGCATTTATTAGCATTTTTGTGCAAGCAGTCTGCTTTGGAGCTGAGGCAGCCTGGCATGTCACGCCAGTGTGGCACACTGTGGTAATACAGGGCAATCCACTGCTTTGCCGGTATGGGTTGTAATCCGGTATAGGGTGGCGCACTATCTATGGATGACATCTTTGATATCGGTTCACATGTGCAGACTATTTTGTCTGCAGTCACCCTTCCCCCAATTTGGTTTGTGGCTGCAATTTAGTCTGCACTGCCCAATTGCTGCCACTTATTGTAATCTAGCACCCTGCATGCTATCAAGAAACATGGTGATTGAGCCTGTCTTGCAACGTATCGGGGATGCATATCTGGTGTTCAATTTCAGGTACAAGTAACGTATTGAATACCTTTTATTAAAGGGGTTTTCCAGTGAGAATACTATTGATGACCTATCCTCAGGATAGGTCATCAACAGTCGATCAGCTGGGTTCCGTCGCCCGGTAACCCGACCAAACAGCTGAGCAGGCGCATGCTGTCAGTGCCGCAAATACACAGAGGTCGGAGCAGAAGCTGCAGAAGTCTCTGCACCAACTTCTGTGTAGTTGCTGGCGCTTGTACCTGCACACACGGTTCGCGTTGATTTTAATGAGTGTTTGAATGAGAGTATAAAAGTGTTTGTAAACAGAATTTACCATTCTGGCTAAATACTATATTATTGTATGGTATGGATTCTTATATGTGGCAATAGCAATTATGTGTAGGATTTTTTGTTTCTTTTATTTTTTTTAAAGCCTTGTGTAAGGGGAAAAAAAGTTTTTAAAAATGTTTTCTGTAAAAACATTTAGATACCACAGCCATCAATGATTGCAACATCTGCAAGGTTGAACTGTGTAGAGGAGCAATTCCTCATCATTTCACTCCTTTTCTGGGGAGAAAAAAAAAACCATATATAACAATCAGAGAGCAAATATGCTCCTCATTTGTGGAGTGAGACTTATAACGAGCAAAAAATTCATGTCCCTCTTCCCTGGCACAGGGAGATTAACAGAAAAAAAATCACAGATATTCTCTGGTGCTGCTAGTCTCTGCTCCCCCTCTCTACAAACATTGACTGAAATGACAGCTGTAAATTCAATATTCCCAACCCCACTTCAAATGGCTGTAGCTCCAGTACTGTAAGGCCTACGGACATGCTTTTGGTGCAAAAATTCAAGAAACATAGCTTTAAAATGTCATCAAAATAATGTTGACAGCCCTAATATAACTGGCTCTTTTCTCACTAACTCAGTTCGTACAGAACTGTAATATCCTTTTACTGCAGAACAGAGCTCATCTTAAACTTCATAGGGGTGGGGCTTAAAATGGTTGTGGGCTTATTAATTAGCTGATCTCTAATGAGCAATATATATCAGCAGGTGGAGTTGCAGCAGGCCAAATATTTACATGCCCATTCAAGTAAATATGATGCTGGGCAAATGTCTGGTGGAGCAGAGTCATTTTATGGTAATGGCTTCAGCTGTAGCTAATAGATGATGGTCCCGAGTGGCAGACCCCCACCCTCTATGACATCCTTAAGCCATAAAAAGCCAAGAAACTAAAGACTACTTATATTTTGGAACAGTCCCTTACTAGTTCTCCATACTTGTTTCTGCCAATAATCTGCTAACGTTCACTCAATCAAGTAACAAGAAATTCGAGGCACGTCCCCCTTTAATTGATCTCTAGGATCGGTAGTAGCTCTTAAGCCCCCCTCAGGTGCATCATCACATAACTTCAGGAGCCGAATGGATTTGGAAGACATTTATTTTAACCAGATGAAAACGAAAAGTGCTATAAAAGCCTTTAAAAGCTGAAATGGCACAATAAACATTTGGAAATACACTGTGCCAGGAAGTTATAACACTTGAACGGTGGCCAGTGTGACCCACCAGGATTAGATATTTCACTTATGTGATGTGCAAGGCTGGAGTGGAAAGCAATGCTCCACCACCTACTTTGATTTCCCTGAGCTGTCTTTCTTTCCACATACATTGCAGCTCTTGGCAAGCACGGCCCTACTTAGCACCCAGGAATGGAGAGCGGTGTCCCAGAACACAGTGGAAGGAGATTATAGTCATAGTTACCATTTCACAACAAAGAAGAAAAAATGCCTTCAACCAGCTGCGTGTGGAAAGTGGGAGTAAAGGTGAGAAACTTCAACACTGGCAGGGCCGCTACATACTGCGTCAACGCCATACAATTTCAAGTCCTGTTAGTAGTCACAATTTTTGCAAAGCAAGCAGATAGTCTAGGCCTGGCAAGACAAGATTGGATATTATGGGGTAATGAGGTTTCACTTTAAAAGGGTATCACTTCCTGATGTGCAGTTAAAGTTGTTCCCTATGATATGATCTCCAGAAATATGGCTGTAGGGGAGATGCTCTAATAAAGGGCATGTTCCCTATTTCCTTAGCTGGCAAAGGTATAATCTTAAAAGTGGTCCTCTGGTTTCAGGACAAAATTCTGTCCCGGGATCGGAGAGGTAAGGGGTAAATTACCTGCATTTGTTCTCTGCCATCCGTCTGATCATCCAATTCTGGTCCCAGTTTTCAGCCATCCAAGATGGCCACTGCAATTTTCCATCTAACTAATGCACATTGTCCACTGCTGATTGGATGGCCAGTGTGGATCATGTGAACAGCACTGGCCAATCAATCATAGGGCAGGATTAGTGCATTGGTAGTCTAATACTACCAAGCCACTACAGGGATTAAGTAGTCTCAAGGTTACATCTGAAAATTGGACCCAAAAGCGGCAGAACGGATGGACTGTAGAGAAGAACAAGAGCTGGTAACAGGTTTACCGCTTCCTCTGGTCCTAGGGTAGAATGTTGTTCTGGAACTGGAAGGTCCCTTTAACAGCTACTACAGTGACTGGCAGCTGTTTGGTGATTCATGTGTTATACCAATGACTTGTCTGCAGAGTACCCTAGATATCTGATAAAGGGATCTGCAGGTTTTGACCAACTCAGTATTTTGCAGGGTTATTGGTGCCAACGTCCATAAGATCCATGTGAATTAATACATTTGGTCTACATCACTGCAAAATAAGTTGGCTTCATAGCGCCACACCTCTGCATGGGTTAAGTCTGCTCTTGCCACTGCAGTGAGGGCAGAGGAGCAGCAATAAAACAAGCAACCTATAGACAGGTGTGGAAAAAGAAAGAAAAAAGCCAAGTAGTGTATTTGTAAACCTGTACAATTTCTTAAAGGGGTGTGGTGAGATGGCATATGAATGTCACAGAGCAGGGTCCCCCGGATCTTCCTTACTAGAGCAGCTCCTATCTTGGTGAACCTTCTACTGTCCTGTTATTAGAGGAAGGCCATTCATTTGAATTGCTGTTCTGCAATACTACATATTCCCTACAGCGCCCGTCAGGCTGTTAGTGGTCTTCCCCCAGCAAAATCAGCTGTTTGCTGCAGGTCCCAAGCCACAAATTCTTAAAAGGGTTGTGCAAACCCTTTAAGCAGCATTGGAGACCTTTCACGTGGAATGGAATTGGCAGTGGAATTTGCAGTCATGCTTCACAATCACATATAGAAGTGTATGCAAAAGGTGGTCAGAAAATATAATAATCTCGTGTCATTAAGGATCCAGTCCAAAGAAGGAAAATCTATGTATGTCACCCCAACATATTATATTATATTTCTCAACCCTCATTACTCCCCAGTAGCCAGGAGAAGAGAATGAACAATTGCCCAAAGAAGGGCGGCTTCATAGAACCTTCACCCTAATAGCCACAAATAAGCCCCTACCGAATTCCCAAGGGGAGGGTAGTATATACTATAGATTGGCAAGCTAAGTCTTACTGGACTGTGCATATTGGCTTTGTTCACACTAGGTTGTGAAAATTGTTGCAGATGGCATGCAATCCAAATGGGAAGTTGAAGAACAAAAAGGTGCAACTCACTAAAAAGTTTCTTACAAGAACAATAAAACAAGGACTGTAGCAGAAATAAAGAGCATTTACAATATGGGGTCCAACAAGAAGATGGTCTGTGGGAGAACCCGATTTAAAAAGGGTTGTCCAACAGCACTACCATAGTTTAATGCAATAGTCTAACATTCGTACGGAAACCCAAAGACGGCACAGTATACACTTGGATGCGTTCGGTCCTCAGAGCATCAAGGAGTCAAAATATGGACAAAGTTTAGAAACACATTTCATTCGCACATTTCCAGGCAGAACATGCTGTATCTACTAGAACAACAAGGGATATACTCCAAGAATATCAGACAGACAGTGAGCAGATGACATAGAGAGGAACCGGTGACAGTGCAGATAACCCCCTTCCGCCTCTTAGGGAAGCAGAGTATCAATCACTTACTTTTGTGTCTCTGCGTCTTCCTGTTTGACATTTACAAAGCAGTTGAAGGCGGCAGCGTGCTTCATCCCTAGATTTAAAGTCTTCCTTCCACGACTCTGTGCTGTTGGAAGGTCTGGATTTCACTAACGTGAGTAAAGAGCACATGATGTATTCAGTTTTCCCACCCAGATCTTAGTTGCATGGGAGCGGACCATGTATGTACATTTAACCCCTGGATGGTCAATATGAAAAAAAATATGCAGAGCTACCAGATGTTCTTCATTTCTAAGCAAAATTCAAGTTGCCTCATAATATCATTAGTTCTTAGCCCTGCTCGCATACAGAGCCCCTGATTCTTTGCTACTAGGTTCAGGAGATGAGGGCTTGTGGCCACTGACAGCAGTATTTTTCCTATCCGGAAACAATGAACTCAACACCAATGTAGGTTTGAGGGACTTTTTTGACAATGCAACAATTATTTTTTGCATAGCAGCATCCTAGAAGTCTTCTATTGAGTACACAACTAAAGTAGGGGACACGTCTTATAATTACAAATGGGGCCTCTTTAGCCATTGGGCAAACAGTGCATCTGCCCTGTGACCCCTGGTAGCAGCATGGCCCATTATTGGCGGCATTTTCGATGAACGTGAATACAGTTTTAAAGCATTGAGTAATAATGGAACTGTATATGGCTGAACAATTGTACTGAAGATCATTCAGGCACATTCATTAATGTTGATCTCTTCATGGAGCTGAATGAGAACTGATCACTTACAAAAACAAAGTTGATTGGCGCTTGTTCCCGGCAGAACAATAATCGCTTTTCTCTTGCCGTTCATTTTAAACAGGTATATGAATCATTGTTGGCTAGTTCACTTATTATTCGGTTTAAACAGCGCTCGTTCAGTCATTCTCTCATTCTCTTACACACCGAAAGACTTAGGCCTCATGTCCACGGGCAAAATAGGATTTTAGATCCGCAGTGGATCACCCGCATGCGGATCCGCATCCCATAGGGATGCATTGACCATCCGCGGGGTAGATAAATACCCGCGGATGGTCAATAAAAGTGATTTTAAAAAAAATGGAGCATGACAAAATCTGGACCATGCTCCATTTAGGTGCGGGTCTCCCACGGGGACGGCTCCCGCAGGCTTCTACTGGAGCCTATGGAAGCCGTCCAGATCAGAATATACTCACCTGCTCTGGATCTTCCCTTCTTCGCGGCTTCATCTTCTCTCCGTCGCGGCCGGATCTTTTTTCTTCGGGCCGGCACATACACACGGCACGCAACCGACGTGCCGTGCACATCCGCCGGGCCGAAGAAAGAAGATCCGGCTGCGACAGAGAGAAGATGAAGCCGCGAAGAAGGGAAGATCCGGAGCGGGCGAGAAGTGAGTAATTTCTATTTTCAGCGCTCATGTCCGTGGGGCAGGAGGGACCCGCTGCGGATTCTCCATGGAGAATCCGTAGCGGGCCTGATTTTCCCAGTGGACATGAGGCCTTAATGATTCTGAATGACTTCTAGTTTGAATGAGCCAACAATGTATCTACCTGTCTAAACAGGCTGAGAGCGAACGAGCTAGCAATGACGTCACTCACTCATTCGCTGGTTTAAACGATAATACCAAGAAAGTCTCAGATGAGAATATCCCTTTAAGTGTGTTTGGACCCTCCTATTTACACCCAAGTCTCATCTTTTGTGCTAAAGGGTAGAGGAAGAAGTTAGAAGACTCTCACAATGGGTGTCACTAACTTAAGAATCCACATTAAAGCATGTAAGAAACGTCTGATCTACAGTATGTTGCTACTGAATAGACACACTTAAAAGACATTATTCAGATCACTCGGGAATTGTGGATTTTGCAGTAAAGTGATTTTTTTCCCCGCTTTCTAATTACTTTCAAATGAGCTTTCGTACTGAAGTGTTGAGCGCACATGCATCCTCTCATATATCCAAGGGTTCCTCCACTTGTCAATAGCAGAGATCATATTCTTCTGTCCAAACCCCATAAAGTTTCCTGGTGTGATAACAAAGCTTGACGTCACTTTGAAGCAAGTCCATCACCCAAAAAGCAGTGCAAGACATTGAAGAACAAAGGTCAGGAAGCGACTGTTTACGGCCTAATTAAAATCGCCTAAGACCCAAGGCTCTCCCATGACTTGTGCTGAGATGAGAACCTTCAAGGATAGAAATCTCTTATTTTATCCTGGTTCCTATGAAGTCGAAAGAAGACAGCAACCATAAATATCCTCACTAACTGCTACAACAACAGTACAGCTACCCGGGGTGTAAATGGCTTCTTGGCACCAGCTGTGGAATAGAACGATACACTCATGATGATACATACAATTTCAGGTTATTTTCTACTTGTACTAATGCTACTAATATGGGGGAGTTGTACTACGGATATGAATCCACTACTTTAAAGGGGTTGTCCAAGGTTAGAACAACATGGCTGTTTTCTTCCAAGCACAGCGCCACCCTTGTCCATAGGGTTGTGTGTGATATTGCAGCTAAGCTCCCATTCACTTCAATGGAGCTGAACTGCAATACCACACACAACCCTATGGACAAGGGTGGTGCTTTGTTTGGAAGAAAGTAGCCATGTTTTTCTAACGGTACACAACCCTTTTACTTGCAATATCACAATGGTCCATAGAGGTGCCTAACTGCAAGATCTGCCAAGGTTGAGGTTGCAACCGCATCCAGAGGTCTAAGAGGACCCAAATAGTTTCTTTGTCAATATAAGGAAGTCAGCGCTATAAAATTACATGTTTGGTGGGTACTGTAAGGGCAGGGTCCCACTCTGTGGTAAACCACATGCAGGTAAAACCTCACCCATCCGTGGTAATCAATGGTTGTACAATTTGGTCAAGAATACTACCCTTTCATCAGCACAATGCTCCGACCATTGGCTGCCGCAGATGGGCAGGCTTTTCATCACATATGGGTATAGAATCGTCAGATCCCACCATTACAGATTTTGCTTTGGTATATTGGTTATATGAGAAAATCAAAGGCTTAAAAGGGGTTTCCAGGGAAATACTATTGATGACCTATCATCAGGATAGGTCATGAATAGTTGATTGGCTGGGGTCTGTCGCTTGGAACTCTTCAACAATATTTAAATCCATTTTCACTGCACTGGAAAATATGGTATTTGGTGCAACTTTGTCTACAGAGATATGCAATCAGCGTAAAGCCATACCAAGTTCCTTGACAGCCTATATAATTTAATTACATGACCGCACCTTGTTTGGAAAATTCCTATGAGCTGAACAATCCTCCAGATAGGTCATCAATAGTTCATTGGCATTGGTCCACTGCTTGGGATCCCCGCCGATCAGCTGATCCTCTGAACTGCTGTCAGTGCAGTGGGGCCAGACGCCTGCCTCTGTGGTCAGAGCTGAAAGTGTAATAGACCGCCTTGCCCCAATGAAATTAATGGAAGCAATGACTTCTATTACACTTCCACTCTGACAGCAATAAGGTACCGCAAGTGTAATGGAAGGCCATTGCTTTCAAGGGGAGTGAAGCAGTCTGTTAGATTTCTGGCTCTGACAACCAATAGTAAAGTCTCTCTTAAGATTCATCTACAGTATCTGAATAACTGCAGAACTGATCATAAAAGATATTTTTAAAGGCTGACAGTTATTGTTGCATTTGTGGCCATCCTTAAGGCCCTTTTGCAGATGACGACTATAGCTCAAAAGCCATCTTTTGAGCGATAGCCGTTGCGTGTAAATGTGCGCCCATCGTGCACTTACAGTGCACTTTTCGTCCATCGCTGAGTTCAGCTCAGCTTAAAACCAGTTATCCCTGATAAGAGCGACCGCACGCTGAGTTCTCCGCGGGCAGCGCTGATAACATTCTTTCAGCTGCTGTCCCGCTGGAGAATAGCAACGCATTTAGAGAACAGACCACCCGCTGTTCTCTAAATACATGCAAATGAAGCTAGTTATCTTCTAGTAAGACGATTAGCCCATTAGTAGCTAATGCAAAATGATCGCTCAAAACTGTCAGTTCCTGACGAAGTTTGAGCGATCATCTGAGTGTGTAAATGCACCTCTAGGCCTGGCTCACACGGACACACACGGATTCGGCTGCTAAATCCCACAGCAGAATCCATGCGTCCCTGCAGAAATAGTCATTAAAAGGCATCTTTTTACCTCTCCAGATCCAGCGCGGGTCTCCTCCATGGCGGCCGGCTCTTCTTTCTTCAGCATGGTGGATGTGTACGAGCACGCCGGCTAATATGCCCTGCGCTCCCGCGGATTCACGGCATGTCCGCAGTGACAGCTGCCGGTGTGCCGTGTATGGGACAGTTGCTATTGACTTCAATGGAAGCTGTCCCTGCGGGATCCACAGGAAAATACAGCATGCTGTGATTTCTTCCTGCACGCCGGGAAAAAAATTCACATCCGCATGCAACAAAGCTGCTATGCAGGCGCCCATGTATCCCTATGGGCGGCTTGATTTGCGGATCTCCTGCGTGGATTCCGCAGCTCAAATCCGCCCGTGTGAGCCTGGCCTTAGTCTCATCTTTATCTTTGTTAAGGATATTATCTCTGGTTTATCCCCCATTAGGCTGTTTAAGCTACAAGTTATTACTGTAAAAGCACAAAATGCTCCCTACTATTAGAACAAAAGGTGTAACACACTATTAATGTCTATGTCTTGCACAATGGATAATAAATCTCCCCCAACTGATGAAGAATATTATAAAGTATCGACTTCTCTTGGAAGTATATTGTAAGATAAGACTTATCAACATACATAGGAAATACATCCAAGACAACAGTAATCAGTCAAACATCTGGGGGTCTTCCTACTCCAAGAACACAGCAGTCCTAAGGGGCAACACACAGCTGTATCATTAAATACAATTTATCACTGCACAGCTGGGGCTATGACTTCACTCATATACTATTACTAGATACATTGCTTTAATCTCTATTTGTCCATGTTAATATCTCTACCCCTGTCATCCCTTTGAAATGGTTTAATGTAAATACTAATGACTGTATGTATTATAATAATGTTATTACTAGGTGGCTTTAGATTTCATGCTCCACTAAAAACTGAAAATCCAACTTTAAAAACATTTATGTGCAAGCCGCCCCCCACTCTAAGTGATGCATATAAGGTTTCAAGAAAGCTCTGTTTGCAGGGTCCTACTTCAACTGTCCCTGTAGTGTTCACATACAAAGAAAACCATTATGACTAAAGGATTTCGTTCCTTAAAGGAGTTTTCCAAGAGAAAAACCCATTGGTGATCCATCAAAGAACACCATCACCACCAATAGCAGATCGGCGAGGGTCCACCGCTCAGGACCTCTGTCAATTAAAGGAGATGTCCCGCGCCGAAACGGGTTTTTTTTTTTTTAAACCCCCCCCCCGTTCGGCGCGAGACAACCCCGATGCAGGGGTTAAAAAAACCACCCGCACAGCGCTTACCTGAATCCCGGCGGTCCGGTGACTTCAATACTTACCGCTGAAGATGGCCGCCGGGATCCTCTATCTTCGTGGACCGCAGCTCTTCTGTGCGGTCCACTGCCGATTCCAGCCTCCTGATTGGCTGGAATCGGCACGTGACGGGGCGGAGCTACACGGAGCCCCATAGAGAACAGCAGAAGACCCGGACTGCGCAAGCGCGGCTAATTTGGCCATCGGAGGCCAAAAATTAGTCGGCACCATGGAGACCAGGACGCCAGCAACGGAGCAGGTAAGTATAAAACTTTTTATAACTTCTGTATGGCTCATAATTAATGCACAATGTATATTACAAAGTGCATTATTATGGCCATACAGAAGTGTATAGACCCACTTGCTGCCTCGGGACATCTCCTTTAACTGATGAGAAACTGCTATGGACAGCCAGAACAGTCACATTGCCATCTGTTACGCAGTGGCCCTGGGTTGCTATTGCAGTTCTCTCTCGTTGATGTGAATGGTAAAGAGTTGTAATACCAAACTCGGCCAATGCATTATGATCGGCATTTGGACAGTTCCGGCCATGCATAGCAGTTACTCTTCAGCTGATCGGCAGGGGTCCCAAGTGGTGGATAGCACAATCTGCTATGGGTGACTTATCCTAAGAAGCCACCAATAGTTTTTCGCATGGCTTCCTTTTATAATAAAACCACAACAGTTACGCTGGGTCCATAGGGATATTGGTGACTCTTGATGAACCCCATTGATTTTAATGACATCCATCAGGATTATGGTATTTTTGGCAGTAAGTACAGAGTTAAAAAGACATTCTAGTATTTTGATGGGAGGAATAGCTGACAGAACCTAGACTTATGCGAGTATCACACAGGGTAGGTGGAT
The DNA here is from genome assembly GCF_035609145.1 of Eleutherodactylus coqui. Classification (NCBI taxonomy): domain Eukaryota; kingdom Metazoa; phylum Chordata; class Amphibia; order Anura; family Eleutherodactylidae; genus Eleutherodactylus; species Eleutherodactylus coqui. Next base: position 234,428,460 of record NC_089840.1, on the reverse strand, counting down.
TGTGTTTAACTATACTCAAGTTTAAAGGGGTTGTCACAAGATTTAAACTGATCCTCTATTTCCATTATAGGGGTAAGTGTCTGATCGATGGGGGCCTCCACTGATCACAAGAACATGGGTCCCATGTCTCCTCATATAAATTACATTGTAGCAGAGCATGTATATTAAGGCTTTATTCAGCTCTATGCGACTGTTGAAGAGGAGCTGAGCACAGCACTCGACTGTCTCAGGCAGTCCCAAAAAGATGAATGGAAAGGAATCATGCATGCTTGACCATGTTTCACTTGTACAGGGTCAAGGGACACCCATTCTTGTGATTGGTGGAGGTTCCAGCAGTCATACCCCCACCAGACACTTAAACCCTATTCTATAAATAGAGGCATTTACTAAAACATTCATCAACTATCCTTTCAATTGGTCCTCAATGTTTAATTGGTGGAGGTCTGACCCCTAGCATCATAATGATGAAGGTTCACATCATAAGGATAGGACATCAATTTTGTTTTAGTCCCAAAAAACCTTTTTCGAGTTTGAGAGTAGTTCTGCTTTAATTAGCTTCCTACGAAAAGATCCCTAATGGGGTAGAAGGAAAGGCATAATTGCTATTCGATAAATTCTCTATAAAATGCTACTTAAAATCTGAAATTTTAGCTGCGGTCACAAAGATGTGAGCAGAGGCTTTATTTCCAGGTCAGGAAGAGCGCTGCTTCTAGAGGCAGCTCAAAGGGCCACTGTACTTCTCCTAATGTTGCGGCTCCCTGGTTCCAAGTTGGCCCCTACTGATCAAACAATGACATAATCCTCCTCATTGGTAGGAAAACCCTTTAAGTTTTGGTGACTGATGTAGATGCCCTGTATTCCACAAAAAAGGTAGTGATTCATTCCATAATTCCTACATCAATGTCACGCCCTAAACCAAAATGTTTGACACAGAAGAATAAAACCCCTTTGAGTTCTGAGCAAATGTACATGAAATGTGTAGGCTACAAATGTGCCCTGGAGGTAAAGAGAAAGAAAATAACAAGCTAGCAATATTATACATGTAAAATGAAAGTACAAAAACATTTTTGCTGACTGTTTACTTACCCTGCCCCAAAAACCCTAAAGGCACCTATTTTAAAAGTATCAGATTCTACAAGCCAAGAAACATCACAAAGGAACCTTCTTCACCAACACAGTTTGGCAGCTCTCACCGCCTCCTAATTTAAATGGCACATCTGCTAAATACCAGATGCCTGAAAGCCTGTCTTTATCTTGTGTCCCTTACAGAACTCCCACTCCTCTTGACCTCACTGCCGGGAACATAGAAGCCTCATCCAGACTGCTAGCCTACGCCACTTCTGAGGAACAGGCCCAGTTTCTTTTGCCATTACTTTCCCTGTGCTCTGTAAAAATCATAGAACACATGCACAGTGTGTTAAGACAATGATGCACAAAAAAGCTTCATTTTTTCTTGTTACTACAAAGTTTCTTGCCTGAGATCGGAACAAAAAAACCCTCTTTAATATACGAGTTCCAGATGTCCCACAAAGCTTTCCTTACTCATCAATATTATCATCTAGCTGGACTTCCCAGGATCCACTGATGTTCAGCTTGTTGTTAAACCATGAGCCAATAAAGGTACTCGTAGATTCTTCATTGGTAGAATGATAGCTCCCTCAAGGTTCCCATACGCTTTGAACATTCAACAACTATTAGATGAATGATCATTCTTCGAATAGCTGCGTCATACACATGAATGTTCAGCTCAGTCTAACGTTCATGAGTTTAGGGAGTTAAAGAGGTTAATCCAGTTGTAAACTATTGATGGTCTTATCCTTTGGATAGGCCATCCAAAGTGGATCACTGAGGGTCTGCTGCCAAGGACACCAGTCAATCAGCTGTTCTCTGGCCAACTGTACTCCTACACAGAGCGGATTTCGGTAGTAAGCAGAAATCTTTGTTCATTCTGCAGTGGCCATGCTTGGTATTGCAGCCATTCACTTTAATAGAAATCTTGCCTGTAATACAAAGTCTGACCCCTGCAGTTGGAACAGAGCTGTTTGCTTCTGGAAGAAAAGAGCACCGTGCATAAGCACCAGTCCTGAGGATAACTGATTGGTGAAAGACCTGGGCACTGGGCCTCCACTTATCTACTATTGATGACTTATTTCAAGGACAGGCCACCACCAATTTTCAACTAGACAATCCCTTTTAGTCACAGCCAGACAGGTCTATTTGCTTATCTCTCAGGGAATAAAAGGATCAGGCATTGAAATTCAATGTCTCCTATCCTTCTTTCCACCAATACCATCTGTCAGCCATGTTTGAAAGCTGAACATCCCCCGACATAATCTGTTGAAAGTTGAGCTTCCACCACAGAGAGTCTTATCCGACCTTGCTGTTATCGGTAGGGTTGGACAACTAAATTTTAATTTGTATGGGGTCCTTTAGTGTAAGTAACCACCAGGAAGGGATGAGAAAAGGAACAGGAGAAGGCTTTGGACCATGTGAGTGAATAAAAAGCTACTACCTGAGAGCTAATATAAATGCTAAATGTATAGGTCTCTGATGAATGACGGGAAAGTCAATGGCGCCGCTTCAAAAAAATAGGATCTGTGACTAATTAAGTGCTCAAATCTAATGTACATTGGGACTAAACAGGTCCTTTTGTCAAGAAAATACTTTTGGTTCTGAGGGACTACTATTATCCACTGAAGTCAATGGATGCCATACACTGCTTAATTGAGCAATCACCCAGTGCCTGTCATCAATCAAAACATGCATACTGCAAGCCGAGAGAACCTCAATATCAGTTTAAGTCTTGAGAACTCACAATGTTAAATGGGTTTCCAAACTTGGGAAGACCTTGAGAAAGATCTTCTCCCAAAATTCCCAGTAAGCTCCTTAAGCAGGTTTCTAAGACAGTAACATTCCATAGGACAGATCGTGTATATTTGATAGGTAGGTGTGGCATGAACTGTGATACCAGTCAGAGTTGCTTAAATGGACGAGTCTCTGGGTCTATGCTTAAAATGAACAGAACTACCCGTCACTGTACCGATTAGCGAAGCTCTAGAGGTCAGACCCCCACCAATCAAATATCGATGGCCTACAGTATTCTAAATACCAATGCTATAGCTCTGGGGTACCTTGATCTTGTATAAATACCTATATTTTTTGAATTACCTTAAAAAGCTTCTGCTTTTGGTTCAATGTACTTAATTGAAAAGCAAGAAAAAAAATTAGATGCATCAACGAGGAGATGGGCAGCATTTCATTTATAGCACAGATTAAGGACAGTGCCGTAACCAACCCAAATAATTTTCCCACACATAGAGCAGAAGTATCATCACAGACACTTTGGAAAACTCTACTGATAAAGAATGGTTACAGACATGAAAGAAAGTTTATGGTTGTCTGCAAATTCTCAATGGAAACAAATCCCGATAGATTGATTAGCAAGTTATAAGGGAATGTGGAGCATGAAGGTCTCAGATCTTAGGTGGCTTTCACATGACTACTGATGTAAAATATGTCCAGTTTTCTGTTGCACTAATATATCTTCATGTTGAGCAGTCAGTTGGTTTTATCTGTCAAGTGATTCATGGCCTTATCTTGCAATGATGTCCAGATGGGAGATTTCATTATTTTCAGTTAATTGAGAATTGTTGCAAATACTATAACTCTTCATATTATTCATAAGAAATGGAGAAAATAATACTTCACCAATATAGCATCTTTATGAATTCTGTTATGCATAGTTTGGCTATTACATGAGCGTTAACGGCGTGTAATAGTGCCAATTGTCAGGCTGCACCTGAGCTTGTAGGCTCAGTCCGGCAATTGTTGGGAAAACGCAAGCGCTAATGGCAGCCACTAACCCTTGTGTAATAGCACCCTTTGATCCCAGCAAATTGCCTTAAACTGGCCATAGACAGAAGAGCAGCTGAACAGTTGTTTCTTTAGACAATTAGCACCACTGATTAACCAATTATCATACAGACTTCAGAATGTTCATATTAATTTATTTGAAGGCCCATAGCTGATTCAGCTGAGTGGATGCTGCTGAAGTTGACAGTGCCCTTTCATATTTGATGGTCTAGCCAAAAAAAAACAGGGCCCAGACAATATCAATCCACCAGTATAAAACTGCATCTCTACAATGCATGATACTCATGTGTTAAATATATCCAGTAACTTGTAGAAATAACCACAAGTGCTGCTAGGTTTTATTTCACCCGGGGCAAAAAGTTTGCTTCCTCTAGCTCCCCATACACATCATGGAAAATTCATGGGATTAGCAGACTATCGCATGTGTATGAGGGCCTCCCGACTCTCAGGAAGAAAAAGGATTGGGCATAATAAATTTCATTGCCGCATCCTTTAGTCCTCATGTCCACGGGGAAAATCAGGCCTGCTACGGATTCTCCATGGAGAATCCGCAGCGAGTCCCTCCTGCCCCGCGGACATGAGGGCTGAAAATAAGAATAAAGTCACCTTCTGTGGTCCGTGTGTGTCTTCCCTTCTTCGCGGCCGGATCTTCTTTCTTGGTTCCTGGCGGATGTGCTCGGCACGCCGTCTGCATGCCGCGTGCCGCGCGCATGTTCCGGGCACATCCGCCGGGCCGAAGAAAGAAGTTTCCGGCCGCGAAGGAAGGAAGACACGCATCGCCCGGAGCAGGTGAGTTTAATTCAGGCGCAGGTCTCCTGCGGATCCGGACGGCTTCCATAGGCTTCAATAGAAGCCCGTCCCCGCGGGAGACCCGCACCTAAATGGAGCATGTCCGGATTTTTTCTCGCACGCGGGAGGCGCGCCTGCAGGGAAAAATGACATCCGCAGGTATTTAACTACCTGTGGGTGTCTTATGCATCCCTATGGTGCGCAGATTCGCGTGCGGGAAAAACGCTGCGGATTCAAAATCTTAATTTGCCCGTGGACATGAGGCCTTAGTTCCTCCTGGAGACAATCCACTACCAGAGAGATCTGGCAGCAGCTTTCTTCACTCTGCTTTTGTTGTAAACAAAAGTGCTTTGCTCAACTGAGCGTGTATGTATACATACATAGAGGTTGGGAGAAACAGCTGTTGGCCAAATGAGTTTATCAGCTATTGAAGGCGTACGTGCACCTTTAACCCTGTATCTGAATACTATGGCTAAGACAGAGTAACTTCTTACTGCCCTCCTGGTACCCAGCACTGGTGACGCATGCCCCACAAGTTGCCTTCCCCCAAGCTTCGACTTTGGATTGACAATGCACATAACTTAACAAAATCATCATTAAAGGGGTTCGGTCATTAAAAAAGACAAATTCTATACTTACCTATTCCTCCTCCGTTAGTCTACTTACCAGAGCTTCACCTCCCCTATCTTCTCCTGTCTCTTGCAGTCCGGGAGAGGGGGGGGGGGGTCACCTCACCATCAGCTGCCTGATTCTTCTCCTTCATGTGAGGTTACGTACATTCACAAGCAGTCTTTTTCCTGCCAGCCAAGGTACATTACGTCACAGTTCACAGACCAGCAGGGGGAGTGCTGATCTACTTCACAGACTGGTCATGCAAGCTGCCTCTGAAATAGATCAGAATTCCTTCCTAGGCAGTAAACAATACAGCAAAGGCACATGACCTTCAATGATCCGTCTGGAAGAGAATGCGAGAAATGCAGACTTCATAACAAGCCAGTTGCGTGCAGTGAGGTGACCCCAGGGGCACTGCAGAAGCTCAGCCAGGATAAGATGTGGTAAGGAGACTGATGGGGGAAGAATAGGAGAGTATACATTTTTTTTTTATGACAAAACTCCTTTAAGTGTCTGTAAATAATCATGGTGGACAAAAGAGTAGAAAAATTGTCCTCTGGTGCTTTCTAAATGTTGTGACCACAAAAAGCATTTTACATCTTAAGAAATTACAAAATAATGTAGTGAATTTATAATTTCGACGTGTTTTGCAAAATAAATTTTAAACATCCATCATATAAAAAAATTGCACGTTAAATGAAAATGGCTTTAGACAGATACTTGTCAGGTTGTACTGCTGGTCTCTGTGTTGTATTTCAGGGTTCGAGGAGTACACCTTCACAGGTAGGGGTTAATTGAGCTGCCTTGGTGTGGTTGCTCAGGTCAGCCAATCTCCTGGGTCTGGTTGAAGATATATACCCCAGCCCCTCTTCAAAAGAAAGCTGTATTTCCTCAGTCTTGGCTTCCTGTATTTGTGTCATGTGAGCTTGCAGCTTGCTATGTGTGTAGTGTCCTGTGCTGCCTGATTATGTGTCTTGATAGAGTAGGGACCACAAGACACAAGGAGCCTTGATCGTGGCCTTGCAGCTTAAGTTTATTAGCCAATGTACGAACTAATCCCTCATTTTTATATTCAGCTTTACTATCTGCTTTAGTGTGCGAAGTTGAGTAGTAAGTGTGTTTGTCATCTGTCAGTTACCTGTTTGTGCATTGGGTTTATCTGTACTTGTGCTGGTTCCATGTACCACCTATTCTGGGAGAGCCAGGGCCGAGATTCCAGCATGGGGCCACCTTTATCGAAACAATCGCTCCACTTATAGGTAGGGCCAAGTCATTTTCCCTGTAGCATAGGGTCAGTTTTCTTATCCTGGGTCTCCTAACCAGTGTCCTCGGGTCCCGTTTGTGTGAGCCTGGTGCTTAGTTGCCCACACAAACGTAACAATACTATTGTATAGCATCAATAATCCAAAGCCAATGCTCCAGAATTTCAACTAATTTTGCATCCAACACTTTCAATGATTCTTAGAAACCAAAGTATTATTGATGTATCCAAACTACTTACATGTTTTTTTTTAGGTATTAGGTCTTTAAGTTTACATGACCAAGTTACAAATTTTCTGTGTGTGAGTCTTTTCACAAACTTGATCTACAGGTGCCTCCCAGAACTTTTCCCCTTAGCATAAACAACCAGTATGCTGACATTTCTTGCTCCATGAGCGCTGATGTGATGCCAACATCATTGAAACCTGCCGTTACAATAACTTTCATCCCAACTGTATGCTACTACAAATATTGTGTATCTGTTTACCTGTATTGGTTTTATGTAACATTGAAAGTATATTTCTTTTATAGCACCCCTGTACAATAGCAGGACAAACCTTGATAATTGGGAAAATGTACAGTATCAAAGCATTTAGTATGTCTCAGGATTTTCAATTTGGACCCCTCAGCCCACGTTCTAAGGATATCTGACACCAACAAGAGGCTCTGTGTACATATCGTTTTAGCAGATTCAAGTTGTTCACAGCCATTTACTAATTGGATGTTGCAATATAAAAATAGTGCAAAAGCATTACTTCCAGAAAATAATTAACATTACTCATTACCCTTAACTGTAACGGAGCAGGAAGGAACAGGATATTGAACTGAAGATAAATGAGCCAAGATCAAGTAGAAATTTGCATGGTAATAGATTTCTAATTAAGTCAGGTTACGGCTGCAACAACTGACTGATCGCTGTTCAATTACCCTTGGGGCACCGTGAACTGTAACTTTTGTTGCGGTAGAACAACTACTCTTTCATCTTCTTGGCAGTTAAACTGATATGTTTTGGCGGGTTAGTGGGAGGAATCCCCTAGAAATGTTAGCATCATAAGGGTGGTTCCAAACACAGGTTTTGTGGCAGTTTTTTAATGCATTTTTTTGAGTCGAAGCCAGAAGTGCATCCAGTAAGAATGAGATGTAAAAGTTCCCCCTTTGCACTTCCCATATCTTTTGAATTTACTTATGAATTTGACTCAAAAGAACCTCATGAACTGCCACAAAAAATCTGCGGGAAATCATCCTAATACAGTGTCACAACAACTGGATAACTCCTAGTGTAAGGAGCAAAACCCTAACCAATGTATTTATATGTGAAGGTGGACCACAAGTTTAGCAGAATGGGCTACTGTGTTCAAAAGCAAAGCATATGAAAAATACCAAAATGTTGTCCTTGGGAACTTTTAGGATACATGCTTATATTTTCTACACAGGCGCAACTCCCACGGAATTTAATAGAAGATGTGCCTGCAATACCAACTTGGGCCACTGCACTGCAGACAGCGCCATCTGCTTCCTGCACTGTCCATGCCAACAGGATCAGCTGAACGTTGGGGATACCAAGCTTCAGACCCCCACCAATCATGTATTGATGACTTATCCTCTATGGAAAACATGCCACTGCATAATAGCTGTTAAATTAGATACTAGTAATAGAATCTAATATAGAGAAAACAATATGCTTGCTCTTTCATATTAATTTATATTATAATATATGTATTCCAAATATAGAAGAGCAAAACTCCACAATGAGCAATTATCAACTTAAAGAGGACCCATCACTCTGGTTGCACATAACAAGAACTAGGCTTGGGGTTTCCCAAGATATCAATGTAAGAGTCAGACTGCAGCACAAAACCCACTTAGCTGATTGGACCCATACTTATCGGAATGGTCTTTTGCATCCTAGGAAGTTTTCTTAACAATCAATTATAGAAATGTCAGATTATTTAAAGGGGTACAATAAAAGGAACACCAAATACAAAAAATATACAGTGGACAAGATGTGCTTGTTCTGTCCAATTAACCGGCCAACTAAAGAGTGACAGCACTTTTTTCAAACTTTTGACATGTCACAGCGACATGTCAAAAGTCTCGATCATTGATGGTCCCGTTGCTGAGAACCCCGCTGATCACAAGAATAAGGGGGCTGCAGTGCTCACCCAAATGCTGTGCGCCTTCGGAAGACTTTGCTGCCTGTCAGCTATTATTGGCGGGTGAAGATGGACTCATAGAGGTCTAAGGGCATCTTCCATAGACCTCCATGGGTCCATCTCTAGTTGCTGATAGGAGCCAACAGCCAAACGGATACAGTGAAAAGGTGAGCGCTGCAGTCCCCTTGTTTCAGCAACCAGCAGCGGTCTCAGCAGTGAGACCCCCACTGATCAAAATCTTTGACATGTTGCTCGGACGTCAACATTTTGAAAAAAAAGTGTTGCTTTTCTTTAAAGGGATTTTCAACTTCTAGCCATGGATGACCTATCCTCATCAGTAACAGATTCGCTGGGTCTGCCACCGGGCACTCCCGCTGACTGGTATCTAAGTATACAGAGCAGCTTTTCTGCTAGAAGCAGGCTGCTTAATCCACTGTTCCATGGCCCTGGTTGGTACTGAAGTGAATAGGACTTAGACGGTAATACCAATGTAGGCCACCACGCAATGTACAGAGCTGTCTGCTTCCGGCAGCAAAATAGCTTTGTACACTAAGGACCTTTTTACATGGGACGACCAGTTGGGTGCACAAAGCTCGATAGTCATCTCAGCAACACAATGAATGGACGCAGAGCGGGCCGAGGATCATTTTGGCCCAACTACCTCTATTCACAGTAAATAGGCAGTCGTATATAAATGAATGATTTCCTGTTTACATGGAACCTTCGTCGTTCAGTCGGTACATACATTTACACTTAATGATAATCGTTTAGATTCTCGCTGGATCACAGGAATCTGAACTATTGTGGGTTGTGTAAAAGGGCCCTAAGACAAGATTTATAACTGATCTCTGGGGATCCTGGACTGGGAACTCCCTCCAATCTGATATTGATGATCTATCTTGAGAAATAGGTCAATTGCTAGAAGTGGGACAACCTCTTTTAATAGGGTAGTACACATCAAGCTGCTTGAGTTTGTCACCAGCCAGTATCAATTTACTGTATGCAGATACAAGAAGAGCTTTATGAAGTGACTGAGTGCACCAAGTGTGGGGTTATTGATAGAAGAAGGCTTCAAATTCACCGTTTAGACAGAAAACTCAATTAAACATTCTGATGAACTGCAGTAACCAGGCAGCAGTGCATTATGGGAACTATTAATGTGAGCACATAAACAAATGGAATGTTTTTAAGTATAAAGAAATGCAATGTACAACGTAGAGTACACAAAAAAATCTCCACTTACTCCTTTGGTGGATCCAGGTCTTCAGGCCGAGCTTCAAAGAACCTTAAAACCTCTTCACATCGTGATATATGTGCCGGCAATTTAACTAGAGCCTGAAAAGAAAGAAAAAACAATGCTGTGGTTGGACAAATAAAGTATCTGGTACACTCTTTGTACAAAAAAATCAAGTACCTAGAAGGAGTTGTTGTTGGCTGTAAACCTCAGCATGCAGTTTCATCTCAGGCAGATGTGCAAATGATTAGAGTTGTGGTGTGATTAGATGAACGGTCTTGCCACCTGAGGCCCTAAAATTGGTTCCACCCATGGCCTAGAAAAAGGATCTCAGAGGCTCCTTGTGTAAAGTGCACCTCTTTTTCTGCTTGAGTAGAGCTTGCTGACCATTACGCAAACTATGATACAATCAAAGTGCGTGAACAGAGTTTGAGAGGGGTGCATTACTGGAATGTGAGAAGCTGGATGGTCTTATTGACGAACTGCCCACTGCCTGGGCCGTTCTGACCAGACTGTTGGGAGGTGTTTGGACCAGTGAATGCATAATGGCACACACAAGGCAACTGGGCTCAGGACACCCTTCGACAGACCACCAATAGAGAGGATCATCTGATCAACTGACAAGCATGAGCTGCTCCAATTGTTCCATTGTCTGCCATCCAGATATAATTGGTGTCATCATTACTGGTCCCTGTGTCTGTCAGGACCATTTCCAGGCACTTGGCTGAAGACCATTTATGAGTACTGCCTCTGACACTCACCCTTTGCAGTGATGTCGTGTTTCCTTTCATGGTGGATTCCAAGAGGCATCTTCCAGCAGAATAATGCTCAGCTGCACACACAAGGGGGTCACAGGAATGTCTCCACAACATTGCCACACTTCTGTGGCCTGCCCGGTCACCAGATTTATCGCCAACAGAACATGTATAGGACCATCTAGGATGCCCACTTTGACAGCCTACGAGTTTGCACGATCTAAAGGCTCACTTACATCAGAAGTGGACTGATATACTGCAGGATATGATAAGGAACCGTTATGCCTCCATGCGAGACGGTATCACACCTTGTATCCAAGCTAGAGGCGGTACAACAGAAAGTTTCAATCCATTCCGACAACTTCTAGGTGCTTGATTTTTTTTTTTTTTGATAATGAGTGTACAATATTATAATTAGTAACATGATCTTACCCTGCAATACTCATCAATGGGCTTAAGTCTTTTCACAGCTACATCACGTATATGGCTCCTCCGGAACAATATTTTACCTAGAATTAGAAAAAAAATACTGTTGAAATCAAGGTGATTAGAGGCACAAATTTTAAAGGTTTTTCTGGGCAAATCCTATTGATGACCAATCTTCCAGATAGATCATCACTAGTTAATCGCTAGGGATCCAAGGCAATCAGCCGACTGTCCGTCCCGCTGTCAGTGCAGCGTGGCCAGATGTTGTCATTGGGGTCGGAGGGCTTCACTGCCATTAAAATCAATGGGCGATAAGTCAATAATAGAATTTGCCTGGAAAACTCCTTTAAAGAGAACTGTTTGCTACAATAGGATTAGTATTCCCCACATGAACCATGATAGCATACCACAACAACCACCACAAACCTCACCAACACCCAAAAGATTGGAGATAACGGTTGGTGGTTACTGTAGTTGTATATTAAAATATTCAACTATTGTAAAGGTATAACATAAAATCATCTCTTCAAAGAGTCCGAACATCCATGGAATGCTCTATTGACACATACAACCAGGGGCGTAACTATAGAGGATGCAGGGGATGCGGTTGCACCCGGGCCCAGGAGCCTTAGGGGGCCCATAAGGCCTCTCTTCTTCATATAGGGAGCCCAGTACTATGAGTAAAGCATTATAGTTGGGGGCCCTGTTACAAGTTATGCCTCTGCATACAACGCTTGGACTATTATACCGGTCTTTTTTAAGCAACGTGTGTAGCTATGAAATACGATGTATGTGTGTAGTTAACGTGTTCTTTTAGGCTTGTGGTTGTTGCAGCTTACCATTTCAACTACAAACTATGATTTATTCCATTCAGACTGTGTGTTTGCAGCAGAATGAGTCGCTACTACAGGGGTCACAAACCGATTCTGAACGCTGTATGGTATATTCATTACGAATTTGTATAGCTTTGGAAAATCATTTTTTATTCTATAAACATGCAGAAAGTGTTCATGTCGTATAAAGTTTCAAGCTTTAAGTAGGTGACTCATGCTGCCCTATCTGAGGGAAGTGTAGGACAGAGAAATAGAAGCTGTGCTTATGATACAGTATACAGGTCTATGTGGTTTTAAGGAAGATTAAGTAGGATTTCTGTATAAGCAGAGTAAAGGGCCTATAACATGGCTTAATAACCAGGCAAGAACATTAACCCAAACCTTTGCCCAACCATTGGCTGTTTAAAAGTGCAAATGATCAGGCAATGAACCAGTGAACGGTCGATCATTGACTGAATGGCTCATTTATGCAAGCATAGAAATGCTCGCTTGTCTAATCCCTCATCCCCGCCAGTGTAAAAACGGACATCATGACAGCTGTATGGGAACGATCATTTATCTATTATACTTTCCCCAGAAAATAAGACCTACCCTGAAAATAAGTCCTACCCCGATTTTAAGGGAGGCTTGAAATATAAGCCCCACCCTAAAAATAAGATTACATTTCCTAGCAGGGTTCCACTATTTTAGTTCACTCGACACTAGTCCTAAAGACCATAAAATCCCTGTATGGAAGGGCTTAAACAGGACTTTCATGGGGCTTAGACAGTAGTATACCATAGCTTTAGGGGTTCTGGTAAACTTCTGGTTCAGTAAAACTAATTCGCAAAAGTTCGGCTAACCAGCTGAACCAAAGTTTTCAAAAGTTTGCCCATCATCAGAAGCAACATCATTTAATCAAGACTACCATCTTAGTAGAGATGAGCGAATATAGTCGCTAAGGCACATTACTTGAGCGAGTAGTGCCTTAGCCGGGTATCTCCCTGCTCGTCTCTAAAGATTCGGGGGGCGGGAAGGAACGGAGGGGAGATCTCTCTCTCTCCCCCCCGCGCTCCCCGCCGCAACTCCCCTGTCACCCGCGCCGGCCCCCGAATCTTTAGAGACGAGCAGGGAGATACTCAGCTAAGGCACTACTCGCTCGAGTAATGTGTCTTAGCGAATATACTCACTCATCTCTACATCTTAGCCATTTATTAAAAGTATATTTTTCCATTCGATTTCTATAGTTTGACCAATTTTATGATATTATGAGCTATTATGAGATATTTCTAGAACAAGGCATAGAAAATGTAAGCACTGAGCAAGCACAGCAACCAACTTTGCAACAGTGAAAGAGTTGAAACAAATCATATCTCCAGTTTGCAAGCAAATATATAGTTCACATTAAAAGGTGAATGGTGATGTGGATATAAAAAAAAAACTGGGCAATTGATACCATGTATCCCTGTGGCTATGGAGTCCGAAGAACTGAGAAAATTACTAATACTTTTCATTCAACTTTATTTTTCTTATCCTAAGTTTCATGCTAGATGATGGCGCCAAACCCTGCGTACCACTGAGTAGCCAATAAATTCATACACGAAAGATAGGAGATTTATCATTTCTACCCACTGAGTAGTAAATAGACCTTACAAAGATCCCATTTAAAAAGCTCACATGCTGCTTGCACTGGAAAGTGCCAAGGTTTTTGTAAAACTAGTACTGACTTTGCTAATGCGAACCAAGGTGCACAACGGTGTCCAACAATATCCATCTGTCCCAACAGTGGGACCATTGTGCAATTAAATGAAAGTCATTTGTCCAACTGGCAAGTGCTGTGATGTCTTGAAAATCAAGACCCCTAAGACGCCATTTGGGGTTCTGTATTCCCCAAACAAGTTAGGCACAATACAATTACTTCTATTCCTCCATTCAATTTAGTCTTCGGCCAAGTTATTTGCATGCAATATTTCCTTTGCACATTTTAATGCTAATGCCGAGGGGTCCACACTGGTTACAGTCAAACGCTTGTAAAAAGTACAGATTTATTCCACGAAGCCCTACAAGATGCTATCCAACCAAAAGCAAGTCACATCCTCTAAACAAAGAATACATCCAGTGTATCGAAATATGAAAGGGAGAGATTGCCGCCTGGCTCGGTTTCGATCACATTTTGTCCTATGTCTGACATATATGCTTGTATACCAACAGGAGATAGGCCGGTTCCACAGCTTCATTGGAACCTCCAGATGTGAAGCCACCATTCGTAACTATCTACCTCTCAACATTGGATTGTTTTAGCTCCAAAACCTCTTAAAATCTCATAATAGTGGATGGATCACCATTAGAGTTGAGCGTACATACTCTGTCGACCTTGATGCTCGTTTGAGTATTAGCGTACTCGATGGTGCTCGTTACTCGAACGAGCATCAAGTCATGTTCGACCTCGCCCCCGTTTTTGGCTCCTCCCCACTGTGACGTGCCTGTTTTGGCCCCTCCCCACGTCAATGGCAAATTTTTTGGCAGGGAGAGAGAGAGAGAGGGGAGAGAGGGAGAGAGAGAGAGGGAGGGGGAGGGAGAGAGAAAGAGACACGAACCAAGAAAAAAAAAAAAAGAAACGCTCGGGACCCGGCGTCCCACATACAAAAATGCTCGAGTCTCCCATTGTAGCCAATGGGGTTCGTTACTCGAGTAGAGCTCTTGAATTTTACGAAAAGCTCGACTCGAATAACGCGGACCTGAGCATTTGGGTGCTCACTCATCTCTAATCACTATGTTTCGGATACAATGCTCCAAATCTGAAATCATAGCACTCCGGTTGCCTTCATCCATTATTAACTTACTGCATACTGTTTATACAATGAATAATAAAATCCTAATACTTTCTGACATAATAAAATGTGTTCCTCTGTGAGGACTTAGAGATGAGCAAACTTTTCAAAAGTCCGGTTAGCTCACTGAATTTCGTCAAAAAGTTTGGGTCAGTCCGAATTAGTTCAAACCAATCTGGAAGCTCATAAGATCCCCTAAAACTGCTATAGAATACTATCTAAAAGCCCTGAAATAATTATATGGTAGTTTTAGGGAGTTTATGAAGTTTAGCCAAAGCAAAGCACCTGAGGCTTGGGTTCTTGACAAACTTATACTAAAATTCAACCTGAATTCGGGTTTTACAGGTTTGATTTGCTCATCTCTAGTGATGACTAAATAGATTATGTTTAGTATATATCTGATCATCAATAGGTAATCTGATCTGAGAAAGAATGACTGATACGGTAGCGGGTTCTGCATGGGAGTGGCATAACATTACATACTATTTCAAGAGGTAGTTGACTCCTAGGTTTGCTAATGCCTAGATAATGAAGTACCCTCCTAGTGCACTGCCCCAGGAAGGTGGATCATCTTATCACGTGAATAGTGCTGGCCAATCACAGAGAAGGTATAGTACAATGCATTATGGGTTATTGGGTAGTCTAAAAATGACAGCAGCCATCTTCAGCCACCAAAACACAGGATCAGAACTCGAACAACAGAGGAGATCTGGCAATATACTCCCCCTGCACTCTCCGGTCCTGGGACAGAATTTTGTCTCAAAATCAGAGTATCACTGTAATAGTTTGCCTTGCTGCCCTACACAACCTTAAAGTATTTACAGAGTACGTAAGTTGTAGGTGGTGCATGTTACCTGCTTACTGTAAAGGCTTGTTCCCATGGCAATATTTATGTATGTAATATGCAATAACTATAACCCATTTATTGAAAAAATACACTGCATGTCCTATTTTGGTGTGTGTTATGCACCAAAATGGGTCATAGATGTCCTTAGAGTGCACTGTAGCCGGTACCAGTAAGTAGATCATGTGCATCGGCATCGGGACTTATGCCTGTATTTGATAAGTGTTGGTCCTGCGTGTGTGAACTGTGTGCGGCCTGTGTGTTCGGTGAAGGCCAGACTGAGCTGTAAAGTAGTGTTTAGCACGTATAAATCACACCAGGTGCCTTTAATATGCCCTCTCTCGTCACAGACAGACTTTTTCATGAAATCGGAGGGTCACTTTAAAAAGTTTCAGATTTTGGGAATGAGAGGGCCCTTAAGATAAAGACAGGCAGAATGTTTTACTTTAAATCTGTCCGTGCATGACCTTCTGAGAACTATATCAGAAAAAACAGGCTCCAAGGACTATAAAGATATATAAAGGAATTCATAAGAACAGATATTTTAACCTATTTAGTTAAAAAATGTTCAAGGGTAAATATACACTTTAAGTAAATAAGCTCTCGGGTTGCATTTCTCACGTATGACCCATATAACATTTCGCTACCAGAACAAGACCTTCAAAAGTGCACATTAGTAAAGACTCAAACCTTCGTCTGATAGAGGCCTTCGGGTATAAAGCAAAATAAATATAAGAATATCGTTGAAGGGGAAAAAAAGAGTTTAGCCAAAAATATCACCAGGCAAAAAATGTGGAACAACAACAGCATCGAAGAGATCCACAATGTAGAAACACTTCCACCTTTCACATCGTTGTCTTCAAAACAAAGATAAGAAAACAGCCTAGAAAAGTGAAGAGGAAACTGATGTTTTCAAAGACGCCAAGTCCAATTTTTTATCAGAGGGGAAATTAGACGAGTTGGATTCCTCAGAGACATACAAAAAGTTTGAGAGGACCCCATGGCTCCTTCGGATACGGATTCAGGGTGACTCTACATGGGACAACTATTATCTGAATAGTCGCTTGGAATAATCTCAAAGGTGAATTGTTTGAGTGCTTTTACACAGATTGTTGCTCACGTATTGTCAATTTTGCAGTTTTCGAAGCACACACCACTCTGCAAACCTATTGGCTAGTCATTGAAAAACAACCAATTTCCTGTTTGCACCAGATGATAATCAACCAGCGACTATTTTTAAGTTATGTGTATTGGATGTTTGCAGGACTGAAAGGGTTAATGTCTGGTATGTCCTGTTCTGTCTGGAAAATGTATTGTTTTGTGTGTATCGTTTGTGAGCACATCATGATGTTTGATATATGTAGTTTGCAAGAAGGAAATGGATGGGAGTTTTTTGTAGTGAGAGTCAGACACTAAAGAGAGGCTGTCAGGTCGGTTCGTGCGTAGAGTATGGAGGAGGCCAAGCGACTGCCTGATGCTCAGCCTGGGCCCGTTCAACCCAGGGATCCTCTGTACTACTGCTGAGTACTGAGAGAAAGAAACCGCTTATTAATGAGAAGAGAAGAAAGCAAGAGTGAGTGTTGTTGCCTGGAGTGAAAGGACCTGCAGATAACTTGGCCTGTGGATAGTTCCAATACCCCTTGAACTCCACCATGAGATAATTCTATATACCATTGTACTGAGACTATTACTTTAGTAAGAAGTTTAAGTAAATGGACAAGATCGACCGCTCCTGGTTTTGTTCCAAAATATACTCTTCTTGTGTAGGACTATGTTATTCGTCTACAAGACCCATTCCAGGAGAAGGAACGGTGGCGTCACGAGTGACAACTGGACTTAAGGTAACCCCTGGTTACTATCCCTGTGATCTCCCCCAGCAGTAACTAGGAGGAGATGGTAGAGCTCCGTAACAAAGTAATCTCTCTACCCCGCTGTCTCCTCAGCTGAGGGCATGCTCCTTGGATGCTGCATAGCTGTCCTGTGTAAATCTATCCTATTACTTCCCACTCATAACAGAACTTGGCACTTTTTAACCAGATACATCCCTTGGAGAGACAAGGCACTGTTTCTCAAGCAAAGTAGACCCTTTTTTAAAATATTGGACAAACCCCTTTTAATGCATGGGCTGCCTGTATAGTATGCACTTCTCAATTAGGTATGTGGCAAGATGGTATGCACCTCTTAATATATTTGGTGCATCTTCTAATGTACGAAATGCCAGCTTTACAAGATCTGGCCCATATGCTTTGTGGCAGGACATAGAGCAATTTCACTGCACGGAGGAATCAAACTTTGCACCAGTTCAGAGTTGGCAGCCTTTGGTACTTGACCTAAAAGGCACACATTGTAAACTTTCCAGAAGCATGGCAAATATTCAAAGCGATCACACCCCAGAATTGTAATGATATCATTCTTGAGTTCTTTCCATATATCTTCATGTGTTAGCTATGTACGAAGCATTTACAGAGTATCTACCCCGATAAAGTTACAACTGCCTAGAGAATATGTAGGAATATGAATGTGAAATTAGACCCAATTCAAGATCTATTACATTGCTGACTAAAGTAAGATCATCAGGAGTAGGGTTCAACCTAATTCCTGTAGGCAATTGAAACTTCTTATGTTTCCAACATCAACTAACCTACCTAAACCTGACTTTTCTATCTTGGTGTGTGGTTCTACCAGGGCTCCTTGGCCGCACACCTACTGTTGTGGGGTCATATTAGACTCTGATCTTTCCTTCACTCTCTATATTCAATGACTTGCATGCTCATATTTCCTGCACTTCAAAACATCTCTGAAATTCACCATTTGCTTACTGTGGTTACAGCAAAAACACTTATTGCTGTCCTGATACATTCTTGTCTTGACTACTGTAACTCATTACTGATCGGTCTACCCCTCACTAAACTCTCTTTTCTCCAATCCATCCTGAATACAGCAGCCAGACTCCTCTTTCTATCTTATACCCATGCCACTTCTATGTGCCAGTCACTGCACTGAAGCCTCCAAGCTGTGCCAGTCACTGCTTCGGCTGACCGTCCAATATAAAATACAATTTCAACTCATCACTCTCATCCATAAAGCTCCCCACAATGCTGTGCCACCGAATATCTACTTCCTCATCTCTGTCTACCACCCTACCTGTGCTCTTCTCTCTGCGAACTGTCTCAGAATAACATCCTCCACAATCCAAACCTCTCACTTTGGTCTACAAGACTTTTCAAGAGCTGCACCAGTTGTCTAGAATGTGCTAACCCCGATAACCAGGTTAATCCAACATCCACAGTTTTAAGTGCATCCTAGAAAAACATCTATTCAGGGAGGCCAATCGCATCCCCTAATTATTCTCCAATCATCCTTCTATGTTCTCCTTCAGAATCTGACTCTTTCATTCAACAGTATCCCCCATATCCCATATACCCTAAAGCATTTCATCTCTGCGAGTATGTCTGGAAAATGTGTTTTACACATATGGCCGTGGACATGAGACCTATTATTGTATTTTTTGCATGCGCACGTCGTGCATATTTGTGTGCACAAAAAAACACGCAAGTATGCTTGCATGGATTTCAATGGGCAATTAAGTTAAAATTAGTTCAATATATGCTATGTATGTGCATAATATGCAAAAAAATAGAACACGCTGCGAAATGCGTGCGAAAAATACACTCATGCGAATGAACCCATTGAAATCAATGGGTTCTATTGACTGCGTATTGAGTGCGCAAATTTTGTGTGCACAATACACTACACAAATGCAGTATTGTTGTATTATGTCGCCACTGGAAGTTAGGGGTGGCGACATAAGACAGCAATTGTCAGAAATGTTACCGCCCCCAGCTTTGAATTGGCTTGGGGCGTGTGTAATCCAGAGAGTCGGCAGGCAGGACGCCTGACAGAGCCGTAGCCCGGGATGCGGCACACTGCAATAACAGGCATTCAGCCATGCTGCTACTGGGTCCCTGGACAGCGGCGCTGTAGCGGGTGGGCAGCAGGAGGAAGAACTGCACAGCGCCGGCGACAGTACCAGTGCTGGAGAACTGAGGGGACCACACTGAGCGCTGGGGGTGAGTCGGAGCTGTGGGCCAGACAGTTGCAGCGCAGGAGCACCTACGCCGAAGACAGGTGCAGCGCTGCAGCACCAAGCGGACGACGCTGAACATTGGGGATTAGTGTGAACCGGACAGTCGCAGCGCAGCAGCAAGTACGGGAGCAGTCAGAGGGCCAAAATGTTAATTATGGAGCTTTAAACATCACAATTTTGGAAAGTCAATGGGTTTTGACTCCTGCGTTGAGCAGCAGACTTGACAAGTGCACTTTCACTTTACCAAATACTAACAAGATGTGGACAAGATTACAGAAAAGGTCTGTTTTATTTTTTTCCATAAACCGCACCACTCGGGTATTGCAGCCTGGTATTGCAGCTCATTTACATTCATATGTATTGGCCTGAGATGCCAGACAAACCCGACGGTAGTGCTGATTCTTAGAAAAAAATAGCAGATCCTATTTTGTAACCCTGGACAACCGGGTTAACGCTTCTAAATCACACTGTCTAGTCTTTGTTATGGAGATCCACATGACACTGACCTCACCATAAGCCTTGAGTTAAGTCATGTGGCCACCACAATCCACCTATTTATTCTAGATCAGCACTGAGGTCTGCTTCTGTCATTGTCATTTATCCCTCAAGCTGTATCCGAGAAAGGATCTATTTTTGCTTCTGGTACGGAGAGAACCATCTGCTACACTCAGGTCAAGGATGGGAAATCTCGCGAGACATCATGAGATATTTTAGAAAACGAAAACCAAACAATATAATGTGAAGGCAGGTTTCCCACCAATTAACTGCTGTTCTGTCCAGAAATACACACATCTATACTAGCCCTTTACAAAAGTACTAAATTATTCCCAAAACTCCCTTGTGTAATACACAGAGCTAAAATAATAATTAAAGTGGTTTTCCGTATTTGTGTACAGGCTGTAGTCCCGCCCAATTTACAGGACATCACAGGTGCTGCAGCCAATGACAGACCTCAGTGAATGAGTGCTGTGCTCTGTCATTGGCTGCAATGCCTGTGGCACCCCATAAACATCCACCCGAATACTCTTTTTCCCAGTCATTGAGCCGCATAAAAGTGCAAACTACGAGCTGATGAATGAGCAAACGCTCAACTGTCTGTTCCTTATTACTCACTGGTTGGCTGCATATCTTCCTGTGAGAGGTTGTGGAAAAAATACTGCAAAGTATTTATTTAATCATTTTTTAATTGAAGAAGTCCGATTGACTCCAAATGTATTCTGCAGCAGAACAACCACAAACATACAATCAATGTCATTACCAACTATCTTCACCCTAAGGCTGCCTGCACACGGCCGTATCTGCATTGCAGAATCCAGAACGGGTGTCTGCTCCCGGATTCCGCAGCAAATACCTTTTATAGCATGTTGTGGAAAAGCGGGGGAAAAAAATCGCAGCATGCTTTATTTGAAGTTGGATTCCATCCGAATGACTTCCATTGAAGTCAATGCAAGCCATCGTTGCAGAAAAGTCGCGGGCTCAGCGTCATCGCCTAGTGACAGCGCGGCATTATCTGTATTGCACATGTGCGCCAACACATTCACAGTACAGCATAGAAGGATCCCGAGAGGTACACGGGTTCACCAGCCAGGCACAGGGTTGAATTCCACTGCAGGATCCCGCATGGGGAATCTAACCCAGGCCGTGTGCAGGTGGACTAAAGAAGAACAAGGAGTC
Organism: Eleutherodactylus coqui; assembly: GCF_035609145.1. NCBI lineage: Eukaryota > Metazoa > Chordata > Amphibia > Anura > Eleutherodactylidae > Eleutherodactylus > Eleutherodactylus coqui. The sequence continues at coordinate 234,407,110 of NC_089840.1, read as the reverse complement.
CTGGAAGTGATGATATGGCTCCCACAGAGCCCTGAACTCAACATCATCCAGTCTGTCTGGGATTACATGACCAGACAGAAGGATTTGAGCAAAGCTAAATATACAGATGATCTGTGCCTAGTTCTCCTCCCTGTCGAATTTCTTCAAAAACTGTGTGCAAGCGTGCCTAGAAAAATCAATGTGGTTTTGAAGACAAAGGATAGTCACAGCAAATACTGATTTAATTTAGATTCCTCTATTCTACGTTCACTTTGCCTTTTGTTAATTGAAAAAAAGCAAAACCATTAACACTTCTGTTTTTGAAAGCATTCTTACTTTGCAGCATTTTTCCACATCTGCCTAAAATGTTTGCACAGTCCTGTATATTTATCTCATACACAAAACACTGCTTAAAATTAAAACAGCCTATAAGTACAATAATCTAATTTACATATATAGTTTGTAAGGCTGTAAAAAAAATTCCATTCAGTTCAGCCTATTATCCTGCAAGGTTTTCTAGGGAATGGCAAAAGCCAATTTTCCAGTTCTCTAGTAGTGTACTGACTATAACATATTGTTAGTATTGCACTGAAGAAAAGCATCAGGCCCTCTCAAACTTTTATCAAACTCACCATCACCACGTCCCCAGGCAGAGAGTTCCACAGTCTCACTGCTCTTACAGTAAAGAACCCTCTTCCATGTTGGTGTAGAAACCTTCTTTCCTCTAGACATAGAGAATTGGTGTAATTTGAGCAAGATCAGTCCATTTAGGTTACAGACCAGGCACCTCAATGGAATTCTCAACATGTTTATGACCTATCAATATGGTACAATGGGTCTTAAACATTATTCGATGGCTTTCCAAAAACATGTATTTCAATTTAGAAACACAGTGTATGCTCTGTAAACTATTGCAAAGGGGACTAAAATTAACTCTCAAAATTGTTGAAGTGCCTGCAGTAGCACCCCCTACTAGCGTGTTTCCCCAAAAATAAGACAGTGTCTTATATTAATTTTTGTTCAAAAAGGTTTAACTTTTTTACATGCACAGCTGCCTGGACACTATTTAAATTGACTTTTTTAAATTAACTGTTAGTAGGGCTTAATTTTGGAGTAGGGCTTATATTTCAAGCATCCTCAAAAAGCCTGAAAAATCATTTTGTATCCTCAAAAATTCTGGAAAATCATGCTATGTCTTATTTTCAGGGTGTGTCTTATTTTCGGGGAAACAGGGTATTAAAGGGGTTGTCTCGCGAAACAAAGTGGGGTTATACACTTCCGTATGGCCATATTAATGCACTTTGTAATATACATCGTGCATTAAATATGAGCCATACAGAAGTTATTCCACTTACCTGCTCCGTTGCTAGCGTCCTCGTCTCCATGGTTCCGTCTAAATTCGCCGGCAGCTTGCTTTTTTAGACGCGCTTGCGCAGTCCGTTCTTCTCCTTTCAGCACGAGCCGCTTCAGTGTGCTCCCCGCTACAGCTCTTCTGCGCATGCGCAGACGAGCTGTCACTGCTCGGGAGCGCGCTGGAGCGGCCATTCTGTACCATCCTCTGTTAGAGGAAGGTGCAGAGCTGCCGACCTGTCTGGAGAAGCCGCCCAGCTGTCCCGCCGTCCTGGTAAGTGATGGGCCGGGGGGGCTGTCGCTGCGCCGGGCTGCGCCGGGGGGGGGGCTGTCGCTGCGCCGGGGGGGGGGGGGCTGTCGCTGCGCCGGGGGAACTAGCGCTGGGCCGGGGGGGGGCTGCCGCTGTGATGGGGGAACTAGCGCAAGGCCGGGGGGGCTGCCGCTGTGATGGGGGAACTAGCGCTAGGCCGGGGGGGCTGTCGCTGCGCCAGGGGGGCTGCCGCTGTGATGGGGGAACTAGCGCTAGGCCGGGGGGGGGCTGCCGCTGTGATGGGGGGGGGGCTGTCGCTGCGCCGGGGGAACTAGCGCTGGGCCGGGGGGGGCTGTCGCTGGGCCGGGGGGGGGGCTGCCGCTGTGATGGGGGAACTAGCGCTGGGCCGGGGGGGGCTGTGATGGGGGGGGGGGGGCTGCGCCGGTTACCTTCTGCCTGGCGGTGGGTGACAGGTCGGCCGTGTTCACTCCAGGGGTCCGGTCAGCGGCTGCGGGGCGTCCTGTTGTCAGGACACAGCTGGTAGCGTCTCGGGAGCGCGCATGTCGGGCTACAGCAAGCGATGCGAAAAGAGCTGGCGGCCATCTTGGGAAAAAGTTTTATAAGTTGCTGAAACGCTGGAACGGTAAGTAGAAACCAGCTAGGAAAGTAATTTACAGGGGTAATTAGTAATGTATGTTTAATTAGGGGGACTGGGCAAAAAAAAAAATTCACTGCTTCCTCGAGACATCTCCTTTAATGATTGACCTATCGGCAAGACAGGGCACAAATACTATGTTGTAAAACTATGGTAGTATTATACAGACACATTACTTCATATTCAATATTTTTTATAATTAGTAACAAGTCAAGCAAAGATTCCATTGGTAACGAGAACACTACAATATCGATTTGTTGTCTAAATTAAGTCCATTACCCAAATCAAATTTTCCCCATTATGCTCTATGGAGTTCAGAGTGCAAATTTGCCAAAAATGTATCGGTTATCTAATTCCATTGTGTTACAATTGTTTACAGTGAAGGCCTGGGGGGGGGGGGGGGGGGGTCGGGGAACCTGCTGAACACTTAGTAGTAGACAATGAGCTCTAATCTCAGAAGTGACTGCTGTCAGGATTAAATAAGATTCCTATTAGCAGTCATCTAGCCTTGCAGGTCATCCCAAGAAAGGTTAACATGTGGTAATTGACCGGGTCAATTTATTAATGAGATGCCCCAAGATATACTGACAGCATGGTATCTGGCCTCCTGTGTCCTCTCCTAACGAACGGCCCTTTTACACTGATCGATTATCATTCAAGGGAGCGTGAATGAACCATAATCATTTAGTGTAAACGCAGCCAACGATCGAACGCCGAACGATAAACCTTTTGCTTTTCATTCATTGTTCATTTTCTGCAGACGTGAAAATTATCGTTGACTCGTTCATTAATCATTCAATTGAAATTCTCAGTCACTTGTACAGCGAATGTGAATAGCTGAACGATTTCTCGCTTGAAAGAGCCAACAATGTATCTGCCTGTATAAACAGGCTGCACAAGAAATTGGCAGGTCTAAATGGACCCCGACCCATAACCCAAGTATTAGACCTATTCAAGGTTGACTATGAATTCCACACAACTGGCCTATAATACAAACCAATCTTAATGCAAATAGAAAGCTTTACTTTGGAACAACTTTTGCTCATACAGTGGGCCATGAATTGAATGGTTCTTTTATCACCTTGTTGATCTATATAGATCATGTGCTGGTAGTAGAGATGAGCGAACGTACTCGTTTTGAGTACTTACGCACCCGAGTACCGCCATTTTCGAGTACTTCAGTACTCGGGTGAAAAGATTCGGGGGGCGCCGGGGGGCGGGGAGAGGCGTGGCGGTGCGGGGGGTAGCAGCGGGGAACAGGGGGGAGCCCTCTCTCTCTCCCTCTCCCCCCCACTCCCCACTGCTACCCCCCGTGCTGCCACGGCGCCCCCCGAATTTTTTCGCCCGAGTACGGAAGTACTCGGAAATCGCGGTATTCGGGCGAAAAAGGGGCGTGGCCGAGCACGTTCGCTCATCTCTTGCTGGTAGCCAAATATCTCTGGATGTCTTCCCATCAAATACATTTCTATGAAACAAAGCTCAATGGGGGTCACTGATTGAGACTCCCCCACTGATAAGCTGTTTGAAGTGGCTGTTAAGCTCCCATGAGCACCATGGCCTCCTTCAGGCCTGTCATATCATACTTAGCAGTCACATGGTACGAGAGCAGCTGAGGTCCGTTCCGGTGAATGGGATTTAGTTGCTATACCAGGCATAGCCACTATACAATGTATGGCATTGTGCCCAGCAAGCACTGAAGCGGTTGCAGCGCTCCGCCAAGAGCTGCAGCCGCTTCAAACAGCTGATCAATAGGGGTCTCGATCAGCAGATCCCCAGCAATCTCATATCTCAGTCCCAGAAAACCACTTTGAATAGTTTGTATAGGAAACAAAGGGCAGATTAACATTTTCGGCAATCAATAGAACAAAGTTGATCATATATAAAGAAATAGCTCCAACATGTGACCTAAAACCCCAGAACTCGGATGTTGAAAATGATTTAGTTTTTATGGACACAGCTTGTAGTGGTAAGCAAATATTTATTGATACCGACAGTGGCCATACATATTAGTTGTAGATCGGTCGAATCTACCAATTTTGGTGGGACTGACCAATCGTCTAATGTGTATGGATGAAAGTGTCCGTCAAGACAGCATTCTAGCCAACAGCTATCCCAAATGTATGGACACAGACACCAACAAAATAGACAAACTTTTAACATATAGTATTCCTCTCAACAAGGGTTGCCCATTTTGGACAATATTTTTCTTAGTAGGGTTTCCTAATATTAAGCTGATCACAGGGTTTCCCTAGTTGGGCCCCCCAACAATTTGTGGAGGAAACTAGCAGCAAGCATTCAATTTCCCCATAAGCTCACCAAAGGGGAAACCATGCATTCACAATTCCTAACCGAATCAACTGGTTGTCCATGAATGGACATGCCGAATCCCCGACAGTGATGTTCTTTATATCTACTAGATGGTTTAATTACCAATTGACTATAGGGAAACCCCCTCTATCATATCAAAATGCCAGCTAATGATAACTGATCAAGTTCTCCAAACCAGACACCCCTTTACTTCACCAGTACCATAGCCTACAGCAGTCCAGGACAAAGCCATGTTCTATAAACCATATCCACATCTTCTATAGCTGAACAGACCAGTAGTAATAGAAACACAAGACATTGATACAAATCATGAAGACGTCTTTGCTGGTGACAGCTCGTCTTATTTAACAGTAGCAAATAAGTTTAACTCTGCCTGAAGATATGAAAGCGGAGTTCAAAAAGTGTACCTAGCCGAAAGTATACAAGCAAACTAGGCCACGTAAAAATAAACCCTCACTTGGCCACACAAGAACTTCGGGAGGAATGAATTCTCTACTTTCAACTAGCTGCGATAAATCATCTTGTTTACAATTGCAATTGTGGACATCCCGGGGTAATAAATTCAGAGGTGGTTAGATGGAAAGCTTGAGGTCTCAGCCTTCAGTAATGGCCTTGTGCCATTGGCTTGAACTTCGAAAGTATATGAAAAAAAATACTCACTGGGATGCTAAGATTTTCGGTGTCTCTCCAAAGTAAATATGCCCTGATAAAATAGACACACAGCACGTATCATATTTAATACTTGCTTGCGTCAGCTGGAGATAGGTTTCTGACCGCTTTATGAGCGGGCAGAGTGGACTGCGTCCAGTAATAATGTCCATCTTCTTTTTGAACTAGAATGTATTCACAAGACACTCGCTGAGCTTGTCATCCACTAGAGAGAGCGCCTTCATTTGCTGTGGGTTAAATTGGCTTGAAGCATGTTCCAAGTGAATCATTCCCGAGAGGGAATCTCTGAGAAACTTTTCATAATTAAAAGGTCCATCTAAGGACAAACTATAAAAAGTTCATACAAACTAAATTGCTTGTAGACAGGAAGCTGCTGAAAAATAACACTCCTTTATGACATGAATGTCAAGTATATTGAAATCATTTCAAGTACTGTATAACATAGTGGTCAGATTAACTATATTTAAGAGAAATTAATGTCCAATGTCATACTTAAAAGTCAATGACAATCTAGGGGAAAATATGAACTGGTTAGGAAGAGGAAGACCATGGGAGCAAGTACAGTAAAGAAGCCGAAGGGCTTACCGGCGCTTAGCAGCCCCTTTAAACAGCTGATCAGTAGGGGTATCTTAAGTTTGACCTCCAGTGATCTGATATTGATGACCTATCCTAAGGATATGGGTGGTTTCACACCTGCGTTGGGGATTCCGCTTTTCTGCGCTGTTCAGGATGCGGGAAAGGTGCATCCCCGCAGCCGAACTGGTTCCATCCAGAGATGGTGCCGAACAGCGCCGGACGGAGCACATTGACTATAATTGAATCCGTCCGCTTCCCGATCAGCTGCCCGGCTTTTGGATGGAAGAAAAAGAGCTACATGCAGTGCTTTTTCTTCTGGTATCTTGAGCCGGATCTGTTACGGAACCTCCGACCGGAGGTTCCGACACAGATATGAAACCGTCCTAAGTCATCAGTATACAGTATAAGTCCCAGAAAACCTCTTTAATAAGCAGCTCCCACAGATATCAAATGACTAAAACATTTAAAAAGTAATATACTTTATCCTATTGTTCATAGTGTTCCTGGATCCAACATTTGTGGTTCCGAACCATGTTTTATTACATCTCCATTACAGCAGGATCTTGATGTACACAGCCCAAATACAAGCCGTAAAGGATTCTCTTTTGGGCATATAGAACTTCTGGCTATAGGCATGTTAAAACTTTACAATGGGATAGTTCTGCAGAATACACACTGAACATTGTCCTCAAACTAAGATGAAGAAAATTGGAAGAAGCCTGCCAAAAAGATGCAACAAACATCTATTAAAGCTCAAATCCCAGCTGGCAGCATGGAGTAGCAATGAGAACTTTCACACAAACCGTTTGACATCATACTGACCCCGGTCTACAAGGACATCATTAGCTGGGACTTGTAGTAGATCGTAATATCGGCTGCCAGAGCAAGCTGTGAGAACAAACCCTAACACAAACACAGAGCAGATGATGACGCTTGTCTCACGCACCATATTGATGTGCTCAATAATTAGTTTGGCAAGTGATTAACTCTAATTATTGGCAGACTGGGGCTTCTCGGACTCACCGGAGAAAATTCTTCTTCGGCCCTACCCTCTATCCAAACAGAACCACCGAATGTCCATTTCAAGTTTCATCATCATCAATCCACACAAAGGACAAGTCTTTAAGAAGCGCATCATAAGAAATTGTCCTTGGTGACAAGTAACTGGCTCCCAAGTCATCTCCAAATGGACCCATCTTCTGCTAAACGTTTGAGGCTCTGTCGTATTAGGAGTCCATTATTGTGTCAGAGCCGATGCCACCAGAAGGTCCTCCAGTATTGCCTTGGTCTAGTCGGACCCGGCCTCTAACAATTATCTAAACTATTTTGCAAGCTGAATATATTTTTTTGCAATCAGGCTTAAACTCCATGTTCAGAAGGATACATTAACCCCTTAATGACGCGGCCCCTTTTTCTTTTTCCATTTTAGTTTTTTCCTCCCCCCTTCAAAAAAATCGTAACTCCTTTATTTATCCATTGACGTCGCTGTATGAGGATTTGTTTTTTGCGGGACGAGTTGTATTTTTCAATGGTGCTATTTAAAGTACCATATAATGTACTGAAAACCTTTAAAAAAATTCTAAGTGGAGTAAAATGAAAAAAAAAAACGACATTTTGCCATCTTTTAGTGCGTCTTGTTTCTACGGCGCACAAACGGCAACACAAGCGACATGATACCTTTTTTCTACGGGTCGGTACGATTACTACGATACTTTTTTATTTTTCCGTCGACGTAGTTGCGCAAGGGCTCATTTTTTGCGGAATGTCCTGTAGTTTCCGATAGTATCAATTTAGAATACATATGACTTTTTGATAGCTTTTTATTGCGTTTTTTCTGGGAGACAGGGTAACTAAAAAAGTACATTTCTGGTGTTCTTAATTTTTTTTTTTCAGACGACGTTCACCGTGCGGGAAAAATAATGTGCTACTTTGATAGACCGGACTTTTATGGACGCGACGAGACCAAATACATACTTTTGTTTTATGATTTTGATTTTTTAATTATAGATATGGCAAAAGGGGGGTGATTTAAACTTTTATAACTTTTTTTTTTTTTACAATGAAAAAAACTTTATTGATTTTTTTTTACCTTACTTTGAAGTCCCCCTGGGGGACTGTAACATGCGATACTTTGATCGCTCCTGCAGTATGACGTAATGCTATAGCATTACGTCATACTGCAATTCAACAGGCAGTCTATCAAGCCACCCCACGGGGATGGCTTGATAAGCAGTCTGGTAAGGCAGCCCTGGGGCCTTTCATTAAGCCCCCAGCTGCCATGACACCTGCACGGCTCCCCCTGATCTCACCACGGGGTGGCCGTGCAGGACCGCCAAACATCGTTCGGGGCATTTAAATGGTTAATAGCTGCGATTGGCTGATCGCGGCTATTACCCGTGGGTGTCAGCTGTAATAAACAGCTGACGCCCACACTGTATGAAGAGAGGTTGCCACTCAACCTCTCTTCATAATACCCCGACACTCCATGCCGTACAGGGGACTGGATAATGGCCTATATTCCAAGGAAATAAATTGCAGGGTACCATCTCAGACAGAAGTTACGTTGTCATCGGGATGTAAAACTCAAATTATACCTTGAGAAAATAGGTCAGAAATTAATGACACACTAATAGTGTCAAGTAAGACTATAAAAACAAGTTATCTCTGGTGAGGGAAGCATCTTAAAACCCCCAATAACAAAGTTTTTTTCCAAAATTCTGTGACATCAGTAGCACAGGGCATTCGGGGCGCATGTCCTGGACTTTTGGCTTGGTGCCCTTGAAGCCCCATGGCGCACTACTTTCAACAGTATCTAGGTCCTTACGATGTGAATACAGTTGAAACCTATGGCAGAACATAATGGTTTTACTCAGTAGCAGTATGGCAATATTACCGAGTCACCATGTAATCATAGTGGTCGTAGTGTGGAGGTATTATTTGTGCCTTGTATAGGGATATCATTGGTAAGATCTGTTTTTGTATAGTGCATTTTTATCTATAACAGTGTTGAAGTAATATTTATCCTCTTACCTCCTCACTAGAGATGAGCGAGCACCAAAATGCTCGTTACTCAAATCGAGCTTTTCGTAATACTCGAGAGCTCGGTTCGAGTAACAAACCCCATTGAAGTCAATGGGAGACTCGAGCACTTTTCAAGATGCCCCATGCTCGGCATAGGAAATGGTTCTCTCTCTCTCATATACTAATGCTCGATCGAGCATCAAGCTTGGACGAGCATGCTCGCTCATATCTACTCCTCATTGCTGCAGTCTTTTTTTTTTATCCTCGCCTTACAAGACCTATAACCTTTTCGCTTTTCCATTGACATACCCAGAAGAGGGCTAAAGGCCTTCTCTACATAGGCCAATGGCAGCCATTTTGAACACATTACTGGTTTAAATAGCTTTACATAAGCCATTGCCAGCTATATTGGAGGCAAATGATTGTATTAACAATAGTTTATCTTTAATATAGTATCATCGTTGTTGGCAGAGCATCCCCTAATCACATGGAGTGATGTGCCGTAGACAATGATAATTTTCTCAAAAGAGCTGATCAGCTAATAAATGTGCACATTCAGACCGGCCAATTAGTGGGCAATTAAACGTTTGGATGAACATTTTTGCTTAATAATCAGCCTGTGTAAGTTGAGGAGTACACGGAGACACGTCACATATCAATATAAGGGAGTTGGAACAATACCTCTGCAGCACCACCTATTGGAAGGCAGCATTCCTGCAAGTCAGTGCTAGACTCTTTATACAAGCCTTGTAACAATGACTGGGAATTGAAAGCCAAGCCTGAATACCATATACAGACAGCTGTTTCAGAGTGTTTGCACCTCATCAGTGTGCAGTAGGTTTCTGGCTTGACTAGTGAGAGGCCTGTGATGTGGGTCAGGAACACTATATTTTCTCCTTAGGGAGAGCACTGAGAAGGTGAGTGAGTAGACTTACAAGGTTTTCAATTCCAAGTCATTGTTACAGGGCTTGAATAAAGAGTCTAACATTGACTTGAAGGAATGCTGCCTTCCAATAGGTGGTGCTGCAGAGGTCTTGTACAATCTTCCATATTTGCATATTACCCAGAGGAGCATGAATGGCCTTATAAGTCTCCTCACTCACTCACCTTCTACGTGCTCTCCCTAAAGAGAAAAGATAGCGTTCCCGACCCACACGATATCAAGTCAAATAAAATTTGCGCATTAAAAAATTGGGGCGAATTGTCTGTAACTTGCTGTCACACGAGTGCTTTAGAGCTGCAATCTGGCTGCTAAAAAGCCAGCCAAATTCTATACAAGTTGCAGGGACGTTACTGTTCCTACATTGATGTCAACGGTAGAAAAGTCGCTTGTGACTAAAATCCCAGTGTTGAATTGTTTGCGACTAGCTTACAGTGCGCAATGAGACACCATTTGCCATCATTGGATGCAACCTCACAGCTTGAGACTGCAACAGATGTCACCCTGTTGTGATAGACATGATAATTATTTAGTATAAAATGTCTATCGCTATTTGTATATAACCCAAATGTATTTTGCTATTGTAATGACTTTCAGCTCTGAGGAGTTCAAAGGACACACACAATCTAATCATGGTATTTGCTAGCCAATGGATGGGTGATGTATTTGCTCTAAATACATCGAAGTTGCTCAACCAGTTTCTAAGAAGTTAAAGGGCCATAGTGTCGTGTATATCCTGTGTGTTTACCTAGGCCCCCTTCCACTCTTCAAACACAAGCTAGTTAAACACATCTTGTCAACTACACAGAATTCCTTAAGGTTGTCTGCATGCTAAAGAATACAAAGTCCATACTATGGCGGACGTGAGAGAGGGTGGGCAGAGAGGTGGGCAGAGAGGTGGGGGATTCTGTATGATCCGACAAATGAGAATCCTATATGTTACTGATGTAACCTGTTGCACGCCCATTGTGTGTCTGTACAATAAAAGGCCCTGTCTGGCTGTTTCTGGACGGAGAGCCATTTTTAACATGAGATTCATACCTTGTGTTTGACTTGGTCAGTGTGCGCATACTGCTTCCACACAATTTGGAAAGCGACAAAATACCCCAAAGCCTGCTGGAGAAAACCGTAATCCAGCACAATTGGCGTCCCTGGGTGGGCGAGTGGATCTGTGAGGTCACAGCCTGGAACGTACAGAGATCGGCAGATGGCACGCAGAACTCAGGGGCCCGAAAATCTACAGAACACGGTAAGATTGCTTTATCTACCTGTGTCAAAGCTGGGTTCTGACTGCTTTTCTGCCTGTTCCTGAGCCAGACTGGACCTTCACTGAAAGACAGGTAATAACTCTAGTTCTGTCCACTCGGGAAAATCACCACGTTACCTGTCTAGGGGTATTTTGTACGCTGTGTATGCTGTTATGTCTGAGACGGTTAAAAATTGTGTATACAAGACCAAGAGATAAATTCTGTGAGGGTTAATGTGTCGGGAGGGCGGACTCGGCTGTTTAAGTCTGAGGGAACACGCCAGTGACACGTGCTCCTAGGTAAAACTAGTGTGAGGTTAGGAAGATTTATGATACGTATACTTAACTTTATGATTGAGCGTGTTATGTTCTCATATGTGGAAAGGTATATACGTATGAAGTATAGTCGTGCTTTGTGACGGCTGATTTCTCCAGAATATTATTGAGGTTTTGGTCATTGAAAATAATCGTCAGTCTCTGTGTATAGCTAAATGTCCTGTCTAAGACGTGTACAGGAAGTGCTCTTCGGGATTGCTAGTAGACCTTGGGTTGATATAAAGGTAGATGAGATATATACCTTGGGTTGATATAAAGGTGGATGAGATATATATATACCTTGAGCCGTTGTGGGTATTCTCCAGTAATCCCGTCTGTCTGGTATTATAGAAAGAATGTGCAGTGTTTATTGTTGGGGGGAGGGCTGCTGATAAGAGTGAGCTGAAAGCTTTTTCCAATTAACCCTTTCTGTTTACTTTGTCGTTCCCTGTGTTTTGTAGAATTAATGTGCATTGTAATCTGAGTGGGAAAGAGGTTATATGGGAAGGATTTGAAGAAAGCAGATTTTACAAGAGAAACAGTACTGTGTGCAGAAACTTCGAATAGGCTAGAATAAGCAGGTAGCATAGAGTTGAGCAAAGTGAGCAAGGCCAAAGGTCAGAGAGCTTGTCATCTGGTTGCTGAAGGCAGCAGAGTTTACTGAACATGTAGAAATGTTATACAAAGAGAAGGACCAGGAAAAGTTGCAGAAAGAAATGTTAGGTCATGGACAGGTAAGATAGGTTGTAGAAAGTTTTCAGAAGATGAGCAGGAAGCCTAGCAGAAAGAAATGTGTTTTTAGATTGCTAGAAGGAGGTATAATGTAGTTAAGAGATTGAAGAGGGGAAAGCATGTAGGGGGGTATGTGTATTGCTTATGAACAATGTAATGTCTTTGTGTTGACTGCGGCCCCTCCCTGTAATGGCGGCCGTGCTTGCAATGTTTACAATCCAACATAGTGTGACTCTGCAGTAAATGTAGTGAGGCCTGCCCCCACCCTGAAGTTACTTCCCCCCATGTGCTCACTTTCAGGGTGTGTGATGTTACTTCCGGTCCCTCCCCATCCGGGACAGGACCTGGCCCCGCCCCTTCCTCCTCCAGCAGCCATCTTGCCTCACCTGGAAGTGCTGCTACTCAGCAGCCATTTTGCCTCACCTGGGAGTGCTGCTGCCCCTGGCCCCGCCCGTTCCTCCGGCAGCCATTTTGCCTCACTTGGGAGATTTGTAGCCCCGCCCCTTTCTGCCTCTGGCGGCCATTTTGCTGCATTTGGGAAGCCTATATTTCCCAATGCCACTGTATCCAGTGCTAACATCATGATTGTCTGAAGTAAGGTTTTGTTTGACCAGACTTTGTTACGCTCCAAGATGTGGCCACTTTGGATGTGTGATAAGTTCAGGGAAACAAACCTTTGTGGAGATGCAGCTTGGGACATAGTAGATGACTAAGCTGGTTTATAGCGCATGGAAGATTGGAGTTGATGCATGGGGGGCAGAGGCCGGGAATACATGACAGGGGACGCTCTCTCATGTTCCCAGGGGCTCTGTTTTCCACTGCCCGCTTCTCCAATGGATGCTCAGACAGATGATGTTATGGAAGGCTCCTACAGATGGAATAATTTCCCTATAGTCACCCAGCAAACTTTTTCATGCAATTTGGTGAAGTAATTTTACTTTTTATGTGAAGAAAGAGGGACTGAATTGCCCAGAGTAGGATGTTAAGTCATCCGTATTCTTTAGTTTTTCTTTAAGCCTTTTGTATATTCTAGTGTCAGTCTACACTGAAGCTATAATTATATTCCGACAGGAGAGTAAAAGCTAAACGCTGGCCATACCCTGAAATACTATTACACTGGGTGACGTAAAATTTGAATTGTGTGGCGCCCCCTTGTGTTAAAAAATGCTAACTGCGACCTGAAATAAAAAAAAATTTTTTTTTAAGGAGATTTTCGCTCAGACTTCGCTGCATACAATGTCACCTTGACCTACAAAGTGCTTGTTTTTGTGCCTCTTGGTTTACTAGTTTGAACGCAATGACTCTTTTTCCATTGAGTATTGCGGTTCAAAAGGGGGGAGGCATAGGTGATCTGGGTCATAGATGATCTAGGTGTTGTAGATCAGCTATTGGGTTTGAAAAAAATAAATAAATGATTTTGTGCTACAAGGTTCCGAGCCATGTGAAATAGAACATCAGCACGATTATTTAGTACTAATTCAGTAAGAAACTGCAGATATGCAAACAGTTACCAGAACCCCTGTTGATAATGCATATGTTGAGCTTTTTGCAGATGGTACCAGGGTGAGGATTGATGACTCCACATCGGATATGCAGTGGTCACACAACAAGATGTCCTAGAAGCAGAAGCTCTGCCTCCGCATGTCACAGTACAATAAGCGGAATGGAAGGCCCTCACTGAGGCGTGTAGAGTGGCGAGAGGTAAGACCGGCAATCCTTTACACTGACTCCTGGTATGCATTTGGCATAGCTCATGATTACGGCCCAATATGGAAGGCCAGACAGTTTTTTACCTTAGCAGGACAACCAATTGAGAATGGTGCAACGGTACAGAGTCGCATGGAGGCCCTGCTTCTACCTGACAAAGTTGAGAGTTCGCACCGATTCCTACACTGGAGAGGCGAGAGACGACACCCTCGCTGACAGCGCAGCAAAGGCAGCGGCCCTCAAGCCGTGGAAGAAAGAAGAAAGATACTGACAGCATGAGTCAGTGGTAAAAAAACTTTGGACATTGACAAAAATTTGGACTTTGATATGCTAAAGACTTTTACAGTTACAAGCCAGCAAGGAAGGAAAGAATAAATGGACTAATATGGGAGCAGCAGAAACAGGACAGCGTGTGGTGAACAGTCAACAGCACTTGCCCACCACAGTTCCTGTATCCCATGATGGCCCAGCTGATGGACGGAAAGACCCACCTAGTAAAGCAGTAATGACGACGACGCTTGAAAGAGGTTGGGCGACTTCTAGGTTCTCTGTAGCTGCTGCATCATTTGTCTGGTTTAGCATGATCTATGCCATGGGTAAGTCAGGGCAGAAGTAAATTTGCCACACCACACTTGCCGGGACCACTCTACCCATTTCAGGGATTGCAAATTGACTACGTTCAGCTCCCACTTGTTGGGAAGTAGGAATACGTGCTTGTTGTTGATGTCTTTGCAGGTTGGAGGCCGACCCTGTTACCAAGGTAAACAAGTAGGTAACCGCAAAGAAGCTCATGAACGAGGTAAACTGTGAATATGGGGTACCAGAGGTGATTCAGAGTCAGACAGAGGTATAAACTTCGCAGGTGAATGTAACATGTCATGTCTGCTCTGGGTGTATCCCAGGCCTTTTACATACTGTACCACCTTTAGTGTAGTGGAAAGGTGGAGAGACGTAGTGGCACGCTAAAAGTAAGATACTTAAAAATGACGCCACTTTGGAAAGACTGTCATCCAATAGCCTTATACAGTGTTAGATATGAACCCAGGGGGGATTATACATTATCTCCCTACGAGATTGTTTGGGCTAGCCCCAAGACTAGGTCGTTACTATCCTCAGTAGTTACAATTACAATCTGATGTGTTGACTGAGTATGTGATTTCCGTTGTTAAAGAACTAACCAAAGCCTATGCACAGGTGTTCTCTTCCAGACTCAGAGGCAGACACTGGGACACATATCTTGCAGCCTGGGGATTGGGTGTGCATCAAGAAGTTCCCCAGGAAGCACCCTCCTGAGCCCCGATTTGATGGCCCCTACCAGGTGCTTCTGACTACTGCCACAGCTGTGAAACTAGCCGAAAGACTTACATGGATCAACGCTTCATACTGTAAGAAAGCTTCAGATCCGGGAGACCAGTCTTAGTTGTGCCAAAGACGTTACTCTGGTTAGGGCTAGTGAGAGAGGAAGGTAGCAACTGGAATCCTTAGTCGGAAGAATATGGGGGTATGGTTACCTTCTAGTATAACTCGTCCAATGCTCAAGTAGCCGCATATTCCTTCGACTATTGTACTGTGGTCCCGTGTCTAGGCGCAAGATCCCACCGCAGGCCAGATTTAGCTCAGTCCAGCTGGTTATATGACTTATATACCCGGGGAATACAATATGTTTGCGCCACTGATAACGTCTGGGGAGAAGACTGCCGTTATTGGGGATTAGTGGGATGGAACGCAGGAACAGACTAGTCCTATAAACCGCGAAGTGCCTTAAATAAGAAAAATAGGAGCGGGAAATCCCTAATTAGTCGTATAACCCTCCTTGAGAATAATAAGGACAGCAGGTATTGGAAGGCTGAACTTAGTATGTTGCTTGGTTTTAATGCGGTTTTTACATTAACCATGGGAGATCCAAGCCCGGGGGACGGGGAGACTTATAGTCTGGGGACATACCGGTACGGGAGGATAGATCCCTTAGGGAAGTTTAAAATAAGGGGTATGGTAGATGCAGCCGAATGGAAGCCTTCACTTAGTCCCGTGCCCATAATTAACCCCCTCCGCCGTAAGATAAAGACCTTGACGAACATGATGATCATAGCCGACCCTACTTTTGAGGACACCTTGACAGTAGCGACTGGCTACTCTGACCAGAATCTCTGGTTGGAGTTGATGAGGTACAATGCTAACAGGAGCAACAAGTCTAACTGTTGCGTGTGCGGTAGTGCCCGACTACACTCGGGGATGGTCCCCCTAAATCTCCCTGTAGATGCTGAAGAGTGGTTTATTAGTCTCTTCACGAACATTTCCGCTAATTACACTGTCCGTGAGAAATGGAAGAAGGAATACTCTATAACTACTTAAGTGTTTTGCACCGGAGAGAGTATTACTGACTACCCTGGAAACTACACCTGCCAGGCAAATAGGCAGGGTGGAGGGAGATTTTTGGGGAACTCACCAACGGGTATTGCTCCTCCTACAGTATGATAGGAGGGGAATAGATGCAGAATCAGGTCCAGTCCTTAGGAGACGTTTACTGGCTTTGTGGAGACATGAGGTAGAGGACCCGCCTGGAGGGTAATTGGACAGGGGAGTGTGCCTTAGTAAAGCCCTTATGCTCCTCCACATCCTGTCAGACACCAACGTTTCCCTTGTTTGAAAAAGATGAAGAGCCAGTTCCGATAATGCCAACCACATACGCTACCAAAGAAAAGGAGAAATGTACTAGTACTGTGCCTGCCCCGATCTCCTAAGATGGATTGTCAGTGGAATTCCCATTTGCCTAGGGATAGTGCAGAAGACCTTAGGTTCCGGCGAGGGCACACCCTGTGGGGTGTTAACTTGTACAGATAGAGGGTATGGATGCCCGGAAATGAGCCCAGGGAATCCATGGCCTCCCTCTGAGGTGAGGTAGGGATCCCCCCCCTCCTAGGAGTAGGGACTTACGGGCAGTGGGAAAACCCTGACGCAAGGGTGAGGCGACTTGGACGTGTTCACCATTAGGACTATCTCCAGGAGGGACATTGGTGTGGGTGAAGATTAGGGAGTCCCACGCCGTGCGTACCTGTGCACGCTACTAGTATTGTAACATTATACTAGAGCAAGAAGAGAGACCCCTGGTGGTAGTTTTGATCTACACGTGTACATTGACGTCATGGGATAGCCAAGGGGGGTACCTGACAAGTTTTAAAAATTAGAGACCAAGTTAAAACTAGATTCGAGTCCACTTTCCTGATCATTAGGGTAAATAAATGTTGACTGGATTAATTATGTTTATTATAATTAGCAGTGGTTTATAAATTATACTAGAGACGCCTTATAGGGACTAGTCGACCAATAGGACCTACCTCGACTATGACTTTTTTAAAAATAGAATGGCCTTAGAGACGACTTTAGCTAAAAAGGGGAGTGTCTGAAAGATGATAGGGGAGACTTGTCATACCTACATCCTAGACGACACGTGACCCGCGGGTAAAGACGCACTTGCCATTAAGAAGCTGACCGCACTAACTAAAAAGAGCTAACTTTTGGGACCAGCACTCGCCATGGATGAGCGGGTGGTAAAGGATCCTGGCACAGACGGGCGTCGCTGTTGTATGTGAACTGATGGTTACCTTTTCTGTTCTAGTCCGCTGTGTTATCCCCTGTGTCAGAGAGACCTGTGAAACTGATGCTGGAAAAGCCGCTCCCATCATGAGTTTGCTGGATGCATCCCCAGAAGGAGTGGACAAGTCCTACACCCCCTTGAAGACCCTAAAACGAACCTTCAACGCGCTCCGGTTATAGGCTCATGCGCAGAAGACTGTGAAAATTAGATAAAGAATTAGAGGATAGACATTTTAAGGGGGGATTGTGATAGACATGATAATTATTTAGTATAAAATGTCTATCGCTATTTGTATATAACCCAAATGTATTTTGCTATTGTAATGACTTTCAGCTCTGAGGAGTTCAAAGGACACACACAATCTAATCATGGTATTTGCTAGCCAATGGATGGGTGATGTATTTGCTCTAAATACATCGAAGTTGCTCAACCAGTTTCTAAGAAGTTAAAGGGCCATAGTGTCGTGTATATCCTGTGTGTTTACCTAGGCCCCCTTCCACTCTTCAAACACAAGCTAGTTAAACACATCTTGTCAACTACACAGAATTCCTTAAGGTTGTCTGCATGCTAAAGAATACAAAGTCCATACTATGGCGGACGTGAGAGAGGGTGGGCAGAGAGGTGGGCAGAGAGGTGGGGGATTCTGTATGATCCGACAAATGAGAATCCTATATGTTACTGATGTAACCTGTTGCACGCCCATTGTGTGTCTGTACAATAAAAGGCCCTGTCTGGCTGTTTCTGGACGGAGAGCCATTTTTAACATGAGATTCATACCTTGTGTTTGACTTGGTCAGTGTGCGCATACTGCTTCCACACAATTTGGAAAGCGACAAAATACCCCAAAGCCTGCTGGAGAAAACCGTAATCCAGCACACTGTAGTCCTAACCTAAAAGGCTCTTAATTGCTGCCTTAGGCCGCCTGCAGACGGGCGGAAATTCCACGGCAGGATTCCCCGCAGAATTTCCGCCCGTACACGCCTGCGTAGGATTGCGTTACAATATGCAATCCTATGTAGACGGCCGTGGTTTGTCTGCGCAAAATACCGTGCAGAAAACAAACTGCGGCATGCTCTATTTCTGTGTGGGGCTTGCAGAACCCCGCACAGAAATGTCACTCCCCAGCCGCCGGCTCCGCTCTGCACATGCGCCGGCTGCCCGGCAGCTGTGGGAGCGGGTGAGTTCCGTGCTGCTCTCTGCAGGCGCTCGGGTCTGGTCCCGCTGTGAGAATTCTCGCAGCCGGATCCGAGCCGGCTGTCTGCAGGCGGCCTTAAGCTACTATTACACGAGTGCTAGCGTTAGCCGCTAGAGTACCCATTTTTTTAATGTTATGGCTGATCTGTGTATATTTCCTAGATACACATTAGGCTGCATCCTCACAAGCTGTAGATCAAACTCATACTTTTCCATTCTCTAGCCCATATATATAGAACATTAAAAAAATATTTAAATCGAGTTCACTTTTTTGAATCCCTTTTTGATAAAAAGGTCTCCACCAAAAATTCCAGAGACTCTGAGTGACCACCTGTAATTTATCAGCGAACCCGTAAGTAAGTGTTTAACTTCCATGCATTTACCACCATTGCGGAAATAAAGTATTACATCGATACCCCATCTAGATTCCAGGCCAATAGATTTTACCTAGAAATGTTACATAATATAAAACTATCAGGACTGGAGTGATTTGTTCTACTAGAGAAGCTCACACAATAAGCAAACCGATATCTTGTAAAGGTTTCGTGATTAACCCTTTGCAATCCAATTTTAGATTCAGGGGTTCCTAGGGGGTTTTCTCTTTCAGCCATTAAACAATGGTGCCATCTGCTGGCTAGAGCCAGTACTGCGGTATTGGATATGCTGGAGAGGCCCCCGCCAACAGAGCGGCCAGTAATATACAGTAAGAATACCCTGCTGGATGTCTTCTGACATCGGAAGCTGTACAGCTTTTAATCAGAATGTCTTTAGCTGTCAGACAGTGGATTGGAAAGGGTTAAAACTGAAGTCACTTATGAGAAAGTTACATAACTATTCTTTAAACAGCAATGTAAGTTTATTCACATGTATGAATGTAGAAGTAAGCCATAATTAAAATGAGACTAGTGAGATGAACCAATAAATGACCCTAAATTGAAACATTTATGGAATAGAAGAGGGTTAAAGTTAAAACACATTGTAAAAATGTCACCGAATTGGGGTGACAGCAAAGGAACAAAGAGAATGAGTGACGCACTCGCCAATAAGTAACAAATCCCAATTTGTCCAGTCCTGCTGTAGACTGAACATCAAAAGTCCATTATAATGGGCTGATTTACTGCGCTCCAGACCACAAGGAGCAGAGCGTTTCCCCAGGTCGTCTGTGGGTATAAATGCAGACATAGAGAAATCCAGACTAAATGCACCACTGTGCTCTCAACACCTACTAAACACACCAAGGAACTTGTCTTCACTGTGACTTCTACAAGAACTTTGGCAGAAGAGGTGCTCTCCTGTGAAGGCCTAAAGTCCCTCCATTGTGGTGCTGCAAACAAGACAGTAAATTACAGCTCAAGTTTTATAGTCGAACCAGGAAGGTTCCCTTTAACAAAAATTATTGGATTTCAGCTAAACGGAACATAAAATGTCTTTGTATCTGTAGGAAACACAAGAAAATGTTATTCTACCTATATTTCTGTCAGGATGCTAGTGAAGGAGTCCTAGCCCTTTTTTCTGTTGTGAAAATATGTTTTCTTGAACTTTATATGTACTTTAGTCACTTCAAGACTTGTGAAACCTCCTTTAGGCCGGCTGCACACAGGCAGATTTGCATTGCAGAATCCGGAAAGGGCGGATTCATATTTCAAGCCTCCCCCGAAAACCTGGGTAGGGTTTATTATCAGGGTAGGACTTATTATTGGGGAAAACCAGTAGATAGGGGCCTCTAATAAAGTCGCCGGTCTGTGCTGATAGAAAATAGGGTTATATGATGAATCAGTGTTATTAATACGGTAATAACAAATGACAAAAGGGCGGGTTGTCCGACAGTTGGTGATACAATAATAAAAAACTGATACTCCATCAATATAAGAATTACAATATGTCACGACTCCACAATAAAACTTGTACTTTATATAAGCATTGCACAATGAAGACAATGCAAAGAGTTGTTAAAACTCCAAAATAACGAACAGTGATGAGGAAAGTAATGGTGTAAGCTGGCAGCGCAGTGTAGTGCGTAGTTGGCATTGCAAGACCGCCAGTTCCTATAAACAGACTTTATTAAATCACAACTTTTTGCACGAGTTAACCACAATACTACTGTTTTCAATTAAAGAACAGAATTTTTGAAGATGCAAGTCCCGTATTTTATTACACACAGAGGTTTAGCAATGCGGGCGGCGTGCCAGAGACTTCCAGTCGTTTTCGGTCACATCCTCTCTATTCGATGTCAACAGTGACGACAGCAGGCAGCATCCACAATCCTGCAATCTGGAATCACTTGGTTTAGTAACCCTTTTATATCGATGATACAATGCACGCTGGGAGTATCCGGTATTGCAGTACATTACTGGTAAATCTGAGATTTCAGTCGCACGTCATTTCTTGTAGTGCTTCTCGTGTGTATTGGGTGTCTTGAGAAGAGATGACATCTAGGGAATATAAATAAGTCTTGCACTTCTTTTTTTTTCTTTGCTGTAGTTCCTGATTCCAAAATTATGGCCATTAAAGGGGTATTCTTAAATATTACATTGATGGTTTATACTTATGATAGATCTTCAGTGTAGGATTGTTGGGGGTTCTACCTCCAAGGATGTACCCCCAGCAGCAGAAACGGAAGGGCAGTGGCTCTAGGACATTCATATGAGTGTGGCTGTGCTTGGTACTACAGATTAGCCACAATATAAACTCCATTAACCTGAATGGGCTGAGATGCCACTTCCTTTCATTCTGCAGAGCGGAGTAGGTTCCAGGAATGGGATAGGCCCACCACTGGACATACATGTAGATACATAGAAAATTGGTGTCAGAAAAATACCACATTGTTAATCTAGTATGCCCTTATATTATTTCTCTCTTTGGATAGATATATGCTGAGTCAATTCATAAATCCCTCCTCCAGGAAGCGATGCCTCTGATTGGCTGAGCAGCACTCGAAGAACCAATCAAGGCAGCGCTTGATGAACAAATGCGACGGCTGTGATTGGTTCATCAAGCGTCGTATGAATTGACTGAAGAACCAATCAGAGCCATTGCGTTGAGGAGGCGGGATTTATAAATGCTGTAAACAGGAAATTATCTTGTATTGGCAGCCGAGGACTGCGGGAACCACACAGGAGCTCTGGTAAGCAGCAGGAGGGACCTGGACCTAGCCTGCTAAGTGATAAAACAAAAAATGAACCGATACTGTAACCGATTCCATATCCTGGACATCCCGCACAGACACTTTGGCGGTCGATGCCGGTCTCGGCTTATAAGCAGGCAGAACTCATGTTTTGTACAGTACTGGTGCATCTTGTCTCAACCAGAACAAGGGGTGGAGACATGGGTTGGGCTGGATTACTGACAGGGAATGCCCATGTCATGCCCCAGATGTGGATTGGCTGCTGGCGCTGTGTTATGGCTTGGACCTTGTGAAGCCGTTGCTCCAACCACTGTGGTTGCAGCATTTCTAGTGAATGGGCTGCACTCCTGCGGCTTCACCGTTAAGCGCAGCTCGCTCCTTCAAGCCAGTCCTCAGTGCGCCGCTGTGCTACCTCCTCCGTAAGAAAGCCATTTCTCTGGAACCCAGTTCACCTGCCTCCTCCTTTCTGCCATGCTGTTGGAGTGCCGGTAGTAAGAAACGTGCTCTTCCGGACCACGGCCAGCGATGTGCTGGTTTGGGGCTCCCGACAACCAGTGGGAGCGGCTAGTAGAAACTCCCCTTAAGCATTGCACATCTGAAGCAGCGTGTATGGGCAAGACATACGGTCTAGCATGTAAGCAAACAAACCCCCTTTGTGTAGTAGTGGTCATTGAAATCACGGCTAGGGTCAGTTTTAGACAAGTGTATTGCAACACGTCCATAATATGGATCTGTATTACGGACGTGCTTCCACATTGGTTTTATTTTGTACTGTACAAAATACTGATCCATATTTGCCCAAGAGAAAGAATACCGATATGGAGGCAGAAACTGAAAAAATAGGTCATGCTGCATTTTTTTAAAAATGGCCATGAAATATACAGCCATGTTAATAGATACATAGATTTATATTAGCGCTGTGTTACTGTCCCCAAAACATGGACCAAATATATGGAGCTAAAATAAGCTCATCTGAAAGCAGCCTTAGGGTAAAGGATTCCAGTCACCAGATTTTGGCCAACCAACTGAATATGCAGATGGTTGCCCAAAGATATGAAGAGTAAAATGGTATCTCTTTTATTTTCCACTGTGACCTTGCTCTTCGGTATAGCCCAGTCTTTGAGCCACGTGCTATATGCAAATGAGGGTAGCACAGTCCAAAGGGCATTCCTGCTGTGCCTGCGGTCCTGCCCATTGCAGTCAAATGCCGTCCATTCAGTACTTGATGTCATCAGCTCCTCCTACTGGAGCGGTCCTGTGCACTTGCGTCACTGTGTTTGTGCCATACTGAGCGAGCAGGGGCATGCGCTGTGACTGATGCCACAAGAATGCTCCATTGTCATTCCAGTATTGCGCAAGCACAGTGACTCTCGGGCACATAAACTCTCCAGCGGAAGAAGCTGGAAATGTCACAAAGTACTGAATGGGCAGAGTTTCATCTGCAATGGCCAGGGATTCAGGTTGACCGCATGCACAGTGGGAACGCCCATCGGATGATGCTGCCCTCATTTGCATATAGCATGTGGCCCAAAGACTGCGCTATATCAGGCGAGTGGAGTCACACTGAAAAATCAGCAAAGGTACCAGAATAGTGTTCATATCACAGGGCAACCACCCTTGTATTCAGTTGGTTGTCCAAAATCTGGTAACCGATTTCCTTTAAACCATTTTACCAAAGGCTATACTTGGAAGTTAGTTGATACTTTTGCATTAAAAAGTCTAAAAAGCCTTTTCGAATATGAGAATTTCTTCATTGTCACATTCAATATTTTGTTACACGACTTCCATTGTGTCAGCAAAATAAAACCTCACACCCTAAACCAATTATGTAATAAAGGTAAAAAGTTTAAACAGCTCAGAGGTCAATAGGAAAACACATGACTTGAACCTGCATGCGGTGGATCAGGCACACTGCCGGTTTAGGAGGATGAAGTAAAGCAAATCGAAATGTTATTGATAATACAAACAAGGATGACAATCAGCAATTTTTTTCTGTGGCCTTATGTCAAAAAACAAAAAAGACCCAGGGAGTGGACTTTTCCAAGCTAGGCTCTGCCAAATGACATCAGTGTTATGGGGATTCCCACTGACAAGGGCTGATTGTGTTGATTTTGGTGGGAAAGAACTGCAGAATTGTGGAGAAGTACAGCGCATTATTCTCCATAGAAATTATATTCCAGGAACCAAGTTGTGTATGCCTTTCAGAAGTGCCTTCAACAAACTAAAGAATGTACAAATATGATACCCATGTATGTACATAATGGTAAAGCTCATCTGTAGCAACCAGTGCCAAGCAGCTGCTGCCAAGTCAAATATCATCATAGGATGCATAAAAAAAAACCTACATGCACATAAAAACTTCTACCTACAGTACGGAGCAAAATCCCTGACTTTGTGCAAGTGAACCTAGACCCTAAATATAAGTCATTAAGAACTATCTTCGGCGTAAGGAAGAACAAGGAGCCCTGGAAGCGATGGCCGCTCAAAGCCCTGATCTTAACATGATTGAGTCTGTCTGGGATTGCATGAAGAGACAGAAGGATTTGAGCAAGCCCACTGTACATCTACAGAAGATCTGTGGTTAGTTCTCCAAGATGTTTAGAACAACCTTCCTGCAGATTTCCTTCAAAAACTGTGTGAAAGTGTACCTAGAAGAATTGATGTTGTTTTGAAGGTAAAGACTGGTCACACCAAATACTGATGTGATTAAGATTTCTCTTTTGTTCATTCACTTTGCATTTTGACCACAGTTATACACAGCTGTCAATCACTGATAGCTCCGCCCATTGGACTGTTCTGCTCATAGTGTGCAGAGGTTTAAATGAATAAAGTGCAAGTAATACTGAATCTTTTTCTATAAAACTATATATCAGCTCATCCAGCTTTATAACAAGCTACCTGCAGTTTCGAGCTGATACATTCCCTTTAAGTGCCAAAGGTAAGTCACCAATATGGCAGTGCTGCTGGTCTACTTCAAGTGACAAACAATAGTCAGAATCATCATATGCATCAGTCTTCAGGCGCCTGGAAACCTCTTGTGCTGGAAAGATCACTTTTGCCCCTGGATAGGTATTTCTGTAGACACCCTACATATGCCCTATGGCTATTACTACACACTGTGATATAAGCACTACGTTATATAGACAGAATTCGCATTTTACCTGGGAGAAATGGTATTATTCTTTGCTTTGGATCTTTCTGTCCTGCTTCAATAGGGAATTTATCCAAAACTTGCATCTGTAACAGAAAATGGATAATTAGGACAAAATGTATACATCATATGGCATAATTCATAAAATAACTATAACATCATAATCTCTGAACTATATAATATAAAAAAGAGTAACTGCACTTTAAAATGTACAGATTACGCAATTACAAGTTTTTTGCAAAAAGTTTTATCGGCCTACTCGGTACATTTTTTGTAGAAAATCCAGATTTAGCTATGTAGCTTGGAAAAGACGTTACTGAGTAATGATGTCACAGTGTGTATATTATGTCATAACCCAATGCACTGAGCCCCTGACAGAGTATGGGGTTCAACGTGGGACAGGAGAAGCTGTAAAGTCCAATGACATGGTCCATATCGGGCTGATAGCATGGGAACCAGGAGGCACAAAAAAATACCTGCTTGCAGTCCTGGGAACCTACCCCATGAACACCAGAACATAGTTTATAGTACTCATAGCCAGTGAAAGGTTCCCTTTAATTTTTTGGCTTTCAAGTAAATGGGACAAGATTGCAATGCCTTGAACCACTATTATGAAAAGTACAGTTTTTGCAAGCGCAAACCTGTCATTAGCTGATGTCAACATTGAAAAGGCCGTAGCACTTGCACAAGTTCCAATGCTCCTTTAACCCTTTGCATTCCAATTTTGGATTCAGGATTTTCTAGGGAGCTTTCTCTTTCTGCCATTATACAATGGCGCCATCTGCTGGCTAGAGCCAGTACTGCGGTATTGGACATGCTGGAGAGGCCCCCGACAACAGAGCGGCCAGTAATATACAGTAAGAATACCTTGCCGGACGTCTTCCAACATCGGAAGCTGTACAGCCTTCAAACAGAATATCTTTAGATGTCAGACAGTGGATTGGAAAGGGTTAAAAAGCCAATCTAAAGTGGCGCAGAGATCTGGACTCCCATCAATTTGATGTCCTTAGGATAGGCCATCAGTTTTAGAAGGCAGGAGATCTCATTTAAAACTACTGCTTCCATTATTTAGATCATTTTTCAAGAAAAGCGAAATAATTTTCGCTGTTACAGACACCAGCAGGAATATCAACCTTGTTACACGTTTGTGTCATCAACGGTGTTCCAAGTCCCTGTACATAGACAAGTAGATTTTCAAATCTACAGCATGCTCATTCTGTTGCAGAAATTCCCCAATTTTCAATGCAAAGGATGAAATCCACATCATAATATGCATGAAGATATAGCAAAATTTAAGCCAACACTTATAGCTTACCGCAAGTTATCTTATGTCAACACAACAAGAGTCACTGAAAAGCTATTTAAAAAGGCAAGAAAAAGTGTCAAGTTCAACTTTACTACTTCTGTGGATAGGGGATAACACAGCACTGATATCCCTCTAAGTACCTGAAAGTTTGATATACTGATATCCAGGGGCTTAGCTAAAGGCTCATGGGCCCAAGGGCAAAAGTCTGTCTTGGGGCCCCCCAATGTCTCTTAACCTTTTGACGTAGAGGCGCAACTTGAAGCTCCTGGGCCCCAATGCAAAACCTGTAACAGGGCCCCCAACTATAATGCTTTATTCATAGTACTGGGCTCCCTATATGGAGAAGAGAGGACTTATGGACCCCCAAGACTTCTGGGCCTGAGTGCAACCGCATCCCCTATAATTATGCCAGTGCTGAGATTTCTTAAATCACTACCATAACAAGGTTTCCAAGCCTTTTTCTCTCAGAGATATAACCCTTCCTAGAGTCCCTGGCCATTTATTAAAATTGTCCCCCCCCCCTTCCCCCGAAGAATAGCACCACACCTGTGCACAGTGTGGTGTTACAATTCAATTCCATTCACTTCAATGGAGTGGAGATACAATACCAGACATAGACAGGTGTTGTACTGTTTCTGCAAGAAAGCAGTCATATTTTTCTACTTCTGGACAACACATTTTGTCATGGTGCGGTGCCGCAACCCACTTCGCTCAGCTGCTGCTTGGGCCACAATCAGGCGTTGCCGTCATCCACGGAGTGCACCCAATGCTCTCCCTTCTGCTGGTCTCTATCTGAAGGGCCTGTGCGTGCTTCCACCCCCTCTCTTAAAGGGTCAGCTTATGCTCCCTAAACCTGCCCCGCCTCCCCAATCCTACCACAGCACCTCCCATTATAGGCATCCACACCCTAAGGTGGATGCCTAAGCAATTTGTTCCTATCCATTGTGACAAAGCCCCTGATTCTAGCCTCTGTTGTTTTACAGACTATCCTGACTTCTGTGCTCCTGCTCTCAGCTATGTTACTGGACTTCGTTATTTTCCAGCTGCCCGCCTGGAGTTTTGCCTGGATATCGCTACTGAAGTTGTGCTGCCAAGCCTGACCATTGCTTGACCCTGTGCAGCATCAGCAGCCACACAACCGAGATCATCTCTGTGACTGCAAATAACTGCTTGGGGGCCCTATGGCAAAAGACTAAACCCAGCTTGGATGGGTCAATGGTGAAAACCAAGATGCCCCATGTAATGCCTCCATTGATAGTCCAAAGTCAAATCAGTGTGTGACAAGATCCACATACATCTGTCTAACACATTAAACACAAATGCCCAACGTAAAGTTGACTGTATCAATACTTAGGCTAACTTAACATGGGCGAATGCGATATGGAGCCGTGAATCATGGTCCCTTAGCGTGCTCTCCAACATGTGAATTCCCCACGGATGCAAGTCGTTTTTATGTCAAAACAGCCTTGCATCACTTCGGAGATGTGGCGATCCTCTGCAGCATCTGTCAGCTGCGGTGGAGGATTGCAGAATTTTTCCAATTGTTTTCAATGGGAGACCTTGCATCGTGCACCTAGCATGTAGTGTGACGCTACCACCGGCCCCATTGAGAATAATGGGTGCTGCGATGTGAGAGCATGCAGAAAGATAGAACATGCCACGATTTATTTGCCGCATCACGGTGCAATGCAGGAAAGCATCGCTCATGTGCATGACCCCATGCAAAAGAATGGGGGTCATATTTCTGCAAGATTTGTGCATCTTGCAACACACAAATCCCACGCCATTTTCTTGCCCGTGTGAAAGCAGCTTAACAGAGATGGAGAGGGAAAAAAAGCAACATCAATTGACTTTCACTTTATCCGAAGCAGCGAAATTCCCCCCACGTGAAGGAGACAAGACTTTGTATTTCATCTAGTTGCCTCTTGTGTAAAAACATTAGTATTTTAGATCATTGCAGATGTCAAACAGACCTCCGGTTTGTTTTGGTGGGGTTGCCCTAACACGTGTTCTCTGCTTAGCCCTCCGTTTATTTACCCATGTGTATTTTTAGTCAGAAGGAGCTGGAAATAATCCAAAATGTTATTTTCATGACCCAAGGATATTTCTCCCTAATATAAATGGAGTGATTAAAGCTCACAATAGTATGGAAGCTGTTAGGCTTGTACAGTCCACTTATGCCCAACTTTGGTAAAAGTTGTAAAGAAAGTCTATACAGTCTTGATGGTGGTCACTTGTTTGCCTAGTAATGTAAGGAATACTGTATACCATAGACCACCCACCTAATTGAATTTTGCTTCAGAAGAACAGATGTTATGGTGTTTGAAATACATAAAAAAGTGGGATTTTTACATAACCCTACATAACACATGATAGATGGAAACTTTATTTTGCTAGCCTTCGAACAGGACGTTATGCAGAACTTCTGAGTAAGAAAAGCTTCCTTTTAAAAAAAGTGTCAGCTTCAAAATAAATCATGGACTCTGTATATGGGAAAGCCTGAGAAAAGATGGAAAAGTACATAACTAAAGCAACCAAGAACCAATTCCAACTAAGCCACGTTTATCAAGAGAGGGTGAAAGTTAAGGTGAAACTGATTTGTTTGCAGAAATTTCTCACAAATACTGTAGTCAGTGGGAAAAAGCAATAATAATTCAATTAAGAATGTTCCTTGGAGTGACCCTTTACCAGGGGCGTAACTATAGGGGATGCGGTTGCTCCTGGGCCCACAAGCCTTAGGGGGCCCATAAGGCCTCTCTTCTCCATATAGGGAGCCCAGTACTATGAATAAAGCATTATAGTTGGGGCCCTGTTACAGGTTTTGCATTGGGGCCCAGAAGCTTCAAGTTACGCCTCTGCCTTTATCCTTTCCCTGGGTTGCAATACTGGGGAGATATCAGCTTCACTCGGGTTCCCCTGCATCCAATGTGACTTGCTAAATCCTGCAGGATTTAGGGAAGAATCTTTCTCTACTCTTTCCTATGATAGTTTCAATGTGAGTTTTGTAGAAATGAGCAGAGAAAGTGACTTCCAATCTGCTGTAGGACTATAAAACTGTCTAAGAACCATAAAACTCCTTTTCTGCCTCCTCCTCTTCTTCAGAGTATGGAGGAAGAAGCAGCATGGTGGCTCAGTGGTTAGTACTTTTGTCTTGTAGCGCTGGGGTCCTTGGTTTAAATCTGACCACGGACAATATCTGCATGGAGTTTGTTCTCCCCAGGTTTGTGTGGATTTCTTATTAATAATCAGCTTATATAATGCATATATTTATTCTGAAGGAAACCACAGGGAGAACATAAAAACTATATGTAGATGTTGTTCTTGATCAGATTTGAATCTAGGACCCAAGGGCTGAAGGGCAACAGTGATAACCACGAAGCCACATAGGAGGAATCTTAGTAGTTTCAGTTGGGTTCCCCCCGAAACCAGATTTAGCAAAAAGTTCAACCCAAAACAGGGTTCTACTGTTTTGGTTCGTTCAACACTAGTGACTACCCTGGGCTTCCCAGAAGCATGGAGATCCATTGTTGGAGATCATCTGCTGCTTCCCTTCCTAAGCAATAATGCAAACTCATGTCAGCGTTGAATAGCAAATTGTTATGAATTTTCACTGTAATTACAAGAAAATTATTAAGTATGAATATAAAATATTATACAGGTCAACTTTTTAACAACATTCGTCATATCGTGTTTCCCCCCGAAAATATGACAGTGTCTTATATTAATTTTTGTTCAAAAAGGTTTAACTTTTTTACATGTATAGCTGCCTGGACACTATTTAAATTGACTTTTTTTAATTAACTGTTAACAGGGCTTAATTTTGGAGTAGGGCTTATATTTCAAGCATCCTCAAAAAGCCTGAAAAATCATTTTGCATCCTCAAAACTTCTGGAAAATCATGCTATGTCTTATTTTCAGGGTATGTCTTATTTCAGGGAAACAGGGTAGTACAGGTCTGTCACTTTACCAAGATACAGATAAACGGTAGTGCTACTGCAGTAATATTAGTCAACATTTAAAAAAATAACAAACAAAAAAAACACATTCTTGAAGTTCACTTATGTCACAAACTGCAGGCATACAAGTCTATCAGCTGTTCAGCCGTTTCCGGTCGCAGAATCTAACTTTGGCCATAAGCCAAATGGTACCTAACAGACTGCAGCATAAATGAAGCCAGATGTATAAACATATGCATACAAGTGAAAAAAACACAAACATGTAAACCAGTATCCATTGTTCACAGGAGTAAAATCAGCCTACAAAAACATACTGTACTTGTGATAACTACATGACAGGTTAACATGAGGTCATCACTCTTGCCCAAACACGTCACTGTAATTCCATCACTGCAACCATCGTGGCTCTGCTACTTCCTGAGTAGGTGGTTCATTTTAAGTATATTCAACCTAGTAAAGAGTGTGAATTGCAGCTATACTATGGCATTGCATTCAACAGAGCAGGGCAAGATTGTAGGAAGTGCAAATGGGGCAACAGCCCTGGGCCCCCTATAGGAGAGGGCAGGCAACAAGTTCAGGGCTTCCCTGGTTTTCCGAGTCAGTAAGACTCTGCCAGACATATGACTGATTCCCAAGCAGGGAGCACTAGGCCTGAGCTCTGCCATCCCTCATGGGTAGGCAGTTGGGACATAAGGAAATCATGACCTGCTTCCAGTCACACTGGTTCAGGTAAGGGCAGAGTCTTAAAAAGTCCTGATTAACATGCATGGCCTGGAGAACTTCGGGGATAGTTAAATATAGTCCACAGGAGTCACCATGCAGAACAGAACAGTTTTTTTTATTGCAACTATAACAGCAACTGTAAAATGTAAGTCCCAATAAGCCAGGACACAAGTCTCCGATTCTTTTTGAACCTTACATAAAGTCCATTGACAAGGGGTTCACAATAGGCGGGAAAAGTTGGAGCGGAGGAACTGCTTGCCTTCAGGTATCCTGCTTCTAGTGTCTTTTTGCTGTGCTTGACACCTATTCAAAGGGCACCATCCTTAGCCATATCTACAACACTACAGCACCACAAAGAAGGACTCTACACAATCCCAACATCTCTTACCCCCACCTTCTTACATGTCTATCACCTGGAGACCTATGAGAAGATGGATGAGTACAAAGGCCTCCACTCAATAATTTTCCAAGGAGCCTATACTAACGGTGATCAATCCCTGTAAAGCAGTAGGTACCATATAGGCAGTGACCCAGAAAACAAGCAACCCGAGCTCATGTTAGTTTCCACAGACGCCATGTGCACCTTGACAGGGCCTCTTCCCTCTCTACAGATCACAAAAGGAAGTTACGAAAAAAATGTAAGTGAAGATAATAATAATCTTAATTATATAGCGGCAACATATTCTGTAGCGCGTACAAAGCAGGGGGAAACAAACCAAACCACGGTTACATAGTAATCAATTGATGGATACAATAGGGGTGAGGGTCCTGCTCCAACGAGCTTACATACTACAGATAATGGGGTGATACAGAAGGTAAAGGGGCTGGAGATGTGCACGGTATGGCGAGGTGGAGAGTGAGGGATGCTATACACATAGACAATGGGAAAATTGGGCTAAATAGAGGCTGAATCATATGAATGCAGGGAGTGGTTGATTGTGGCTAGCAGGGATGGCAGTCTGTAGGACAGGAAGCATGTTATCAGGCGGAGTACAGAGGGGTTTAGTTTAGAAGATCTGCTATGCCTCCCTGAAGAGGTGCGTTTTTAGAGCACGCCTGAAATTGTGTGTGTCGGGGATTGCCTGGATAGTTTTGGGTAGTGCGTTCCAGAGGACTGGTGCTGCACTGGAGAAAATTAAAGGGGCGCTTAGTCTGATTTCATTAGCGGAGCAGAGGGCCCAGGCTGGGTGGTGGATTGAGATGAGGGAGGCAATGTAGGGCAGTGAAGTGCTGTGGAGAGCTTTGTGGATGAGGGTGGTGAGTTTAAATTGAATTCTGTATTTGTCGGGCAGCCAGTGCAGTGACTGGCACAGGGCAGAGGCGTCTGAGTAGCAGCTGAAAAAGAAAATGAGCCTGGCAACCGCATTCAGGATGGATTGGCGAGGGGAGAGTCTGGAGTGGGGGAGGCCAATCAGCAGCGAGTTGCAATAATCGAGCCGAGAGTGGATGAGAGCAATAGTGAGCGTTTTTAGCGTGTCCACAGTGATAAAAGGGCAGATTCTTCCAATGTTCTTGAGGTGTAGATCGCATGTTCGGGCCAGAAATTGGATGTGGGAGGTAAATGAGAGATCAGAGTCAGAGTCAAGTATAGCCCCAAGACAGCAGGTGTCTGGGAGTTATGGTGGTGGCACATGCTGAGATGGAGATGTCAGGTTGAGGACGATAAGCAGAGGGTGGACACACCAGGTGGTCAGTTTTTGAGAAGTTCAGTTTTAGGTAGAGAGAGGACATGGTGTTAGAGACAGCGGACAGACAGTCGGTGATGTTTTGGAGGAAAGGTGCAGAGATGTCATGGGAGGAGGTGTATAGCTGGGTGTCGTCAGCATAAAGAAGGTACTGAAAACCAAATCTCCTGATGGTTTGTCCAATAGGGGCTGTGGATATGGAGAAGAGGAGGGGGTGAGGACCGAGCCCTTGGGGACTCTAACAGCAAGGCAAGGGGAGGGGTGGTAGAGCCAGCAAAGGAGACACTGAAAGAGCGGTCAGATAGGTAGGAGGAGAACCAGGAGAGAGCAGTGTCCTTTAGGCCGATGGAGCAAAGCATACTAAGGAGGAGTTTGTGGTCAACAGTGTCAAATGCTGCTTAGAGGTTGAGGTGGATCAGTAGGGAGTAGTCACCTCTCGACTTGGCCATCAGGAGGTCATTTGACACTTCAGTAAAGGTAGTTTCTGTTGAGTGCAGAGGGCAGAAACTGGACTGTAGGGGGCAAGAAGGGAGTGAAGGTAAAACTAAATAAACAAGCAAGATATTGTGCAATTAATTTTCACGCACTAGTGACAACTGTGCCTAAATGACTTCGCCATTAACATGCATGCTCATCTCTGACTAGATTTATCTACCCCTGAAAAACAAAAGATCAGACATGTTGAAATCCAACAATCCCTCTTTTTCCTGAAATCTTCCATATGAGAAAAGTTATCAGACCCCAATAGATATGAGATCATTGGTCAATTCCATCAGTATTGTTGATAGATTAAGCCTACTTTTTTCACGTTCATGGCCAGCTTAATGTGGCTGCATGACAGATCAAATACATATCCTGAAGACTAAATCTATGCAGCTCTATAAAGGCAAAAGAATACAATGGATGTGATGGATCTTCTCTTCATATTTGCTACTGATCTGATAAAGGTAAGGGGGGTAGAGTACCCTGAAAAAAATGGATAACCTGGTTAAACTACAATAATGTGCTAGAATCATTAAAGAAACTTTAAGTGTGGTTTCGGTCTAATTTTACCCCAACCGTTTACTATAAAAGATATATAAACTGACAAAAACACATGAACACACATATTGAATTACACTCCGAAGATGTTAAAAGGATCCATAAAGCTGGTTTAAATCAAGAAAATTCCCCCTTTAATTTGTAAGAATTATGAGATGTCAAATAGATGGTGTTACAGTGGAAAAAATAAGGAGCTGGGAAACTCATTCTCTCCTCCAGAAAATATATATAATATCCTCATAACCCAATAGCTGCCAAAGACCTGACAAAAAGCATTTCGACATCCAAAAATCAGAGGCCGTCCAGCAAAAAAGTTGCTGTCTAGGATTGAATAACTGGAAATGGAGTATACAGTGTATAGGATTAATATAAAACAGTATGTAGCAAATGCAATCCATACAGCAGGACATGCGACTGTCGCAGCTAATCAACAGCCAACCTGAGCCGGTGATTGGTTGCAGTGGTCACATGTCTCTGTGTTGGGATATCATTGCTGCTACAGCAGGAAATAAGAGTAACATCAGGGTTGGATGGGAATGGGTGAGGTGCATAGGACTTCTTTTATTTTCTACTAGCAGGTTAAGCAGATTTCAAAACATTTTGCTTGGATAACCCCTTTAGTTAATGAGTCAAGCTTATAGGGAAGTCAGAAACCGATTGAAAGTTTGAAACTCATGTGCATCTGCACAATGCCCCACTAGGACTCTACCGGTAATTTGCATTGACCGTTCTTGTGTTCATCTATACTGTGGTTGGTGATGCCAATCCACTGTCTGACGTATAAAGACATTCTGATTAAAGGCTGTACAGCTTCCGATGTCAGAAGACGTCCGACAGGGTATTCTTACTGTATATGACTGGCTGCTCTGTTGTCGGGGGCCTCTCCAGCATGTCCAATATCGCAGTGCTGGCTCTAGCCAGCAGATGGTGCCATTGTATAATGGCAGAAAGAGAAAACCCCCTAGGAAACCCTGAATCCAAAATTGGATTGCAAAGGGTTAAGAGTACTTAGAAGTCCTGATGAGATTGTAGAATGGTTCTATTATTATCTCATATTCATCTTGGCACCATCACATTGTACAGCACTTTGCAGAGAGCTTATTAATATCATTCATATCCCTCGAGTCCCCAGGCCACAAACTAGGATCAAATTAGGTAAAGTCGCAAGTACTGAGTCATGACGTCACACCGTGACGTTTTCTTGTCAGACTGTTTTTGTGGGGTGGTTTGCCAATTTATCACCGTGGATCTCGCTATGACATCTCGCCCATGGATAGGCAGCTGCAAAACCCAGCTCTCACCTACGACCTGAAGGTTGCAAGTTCGATCCCCGCATGATTCAGGTAGCCGGCTTAAGGCTGACTCAGCCTTCCATCCTCCCGAGGTCGGTAAAATGAGAACCCAGCTTGGTGGGGGGTAATAAGTAATAATTACCTGAAAGTGCTGCGGAATAAGTTGGCGCTATACAAATACCAAGATTTATTTATGTAGGAAACAGCACTGTGATTGGAGCACCACAACCTCTTCGTTGCGTTGATCATCAGCGATCCCTGGACGTTGCAAGGGTAAATCAAGGACATGTACTTGGGATCTTTAATTCCTTGGGGGAAATGCCCATTAAATGTGTTCTATATAAATGAAAGGTGGTCTTAATTCACCTCTGCTATATCCATTAACCTAAACTCTGGCTGCAAAATACTTTATACGGTTTTTCTGTATCCAATTGCAAACTAATATGAACTATTGTAGAAGATCCAAACAGTGACTGTAATGTATTACAGGCCTTGGGTTATTAACGTGCAAATTTTCAGTTCTTCATAGGAGACTCAACCTGAAAGTCTCCAATATCTCATCTGACATTACTTCAATGACCAGAAGATAATCCCCCGGTTTGAACCGTATTGGACCCACCATGTTTAATGCCATACTGTGCACATCTCCAGCCCCTTTACCCTCTGTATCACCCCATTACTTGGAGTATGTAAGCTCGTTGGAGCAGGACCCTCACCCCTATTGTTTCCATCAACTGATTACTATATGTAACCGTGGTTCTGTAATGTTTGTATTTTGTCTTTCTGTATTCCCCCTGTCTATGTAAGCGCTGCGGAATATGTTGGCGCTATACAAATAAAGATTATTATTATTATTATTATTACTTTGACATTAGCCAAGTCTTTATTACTTCCTCATGGTTCTTTAAAGTAAGAGAAAGCAATTTGTTACCAGGTACTTCTTAAAAACAAACCCTTCAAAATGTAAAGAAAAAAATCACTTGCTTGCATTTCGGAGTTACCTTAAAAGCCTTTGTACTTCTGGCTTTGATTTCATTGAAAAACCACAATTGAGTTTGTGAATCAAGTCTGACTGATAACTTACTGCCCCTGACAATCAGCAGGAAAACAGCTGCTTGGGGAAGCAATCTGGAAAATGAAAAGCCTTTACACTTGGATTTTCCCAAATAGAAGCAAAAATAATCGTGCTGTACCGTATAAAGAACGCCAACGGGAAGGACTACAATAGTGATTACATAATATCCCAGGAGAGCACAGACCGAAGTGGAGTAAATTGGTCAATGGAACTACAAAGAGCCAAATTACTGCTTATACCTTCACATAAAACTTGCACAAATACTATTAAACACTAGCATTAACCTCTCACACATCCAATCTGAAGACGGAGAAGACTGTACATTCTCAACTTCACTGTATCAGAAAGAGTACTCTCTGCAATGTACACCAGCAGTGGAGGCAACTTGTCCATTGAGGATGGTGAACAGAGGAGTGAAAGAGATTGTAAGAATTTTATCAAGAACTTAAAAAAATTAATTAATCCTGTTATTTGTATAGCGCTCTGAGCAGGGTATGCAGAAGACAAGCGGGCCGTTTGTCTTCTGCATCCATTTGTTCTCTGCTCGGAGCACCCCGCTGTTATACAGCTGAGTGCCCCGAGCGGGGTATGCAGAACACAGCAGGACTGCTGTGTTCTTCATAACCCTGGCTGTGTTCTCCGAGCGGGATACAGCTCAAACAATAGTATCAGCTGTATCCCGCCGTGAACTCCTGATTAGGCTGATCATTCTCTTTAGCTGGGTCCTCATTTTACCGACCTCAGAAGGATGGAAGACTGAGTCAACCAAAGGGTTTTGGGTTAGGGGAATAGTTAAGGGAATAAATCAGGTTCTAATCAACTCCCGAGGTGGTAAGTAGAAGACGTTGCTAGCACAAAACGAGAGCAAATGAATCTTTCTGCTCAATAGGATTTTTCCAGGAGGTCTCAATGAATCACTTAGTTTTACACCATTTATATAGCCTGTTCGTATCATGTAGTCTCTGTCTAATTATACTCCTGCGTCTCAAATATTAGTTAAAGGTGAATCTGATCTGTCACTTAATTCGGATGGTCGTTTTTCTACTCGTGAAAACAATAGTAGAAACTCCGTGAACCTCCACCACGGCTGACAGTCACGCTGGAGTTTCCCTGCATCCCCGAAGGTGATGGGGGGCTGTTTTCACATGAAAATGCCTTGTATCCTCGGGATTTCACATGGATGGCAAAGGCGATATCACGACACGACACGATATCGCCCTCGCCCATGTGAAGTTAGCCTTAAGGTAATTAATTTATCCAATTTTGTTTTAACGCAAGATCAAATGGAGGTTTTGAGTCGGGATCTAACATTTTCTCCATCTGCACCTTTCGATTGTTTTACAGTGAAAAAAGAGGTCCACTTATTTGCAAGAAAGTTATCTTCTAAAAACATGTATCAATGCGAGTCAGCAGTCGTGTTATCTTTTACTTAGGACCAAAGGACACAGAGATTTGCAGGATCTGATGGATGAACAGGAAGGAAGTATTGGGGGTAAGTTCAAAAAGGATATTTTCTGAAATCTAGAAATTTTCCTTCCTTTTCTCTCTTTCTAAATATAGACTTGTTTATTAAATTTGTCAGTGTAGAATTTAGGAAAATGCCGGAAACCATACCGGACGAAAATTTAAAGGTTGAACAAAGATGTGGTCTTAAATAAAAATGGAGTCAAATGAAGACTGTAGTAATTACACCATCTGATAAGAGGGAAAATGTTGTTCCGTGGCCCAACACTATGTATGTAAGGGAGCAGGGGCGTAACTATAGAGGGTGCAGGGGATGCGGTTGCACCCGGGCCCAGGAGCCTTAGGGGGCCCATAAGGCCACTCTTCTCCATATAGGGAGCCCAGTACTATGAATAAAGCATTATAGTTGGAGGCCCTGTTACAGGTTTTGCATTGGGGCCCAGAAGCTTCAAGTTATGCCTCTGTGCAGGATGGTCTAGGTATGGGTACAGATACAGATAGAGGGGGGGGGGGCCAGCTCACCTTTTGCATCAGGGCCCCTGAGCCTTTAGTTACGCCCCTAAAAGGGAGGTATTGAGACAATTAGGCCGAGTGTCCACCAGCGATTTGTCATAGCGTGATCCATGGCGATAAATCGCATGCGGAGCCTGCATGACACATTTTCCATAGGATAACTATGGAAAGCACAGCCCAATGTATGCGAGAAGAAAATTGCTCGCATCTAAAAATGACACCATGCTACGATTTGCCGGGATTCTCCATGATGAACCATCATTAAGATATATCGCAACGCCCATGGCGGCCTTACAGGATAGTAGCAAGTATAATAGTCTTTATTAAAACCATTAAGGGGGTTAAAAGTCAGAGTTGGAGTGAATTGTGTCTGATGCCCTAGAACAGTGATGGCGAACCTTTTGGAGTCCGAGTGCCCAAACTGCGACCTAAAACCCACATATTTATCGCAAAGTGCCAACATGTCAGGGGGCGGGGCTTATCACGACGTATGATTTTACCTCCGTCGTTCTAAAAAGGACAGGGCCGCTTCAAAATAGACAGCGTGCAGATTTTAACTGCTTTTTGGATGCGCGTCCATCAAAGTAGCACATTATTTACCCCACATGGTGACCGTCATCCGAAAAAATTTAAAAAAAAGAACGCCAGAAATGCACTTTCAGTCACCCTGTCTCCCAGAAAAAAATGCAATAAAAAGCGATCAAAAGTCGTATGTATTCCGAAATGATACTAAAATAAACTACTGGACATCTCGCAAGAAATGAGCCCTCGCACAACTACGTTGATGGAAAAATTAAAAAGTTATTGTGCGCAGATGATGGCGGCAGAAAATAATTTTACAAAATTAGATGTCTTTACAAAAAAATAAAAGTAGTACAGCAAAAAAAACTATACAAGTTTGGTATCATTGTAATCGTACTGACCAACTCGTCCCGCAAAAAACAAGCCCTCATACAGCAACGTCGATGGATAAATAAAGGAGTTATGATTTTTAAAAGGGAAAAGGAAAAAACGAAAATGGGGAAAAAAAACGAGTCCACGTCATTACAGGGTTAAACGTGAACTTTGAGCCACCTGCACATAGCCGGGTCAGATCCCGCAGCGGAATCAACCCTGTGCCTCGCCAGTGATCCCCGCGTACCTATCCGGGTTCTTCATAATCTGTATTGCGGCTCTACCAGCCAGCATGCATGCGCAGTACAGATTATGCCGCGCTGACGCAGGTCCTGCGGCCATTCTGTAATTATGACTGCGGAATGGCCGCAGGACAAGCTGCTTCCATTGACTTCAATGGAAGCCATCCGTGCGTAGCCCTCACAGAATCGCTGCATGCTGTGATTTCTCTTCCGCGAGCGGAAAATCGCAATCAATTTCTGCTCATGGAAGTGAAACCACGTATTTCCCCAGCATGCTATGGGGCGGTATTTGCTGTGGAGTTCAGAGGTGGACGCCCGCTGTGGACTCCACAATGCAAATCCACCTGTGTGCGTTCTGCCAAAGGCCGCCTGCACATGAGCGGAAATTCCGCGGTGGGATTTCCCGCGGAATTTCCGCTGCTGGAAGCCTGCATAGGATTGCGTTAACAAACGCAATCCTATGCAGACGGCCGCGGTTTGGCCGAGAGAAATATCGCGCAGCAAACAAATTGCGGCACGCTCTATTTCTGTGCAGGGCTCGCAGAAATGTCACTCACCCGCTGCCGGATCCGGTCTGCCCAGCAAGCCAGCACATCAAACAGCCGGAGCTGCGGGGCGCGGGTGCGTACGCACTGGTCCCTGCAGGTGCTCGGGTCGGATCCCGCGGCGAGAATTCTCGCTGCCGGATCCGACCCGCCCGTCTGCAGGCGGCCAAAATACAACATGCTGCGATTTTCCATCCGCGAGCGAAAAGTCGCAATTGATTTTCGCTCGGCGACATGGAAAACTGATTTCCAACAGCATGTCTATGTGCAGTATTTGCATTGCGGAATCC
Source organism: Eleutherodactylus coqui (assembly GCF_035609145.1). NCBI lineage: Eukaryota > Metazoa > Chordata > Amphibia > Anura > Eleutherodactylidae > Eleutherodactylus > Eleutherodactylus coqui. The sequence goes on along the minus strand of NC_089840.1, from coordinate 234,367,252 downwards.
GGAGGCGGACACCGCAATGCCAAAACGCCCGTGTTTATGTGTTTAGCAGTTATCTTTGCAGTAACTGCTGTTCGCTTCTTACTTTAACCCAGGCAGCAAGGATCTTCTTTTAAACCTCTTCTTTACTGCTGAAGCTCTGCTCTGCTTCTCTCACCACAGGCACTCACTGAGCGAAGGCTGTTGTCGGCTCTGCATTGGAAATCCCCGCACTACTTCTGACATGGGAGGTAGAAAGCGCTCCCATTGGGCTGCTGTGCGGAGGGGCGGGGATATGAGGAGCAGACAACAGCCTGCGCGTGCCGGCATCTCCTTCACCTCCGCTGCCGTCTGGGCTTTATTTAAATCTCCCGCTATAGGAGTGACAGGGGAGTAAGGAAGCGCTCCCATTGGCCTGATGTGTGGAGGGGCGGGGGGGGGGGGGTACGAGGAGCTGCTAGAAGACCGCGCGTGCCGGCAATCAAGTTCACTCTGCAGTCAGCGCTGCCCTGCCTTACGTTTGACAGGGCAGGAAGCTCTCTCTGCAGTGCCGACGGCCGGGTGATATCAGCGAACAGCACGCGTGCCGGCAGAAAGGACTCCGCGTGCCCTCCCCGGCACGCGTGCCATAGGTTCGCCAACACTGCCCTAGAAGATGGACTAATTAGTAGAAGGGTACGCGACTGTCTAATTTCGTATTTCCCCATTGTGTCTACTTTCAAATCCCCCAGGGCATCCGATAGTCACTGGAATTAATGACATTTTTTTGATTTAGCAAGGATCGGAAGAGGAATTAGGGTAATTTTATATTGAGTTCAGATGACTTTAATATCAAACTTTCATATAAATATGGGAGTTCCGATATTGAATATTTAGATGTTCTGCTCCAGGTTGATTCGTCCACTCAGATGTTTGTAGGAAAAAGACTGCGGGGGGAGCAGAGCAGGAGTAAGAGTGAGAGAGCTCTCTCCCTCTCTTTCACCCACTCCACTCCCCCCAACAGCCCACCCAAGCCTTCTCAGATCACTAAGCAGTTACTCAAGAAGAGCAGTGCTCGCTCGAGTAATTGCCTTACCGAGTAGGCTCGCTCATCTCTACTAGTCATCCCTACATGACATTTCGCAGATCTGAGGATCTATGAGACAAGTTAGTAAGGAGTTATTATGCAGGAGTGACAACAAATAAGATATTTGGAAGTAAGTGTCCATAGTGCGGTTGTAAGTCATGTGGAAGATGTGTCACATGCAGCAACATTGATGAAGGGAGTGTTTTTCTACAACTCAAAAGGTGCGAATAAAAAAATCACCTATTTGATATCCTGTGGTATGGTTGGTGTGGTCTATTATGGTACCTGTCCTAGTTTACCCTATGTGGGCCTCACTACGTAAGAATGAAGGAGATGACTTAGGGAGCACATATTGGGCATTGAGGTAGCAGAAGATGAGGTAGATGTTGAGAAACTCAAAACCATCCTGAGGCATTTTAAATTAGTCCACAATTGTGACAGTTCAGGGTTTTTAATTAGGGGAATAGACCAGGTTCAAATCAACTCCCCAGGTGTGAAGTGAAAGACATTGCTAGCACAAAACGAGAGCAAATGAAGCTTTTTGCTCAATACGATTTTTCCAGGAGGTCTATTAGTTTTGCTCCATTTACAGTGGGGAAAAGAAGTATTTAGTCAGATACCAATTGTACAAGTTCTCCCACTTACAAAGATGAGAGAGGCCTGTAATTTACATCATAGGTGGAACTCAACTATGAGAGACAACATGAGAAAACACATCCAGAAAATCACAAAGTCTGATTTTTAACGAATTTATTTGCAAATTATGGTGGAAAATAAGTATTTGGTCAGCTACAAACAAGCAGGGTTTTTGGTTCTCACAGACCTGTAACTTCTTCTTAAAGAAGCTCCTCTGTCCTCCACTCATTACCTGGCCAGACCACACACACTGCAGCGTCTGCATAGATTTTTTCCCAGTGCTGCAGCCTTAGGCCGCCTGCACACGAGCGGAAATTCCGCGGCAGGATTTCCCGCGGAATTTCCGCTGCTGGAAGCCTGCATAGGATTGCGTTAACAAAACGCAATCCTATGCAGACAGTCGCGATTTGGCCACGCGAAATATCGCGCGGCAAACAAATCGCGGCATGCTCTATTTCTGTGCGGGGCTCGCAGAGGCCGGCACATCAAACAGCCGGAGCCGGCGGGCGCGGGTGGGTATGCGCTGGTCCCTGCAGGCGCTCGGGTCGGGTCCCGCGGCGAGAATTCTTGCCGCCGGATCCAACCCGCCCGTCTGTAGGCGGCCTTAGCCTGAGGGTGACTATAGCTTTTTAGCCTTACATTATGACATGTCAGTGCTGCGATCTTACAGCGGTGACATGGCAACATTTACAGGTCATAATGTAAGGCTAAAAAGCTTTAGTCACCTTTAGGCTAAGGCTGCAGCGCGGGGACAATCTATCCACAGTGTGGCTGCTAGGACCTTCTGCCTTGCACCTATCAGGAGCTAGGGGTGTGAGAGGGGCGTTCCCCCTGTTAAAGGGGTTGTCCCGCGCCGAAACGGGTTTGTTTTTTTGTTCAATAGGCCCCCCGTTCGGCGTGAGACAAACCCGATGCATGTATTTAAAAAAAAAAAAACGGATAGTACTTACCCGAATTCCCGCGCTCCGGTGACTTCTTACTTACCTTGCTAAGATGGCCGCCGGGATCTTCACCCACGGTGGACCGCAGGTCTTGTGCCATGGTGCACCATGGGCTCTGTGCGTTCCATTGCCGATTCCAGCCTCCTGATTGGCTGGAATCGGCACACGTGACGGGGCGGAGCTACGAGGAGCAGCTCTCCGGCACGAGCGGACCCATTCAGAAGGGAGAAGACCGGACTGCACAAGCGCGTCTAATCGGGCGATTAGACGCTGAAATTAGACGGCACCATGGAGACGGGGACGCCAGCAACGGAGCAGGTAAGTGAATAACTTCTGTATGGCTCATATTTAATGCACGATGTATATTACAAAGTGCATTAATATGGCCATACAGAAGTGTATACCCCAACTTGCTTTCGCGGGACAACCCCTTTAAACTCCTAGCTTCCGGTGGCGTCAAGGTACACTAATACTGACTAAAGACCCATTTACACGGAACGATTGCTGCTCAAAGTTTGCTTAAAGAAGTGGAAGTGCTTGATAATAGTTACATCTAAACACGAGCCATCACGCACTTTTCATTTGTCACTCAGTTTCAGCCTGCATAAATATCATTGCCGCCTCGCTCAATTCTTGTTACATCTACACAGATATATTATGTATGTGGGTGGAGGACTAGATGAGGTTATAGATTGGTTGTGACGTGATATATACCTATCCATCAGAGATGAGGGAGCACGCTCGGTAAGGTGAGTTACCCGAGCGAGCCTGGCTCATCTCGAGTAACTGCCTTCTCCTCCAAGCATACTCAGGGGTGCAGCAGTCGGTGGAGAGCAGAGGGAAGCGGGGGAGAGAGAGAGAGAGAGAGATTTCTCTCCTTCCCACTACCCCCTGCCGCCCGCTGCTCACCCCCGCCGCGGGGGTGAAGGTAGTTACTCAAGATGAGCGAGGCTCGCTCGAGTAACTCACCTTACTGAGCGTGCTCGCTCATCTCTACTATCCATACATGTATGTTGATATCACCGAATGAAGCATTTGTGCGAAATGTGCGTTGGGGTGCGGTATGCAGGGCAAACTACATTGCCGGTATGATGTACGATTGTGTATGACGTTCAGCACAATGTGTGATTTATATGGATGGATATTTCTGCTTACACCATTATGACCATGTATGCCTATGTATAGCCGCTTGTACAGACTTTTTATTTTTATGCTTGTCTTTTTAGGTCTGTGATATCATGATGTTATTTGCATTCGTGTTTTTGTCTTGTGTTTTAGACTTTAGTAGATGCATTGTTGCACTGCAATACACAGGGCAGTTATAGTTGGGTGTATAAGCCCTTTTACTGGAATAGAACTATATAAAGAACGCCAAAGGCAAAGACTACAATAATGATTACATAATATCCCAGGGGAGCACAGACCGAAGTGGAGTAAATTGGTCAATGTAACTACAAAGAGCCAAATTGCTGGTTACACCTTCATATAAAACTTGCATAAATACTATTAAACACTACCATTAACCTCTCACATCCAATCTGAAGACGGAGAAGAGTGTAAAATCTCATTACTGTATAGGAAATCGGCAATGCACACCACCAGATCGTATTCATAAAGACAATGGAGATTCAGCCCCTGGATGTACCATACATGCTACCGGCTGGGGCAAGTAGATTATGGGGCCCACTGCTGCTTTAAATGAAGATTCTTACTGTCAAGATTTGTCATCAAAGAGCTTAAAAGACTTCTTAAAGCGCTGTCACACATGCTGAATATTTCTGAAAGATGTACCCAAAACAAGACACTGAAAATTCTGCACCAAAATCCGCATTTATACATGTGTGTTAGGGGCAGATTAAGAGGGGTCTTTAGGTGTGTCTAGAAGAAATATTCCACACATGTAAAAAGGTCCCTTAAAAAGGAGTTGTCCTAAGATATAAAATGTATCCCTTATGCACAGGATCAGTGGAGGTTTGAACGTTAGAACGTCCACCAATCACAACCGGGATCGTTCACCCCCCCACTCCCCTTAATGAATGGAGGAACATTCGAACAAGCACACTTCTGCTCCACTCATCTCTATAGAACTGAGTGCTATACTACTTCTCTTTGGTAGTCCCATATAGATAAATGGAGTAGCACTGTGTATGCTAGTGGATTCACACAGGTGGAAACAGGAGCTCCATTCTCATGACTGGTGTGGGTCTGACTGTTGGGACTCCCCTGTGTTAGATACGGGTACTTATCTCCCCTGTGCAAGGAGAACAAGTTTATATCTTGGGACAATCCCTTTAATGATTAAAATGGGAATACTGGTTGCCATTAGAGTAGTTCTTTGGGCCCTTTGAGTATGTACCGCATCATAAAGTTGATCTCCAGTTCCATTTCAGCTATTACAATAGCTGTTGCAGCAGTTTGATAGCAGGTCATAGACATGCTGTAAATGGCCACAAACACTGCCCTGATCCCCTCCTATTACCATACATGTAAACCTTGACAGCACATCAACCATGGATACTAACAAGTCCTTAGGGTTGTATCTGTGAATGAGCTTGTTGACAGTTTCCAATAATAAAACCTGTATTGCAGTCAAGAGCTTCACAATTCAGCTGTTTAAAGGGGTTGTCCCGCGGCAGCAAGTGGGTCTATACACTTCTGTATGGCCATATTAATGCACTTTGTAATGTACATTGTGCATTAATTATGAGCCATACAGAAGTTATAAAAAGTTTTTTACTTACCTGCTCCGTTGCTAGCGTCCTCCTTCCCATGGAGCCGACTAATTTTCGCCCTCCGATGGCCAAATTAGCCGCGCTTGCGCAGTCCGGGTCTTCTGCTCTCTTCAATGGAGCCGCTCGTGCAGAATGCCGGCTCCGTGTAGCTCCGCCCCGTCACGTGCCGATTCCAGCCAATCAGGAGGCTGGAATCGGCAATGGACCGCACAGAAGAGCTGCGGTCCACGGAGGGAGCAGACCCCGGTGGCCATCTTCAGCAGGTAAGTATGAAGACGCCGGACCGCCGGGATTCAGGTAAGCGCTGAGCAGTTTGTTTTTTTAACCCCTGCATCGGGGTTGTCTCGCGCCGAACGGGGGGGGGGGGGTTAAAAGAAAAAAAAAAAACGTTTCGGCGCGGGACAACCCCTTTAACTCAAGAGTCGCACAAAATGACTACGTTTCAAGATAAGAGAATTGTACTTTGACAACTTTGAGGCCTGCTGCACATGGCCGGATTTGCATTGCAGCATCAGGATTCCGTAGCAAAAGCTGACTATAGCATGCTATGGAAAAGCGTTTTTTTCTCTACATGAGCGGAAATCGCAGCATGCTCTATTTCTTTGTGGATTCTGCACAGACGGCTTCCATTGAAGCCATCCGACCCGCGGCCCTTGCGGAAAGGTTAAAGATTTCTCTACTGCCCATGTACATTCGCAGTACAGGAAAAGAAGAAGAAAACCAGTTACAGCTGGGCACAGGATCAGATTCCATTGCGGGCTCCCATGTGCGAAATCCGAGTGTGGAGGCGGCCTAAGGGTGGTTTCATACCTGCGTTTAGAGTCCTTTTAGAACTGTTCAGCTTTTAATTGAATGTGGACGGATTACAAACTGGGAGGCAGGGGCGTAACTATAGAGGATGCAGGGGATGCGGTTGCACCCGAGCCCAGGAGCCTTAGGGGGCCCATAAGGCCTCTCTTCTCCTTATAGGGAGCCCAGTACTATGAATAAAGCATTATAGTTGGGGGCCCCGTTCCAGGTTTTGCATTGGGGCCCAGAAGCTTCAAGTTACGCCTCTGCTGGGAGGTCTGCCAGAGCTTTTCCTCCAAGCCAGCACAATACACAGTCCTGGCTGGTAGGCGATGGCTGGGTTTCTTCCTCCTCCTCTTCTTCCATGGGCTTCTCTTCTCTTCCCCCCTCCTGCCCTTCTGAGGTCACCTATTTTGCTTTGCAGTATACTGATAAAAGGTATCCACTCAACACTGAATCCCTACAGTTTGCTTTCCCCTGTCATTGACTTTAATGCAAAAAAGTCTGCACAGCAATTCTGCCCACAGCTCCTAATCGCGGGATTAGCCAGCAAAGTGGACAAGATTTTGCAAAATCAGCCAGTGATACTAGCTCCTGTGCAGCAGCACGAGAGTGAGTTTGTGCGGGGACGAGTGTCAGGCATCGTTTTCCCGACATTCGTCCTGTCTAAAAGGGCCTTTACTGTTATGACCGGCTACAAATGTGATGCATAGCCAGACACCAGCTTCTAGCAGCATTCCTGAGAAATCTTAGCCCCTTCCTCATGGGCAATGGCCTCCAGTTTACTAATACTCTTGAGCTTACATGCTGAAACCCCTTTCTGGAAATCTCATCAAAAATCTTGTATGGAGCTCAAATGAGATTACTGACCGTCACTCCACAATCTCGCAGAACTTGCTCTGAAACCATGTCTTGGTGTACTTGGGATCATTGTCATCTTGGAAGGTCCACTGATGCCCAAGATTCAGCTTCCTCACAGAAAGCATGATTCCTTATACTTGATTGACTCCATCTTACCATTCATTACGTTTTGGAATTTGGGCATGAAGACCTTCAGCATTCAGTATGCATTTTACTGTGCCTGCTGCCTCCGAATCAGATGACAGCCGGTAATAGCTTCTTCTTTCAGCCATATCCAGCTAGTGTAGCCATTATTCCTTTAACTTTGAACTTGTGAGCTGTATTTCCAACTGTATCTCTAAGAATATTCAGTGCTTTTGCTAATTTTTTTGGATCCTTTCCCTTGTTTGTGCAAGGCTAATTATCTCGTCTCTTAACTTTTTGGACCACTCTCTTGTTCTCTTGACTTGGCCAACAGGCAATCAAACATCACAGTCAATAAAGCTCTAGCCAGTCCAGGTATTTGATGTCTTATCTCAAGCACACCTGATGCAACTAAAGGCCCATTTAGACAATGATTATCGCTCAAAATTCGCTCAAAAGCCATCTTTTGAGCGATAATCGTTGGGTCTAACTGCACTGACATTGTGCAGTTTTCGTTAAGCCGCCGCTCATCGTTGTCTTACAGCGTGCTGGCAGCGCAAGGTGATCGCTCATCTTGAGTGATCATCTTGCGCTGTAAATGACACAACGATGATTACAAAAAAACAAAGATAATTTACATTGTAAGATAAAAATAATGGATTGTCAGTCACCAATACGCAGTTCTACATCTGGCTACATGGAGGTCCTTCCCATAGGATTTACAATATACTGCAATCGTGAGTAGACTGTATTACAATCTTAGGATATAACCTGTCGATGCTACTTCAGAGTATAATAATTATTTTCTCTTCCACTGATCGATTACTCCTGGGATGTGCGACTCCTCCTGCTATGCAAACAAGTTGTGTGGTCTGACTCACTGATTCAGAGAAGTTTGTAGGTGTCTTCTTGATGGGATCCCCAATTAGTTGTCTCCAAGAGGAACTTGGGATGGGAAAGTAGTTATGTCCAAACAGATTCTGGGGCTCATGTGTAATACGGTGGGAACTGTAAAACTTCATAAATACTTGGACCAAGAAGCTTGGGAAAATAATTCTACATTTTTGACTATTGTTTTTTAAAGTCAGTAGTGGAAATGGTCTCCTATGTGACACATTGTTCTTAGATTGTGGGACAATTTCACGCATATGTCACCATTTCTCAGGCACTTTTAGATTTCACACCCTTTGGGATGGGAAATTATCTCTAAAAGCCGGGCAGGAAAGTCATGACATGCCAAGGAACTGTCCTTGTATCTTTCTTTAGACGGTATCAATTTTAAGAAAAGACCATAAAGTCAATAAGAAATCAGCCTTCTCAGATATGTAACTAAAAAAAGTAATTAAGAACCCTTAAAAGAAAACCTCCTCAGTAACAGTATCAAGACGCGTACAGCTGTGCATGTAATAGATATCTTGTAATATTCTCGTGGGAGTGTTGTACAGCAGTCAGCAGGATGAACCTTTTAAATAGAATAAGTTCCAGCTGTAGGTCTTCATCCCAAAGCCGAGGCGTGTTCCTGGCATGTATAGCGTGTTCCCATTTAGACCTAACATTTCGTTACTTGGGAGAATGCAGAGGTTCATTATACGGACAGATGGACAGCCCACAGTCCGCCGCTTAGGGGGGGGGGGGGGGGGGGAGAAAAAAGGTGAACCGATTTCCACAATAAGATGAAAATGCCTAAAAGTCAAGAACAGCTGGTAAAAAATAGCTCTGCCCGAATGTGAACTGAGTTTCGCAAATGCCCTCAATGACTGCATAAGTTTGTCTACTTTGAAATTCTCCACCTGTCTATAATCCATATCAGAGGCAGCTAAAAATATTTGTAATATAATTGAAATTTCACTCTCTCTTAGGGTCATTTTACGAGATGACTGTCGGGCACTTAAAGGAGATGTCTCGAGGAAGCAGTGATTTTTTTTTTTTGCCCAGTCCCCCTAATTAAACATACATTACTAATTACCCCTGTAAATGACTTTCCTAGCTGGTTTGTACTTACCGTTCCAGCGTTTCAGCAACTTATAAAAGTTTCCCCAAGATGGCCGCCGGCTCTTTCCCCGTCGCTCGCTGCAGCCCGACGTGCGCGCTCCCGAGACGCTGCCAGCTGTGTCTCCATGGCAACCGGACGCCCCGCAGCCGCCGACCAGACGCCCCGCAGCCGCCGACCAGTCACCCACCGCCAGGCAGCAGGTAACCGGCGCTAGCCCCCGGCTCCCCAGCGCTACGCTCCCGGCTCCCCAGCGCTAGACCCTCAGCCCAGGTGAAGGCCACGGAGCCCAGCACTAGGTTCCGGAGCCCAGCGCTAGGTTCCGGAGCCCAGCGCTAGGTTCCGGAGCCCAGGTGAAGGCCCCGGAGCCCAGCGCTGGGCTCCGGGACCTTCACCTGTCAGTGAACATCACCCCGACCCATCACTTACCCCCCTGGCCCAGCGCTAGTTCCCCCGGCCTAGCGACAGCCCCCCCCCCGGCCTAGCGACAGCCCCCCCCGGCCTAGCGACAGCCCCCCCATCGCAGCGGCAGCCCCCCCCCCCCATCGCAGCGACAGCGACAATAGCCCCCCCCCCGGCGCAGCGGCAGCCCCCCCGGCCCATCACTTACCTGGACGGCAGGACAGCTGGACGGCAGGACAGCTGGACGGCAGGACAGCTGGGCGGCTTCTCCGGACAGCTGGGCGGCTCTGCACCTTCCTCTAACAGAGGATGGTACAGAATGGCCGCTCCAGCGCGCTCCCGAGCAGTGACAGCTCATCTGCGCATGCGCAGAAGAGCTGTAGCGGGGAGCACACTGAAGCGGCTCGTGCTGAAAGGAGAAGACCGGACTGCGCAAGCGCGTCTAAAAAAGCAAGCTGCCGGCGAATTTAGACGGAACCATGGAGACGAGGACGCTAGCAACGGAGCAGGTAAGTGGAATAACTTCTGTATGGCTCATATTTAATGCACGATGTATATTACAAAGTGCATTAATATGGCCATACGGAAGTGTATAACCCCACTTGGTTTCGCGAGACCACCCCTTTAAGCGTCCAACAGTCGTCCCATGTCTTGCAGTTTCCACTCTGACCAAGTCTAATACCAGCCTGACACTTTCTGTTCTATACAGCAATCTCTTGGGCCATAGACTGCACAGGACTCGTGGACTTTTATGAAAGAGTGTTGTAGTCATTCTTTGTGACCTGTATAGAGGTTACTGTGCACAAAGGAGAGAGGGTGAGCTGTGACCATCACATATTGTGAATGGTAAATCCTATGTTATCTTTACATAGGTCTGCCTGTGAGGATAGTGAAATGACTGCTGCAAAGTTTTCAGTTTTTCTATAGAAGGAGTCAAAATGGACATGCATTCCTTTTACCCCTCCCATATTTGTGCAACTTCACAACACCAGACTCAATTTTTACAGGACAACAAGCCACCCTTCGCAGGAAGGAGGACAACATGACCTGTGGATGGTTTCCTCATATCTTGGTTGCTAACAATAAGGTGTCTTTGGAGAATGGAAGCCAAAAGGGAAGAAGAACAAAACGAAACTCAGCTGGAAATTATGCCAACTTACAGGGATTCTATACATTTATGTATATATATATATATATATATATATATATATATATATATATATATATATATATATATTTATAATGTACAATTAAAACATGGCAATGGTTCCAGTGCCGATCTTTGAGAACTTGACCGAACGAAATATTAAGTAAGATTTATTTAGAAATATATAAATTTACTCTGCATATGAGATATGCAAATTATTCCTTATGAACTTATCTACAAATAGTGTATGACCAGAATATCTACCATTCAGGTCCCCATTGGCCACCATTTATCTTGCTCCTCACATAGAAGTGTTACATCCAAGCTGTGTGCAAAACAACTAGCACAGATTGGACATAATTGGTTACCCTAAAGGATGGGTATACAGACAATACGCCAATGAAGAGAACACAAAATATTTATTTTTTAAAAAGCCAAAAATGGGTCAATGAAAAATCTGTCCAAGCCTACTATTGCAATGAAACCCTACCTAAAAGCGGAGCACTCGACCTGATGAGGGCGACCCCACGTCAGGAACCTGCAGTTACCCTGACTCTCCCTAGTTGGAAAACAAGGTTTATTACAATAAATAACTATGTGCGAGATAAAGCTGTTATATAAGATGTAATACTAATGCAGAATAAACAGCAAGTCAAGAGATAAGAGTATTTGGGGTGTTACATCTTAACACCAGACTTATCTGACAGAGGAACAGGACAGGAGCCACCAACTAGGCCAAAAACACCTTCAGACTAGGAGTATAACTGGTGTCCTCCCTAAAGAGGAGCCGTAATGTATATAGACAAGCGCTGATTGGCTGGGACACATGACTTTTAGCTGGTGCTGTGACGTCACCCTTGTCCCAACCTAACATGGCCAGTAAGCCTTGATAATTGCCTATTAGGTCATATGTTTACAGTGGAATCATGTCAGAAAGCTACCAAAATTGACTATTTACAGTATGTCTATGATCAGCAAGGATAGGAAAGTGCATAGCCTTTACATTGTTTAAATGGCAATGCATAGACTTTCATGAGCCCAATAGAGACTGGTATAACAACAATATAAAACTGTTCTACTGGCAACATGAAAATGTTAGTTTATCCCTTTGATTGCCGCTAAAATTAACGCAACAAAAGATTAAAGAAGAAAAATTACTTGGCTGTATGTTTTCAATTTTAATGAAGGGAAAGCTGATGTAGGTGGTGTGCAACTTTATCCTTAGGAAACCCCAGTAACATCATGTATGGCTCGCAACTACCTTGTATTAATTTCATATGCTGCCTAACTACATCCAGATGGTCGCACCACCACACAGGATCCCAAAGTATAGGTAGAATTAATTGTTACACCAAACGGTCTGCAATGCATCACTAATGCAGCAGTGCTGAATTTACCACCACTCATTAAGGCACAGCGCTACTGTATGTTATCTGATATATACACTCATTGGAAATAAAGTCCCTCTCCGCTAGAAGGAGTTGTTGGAAGCAAATGAAACTTTCTCTGTGGGATTGTAACACTGATATAAGGGATTACAACATCAGAGCAAACTGAACATTTTTTGCAGAAAATTGAACGCTTGAAAGGAGGCTCTAGTACCCTGTTGTACCGCCTCTAGCTTGGATACAAGATGTGATATGGGCAGGCATGGAGGCTCTAGTACCCTGTTGTACCGCCTCTAGCTTGGATACAAGATGTGATATGGGCAGGCATGGAGGCTCTAGTACCCTGTTGTACTGCCTCTAGCTTGGATACAAGATGTGATGCCGGCAGGCATGGAGGTTCTAGTACCCTGTTGTACCGCCTCCAGCTGGGATACAAGATGTGATAGGGTGGGCATGGAGGCTCTAGTACCCTGTTGTACCGCCTCTAGCTTGGATACAAGATGTGATAAGGGCGGCATGGAGGCTCTAGTACCCTGTTGTACCGTCTCTAGCTTGGATACAAGATGTGATATGGGCGGGCATGGAGGCTCTAGTACCCTGTTGTATCATTCCTAGCTTGGATACTAGATGTGATATGGGCGGCATGGAGGTATGCAGGTTCTACATGGTATCTTGCAGCATATCGCTCCACATTTGTTGCAACTGAGCCTCTAGATCGTGCAAATGCATTGGAAGCCCAGGCATGAGAGGCAACACATGTGGCTGCAAGATGTCTTTAACATATCACTGAGCTGTCATTGTCCTTCGTACCACTACTAGAGGTGACCGACTGTCGTATACAATGCCCTCCCAGACCATCACACCAGCAGTGGGGGCAGTGTGTCGCTTCACAGCAAAGGCAGGATTGAGGCACTCACTTCTATCAGCTTGGATACAAGATGTGATACAGGTGGCATGGGGGCTCTAGTACCCTGTTGTACCACCTCTAACTTGGATACAAGATGTAATACGGGCAGGCATGGAGGCTCTAGTACCCTGTTGTACCGCCTCTAACTTGGATACAAGATGTGATATGGGCGGCATGGAGGCTCTAGTACCTTGTTGTATTGCCTCTAGCTTGTATACAAGATGTGATATGGGCGGCATCGAGGCTCTAGTACCCTGTTGTACCACCTCTAACTTGGATACAAGATGTGATATGGGCGGCATGGAGGCTCTAGTACCCTGTTATACCGCCTCTAGCTTAGATACAAGATGTGATACAGGCAGGCATGGAGGCTGTAGTACCCTGTTGTACCGCCTCTAGCTTGGATACAAGATGTGATATAGGAGGGCATGGAGGCTCTAGTACCCTATTGTACTGCCTCTAGCTTAGATACAAGATGTGATACAGGCAGGCATGGAGGCTCTAGTACCCTGTTGTACTGCCTCTAGCTTGTATACAAGATGTGATATGGGCGGCATGGAGGCTCTAGTACCCTGTTGTACTTCCTCTAACTTGGATACAAGATGTGATACAGACAGGTATGGAGGCTCTAGTACTCTGTTGTACTGCCTCTAGCTTGGATACAAAATGTGATACTGGCAGTCATGGAGGGTCTAGTACCCTGTTGTACTGCCTCTAGCTCCGGTACAAGATATGATACAGGTGGCCATGGAGGTATGCAGGGTCTATATTTCCATATGGTATCTTGCAGCATATTGCTCCACATTTGTTGCAACTAAGTCTCCAGACACAAACATGGCCGTCATCCATGTCCAAACGAAACCTGGATTTGTTGCTAAAGACAACCCAGTTTTCCACTCCATAGCAGTCTAATGTCATCATTCATGACTCCACTGTAAACGGAGGCGATGGTGGGTGAATGTCAAAGCAGTACACGTAATGGGCGCCATGAGACCAAATCTTCTTCAGCCAAGTGCTTGAAAATGGTTCTGACAGACACAGAGGTCTATAACGATGGTGCCACATGTCTCTGGATAGTGAACAATGAAACAGTTGCATCTTTTCGTGCTTGTCGGACAATCAGATGATCCTCTCTACTGGTGGTCTGTCAAGGGCGTCCGGAGCCCGGTAATCTTGTGTGCACTCTCTCACGCATCCACCCAACACCTCCAAACAGTCTGGTCAGAACGGCCTAGGTGGCGGCAATTCGTCAATACGACCATCCAGTTTTTTTATAGTCCAATAATGCGCCCCTCTCAGGTTCTGTTCACTGGGTGAAATCTCTTCTCTGCATCGTAGAGGCGTCTAGTGGTCAACAAGCTCTACACAAGTGGAAGAAGAGGTCACTACACACAAGGAGCCTTTTATATCCCAAGGGGGGTGAAAACCACTTGTAGGGCCTCAGGTGACAAGACCGTTCATCTAATCCCACCACAACTCTAATCATTTATCTGCCTGAGATGGAACTGCATGCCGAGTTTTGCAGCAAAACAACAACTCTGTGTATAGGGCAGCAGATAAAGTTATTACAGCTAAGGGTATATTCACATGCAGCAGTTTTGTTGCAGAATCTGAAAATCCATTCCATACCTGTGAATGGGGTTATTTCCCCAGAACGTGGATGGACTTCTGCAAATTCCGTTCATATGGATGGAATAGTCGAAGGCATTTCAGCGATAAATCTTCCCCATGTAAACATACCATAAAGGGCATTTCTACATTTATGTATATTTGATCCATGTTCCATTATCAAATCCAGGTTTTGCTAAATAAAAAGTATACAAAGCGTATCTATGCATATATCTTCAGCAAAATAGGTGCAGAATTACACCAGAAACGGCTTATGTTATGAAAAAAATAATCCAGCTGCAAGCGATTGTTCCTAAGCATAGCAGTTTCTATTTACTTTGGCTGTGTTTGCAGCATTAGCTCCCTTTCATAGTCTCATTAAATCCGGAAACCATGTCCAAATGGCATGAACCTGCAGTGGAAGGGTACAGAAACTTTCCTAGACCATCACGGTCCCCTCCCCGATGCTTGACAGGTGCGGTGATTCGATCATGTCTGTTTCAACACGGACGGCTCAAGTGGTGCACTAAAGATTTCACATGGAGGAGGGAAGCCTTTGAAGTTCTATCCATCAAGTAAGGCTTAAACTGTGCCAAGGAAATATAAATATTAGTAAAGAAAGGACCGGCGGGCGAGCCTTCGGGGTGACATGCTCCCTTTTAAAAGCTTTTGTGTTAAATCGGCTTAATTGCAAGACCACGAAATTGAGTAATTCTTACATTTTGGGTCAAAAATAAATGTATTGCACGATAACTACAGGAATATATCTTTTAAAAGAGAATAACAGAATCCTAGAAAGGCCCTGAGTGGGAGGGAACACTGAGCTGGCCTTAGATGGCACCCTGTGCAGGATGTTTTGGGTGGGTGCCCCCCCCCCCCCCCGATCATAACAGAAAAGCAATTTTAGATTGTACTGATATGCAGTCTTCCCGTATTCTGCTTGTGCAGAAAACAGCAAGATAGCTGCACATACACACACACACACACACAAACAAGAATAGCTCAAAGCATAAATACGGTGCCGGAATCAATCTCCATACATAAATACAGTGCTGGAACCAAGCTCCATACACAAATACAGTACCAGAAGCAAGCTCTATACATAAATACAGCACCAAAACCAACTCATAACATAAATACAGCACAAACCAACATAAGTGCATAAATACAATACCAGAACCAAGCTCATAACACACATAAGCAGATCCAAGCAACTGTGTTGCGGGGGGAGACGATACGCTGACAGTGGTTACTTGCATCATAGGAGCGGAGGAGATAGATTTGGGAGGTGGAGGATCCATTTAGCTCCACAAGATGCTTGTGTGCAGAGGAAAAGCATCATCTGGCCAGGCAGACCCCTACCCCACCCCTGTGAGATCGCCAGCCATGCACTGTATAACGTTCATATGCCCTAATCGGGCATTTGGACCAAAGCAGTTTTCGAGACTCAACTGGTTTGAAAAGTAGTTTATTACCCAGTTCAACCTAAGGGTCTGTGTATATGGCACAGCACGCATCACTATATGGCAGCATATGGGGTGTGCCATAATATGGTGCCTACATGGGTAGCTGAATTTTCTGATATATTTGTATGTTGAATTATGCCATTTTTAAGGAGATCAGAGCAGAGTAACTTGGAGGTACAGCATGGTCTTATGGCAAGCTCTGGGTGTCACACTATAGGTGCATCCAATTCGGACCCATCATATGGCCATGTACATAGGTCCGGAATCCCAATACAGAAAACAGAATTGGACAGCCCAGTTTACTAACCTTCATTTTCCTCCTTGCTAGAGCACGTCTATGCACCTCTCCCATTCTCTTGATGTTGGCAGCATCACCCACCACTACTGCTCTTCATGAAGCCTTGAGTTTCTTCTGCTACTCATAACCTGGCTGAGGTGTCTTCCTCACAGAACTAAAGAGCCAACTAAAATACTGCATATTCCACATCAATGAATGCATCAATTAGTGACACCCTGAGCAATTCATACACTTTAGAAAGTAGAACCGGATATAGAAATCCACACCCTCATTAGGGCGTTAGCATGGTATAGAAATAGAAGGTAACTTTTAACAGTTGGTATAGTAAATAATTCCTGTATGTAAATACCAATTTGCATTCAACATTGTAAATGACTGAATCTATGCTAATTATCACCTCCAGAACTATCCAACATAGGGAACAACCTACACACACAATCGTTGAATTGCAAAACAAAGACGGGTTTCAAAAATTAGGAGAACTGAACTGTATGATGGGACAGAATAAACCTATAAATCTAAACCCACATGTCAATGTATATAGTATGGTGGCACGGTTGTTAGAACTCCGCCCTGCACTCATGTCTATGATCAGCTCAGGGAGGAAACAAAGTTACAGCCCGGACAATGCTGGATACTGGAAAGGTCAGTACATTAACACCTTCACTGCCCTAGACCACCAGGTATTCTTACATTAACCCCCATCACTGCCCTATACCATCAGGTCTCCTTACTTTAAAAGGGTTGTGCCAAGTTCTAAAGTTATCCCCTATTCACAGTATAGGGGTAACTTTATGAGTAGAGATGAGCAAGTATACTCGCTAAGGCACGTTACTCAAGTGAGTAGTGCCTTAGCCGAGTATCCCCCCGCTCGTCTCTAAAGATTCGGGGGGCGGCGCGGGTAACTCCCCGCTCTCCCCCACCGCCCCCCGAATCTTTAGAGATGAGCGGGGAGTTACTCGGCTAAGGCACTACTCGCTCGAGTAATGTGCCTTAGCGAGTATACTCGCTCATCTCTATTTATGATCAATGGGAGTGCAATTGCTAGGACCGCTATCAATCCTGAAAACTGGGGACCCGACTGTCTTTGCATGAATGAAACGGTGGTCATACATGGGTGCCACAACTGCATTCATTTCAATGATACAGTGATGGCGATTGTTGTACTAGGCAATTTCCTTAACTCTCATTGAAATGAACAGAGCTATGGTGTACATATGTGACCACTGCTTCGTTCATGCGGGGACCTTCAGGACCCCTCATTCTCAGGCGTCCCAATGATTGGACTCTTACTAATCATACTGTTATCCCCTAGCTTGTAGATATGTAGATAGGGGATAATTTTATAACTTGTTACAACCCCTTTAACCTCCTTCACTGACCTAGCCCACCGGGTTTATGAATATTAACACCTTCACTGCCTAAGACCACCAGGGAATCTAACATTAATGCTTTCCAAGCTCTGGATCACCAGGATTCCTTACTTTGACTGATGCCATGTAGCCCTGTATATCTGATTGCTTGAGGGATCTTAGTTAGCAGAAGGAAGTTGCTTGAGCAGAGGAGGGTGCGCAAGCAGCACTTTTGCACCGGGGCCCATGAGCCTTTAACTATTCCCCTGTAACAAAGTTTATAGTTTTTGCTATTTTTCTTTAAATATTTGTTTTACGATTCATAGCTGTTGCCATCATCTTGCCTTATCTATATGTGGTTGGCACCATGCTCCGACTTCTAGCCAGTCTCTCATTGTGACCCAAAGGCATGAACAAGCCCACAATCCCATAGGTCCAGTACATGTCCTAATATTCTTTACTCCTCCAATCCCCAAGCACCACTGGGTATATCACACATCTTCTCTCTTAGGAGGCTGCTTAGTTTCAGGTCTTCTGGATCAGGTAGAGGTGCTGTTCGTTTGCTCAGACATCCTGGTTGCGATTCTGGCTATACCGGACTCCTCTGCTTTCTTCACTCATCACCTCAGTTGTTATATTGACCATTCTTCCTTATGCTTCCTGCCCTGACCTCTGGCCTTTTTATATCATGCTGAACCTGCTCTGTATCCCCTGACCTTTGGACCGTTCCTCGTAGTGAAGTTTCGATGCCTGCCTCAATCCGGATCTCCTAAAGCATTGTTTCTCAAATCCAGTCCTCAGGGACCCCCAACAGGTCACGTTTTCAGGATTTGATCTAATCATCGTCAGTGCCTCAGACATGGCCACAGGTCTTCTTACTATAGAATATCCTGAAATATGACCTGTTGGGGGTCCCTGTGGACTGGAGTTGAGAAACACTGTACTAGACTATGTCCCTGTTCATACGATGTAGCGCCAGCTACCACAATACTAGGATCCTACCAGTGTTTGGTCCAGCAGATTCAGATTCACCAACTCTGACAAAATTCTTCTGCTCATTAATTCTAAACCCCACCTTAGTGGCCATACTGTCTGTGTGGGCTAGCATATTTTTAAAGGGCATGTGTAACCTACTTTTATTAGTATTTGGCCCCCATGTGCACTATACTTACACTGCAGCCCTGCTGTGGTTCCGGTGATTGCAGTGACAAATGTCGTCACAGGAAAATCAGGGGACTGCTACAGTCTGTGAGAAGCTGCAGTGTCAACACTCATTCTCCTGGCATAGACAATCACACCCGAGCGCCATGATGCCAAGAGTTCAGGAATGTGATACTGCAGCGGTCACCTGATTTCCTGTGACATCATCTGTTACAACAATCACCGGGACCACAGCAGGACTGCAGCATAAGTGTAGTTCACTTTATTTGAATACAGGCAGTCCTATTGAATTAGGGCTGTCCAGTAACCAGACAACCCTTTTAATTAAAATCTAGAGAGCTGAAACCTGGTCTACGACCTTCCGAAGTGCCCAATTTATCAATGTGGCCAACTTGGTGCAGATAGGTCTAGTCATTTTGCAGTTTGTATTTATATTTTTTGCAAACATGTCGAGAACAGTAGATCCAAGAGAACTGGAACCCAGTTTAAAACCTTTCAAAAAGTACCCAATTTACCCGTGTGGCAAATTTGGTGTAGATTGGTCCAGTCGTTTGGGCATGCATAAAAAAAACAGCAAACAGAAATTAATTTTTCCATTTAGAAAGACTTGTGTTTAATTTGTATTTTCCATCTGGAATCCCGTTTATTAGATGCTTTAGATGCAAAACATCTTGGATAAAAAGGGAAGGGCTGAACTTGTTTGAATTTGTCACAGGCTAATTAATAAACTGCAATGTTGTGCAAATAATCTGGGAGGGTGAGGCCTGGCAGCGCACATCCAATTTTAGAAGCTGGAAACGTGTGTTGTTGTTTTTACTTTGACGGATAAAATTAGTCCTTTCACATTCAGAAGGAGAGTCAAATTTAAGATATGCTTATTAGAGTACCACTTATTCCTCACTTCCAGATATCCGGGCCAAGATTCCAGGATTATTTCCAGGAACACCGAACTGCTCAAAGTGTCATCATAAATAATCACATCTAGTTTTATCTATAGAAGCCTCAACAGTGTAGGTTTCCCATCATGGCAGAAAGTACAGAAACCAACAAATATTTATATATGTAATTATAATGTCCTCTTTTGGTTCCTCTTTTTAAAAGCAGGAGCAATTTAGGCAATAGAGCAAGGAATCATCAGTCTGGAGGTGCTACTGTGTTTCCCCCAAAATAAGACCCTGTCTTATATTAATTTCTGTAACAAAATAGGCACTAGATATTATTTTCAGGGGTGTCCTATACTTACCTAGCGGGCGTCATCCGGGTCCCTCCTGCTCCTCCTGCAGTTCCAGGCAGGCTTGCTTGCAGTTCTCAGCGCCAACAGAACCTTGCTTGTTGGTAACAGGGTTTGTAAACTCCGCCTCCAACAAGTGATTGCACCAATTGGTTCTTGAGTGCCGCGGCTCAACCAATCACTGCCGCGCTCAATGAGCCAATCACAGCCATTCATTGAATGGTTGTGATTGGTTCATCGAGTGCCACAGTGATTGGTTCTCTAGTGCCACGGCTCAGTCAATCAGAGCAACTGAAAATCAGGGCAGGGCTTATTTTAGGGGTAGGTCCTCCTTTCGGGGAAACACTGTATATATGGAGCTGTAATTTCTGAATTGCACTGAAGGTTGTCAACATAATGAATACATTTACACTGAATAGCCACTTTACTAACACCAGCTCTTTCACAATTGGAGCTTTCCTGAAATTAGACCCCCGACCCCGGAGTGCAACATAAAATCAAGTGAACAAGTTTTCTGTGGAACAGTTTCAGTGACAATCCACATTAGAATGGGAGAATCAATCGATCTGAGCTACTTCCAACAAGGCCTGGTCATCGATGTAGACTAGCATTTGCTGAAATCTTGGCCCCTAGATAATCTTGTGGGTTTTCCTGTGCAGCAATGTGGAAAGTATATCGAGAATGATGTGATGGAGGAAAAACATCCAGTGAAAGGGGTTCCTGTGGATGCAAAAGACTCAATGAAAGGATTCAGAAAAGAATGTCAAGAGTCCTTCTGATGAACAGGCGGTGCACCGTCAAGAAATTATATCCAAATACAGTACAATTAACTAACGTGTCTAAATGCACAGCTCATCGTTCCTTAGTACGGATGGCCTATATCAGCAGACGACCAGTTCCAGTGCCATTACTGTTTAATAGAAACAGAAAGACAAGACTCCAGTGGGAAAAAGTACAAAAACTGGATCACTGAGCAGTGGAAAACCATCTCCTGATGAGATAAATCCAGATTTCTGTTGCGCAGTGGTGATGGTAGGGTCATAATTTGGTACAGGCAGCATGAATCGATGAACCCTTCCTATCAGCTGTTCAGAGCACGTCAGCACCGCCATCTAATTTGCAGTAATGCAACATTTTTATAAATGATCTGGAGGAGGGAATTGATGGGAAACGGATCAAATTTGCCAATGACACAAAGCTAGGAGGGATAGCTAATACTAGGGAAGAGAGGGAGAGTATTCAAAAAGATCTAGAAAAGCTTGAACAGTGGGCGGCAACTAACAGAATGGTATTTAACAAGGAGAAATGCAAAGTCCTACATCTGGGCAAGAAAAATGATAAAAGCACATACTGAATAGGAGGAATTGAGCTAAGCAGCACATGTGAAAAAGACTTGGGCATACTAATAAATCATAGACTGAACATGAGCCAACAATGTGATGCAGTAGCCAAAAAGGCAAACACAATTCTGGGACGTATTAAGAGAAGCATAGAGTCTAGATCACGTGAGGTCATTATCCCCCTATACTCATCCTTGGTCAGACCTCATCTGGAATACTGTGTCCAGTTCTGGGCACCTCACTTTAAAAAAGACAGAGACACACTGAAGCGAATTCAGAGAAGAGTTACCAAGATGGTGAGCGGTCTGCAAATCATGTCCTATGAAGAACGGTTAAAGAATCTGGGAATGTTTAGCTTGCAAAAAAGAAGGCTGAGAGGAGACTTAATAGCAGTCTACTAATATCTGAAGGGCTGTCACAGTGCAGAGGGATCAGCCCTATTCTCATTTGCACAAGGAAGGACTAGAAGCAATGGGATGAAACTGAAAGGGAGGAGACACAGATTAGATATTAGAAAAAACTTTCTGACAGTGAGGGTGATCAATGAGTAGAACAGGTTACCACAGGAGGTGGTGAGGGTTGTCAGGGGCTCTAACCCTGGTGCTTGAAGTGCTAGCCATTGTTTTTGATCAGGAGTCCCTGGATACTTCGTTGCCTTGGGACAGGGGGCAACGGGAAGCGCAGTAATGAGGCCCATTTCACAAGTGTATTGGTACTATGCCCTTCACTGTTGAATGCTGTTGCTGTCTGCCTCAACTAGGAGGTGTATCCGCCTTTAGCAAGGAAGGAACTGCTGCTGCCCCACCTTCACCAGAGCCTCGTAAGCTAGCCGTAGTCGAGGTTCCTGACAGGCCTGCACAGTTACCATAGTGGCCACCGTACTTCGCCCTGTCAGGCAGTCCCCTACCTGACTGTTGCCCGTCTCCCATGACGAGGTGGCGAGTTCTCCTTCAATGGAAGCGTTGAAACAAAGGTTGGACAAATATCTGTCTGGGATGATTTAGTGATCCTGCACTGAGCAGGGGGTTGGACCCGATGACCCTGGAGGTCCCTTCCAACTCTACCATTCTATGATTCTATGAAACTCTCCTGTCCACAAGAGCTAATATTACTGCAGAATGATTTCAGTCGAATCCTAGTCGAATCTATGCCATGATGAATTGCTGCTGTTCAAAGAAGGTCAAACGCGCTACTAGATGGGCATCTCTAATAAACTGCCCATTCAGGGTATTATACATGGAACTCTAAATTTATTCTTAATAAATTATACTAGAGGATATATATTGAGAGTTTGCCGCAGCTGAGGTATGTATTACAGCGCCAATCACAACATGCACACCAAACCGTGCCATAGTGTACTTTCCATACAGTGCCCACTCGCAGTGTGACCAACCACAATCCACCCAATCAATCATAGAATTCGTGAAAGCAAGGATCAACATTCTCCAAGTCCGGCCACTATAGCCATAGTGTGCATCCGTAAAGTTCTAGGCAAGCTGTCTGCGCCCCTCCATACAGTGCACCCATCCATAAAATGCCAGGCACTGAACGCCCCTCCATACAGTGCCACTGTGGAAAGGAACAAAAGCTACAAACTAAGCAAAGTCAGACAAGCTCATTACAAATTCTTTCATCGCCTTTCACAGACTCATTTATAGAAACAACCTCACATGGTATAAGAATAGGAATAATAACACCCTGCTTTTCAATCAGCCCATGTATAAACTGCAAATGAGTTCTGCAGGAAAAAAAAAAAGTTGGGAGGTAGGTGGGTAACCGGAAAGAGCTAAATGTGTTTGACAGTGTGGATCATTGCTTGGCACAGACCACACATCCTTTGTATCTCCTATTTCAGCTGGTTATGTGACGAGTCTCCTTACTCAAACACAATAAGGTCTTTTCCCTTTAAGACTCCTGGGCTTTCCTCATAAAATGCATATTTAAAGCTTCAGCTTTCCGGCCCAGCCAGACTCGCCACAGTTACAGAATTATCTCTTGTGACGTTCATACGGGAGTAGGGTGTGTGCCGCTGTGTACACGTCTGGTGCCAAATCCACAGGAAAGTGATGTATGACAAGACAGTGTAAAACATAATAGATTTATAAGTCTAAGGGAGTGTGAAGTCTAAAACAATTACTGTATTTTCACAGCGCACCTCCACAAGATACTTCTAGGCTGGGTTACATTTACTGTATGCTCCGAAAATGTATTTAATGAGCAGATGCTATGGAAAAAGTGCGGTCATAGAAACCACGTTAACGGTTCTCATGAGAGTCCATTAGCAATAGACTATACACCCATAGGGCACATTACACACATCTCTATCCAACAAGACAACTCTCTTATTTACAAACCTATAGACGTGCACTATTTAATATATATCATCTTCGTATCTAATAAAAAAACATCTTTGGGAAAAATTATTTTTTAAAAAAAGCCTTCTGTTACAAACCCAATTCCCAAAAAGTTGGGACATTGTTGTGTAAAATGTAAATAAATGAAAATTAAAAAGAAGAATGCCATGATTTTGAAGTCTCGCATAACCATATTTTACTCTCAATAGAACACATATCAGAGGGTGGAAGGGAGACATTTTTGCATTTCATTAAAAAAAAAAAAAACTCATTTATGGCAGCAACACATGTCAAAGTTGGGACAGGGGTAATACTGAAAAACAAATTTCTACCAAGTCACATGCCTGTGTATAAAAAGAGCATGGTAGAGAGGCAGAGTCTCTCAGAAGCAAAGATGGTCTGAGGTTCACCGATCTGTCAAAAACTCCATCTAAAAATTGTGGAACAATTTCAGAAAAATATTCCTTAAATATAGAATTGTGAAGAGTATCCCACCATTAGAGATGAGCGAATCTACTCGGTTCGGATGTTTTTGAACTTGAGCACCGCTTTTTCCGAGTAACTCACTACTCGGACGAAAAGATTCGGGGGGTTGCATAGGGGAGTGGGGGGGGGGGGGGAGAGCTCGCCCCTGTTCCCAAATACTACCTCCCGCTCCACCACGCCGCCCCCTGGCGCCCCACGAATCTTTTCGTCCGAGTAGTGAGCTACTTGGAAAAAGCGGTGCTCGAGTGCAAAAACACCCGAACGAGTAGGTTCGCTCATCTCTACTCACCATCTACAGCACATATCAAAAGATTTAGAGAACCTGCAGACCTTCATTTGCACAAGGTCGACGGTTTTGTGGTATTGGAAATGCACAACCTATTAACAAGTTTGGTGATTTGGGAATAAAGTAGCCAGGCTTTCAAAATCCTGTGCAAGCCCTTCAAGGATCCCATACATAAAGGCATCACATGACAATCAAACAGCCAAAACAGACCTTGATATACAAGACAGCTCCAGGCTTGCGAGATAGTTAGCTTCACATTTGCTAAGCACGGGTCTCTGTAACAGGTATGGTCAGTCACTGTGATTGCCCTGAATGCATAAAGAGGCTATCCCTAGCCCAAATTAGCCCAATGCTACCTCTCAACTGGAGGCTTTCATACTCAAGCATCTCCAGATCAGAAATTGAATGGTAGCTAGAGATGAGCGAGTATACTCGCTAAGGCACATTACTCGAGCGAGTAGTGCCTTAGCCGAGTATCTCCCTGCTCTCGTCTCTAAAGATTCGGGGGCCGGCGGGGGGCGGCGAGGGAGAGCGGGGAGGAACAGAGAGGAGAGGGGGGCCCCCGAATCTTTAGAGACGAGCGGGGAGATACTCGGCTAAGGCACTACTCGCTCGAGTAATGTGCCTTAGTGAGTATACTCGCTGATCTCTAATGGTAGGGCTTCATGGGCACCCTTTCCTTGCTGCATGTACTCCTGTGGTCAATTTGCTCAAGGTTTACTATCAAAATTTTGTAGCGCAACTCCGTTTGTCCATATGACGACACATGATAAACGCCTGTGACCAACACGGTCAATAGCATCTGCCTCTGGAAGTGCATTATCACGACAGAATTTAAAGGGGTTGTCCCGCGCCGAAACGGTTTTTTTTTTTTTTTTTAACCCCCCCCCCCGTTCGGCGCGAGACAACCCCGATGCAGGGGTTAAAAAAACCACCCGCACAGCGCTTACCTGAATCCCGGCGGTCCGGCGTCTTCATACTCACCTGCTGAAGATGGCCGCCGGGATCCTCTGTCTTCATGGACCGCAGGGCTTCTGTGCGGTCCATTGCCGATTCCAGCCTCCTGATTGGCTGGAATCGGCACGTGACGGGGCGGAGCTACACGGAGCCCCATTCAGAAAAGAAGAAGACCCGGACTGCGCAAGCGCGGCTAATTTGGCCATCGGAGGGCGAAAATTAGTCGGCACCATGGAGACGAGGACGCCAGCAACGGAGCAGGTAAGTATAAAACTTTTTATAACTTCTGTATGGCTCATAATTAATGCACAATGTACATTACAAAGTGCATTATTATGGCCATGCAGAAGTGTATAGACCCACTTGCTGCCGCGGGACAACCCCTTTAACACATGCATAGACAACCATGTATAGACAATGACATTATATGGATGCTCTACAGTATACCAGAAGTCGTGCTGTTAACATTTGACCATGGAGGATGGAGCAATGCACACATTACATTGGTACTTTCTGTTAACGCCCTACCGCTGCGGCACAGAGTGTGGAAATTATACATACGGTATATTTTTAAAGATATATGGACAGATGTATACCTACTTACCCATTATGTGCCCACTACTCTAGTGCAGCAGCTCTAAATGAAGCCCCTGCAGCAGTCCTCATTTATGTGCCAATTATTGGTGTCAGTAGTGATGCTGCCACATATGACATGTGACTAATAATAAACAGCACCTGACCATTGCAGGAACTTTCAGGATTGGAGTGGCAGGTTATTTGATGAGTAAATACTGAACAGTTTATTAAATTCCATTCCCACTTTGCCAGTCCCGAAAACCACTTTAAGTGAGACTGAACGGTATTGTAATGCCAACTGTGACATGACGGTATCTGATTTTACACAATGCCAAATGGGTTCTTAATTGGGTATTCCCATCTTAAGTTTTAATCTTAGTTAACTGTTCCTGAGATGGGAATTCCAATCTCTATGCTAGAGTTTCCCAAAGTGTGCTCTGCAGATCTCTTGGGGCTCCGGAAGTGATTTTCAAGGGTTCAGACGGAGGGTCTAGGTCCCTGTTCTACTCACAACTGTAGTAGGGTCCAGATAGCATGTACTGAGGAAATGAACATCTAGAACCTGCGGTCAGCATAGCAACGCGGATCACGTGAGCTGGCTCTGGTCATACGATCTGCGTTGCTATGTTGACCGCAGGTCCGGGACATTCATTTTATCAGTACAGGCTGTCCGGACACTGCTACAGGGGTGAGTAGAGAAGACCAATGATGGATTATAGTATGCGTAATTGGGGCTGCCACCCCGGGTTCAAGGCTCTAGGGGAACACACGTCCATCCCATTCGCCCCTATTGAAATCCCCACTGTTAAACCTCCAGCTTCAAGTAGAGGAAGGGGTTAGGCAACTAAACACTAAACATTTCTTGGTGCTCCATGAGAAACGTATGCTTCAAAAAGGGCTCCATGGCTAAAAAAGTTAGGGAACCACTGCTCCATACTCTGGACAGCGATGGGTTATGAAAAGACCGCTCGAGCTGTTCTGTGCTGTTCCTGTTACTCCCAAGTAGATCGATGCACAGCAGCTGGAGAGCAACAGGTTGTAGACCACATCATGGGTGGGCAGTTCATGCAACAATCTAATCTAATCTATTTCAAAAGGGAAAAAAAGGGCAAATCTTCCATCATTCAGTCCCTACGTCATTCAGTCCCTACGGTGTCAAAGTTTCCTGCTTTTACTCTCATGTGCACCATAGACCTCCAACAGGAAGAGGCCTGAATAATCAGAGTAATACATTGCACAGGACACAGTTATGACTTGTGAGGTGGATAATTACTTGGCAAGAAGCAGAGACTCACTTTTCGTACTACATGCACTCATTTCCTTTCTTGTAATAAAAGTAATTGCTGCCTTCTAAATGACAAATAATGGGTTGTGACATTTAAATATCTAGTATTCTCAAAGGAGGTTTCCTGTTTAAATCTTGGTTTACTTTTGTGGACTTGACTTTACTATGACATTATATTGGGTGGAGATGAGGGGGGTGTTAATGCATGGTCATCACTTAAAATGAATGTATATGGGTTCATATAGTCAATTGGTCTGAGCTGCCTCCCCATATCCACATAGATCTTCCAATTTTGTTTGTTGACCCATTATGAACAGTTGGTGGGCAAAGACTACTTTCGGTAGAGATCGCATCCATTAAAGAGCATTTTTTCATTATTAAGAAATACTAATGAAGTTGCTCCAAAACCAGAGTTGTCAACAAACTTCTTCTGAATAGGAAATCTGTCAAGTTACATAGCGATATATTAGCAAAGGAATCAAAATTAACCCTTTCCAATCCAAATTTGTATCCTGGTTTTCCTAGGGGGCTTACTCTTTTTCTGCCGTTATACAATGGCGCTATCTGCTGACTAAAGCCAGTACTGCATGAGGTGACATGTTGGATAGGCTCTGACAGCAGAGAGGCTGGCAATATACAGTAAGAAAACCCCGACAGACGTCTTCCAACATCAGAGCTGTACACCCTTAAATCATAATGTCTTCAGGGGTCAGACAGTGGATTGGAAAGGGTTAATATGTAGGGCCTCCTTTGGTCCTAGTGACATCATGTAATCTCTGTGGCATACTTCCTACTAATGCTTGATACACTTCAGCTGGTGCTTCCCTCCATTTATCCTGCAGAAGCCTGGTGAGTTCTCTCAAAGAAATGCACTGGCCCATCTACAATGGTGCAAGGAGCATCGTCACTGGACAGTTGAGCAATGGAAGAATGTTCTTTGGAGTGATAAATCACGCTACTCCGTCCTCAAATGAGATGGTCTTTGCTGGGTGTGGTGGAGCCGGGGGAACGCCTTTTGCCTGGGTGTGTTGTGACAAGAGTTAAGTATGGCAGATGAGCCATAATGATCTGGAGAGGTTTTACATGGCATGGTCTCGGTCCGTTGGTTGTAGAGGCAAGAACCATAAACACGGAGTGTACATTGACATTCAAGAAAATAATATGTTGCTGACAATGTGGTAATACTCTAGAAACGGTCAGCCATACTTCCAACAAGACAATGCGCCTTGTCACAAATTCAACACTGTTTTACGTTGGTTCGAGGATATGGATGTTCCATGATTGGACCGGCCTGCAGAGTCCTGACCTGAACCCAACTGAACATCTTTGGGATGAACTGAAATGTTGGGTCAGGAAAGAAGAACAGCGTCCATCTTCATTGAGAGAACAGGATGTTTACAGGATGAATGGATATAGCCGAAGAGCAGTAGACATTAGTAATACCACGGAGAGTACTTGTGGTAGGATAGTGTATAACTTGGTGCATTTGCCATTCAGATACATTGTCCAATGTGTTTCCAAAGTAAGATGCATACTACACTAAAACCACATGCTCGCGGACGTCAACACCAAGTAAAGACGTGAAAACCAATTACTTATATATTATATAAGCTATGACAAGTGATGATTTGGCTGTGGTTCACGCAACCCATGAAAAGAAACGGCGTTGCCTTCATTCAAATTTGTAGCATCCAAAATACTTAAAATGCAATTAAAAACAAAAACAAGTGTCTGGTATAGCACCCGCTACAAGAAAATAGTGCCATGAAAGTCATTTTACAAGACTCGAAAAAGATGGCTACTTGCTTCTAAAAAGAGCACCGCTTCTGTCCTTAGGTTGAGTGTGGAATTGCTGCAAGGTCCTATTCAGCTCAATGGACCTAAGCTGCAATACCAGACATAACCCATGGAGAGGTGTGGTGCAGTTTTTGCAAGAAAGCAGCCATATTTAATATTTTTGAAAACCTCTTTAGGGTCCTCTTCAGATGAGCGTATGCATATTTGCGTGCGCCTAAGCGCTGCACACTTGTGAAATGAACAATGGTTTTTGTGCATGCATTGGCGTATTTTACTGTACTTTTTACGCCCATAAGGCATTTTCATTTGCAGGCGGAAAACAAAGACGCACCAATTGAAATGACTAATTAGTCTAATAGGTTTGATTGACTTCTATGGTGACTTTGTGTGTGCAAATACGCAGGAAAATAGAGCACGCTGCGTTTTTTGTGGCGCAACCAAAAGACACAGAATAAATACGCGCATGTGAACAAACCCATTGTAATCAACGTGTTCACTGCGTATTGCGTGAGCAAATTTTACATAGGCAACACCCCCCATAGATGAACGATTCCCTGTTTACACTGGCCGATAGTCGCTTGGCTTTTAGGGGAGCTAAAAACAAAGCAATTCCAACAAGTTTGTAATTCATTATCCCTGTTGGGTCCCATGTTTACACAGGATGACAGCCACCCATAATTGCTCTTTTGAGTACCCTTAACTCCTATCTGCCTATTGAAAATATATTCACATGTGTATGGATGACTCCGGAGGCCAAATGCACACCGGTGTGTTTGAACTACGGGATCCGGAGAGGGCACAGGGTCCGATTTCGTTGCGAGATCTCGCAGTCGGAATCCGACCCGGGCATGTGCATTACAAGCTAACTAGAGGCTGCACCCACTAAGTAGCCTGACGTCTCCACCCAGCTCCTAAATTGGCCATATACATTAAATAAAAGTAGTCAAAACTTGCCAATTTTAGCAGAAAGGCCAACTGTATAATGTGAGCATCATATATAATGATCGGACAAGCTGGATTTAACCCTAAGGCCGGCTTCACACGGCCGTGACGGGCTTGGCCGGAGAATTCCGCGGCGGAGCCCGTCACGGCGCCGACCAGAGACCCCAATACTTACCTCCGGATCCGGAGTCCTACGTCCCGCATAACGCTTCGGCGCGCATGCGCAATAGAGCGGCTGGTGGTAGGCGGAGAAGCGGTTTCACGCTATCTTCCGCTGTGCTACAGCGGAAGATAGCGTGACGACGGCTTCCATTGACTGCAATGGAAGCCGTCCGCACATACACCCACGGCAAGTAGAGCATGCCGCGGGTGAGTCCGGGTGATTTTACGGTGCGGAATTCCGCGGTGGAATTCTGCACCGTAAGCATTGTGCTATTAGGTTCAATAGAACCTAATAGCTGCGGGCAACGCGGCGGATTTCCGCCGCGTATTACGCAGCGGAAATCCGTCCGTGGGAAGGAGCCCTAACACTTACTGTTTTTGACAAAACAGAAATAAAATCTGAAATGATACAATTCAAAATCAGATTACTCCCCATGCTCATATAAAGAACAATATTTTCTGAGAGTCAACACCCTACACACTGTGAAAATGCTACCCAGCAGATTACATGCATGAACGCCTTCATGCAACTTTGTATCCAAGTGTAATATTTTGTCAAACATGCAAAAAATAGTTTGACCCAAGCAGAATCTAATATGTACAACATCTTCTACAAATAAAAGTTCAGGATGTGCAGAGTTCATATACTGTCCGCCACTTATACCTATGTCTTCATACACATATATTCACAAAAGCATTAGAGCTAAGGAGACTATACATCTCTGTGATCCGGATACGATAAGAGTTCATGTCACAGACACAACAAGTAGTTAGATACGGCTGCATGGGGTGATTAGATAAACAGCTGATCATCTCACTTCATTAGAAGAAAGAAAAAAGCTTCCTCCCTTCAATATGTGATAATGACAATTCGAGTAAACATATCCTCTTTGATTCGTAATGTTCCTGCCCCCCCACCCCCTCTTCCTTGGGGTTTCTTGAAGTTGTACAATGGAGAAATGACCTGTCTATGTTAAGAGAAGGTTGACGGAGATAATCGCCTGAATGCTCATTGGGCCAACAGCTGTCATCTACTCTATAGCCGGCTTTAGGAGTTGTGGCAAGAGGGGATGACCACCTATCGGTCTTCAGAGTCTCTCACAAGACAAGCAGATGCAGCAAAGTATTTTTCCGCAAGTAACCTATTCGGTAGGCTCATATCGGTCCTCTAGTAATTCATCTGTATAATACCCCCCTCTCATGTAAAGTATCTTGTCCCGGTTCCAGGTTCCCTTTAAACTTTTGAACCATTTTCCTTGTATGAGTCAGCGCCATTTCCTCTTGGTGCACATCATAACTACCCCACAATTATCCGTAAATGGACATTTTCCAACACAGATGATGCAAGAGAGTTTCTGAGGTGCTCACTTAAAAATTAATGGGGTCCATTAGTTACAAGAGGAAAACAAAAGATCAAACTAAAGGTTTTTGGTATTTACATAGAATCGGACACCCTAGAATAAATGATGCCAGTTCTTCGGTCAGAGGGACGCAAAGTTCCCAGAAAACAGAGCGACATGATGCAGAAAATAACTGCACGTGACACAAATTCCTCTTAAAAAGGATGTGCGGTTGACAATTTTAGGAACTTCATCACTCTCATAAAAGCAAAAAAATGGGTTTCCGTAACAGTAGAAAGCATATATATGTGAATCAGAATGTCCCACACCTGGGTTCAGTTACTCTACTTGAGTCATAATATCCTGTGCAGATCCACAGGATTTTGCGGTTCAGAGTACGGGACATAGCATCATACTGTCTGCATTCAGATCTGAACAATTAAATACATGTTACTGACCCTTTCTGCAAGTGCTTTAGTTAGAGAGAAACCTAACACAGCAACCACACAGAGTCGGCACTGGAACACTCCTAATTGATGTTTATGGGTTTTCGATGCTCTTATGGGTAGTTATGTCGATCCTCATTGTGGCCGATGGCCAGTTTAAAATATCTTGGCCATTGCCGAAATTAATAAACATTCGTAATCCAAGTTTGGAAATCTGATCATGTATTTTACTGCAGATCCCACCAATTTTTAAAGAACATGCATCTGAATCCAACATATGAAGATCGCTCCGAAACTAATGCCTCTTATTAAGCTGGCGCACAACATCGGAAGCAGATGTTGGCGATGTGGGGAATGAGTTTGAACCTTCCCTCTAATATCCAGTAAATGTTGCTGTTGTGTGACAGATGGCAGCAGAGAGGCAAAAGGTCATCGGACATGAAAAGGTGTATACAGCAAAGGTGTGTAACTGAATTTCTCCATCAGGAATATAATTGTAGCCATTGACGTTCATTGACGCTTGCTGATCATTTAGGGAACCAAGCAGTGGTTGCAGGTGGCGCATTTAACAGTAGCATCAGCGACATGGAAGATAAGCCATGTGTCCGGATGGCCATGCACAGTTGTTACATCACGAAATGATGAGCAGCTTGATCAGCTCATCCGCGCAAATCGGCGGACTACAACGAGGGAACTGTGTAAGGAGCTGAGCACCAGTTGGAAAAGATAAACCTCCGATACACACATCTGAGCTGATCGAGACACTTTTCATTTCATGGTGCTACAGAAGTGCATGGCCGTCTGGAATGTGGCTTGTCTTTCACATTGCAGTTGCCACTGTTAAAAAGCGCCGCCACTGGCTCATTGTGCCGACATCCCCTGTTTGGTCTCTGTAAAGCAGCCTACACCTGTCACATGGTAATAATTTACTAGTTTTTGGCGGAAGGTTCAAACTCTATTGCCATACCACCAACAACTACTTCTGACGTTGTGTGCCAACATTAGTTAGGAGGCGTTGTTTTTGGAGCACCCCTCGTATATAGGGACAGCGTAATGTTTCCCACCAGTGGAAATAAGAATTGGACAAAGACTGGATGGTTCAAATAACTAGAACAGAAATTTCTGGTACCACTTTCTCAGTCTCCATTACAACACGCTTATTTTGATTTGTTCCTAAGGGAGTCACGGAAGATAATTATTGGCTAAAGTTCTGCTCCACAAACACCGAGTATTTCAGCTGGAGAAGTGAATGCAACATTCTTGGTAACATAGAACAGCACCATTAATTAACAGGCTCCATTCATAGAAGAACATGTGATTTGCAAGTTTAAGCAGGACTATTAAATATTGCAAATTACAATATCAAAATCACCATTACAACATGTCTGATGGTGAAATGTGTATTTAACGTAGGCTCAAGTATCTGATGTCTTGTTAAACAAGCCTCAACATTCCCATATTATGTGAGTGTTGTTAAAAGAACGCAACTTGATATTCTGCAGACCTCTGCCTGCAGAGTATATTAGATAAAAGGTGTAAGGTTCTACACTGCAAGTTTGTGGCAGAAAATTCTACGACTGTTTAATTTATCTGAATGAGGTTTGCAGAAATCCATGCACATGCAGCAGAAAACCCCATTCAGATGTGTGGAATGGAATCTTTAGAAGTTTCTGGAACAAATCTGCTGCATGTGAACATATCTGTAAAGCTTACCTGCGTTTTCATCAAGTTTTCTAAAAACACACCCGTTTCACCTTATCCTTTCATTTGCTGCAGTTTGCACCCAGTTTCATATATTTCAGTTCTGATATTCAGCTGTATTCTCCATTTTTTCTGCTGCCCTGTTGTTTGCAATCCACTTTTCAGGCAGGGAGCGGGTTGCAAGTCTACTATTCTACAAGTAGTTCACTGTCCTGTACTTCCTTTTCCTCACTTCCCATGCTGTATTAGTCACTGCAGGGTTCAGAACTAAAATATAACTTTTATTGAATCTTTATAAAAAAAGAACTTGATGAACAAGTCTCAAATAGGACACACATATAGCTAAAAGAGAGTACTCCTTAAACAAAATTCCCAGAGATGACGGAATGACCGTATTTCGGGATAGAGAATTTAAAGCTATACAGCTTTAAAAGGAGTAGACCATAGAAGGTTCAAAACAATCAGTGATTTGCTACAGAATTATGTAGTGTAGCTATAACCTTTTATTCAAAGGGTCAAACTAGCTAGTACGTTCAGAAGTTTCTCAGAACACCAACAACCATTGATAACTTAGAAGAGGCTGGTGCTGCTACCTTCTCTCGTTCTTATTGCTTTCTAGGGGGGAATCTCTGGGGGATATTTAACCCTTTGAATGCTAGCATCGTCTACCTCTCCTTTACCTTTACAACTTCTGCTACAATCTAATTTTTGTCTAAATTTTGTTTAAGGAGTACTCTCTTTTAGCTATATGTGTGTCCTATTTGAGACTTGTTCATCAAGTTCTTTTTTATAAAGATTCAATAAAAGTTATATTTTAGTTCTGAACCCTACAGTGACAAATTAAGTTTGACCATCTGGTGTTCCTCCTGCTCTAGTGATTTCTTGTCCCATGCTGTATTACGTTGTCTCTGGTGCAATCAGCTGGGACGCAGTATCTGAATAACTGCCTCTTTGCTGTCCCAGGATGACTGTAGGAGTTGGGCACTCGAAGATATTCTGGCCAAATGATTAGTAACCTTAAAGTAATGTGCACACACATGCTCTCTGTAACAGGAGAAGCAGAGAATGTGGAAATGTTTTACATAGTGACTGCAGATTCATCAGCCTGTTAGTACAGAGGAGCTGCCTTTGAAGATCGCCACCCCACAGAGCTAATAAAATGTCTCAGCATGACAATTACTACGGAAGCTCAATACCTAATAGCAGGCAGTGGATTGCAGAAGAGCTACAATGGAGATCCCTAGTGGCAGCCACTTCCGCTTGATTTACAGCGGTAAAAAGAAAAAAAAAAAAGAAATAAAAGTAAGCTACAAGAGTGATGACACACACAGGCTATTAGATGAGCAAAAAGTTGCCTGAAAAGTTAGTGCCCCTTTAAAAAGGACAAAGGGATTGGCACTCTAGGAAGAGAGGGATTGGAGCTACTAGAAGACAATTTGCACATTCACGGTGCATTCTGGGTTGAGTGAAGAATCGCTGTGAGCAGAATGATTGCTGGGTTTAGCCAGTTTTAGCTGCTTGGAGGATATCTCCAGACCGCGTCCCAAGTTTTACACTGAGTAACATCTTATAGGCTAAAAATCATTACGAGAATTCCTGACTATTAAAAGTTTGGAATTGGACATCAACTGACTATGTGCAACATGGAATAGGAGAGTAGCTATATGGTTGGCTGCACCCGTATGCTATATGTTTATAGACCTACCAGAGGAAAAGCCAAACCTCACCTGCTAGAAATGCAAGCTTGTGTCTCTACTGGAGGAAAAGGTGCAAAATCTTCAGGAGAGAATAGCTACATCGAAAGTCATTAAAGGGGTTGTCCCGCGCCGAAACGGTTTTTTTTTTATTCAATAGGCCCCCCGTTCGGCGCGAGACAAACCCAATGCATGTGTTAAAAAAAAACGTTTAGTACTTACCCGAATCCCCGCGCTGCGGCGACTTCTTCCTTACCTTACTAAGATGGCCGCCGGGATCTTCACCCATGATGCACTGCGGGTCTTCTCCCATGGTGCACCGTGGGCTCTGTGCGGTCCATTGCCGATTCCAGCCTCCTGATTGGCTGGAATCTGCACACGTGACGGGGCGGAGCTACGAGGATCAGCTCTCCGGCACGAGCGGCCCCATTCACCAGGGAGAAGACCGGACTGCGCAAGCGCGTCCAATCGGGCGATTAGACGCTGAAATTAGACGGCACCATGGAGACGAGGACGCCAGCAACGGAGCAGGTAAGTGAATAACTTCTGTATGGCTCATAATTAATGCACGATGTACATTACAAAGTGCATTAATATGGCCATACAGAAGTGTATAACCCCACTTGCTTTCGCGGGACAACCCCTTTAAGATAGATGAGGATTTCCTTGACAGAGCAGAAGTAACTCTTCAGAGTGTCGAAAGAAAATAAATGTCCAGTGTACCTGCAGAAGCTGAGGAACGGAAGCATGTGAGAAGCAGGAGGATCAGTCAGCACCGATACTGCTCTGCAACCCGTACCAGGTTCTCATGCAGAACAACAAAGAAGTACAACGAGAAATGACTTTGCCTAAAAAGCACTTAGAAACCTCTTGGATGGAGAAAAAGAAGTGTTGTGAAGAAGAAAAGAAGAGTTGTTTCCCTATTGAAAGGAACCGAGACACTACAAAAAAGGACCTTGTAACTATCTGCAGAGATTTTGAAGGCTTAGGCAGAAAATGAAGAAACTAGGAGCACAGAGGGTCTTCTCATCCATCCTCCGAGTGGATGGCCATGGAGTAAGAAGATAGAACAGGATTCTAGAGGTGAACAACTGGCTATGTCGATGTCAGCAAGGATTTTGATTTGTAGACCATGGAGTGAATTACCTATATGATGGACTGCTTGCTAGAGACAGGTTGCACCTTACAAATACAGGTAAGCATATATTTGGTGGGCGCTTTGCTTCACTCATTAAGAGAGCTTTAAACTAAAACAATATGGGAAAGTAAATGACTAGAAAGTAGGGGATTAAGAGACACCGATAACAAACTAAAATGTTTCTATACAAATGCACTGAGCATGGGAAACAAACAAAGAGAGTTAGAGCTCCTAACATGGGAAGAGAAATATGAAACTTTGAGGGATGATACACATAATTGAAATACAAGGCCTGAGTGATACAACCTTTTTTTTAATAAGAAACAGACCTAATAAAAAAGAGGTATTGTGATGCATGTTAGGAAAGCCTACATCTCCAAAGAGATTTAAGTTTCAGAGTATGGGAGTTCTGTAGAATCCAAGCAATCTATAAGCAGTGAGATGGTGAGGGAAAATTTAGCTAACTTAAATGAATTCAAGACTCCGGGTTCAGATGAATTACATCCTAGGGTACTCAAGAAAGCAGCAAAGGTAACTGCTAAACCACTTGCTGTACTCTTTGAAAATTCCTGCAGAACAAAATTCCCAGAAGATTGGAGAAGGGAAAATGTTATTCCAGTCTTCAAAAAATGAAAGGAGGTGGACCCAGGAAACTACAGGCTTGTGAGCCTGACTTCTATACCAGAAAAGATCTTTGAACAAATTATTATACAGTATGTATGCAAGTACTTGGATGAGAATGGGGTGATTAACCAGAGCCAGCATTGGTTTGTAACAAACAAGTCATGCCAGACTAAAGGCCCTTTTACACGCAACAATTATGTATTTGCTCAGTCTTCAGCTGTTGAATGATGGATTTTATGTGAAGTAAAATCCATCATTCAACAGCTGAAGACTGAGCAAATACATTCCGTTTATCTTTCAAAAGACTGCATGATGTTTTCCTGGCGGCATGTTTACACTAGCCGAGAGGAAAGCAATGAAATGTGCCTGTAGCTGTTTGCACAGCTGGAAGGGTGTTTAAACACGAATCCAACAGAGCAAACAACTCCTGGAGGTCCTTTTACATGCAAATGAAGATGATAAAGTGTTAATGGCCACTAAAGCCGTTAAAGCTTTATGCAAATACATCCCTAAATCCCTAAATCTTTCAGCAGTTTGAAAGATTATCTTTACATGTAAAAAGGACCTTAATCGAACTTCCTAATATGGCAGAATCACTGACTGGGTTCATTAGGGGAATGCAGTAAATCTATTATATCTTGACTTTAGTAAAGCATTTGACAAAGTATCTCATACCATCCTTATTCAAAAAATGATCACATATGGGAGCGACAAGGCAACTATTAGGTGGATTCACACTGGCTGAGTGATCATACTCAAAGAATGGTCATAAATGGCTGCACATCCAATTGGAAGAATGTATCAAGTGGGGTACCACAAGGCTCTGTCCTAGGCCCAGTGTTGTTCAACATTTCTATAAATGATCTAGATAATGGAATTGAGAGGAAAATGATCAAATTTTTTGACAACAGAAGGCTAGGATGGCTAGCTTACATTAGAGAAGAGAGAGGGGATTTTAAAAAGATCTAGGCAAGCTTGAATAATGCGCTGCAACTAACAGAATGGTATTTAACATGGAGAAATTCAAAGTCCTACATGTGGTCAAGAGAAAAGATAAATGAAAAAAGCACAAAGAATGAGAGGAACTGACCTAAGCAACAGCACATATGAAAAAGACTTGGGTATACTAATAGATCATAGACTAAACATGAGTCTACAGTGTGATGCAGCAG
The DNA here is from genome assembly GCF_035609145.1 of Eleutherodactylus coqui. Taxonomy (NCBI): domain Eukaryota; kingdom Metazoa; phylum Chordata; class Amphibia; order Anura; family Eleutherodactylidae; genus Eleutherodactylus; species Eleutherodactylus coqui. The sequence continues at coordinate 234,328,878 of NC_089840.1, read as the reverse complement.
CAAAAAAGGCAAACACAATTCTGGGATGTATTAAGAGAAGCATAGAGTCTAGATCACATGATGCAAATATGGCTCTTCAGATAGCTTAATCGGCAGGGTTGTCAGGAGTTGGACCCCGATGGATCTGATATTGATCACCTATCCTAAGGCACTGGTAATCAATATTTAGCCCTCCAACAGTTTAAGACAAGCTCTGTTTGCTCTGCAGGAAAAGGAGAATACAGTTTTGGACAAATAGAACTCATACTACTTCAAATGGCTGTAGCTCTGGTTCTATGAACATCTTTTTGGTGTCATTTTAAATCTAAGATTAGATGATTGGCTTTAAAATTAAACCAAAAGCATATCGGTGGCACTTACATAGGTAGACCTACAGCCGCTAAAAGTGAAGCTGGAAATACTGAATTTACAGCTGTCACTTTTCAGTCAGTGCGCAGAGCAATAAGGGAGGGGGAGGACCAGCTTACAGCAGATCTGCAATTCAATGACACAACCAGCTTTAGTTTGGGCACGGACGACGGCCATGTTCATGTCTGGAGACCTAGGGGTGAGTGCCCCAATCCTGTCTTTGCTATGAAGTAGAACACTGCTCACATTGCTGGTATAATGGGGGGAAATCACATATGATAGTCAGCTACCACTAGTAGTGATACAAGGGACAATAATAGCTCAGCGGTATGTTCAGGATGGAGACTGTGTTGCCTCTCATGGCAGGACGTCCAAGAGGCATTTTCCAGCAGAGTAATCCTCGGTCCCCCACCCAAGGGTGTCACAGAAATGTCTCCACAACATTAACACACTTCTATTTCCTACCCGGAAAACAGATTTATCATCGATAGAACATGTAGGGGATCAACTGGGACACCAACTTCGATAATCTACCAGTTTGCACGATCTAGAGACTTAGTTACAGCAAAGGTGGACAGATATGCTGAAGGATACCATACGGAACCCTGTATGCCTCCATGCCCACCCATATCTTGTATCCAAGCTAGAGCCAGCCTAAAAGGGTACTAGAGTCTTCTTTCAAGGGTTTGTTTTTCTGCAAAAAATTATCCTTTTGCTCTGATATTGTATATTAACGTTACAATCACACATAGACAGTTTCATTCAATTCCAACAACTTCTGGGCGAGGGATATATATTTTTTTTTGACAATGAGTGTATCTAGCCAATTAAACTATACAGTCCTTTGGAGAAATTAGGGACCCAATCAACATTTATTCTCTTTATTCTCTTGCTCTTTTTCTAGCATATCCTGTAACATATTAAGACAATTCTGAAGTCTTATTCCCACTAAAATACAATACCATTGAAACCTTCATACTCCGAAACAGGCATACAAGACCAATTTGCAGTGTTTGCCCAGCTAGCCAAATCAGTCATGTAGTTCAGACTTGACAAAGTCAACTGAAGCTGAATAAAACATATAGATGTGAAAAAAAAGGGTTAAACTCAAAATGCTTAATTAACTTCACTCCATATGGTATGGGGCAAAACATTAAAGCAGTGGGTGCCTTCCATTGAGGCTAGGCACCCATTCACTTATCAATAGAAGCTTTCAAGACTTATTCTCCAATACGGAGACAACATTTCCTGCCCATAACACTAACCCCATTGACAGGCTTGGCCTGATGAGAACTTTTTCAAATCTACCAGGAAAGACCAGGAGACTGGGCGAACACGTTGTAGAAAATGGATCTAGGGTATTAAATGTGTTAACAAAAGCCCACACAATCTTCAGTCATGCTAATATAAAGATAGGCTTCACTAGCTATTTGCAGAGGAAATGGCTATGTCTAATATGCACTATATTACACTTTATTATTTAACCCCCTTCAGTGGTCGAGGGGGGTCATAAAGTTCATTATTAAACCGTGCAATGGCAGAGTCACATTACAGTTACCATCTCATTTTAGTGCCAACTTGGCATCTCTATTATTAAATTCACTCATTGTAATACTGAGCTACTCAGTAGTGTATAGGTCAGGGTAATAGTTTTCTTTTTCAGCCACCTGTCTGATGCAGTCACTTTATTAACTCAATTCAATATACTTTATTATTGATATACACTATGAACTGCAGTCATATTATATTGAAATTCTTTCAATTTGGCATTTTAGAATACAGAATGTTTGATAATCTGCCACTTGCCTTTAGCAGATTTAGCTTTTCTAGCTTTATGGGAAAAAGGCCGATTTAGGTCTTGTAGAAAGTTTAACAGCTTAACAAGTGTTTGTTTTTTTCATTCCCTAACTTCTTGGTTTAGTGTCCCTTTAAAGGGGCTGTGCAGCAGTTAAAGTTATCCCCTATCCACAGGATTTTATTTAACTTTAAACTTAACTGGAGCAACCAGTGTCAGGCAGCTGCTGCCAAGGCACATAGAATCATGGGGTACATCAAAAGAGGTTTATGTACATTGTTCTTCCTCTTTACAAATCACCGCTCAGTCCACACATAGAATATTGTGTACAAAGATGGGAAATAAATAGAGATGAGCGAACCTACTCGGCCACGCCCCTTTTTCACCCGAGTACCGCGATTTTCGAGTACTTCCCTACTCGGGCGAAAAGATTCGGGGGGCGCCGTGGGTGAGTGGGGGGTTGCAGTGGGGAGTGGGGGGGAGAGGGAGAGAGGGCTCCCCCCTGTTCCCCGCTGCTACCCCCCGCTCCGCCACGCCTCCCCCTGCCCCACGGCGCCCCCCCGAATCTTTTTACCCGAGTACTGAGGTACTCGAAAATCGCGGTGCTCGATCGAGTAATTACTCGAAACGAGTACGTTCGCTCATCTCTAGAAATAAAGTAATAAACGGAATGTGCAGACTAAAATATCCAGAAAGTATCAAAATTAGGATTATTTAGTTTAGAAAAAAAACAACTGAGGGGCGACCTAATAAATATGTATAAATATATCAGGGGACAATATAGAGATCTCTCCTATCACCTATTTATACCCAGGACTGTGACTGTAACAAGGGGGCGCCCTCTACGTCTAGAGGAAAATTGGATTTCTACACTGAAATTGAAGGGGGTTCTTTACTGTAAAAGCAGTGAGACTATGGAACGCTCTGCCTGAGGACGTGGTGATGACAAACTCACTAAAAGAGTTTAAGAGGGGCCTGGATGCCTTTGAGTGCAACAATATTATATTGTTATAGTAACTAATTACTTCAGAAGGGTCGGTGATCTCTTGATTTTTCTAATTGCCAGATTTAGAGTCAGGAAAGAATGTTTGCCCCTTAAATGGGGAAAATTGCCTTCTATTATATTGGGGTTTTTTGCCTTCCTCTGGATCAACATTGCAGGATAATAAGCTGAACTGGATTGATATATATATTTTTTCAGCCTTATATACTATGTTAGCAGTTGGGGTTCAACACCTTGGACCCCTACTGATCCAAAGAATAATGGTCCCAAAGGTCCTCACATGAATAGGAGTGGCAGTCAAGCATGTGCATTGTTACAATATTAATTTTAATGGGATCGCCAGAGATATCTGAGTGCTTGAACTCGTCCATCTCAGCAAATAAATGGAGAGGTGCAGTGCATGCTCAACTGCCACTCTAGTCGCACAGGGGGACAAGGGACCCCTATTCTCATGATTAACAGAAGCCCCAGTGGTCGGGACCCCTATGACTCAAAAACTTATTCTTTATCCCCAAAATTTTAAATGTTGGCACAACCTCTTGAAGATATGGCTACCTTGGATGGAAAAACTTTTAAATTGTTTCCCAGCAGTGATCTATGGGTGATATGCAGTACACCTATGCAGTTTGTATGCTCATCACTGCATTTTTGTCATTTTTTTCGACCCCGAAGAGACATAATTGAGAGTTATTCACATAAATACTGTAGACAAGAACTTACCTGAAGATCAAAGAACTTGCTGTATCTTCGGTAGATAACATGTTGTGTGGAATCCAACCAGGATACCTTTATGATATACACCTGCAATGAAACAGGAGAAACAGAATCTTGTATTACATCCAGTAACTATACACAGCATACCAGAAAACAGAGAGGTCTCATATCAAAAATGGTAAAATTAAAAGAAATTCACCCTCGCATGGTAAAAGGGTCAGGTTCTATGTTCCAGTAACTGCAATGTCAAGAGTACCTCGTCAAGAAACTGCTTAGAAACCAGACACAAGTGCAAAAAGTTGGCTAGTTCTCCATAATATGGAATACAGAAATAGTGAAATGATGGAATCCCGGTGGAGCTGCAGACAACAGTATAACTCACGCCTACCTGTCTCGAAAGAGGATAGAAAGGTCACACCCCCTATTGTAAAAGGGAAGAATATTACAGAAAATGTAGGAAATTAATTAATTTGACCACTACAGACGAAGTCAAGTTCTGACAGGGACAGAAGTGATGTCCCATATACCTGCCACCAGGGGCTTCTACACTAGAAGCTCATATGACGTCACTGGGCCAGAAGACCCGATGATTTTTCCTGCCTGATGCCATAGGGCAGATTGAGCATATTGCTTTTCAATAGTTTGGGGCAAGGGGAACTATATTAAAAAAAGTCAGATAACCCCTTTAACAATCACCTTAAAGGCCACCATACACATTAGGGAAAGGTCGGCAGAACAAGCCAATTTCAGCATACTGTATGTAAGGCAGACTGGATCAGCTGAGTCAGTGATTCAAACAAAACATATTGTAAGTGAGGCCGGCCTCAATAAAACAGCTAGCTGTGCAAATTATAGTGACTTAGCAACCAACAGGCCTGTTGCACAAGCGAGTGCTACACCAAAGGACCTGGACTGGTCAACAAAGTGTATTGCACGCAGTTATGGGCCGAGACAGGCTGCGCCTTAAAGGGGTTTTACAGGCAGTGCTGGCTGTCAGTCCCAGAATACATTTGGGTTGGAGCAGAAGCCGCTGCAACCCATGTAGTGGCTATTGCTCAAAACTGCAGGTGCAGCTCTGACTGAAATCAATGGGAGATGTGCTTGTGATTGCGGGTGCAGCTCCCAATGATTTCAAGAAGAGCTGCAATTATGAGTGTTAGCCACAGGGGTCAGTTTAGCAGCTTCTGCTCCGGCCCCAGTGTGGCCCGGCATGGACAGCAAACGTTGCCTGGAAAACCCCAGTAATATTCTCTCTCTCTCTCTCTCTCTCTCCCTCTCCCCCCCTCTCCCCTCTCCCCCTCTCCCCCTCTCTCCCACCACAACCCACTGCTCACCCCTGGCGCCCCGCGAATCTTTTCGCCCGATTAGGCAGTTACTCGAAAAAAGCGATGCTCGATCGAGTAATTGGCCTAAAAGAGCACGTTCGCTCATCTCTAGTCATAAACACAAAATACTTATGAAAACAACATTTACCTCATGTCCATATTATGTTTGCAGCATTTTTTTTTTACTTTCATCCCCCCTAACATTACAAGGCTTATAAATATAGCAGCAATTTTTCACATTTGGAGGAGTGTTCCCAAACTTATTTTTTCACAGCTATCACATACTGATTGGTGGCCCTGTGACCTCAGCAGTTATCAGACACTAGGATTACCGAGCCCCTGCACAATGGGGGGGAGGGGGTAGGGAGATCCTCTGCAAGGACTTTATAAAGTCCAGGTAGTCCTCTGTATCTCTGCAAGGATGTTTTGTCTAATGCCAGTCCTGAAGTGGTTAAATATATATAGCATGATTGTTCAACCCTATTTTCGCTTTGAAATTAAACATTGTATATCCTGGTTACTCCATCTGCTGCATCGTATCCTGAATCTTGTGTTGTACCACCACCAGCAACAACACCTACATACATACTTGTGGTGTAAGCACTGTATTACATATTTGTACTTCCGGTCCATATACTTTATTTTTTTCTTCCAAAACCCCTGATTTAAGCAAGTAAATATGCACCATCTTCCAACTGCTGGGATCAATCTTGGACAAAAAATACACGCAACTGAAAGTAGACTACAAGGACTGGAGAGGGAACGGACAATATTTCATGTGATCATGGAGGCGCTGATCATATCGCAGTATTGAGTGTACATAAGCAGCTTTATCTGGTAGCAGCTGTTGTAGAATATGACCTGCTGGTCCCGTACTTATGTCTGGTAGGCATTTGGTGTATGTCCATGTGAAACAACGTCTGCTGCTGTACAATGACAGATGTCTATATATATATAAAGAAAAAAGTAAATCCTATACATAAATCATTTATTAACACGAAACATGATACACAACGAGCTCAACAAGACGAGCGCCATGTTAGTGGATACTTCCTGCTGTCACAACAAGACAAAAAAAAAGAGATTTTTCTAATGTGTCTTTCACTACAGGACACCCCCCATTACCCCATTGGGTTAGTGCACAGGTGGTCGTGCAGGTATAAGAGGTGAAGTGCGATAGGAGCAGGCATTTGTGATGTAGGTGCTGTGCTAATTGGTGGTTTTGCTATGAATGGGAGCCCGAAACTTCTATCCTGGGAAGCCACAATTGGAAGTGAAGGAGTGCAATTACCCAGTTACTGGGAGAAGAGCCTCTAACCCCTTGTATACTTCTCCAACTCGTACTAGCTTACTGCAGTCACACTCGTTCAAATACATGTTGGACGATGCTGCCATAACATTGCTCCACACCAGGCCTGATAGGTATCCTGCAATCTGTACCACTTCAGCCAGCAGGACTCCCAGCCTTATTGGCAGTTGGGAAGGTCCGAGGAGGAGATAGGGAGCTATGTCTATTACCCTGGCAGAGAAGTGATATTACCACCAAGGCCCACTATAAAAGAGTCAAGTTAGACTATGGTACCAGTACGGAATGGGGACCTCTAATATCAAGCCTGCCCAGGTCATCTACACTAATCATTTGATGCATGGATGTAAGAGGAGAAGAGAGAGATATGCATTATGTAGCTACTCTTTGCTTTAGTTAATTGATGAGGGTCCTAAACAAAGGTTGCTTAGCCTACAGCTCTTTCACCAGATTCTACCATAAACATGCAAGTTCAACCAAGTGTGCATATTTCTTATAATGAGGAGAGGTGAATAAGCGGTTTCATACTTCTCGATCAGTGGCATATCTTTTGCCGGAATAAAGGATGGGGTATGATGAAATCCAACATGCCCAATCTCGCTTTCTCCCTATCATCTGTTGTTGGGGATGAGTTTGAATGACTTATCTAACACATATAGGCAGCTTAGCTTTTCAAAATAGGTCATCATACATCTTATATTTGCCAATGACTTGATAAGAAGAGGTGAACATGGACATTTCAGGTTATAACAATGATATATCTGTGAAAAACCACAGACCCATCGAAACAATGGACTAGAAACCCGACCACAGTATCTAGCAACCAATAAAGGACATAGTTTCCAAAACTGTTACTATCATTAAAATGTTACTTTGCCAAAAACACGCTGCAGGCTCCGTTTCCAGGGGTCAGAATCCAAGCCAAGCGGGATTAAAAAGTAAAACTTTCAGCCCGTTAAGTTCTCAAACAGCTTTGGATCTGTTAACGACATCTCCATGGAAAGGAAACCTCACAGAATCCATAGGTGTTTTATGGAAAATACAGCAACCACGGGGGCTTACAAGCACAATTTCCAAAAGGATTTCTCTTGGCTTCATAAGAGCAGTAAAAGATATAATAGCCCTTAATTACCTCTACAATTTAAGAGGTTATCGATTTAATTAAAGAATTATTTTTAGTACAGACGCTCAGTATAGCTGCCAAACCAGGATTAAAAAAAGAAACAGGTGCACAAGGAGTAATAGAAGGCAAAATCAATGATCTTAAAGGAGATGTCCCGCGCCGAAACGGGTTTTTTTTTTTTTTAAACCCCCCCCCCGTTCGGCGCGAGACAACCCCGATGCAGGGGTTAAAAAAAACACCCGCACAGCGCTTACCTGAATCCCGGCGGTCCGGCGTCTTCATACTCACCTGCTGAAGATGGCCGCCGGGATCCTCTGTCTTGATGGACCGCAGGGCTTCTGTGCGGTCCATTGCCGATTCCAGCCTCCTGATTGGCTGGAATCGGCACGTGACGGGGCGGAGCTACACGGAGCTACACGGAGCCCCATAGAGAAAAGGAGAAGACCCGGACTGCGCAAGCGCGGCTAATTTGGCCATCGGAGGGCGAAAATTAGTCGGCACCATGGAGACGAGGACGCTAGCAACGGAGCAGGTAAGTATAAAACTTTTTATAACTTCTGTATGGCTCATAATTAATGCACAATGTACATTACAAAGTGCATTATTATGGCCATACAGAAGTGTATAGACCCACTTGCTGCCTCGGGACAACCCCTTTAAAGAAGATGTAAACCCAAGAAAGGACTATAAAAAAGATGCCTAATGGCACAAGACAGCAGAGCCCAAATGGCTCGCGAGCATAAGTATTTGCTTAAAGATGATCAAGTAATGCCTCTGTATATTGTTTCTGTAGGATGCATGCAGGTTATGCTAAATTGGACCAGAAACTAGTACTTTGTGTGGTCCACTAAAAGAATACTGGAAAGCCCTGACCTAATTGTATGGATGTGACCAACTGGCCACTACATGGGCATCATTGGGAGCCTCTTAAGCAGATCAGACATAAAATCCTGGATGAAACAATGCAGCATGCTGTACCATTTCCTTTAGGAAATTGCCATATTAGTCAAGGATGGAGCAGAATAACAAAAATAGACAGGAGGACTTGGGGAATGTATGAATTTGCCCTCAGAAGTACATCTTTGTACAATTCTGCACACCCCCATCCATATAATCACTAACTGTACTTCACCTTTTTATAGGAATGGGCCACATAGGATAATTGACATAGCAGCTGTTGGTAGTTATGGTTTTCTTGACTACTTTTTTTCAGTTGTTTGCTGGAGACATGCCTTTTTAAATTGTGTACTGTCTCTTAAGTGGCAGAGGGTTTATGAAGTGCCTGGCTGTAGGTGGCAAACCACTGACCAGAACCCAGAAGGTGGGCAGAGCACAGATCATGGTAATGTGAAGATGTGTGTGGAGACACTCCTCGAATAGAAAGCTTGACAGACATAGAAGCCCTGTGGGCAGGATTTTGTGGAATCGATACACTACCATTGCATGGTTTGCCCAACGACAGTCCCTCCCTCTTGCTCATGAGTTTGCAAGTAAGAGGCAATTTGAATCGAACCTGGGCCCCCGGGAAAATAGCACTAGCTAAGGATTGATACCAACACTTCCTGGCAGATACCTGGGTTAGACTTCAACTGTGTGCTGTTTGGACTCTAGTTACCCAGAATGTGGGACGCGATTATTGAAATGGACCCAGAAATGGTCAAAAGGAATGATTTATGATTATACTTTGGCCGGATAACAGGCATTTGTTACAGTTTAATAAAAATTACAAAGTGTCATGGAGCCTGGTAGTTATCAGTGTTTCCCTCGGTATCTGCGGGCTCCTACAACCCTTACTTCAAATAAAGGCTTGCACGGAACAAGCTTGGCCGGAACCAGGTCATGAGGCCCCGTTGGCATCACTCCCCTTATGTGGACCAAGAGACCATGATGACCCTGCAGGAGCTAGGTCTCTCTCTGAACGCTTCCCTCACCCATCCATCACTCCTCTATGATGAGAAAGAGTGAACCCCAAGCTGCTCCCCTCAACCCATTTTGGTTAAACCCATGCTAGAGGCAATTCCTCCTTTTTCCTGATCCTGAAAGGTTGTAGTAGACATCCATTATCTCCCTGCTCTTTATTTCCAGTACCTATTGTAAGTACATGTAAAATGAAATAGCATGAACCCTGTCCCTTTTCCAAAGCAGATAATTGCTTTGTCTGCAATGGAGATCATGGAAGCCAAATCACATCGCCTACGACTGGAATCACACCTGCAGTTTTTGATGGAGGTTTTTGAGCCAAATAGAGGATTGAATACAAAAGGAGTGGAGAAATATCAGTCTCTCTTTAATACCTTTTAGATCTGGCCCTGGCTTTGGTTAAAAGACAAAAACTGCATCAAAAATAGCATATGTGATTCCATCCTAAACCAAACCCTATCTGAAAATAGAGGGAACCAGATAGACACACCTCAGATATCCACAAGGAAGTTTTAGAAGTTTACACAAGCTTCCACTCCTTTGTCTCTTTAATAGTTACCCTGAGTGGACATCCCCTCTAACACCCTAGTACAATGGCTAGCAAAACAGGTCACAGGGTCGCAATTCCACCTGGGGCCATAAGCTAGGGGGGTCCAAGGGCTCCCCTCACCACTAATATTGCTGGGTTTTGTTCCAGACATATCTCAGGTTTTTTTTATCCTCTTTGACAATTTATGATTTGGGTGAATGTGCTAAACAATAACAAACAAGTTTTCCATCGACTGCACTTCCTTGTGTGGTAGACTCACATAAACGTTCAAATGACAAGCGATGCGCTGCCGTTTTCCAGTCACTGCAGAAGGCACATGAGCTGTCGTCTGTCAAAAATCCCTCAGTGTGTAATATGCCCCCTTTATAGCCCTGCTATTTGTGCTATACCTGTTACAGGGCTCAGTGGAATGCTTACATTGAAGAACCCTTAGTGCGCCTTCACATATTGCGTAAATGCTGTGGATTTGTTGTGGAATTTCTGAAGCAGATCCGCAGAAAATCCGCAGTCGTGTTTAGCCGCCTGCAGACAGGCGGGTCGGATCCGGCGGCGAGAATTCTCGCCGCGGGACCCGACCCCAGCGCCTGCAGGGAGGAGCGCGTACTCACCCGCGCCTGGCGGCCCCGGCTCTTTCATGTGCCGGCTGCTGGGCAGTCGGCGCATGCTCAGACCGGAGCCGGCGGCCGGGTGAGTGCGAGCCCCGCACAGATATAGGACATGCCGCGGTTTGTTTGCCGCGCGACATTTCGCGCGACCAAACCGCGGCCGTCTGCATAGGAGTGCGTATTGTAATGCACTCCTATGCAGGCTTTCAGTGGCGGAAATCCCGCGGATAATCCCGCCGCGGGATTTCCGCCCGTGTGCAGGCGGCCTTACAGTAGAAAATCTGTAGCTTTTTTTAAAAACTCTATATGTGAATAAAATTTGCTTTAATCCCATTCACTTTGAAAGTAAACTTTTCCATTGGGAATTTTCCACAGGTTTCCACAGCAGAAAATCCACAGTGCTTCCACAACATGCATCCTTAAATGTCTAACAGCTGGCTCACATCAGCATCGGAGGTTCCGTTCAGAACCTCCATCATTGATTTCTGCTTGAATACAGGACAAAATAGCGCAGTAAGCAGCGCTATTTTTCCAGTAAATTCCAGCAAACCGCTGGACTGCTGGCTTGAAATTGAGCAGACCCCATTACAGTCAATGGGGATCCATTCGGCACCATTTGGTTTCGTCATAACATTGATCCATTGAGGCAGGGGTGTCATTTTTCTGCAATACAGGCTCCTATATTACCTCTACTGAAGACTGCCATGATGAAGGACCTGTGATGGTCATGTGGTCATCATAGATCCTTCATCAACTGTAACCTCTGAAACTGCACCAGCAATATGAAACAGTGTTATCAGTACAGTAATGAACAGTCCAGGCCTGGGGTTTGATCTCGCTTGGGATTGTGGGACAGCATCTCAAATCTGGGACGGTCCTGCAGCTTCTGGAATGGTTGGGAGACTTGGTTACAGCCTCGGAGGGGAGCTGACACCTATCATTCACCTGTCCTGCTATAAAATGTTTTCTTAAGATATGCCGTCTCATATATAATACATATGCATGTATTTTGGGGGACAGACGGCGGCTGGTAGCCATGCAGAATAGCTGTAGAGGGGGGCCCAAGCTAAACTCTTGCACCCTGGCCCTGAGTCTTTAGCTATAACCCTGCCCTAGTGCTTAGAAATCTAGCTGAAAAGGAACCAATTAAAGGTTAAAAAGAAGCAAAATTGATATTTGAATCCTTGTGTTATAAAAAGATCCATATGACATGTTTGTGTCTCAGTGTAATCACAAGGATCTCGCTCTTGGATCGGACACAGTAGACCTCCCAAGACCCCGCTAATAATAGACACTTGAAATGTCAGCTGAAAGGTGGTTGCTTTCTTTGTCCCCGGCAAATGATAAGCAAGAATGATCTGATTAACCTATTAGTAGTACAGATTAGTTCAGGTTCCCCTGCTTACACCTGTGATTACATCCATTACAGTAGATGTTATGCAGAAATTGCTGCAACTGTTAATTCATTGAGTTTATCTGAACGGGTCTCTGCAAGCACTAATCAAATAGGACAAATTAGTCACATGTGGCTATAACCTTAGTCAGGAGGGGTATTGTTTCTCCTCAAGGAGAGCAGTGCACCTAAAATGTGAGAAGAGACATATAAAGCCATCCATGCTCCTCTGGGAAATATGCAAATAAGGAAGCTGGAACAATACCTCTGCAGCGCCACCTATTGGAAGGCAGCATTACTGCAAGTCAATGTTAGTCTCTTTATACAAGCCTTATAACCATGACTAGGAACTGAAAATATTACATTACTCAATCAAGCCCGCATACAGCTCTGTTGACTGAGGAATAAAAATGCCTGGAATGTGGTGGCAAACAAAGTTTTTTTCTTACAAAGTGTTTGTATTGCGCAAAGCGATAAAACATAATAAAACCTCTATAAATTTGGTGTTGTCATAATAGCAATGACTCGTAAAATAAAAAGGTACCATAATATTTATACCACACTGTGAATGCCATTAAAATGAACAAAAAATAAACATGATCAAATTGCTTTTTTCCCATTGCCCCCAGCAAATAAAAAAATGAATAAACGTTTTTCAAATACATTCTATGTACCCAAAATGGTTTCCTATAAAAACTAGAACTCATCCCGCAAATTAAAAGGTGTCTAAAGCTACAGTGGAAAAAAAAAAGTTATGACAGTTGAAACATAAAAGGGATACGACTTAACGGCTCTTAAGGCTAAAATTAGTTCTGTCACTAAGGGATTAAAAATGCACTTGAGGCGACTGATCTATTTACATGACACACATTCAAGATCTACAATTAAAAAAATGACATTTTTAGAGGGTTTTTCCAATTTTAAACGTGACTGTTGGAAGGGGGGGGGGCGGTTAAGCTATAGATGACCTATCCTCAGGATATTGATGACCTATCCTATTGGTGGGAATCCGCCACTTGGGACCCCACTGCACTTCACTCTATACCAGGCAAATTACTGTACATTTTGTACCTGGTTCAGAAGCTCAATCCCATTCAATTGAAAGGGGATAAGCAGCTCTTAGGCCATATGACCAATGAACGAGAGGTCACCGGTCTGAGAAGAGGCCATGGCGTTTAGCTATGCATTGCGGCCTCTTCAATCAGTTGATGAGAGGGGGTCCCGAGTGGCGGACCCCCACTAATCCTATATTTATGACCCACCCTGAGGATAGGTTATTAGTATTTTATTCCCAGAAAAGCTATAATATAAAGATAGAACTGAAAACAAATAATCCCTTAAAAATTCCTGGCTTAACCCTTTCCACTGTCTGACCTCTGAAGACATTACGATTTAAGGCTGTACAGCTTCGATGTTGGAAGACGTCCGTTGGGGTTCTCTTACTGTATATTGCCAGCCTCTCTGCTGTCGGAGCCTATCCAACATGTCACCCCATGCAGTACTGGCTTTAGCCAGCAGCAAAGTATGTATGAGAGCAGCACTCCAGGGGTTAAATAAAAGAATAAATCTTTATTGTGCCCACACAACGTTTCAACCCTCCATCCAAGGGTCTTTATCAAGTTCTAAATAACATACACAGACTACAACATTAAATAGCCCCCAAAGCTCCACCTTTAACCAGCAGATAGCGCCGTTGTATAACAGTAGAAAAAGAGTAAGCCCCCTAGGAAAACCAGGATACAAATTGGATTGGAAAGGGTTAAAATGATCATGATTTTTCAGTCACGGGACTGCATTAATTGTTATGACATCTATTGGCCATCTCCTATGTTTGAGGACAGAGCAGATATTTAAAGTTATTTTCACTTTGGCGCCAACTGCCTACCTATTTAAGTTGGATTCCCATATATCAGTGATTTTATGTTGGGGTGGGACACAATCGATGACATTTTGGTGTACGTACAGTTAGGGCCAGAAATATTTGGACAGTGACACAAGTTTTGTTATTTTAGCTGTTTACAAAAACATGTTCAGAAATACAATTATATATATAATATGGGCTGAAAGTGCACACTCCCAGCTGCAATATGAGAGTTTCCACATCCAAATCGGAGAAAGGGTTTAGGAATCATAGCTCTGTAATGCATAGCCTCCTCTTTTTCAAGGGACCAAAAGTAATTGGACAATGGACTCTAAGGGCTGCAATTCACTCAGAAGGCGTCTCCCTCGTTAACCTGTAATCAATTAAGTAGTTAAAAGGTCTGGGGTTGATTCCAGGTGTGTGGTTTTGGATTTGGAAGCTGTTGCTGTGACCAGACAACATGCGGTCAAAGGAACTCTCAATTGAGGTGAAGCAGAACATCCTGAGGCTGAAAAAAAAGAAAAAATCCATCAGAGAGATAGCAGACATGCTTGGAGTAGCAAAATCAACAGTCGGGTACATTCTGAGAAAAAAGGAATTCACTGGTGAGCTTGGGAACTCAAAAAGGCCTGGGCGTCCACGGAAGACAACGGTGGTGGATGATCGCCGCATACTTTCTTTGGTGAAGAAGAACCCGTTCACAACATCAACTGAAGTCCAGAACACTCTCAGGGAAGTAGGTGTATCTGTCTCTAAGTCAACAGTAAAGAGAAGACTCCATGAAAGTAAATACAAAGGGTTCACATCTAGATGCAAACCATTTATCAATTCCAAAAATAGACAGGCCAGAGTTAAATTTGCCGAAAAACACCTCAAGAAGCCAGCCCAGTTCTGGAAAAGTATTCTATGGACAGATGAGACAAAGATCAACCTGTACCAGAATGATGGGAAGAAAAAAGTTTGGAGAAGAAAGGGAACGGCACATGATCCAAGGCACACCACATCCTCTGTAAAACATGGTGGAGGCAACGTGATGGCATGGGCATGCATGGCTTTCAATGGCACTGGGTCACTTGTGTTTATTGATGACATAACAGCAGACAAGAGTAGCCGGATGAATTCTGAAGTGTACCGGGATATACTTTCAGCCCAGATTCAGCCAAATGCTGCAAAGTTGATCGGACGGCGCTTCACAGTACAGATGGACAATGACCCCAAGCATACAGCCAAAGCTACCCAGGAGTTCATGAGTGCAAAAAAGTGGAACATTCTGCAATGGCCAAGTCAATCACCAGATCTTAACCCAATTGAGCATGCATTTCACTTGCTCAAATCCAGACTTCAGACGGAAAGACCCACAAACAAGCAAGACCTGAAGGCTGCGGCTGTAAAGGCCTGGCAAAGCATTAAGAAGGAGGAAACCCAGCTTTTGGTTATGTCCATGGGTTCCAGACTTAAGGCAGTGATTGCCTCCAAAGGATTCGCAACAAAATATTGAAAAAAAAATATTTTGTTTGGGTTATGTTTATTTGTCCAATTACTTTTGAGCTCCGAAAATGTGGAGTGTTTGTAAAGAAATGTGTACAATTCCTACATTTTCTATCAGATATTTTTGTTCAACCTTTTAAATTAAACGTTACAATCTGCACTTGAATTCTGTTGTAGAGGCTTCATTTCAAATCCAATGCGGTGGCATGCAGAGCCCAACTCGCGGAAATTGTGTTACTGTCCAAATATTTCTGGCCCTAACTGTAGCGCACCAGTCTGGTGTTCGTAGCTGGAAAGAAAAATGCTGCATACTTTTTTTCTGCCTGGCGCAGGACACCATCCGGCATCACAACTGATGCACTAGATGCCGTGAAGGGGTCCCACAGAAAACTATAGCATCAGTTCTGCCATCATAAAAAAGCCACAAGGGCTGATATAGTGTAACCCGGCATTAGAAGTAACTAGTCTGTTTGGTCAACTCGAACAAAAGAGTGTGACTGTCATATCACCAGCTTTAGTCTATGAAATTATACTAGCTAATTAGTCCATTTTCATTAACCTTTCTCCATATTTGGTACGAGCCAATGTCCATCAATCTTATATATAGTGTATATAAAAATAATTGGGATGGGTTTAATGGGTGCGCACTTGAAGCCCAATGCTTCTAGTAAAGCTGTCCCACTTGGTCTGGCGAGGCCGAGCGCATCTATTTCCTGCTCCATCCACTTGTTGAACCGTTCACATCAAAGGCAGCACGTACAATGTGTATGCCTAAAATAAGCGGCTGTGAAGGTGTTGAGAGATGCAGAACACAGGTCTCTTCCCTCACACCATCCCTGTGAAGTATGCAGGCTGAGATTCCTTATCCATCACACACCATGGCCCGATAAGAGAAAAAAGTTATCCACAAGTACTAGATATACATAACTTTGTGTAACTGCAGGAAATGACATAGAGAACAAAGTTGAAAAGAAAATCAACAATAAGCATGACATCAGCAATGAGAAAATAGGTCCTGAGAATTCGGAACTTCCATTATCCACGTGTGTAAATAAACACCAGGCTTGTTTCCTTCACACGGGCAGCTGCAGCTCGAAGGAAGGAAGAGGAATTCTGTATCTTAACTACTCAGACACTTAATTATGACCCAATCTGTTACTGTTCTCAGAATAACCTCCCATCTATGAAGTGTCACAGAGTTTGCAATAACACATGTAGGGCTACATTCATAAACATCATCAGAAGTGTGGTGCAAAGCTAACTGGTAACTTCTAGAAGTCAGTACACTGAAAGAGCAAGTTAAGTTGCTCTCCCATTCCTTCTTTATAGAAGTCTATGGAGCAGAGGGGGAGGAGGAAGGAGCTGCTGAGAAAACCAAAAGGCATAGAGACATGTCTGCAGCATCTAGTAAGTGTTTTAGCTCACCCCGATGCTGGGCTGAATGAAGACAATATCCAATTAAATGGACCAAGGTAGAAAGTTAAATTAAAGAGATTCTCCCACTTGTAGCTATTGATGATCTATTCCCAGGATAGGTCATCAATACTGTCATTCAGGACCCTGAGCCAATGTATGAGTCTACAGAACAGATTTCTAGACAGCTTCACATATTGCACAATGGCCCTAGCTGGTATTGCTATGCAAGTCCCATTTACTTTAACTCAGCTTGCAATATCAGCCTTGGCTATTGTGCAATGTACTGATTTTACAAATAAGCAGGCTTGGACTTGACCACAGGGGAACAGGTGAATCCATAAGGGGGGGCACAACCCAGACGTGGGCTCACAAATGGTACAGGGTACAGTGTACCCACTATACTACATAGTGATAGACCGTGTACACCATCTTAGCCAGATAATATTTGTACATATCTGTTCAGTGGGTCCAGAAGGAATTCTATAGATGGAGCCTGCGCACTCCAATCAGGCATTGCACAAAAGCACTGGCCCAGGGGAACAGCTGATCACCAGGGAATGATGACCTATCCTGAGTTATAAACTTGTACAGACTGGTTCATTCACAGGTTATGTACTGGTGGTTGAGAATACAAGATGGCGGTCATGTTCTCACCAGGTACTGGAATTGGCTAACCGTCCATCTGCTCACTCATAGCCAAATGCAATGGACAGCTGTATGCAATTACACCACTTCATCCCAGGATCATTCACGTAGTCAGAGAGTTGAGTAGGCGGCGCTCACTTATTCAGATATCCCAGGACGTCATTCGGGTTTGAAAATGAAGAAGAAGATGTGGACCCCTTGTTCAAGTTGATAAGAGTTGTACCCAGGTTGATACAGGCACTTAGTGCACTGTAGAGCAGCTGGAGGAGGCTCCAATCATAGATATGGTGGAGTAAATATAGACAAAAGAAAAAGAAGAAAAGTCCTCAGCGCTCCAGTGTATGGATACAGTATGGCAAATGAAATGGTGGAGATAAAAATAGAGTGAACTTACTTCACAGAGGCGTCCCTGATATAGACGCCCCCGATCCTAGTAGGCGTGACAGATTACCGTTGGCTACAGCAAACGTAGTTCCAAGTATTTATTTTAGCAGTAGACGCGTTTCGGCCTTACAATGTTATGGCCTTCATCAAGTCCCTCAAGGATCATTCACGTAGGGATACTCAGACTGCCTTCACTATGCCACCCGTACACCCCACCTTCCCACAAGCACCATTCATGCCAGGTCTTTACTCTAGACAGTCCAACAGCACCAAGCTGCAGACCATGACAAGATGGGGGGAAACAATGAAAAATAAATTACACCAACCAACTGTTGCATTCAGACAGCAAATCCCTCTCCTGGCAGCTCTCAATATTCACCCTACTCTTCTTGTGGCTTGCTGAAGGTGCTCAACATACTCACCCTATCAATCTCTGAACTTAACTAGCGGGAACTGAACTCTATACCCGGGCCTACACCCTACCCATACATGGTGACGCTTTGGCAGCATCAGACATCACCACACAGATTCCTCTATTACCACCCCTTTTCCTCCTCTCTATAGTGTAAAGGAACTTTCAACAAGGTCATGTGACTTAAGTTCTTGCCCACATTGTTCCACCTTATAATTTAAAGTGAGTCTCCACTTTATGCAATTTAACCCCAAATTAACTGGAAAGGGCTGCTCCACAATACATGGGGATAGCCATATTGTCCTACAAAGGTCCTGTTAGAAGAAACAGATCGGACTGCTTCAAGTTCAACCTGCCCTATCCTATTATCTTACCTGGTATAAGCGACACCTGAGGTGCATACGGCAAGGGAATGTCGTGATGAGATAATCATGTGAATTCCATATGTCTATAAAATACATACGTCATATCCAGATCAACGCCATAAAAAATATAAATTGCTACAAGTTTAGGTGTTTATAGTGTTTGGGTTTTTTTTCTTAGTATGACGTCTCTATTAAGTAAAAAGCCAAGTATACTACCGCGTTCTTGCGCCAATTCCTTCAGTTAACAATACAAAAGAAAAGCTTGTGCGATTCTCATCTACATGTGTTCTGCTAGACCCATCAGGAAAACCGGGAAAAGGGAAATGTCCAGAGCTTTCTAACAAGCTGCTTACCATAGAAATGTGGAATATACAATATTTAGTACAAGGTGTTTCATAGCTCTATAAGGAAAATCATGTATCTGCTGCTAACCTATTAAACAGGAGGCCTCCTTTAATTACATCTGGAGCTATAGAGGCCAGACACCAAATATAACCTGTCAAAGTTGACATTGCTCCAATTTCACATATTCAATGCAACAATAGTTGGGCTTTAGTTTCTATTCATAAAGGCTGACTAACAGAAAAGCCGGCTTTGCTGCTTGTAGCAACCAATTACTGCGCAGCTTTCACTCCTTACAGTAGACTTTCCAAAAATTAAAGCTGCTCTGTAATTGGTTGCTATAGGCAAAAAACAAGTTTTTTTTTCTGTCGGAAAGTTGCCATGAATTTCCCAATATGACTTTCTGAAGAATATACCTGCGACTTAATTAACCTCATCAGACTGCTGGCCAAAATGATTAACCCTTTCCAATCCATTGTCTGACGTCTAAAGACATTATGATTTAAGGCTGTACAGCTCCGATGTTGGAAGACGCCTGTTGGGGTTCTCTTACTGTATATTGCCAGCCTCTTCGCTGTTGGAGCTTATCCAACGTGTCAACTCATGCAGTACTGGGTTTAGCCAGCATATAGCGCCGTTGTAGAACGGCAGGAAAAGAGTAAGCCCCTAGGAAAACCAGGATACAAATTGGATTGGAAAGGGTTAAAACACTGGAGACCAATGGTTGGCAAATTGCAGCTTTTAGGGTAGGTTGTAAAACACTAAACTTGTACCTTTTCGCCTATTGGCTTTCTTGATAAGAGTAGCTAATAGGCTATATAAAGCATTCCACCCACAGAGAGCCCTCTGCCAAGAGCAAAAAGTGCTGATAAGCAGCTAAGAGGCACAGCCTATACCCCAAAATCTAGGGATTCTTTGTTGTCTCAGCACCCTATCTAATATCAAAACTGTTTCTATGACACATAGCAATGTATTCAAAGTATATAAAATGTTCACTTTAAAAAAGGGAGAAAAAAAAATAACCATGCCCGTTTCTAAAAGAATTAATCCATAACACGCTGAGAACAAAGCTTGATATATAAAGTGATAAGGATGTGCTGTGAACAAAGCTGTACATGAAGCTATATATAGGATGAAGAAACCTCTGTGTTCTTTTTTTTCTGCTTTCTTCTAATTTCTCACAGTATTTTAGAAAGGTCAGAGTGATATTCTTCTAAAACCTTTTGGCGTTCCATAGTCCTATAGATGCCACTTACATTCACAGTAACATATGGAAAGACTAGATTGTTTTCGGGTCTATGTTGATGATGTTTTTATGGACATCTGTGGCTAGCCCACCGTCCTTGTGGGGTGGGGGGTCAACATGTGGCTGGCCCACTGCCCTTGGCGTCATCTGTGTTTGCGACACATCCCTAGGTGTCATTTGTGGTTGGCCAACTGTAGCTAGCCCACCGTTCTTGGGGAGGAAGTCAATCTGTAGCTGGCCCACTGCCCTTGGCATCATCCATGATTGCATCACTTTCCTTGGTGTCATCCATGGTTGGCCATATTGTCCTGATGGTCATCTGTGATTGGAATATTATTTTGAGGGGCATCTGTTTCCATTATGGACATCCATGGAAAGAACTCCCCACATGCGCAATAAATCTCCATTGAGATGATTGGAAGTAATTGATATTGCAATATGCCCTCATCACTCCATTGTTCGAATACTGGGACTTTGTTTTAAGGGGCGTCTGTAATATATGTTATATACATTTTTGTTAAGCCTAAATCAGTAGTAGTAATGTAGGAGAACTCGAACACTTTCTTTATACTTTTTGTGTAGCAAGTTTTGGCAAAATAAAAAGAAGTGTGGACCCAGCCATTACCAGACCACCAAACTCTACAAAACATAGCCCAGATGTATCTGAGGTGACTGTACTTTTTTTATTATACATTCGCTTTATTAATACAATTGCGTGTTCCATTTGATGCTTTGTACAGGTGCATTCATTCTATTATTGCAGTAATATAGAGTTAACAGGCGACCACTTAGCCATTCCAACATAGAAGTCAATCCAGGATAGTTTCTGAGTTTTTCTGCCAAGTTAATAGAAAGCCTGGAACAGAGCTGAATGAAAAGACCTGCACTTAACATTGCTGCCTAAAACTGTTCCGAATTACCAATATTTCTCTGGCACACACATTCAGGACTTCATTGGCATGACATCAGTGACTATACTCCATGCTGTTGGTACTGCCTTTGTTAGCCTGGCAAATACACTACCAAATTTGCCAAAACTATAAAATGCAAATGTTTTCTATAAAGGACTTGCCATGTGTTGATACGTTATTGTGCTGAAGTGTCGGTAACCAACTACAGACCAGGACGACGGCCATGCCTCAGGTTTTCCATGCCTTGTATAAGCAAGCTTTTATGATTGATGCCGATCCTTATACTTTTAGTAAATCGGCAGCCGTACAATGCCCTCTTATTTACTTTGGAAGCAAGACCAATGTGCACCCTACGTTGTAACAGAGCATCAATAGGAATGGTTGGAGCAGTCAGCAATCAATGAGACAAGTGGCCATTACATAGATATCTCAAAAGAAGATATTGGCTTTGCAATGTTTAAGACTCTTACTATGAGACCACTTTCAACATGTAGTAGAGAACCATATTTTGGAGGTTGCCCAGGTTTTTGCCATCATTTGTGCAACAACCCTGTATGCAGCCGGTCCTTCAGCCTCTAATACAGTACACAAACCACAGACAATCGCTACACTGTAAGAGCAGCCAATAATGTTCTAATCAACCATGCTGACCTTCCGTGACAAAATGATAGACTCTGAGGTCACATAAATCATTGCAAGCAAACATATCTTATTCCCATGTCATTCATGTAAATACAGGGTGGCCAAAAAAATGTGTACACAAACATGGGCAATATCTGCAGCGGTGAGCAAACTTTTGAAAAGTTTGGTTTAGCTGGTTCACCAAACTTCGGGAAGAAAAAAAAGTCGGTTTGGTCTGAAGTAGTTCGAACCAATGCAGAACTTTATCAATACCCTAAAACTGGTGTATAAAATGGTTTCAGGAGACAAAAAAACCCTCTTCCTTAGCTCAGTGGTTAGCAATTTCACCTTGCAGCACTGGGGTCCTAGGTTCAAAGCTGACCAAGGATATTCATACTAACTTCAGGCAGATGTTGTCCTTGGTCAGATTTGAACTTAGAACCCTAGTGGAGAATGTGAACCAAGAATCCCAGAGCTAATCTTACTTTTCTTAACGGGGTTTTCCAGAACTAAACTATCGTTGACTTATTTTCAGGACATTATTGATCCAGTTCTAAGCTAATTGAAGGGTTTGCGGAACTCAAGTGAGTGCCGTGATCTCTTCTCAGGCCCGTATGGTCACATTCATTGGTTACATGGTCTAAGAGAAACTTAATCCCATTAAAATGAATGGTATTGAGCTGCTACGGTGTTGTGCCTAGTATAGACTAGAAGTGGCTGTGGCACTCACCTGAGTGCCGCTGTAACTTCAATCAGCTGATCAGCGGGGATTTTGAGGGACAGACCCCCCCCCCCCCACCATTTAAGTTTTGATGACCTAACCTAAAGGTGGGTCATCAATAGTTCAGTTCAAGAAAATCCCCTAAACTCAATTATATATAATATATCTGAGCTTCACCTTGGTTCTAGTCCTTGGACAGTTCACAGTAAATTCTATTAATCAAGCCTAGACAACAATACATGTACGGCCTGTGGTTTATCTGTGCACCGCAAGTGTCTGAAACTTGCTTTTTCTCATGCTCACTCCTCCCCCCAACACTCATGCATCCTCTATAGTCTCACGGGAGATACTCTTCCTTTATGTATATTCCCAGGAAGAAAAGTCTGTACACAGAAAGTATGTGGCGGATTACAACAGTGGTAGAACATAAGCTCTATGTCAGTCATTATTATATAGAGTTGTCAATTTTTTGTCTCATCTTCCTCTGGGAGGGCTGAATCACAACCAATATGGCTGAAATGACAACTTCCAGATGGGCTGTTATCTAGACTTCTGAAGGGTAAATCTGGTTATTGTATACAGAGGGAAAGTATCACTGCATTACGAAACAGATTTACCATGCAAAGGTCGGAGAGTACGCGCCTCTTTTGGGAAGGAATGGCAACCAACATGATCTGACAAGCCTAATTAGGTAGCAAAATCCTCTGCTCCGATACAGTAAATGGGTGATTCACACCACCTTTGCCAATCAGATGTTTAAAGAGGTCATGGCACTCAGGCGAGCACTACGGGTTCTTCATTGTATACCAGGGCAGAGAGTTGTACATAGCGGTTGCGCCTGGTATTGAAGTAAGCTGCAGAAAGCTTAAATGACCAAAGAACATAAAGCGCCCATTATGTGTACTGCCTATGACACCCACCCTCATTGCCTCAGTTTATAACGGTGTCATGGACAACAAAAATGGAGTGCTACAGAGTGGAATCAGGTTGTCTTCAGCAACAAATCTTAGTTTAGTTTGCGTACCGATGATGGACGCACTTTTGCCTGGAGACCTCGGGGTGAGCGCCTCAATCCTGCCTTTGCTGTGGAGCGGCAAACTGCCCCCCACTGCTGGTATGATCATCTGGAGGCCATCACATATGACAGCTGGTCACACCTAGTGGTGGTACGAGGGACAATGACCGCTTAGTGATATGTTCAGGACATCCTGTAGTCACATATGTTCCTCGTATGGCGGCTTCCAAGAGGCTCCCAGCAGGATAATGCTCAGCCGCACACACAAGGGGGTCACAGGAATGTCTCCACAACATTGGCTGCCCAATTGATAGATTTATCGCCAATAGAACATGTATGGGACCATCTGGGATGCCAACCTGGAGAGCCTATGAGTTTGCACAATCTTTAAGCTCGGTTACAGCAAGTGTGAACCGCTATGCTGCAAGATACCATATGGAACCTGTAATCCTTCATGCCTGCCTGTATCACATCTTGTATCCAAGGTAGAGACAGTACAACAGGGTACTAGAGCCTCCATGCCCACCAGTATCACATCTTGTATCCAAGCTACAGGCGGTACAAGATGGTACTAGAGCCTCCACGCACACCCGTATCATATCTTGTAACCAAGCTAGAGGTGGTGCAACAGAGTACTAGAGCCTCCATGCCCACCAGTATCACATCTTGTATCCAAGCTACAGGCGGTACAACAGGGTACTAGAGCCTCCATGTCCGCCCATATCACATTTTGTATTCAAGCTAGAGGTTGTACCACAGGGTACTAGAGCCTCCATGCACAGCCATATCACATCTTGTATAAAAACAAGAGGTGTTACCAGAGGGTACTAGAGCCTCCATGCCTGCCTGTATTACATCTTGTATCCAAACTAGAAGCAGCCCAACAGGGTACAAGAGCCTCCATGCCCACCTGTAAAACATCTTGTATCCAAGCTAGGGGTGGTACAACAGGGTACTAGAACCTCCATGCACACCCATATCACATCTTGTATCCAAGCTAGAGGAGGTACAACAGGGTACTAGAGCCTCCATGTCCATATATATCACATCTTGTTTCCAAGCTAGAGGAGATACCATAGAGTACTAGGGCATCTATACCAGCCCTTATCACATCTTGTATCCAAGGTAGAGGCAGCCCAACAGGGTACTAATGCCTCCATGCCTGCCCGTATTACATCTTGTATCCAAGCTAGAGGTGGTACAACAGGGTACTGGAGCCCCCATGCCCACCCATATTACATCTTGTATCCAAGCAGGAGGCGTTGCAACAGGTACTAGTGCCTCCATGTCCGCCCATATCACATCTTGTATCCAAGCTAGAGGTGACCCAACAAGGTACGAGAGTCTCCATGCTTGCCCGTATCACACCCTGCATGCAAGGTAGAGGTGACCCAACCGGGTACTAGAGCCTCCATGCCCACCCCACCCGCATCACATCTTGTATCCAAGCTAGAGGTGGCTCAACAGGGTACTAGAGCATCCATGCCTGTCTGTAAAACATCTTGCATGCAAGCTAGAGGCGACCCAATAGGGTACCAGAGCCTCCATGCCCGCCCGTATCACATGTTGTATCCATGTTAGAGGCGGTACAACAAGGTTCTAGAGCATCCATGCCCGCCTGTATCACATTTTGTATCCAGGCTAGTGGTGGTACAACAGGGTACTAGAGCCTCCTTGCCCCCTCACTCCACCCGTATCACATCTTGTATCCAAGCTAGAAGCAGTAAAACAGGATACTAGAGCCTCCATGCCCCCCCCCCCCCCGTATCACATATTGTATCCAAGCTAGAATCAGTACAACAGGGTACTAGAGCCTCCCTACAAGGAGTCAGTGCTCCACAATTTGCTCTGATATTGTAATGACTTACCTATGTCAACGTTACAATCACACAGAGAAAGTTTCATTCCACTCTGACAACTCCTTCTACGGAAGGGATTTTTTTCTGACAAATAGTGTATGTATTTTGCTTATAACAAGCAAGAGGGGCCAAAAGCAATTTCATATAACTTGAGGCCATCACTGCTCTCAAAAACTCCTTTAATTGAACTCTTGAACAACCCCTGTAGGAGATGTAATAATGGCCATATTGGCTGTCACCCTCAAACTAATAGTTATAACTAAGAAAGAGGACTTTCTTACTGCCGATTTGATAACGGAAAATTGTACTTAAAGTTAATTGTTTACATAAGGAGGGGCAATATGAGGCGGTCTCTTGGACAATGCACTGAAGTGCTTATTCTGACCTTTAGTAATTATTTAAAAGCTTAGGTTATCTACTGGCAGAATAGCTGTGCTAGCAGAAGAGGAGAGCAGATGACCACTGGAAATAGCAGCCATTATCTTAGAATGCATGTCTCAAGACAGGAAATGTGAGGTCATCAAAGTTGCATCCTAAAAAAAAAAAAATGTTCCGCAAAGTCTATACCCAGGAACAATCTTCTAAGAAAGATGTTTTTTCCTAGCAGCTAGTTTATAGATACATCTCCTTGTCAACTAATGTCCATTAACCCCTTCAGAACTGCAAATCTGAAGAAAGCTAAATCATACACAACGCAGATCTATTGTATATAGATGCAACATTGCTAAGCAATGGTTTAACACTCTGCTTTATGAATTCGGAGAATGGGGGTGGGGGTATGTAATGAAAGCCCTCACTGACTGACTGACTCGCCACCAATTCTCTAACTTCCCGATGTCATACAAACATGAAATTTGGTATGACCATTCTTTAGGTCCTAAGTAGGAAACGTAAAGGTGTCACAACTCGATTATTCAATGCTAATTGCAAAAGTAAGTGCACACCTATGTAATGTAACGTCCCTGTGTCGTACAAGCTTAAAATTTGACGTGAGCATTCTTTAGGTCCTAAATGAGGAGAGTGGGAGGGGTGGCATATTCTGCAGAGGAACACTGATACATGCAGCCTGAGGAGAATCTAACGCTCCTCTATGTGTATACATATTTTATTCCTTGGTTCCTCTAAAGTAACCACGACTTCATAAAATGTTCGGTGTGAATAACATGTAAACAACTGTATCAAATTGACTCTGACGATGGGTATATTAGCTAGTATACTTATATAGGCCATGCAATGTTCCCCAGGAAAAAGCCATGAAAATTAGTGATGGAATAATCCGCCACATCACTTATTGGAATGGCAGCTGCCTTACAAGTCAATATCTGACTTTTTAATAAACCTTGCAACATGACCAGGAGTGCAAGCCAAACCAGAATAACCATGTACATACATCTATGTTGGGGTTATTGCTCCTATCAGTGTACAGCAGAACTCTAGTTGGCTGGCAGTGGGGGGGAAGTAATGTTTCTCCTTGTGGAGAGCACCACAGAAGACAACTCCAAAAAGGCGTAGGGAGTCCTACATAAACCAGGCAGTATGGCACCTGATGCTGGCATCTCACATGGTCACTATTTTTCAATCTTGGCAAATATGCATCAATCATTGAAATATTTGAAAGTCTTCTTAAAAGATGC
The DNA here is from genome assembly GCF_035609145.1 of Eleutherodactylus coqui. Taxonomy (NCBI): domain Eukaryota; kingdom Metazoa; phylum Chordata; class Amphibia; order Anura; family Eleutherodactylidae; genus Eleutherodactylus; species Eleutherodactylus coqui. Next base: position 234,301,876 of record NC_089840.1, on the reverse strand, counting down.
AAGTACAGAACATGTATTTCTATGGACTGCGACTGTCATTCAGCAATTGGTGTGGTCACGCTATAAAGTGCTTACACGTCGCCCATGTATAATGGCCACAATAATTTGAAGGTACACATAGCAAGCTAACCACTGCACTTACCTGACACAAAGTAGTTGTAATGTCGCAGTAGCTTACATGATCTAAACTTTTCATTATATAGGAGGACAACTCTTGCCAATATGCTCTATTAGGCCAACATTCTACAATCCGTGATCGAGAGCCACCAGAAAGTGTAGATCCTGCTACATAAAACTCATTTTACGCCAATGTAATACTGAGCATTTTACTATCAGTATTCCATAATATTGTTAAAACAAATAGACATGCTCCTATAGACTCTTCACTCTATTAAGACTGCACTGGTTATAAATGATCAGGATCCACAGGTACCTACATAATATCCCATAAATGATCACATTGGGAATACCCCTTTAAGTATCTGAATACTTTCTATAGCAGTTTACAAAATCTGTTTGCTCTGCAATGTTTTTGAATAGAGTTTAAGGGGTTGTCCAGCTTTAAACTACTGATGACCTATCCTCAGGATAGTAGTTCAATAGGAGATCGAGGTAGGTCCGATCCCTCGGCACCCTGCAGATCAGCTGTTCTCCCCAGACTTGTGTACTTGTTGACTGAACTGTTTTGTGCAGGAAGCAGACAGCTCTATTCCCACTACAGTGGCCAAGCTTGGTATTGCAGGCAAAGTTGGAAGAGAGCTGCAATACCAAGCATTGCCACTGTAGCGGGAACAGAACTGCCTGCTTCCTGCACAAATCATCTCAGTACATCAGCACACCGACATGGAGAAGAGCAGATCGGTTGGGGTTCTGGTTGATGGACCCCTGCCAAGCTACTATTTATGGCCTATCGTAAGGATAGGCCATCAGTAGCTTACAACAAACCCTTTAAAAGGGGCTCTCCAGGATGCTAACACTGATGGTTTATCCTACAAATAGACTATCAGTGTTAAAGACCTGGAGAAACCCTTTACTTGACTTCAGAGCCCATGGATGAACTGTATATGTGAACATGTTTTATATAAGCTTATAGGAGACATACAGATCTTATAAATCACATCTAGAGAGAAGCTTATAGCCTACTCCATGGTCTATGGCAAGATCCGTAAGACAGGTAACCAGACAGCACCGATATCCAACACAGCTTTAACGTCCATGTCCGTTGAGGCAGCCTCATCCTTCAATACCAGAATCCAAGTATTTGCTCCTCTACAACTAGATCAGGTGAAGAAGTAACTTACTATGCTGCAGTAGAGTCTTGTAAAAGGAACCTCAAAAAGGGGCTAGACATCTTAAATCGGACCTTATCTTCCCTAAAACAAGTATTTATAAAGTGCCAAGGCATGAATCTCAGCAGATGCCAGGCATAAAAAAGGGTAAAAGACTAAACACAAATAAACTATAAGAACACACCTAAAAAGTTAATTAAGGAAAAAAACTGGTTTAAAAAAGGTGTTTATTGGTCTTTACAGGTCCTAGAGCCAAAAGCAACAAGTAAACGCAGTGATATTTGGGGTATATTTCGCTCATCAAGTGTGAAGGGCACACAGCCCAACACGTCATGTTTGCCTTCTGCTGATCTTGGCTTTCTCCTACAGTTTTAAAAGCCAGTAAACACCTTCTTGAACATAATTTTGCCATAACATACATCGTGAGTGGTGTATAGATATTAAACGTGTATAAAACCTATAAAACAATATTAACCCTGGGAACCTGCATATCAAATAATGAGGAGACCACAAGTGCTCACAAAAGAATTTATAGCTACTTAAACTCAAAAATGAAATAAACTTCAGCTCCTAGAATGTTTGGACGGGGAATATCTGGAAGGTAGATGTAGAAGAGCTAGATTAATCACTTTACTCTTTTTCCACCACAGTATTTTATGACCAATAAACAGGGGCATAGCTATAGTGCACAGAGGCCGCGGGCGCACCTAAAAAGTGGCCATACAGCTAATAATATATAATAATAATCTTTATTTGTATAGCTAAGATAGGTATCAGATCAATGCTTGTTTGGCCAACAGTTATTACCACAACCTCCTTTATATGCGTGCATGCTCGGCTTGGTCAAAAAGTTAACTCGGTCTTAGTCTCTCTCGGTCTTAGTCTCTCTCGGTCTCGGTCTTGGTCTCTCTCGGTCTCGGTCTTGGTCTCTCTCGGTCTTGGTCTCTCTCGGTCTTGGTCTCTCTCGGTCTTGGTCTCTCTCGGTCGCGGTCTCTGTCGGCCTCGGTCTTGGTCTGTTTCGGTCTCGGTCTCTCTCGATCTCGGTCTCTCTCGGTCTCGGTCTTGGTCTCTCTCGGTCTTAGTCTCTCTCGGTCTCGGTCTTGGTCTCTCTCGGTCTCGGTCTTAGTCTCTCTCGGTCTCGGTCTTAGTCTCTCTCGGTCTCGGTCTTAGTCTCTCTCGGTCTCGGTCTTAGTCTCTCTCGGTCTCGGTCTTAGTCTCTCTCGGTCTCGGTCTTAGTCTCTCTCGGTCTCGGTCTTAGTCTCTCTCGGTCTCGGTCTTAGTCTCTCTCGGTCTCGGTCTTAGTCTCTCTCGGTCTCGGTCTTAGTCTCTCTCGGTCTCGGTCTTAGTCTCTCTCGGTCTCGGTCTTAGTCTCTCTCGGTCTCGGTCTTAGTCTCTCTCGGTCTCGGTCTTAGTCTCTCTCGGTCTCTCTCGGTCTCGGTCTCAGTCTCTCTCGGTCTCGGTCTCAGTCTCTCTCGGTCTCGGTCTCAGTCTCTCTCGGTCTCGGTCTCAGTCTCTCTCGGTCTCGGTCTCAGTCTCTCTCGGTCTCGCTCTCAGTCTCTCTCGGTCTTGGTCTCAGTCTCTCTCGGTCTCGGTCTCAGTCTCTCTCGGTCTCAGTCTCAGTCTCTCTCGGTCTCAGTCTCACTCGGTCTCAGTCTCAGTCTCTCTCGGTCTCAGTCTCAGTCTCTCTCGGTCTCAGTCTCAGTCTCTCTCGGTCTCAGTCTCAGTCTCTCTCGGTCTCAGTCTCAGTCTCTCTCGGTCTCAGTCTTAGTCTCTCTCGGTCTCTCATGGTCTCGGTCTCTCTCTCTACCAGACAAAAAATTTGCCAATGACGCGCGTTGCATCGCGGGGGGAGGGGCCAAAACAGGTACGTCGCAGTGGGGAGGAGCCAAAAACTGGTGCGGGGTCGAACGCGGCGTGATCCTCGTTCGAGTAACGAGCACCATCGAGTACGCTAATACTCGAATGAGCATCAAGCTCGGCAGAGTATGTTCACTCAACTCTATTAAATACTTATCATTAAAACGTATGCACTAAAAGAGACGTAAGTATTGTAGAGGTGACACCTTTATTGGCCAACCAGAAAAATTATATATGCAGGGTTGAGAGGCTACTAGGCCTCTTCGTCAGGGAAATGTAACAACACATCTGAAGAAATATTTTCATATCTTTTTTTTTTTTTTAATACATTATATATTTTTTTTACACACACACATATCTAAAGAAATATACAGTGTATATATAATGCGCATATCTTGCTACATGAGCCCAACGAAGAGGCCTAGTAGCCTCGAAAGCTTGCAGGTATTCCATATTTTTCGCTCTATAAGATGTACTTTTTTTCCCTCCAAAACGGGGGTGGGGGGATTTGCTGTCTCCTATAGAGCGAATGTGCCGAAATTCGTCACAATCCCATTTTTTGAGTGCTCACAAGTTTAACGCGTACGACCGCAATTTAGTTAGCGCGATTGCACGTTAAACCCACAATTGCACTAACAAATGTGTGATCAGTTAGCAGTTCTCTCTCCTCCCCACTGCCTCCCATATGTCCCGCTGATTGGTGTGGTGACCCCTGGCGGGAACTGCTGCTGCTTCCCCGCCTCCACCAAACAGCTTCTTCCCTTCCTCCTGCCATGCACAATGCCGCTGTGACACCAAGCTCCGCTTCTTCAGACCTCCGCTGCTTCTTCTGCTCTGTCGCCCAGTACTATCCCCTGCGCTGTCTCTGGGGGAGTTCATAATATTTTTTCCCTATTTTCCACCTCTAAAACGGGGGTGCGTCCTATTGTCCGGTGCGTCTTAGAGAGCGAAAAATACAGTAATTATTCTGGTTAGCCAATAAAAGGTGCACAAATCTTGCAGGAATATGAACTACATTTTTTTTGAAGAGAGTCATGGACATGAGCGATATATCACGGTGTGGGAAAAAAATAACGGCATGTTCCATCTTGGCACGTTCCTTGAAATGCATCGCCCATTGTTTCCCATGGGATGGGAAAACACATCGCGAGTGCAATGCGAGGTGTCCCACTGAAAACGATAGGAAACACTTGACAATCCTCTGGCATGGCTTATAGGATCATAACTACACTAAAGTGATGGGAGACGTTTTGACACAAAGCCGCCTCGCATCCGCGGTGACATCACATGTTCACAAGCGTGATATTGTGCAGTTTCAAAGCTTGATATCGTGCATGGCCATGTGTAGGAAGCCCAAGGCTGGGGTCACACCGGATGGAATTTCAGCAGAATTCTCGCGGAATGGCCGTACCGAAAAACTCAAAGAATTCCATTGGAAGAGCGCAGCTTCAGAATCTGTGGGTTTTGGAGTGCTTTCGCCATCGGCATTCCGCTGCGGCTTTCTCTCCCCATAGAGAGGCCGCTGTGGAAAAGAGAAAAGAATGGACATGCTGCGGAATTGAATTCCACGCCGCATGTCAGTTTTCGTGCAGCTTGGCCGCAGCGTGTGGATGAGATTTGCTGGCTAATCCCGGTATAGGAGCCGGAAATTCTGCGGCAATTCTGCGCTGTGTGAACTCAACCTAATACTTCTACCGTTTTTTATACAAATGTATAAAAGTATTTAAAAAATCAGATTTTTCTGTCTAATGTTCCAGCGCTATTTTTGCTCTACTTTTGGCATTGGGAATACTTAGATACGTGATGTTGCAAACCATCACACATCAAAGTCAGTCTGGCTGCGTGATTTTTGTGCGATTATCAAGAACAGACCCTCGGAGAACATCATTTCCATCATACTAGAACGGCCATAAATACAACATTAATGTCATGCACAAAACAATGACAAATCACCAGTGCAGCATTTATGATGTGCGGAGAAATGAGATCTATTTTCACCATTTCCCTTCATAAATGTGATAATATGAACCCAAAAGTTGGTCTTCGAAGGAACATCTGATGAGATCTACATAACTTCTGTGTGAATTCCTATATGCCTCTTTGATAATGAGAGCGATAAGTTATTTATCCGGCCAACCTTGGGTAGTGATGGCCTATGCAGAGATTTCCTCGCTGTTCAGGAAGTATCATACACAAGTGAAGCAGCACAACAATGGCGCTGTCATCTCATGATCACTCACACTGAGGTAAGCACATTTCACACTCTCATCCACTATTGACTATTGTTAAAATATTCCATCCAGAAAACAAGTGGTAACGGAGTCATTACCTCACCTTAGCTGTACTTATATGACACCAGCTATGTACTCCGAGCACAGTTGCAATCAAAATTGTTCAAACCCTACTGAAAATTAGGTTTTGCCAAATTTACAAACTTTCAGAGTTATGCAAAAAAAAAAAAAAGAAAAATACAAATTTATAGGGCTCAACACAACTATTATAACAAGCATTAAACCAAAATACCAGCTGGACATTAGACTAAAAATATCGTAAAATGTTCATACGTATAAGATGGCTACCAGAGATGAGCGAGCATACTCGATAAGGTGATTTACTCGAGAGAGCATCGCCTTTTTCGAGTAACTGCCGGCTCGTCCCTGAAGATTCAGGAGGCTGCGGGGGGCAACGGGGGGCGGCGGGAGAGTGAGAGAGATTTCTCTCCTTCCTGATCCCCTCCGCAACCCCCTGATCACCTCCGCGACCCCCCGAATCTTCAGGGACGAGCAAGCAGTTACTCGAAAAAGGCGATGTTCTCCCGAGTAAATCGCCTTACCGAGTATGCTCGCTCATCTCGAATGGCTACGCAACAAGTTAAACTCCAAGTAGAAAAAAAAAAGTCTATTACGCCAAGATATACATAAAAATATATTATAATTACAAACTAGTAAAAAAGGACAAAGTCAAGATGAAACAAATCTAGAGATGAGCGAGCACGTTCTTTTTAGACTGATGCTCGATCGAGCATTGGTCTTGGCAAGAAATTGATTACTTGACCGAGCACCATGTGTGGGTGGGGCGGCGGGGTGGAGGGGGGGGAGAGAGTGAAAGAGATCTGTTACTCGACAAGACCGATGCTCGATCGAGCATCAGCATTAAACGAGCGCGCTCGCTCATCTCTAAACAAATCCAAAAGTCTACCCTCAATGCATGATCCCATAGTCTCATCCCATGGCTGAAATCCATAAATACTAGAGATGAGCGAGTATACTCACTAAGGCACATTACTCGAGCGAGTAGTGACTTAGCCGAGTATCTCTCCCCGCTCGTCTCTAAAGATTTGGGGGCCGGCGCGGGTGACAGGTGAGTTGCGGCGGGGAGCGGGGGGGGGGGGGGGGAGAGGGAGAGAGAGATCTCCCCTCCGTTCCTCCCTGCTCTCCCCCGCCGCTCCCCTGAATCTTTAGAGGTGAGCGGGGAGATACTCGGCTAAGGCACTACTCGCTCGAGTAATGTGCCTTTGCGAGTATACTCGCTCATCTCTAATAAATACAAATCACACCAAAAAATGATAACATTCATATGCAAAAAAGTGCTAGGGCAAAAGGAGATGCCAGCATGACCATAAATACAGCACTGAAGTTCATGTGCAAGAACCATAGTGAAAATACTTAAACCCATACACAGGGAGAATCTGTAAACCCAACGCACTTTTCGGCACACAGCCGCCTTCATTGGGGGATGTGTTTCATCATAGCTTTGTCCTTTTTTGTAATTATAATAAAGTTATTTTTATTCATATCTCTTGACATATTAAGCACCAATGAGAAAAAAAGTGTATCTTATTGTGCAGCAGGCTTACAGGTATATACATCACTAGACAAAAGCTTGCCGCAACGTGCGTTGGGCTCCCTGGATTTTCCTTCTGCATAGGTGAAATGGGATTTCCCATGACCTACAATTGCTTCGCAGCCACTCTGTACTTCCTGGTGGCTGTGACACTTTCATTGACTAAGCAGAAAAATTATATATGCAAGATTTCGAGGCTCCGAGGCCCCTTCGTTAGGCTTCTATCTCATAGCCTGCAGAAGAGATCCAGCAGCCTCAAAAGTTTGTCTATATAGTTTTTCTGGTTAGCCAATAAAGGTATCACCTCTATAATAATTTTGGCTTTTTATACGAATATTTAACACCCCATGCACTTTATGTCATGTAACGTTGTGAAGACGATGGTAAAAAAAACCTGGCAACCAAAATGGCTTGACTAAGAGTGTTCTTGGCTGTAAGGCAATAATTGCCATGATTAGAGATGAGCGAACGTTCTCGTTTAGGGCGATTTCGCAATCGAGCACCGCTTTTCTCGAGTAACTGACTACTTGGGCGAAAAGATTCAGGGGGCGCCGGGGGCCAGCGTGGTGGAGCGGGGGGTAGCAGTGGGGAACAGGTATCTCTCTCCCCCCCCCCCCACTCCCCTCTGCAACCCCCCGCTCACCCCCCGAATCTTTTCGCCCGAGTAGTCAGTTACTCGAAAAAAGCGGTGCTCGATTGCGAAATCGCCCTAAACGAGTACGTTCGCTCATCTCTAGTCATGACTCCTTGCCAACCACCATAGTTATAACACCCATCAGCTGAGTTAACCCTTTCAACAACATTGATGAACCTTACTTTGGGACTGTGTGTTAACGTCTACATGATTAGTCCACCCCTGAATGTATTGACTGCTACCTTTTACTATAGAAATACTATGTTTTGCAGTCTCTAGACCAGGCCAAGCCCTTCTCATACAGCATTTTCAGAATAAAAAGGACAGTCACACATGCAATAACTACTCAATAAATGCAAAATTCCATGTCGGTATATCAGGCTTTTCAATGAGGCTGAATGGATCACGTTGGAGGGTCTTCTACTTGATCTTATCTTATGTCTTCATATAGGCTCCAGAAATACAATACTAGTTCAGGAAGTTTATGCAAATGAAATGGGATCCGAAAACCTTACTGGATAAGGAAGTCGTCTGGGGTTACAAAGTATCACTAATTACACAGTGGTCCAGCTGTGTTGTGCTCTCTCCGTTACTGGCCACATCCTTTGTAAAGTGATTGCTACTCAGGGGAAAAGTATATTTCTCATCATGTAGCATATTCCCATCCTTCCACTCCAAGTTTTATTTCCAATACTCATGTTAAACCCTCCTCTGTCTCCTTGCCAGATGGAAATGTTTATTGTCATTGTATCCACAGATGGAAGACTGTAACTTCTGTCTTTCAATATGCAGAATGATACCACTAAATGAACGCCAAGACCATCGCAGAACACACTTATCTTAAAAATGAACAACTAGGGAGGGATTACGATGTTATTAAAGGCTTATCAGCCAATTAATACGTTATACATACCGTATGTATACAATACATACTATCTAATATCCTTTAGAAGACTATGAGGTAGATTTTAAATTAGGGTTGGGCAATTTTGCCAAAAATGTAAAGCTTTTTTTTTTTTTTTTTGAGTAAATGGGTGATTCTGATTTTAAATCTGGATATTTTTTTATCAAGCTTTCTTTTTTCAAACTTTTTAATTTTTTTGAAAGTCCTTAAGGGGACTAACCAGATGAGGGTTGTGGTAGGGATGCTCAGTATAGCAAAGCAGCTGTGGGGGGTGTGAAAAAGCTGCCTTTTTTTGGTGGTTAGGGGTGGCTTAAGCTTTTGCTATCTGGTACAGCATAATCAAGTTTCGCATTACAGACGGTACTGATCAGATGGCATGGAGTTCAGTCACTAAATCATGCTTTCTCATAGCACTACTATTGATGCAGAACGCCATAATCTGCTAGTTTTTTCATAATTCTTCACATCCTGATAGCCCCATCTATCCCCACTGATTTCGGCCACAGTGAAAAATTAACTTAGTATATGACACCACCCCAACCAGATGTGCGTCATGGGGGTGATCTATATAGCAGAGCCCCGGCAGCGGCGTATACTGTTACAGAGCCACAATGGCAGTGGATAATGTAACAGAGATGCGGCAAGGAGGGAAGAGGCGTTAGTGGTCAGAGGTTGGGCAGGAAGGAAAAAAATCACCTACCACGAGAAGTGCCCAATTAGTGGTACTGCTGACATAGCGTCCAAATGCTGCAGGGGGGCGAAGTCAGCACTGCGGAGATGCTAGGGGTATCGGCCCTACTTCATGAAGTGCTGCACTGTGCCTGCCATTTTAATAAAATCGAATTTAAGGATTCATTGAAAAGGGTCACTTAATTCGATTAATTGCCCAGTTCTATTTCAAACATAAAATCATCATGCTGACCCACTGGAATACTTTTAAAATGGTATACATATTTATATATCGAGTTACCTTGTAAATCAAGTAACAATTTTTTTTTAATTGTTGGCCACCAGAATGGAAATACTGAAGGTCCTGAAAGTGATCAGAACAACAACCACCCCACACTCAAAATTGGCCTATAGTGAGGCTCATGAAGGTCTTTAACAGGTTTCAACCTTTTCCTTCAGGGCTAACTTACACAATCATATGGTCACAGCGTATTACATGCTCAGTTTTTGCACGGAGCACCGATCTCTCATTCACAGCCATATTGCCGCTCACATAGGCCAAATGAAATACATGCAAGAAAAATATCGCAGCATGTTCCATCTTGGCGCATAAACACGCCAATATAGTGCATGTGAATTGGTGGCACGCAGCAAGTACACGTCATTGCACACTTGCTACATTCTTAGCTCCGCAGCTAATTATGTCTGTGCCAGCCCGGCCTCATTCAGAACTGATGTTAAAAAAAAATTCCAATAGTCCATAATCCCAGCTATTTTAAGAGCAGTTGCCATTCTAGAATTTCATTATTACCAAATTTAAAGGACTTTATCCAGAGCTGAAAGCCAAAGGCTCTGCCATTTTTCTAGAAATGGTGCCATATCTGTCTATAGGCCATGTTTGGTATTGCAATTCACTTAATTATGACTGAGCCTGCAGTACCATTCCAGGCTTCTGCATAGAGTGGATCCAGACGCTAGCACAATAATGGCTCTGGTGAACAGATGATTGTAAGGGTTCCGGATCCCCTATCCAGCCGCCAATCTGCTATTTATGGCCTATCCTAATAGATGGGTCATTATTAGTTTTATCGTGCAAAACCCCTTTAACCCATTTCTACAGTGCATAAAGCCATAGAACACGCTTACCAAGTTACAGAAGGCAGACTTTCTTTCACAAGATCCTTCCACAGAAGCGGAAACTCCAGAAGTTACATTGTATACATGAGCAGATTTACTGTATCCTAAAGGTTTATCTCATTGTATATTTAGGAGGACTGTACCTTGTCCTGCACTGAACTTAACGCCAGGACCTGACTATGTTTATAATGAGCTCACGTTACCTTCACAAGTGCTCTATCCAACTACGTCAGGCTCATAAAGTAAACTTGGCAAAACTCAAAACTTCAATCCCATGTAGGGTTATTACACAGAAAATACTAAATTTTATCCAATTTTCCTCAAAACTGATAAAAGCGTAAGAAGGCTTCATGACAAATTGCCTGCCATGGCAAATTTATAGCAAAACAGTTCTCACCTTTTTTCCCGCTTTGCAAGCAATAGGAATGTTGAGAGCTAAAAACCAGACAATATGTTCGTAATAGATAATCATGCAGGGCTAGTATATGTAGAGGAGGCTCATTCTGAAGTACTTAAGGCTACCTGACCATGGGCGATGATCCGCTTGCGATAAAAATATGGAAAGAGTAGCCCGACATCCACGAGCGGAGATTCATAGCGATTCTCCGCTCGCGGGATTGAAATTGCGGCGAGCTGCGATTTGCCGTGATTCTCCGTGGTGAGCCTATCTATTAGACAGGCTCATCGCGGAGACCTGTCAGTGCTCCCTACTCCTCCCCTGTGGCGGAATATTGCTAGCGATATTTTGTCATGACCTAAATGACAATTATTTAAGGACTCTTTTACACAGGGCAGAATATTCTGCAGGACACTGTGGAATACTTTGCCATGCAGGAAGACGCATCAAAATCTGCATGTGCAGATTTTGGCACAAAATTGGAAAATGCGGGTTCTACATCAGAATCCACATTTAGAACTGTGGATTTTGACAGCGAAATACCCCGAACCATTTGAAGGCACCCTATGGCACCCTGCATAAGATAATGCAATCCCAGGCAGACGGCCGTGATTGGTCCGCGTGAAAACATACACAGAAAACCAAACGCGGCAAATCGCGGGCTGGCTCCGCTCTGCGCATGCGCCGGTTGGGCGGCAGCCAGCACATCACAGAGAAGAGGGGACGCCGGGAGCAGGTGAGCCGTAGGTCTCTGCAGGGGCACGGGACCACATCTTGCAGCAGGATCCGACACGGCCATCTGCAGGCGGCCTAAGGTGAAGTTCACATATCACAAAATTGCTGCAGAGTTTCGGCTGAGGATGTCACACTGAAATTGCACAGCACTGGACAGTATAATGTAAGAAAATGGGTTTTTTTAACAAACCCGGCTCACTTACAACAAATAAAGTTGCAGAAATGTCACAAGTTTTCCCAGTGGATTTCATTCATTGCTATATAGAGAGTATAAGCGGTTAAAATCCACTTAAAAAACAAGTGCAGTGAAATGTTTAATACCTTACAAATGTCCTGTATGCTAATAAAACAACATTTGGACCCAAAATCTCAGGGCATTTTAGGATCCGTATTCTACCCATGAACCCCATTTTATGCATAGACCATTCTCTATTTATTGCAGAACAGACCTACTAAAAACACTGACTGACTGACTGACTCGCCACTGATTCTCTAACACCCGAGATCGTACAAACATGAAATTTGGCAGGAGCATTCTTTAGGTCCTAAATAGGAAAAGAAAAGGGGTCACAAATTGATTATTCAATAAGTGCAAAAGTAAGTGCCCCCCTTTGTTATGTAACTTCCCGGTGTTGCTCAAACTTGAAATTTGCCACAACCATTCTTTACATCCTAATAGGAAAAGTAAAGGGGTCGCAACTTCAATATTCAATTCTAAGCGTGAAAAACTGTGAAAATCCACGATACATGAGATAGTTCTTCTCTCAAAAACCATAAAGCCTAGGGAAATGATTTATATACTGAGGAGAATCTACCTCACCTCTATGTGTATATACTGAGGAGAATCTACCTCACCTCTATGTGTATATACTGAGGAGAATCTACCTCACCTCTATGTGTATATACTGAAGAGAATCTACCTTACCTCTATGTGTATGTACTGAGGAGAATCTACCTTACCTCTATGTGTATGTACTGAGGAGAATCTACCTCACCTCTATGTGTGTATACTGAGGAGAATCTACCTCACCTCTATGTGTATATACTGAGGAGAATCTACCTCACCTCTATGTGTGTATACTGAGGAGAATCTAACTGACCTCTCTGTGTATATACTGAGGAGAATCTACCTTACCTCTATGTGTATGTACTGAGGAGAATCTACCTTACCTCTATGTGTATGTACTGAGGAGAATCTACCTCACCTCTATGTGTGTATACTGAGGAGAATCTACCTCACCTCTATGTGTATATACTGAGGAGAATCTACCTCACCTCTATGTGTGTATACTGAGGAGAATCTACCTCACCTCTATGTGTATATACTGAGGAGAATCTACCTCACCTCTATGTGTATATACTGAGGAGAATCTACCTCACCTCTATGTGTATATACTGAGGAGAATCTACCTCACCTCTATGTGTGTATACTGAGGAGAATCTAACTGACCTCTCTGTGTATGTACTGAGGAGAATCTACCTCACCTCTATGTGTATATATTGAGGAGAATCTACCTCACCTCTATGTGTATATACTGAGGAGAATCTACCTCACCTCTATGTGTATGTACTGAGGAGAATCTACCTCACCTGTATGTGTATATACTGAGGAGAATCTACCTCACCTTCATCTGTATATACTGAGGAGAATCTACCTCACCTCTATGTGTATATACTGAGGAGAATCTACCTCACCTCTATGTGTATATACTGAGGAGAATCTACCTCACCTCTATGTGTATATACTGAGGAGAATCTACCTCAGCTCTATGTGTATGTACAGAGGAGAATCTACCTCACCTGTATGTGTATATACTGAGGAGAATCTACCTCACCTTCATCTGTATATACTGAGGAGAATCTACCTCACCTTCATCTGTATATACTGAGGAGAATCTACCTCACCTGTATGTGTATATACTGAGGAGAATCTACCTCACCTTCATCTGTATATACTGAGGAGAATCTACCTTACCTCCTTACTCCCAAGTGTAATGCTTCATTCATAGTACTGGTCTCCTCATACGTGCCGCCCTAAGCCCGCCTGCATACAAGTGGATTTGCATTGCGGAATCCGGAGCGAGCATTCGCCTTAGTATTCTGGAGCAAATACCACCCATAGCATGGTATGGAAAAGTGATTTTTCCTGCGTACGAGCGGAAATCAATTGCAATTTTCCGCCCACAGAGGAAAAATCATAGCATGCTCTATTTCTAGGCAGAATCTGTGCGATTGGCTTCCTTTGAAGTCAATGGAAGCCATCCGACCCACAGCCCTTCCGCAATCATCATTGAGGAAAGGTCGTGGGATCCGCGTCATCGCCTAGCAACGGTGCGTCAAAAATCGGTACTACTTCCGATCCTAGAGAAACAAAGATGGCTGCACCGTTTCTCTAACCACCTGATGCATATTTTGCATTAGTAGTCTAAGACACTACATGCGGCTTGACTGGGCAGCGCTGGGTATCTTAAGGATATGTCCACACACAGCATAATTGGAGTGGATTTTCCGCAGCGGAAAATCCGCAGCAAAATCTGCATATTTGGTGCACATTTTGATGTGGATCCTGAAGAGATTAATTAAAGGCTGAAGTCTGCTGTGGCGGATACACAGTGGCGGATACACAACATGTGAACGTACACCGAGTGGCCACTGATGCAACACTAAGTGGGAAGGATGTTCTAAGAGATAAACGCCTTAAGCCGAAGGGCTCCTTCACACAGGTGAGGGCGATATCGGCTGTGATTCATGGCCCCATATCGCACTTGCCACCATGTGAAAGCCCCGTGGATGTAACAGCCTCGCATCACTGCAGGGTTGAAGGGAATCCCCTGCCGCCGCGGCTGCCACAGCCACAGCCGAGGATCGCAGAGTTCTCCCATTGCTTTCAATGGGGCCGGCGCTGCTGCCTTGCATGAAAACATTGCTGCAGCATCCAAGGAGCGGGCCCACAGCCGAGGAGATAGCAGGTAGATTAAGGCCTTGTCATGGGGCGCTACTATCTCCTCCCCTGGGGGTAGCTCGGGACCCGACCAGGTTACTGCTGGGGGAGTTTCACAGGGAAACCCAATACGCAGTTTACCTTAGGTTCTTTGACACTCGTGATGCCATCGTTCCGTCCTCTGCAGTGAATCAAGTAGTTGAAAATAAGATAGTCCACACACAGGGATAATGTTATGAGCAAAGCCCGGGAATGGTCGATGAAGCTCGTTTACTTGCAGAATAAATATGTACAGTTAAACTTTACATACGCCAGCAGGATAGCGGTGCAAACACAAAGGTGGTGTGACAGGGAGGATTCACAGGATGATGGACGAGTCCACAGTCCTAGTTATCTGTGGGGTTCTGTTCCCGGACACTCTCCTTCTCTCTCTCCAACTCTCTATTGATCAATGCTCACATCTGGAAAAAGGCACTCAGCGCTGCATGGCGGCTCCTCCCACTTTCACTCAGTGCTTAGGGGTAACACTGGCATATCCTGGGTAGCTGGTCCCAGGCCAAGCAGAAGGGAATCGCTCAGCTTCTTCTATTCTGCTCACACACAGACCAATCCGTGTCTGTGAGGTTCAGTCATCTGCAGACTCGGCTTTGCCCAACTTACTGGCAGACTCCTCACTCACTAACTTCTGCAGGAAGACTAACTTTTGCATGAAGACCCTCTCTCTCCTAGACTCAGTTAGTTCCTCTTGCATATAGTGGCCCCCTCTGTGCCCTCGCACCCCAATAGTGGCCCCCTCTGTGCCCTCGCACCACCAATATTAGGCCTTATGCACATGGCTGTGATGGGCTCCGCAAGCAGAATACCGCAGCGGAGTCCATCATGGCGCCCCCTCAAAGACCCCATACTTACCTCCGGATCCGCTGCTCCGGCGCGCATGCGCAGTACAGCGCATGACTACCCCCATGCCCGATCTCTCAGTACAGAAAGTGCAAGAACCGGGAGGGGGGAAGCTGAGCGCTTCGCTGTGTGACAGATTGGGAGTGGGAGCAGCAATAAATGTTATTATGGTGTGGCAGTTCTTTGGACCCTGCAGGCTTTGGGGCCGGGTCACAATTGCGACCCCTATTACCATGCCGCTTCTGATGATCTATTCTTAGGATAGGTTAATATAGGGGTTCTGGAATACCCCTTTAAGGCCAACGGTACAGTACTTAAAGGGATATGGATGAGATTATAATGACATTACTGCTGCCTACGTCATAGTTCTTGCACTGCTAAGGAACAATGGCACTAGCTGGGAAACTCCTCATGAGCAGCAAAGATCATTCATCAAATCTTCGGAAATGAATTTCAATGCTCTTTGGGGAATAGAAATGTTTTGCGCAAAAAAAGGTCTTATAAGGAACTTACATTTTTTTTAAATGTGTTCCTGCACTAATATCGACCCTCAGAGTTTTTGGGCATTACTACCACTAATGCAGGAGTACTTTGTATTTACATCTGGGATGAGGCAGCCATACACTGAGCTCTCTGTCTATGGACGCCCCTGATATAAGCGATGCCAGCACCATTAGCAACAGGAAAACTCGGATAATTCTTGTCCAATTCTTCAGTTTAGAGATAAGTGGTGACATTCTGCGGCGCTGTACAATGCTGTACTGTTATTAATAAGGAATGGTGACATTTACTCTCAAATAGAGAGAATTTATGACTGCGGCATTCTCTACAGAGCCAGTGAAGCAGAGGATTGTTCCATAGAAAACGGAGTGCAGACAGGTCATACAGGCCAGAGCAAGACTTTCATGGGACCCAGACTACAGCCAGGCAATCTGGCCTGACATTGTCCTTCATGTGGCCTTCAGAGAAAGAATTGCACAGAGCACAACGATTTACGATACGTCATATAATAGAATTTATGGATGATTAGTTGGTAAATGAACGTGCACTTAAAGCAACGGCTTCGCATACAGCAGAGTCGTTGGGGTAGAAAAGTTTAGGAAAAAGTAAATTAACTCTGATGGAAAAAAAAAAAGAAAGAAAAAAAAACGTACTATGACTTCCATAATAATCACATACGGACAATAGTTGTCCGGAAGAAAAAAAAATCCCTTTAATGGGACAATAATGTTGATAGCCTATTCCTAAGGAGGGTTATAGCTAGTGCCAGCTTTGGGCTAGATGGCATCCATGAGTATTTTTTTTTCTTTGTATGCCCTGTCCTAAGAAAAAAAAGTTATATATTGCACTGATAAGCAGTCTGTCTGTGCAGAAAGCCGCAAGGCAGTAGCATACCCATACCAGAACAGGTCAGTGAATAAATACGGTACTACAACCAAGCTCCATACATAAAATACAGCATTAGAACCAAGCTCATTATATAGATACAATACCAGAACTAAGCTCGTAAATACAGCACCAGAACCAATCCCAGCACACATATCATTAGAACTAAGCACATTACATAGATACAATACCAGAACCAAGCTCATAACAAATACACTACCAGAACATAGCTGATAACATAAATACAGTAGACGAACTAAGCAATAATGTTGTTGGGTCACTGATGGGCTGACAATGGTGCATTGGAACATCAGAGGGTTGGAGACAGAGTCAGGAGGAGGAGGAAGCTTCATCTAGCTGCACAAGGCACTGTTGCATGGAGGAAGATCATCTGGCCAAGTGGGGGGCACGGCTGCCAGACTACATCTGCCTCCATCCCCCGCAATCTGGCGATTGGCACTCAGTGTGACTGCATAGGTCGCACATGGCTAAGTCTGGCCATGGCCTCAGTGTTTAATGGAGAAATATTTATCCAGACACGAGAGTCATTTATAAGGCTCTGTGCATACTTCTTCAGAGCCCTATGTTCATAATATATGCCAGGAAAAGCTCCTGGATAGATGTTAAAACGTATTTGTAGGTCTCCAGACACCCAACGGAAAAAAGTGTCCTTTTGGCCTTCGAGTCTACATACCTTTTTACTCAACCGTATAGGAAAGTGCGGCACAGTGTGCATTCCTATACAGAAGGACACTGCCAAAATACATATATCATGCAGCAAACATTTTTATTTATAATGGAAACGCATGGGTCACATATGTCACTGTATGCCCCTTCCTGATGTATACCACCGGCGAAAGGCTTGGTGTAGCTGTGCCTGATACTGCAGCACAGCTAGCTCTCTTGAATTCACTGTGGCCCCTTTGTTCTATTGATAGGGGTCTGACCACTACCAATTAATATTTTCACTGGTGAAGTCTGCATCAAGAGCCTGAGAAGCACTGTGAAAGACCATCGATATTATGGTCCCTGAAAACTCCTTGTTCACACGGGACAGATTCACATGGAAGTTCTACATGTCAATTTATATTGAGGATTTTCAGTGCGGATTTCACTCTTTGAATCATGGAGTTGGAAGGGACCTCCAGGGTCATCGGGTCCAAACCCCTACTCAATGAAGGATCACTAAATTATCCCTGACAGATATTTGTCCAGCCTTTGTTTGAACACTTCCATTGAAGGAGAACTCACCACCTCCCGTGGTAACCTGTTCCACTCATTGATCACCCTCATTGTCAGAAAGTTTTTTCTAATATCTTATTTGTGTGTCATCCCTTTCAGTTTCATCCCATTGCTTCTAGTCTTTACTTGCACAAATGAGAATAGGGCTGATCCCTCTGCACTGTGACAGCCCTTCAGATATTTGTAGACATTCCCAGATCTTTTAACCGTTCCTCATAGGACATGATTTGAAGACTGCTCACCATCCCATCATCTACTCTTTTTCTATGTCTTTTTTAATTGGGGTGCCCAGAACTGGACACGGTATTCCAGATGAGGTCTGACTAAGGAAGAGTAGAGGGGGATAATTACCTCACGTTATCTAGACTCTGTGCTTCTCTTAATAAATCCCAGAATTGTGTTTGCCTTTTTGGCTGCTGCATCACACTGTTGACTCATGTTCAGTCTATGATCTATTAGTATACCCAAGTCTTTTTCACCTGTGCTGCTGCTTAGCCCAATTGCTTGCTGATCCAGGCTCTCAGAGGAAATGGTGAACTACTCCCAACATCCAGAAAGTACTGCTTTTCCTATTTCCCCCACCCACCTCCTTCTCAACCCCCAACAATGAGATTAAATCCCCACCAAAACAACCCCTCACTAATTTCTTAAACCCTTAATGCCTTGTCTGCAGCTCCCTACAAGCCCCATCATATCGAGCCTGCACTGTGCTGTGCCTGATCTGGCCCAAACTATTTGGGCATCTGAGCTTCAATATTGCATCATAATCTCGTACCAGGCAGTTTGCAAGTACCTTACATGTCAATGGAGTAGAAAAAAAACAAAGTAACTTAAACCAGCACAGAATATCAAAATATATACAAAGTTGCATTCATACATTATATAAATTTGGATTGTGGTCCTTCGTAAGGGCTCGTTTACATCAGCGTTAGCGGAGTCAGTCTTCCTGCTCTGTTCGGGGAGCAGAAAGACGGCACCCCTGGCCAAACGGATCAGTCTTATGACAGAACCAAATGCCCCTCCCACTGACTATAATTGGTGTCCATTCGATTTCCTGCGAACAGTCCGGAATTCTAGCAGAAATCAGCGACAAACGTTCCGAATGGAACCTCCGATGCGGATGTGAATAAACTAGGTTAGCTGTCTATGCAGCTTTGTGGCATGAAATATGGATACATAGGGGTTGTACAGTAATAAACTGAAGACAGACCTCGCTTTTTTAGAGCTCTTCATGGAAGATCACGTCTCGGAAAACACCCAGTAAATAAATACTTGTAAACATGAAGTGTATGACTGGGTGCAGCCAGGATAACACTTAGGATAAGAAAGGGCTCATTTACAGGACACATTTGCAATAAACCATAGCAAACCAGCAGCAATTACTATTTATCTGTGTATAGCAGCAAAACGGGACACTGAAATCAAGTAAGCCCTATGGACTCAAGTAGGATCGCTTGTGCAGACAACTTATACAACCCCCATGATGGGGTATGGGACCCTATGGAGGTTCTATCCCCTACCATATGGCGGTGATATGGTAGCAGCTTATGGAACATAGATGCATTTTATTAGTGCATATAGCAGCACCATGGAATAATATACACTTCATTTTACTTTCAGGGGTCTAATGTTTATTTCTGAATAAGTGTCTCCAAATAACAGGAAATGGTAGAGAGAGCAGATAAAAGACAATATAAGACAACTGCAGCTGTTTCCTTAAAGTAGGTCAATTCAGTCAGCAGGAATGTCACTTCCTCACCGGGATACTTCAAATCTTACAAGTGAACTATATACAGTAAATGTCTTGGGAAGAACAACACAGCTGATACTTGCCGCTACACCATGTAATAACCTATAGCCAATATAATGAAAATGATACTACTATAAATTGCATGGGGATTCAAAATGTTAAAGGAGTCTGTCAATCAACGTGATCTTCCAACAACCTCAGAATGTGTTAATAGGACTAAAAAGTTACTCCTTAAAGGGGTTGTCCCGCGAAAGCAAGTGGGGGTATACACTTCTGTATGGCCATATTAATGCACTTTGTAATGTACATTGTGCATTAATTATGAGCCAAACAGAAGTTATTCACTTACCTGTTCCGTTGCTGGCGTCCCCGTCTCCATGGTGCCGTCTAATTTTCAGCGTCTAATCTCCCGATTAGACGCGAGTGCGCAGTCCGGTCTTCTCTGTGTTGAATGGGGCGCTCGTGCTGGAGAGCTGCTCCTCGTAGCTCCGCCCCGTCACGTGTGCCGATTCCAGCCAATCAGGAGGCTGGAATCGGCAATGGAACGCACAGAAGACCTGCGGTCCACCGAGGGTGAAGATCCCGGCGGCCATCTTCACAAGGTAAGTAAGAAGTCACCGGAGCGCGGAGATTCGGGTAAGTACTACCCGTTTTTTTTTTTATCCCTGCATCGGGTTTGTCTCGCGCCAAACGGGGGGGCTATTAAAAAAAAAAACGTTTCGGCGCGGGACAACCCCTTTAGGTACTTAAGGGTTTGCGAACTATAATCTGTGTCTGTCATAAAGCAAATGCCCCGCAAAGTTCTACTATTGCAGTGCCCTCTCAACTTCTCCAACTAGAGGGGATTCAGCCAGGGGCGTAACTATAGAGGATGCAGGGGATGTGGTTGCACCCGGGCCCAGGAGCCTTAGGGGGCCCATAAGTCCTCTCTTCTCCATATAGGAAGCCCAGTACTATGAATAAAGCATTATAGTTGGGGACGCTGTTACAGGTTTTGCATCGGGGCCCGGGAGCTTCAAGTTACGCCTCTGGATTCAGCGGTTGCCAAGAGCAGTCCGTACACTGTTTCCCTGCGCTTGATCTGGATCTGCAACCAATTTCACCATTTTAATTAATTCGGTATGAGCTACTTATTAGATGGCTGGTTGGTACACAGCAAGAATTTGGAGCATCGGCACAGGTCTGTGGGTAATATTTGTACTTGTGGAGAGCACCACACAAGTGTAGGGAGTCTTGGGGTATATATGTTCACAAAGCAGAATTTGACACAAAATTTTCTGTGCCGAATTCTGCCTAAAAATGGTGTCAAAATCCATAACTCTGCTGTGGTTCTTGGCGTAAATGAACACACAGAATCTTCCCTGTCAATGGGTAAAATCCGCGTCCGACATGGAAAGCCATGCCACCTTTTATGCAGAAGCAACTTTCCGCATTGGAATTCTGTCCATTGAAAGATCAAATGGATCTGTGTGTAGATCCACGCCAAAAAGCCACAGATTTTGAGGCGGAATTCACTGCAGAAAATTCCACCTCGAATTCCGCCATGTGAACATACCTGTATCAAACATGCAATGGTACCTTAGGAAAAAAAAATGGAAATGGAATGATGG
This sequence comes from Eleutherodactylus coqui, assembly GCF_035609145.1. Lineage (NCBI taxonomy): Eukaryota > Metazoa > Chordata > Amphibia > Anura > Eleutherodactylidae > Eleutherodactylus > Eleutherodactylus coqui. Next base: position 234,280,585 of record NC_089840.1, on the reverse strand, counting down.
CTCCATGGCAGCAACTATTGGAAGGTAGCACCACTGTATGCCCGATCTCCCAACAGGTCTTGCAAAATGACTAGTGCTTGAAACACTATGAGGGTATATGGAGGCTTACAGAACATGCAATACCTCCTGGGAAAAAAGGTCTGCAACTGTTAACATGGAGCATCAGACACAATGATTCACTATTTACATACATGAGGATCCATATATCTACTGTATCTATGCAACCAATCCATAGGGCATACATATGGTCTAAATGAATAGTAATAGAAAACCTAAAAGTTATAGAGGGAAGATTCCAAAAGTCTGCTCTATGGTATAAGACAAGCATTCTCTTAAAGAATAACTATGCTGTTTACAAACTTTTGACATGCCAGAGCGACATGTAAAAGGTCTTGATCAGTGGGGATCCTATTGCTGAAAGGAGGGGGCACTCACCTGAGCACTGCGCCCCTTTGGCTATCTTTGCTACCTGTCAGCTACTCTCGGCAGTTGAAGATGGATGCATAGTTGTCTATAGATCTCTCTGCATCTATCTTCCGCTGCTGAAAAGGCGTCAGCAAGGGACAAGAACAGCTGGAGGGGTACAGCACTTGGGGGAACGCTGCAGGCCCCTGGTGTCAGCAATCAGTTGGAGTCTCACTCCTCACTGATCAAAACTTTTGGTAAAAAAGGGGAAAAAAAACCTCAGCGCTCACACCATAGAATATGGAAAGTGTACATATGAAAATTTAGGTTATGTCACTTACTTCGAGGAGGCGCCTTTGGCATAGGCGCCTCCTGATCCAAGTTAGCGTATCAAGGGATGGCACAAACCAACAGTGATGAACAGGTTCCACGGTTTAATGTATAAATAAAATGCTATGCAATACACCAGCAATCAGTAGGAGTCTCACTCCTCACTGATCAAAACTTTTGATAAGTTTCTCCAACATGTCAAAAATTTGTAAAAAGTGCAGTTATTGTTTAAATTGTACTGTGCCGTCATCTATGTTCTTAGACTCCAGACAGTCAGCCTTCATTGTGACTTCATTTACTATATGAGGCACAAAAGCTCACATTCATTGCGATGTCCTATTTGTCAAATATCACATCCATCTAGCCAGCCTGGGGGCCTCAGAATGTACTTGCAGATATTTTAGTCATGACACTTTCCGTTCATCACTGGAAAAGAAATAGATGTTTCCTCTTTATTGCAGTCCCGTGATACTGATTCACTAGCGGTATGTATATTCTATATATTCTCATATGCCTTATATTCTACCCGGTGCCAGCCTGTCTTCCTTCCCTTGTAAAGGTTTGGCTGTGGCCGGGCTTTTGGAATCATTGGTCTGCTGGGGAAAATCCCGCCCACCAGCCATAGCGGTCATACAACCCGCCAAGTGGCATCAGGATGACAGTCTCAGCGGAGCCAATCTCATTTTGTTTTTTCCTCCCCACTTTTAAAAAATCATAACTCTTATTTTTCCAGTGACATAGCCACATGAGGGCTTGTTTTTTGCGAGAAAAATTGCATTTTCCAATGGCATGATTTAACATAGTATATAAAGTTCTGGGATACTTTTAAAAGTGAGGAGAAATGGAAAAAAAATGCAACTGGGTAATTTTTGGCAAGCACTTGCTTTTATGACATTCACAACAGAATAAAAACGTTGTTATCTTTATTCTGTGGATTAGTACGATTACGGCAATTCCAAATTTATATAGTTTTTTTTAATGTAGTCCGACTACAAAAAAAAAAACAACAACTTTTAGAGAAACAAAACTGTGTTTTTTGTCGCCACCTTTTGGTCCAATAACTTATTTTTGTGTCGATTCAGTTGTGTAAAGGCCTCATTTTTGTGAGGCCACCTGTAGCTTTTTATTATTAGTACCATTTTGGGGTACACACGACTTTTGGATCACTTTTTATTCATTTTTTCTTGGAAACAATGTGACCAAAAATGCGCAATTCTGGCATGTTGTATTAATCACCATGCAGGATTAATAATTTAATAATCTGGACTCCTGCGGACACAGTCATACCAAATTTATTTTTCTTATTTTTTGATAGGAAACTTGAACTTGCAATCATTTGTACAGTATAACGCAATACCATAGGATTGCATTATATCACATTCAGACAAGCAGTCTTTCAGAAGGCCGCAGGCTGCAAGGCAAGGTTAGGTGGTGGTGGGAATATATTAGTCCGGGCCCCCAAATGCCCATCGAAGCGCTTAAATGCCGCTGTCAGCATTGTATTTTTTGCCATGTGTAGGTCATCTGCTTTTATAATGCAATCACTGTTGACTGCAGTTTGTAAGAGTCTAACCATCTGGATTCAAAGGTTTCTCCACTTTTAACCATTAGAGAAGGATCCTGTCTGTAGACAGCTGAACCCTAGCTCTTTGGGTCACAAGATTCCCATGTCAGCCCTAGATGGGGCCACTGGGTTTTTCCAGTGGCCTAGTCTAAAGCCCCTTAATTACCACTGAAAAACAAGAATTGTCTGCTTGCTAATCTACAAGCATCCCTGCCTGCCTAGAGTACTTTTGTAATAATTTTATGACCCCACCTATGAAGTGACTACCCTACGGGGTAGTACAAACAGTCAGCAAAGTCCTAAATACCTTGCTATGAGTTCCTCGGGAGACATAGAGGGTAACTTGCAGGAGAAAGACACTGTCATTTTTCTGGTATTGGGGTAAAGCTATTCTGCCCGACAACCACTCACTTCTGATCGGCTGCTTGCTAGTAAATTCCCTAATTGGTAGAGTGGGAGGAGTTGAGTCAAGCCCCGGAAAGTGAGCAGGGTGTAGGAGGAAGGAGAAAAATGTGTGAAACCAGCAGAAAGTGAAGGAGGAGTGGGGGAGTTAGTCATTGGAGTCATTGGAGGTGTTGGAGGAGGAGGAGAGAGGAAGCAGTATGAGCAGCTGCAACAAGTAAAAAGTTACCGGAGGACAGGAGTTGGAGGAAGACATCCGGAGCAAGCCAAAGTGAGGAGCAGGAACTTACAAAGAGGACTTCTCAACAGTGAGTGTAACTTGACCTGCGTAATTATGAGTCAGTGGAAGTACAGTCAATCTTGCAATTCTCTCCATTCCTCTACCCATCTGGAAAACCCCCCAGATAATTTAGGCAGGTGGGGTAATCTTCCTGAACAGAGAAAGAGTAAGGTAATTAGTACGTGTGTTTTCTGTTGACAGTAACTCTGTTGAAGTTGATGCTAACTGGAAAACTGCAAAATATTAACTGTTTAATCTTGCAAGCGTTGAGTAAACTGTGTACCTTTGGTTTACTATATCAAATCTGGTTCGGACTCTTTATTTCATTGCTACCAGAACACTTCACTAAAAAGGTACTGGCGTCACGGGAACATTCAAATTACCGCATTCATCACCATCACTACTATGTTTGCAACTGTGCACAGCCGGGCCATGTTCTGATATTCCGGGGAGGAACATCAAAGCCACCGTTGACAACAATCTTATTTGCCGCTGTCTCCTCACAAAGGCCTGCACTCGTCCACCACACCTACTTGTGTTGTCCCTGATTTCTGTCAATCTAAGCCTACAAATATAGCAGTGCTAACATAAATCAGATTACCATGCTACAGCGACAGTGTACACTGTACGATAAGACAGTTACGCCATTTGCGCAGTGCAGACAGGCATTAATACTGAATAACAGCGGCTGCACTACACAAATATGGTTGTTGTATGTAGCATGCCAGTCATCATGGTCGGTTCTGCTACATCGTAACAGCATGAGGCCACTTTAACATTTTTGGCCGCGGGACGGACAGCTTCTATTGACTTCAATGGAAGCCAGCCGTGTGCAGCCCACACAAAATCACAGCATACTGCGATTTCTCCCACGCAAGCGGAAAATCGTCATAGATTTCTGCTCATGGGCAGAAAATCGCGTTTTTTCATAGCATGCTATGGGCTGGATTTTCCGCTTTGGATTTCGCAATGCAAATCCGCCCGTGTGCAGGAGGCCTAACTAATCACAGATCAAACTCCACTGAATAAACACTGCATGCACCGTGCTGCCGCAGAAGTATTCAAATGAAGAGCACTGATGGGTCATATGTCCCTCCATCAACGCTCTTGCCGGAACTCGAGTACTGTGAAGTTTGTGAAGAAGACTGTACTTATCCAGGTGGCAGCAATTGTCAGAAGAGGACTTGGGTGCAGATGGGTATAAGAGAATATCTTAGAAACAGCACTATGAACCATTTACTAGCTACATCTGTGAAAGTTCTGATAAAGTGGCCAATCCATTTAATGTGGTACTTCCTAATCAATAATCTTAAAAATTGTTCCTAAAGCACTTATTTTGGGCCTATGGTTGCAATGTGTTTTTTTTTTGTACATACTCTCATCCATCCAAGAAGATTTTAGAATAGTGGGACAAATTCACAATTTGGGCATTTGGACAATGTCGAAGGGTCCATGGCTAGAAGAGGTAACAGCTTCTCAGTTACAAGCAGACCTAGTTCAAGATTAAATGCAGGGTCAGCAAAAACGGATAACTGCTGCCCATGCATTAAACTCACTCAAATAATTTGTAGTTATGGCAGTGGTCCATTCTATATCTAGGACTGGCCAGAGCCCAGATCATGGTCAGTGCACTCCTGACATGCTCAAAGACCTAATTTGTCCTAATTACAGAGGTGCTGATAGATTTGGGCCCCATTGTCCTTGGTATAGTTCCCAATAATCATAGTGGCAAGCATCATGGTGCAGATACAAGGCTTCAATATACAGGCTTCCATAACCCTTATATCTGTAGAGAAGAAACCCATATACCCCAAAGGAGGTGCAAAATTTTGCATTGGAATCTCTTTAAAAAGACGACTGGTATTTAAAGGAGGTTTCTTCACAAGGGGAGTAATGGCATGGAAATACAATGGAATACATTCTAGAAACATTTCCCTGCTTCTGCTATATGGATCTGTAGGAACTCCATGCCCATTGTATATGGTCCTTGCACACAAGTGCAATTGTAAAGCTGCAACTCACTTCTTATATAAGCTCTTACCCTATTATAAGACAGCATCCAACGCCAATACAACCAACAAAGAAGCACAAGACCAGGCTGCACATAGTCCAAGTGGGTTTGAAGTACGGTATAGTCTGTAAATTGATTTTTGATGTGGTCAGGCGATTGTCCATGTAGAAAATGAGATTTCTGGCTCGAATACAAGTAGACTAACATAATTGGTATCAGTGCCGTACAGCAGTCTGGTTTCTGTCTTAGATGTGGTTGAAGTAGAAACAAGTCCTCTTGCTGAACATCAGCACTGTGGTGAGAATGTAAGCAAGGCTTCTCGAGAGAAGCAGCAACTATTTTAGTTGGTATATTCACAAAAACCACTGCGGTGCTGTGATATTTCTAACTGCGGTAAGACGGCCTTCTGGCTCTCACAGTAAATTCAGAACTTGCCCTCCTTATCCTCTGCATCAAGGAGATTTAAGAAGTATGTCGAAGCAAACCAGTGACATTTACCAAAATGATAGGTTGTATGAAGCCATCCAGATGGTCAGTCTATGACACATCCAGAGTCCATCAAGACATTCATCTTGATCCAAGTCGCCCTATATAGGATTATCATTGAGTAAAGCTGGATGTACGCGATTGCAGATGGACATTTTTCCAAATAATTTGTCATGGGCAGGTGGTTTGCATAAGGCGGTCATTCTGGATAACAATCCCATAGGTTAAAATGCTAACATTTGTGAATTGCCTCTGCCCCCATATGTGGGCCTGCCCTTGAATGGCTTTTCAAGCATTTGCAATGGCGGCACCTAACAATGGCGCTGTATCTGGTTTTCAATGAAGTGACAGCCGTGCTCACCTGAGAACCTCTTCCACTTCAGATAGCCAATGGTTGAGGGTTTCAAGCCACAGAACCACATGATCTGATATTGATGGCCTATCCTACGACTAGATCATCTAATACTGAAGTCCCGGAAAATCCCTTTAACTGTTAAGTCATTCTCAAATACTGCTAAAATGTAATCTTGAGAGATACAATGGACTAACAGCCTAGTAACAGATCAGATTATGTTACCCATAGAAATCTATAGACAGAAGAGAGGGAAGGAGTGAGAAAGAGCTGAGTGGAAAAAAAAAGAGAAAGACATACTACCCCACTTCCCCATAAATAAGACCTACCCCAAAAATATGTCCTAGCCTAATTTTGGGGGGATGCTTGAAATATAAGCCCTACCCCGAAAATAAGCTCTAGTTACACTATATTAAAAAAAGAATACATTACCTAGCAGGCTCAGTCCAGGTCCCTCCCGCTGCTCTCTAGAGGCTCAGTGAAGTTCCCTCAGTCCTCAGCCGCTCGTACAACATAAATCCCACCTCCAAAAAGCGATGGCTGTGATTGGTTATTTGACCACTGCCCAGCCAATCAATGCAGCGCTGGATAAACCAATGCGATGGCTGCGATTGGCTGCAGCTCAGGCAATTCATAAATACCACCTGTTGATTGGTTCTTCGACCGCTGCTCAGCCAATCACAGCCATCATTTCCTGGGGGCAGGATTTATGAATCCCATAACCAGGAAATGATGTTATATGAGCAGACTAGGACTGCAGGGAGCATGTCGGAGCTTCGGAGAGCAGCAGGAGGAACCTGGACCGAGCCTGCTAGGTAAGTATAATAAGACCTCCCTCGAAAAAAAGACCTGGTGCCTCTTTTGGGGCAGAAAATAATATAAGACAGGGTCTTTTTGGGGGGAAACGTGGTATTAGCAAGCAGCATCTCTTGGTAAACATTTTACAGTCTCACAACTACTGAACTCACGACTACACTGCTCAGTACTTTTCTATAGTGTCTTCCATACTGCTGTTTCTATGTATATGAGAGATAGCGATAGAGGAAGCAAGATCTCATCTCCTCCTCTATGTGTACACAGTATGGGAGACATCATAGCAGCTAGTCTGTACTCACCAACTCAGGGAAAACTACGAATTAGAGATTGTACCTGAAGAGGGGAAAACCAGAGATAAATGCAGGATACAGGTCATACAATGGAAAAATATTGTGCTATCCCTCACGTACACAGATGGCAGCTCATACCTAGAAAGTGGGTATCTTCAAGCTAGTGGCTGTTGTAAAAGGCACCAACGGCAGTATTACCTTACTGTACCTCGGCCACTTGTGGTAGCAAAAGTTAGAATACGTCCAATAAAAAAAAGTGAACGTACAAACATAATTAGCCAAAGTGATAAAATTCAAAGAAAAGTTCCCTGCATAAGGTGCTTTTGTGGAGCTTCACTACCTCACTCTGTGAAGAGTTACTATTTGGCCAGGGCTACTCCTACACTTTTTTCCAATAAGACTTTCCATCAAATCAAAACCCTAACAAGAAATTTTCAAGGGATTTCCAAGAAATTTCACCGTTTCTCTAAAAAGGAAAATAAGCTGCTACATTTTAAAATTGCTCTGTAATTCCAGCATGTAGCAATTAAAGAAAACAGCTAGCAACTCGTAGGACTGCAACGATTCTGAAGGGACTCTCAAGCTACTCAATGCATTCCTATAGACAGCAATGTCACAGCAATTTTTTGTAACGAGTGATAAAAAGTCTAAGTATAGCCCCAGATTAAACACATTAGGAACAGCTGCACGGAACTTGCAGCTGTTTTCACCCTTGTCACACATTCTTCATAGATCTCTGATCGCACGACCCTTCCACCATTTTATTTGCCTTGCATATACAACACATTAAACGAAGGATATAACCACAAGTGCACAAAACACAACATCATTTTCCGGGATGAGAGTAATTGGTGTTGAGCATTCTTGAAGAGGAAGAAGTATCCATGCCCCAAAAATATCAGGGAAGCAGAGATCACAGGAACCAATGTACTGCAATACCGTATGAAGAATACTGCACTGCAGTTTGTTGTTACCTTATGACGCCACATTATGCAGATATTCTTACCTAGGGGAGAACAGTTATGTAATGAGGCATCCAATGGAAAAAAGAGCACAGCTTGTTTCCTGTTGGATTCTTATAGGATCCAACAGAAAATAACTCTACATATTTGTGAAGTGCTGCGGAATATGTTGACGCTATAGAAAATATTATAATGATTATTGTTACAATGCATTTGGAAAGTTTTCAGACTTTTTCACTTTTATACATTTTGTTATGTTCAAGTTTCATTCTGCACTCAGTACCCCACAATGACAAAGGGAAAAACCAGCATTTTGCATTGACATAAGTATTCACACATATATACAGTACTTAATTGAAGCAGATCCTCTCAAGCTCTGTCAGGTTGGATGGGGGTCGTCTGTGGACAGTCATTTTCAGGTCTTTCCAGAGATGTTCAATTGGGTTCATGTCAGGGCTCTGGCTCGGCCACTCAAGGACAGTCATAGAGTTGTACTTAAGCTACTCCTGTGTTGTCTTGTTGGAAGGTGAACCTTCTGCCCAGTAAGAGGTGTCTTGCACTCTGGCTCAGGTTTCATTAAGAATATCTCTGTACTCTGACCATTCAGCTTTCCATCAACCCTGACCAGTCTTCCTGTCCTAGCCACTGAAAAACACCCCCCAGCATGATGCTGCCACCACCAGGCTTCACTGTAGGGATGGAGTTGGGCAGGTGATGAGCAGTGCCTGGTTTTCTTCAGACATAATGGTTATAACTGTAGTCAAAAGGGTCAACCTGGTTTCATTAGATCAGAGAAGCTTGTGTATTACAGTTATTTGGGGGCTAACCATGCTGCATTTTGCAGCATCTATTTTCTATATGCACTTCTGAAGTGAATCCCGACCTGACTGCGAGTCTCCAACCTGAACTTGAACCCTTATACGTGCTTTTTGGCAAACTCTAGGCAAGTTTTCATGTGTCTTTTCCTGCGGAGAGGCTTCTTTCTGGTCACTCTGGCAGACAGCCCAGATTGGTGAAGGCTGCAGTAATGGTTGAACTTCTGGAGGTTTCTTCCATCTGCACAAAGTATGTTTGGAGCTCAGCCAGAGTGACCATCAAATTCTTGGTCACCTCTCTTACCAAGGACCTTCTCCCTGATTACTTAGTTTGGTGGGTAGGCCAACTCTACTCCTGGTTGTTCCAAACTTCCTCCATTTAAGAATTATGGAGGCAATTGTGCTATTGGGAACGTTCAGTGCAGTCCAAATGTTTTGTAGCCTTCTCCAGATCTGTGCCTCCACACAATCCTATCTGAGACCTACAGGCAGAACTTTCCTCCTTATGGCTTGGTTTTGGCTTTGATATGCATTGCGAGCTGTGAGACATTATATATACAGGGGTTTGCCTACAAATTATGTCCAATTAACTGAATTTAACACAGCTGGGCTCCAATAAAGGTGTAGAAACATCTCAAACATGATCAAGAGAAATGGGAGGCTCTCAAAGCTAAATTTTAAGTGTCATACCAAAGAGTCTGAATACTTATGTCAATGCAAAATATTAAGGGCTCATGTCCACGGGCAAAATATGATTTAAGATCCGCAGCGGATCTCCCGCATGCGGATCCGCATCCCATAGGGATGCATTGACCACCCGCGGGTAGATAAATACCCGCGGATCGTCAATAAAAGGGATTTAAAAAAAAATGGAGCATGGAAAAATCTGGACCATGCTCCATTTTCGTGCGGGTCTCCCGCGGGGACGGCTCCCGCGGGCTTCTATTGAAGCCTATGGAAGCCGTCCGGATCCGCGGGAGACCTAAAATAGGAATTTAAAGTATTTACCTATCCGGCGCGGGCGGGGAATGTCAGCTGTTCCTCACGGCCGCATCTTCCTTGCTTCGGCTCGGCGGATGTGCCCGGCGCATGCGCGCGGCACGTCGGCGACGTGCCGCCGGCGTCAGGAATTCATCCGCCGGCCGAAAATGAAGATCCGGCCGTGAGGAACAGCTGACATTCCCCGCCCGCGCCGGATAGGTAAATGTTTTTAAATTGCTATTTTCGGCGCTCATGTCCGCGGGGCAGGAGGGACCCGCTGCAGATTCTACATGGAGAATCTGCAGCGGATCTGATTTTCCCCGTGGACATGAGGCCTAAAAATCTTCGTCCATTTTTTAAAAATAAGCTAACATTCTGCTTTCACTTTGTCATTATGGGGTACTGGGTGCAGAATGAGGGGGGGGGGGTAAACTTTTAATTTGCACAAGGCAAGGCCACAGTATAACAAAAAGAAAACTAACTGAAAGGGTCTGAAGACTTTCCAATTGCATTGTACAACAGAGCTCCACAGAAATTGATGGGTGGTGTATTATAAGTCCATACAAGCCAGAGGATAGGGAGCTTTCCAATAGCACAATATAAAATGCCCTTTACCCCCCTCATCAACAGACAACCAGTGACTGAGTTGTTGCTGGATTATCCTCCCATAACAAGGGAGTGTCTGCTCTGGGTTCAATGCACTTATAATTCTACTATTTGTATGGGTAACAACTCTTCAAACGTAAGATCACAGCCAACGTGACCTAGCTATATCAGGCCCTTTACACTAAAAATTATAGGAGAAGATATTGCAGAATTTAAAGGTTTCTAGTGATTCAGACTATTTACTCAGTGTTTATGTACACTGCACCAGCCAGATAGGAAAAGAAGTCAGCATTAGACCTTTGAGCCCAACATTACTTTGACTCATATGTTATAAATAGACATTGGTAAAGTAATACAGTATATCTCTTGGTACCAAATCACTTTTATAACATACTGATGAGCTAGGGTAGGTTTCATCTTCCTTTGAACAGGTTACATGAGCATACAGTTATATTCCTGCGGAGTGCAACTACGATGCTCTCCACCGATGTCACGCCAAGATATCATGATGTCCATGATGAACCAACATATACACGTATTTTATCACCAATATAAGAGGGACACAAGACAAGAGAGGAAATGTTCTTCCTAACCAACTATGTCTTGGAGAACCCTGCCTGAAAGCAGCGTGATCGTCCTGATAAGGACAACCCCACGTTTTGAACCTAGGGAACCTAGCCTGTCCCTACATGAAGGGTAGAGAAAGAAAAATAGATGGAATTGCTGACAGAGTTAGGCAAAGGTACATATCAGATAGGATGCAGTGCCATAACAACATTGACCCCGTATTTATTATCTACACATGAACTGGGGACAGCATTGAACTCATTTAGGCATTATTTTAGGTGTTCCATTGACCTGTTGGGGGGCGCTGAGGACTGGAGTTGAGAAACACTAGTCTACGACACTACATGCATCTCTGACTGGTCACATAGACAGCACTGGTTAATTAAAGCAGGTGTAGTGTCAGATTAATGATGTATACTAATACATAGAGTGCAACAGGTAGTCAGAGAAGCAGTGTTTCTCCAGGCCTGAACATTCGCTTTAATATTCCCATAGCTCTGTGTCATATACATCGACATGGTGAAGTTGCATTAAGCAAACATCTACTTCTCTTAACACACTCTGCATTTCCCAAAATCTGGAAATTTTTAAGAAAATTATTAAATTGCATAAAATGTAACTTTGGCTTCATGCATTAGGCTGCAGTACACATCAATGTTGTATCGATCTCTGATATGGCACGAATAGTCATCCATGGTCTCCTTTTGTATTCTCATACATCTGTGATTCTATATGAGACTTATGGCATGTTTCATTGGATGCTGCACTACAGAACTATTGTCAACCAGACACATATGTTCTAGGAAGAAGACATTCCTTGTTATATAGTGGCAGCTCCTTAGTAAGGAAAGACAGACCCTTTGCATGACACTGAAGACTGTGTACATACAGCTTTGTCATAAACATGGGGCGTTATCCAACTGGTACCCCATTTCCTGGTGTAAATACTTCATTCACACTTGAGATAGCACACAAACTAATGACTAAACGAGGATTTAGTTTATACAAACAATAATACTTATATATGCCGTCCTCCATTACAGCAGTTCTAGCAGATTATTTTCTGTTGACAATGAATAATGCAAGATTTGCATTTTTATGCAGAAATGTGTTATTGTATATTTATAGAACAATTCTCATTTTTAGACCACAGTCATTTCTAGAATGCAGAAAAAGTACTCAAATAATTTCAAATGAAAACACAACATCAAATCAGAAATGATAGCTAAAACACCAAGGCAGATGGAGAGAATTTGCATGGAAAAAGAACCCATTGACTTCAATGGGTTAAAGGGCTTTCCAGTTGTTAACTCGTAATGGTCTGTCAGCAGGATAGGCCATCAATTAGGAAGAGTGGGTGAATGCTACATGGGACCCCCACTGCAGGAGGGAGACAGCTCTGTTCTCACTGCAGTGGCCACTCTTATACCCAGTCACTTTAATGCAAGGTCAGCCTGCAAGGCCAAGCCTGGCCACTGCAGTGGGAATGGAGCTGTCTGCTTCCTGCAGAAATCAGCTCAGTGCACAAGCACACTAGCCTACAGAACAGATGATTGTTGGGGATCCAAGGCGATAAAACTCTGTTGATGTACTATTGATGACTTGTACTGCTCAAAGGCCATCAATAGTTTACAATTCTACAACCCCTTCAATACACAAATGATCTTTCTCTTAGACTGAAAAAAAAAATCACAGTATGTCCTATTTTTCTGCAATTCTGCTGCAAGAATCACCCATTATTTTTTATGGGAGCATGAAAAAAATGCATCGGACTAGCATGCCATACAATTTGCATGCAGGAACTTTTTTTTTTAACGTGTGTGAAAAACGCACAGTAAAAGTGTGCATGAAAAACGGATGTAAATCTGATGTAATCGTGCATTTTTATCTCAAAAATGCATAGTACACACAGGGAAATTGCAGGCGAAAATGTCAGTTTTTTCCTGACTTACATCGCACTTGCCTGTGTATATAAAGCCTAAGGCTGGATTCACACAGGCGTATATTGGCTGGCTTTTCACGCCCGACCAACATACGCTGCCCCTCTGATGCATTGGTTTACAATGCATCAGTGCACATGGGTGTATTCCCGCAGCGTAAAAGCACCCGGACGGCAAAAATAGTGCATTTTCGCCGGGTGCTTTTATGCCACCGCCAGCTGCATAGACTCCTATGAGAGCCTATGACAGCTGCCAGAAAAGGGAGGTGGGAGGGAGTTTAGCAGTGTGACCACTAAACTCCCACCCCCTCCCATTGCTGGCTGTGACAAGGGGCGGAGAGGGGGCGGGAGTATAGCATACTAGCTTCCGCCCCGTTCCGCCCCCTCCCCTTGCAGAGAGCCGATGAGAGGGCGGGAAGGGGGAGAACAGCTTAGCAGAGCTAAACTGTCTCCCCTCGCCCAACAGCATTGCGGGCTCTGCGTATATGTGCGGGCCCGTGCCATTTGAATGGGCGCACAAACTTTAGATTTGTGCGCCCGTTCACGCGATTTTACGTCACCGGCGGGCGATCGTAAAAACAGCTGTGCCCGTGTGAATCCAGCCTAAGGCCTAGTGCCCACAGCCATGATGGGCTCCGCAAGTGGAATTCTGCAGGGGAGTCTGTCACGGGGCCCTCTCAGAGACCCCATACTCACCTCGGGATCCGCTGCCCCACGTCCCGCATCCTTTGCCGGTGCGCAGTACAGCACATGATGCGCCGGCAGTGTCATGTGACACGCCCACAGCGTCACATGACATGCCGGCCGCGTCATATGACGCGGGTGTCGGGTGGGGAAGCGTTTTCACGCTATCTTCCACTGTGCTACAGTGGAAGATAGCATGATGGATGGCTTCCATTGACTGCAATGGAAGCCGTCCGCGTGTATGCCCGCGGCAAATAGAACATGCCGCAGGTAATTACGGGTGCTTTCACGGTGCGGAATTCCATTGTGCTATTGGGTTCAATAGAACCTAATAGCTGCGGGGAAACGCCGCAGATTTCCGCCGCGAGATACACGGTGGAAATCCGCCCGTGGGAATTAGGCCTAATGCAGTGCTGCAAGGAGGCATCATATGCAAGCAAACATAGAATATAGATTGTAGGACTCCAAGTGCCATCATACAGGCTTCATACTTAAAGCTGTGCCATGTGCATCAGACTAAATGTGGCCATATACATTAGACTAAGGTTGGCCGAGCCTGCTGGTTTCGACAGCACCGGCCAATCAGCTAATATGAGTTAGATGTTTGACCAACATTCATACGGCAGATGTTGGGAAGGAAGGGTTGTGCCATGATGAATGTCACATGCTCAGTTCTTCTGTCATTAGACTTCTAGTGGTGGTTTAGGGCCTTTTACACACCACAGTTCTAGTGCAAAGTCACATCGAGTCAAGTTTTTTGCTCTGTTTGTTAGGTGTAGGCACATACAGCGCCTGAACAGCCGGCCATAAACTGGTAGATTCTCACTGATCAGATCTTTCATGTTGACCTAAAAATCATTGTCTGTCTGCAGCGAATCCTTTCATGAAAACAGGCATCATAATGATTTCCTGCCTAGAAGAGAGTGGCAGATGAGTTGACTAGAGGCGACCGAAAGTACGCTAATTGACCAATTATTGTTCATTGTTAATGCACATCAAGCGAACGATATATGATTGCCACTTCACCGCTCGTCACATACTCATTTCAATTTATCTTGCGGTGTAAAAAAGGTGCCTTTACTCCCCTCTTCTTACTGAGAATACATATACGCTCGGCCAAACCAAGCATGCACATCTATGGGGAGACCAGGGCGAATAGCTGTAAACCGAACAAGGTCATTCAGCCAACAGCTAATGTAGGTGTATGGCCACTTTAAAAGGGGTTTTCAAAGTTATTACTTTTATCAAGTCCCCCCCCCCCCCCCCATCCCCAAACTACAAAAAAGTAATATATTCACTGTGGCGCAAGACCGCCATTTCAGTAGTCTGCCGTCACAATATCTGATGGGTGATGTCCTGTAAACTCGTCACATGGGCTTCTAATGTAGCATCCCCAAGGCAGGTTTACAGGATGTCACCAATAACATCCCTGACGACTTCCCATTGGCTGCTGTGGTCACGTGGGTAAACAACTGACGTCATACCTGCATCTGATGTAAATAGTAACCGGAGTAGCAGTAGGAAAGCAGTGCGAGGACAGTATGGATTTTTTTCGTAATAACTTGTGCCCCCCCCAACTGCCACAATGTTTGGGGTTCTCAGAAAACCCCATTAAGGTTCTGTTCACATAATGAAGTCTATTTAGTGTCAAAAATGTGTCAATTCCAAGTAAAAATTCACCCTAAAGAATTTTTTTTCCCCAATAGCATTTAATGGGATCTAATTCCACTTTTTGGCACAAAATAAAGGGATTAGCCCAAAACACCCAAATCCCTGGTTCATAAGCTTAGTATACTACCATGTTTCCTCCAAAATAAGGCATATCCCGATAATAAGCCCTACCCTGATTTTCAGGGGGAGTGCTTGAAATATAAACCCTCCCCCAAAAATAAGGCTTAACCACACTACATGAAAAAAACTTTAAAAAAAACAAAACACAGTACTCACCTAGCAGGCACCGTTCGGTTCCCTCACGCTGGACTGCGGTGCTCCTGCAGTCTTTCGTGTAGTGCTCAGCACTGAGCGAGCATTCTCTTCCTGGTAACGGGGCTTGAATACCCGACCTCTAGCAAGAGATTGCTGTGATTGGTTCAGCAACACCGCCTCAGCCAATCAGAGCTGGCTCGATGAGCCAATTACAGCCATTCATTAAATGACATCATTAAATGGCTGTGACTGGCCCATCGAGCGCCAGCTCTGATTGTTGAAATGGTGTTTCTGAACCAATCACAGCAATCTCTTGCTAGAGGCGGGGTATTCAAGCCCCGTTACCAGGAAGAGAATGCTCACTCAGTGCTGAGGACTACACGGAAGACTGCTGTAGCGACAGGGACCCGAACAGCAACTGCTAGGCAAGTACTGTATTAAGAAACCCCCCAAAAATAAAACAGTGTGCCTATTTGGGGGCAAAAATTAATATGACATTGTCTTATTTTCAGGGAAACACGATAGACCCAACGCAATATCCAGTTATTGCAGTTGTAACATAGACACTATTATGTAGCTGCATTACATCAACCAGAATTGGGACATTAGGCTTTGTGTCCATTGTCATGATGGAACGCTGTCCAGGAGCTGCATACATACTGTAGTTTACCTTCATGTTCTAACCTGCACTGGACAAATGGAAGCTGGAATCTGCGGGGTTGTTTGAAATTCTTCTATTTTACTTTTATACAGGAAGTGTATAGTTTATAAGTAATAGTAAACCACCTGCTCATACAAACAGTTGATGTTCTTTCACTGACTTCATAGTATCGCCTGCAATGCCCTTAAAAAACACTAAAAAGGCAAAAGTTTCTAAAGTGTATTCCATCAAAGAGTCTGTGTTCAGTAGATAACTAACTACATCTGTAAGAGGTCCCTAAGGAAATGTTTATTATGGACTGAGCTCATCCGTGAGAAGTATGAATGACCATGTCAGATCAAACCCAGTGAGCATTAGCTCTTCTAATCTATACAGATGTAACAGACCCAAGTTAGTCATGTAGCTATCACTTTTGTAAATCATGATAAGCGAGGCCCATTTCTCATTGCCTATTATGGCTTTGTATCTTCAACACATGAAATTCCCCTAGGATACTTTTTCTTACCTTGATGATATTGAACCAAAATTGCCTTAGAAATTAACAAGTTAATGCTATTAAAAATATCCAGCCAATACAGAGCCTCCCAGTAGATCTGTCCATCTTACAGGCTTCTTTGTATAGTCTTTCATTATGGGACATAATAAGGCAGTGTTGGACAGAGCTCACTTATTCTGCTTTGTAGTCATAGCCAGCAATATGCATGCAGCTTTAAACAGCCATGCCTGTCTTCCCCTCTACATTATATTTGGGACTTAGGAAATGGGACATTTGGTGCACGGTTGCATGCCAGGATGTGACTTGAATACATATACCAGTGTGTGTACAATAAATCCCATTCATAGAAATAACAATGATATGGCATCAGGAAAGTATAAGTGGAAGGAGATAAAGCTCTTTCATTTGTAACCTGGAGCCATGAACTGTCACAGACTTCATGGCCCATATATCTAGAGCAGCTGGAAAGGTTACAAACAGGATCACATTGGAACCAACCGTTTATATCAATTATTACAAGCCCAAAGCAACTGCCTGGGGTGTGCAGCAAGTCCTATCCTCACTCACAATTAAGGGGAAATCCACTTATAGGAAGTAGGGCAGCATAGACTTGAGTGCTATATGTAGCGGTAGTGTGCATGACAAATTTGGATCATGACAGCTGATCTTAGTGACCACAGAAGAGGATGCAGCTGTTTGTGTTTCCATATATTCACATTATACACACATTTTGGCTGTACAATCACATGGAGGGATATAGCCATGTGAACAAGTCGTATTGCTGTACATGCAAGTTTCATGCACATGAAAGAAAGAACAAAACGTATGTTGTCCCATATATATATGGGTGTGTTGACAGTTCTGTCCCATTTTGAGATTTTTCTCTCCAACTGATTCCGAGTTCGAAATAAATCACTGCATGTCCTATTTTTAGGCAATTCTTGTTCAAGCATGGCCCATTATTTTCTATGGGAGTGTGGAGAAAAAAAAAAAAAAGCATGGCACTTGCATGACATTCAAGTTGCATGCAACTGCAATCTGTTTTAAAAGCATTTTACTATTGGAGCCACATTCAATTTTTTTTTAACAGTAGAAAAACTGATGTATATGGTGAAGTCACATGGGCAAGTGCGATATTGGTCCAAGAAATTGGGAACGATATTGCACTCTTGAACCTACAATTTCTGTCTTTGATTGCCATGTGTTTTGTGAAAAATATGCATTCTTGCACATATGATTTTTCTACCTTTTTCAAGCGCATGAAAATTTCATGTTGTTCCAATAGTAAAAACAAAATTGTACATCACATCGCATTCTTAAGCAGAATCACCCAAAAGTAGGTCATGTAGCGATTTTGTTGGTGCGAGTGAAAAATTGCTCCTCTAAATTAGCCCATTCAAATCAATGGGTTATTTCCTCATTCGAGTGCGGTCCGTATCGCTATCGGACAGAACTGGCATGTGAAACTCGCCGAGTAAATACAGGCTTAGGATTATGGTTTGGACTAGCAACTATCTAGATTTCAACTCTTCACATCCAATAGTTCTGGTACCACTGACAAATGGAGGTTTACAGTAAGGCTCCATTCACATCTGCGCTAGGGATTCAGTTAAGGGAACCGGAAAACGGAATTCCATGGATGAACGGATCCGTCTCATAATAGAACCAAACTGTGTCGACTGGACCCATTGACTATAATGGGGTGCGTTAGTTTCCTGCACCTATCTGGCAGGACGAAAAAGTCCTGCTTGCATGAATTCATCATCTGGCATTTCATGCCGGATCTGCGCCTGAGGCTCTGAATGACGCAGATGTGAATAGAGCCTAAGCACTAGAATACATAACCTCACGGTACATAATACAAAACAGGATACCAAGATCTGAAAAAGTCATCTTCCATAACATACAACTATAAACATACAGAATAAATACAACCTACAGTACATAAAACATCCAATAAACAAAACCCTGCTTGTTTACATAGGAGGATATTGTTACACAATTCTGGCTACACTGTAAGGAGGAAAGACACAAATGTATCAATTTCAATCAATATTGCAGTGTTACTGTACACAATGTTGTCATGTTTTGCAGATGTGGTCTTGCAGTCTTACATCCTTAGGAATACAAGCCAACCAAGAGCTGTCAACATTCAGGTTGCAAAGCATGGGATAACCCCACTACTCACATAATGTTTGGAGGGGTTCCTCCTCTTCTGCACATCCTGGACACACACATCCACCACTCCATAAGACATCATGTTGGAGAGAGAATGCACAGATAGCTGCAAGCTGGAGCTCTCTAGGAATATGACATTATTGCTGGAAGCTGCTGAGAAATAGAAGCATGGACAGGAAGCTCACACACTGTGGTTGCTTATGGAGCCATGTGCTGCTGCTGATACAACCAAGGAGCTGGATGGCAGGAGCAAGGAGCTGGGTATAGAGCAGGGCTCTGCTGCTGCAGGCTCAAAGTGCTGGTTCCAGTGCCATGTGCTGGTTCTGCAGGCGGTGTGCTGGTCAATGTGCCATGTGCTGGTAATACAGGCAGGGTATGCTCAGCTGTCCTTGTGTCTCCCAGGACTGCTCCTGATCTGAGCTCCCTACACAGTGCAGCCTGCTCCCCGCCCCCAGCTTCATGTGTGACCCTCCTCCACTCCTCCTGTAAGTATGAGCCTTCTCTACAGCAGCAGCCACTGATTTCTGATCTCTAATGACGTTATTTATTACAGTAATGCAAGGCAACAAATGCGATGCAGAATGCTGTAAACACCAAGCATGCAGGAGGGATATAATATAGGGCTATACCAGGGGGTGCTGAGAAGTATTGAGGCTTACCCAGAAAAAACTGACACACTAGTCTACATATTCCCGCCAGGATGCCAATGCACTTGCGATGTCTCTCCTGAAGCTTTTTAAGTCCCTGCAAATAGAATTCTTCGACTGCTGGTCAAACCACTCATTGACAGTATTAGTTGCCTCCAAAACAATCCCAAACCATTGTCCCTTTAGGTGTTTTTTGAGATTGGGGAACAGATGGTAGTCAGATGGAGCCAGGTCGGGTGAATAGGGTGTATGGGGCATCAGTTGAAAGCCTAAGGGGGTCATTTTTGCAATACTGGCACCTGCAGTGTGTGATGGGGCATTGTCATGCAACAGGATGACACCTTTGGAGAGCTTTCCTCGATGTTTTTCCTTAATATTTTGCTCAGCTTTGTCAATACTGGACAGTAATATGTTGCATTGATGGTTGAACCCTTTGGGAGGTCGTCCACGAGCAGAACTCCCTTCTTATCCCAAAAAAATGGTTGCCATTTGCTTCTGCGCTGACCTTTGCACATGGAACTTCTTTGGCCTTGGAGGACCACTGTGCCACCATTCCTTAGACTGTTCCTTTGTCTCTGGATCATAACAGTAGATCCATGTCTCATCACCAATTACCGGTTTGTCCAGGAAATCTGACTCTGGTCTTGCGAAAAGCTCCAAAACAACCACCAATGTCTCCACACGTCTCCTCTTCTGTTCGGTGGTCAAAATTTCAGCATCCACTTGGCTGTAAGCTTTCTCATTCCCAAGTCGTTGTGGATAATGCCACCAACTCTCTCACATGATATCCCCTCGTAATCATGCAGGGAGTACAGTAAAAATTGGAGGTAAGCTTCATAGGTGGAGCCTTTCATAGATTTATTTGTTAAGGAATCCCATTTGTCATTTATTAATATAATGTTATTATTACAATCTATTTCCATTATTTAGGGTGGTTTTAGACCTGTGCCCAGTTTCCGCTTTCTTGCTCCATTCAGGGAGCAGGAAAGGGGAACCCCCATGATCTAATTGCTCCATCTCAGGACAGAAATGAACAGCGCCGAACAAACCCCATTAACTATAATGAGCTCTTCTTAATTTACACTCAGGTACCTGGCTTTTTATTCTGGTATTTGGAGCCGGATTTGAAACGGAACCTTGAACCAGAAGCCCCAAAGCAGATGCGATATTGGCCTTACAGAACGTTGGAGATCTTGTACAGGGTGTCTCAAAAGTTGGAAAACACCCATATAGGATTAAAACTGTTTGGCAAATGGTGATCCAGTTTTACATCCAAGGTGTGAGTGAAGGGGGAAACCTGTTAAGCCATGTCATGAAAATAACGGCCATTTTGAATGCTGCCATCTTGGATTCAGCTCTAATGTTTCCAGTGGGAAGGTAGGTGTGTGGTATATGTATCAAAGTAGTAGGGAATTTCACCATAAAAAACAATGATGCGCTTCATTTTAACATAACTTTATTTGTTCTCATGTTAACACATTTATTATTCTTCATTACAGGCAACGTGATTGATGGCTTTATCTCTTGCAGAACGTGTTGAGATTGTCCTTACGTGGGGTGAATGAAGCACATGAGTCATTGCAACCGATATCAATCAACGCCACGCAACCAGACCTCCCATTACTCACAGTACAGTTGCCAAACTGGTTTCTAAATTCTGAAAAACAGGTTCTGTCACTGATAAACCAAAATCTGGAGGACCAAAAACTGTTACTGAAGAAGCATCAGCAATCGCTGTTCTGGCCTCATTTAGCAAGAGCCCATAACATAGCGCTCGTCGTCTGCCTCAAAAGTGTGGGGTTAGTCATGCATCCATACAGCCCACTTTGTCTATGCATAAATAGCATCCTTACTAGAGATGAGCGAGTAGTGCCTTAGCCGAGTATCTCCCCACTCGTCTCTAAAGATTCGGGGGCCGGCGCGGGTGACAGGTGAGTTACGGCGGGGAGCAGGGGAGAGAGGAAAAGAGAGATCTCCCCTCGGTTCCTCCCCGCTCTCCCCCACCGCTCGCCGGCCCCCGAATCTTTAGAGACGTGCGGGGAGATACTCGGCTAAGGCACTACTCGCTCGAGTAATGTGCCTTAGCGAGTATACTCGCTCATCTCTAATCCTTGCAAATTGCAGTTGCTGCAACACCTGACATAAGGATGATCTCAACATGTTCTGCTAGTGATAATGCCATCATTCACATTGCGTGTAATAAAGAATAATCACTGTTCTAACATAATAATGAATAAAGAGATGTTAAAATGAAACACACTATTGTTTTTCTGGTGCAATTCTCTGCCAGTTTGATATATAACACACCTACCCTGCTATTGGAAAAATTTGGGTAGAATCCAACATGGCAGCATTCAAAATGGCCGTCATTTTGGAGACATGGTCTAACAGGTTTCCTCCTTTACCCACAGTTTGTATGCAAAATTGGATCACTGTTTGAAAAAACATTTTAATTTTGTATGGGTTTGTCCACACTTTTGAAACACCCTGTATTTTCCTTGAACTTGGCCCTCATAACCCATCATCAAGATACAAACAGAAGGATGCCACAACTTGTATTCGATAAAGTGAGGATAGAAATCTCTCTTCACACTTTGCATTTAAAGAGACTCTTATGTGCTATGAGCCCCATAAACACAAAATGATGGTCTCATACTAGCAGAGGCGCTGAGTTTGGGGATGTCACTTTTAAACAAGAGAGGCCGCTTTCAGACAAGAGAATTGTAACTCCGTATTTGGTCCGTATTTTGCAGATTGGAATACGAAGCTAATATAAATCTATATATCTGTTCTCATGGTCTTATTTTTCTCAGTCTTTTTGTTAAACGCAGCAAGACCAATTTTTTGCATTTTTACCCATGTAAGCAGACTAACTGTATTGTGAATAAATCTTGGTAAATCTTGGTATTTGTATAGCGCCAACTTATTACGCAGCGCTTTCAGGTAATTATTACTTAATTACCCCCCAACAAGCTGGGTTCTCGAATAAACCCTAATATATATCTATATATACACACACAGTACTGTGCCACAGTCTTAGGCAGTTGACTAAAAAAAATGCTACAAAGTAGGAATGCTTTCTAAAATAGAAGTGTTAATAGTTTATTTTTGTCAGTTAACAAAATGCAAAGTGAATGAACAAATGAGAAATCTAAATCACATCAGGATTTGGTGCAACCAGCTTTTACAATTGAAACAGCATTACTTCTTCCAGATAACCACAGATCTTCTGTGGATGTAGGCTTGCTCAGAGCTTTCTGTCTCTTAATGCAATCCCAGACCAGTGGGACCCAGGTACACCCACCTACTGCTCAGAGAGGTCTGGCCAGAAGTGGTCTTCATAGTAGTATTGCAGCCAAAAAGCCAAACCTTCAATGCAGAAATGCCTAGCCACTCAACTATATATGAAAACATGAGAATTGGGTGCAGAAAAATGGCAGTACGTGCTCTGGACCGATGAGTGGAAATAGGAAATATTTGTAACAGAAGGCAGTTTGTTCACTTAAGAGCTGAGAGCGGTACAATAATAAGTGTCTGCAGGAGACGGTGAAGAATGGTGAAGAGTGGTACAATAATGAATGTCTGCAGGAGACATTGAAGAATGGTGGAGAGCAGTACAATAATGAGTGTCTGCAGGAGATGATGAAGAATGGTGGAGAGCGGTACAATAATGAGTGTCTGCAGGAGACAGTGAAGAATGGTGGAGAGCAATGCAATAATGAGTGTCTGCAGGAGACAGTTAAGAATGGTGGAAACCAGTGCAATAATGAGTGTCTGCAGGAGATGGTGAAGAATGGTGGAGAGTGGTGCAATAATGAGTGTCTGCAGGAGACAGTGAAGAATGGTGGAGACAAGTGCAATAATGAGTGTCTGCAGGAGGTGGTGAAGAATGGTGGAGAGCGGTACAATAATGAGTTTCTGCAGGAGACAGTGAAGAATGGTGGAGAGCAGTGCAATAATGAGTGTCTGCAGGAGACAGTGAAGAATGGTGGAGAGCGGTACAATAATGAGTGTCTGCAGGAGACAGTGAAGAATGGTGGAGAGCGGTACAATAATGAGTGTCTGCAGGAGACGGTGAAGAATGGTGTAGAGTGGTACAATAATGAGTGTCTGCAGGAGACAGTGAAGAATGGTGGAGAGCGGTACAATAATGAGTGTCTGCAGGAGACGGTGAAGAATGGTGGAGATTTCCTGTAAGTTTGGTGCAAGATTTCAGCAAATGGAGTTGGGGATTTGGTCAGGACTAATAATGTCATCAATACTAAGATACTTATCCATCATGCAATACCATCAATGAGGAGTCTGATTGGCTCCAAACTTATTCTGCAGCAGGTAGACAATCCGAAGCATACAACCAATGTCATTAAGAACTATCTCCAGTATAAGGGCGCCCACCCACTGGTGTTTGCGTTTTCCGCAGGAAAAAAACGCAGCGTTTTCGCCGCGTTTACCGCGATTTTCCGCGCGTTTTTCGCTGCGTTTTCGCTGCGTTTTCGCGGCTTTTCCATTAATTTCCATTGACTTTCATGGGTGCATTAGGAGAAAAATAAGGACACATATGCAACTGACAGTTCCTATGTTAAAAACGCAAACGCAACGCAAAAAAAACGCCAGTGGACAGGAACACATGTTATCTCTATGCCTGTGCAGGAAAAACGCAAAACGCAAAACGCAGGTAAAAAAACGCCAGTGGGTGGGCGCCCTAAAGAAGAACAAAGAGTCCTGGAAGTGATGATACGGCACCCCACAGAGCCCTGATCTCAACATCATCCAGTCTGTCTGGGATGACATGAAGAGACTGTGTGCAAGTGTACCTAGAAGAATTGATGCTGTTGTGAAGGTAAAGGACGGTCACACCAAATATTGATGTGGTTTAGATTTCTCTTTTTTTCATTCACTTCGGATTTTTGTTAATTGACAAAAATAATCTATCAACACTTCTATTTTTGAAAGATTCCTACTTTGTAGCATTTTTTTCTACATCTGTCTAAAACTTTTTCACAGTACTGTAGATATATAGATAGATAGATAGATAGATAGATGGATAGATAGATAGATAGATAGATAGATAGATAGATAGATAGATAGATAGATAGATAGATAGATAGATAGAGATATGAGAGAGATAGATATGAGATAGATATGGGATAGATAGATAGATAGATAGATAGATAGATAGATAGATAGATAGATAGATAGATAGATATGAGATAGATATGGGATAGATAGATAGATAGATAGATAGATATGAGATAGATATGGGATAGATAGATAGATAGATAGATAGATATGAGATAGATAGATAGATAGATAGATAGATAGATAGATAGATAGATAGATAGATAGATAGATAGATAGATAGATATGAGATAGATAGATAGATAGATATGACATAGATAGATAGATAGATAGATAGATAGATAGATAGATAGATAGATAGAGATATGAGAGAGATAGATAGGAGATAGATATGGGATGGATAGATAGATAGATAGATAGATAGATAGATAGATATGAGATGGATAGATAGATAGAGATATGAGAGAGATAGATATGAGATAGATATGGGATGGATAGATAGATAGATAGATAGATATGAGATGGATAGATAGATAGATAGATAGATAGATAGATAGATAGATAGATAGATAGATAGATATGAGAGAGATAGATAGATAGATAGATAGATAGATAGATAGATAGATAGATAGATCGATAGATAGATTCAGAGCGGGGATGCATATCAAATTGCTACCCCTTCACAATGTCTGCATATGGGTAGCGTTTCTTACGCAGCTGATTCAAGGGCTGTGTTTGATACACAGAGAACTAGAGCATGCTGCGATTTATTTCTTCTGTGTATTGATAAGCAGCGCCCACACGCAGGTTTGAATGGAAGAGTGAACGTCCAAAGACTTTCATTGCCTCCATTCACCACATGTTATGCACAGGAAATACACGTGTGTAATATCTGGTGACAAAACGCCCGTTTGAACGAGCCATAAAGGACACGTATCACTTTAATCCAACACAAAGCCGAGCAGCAAGAAGCAGGTTTCATCCAACAATCCAACGCTTGGTCAGGTTTATTAGTAAGGTTGCAAATATAATAAAACACGAACCCAATTAAATCCTTGCCTGTCTGCCGCTAACTATATAGAGTATATATAGAGTATCTCCCTAACTATCAACTGGAGAGCTTCCTCCTGCCGGCTTGGGAACCTTACAGTACTCGGAGTTCACATTTGTCTCTCACATAGACAGGCTTTCTGTGTTCCCAAGCAGAGACCTCACTGATCTTATGGCTACCTTTAAATATCCACCCAGTGACTAACTTAATTAATCAGCTAGCAGGTGAGACTCTTCTCTGCCATTCGACATATGACCAAAACCTTGGTGACACGTATATACCTCCCCTCTACATTCAAGTCTGCATGAATGTCACAATATATATATCTCCCACCATATGCCACATAGACGCATGATCGCGGTTTTATTGTATCTTGACCGACCAGAAGTAGTAGTGGAGGCAAGATACAGGGTATTTGATCGGGGGTTGACGCCCCCTGCTTGTGATTGGCTGTCTGCCTGTCTCCCCGTCCTCGGCCTAACAGATCCTGTAGGCGCCAGCGGCCTCCCAACAGCACTGAACGTGCAGGAAGGTGACAGCCGGTGGTCTGCACACGTAAGTGGTGCTGAGCGGCGGGGCGGGCGCAGTGTCATCAGCGCAGTAGGGTGTATGTTCCCCGGCTACAGTGTGCATACCTTTTTTCCTGCCCTGGAGGGTTAGGGTTAGGGATTCATTTTCCTGTTAGCCTTACATTCTTTGTTGTAAATATTTCCATGTAACCGCTGTAACATGGAAGCATTGACAGCTAAAAAGTAAGCCTAACACGAACAGGAATCCCGAAGCCTAACCCTCCAGGCCAGGCAAAAAGCAATCCACATGCTGCTGCTAGGATCTAACTGAAGGTAGTCAATCGGAATCTAGGGGTGTGACAGGGGCGTTCCTGCATCCAAGCCCTGTCAAACCCCTAGCTTCCGGTGACGTCAAGATTAGAGATGAGCGAGCGCGCTCGGACAAGGTAGTTACTTGAGCGAGCATCGCTCTTCTTAAAGGGGTTGTCTCGTGAAATCAAGTGGGGTTCAGCACTTCTGTATGGCCATATTAATGCACTTTGTAAAATACATCGTGCATTATTTATGAGCCATACAGAAGTTATTCACTTACCTGCTCCGTTGCTAGCGTTCCCGTCGCCATGGATCCGTCTAAATTCGCTGTCTTCTGGCGTTTTTAGACGCGCTTGCGTAGTCCGGTCTTCTCCCTGGTGAATGGGGCCGCTCGTGCCGGAGAGCTGGTCCTCGTAGCTCCGCCCCGTCACGTGTGCCGATTCCAGCCAATCAGGAGGCTGGAATCGGCAATAGACCGCACAGAGCCCACGGTGCACCATGGGAGAAGACCCGCGGTGCATCGTGGGTGAAGATCCCGGCGGCCATCTTGGTAAAGGAAGAAAGAAGTCGCCGCAGCGCGGGGATTCGGGTAAGTAATAAACTTTTTTTTTTTTTTTAACCCATCCCTTGGGTTTGTCTCGCGCCGAATGGGGGGCCTATTGAATAAAAAAAAAAACGTTTCGGCGTGAGACAACCCCTTTAAGTAACTGCAGGCTCGAGGGAAGCGGCACATAGGAACGGTGGGGGGGGGGGGAGAGAGTGAGAGAGATCTCTCTCTCTCTAGCCCTCACTCGCCCCCGCCGCCCCCCCAAGCCTGCTCGGACGAGAATGCAGTTACTCGAGAAGAGCGATGCTCGCTCATGTAACTGCCTTATCGGAGCGTGCTCGCTCATCTCTAGTCAAGATACAATAATCCGCATGATTGCTGCAGCCAATCAATGGACGAAGTATTTATGAGCCATATTTGTGGGCATCAATGTATTACCGTAGCAAAAAAAAAAACTACTGTCAGCTCAAGTCGGTAAATGGGTGGTAGGGTCGGAACTTGTAGTTGTAATACAGGCACACAAATGCATTCATACTACGCCAGTGTAAAACCGGCCAATGTCTGAATACCTCTGATTATTTGAACCTGCTCGGAGCTGTCACATCTTGCTTGAGCAGCAAAGTTCCTGTTCGTTCTCACAAGTGATTGTTTGCTATTTTGGATTTGACCTGGACTGTTTCCTGACTCTGCCTTTAGATTTCTGCCTGCCCTGACCTGTATCCGTCTTATTGTGCTGCCTGAACTCTGCCAGCCTTAACCTTGGCTTTGTACAACCATGCTTCTGTTTGTCAACCCGATCCCATGCCATGGAAATACCTTCTGCAAGTTGTTGCTATTAGAGACTACTCTCGGGATGTTCCTTGGGGAACTTCTTAAAGGAAATCTTTTATGACAGAGGTCTATGTCATCATTGACCTCTACAGCTCCAATCGTAAGGCAAGGGGAGGGGCTTTTTAGAAACGAACCAGACAGCCTGGACCAGTATGATCTGCACGACTGCACATTGGATGGATTGCAGTTCTTTTACATACATCTCTCCCGGTGTGAGTAAATGCTGATATTCACCATCTGCATGCACTTTCACGGCAAAATGAGGTAGGGTTCTGCATTATTGCATAGGGCTTGCCTACCATTAGGTTCAAGTCTGCATTGGCGTCTCCATTCAGGCTTCTGGCACAGTTCCATCTAAAAATCTGGAAGAAAGAGCATAGCATGCTGCACTATTTCTTCCATGAATATATAATATATATAATATTTTCATCCTGTAGAGCATAATAGAAGCCAGAGATATACCATTATAGTCAATGGGTTCCCTCCGGCACTCTTCGGCTTTGTCATAGGACCCAGGGACGTAACTATAGAGGATGCAGGGGATGCGGTTGCACCCGGGCCCAGGAGCCTTAGGGGGCCCATAAGGCCTCTCTTCTCCATATAGGGAACCCAGTACTATGAGTAAAGCATTATAGTTGGGGGCCCTGTTACAAGTTTTGCATCGGGGCCCGGAAGCTTCAAGTTACGCCTCTGATAGGACCGATCCATTTACCGCAAGGTTTCTGTTTCTTCCTACAAGGAAACAGAAGTACATAAACCCAAACGCAGATGTGAACAGAGCCTTGGCAGTGTTTTATAGGGTGTATTATCATGACAGACTTTAAGGTAAAATTGTAAAACCTCTAAAACTCTACCCTCTGGTTCAGCCGAAAGCCAAACCTAATAGTGACGCAATGAGCCCACGCTCCTACTCAAACAAGTGTAATACCAGGCAGAGAACAGGAACATTCATGACCAAATGTAACTTTTTGTTTGTTTTTGGATTTATAGTAGATACACTTTAAAGTAAAACTTTTCACATGTGTTTGCATAGCCTCATGCAAGGTGAACTTCAAGTAATAAATGTCACTTAGAGTTTACTCTGTCAGCAAGTCTTTTTTTTCCTCCATCACATCTTTAGGCTAAAGCTGGAAGCACGCGCGAGTCCCATCGTGAACCGGTATGTATGGAGGGGATTTTGGAATGTGCTATGTGATGAACTGTTTCATTTTACACTCCTTCTGGATAAAAGAAAATCATTCTTATTAATGGAGGTCTTACACATTAATCGTTGGGCACATTCCCTCTTTTACAGTATGTCAACATGCGTAATTAAGTAAATTAAAAAAAATTATGACTCAAGGCAACTCACCTCCAAGTTTCCTGCCATTAAACAGCTCCACCCTACCTATACATGTGTGCTGTGTTTTGCTTTCCTATTAGTATCTACTGTATATTTGCCATATAAAGGTACCTTTCCATGGAGCAATTATTGCCCGAAAGATCACTTGGAACAGCGAATTTGGGCAATAGTCACCTTAACCTTTAACCCCTTAACGATACAGGGCATACAATTATGTTCCGCAGCTTCGTAGTATGTATGAAGAGGGATCGCGGGTGGATACATCCTGGCTATTTCTTACAGCCAACTCCTGCCCGCAACTGCTCTGCTAAGCCGCGCCGCTCTTCAGAGCTGTTAACCCTTTAAATGGTGCCATCAATTCTGACAGCGGAATTAAAATGCCCTGACCGATGTTCCGGTGTCCCATATGGTCCCCCGCAAGGAGATTGCGGGTGCCTGTGGGGTTGTTATGACAGCCAGGAGTCTTCTGAAAGGCCCCAGGGCTGCCATTGCAGAGTGCCTATCAAGCCCTGCCAGTAGTATTACATCATACTGCAGGAGCAATCAAAGAATCGCAAGTTTTTGTTCCCTTTGGGAACTAAAAAAAAAAAGTTTAAAAAAGTTTTACTAGTTATTAAAAAAAATAAAAGCTAATCAAAGTCAAAACAAAAACTTTTGCCGTATTTATAATAAAATAATCTAAATAATAAAACAAGAATACATATTTGGTATCACTGTGAAAGTCTGATCTATCAATGTAACACATTTACCCTGGATGCTGTGTTACAACAAAAAAAAGAGCGCCAGAATTGATCTTTTCTGGTCACCTGGTCTCCAAGAAGAAAGATAATAAAAAGCGATAAAAAAGTCATATGGGTTCACACATGGTACCAAAAGAAACTACAGGACGTCCTGCAAAGAATGAGTCCTTGCACAACTATGTCAATGAAAAAGTAAAAAAGTTATGGCTATCAGAAGATGGCGGCAGAAAATAATTTAAAAAAAATGTAATATCTTTGACTCGCTGTTTTTGACCTGACGTTGCCATTGCCGGACCCTCTTGCTCCGCATACCCTCTTGTTGCCGACCCGGATAGTCTGACTCTCCTTGCTGTTGTTTGTTCCAGTGTCTGTCTGTTTGTTAGTCCCAGTGTCCCCCTTCCCTAGTGAGTGTAGGGACCGTCGCCCAGTTTTTGCCCTGGGGCTTAGCCCAGGGGGGCAAGTAGGTAGGGACAGGGGTTTCAGGTATTTTCAGGGACCTCCAGTTTCCCGGACCCCGAGTCCTGACAGCTACAAATCACATGTATTGAAAGCCCAAGCTTGTTTTGTAGCATGCAAAAACCTGACACAAAAACCTTGTGGGTCCGGCAATATACCCGTGACTCGTGAGGTTTTGTAGCCCATGTTTCCCTATGGAGCTTTCCTCTCTGTTGCATCGCATCGCACGAAAATACGATTTTTGTGTGGTGTGATGCAACTTTGACAGTAGGAAATCCTATTGTCAAAGCCATAACCAAAGCCCTGGCTGCAGGAAAAAATGGAAAAAACAGTATACATCCCCTTAGAAGCGCTGTCAGCCCAGCCGCATCTTCTTCCCGCTGCCGTCAGTGTTTCTCTTCATCTATTCTGGCCGAGGATTGAAAAATCTCCGCCTCCTGGAAGCGCTGCCTCTGATTGGCTGATGCTTAGCCAATCAGCCAGCGCTAAATGAACCAACCACAGCAATTCATTGAGCGCTGGCTCTGATTGGCTAAGCGTCAGCTAATCACAGCCAGCGATTTCAGGAGGCGGTGATTTTTCAATCCCTGGCCAGAAGAGATGAAGGAGAACAGTGCCGGAGACCGAGAAGAAGCTGCGGCCGAACCCTGGACAGCGCTTCTAAGTGGATGCATACATTTTTTTTGTCCTGTAGGTAGGGCATATTTTCAGGGTAGGGCTTATATTTCAAGCTCCCCCCCCCCCGAAAATCCTTGCATATGGTGCTACAAAGTTGCACGACTTTGTAGTGCCATATGCGACTTTGTAGTGCTACAAAATCGTGGTATCCCCGTGAGAAACCACAGCGATATCGCACAGACTAGCGATGCAATATCGCTGCAATTTTCTTCCGGCGATACCATGTCGCCCGTGTGATGGAGGCCTAAATCTACCCTTTGTTAAGGTTCATTTCCTCTAATTACCTAATATTTATTATTCTCTCACTAGTAGGTTAGTAATTTAAACTTTATAACCATTCTGGCTTTATTGTAATAGAAATCAGCGCCCCTAGCATTGTCTTCCTGCTGTGCCTCTGATAGACTTATTATATGCAGCAACTAATCAGAGGAGGCAGCGCTGCAGTGAAAGGGATAGAGCAGTAGCTTAAATCATTGATAAGACAAGGGGTGTGTCTCCCTCAACCAATGATGAGACAAGGGGTGTGTCTCCATGAACCAATGATGAGACAAGGGGTGTGTTTCCATGAGCCAATGATGAGACAGGAGGTGTGTCTCAGATCACTGTAGATACTATAGATAAATTATAATCACAGATCACAGCTATGAACTAATAGAACTGAGCAAAAAAGCAGCCAAGCAGCAATATTTGAGTAAAGTTAATAGTAAGTAATCTTTTCCTGTAAGTACTGCCTTAAATTACATTTTATGCTCCCGATTGGAGAGTTGTATTAACCCTTGTCCCACTTACACTTCATTTTATTCAAAACCTCGGAAACCTCTTTAACTTAAACAGAAGAAATTCTTTTGGTTCTAAAGTGAATTACTTCATATATCTCTTTATTAATCTACAACCCCAATGGAGTTGGATATCTCCACCTGTGAAGAGATTCAGCTACCAGACTACCTCTCTGAGTTTTTGGACTTCTTCTCGAAACAGTTATCGGAAACCTTACCCATAGGGAATGGGATTGTAAGATAGATCTGCTTCCTGGGGCCAAACTTCCTAAAGGCCATATCTAGAATGCTACAGTTCCAGAGAGAGAGAGTCCATGAAGGATTATATCCAGGATAGTTTGGCCAGAGGGCACATCCGACGCTCGGAGTCTCCAGTAGGTGCCAGGTTTATTCTTTGTGGAGAAGAAGGATGGGGGTCTCAGACCTTGTATTGACTATAGAGAGCTGAATAAAATCACAGTCGGAAACCAATATGCTCTTCCGCTCATCCCTACCTCCTCAACCAGGTGGCCGGTGCCCAGTGGTTCTCTAAACTCGACTTACGGGGAGCTTACAATCTCATTCGTATTCGGGAGGGGGATGAGTGGAAGATGACTTTTAATATGCCTCTCGGTCAACTTCGAGTACCTTGTTATGCCTTTTGGGTTGTGTACCGCCCCTGCCATCTTTCAGGATATCATGGGTGTGTTCGTCGTAGTATACCTGTACGACATTCTGATTTTCTCATCCGACTGGGAAATACATTGTGCACATGTCCAGACCGTGTTGTCTCGACTTAGGGCTAATAGGTTATTCGCTAAGATTGAAAAATGTGTTTTTGGTGTACAAAAGATATCGTCCTTAGGGTATGTCATTACACCATGGGATATCTAGATGGATCCCGGGAAGGTGAAAGCCATCACGGAGTGGGTCCAGCCTGTCACCCTAAAGGCTCTGCAATGCTTCTTGAGGTTCGCGAATTACTATTGCAAATTCATCAAGAACTTCTCTGTGGTGGCTAAGCCTTTAACAGATCTCACCAGGAAGGGGGCGGATGTGAGTTCCTGGTCTTCTGAGGCTCTTGCGGCTTTAGCTACCCTGAAGACCGCCTTCTCTTCAGCGCCCATCCTCGTCTAACCAGACCTTTCCTGTCGGTTTGTGGTGGAGGTGGATGCCTCTGAGTTTGGAGTGGGAGCAGTACTTTCACAGGGCCCCTCAACACTCACGAAATCTTAGACCCTGTGGCTTTTTCTCTAGAAAGTTTTCCTCCACTGAATGGAACTACAATATAGGCAGTCGGGAGCTACTTACTATTAAGTGGGCTTTTGAGGAATGGAGGCATTTCTTAGAATTGGCACGCCATCAGATCACGCTGCTCACAGACCATAAGAACCTTATGTATTTAGATTCAGCTAAGAGGTTAAATGCTCGGCAAGCCCGTTGGGCCCTATTCCTTTCATGCTTAAACTTCCTAGTTACCTACCGATCGGGCTCGAAGAACGTTAAGGCGGATGCCTTGTCTAGGAGCTTTGGCACTCCGGAACTTATTGAGTTTGAGCCTGAGACTATCCTCTCCCTGGGGGTGGTTCTTGCCACTGTCTCCTCTGCCCTTTCACCTCTTATTCGTGCTTCGCAGCAGTCCGCCCCTGCAGCCCTTCTGGAAGGCAAACTTTTTGTCCCTCAGTCCTTAAAGTTGAAGGTGTTAGAGGAGACGCATGCCTCAGTCCTTGCTGGTCACCCCGGTATCCGGGGAACTCTGGAACTACTTTCTAGGAACAATTGGTGGCCTCATATGGCTAGGGACATCCGGGCATTTGTCACTGCCTGTCCGGTGTGCGCCAGGGGGTGAGTGTGCTTCCCTTGCCTATTCCGTCAAGGCGCTGGTCACATCTATCTACGGACTTCATAACTGATTTGCCACTGTCACAGGGGAATACAGTCATTTGGGTCATCGTGGATTGGTTTTTTAAGATGTTGCATTTCTTCCCTCTGAGTAAGCTACCAAACGCCAAACTGTTATCTGAGATATGTATCAAAGAGGTGGCTCAGTTGCATGGCATTCCAGAGGATGTGGTCTCAAATGGGGTGTACAGTTTGTCACTCGCTTCTGGCGAGCCTTCTGTAGGAACTTGAATGTTAATTTTTCGTTTTCTTCGGCATTTTATCCCGAGTCGAAGGGGTAAACTGAGCGAATGGATCAAGAGTTAATACAATACCTATAACTGTTTGTTTCAGATAATCAATATCAGTGGGTTAACTTTCTACCTCTCGCTGAATTTGCCATAAACAACCGAGCTCGTCATCTTGGGTCTCGACGTTTTTTTGTAATTTTGGGTTCCATCCCCGCTTTTCTCTTCCTGCTCTCTCGCCTTCGGTTACGCCGTCTACGGATTCAGCTATTAATGAACTGTGCACAGTTTGGGCTCAGGTTCATAAGAATCTCCAGGGTTACCAGGGTAGACTTCTTAGGCAAATGAATAAAAGATGTACTATCTCTGTCCTTGAAGCTGGCTCCCCGCTTTGTTGGCCCATTCACCATCTCTCAGGTGGTGAACCCTATGGAGCACAGACTCTTTCACAGTCTTGGAAGATTCATAATGTTTTCCACAGGGGGTTGCTCAAGAAATATGTGACCCCAGTTCTGCCGGCCCGTAACCCGCCCCCTCCTATGCTTGTTCAGGGGGAACTAGAATACGAGGTAGAGCTTTCGTTTGATACATGTCGGGTTAGGGGTACTCTACAATACTTGGTGCATTGGAGGGGTTTTGGCCCAGAGGACCGAACGTGGATTCCCGACCGGGATGTGCATGCTCCACATTTGGTCCAACAGTTCCACAGGACCTTTCCCCTCAAACCCACTCCGGGTCATGGGGGTCCGGTGTCTCCCCGTAGAAGGGGGGCTACTGTCAGGTCCGATGGTGTCGGGAACCGGCGGCTTGCGGCTGCACGGTGTCCACATCACTGGTCCTGTCCCTCAGTCTGGGGCTGTGTGGCGTAGGGGAGCCCCAGCCCTTATTTCCTTCCCCAGCCACCGTACTCCTCCTTGCCGACGGGTTGCTAGGGATGCGGCGGGTGCACCATAGTAACCAGGCACGCTGGGATCTCCGCCTGTTCTGCAGGGCTGTGGACGGGTTACCCAGCACTCCTGGGAGTATCTGCTGCTGTCAGACTCCCTGCTTTAATCAGCTGCTGGGGCGGGAGTTCTGACAGCATTTAAACTTCTCTGATGCTTCCCTCCTCGCCAGTGTTAGTTTGGTCTTCCAGCTGCACGCCCGTTTTCTGCATTGACTCCTGTATTGAACTCTGGTTTTGACCCTCAGCCTTCTGGACCTGACTTTGCTTTTGCCTGACCCTTTCTGTACTGCGTACCCTCCTGTTGCCAACCCAGATCGTCTGACGTGCCTTAGTGTTTGTTTTTCCCAGTGTCTGTGTAGTCTTTTCCTGTGTCCCATTCCCCTAGTGAGTGCAGGGAACATCGCCCAGTTGTCGCCCTGGGGCCCAGCCCAGGGGAGCAAGTAGGCAGGGACAGGGGTTGCGGGTAATAGCAGGGAATTCCAGTATTCCGGTTCCCTGACACCACCCCATACCAGAGATAGAGGTTTAAGAACTGTGTGCTGATAACAAGCTGGATGGTTCCCCTCCTCCTCTTGGGTCCACAGGACACGGCGTCCATGGTTTCCAAGAAGAATTTAAAATTTTGATTCCTTTGACCACAGAACAGTTTTTCATGTTGTATCAGTCTTTTAAATGAGGGTTGGCCTACAGAAGACGATGGCTTTTCTGGATTGTGTTGACAGATGGTGTCTTCTTTGCATGATACAGGTTTAACTTGTATTGGTGGATTACATGGCAAACTGTGTTCACAGACAATGATTCTACATTCAGAATCCCAACTAAAATCCATACATCTCCATGCTGATTTTGATACAGGATTGAAATGGCTAAAATCAGCCTACAATTCTCCATCAAAATCCGCAATAACACTTGCAGGTTTTGGGGCAGAATTCGTAGCAGTAGAATAAGCTGCGGATTTGAGTGCGGAATGCAGAATAATTCCATCCCATGTGAAAGCACCCAAATTAGTGTGGAGGCTTTTACACTGAAGCATGGCTTGCTCGTCCTGGTAATCTGTATATACAGTATGTGTTGCGATTCGTTCTCATCCGTGTAAGGGAATCCGTTTTTTGTTGGGAGCATGGAAACTGCACCCACTGGCCAATCGGATCGTCTTATTACAGAACGTAATGACACCGAACGGATCGCGTTGACTATAATAGGGTCCTTCTGGTTTCTGTC
Source organism: Eleutherodactylus coqui (assembly GCF_035609145.1). NCBI lineage: Eukaryota > Metazoa > Chordata > Amphibia > Anura > Eleutherodactylidae > Eleutherodactylus > Eleutherodactylus coqui. The sequence continues at coordinate 234,244,591 of NC_089840.1, read as the reverse complement.
CAGCCATCCACCACTTAACAGGATGCAATAGCACTGCATGCAGCATTATTTCATCCTGTGTATATACAGAATTCAACGGTGCAGGTTCCTAACCAAACTTCCGATGCTGATGTGAACAAGCGCTAATTCACTATATACTGCAGCTGTCGGTGTGAGAATATCTCTTATCACATAGCATTAGCTTTCAGTGACAGCTGCCTGGTGTTTGTAGGAGGACTCCCTGCTTTCACAAGGATCTGATACCTTATCAGCAGTGTCAGGGAAGGGATAGATAAAGCAATAAACACAGGCAACTGGGGGAGATGCATGCGGACAGCATTAATAATAGTCTAGAGCACTGGACATGGGAAAATATATTTGTAATCGTATCTGGATTTCCGTATGAGAAATCAAGTGGAAAAGTGACATTTATACGGTATGCACAGTGGTTTTGCTGGAGTTGTGGAAAAGGCCTGGACTGGGAATCCTCGCTAGAGACACCATATGAACTGTATATTAATCCAAGCTGGCCATGGATATCCGTCACTAGTAGAGATGAGCGAGCATATTCGTTAAGGACAATAGCTCAATCGAGCATTGTCCCTAGCGAGTATCTCCCCGCTCAGCAGAGAAGGTTCAGGTGCCGGCGCGGGTGACAGGTTAGTTGCGGCAGTCAGCAGGGGGGAGCAGGGGTGAGAGAGGGAGAGAGAGATCTCCCCTTCGTTCCTCCCCGCTCTCCTCCGCAGCTCCCCGTCCACCACCGGCAGCCGAATCTTTGCTCCTGAGCGGGCAGGTACTCGCTAAGGGCAATGCTCGCTCAAGCAATTGCCTTTAGTGAGTATACTCGCTCATCTCTAGTCACTAGACATCACACATAAAGTTATCACATCTGATGGCAATTTAAGGCTATCCATGCATGCTAGATTAATGGTGGTAGATCTTAGCCAAGCTGAGCAAGTGTGTTTCCGTGGAAGCTGGAGGACACGGCTGAGGGCTGAACAAGTTGGGTTTGGGTGACAGCTATCCTCTGTGTATTGCTGGTCTAATGTCTGTTATCCTGCAATATTGATCCAGAGGAAGGCAAAAAAAACAAGCCAATTGTCCTCATTTTAGAGGAAAAATTCCTTCCGGGCTCCAATCTTGAAATCCAAATAATGTCCAGATCATCAACCCTTCTGAAGTAATCAATGATTATAACATATGCTATTGTGACGCTAAAAAGATGTCCAGGCCCCTCTTGTACTCATTTAGTGAGTTTGCCATCACCAAGTCCTCAGGCAGAGAGTTTCATAGTCTCACTGCTCTTACAGTAAAGAACCCCCTTCTATGTCAGTGAAGAAACCTTCTTTCTTTTAGATGTAGAAGGCACCCCCTTGTTACACAATTAAACAGGTTTTCAAAGACTCCCATATCAATGATCTTTCCTTAGCTGGATGACCTATCCACTGTGGCCTCTTCAAACAGCTGATTGGTGAGATCCGCATCCTATTAGATATTGATGACTTATCCTAAGGTCACTGTCAAACACAACATTTTTTATAGCGTTTACCGCAGTGTTTCAAACACAGGAGGTAAATGCTATACAATGACTCCGTTGCTTTCGAGGGGCTTCGCAGACTAGCGTTCAAACATGGCATTTCTAACGCTGCGACTTGAGTGCAGTCTGCTTTATTTTTGAGCGTTTATGTGCTTTTAACGCACCTTATCACCCATTACAATGATGGAGTGCATTCTGAAATGTGGCATTCTACCGACGGTGTGAGTGAGAGTGGCCTTAGGATAGGTCATCAATATTGGAGTCCTGGAAAATCCCTTTAAACTAGTCCTAGAGGGATCATTGTATGGCCCAACCTCTTGACTGGGCCATGTAGGGTGAGTACTTTAGGTGGAGTTCCTTAAAGAAGTTGTCAAGACTTAGTGCTTTTTTCCATACTTGTCCATGGGATGTCTAATAATTAATTGCAACTCGTCCCAAATGTGCCAACAAATATATTTTGACAGGGACAAACTTTCTTCGAAATTGTTTCGATTTGATAATTATTAGTGATGATTATCGTGAAGAATTAAGTTATTAGCTGTAATCATTATATCTAAAGCCGGCTTTACCCAACTGAGTCAGATCGCAATTGCACAAATTAGGGATTATTCAACCACATTTTCCAATCATCTCAGCCAACAACTATGGGTTATGACCTAGACTAGTTACTCTGATGGAGCATGCCCAGTTTTCTTCATATTTGTATGGAATCCGACAGGAAAAGTACAGTAAAGGCTTTGGGAACCTCTATAGGTGACCTGCTGTGGTTCTGTGCAGAACGTACCAGTACAAAGGTCAGGTGCTTGAAGCCTAAGAATGGTAGAATCCATTAAAACATAGATATTTTTGCTAGGTTTTGCAATAGAGAATTCTGTTCTGCAGTTTCTACTACATGCATAGCACACTACACTGGCACAAGCCTTGTTTAGTTAAGGGAATGAAAAACCCAAAAAGGGTGAAATCGAGCGTGAAATGCTGTGAATGCTATGATGGACCCGTGTTTATGTGTCTTTTGTGTGAATTCACACTTGGGTAATGAGTAGCAGCTCACTTTTCTGCACTGGTTTCATCAGTTTAATCAGTCTTCAAATGAACAGCTTAGTTATCATGGCGTCTTTCCAGGTATCTGTTTATCATCAGAGTCTTTGTGTTTCCAATCTGTAGAGCAAGTTTGCAATAAATAAAAGAAGTTGGCGGCCTCGTTCCTTTAAAGAAGACCCATTCGGGTGTACAGTCAGCAGGGCTCGCTGCATAGCTCTGCAGCTGACCGGATTGCTTTATCTCACACGTCCAGAGGCATAACTTGAAGCTCCTTGGCACCAATGCAAAACCTGTAACAGCGCCCCCAACTATAATGCTTTATTCATAGTACTGGGCTTCCTATATGGAGAAGAGAGGCCTTATGGGCCCCCCAAGGCTCCTGGGCCCGGGTGCAACCGCATCCCCTGCATCCTCTATAGTTACGCCCCTGCACACGTCCGTTTGCCTGTATGAGCTGTTCTTGGATCCGGCACTGTAAATCTATCAAGCAGGTGAGATCAGACTGTCAATCAAGTCCAAAGCGGAGGGGAGTGTGAAAAGAAAGTGATACAGTGAGCGAAGTCATGGCTGCAGAGATATGCTGCCAGCCAGCTGACTTTATGCCATGACAGATCATTTCTAAGAAAAACTCAAATGAAGTAGGCCTGATAATTGAGGGTGCAGCTTCTTGAATAGCAGGCCATTCGCTGGTATTGCCAAGGAAGTCATGGCTGCCACACTTTTTCCTTGCTGATCTGAAGAAATGTAGCATTGCATGGCAACTTTTCAAATGAATGGCTAACCATGAAATGACCCCTTCTGTGATGTCGATATCATGGCCTGCCGTAGCTATGTGTGACCCATGCAGTCGCACAGGGTACCCGTCATCAGTTTGTGGGTGGATAAATGTAAGCTGTTGGCAATCTCCCAGGAAGCATCATGGGGAGCTACATGAATCAACCTCCTCCTGGCTTTGTCTCAGCCTCTTTGGTGTTCTGAGGTGCTGCTGTCAGCCCATTGGCATACTTGCAACACAATGACTTAGTTCTGTTTCTGTATTTAGGTTGTGAACTTGATTTCGGGGCTGTATTTATGAGATTGGTTCTGGTATTGTACCTGTGTGCTGATGTTGGTTTGTGCTGCATTTTTTATGAGTTTGGTTCTGATGCTGTATTATGTTATGAGCTTGGTTTTGGTGCTGTATTATGTTATGAGCTTGGTTTTGGTGCTGTATTATGTTATGAGCTTGGTTCTGATGCTGCATTATGTTAGGAGCTTGGTTTTGTGCGGTATTATGTTATGAGCTTGGTTCTGGTGCTGTATTATATGATGACCTTGGTTTTGGTGCTGTATCATTTTATGAGCTTGGTTTTGGTGCTGTATTATGTTATGAGCTTGGTTCTGATGCTGCATTATGTTATGAGCTTGGTTTTGGTGCTGTATTATATGATGAGCTTGGTTTTGGTGCTGTATTATATGATAAGCTTGGTTTTGGTGCTGTGTTACATTATGAGCTTGGTTCTGATGCTGCATTATGTTATGAGCTTGGTTTTGGTGCTGTATTATATGATAAGCTTGGTTTTGGTGCTGTATTATGTTATGAGATTGGTTTTGGTGCTGTATTATATGATGAGCTTGGTTTTGGTGCTGTATTATGTTATGAGCTTGGTTTTGGTGCTGTATTATGTTATGAGCTTGGTTCTGATGCTGCATTATGTTAGGAGCTTGGTTTTGGTGCTGTATTAGGCCTCCTTCCCACGAGCGTGACGGGCTCCGCTGCGTAAAATTATGCAGTGAAGCCCGTCACGGTGCCCCCCAGAGCCCCCATACTTACCTGCGGGAGATAGCGTGAAAACGCTTCCCCGCCCACCGCCGTCGCGTCGTGTGACACGCCGGCCGCGTAAAATGACGCTGCGGCGGTAGGTGGGGAAGCGTTTTTTCACGCTATCTCCCGCTGGTTACAGCGGGAGATAGCGTGAACGGACGGCTTCCATTGACTGCAATGGAAGCCGTCAGCGCGTACAGCCCGTCCTCACCCGCAGCAAATAGAGCATGCTGCGGGTGAGGACGGGAGAAATCGCGGTGCGTAATTCCGCGGTGGAATTACGCATTGTGAGCATTGTGCTATTAGGTTCAATAGAACCTAATAGCAGGGGGCCACGCAGCGGATTTTTGCCGTGAATTTACGCGGCGTAAATCCGTTCGTGGGAAGGAGGCCTTATATGATGACCTTGGTTTTGGTGCTGTATCATTTTATGAGCTTGGTTTTGGTGCTGTATTATGTTATGAGCTTGGTTCTGATGCTGCATTATGTTATGAGCTTGGTTTTGGTGCTGTATTATATGATGAGCTTGGTTTTGGTGCTGTATTATATGATAAGCTTGGTTTTGGTGCTGTGTTACATTATGAGCTTGGTTCTGATGCTGCATTATGTTATGAGCTTGGTTTTGGTGCTGTATTATACAGTTAGGGCCAGAAATATTTGGACAGTGACACAAGTTTTGTTATTTTAGCTGTTTACAAAAACATGTTCAGAAATACAATTATATATATAATATGGGCTGAAAGTGCACACTCCCAGCTGCAATATGAGAGTTTCCACATCCAAATCGGAGAAAGGGTTTAGGAATCATAGCTCTGTAATGCATAGCCTCCTCTTTTTCAAGGGACCAAAAGTAATTGGACAATGGACTCTAAGGGCTGCAATTAACTCAGAAGGCATCTCCCTCGTTAACCTGTAATCAATTAAGTAGTTAAAAGGTCTGGGGTTGATTCCAGGTGTGTGGTTTGGGATTTGGAAGCTGTTGCTGTGACCAGACAACATGCGGTCAAAGGAACTCTCAATTGAGGTGAAGCAGAACATCCTGAGGCTGAAAAAAAAAGAAAAAATCCATCAGAGAGATAGCAGACATGCTTGGAGTAGCAAAATCAACAGTCGGGTACATTCTGAGAAAAAAGGAATTCACTGGTGAGCTTGGGAAATCAAAAAGGCCTGGGCGTCCACGGAAGACAACGGTGGTGGATGATCGCCGCATACTTTCTTTGGTGAAGAAGAACCCGTTCACAACATCAACTGAAGTCCAGAACACTCTCAGGGAAGTAGGTGTATCTGTCTCTAAGTCAACAGTAAAGAGAAGACTCCATGAAAGTAAATACAAAGGGTTCACATCTAGATGCAAGCCATTCATCAATTCCAAAAATAGACAGGCCAGAGTTAAATTTGCCGAAAAACACCTCAAGAAGCCAGCCCAGTTCTGGAAAAGTATTCTATGGACAGATGAGACAAAGATCAACCTGTACCAGAATGATGGGAAGAAAAAAGTTTGGAGAAGAAAGGGAACGGCACATGATCCAAGGCACACCACATCCTCTGTAAAACATGGTGGAGGCAACGTGATGGCATGGGCATGCATGGCTTTCAATGGCACTGGGTCACTTGTGTTTATTGATGACATAACAGCAGACAAGAGTAGCCGGATGAATTCTGAAGTGTACCAGGATATACTTTCAGCCCAGATTCAGCCAAATGCTGCAAAGTTGATCGGACGGCGCTTCACAGTACAGATGGACAATGACCCCAAGCATACAGCCAAAGCTACCCAGGAGTTCATGAGTGCAAAAAAGTGGAACATTCTGCAATGGCCAAGTCAATCACCAGATCTTAACCCAATTGAGCATGCATTTCACTTGCTCAAATCCAGACTTCAGACGGAAAGACCCACAAACAAGCAAGACCTGAAGGCTGCGGCTGTAAAGGCCTGGCAAAGCATTAAGAAGGAGGAAACCCAGCGTTTGGTGATGTCCATGGGTTCCAGACTTAAGGCAGTGATTGCCTCCAAAGGATTCGCAACAAAATATTGAAAAAAAAATATTTTGTTTGGGTTATGTTTATTTGTCCAATTACTTTTGAGCTCCTAAAATGTGGACTGTTTGTAAAGAAATGTGTACAATTCCTACATTTTCTATCAGATATTTTTGTTCAACCCTTTAAATTAAACGTTACAATCTGCACTTGAATTCTGTTGTAGAGGCTTCATTTCAAATCCAATGCGGTGGCATGCAGAGCCCAACCCTGCGAAAATTGTGTTACTGTCCAAATATTTCTGGCCCTAACTGTATGATGAGCTTGGTTTTGGTGCTGTATTATGTTATGAGATTGGTTTTGTGCTGTATTATGTTATGAGCTTGGTTTTGGTGCTGTATTATATGATGAGCTTGGTTTTGGTGCTGTATTATGTTATGAGATTGGTTTTGTGCTGTATTATGTTATGAGCTTGGTTTTGGTGCTGTATTATGTTATGAGATTGGTTTTGTGCTGTATTATGTTATGAGCTTGGTTTTGGTGCTGTATTATATGATGAGCTTGGTTTTGGTGCTGTATTATGTTATGAGATTGGTTTTGTGCTGTATTATGTTATGAGCTTGGTTTTGGTGCTGTATTATGTTATGAGATTGGTTTTGTGCTGTATTATGTTATGAGATTGGTTCTGATGCTGTATTTATTCACTCAGCTGTTCTGGTGTGGGTATGCTGCTATCTTACTTCTTTCTGCAGGAGCAGAATACAAGCAGATTGCCTATGAGTGTAATATATACGGTCATTTTTTGTTATATTGAGGGGGGGCAAAATAAATTCTGCATAGAGTGACATGTAACCTAGAGTCAGCACTGGTCCATATGCTCTGGAGAGTATAGTCAAAAATAGCTTCCAACTCTGCTCTTTGGTACGCTCACATATTGAAGGTTTTCCTAGCAATTTGTGCATATACAAGTGTGGAGCTGAAAAGGATAGAAGATTAATTTATATGATGTGCTGCCATTAAAAGGGCTTGAAAAAAAAATATTATTAAAAAATAACAGATAAGCTCCTATTCACCATTTAGATCTCCAACGTTACTGGTCTTCTGGTCATCTCTGCAACCATGAAGTCCCATACTGACACATGTCTGTAGCAGCCAGTCAGCAGTCACATGCTGTCCGTGCTGACATTACCATGGATTTCAACCATGGCTGATGAACGCTATTATTGAGTGTTCTTGTAGTTGTTGTATAGGAAGCAAGGACAAAATTGCAGGCAATGATGGAATGGACAATGCAGCCCCCAGTCTAAGGCTGTGTTCACACCTGCATTGGAGGCCTTGTATCAGATGCTGGATAAAATACTGCAATATTTAGTGCTATTTTGTCCAGAGAAGTGAATGACACCTTGACTGCAACCCTATTGACTCCATTATAATTAGTGGGGTCCCCTGAGTGTCTTTGGTGTTCATCCTGTGACAGGTCCTGCACTGCTGTCATTTTCATTGTTCTGCTCCTATGATTGAACAACAGAAATGAACAATATATATGTGAACAGCGCCTAAGTTAACTCTATTATACGTGATAGATTCTGATGTAGGACTGCACATTGGACGCATAAGTCAGGAGTAGTGATGAAAGAGCTTTTGAAAAGCTCGGCTCGGCCAACTCGCTGAACTTTTGCAAAAAGTTCCTTTCGGTCCGAATTTGTTTGAACTGAACTGTGAGTTTGGGCACAACTCACATCAGACAGCACACGGTCATTTGCCCGTGTGCTGTCTGATTTACATGGTAATAGTGGATAGACATACATTAGCATGTACTATGTCTCGTCCATGATATGGAGAGAAGTAAAACGTGATGAATTTTTGAAAAAACACCAATATACCCACCCCATAGGCCATAATGGGGCCTTGCACGATTTGTGAATTAACATGAACAGCACACGTCCCCAAATATCCTTTTATGCTGGAGGTCTGATACGGGGCTCTTAGACAGTGTTATACACCAGTGTTCAGGACTATTGTTGGGCGAACTGAACCAGTGGAACTCTGTTTTGGGTAGAACTTTGCTAAAAGCTCTGTTCGGGTTCGTGCTGAACTGAACTTTTAGCAAAGTTTGACCTGAAGGATGGTTCTACTCAATTGGTTCATCACGGGTGTGGTTAGGAAGGGGCAAGCACAGGAGCGATCAGGATCAGTGCATTTTTCGATCGTTGGGGACAAAGGGAGGTGCCGAAGTAAATTTTTGCCCCTCCGTAGTTCACTCAACACTAGTCAGGAGATATTCTTCATTTGTACACAGTACGTAGTGCCTAATCGTGGTGTAAACCCAGCCTCGCGGGGGTTAGTCTCTGGCATTCCTCCATCAATCCCACAACACTGCATGCTTAGACATCCATTTGGATGTTACTTGAACACATTGTAATGTTTCTTCTTTATATAAATCATGTTGTCATTGCTGATATTAATCTCAGTGCCAGATACATAATTACGGACATTATGGGAATTGTCTGTTGCCAAAACAGTCACCCATTAAACCAAAATGTACAAGTACAGAGAGTGCTTAACCAACAGCAGCTGGGCCAGAGCGATGTGTGACTATTAGTCCTACAACAGACAAGCCACACCTAGACTGTGGCAGTATAAGGAAAGTACTGAGGTGAGGTGTGAAGGAAGCAGCAAGCTCTTACATACTGTATAAGGCTAACATTCATCCTGTCATTTAGCTTGTCTGGTGGAGAAAGTCCAGCAAACTTCTGTTATGTTTCTATGGCTGCTATCTATTCCTTACTTCCTTCACATCATGTTGTATCAGTACAGAGTTGTTCTCTGATGCTGAGCTTCACATCACAAATGTTGTGGTCTGAAGTGTATATCTATCTATCTATCTATCTATCTATCTCCTATCTATCTAATAATATCTCTCTATCTATTTCTCTATCTCATATCTATCTATCTCTATCTCGTATCTATCTATATATCTATCTATCTCATATCTATCTATCTATCTATCTATCTATCTATCTATCTTCTATCTCATATCTATCTATCTCTATCTCGTATCTATCTATATATCTATCTATCTCATATCTATCTATCTATCTATCTATCTATCTATCTATCTATCTATCTATCTTCTATCTCATATCTATCTATCTCTATCTCGTATCTATCTATATATCTATCTATCTCATATCTATCTATCTATCTATCTATCTATCTATCTATCTATCTATCTATCTATCTATCTATCTCAGAGCTATGCCATATCTATCTATCTATCTATCTATCTATCTATCTATCTATCTATCTATCTATCTCATATCTATCTATCTCATATCTATCTATCTATCTATCTGATATCTATCTATCTATCTATCTATCTATCTATCTATCTATCTATCTTCTATCTCATATCTATCTATCTCTATCTCGTATCTATCTATATATCTATCTATCTCATATCTATCTATCTATCTATCTATCTATCTATCTATCTTCTATCTCATATCTATCTATCTCTATCTCGTATCTATCTATATATCTATCTATCTCATATCTATCTATCTATCTATCTATCTATCTATCTATCTATCTATCTATCTATCTATCTATCTCAGAGCTATGCCATATCTATCTATCTATCTATCTATCTATCTATCTATCTATCTATCTATCTATCTCATATCTATCTATCTCATATCTATCTATCTATCTATCTGATATCTATCTATCTCATATCTACAGTATCTATCTCTCTCATATCTATCTATCTCTCTATCTCATATCTACCTATCTATCTATCTCATATCTATCTATCTCATATCTATCTATCTACCTCATATCTATCTATCTATCTATCTCATATCTATCTATCTATCCTTTCTATCTCTCTCATATCTATATCTATCCATCTCATATCTATATCTATCTATCTATCTCCTATCTATCTCCAAAAATAAGCCAGGGTCCTATATTAATTTTTGCTCCAAAAGATTTAACATTTTTATATGTCTAGCTGTCTGTGTGTTTGTGTCCTGTGCACAAAAACACATGCCCTGTGGACAAAAAAAGTACATTAGAATACGCCGACATGTGTATAAAAAGCCTCATTCACAGCACACAAAAGGAGTGCGCAGTTGCACATACTCTCATGTGAAACCGGCCTTGTAGTCAGGAAATGGTAAAGTCTGCGTCAAAGTGTTCAACACGCTGACAGTGCACTTTTCTTGTAGTTCTGCAGCAGATTTCACCCCTTCAATTTGAACTCAATTACAGAGGTGAAATCTGCCGCAGATCCAAACAATAATCCATGAAACATCTGCACAAAATCAGCTATGTATGAACGCACCCTTAGGGCGCCCACCCACTGGCGTTTGCGATTTTCGTGCGTGAAAAACGCAGCGTTTTTTGCCGCGTTTTCGTGGCGTTTTTGCGGCTTTTCCATTAATTTCCATTGACTTTCATGGGTGCATTAGGAGAAAAATAAGGACACATATGCAACTGACAGTTCCTATGTTAAAAACGCAACGCAACGCAAAAAAAAACGCCAGTGGACAGGAACACATTCAATTCTAATTGCTCTTGAGAAAAAACGCAAAACGCAAAGAAAAAAAAATCGCCAGTGGGTGGGCGCCCTTAATCCATATATTGTGAGCTTCACCAATGTATACTAATGCACAGCATGCATCAGACAGCCAGATAAGCGGCGTGGCCATCTTTATTTGTCCGGGATCGGAGGGTCAACAGGTAAGTACTGCATAGCTTATTATTTTATGCATTCCCTGACTGTAGCCAGTTTTTTTAAAACTCCTAGAAAATCCCTTTAACTTGTGAAAACAGTAAGTATCCATTTTGTGTCTTGTATCCATTTTATATTCTTCAGTTTATTATATCATACGGCAGCCCGGGTGATAGGACCGGCGGTGTGGGCACAAAAACCCCGAGAGCCACCAGTCCTGACAAGACTGGGGAGGAACAAGACGAACATCCACGATAGCCAGTGCGGTGGGGAGCTTGAACATCTAAAGTGTGAGTCAAGTTTATGTTGGAGTGTCAGTAGGAGAGAGAAACAGAAACAAGGAGTATTCAGCCAGCAAGCAAGTCACCGGTTAACGCTTTACAGTCCTAGTCAGCTGACCAAATCTATAGTGAATGATGTACATGGATTCTGTGATTTGAATAATATCAGTGTAATGGGAATGGTGTAACAGCTATTGGGACAAAGTCTCAACTCTCCTAATAAAGTTTTGAATTGTTTTTTCCTCTAAAGTCTGCTTTCTGTAGTGCTTCCCACCACCTACAACAACTGCACTGAGGTACACTACAGGAGAGTCAGGACTACTACCCCTCTTTTTGTTTAGTTCTCCACTTTTTAAATTTATTCTTTTGGTCCGGAATGGGTTCCTACCGATATACTGACTGGCGTCATGACAAACTACCATCTGCCCCAACCCGACTCCAGGGGTAGCAGGCCATAACAGCTTCCTATTGTTCATTTTATTTTATCAGTTTTTTTACCACTTTGCATGTGGCTTATCATCCTAGACCACAATTTTCTACATTTTAGGGTAGCAGCAGAGCCACTGTTGATAACCATCTTATTCCCGCTCTTTTTTCCTGATCGTCGGTCCGTGCTCGGTCTAGCCCACTGCACATGTCCTATCTTTTCGCGTTCCTTGGAATGCATCGCCCATTGATTTGAAAACAATAAGAAACACTTGCTGATCCTCTAACGCATCTGAAAGCTGCATCGGAGGATCATTACACGCCTTGCATAGTCGTGAAAATGCACGCTGGGGAGTGCAATATGCATCTACGCTCTCGCTCCTGTGTAGGTAGACTAACACTATAAATTGAGATGCAGCACTAATCAAGAGAGACAACTTCTAATCACATTGGATGCTGTGTGATTTGTAAGCTTCCTCGATCTGGAACATTAACGCTTTGAATTTGAAGCACCAAAATATGCCTTGAGCGTACGTGAGCCGGAATCAGAGGATTTGGAACTCTCTGCATCCAATCCTCGCAATGATCTCTTATGGATTTCCAGTGAACATTAACTTTGATACAAAATGATTACATTTGTCGGAGGACTAGCTGTGGGGTGTTCGGAGTTTTGCCATGGAACCCTATGATTTCTTGGAATCCCCAGGATTGAAGTACAAGTAAGTGCCTTCTCACAGGTAATAAATACTCCATTCTAAATCCCCATTTTTCAGTACCTTTATACATCTGTCGTTTTGTTTCTTCACTTTCATACTCCAATGAGAAGGCATCTGTTTGGACATCATTACTTCATACATTTGCTTGACAGATGGGATATGAACACATCCTGAATACATACTAGGAAAATATAAGTCAGCCTTCTTGTATGGTCAACCTTGCTTATTTGATTTCCTACATCTGTAAGGCGCAGTCTGCTTCACATAAACCTTACACTATCCGCAGATAGGATGCTAATTGAAGTAGAAACGGGTATAAATTAGATGTGTTGGAGCGATGAGTTCTGATGTCATCACTTTCTGTTTATTAAGAAAATGTGATAATTATAAGGAGTAACAGTGCTGGCACTATGGGCATGATTACCAGTCGGGGCAACATCTGCGCCAGTTGTATATTCTTCTAGTGTTTGCTTGGGTTTCCTCCACTTGCCTCACTCCTATTATACTGGTATGTTAATTAGTTTGCTATGTCATACATACAGAATATGTACACACTTTGTCAAAACAAAATCCAACACCAAGATGGAGATGGCATTTAGCTGCAAAACTCGGCGTGCAGTTACATCTCAGCAGATATGTAAATAATTAGAGTTGTGGTGAGATTAGATGAACGTACAGCTTCCGCAGGGTCTGCCCTGGCTCTGGTTCTTTCTAGCAGGGACAAAAAAGACTCTGTTTCTGTTCTAGGCGCTGTTAGACACTCGTGTTCCACTTCTACGCTTCACCAAAACTTTCTAGCTCCTCTCCTTGCTTCCTCCGTGTATCTCCTCCGACTCCTCACTCCCCACTTCCTGCCATCTTCCTGTTCTCTCTTTCCTCTGACTCACTTCCTCGTCCACCTAGCTCGCTTTCCTGGGCTTGACCCGTCTCCTACCACTCCACCAATCAGAAAATTAGCGGCAAGCAGCAAATCAGAAGAGGGATGTTGCTGCACCATATTCAGGGAAGAACAGTGTCTTTCTCCTACATGGTGCCTCCTATGTCCTGCTAAGGGCTCATAGCAAGGTCCTGTGGACTTATTAACTCTTTTGACTACCCTGTAGGACTCTCTGGGTCACTATAGTGCTAGAGTCTCCATTGCCGCCCGTAACACATCTTGTTTCAAAGCTAGAGGCGGTACAACAGGGTACTAGAGCCTCAATGCCCACCCAAATCCCTTCTTGTATCCAAGCAAAGGCGGTACAACAGGGTACTAGAGCCTCCATGCCCGTAGCATCACATCTGGTATCTAAGCTAGAGTCGGTACAACAGGGTACTAGAGACTCCATGCCTGCCTGTATCACATCTTGTATCCAAGCTAGAGGCGGTACAACAGGGTACTAGAGCCTCCATGCCCGTAGCACCACATCTGGTATCTAAGCTAGAGGCGGTACAGCAGGGTACTACAGCCTCCATGCCCATCCATATCACATCTTGTGTCCAAGCTAGAGGCAGTACAACAGGGTACTAGAGCCTCCATGCCTGCCCATATCACATCTTGTATCCAAGCTAGAGGCGGTACAACAGGGTACTAGAGCCACCCTTTAAGGGGTCAGTTTTCCACAGTAAATGATCCTTTTGCTCTGATTTTGTAATCACTTACTTACATCAACATTACAATCACAGAGAGAAAGTTTCATTCCGTTCCAACAACTTCTAGGGGGGATTGTTTTTACAATGAGTGTATATACTGAAAACTCATATGCAGATAATTTGTTATGCCCAAGTGCAGATGTTTTGATTTTGTTGGCTTGTACCAATATGAAGAACATGATAGTTGTTTTTTGAGGCTGCAATCAATTTTTTAAAAATGACCAATTCAGCTGTATATGTCTTGCAAGATGTGTCGGTTACCTATGTCTATCATCCTCCTGTGGCTCCTACTGGTCCCATCATGTTCCAAGTAAGTCCAGATGGTGGGACTATGCATTCTCTGCACAGAAGGTAGTTTAAGGACATATCTGCCAGCCTATCTAATGAAGATTCAAGCAGGAAGTGAGATAATAATCATCTTTATTTATTAAAGCACATTACAAGACAGGGGGAAACAAACAAAACCACAATTACATGTAGTAATCAATTGATGGAAACAGTCGGGGTGAGGGTCCTGCTCCAACGAGCTTACATACTACACATAATGGGGTGATACAGAAGGTAAAGGGGCTGGAGATGTGCACGGCATGGTGAGGTGGAGAGTGAGGGATGCTATACATATAGACAATGAACAAATTGATCCGTATAGTGGCTGCCTTGGTATAACTGCAGGGGCAGTTGATGGCAGCTAGCAGGAATTGCAATCAGTAGGACAGGAAGCATCTCATCAGAGGGGTTTGGTTTAGGAGATAAGGAATGCCTCCCTGAAGAGGAGCGTTTTTAGAGCACGCCTGAAGTTTTGTGTGTCACGGATCGCCTGGATAGTTTTGGGTAGTGCGTTCCAGAGGACTGGTGCTGCTCTGGAGAAGTCTTGGAGGTGGGAATGAGAGGTTCGTATTAAAGGGTCACTTAATCTGATTTAGTTAGCAGAGTGGAGGGCAAGACAGCGGGCAAAGATGGAGATGTCAGGATGAGGTCATTTAGCAGAGGGCGGAAACATGAGTAGGTCAGTTTTTGAGAGGTTCAGTTTTAGATAGAGAGAGGTCATAGTATTGGAGAAAGTGGAACAGTGGCATTCTGAAGGAACAGTGCTGTGATGTCACAGGAAGAGGTGTATAGCTGGGTGTATTGCTCCTCCTCCTCCTCCATCTTCACCACAAGGAAGCTGAAAGTGCTTCTATGTGACTCTGTGTGAGCACTCTCTTGGGTCCCTGAACAAGATGGCACTCACAGATTTAAGACAGAACTCAGACCCTTTCCTGCTCTCAAGCACTCTTATTTATCCCTTCACTCACACCACATGACATGACTGTTACATTTACATGCAGGCAGTGATTTTATAAGTGTTAACCTCTCAAGTGATGCAGCTATGCAACACACACTAGATCAGACAAGACAAGAGAGCTCTCTCTCTCTCCCTTCCTCTCTCTCTCCCTTCCGCAACCCCCCACAGCCCCCCCCCCCCCGAATTTTCATGGATGAGCCAGCAGTTACTCAAAAAAAGCAATGCTCGAGTAAATGCTCTTACCGAGTATGCTCGCTCATCTCTAAGTAATGCACAGTAAGCATCAGGTAGTCAGAGAAGTGGTGCGGCCATCTTTGTTTGTCCAGGACTAGAGGATCCCTTTAATGCGTTAAGTGTCAAGTTAAACTTTGCTATATCTGTACATCAGCATTTGTGAACCTCGTGTGGTGCAGAGTGCTAAGGCAGCAGAAATGCAGTCCTAACTTCTCACTCATGACCTGAAGGTTGCGAGTTCAATCCCTGCATGGTTCAGGTAGCCGGCTCAAGGTCGACTCAGCCTTCCATCCTTCTGAGGTTGGTAAAATGAGTATCCAGCTTGCTTGAAAGCGCTACAGAATAAGTTGGTGCTATACAAATAACAAAATTTACTTTGATTATTATGACATATTACTAGTGATGAGCGAGCATACTCGTTAAGGACAATTACTCGAGCGAGCATTGCCCTTAGCGAGTACCTGCCCGCTCGAGAGAAAAGGTTCAGCGGCGGTGAGCATGAAAGCAGAAAAGGTGAGCATGCTCGCTCGAGCAATTGCCCTTAGCGAGTATGCTCACTCATCTCTACATATTACAGATTGGACTCACATGAATGGCTGATCGCGGAAATGAATTGCATTTAGTTTTCCGCGTGGAATGTACACAGATAGACAGATTATCCGCATGGAAAACCGAAGGCAAGGGGAAAACAACATCAGAAAGTAGCCCAACCCCTGAGAAACACCCTTCTATCATTCAAGCGATATTCTCCTGTGCTGTCATGGTGAGAGACATTCTGAGAGCCTTCAGAATGGGATTCTGCTCTCTTGGCTCGGCAGGTTTTATACTACTTTTTTTAAAAGTAGTATAAACCACTTTAAAGAAAAACACTTTCTTGAGTAAGAAGACTAAGCAGAGGGTGCAGACAGCGATCTGGATGTTTACTCCCGAGACTCTGTCCTGCATTGTTTGCCCACAACTTCCTGCTTTCTTTATACCATTTGTTATCTGGTCTCCTAGCAACTTGCGTACAAATCCAAGTCCATACACAATGTTAACTGCACTGTGGATTGAAGACATCCATAGAGATTAACCCCTTCAGTGGCAGGTTTAGATAGTCTTCAGAACATTTCAACACTGATTTTTAGGAGATTTTCCGGGCGTGCCACTAAAGGGGTTAATAGAGCTCAAATGTGTGGTATCAGCAGTAAAATAGAGCATGCTGCGTTTTTTCTTCTGCTTGCGGAATCTGAAATTCCTGCCTGTAAGTGTGAGCGAAGGAGCGGGCCGGAGATCGTTCCGGCTCGCCAACCTCTATTGACAGTATACAGGCAGTGGTTCATAGTTGGAATGGGGTTCCTGAACTGGAAATACCCCTTTATGGGGCAAAACTGTCGTTACGTGTAATAAGGCACATCAGGACAAAATACCTTAATATTCTTGTATACAGAGTGCGATGTGTGTCACTCCCACCCGCATGACATTGCCAGCTCATTTTATGGCAGTTTAATGCATTTCATAATCCGAAACTATGTACGAAGAAGGTTCCTCTACCTACACACAGCTGTTCATTCAAGGGCTCCATTATTTCCAATATGAATAGGTCACAGGCAAAGAAAATATCATTTCAAAGCCAGTGTGGACATAATAGTGAAGGGCGCCCCCTATCTTTAGTTTTTGGCATTTATGTCTTACATGTTTCCACTTATGTACCAAACTTATTTTTTTAATGACTTAATCTCATCATGTTTCATCTTGGCAGTTTTAAGTGGTGTGCAGATGTAGCAAAGTTTAAATTGACTCTTAACATCTTGCACTTTTTACTCTTTCAATTGCTTTACAATGTGTTTAGATAACAGCTTTTCAATGTCTTAAAAGGTCACTTATTCATTCATTATGTAGCTACACCTCCAGTCAGGAGCGTAGCTAAAGGCTCATGAGCCCGGGTGCAAAAATTTTTCTTGGGGCCCCCCAACTTCTCTTAACTACTTACGGCAGAGGCATAACCTGAAGCTTCTGGGCCCCAATGAAAAAACTGTAACAGGGCCCCCAACTAGAATGCTTTATATATATAGTACTGGGCTTCCCCCAGGCAAAAATTGTACAGCCTTAACTAATGCTGTGCTGATGCATCATGGGATTGATTGAAAGTGAAATTAAAAAAATCATGATGGTGTCTGATTAGCATCAGACAGGGGGTTGTACTGCAAAGAAGTGGCTGGAATACACACACGAGACATCCAGACTGTAGGAGGCAATTAATAGTGGCCAACAGGGAGAATAATCTTGTTTGTGCCAGAGTGGCCCTTTAAGGTGAGATAACTTATTGCAGAAAGTTATTGCATTTGGGTTAAAATTTGCTATATTTGTACCATAGCTTTTAAAGTAAGTGCGATTGTCAGCAATACCGTAATATAGGGGGTTAAAATAATTATGAAGCAGAAAAAACTGCCATTTGTAACACTTGGCATTGGAGAAATGCTGGGGTACAATGCAGTTGTTCAGTGACCACTGATCTCAGTACAGTAGATACCACACAATACTTCATTTCTCCTTAAGGAGAGCACCTAGAAGTTGTTTAAGGAGACTTATAAGGCCATCCATGCTCCTCTGGGAAATATGCAAATGCAAAGCTGGAACTATAGCTCTGCAGTGCCACCTATTGGAAGACAGCATTCTTGCAAGACAATGTCAGACTTTTTAGATATGCCTTATAACAATAACTGGGAATTGCAAGCCAAAGCCAGAATACCATAATCAGACAGCTGTTTCATGGTTTTTGCCCCTCATCAGTGTGTAGTAGGTTTTTGGTTTGGCTAGTGAAAGGCCTGGAGATGTGGGTCACGAAGGGTATCTTTTCTCCTTAAGCAAAGCACCCAGAAGGTGTGCAGGGAAACTTGTAAATCCATTCCTGCTCCTCTGGGATATATGCAAATTCAAAGATAGAACAATACCTCTTCAGCGCCATCTATTGGAAAACAGCGTTCCTACAAGTCCAAGTCAGACTTTTTAGACAAGCCTTATAACAATGACTAGGTATTGTAACCGAATTAAGGAGAAACAATACCCTTCCTGACCCACGCCTATGGGCCTCTCATTAGCCAAACCAGTAACCTTTTGCACACTGATGACAGGCAATCATCCTGAAACAGCTGTCTGTATATGGTATTCTGACTTTGGCTTGCAATTCAAAGTCATTGTTATTAGGCTTGTCTAAAAAGTCTGACATTGACTTGCAGGAATACTGACTTCCAATAGATGGCGTTGCAGAGGTATTGTTCCATCTTCCCATCTGTTGTACCTAGTAACTACAAAGTGGTCCAATTGAGACAAACCCTTTAATTTGACATTCCAGCAACTAAGCATGATAGAAGACTCCTAAATATGAATTACATCACAAATGTATATTGCTATTTGCCTCCTCATGATTAAAGTTTTTGATCGGCCTACTTATAGTTCTTATACCCAATAGAGATACTGGGAAATTACTGGAAACAAACAGTTCATAATGAAATCCTGCCATGGTCTCTGAATGAGAACAGATGTGCAGAAACACCTGATTGACGTCAAATTAAAACATAATTGGTTTTGCGTAAGGTTATATAACCATTATTACATTACGGGGCATTGATACAGGGGATGTCTAATATTACATTAGTAAATGCATTCCACTACTTCTACATCACATTATCCAGCTTCTCCGGTTCTAATCTGCTTCACTAAAACTTCTCCTATGTTGGACTTTGAAAATTGAGACTCGACAGCCAACATAATGATAGCTGGGAGGGATAACATTATAAGTCCTTCTATTACTGAACTGACAAAAGAACCAAATGATTCATCCTAATGCTTCAATCCATTTCGAGAGGCCATAACAAGGACCACCTATTGCCTCAAACAAAGACCACCCAAAAGCAGTGTAAATGGAGAGTGGGCGGACACACGGATTATGTAAAAACTGAACATGAAAGGTCAATTGATGCACCTTATTTGACTGTAGTCATCCATCTTTAGGGCAAAATCTACATTAAAATAGTATCTTGTCGGGATTCACTCAGTTCATTGACTAGTTCAGATCTTATATTTTAACCTAGGATGTGGTCCCTTTAAGAACTATGAGCTATCAATTAATACACCTACAAGGGCTACGGACAATATCTATTTAAAGGGGTTGTCCAGGATTAGAGAAACATGGCTGCTATTTCCCCGAAACAGTTCCCCACCAAAAAGTTTTTTGTTCTTCTGTTACTGACTGTGCGCCCCAGCGTGTTCCTGACCATCCATGTGCTTTCTCCCTGGATTTTGAACTTATCTTCTGCAGCTAGATTCTTGGGTTTGGTCTTGTCCCTCAAGAATCAGATTTCGGGTTCCAGTCATATGGTGAGCTGGGCATAGAACCATTGTCTTCCTTTTTTTAGATTTGCTTGTATCCACATGTGTACTTTGCTGTATCACATGCTTATCACTTATGAGCCTCGTGTTGTGCTGAGTGTTAAAGCAACAGAAATGCAGTCCTAAGCTCTTGCTCACGACCTCTAGGTTGTAGGTTCAATCCCTGTCTAGTTCAGGTAGCCGGATCAAGGTTGACTCAGCCTTCCATCCTTCCGAGGTTGGTAAGATGAGTACCCAGCTTGCTGGGGGGGGGGGGGGAGTGTAACATTTTTTTTTAATTACCTGAAAGCGCTGCGGAATAAGTTGGCGCTATACAAATAACAAGATTTATTTTACTTCCTGAGCCATAGTTACTCCCCCTGTTCCTACATTTATTGGGTTTCCTAGCCTAAAGCTCTTTCTACAGGGCCGCCAGCCTTACTTCAAACATAGCATAGTAATAAAACGCTGCACACAAGCATAACATAATAAATGGCATGATATTACGCCACTGCAAGGACACCCACTGATCCTGAGAATGATGGGGTTGCAGTGTTTGTTTAATGCCCCTCATAGTTTTCTCCTATGCAGCAATGCTCCCAGCCAAGGGAACGGGGCAGTGCTGCAATCCATGTATTATACCCCAGAGCCACATTTACAAATGTATACCTATTTCTACTGTAATCAATCAACAGGTTTGTGGTCAGATGCACCCAAAATAACAGACAATTGTGCTATTGTATACTACATTTTGCGAAAATTATTATACTGTCTTGTTCAAAGGTTATACTTCTAACAATGACAATAACCTTACAAAGCTGTCAGGACCGGCGGCGCTCGGGGTCTCCGGTCCTATCACTCAGGCTGCAGGGGTGTGGCGCAGGGGAACCTCGGACTTGGTAACTTCCCCTGGCCGCCGGCTCCGGCCACACGCTCCTGTGCCCAGGTGGCGGGCGCCTAGGTAGCCAGGTTGTGAGGGACGCGGCTGGTGCCGTTTCGCATCGCATCCCCGTCGTCATGACGCGCAGTCATGCTGCTCCGTCCCTGATTGTCTGTAGCAGGCTCTAGGGCAGTGGTGGTGAACCTATGGCACGCGTGCCAGAGGCGGCACGCAGAGCCCTCCCTGCTGGCACGTGCCACCATCGGCCACTCACCACTAGCGAGTACCTGGAGGGGCCGCGCCTCCTCGGTATTCTTACATTATGTCGCCACCAGAAATTAGGGGTGGTGACATAATACAGGGGTTTTACATGTTATAACTCCCCCAGCTTCAGGTAGGCTGGGGGCATGTGGTCTTAGCAGAGGAAGCGTCGTCGGCGAAGGAATCGGCAGCGGATGGAGCAGAGGCGGCGGCGAAGGAGCAGCGGTGGACCAAGGCAGAGAGATCAGCAGCAGCAGGGACGTTGGAGACAGCGCCGCTGGCAGCAGGCGATAGAGCGCTGACGGCAGCAGCAGGGACGCTGGAGGGAGCACCGCCGGCAGCAGGAGATGGAGCGCTGGAGGCATGAGCACAGCCACTGACAGCGGAGGCTGGAGGGAGCGGCGGCAGCAGCAACTGGAGAGCAGGACATGGAGCGGCTTCAGCACAGACTGTGGGGCCGCTGGGGGGGTGTCACTGGTACGTGAGGGGGGCACTGGGGGGGTGTCACTGGTACGCAGGGGGGGCGCTGGGTGGGGGTCACCAGTACGCGGGTAGCTGCTGTGGGGTGTCACTAGTACGCGGGGGGCGCTGTGGGATGTCACTAGTACGCGGGGGGCCGCTGTGGTTTGTCACTATTACCACTGGAGTATGTTTACATGTGGCGGAAATGGGCAGGGCTGTTTCAAAATAGACTGTGCAGATTTTGACTGCTTTTTGGATGCAGAAATGCTGCAGAATTTTCCACAGAAATTTCCGCTAGGAACATTCTGCAGCATTTCCGCATCCAAAAAGGAGTCAAAATCTGTGCGCTGTTTATTTTGAAATAGCGGTAAAATATGGTAAAATCATACGTCGTGATAGGCCCCGCCCCCTGACATGCTGGCACTTTGCAATAAAATAGTGGGTTTTGAGTAGCAGTTTGGGCACTCGGTCTCTAAAAGGTTCGCCATCACTGCTCTGGGGGCTGGTTCTCCCAGCGCCTTCTGATTAGGTCCTGCTGTTGTCAGGCTCCCCGCCCCAATCAGCTGCTGGGGTGGGAGTTCTGACAGCATTTAAACTGCTCACTTTGCTGTAGACCGCGCCAGCGTATCCTGTATCTGCTGTTCTGTTTTGACTTCTGCTTGGACCTGACTTCTCTTTCGCCTGACCCCTTGTACCACGTTCTCTCCTGTTACCGATCCGGATTGCCTGACCTGCTTTTGTGTTTGTTTGTGTCTCGTATCTGTCTATTAGTCTGACCCCCTGCCCCGTATCTCTAGTCAGACTAGGAACTGTCGCCCAGTTGTCGCCCTGGGACCTAGCCCAGGGGGGCTAGTAGGTAGGGACAGGGGTTGCGGGTAGGGACTTCCAGTTATTAGGGACTTGCACTTGCCGGGACTCCAGTGCTGTGACAAAAGCTCTGTGCAAAAATGAGTCAGCAGGGGATGTAAGGTGATTTAACCTTAGAAGCATGCAGAACTTTGAATGCTGCTGGAAAGTCAGAGAGCTACACTATAATATACCATAGGCCTCCCTCACACAGACTTCTTTTTACAGCATTTAGCGCTGCTTTCTCAGTGCTGCGCCAAACGCTGTACAACACTCCCATTCATTTCAATGGGGCTGCTCACACAAGCATCTTCAACACTGCGCTTCCCAAGTGGTGGACCCCCTATCCTGAGGATAGGTTATCAATAGTAAATGCCCAGAATACCCCTTTAAGATAGCAATCGGCCAAACAACTATCCCTACCAACTCCCACATAAACACAAAATTAAAAAAAACATGAAATCATGTATTCTGGATGTTTGAAAAAAAATATATGATTACATGTTTGTTCCAGTGTCGAAATTCAACATGCCAAATAGGTTTTATCCCCAACCACTACTATTAATGGGTTAAGTCAAAATTTACCTAATGGGCATCTTTAGTTGGCATCGTACACAGGTTCTTTGGATGCTTTGGTCAAAAAAAGGGTGTACCTGGGTGCAGGGGCGTAACTAAAGGCTCAGGGGCCCTGATGCAAAAGGTGAGCTGGGCCCCCCCTCTATCTGTATCTGTACCCGTACCCATACCTAAACCATGCTGCACAGAGGCATAACTTGAAGCTCCTGGGCCCCAAAGCAAAACCTGTAACAGGGCCCCCAACTATAATGCTTTATTCATAGTACTGGGCTCCCTATATGGAAAAGAAATGCCTTATGGGCCCCCTAAGGCTCCTGGGCCTGGGTGCAACCGCATCCCCTGCACCCTCTATAGTTACGCCCCTACCTCGGTGCTAGAGTCTTAAAATTGACAAGAAGTGATAAAGATAGAAATCAATGAGAAAAAACTCAAGAAAGATAAACTTTATTAAAGATCCATATCTGTAAATTACAGACTTTAGCCCTTGTTTTGCCTTCCACCATTGATACTAGTCTTATTACAACTGACCAAAATGTATATTTTTCTAGCGGCTCATTTATCAGTACTTCATATAAAACTGAATCCACCCTTTCCTTATCAGACAGAATACCTCCTTAAATGTGATAGCCGGATGTTATCTTATCTGATGCGTTCTTCAATTACACGCAAAAGGGTAAAACCTAATAATAGGAATTACAGAATTTTTTTATTCTGAAGTTAATTCCTCTTATAGCTACAATTACACGCCAAAATCATGATTTCAAAGCCCATCGGAGCCATTTTTTCAGTTTTAAATGAGAGTTTCCATAGTTACCGGAGAAATGAATAAGTGGTCTTATGATGAAGGAGTGATGGCTAGCAGTGATCAGGAAGGTCAAGGACCAGTAATGGTATTTTTGTCGAATATTCTCTAATTACTAAGAGCTTTCAAGACTGGTAAGTGCAGATTATTGGGCACTTTAATTAGAAATGGCTTTTAAGCAGAGCGTCAGTCAGGACATAAATTCCATTATATGAGTCTCATAAGGCATTGTCATACAAAAAAAGATGGATCTAAGTACTTATGACTTCATCATTCTGCTATGCCGGTCTGGTCAACCACAGGTTCAGAGGGAGTAATACCACCATGGTTTGTCATACATCGTTCACGTAGCAGTTATGTCTGTTTCCATGATGTCTTTTAAAACCTTTAGATATGTCTGGTCCATATATCTGTAAAGGAATGGACTGTTTATAGAGTTTTCACTAATTAAAGGGGTATTCCCATCTCAGGAATCCTATTTCAATGTGTTCAAAATCGCAAAAAATTGTGCTCAATCATAAGATGTTTTTTTCAAAAATGCTCTATTCTCCATATATTGCAACTATTGATTCCTCTTCCCTCTCATTGCAGGGATCAGACCACCTCTTCTGTGGAAATAAATAGAGCGCAAGGGTATCTGGTGGCTGGGCTAAAAGCTAGTAGGCATGTGCTTCTGAGATCCCGGCCATCAGATTTAGATGAGAGAAGTGCACGAGCGTCAGCCTTCTCTGCTATATACTTCTATAGAAGAGGTGGTCTTTTTTCCTGGCAACAAGCAGAGAACACAGGAATCAAAAGCTGCAATATCTGGAGAACAGAGCATTTTGGAAATAGACATCTTATGGGTGAGTGCATGGTTTTGCAATTTTAAACACGTTGAAATAGGATTCCTGAAATGGAAATACGCCATTTAAGGTTGCAACAAGAATGAGAGCCTGTGAACCAAGTATGGGAGGGCTTGTAGATATTGATATTGTACGCAGAGGGCAGTGTCTCTCTGACTTATCGTCAGGCTGTATCAGCTACCTGCCAAGACTACCAAAATCACACCCACATTTATCTACCAGATATCATTTGAAGTCCGAGGCAATGTTTATCAAAAAGGGGGTTGGCAGTGATTCATGGAGTAAACCTTCACCAGGAATGAGGAACTTGCTACCCAATTCTCCAATCAAGATTGCATCAGGATGAAAAAATGACATGGCACATCGCCAACATTTATTTGTCATAGGCTTTAATATTTGTAACATCCTGTTCTCAGCTTTTTAACCATTTTTTACTTTTTTTTCAGTGCAACTAGAGATGAGCGAACGTACTCGGATAAGCACTACTCGTCCGAGTAATGTGCCTTATCCGAGTACCGCTGTACTCGTGCTGAAAGATTCGGGACGCGCTGCGGAGCGGGGAGCTGCAGGGGAGAGCGGGAAGGAACGGAGGGGAGATGTTTCTCTCCCTCTCTCCCGCCCGCTCTGCCCCGCTCCCCGCTGCGACTCACCTGTCAGCAGCGGCAGCTCCCGAATCTTTCAGCACGAGTACAGCGGTACTCGGATAAGGCACATTACTCGGACGAGTAGTGCTTATCCGAGTACGTTCGCTCATCTCTAAGTGCAACTAAAATGAAAATATCAGTAGAAACCATACTAATTATAAGTCCTATCTCATTTGGGTCTGCAGCTCTTACACCGGCCGATACGTTTCTATGAGTATAAACAAAAACATATGACGTACGGTCTAATCCCGCAGCTAGATTTCCTATCATCAGTTGAGAAGACCGTTTCTGCGGGCGCAAAATTTACCCCTGAAAAGTGGATTGATTTCAGTGGGTTTATTTTCATCACTCTTTTTTGCGCGCCCAATGCAGCGTGCTCTTTTTTTGTGCACCAAAGGTCATCAGAGAAGTCTATGGGAGGTGTACAAATGCGCACTCAATACACACGGAAAAAGAATACATCTGGAACTTATTAGGGTAAATAGCCATTACAATCACGGTGCTGGTGTGCCCCACGCCTATGTGAACCGGCCCTACGAGCGCAAGAAGTACAGTAATATGCACAAAAATGTACGCAAAAACGCATTGTTCACAGCACAAGTGCAGCACCTACACGAGCGGTTTTGTACATACGCTTGTGTAAGCAGCCTTTAGGGTCCATTTACATCAAACGAGTGAATGGCACTAGAGGTCACTCGTTCGCCTGGGTGGCCTGCTTATACAGCAGATACAGCGTTGGCTCCTTCAAACGAGAAATCGTTTAGCCATTCACATTCGCTCTATTAGGCTTCTTCTTTTACATGAGCGAACATCGGCCGGTCCTTTTACGGGCGGCCGATATGCGCTGTGATCTGATGCATTGGATTCCAATGCATCAGATCACATAGGCGTATTTCTGAGACATAGAAGCGCCCGGGCCGGCCAATATAGCGCCTGCGTTTTTACATCGGGCCCAAAAGATAGTCCTGGAACTATGTTTGGGCCGGAATACGTCGGCCACTGCATGGGTTCCAATGGGAGCCCATGGCAGCGGCCATAGGAGGGGGGGAGTTAACAGCGTGGCTCTCATTGCACCGAATGAGCAGGGAGGAACGAGAGGTGAGCCTGCGATGGGGAGGGAGGGGAAATGGGCGATGGCCTGGTGAGCGATGGCCTCACCAGGCCATATAAATGGGTGCACAAACGTTTGATTTGTGTGCCTATTCACCAGAGTTTCCTCACCCCATGTAGCGTATTTCAGCTGGCCGATATCCGCTTGTGTGAAGGAAGCCTAAGGACTTATTCACTCGAACGATTTTATGTGGCTCATTTAAAAAATCGCGCCCTTTCAATTCCAATACATTTATTCACATGGCCAATTATTATTTGCGTTAAAATGTCCAGCCGGCGAAGATAAGACACCAGTGGCCAAATACGCCGTCTGATGTTTTGGCGCGGCCGTAAAAGATAGGTCTTGCCCTATCTATCAGCAGCTCCCATAGAAGCCTGTCGGAGCTGCCAGCAATTGAAGAGGCGGGAATTTAGCAGCTGCTAAACTATGTCAGCTGGCTCTATTGAGCCAATTGAAGGATTTCTCCCGGTCAAAGGAATTCCGGGCTGTGTCGTATATACACTGCACCCGTGAGAATGGCAAGAAAACACGAGATTTAGCAGCAACTTGGTCGCAGCTTTCTCTGGTTCCTTTGATTTTCGTCCGTGATGCTCATATGAAAGAGGCCTAAGTGAATGAGAGGGACTGAATGAGCGCTATTTAAACCAAACGATTAGTGAACGAGCCAACAATGGTTTTTATGCCTGCATAAAATGAATGATGAACGAAGAGTGAACAATTATCATTCATCGTTCAGTCGTGGGCTTGTGTTTAGCCTGAACGATTATCGGTCATTTCTGAAACCACGTTGCAACCAGCGCTGGATGTACATTATTGTAATGTGGAAGCAGCCTAACACACATTTGGTTGGTAAGCCTGCAGTAACATGGGTGCCGATGCGCCCATGTGACTAAGCCCTGAGTGGGTGGTGGGTGATAACAACAATGCAAGGCCAGAGGACTTACATTACAGTAAGGGGCCATCCTCAGGGCTTAGCCGATGCGCCCGTGTTACTGCAGGTAGGAGACGGTCGCACTTCAAGACGGACATCTCTCTGCAGCGCCGGGAGAAAGAACCTGTGACCGGCTTCATTGCCAGTCTTGTGTTCTTTCTTGAGCGCTGCAGGGAGTTGTCCGTCTTGAAGTGCGGCAGTCTTCTTCCTGCAGTAAGGGCTCAGTCACACGGGCGCATCGGCGCCTGTGTACGGGTGCCGATGCGCCCGTGTGACTAAGCCCTAAGGAGTTCCAGATGTGTTCTTTTTCCTGCGCAATTACTCAGTGCTTCAGGCTTCTCCTTGCGTATTGTGCATGCATTTGCGCACCCACCATTGACTTCTACGGGGACCTTTGCTGTGCAAATACGCAGAAAAATACAGGATGTTCTATTTTTTTTTTTTTGCACGATTGAAATGTGTGTGCAAAATATGGAAATGTGAAGGAACCTGTTTAAATGAATGGGTTCTATTCTCTGCGTAAATGCGTACGCAAATACGCCCGTGAGAAGCTGACAATTTTTATATATTGTGGTCATTGTTCTAATGTTCAATATTTTTTATATTTTTGTAATAAAAGGTATTTTATAAAATGTATTCCTCTATGATTGGCTGAGCTGGACTTTCCCCTTGGTGCTACAGCTCTGCATGCGGTTGGGCGAACGCTTCCGTGCTCTGTCCTTTCAGTATCAGGGCGGTTATGAGGTGGTTATAATATTTCTAGTGGTTTACTCTCCCTACAGCACAGATTGTTGTTGACCCATGTTGTCTGTGTTGTTGTGTATGCACATTCTCTCTCCCTGTGTGAACACAACCTTACGTTTATCCCGGGCATTGGGGGCTTGATGCATCCTTGGCTCAGGGTGAACGCAATGGAGTGACCAGCTCATGTGAAGGTTGTTGTGCTTTGAGAAATAAATAGGGAAAAATAGGTAAAACTACCCATAGGATTGTGTATTAAAAAACCTTTAAATTACACAAAAATGTCTATATAATATATACAGTGCAGAAGCCACAGACATCTACCAAGCCAGAAATACACGACCTCACAAACGGAAGAGCGTCACCAAGGCTGTAATGTAAACCCAAAAACTGGTAGTGGCGCAAGCTTCAAATACAGACAATGTGAGACAAAGGGAGAAAAATGCGACTTCTTATTTTATTAACAAAACCCAGCAAAAAGAATGTATTTTGGAGTAGATAAGCTCTTCCTCAGCTTAGTTGGGTGGCATTCTGCTTGTTAAATGAAACCATTATCAAGTTGAAAGACGACAGTACAAAAAGGATGGGGGGGGGGGGGTAAAGAAAAGAAATAAAACAGGAAAACAAAAACAATATTTGACATTTGACATTTGATATCCAGTGCAAAGGGGGCAGAATCCAATAGTCGACTTTAGCAAGCAGCGTATAGCAATTCATTATCAATATGTGCTTAGAGTGAATAGGATTACTACCCCTGGAGTAGAGAAATCAGGTTTATAACAATTGGGAGCACTTGTACCAACCCTAATACCGAGCCTCATCCTATCCAACTGACTGTATCACAAACTGAGGAGGATGAAGCTCTAATGGACCTCCCTATCTAGGAGGCTAGTGCTCTTTTCACCCTGAACAATTCTGAATGAGAATGGCTTGCAGGAGTGAACGAGCTGCTAACGTCATCACCCGCTCGTTCGCACTCTTGTAGCTTGCTTAGACAGGCAGATTCATTGTTGAGAATTGTTCACTTCTCGTTCAGGGGACCGCAATGGGTACGAGATTTGCTCCAAATTTTGCTAACTTTTGTGGGGGAATTTGAAAGATTGTTTGTCAATTCACAATATAAGTGGTCTAGAGACATCAAATTGTAGGAAAGATATATTGACACTCATTTTTATTTGGGGGTAGTCAGGGGAAGATTTTAATGATTTTACCCTTTATCTTAACCAAAATGACTAAA
This sequence comes from Eleutherodactylus coqui, assembly GCF_035609145.1. Classification (NCBI taxonomy): domain Eukaryota; kingdom Metazoa; phylum Chordata; class Amphibia; order Anura; family Eleutherodactylidae; genus Eleutherodactylus; species Eleutherodactylus coqui. The sequence goes on along the minus strand of NC_089840.1, from coordinate 234,215,255 downwards.
AAAAAATTTCTTCTCTGGTAAAAATTTTTGCTACAATCATCGAATATCTAGACTTGAACCTTGAACATGAGAACAAAACTGTTTCAAAGAACTACTTCAAGCCCATGGATAGTAACAGCTATCTTGATTTTAGAAGCTTTCATTTCTATAAATGGAAAATTTAATATTTCGTTCAGACAATTCAAAAGGATCCGTCGAAATTGCACTTTGACACCCAAAGCCAGACCATTAATATAATAGATTAAAACAAAAAAGTATCCAAGACATTTAATTACTGCCGCCACTAGGAAGGACCGATGCACCAATCAAAAGAATATGGGTATAGAAAGCCCACCTGACAATAAACTGAAATCCGTTTTAGCCACAATTTCATTACCACTTCCAATCCTTTATCCAACTCAACAATAATAATGATATTATTTGCCATAAGAAAACCATCTTTTCCCAACTGCACCACAGATTTCATCATATATCTCCTGCTACCTCCAATACGTGGGCTGGACTACACAGAACCTTTATTGCCCCATCAATACACACTACCATTTGTGCAAAATCTGGAAATGTGAATGAACCCATTAAAATGAATGGGTTCTATTCTCTGCATAAATACATGCGCAAATACACCTGTGAGAAGCTGACAATTTTTATATATTGTGGTCATTGTTCTAATGTTCAATATTTTTTATATTTTTGTAATAAAAGGTATTTTAAAAATGTCTTCTTTTACAATTGGCTGGGCTGGATTTTCCCCTTGGTGCTACAGGTCTGCATGCGGTTGGGCGAACGCTTCCGTGCTCTGTCCTTTAAGTATCAGGGTGGTTGCGAGCTGGAATTGTTTTAGTAATATTTCTAGTGGTTTACTCTTCCTAGTCCAGGGTCTCGTTAGCCATTTGTGACTAAGCCCCCATTCATGTACTTTCTGGTTTTGATCTTTTGCCTGACTCTGACTATCCTGATTATATTCTCTGACCTCGGCTCTGTATCCCGGACTTCACTATTGCTCACTGCCATCCCTGACCTTCAGCCTGCACCTTATTATTGTGCCTGTGCTGCCAGCCCTGACCACGTCCAGTACTCCTGCAAGACCCACGGTCAGACTTTCGGGTATAGTATGTTGGCCTAGTGCAATGTCAGCAGCCACACTACTGGGACTATTTGTGTTTGTAATGGCTTGGGGACCCTATAGCTAAGTCCCTCTTGCCCCTGAATGGATGTTAGGATGGACGGTTCTTTTTCTGCTATGATGCCCCCTGGAGGGCTGTACCATTCAATTAATACTTTTACAGGCACTGACCATATAAAGACATAGATGTTTGTACACCATTTCTTAGAGCCCTTTTACACTAAATGATTCTCGAGCCATTGTAGAGGAGTACAAATTGACAATGTATATGGATCTACGGTAACTTCAACTGCACATGAGGCAGATGATAGCTGTCAGGAGGGCAGACTATTATTACTATGACCATTCAGAATGCATTTGGCGGCAGCACTTCTTTCCGTTTACTTGGGAAGATGTGTAGTGGCCCGAAGTGTATATTCCTGGCCCCTCCATAATTGTCATACATGTCATGTCTTTTGTGTAGATGCACTGTGCAAATGTTTAGTCCCCTGTTATGTCTATTGCAAAGCTGCAGCATGTAAGAGGTTAATGTCTGCATGAGACTGGGAGATGTCTGCAAATGTATCAATTCATTTCCTGTCATGTGGTATGCTAGACACTATGAGTGTATGAGAGCAAGGTAGAGGCTTCCAGAATCTTCAACGGTAGTGAAAGGAGTGGAGTGCCAGCCACATGGGGGTAGAGAAAGAGAGGAAGAGAAAGAACGGTACTCTGATGCCCCAGGAACCTTATAAGAGAGAGGGAGCTGAGTGAAAAGAGTGGAGTCCGCCGTGCAGTGCGTCAACGTCTGAATCAAGTGAGTGTCTGTGGAGATATCCTACCCCGTCCTCCTCTTGAGAGTTTCCCCTTCCAGGAGCGGTACCTAACAGATAACGTGGCCTGCAGGACTGAGATCATCCTGAGTTTTCCTCCCTGACCTCAAGTCTACTGTCTTGCCTGCATCAGTGCGTAACCAATGTAACAGAATGACCAAAAAAGCCCATTTCTGGCGTTCCTACATTTTTTTTTCGGACAATGTTTACTGTGCGGGGTAAATAATGCATTACTTTAATAGATCGGACTTTTACGGACGCAGCGATACTAAACATGTATTTTTGTTTTAGGATTTTGATTCTTTTATTTAGTCTAACCAATAACCTATAAAACCCAGTTCATTAATTACAACTTACTGGTGGATGATCTGCAGTGTTTACGCCACGTGGAAACATACCCTATATGTTACATAAACCTACCCTTATTGTGTTCAGTCAGTATGCGGCTTGTAACAGTGATTGCGAAGTAGTTGTGCAATCACTTTTGTTATTCTTTTTATTAACTCCTTAGTGACCAAGCCTGTTTGCGCCTTAATGACCAGGCCAAATTTTGCAAATCTGACGTGTCACTTTAACATGGAAAAACACCAGAAAGGTTTTGCATATCCAAGTCATTCTGACATTGTTTTTTCGCCACATGTTGTACTTCATTTAGGCGGAAAAAATAGACCGATAGAATTTGTGTTTATTTATTAAAAGCGCCAAAATTGGGAAAATTTTGAAAAAATCGTCATTTTTCAACATTTCCAACTGCAATATCTTAAATATGTGCAAACATAATATAGAAATTTTTGCTAAGATTTATATTTCCACCCGTTTACTTTATTTTGGGTGCACATTGGAAAAACTTTTGTTTTTTTTAACCATTTAGGAGACGTACAAATTTAACATTACTTTTTAGCATTTTGAGGAACACTTTGTTTTCCTACACCAAGCCAAGATTGGAAAGGCTCATGAGTGTCAGAATAATAGATACCCCCACAAATGACCCCATTTTAAAAACTACTCCCCTTAGTGTATTCACTGAGGGGTGTTATGAGTATTTTGACCCGACAGTTTTTTTTTCAGAAATTAATTCAATTTAGAGGAGAAAAAGTAAAATTTCATATTTTTGCAAATCTGTCATTTTAAAGACATATTTTTTTCCTATAGTTTACATGAAAATGAGGATTTACACACCAAAATGGATATCCCTATTTCTCCCGTGTTCAGAAATATACCCATTGTGGCCCTAATGTTATGTCTGAGTCCACAACAGGGCCCAAAATGAAAGGAGTAGTCAGTGTCTTTCAAAACGGAAATTTTGCTTGAAGTCCTTTTAAGCCCCATAGCACACGTGTAAAGTTCTTGAGCGCCCAAAACCATATAGAACCCCCATAAATGACCCCATTTTGAAAACTATACTCCTTAACGGATTTATCTAGGGGTATACTGTGTATTTTGACCCAACAGTTTTTGAATAAATTCAAGCAAAGCAAAAGGAAAAAATTGTGATTTTTGTTTTTTTCTGTCATTTTAAAAACAGCTTTTTTTGTACAGCACACATATGAAGGAGGACTTGCACCCCAAAATGGATATCCCTGTTTGTGCTGTTTTCAGAAACATACCCATTGTGGCCCTAATATTATGTCCGCACGCACAACGGGGCCCAAAATGAAAGGAGTAATCGGTGGCTTTCAGAACATAAATTTTGCTTGAAGTCCTTTTAGGCCCCATTGCCCACTTGTAGAGTTCTTGAGCAGCCAAAACCATAGAAAACCGCCACAAATAACCCCATTTTGAAAACTAGATCCCTTAACGAATTTATCTAGGGGTGTACTGTGTATTTTAACCCTACAATTTTTGAATAGATCTAAGCAAAGCAGTAGGAAAAAATTACGATTTTCATTTTTTGACGTATTGCGTCAATTTAAAAACTGTTTTTTTTTGTACAGCACACATATAAATGAAGACTTTCACCCCAAAATGGATACCCCTGTTTGTCCCGTGTTCAGAGACATACCCATTGTGGCCCTAATCTACTTAAAGGACACATGGCTAGGCCTATAATGAAAGGAATACCCGTTGGATTTCAGGGTACAACTGAATAAATTCCAGGCCCCATTGCCCACTTATAGAGCCATTGAGCGACCAAAACTATAAAGAACCCCCTCAAATGACCCCGTTTTGAAAACTAGACCCCTTAACAAATTCATTTAGGGGTGTACTGCGTATTTTTACCCCACAGTATTTGAATGAATCTAAGCAAAGCAGAAGGAAAAAGTTACGATTTTCAATTTTTTTGGCAATTTTTTAAATTTAACAAAGTTTTTTTGTACAGTGTACATAGGAATGAAGACGTTCACCCCAAAATGGATACCCCCGTTTGTCCCGAGTTCAGAAACATACCCATTGTGGCCCTCATCTACTTACAGGACCCATGGCAAGGCCTATTAAGGAGGGAACACCCGTCGGATTTCAGGGCACAACTGAATACATTCCAGGCCCCATTGCTTATTTGTACGGAATAAAAATTGACTCCCTAAAAATCTCCCCCCCCCCCCCCCCCGCCCACACACTCCGCGCCCTTTTCGGCGTTCCCAAATCTTCGATAAAAGTAATAATGTGAACTGTGTGGTATTTCCGAAAACAGGGGTAATTGCGGAGGCTGGTTGGGATGGGTACATGGGGCAATAAAACCGTGTATCCCCCCTCCTCTCATGCTTTTTGGGGGTATTTCGTGACCTCAGTAGCGGGTATGGGGTGTAAAAAGTGGCGCTCTGTGAGTCTCCGTAAGCTTGCGGAGGTGCGGCGGTCTCACACAGAAGGCGCGCAACAAGCTGCTCCTGGAACTGCATGAAGGCAAGCGTTCCCGGGGCTTCTTGTAAATTACGTATTACAGGTAGCGGTCTGAATAACGCCGGGCTCACGCGGCCGTAGGCGGAATCCACTTGTGGAGGCCCGCAGCGGATCCCAGCTGTGAGCCCGGCTGTGACCCTGCATACAGCCGCGTAATGTACTGTGCATAACTGCGTACTTACACGGGCGGTCATGCACAGTACTTTTTTTTTGTTTGCATTTCCCACACCGTCGCTTAGCGATGACGCAGGTACCTGCAGCCCGTATACAATGTAGTTGCGTATGGGCAGCGGGTATATCCATGACCACGGAGCACAATGGGCTCTATGCTGCGGATAGCCGCGGTAAAATAGAACCTGCTGTGTTTTCTTTTCTGCGAGTGGATTACACAATTCCAACCCACTAATGTGAGCGGAATTGTGTAATCCAATGCGATTGATCTGCATATTAGCGCAGATCAGACGCATGCAGAATCCGTAATTCCTATTCGTATTGTAGCCAGGAGCAGGGAGAATTTAAATTATCCTGGCAATCCACAGCTTTTGCGCATGCGTCCGCCATTTTGGCGACGGGCGCGTGCGCAGAAGCTGGGATAAGGTCTGCGGATAAATTCGGGGGCCTTATGTACGTACTTTCATCCTCCCTCATGGATATGATCCATGAGGGGAGATGAAACGTACGCTATTTAAACTTTTTTTTAACTTTTTAAAACTTATTTTTACTTTTTTTTTTTAACTTTTTTACATTTATTTTTACTTTATATGATCACTGCTATCCATTGGATAACAGTGATCATGTCCCCAGTGACATCCCTTTGCTCCAGGCTACACATGGTAGCCAGGAGCAGAGGGATTTTGAATTTCCCGGGGCTCGAGCCCCTCTGTGCACGCGCCCGATGTCAATCATCGAGCGCGCATGCGCAGAGGAGGACTTCGGGTCCCGGACACCGGGGACATCGGCGGACCTGAGGTGAGTATTTTCACCTCCCCTTATGGATCCGATCCATGAGGGGAGGTGAAACTTTACTTTTTAAAAACTTTTTTGCACTTTTCTGCGATCGCCGTTATCCATTGAACTACGGCGATCGCGGTACCGGTGACCGCTGACCGCCATCCCCGCTGACATCTCCTGCCTCCCGGCTACCTACAGGAGCCGGGAGCCAGGAGATTTTAAATCTCCCGCGCCGCCGGGCCTTCTGCGCATGTGGCTGGCGTAATGCCGCCTGGCGCGCATGCGCAGAAGACCGCCTTCGGGGCCCGCAGCAGCGGGAGAGCGGGGAGCAACGTGCCGGACCCGGGTGAGTATTTTCAGCTACCCTGATGGATCCGATCCATCAGGGCAGCTGAATCTTTAACTTTTTGGGCACTTTTGTTTACTTTTTTGCGATCGGCGCTATCCATTGGATAGCGACGATCGCAATGCCGGGGGGGGGGTCCCCACAGCCCGGGATGACAGCTCCATGCTGTCGGCTACCTGCGGACACCGACAGCATGGAGCTGTCACGTCCACAGCCCGAGGGGCTTTATTCTCTGCAGGACGCATGTTTTTACGTCCTCAGAGAATAAAGCACACTTCGGGAGGACATAAAAACACTATGGGCTGGTCGTTAAGGGGTTAAGCAAGGTTAATGGCGAGCTGACTGGATTAATTGTATAGGCATGCTTCAAAAAAATACAATACAATGGCAATTGGATTACATTATTCCCCATACTTGGAAAACCTTACATGGCAGAAAAAAAACTGATGTCATATTTGAATTCAGCGCACTAAAGTTATTATAAGCCCCCTGTCTGCCTATCTGTTACAAAAATTGTGTTGCACAGTGTAATCCATGTTAAATTTGTACGTCTCCTAAATGGTTAAAAAAAAAAGAAAGTTTTTCAAGTGTGCATTCAGAATAAAGTAAACAGATGGAAATATATATCTTATCAAAAATTTGTACAGTATGTTGGAACATATTTGAGATATTACAATGGAAAATGTGAAAAAATGAAATTTTTTTCAAAATTTTCCCAACTTTGACACTTTTAATAAATATACACAAAGTCTATCGGTCTATGTGTATCACCTAAAAGAAGTACAACATGTGGCGAAAACACAATGTCAGAATCACTTGGATATGCAAAACCTTTACTGAGTTATTCCATGTTAAAATGACACACGTCAGAATTCCAAAATTTGGCCTGGTCATTAAGGCGCAAACAGGCTTGGTCACTAAGAGGTTAACAGGCAAGTCATATTGGATCATTTTTTAAATGAACTAAATGGCCAAGTCTAATATTTTTGACTCATTTATTTAATTTGGTTCTCTTTATTTACTTTTAGGACTTGAGTGAAAATCTGATGTCATTTTAGGTCAAATATAAGCAGAAATATGGAAAATTCTGAAGGGTTCATAAACTTTCAAACACCACTGTAGAAAAGTTTATCTAGAGCAGATTTTTATTTTGTTTGTGCAATCTCGTACAAGTTCCACTTTCCTGTTCCGTATATACCTCTGTTTGATGTATTTTTATAGTACAGTAAGGTCACGCCATATTAAATAATGCATGACGCCTGTTCAATAGCGCAGGGAGCTTTAACAATGGTACAGAGGAGACGTGGCAGAAATCAGGAGCATGGTATATAAAAAACCAACAGGGCTTGTTATTTTAATGAAAAGAGTTTAAGACCACTTTATGTTCTTTTGGAGAATAGGACAGATCCAAACTTATGGAGCCAACCGTCATGAAGTAATAGCGCTTATGCCAAAACTTACATAAACCCCAAACTATTTCAAAAGCATGAAATCTTACCTATACTTTTCTATTTTAACACAAAGGGCTGAACTGTTGTGCAGTTGCTATGGGAATGACATTTTCCGTCACCTTAAACTTGGCTTCCAAAGTTCTCCTATTATTATGTGAAGCCAAGTTTAAGAGTATCTATTATTCATTAACCATTATTCTAATGATTCCACTTGACAGTATTCCAAAAAATGATGTGTCAATAAAGTTAGGGCTCATGCACACCGCCGTATTACAGAATGATGAGGACACCATGTGCTACCACAGAGTCTATGCATGTGCTGTACTGTTGGGCATGGAGTGTAGCCATAGTGGGTGCGGAACAAAAAAGTAGCAGCCATGTTTTTCTAACCCCGGACTATCACTTAAAGCACTTCAGTAATCGGTAAAATTAAGATATATGTCTGGCAATCAATAACTTCAACTATACATATTTTCTGTTGGCAGCTTTAGGATGCCTGATGTACCCTGAATGGCCACTGTATTGGAGAAACCCATGTAGTATTGTGTTGGACTGTCTTGGGCTTTCAGAATCATAGCAGTTGGTTATAGCATGGTATCAGAGGACTCAGGATGCCAAGAAAACATTCCCCACACCGTTACTGCACCTCCACCAGCCTGAACTGGTGACACTGGACAGGAAGGGTTCATCGATTCATGCTGCTTGCACCTAATTCTGAGCCTCCCATCAGCATGGCGCAGAAGAAGCCTGGATTCAGCTCCCCAGGCAATATTTTTCTACTGCTCAGTGTAGAAAAACACTATTCTTGTGCTATGTTGCTCACTGCAGTCTTGCCCTTCTGTTACTCTTAGACGGTAATGATACTCAAACTGGTCATCTGCTTTTATAGCCCATCCTTGCTAAAGAATAACGAGTTGCGCATTTGGACATCTTTGTTGGAGCACCACCAGTTGTAATATATTTAACTGAGCGCAACCTGTTAGTCAGAATGATTCTTGAAGTCTTCCTCCGACCCCATTAGTGGATGAGTTATTTACATTACACCGTTCTTGGTACATTCTCTACACCATTGCATGAGAAAACACCACAAGGTTGGCATTTTTTTTAATACTGGGCCCAGCTAGTCTACGCCGATGACCATGCATCATTTGAAGTCATTAGTCACTCAGATTACTCAACTTTTTCTAATAAAGTGCCATTTGGGATATGCTCAATTCTATATTCCTCATTTAAATGTAGCTATCCTACATGGGAGAATGATGTAGGAAAACACTAAAACCCATAACAATATAGCTGTAATGTTATGTTTGTGCCGGTCTTATTCAGTATCCAAACCATCTTCATGGGAAACCGATACAAACCAGCCTTCCAAACACCAGGGTCCTGAGAGAGAAGGATGAGGAATGGATAATGACCACCACCTTCTAGGAAGAGGGGCTGACATTTATATATACAGGCACATGGTGTTTGGCTGGCTGGGGAACTCAACACCATTAGCCAGCTAAGTCAACCACACCTGCAACCATGCGCTCTTGGACACCCATTAAACCAGGGGCATAACTATAGGGGATGCAGAGGATGCAGTTGCATCCAGGCCCAGGAGCCTTAGAGGGCCCATAAGGCATTTCTTCTCCATATAGGGAGCCCAGTACTATGATTAACCCCTTGAGTGGCGGGTTTCCTACCACCCTGTCGTGCCCACCAGGGCAGGTTTTTTAAAATGGTCTAATCATTGAATTTCAACTAGTTTTGCAGTTGCGTCTCAAGAGCCATAACTTTTTCATTTTTCCATTGACATGGCCATATGAGGGCTTGTTTTTTGCGGGACAAGTTGTGATTTTTTAAACAGGGGGGAGGAAAAAAAGAAATGGGGAAAAAAGAAAAAAAGGGGCCATGTCATTAAGGGGTTAAATAATGTATTAGCTTCCTTCTCTGGGTCATTACGACGCACACGGATACCACATGTGTGATTGTATTTTTGATTTTTTACAAAGTAAAGGGAGACAAGTGTTTTTTTTTATTTCTTTAATAATTTTTTTCCTTTTTTTTTTTTAATTTTTTTTAATTTTTTTTTTTTTTGTCCCTTTAGGGGACTTCCACAGGGACCCATCAGGACCCCCTGATCACATTCCGGGGGTCCGATGGTGACAGCCCTTTACATGCTGCAGTGACAACCCTTTACATGCTGCAGTCACATAGACTGCAGCATGTAAAGGGTTAACACAGCAGAGATCGGAGGTTTCCTCTGATCTCTGCTGTAAGAGCTAGTACCTAGCTGTCCTCTGACAGCTAACAACCAGCTCTCCCTGCCACAGAGACCATGGGCTTGCTTCTGACAAGCCGATGGTCTCTATGGCAACTTGTAAACAAAGCAGGACATTGCCGATATGCCGGCAATATCTTCTGCTGGTTTTTCAAAGCCCTTGCACTGCTCTGTGTGGGTCTGTGCAGGCAGAGCACACTGTCACAGCTTGTGGCATTGTGCTCTGCAGCTCCCATAGTGATACATAGCCCGGAAATCTTCCGGGGTATATCACTATGGGCAGTGGAGCTCCTCCCGGAAATTTTCCGGGCGTGCCACTCAAGGGGTTAAAGCATTATAGTTGGGGGCCCTGTTACAGGTTTCGCATTGGGGTCCAGAAGCTTCAAGTTGTGCCTCTGCATAGAACCATAGGTCCCAGGAACACAACATGACATGTAACATAGGGTAATATTGTGTAACCTGTAACATGGCATATGGTAATCTTGAAAGAGGCAAAACTCTACCTACAGGCAACCCTTAAAGATTCTTTGAAGTCTCTGACAACAAAAGGACCATGACCCACTTCTGATTATTCTTGGTTCTACCTACTTAAAGGGGTTGTCCCGCACCGAAACGGGTTTTTTTTTTTTTTAACCCCCCCCCCCCGTTCGGCGCGAGACAACCCCGATGCAGGGGTTAAAAAAACAAACAGGAGAGTGCTTACCTGAATCCCGGCGGTCCGGCGTCTTCATACTCACCTGCTGAAGATGGCCGCCGGGATCCTCTGTCTCCGTGGACCGCAGGGCTTCTGTGCGGTCCATTGCCGATTCCAGCCTCCTGATTGGCTGGAATCGGCACGTGACGGGGCGGAGCTACACGGAGTCGGCATTCTGCACGAGCGGCCCCATAGAAGACGGCAGAAGACCCAGACTGCGCAAGCGCGGCTAATTTGGCCATCGGAGGCCGAAAATTAGTCGGCTCCATGGGAACGAGGACGCCAGCAACGGAGCAGGTAAGTATAAAACTTTTTATAACTTCTGTATGGCTCATAATTAATGCACAATGTACATTACAAAGTGCATTAATATGGCCATACAGAAGTGTATAGACCCACTTGCTGCCGCGGGACAACCCCTTTAAGATCTCTGTCTATTGCCTTATTCATATAATCACAGTGTAATCATAAAGTCTCTTGATGCCTCTGTACTATCATTTCCTAAAGCTATACTTGATACCTGTCGGGTGGCCAATCGTTCATTATTTGGAATGTGATGGTGTCAATCAGCAGCTGAAAGGGGCGTCATTTTTATATTTGCTATCACTCAACTATCCTAATGTCCAGCTTTATCAATGATATGTGTATGATTAAAACAGAACCTAAATGAGATTTGTTATTTGCTACAATAGACAGGGGTAGGAGAAAAGTTTTTGTGTATCTGAAAACAGAAGTGACACCCGGACTGCAAATCACATGGAGAGATTTTTTTTTTATTACTAAAAGTAGTTGGTTTACCCAGGCTCAGCTGTGAACGGGTGTAACCGAACCTATGTGAGTGGGCAGCAGTCTATTCTGTAGAGCTGGCATTCTGCAGCTAAGGTCATGTTCGCTCTTGGCCAAGACATTTGGGAGTCTGAAGCAACGGTTACTATGAAATTCAAGCTTCAAATCAATGTGGGAGTAAAATGACTGACCGACATCCACGGCAAACGATGGAGAGAAGTGGTCATGGCACCCACATACTGAGCAATGTCCTCACATGTACTTCCTTGACCTTGCATTATAGAAGTAAGTGATGAGTAAAACATGTATCAATCGTTAGCAGGATCTTATTGTACTGCTTTGAACTAGCGGGTGCGACTTCAACCACTAAGTAGAGCTCACAATGCCAACCTGCAGGTATTAATTAGGAGAGTCACATACCCTAATGAACATACACTACCCTACCAAAAGTAATTGGACACGGGTGAGAATCAAAAGTAGTATTCATTTCCATATGTTAATACTTAGTGGGGCTCATTTGGCCCTTATGACATTAGATACTCTCCGTGGCATACTCTCTGGGATTCCGCAGCGGAATTAGACCCTGTGCCAGCCAGTGACCCCTCACGTACCTCTCCGGATTCTTCTGGCCGGCACACATGCGCAGTACAGAGAATGTTAAGCCGGCGACAGCGTGGATCTACAGCGTTTTCGAAATGCACATATCGGAATCACTGCGGATCGGAAGGCTTTCGTTGACGGTAATGGAAGCCGTCTGTGCGCGTCTCGCACAAAAATAAAGCCTGCTGCGATTCTTCCTCCATGAGCGGAAATCGCAAGTGATTTTTGCTCATGGGCGTAGAAGAATCATTTTACATTGCATGCTATGGAGGGACGTTGCTGCGGAATCCGCAGCCAGATGCCTGCCGCGGATTCTGCAGCAAAAATCCGCCCGTGTGCATTGGGCTGTAGAGAGATAGAGACTGTGCGCTGAGGTAAACCAAAATCGGCACGGGCAAGGGACTGTGAGACAGAGACTTGTTGCTCTTGCTACTGGCAGATGGAGTAAAGAGTTAGAGACTGTGTTGCTGCAAAATTTCAAACTATGGTCTGTATAAAAACGTATAATCACCAAGTTGTGTGCCTCTGTAAAGATGTGCAACCATCAAGCCTGTTACCTCATAGTTCTGCAAAATTCTGCTGTGTCCATGTCCCTTGAATGGGGTTAGGTCACACAGGCTGGCCTAAAACACGTAATAACTGGTACCCTTATAGGTCCCTTATACAGATTTGCAACGGGGCCCAAGAGCTTCATGTTGCACCTCTGTATCTTGAAAAAGGGACCGATGCTTTGTCTGCTTCTCGTCTGATACGTAGTGCAAGATGAGCCTCGTTTTCTCTCTCTCTTCATTCAATGTATGAACTGAAAACATGCCTATTAGGGCTCACTCACATGGGTGTATGTTGCCTGCATATTATGCATGTATTTGTAAGGCACATAATATGCTAAAGCCCAATGATTTCTATTGGGCCACCCAAACCTGCGTTCTTTGTCACGCTTGTGGAAAAAAAATATAGCATTTCCTATTTTGGTGTATAGAAAGGTTCCTTTCGACCGATGTATTTGCACATGCAATAAATGCGTATGCAATAAGCAGAGAATAAAACCCATTGCTACCAATAGGTTCATTCTCATTTTCCGTATTTTGCGCGCGCATTTCCTAGACATGAAAAAATATTGGACTTTCTCGCAGTGCCATGCAGCAAAACATCGCTCATGTGTATGACCCCATTCAAAAGAATGGGGTTCATATTTGTGCAACGTTTGTGCGTCTTGCAACATACATTTCTCACACGATTTTCTCATGTGAACCCGGCCTCAAGCATGTTTTGAAAGCGTCGGCCATTTGTCCAGCTTAGACACCCAGAAGTCAAAGGGGCCAACAATATGTCGAAGCATATCCACATGGGAGCTGATATACTCTTAGAGCATTATGGATAAGTGCTGCCTGTGACTGTCAGTCCTACCCCATGCCTTTGCTGCAGGCTAAAAATACTAATCCACACCTCTGTTATATGGTCCCTGTGATTGGTCATGGCAAATGAAGAGGAAGCCACCACAGCAGCACCACCACCCATCTCCATACAACGCCTGCTAACCTAAGGTGACCACATTTTCCCATGGTCAAAGCGGGACAGCGGGGTGTGTTCAGGGGGCGGGACCTCATCATAGAATGGTAGAGTTGGAAGGGACCTCCAGGGTCATCGGGTCCAACCCCCTGCTCAATGCTGGATTCACTAAATCATCCCAGACATATGCCTGTCCAGCCTTTGTTTGAACACGTCCATTGAAGGAGAACTCATCACCTCCTAGGGTAACCTGTTCCACTCATTGATCACCCCCACTGTCAGAACCGTCAGAAATATTTTTCTAATATCTAATCTGTGTCTCCTCCCTTTCAGTTTCATCCCATTGCTTCTAGTCTTTCCTTGTACAAATGAGAATAGGGCTGATCTCTCTGCACTGTGAAAGCCCTTCAGATATTTGTGGACTGCTATTAAGTCTCCTCTCAGCCTTCTGTTTGGCAAGCTAAACATTCCGAGATCCTTTAACCGTCCCTCATAGGACATGCAGACCGCTCACCATCTTGGTAACTCTTCTCTGAACTTGCTCCGGTTTGTCTATGTCTTTTTTAAAGTGGGGTGCCCAGAACTGGACGCAGTATTCCAGATGAGGTCTGACTAAGGAAGAGTAGAGGGGGATAATGACCTCACGTGATCTAGACTCTATGCTTCTCTTAATGCATCCCAGAATTGTGTTTGCCTTTTTGGCTGCTGCATCACATTGTTGACTCATGTTCAGTCTATGATCTATTAGTATACCCAAGTCTTTTTCACATGTGCTGCTGCTTAGCTCAATTCCTCCCATTCTGTATGTGCTTTCTTCATTTTTCTTGCCCCAATGTAGGACTTTGCATTTCCGCTTATTAAATACCCTTCTGTTAGTCGCCGCCCACTGTGCAAGCTTTTCTAGATCTTTTTGAATACTCTCCCTCTCTTTCCTAGTGTTAGCCATCCCCCCTAGCTTTGTGCCATTGGCAAATTTAATCAGTTTCCCATCAATTCCCTGGGCCTAGGACAGTGCCTTGTTGTACCCCACTTGACACATTCTTCCACTTGAATGTGCCCCCATTTATGACCACTTTTTGAGTACAATCACTCACCCAGTTGTGAATCCACCTAACAGTTGCCTTATCAATCCCATATTTGGTCATTTTTTCAACAAGTATGGTATGAGATACTTTTTAAATGCTTTACTAAAGTCAAGATAAACTATTTCCACTGCATTTTTCTGATCAACCCAGTCAGTGATACTATCATAGAAGGAAATTAGATTCGTCTGACATGACCTGTTTGTTACAAACCCATGCTGGCTCGGGTTAATTACTCCATTTTTATCCAAGTACTTCCATCATACATGCTGTTTAATAATTTGTTCAAAATTATTATGAAGTGCCGTCAGTGTGTGCACCCGGCCGCGACGCAGCAGAGTGATTACCAGCTGGGGAGCTGCAGCACCCCGGCTGGTAATCACTTTAATGGTCACCAGACATCCCAAAAGCATGACAAAAGTGGAACAAACATCCCGAAAGCTGGACAAATGTCTGTTCCACGGGGGTCCCGGCAGAAAGCAGGACACAGGGTCCCAAAACAGAACTGTCCTGCCAAAATCGGAACGTCTGGTCACCTTAGCTAACAGCATACAGTATCTGGAACTCCGTGATCGCGCTCTACTGCTGGCTAAACCTCTGCAACATATGCAGCTTGGAACTTCACCATGTAGGCTGTTCTAAATAGACGGTTGGTTGGTAGCCTGAACTGTCACTGCACTTCCACCAGGCAAGAGGCAACTGTGTGTGAACGCCAAAAGTGCGAGTAGAGTTTCCTGACCTTTTGCAGCATGTGGATGTGAACCTGGCTAATTGTTTAGGAAGCGCTGCACTACCAGGTTCATCACACGGGCCAGGCAAGGTATGTGTGTGAGATTGCTGATGCCCGTGGCTGCCAGCAGGTTGGCTTCATAGACAGATTTAGGACAGCATATTGGCATTTCCAACATTCACTGCTGTATGGAGGTCGGGTTTGTCACATAGGATATCTGTGCCGATGTGGAGGGTGTTGAAAGGGCGTACGAAGAGGTGAAGGGTGAAGAGGGGACAGACAAGGAAGAAAGTACCACAAGTCTTAGGGGTACCAAGAAACCTGGACCACCACTTTTGGCTTCATGCCCCACCTGCAGGACATTGAACCAGTGTGCTGCTAAGGATATGGAACACCCCTGATCATGCTTGCTCGATCATATGTCCGGGGCACAATTTTATTCATGCGAGGCAATCCTCTATGAGCTAAAATTCCAAGCGGATACATTTTACTCTACATTCACTGATACACTGTGACAAGCTATCAGGGCAGGAGATGTATTTAGCTTGCAGAGGATACAATTTTAGCAAACTCTACTAGGGCTGTAGCTGTCTTCTACCTCTGGAGATAAAAAATGTATTCCTATTCACTGACTGCAAGCAGAGATCCTTAAACTGGTGAGGAACTGAAAGGCAAGGAATACTGGAAAGATGCAAAATGTTTCATTATAGAGTAAAAAAATGTGTTTACATGAAAATGTAAAGTCCATTTGAGAGCAAAGTTTGTGCTGCTGGTGCTGCGCTCCTGCTGCCCACTGGTAAATCCTGTGTACAGCTATGGTCTCCAGATCTCTCCGATATAATATATCGCTGCCAGCTCATCCTTCAAAGTAGGCGAAAACGACTTTACACCTTAAACTGTGACTTGCAGATTTCTACTAGAGTGACCGATTTATCTGCCTGCATACATAGGCTGCATGAGCGACCGAGCGAACTCTGACATCATTCGCTTGTAAAAATGATAAATCGCTCCGTGTAAAAGTAGTCTTAGTCAGAGTCTTGAAAATGTGTCTACTGTTTTTCCAGATATAGCATCAAGTCAGTCCATGAGCAACGTACATCTACTCACCATCTCGTCATCTGATCACACAAATTGTCAGCCGCCACGAAACAGAAAAATGTTAATAATCCCAAGTTAAATTATGTTAAAACTTTATTCTGATTTAGGGCTCCCACCCACTTGTGTTAGCGATTTGCGATTTTTTAGCGCTGCGATAGAGCGCTAAAAATTTCTAGTTTGAAACAAACGAGTTGTAATGTGGCTATGCGCATTAGCGATTTTTTAGCGCAGCTCGAGTGCAATTTGTTATCAATTGCAACTGCCCTATATTTGTGCGATGTCCAATTTCTCCTTCGCCAATGCAAGTCAATGGTTGGCTAAAAATCGCATCGCATATCACAGAATCGCATGCGCAAATGCGTTGCGATTCTTTTCTCTCTAATTGAGTTTAAAGTGTCAAAAACGCTGCGATAAAAAATTGCAGGACAGTCACAATACATAGAGCTTTACGATGTGAGTTTAGTGGGGGAAAAATCACAGCGCAATCGCACAAAAATCGCAAATTGTTCACTGCGATATCGCAGCGATTTTAAAAATGCACTATTGCCCTCGCCAGTGGGTGGGAGCCCTAACTTCTATATGACGTTTTTTACATTCAGGTGGTCTTTTTATATACCTGTAAATTGATGTTCAAAATGAACTGCTTATTTTGCTTTATCATAGGCTGCCCTCTAGTGGTGAAGTTACTAAGTGACATAAATAGAACAATGTTTCCATGTTAGGTTTACGCAGTTACCAACATACTTCTTCTAAAATAGTGAAAACCAGAAACTAGCAATGTTCTACAAAACAAATATAAAATATACTGATAAAAAAAATAATTAGACATTCAAACGTTTCCTATGGCACAATGTCCTGGATTTTTATTGCTTTATTGTCTATTACGTACATGTTGTTATAATAATATTGTAGTAGTAATAATAATATTTATTTATATATTGCAAATCTTTTCTGCAGAGCTTTATAACAAGATGGACAGATTGTGATAAGGGAGGTTGAGCGTCAAAGACATTGGCTGAGCAAAGCGCAAATCTGGATTGGTAGATAGTAGAGATGAGCGAGCACCAAAATGCTCGGGTGCTCGTTACTCGGGACGAAATTATCGCGATGCTCGAGGGTTCGTTTCGAGTAACGAACCCCATTGAAGTCAATGGGCGACCCGAGCATTTTTGTATTTCGCCGATGCTCGCTAAGGTTTTCATGTGTGAAAATCTGGGCAATTCAAGAAAGTGATGGGAACGACACAGCAACGGATAGGGCAGGCGAGGGGCTACATGGTGGGCTGCATCTCAAGTTCACAGGTCCTACTATTAAGCCACAATAGCGGCAAGAGTGGGCCCCCCCCCCCTCCCAAAAACTTTTACTTCTGAAAAGCCCTCATTAGCAATGCATACCTTAGCTAAGCACCACACTACCTCCAACAAAGCACAATCACTGCCTGCATGACACTCCGCTGCCACTTCTCCTGGGTTACATGCTGCCCAACCCCCCCCCCCCCCCACAGCGCACACCAAAGTGTCCCTGCGCAGCCTTCAGCTGCCCTCATGCCACACCACCCTCACGTCTATTTATAAGTGCGTCTGCCATGAGGAGGAACCGCAGGCACACACTGCAGAGGTTGGCACGGCTAGGCAGCGACCCTCTTTAAAAGGGGCGGGGCGATAGCCCACAATGCTGTACAGAAGCAATGAGAAATAGAATCCTGTGCCACCGCCATCAGGAGCTGCACACGTGGGCATAGCAATGGGGAACTTATGTGCCACACACTATTCATTCTGTCAAGGTGTCTGCATGCCCCAGTCAGACCGCGGTTTTTAATTCATAGACACAGGCAGGTACAACTCCCTATTGTGAAGTCCCTGTGGACCGACAGCATGGGTGGCTCCCTGGAACCCACCGGCGGTACATAAATATATCCCATTGCATTGCCCAACACAGCTGAGGTAGTAATGTCGTGCTTAATACAGGTGGGCTTCGGCCCACACTGCATGCGCCAGTCTGACTGGGGTTCTTTAGAAGTGGAAACAGATGCATTTATAATTCCCTGTGGACCCACTGCCTGGGTGGGTGCCAGGAAGCCACCGGCGGTACATAAAAATATCCCATTGCATTGCCCAACACAGCTGAGGTAGTAATGTCGTGCTTAATGCAGGTGGGCTTCGGCCCACACTGCATGCCCCAGTCAGACTGGTAATATGTACCTTAACAGTAACCTCGTTGGTGGTAATGTGGTGGTGACTGCGGACCTGGTAGCGCGGTTTTATGTAGTTGGTTTTCGGAATGTGGCCAGGATTAAGTGGGCCGTGGCGGGGGGATGGTGGTGGTGCTCTCTTGTTGTGTCGTTAAAGGTGAAATTCTTGGACTGCCACCAGACGGACCAATGCAAAGGTATTTGCCAAGAATGTTTTCATTGTTGGAGGAGGAGGGGGATGTTTTGGAGGCACTATGTGTCCTCTACACGTGTCCGTGGTTATAAGCACCTTAAGGGCGCCCACCCACTGGCGATTTTTTTCCCTGCGAAATTCGCAGCATTTTTTTCTCTGCAGGGGTCTATGGGACTTGTAATGTTAAAATCGCGATCGAGCAAAATCGCAATTTACCGCGAAATCGCGATTTTGCGCGATCGCGATTTTAACATTACAAGTCCCATAGACCCCTGCAGAGAAAAAAATGCTGCGAATTTCGCAGGGAAAAAAAATCGCCAGTGGGTGGGCGCCCTAACAGTAACAGCGTTGGTGGGAAATGGCCTCGCCGCCATCATGTCTTTGTGAAGCCTCTGTTTCCACACCCCAGTGACATACCATTAGCAGCGGTATAGGCAGAGCCCAGAATTATTAACATTTCAGCGGTAGCATTAGGGACAGGCCCCACTAACATATCACTAGCAGCAGTATAGGGGGAGCGCAGTCTTAGTTCCATTTCAGTAATAGTAGCACTCAAGACAGGCCCCAGTAACATTCCCATTGCAGCAGTTTAGGGAGATAACAGTCTCTTTCACATTTCAGTAGCTGCAGTATAGACAAGGCCCCAGTTACATTTATGTAGCTAAAGTGTAGGCCAACCCCACACACCTTTCTGTACCATGAGTGCAGGCGAAGAAAATAGAAATTACTATGATTACACTGTAGGTGAGGGCCCAAAAAAATTGGTGTACCAACAGTAGTAATGTACCTCAGAAAAAATTGGCCATGCCCAACCAAGATGGCAGGTGAAACCCATTAATCGCTTTGGTTAATGTGGCTTAAGTGGTAACTAGGCCTGGAGGCAGCCCAGTTTAATGAAAAATTGGTTCAAGTTAAAGTTTCAACGCTTTTAAGAGCATTGAAACGTATAAAAATTGTTTAGAAAAATTATATGAGTGAGCCTTGTGGCCCTAAGAAAAATTGCCCGTTCGGCGTGATTACGTGAGGTTTCAGGAGGAGGAGCAGGAGGAGGAGGAGGAATATTATACACAGATTGATGAAGCAGAAATGTCCCCGTTTTGGATGGTGAGAGAGAACGATGCTTCCATCCGCGGGTGCAGCCTACGTATTGCTTAGGTATCGCTGCTGTCTGCTGGTGGAGAAGAGAAGTCTGGGGAAATCCAGGCTTTGTTCATCTTGATGAGTGTAAGCCTGTCGGCACTGTCGGTTGACAGGCGGGTACGCTTATCTGTGATGATTCCCCCAGCCACACTAAACACCCTCTCTGACAAGACGCTAGCCGCAGGACAAGCAAGCACCTCCAGGGCATACAGCGCTAGTTCAGGCCACGTGTCCAGCTTCAACACCCAGTAGTTGTAGGGGGCAGAGGCGTCACCGAGGACGGTGCTGCAATCGGCTACGTACTCCCTCACCATCCTTTTACAGTGCTCCCGCCAACTCAGCCTTGACTGGGGACCGGTGACACAGTCTTGCTGGGGAGCCATAAAGCTGGCAAAGGCCTTGGAGAATGTTCCCCTGCCTGCGCTGTACATGCTGCCTGATCTCTGCGCCTCCCCTGCTACCTGGCCCTCAGAACTGCGCCTTCTGCCACTAGCGCTGTCGGATGGGAAGTTTACCATCAGTTTGTCCACCAGCGCCCTGTGGTATAGCATCATTCTCGAACCCCTTTCCTCTTCGGGAATGAGAGTGCAAAGGCTCTCCTTATACGGTGGATCGAGCAGTGTGTACACCCAGTAATCCGTAGTGGCCAGAATGCGTGTAACGTGAGGGTCACGAGAAAGGCATCCTAACATGAAGTCAGCCATGTGTGCCAGGGTACCTGTACGCAACACATGGCTGTCCTCACTCGGAAGATCACTTTCAGGATCCTCCTCCTCCTCCTCTGGCCATACACGCTGAAAGGATGACAGGCAAGCTGCATCTGTACCCTCAGCAGTGGGCCAAGCTGTCTCTTCCCCCTCCTCCTCATGCTCCTCCCCCTCCTCCTCAACGTGCTGAGATATAGACATGAGGTTGCTCTGACTATCCAGCGACATACTGTCTTCCCCCGCCTCCGTTTCTGATTCCAAAGTGTCTGCCTTTATGCTTTGCAGGGAACTTCTCAAGAGGCATAGCAGAGGAATGGTGACGCTAATGATTGCAGCATCCCCGCTCACCATCTGGGTAGACTCCTCAAATTTTCCAAGGACCTGGCAGATGGCTGCCAACCAGGCACACTCTTCTGTAAATAATTGAGGAGGCTGACTCCCACTGCGCCGCGCAAGTTGGAGTTGGTATTCCACTATAGCTCTACGCTGCTCAAAGAGTCTGGCCAACATGTGGAGCGTAGAGTTCCACTGTGTGGAAACGTCGCACAGCAGTCGGTGCACTGGCAGATTAAACCGATGTTGCAGGGTCCGCAGGGTGGCAGCGTGCGTGTGGGATTTGCGGAAATGTGCGCAGAGCTGGCGCACCTTTCCGAGCAGGTATGACAAGTGGGGGTAGCTTTTCAGAAAGCGCTGAACCACCAAATTAAAGACATGGGCCAGGCATGGCACGTGCGTGAGGCTGCCGAGCTGCAGAGCCGCCACCAGGTTACGGCCGTTGTCACACATGACCATGCCCGGTTGGAGGCTCAGCGGCGCAAGCCAGCGGTCGGTCTGCTCTGTCAGACCCTGCAGCAGTTCGTGGGCCGTGTGCCTCTTATCTCCTAAGCTGAGTAGTTTCAGCACAGCCTGCTGACGCTTGCCCACCGCTGTGCTGCCACGCCGCGTGACACCGACTGCTGGCGACGTGCTGCTGCTGCTGACACATCTTGATTGCGAGACAGAGGTTGCGTAGGAGGAGGGTGGTTTAGTGGAGGAAGCATACACCCCCGCAGATACCACCACCGAGCTGGGGCACGCAATTCGGGGGGTGGGTAGGACGTGAGCGGTCCCAGACTCTGACTCTGTCCCAGCCTCCACTAAATTCACCCAATGTGCCTTCAGGGAGATATAGTGGCCCTGCCCGCCTGTGCTTGTCCACGTGTCTGTTGTTAAGTGGACCTTGGCAGTAACCGCGTTGGTGAGGGCGCGTACAGTGTTGCGGGAGACGTGGTCGTGCAGGCCTGGGACGGCACATCGGGAAAAGTAGTGGCGACTGGGAACCGAGTAGCGCGGGGCCGCCGCCGCCATCATGCTTTTGAAAGCCTCCGTTTCCACAAGCCTATACGGCAGCATCTCTAGGCTGATCAATTTTGCAATGTGCACGTTTAACGCTTGAGCGTGCGGGTGCGTGGCGTCGTACTTGCGCTTGCGCTCAAACTGTGGCGCAAGCGACGTCTGGACGCTACGCTGAGAGACATTGCTGGATGGGGCCGAGGACAGCGGAGGTGAAGGTGTGGGTGCAGGCTAGGAGACGGTACTGCCTGTGTCCTCAGAGGGGGGTTGGATCTCAGTGGCAGGTTGGGGCACAGGGGGAGAGGCAGTGTTGCAAACCGGAGGCGGTGAACGGGCATCGTCCCACCTTGTGGGGTGCTTGGCCATCATATGCCTGCGCATGCTGGTGGTGGTGCCTCCCCAGCTGATCTTGGCGCGACAAAGGTTGCACACCACTGTTCGTCGGTCGTCAGGCGTCTCTGTGAAAAACTGCCACACTGTAGAGCACCTTGACCTCTGCAGGGTGGCATGGCGCGAGGGGGCGCTTTGGGAACCAGTTGGTGGATTATTCGGTCTGGCCCTGCCTCTACCCCTGGCCACCGCATTGGCTCGGCCTGTGCCCACACCCTGACTTGGGCCTTCGCGTCCTCGCCCGCGTCCACGTCCTATAGGCCTACCCCTACCCCTTAGCATGGTGTATTACCAGTGATTTGATTTCCCAGCCAGGAAATAAATTGGCGCAAGCCTGCTGTTAAACTTAGCTGGCTGCGTATGATTTTTGTTTACGTTCTCCACCCACCACACACGTACCCAGAACGCTGAGGACTGTCAGAGGCAGGCCAAATAGAATGTTTTCCCTTTTTTTTCAAGGAAAGGCCCACTGCGTATATTCAATCAATAATAAATATGTCTTCTGGCCCTGCAAATGTGTCACAGAACTGCAGGGTTACAGAGTTATTAACTACAGCAGAGCGGTGATTTCCCAGGCAGGAAATAAATTGGCGCAAGCCTGCAGGCCAAATAGAATGTTTCCCCTTTTTTTTCAAGGAAAGGCCCACTGCGTATATTCAATCAATAATAAATATGTCTTCTGGCCCTGCAAATGTGTCACAGAACTGCAGGGTTGCAGAGTTATTAACTACAGCAAAGCAGTGATTTCCCAGGCAGGAAATAAATTGGCGCAAGCCTGCTGTTAAACTTAGCTGGCTGCGTATGATTTTTGTTTACGTTCTCCACCCACCACACACGTACCCAGAACGCTGAGGACTGTCAGAGGCAGGCCAAATAGAATGTTTTCCCTTTTTTTTCAAGGAAAGGCCCACTGCGTATATTCAATCAATAATAAATATGTCTTCTGGCCCTGCAAATGTGTCACAGAACTGCAGGGTTGCAGAGTTATTAACTACAGCAGAGCAGTGATTTCCCAGGCAGGAAATAAATTGGCGCAAGCCTGCTGTTAAACTTAGCTGGCTGCGTATGATTTTTGTTTACGTTCTCCACCCAGCACACACGTACCCAGAACGCTGAGGACTGTCAGAGGCAGGCCAAATAGAATTTTTTCCCTTTTTTTCAAGGAAAGGCCCACTGCGTATATTCAATCAATAAAATATGTCTTCTGGCCCTGCCTACACAATTCTGTCCCTGTAGTATTACTGCAGGGCGCAATGCTCTGCACGGCCGATTTGGAGAAAAAAAAATGTGCAACACTGCTAACTGCAGCCTCCACACTACTGCACACTGTTAGATGTGGCCCTAAGAAGGACCGTTGGGGTTCTTGAAGCCTACACTAACTCCTAACACTCTCCCTGCCTAACCACCACTTCTGTCCCTGTAGTATTACTGCAGGGCACAATGCTCTGCACGGCCGATTTGGAAAAAAAAAAAATGTGCACCACTGCAAAAGGCAGCCTCCACAGTACTGCACACTGTTAGATGTGGCCCTAAGAAGGACCGTTGGGGTTCTTGAAGCCTACACTAACTCCTAACGCTCTCCCTACAGCAGCTCCGGCACCAGCAGCACTGTCCCTCAGCTATCTCACAAGGCATCTGAGGCGAGCCGCGGGAGGGGCCGACTTTTATACTCGGGTGACATCTGATCTCCCCAGCCACTCACTGCAGGGGGGTGGTATAGGGCTTGAATGTTGCAGGGGGCAGTTGTAATGCCTTCCCTGTCTTTCAATTGGCCAGAAAAGCGCGCTAACGTCTCAGACAGGAAACTGAAAGTAACCCGAACATCGCGTGGTACTCGTTACGAGTAACGAGCATCCCGAACACGCTAATATTCGCCCAAGCATCAAGCTCGGACGAGTACGTTCGCTCATCTCTAGTAGATAGTAACATTGTATCTTAGGCTGAAAAAAGACATATGTCCATCTAGTTCAGTCTATACCCCCCCCATGTTGATCCAGAGGAACTCCAATGAGGTAGAAGCCAATTTTCCTTATTTAAGTTTAAAAATTCCTTCCTGACTCCAATGTGGCAATCGGAATAGTCTCTGGATCAACAACCCTTCTGTCATAGTCAATGACTATAACATTGTAATCCCCAAGAAAGGTGTCCAGGCCTCTCTTGTACTTTTTTTTAGTGAGTTCCCCATCACCACGTCCTCAGGCAGAGAGTTCCACAGACTCACTGCTATTACAGTAAAACACCATTCTATGTTGGTGTAGAAACCTTCTTTTCTTTAGAAGCAGAGGATGCCCTATTGTTACAGTTACAGCCCTGGGTGTAAATAGATGATGGGAGATATCTCTGTATTGTCCCCTGATGTATTTGTACATAGTTATTAGGTCACCCTTCAGCCATCTTTTTCAGTTGCCCACCTTTTGTCGAATTTGCTACCACTACGTCCTCAGGCAGAAAATTCCATAGCCTCACTCTTACAATAAAGAACCCCCTTCTATGTCAGTGTAGAAAGCTTCTTTTCTCTAGACGCAGAGGATGCCCCCTTGTTACTGTGACAATCCTGGGTACAAATTAGTCATGGTAGAGATCTCTGTATTGTTCCCTGATAGATAACTTTTAAACCCGCTCAAGCTCTGATATATCCTTTTTGAGTAGCTGTGCCCAAAGCTGTTCACAATATTCCATGTGTGGTCTGGCCAGTGACTTGTAAAGCGGAAGAACAATGTGTATTATGGGGACATGTATTTCCCTGCCCATGTATATATCCTCATGTACTCTGTGGTGCTGCAGTACACAGAAGGGCCTCTAGGGGGCTATACACAGGCATGCGGTTTCCTGCCCATGTACATATCCTCATATACTCTGTGGTGCTGCAGTACACAGAAGGGCCTGTAGGGGGCTGTAGACAGGCGTTCAGATACCTGTGGGTGTGATAGGAATCAACATAAGAGTCTATTCCTGTCACACTCAAGGGAGAATGGGCTGAGAGCCAGTGTGAGAGGCGCGGAATCAGGAACCTGAAGTCCGAGGTTCGTCACAGACTAGTCTGGGTTCTGTCCCAAGTGTGACAGAGAAGGGTGCCTCTAGACTCCCTGGGTAAGGGGT
This sequence comes from Eleutherodactylus coqui, assembly GCF_035609145.1. Lineage (NCBI taxonomy): Eukaryota > Metazoa > Chordata > Amphibia > Anura > Eleutherodactylidae > Eleutherodactylus > Eleutherodactylus coqui. The sequence continues at coordinate 234,189,920 of NC_089840.1, read as the reverse complement.
GGTGACAGAGACCCTGTGGGCTGTGAACCCTGAGCATTGTATGCTGTACACGTGTTTGCTGTGATATGGAATAAATGCTGGTGGAAGCCAGAAGTTAAAGAAATTCATGTCTCTGGAGTCTTTATGCTTGTGGTGTTCATTCCTACTGTAAGGCAAAGATGGCAATCCGATAGACGAGTAAACTCAACTTGCTACATGTGGTGGAGAATGCGTGTAAAGAATGGTGCACAAAGCTGCAGGCTGCATTTCCAGGCAGAGGACGTCTGTGACATCAGGTTCGTACTACAAGTTAAATGAAACCTAGAGAGAGGAGTTGCTGATGGAGTTTCCTGTGAAACTAAAATAGTTGCTACAAGTAACCAAACGTCAGTGGGGGCGACAGATAGTAAAAATGCAAGGAAAAAGAGAAAGAAGACTGCTTCTAGTAAGACAGAAGATGTAGTCAGTGCAGATCCTGTGGTCCAAAGTGAGACAGACAGTGAACTCCGAGTTCAGAAGAAACTTGTACAGGTGCAAGCTTGTGTAATTTTTCTTCTGGGCGCAGAAGAAGCCTTTCAAGCTGTGAATAGAAGATCTGATATGCAGTTGGGAAAAAGACATTGCCAACTTGTGTCTACTTGGAGACGAGGCCAAGAGGCAAAGGCCAGTGGTAGAAAAGGAGACAGATACTGCAGAGGGAAAGAGAAGATGCTCTCAAAGAAGCCACTCAGGCGAGAACAGAAAGTATGGCTGTCTTAAAGGAAAATGAGCGCCTTAAAAGATTAAAGCTGAAACTGATCACAGGTTGTTGCTGGAAGAGAAAACCGTTTAGTTTGAACAAGGCTTGGGAGAATTGAGAAGTGAGGAAAAAAAATATGAGGGATATCTTTCAAAAGCCCACGAAGAGATACAAGACCTCAGAAAATTAGCTAAAGATGAAGTTGGTCACAGATTAGGTCTGGAAGTGCATGCGGCTCAGTGTGAACAGGACTTTAAGAAATTGCAAATGTGAGCCCAAGAATAATTGCCCATTTACACTGGACGAGTGTCGGGCAAACGATGCCCGACGCTTGTCCTTGTGTCTCTGCATTCCCGTGCTCCCGTGCACACAGAGCGGCCAGCAGGGGGGTGGGGCTGTGAAGGAGATTTCTCTCCTCTCGCTCCCCCGCCCCCCTCCATTGAGATAACACAGCAGCCGTTCGCTACTGAACGGCCGCTGTTTAAACTGCACAATGAGCTTCATCGCTCATCTTTTATGCTGCATAAAAGATGAGCGATGAAGCTCATTGCTCATCGTGCAGTTTAAACAGCCGCTGTTCAGTAGTGAACGGCGGCTGTGTTATGTGAATAGAGGGGGGAAGGGGAACGAGAGGAGAGAAATCTCCTGCACTGCCCAGCCCCCCTGCTGGCCGCTCTGTGAACCAGCCTACTCTGCTAGCTCCTGTGCAAGAGCACGGAAGCGCGGAGACACAGTGACGAGTGTCGGCTTAGTTTGCCCGACACTCATCCTGTGTAAATGGGCCTTTGGAGATGCCACATTGCAAGTTAGAAAGGGATTGTACATATGTGTATAATCAAGTTGCAAAGAGAAATGGGTAATTGGAGTCTCAAATAAGTGAGCTCATAGAAAACCTGGAAATTGAGAAAGCAGGCAGGCAGAGAAGAGACATGTTATTTGTATAGGGGAAGGGACATGTTTGTATAGCGCCAATGTATTCTGCAGTGCTTTCAGGTACTCATTTTACCAACCTCGGAAGGATGGAAGGCTGACTACCTGAACCATGCGGGGATTGAACGCACAACCTTCAGGTCATGAGTAAGAGCTTAGGATTGCATTCTGCTGCCTCAACACTCTGCGACACATGAGGCCCTACAAGAAGCAAACAAAGGTCTTGGAAGATATACTGGTCGTCAAGGAAGCCCAGGAAGCGCTTCATGAGGAAGTGTCCAAACTGAAGAAGAAATAGAAAACATGTGAACAGGGGGTTACCAAAGAAGAAATCAGGTCGGTGATGTGTTTTAAAGGTTCGCTAAGAAGTTAAGTGCGAAGATAAAACTTTGAGAATCGAATAGTCGTGTTGCTGAAAGGAAGGTTCAGAGACTTCAGAGGTCTCAGATCCAGTTCAGACAGCAAGTAAGAAAAAAGAAGATCTTGTTGAAGAATGGTGAAAATGAGATACAAGCAGTGAAATAGGCCAACTTATGCTTAGAAGGTGACCTGGGCATTACAGGTGAACAGTTTATGAAAACTGGGAAAGTCTTGAGGGAAGAAATCGCCCTGTAAACACTAATAAAGACAAGGAGAGGGTAAGGGCTGAGCAACCCTCTTAAGTACAAGAGACCAAAGAGAAGGCAGAAGCTGAGAAAGCCCCTAAAGAAGCAGAAACTGGAAAAAAAGGCCTCAGAAGGTGAAGAAAATCATGTAAAAGAGGTTGCAGAGTGTCAAAACTTAGTCAGCCAACACAGACTCTACACAAGGACCTGAAGAGATATCAGTTAAAGAGCAAGGGACAGTTAAGGAACAGATTCAAGGGAAGGTTGGGAGGGGGAGAAGCTGTAATAAGGCCTACAGCCTTTATCAAAGGTGACGGGAGGGGTGGGGTTATGTGGTCCTGCAGTACACAGAAGTGCCTGTAGAGAGCTGTTCATGGGCATTCTGTTACCAGAAACGAGAGAGAACACCTGTGGGTGTGGCAGGAAGCAACATAAAAGTATCAGTTCCTGCCACACTCAGGGGGAAGTTGGCTGACTGACAGTGTGAGAGGCAGTGAGAGGAGCTGCCTCGGGAACTTGGAGCCTGAGTTCCAGAATGGACCAGTCTGGGCCCGTCCCAAGACTGTCTGTGGAGGACACCTCTAGACTCCCTGGGTGAGTGGTGGTGACGGAGACCCTGTGGGTTGCGATTCCTGAGCATTGTATGCTGTACACGTGTTTGCTGTGATATGCAATAAGTGCTGGTGGAAGAAATTCAAGTCTTTGGAGCTTTTATGCATGTGATGTTTATTCCTGCTGAAAGGCAAAGATGGCGATCAGATAGGTGAGTAACCCCAACTTGTTCCAACTAATTGTCAGAAAAAAATTAAACAGCTAGTAGGAGTTTTTGGAAACAAATAAAACTTTCGATAGTGTTCGTAACATTGATACAAATATGTAATTACAATAGCAAAGCAAAAGGATAATTTATTGCGGAAAACTAACCATGTGAAGGGAGGCTACAGTTCCCTGTTGGGCCACCTCTAGCTTGGATACAAGATGGGATATGGGAGACATGGAGGCTCTAGTACCCTGTTGTACCGCCTCTAGCTTGGATACAAAATGGGATATGGGGGACATGGAGGCTCTAGTACCCTGTTGTACCGTCTCTAGCCTGGTTACAAGATGTGATACGGGCGGGCATGGAGGCTCTAGTACCCTGTTGTACCGCCTCTAGCCTGGTTACAAGATGTGATACAAGCGGGCATGGAGGCTCTAGTACCCTGTTAGGCCACGTGTAGCGTGGAGTTTGAAAAATCTGATAATAATAATAATTTTAAAAAAAAAGTACATGTGCAACTACTCCATAGTGGCGAGCGTAGTTGCGCATATGGCCGTGTGTTTTTGCCCTTATAGGAAAAATTCCTATTGAAGTGAACACACAGATCAGCTAACTGCACGAGCACAATGGCCCGATAAACAACTGATTGGTAGGGGTTCTATGTTGTGGACCCCCACCAATCTACTATTGATGGTCTAAACTGAGTATAGACCATCAATAGTTTAAAAATGGACCTCTTTAAACTCAAGCTCTAAAAATGAACTTTCCAGTAGGCATTACAAATTAACATTGCACACAAAGTAATTACTATATAATAGGGTGACCTCCAGTGGTAGAGTTGGTATCTGCTTTAAAGGGGTTGTCCAGAATTTAAAAAAAACCAAAACATGGCTGCTTGCTTTAAAACACAACGCGAGGCCTTGTCCATAAGTTGTGTCTGGTATTTCAGCTCAGCTCCAATTCACTCCAATGGAGCTAAGCACATTTTTTTGCGTGTAAAATATACTTGTGCAATGCTCAGAACACAGAACCCATTGATATCAACGGGTATGTTCTCATGAGCGTGTTTTGAGTGCTCATTTCGGGCACATGGAAAAAAGTAGGCGCTGCTCTGTTTTCCTGCGTATTTTCGCAATAAAGGCCTCTTAAAAGTCTATGGGAGGTATGCAAATATGCACTCCCTATGCATGCAAATGCACAATACTCTGCACAATTCCGTAGGAGAAATATCATATCTGGACCCTATTGGGCTAAATAGCCTTTTAAATCATCAAATGGGTGTTGCACAAATGTGAACTGCTTCACTGAAAAAGCCAAAAATACAATACCTGAAGGTCTGCAAAGCAGACACGGTCGCCATAGGCACGATCGCCATAAGGCAGGCACAATCGCCACCGGCACAATCGCCGTAGGGCAGGCGCAATGGCCTTAAGCCCTGAAGATATGTAGTCAGCCAGACAATAATGTGTGGAGGAGCAGCTTTGCAGACCTTCAGGTATTGTATTTTTGGCTTTTTCAGTGAATGTTTTTTTTTGTTTTTTTTTTCTTTTTTTTTTTTTTCTTTTTCCTCACCTCTGTGATTTTACAAATGTGAACTGGCACAAAAAGTACAGTACTATGCAGTACTAAGCCTGAGATAGAGACCGGGGAAAAGGAGAAGGTCTCTGCCAAGTTATCGCAGAGCAGCCAGTGTGGTGGGAAGGAATAACATCTAAAGTGTGAGTATTCGAGAGCAACAACTGGTTAGTTGAGAGAATCAGAGGGAAAAGGAAAGGAAGAGATCTATAGCAAGAGCAGATGGTAAGAAGAGGAAGGAAACTAAGTCAGCCAGGCACAGCCAGGGAGAAAAGCTGGGAGGAAAAGCAAAGTATAAAAATGTAATTTTCTTGTACGAAGTCCCTGAGAAAAAAGGAAGAGATTAATGCCTGCAAATGTAACTATTTATTTCAAAGTCATCTCATGTGAGCTGTATGAAGCACGTCAATCTGAACTCTCATCTTCTCTTGGGAAATACATTTGATTTTGGTTTACTTTACAACCTGACTCCTGGAGTCCCTTTCCACTAACCTAACACCTGCACTGAGGTACCATACTATGTGCTCCAGGGAAATAGAGGTTCTACTCCGATTATATTTATTTCTCCAACTTTTGTAATTATTATTTTGTCCAGAATTGGTCTATATCAGTATATGGATTGGCTTCACGACAAAACAACATCTTCCCTTACCCTGCTCCACGGGTAGCATCTCCCTGGGGTGATAAACATCTTCCCTCGCCCCACCCCATGGGCAGCATGCAATAAGAACTGGTAATTTACCACTGTGCAGTGCTGAGCCAAACCACATTTTTCCAATTGGAGAGGAGCAGCCTCCGTGATTACCACTATTTTGCTGCCCTCCTCCTTGGTCTGGTCCACTGCACTGGGATTGCCTCTGCAGTCTGTAAATAAACCCAATGTAGAGTATGGCGGTGCGGTGCTGGAAATGCAGGGAGTCAAGAGATGTGAGTATAGGGTCTTTTATTATGTATGTTGATGAAAAGCACTAGTTTAAGAAAAAACTTGGACAATCCGTTTGTGGATAGCCGCTGTACATAACTTATGGAAACAAACTGAGGCAAGTATGAATAGATTTATTAGTATAGTGAACCTGCCAATATGTAGGAATGCCCCTCCATTAAGCCTTCTGTAGTTCTTTGAAAAGTGGCAAGAGCAGTCGAAAATCAAAAAAGGCACAAACTTTAGTGCAAAGTTGCAGCTTATGAAGGTGCAGAATTTTTCTTCTCCCAGCACATTCTTTGGCCACAGCACCTGCAAGAAACTCACTGTCTGAACCTGCAACATGCATGTTGTGGCAACACGGGGGTTAAAGAGCACACCAAACGGTCACTTTTGCTTCTTGGTTGGTTTATTCACACAATCTTTAGCAGAAACATAGACGACTGGGTCTCCAGAGAAATAATAAACTTTTGCAACAACAAAGTCTGTTTTCAATTTTTAACCCTCCACAGTCCGCAGGAGGAGCAAGTAAATTCTCAGCTGAGGAAACAATAAAAAGTCCGTTGGTTTGCACAGACCTGTGGATGTCCAGAGCGCAGCTTGTCCTTAAGTCTTTAGTCTCTCCAGACCCTAGTCCAAGGGCAGGCGTTCCCCAAGGGTCCTGCTGGAACCACATAGCGCCTCATCTACAACGCCTCTCTGTTCACAAGAGGAGTCACGTTTCAACTGAGCCTGGATCTTCCAGACACACACACTTGCCCCTCACTTCCACCTGTCTCCTTAAATAGCATGCTGGTTTAGTTGTAAGATCTAACCTGGAGTAAAAGAGGACCGGTCTACATCACGGAGGCTAATAACCTCTGTGACATATACCTTCCACTCCAGACCACACTTCTCACCCTGTTACATACCTCCCCCCTCTGCCCCAAGCCATCCGGCTGGGCACCAACTGCAACCGAACAATAAATTCTGGACAGGGCATCTGCATTACCATGTAATTTTCCCGGCCTATGTTCCACTTCAAAGTCAAATTCTTGTAACGCTAAGAACCATCTTGTCACCCTGGGATTATTCCCTTTATTTTTATACATCCACTTCAAGGGACCATGGTCTGAGATTAGTTTAAATTTCCTTCCCAGGAGGTAGTACCTTAGGGAGTCTAATGCCCATTTTACCGCTAACCCTTCTTTCTCAACTATGGCATAATTTTTTTCATAAGGGGACATTTTTCGGCTCAAAAACAACACTGGATGCTCCTCTCCATTAATCTCTTGGGACAATACGGCTCCTAGCCCTACTTCCGACGCGTCCGTCTGGACTATGAATTCTTTTGAAAAGTCTGCAGCTATCATTATGGGCTGTCGACACAATACCAGTTTTAGCTGCTCAAACACACGTTCTGCTTCTGGGGTCCATTGTACCATTACCGACCTGTTCCCCTTTGTAAGCTCTGTCAGTGGGGCTGCAATCGTGGCAAAATTCGGGATGAAGCATCGGTAATAGCCCACTATACCTAAAAATGCCAGTACTTGTTTTTTGATTAGAGGTCGTGGCCAGTTCTGAATGGCTTCCACTTTATTAATTTGGGTTTAACTAGACCCCCTACCCACTATGTAGCCAAGGTATTCGACCCCTTCCATTCCCACTGCGCATTTTTGTGGATTTATCGTGAACTCCACCCTTCTGAGGGAGTCTAATATTGCCTGAACCTTGCTGAGGTGGCTTTCCCAATCCCGACTAAATATGACGACGTCGTCTAAATATGCCGCCACGTTCTTCTTATGAGGAGCTAGGATTTTGTCCATCACCCTCTGGAATATTGCGGGGGCTTCTTTTAGTCCAAAAGGCATAGTTACATACTGAAAACAACCTTCTGGGGTAGAAAAAGCCGTCTTTTCTTTTGCCTCGGCTGACGGGAATCTGCCAGTACCCTTTTGTGAGGTCTAGTGTAGTCATATACCGGGCTGAACAGAGTCTGCCAATTAGTTCATCAACCCGGGGCATTGGGAACGCATCAGATTCTGAAACCTCATTAAGCTTCCTGTAATCGTTGCTGAAGCGCCATTCGCCTGACGGCTTCGGCACCAAGACTATGGGGCTTGACCATCCACTTCTGGATTCCTCAGTGACCCCCAGTTCAAGCATCCTTTTTACTTCCTGGGATACTACTTCCCTGCGGGCTTCAGGGATTCTATAGGGTTTTATATTGACCCTTACGTTAGGGTCTGTACGGATCTCATATTCTATGACCCTAGCGCGACCGAGTTGGTCGGTGAATAGATCCCTATTCCTCTGCAAAAAATCTTTACTTTCTTGTTTCTGGGATTTCGAGAGGGTTTTTTGCTATAATCACTTCCTGGATATTACCCTCCGGCTCTGTGACCAAGCAGGGTGAACCCAGTGAATCCCGCCCCTTCCAGGGTTTCAACAAATTTACATGGTAAATTTGGATGGGTTTTTCTCCTACCTGGTTGGAGAACTTTATAATTGACTGTCCCTACTTTTTCCACCACCTCATATGGTCCTTGCCACTTGGCAAGAAACTTACTTTCTACTGTAGGGACTAGAACCAGCACCCGATTCCCTGGGTTAAACTGTCTGACTTTGGCTGACCGATTATAGACGTTAGCCTGCCTTTCCTGCGCTTGGAGGAGCTGTTCTTTCACTAGTGGCATTATCTTGGCAAGTCTCTCCTGCATTTGGACCACATGTTCAATGACACTCATATGTGGGGTGGCTTCGCTCTCCCACGTTTCTTTAGCTATGTCAAGCAGTCCACGGGGTTGTCGTGCGTACAATAGCTCAAAGAGAGAGAACCCCGTGGAGGCTTGTGGTACCTCCCGGATGGAAAATAGTAAATACAGAAGCAAACAGTCCCAATCCCGTCCACCCTTTTCTACCACCTTTTTAGCATATTTTTTAGTGTTTTATTGAATCTCTTTACCAACCCATCTGTCTGGGGGTGGTAGATGGAGGTGCGCAATTGCTTAATCCTCAGCAACTTGCACAGTTCCTTCATCACCTTTGACATAAATGGGGTCCCCTGGTCTGTTAGGATCTCTTTGGGAAGCCCCACCCGGGTGAACATCTGGAACAACTCTTTACCGATACATTTAGAGGAAGTGTTCCTCAGAGGTATTGCTTCTGGATACCTGGTGGCATAGTCCACGATTACAAGGATATACTGATAAAGAAAATAGTGACTGGCAGCATTCAGCAATGTAGAAAAATCCAAAATTTATTTCCCCATTACAAAAATTTCAGCAACGTTTCGGTCGCAATGGACCTTCCTCAAGCCAATACATATCACATAAAGTACACCATATATATAGGAGATGTGAAAACCACTAACCAATAACATACAAACATGCACAGGAGTGTCTCATCACTGATTACCTCGTTCCACACGTCTCAGCCGTTGTCCGGCGCATCGTTGATGACGTCATCTTCAATTGACCTCCTCACATGTTGATGCATCCGTCTAGGCTGTACTGCGCCATCTGCGCATGTGCCGAGCATCAGCTATCGCGAGAACACGCTCTAAGACACAGCAGGGCACAGAGGCCATGTCAGTAATGGGCAAAGCGCACTGATAGTGCGTCTGCGCATGCGCCGGTCGTCTGTCATCACAAGAGCCGATACTCGGTCCTATCACAGCGCCTCAGCTTCACTTCCGTATTCCACATCCATACTGTTTACTCGGATACCTCCTCAATATATTAATCACCAGCAGTGTTGCAATGAAGAGTGTCAGGGTCACCGATCACCAATCATGCGTTTCTATGGCTAACACTGGACACACACCACATAGCCTGCAACACCTGTTTAGAGGACACTGATGTATATATCCATCTATTAATGTCGCATATCAAATAAATAAATATGAAGATATAATAAAGGATAAGTAAATTCTTTCTCTATCATGCCAATCACAGGGAGAATGTATCTATCCAATCGGAATATATCATGTTGGTATATTGTGGATAACCTTTTATCATTACTATGTTGTTCTATATCTGGTAAAAAGGGGTACACCAACAACCTCCTGGTTATGTCAAATAATGTCCCCATCTTCATCTAGAAAGTCATCCCATCTTAATATATCCACGTTGACAGAGGCTATCCTGGCTAATAATGTATACTCTCACCCATAAGATGTAAGAAATCAACTATTGACCCATTATATCAACCCAATAAGGAAAGACAGAACAACAGATGTTAACTGCCTGATCAAATTGTGATTTTATTGATACTATACATTAAATATGCATGCATCTATACTTTTTCTTCTAGATGACATAATAATGGACAGTCATATCTCAGACGTGTGACGAGGGAACCAGCGAGAGACAAACAACCTGTGTAGACAAATCAAAAAATGCAATTACACATATACCCATAAAAAACTGATTAATAAAACATATGTACAATTCATATACTGATGTGTGTAGCAAGATTTACAAGAATGGCTGGAAAACGTATTCCTGGTTAAGCCCCTTTGGGTGCATGGTGTCCAACTCGTATATCCATTTCAACTCACACTTTTTTAATAAAAATTCTCTATCACCCCCCCCGTGGAGACACAGGGACATGGTCAATGACCCTAAATTTGAACTGGCTGATGTTGTGTTTAGCCTCCAAAAAGTGTCGTGATACAGGTAGTTGTAAATTTTCCGTCCGAATTGTACTCTTGTGCTTCACCATACGTGATCTCACCTCCATTGTGGTTTCACCCACATAACCAAGGCCACATGGGCAGGTGATGAGGTAGATCACGTATGATGAAGCACAAGTATATCTCCCCTGTATCTTGTACCTATTGCCCCTGAGAGGATGCCGAAATTCGTCACCCCTAACCAAATTGTTACAACAACTGCAGGCAAGGCATGGGAAGTTCCCCTTTCTAGGGGGTTTGAAAAACCTCTGGACGGCTGATTTGTGTGAGACAAAGTGTGAGTGGACCAGTTGGTCACCTATATTTCTACCTCTTCTATACGCATTTAGAGGGTTATTTTTAAATTCAGGTATTCCAGATCCATCCAATGTCAGCAGTGGCCAATGTTTTTTGATGATGCTACCAACGGTTCCACTAAGACTATTGAAGGTACTAACAAACGGAATCCTATCCATTGTTTGTCTCTTCAATTTAGGTGTCAAAAGATCTTGTTGTGGTATTGCCCTAGCTCGTATGGCAGCCTTTGTGATGATTTGTGCAGGGTATCCCCTATCCAGGAACCTCCTACACATCTCATCCAATCTTAAATCAATGGTTTGATCGTGTGCTATTCTTCGCACTCGTAGGAGTTGACTCCATGGTAGTGAGTCCTTCATGGCGACCGGATGGTTGCTACTATAGAGCAATAGACTGTTCCGATCTGTCTTTTTTGTATAAAGATCCGTTACCAATCCCATTCCTTGTCTTTTAATCAAAACGTCAAGGAATTGGATTTCCACAATCGAGTAAGACATAGTGAACTGAAGTTCTGGGTAAACAGCATTTAGAAAGGTATGGAATTCCTGTAGTGTTTGGAGCGAACCCTTCCATATGGCAAACACGTCGTCGATGTACCGGCCCCAGTACATCAACGACGTTGCATACATGGAGGTATAGATATAGTTCTCCTCAAATTGGCGCACAAAAATGTTGGCGTATGTTGGCGCCATATTAGAGCCCATAGCAGTGCCCTGTCGCTGTCTGTAGTACACCCCCCCAAACAAAAAATAATTGTTGCGGAGGATGTACTCCAGCAGCGACAGGGCAAGCTGCATGCACTCAGAGGACATATCCGATGCCATCAGAAACTGTCTGACGGCATCTATCATACATAGATACATACATACGCCAACATTTTTGTGCGCCAATTTGAGGAGAACTATATCTATACCTCCATGTATGCAACGTCGTTGATGTACTGGGGCCGGTACATCGACGACGTGTTTGCCATATGGAAGGGTTTGCTCCAAACACTACAGGAATTCCATACCTTTCTAAATGCTGTTTACCCAGAACTTCAGTTCACTATGTCTTACTCGATTGTGGAAATCCAATTCCTTGACGTTTTGATTAAAAGACAAGGAATGGGATTGGTAACGGATCTTTATACAAAAAAGACAGATCGGAACAGTCTATTGCTCTATAGTAGCAACCATCCGGTCGCCATGAAGGACTCACTACCATGGAGTCAACTCCTACGAGTGCGAAGAATAGCACACGATCAAACCATTGATTTAAGATTGGATGAGATGTGTAGGAGGTTCCTGGATAGGGGATACCCTGCACAAATCATCACAAAGGCTGCCATACGAGCTAGGGCAATACCACAACAAGATCTTTTGACACCTAAATTGAAGAGACAAACAATGGATAGGATTCCGTTTGTTAGTACCTTCAATAGTCTTAGTGGAACCGTTGGTAGCATCATCAAAAAACATTGGCCACTGCTGACATTGGATGGATCTGGAATACCTGAATTTAAAAATAACCCTCTAAATGCGTATAGAAGAGGTAGAAATATAGGTGACCAACTGGTCCACTCACACTTTGTCTCACACAAATCAGCTGTCCAGAGGTTTTTCAAACCCCCTAGAAAGGGGAACTTCCCATGCCTTGCCTGCAGTTGTTGTAACAATTTGGTTAGGGGTGACGAATTTCGGCATCCTCTCAGGGGCAATAGGTACAAGATACAGGGGAGATATACTTGTGCTTCATCATACGTGATCTACCTCATCACCTGCCCATGTGGCCTTGGTTATGTGGGTGAAACCACAATGGAGGTGAGATCACGTATGGTGAAGCACAAGAGTACAATTCGGACGGAAAATTTACAACTACCTGTATCACGACACTTTTTGGAGGCTAAACACAACATCAGCCAGTTCAAATTTAGGGTCATTGACCATGTCCCTGTGTCTCCACGGGGGGGTGATAGAGAATTTTTATTAAAAAAGTGTGAGTTGAAATGGATATACGAGTTGGACACCATGCACCCAAAGGGGCTTAAAGGGGTGGTCTCGCGAAACCAAGTGGGGTTATACACTTCCGTATGGCCATATTAATGCACTTTGTAATATACATTGTGCATTAAATATGAGCCATACAGAAGTTATTCCACTTACCTGCTCCGTTGCTAGCGTCCCCGTCTCCATGGTTCCGTCTAAATTCGCTGGCAGCTTGCTTTTTTAGACGCGCTTGCGCAGTCCGGTCTTCTCCATTCAGCACGAGCCGCTTCAGTGTGCTCCCCGCTACAGCTCTTCTGCGCATGCGCAGACGAGCTGTCACTGCTCGGGAGCGCGCTGAAGCGGCCATTCTGCACCATCCTCTGTTAGAGGAAGGTGCAGAAACTGGAGCTGCCCAGCGGAGAAGCCCAGCAGCCCCGAGAAGCCTCCCAGGTAAGTGATGGGTCGGGGGGGGGGCTGCCGCTGCGCCGGGCTGCGCCGGGCTGCGCCGGGGGGGGCTGTCGCTAGGCCGGGGGGGGCTGCCGCTGCGCCGGGCTGCGCCGGGGGGGCTGTCGCTAGGCCGGGGGGGGGCTGCCGCTGTGATGGGGGGGCTGTCGCTAGGCCGGGGGGGGCTGCCGCTGCGCCGGGGGGGCTGTCGCTAGGCCGGGGGGGGCTGCCGCTGCGCCGGGCTGCGCCGGGGGGGCTGTCGCTAGGCCGGGGGGGGGCTGCCGCTGCGCCGGGCTGCGCCGGGGGGGGCTGTCGCTAGGCCGGGGGGGCTGCCGTTGCGCCGGGCTGCGCCGGGGGGGCTGTCGCTAGGCCGGGGGGGGCTGCCGCTGTGATGGGGGGGCTGTCGCTAGGCCGGGGGGGCTGCCGCTGCGCCGGGCTGCGCCGGGGGGGCTGTCGCTAGGCCGGGGGGGGGCTGCCGCTGCGCCGGGCTGCGCCGGGGGGGCTGCCGCTAGGCCGGGGGAACTAGCGCTGGGCTCCGGAACCTAGCGCTGGGCTCCAGGGCCTTCACCTGGGCTGAGGGTCTAGCGCTGGGGAGCCGGGGGCTAGCGCCGGTTACCTGCTGTCTGGTCGGCGGCTGCGATGCGTCTGGTTGCCATGGAGACACAGCTGGCGGCGTCTCGGGAGCGCGCACGTCGGGCTGCAGCGAGCGACGGGGAAAGAGCCGGCGGCCATCTTGAGGAAACTTTTATAAGTTGCTGAAACGCTGGAACGGTAAGTACGAACCAGCTAGAAATGTCATTTACAGGGGGGCTTAGTAATGTATGTTTAATGGGGGGGACTGGGCAAAAAAAAAATTTAACTGCTTCCTCGAGACATCTCCTTTAACCAGGAATACGTTTTCCAGCCATTCTTGTAAATCTTGCTACACACATCAGTATATGAATTGTACATATGTTTTATTAATCAGTTTTTTATGGGTATATGTGTAATTGTATTTTTTGATTTGTCTACACAGGTTGTTTGTCTCTCGCTGGTTCCCTCGTCACACGTCTGAGATATGACTGTCCATTATTATGTCATCTAGAAGAAAAAGTATAGATGCATGCATATTTAATGTATAGTATCAATAAAATCACAATTTGATCAGGCAGTTAACATCTGTTGTTCTGTCTTTCCTTATTGGGTTGATATAATGGGTCAATAGTTGATTTCTTACATCTTATGGGTGAGAGTATACATTATTAGCCAGGATAGCCTCTGTCAACGTGGATATATTAAGATGGGATGACTTTCTAGATGAAGATGGGGCCATTATTTGACATAACCAGGAGGTTGTTGGTGTACCCCTTTTTACCAGATATAGAACAACATAGTAATGATAAAAGGTTATCCACAATATACCAACATGATATATTCCGATTGGATAGATACATTCTCCCTGTGATTGGCATGATAGAGAAAGAATTTACTTATCCTTTATTATATCTTCATATTTATTTATTTGATATGCGACATTAATAGATGGATATATACATCAGTGTCCTCTAAACAGGTGTTGCAGGCTATGTGGTGTGTGTCCAGTGTTAGCCATAGAAACGCATGATTGGTGATCGGTGACCCTGACACTCTTCATTGCAACACTGCTGGTGATTAATATATTGAGGAGGTATCCGAGTAAACAGTATGGATGTGGAATACGGAAGTGAAGCTGAGGCGCTGTGATAGGACCGAGTATCGGCTCTTGTGATGACAGACGACCGGCGCATGCGCAGACGCACTATCAGTGCGCTTTGCCCATTACTGACATGGCCTCTGTGCCCTGCTGTGTCTTAGAGCGTGTTCTCGCGATAGCTGATGCTTGGCACATGCGCAGATGGCGCAGTACAGCCTAGACGGATGCATCAACATGTGAGGAGGTCAATTGAAGATGACGTCATCAACGATGCGCCGGACAACGGCTGAGACGTGTGGAACGAGGTAATCAGTGATGAGACACTCCTGTGCATGTTTGTATGTTATTGGTTAGTGGTTTTCACATCTCCTATATATATGGTGTACTTTATGTGATATGTATTGGCTTGAGGAAGGTCCATTGCGACCGAAACGTTGCTGAAATTTTTGTAATGGGGAAATAAATTTTGGATTTTTCTACATTGCTGAATGCTGCCAGTCACTATTTTCTTTATCTGGATTGCACCCCCGGAGCCTTTCTGGTTTAGGCTTCCTGACTGGCGTTTGCATATCGTCTTGCCTGGCTCTATATGAGGATATATGCTGTGCTGCTGAGAACCTCCTTTTTCTACAAGGATATACTGGTGACTTCTAGCTGACTTCACTAGGGGTCCCACCAAATCCATAGCGATTCGCTCAAATGGTATATCGATTATGGGTAGTGGTGCCAGCGGCCTTCTAAAGTGCGAGATAGGAGCAGATATCTGCCACTGAGGGCAGGATCTGCAGAAATTCTCTATTTCTTTATGGCACCCTGGCCAGAAAAACCTCTGTAAAATACGTTCCTGTGTTTTTTCTGCCCCTAAATGACCGCCCAGTATGTGAATGTGGGCTAGGTCAAGGACCGTACGCCTATAGCCACCAGGTATCAGAAGTTGTTTTACCACTTCAGTCTTTACTTTCGTTACCCGATATAACAATTCATTAATCAATTCAATATGGGGAAATCGCAGCTCACCCCCTGCCTCTTGGGGTACACCATTGATCACAGAGATATTTTCTTGTGCATTTCTTAAAGTCAAGTCATTAAGCTGTGCAGTCCCCAAATTATCCCTGTTCACCTCAAGATCAGGTACCTGGGGTTCCGGAGTGGGTTCCTCAGAATCAGTCAGTCCTGCAAAGGGAAATACATTATACTGATGTTGAACATCTCCCGTGTTGTTCAACATGCCGGTTCCGTAGGGCCGTGGTACCTCCGCCCACAGTTCCCAAAACAAAGGGAAGTCCCTCCCAATTATCAGTGGGTAGAGTAACTTGTTAACCACCCCCACCTGGTGTACATAGGTTCTGCACACTGTGCTTATGGTCACCTGGACAGCCGGGTATTCTTTGGTGTCCCCGTGTATACAGACCACCCCCAATCTGCCCCGGGGAGCCAGTCCAGTGGAGATAGCTGAGTCCAGCAATGAAATCATGCTCCCTGAGTCCAGCAAGGCCAACACTTCCACACCATTTACTGTCACCTGGCACATCTGTGGCTGGGTGTCTCTGTCCACCCCTGTAGCGCAGGTAGAATGTGCCACCAACGAACAGTCCCGGCCATAGGAGCATTCCATAGGTTCGACCCGAGCTGGACACTGAGCGACGATATGCCCTGGACTATGGCACTCCCAGCACGTAACGGGGGTGACCGGGTTCCTTCACATGGGCTCCAAACCCCTCTGGTTCCTGGGCTTTCTTTCTGTAGTGGATTTGGAGCTCTCTCTCCGAGCATCTGCAGGATGGCTAGGAGGCCTCACAGCCGCCGCTGTCTCTTCCGCTGCAACGTACCGCTCGACCAAGCCCATCAGGTTGTCGATGTTCTCTGGATTTCCCTGTGCCACCCATCGTTGGATAGGCCTGGGCAGAGTCTGTATGAACCGGTCCATCACAACCTTCTCCACTATTTGTGTAGGCGAGGAGGTTTCTGGTTGCAGCCATTTTTGGGCCAGGTGCAAGACATCAAACATTTGTGACCTGGGCAGTTTGTCTTGGCTATACTTCCAGTAATGGACTCGTTGTGCTCGGACTGCCATGCTCACCTCCAGGCGAGCCAAAATCTCAGTTTTTAGCTTATCATACTCCCCGGCATCCTGTTGGGGCAAGTCATAATATGCCTTTTGTGGCTCCCCAGTGAGATAGGGGGCTATAACTTCTGCCCATTGTTCTGGTGGCAGTTTTTTCCTCGCTGCCACACTTTCAAAGATGGCCAGGTAAGCTTCTACATCATCCTCTGGGGCCATTTTTTGTAACGAACTCCTTACGGTTTTTAATATGTCCATACTAGTGGATGACTTCTCTTTTTTTTTTAGTCTCCATTAGCATCGCCATCTGACGAGTCAGCAGTTGATTTGTTTCTTGCTGCTGTGTGCTAGTTGCTACTACCTGTTTTATTAACTCCTCCATGGCTATGGCAACAGTTTGATTTTTCCTCGGGGAGTCTACTACTATCAGCGCATCCTCCACCACTTGTGGCAACATGGGGGTTAAAGAGCACACCAAACGGTCACTTTTGCTTCTTGGTTGGTTTATTCACACAATCTTTAGCAGAAACAAAGACGACTGGGTCTCCAGAGAAATAATAAACGTTTGCAACAACAAAGTCTGTTTTCAATTTTTAACTCTCCACAGTCCGCAGGAGGAGCAAGTAAATCCTCAGCTGAGGAAACAATAACAAGTCCGTTGGTTTGCACAGACCTGTGGATGTCCAGAGCGCAGCTCGTCCTTAAGTCTTTAGTCTCTCCAGACCCTAGTCCAAGGGCAGGCATTCCTCAAGGGTCCTGCTGTAACCACGTAGTGCCTCGTCCACAGCACCTCTCTGCTCACAAGAGGAGTCACGTTTCAACTGAGCATGGATCTCCCAGACACACACACTTGCCCCTCACTTCCACCTGTCTCCTTAAATAGCATGCTGGTTTAGTTGTAAAATCTGGCCTGGAGTAAAAGAGGACCGGTCTACATCACAGAGGCTAATAACCTCTGCGACATATACCTTCCACTCCAGACCACACCTCTCACCCTGTTACAATGTATATATTCTGGACCACCAGGCTGAGGAAAATGAGTTTGACAATATACATATAGGCTCTCGTTCACACACGGTATAAAACAAAAAATAACTTTAAGCTCCCTTCCAACCCAGCAGTACAGAGAGAGTTTGGCCACACTGTCCTAATGATAAAAAGCCTATGAACCTTGGGCTGATGACCAAAGTAAGGAGAAGCTCCGAAATGTATGTCCTCCAGTCCATTCAACAAGGATTCTTTCTCTTCTTATGGTCTGTAAGATCCAGAATGGGAACAAAAAGACATTGACATCCTACAGAGAAAATGCCATTAATACAACTACCGCTAACATGAGAGTCCCCAGCACATGCTCAATGTCTAGGGGTCACTACGAAAAGCTGTCTTGCCATTAGTGCTGTAATCCAACACTTCTCAAACACCATGGTAGGAAAATATACGCACCTTTTGGGGACTTAAACTCAATGAGGAATGTCAAACATGGTGATGTAGTGGCCCAGTGCATGCTTTCTTGACCCCCTCCATAATGTCATACATGTATGTCTTATGTAGATGCTCTGTGCAAAACTGTCTTGTCATTCTGTTATGTGTATTGCACAGCTGCAGCAAGTGAGAGGTTTAGGCTACCTGTCCATGGGCATTTTTGCATTGCATTCCCAGCAGCGATAGTCCGGCTGCGGGAAATGCAATGCATGCTTTCCATAGCGTTGCTATGGAAAGCACAGCCCCCTGTCCATGAGTGGAGGATCATAGCGATTCTCTGCTCACAGCCGGCAAAGTGCAACATGCTGCGAATTGCCTCTATTCTCCGCGGTGAGACTATCTGTCAGATAGGCTTACAGCGGGGATCCGCCCTCTGGCTCCTGATCCCTGGCGGTGGAGATCTGCTATGGGATACCGCAACGCCCATGAACAGGCAGCCTAAGTGTTTGCAAAGCCTGGATGCTGTCTGTAAATGTATCAATTAATGTTCTATCACGTGGTATGAGAGAGGTTATAAAAGTGAGTGTTTGAGAGTGGGAAGAGAGTCCATGTCTTCTGGAGTTGTAGTCAAGAGGTCCAGCTACATAGGGGTACCTTTAGCCCTCATGTAGTGAAGTATGGAAGAGGAGGAGAGGTTTTCCCAGTTTGGATGTACATGTGAGGAGGAAGTAGTGAGCCCCACCTAAGCAGAGTGAGAGCAACCATTAGTGAGTGCTTGTCAAGGCCCAGTGCAGAGGTACTCTCTATGTGTCAATTTCCTATGCGGCCATCCAGATCTAGTGGATCACAACGTGGAGGTACACTCATTTTGTCTTTCACACACGGCCATTCTAACGTCTGGATTACTGGGTGGAGGTACTCCTAAGTCTATCGTTCACGCACAGGTGTTCTGAAGTCTGGATCACCGTGTGGAGGTACTACTGTTCAAATCTATTAATTTCCTGCATTTTCATTTCTCTAAATTGTGCCTTATATTTTTGAAGTTTGCCAAGTAAAGTTTATTCCAGGCCCTGATCATTCCCAGGGACCTGAGGTACTTCATATCAGTCTGTGGCTCATTTTATTCTCTACCCAAGTTCATTCTGGTGTGTACCAGAATGGTGGCGTCACCCGTGACAAACCGCACAACTCTGTTGTGAGGGAGTATATCCCGGAACTGTTAAGGTCTTTTGTGTTTGAATTTGGGGACTTCAACTTCACTTTCCAGTTTGCTGGAGAACGTCAGACCATGCCCGGCCAATCTGTGCGACCTCCTCTGAGGAGACCTTCCATGTCCCCAATCACCGTCCTAGACTCTTCATCTTCTGAGGGGAGTTTGGTACCAGTCTCTCCCTGTACTAGCAACTCAGCGATATCTGAAGGTGGCGAGGAGACTAGTCCGAGTCTACGACGCAGTTTATCGGAAGGTTTTGTAGTGGAGGTGTCTGTGAGTAATCGGTCTTCGGTCTGTCGTTACAGTGTCGGACTCTGACAGAGAGGGAAGTCAGAGATTTGCTGTTGGGAGACTGTTATTACCCAGCAATGACTTTCATTTCTCATAGAATGAACTCTTTTGTAAGAGACTCTTTTTGTTCTACCACCTAAAGGTTAAGCCACTCATATGAAAAAGGACTCCAAAGTTTTCCACTTTTCATAGTTCAATGCATGTTTTTCACATTGAAAAGTTTTATATTGCTTGAAATGTTTGCAACATTGTAATGTTTAATTAATGTGCAGGTGGAAAAGTTTATTATAGTGTGGTTATTCTCTCATGCTCTCAAAAGTCTATTTATTTTTATAATCCAAAGTAATATATTTTCATATGTAACCGCTTAATTAAAATCTGCTTAATTTACATCTGCTTAATTCAAATATGCCTAAATTCAAAAATGCCACCGTGTGCATGATCTGTATGCATGCTTTATGTGTATGGCTAGAGGTTTCACATTCCCCATGTCACGTCTCAGTGTTTTCAGCCCATCTAGTCTGTCCCAGTGGGCGGGGCCTTTCTTTCCTCTTTCTCTTCAATCACGGACAGCGATATTAACTTATAGTACTGACTGCGCTGTTGATTTCTATTGTTTCAGGAAGAGTGATGGTAATTCCACTTGTCTCTTGTTCTCCTGCCAGTTGCCCTTTCTAATCTTTGTGGTGGTCACAGTGTGTTTCATCCTGAAATAGAGAAAGTGATGGTCATTCCACTTATCTCAGTTCTTAAGTCTTTGGAGAGAAGAGTCATGAATGTGCTCCATAGCAATACTGTTATGCCTAGTAGAATTTCTAAATGTACTTGCAATTCATATTCCTTACACGCTGTCATAAGCAAAAAGCCATACTCAAAAATGACACCCTCTTTAGTCTCAGTAGGTTGGGAGTGGGTTAATCCTTCACATAGGTAATCAGGGGTAGATGTCTTTATAGGTTTCGCCTTGCACACTCTGTGACTGCATAGAGGCCTCTCGGGTGAAATGGAAGTAACACACTGAAGATAGCGTGACTCCAGATTCGTACACTCTGCTTTGGAGGCGCCAGGGTTGGCTTATTTTTAAGTATTAGGGAACTCTAGTGACCCAGTACATGCTTTCCTGGCCCCCTCAATAATGACATACATGTATGTGTTATGTAGATGCTCTACGCAAAACTGTCTTGTCATTCCGTTATGTGTATTGCACAGCTGCAGCAAGTGAGAGGTTAAGTGTTTGCAAAGCCTGGAGACTGTCTGTAAATGTATCAATTTATGTCCTGTCACATGGTATGAGAGAGATTATAAAAGTGAGTGTTTGAGAGCAGGAAGAGAGTCCATGTCTTCTGGAGTTGTAGTCAAGAGGTCCAGCTACATGGGGGTATCTTTAGTAGTGAAGCATGGAAGAGGAGGAGAGGATTTTCCAGCTTAGATGTACATGTGAGTAGGAAGGGGTGAGCCCCGCCTAAGCAGAGCGAAAGTAACCGTGAGTGAGTGCTTGTCAAGGCCCAGTGCAGAGGTACTGTCTACGTGATAATTTCCTACGCGGCCGTCTGGATCTAGTGGATCACCGCGTAGAGGTACGCTCATTTTGTCCTGAAGTCTGGATCACCGTGTGGAGGTACTACTGTTCAAGTCTATTAATTTCCTGTACTGTGTGTGGTAAGTGCCACAATAACAAGCCAGCATGTAGCCCTCCCAGCTCCTCAGTGTATGCCATGTGATCTGGGTCACCCTTCGGGACGCTGCAGTGAGACAGATCCTAAGTTCGCCACAAGACTCTTCATCCATTCATCCATGACCCACAGAAGGAGATATGGCCTGCGTTATCTGTTCCTGGGCTGCAGACAAGATGCTAGTGAAAAGGCATAAATGTAGACATATGCACGCTATGCACCACATTAGTGGATTAGAAGTCTGCCCCTACATTGGACAGCAAGAGTGTGATGACCACAAAATAAACTTTATGAGCCAAAAAAGTTGGATCCTTCACAAGTGTTCTTCAGGTAACCCTTATCATTTTACTATTTATCTTGAACTGTCTACAATGCTAATTATGCTTAAGAAAGGCGCCTTCAAGCACAGAAATGCATCGCATGCCACCAGTTTGTTAGTCTGATTATTGTTTTAGGTCTTTTTATTCCCAACTATACTTTGTACTTCGTGGTAGTAACTTTTTATTGAGAATAAAAACCTCTGGTAATTATTAGTCAGAAGCGCGGAGGAATTTTGGACAATGAAGCAGTTGGAGCTGCTTGTGCTTGTTGGCTGGTCAGATGCTCCTCTCTACTGTTGATATGTCGAGAGCCTCCTGAGCCCAGTTGCCTTGTGTGCCCTCGTGCATCCACTGGTCCCAACACCTCCTAACAATCTGGTTAGAACAGCCCAGGTGGCAGCAATACGTCGATATGACCATCCAATGGAAATAACACTAGAAAACTATGAATAAAATTCCACAATTGCTTTTCTTTAACTTTCCACCCTACAAAAATGTATGTTTTTCCATACATTATACGTTACAGTAAATGATGCAATTAAAAACTTGCAACTCTACCTGCAAAAAAATAAGAGCTCATATGGTTGTGTTGGTGGAAAAATTAAAAAGTTATCGCTCTTGGAAGATGAGGATGAAAGTACGGAAAAGTCACTGCCAAAACTGTCTCTGAAGGGAAGGGGTTAATGGCTTCCATGGTTCATTTTTGTACCAAAAGGCAACAATATGTAGCCTTTACAGTAAGTCTCAGGTGACGATGGATGTTATACAGCAATAGAATAATAACCAGTAATAGTTTTATAGTGGCTTAGTCAGGAGTTGGAGGTCACTGGAAAGATCCAGAATAGAGATGAGCGAGCATTGTCCTTGGCGAGTATCTCCACGCTCTGAAGAAAAGGTTCGGGTGCCGGCGCGGGTGACAGGTGAGTTGTGGCGGTGAGCGGGGTGAGAGAGGGAGAGAGAGATCTCCCCTCCGTTCCTCCCCGCTCTCCCCCGCAGCTCCCCGCCCCCTGCCGGCACCCGAATCTTTAGAGACGAGCAGGCAGGTAAAAGAGCCCCGCACAGAAACGTCACTTACCGGCTGCCGGCCCCACACTGTGCATGTGCCGACTGCACAGCAGCCGGCACATGAAAGAGCCGGGGCCGCGGGAGCAGGTGAGTGACACGCTGCTCTCTGCAGACACTCGGGTCGGGTCCTGCCGCAAGAATTCTCGCAGCCGGATCCGACCCGGCCGTCTGCAGGCGGCCTTAGCCTGCTCTTGAAAAATATGTGGTTATAAAAAGCTGTCATTCCCCACATCAGCCACTAGATGGAGCCTTTGTCTACATTTACAATCTCTCAACCTGGATAGGAGCTTTTCATTCTGGCTGTAGTGGCTGCTGCTGTGGCTGTCAGTGCTGTCAGTCTCGCTGTATGTGGCTCCTCCTGTAGCGGATTGGTTGCCCAGTTCTTCCTTTCTGGCCGCACATCCATCGAATCGCCTGCCAACTGTGCGGGCAAGGGCTGTTCCACCAAGATAATGGTGGCTATGGTCATGGAGATGGATCGTTAAGGCCCTACATGGCATCATATCTATGGGCAGTGTAAGATAGCTCATCTGTATAATATGTGGGACTACTGGTATGCATTGTGTGATACAGAGCAATTCGAAAGACGCTATATAGCAGGCAATTTATATTTCCTTTCATGAAACCATTTATATGATACTATATACCACTATATTGTACCGTATAACAGTATATGGCACCATATACCACTATATTGGTACTGGATAACACTATTTATATGGTTCACCATTCAGGTTCTGTATGGCATTACATATTAAGTAACTGGATGACACCTCATTTGGATTCCATATGGACCGTATATTACTATTCATATACAAATAAGGGAGATGGAACAATACCTCTGCAGCACCACCTATTGGAAGGCAGCATTCCTGCAAGTCAATGTTAGACTCTTTATACAAGCCTTGTAAAATGACTGTGAATTCATTGTTACAAGGCCCTATGAGAATACGCCTGATCCCTCTGCACTATGACAGCCCTTCAGATCTTAAATTTCCTCTCAGCCAGCTGAGTCCCAGTCCTTGTTATGCAGGGTTCCCATGGGACTGTTTCACCACGGAAATCTTGCGGGTTTGCCGCAGTGAAAAACTGCAAAATTTCTGCGGGATAAGCGCAGCTTCAAACCTGCGGGTTTTGGAGCAGCTTCACCGCATACTTTTCCATTGGGGCCGGCCCTCCCATAGAGAGGAGCGAGGCAGCAACGAAAAAAAAAAGAATTGACATGCTGCATCCCAGGAATCGGCATCACAGCGCCGGCTGATGCCGTCTTTGCCGCGATTGATTGTCCACCTTGTGTGGACAAGATTTTGGACAAATCTCGTCCAAATGGCTGGCTAACCTCGGGATTAGCGGCTGCAGGCAGATTTGCCGCAGCGAAATTCTACAGGAAAAATCCGCTGCAAATCCGCCCTGTGTGAACCCAGCCTTACAAGGCTTGTATAAAGAGTCTAACTTTGGCTTAAAGGAATGCTGCTTTCCAATAGGTGGTTCTGTGGAGGTATTACTCCATCTCGCTTATTTGCATATTACCCAGAGGAGCATGAATGGCCTTTTGAGTCTCCTCATTAACCATCTTCGTGCTCTCCCTAAGGAGAAAATATAGCATTTCTGGCCCCCACTATTTATATGGTGACTGTATGACACTGTTTAAACTCCCACTGAGTGACATCTACATGGACGCTGTATAACATGTCTTTGTCTATATATTTGGTAAACGTAGTATTTACTGTACACTCATGTGCCAAAAGTCATGGGATAGCAGTATGTAAACGGCTTATGAAGTGTGGTTACCTCAGGTGACGGGTTGGGAACGTCCGCACCTGTATAGGTTGCAAGGGAGGCTGAACACTGGCCAGTGGGCTCATAGCAAGGTGGTGTGAATTATTGGAGTCTATGATGGTGGAGATGGGTCATTCCATTTCAGAAGTTTGTGGGCATTTAACATTCCTCAATTGCAGTGTCATGTATGTACAGGGAATACGTCAAAGAGGGCATTACCACCCACAGGGATTACCTTCGGACGCGTCACACATTCCTGTACATTTATATCAAATAAACCTGTGACTGTGGGCTTCATTTGCAACACCATTGATAGACTTAAAGGCACATCTGCGATTTACGGGGGTTCTCAGTTTCAGACACCCCCCCCATCCTACTGGCGTTCAAAGGCTTAGCCAAGACACATAGCAGAGGGAATGTTGCCTCCTTATACATATAGGGGTTAGTATTTGGTACTTCTAGTGATTTCCTATACTAGTGCATTATATTGATATTCCATGGACATATTGGCATTATTATCTGCGCTGTTGGAGATTTATATCCAGTATCAGCACTTATGCTGGATGTAATTATGTGTATTAGAGTGCATCAATAATAATCTGTAATTATCTGTAATTTGTATGTTGAATTATGAGGCGGTGTTCCATGTTTTACTGTGCACCTATTTTTTATGTTTCTAATAAAGACTTTATATACTTTTACTAATTTGGTCTGCACCAGGTTTTGTAGGTTGTATATGAAGTAGTAGGGTGCAGTTTAGTACCTGCATCTCTACACCGGCCAAATCTTAGGTTACATTGACCTGTATGGAGTTTGCGTAGAGTTGTTACTTGTTGGTTTAAAGATGATCTGGCTGTGTAAGAAAGCATTAGGAATTAAATCTAAATATCTAGATGAGCAGATTGAGGGGAAACTGATCAAATTTGCCGATGACACAAAGCTAGGAGGGATAGCTCACAATGGAGAAGAGAGAGAGGATTCAAAAGATCTAGAAAAGCTTGAACAGTGGGCAGCGACTAACAGAATGGTATTTAACAAGGAGACATGCAAAGTCCTACATCTGGGCAAGAAAAATGAAAAAAGCTCATAGAGAATGGGAGGAATTGGGCTAAGCAGCACATGTGAAAAAGACTTGGGTATACTAATAGATCATAGACTGAACATGAGTCTACAATGTGATGCAGCAGCCAAAAAGGCGAACACAATTCTGGGATGTATTAAGAGAAACATAGAGTCTAGCTCACGTGAGGTAATTATCCCCCTCTACTCTACCTTAATCAGAACTCATCTGGAATACTGTGTCCAGTTCTGGGCATCCCACTTTAAAAAAGACATAGAAAAACTGGAGCAAGTTCAGAGAAGAGCTACCAGGATGGTGAGCGGTCTGCATGTCCTATGAGGGACGGTTAAAGGATCTGGGAATGTTTAGCTTGCCAAAAAGAAGGCTGAGAGGAGACTTAATAGCAGTCCACAAATATCTGAAGGGTTGTCACAGTGCAGAGGGATCAGCCCTATTCTCATTTGTACAAGGAAAGACTAGAAGCAATGGGATCAAACTGAAAGGGAGGAGACACAGATTAGATATTAGAAAAATATTTCTGACGGTTCTGACAGTGGGGGTGATCAATGAGTGGAACAGGTTACCACGGGAGGTGGTGAGTTCTCCTTCAATGGAAGTATTCAAACAAAGGCTGGACAAATATCTGTCTGGGATGATTTAGTGAATCCTGCACTGAGCAGGGGGTTGGACCTGATGACCCTGGAGGTCCCTTCCAACTCTACCAGTCTATGATTCTATGAGTAATAGCGGCCTACAAATATCTGAAGGGCTGTCGCAGTGCAGAGGGATCAGCCCTATTATCATTTGCACAAGGAAAGACTAGACGTAATGGGATGAAACTGTAAGGGAGGAAGGAAGAAAAAGGTTCTCAAGACTCAAGGTTCTTCTTCAGGGTTAATGGAATAGATTCAAAGAAGCATTTATATATATATATATATATATATATATATATATATATATATATATATATATATACACACACATACTGGAATCAATATTGCAAGTGGCTTTATGCATCATTGGAGAATTTGAGAAATCTTTAGCACAGATAACACGCAGGCCTGGTGACCCCCTAGCATCAATTTAGAAACCATAAAAGTTTCACATCCCTTATCAGTGGACTAATTAAGTATTTACTCCTCTGCTCATCCTGTTCTGGTATGGTTTTAATTGCTAACTAATCACACCATACCTGTGCCTTTTCATAAAATTGTATATATAAATGTATGCTTCTTGCAATCTGTTCTATTAAGTCTGGGGGAGAACCTTAAGTAGGTTCAAAAGCTCACTATAACATCATGTCTTTTTGTTAGCCATTAAAAGGTATTATATCTACAAGATTACTTTGTTTCTCTTACTGAGAACAATCACATTTTAAAAATGGAGGAGACACAAATTAGATATAAGAAAAAAACTTTCTGACAGTGAGGATGATCAATGATTAGAACAGGTTGCCACAGGAGGTGGTGAGTTCTCCTTCAATGGAAGTCTTCAAACAGAGGCTGGACAGACATTTGTCTAGGATGATTTAGTGACCTTGGAGGCCCCTTCCAACTCTACCATTCTATGATTCTACGATTTCACGGTTAGCCATTCATTTACCATTCTATGATTCAGTTGGAGTACACTTTCTATGACTACAGCTTCTACATTAAAACTATTTAACATTTTTAATATGATCCCAGGTAATATGAAAATATGCCACTATCTTGGGTCAACAGTTGCAGACAAGGTCATCGAAGTGTATGTTTTAAGCATTGATGATTGGCCACCGTCCTATCTTGCGATTACTTTACGCACATGAATGTTGAGAATTCGCTATTTAACGTTGGAGATGATTTATGTTTCTTCTGATTTTAGAAGATTTTACTATGTAAGGAATCCAATGCTCTTAAAACACCACATCTGGACATCTACCAACAGCTGACCCTACATGCCAGCTCTCTATCAGA
The DNA here is from genome assembly GCF_035609145.1 of Eleutherodactylus coqui. Taxonomy (NCBI): domain Eukaryota; kingdom Metazoa; phylum Chordata; class Amphibia; order Anura; family Eleutherodactylidae; genus Eleutherodactylus; species Eleutherodactylus coqui. The sequence goes on along the minus strand of NC_089840.1, from coordinate 234,162,518 downwards.
AACTTTCGTTCTTCCTGCATTAAAACAAACACAACACTGGCCAACTTCCCATGAGAGCTATATCTGCAGTCTGCTGAAATTTACCAGGCACGACTGTTAGCATCTTGTTGCCTATGATGAAATATCTGCTGCTGGCCAAGGATGCAAGATTTACGTAGTCAGGGCACGAGAATAAAAAGACCTCAAGCCTCCATACACTGTAGACTACAGTCATCCAAATCCACTGATTTTGGCAGGACTTTCCAACTGTTGCATGTGTATGCTGTCCTCCTGGCTTCCCCCAACAGATGTTAAAGAAAAGAAGGATGAGGCACACTAAATTTCAACACCTGAAGCTTTTGTTTCCTTGGGGTAAAGCCCCCAGCAAAAGTGTCTGGCTACAGCATTCTCCAATCTCCCAAAGAAAACACAAGACCACTCATACGAAGTCAGCATACCCGTGTACAAGGGAGTCAGGAGAAATAGCAGTCAGCCATACAATGGTGGTCATTTTATATGTGTCCTCTTGCCTGAAGAAGACCCCATTCCAGGGTTGAAACGCATTGCATGTATTAGGAAATAAAGATTAATCAATATTTTAAATCTAGTGGGACATTATATGTGTCAGCTGTTGCTGAGCAGTGCCTATCCACTGGTTGTGCTTGTACTACCTACACTTTAAAGGGAACCTGTCATGACCTTTGAGCCTCATAAACTACATAATGGGGCTCAGAGCTTAGGGAATAGGGGATCAGTGTTTTATACTCACTGGATGCCCCTTTCCTGCGCTGTGTCCCGTCCAAAGTCTGCACACATCCGGAGAGTTATTCCTTATGCACATGCACCTCCCATTCATCTCTATTGGAGATGTGCGCACAGAAGGAGTCTTGCTGCCGTTGCATGCTGTCTTTGGGGGGACACAGCTCAGAAATAAGGCACCCGTCGAGTATAATACACCTCTGCCTGGACATCCCGTTCCCTGACCTTTGAGCGCCATAGCATAGTTTATGGGGCTCATAGGTCATGACAGGTTCCCTTTAAAGGAGTTGTACCAAGATCAACTTATCCCCTGATAGGTGCTAATTGTCTTAAGGGGGTCTTACTACTGAGACCCCCACCGATCCTGAGAACAGAGATCCCATTTCCCATCCTCCTCATTGCATCACTACAGACTCACTGCACCCCCCATACTGAGGAGGAGATTGAAAGAAGCCATGGTCGTGCATGCACAGTGCCACTCCATTCATTTTCAATGGGACTGCCAGAGATGGCGGTGTACCAGTGCTCGGCTGTTACGCCAGCCTAAGTGAAATTAATAGAGTGGCAGCCGCACATGCACGGCCACAGCTCCATTAATTCACAGCTGGTACCTTTATGAGATTAAAAATGGAAATTGGCTATTATACTAATCACTTTATACCGTGTTGGGTTTGGCAGCAGGTTCCAAGCGCTGCCTGGTAAAGGTGTGACTCAACATCTGCAATTAAACACTTACTATGAAATTGGTTCATTGTCCTTTACGACTGAAAAAACTTGCGAAGCAAAATGAATTCAGACAAAAAAAACACTTTATAAAGAAGTTCAGAATATACATTTAAAATATCATTATTGGCCCCGTTGGGTCTTTATTATTGTACCACTCCTACTTCTCCTCCAGTTAGGACACGTAAACCAGCATGTTATTCTCAGAAGGGTGCACACCAGTGGTGGGATTGTGAAGCTGCACAGGCAGAGGGGTCTGTAATCAAAAGCTAAAGGGGTCTCTTGGATGGGGTTGGGGGTGGGTGGTCACTAATATTCAGTGCTTCTACACAGTGTCCTTATAAGTGCAGTGTCATTGTTCGGCTCTAGAGCTCGGAAGATCTATGAAACCAGCTCATCTCTTCCATTATAAATCAATTTCTTTTGGTGTCACTGTGATGGCGATATCCTCATTTCCACGGCGTACTACCATAAGTAGCGGTCCTTCCTGCTTAATGGCTTCACTGACATCGTTGCTGGAAGTCACGGTCTTACTGCCAATGCTGATTATCACATCACTTTCCTTCAGTCCAGCCCTGAGATAAAAAGAGACAAAGGCTATGATTAAATAGAAACCAAAATAGGATTGTTCCCAGCAAGAGAAACCACGTAATCTTGTAGATATGATACCTTTTAATGACTAACAAAAATACATGATATTATAGCGAGCTTTTGAACCTCTTAGTATTCTTCCTCAGGCATAATGAATATATATACATGCACACATATGACAAGGCACAGACATGGATGTGATTAATTTGCACTTAAAAGAATACCACAACTGGATGGGTAGAGAAATAAATAAATACTTAAATAGTCCACTGATAAAGATGTGACAGTTTTATGTCCCTGAATTAGTGTTAGGGGGTCACCAGGCCAGCAGTGTTATCTGTGCTACAGATGTCTCATACTTCCCAGTCACGCATGAATCCTCTTGCAGAATTTAGCATTGTGTTGAAAGTGTCAAAGGTTGTTTTAAATTTGTGCTCCCAAATTCTTCTAGAAATCGGTACAAACCACACCAGGAACAGAAAACATTATCATTAGTACCTATGCAATAGGCATCACTGACATAACTACACCCTTCCACCAAATCCAAATTCAATGGGGTTATGTGTAGCATGGACGCTGCATTGAAGTATAAGAGACTATTCACATCATATTATCCTTTATGTCCAAGGTTTACGCCTAAAATCACAAAAATTTGATCTGGATATAAGGTATTGTACCTCTGACATTGGAGAAATGTGCTGAAACGAAGGCCTGTTGCCGGAAATAATAATATGGTCCACCACGTTATTCCTTCTGGCACAAAAAGCAGATTTCTACAAATCAGAGATTGCTTCCAGGTTCCATTCCATTTTTGGGATTTCAGATGTAAGCAGTGATGGAACCCCTTAACGAAAGGGAAGAAAAATGTTCCAACATTGGTTTTAAAGGGAACCTGACATCAGTTCGGCGGCTGTAAAACCACCTACTGATAAAACCATAAAGAAGTACTTATTTTCAAAGTTGCTTTGTTAAAACTCCTGCAGAAATCACCCCCGTAAAAAATAAAGTTTATTCACTTCCTACAGTGCATACTAATTCCTTGTGGTCTGGTGGGTGGTCAGAATGTCTCCTGAGGACTGGCTGTACCATCTCTGCAGGCTGAAGTACGTCCCCTAACACTGCCCCTCTTTGCCAGTGTGCTGTGGAAGCCATAGGAAATCTCACGCACCAGGAAATTTCAGACCGGCGCAAGCTCAGTTTATATAACCCTTTTATGGGCAGATCCACTATACTCAACGGGTCCTCCTAGCACATACGTGAGATTTCCTATAGTTTGCATAGTACACTGGCAAAGAAGGGCGGCATTAGGGGATGCACTTCGGCCTGCAGAGGCAGTCTGGCCAGCCCACCAAAGACGGTCCAGCCTGGCCACCGGGCCAATCACTGGAAATTCGCATGCAGTCCTGGAAATTATCAAACCTTAATTTTGAAGGTATGATTTGATCAGGATTTTAACAAAACAGCTTCATTGTTTCATCAGTGTAAGCAGCTTTATAACAGCCGAACTGACGACATGTTCCCTTTAAATGCGCCACCACAGTATTAAATATTACATGCGTTGACATACTATGACATCTCTGGAGACACTGGACCATTTGTCATCCCCAAATATAATATTTATGTACTTTATAGACCATCAGAAAAGGAAAGAGAACAACCTCTGTATGGAAGACCCCTTAGAATGGTCTACATAAGTCAAGTGACCAAAAAGTCATCCACCATAAACACTGATCTCTTTCTGAAACAAAAGTGACCAAAAAGATTTCCAGCATTGTAATGAATGGAATCCATTGTTCTATGTAGACTGATGATGACGTCACACCTACTGTATGCTTCCTGCTTGTCATCTACCCTGGTAGGCTGTGGGAGAAGCAGAGGTATGGAGAAGTATATTTACGGGACTTCGTTGGAACTAAAGTGGCATATACCTATCTTTCTTTCCTCCATCTGAAAGAATTAATAGGGGAATCTCTGCGAGGATAGGCAACTGTGTGGGCATTTAGAAGCCCTATTATGAGGGCACTAATGGCCCAATTGATGAGTGTCGGTACGTGAGTAGTCTCAAAGACACAGAACTGTCTTAAAAGTGTCCTAAAAATTTTCAGTTGAGGTAAGTACAGACTTTATAGTCCATTTTCGCTCCACTTACTCTTCTGCCGGTGTATCTGAAAGCACTTCTACAATATAAGCTCCGGAGGTCACATCAGGAAAATCTCTTAATTGCTCCCTTAGTTCCTTCACTTTGCTGCAGAGACACAAAACAGTCTTATTTGTACCATAGCAGTAGAAGCCATAGTAAAAGGATTTTTCATGGATTGCATCGTATGATTTGAATATGTTATTCTATGCATTAAAATCATCTATGGAATAAAGTGAGGTTCTTACGTTGGGTTGAGTGACAACATCCTTATTCCCAAGTACCTTTTCTTCTTAGTTCCCTGGCCTATAAAAATATAAGTGAAAATAGTCAATTATATGAAAAACGCATACAAAACCAAGCACAGTTCTGATGGAAAACGTCATCATTCTAACGTGAATGAAGTTATAGTGTTGCATGAAAGATCGCGCTGATTAAAAATAGAGCTCCAGTTATGGAAAACCTCTGACATGTTATAGACCTATTTGAAGGTTTCATTGGCCATTCAGACACCCACCAATGGTGGTACCAAAGGGGCTGTGGTAGTCTGTAGAGCTCCATGGTCTGTTGGCTTCCATTTGCTTCATTGGGGATAGGGGAGATGGATCATAGACTGTAATGCAAGTCAAATGAACCTGAAAGAAGGTGACAGTACTTAAAGGGGTTGTCCCGCGACAGCAAGTGAGGTTATGCACTTCTGTATGGCCATATTAATGCACTTTGTAATATACATCGTGCATTAAATATTGGCCATACAGAAGTTATACACTTACCCCCTCCGGTGCTGGCGTCCTCGTCTCCATGGCGAAGATCAAACCTCTTCTCTGGTCGCACGAACAGTCGGGCTTGTCACAGTGAGGAATCCTCTGCTGGATGTGTCCGGGCTCATGAGCTGCGTCCTGGCTCCTACCTCTTCTCGGCGTCATTGTAGCTCCGCCTCCGTCACGTGGTGCCGATCAGCCAATGAGGTGGCTGTAATCGGCAGTGGAACGCAAGACTGGAGAAGAACATCCACGGTGCACCATGGGAGAAGACCCGCGGTGCACCGTGGAAGAAGACCAGCGGCGTCATCTTTGAAAGAAGAATCTTCAAAGCTGCAGAACGGGGATCCAGGTAAGCGAATTTTTTTTTTTTTTAAATAACAAATGGATTCGTTTTTACTGTGCACAATGTGGGGGTCTGTTTAAAAAAAAAAAGTTAGGTTTCGGCGCGGGACAACCCCTTTAAAGAGCAGGGTGCTCTGTAGAGTGACTTAGCACCTTTGTTCTAGTTATTGGTCTCTACAACCAGGCTCTAGCACATCAGAAATGTTCTATAACTAGATATATGAAATCACAAAAATACATATTTCCACTTAAAAAACATGCAGTAAATACAGTATATTTTGTTTCTAGTCTTTGTATGACAACTGGCCAGTGTGAGCGTGTTTTCTACTTGTCCTTGTTAGCGAAGAATAAAGTGGCAGCAACATTAGGACAACCATAGCAAGAAACTTCCAAAGTCCTAAAGACTATGTTTACAAAAGTGAAATCCACATCACAAAAATCCAACACAGATTACCATGAAAACTGTGGTAGAAATTCATGTATACTCATCTTCAGGGCTCACATGATACCTATCAGCTCATTCGCATTCATCAGAGACCTGACGGCTCTTTGGCGTTCATCAGAGACCTGCCGGCTCTTTGGCGTTCATCAGAGACCTGCCGGCTCTTTGGCGTTCGTCAGAGACCTGCCGGCTCTTTGGCGTTCGTCAGAGACCTGCCGGCTCTTTGGCGTTCGTCAGAGACCTGCCGGCTCTTTGGCGTTCGTCAGAGACCTGCCGGCTCTTTGGCGTTCGTCAGAGACCTGCCGGCTCTTTGGCGTTCGTCAGAGACCTGCCGGCTCTTTGGCGTTCGTCAGAGACCTGCCGGCTCTTTGGCGTTCGTCAGAGACCTGCCGGCTCTTTGGCGTTCGTCAGAGACCTGCCGGCTCTTTGGCGTTCGTCAGAGACCTGCCGGCTCTTTGGCGTTCGTCAGAGACCTGCCGGCTCTTTGGCGTTCGTCAGAGACCTGCCGGCTCTTTGGCGTTCGTCAGAGACCTGCCGGCTCTTTGGCGTTCGTCAGAGACCTGCCGGCTCTTTGGCGTTCGTCAGAGACCTGCCGGCTCTTTGGCGTTCGTCAGAGACCTGCCGGCTCTTTGGCGTTCGTCAGAGACCTGCCGGCTCTTTGGCGTTCGTCAGAGACCTGCCGGCTCTTTGGCGTTCGTCAGAGACCTGCCGGCTCTTTGGCGTTCGTCAGAGACCTGCCGGCTCTTTGGCGTTCGTCAGAGACCTGCCGGCTCTTTGGCGTTCGTCAGAGACCTGCCGGCTCTTTGGCGTTCGTCAGAGACCTGCCGGCTCTTTGGCGTTCGTCAGAGACCTGCCGGCTCTTTGGCGTTCGTCAGAGACCTGCCGGCTCTTTGGCGTTCGTCAGAGACCTGCCGGCTCTTTGGCGTTCGTCAGAGACCTGCCGGCTCTTTGGCGTTCGTCAGAGACCTGCCGGCTCTTTGGCGTTCGTCAGAGACCTGCCGGCTCTTTGGCGTTCGTCAGAGACCTGCCGGCTCTTTGGCGTTCGTCAGAGACCTGCCGGCTCTTTGGCGTTCGTCAGAGACCTGCCGGCTCTTTGGCGTTCGTCAGAGACCTGCCGGCTCTTTGGCGTTCGTCAGAGACCTGCCGGCTCTTTGGCGTTCGTCAGAGACCTGCCGGCTCTTTGGCGTTCGTCAGAGACCTGCCGGCTCTTTGGCGTTCGTCAGAGACCTGCCGGCTCTTTGGCGTTCGTCAGAGACCTGCCGGCTCTTTGGCGTTCGTCAGAGACCTGCCGGCTCTTTGGCGTTCGTCAGAGACCTGCCGGCTCTTTGGCGTTCGTCAGAGACCTGCCGGCTCTTTGGCGTTCGTCAGAGACCTGCCGGCTCTTTGGCGTTCGTCAGAGACCTGCCGGCTCTTTGGCGTTCGTCAGAGACCTGCCGGCTCTTTGGCGTTCGTCAGAGACCTGCCGGCTCTTTGGCGTTCGTCAGAGACCTGCCGGCTCTTTGGCGTTCGTCAGAGACCTGCCGGCTCTTTGGCGTTCGTCAGAGACCTGCCGGCTCTTTGGCGTTCGTCAGAGACCTGCCGGCTCTTTGGCGTTCGTCAGAGACCTCCGGCTCTTTGGCGTTCGTCAGAGACCTCCGGCTCTTTGGCGTTCGTCAGAGACCTCCGGCTCTTTGGCGTTCGTCAGAGACCTCCGGCTCTTTGGCGTTCGTCAGAGACCTCCGGCTCTTTGGCGTTCGTCAGAGACCTCCGGCTCTTTGGCGTTCGTCAGAGACCTCCGGCTCTTTGGCGTTCGTCAGAGACCTCCGGCTCTTTGGCGTTCGTCAGAGACCTCCGGCTCTTTGGCGTTCGTCAGAGACCTCCGGCTCTTTGGCGTTCGTCAGAGACCTCCGGCTCTTTGGCGTTCGTCAGAGACCTCCGGCTCTTTGGCGTTCGTCAGAGACCTCCGGCTCTTTGGCGTTCGTCAGAGACCTCCGGCTCTTTGGCGTTCGTCAGAGACCTCCGGCTCTTTGGCGTTCGTCAGAGACCTCCGGCTCTTTGGCGTTCGTCAGAGACCTCCGGCTCTTTGGCGTTCGTCAGAGACCTCCGGCTCTTTGGCGTTCGTCAGAGACCTCCGGCTCTTTGGCGTTCGTCAGAGACCTCCGGCTCTTTGGCGTTCGTCAGAGACCTCCGGCTCTTTGGCGTTCGTCAGAGACCTCCGGCTCTTTGGCGTTCGTCAGAGACCTCCGGCTCTTTGGCGTTCGTCAGAGACCTCCGGCTCTTTGGCGTTCGTCAGAGACCTCCGGCTCTTTGGCGTTCGTCAGAGACCTCCGGCTCTTTGGCGTTCGTCAGAGACCTCCGGCTCTTTGGCGTTCGTCAGAGACCTCCGGCTCTTTGGCGTTCGTCAGAGACCTCCGGCTCTTTGGCGTTCGTCAGAGACCTCCGGCTCTTTGGCGTTCGTCAGAGACCTCCGGCTCTTTGGCGTTCGTCAGAGACCTCCGGCTCTTTGGCGTTCGTCAGAGACCTCCGGCTCTTTGGCGTTCGTCAGAGACCTCCGGCTCTTTGGCGTTCGTCAGAGACCTCCGGCTCTTTGGCGTTCGTCAGAGACCTCCGGCTCTTTGGCGTTCGTCAGAGACCTCCGGCTCTTTGGCGTTCGTCAGAGACCTCCGGCTCTTTGGCGTTCATCAGAGACCTCCGGCTCTTTGGCGTTCATCAGAGACCTCCGGCTCTTTGGCGTTCATCAGAGACCTCCGGCTCTTTGGCGTTCATCAGAGACCTCCGGCTCTTTGGCGTTCATCAGAGACCTCCGGCTCTTTGGCGTTCATCAGAGACCTCCGGCTCTTTGGCGTTCATCAGAGACCTCCGGCTCTTTGGCGTTCATCAGAGACCTCCGGCTCTTTGGCGTTCATCAGAGACCTCCGGCTCTTTGGCGTTCATCAGAGACCTCCGGCTCTTTGGCGTTCATCAGAGACCTCCGGCTCTTTGGCGTTCATCAGAGACCTCCGGCTCTTTGGCGTTCATCAGAGACCTCCGGCTCTTTGGCGTTCATCAGAGACCTCCGGCTCTTTGGCGTTCATCAGAGACCTCCGGCTCTTTGGCGTTCATCAGAGACCTCCGGCTCTTTGGCGTTCATCAGAGACCTACCAGCTCCTTGGCATTCATCAGAGACCTGTGGGCTCTTTGGGTACATAGCAGCACCCCCCTTTCTGATGTCTTAGTGCTGGGGAATGAATACTTGGCATGTGTAGATTACTACTGGTCTCCTAGGCTCTTAAATTTAATGGGGGCCCTCACTTATTGATTTTCCCCGAAAGACCATGTGATTTGATCTTTGATGCCTTGTTTTTTGGTCTTCTATTTCTGGAGCGCTCTCCCTCCCGTTGATAATTTTTTGTTGTCGTGAAATCAATGTTATATAAAAGTCATTCAGAGTCTAAGTAGATAAATAGATCTACACTTTATTAGGCTACATATACATCATATTTTCCCTTTACATTCAGGGGTCCCATTCTGGCTTACATTTGAAATCTCGAAAATGAGATCAGGACGTAAGCTATCTTGGCAAGTGAGAAAAATCCTGAAACGGAGAGCAACAGGGTCTTCATTTTGGCAGGTTCAAGTTAAATTTTCAAATGCCGAAAGAATAACTTGGTCCACTGATTGCCAGCCGGCCCTTGTGTCTGCCTAGCAATCAGCTGAGATTCGCCTTCGGTTGTAGCAAAGATCTGTGTCCAAATATAATGTAATGTCGCAATTTAGTTTTTGTAAATTGGAAACTGACAATTGTTGCAACCGTATATTTGCATCAGCCAAAGAACAGGATGAGTATGCACTCCCCCTCTTCAGAAAGATGTATGGGAGTGCCGGAAACTGCTGAATGAGCACAAAGGTGTAACATAATTGTGCTACCATAAAACGTACTATGGAGGTAGTAAATAGACCGATTTTAATTGTCTCATAACCCTTCTCTCAGCATTGTGTTAACCTGCTTGAAGGGGATGGCCAGCTCTGAATAGTGACGATCTTTCCTCAAAGTTGGTCATCAATGGCCAATTAGCAGAGGCCTGCTCCTAGAGACCCCTAGGGTCTGCTGTGTATGGAGCCACAATCCCACAGCTCTGTGCACTTCCTAGTGGTCCAGCATGATATTCCAGCTCCCATTGAAGTGATACAACAGCTCAGTGACCAGCTGATTGTTGACCCCTGCCAACCAGCTATTGATGAAGATCGGTCATCAATCTCTAGAGCCCTTTAAAGTTCCCTTTCCCAAAAAGTACTGCAAACAAAAAGGAAATTACAAGTGCTTTTTGTTATAGGGTGGGAGGTTGTTGGAATGCGCCAGTGGTGGAGCCATATTTAGATTTTTGTTATGAAACTAAAGAATCCTTAAACCAATATTGGGATCTGTTTGTTTGGTACTGAGGTTAAACAAGTAGATCCGTGCAATGGACCACACACTTGTATCCAAGTTGGTTAATCCCTAATAAACAGCTGGTTTGGATCGTGTTCATGTGTGGGCCCTTACATGCATCATTACCTCCTCTTTCATCTAAAAAGCCATATATTCATGTTTATTTTCTTTCAAACTTCAGCCGGTAAGTGTGTAGGTTGGCATACACTGCGGGCAGTTGTTATCACTGGTAATAAATAGTTACTATTCATTGCAAGTTTGCCCATGAAAGGACAGGAGGTTGCAAAATCACCTGCGGACTGTCTGCTGTGTGACTCGGCAAGAAACTTGCGGATTTTATCTGATGGAATAGCAAATGAGATGCCAGCAGTAACCTTTAGAGTGTTTATCCCGATCACTTCACCGTCCTGTGGTGAGAGAAAGAAAACGCTGGTCAAAAAAAAGTGTGGTCGGCAAGTCTGACAGAAATACTATACTGCGTGGCGGAAACAACATGTAGGTTTCGCACATTAAAATTTACAAACCGTCATCTTCTGGGAAACAAGCTATGAAGGCTTTGAGTGTTGAGTATTGTATTTCTCATCGTGGTCGCTTTTGGTTTATGAAGAGTTTTACTTTTTTAAGATTTATATATTAATGTATTTCTAACATAAATATTAAGACTTATTACCTAAAAAAGCTATTGAACACTTACAAGCAATAGTGGTTTATAATAGGGATGATTGGGGTGGCCGCCCTGGGCCAGAAGACCAAACCGCCCTTATTGTAATCAACTAGTGTAACTTTAGGGCTGCCTGGCTCTACTTCTAAAATTGCGACCGCTTGGAGAGGAGGGGGTTAAATTCATGAATGCACTCACACGGCCTTGTTTTCCGATATGGTGCGCAATCTTTCCCAGGCTCACAACATGATGTCTCCACTTCTACCCCCTTCTTCCCCAACTACAGTAGTCGGAATACAGTAAGTGCCAGAGTTGATGGTAAGAGTAAAGGCGTCATACTGTGAACCCGTGCAAGATTCTGTGCAGCGTCGGAACAAAGACAGTGTGAGTGCATTCATGAATTTAACCCTCTCCTTGTGGCTAGAGTTTTAGCAGTGGGCTCTGTTCTCGCCAATCTACCACCTGCCAGAGATGGGGCCTTGTAGTATTTGGTATTTTCAAATAGAGTTTTCTTTCCAAAATTGACAGGCTAGGTGATAAGCTCACGACTGGGAACCCCACCAATCATGAGAATGAGGGTCCTTTTTTCCTCCATAAACAAGAACCAGCAATGTTTCGACCCAACAAGAAAAGGGTCTTTATCAAGCTTGATAAAGACCCTTTTTTGTTGGGTCAAAACGTCGCTGGTTCTTGTTTATGGAGGAATAAAGAATTTAATCTTTTTTCATCTTCTGCTGCCTGGACTTTATGCTTTACTTGGAGGCCTTCTGGTCTTGATCCAGACCACAACCGGGCTCTGCATTTCTTCTCATTGCCTTGAAAAAGGTTTGCAAGACACCAAGAGACGGTGAAGGTCCCTATCTGCTGCTGTGTACATTGGTTTATATTGAGAATGAGAGTCCTGTCTCCTGTGCTTCAATGGATCAGCAATCAAGCATCCTTGCTTTAACTCCATTCAAAGTCTACGGAACTGATGTAGATAGCCAAGTACAGTGCTTGTGATCACGGGGGTCCAAACAGTGGGACCCCCAGCAATCAGACACGTATCCACAGCAGATACAGAGCTCTCCTCACTTTTCAACTCTTTGCACTATCAGCGCAGTCCTTGACCTGGTACCCGGCGGCCTCTTGCAAGCACAGCGCCGCTGGTCAGGTGATGCGGAAGTGGATGGAAATTCTGCAGCATTTCCACTATGTGTGAATATACCCTTATAGTGCTTTTTGTTTTTCATTTTCTGGTCCACTTGGGGTAAATATCAAGCTGCTTACCTAGTATATTACTGTTTTGACTACATCTTCGCCTCGGAAACATAAAAACATTTCCTTTCATTCCGATACTTAAAAGTTCAATAAACTTAAAGTTATTTGTGGATCTTAAGCAAAAGAAAAAATAGTCTGTAGAGGGTTAGTCAGCCGCCAACACACCACCCTCTGTTTGTCTTGCTAACTATACATATTTGAGCCATGTAGTAATGTAATACCAATGCACAAACCTTCTGCCAGGCTGTATCAGTCAACATGTTCTTACAGAACCTTATGAACTCACAAACATAACCAATACCTGAGGGCATGGAGGGCAGGGTCTCTTACCAAGTTCACAAGTGGGCCTCCCGAGTTTCCATACTGAAAAGCAAGCAAACTCATTGTTACTATCATCTTCATCTAAAGCAACCAGAACAAATGTCATACAGAACTCGACTTTGCTAAGGCTCTATGTCTTCAATCAAAAAAATAACTCCTCAAAAGCTACACTGGTCGTAATTACAGGGTTTTATTAGCTAACCAATTCTGTAAGTCATCCCACCCAACCCCCCTTCCCCTCCCGAAACCCACATCGGAAGATTAGGGGACCATTTGATAGGTGCAGAATTCACCACAAGCTTTACTTTGGGAAGACATCTAAACGAGGACTCTGTTTGCTAACCTCTAATTTGAGTAATTCTTGGCTAGACCATTAGCTATCAAATGTGACCAAGAAGTAGTTTTTTTCTATTCGACTGGTGTAATTTATGTTAATAATAAAAAAAATAATAATTTGCAAACTATAAGCTCTGTTAATACCATCGTTAAAGGGAACCTGTACTTTAAACATGCTGCAGGAGGACTTGAGCAGATTTATATACACTGACATGCCAAAAGTCATGAGACAGGAACTAATATCATGGAGGAACTCCTCTAGCCTGGCGAAGTACAGCGACTCAATGTGCCATCAATTCCACAAGTGGTTGGAAGATGTCTGGAGGGATGTTGAGCCATGCTGTCTGGATATCCACCCACAGCTCTGTGGTGTTTGTAGGTGCAGGATCTTGGGTGTAAATGGACCTCTCCACCACATCCCATAAATGCTCAATTAACGTCATGTCAGACGAACGTGCAAACCACATCATTGATAGAAACTCTCCAGAGTGCTACTCGAACCAATTCTGGACAACTTGCACCCAACTGCATGATGCATTAACCTGCTGGAATATCCCATCATTGTGGGGTACATGAAGTCCATGTAGGGTTGCAAATGGTCATCAAGCAGTGAAACAAGATGATGGACCAGCACACAGAACCTATGCCACCCCACACCAGTATGGAACAACTACCAGTCTGCCCGGTGCCTTGTCTGCTGGGTGCCTTGTTTACACATGGGTCTGCGCCGCACAGGAACCTATTATCAGCCTGAAATTGGTACCGTGATTCATCGGACCACGCCATGTTTTGCCAGTTCTCTAGGGTCCAGTTTGCAACCTCAGGAACCCAGGTGCAGCACTGTGTCCGGTGTAATGGTGTTAACAGAGGCTCTCTGGTGGATCTTGTGCTCCCATTTTCCATGGAAGATAAAGAACGCAGCACTAACCTGCAAAATATGCATGTGAGGCCTCCTGCATTGAATGCGGATGTGATTGTAGTACCCGGTTGTAGTGCCTGTAGCTTGGATACAAGATATGATACGGGTGGGCATGAAGACTTTAGTAACCTGTTGTATTGCCTCTAGCTTGGATACAAGATGTGATACGTGCGGCATAGAGGCTCTAGTACCCTGTTGTACCACCTCTAGCTTTAATACAAGATGTGATATGGGAGGGCATGAAGACTCTAGTACCCGGTTGTACCGCCTGTAGCTTGGATACAAGATGTGATACAGGTGGGCATGAAGACTCTAGTAACCTGTTGTACTGCCTTTAGCTTGGATACAAGATGTGATATGGGCAGGCTTGGAGGCTCTAGTACCCTGTTGTACCGTCTCTAGCTTGGATACAAGATATGATACATGTGGTCATGGAGGCTCTATTAACCTGTTGTACCGCCTCTTGCTTGGATACAAGATGTGATACAGATGAGCATGGAGGCTCTAGTACTCTGTTGTACTGCCTCTAGCTTGGATAGAAGATGTGATACAGGTAGGCATGGAGGCTTTAGTGCCCTGCTGTACCGCTTCTAGCTGGCATACAAGATGTGATACAGGTGGACATGGAGGCTCTAGTACCCTGTTCCACCTCTAGCTTTGATACAAGATGTCTTACAGGTGGGCATGGAGGGTCTAGTACCCTGTTGTACTGCCTCTAGCTTGTATACAAGATGTGATACGGATGGGCATGGAGGCTCTAGTACTCTGTTGTACCACCTTTAACTTGTATGCAAGATGTGATACAGGCGGGCATGGAGGCTCTAGTACCCTGTTGTACCACCTCTAGCTTGGACACAAGATGTGATACAGGTGGGCATGGAGGCTCTAATACCCTGTTGGGGCACTTCTAACTTGTATGCAAGATGTGATACGGGAGGGCATGGAGGCTCTAGTACCCTGTTGTACCGCCTCTAGCTTGGAAACAAGATGTGATATGGGTAGGCAAGGAGGCTCTAGTACCCTGTTGTTCCACCTCTAGCTTTGATACAAGATGTCTTACAGGTGGGCATGGAGGGTCTAGTACCCTGTTGTACTGCCTCTAGCTTGTATACAAGATGTTATACGGATGGGCATGGAGGCTCTAGTACTCTGTTGTACCACCTTTAACTTGTATGCAAGATGTGATACAGGCGGGCATGGAGGCTCTAGTACCCTGTTGTACCACCTCTAGCTTGGACACAAGATGTGATACAGGTGGGCATGGAGGCTCTAATACCCTGTTGGGGCACTTCTAACTTGTATGCAAGATGTGATACGGGAGGGCATGGAGGCTCTAGTACCCTGTTGTACCGCCTCTAGCTTGGAAACAAGATGTGATATGGGTGGGCAAGGAGGCTCTAGTACCCTGTTGTACTGCCTCTAGCTTGGAAACAAGAGGTGATATGGGTAGGCAAGGAGTCTCTAGTACCCTGTTGTACCGCCTCTAGCTTCGAAACAAGAGGTGATACGGGCGGGCATGGAGGCATACAGGTTCCATATAGTATCCTGCGGTATATTGCTCCACATTTGCTGTAATTGAGTCACTGGATTGTGCAAACTCGTAGGTTGTCAAAGTTGGTGTCCCAGATGGTCCCACAGATGTTCTATAGGCTGCAAATCTGGCATTTGGGCAGCCACGGAAGTGTGACGATGTTGTCGAGACATTCCTGTGACGCCCTTGTATGTGCTGCCAACCATTATCCTGCGGGGAAATGCCTCTTGGAAGCCGCCATGAGAGGAACACATGTGGCTGCAGGATGTCCTGAACATATCGCTGAGCTGTCATTGTCCCTCCTCCCACTACTAGTGGTGACCGATTGTTATATGCAATTCCTCCCCAAACCATCACACCAGCAGTGGGGGCAGTGCGCTACTCCATAGGAAAGGCAGGATTGAGGCACTCACCCCTAGGTCTCCAGACACAAACACGGCTATCGTCAGTGCCCAAACTAAACCTTGATTCACCGCTGAAGACAACCTGGTTCTACTCTGTTGCAGTCCAGTTTTGTAATTCATGACACCACTGCAAACGGAGGTGATGGTGGGTGTCAAAGGCCGTACATGTAATGGGTGCTTTGAGACCAAATGTCCTTCAGCCAAGCACCTGGAAACTGTTCCGACAGACACAGGGGTGTAATGTCGGTGCCACCTGTCTTTGGATGGTGAACAACGAAACAGTTGGAGCTGCTCGTGCTTGTTGGACGATCAGATGATCCTCTCTACTCTGTTGAGGGCGTCTTGAGCCCGGGCGCCTTGTGTGTGTGTGCCATCCCTCATCTATGCATGAATTGCTCCCAATATTCTCGGGCACAACTCACATCGGACAGCATGCTGACACCCCGTCTGTGTGCTGTCCAAACTGTGGGACAGTGGACATTGCATGTCCTACTCTTATCCGTGAAGTGGACCAAAATAGGGCATGCTGTGTTTTTTTGCACACGGACCATTGGTCCAGGAAAAAAAATAATCGCTTGTCTGAATAGCGGAATTGATTGTAATGGATCCAAATTTGGTCTAAGCTACAAACTCAGACAGAACTAATACTCGCCTGAGTGAATTAGACTTCATACTTATCTTCAATGAACTTTCTCGAAAAGCCGTACCACTGATCACTCTATTTGTCTTTTGTTTATTACTGTATCTGTAAGGATCAAGTCTTCCCCACAATTCATGGGTTCTTCTAAGCCAAAAACAGTCCCTTGATATACTCCTAGGTTCTACTACTACCTGCTATACAATGATCCTGCATCATTTCCTTTCTATTGAAGTGAATGGCATAATCATGCGGAAAGACAACACCAAGGACTTCTTCACATGGGCAATTTTAACATCCGAGTTACGTCTGATTTTGAGACTGAGAGAATTCGGATCCATTAAAGTTACCAGAGCTTATTCACTATTAACGTGGCTTCGCGCCACGTTGCTATGTGTTTTTTTTTATATATATATATATATTTATTTTATTTTGTAATTTTTTTAACTTAATTTTGGTGATTTTTTTTTTTTTTTAACATCTACATCCTCCATGATGTCATATAAGACCTCTGGGGGTTCATTCACTAAGGAGCCCCAGTCACAGGGAAAACAATCCACTCTAGTAACAGTAGTCACTAACAGAGCAGATCTGGGTCTGCTAGGGTCCTGCAGCTCTGTTGTGGCAGGGAACACCCGGCTGTCACATGATTGCTGGGTCAAATAGCAGAAGTGGCACTTACACTTTCTCTCTTCATTACATAGCACTCATTGAGCGTTCCCCTTTGGGTTTCCAATAGCTGAGGACCCGAACTGTCCCTGCTACATTGCAGGAGCTTTAATCCCGCGTTGTATTTTTACCATCAGGCCAGGTTTAAAGCCCAGGACCAACAGAAGAAAATTTACGGCGCTTGGTCCTTATTGTGTGGACTGTCTAGTAGTCTAAGTTTGCACTGTCGAACTATTAGACTGTATTACTAGGTAATCCCCTAGCTGTGTATTCACATGTAATTTTCCTCACACACCAATGGTTTGTGTATAGAAATCGTAGAATGTGCTATCTGGGGAGGTGATTATAAAAAAATACTACTAAACATGGAGGAAAAATGAACACTAGACACCCGCGGGGTTTAAATAGAAGGCAGGATATTGCATTATTCATGAAATACAGGCTTTTCCTATAGTATGATTGATCAATTATGTATTTTTCCATTGGTTTTATGCGATCATGCAAACAGTCTGACTTTGGAACAATTCTGTCAGGAAATAGTCCTGGTCCCAGACAAATGTGAGCATGGTGGAATTGAAGAAGTATAACAAATGGGTTGGCGGTAGTATTTTCTCTCTCCTAGACTTTTTTGGCAATTGAAAGAGCAACCATGCAAAACCTTCGGAAAGATCAATTTGATTCGTCCCTGTGGGTTCTGGTCCCATTCTTGCTACAGGAGAAACATCGACCACAAGATGCCATATAACAGCCATCATAAAAATAGTGCCCGTTAGTGATTAATGGGCGACTTACATTAATGATGGCATCTGTCTGTATGTAATCCATGTCAGAGTTTTCCAGGCCCAGTTCCTTCCCGCCACGTTGTGCAGTGCTCACGATGCCCGTAGTGACTGTATTCTGAAGTGAGAATGGACTTCCAATGGCAACGACAAACTCTCCTGGACGCAGGTCATGAGATAGGCCCAACTGCAGAACTGGCAATTTTCCCTGTGAAAACATATAAAGATAGAATTTCATATATTAAGCCTTGGCATAACCAGGCCTCCCAACTCTCCAAGATTCAATGGGACAGTCTTAAATTTGGGAGTCTGTCCCACTGTCTCAGGAGGCCTGGTGTATAACCCGCCCACCTGCTGCCGAGTCCCAGTACCAGAAATGGGTCACTGCACTTCCTAAGCCGCTGCAGTGACTCACATACTGGAACCAGCCACTGACAGTAGTGCTGCGCTATACAAAGGAGGACAGTATGTCCAGAACTATAGGGAGGGACCAGCCTGTGTATAGAGTGACACCACTGTATGTAGCTGGCGCTAATGTGTAAAGTACATATCGGTCACTGCAGAGGCTGAGGAAGGGCCTTTGCAGTTTCTATAGTGGAGTCCAGTGGTGGGGAAGTATAATAATGGAGGCCAAGGAGGGGAGCACTTTTGGGGCCACAGAAAGAAACACTATGAGAGCCACAAAAGGGAGCATTTTGGGGGCCACAGAGGAAAGCACTATGGAGGTCACCAGGGAAGCACTATGGGGTCCATAGAAAGGAGCACCATGGGGTCCACAGAAGAGAGCACTTTGAAGACCACAGAGGGAAGCACTATGAGGACACATGGGGGGGCACTATAACTTAGTGGGAGCATTATAAATAAGTCGGGGCCACACAAATTGCACTACTACTACAGTAGTATTATTACTTTTTGTGGCCCCACGAATTGCACTGCTACTTTTGTGGCCCCACGAATATGCACTACTACTATTATAGTAGTAGTACAATCTGTTTGGCCGCACAAAGTAATAATACCCCATCTGTGGCCCAGACTTACTAATACTGCCCCCACTAAGTTATAGTGTCCCGTAGTGCTTCCCTCCGTGGCCTTCAAAAGTACTGAGAGGGGGTACTGAAGTTAATCGAAAGTAGTAGAGATGAGTAGAGACTGCGAAACGTCTTTATGGCAGTCTGGGCCTGCACAGAGAAGAAAAACGCATGGCGCCAATCAGAGGAGATGCCACCTGCGATCACTGGAGGTAACTGCACTGTAATCACTATCACTGTGTAGAACTGGTATCTGACTATTAAAGGTTCACTAGTCCTATGAAGGGGTCACTGAGAAGCGCTATTACTGTGATGGGACATAAAGGGAGTGACTTAACAGTAGCTCTTTATTGAACTTGAATATATCAGCATACATATAGTGAAAAGTAGTGATAAATAAAGGAGTATAGGGAGGTTTGGAACTGATCTAGAACAGATGAATGACCCGTAGCGAATGCCAGTAATTTATAATTTCTTTATAGACTACTTTTGATTATACAGAGTGAATGCTGATTAAGAGGGCCAAATAATTATGTGGGGGGGGGGGGGGTATGAGTATAATATTTAAAAAAAGCATTGAAATAAGTAACTTCTCAGTAATAAGAAAAAGGTGCTGTTTTATAACAAGTCGCTGTTGCTAGGCAGGAAATCTGCAAAAACCAAAGACATATTGTTCTCATAAATCAGGACCTGCCACATCTCTTCTCCGAACTCTCCCAAGAAGAAGAGCAGAGCGCTGTTCCAAACTCGGGACATGTAGTTACGCTTCATCCTCCAAGTGCCGCCATTGTCTTCAGCCAAAAACAGCTGCGTATGAGTCACAAGTCATCAGACCTCTAAATGAAGGGAAAATTCACCGAAGGCTACGTTTAATCCTAATGGGCCAACACCTGACTAAGCGCGAGTCACTGCATATATCAAGACCTAGCCTGCTCTTACATTTGCTAGTTGATTGACTGTGGAGCCAACTGGGAGAGAGCAGTCCTCCGTATTTGTAGGCTATCTTCTTCTGACAGGCTCTAACAAGAACACATTGTGAGTCATGCCTAGATTATGGATATTTACTAACAGCCTTCATATGGAGACAGTCACTTTTTTGTATTCACCCATCAAAAACACGTGGATTAAGACCAAATGGATGAGTCCAAATCCATAGTCTGTTTCCCAGCTGGCACTGTATACTTTAATGTGACTAATTAGGTACATATCCTTACTGTTAGTCATTGGAATACAAGCATAGCATGGAGCGTAAACTTTTTAGCAACCGCAACTATTTATGTTGTGGAAATTGTCAGATGGGGTTACATTTACTGCAGCACGTTTATGTATAGTTGCAAGAAAAAGTAAGCGAACCCCTTGGAATTACAATTTTTACATTGATTATTAATAGAGATGAGCGAGCATACTCGATAAGGCAAACTACTCGAGTGAGTAGTGCCTTATTCGAGTACCTGCCCGCTCGTATCTAAAGATTCGGGGGCTGGCAGGGGGCGGGGAGCAGCGGGGGAGAGTGGGGAGGAACGGAGGGGAGATCTCTCTCTCCCTCTCCCCCCCCCCCCCCCCGCTCTACCCTACTCACCACCGCAACTCAACTCTCACCCGCGCTGGCAGCCGAATCTTTAGAGACGAGCGGGCAGGTACTCGAATAAGGCACTACTCGCTCGAGTAGTTTGCCTTATCGAGTATGCTCGCTCATCTCTAATTACTAATAAAATATGGTCTGACTGTCATCTAAGTCACAACTATTGACAAACACAATCTAACTAAAGTAATAACACACAAACAGTTGTGTAATTGGGTTAACATCCACAGTGCAGGGAGTAAAGGTACGAATGAAGATGGCCAGATCGGCAGTAACCTCCGGCTTACCTGTCTGGCGTCTTCATTCTGCGCTGCGGATGTGCTGGCTGGCGCACAGCCACACATGCACGGTGCAGGGCCGGAGCGTCATAGATGATGTGGCATTGCGAGCCGCTGCGAGGCTCACACTGAAATAGGACATGCCGCGATTTCCACCCCGCGAGTGGAATATTGCAGGTGATTTCCGCTCATGGGCATGTAAATGCATTTTTCAATGCATGTCCTATGGGGCTGTATTTCCGGAGCTGTGAGATCCGGAGCTCCGGATCCTGCAGTGCAAATACGCCCGTGTGCATTAGGCCTTAGGGTGAATGCACACAGGCGGATTTGAATTGTGGGCAAGCGCCTCCGCAAGGCAAAAGTGATTCTTCATGCACATGAGCGGAAACCAATTGCGGTTTCCGCTCGCGGGTGAAAAATTGCAGCATGCTCTATTTTCCTGCGGATTCTGCATGGACAGCTTCCATTGAAGTCAATGGAAGCCGTCCGACCCGCATCCTGTCCGCAATTGACAAAGAGTGTCATTCGCCCTGGAGCACTGCTTCTTAAAAGGGTTGTCCGTGACTTTTGAAGCTTTTACTGCTGATGACCTATCCTGAAAATAGGTCATTAATAGTTGCTCAGTGGGGGGGATCTGCTGCTCAGGATCTCTGACCATCATCTGATTGCAGAGCAGATAGCGGTGTCAGTATTGCAGTGGCTCGGTTTAGTTCTGCAGGCACAGCTCCCACAGTGGGCATAGCGATCAACTCATTACCAGGAATCCCAATCAATGATCCCTACCAATCAACTATTGATGACCTATCCATAGGATAGGTCATTAATACCGGTAGTAGGAGTCGCAAAAGTCCCAGGCAACCCCTTTAACATTGAGTAAGGGTTACTTGACCTATTAAATAAATTCCATCAAATTACTACTAAACTATGATTATCCACTTTGCTGTCTATTAAATGTGCAGCATCAATACAGTTTGAGGACTTCTTAAAGACATGCCATGTACCCCTCTACATATACCACAGCACTGGAGGACCCAGTATGTATGTACGTTACATTGATAGTAACTGATTTCAATGGGCACTGGACTGTGTCAGATGAGCGCCATATTTTATCAAAATATGAGCTAAGAAACTTGCATTTCACGTTGTGGAGGCAGGATTTATAAATTGGCCAATCAATGTCGTGGCTCAGCCAGTTCATAAATCCCACCTCCACAACGTGATTGGTTCTTCAAACTCTGCTCAGCCAATCAATGCAAAGCTGGATGAACCAATCACAGCCCTCGCATTGGTTCATCGAGCGCTGCATTGATTGGCTTAGTAGTGCTGGATGAACCAATCAGAGCCATCGCTTCCCAGAGGTGGGATTTTTAAATTCCGCAACCAGGAAGTGATCTTCTGTGGGCGGACGAGGTGTGAAGGATGCCAGGCAGAGCTCTGGAGAGCCTTTTAGGTAAGTATTCCCTTGATTTCAGGGAATGCAGCCAGGGCTTATTTAGGGGTAGAGCTTAACCTTTGCGCGATTTTATCACTGGCAGCAGCGAAGTGATGTGCCATTTTTCACAAGAAAAACGCATCACTGATGCTACAAAATAGACAGCTGCGATATTGCCGTGATTTTGCAGCAGCGATATCACTGTCATTCATGTGAAAGAGGCCTCAAAGTTAGGAACCCATTTAATAATGTTTACCTGGACGTGGCAGATGGGCCCACATGTTTTGTTCAAAATATGAGCTAAGAACCATGCATTTTTATGTGATTAGTATAAACAGACATTGTGAAATTGTATTCAGATATTAAATGTGTGCCAAAGTGTGTATTTCTGTAGCTGATTTCAATGGGAACTCTGTAATACCATATTTCTCCTGCGGAGGCATTGCAGGGGATTTGAACACTTGCTTCTACACTGCACCACAGAGTACAGCTGAACTGACGGTTCCAGCAACAGCATACCATTATAAGGATAAAGCCCACATGACTAATAAAGCAGAAGAATGAGAAGTATTGAGCAAACCTGTCAACAGTTCTTTGCAGTTACTTAATATCCTCTATGATCAGTCACCTTTAATCAGATCCAGGGAAACAGATATTGAATAACAGCGGCTATAGCTTCTGAAGGAACGGGAGCGATGTTCTTGCTGCAGGCACGCAGAACTGTCTAGTGTGCTCAGCGCTGTGCACAGCCACAGGATTGTGCTGTCATTCACTTCTAGAGAGAACTAATGAGTTCTACCCTCTGGCTCCAGTCCCGTGCACACAGTTAACTAGGTGTCACTGACATGTTTCATCTAGGGGCAGCAAACCCAGAATTTCTCTGATGGTGTTAGATACCGGCATAATATGGCACTCAGTCCTTACCATACGTATCATTTTGCAGTTTGACCCTAGCTTCCCTCACTTTGATCTATCTGTATACAAATGAGTATTAATGGGAGAACAAAGTGTGAAGTGCAGATATGGATCTGAATGGTCCCACTGTGGACCCTTGCAAAAAACGATACTCTCAGCTCACACTGTATGGGGAAAATTGCCTACATCTGGACTCCAAAACTGAAGCTTCTTACATCTAACATTGAAATATCGCACTTGGAAGAATTATTACATGCAGCCTGGATGGAGCTCACAGTTCTTCTTATATTACATAACATTCCACCCATTGGCTTGCCCCAGACTGCAGAACTCCACAGTGCCGATAGCTACGACTAGGAGGTGTGAATTGGCAGTTATAGGCGAAGAACTATTTTAACTATTTAACTACCAGACATCTTTTGGGTTTTGCTTTTTTATTCATCCCTGTATTCCAAGAGTTACTTTTTGGTCGACACTGCCGTATGAGCGCTTTTTTTTTGTGGGACGAGTTGTCTTTTTTAATAGTAGCATTTAATGTACCTTCAAAATGTTCACGGCCGGGCTCACACGAGCGTGGGGTCACAGCATATTAAGCACAGGGGCGTAACTATAGGGGATGCAGTTGCACCCGGGTCCAAGAGCCTTAGGGGGCCCATAAGGCCTCTCTTCTCCATATAGGGAGCCCAGTACTATGAATAAAGCATTATACTTGGGGGGCCCTGTTACAGCTTTGCATTGGGGCCCGGGAGCTTCAAGTTACACCTCTGATTAAGCACATGGGTTTTGCTCATGTAATATGCTCTACCAATCTCCCATAGGCTGCCATGTTGCAGTTGACAAGAATTGGGTGAAGTATGCGCTCAAGAGAAATTGCAGAATGCACTTCCTGCGTTCTTGCGTGCATACTCGGCAGGATAGTGCATAGCGATTGGCAGTATGCAGCAAATACGCAATAACGCAATACGCATTTGTGATGCTGTTTTGATACAGATTTTGGAGGGGATTTTTTGCTGTATAAAATCCGCACTATTTCGGCTACGTATGAACATACTCAAATAATGGGATACCGCCACAGTTCCGTTTTTTTTCCGATTTGGCAATACCAACTGTGTTTATTTTTGATTGTTTAGATTGTCTTGTAGGAAAAAGGAGAAAATGTATTTTTTTTTTTTTTTTTAAGGTTTTTCATTTATTTATTTTAAATTTGATTTTGCATAAGGCTAACTTTACACGGGTTCGTGCGATATGGGACCGTGAATCCTGCCCCCATTCCGCCCTACCCACCGTGTGAAATCCCCAGAGATGTGAGGAATTTCATGGCAAAACAGCCTCACATCACTTCAGGGATGCAGCCGTGGCAGAGGATCGTGGAGTTTCTCCCATTGCTTTCAATGGGGCTGGCACTGGGGTCATCGGCCCCATTGAAAGCAATGAGTGCTGTGATGTGAGAGCATGCAGCAAGAAAAACATACCGCGATTGGTTTCCTGCATAGCATCATAGTGCCGTTCAGGAAAACATTGCCCATGTGTATGACCCCATGTTCATATTTATATAAGATTTGTGCTTCTTCAAATGCACAAATCTTGCGCAATTTTCTCGCCCATGTGAAGCCGGCCTAAGTTTTACATTTTTTTAGTCCTGTTAGAGGACGTGAACTTGCGATCGTTTGATCGCTTCTACAATATACTGCAATACTCCAGTATTCCAGTATATTGTATTTCTAATGTCACATATTAAACCTGGTCATAAGCAGAGCTTAATATGATTAAATTCATAGCAGCCCTAGGCGCCTTCACTAGACCCAGGGCTACCATTGCAACCATTGGCACCCCACAACCACATCACAAGGAATCAATGGTGAATTGGAAAAGAGAACACCACTTGAGCTAGTTCCAGCCGTGGCTTTTTGTGTTGGGTGTCAGCTGTTTCAACCAGCTGGCATCTGCCAGGCATGTAGCAGGCTTGGTTCCCAAGTCCACTTTATACCCACCCCACACCTCTGTGAGGTACATGTACATCACAGAGTCATAAGGGGTTAATTAGCATCGTATATGCAATTTCTTATAGAAAGTGGTCTCTAATTTATGGACTTACATAGGTGAAGAACTACAACCACCGGTATGTACAAGCAGGGACAGGCTATCAAAGCATGCTGGGAATTGTAGGAGTGGAAGGTTGGAGACCACTGTTATAGGGCATGTAGAATACCTCTTTACCTTTGCTTTGATTTTGATTAAGGCAATATCTGCTTTTTCATCCACATCTATGATTTTGGCATCGTATGTGGACCCGTCACTGCGCTCCACTTTTAATCTTTGCTTGTTTCTGACCACATGGGCATTGGTGAGAATCAAGCCATCTTCGGAGACAATGAAACCGGAGCCGCTGGCTGCTGGGATTTCCCGTTTTCCAAAGAAAGAGAACCTGAAATGATAAGATAATTGTAAGATAATTGGGACTGGAATGAAGATTTTTTAAGAATCCAGACTAAAATCTTATTTTTTACTTAAACCTTTAGAACAGGTAGTTTACAGAGATAGCAATCGTTAATGTCACTTGCACACCACGAAGACTCGTACTGTGGGACATCGTAGTTGAGTTATCATAAAACAAGTTAACTTTTGCTAGATCTGTATATCAGATACTCAGAGGTCTAACTTGAAGCTCTGGGGCCCCAATGCAAAATTTGCAATATAATGTTTTCTTCCTAGTATTGGGCTCCCTATATGGAGAAAAGAGGCCTTATGGGCACTCTAAGGCTCCTGGGCCATGGTGCAACCGCATCCTCTGCATTCCCTATAGTTACACCCCTGCGGATACTTCTGGCTACTGTATCTGTATTTCTGGTTACTTCTGCTATTGTTATACTTATTACACATTCGGATCACTTTACCCGTTCCCTCTCTGCTCTGCACATTTGCAGCACAGTGGGGTGAGTCATTCCCACAAACTGTCATCCATGTATTCTGCTGCGATGCCAGGAGATCAGGAGCTGAACCCAAAAGAAGAGCTAACATCCTGCTGCAATGACTGGGATCACAAGTGACTCAGATCCGGACTGTTAGCCTTGAAGATGGTGTGGTTAAAGGGTTTGTCTGAGTTATGACAGGCCATCCTAAAGGGTCCCCCATGGTATAAAATAGCAAAGGACCTGATACTCGCCTATCTCCACATGCCCACTGCAGCCCGCTTTGGATCTCCTTGCTGACATGAGTTAGCCTGAGATTTCTCCAAACAAGCTGCTGCATCCAATAGCAGGGTTATCATTGGCTGCAGCAGCAGACTTATAGGACCTCACAGGCTGACTGAAGCCTGTAAAAAACAAAACAGCGGAGGGCAGGAGTGGTGTACCAGTGGGGATAGTGGAGTATCAGCCCCTTTGTTTTTTTAAACTATGGGGGATCCTTTAAGATGGCCTTTCATAACTCAGGCAACCCCTTTAATAGCAACCATGGCATCTTCAGACTCCAAAATGAATCAAAATGCTGTTCATAGCTGGAGGCAGGGGCATAGATAAAGGCTCATGGGCCCGGGTGCAAAAGTTTATCTTGGGGCCTCCCAACTTCTCTTAACCGGAGGAACACTTGGATACTTGATCCGTACAGTAATAAAGAGTACAGAGGACTTCTAATAACAGAGCTGGCCTCTACATATAGGACTACACATTTCTTGACACAACTGAAGTCAATATAAAGCATAGCTGATGGCACAAATGTACACCGAATGGCCACTTTCTACAGAACCCATCTAGTAGCATGTTGGACCTCCTTTGGCCTTCAGAATCAAAGTAATTAATTATGGCACTGAAATCTGACCAGGCAATGTTTTTCCACTGCACAGTGATCCATTTTGTCCTTTTTGCCCACTGAAGTCTCATCTGTTTAAAACACTAATAATACTCCAACCATGGACTATAAGGAAGGAAGAAGAAGTTGCGTGTTCAAATGCATTACTCGGAGCACTTGCATTGTATTCAGCTGCAGTTGGCTTGAGCACAGTTCTTGACATCCTCCTCTGACCCTTTTCATCTACAAGTTGTTAATATCCACAGGATCCCCTTTTGCTGGATGTTTTTTCTGGATCACACTATTCTCAGTATACGCTCCACATTGCTGGACAAGAAAACCCCATAGGATTGGCAATATGTGAAATACTGGTCCCAGCTAGTCTAGCATTGCAGCAACGCCAATAACCAGGCACTGTTAGATGTCATTCCTATTGCTCAATTCTGTCATTCTAATGTGGATTCACACTGAAACCGACCAACTTGCTCACTTGGTTTTATGTTGCACTCTGAGGTCACATGTCTAATTTATATACAGGTCAGCTCCAATCATGAAAGGGCTGGTGTCTCTAATAAAGTGTCATTCATTGTATATACTGTTATGCCAACTCTCGTTAATCTCAGAACATGAACTGTGTCTGGCACAAGGTTACATTATTTCATCTGGAGGCCAACATTCATATATCCTGCTGTCACTGGTAATGATATGTCCCTATTTGTACCACTTACATGCGATACAGCTCAATATGCACAACAGCCGGGGCGATCTTCTCCACCACATCAGCAATAAAGTTGTATTTATAGCGAGGACTGTCCGGGTCCTGCTGTCCTGTAAGAGAAAGCGGTGAGCGAGTTATGAGCTGCATCTTATGTGGTGAGTTTGATGGTTAAACCTGGAGAAATGCTTCCTTCACTAGCTATGGATGATCTTCGGCAAACACAAGGACCCTCTATAGCCGTCCATCGGTTTTCATGTGGGCAACACACACATATTTCTTGCCCTTCAAAAATACCATCTGCACAACATGTGGTTATAATGTAAGACTCGAGACCCCAAAAAAGGCTAATGAACCTTACAGTTATATCAGTGGCAAGAGCAAAGTACAGTAGAATGACTCAGGCAAAACGCATATCCCTTATTTCTGTCCAGACTCACCTGAACTATCACCTGGTCTGTACACTCACCTGAACTATCACCTGGTCTGTGCACTCACCTGAACTATCACCTGGTCTGTACACTCACCTGAACTATCACCTGGTCTGTACACTCACCTGAACTATCACCTGGTCTGTACACTCACCTGAACTATCACCTGGTCTGTGCACTTTGCTCACTGCCAGTTCAACCCTTCATGTTCACCATCCCAGTGACTCTGTCTGTGGAAAGGCCTAGCATTTTCTCACTATCTCAAGCAGTAAGTTGGGCTGGTCCTCAGCACACTGCCCAATGACTGGCAGTGCTGGAGGAAGCACCTTGATAGGAACTTGGCAAGGCTACATGCCCATGACAATTCCAGGGGTATGTAGGGTGCTCTAAGTACCAGTTGCAATGAGGTATCTCATCAAATTAATCCAATTTCAGAAACCCCCAGCAATCCTCTTGGCTGTCGCAGGGCAAATGTAGTATAACATGATGGTGATTCATAGGAGGGTTTGACCATGAGGGTTGATTCATGATTGTAAGGCTGACCATGTGATACATAGCCAAGCCAGGGCTGTCTGGTCTTTAACGAGTGGCTGTCCACTCTACCTAAGGGCGCGGTCACACGAGCGTAGGCGTATTTACGTTCGCACGTGCACAGCGTTTAATCGCCGGAAAGAACGATTTTCGGCAATCGTGACCAGAGCTAGAAAGCGTATTATCGTTTGTTCCTACTTTGCAAACTATCTTTTCGGCCATCGAATATGCGTTGGCGCGTATGTCGGTCGCGTATGTTCCGTCTTTTTTTCAGGTTGCCGTTTTTACGCGCCGTAAAATCGCCCATGCGAACGAATACATTGGAAACCAATGCCTCAGATGGTCACGTTTATACGATTGGGCGCAAAAACGCGCCATTTATGCGCTCGTGTGAACGCACCCTAATAGAGGGAGGCTCCTGAGTGGGGAACCTTGCTCTATTATGTCCAGATTCCCTATATGACATATGTAAAGTGTTTGCCTTCATGAGACAGTGCCTTTAAAACTCAGAATATGAGTTCTTTAATATTTACTTTGTACAGGAATTCCTACCAGGCTGTGATGAGAAAACAACAGAGGTGGTGTGGTTGGGAAGTGACTCTGCTGGTCTTTGCTCAGCTTTTCCATGTCCTGACACTAGCCCCTTCTAGACCTTCTATGGAGCAGCATCCACTCTTATTACATGAGCGTAAAGTCTTTTTTTTCCTAATACATTTAAAGCCGTGACAATAATTGCAACAATCCAGCAGTAATTACAGTTTTGCCCAGAGCCTGTGTTGTAGATCCGACAGAAAATCACGGACAAAAAGCGCTTTTGCGTAATATTATCCAGTAAAATGCTGGACGGTACGACAGAAGCGTGAGTGACAGATCCCGTTATAGTCAAGGAGATCTGTCGGAATCTATCCATGTCAGTTAAAGGGGTTGTTCCATTCCAGTGTTTCATGGCTGAGACGAGAGATCCAGGAAACAACCGAGGCGGCAGCCTTAATCCTATTGAAGTGAATGGATGTTACGGAAACATAGTAGCACAGCACACTATGCTGTTTCTGTAACACAAGAGTTACAGAAATAGTGAAATGTGCTGTGCTACTATGTTCCCATAATTCCCATTCATTTCAATGGGAGTTACAGGAAAAGTGTAAGGACGCACCTCGGTTGTTCCCGCGACAAAGACACTCAGTTCAGTTCGGCTCGCCTCTGTTCCGCTTGATTTCCGCTATACAGAAATAATAGCGCAGACTGTTGCGCTTTTGTTTTTGCAAAAAACCGGAAAGAGTTCTTGCCTTTTTTACATTCTAGTCGATAAGTAATGGACTCAACTGAAAGTCCTTCTGTTTTTCATGTCCATTCATCTAGCAGCTCTGTTATAAAAATGGAAACTGCGGTTTCCGTTTTTTTTCTGTTTCAATTCTGTTTTTTTTACTCATTCTATTAAAATAACAAAAACGGATCCATTCAAAGCAGAAATCAAAATGCAAATGTGAATGAGCCCTTAGCGGTGAGATCTTAGTGTCTAAGGGTGGAATTAGTTCACACGGACATTCATTCATCACAATATTATCCCTATGGGGCTTGAATTCTGCATTTCTTAAAATCCACGTGCCTTTATTTTAAAACTTCTATGGAAAAGCTTTATGCCACAAAATTAGGGACGTCTCATGGAGTCGTGGTTACTGAGTTGTAACATACAGAAGATGTAATTACGCAATTCTTTCATTTTCTAGTTAAATGTGCAACATAATCTACACTACTTGATGAAATCTGAATCACTGTGAATCACTGTGAATCACTTGATGAAATCTGCAACTATGTTGCATCCTGTTGAACAATTCCACCCACGTGGAACCCCCTTACAAAGACAATCCCATTATATTGGGATTAGAGATGAGCGAGCGTACTCGGTTCAGGTGTTTTTGCACTCGAGCACCGCTTTTTCCGAGTAACTGACTACTCGGACGAAAAGATTCGGGGGGCGCCGGGGGTGGGGGGTGGCGTGGTGGAGCGGAGGGTAGCTCTCCCCCCCCCCCCCACTCCCCTCTGCAATCCCCCGCTCACCCCCGGCGCCCCCCGAATCTTTTCGTCCGAGTAGTCAGTTACTCGGAAAAAGCGGCGCTCAAGTGCAAAGACACCCGAACCGAGTACGCTCGCTCATCTCTAATTGGGATGCTTCTCAATGCCTAATGGACGTCTTTATCATGTCATTCAATGGCCTGTGGTAGATGCTTATTTTATGTTGCAATGTATTGTGTCCCTGCTTACACAGATATATAGCAGTGGGAGATATAAGACTACCAATAATCAGGCTTGCATTCTGCAATCTAGGAAAGCTGGGTGGTAACCGCCTCTCCCCTGCCCCCCAGCAGTCACAATAGTTGTCACCCAGCTTTCCTAGAAAGAATATAATTAAGAAATGGCAGCAGAGAATTTCTAAAAACTTCAGAGAAGACAATCCAAGTGCGGCTCTTACCCTGCTTACAGTCTCCCCTCTGGATGGGGATGATGGCTGCAGAGCCCTGATTCTGCACCACTTTACTCTCTGCCTGTAGCTTGCACAGGCTGCTGTATGTCTTGCCATCGCTTCCACACACAGGCTGGGGTGATGGGCACTGGCAGGTCCGGGCACCCCCTGATGCACTCTTTGCACAGCTCAGGGCAGAGGCGCACACAGGATCCGCAGCTCCTTCCCCGCATCTCTCGCCTTCATCCGCAGCACACACGGTGCAGCAGCCGCAGCGCAGTGCAGTCTCTCCAGAGGGACAGTTTGTGGGCGCTGGCGGACAAGAGGATGGGTCACAGCGTGCTGGGCATCTGGGTGATGGGTGCAAAGCAGCAGGTACCCCACAAGACAGGAGCAGCACAATCCACAGCATTGTAATACTGATGGAGTACACTAGAGGGCGCTCCAATGAGTATCCAAACAATCCTAGAGAAAGACAAAGAAGAAGATGAAGAAGTCATTGCTGACAGCTATACAAGTGACTGCAGGTACTGAGTAATGTCATCATACCAAGCACTAGTGAGACCTGAGCACTTCATACAGGGGAACTGCACTGTATGCACACTTATGTAATAATATCCCCGCTATAGTCACACTTATGTAATAATATCCCCGCTATAGTCACACTTATGTAATAATATCCCCGCTATAGTCACACTTATGTAATAATATCCCCGCTATAGTCACACTTATGTAATAATATCCCCGCTATATTCACACTTATCTAATAATATCCCCGCTATAGTCACACTTATGTAATAATATCCCCGCTATAGTCACACTTATGTAATAATATCCCCGCTATAGTCACACTTATGTAATAATATCCCCGCTATATCCACACTTATCTAATAATATCCCCGCTATAGTCACACTTATCTAATAATATCCCCGCTATAGTCACACTTATCTAATAATATCCCCGCTATATTCACACTTATGTAATAATATCCCCGCTATAGTCACACTTATGTAATAATATCCCCGCTATAGTCACACTTATGTAATAATATCCCCGCTATATTCACACTTATCTAATAATATCCCCGCTATAGTCACACTTATGTAATAATATCCCCGCTATATTCACACTTATCTAATAATATCCCCGCTATAGTCACACTTATGTAATAATATCCCCGCTATATCCACACTTATCTAATAATATCCCCGCTATATTCACACTTATCTAATAATATCCCCGCTATATTCACACTTATCTAATAATATCCCCGCTATATTCACACTTATCTAATAATATCCCCGCTATATTCACACTTATCTAATAATATCCCCGCTATAGTCACACTTATCTAATAATATCCCCGCTATATCCACACTTATCTAATAATATCCCCGCTATATTCACACTTATCTAATAATATCCCCGCTATATTCACACTTCATGGTTTTGCGTAGTGTTTCATGCTCACCTTTTGTATTTGCACACCTCCCATAGACTTCTAAGGGGGCTTTTGCTGCGCAATTCACAGAAAGATAGAACAAGTCCTAATTTTTTTTTATATGTGCGTAAAACACGCTTCTGAGAACAAACCCGCTGGAATCAATGGGCTCCATTCTGGGTGTTTTATGTACACAAAACCATAAGCAAATACGATGGTGTGAATAAGCCCTGATCTAATACTATGCCAAAGGTAAGTACTAGCCCCTTACCTAGTACTAGCCCCACTGTATGCACACTTACCTAGTACTAGCCCCACTGTATCCACACTTATCTAGTACTAGCCCCAATGTATGCACACTTACCTAGTACTAGCCCCAATGTATGCACACTTACCTAGTACTACCCCCACTGTATGCACACTTACCTAGTACTAGCCCCACTGTATGCACACTTACCTAGTACTAGCCCCACTGTATCCACACTTACCTAGTACTAGCCCCACTGTATCCACACTTACCTAGTACTAGCCCCACTGTATCCACACTTACCTAGTACTAGCCCCACTGTATCCACACTTACCTAGTACTACCCCCACTGTATGCACACTTACCTAGTACTACCCCCACTGTATGCACACTTACCTAGTACTAGCCCCACTGTATGCACACTTACCTAGTACTAGCCCCACTGTATCCACACTTACCTAGTACTAGCCCCACTGTATCCACACTTACCTAGTACTAGCCCCACTGTATCCACACTTACCTAGTACTAGCCCCACTGTATCCACACTTACCTAGTACTAGCCCCACTGTATGCACACTTACCTAGTACTACCCCCACTGTATGCACACTTACCTAGTACTAGCCCCACTGTATGCACACTTAGCTAGTACTACCCCCACTGTATGCACACTTACCTAGTACTAGCCCCACTGTATGCACACTTACCTAGTACTAGCCCCACTGTATCCACACTTACCTAGTACTAGCCCCACTGTATCCACACTTACCTAGTACTAGCCCCACTGTATGCACACTTACCTAGTACTACCCCCACTGTATGCACACTTACCTAGTACTAGCCCCATTGTATGCACACTTACCTAGTACTAGCCCCACTGTATCCACACTTACCTAGTACTAGCCCCACTGTATCCACACTTACCTAGTACTAGCCCCACTGTATCCACACTTACCTAGTACTAGCCCCACTGTATCCACACTTACCTAGTACTAGCCCCACTGTATGCACACTTACCTAGTACTACCCCCACTGTATGCACACTTACCTAGTACTAGCCCCACTGTATGCACACTTACCTAGTACTAGCCCCACTGTATCCACACTTACCTAGTACTAGCCCCACTGTATCCACACTTACCTAGTACTAGCCCCACTGTATGCACACTTACCTAGTACTACCCCCACTGTATGCACACTTACCTAGTACTAGCCCCACTGTATGCACACTTAGCTAGTACTACCCCCACTGTATGCACACTTACCTAGTACTAGCCCCACTGTATGCACACTTACCTAGTACTAGCCCCACTGTATCCACACTTACCTAGTACTAGCCCCACTGTATCCACACTTACCTAGTACTAGCCCCACTGTATGCACACTTACCTAGTACTACCCCCACTGTATGCACACTTACCTAGTACTAGCCCCATTGTATGCACACTTACCTAGTACTAGCCCCACTGTATCCACACTTACCTAGTACTAGCCCCACTGTATCCACACTTACCTAGTACTAGCCCCACTGTATCCACACTTACCTAGTACTAGCCCCACTGTATCCACACTTACCTAGTACTAGCCCCACTTTCTGCACCCTCACTACTGGATACCCATTTCTTAGGCTCCCCGGTGCCCCCTATCCCCGCGCACACTTGCTGTACCTGCTCATACATACACAGTGTGCGGCCGCTGTCTCCGCTCCCCGATGTCTCCGCTCCCCGTTGCTCTCCGCTCCCCGATGTCTCCACTCTCCGCTGCTCTCCGGTCCCGGCTCCCTTCTCAGCCCGCACTGATTCAGCTTCTTTTATTTGGAAAAGTCCCAAAACAGAGAATTACTCCTCCCCCGCCTCATGTGAGAGAGCCGGCAGCCTGCCAGAGCACAGCGCCGAGTACAGCCCGGAGTAGCAGACTGTGCAGCGCAGCATACATCACATTGCTGGCACTGTACAGCACGGAGTAGAGCACACAGCACAGCATACACCACAGCCCCGGGTATAGTACAGCGCTGAGTACAGCCCAGCATGCAGTACAGAATATATTACACTACTGAGTACAGCGCTGAGTAACACACAATACATTCAGTGCAGCATACATCACAGCACTGAGTACATTACATTACTGGGTGCAGTACAGCGCTGAGTACATTACATTACTGGGTGCAGTACAGTGCTGAGTACATTACATTACTGGGTGCAGTACAGCGCTGGGTACATTACATTACTGGGTACAGTACAGCGCTGGGTACATTACATTACTGGGTGCAGTACAGTGCTGAGTACATTACATTACTGGCTGCAGTATAGTGCTAAGTACATTACATTACTAGGTGCAGTACAGTGCTGAGTACATTATATTACTAGGTGCAGTACAGCACTGGGTACGTTACATTACTGGATGCTGTACAGTGCTGAGTACGTTACATTACTGGGTGCAGTACAGTGCTGAGTACATTACATTACTGGGTGCAGTACAGCACTGGGTACATTACATTACTGGGTGCTGTACAGTGCTGAGTACGTTACATTACTGGGTGCAGTACAGCACTGAGTACGTTACATTACTGGGTGCAGTACAGTGCTGAGTACATTACATTACTGGGTGCAGTACAGCACTGAGTACGTTACATTACTGGGTGCAGTACAGTGCTGAGTACGTTACATTACTGGGTGCAGTACAGTGCTGAGTACGTTACATTACTGGGTGCAGTACAGCACTGAGTACGTTACATTACTGGGTGCAGTACAGTGCTGAGTACATTACATTACTGGGTGCAGTACAGCACTGGGTACATTACATTACTGGGTGCAGTACAGTGCTGAGTACATTACATTACTGGGTGCAGTACAGCACTGGGTACATTACATTACTGGGTGCAGTACAGTGCTAATTATCCCATCACTTCTATATCACTTTGATTATTAAATAGTAGTTTCACTGAGTCCATTATTCCGGTACTGTGACATCACTATGTGGATTAGCTCTGTGATGTGACATCACTATGTGGATTACTTCTATGATGTGACATCACTATGTGGATTAGCTCTGTGATGTGACATCACTATGTGGATTACTTCTATGATGTGACATCACTATGTGGATTAGCTCTGTGATGTGACATCACTATGTGGATTACCTCTATGATGCAACATCACTGTGTGGATTTCCACTATGATGTGACATCACTGCGTGGATTACCTCTATAATGTGATATCACTATGTGGATTACTTCTATGATGCAACATCACTGTGTGGATTTCCACTATGATGTGACATCACTATGTGGATTACCTCTATGACGTGACATCATTAAGTAGATTACCTCTATATTATGACATCACTACGTGGATTACCTCTGTGATGCGACATCACTAAGTGTATTACTTCTATGATGTGACATCACTATGTTGAATACCTCTATGATGTGACATGATAAAGTGGATTACCTCTATGATGTGATATCATTCAATGGATTACCTCTATGATATGAAATCCCTGTGTGGATTGCCTCTATGATATAACATCACAATGTGGATTACCACTATGATGTGACATCACTGTGTGGATTACCTCTATGATGTGACATCATAGAGAGGATTACCTCTATGATATGACATCACTGTATGGATTACCTCTATGATGTAATATCACTATGTGGATTACCGCTATATGTGATATCACTATGTGAATTACGTCTATGATTTGTTATCACTATATGGATTACCTCTATGGAGCGACATCTCAGTGTAGATTACCTTTGTGATATGACATCACTGTGTGGATTACCTCTGTGATATGACATCACTGTGTGGATTCCCTTAATGATGTGACATCACTATATGGATTAGCTCTGTGATGTGACATCACTGTGTGGATTACTTCTCTGATGTGACATCACTGTGTGGATTACTTCTCTGATGTGACATCACTGTGTGGATTACCTCTGTGATGTGACATCACTGTATGGATTACCTCTATGATGTGACATCACTGTGTGGATTACCGCTATGATATGACATCACTATGTGGATTACCGCTATGATGTGACATCACTGTGTAAATTACTTCTATGATGCAACATCACTATATGGCTTACTTCTATCATGCAACATCACTATATGGCTTACCTCTATGATGCGGCTTCTCGGTGTGGATTTCCTCTATGATGTGACATCATTATGTGGATTACCTCTATGATAAAATGAAAAAAAAGGGTTTGGTACTGTGTTAACAAAATGTGATTGTTCTCAGTAAGAGAAACCAAGTAATCTTGTAGATATAACTACTAATGGCTAACAAAAATGCATGATGTTATAGCGAGCTCCCATTGATTTCAAGGAGGGTTGCGCCTGCAATTATAAGCGCTGGCCACTACACAGGGGTCGGAATCATGAGCACCAGCCACTACATAGGGGTCGGAATCATGAGCACCAGCCACTACATAGGGGTCGGAATTATGAGCTCCGGCCACTACACATGGGTCAGAGCAGCGCCTCCACTCCAACCCCGGTGGGTGCTGCCTGGAAAAACCCTTTAAGGTAGTAATATTGCTTATGAGTGGACTCCACACTGCAGGATGAGATGAAATGGCCAGTGCAGACTGGCAAATCTTCAAGGTGAATGAGAGGAACATTTTGAAACATTTTGCACCTCTGCAAATTATTGGAGCAACTTTTACAATAAAGGAGGCAATTCTGATGATAACAAGAGGAAATTGCCTTTTATGCAACCATATTTTAAGTGTTTCCATAGGTGGATGCGTTAGGAAGACTACATACCGTAGAAGTCATAGATAGCGGAGCATGCGGACATTATAAAGGAGAATACACAGCTACTATATCACAGTGATTACAGTCAAGGAGGTCTGGGAACAAGTGCAAAGTGCAGGCTACATACAATGCTGGGTATTATAGAGCACACAAGAATACAGCATAAAGAGCCATTGAGATCAGCGCACAAAGAAGCGTGCAGTGCCGGGAACAGGCAGCATCACAAAATATGCAGGACAGCCCAGGAAGCGGAGCACAGACCACACTGCACAGCGCCACATACACTGCCAACAATATACTGTAATAAGAGCACCACTGTGGAAGTATGGCGATTAGGAGGGGGCAGCCGACTCATGAATGTGTCACCGGACACAACACACTTTAAGCTATGGACATCTGGAACATGCCCTTCAAGAGTTCAAACAGCGCTAACTACACCCAATAAACATCCCCTCCAAACAACAGAACAGGGGCTTGCAAGATCCCTACACTTGTGGGCGGTGAAGAGTTGGGAACTCCAAGCCTGTATCTCCGCAGAGAAGACAGGGATTCTACCTGTATGCAAAATTTGTAGCACCTACCAAGTGCCATTGATAAAACTAAGTATTGAGTATTGCAATGCAGGGATTGAACCACCAGTATTCTGATGTGTTGACCAAGACATCTGTATGCATTCTGTAGGGACGCTGCTCCTATGGAGCATTTGAGGTTGAAACCTACAACCATAATGATGATTCTGTGTATAGCGGTTATGCCACAGTTGAGTGAAGTGACAAAAGACACTGAAAGTTATGTGAGGAAGTGATAATGCTGCCAAGAAGAGACACGCTGGAGATGTATATGTTGGCGAAAGATGCCAAGGGATGATAATTATTGTGTCGCAGGAGACATTAAGTGTATTGTCACTTTAAGAGTTTTTGGCATAAAGTATACTTCCCGTTGCTGACTCCTGGCTTTCCATCTGACTATGTTACCTACCTCATCCATTGTACTGCAAACTGAAACTTCCACTTGCTGACTCCTGGCTCTTACCTGACTACTCACCAGACCTGTGGCTGCTACACCATAGGCTCTACCCTAGTGCCTGAACCGCTGCACTCTGTTTGTCATCTCCGCACCATCTGAAACCTGTGTCACACAACTGCCACCAGCTATGTCTCTGTTTTTAGATAACAAAAAAAGTAAGAGTAGGAACTTACCAATAGATAACAGGAAAAGAATGATGATGGTAGTAAGATGATATAATAAAAAATATAGCAGTTGGTGATGGTGAACAAATAATAAAATGATAATAACTGACCTAAACTCTGACTCTACCTAAGCCTTTCCCTAATCTATGCCTGATGCTGACCCTAATAGCAGACATCACTGTCCCTCAGTATCCATAAAGATATCCCTAATAGAACCCTATCTAGAACACTGACTTTGGAAACCAATGAGAGGGCAGTAAATCCCAGAGACAAGAAAACCATACTGAGCAGAGTTGACTAAAAAGCAAGACAAAGACAGATACAAACAAGGAAAAAGCAAACAAAAACTACAAGGCTGAGAAACAAGGACTGCACTAGAAATAACCACAGAAATAACAGTATACTGATGAGAAACAAAAGCTAGACTAGGAACAGCATACTAGAAGCAAACAAGGGGTACTGGATTTAAATACACATAGCATACGCTATAACCAGCACACACTGCAGAAGCCAGACATATTTAAAGAGGCTAGACAATTAGGAAATCCTCTGCAATCATGCCTGGACTACAGCAGTATGGTCAGCTGACCAATTCTAATGGACCAGCTGTGAGATAGTTCCATAGCAACTGCCCCAACAGCAAACTAGTAGATAGTAGATGATGGTACAGCAGAAGAATTCCTTTAATCAGAACAGATAATAATTTAGTTAGCTAATGGGCACCAAATGCACCCACCCATAAATAGCAAAAATGTTCAAGGTGGAGATTCAGTTTGGGATAGGGGGGACATGATGGAAACCTTTATATATGTTACAGGAGGAGAGAAGGGAGGGGGGACATGATGGAAACCTTTATATATGTTACAGGAAGAGAGAAGGGAGGGGGGACATGATGGAAACCTTTATATATGTTACAGGGGAAGAGCAGAGAGAGGGGGGACATGATGGAAACCTTTATATATGTTACAGGAGGAGAGAAGGGAGAGGGGGACATGATGGAAACCTTTATATATGTTACAGGAGGAGAGAAGGGAGAGGGGGGACATGATGGAAACCTTTATATATGTTACAGA
The DNA here is from genome assembly GCF_035609145.1 of Eleutherodactylus coqui. Lineage (NCBI taxonomy): Eukaryota > Metazoa > Chordata > Amphibia > Anura > Eleutherodactylidae > Eleutherodactylus > Eleutherodactylus coqui. The sequence continues at coordinate 234,122,995 of NC_089840.1, read as the reverse complement.
AGGAGAGGAGGGACATGATGGAAACCTTTATATATGTTACAGGAGGAGTGAAGGGAGAGAGGGACATGATGGAAACGTTTATATATGTTACAGGAGGAGCGAAGGGAGAGGGGAGACATGATGGAAACCTTTATATATGTTAATGGTATAAAAAAAGGTTTAGGAGAGTTTTAATTAGGAAGCTAAACACTACAACAAAGGGGCACAATCTGAGATTAGTTAGGGAGGAAATCAGAAGCAACATCAGAAAATATTATTTCACTGGAAGAGTAGTCGATGTGTGGAACAAATGTCCAGCAGACGTGGTTGGAAAATCTACAGTAAATGAATTCAAGCTGTCTGGGATAAGCATAGATTTATCCTAAGACAGAGATAAAAAGGAAATAATATAATGGCAGGCTGGATGGATCATGCGGGCTTTTTCTGCTGTCAATTTTTTTATGTTTTCCATTTGCTGTGGTATTTTATGGCATTTTCTAAATGCTGTAAAAGTAATTGACCTAGATATGGTTTCTACTTGAGGGAAGAACGTTGGAAAAAATGTTGCAAACTTCATTTATTCAATGGAAGGAACTTTATTCAGTATAGTATGAACAGATTTGGACAGTATCACTAGAGGATGTTGTGGTGGGCCCAAGCTCTGATACCATAGTTGGTCCGATTAGGGCCTTAGGAATCATTTCTTCTGATGAGCACATGGATTACTAGTCCGATAATCACTTTAAATCTTTCTTACATGGCCCCACCTTAACACAGAAAGTTTATATACCCCTAGTTGGCACGGTGGTTCAGTGCTCAGCAGGGAAGCATTGCACCACCGGTGTCTTTGGATGGAAGCCAATGGTTCATATACATGAAGTTTGTATGTTCTCCACATGTTCATGTTGGTATCCTCCAAAACATACTTGACTTAATAGCCGTTTTATGAAATGGGCCCTAGGAAGTCCATTAGGAGGACAGTCGCTAATGTTAGCTTACTTGGGAACAGGGATCGGTAAGAGAACATTCATTATAGGTTGCTGTGGCATATGTTGGCACTATACACTATATAGGTAATGAATGAACCTGCTGAAGCTTTGGAAGTGGAAGAAAACGTTGTGTGTAATTGAAAATTTGGTTTTGATTGAAAATTGAACTTTAAAAAAAAAAAAAAGAGAGTGTATGTTAAAAAGCATGGAGGTCCTGCCAAAAATCTATAGTGCGGTGTATATCTTTTTTTTTTTGCCATGGAAGTACATGGGCAATATACATCTGTATGTAACTCTATGGCATATGTTTGACGTATACATGAGTTGATATTTCTGGCGTATATTGTAAAAATGATGCAATAAGCAGCTGTGAATAGAGGTTTGGTGGTACCAGTGAAGAAATTCAGTAATAAACTACCATAATTGGTACATTTAGAGGATAGTCTATTTGTATTATACTCTTAGTAATACAGTATATTTCAAATAGTTTACTTAAAGTGGTCGTACCAAGATTAAATCATCTTCTATTCTCAGGATGAGGGTCAACTTGCTGGTCAGTGGGGCCTCAAAGCTGCAACTTCAACCAATCTTGAGAATGGGGCTTCTGCGTCCTCCTCACTGCGTGACTACTGCACCCCCTAAAGTGAGGAGGAGACTGAATGAAGCGTTGAAACTTGAAATCTTAGTACAACCCCTTTGATGTAATACACCATGAGTTTTACATTGATGGGGTTGTGCAGTTTTAAACTATTGAAGGCCTATACTCAGGATAGTTCATCAAAAGTACATCCGCAGCTGTTCGTCACCCGGGACCCACACTGCTCAGCTCCTCGCCGTGCTTGTATACTGAACTAATTTCTGCAGGTATCAGACAGCTCTGTTCCCACTGCAGTGGCCATGCTTGGTATTACAGGCAAACGTTTCACTCCCTTAAATGAGAACTTGTCCTGCAATACGAATCTGGGCCACTGTAGTGGGAAGGAAGCTGTCTGCTTTCTGCAGAAGTCAGCTCAGTACATGAGCACAACGGTGACCAGCTGGTTGACAGTAGTCCCAGGTGATGGAACCCATTAATTTACTACCGATGACCTATCCTGAGGAAAGGCCATTAATAGTTTAACACAGGACAACCCCTTTGAGTGAGCCATCTCCTCTGTACACCTAAAGCACTGTACGCTGTGTATTACAAGAGCGCTGTAAAGTGCATTAGTCCAGAGAGTAACAAGAACACCCAGGATAGTCACAGAATAAAGCACAAGAGGCATAGAAAGTCTGTTCCAACACTTTTTATTGACCAACATCTGGTTGGCTAACACTGGGAATGGGGCCAATTGACTTGAAATCATGTGATATTAGTTTCAAGGAATTTAGAAGAGAGTCACTTATATCTATTTACTCTTTAGAATGTGCTCCATGATTGCCAATGCCGTCTATGTATGAAGTCCTTGGGCGGCCGTTCTAGGCTGCATACTGCTGTATGAGATGTAGTGCATTTGAAAGCCCAGATCCTGGATGTAAATGTGCAACTGGCAACACTGAGATCCATTGGCACCATGGAAAGGAGTTTGCTGCTCACTGAGCCGGCACTCGCTGGGGTAGATGTGGGGATGGGTGATAGTTCAGGAGAGCAGGATGAGCAGGCAGCTAGCTGGGTGACAGAAGGGAAAAGTGCCAAGAGGGTAGTACTGAACTGGCACATCCCAACAAGTTTGAAAAGTTGGCAGGTGATGGGGATGCCATTACAGAGTTAGCACTGCTGCGGCACACCAAGCCAGAGGGACAGACAGGGCAACAAAGACCAGGCTTGAATAGTATGTTGTCTTCCTGGTGCTCAACTTCGACACATTGTAGATCAGGTTGACATATTACAGCAAGGGGCTGGTGAGGATCCAGTGGTCATTGTACACATCGGCACCAATGACAAAGTTGGAGGTAGGTGGAAAGTCCTTTAAAAACGATTTTGAGGAACTAGGATGCAAGCTTAGGGCAAGGACCTCCAAAGTAGTATTTTCAGAAATACTGCCTGTGCCACATGAGAATGTCAGTGGGAGATTAGGGATGTAAACAAGTGGCTCCAGAGTTGGTGGAGGAAGGATGGGTTTGGGTCCCTGGAGAACTGACTGACTTTGCTGTTGGCTACAGGTTTTACTGTAGGCAGGGGCATAACTAAAGGCTCAGGGGCCTGGGTGCAAAAGTCCATCTGTACCCGTACCCATACCTAAACAGTGCTGCGTACAACTGCAAAACAAATTTACATACATGATCTAGCCCCTCGGCGTAAGCTTGAGTTCCTGGTCTACATGAAAATCTGTTTGTAGCCCCTGAGGCCGCTTTCACACAGCTGAGAAAATTATTTGAGATTTGTGCTACTCTTCATTTATTCTCCCTTCTGTCACCCCTTATGCTCCAGCTCCTGTCTGCTATTTACTATAACTAACCCCTTCCCACTACTCAGTTTTTTCTGCACTCCCTGTATCAGTGGTGCCCCCATCAGTCTAATCTCCTTACAGTCACTAACCTCTACCAAGTCTTTTGATGTTCCTGGTAGCATTTCCAGTATCATTTGTTCCTCTCGCTCCCAGTACTAGACCAGACTTATGGCGCTTGTACAATTGTGCACGCTTCAGCGCAATGTAGAGAGAGGTTATCCAAATTGGGGTTATTTAGTTTAAAAATAGTTGGCTGTGGGGCGAACTAATAACTATATATAAATATATCAGGGGACAATACAGAGATCTCTCCCATCATTTGTCTATTCCCAGGACTGAAGCTGTAATGGGGGGCATCCTCTACGTCTAGAGGAAAGAAGGTTTCTACACCGACATAGAATGGGGTTCCCTGCTGTAAGAGCAGTGAAACTATGGAACTCTCTGCCTGAGGACATGGTGATGGGGAACTCACTAAAAAGAGTACAAAAGGGGCCTGGACACCTTTCTTGAATGATATAAACAGTGACTATAACATGTAATATTGTATCAGAAGGGTTGTTGATCCAGGAATTATTCTGATTGCCAGATTTGGAGTCGGAAGGAATTTTTTCCCTTAAATGGGGAAGACTGGCTTCCAGATCACTGGGGTTTTATGCCTTCCTCTAGAGCAATATTGGGGGTGGGGTGGGGTAAAAGGCTGAATTAGAGAGTCGACAAAAATATGGAAACACTGTATGAAATGCATGGGATTTTAAAGGGGTTCTGACATGAATAATGTTTTTATGCTTTAGCAGCCATTGTTCCCTGGTCTGCCTAATGGACCCAGGGAACCCATGGTTTAATGGCTGCTAAAGCATAAAAAGATAACACTTACCTTGTCTTCTGTTGTTGTTGACATCGGGGGGGTCATCTCCCAGCAGGCGCTGCTCCTCCTCTTCTTTCTCCACGAGCCGTGCCGCTCCGGGATCGCGCGCATGCGCAGTGGAGAGGTGCCCTCTGACAGAAGTCAGGACGGGCTGCGTCTCCACTGCGCATGCGCAGCACTCCGGAGTTCAGCCGGACGGACGGGCCGCCCACAGCAAGCACTGCATGTGACGTGCTTGCTGTGGCGGTCCGTCCGTTGACCTCGGAAGTGCCTGACGGACGGACCAGAGCAGGAAGCGGTCTTTTTGACCGCTCCTGCTCTGCTTTAAAGGCACAGAAGAAGATGCCGGCTGGAGGGGACATGCCTGGCGATCGGGCCAGGCCAGGCAAGGTGAGTACAATTTTTATTTTTTTATGTCAGAACCCCTTTAATCATTAGCACTGAGCTGCCCCTTTGACCCCTGCTTAGCTGAGAGCTTTCCTGACAAATTTGTTTTTACTTCACCTCTTGCCCTGCTCTGGGTAGTTTTGGGAGCCAGCTGATAACAGCAGCTGAGTGTCTCAAACCCCTGACCAGTGGAACCTTGTTGATCAGGCAGATGTTCACTTCTGCCCAGCAGCATCTATGTCATATTACCTCCACTTAAGTTACATTGGATTATAAATCATATTTCAATAAGAGATGCAGAGACTGATTTTAAGGTATGCATTTCATACATTGTTTCCATATTTTTGCCACACTGTTTTTTTTCCGGCCTAACAAACTATGTGACTTCCAAGTCACTTGGTGCTCAGTCAGTGACCTCTCCCTGTCTCAGACACATTGCCCAAAGCTCTGATCACAGTCCCAACTGATTTGGCTTCTCAGCTGTTGCAGACCTGCTTCCTGGTTACAGTCTTCTATCCAAGCCATTCTGCTGCACAACTCTTCCAAGGGGAAGGTGCACACAGCAAGTGCATACTCCCGATGTTGGCCCTAAGACCGGCCAACCCTCCTTGGTACCTGTGTCAGACACTTGTCAGAAGCTCTAACACTGACTCTCTGATTCCAACTACTCTCACTTTTATGGCGTGAAGAACTTTCCCCAAATATAGCTTTGCTTAACTTGGCAGACGCTGCTGCTTCCTCGCCATCTTCAGCATTTTACTCAGTCTTCTCCAGCATCAGAGGCTCAGTACTTGAGCGCTCTACCTGAACTATATGTAATGTGCTGTATGCTCTATATTACAAGAGTCCTACCTGGATTGTAGATATTGCATTGTATGCTATGTATTACAAGAGCTCTACCTGGACAATATGTAGACTACAAGTAATTGGAAGCCTGAGTAAGAAACAAAAGTAGGATCTATTTCTATATGTTTATACTCAATAGGACCTCCTCTGACAAGTTCTCTCAAAGATGAATCATTGGCCTGTCAAAAATGGCGTAAGGAGTGTCGTCATTGAACAATTCAGCAATGGAAGAACATTGAATTTAGTGACGAACCTGGGTGTGGAGGATGCCTGGGGATCGCGCTTTGCTTGAGTGTGTTGTGCCAACAATGTAGAACAGTGGAGACTCTGTTATGGTCTCGGTCCATTGGTTGTAGTGGCAAGAATCATGAGCACGGAGGAGTACCCTGACATTCGAGACAATACAAAGGGGTACCTAAGAGAAACAGGATTCTTCTTTTGGTGGATAGGGCGTTTTTAGCACAGACTTCAGTTGCTAGAGGAAATAAAAAACATCACAAATACTAAAAGATATCAATATCGACCAGTTTATAAAATGCTTTCAGCAGTGCAAAACTGATGAGGAAAAAAAACTAACAATGGTGCCACCTACCTCTACTGGTGGTCTGTCAAGGCAAGCCTAAGCCCGGTTATCTTGTGTGCCCTCATGCATCCACTGGTCCAAACACCTCCTAACAGTCTGGTCAGAACGGCCCAGGTGGTAAGCAATTCATCAATATGATCATCAGCTTCTCACATTCCTATAATGCACCCCTCTCACAAACTCTGGTAACTGGGTAAAATTTCTTCTCTGCGTCGTAGAGGCGTCTAGTGGTCAACAAGATCCACACAGGCTGAAGAAGAGGTCACTGCACCCCAGGAGCCTCTGGGAGCCTTTTTATAGGCCAAGGGTGAAAACTCTTTTAGGGCCTCAAGTGACAAGACCGTTCATCTAATCCAACCACAATTCTAATTATTTGTATAGCTGCCTGATATGTAACGGCATGCCAAGTTTTGCAGAATTGCACCTTTTTTGCAAAAAGCCAACTTCTAGGGCGGGATTCTTTTTACACAGAGTATATATGTAATGTGCTGTATATTACAAGAGTCCTATCTGGACTGTAGGCATTGCATTGTATCTTGGGTATTACAAGAGCTCTACCTGGACTATATTTAATGTACTATATGCTGTGTATTGCAAGAGTCCTACCTGGGCTGTAGGTATTGCATTGTACACTGGGCATTACAAGAGCTCTACCTGGACTGTATATAATGTGCACTAAGTAATTATATCAGCAGGGCTGTCTGTCTGTCTTATGTAATAGATCAGGCTGCTGTTTCATAAGAGTAGATCATATGGTTATGAATCGAGCTGAGGATTTAAAACAGACTTGAATGGGTTTACACTGAAACATTACGCAAGGCGGTTGTGCAAGGTTTTTTTTTTGTCCCAGAAAGCTCCTCAAAATAAGACTATTTCCAATGATTTTCCTACTAGCTTGGCACACACTGCCCTACTAAAAGCAGGTTGATGCATATTCCTGCCCGGAGGCACTAATACAAGCAGGAACAAGCTGTGCAGACCTGAGCCAACTTGCAGCTACTGGAGAAGAGGAGCCTTAAATTCACACTTTCTTCTCTGGTGACTTTTTAGTCTTAATCACATACAGATCCAGGTGAAGTAAGATCAGCATTTGCTCCCGCCGTGTCCCAGTTCAGAGCTCTGTAATTTTCTGTAATGTGTGCAATTTTGGGGGTTGTGTGGTTTCCGTATTTTATTGCTCATGAATATATCTATTTATGAGCAATGATATCACTGGGGAAGAAGGCAATGACACACAACCTCTAAATGAATATTAGTGCAGCCCGTAAATGGACACTTCCAGCATTTTTGTAGTTGGTGGGTTTATTTTAAAGGGTAACTAAACTTTTTAAAAAATTCTGACATGTCATAGTGACGTGTTAGAAGTTTTGATCGTGGGGGGTCCAGGTGCTGAGACCCTCACTGACTGCTAAAATAAACGCAGAACCATTCATTTGAGGGCTGTGCCCATTTGCTGGTTTCCTTACTGTACCAAGCACTGTAAAGGCTCCATAGAAAGTCTTAGACTCAGATGAGTGCTTCTGCCCATTTGTTTTAGCAATTGATGGGGGTCTCAGCCCCCTAAGCCCCACTGGTCAAAACTTCTGACTTGTCACTATGAGAAGTAAGAAGTCTTTAAAAAAGCAGTTATTTTGCAACTAGTAACAGGTGTGGAATAGGATGGAGAGGCTTTACACTGGTTCATTTGCGCCACCAAAACTTGAAAATCCAAGTACTGGCTGTCTATCTGCTCCTGCTGGGGGTCTCTCTTCCATTGACAGCTTGAAACTTGCAGTTTGTAATTGTAGCTGATGTTTCTTGGATGATTGGCAGACCCACCCTCTGGTACATGCTGGGTAGCGCCACTCCAGAAACCAGAAAGAGAAGGCAATTCAGGTACAGGAAAACCCAGCTTTCAAGTAGTATTAGGGCAACTCACTCCTCACAAGGCTCTCTGCAAAAACTGCTGAGTCATACCAGAAACTGACAGTAGAACCTGCCTTTTACACCTAGACCATCAGTCAATTGGCTCAGGTCCTGTTAAACTACAGCACCAAAGTTAGAGTAAAAAAGCACACTCATGTGACTAACCTGTCTATAAGTTCTGGAAGGAACATATACATGGTGGAACATTAATATACATAGATATGCATGGATATTGAACCCCTTACAATACTTTTAGGACAAATTGTCATTCACACTTGGTCACTTTCCATTTAGGCAGCTGCACCCACAAAATGGTTTCTTATCCACTGAATCCATCCACTTAATGGTACCTGGAATCCAGAAGAATAGAGCTTTTCCTATTTCTTAGGGTGTTGTCACACCTGCAGGTTTCATTCAGGTTTTTGGAAGCAGTTTTTGAAGCCAAAACCATGAATGATTTAAAAAAGAGAGGAGAGGTACATAGTAGCTGTTCTTTATACTTTCTTTCTATGATCCATGACTTCATTTTGACTTCAAAAACTGCACAAAAAGACCTGAACAAAACCTGCAAATGTGACTACACCCTCCGCATGCCTTCCAACTGTCCCCAATTTCCTGGAGGTATGCAGAGTGTCTCATATTAACCCTTTCCAATCCACTGTTTGACGTCTGAAGACATTCTGATTGAAGGCTGTACAGCTCCGATGTCGGAAGACGTCCAGCAGGGTATCCTTATTGTATATTACTGGCCGCTCTGTTGTCGGGGGCCTCTCCAGCATGTCCCATACCGCAGTACTGGCTCTAGCCAGCAGATGGAGCCATTGTATAATGGCAAAAAGAGAAAGCTCCCTAGGAAACCCTGAATCCAAAATTGGATTTCAAAGGGTTAAATGATATATGTGTCCTCAGTATGAAGATAAATACAGTCGGGGAATACACAAAGGTAGAGGACAAACTGTCTTACACTGCTCCATATCACAGCCCGACTCCTCCCTCCATCTCCTGCTTTCTGACACAAATACTGATAGCAGGAGACATGAAGGGGTCGGTGTCAAGCTCTGGTATTCATGAAGCCGCTGTTCAGTTCTGTGCTGTTCTGCAGCAGCACAAGTAAAGAAAGGGGCTTAGATTGCCACCGTTAGGGTGACTACCCACTACAGTTCTTTTTCACTGCAACATTTTCAGCGTTTTTTTCTCCAGGGGTCTATGGGACTTGTTAAAATCGTGTTCGCGCAAAATCGCGATTTCGCGGTAAATTGCGATTTTGCGCCATTGTGATTTTTAACATTAGCAAGTCCCATAGACCCCTGGAGGGAAAAAACACTGTGAATTTCGCAATGAAAAAGAACTGTAGTGGGTAGTCACCATTACTTTGAGGGGGCACAATGTGGCACTATAGCACAGAGTGGCATTATTTCTTTGAAGGGGTACATAGTAGCATTATAGCATGTAGTGGCACTATTACTCTGAGTAGGCTGAGAGAGGCATTATTACTTTGAAGGTGCACATACAGACATTTAGTCTTCTTCTGTAGATACGGGATACATGTTCTTAATGGGAAAATCCATTCCAGGGCTCCAGCCGGAGGTTTCCGTTGCAAATTTGGCTCAAAATAACGGAAGAAAAAGCACTGCATTTCATCTAAAATCCGAGCAGCTGAGCGGAAACTGAACAGACCCCATCATAGTCAATGGGGTCTGTTCAGCGCTGTTTGGTTTTGTCCTGAGACAGAGCCATTTGGCCACACAGATTCCACTTTCCTGCTCCCCGGATGGAGCAGGAAAGCAGAACCCTGGGCTCAAGTGTGAAAGCACTCTTAGACCTCCCTCACACAGGTGTTTGCAGAAACGCAACGTTTTTCAACGCTGCATTTACTGCACATTCTGCCCTGTTTCAGCAGTGCTGGCATGAGTTATGCCAACACTTTGGCTGCTGATACAAAAAAATCAATACTCACCTAGCAGGTGAAGCCGCTGTTTCCAGTGCCGCTGTCGGGACCTTGTGAAGCCGGCAGATTGCTGTGATTGGCTGAGTTGGCAGAGTGACAGCTGGCAGCGCCAATCAGAGCCAGCGCTGGATGCGTCCAATCACAGCCATTCAATAAATGAATGGCTGTGATTGGACGCATCCAGTGCTGGCTCTGATTGGGTCAGCCGGCTGTCACTCAGCCAATCAGAGTAATCACTTGCTGCAAGGGGGGATTTAGAATCTCCATTACCAGCGAAAGTTGCTCTGAAGGCTGACAAGTTCCGAGATCGCCACCTTCTCCCTGCTACGCCATAGATATGCATCATTATGGTGATGATGGTACTCTTTTGTTTTGTTCATGAGAAGATATCAGTGAAGAATGTGATTGTAAGCCATCCCTTATTAGTAAAACAAAAGATCTATAAAAGACTTGACATGCTTTGTCACCGCTGAGACATTATTTTACTGGAAATACGATACAGTCTTGTAAGCAAATGTTGGAATCAATGAAAGAGAATGACACTTCAGATTGTTGAAATAAATCCTATGCCCAGCGCCTGACAAGTGGGTACAATCAGGTCTAATCTAAGCAGCCAGGATGCAAAGCTGATACATTTAATAAACACTGTATGTGGACTGATACAATGTAGTTTGCTACAGTTTAGCGCAGCACAGGAGGCAAATCTGGGCTCACAGGCTATGTTCACATTGCACTTTTTGTCTCAGTTTAACATACCCACAGGGAAAAACTCCTCATCCTAAATAAGAGGCTGTGGCAGATGTATACACCATCATACCAAAAGTAATTGGATACCTGAGCAAGAATGAAACGTAGTATTTATTTCCATATAATTAAAATATAAAATTTGGCCCTACTGACATTGGATGCTCTCCGTGGCATACTCTACTAATGTCTAATGCACTCCAGCTCGTATATCCCTTCATTCATCCTGCAAAAGTCTGGTGAGTTCTCTCAAAGAAGGTGGTTTATATTTCCTGAACCGAAATTCCAGTTCATCACAAAGATGTTCAGTAGAGTTCAGGTTGGACTTTGTGCAGCCGGTCCAATCATGGAACATCCATACCCTCAAATAATGTAAACCAATGTTGGGTTTGTGACAAGGCATGTTGTCTTGTTGGAGGTATTGCTGACCATTCCCTGAGTATTGTCACATTGTTGGCAGCACATTATGGTCTAGAGTGTTAAGGTATTCCTTCATGTTCATGGTTCTTGCCACTACAACCAACAAACCAGTCGGGACCATGCCACGTAAAATCTCCTCCAGCCGCTCCGCTGTGAGCCAATGACACTCGCTCCTGTGCAGGTGCATGGGAGCGAGTACATGCAGGGACGAGTGTTGGGCATCGTTTGCCCGACAATCATCCTGTCTAAATGGGGCTCTAGACTTCTTGGGCAAAATATACATAAAAAAACAAAGGTATTTCCATTTTCCAGCGCTGCATGTAAATTGGGTGGGCCAGACTCTCTTTGCAGGCGTGCATACTTCCCCTAACAGCGCTCTCTGCTACTGGGACGTGGAAACCTCCTCCAGATCATCAATGTGGTGATCAAACTCCCATGCATGAGCCAGGAGCTCCAGAACATATACACAGTTTAGTCTACTGAAACTGCTCACACAAAGGGACAGATGAACTGCACATGTGCCAATCCTGAAGTGTCCGCCGCACATATAAAAGTTTGATTGCTGTGTTAATCACTAGAGATGAGCGAGCGTACTCGTCCGAGCTTGATGCTCGTTCGAGTATTAGGGTGTTTGAGACGCTCGTTACTCGAGACGAGCACCACGCGGTGCTCGACTCCATTACATTTCCTTCCCTGAGAAATTTGCGTGCTTTTCTGGCCAATAGAAGCACAGGGAAGGCATTACAACTTCCTCCTGTGACATTCCAGCCCTATACCACCCCCCCTGCAGTGAGTGGCTGGCGAGATCAGATGACACCGGAGTGTTTAAATCTGCCCCACCCGCGGCTCGCCACAGATGCATACTGACAGAGATGAGGGAAAGTGCTGTTGGTGCCGAAGCTGCTATAGGGAGAGCGTTAGGAGTTATTTTAGGCTTCAAGAACCCCAACGGTCCTTCTTAGGGCCACATCTGACCGTGTGCAGTACTGTTGAGGCTGCTTTTAGCAGTGTTGCACTTTTTTTTTTTTTTGTATATCGGGCGTGCAGAGCATTGCGTCCTCAGTCTGCAGTCATTTTACAGAGTATAGGGGCAGTACTGGTGAGGCAGGGAAAGAGATATAATGGCTATATAGGCAGTGGGCTTTTTCAAAAACATACTATATTTGGGCTGCCTGTGACCGTCTTCAGTTTACTGCGTGTCTGCTGGGGGTAGTAGTCACTAATTAATACCCAGCTAAGCGTTACAGCAGGCTGGCGCATAATTGTTTCCTGGCTCTGCTGTGCGTTCCGTAACATCATTGTCGTCATCCCGCCACAGGGAAACAGTACACATTATATCTGCTGCATGCGGTGTCTCTGGTTTTTCACCTCACCATTTTAAAAAATTGAGGCAAAATACTTAAGGCCTACCACTGGGCTTTGTCCACTTCACTGGTTCTGCGCTGTGAATTGCAGCAGCTCAGTCATACGCACCTAGGTCTCACTACAGGCTTGCGCATAATTGTTTCCTGGCTCTGCTGTGCGTTCCGTAAGCAAAGTCAGCCTCCAACCACAGGCCAATAAGCGGAACATTTAATTACAGCGTTCTGTTTCTGCTCTACTCGTAATACACCATGCTGAGGGGTAGGAGTAGGCCTAGAGGACGTGGACGCGGGCGAGGACGCGGAGGCCCAAGTGAGGGTGTGGGCACAGGCCGAGCTCCTGGTCCAGATGTATCACAGCCGATTGCTGCGGGATTAGGAGAGAGGCAAGTTTCTGGGGTCCCCAGATTCATCTCACAATTAATGGGTCCACACGGTAGACCTTTATTAGAAACTGAGCGGTGTGAGCAGGTCCTGTCGTGGATGGCAGAAAGTGCATCCAGCAATCTATCAACCACCCAGTCTTCTACGCCGTCCACAGCTGCAACTCTGAATCCTCTGGCTGCTGCTCCTCCTTCCTCCCAGCCTCCTCACTCCATGAAAATGACACATTCTGAGGAGCAGGCAGACTCCCAGGAACTGTTCTCGGGCCCCTGCCCAGATTGGGCAGCAATGGTTCCTCTCCCACCGGAGGAGTTTGTCGTGATCGATGCCCAACCTTTGGAAAGTTCCTAGGGTCCGGGGGATGAGGCATGGGACTTCCGGCAACTGTCTCAAGAGCTTTTAGTGGGTGAGGAGGATGATGACAATGAGACAGAGTTGTCTATCAGTGAGGTAGTAGTAAGGGCAGTAAGTCCCAGGGAGGAGCGCACAGAGGATTCGGAGGAGGAGCCGCTAGATGATGAGGTGACTGACCCCACCTGGTGTGATAAGCCAACTGAGGACCGGACTTCAGATGGGGAGGCAATTGCAGCCGCAGGAGAGGTTGAAAGAGGCAGTGGGGTGGCCAGGGGTAGAGGCAGGGCCAGACCGAATAATCCACCAACTGTTTCCCAAAGCGCCCCCTCGCGCCATGCCACCCTGCAGAGGCCGAGGTGCTTAAAGGTGTGGCAGTTTTTCACTGAGAGTGCAGACGACCGATGAACTGTGGTGTGCAAGGTTTGTCGCGCCAAGATCAGCCGGGGAGCCACCACCACCAGCCTCACCACCGCCAGCATGCGCAGGCATATGATGGCTAAGCATCCCACAAGGTGGGACGAAGGCCATTCACCGCCTCCGGTTTGCACCACTGCCTCTCCCCCTGTGCCCCAACCTGCCACTGAGATCCTACCCCCCTCTCAGGACACAGGCACGACCGTCTCCCGGCCTGCACCCACACGCTCACCTCCGCTGTCCTCGGCCCCATCCAGCAATGTCTCTCAGCACAGTGTCCAGCCGTCGCTAGCGCAACTGTTTGAGCGCAAGCGCAAGTACGCCGCCACGCACCCGCACGCTCAAGCATTAAACGTGCACATAGCCAAATTGATCAGCCTGGAGATGCTGCCATATAGGCTTGTGGAAAGGGAGGCTTTCAAAAACATGATGGTGGCGGCGGCCCCGCGCTACTCGGTTCCCAGTCGCCACTACTTTTCCCGATGTGCCGTCCCAGCCCTGCACAACCACGTCTCCCGCAACATTGTACGCGCCCTCACCAACGCAGTTACTGCCAAGGTCCACTTAACAATGGACACGTGGACAAGCACAGGCGGGCAGGGCCACTATATCTCCCTGACGGCACATTGGGTGAATTTAGTGGAGGCTGGGACCGAGTCAGAGCCTGGGACCGCTCACGTCCTACCCACCCCCAGAATTGCGGGCCCCAGCTCGGTGGTGGTATCTGCGGTGGTGTATGCTTCCTCCACTAAACCACCCTCCTCCTCCTCCTACGCAACCTCTGTCTCGCAATCAAGATGCGGTGGGCAAGCGTCAGCAGGCCGTGCTGAAACTACTCAGCTTAGGAGAGAAGAGGCACATGGCCCACGAACTGCTGCAGGGTCTGACAGAGCAGACCGACCGCTGGCTTTCGCCGCTGAGCCTCCAACTGGGCATGGTCGTGTGCGACAACGGCCGTAACCTGGTGGCAGCTCTGCAGCTCGGCAGCCTCACGCACGTGCCATGCCTGGCCCACGTCTTTAATTTGGTGGTTCAGCGCTTTCTGAAAAGCTACCCACGCTTGTCAGACCTGCTCGGAAAGGTGCGCCGGGTCAGTGCACATTTCCGCAAGTCCAACATGGATGCTGCCACCCTGCAACATCGGTTTAATCTGCCAGTGCACCGACTGCTGTGCGACGTGCCTACACGGTGGAACTCTACGCTCCACATGTTGGCCAGGCTCTATAAGCAGCGTAGAGCTATAGTGGAATACCAACTCCAACATGGGCGGCGTAGTGGGAGTCAGCCTCCTCAATTCTTTACAGAAGAGTGGGCCTGGTTGGCAGACATCTGCCAGGTCCTTCGAAACTTTGAGGAGTCTACCCAGATGGTGAGCGGCGATGCTGCAATCATTAGCGTCACCATTCCTCTGCTATGCCTCTTGAGAAGTTCCCTGCAAAGCATAAAGGCAGACACTTTGCGCTCAGAAACGGAGGCGGGGGAAGACAGTATGTCGCTGGATAGTCAGAGCACCCTCATGTCTATATCTCAGTGCGTTGAGGAGGAGGGGGAGGAGCATGAGGAGGAGGGGGAAGAGACATCTTGGCCCACTGCTGAGGGTACCCATGCTGCTTGCCTGTCATCCTTTCAGCGTGTATGGCCTGAGGAGGAGGAAAGTGATCTTCCTAGTGAGGACAGCCATGTGTTGCGTACAGGTACCCTGGCACACATGGCTGACTTCATGTTAGTATGCCTTTCTCATGACCCTCGCGTTACACGCATTCTGGCCACTACGGATTACTGGGTGTACACACTGCTCGACCCACGGTATAAGGAGAACCTTTCCACTCTCATACCCGAAGAGGAAAGGGGTTCGAGAGTGATGCTATACCACAGGACCCTGGTGGACAAACTGATGGTAAAATTCCCATCCGACAGCGCTAGTGGCAGAAGGCGCAGTTCCGAGGGCCAGGTAGCAGGGGAGGCATGGAGATCAGGCAGCATGTACAGCGCAGGCAGGGGAACACTCTCCAAGGCCTGTGCCAGCTTCTGGCTCCCCAGCAAGACTGTGTCACCGCTCCCCAGTCAAGGCTGAGTCAGCGAGAGCACTGTAAAAGGATGGTGAGGGAGTACGTAGCCGATCGCACGACCATCCTCCGTGATGCCTCTGCTCCCTACAACTACTGGGTGTCGAAGCTGGACACGTGGCCTGAACTCGCGCTGTATGCCCTGGAGGTGCTTGCTTGCCCTGCGGCTAGCGTCTTGTCAGAGAGGGTTTTAGTGTGGCTGGGGGAATCATCACGGATAAGCGTACCCGCCTGTCAACCGACAGTGCCGACAGGCTTACACTCATCAAGATGAACAAAGCCTGGATTTCCCCAGACTTCTCTTCTCCACCAGCGGACAGCAGCGGTACCTAAACAATACGTAGGCTGCACCCGCGGATGGAAGAATCGTTCTCTCTCACCATAAAAAAGGGGGACCTTTTAGCTTCATCAATCTGTGTATTATATTCATCTTCCTCCTCCTGCTCCTCCTCCTGAAACCTCACGTAATCACGCCGAACGGGCAATTTTTCTTAGGCCCACAAGGCTCAGGCATATGACTTTTGTAAACAATGTTTATACGTTTCAATTCTCATTAAAGCGTTGAAACTTGCACCTGAACCAATTTTTATTTTAACTGGGCTGCCTCCAGGCCTAGTTACAAATTAAGCCACAGTAACCAAAGCGATTAATGGGTTTCACCTGCCCTCTTGGTTGGGCATGGGCAATTTTTCTGAGGTACATTAGTAATGTTGGTACACCAATTTTTTGGGGCCCTCGTCTACAGTGTAATCCTAGTAATTTTTATGGGCTTCGTCTGCACTCATGCTACAGCAAGGTGTGTGGGGTTGGCCTACACTTTTGCTACATAAATGTAACTGGGGCCTTGTCTATACTGCAACTACTGAAATGTGAAAGAGACTGTTATCTCCCTAAACTGCTGCAACGGGAATGTTACTGTGGCCTGTCTTGACTGATACTACTACTGAAATGGAACTAAGACTGTGCTCCCCCTATACTGCTGCTAGTGACATGTTACTGGGGCCTGTCCCTAATGCTACCGCTGAAATGTTACTAATTCTGGGCTCTGACTATACCGCTGCTAATGCTATGTCACTGGTGTGGAAACGGAGGCTTCCCAAAAACATGATGGTGGCGAGGCCATTTCCCACCAACGCGGTTACTGTTAAGGTACATATTACCAGTCTGACTGGGGCATGCACTGTGGGCCGAAGCCCACCTGTATTGTATGTGACGTTAGCTCTGCTGAGCAGGGCACTGCAATGGGATACATTTATGTACCGCCGATGGGTTCCAGGGAGCCACCCATGCTGTGGGTCCACAGGGACTTCACATTAGTGATTTGTACCTGCCAGTGTCTATGTATTAAAAACCCCGGTCAGACTGTGGCATGCAGTGTGGGCCAAAGCCCACCTGCATTTAATCTGACGTTACCTCAGCTGTGCTGGGCAATGCAATGGGAATTATTTATGTACCGCCGGTGGCTTCCTGTGAACCACCTATGCTGTCGGTCCACACGGTGTTGTAACTGCATATGTCTACTTATAAAGAACCCCAGTCTGACTGGGGCATGCAGTGTGGGCCGAAGCCCACCTGCCTTTAATCTGACGTTACCTCAGCTGTGCTGGACAATGCAATGGGATTTATTTATGTAACGCCGGTGGCTTCCTGGGACCCACCCATGCTGTCGGTCCACACGGAGTTGTACCTGCCTGTGACTATTTATAAAAAACCCCAGTCTGACTGGGGCATGCAGTGTGGGCCGAAGCCCACCTGTATTTAATCTGACGTTAGCTCTACTATCCGGGACAAACTACAGGAGCAATACAGCGCTAATGAGACGTGCACAGCTACGCTAGCATAGGAGTCCGCTGTAGGCCCGCGATTGCTGAGGGTTTGTGCAGAGGCCTATGTCCTGGGTGCAGTGAAAGTCCGCTTCCAGCCTAGGATTGCTGAATCTGTGGGCCGAGGCCTATGCCGTAGGCGCGGTGCAAGTCTGCCATGTTTGGCCGCTCAGATCAATTTTTTGTTCATGTCTTGGGTTTCCTAGGACCCACCTATGCTGTTGGTACAAGCTTAGTTCCCATTGCGGTGTTTAACCTGTCTGGCACAAAGGCACTGACTGACTTGGGTAGGGGGCAGAGAGCTGACGGCTTTCCCCTTGCAGTGTGGATTGAGCTATGCGACACCTTGACAGAATGAATAGTGTGTGGCACATGGGTTCCCCATTGCTATGCCCACGTGTGCAGCTCCTGATGGATGTGGCACAGGATTGGATTTCTCATTGCTTCTGGACAGCATTGTGGGCTATCGCTGCCTGGCCCTGCCAACCCTCTGCAGTGTGTGCCTGCGGTTCCTCCTCATGGCAGACGCACTTATAAATAGACATGAGGATGGTGTGGCTATGAGGCCAGCGTGTGGCATGAGGGCAGGTGAAGGCTGCGCAGGGACACTTTGGTGTGCGCTGTGGACACTGGGTCGTGCGGCGCGGGGGGGGGGGGTTGGGCAGCATGTAACCCAGGAGAAGTGGCAGCGGAGTGTCATGCAGGCAGTGATTGTGCTTTGTTGGAGGTAGTGTGGTGCTTAGCTAAGGTATGCCTTGCTAATGAGGGTTTTTCAGAAGTAAAAATTGTTTGGGGGGGGGGGGGGCACTCTTGGCGCTATTGTGGCTTAATAGTGGGACCTGGGAACTTGAGATGCAGCCCAACATGTAGCCCCTCGCCTGCCCTATCCATTTCTGTGTCGTTGTCATCACTTTCTTGGGTTTTGCAGATTTTCACAAATGAAAACCTTCTGTGAGCATCGGCGATATACAAAAATGCTCGAGTCGCCCATTGACTTCAATGGGGTTCGTTACTCGAAACGAACCCTCGAGCATCACGGAAAGTTCGATTCGAGCAACGAGCACCCGAGCATTTTGGTGCTCGCTCATCTCTATTAATGACGTCTCATGTCACAGTAGAGAAGAGGGGCAGCGTTAGGAGAGGTATACAGGCCAGCAGAAAGGGTCCAGCCTGCCAATTGGACCGCTTGGTGGTAGTTTACATGAAACCTTCATTTTTAAGGTATTCTATACGCAGGATGTCTAACAGCGTAACTTTAGACATGTGCATTACATCATTGTGGTTTAACAGCTCTACCACTGATGACGGGTTCCCTTTAACACAAAAATTAAACAATCCTCGGTTCTGTTTCAGATACTTAGTTACTAATATGCATTCCGTTTACTGGGATTTCAATATTGTTATAACTCAGTGAGATAATATGCTATTTGCATCGATGTATCAGTCCATCCTCTTTATGTTCAAGGTTTGGTAATGTTTCAAAAGTTGTTCTATTTCTAGATCTCACAACCTTCACATAACATGTACTGTAGAATGATCTGATTATCCCCACAGTGTAGCATCAGCCACACATATTACATAAGCCATGATAAATATACTGTAAATAGTACACTGCCATTTTAAGCAATCTGGACATGCGCAATCGTTGGATTGCAATCACTAGATGCAGTAGGGAGGTCCAGCTCATCATAAGGTTTGATAGAAAAAGAGCTTTCAGTGATGGCTTAAAGGGGTTGTCCCGCGCCGAAACGGGGTTTTTTTTTTTTTTTAATAGTTCCCCCCGTTCGGCGCGAGACAAACCCGATGCAGGCATAAAAAAAACAAACCGTCCAGTACTTACCTGAATCCCCGCGCTCCGGCGACTTCTGACTTACCTTGTGAAGATGGCCGCCGGGATCTTCACCCTCGGTGGACCGCAGGTCTTCTGTGCGGTCCATTGCCGATTCCAGCCTCCTGATTGGCTGGAATCGGCACACGTGACGGGGCGGAGCTACGAGGAGCCGCTCTCCGGCACGAGCGGCCCCATTCAGAAGAGAGAAGACCGGACTGCGCAAGCACGTCTAATCGGGCGATTAGACGGCACCATGGAGACAGGGACGCTAGCAACGGAACAGGTAAGTGAATAATTTCTGTATGGCTCATAATTAATGCACAATGTACATTACAAAGTGCATTAATATGGCCATACAGAAGTGTATACCCCCACTTTGATTCGCGGGACAACCCCTTTAAAGGAGCACTCCCCTGAAAATACATTTTTCTATTCCTGCACCCCTCACCTGATTGCCTGTCACCCTCAAGTTGTCTACTCTGTATATTGCACTCACTTACTTGCAGTGCAGCCTCCTGTCTGATACTTAGTAGGCACCCTCTTGATTTTACTTTTATTTTTAAATAACCACGATTAGTGATGAGCGAGCTTACTCGCTAAGGGCAATTGCTCGGGTGAGCATTACCCTTAGTGAGTACCTGCCCGCTCGAGAGAAAAGGTTCGGCTGCCGGCGCGGGTGACAGGTGATTTGCGGCAGTGAGCAGGGGGAGCGGCCTCTCCCCTCTGTTCCTCCCCGCTCTCCCCCGCCGCCAATTTCAATTGGGTCAGCAAAGTATGGCACTGGCGTGCGAGGTTTCCCATTAGAAACAATGGGAAAAACTCTGTGATCCTCCACCGTGGCTAAGAGCCATGGCGGAGGATTGCTACTTCCCTGAAGTGATGCAAGGAGTTTTTAAACACACAATCTACGGGAAAATTGCACGTTGGCAAGCACAAAATCATGAAATTAGCCTTATAGGAGCCTTTAATCATCAGCAGTAATATGATAGCAGTTTCTGTCCCCCTGAGAACAGCATGTGTGGTACAGTCCATGTAATTTCATCCACAGGAAGTTTTAGTAGTAACTCCCTTCCAATATCGTAAAGCTTAGACATTTTCATGGGGTCACCATGAGATCACATGACCCAACTGAAGAGAATTTTTCCTACAGAAATTGTGATATAGAGACTGGTAGGCCGTCAGCCATATTTTGTGTGTCAGGTCTGGCTATATCGTCATACATTTTGTAGCTTTCAGTCAACCAGAGATAGCTGGTTCGATGGATCTTCTTTAGTTTATTTTCTTACTAGGTGATATAGCATATACCTGGCATGGTGCTATGTGTGTAGGGCTTGGTTATTGAAAATTGGGCTTTCGAAAAGATTTTATGAATAGCAGTCCTGGAATATACAAAGTGGGCTACAAAAAGGAGTCCAGAATCACACTGTTATGAAAGCTGCCCAAAAGAAAATCTGTGTTGCCCCATAGCAACCAATCACAACGCAGCTTTAATTTTACCTCAACAGTATAAGAACTGGCAACCAATCACAACTCAGGGAATAGAGAATCTTCAGCACTCTTGACGTTTACTCGGCCTGTGGTTTCTTCATTCAGAGACCTACCTTGCCCCCATTCTCATGGTCAATGGGGGTCCCAACAGTCAGACCCCCACCAATCAGCTGGATAGGGGATAGCTTGTTGAAACTGGAATACTCCTTTAAAGGGCAAGTGTGCACACCAAGCTTTCCAGTCCCCAGCCAATCCTGAGAGATCCTAAGCTATTTAGAATTACTACACCCATCAGCGGGTGCCAGAGCAATCAGTCTCCCTACTACGTGATGGTGCTAGTTTGTTTCTCTCCAATTTGAACCATGCTTAAACCACCCAGCTTTGCTGACCTTACAAGTCCTGACCTTGGCTTGTTAGTTGACTACACTTTCCTTGTCCTCTACCTGCTCTGACCCTTGATCTACGTTGTGAAAGTATTGCACCTGTACTGACGCTGGCTCTGTTCTACAGCTATTTCCCTGTCTACACCCCTAGTACTGCATTATGGAAAGCCTGACCAAGTATATCAGCTGCCTCTCAACTGAGACTAGTTGTAAGATAATGACCTGTTAGGCCCTGTAGCAAAGACCAGATACAAAGTGGTGGGGTGAAAAGGTGAATAGTGGGGAACCTCACTTGCTGCCCCCGGATCTAGGTCCAAGTCAGATCAAGTCTGAGGCACAGCGGATCCACATAGTGGGTTTTTCACAAGGCTTATTCTATAAATACATTATGATAGTAGAACCAACTACATTTCAAACTCCCAGGGGGAAAAAAAGGGTCCATATATATGAAGTCTAGTTATCTTACAGTCCAGGAGAAAGGTACCACCCGTCTCCACCTGGCATGGGCACACATACAATAGAGGCAGACCATGCGGCTGCGATGGTGGCTCCTGGAAAGAGGGTTGGCCCCATTCCCTTTGGCACAAACCAGTACAAGACACTCTCTCTCTCTCTAGAGTACTTTACTCTCTGTGTAGGGAAGAACTATTTTGGAACAAGATCTCTAACAGGAAAACACTTGGATGTGTACATGGCAGTAACCAGACCAGAGCAATAAATTGGATCTAGTACACAGGAAAGGGCAGGGTCATATGGGCAATTTGGGACTAAGTCAGCTTAATACAAAAAAGTGAATGGAGAACTTTGTTTGCTGTCAGAAAGATTCAGTCGTCAAAACACTGCATCCAAACATACGGACACAGTCTATCATGTGCGCAGTGAAGTCACTAATATTTATGTATTATTTCCATCATCTTAAGTGGTCGATCACTCTCAACTGGACCAAACATGACACATCAAGGCATAGAACATACGTTTGAATCTTTGCAGGATACATTGGTTATGGTGGAAAGTCTACACCGAGAGACTATAAATACATCAAGAGTTCTAGGTTTCCACATAAATTCATTAAGTACATAAATTAATGTTTAACATTTATGACATCACTAGACTGATTGTCTACAGTGGGAGGTAGACCGTAGTAATTCACAAAAATACTAGCCTATAGTGGCACAAGACCGATATTAATCAATAGTAATTACGAGTGGCCATACATGACTTCAAAAGAAATGGCCATTCGTGCACAACATAGCCAGTGCTATTCACTTATCACAGAATGGAAAGAATGGTGTTCAGTGCTCACATGTTGCTGTTGGTCATATAGGGAGTCCATAAATAGTCAGATCTTTCTTACGTCAGTCATCCACAAAGGCTAAATGGTTCTAAAATTTGTATTAGAAGAGTCTTTCTCCAATATAATACTGCTTGAGGAATTTTTCAGATACCCTATAAAAGCTGAACCAGTAAGCACCAGTAGCTAAAGAGTAGGTCATGAGATGTAGATCTAGTGATCCTCCATTACTGATGAGCCTGGTCATTTAGGAACACCGAGATGGAAACTAAGGGGTGGACTAGTAGGTGCAACTCCATTCACTAATGTGGTCTCTGAAGATAGTGCATTAATTAACATTTATGATACAGTAGCCTTCTCTAGTCGAAGTTTAGCAAAAATGCAGTAGTTAGAAGTCTGAGGAAAACTTTTGGAACATAGGAGCCAGTCATTGGAGTCTTTTTGGACTAGGGAACAAAAAAGATGTCAACTAAGAGGCAGTTAATGCCTATGAAGGAGCTGATTTTAGTGGACACAGTTGGACTCACTAGTTCAGCCTTGGATTTTATCCTGTCTCGCTTCATCAGTATGCACAATCTGCTTTACTTAGAAATGGCATAGCTTGCTGCTTCCATAGATGATAAGGTGCAGATTCGAGTGTCTCTGAATGAGGTCAGGTCATCAGTGCTAGACTAGCCCAGGCCAGGATTTCATAAACGGTCAACCTTGTGGAGATTCCTTGTGCAGCAGTGTGAAGACGTGCCTGAGAATGATTTGATGGGGGGGGGGGGGGGGGAGACCATCCAACGAAAGAGGATCCTACGATTGTAGTCAACTCCTCACCAAAAAAAGGGGTCACAGGAGGTAGTCAAGAAATGTTCTGATGAACAAGTAGTGTGCAGGCAAGCAAGTTGCAACCACATACAATACTGGTGCCCCTCCAATTGTGTGCACGCAGCAATAATGGATTCCAAACAAACAATGTACCATAATTTAGTTCCTACCAAAGAGAAGGCACAGACTGTGTGACATCCACAGCAGGCTCCAGAAAGTTTATGGAGATGACATCATTAACAAGAGCAATGTGCACAAATTGATGAAGAAGTTTAAAGAAGGGAAAACCAGCATTGAAGACAACCTATGCTGTGGGAGACCATCAACTGTGACCACTGACACAAACCAGGGGGGAGTGGACAAATTGAGTCACATGGAAGGACGAGCCACAATCTGTGAGCTTCTTGAACAACTGGACTCGGCTACCCTACATCTACCACCATCTTCTGTATGGCATTCTAATCAAAGGGAGTACCACAGCAGTTGACATCCGATTTCAAAGAGAGAATAGTAGAAGTCTGTTCTGATCTACTGCAAGCGTTTAAAGAAAACGAATTTCCATTTTTTTCTGATCTGATGACGAAGGGAGAAATGCGGGCATATCTTTATGAAGAACCAATCCGTAGAATGGAGTCACACCTCTTCTCCAAGGGGTAAGAAGTTCAAAAGCAACGGTGACTGTTTTTGGGCATGACAATGGAGTCCTTTTCTTCGATTTTCTGGAACGTGACTGTACCATGACCAGCAAACAGTACACTGAAATCCTCCTTATGGCTCCTTTAAGCTTATTGAGTAAGGGAAGGAACAAGAATCCGAAAAGGAGCCACCTTCTCTATGACAATGCATGACTACTTTGTCAACAAATCATGCTATCAGCAAATTGGCTGGGTTGTGGTCCCCACTAGAAGGTGCAACACAGATCTATTGCCCTTCAATTTGCACCTGTTCAGTCCAAGAAAGGACAGTCTTCGGGGACAACGATCTAATGACACAGATTAGGTGAAAGTCACCGTTAAGAAGTAGGTACAACTGTGAACACCTGAATTTTTTTCAGAGGATTTGTGAGTTTTAACAATGGCACAAATACATCAATATGTTGGAATAGTGCCTTCCTAGAGAGGAAAAGATTTTCTTCCAATTGGAACGACCCATGTTTTCCAGGCTATTAAGGTAATTAAAACGTTCTCCAGGTTGTGAAAAGGACCCAGCCACCTCCCTAAACTGAAATGGAGGAGACACAGATTTGTCTGATTTAAAAAAAAAAAAAAAAAAAAAACTTTGACAGTAAGGGTGATCAATGAGTGGAACAGGTTGCCATGGGAAATGGCAAGTTCTCCTTCAGTGGAAGTGTTCAAAACAGAGGCTGGACTGACATCTGTCTGGGATAACTTAGTAAATCCTGCATTGAGCAGGGAGTTGGACCCAAGCCTACTATTCTATGATTCCCTACAGCACCATAAACTAAGTGATCTTGCTCTTAAGGGAGGTGATAGGGAGCTTGGTGATGTATTTTTTATACTCACCTGATCACTGGATCTAGCGATATCCCCTATGAAGATTGCGTGCAGATGGAAACCTGACTCTGCTCTCTCCCATATAAGTCAAAACCTACAAACCTGTTCCTATAATGGAAGATAGACCATCACTATTACATCAGCGGGTGTCCAACTCTCAGCAACGTTCCATGGAGGGTCGCCGCCCCTTTGTTATCACCAGGCACAGCTCCATACTTTTAGTAGTGACCGTTCTTGCTCCTATAGTTCACTACAGCTTCCTCCTCTTCCAGTGAATGTTCTGAGCTACAAGACCAAGCACAGTGACTACTAAAAGTCCCCATATAACCCCTTTAATCCTTCTACGTTTAGCTAATCCTTTGGGGTTGCCAGCTATTTCGGTATGCTATCTTTGCTGACAAGAGATGTACACCAATGAATTCCAGATTAAAGGATTTTTACTTTTACCCAAAATTAAAACTAAACCTCAATCCAATAATCCGCTAACCCAACATATGAAGAGGTTTGTGTATTTGCTAGATCATATCCCCGGAGTATTTCTTCCTGAGCAGTGATGGTCAATCACTAGTTAAGTAAAAATTAAACATAACCCGGGCCAAGTTCCTAACTGGCAGCAAAAATGGATTTATTTTTCTTTACTCTTACGAATCAACACAAAAGTTAGAAAAGTATGCCAAAGAGAAGAGGTGCTGGTACGGTCATGATGGAGATGGCGTGCTCCTACCTGCCCAACTGCTGGGGCATTTTAGGTATAGATGTTCAAGTATTTGCTCACTTTTGAAGCCAAAAAGAATTAAAAAAAAATAAAAATGAGAATCAAAGCTTTAGGCTTTGATCAGTATGCAGCTGGCACTACGGAGACATGAAGGCAGCAGACCCACCCTCAGATCAAAGGAAGAAGAGAACGAGAACAAAGGTCTTCCCAGCACAGCTTGTAACTGCAGATACATGAAGTCTTAGGTTCTGTCAAACTATTAAATCAATTGAAATTTGGTAAAATATATTCAATTTTGTCCCAATTTTCCTTTCGTATATTACAATAATAGAATAGGTCTTGGCATAAGAATTGGTCCCATACGCCAGGTTTTCCATCAGGGCTTAAATGTTGTTTTTCGTGGTGTGATGCCTAATAAATCTTTAGCATTGCTTTCCTACATGGCGACAACAAGACTGGAGAGGAATAATCCAATCTATAATCAATGGATACCTATAAATGAATTGTAGTCCATTGTATCATAGTAAGTTCCAGTAGGTGGAGAAGGACAGAATGAGGGTATTGATTGCTGGGCTGAATAAGGCCACTTTAATATCTGCACTGGATACCGGAAGACATAGTGTAGAAACCGAACTGACCTCATTATAGTCAATCAGGTCTGTCCGGGCTGTTTGGTTCTATCACAAGATGGAACCGTTCCGCCAGGGGATTCCCCTTTTCTTCCGCTAAAAAAACAGCATTCCTCAATTTAGCTGGGATGGGTACTAAAAAGGCAGCTGATATACAATAAAAGTGGTAAGACAAGAGGGAGAATGGTGGAGTGGGAACAAAAGAAGATCAAGACTAGGCATAAAATTATGTCTAGAGATGAGCAAGCATACTCTGTAAGGCGATACACTTGAGAGAGCATCGCCTTTTTCAAGTACCTGCTGGCTCATCCCTGAAGATTCGGGAGGCCGTGGGGGTCGGGGTGGCGCGGGGGAGAGTGAGAGAGAGATCCCTCTCTCTCTCCTGATCCTCTCTGTAACCCCCCTGCTCACCCCTGGGGCCCACCCAAATCTTCAGGGACGAGCCAGCAGGTACTCGAAAAAGGTGCTGCTCTCTCAAGTGTATCGCCTTACCGAGTATGCTCGCTCATCTCTAATTATGTCTAAAAAGCATGCATCAAGGAGGTGCACATAAAATAAAGAATTTTAATTACAATTCGAAAGCGAGATTAAATGCCTAATGGAAATTTAATATAAATCAAGAAACAAGAATATGAAAACAGCAACAAAGATCATAAAATATTCAAACAAAATGCAAAAGTAGTCGTAATAGGAAAATGTGGAAAATCATAAAGTATTGAACAAAAGCAAGACAAAATACATTCTGGGTACCATTTTTTTAAATGCTGGAGCGCGCATCAGTGTACTGACTGCAGCCACTTTGCCAGTTTTTGTTACTTCTTGCATATGCACCTCATCATGCCCACTTAGTTGAGAGTCTACCTGGTTGGCAGCACTTCCATATAATCTGTTATGCACTTGCTCACCATCACCCATGGACTCTGCGAAATATTTTAGGCCCCACCTTTGTTAAGGGATTGCTCCACCAATTAGGTTCATTCAGACATGACCGCAGGGGCTAGTGACTGGCTGCAATGATCATGTGAGCAGCTAGTGATCACCACTGGAGTTTCTGATACCACCAGGGTCCGTCTATAAGAGGGAGGAATACTTTTTTTTTTTTTTTTAAATTGTAGCCCATTCCTTGCCCTTAAGTAGTTTTTGAAAACCCCCAGAAAACCTCTTTAAAAAAGGTAAAAATTTAAAACGTTTGGCATGAACTATGAATTTTCTTGCCGCATGAATAACCATTTTCTAGGTGAGGAGGCCCAAGTAGAAAAAAAATTGAAAATAAATAATTAACCCAAATCAAGTTTATTATGGCTATGGGACTAGTAACGAGCCCATGACCATTGATGGTGGGGGGCCCAGCTCACTCTCAGTTCACCACCATCCTGCAATCTACACACTTTTTGTATGGGAAAGTTGTCAGCATAGAGAAAATAATGACTACTTCATTAGAGATTAGTTTTTTTCTTTACTTCTGGATCAACATTCTAGGATAATATGTTGAACTTGATGAAATTTGGAATAAAACTAATATTCAGAAATTTGTCTTACTCTAAAACCATTGCAGTATCTTTAGATTCTGGAACTCTGATCATATAGCTTAAAACTGTAGTTCAGTCATATTGCAGTTCACTTAGGCGGTTGTAGCGATGAATCCCATGGAATAATGGAAAAAATGTGAGCACCTTTTCTGTGAGGGGCATCCAGACAATATCAAAACAGGAATATCCTCCCAGGATAGGAAAGAGACTTGTCATCCAAAAATGACTCAAAAGAGACAGTGGTCCAAAACAAATATTGACGTCCGACGGCTGCTAAAATCATTTATCATGCTGCCACTATGTTTCTACGATCGAAAGAGAATCCATGTACAAGGGCTTGATTTACTCAGAATGGTAAAAAAAAAAAAGGTATAAAGAAGAAAAGAGAATATTTTTATGCTATTAATACCACAGAGTCGGTCATAAAATGTCCACTTTCGAAGAGTCTAACGACAACACAATATTCATTAGGGCAATTCAAACTATAGGCACGGCTTGATAGGCACTCTGCATAGGCAGCCCTGGGGCCTTTCAGAAGGCCCTTGGCTGCTGTGGCAACTGCACGGCCTCCTGTGATCTATTCATGGGAGGGGGCAGTGCAGGACCCCCCAAAAGTTGGGAAGCGGCACTTTCTTGCAGCCAACATCCACCAGTGACAGCTCCAATAAGCCACACCGCTCATCAGAGCTGTCAACCCTTTAAATACAGCAGCCAGAATGGACAGCGGTATTTAACAGGTTAACAGCTTCGATGTGCGGCGTAGCTTAACGAAGCTGTTGCGGCCAGGTGTCGGCTGTGTTGTATGGAGCGGGATCAACTAGTGCTCTACCTCCATACAAACATTTGCACGAACAAATGCACTTTAACATACAGCTTCCTGCAATGGAACCTGTCTGTAAGTAGGGGACTTTCTATATAGTCAATGTTGTCCATTCAGTTTTGTCATAAGACAGAGCCGTTCGACCAGGGAGTTTCCCTTTCCTGCTCCCCAAATGGAGCAGGAAACCCGGAACTACTGACGCAGGTATGAAACCATCCTTAGAAGAGCAAAAATAATAGATGCAAAATACTTGGACATGAAGAACAACTACAATTACCCGAAATGAAACAAGGAACTTCGAAGGGTCTTCTGACAATAAGCTGATGAAATAAGAGTCTCCATATGTTAGAACCCCAGCACTCAGCTGTAATCTGTGGGGAAACCTGGCAGCGAGGGTTTAGTTTACCTGCAGTGCCACTAAGGCCTCATATCCATGGGGAAAATCAGTCCCGCCGCAGATTCTCCATGTAGAATCCGTAGCGGGTCCCTCCTGCCCCGCGGACAGGAGGCCTAAAAATCGGAAAAAAACCCCACCTGCTCCAGACGATGCAGATCTTCCTTCCTTCGCGGCCGGATCTTCTTTTTTCGGCCTGGCGAGTGTGCTCGGCGTGCCACGCACATGCGCCGGGCACATCAGCTGGGCCGAAGAAAGAAGATCCAGCCGCAAAGGAAGGAAGATCCGCATCGTCCGGAGCAAGTACGGGTCTCCCGCAGATCCGGACGGCTCCATAGGCTTCAATAGAAGCCTGCGGGAGCCGTCCCCGCGAGAGACCTGCACGAAAATGGAGCATGTCCAATTTTTTTCCCCCCCTGCGCGGATCTGCACCTGACGGGAAAAATGACATCCGCGGGTATTTAACTACCTACAGGTGTCCAATGCATCCCTATGGGGCGCGGATCCGTGTGCGGGAAAAACGCTGCGGATTTAAAATAAAAATTATCCCGTGGATAAGGGGGACATTAGACATTACAGCATTCCTAGAGGGTGAAACCCTTTGTAGCCGTAGCCAAGAATGAAGGATCCTGAATGTGGATATTTAATAGGGTTTTATGAAAAATGTTTTAAAACTAGACAATGCCCTTAAAAAAAAAAAAAAAAATAATGTCTGGGCTTGCAATAAAATAACAGTACTTACCGCTCTTCTTTCCCCCAGGAAACAGCAGAGCGACTCCGGTAAAGATCCTTATTGTCAGCACAGACTGGAAGTCAGGTTACCGCTGCAGCCACAGGCTTCTTCTTTGCATCATACAGCTTTAATTTGCATTTGTGTTCACAGACATTGATTTCTGGAAGTATTCCTAAACCCATGCAGAAGTGTGCATTACAGAATCATGCCTGTTTTCAATGCAGTGGCGTTTGTGGGCCCGTACATCTCGAGCATCTAATATTGACAGTCAGCCTTGTCCACATGAATTTCTCCAGATATTATGTATTGTAGATGGTGAGATATTTAAAGTCTTTGCAATTGTACAAGTTCATACTGGGCAGATTTTCCAGGCAGACTCTTTGCACTGAAAACCTGCATCATTTACAGTAACAAAGTGGATGAGATTGTCAAAATCACATCCTTACATTGTGGGAAAAAAATCTGCACAACACCTGTGCAGAAATGCACATGCGATATGGAATTTTAATCTGGACCATGCCTAGTTTAGCACCGAATACATTGGGTAAAACATCTCTTTTAAATGAGGGTGTTAATTCTGCACCAACTGGTGTTTTTCAGCAGTGAATATGCTGCTGCAGAATGTCCACTGCGCTCATTCTGTAGCAAATCTGTCCCGTGTGAACATGCGCCAATGTTGGTGTGGTTTTCTGAAGTTGTTTCACAATTTTTAGACGCAGTTTTCCCACAGATTGGTGAACCTCAGACCAGCTTTGCCTCTGAGAGACTCTGGCTCTCTAACATGCTCTTTTCATATACACTCAAATTGACCCTGCAGCTGTTTTTCCAATAGTACCCCTTACTTTTCCAGCCTTTTGTTACCCCTGTCCAAACTTTTATGAGATGTGTTGCTGCCATCAACTCCTAAAGGAGTTCAATGAAATGGAAAAATATGTCTCCCTTCAACCTTCTGATGTGTTATGCGTAAAATATGGTTCTACGAGATTTACTTACATTTTATACAGCGTACCAACTTTTGTGGAATTGGGGTTCTATAGGTAATCCCTTTCAAACAAAGAGCCACTCCAGTGAAGTTTTTTTATTCATTACGTAGCTAGATCCAAGTATATAAAAGTTGGCTCGTACTAGTTATTCCTTTCTATCTGAAACTTCCTGAGTCCTCATCCTCAGGTGGGTCTTGTGATCTCCTTCTGACCAAATGCATTTACTTGGATTTATGTTCTCTCAAATTAAGTTTTGCAGACCGCATAATTCTGGTGTGATGGACCCTACCCCACAAGGTCATTAGAGTGGGACACAAACTCCTATCAGTTACTACTGCGCTCATGTCACAGAAGTATAATGACGAGGATAGTTTAGCCGCCTGACTGTATAATTATGGTCTATAGTTTATTTAGGTGGTTTGAGAATACAGAAGGTAATGGCAGTGTCCTCCCTGCAGGCAGAGATGGTACAGGCTTTGGCTGCTTGTGTGATGTGTGCTGAATGCTGATGCATCCTGGGATTGACAGCAAAGCCAAGGCAGGGACGGATTTCTGCATCAAGATAGTGCCTGATAAGTATCAGATATGAGTGCACTGAATGGAAGGTAGTGCAATATACAGTACATAGGAAACCTACACAATATAATAGGGGCAGCGATAGAAAAATGTATTTTTTGCTATAGTGCCCCTTTAAATATAGAGTTCATTTTCTAAGTATACAATTCAATAGGATGCACTAATTCTATAAAGTTACCATAGCATTCCCCTGAGTAAAAACTTCATGTAAATGCAGGATCCTCTCCATGGACTGAAATGAGGGGTACGGCTGTTCTGAACTGAATCAATTTGGCTGGAAGCATACTTGCCCTGTGTGAGAGTTGTGCTCGAGAGGTTCCGGCGCAATTCACGCTGGACATCGGTCAATGTGCGGTCCAACCCAAGAACAGCCTGCACATTGACATGCATTTACATGTCTGAATTCCCACAAAGGATATGAATGAGAATAGGAAATGGAGGGTTCTTTTTCCCCTCAAGTGGACCATCGGTAGGGTGAAAAGCCACATAGGCTATAATGGGTTGGTGTGCCGTCCACGGATCCAAACAGACCCAAACACGCTAGTGTTCCAGAGGCCTTTCTCTGGATGAGCTATAGCTGCAGTTCCACCGATCCTCATCGTGGTGGAGTGTTGGTCTAACAATCCATAAGGAATAGCTACTGATGTAACACAAGACATCAGCACAGGCGTACCTTTAAACAAATTAAGCACAACATGATTAACTTCTGGGAAACAGATTAGAATTGAAACATATCAACATCAGCGCTGTTTATCCCTCCTTATCACGTCCGACAACCGCAAATTGGAACGGTTTTAGGTTGAAACCCAAAGATTGCAGGTCCGTGGCAATGACGTTCTTTCCAAATACTACAAGCAGAAAGCCAGAAACCTGGGACTGATCCTGACTGATAGACGCAGTTGGATAGTCGGTAACATTAATTTAATTTAAGCTTCAGATTAGCGCCGGTGTTTACATTGGTGCGTGTGATGAAATGATGAGAGGTGCTTGTACTCGCTATATGCGCTTAAGAAAGAACATTTTAAAGCGTTTTGGATGGTTTCCATGAGAAACACAGAAGAGCGGGCTGTACAAATCTGAAGGTCACGTCAGGATCTTCGACAAGAAATATATTTTTGTAGCAAAATTAAATTAAACATTACAACAGCGGATTTTGGCTGGAGAGGTACTGGCGGGGAGACAAGACTGTTCCCGTCTCTCAAAAAACTCATGTAAAACCGCTCAGAGTTATAACATTATTGATCTACTAAGAGACAACAAACATAAGGATGGGATTCCAAGATCCCGCAGCGTACTGCTGTAACTGAGAACGATTGCGAGAGCGGTTATCACACTTAGCTCAACGCTGGCTAACACAATGCAGCTAGGTTACGACCCTGGAAGGGGCATATGGTCCAGCATGTCTTAAAGGAGTTTTTAGAGTTAATTTTATATAGTTGTGGCCCCCCTCCCCATACCAAAAACTACATAAAATATACTCACTGTGGTGTCAGATCGCTGCGGCGCCCAGAAGATTCAGTGACGTTTCGTTAACCTGGCAGGTTCATGTACCACGTTTCCCTGAAAATAAGCTCTACCCTGATTTTTCATGGTGAGGCTTAAAACATAAGCCCTACCCCCAAAATAAGGCCTAGTCTAATTACATTTAAAAAAATTACAACTGGCAGCTGGGGTTTGTGTCCTCCCACCGGTCTCCGGCGTGCTTGCTTGCAGTCCTCAGCGGCCAACAGACTATTGCTTTCGGGTTCTGGGAGTCATAAATCCTGCCTCCAGGATACTATGGCGCCAATTGCTTGATCGAGCACTGCACAGATTGGCTGGCAGCACTCGAGAACCAATGCGATGGCTGGGATTAGTTTTTCAGGCGCTGCTCAGCCAATCAATGAAGCACTCGATGAACCAATCACAGCCCTCACGTTGTGGAGGCGGGATTTATGAATTGGCTGAGCGGCGTTCGTCCCTGCATCTCTGGTGGCGATAGTAAGGTCTGCTACGGAGTGAGGAAAAGCCGCTGCCAGAGCTGCAGAGATTGCCGAGACGAACGTCACTCAGCTAATTCAAAAATCTCACCTCCACAACACGATGGCTGTTGATTGGCTGAGCAACACCTTAAGAACCAATCAACAGCCATCATATTGTTTCAATCAGAGCCATCGCTTCCAGAAGGTGGGATTTATGAACCCAGAAGCAGGAAGCGATCTTCTGTTGGTGGTTGAGGACTGCAAGCAAGCATGCCAAAGTTCCGGAGACCTGTGGGAGTACATAGACCGTGGCTGCCAAGTATAAGACAACCCCCAAAAAGAAGACCTAGTGCCTCTTTCGGGGGCAAAAAATTAATAAGACATGGTCTTATTTTCAGGGGAAACCGTAGAAGCCCGAGTCAGCTTTAAGGGACATCAGTCACGTCCCTATTGGGTCTGCCAACAGCTACAGCAGTCACATGGGTAGATAACAAACGTGACCGCTGCAACACTTGTTAGACAGAAGACGGGAGAAGCGGGAGCACATAGTCGTAGCAGGTGAGTATTGGGTTTGCCTTTTCTGTATTCTGCACCCCACAGTTACCTTTGAAAATCCCTTTATGCGTACTTTTCCACACAACAGAAAACAGTGTGGATTATCCACAACCAAAAATGACAAAATCCGCGCCATTGGTGCTTTTTTGATGTGGATCCGCAGCAGATTTTCCCTTAAGCCTCTCTGCATATGGCGTAAAGGCTGCAGAATTTCCAACCCAAATATCACAGCATCTACTATGTGGAACGGAAATCAGCCCCTCTCTGAAAGTCTACGAGGGCAGTTGATGGGGGGAGAAAAACCAGCAACCTTATCAAAAACTTGTGTAGTTCAACTGCCCCTTGTATATACAGCCTTCTAGACACCGATATACAGGAAAACCCCCATACCAAAAACTACATAAAATATACTCACTGTGGTGTCAGATCGCTGCGGCGCCCAGAAGATTCAGTGACGTTTCGTTAACCTGGCAGGTTCATGTACCATGTTTCCCTGAAAATAAGCTCTACCCTGATTTTTCATGGTGAGGCTTAAAACATAAGCCCTACCCCCAAAATAAGGCCTAGTCTAATTACATTTTAAAAAATTACAACTGGCAGCTGGGGTTTGTGTCCTCCCACCGGTCTCCGGCGTGCTTGCTTGCAGTCCTCAGCGGCCAACAGACTATTGCTTTCGGGTTCTGGGAGTCATAAATCCTGCCTCCAGGATACTATGGCGCCAATTGCTTGATCGAGCACTGCACAGATTGGCTGGCAGCACTCGAGAACCAATGCGATGGCTGGGATTAGTTTTTCAGGCGCTGCTCAGCCAATCAATGAAGCACTCGATGAACCAATCACAGCCCTCACGTTGTGGAGGCGGGATTTATGAATTGGCTGAGCGGCGTTCGTTCCTGCATCTCTGGTGGCGATAGTAAGGTCTGCTACGGAGTGAGGAAAAGCCGCTGCCAGAGCTGCAGAGATTGCCGAGACGAACGTCACTCAGCTAATTCAAAAATCTCACCTCCACAACACGATGGCTGTTGATTGGTTCTTAAGGTGTTGCTCAGCCAATCAACAGCCATCATATTGTTTCAATCAGAGCCATCGCTTCCAGAAGGTGGGATTTATGAACCCAGAAGCAGGAAGCGATCTTCTGTTGGTGGTTGAGGACTGCAAGCAAGCATGCCAAAGTTCCGGAGACCTGTGGGAGTACATAGACCGTGGCTGCCAAGTATAAGACAACCCCCAAAAAGAAGACCTAGTGCCTCTTTCGGGGGCAAAAAATTAATAAGACATGGTCTTATTTTCAGGGGAAACCGTAGAAGCCCGAGTCAGCTTTAAGGGACATCAGTCACGTCCCTATTGGGTCTGCCAACAGCTACAGCAGTCACATGGGTAGATAACAAACGTGACCGCTGCAACACTTGTTAGACAGAAGACGGGAGAAGCGGGAGCACATAGTCGTAGCAGGTGAGTATTGGGTTTGCCTTTTCTGTATTCTGCACCCCACAGTTACCTTTGAAAATCCCTTTATGCGTACTTTTCCACACAACAGAAAACAGTGTGGATTATCCACAACCAAAAATGACAAAATCCGCGCCATTGGTGCTTTTTTGATGTGGATCCGCAGCAGATTTTCCCTTAAGCCTCTCTGCATATGGCGTAAAGGCTGCAGAATTTCCAACCCAAATATCACAGCATCTACTATGTGGAACGGAAATCAGCCCCTCTCTGAAAGTCTACGAGGGCAGTTGATGGGGGGAGAAAAACCAGCAACCTTATCAAAAACTTGTGTAGTTCAACTGCCCCTTGTATATACAGCCTTCTAGACACCGATATACAGGAAAACCTAAGAGCATGTTACTTGCTGTAACATAACACACATCTGCAGCTGCAACTTATTACAGTAATGACTTCAGAACAATTTGCATACTCCTGGAAAAAACTCCTGCTCGCAACATTGAAGACTCTGGAAAACGTTCACTTCAATAGAATTTCCAGTAAGAAGAGATTCAGCAATCTGATGCTCAACAGCAGAAGCCAACGGGTCACTTGAGGCAAAAAATAAAAAAATGTGGTGGTTTGACATTTTCCAATAAAATTATAAGGGTACTTTCGGAAACACATTTGCATAACTCAGTTGTGGGTTTTTTAAACATCATCCCAACATATAAAACTCTGAACCTTGTAAATGGTGACAAAAAGTCCAAAAACAGCAGAGTCCTAAGTGCTAAAATGACCAAACTAAAACCACAAAGTAGCGAAAGTAGCATCTGCAAACGGGAAAAGTCAAAAAGTTATTTAGAATATAAGACCCCGTTCAAACTAGTGCAATGACTGCAGTGCTGCAGCGAGCGGCTCCCGGTTGCTCCCACATTCTCCCTTTGTACAAGTGTTTAGAGATCTCCCCACCGTCTCAGATTCCCAAGCGGTGTGTTAGTTCAGCGTTATGTTGTAAGGTCTGTTAAAAGAGTTAGACATTGAGTTATAGCGTCACTTTCCAATAGGTGGCACTAGGAAGCAAGTTTTCTTTCCCCTAGATAACTCATTTGCATACCATTTTTCCCACAGAGCACTTCATGGAATATAAGACTCCCGACAACAACTTGGCAGTCTCCACAAGGAGAAACATCACCCCCCTAGTTTATGTCAAATATGCTCCACAATTTAAAGTAGGTGTTATCATAAAAGTGAAGAGGGCCATGCTGGTAAAAAAAACTATTTTCCATCCCTGCACTGGCTTGACGGTCACATTTTGGCTGTCTTCTGTGTATACTGCAATCACTTACATGCAGTGGTGCCTCATTTCTGATACTTACAAGGC
The DNA here is from genome assembly GCF_035609145.1 of Eleutherodactylus coqui. NCBI lineage: Eukaryota > Metazoa > Chordata > Amphibia > Anura > Eleutherodactylidae > Eleutherodactylus > Eleutherodactylus coqui. Next base: position 234,086,477 of record NC_089840.1, on the reverse strand, counting down.
GTCATCTTGATGCCGAGATTCCTCCCCCACCTTCTCTTCCTCTGTCATGGTAATCTTATTATGCATCAGCACATTATTACATGTACAGCTAGAGATAGTACCATCTCTGCATGCAGGGAGGACAGATCACTACTCGGTATACTCACCTAAATAAGCTGCAGCGCATAAGTATACAGTATGGGCATGGACACACAATACTCACCTGTATTCAGGCCTCGGGAAACAGCTCAGTGGCTCAGCTAGAGCTTCTGGGATCATGGTGCCCCACAATGTAAGTGCTGATGGCAGGAGTTCAGAAGGCAACGCTGCAGCCTTTAATTGGCACCCGACTTTAGCCGGATGTACACACTGCAAGCCGGAGCAGCTCAGCAGTTTCCTAGGGGGGCTGAACACAAGTGGATATTGTCTCTGCCTAGCCGTTTAAAAAATAAAATGGTTTTCAAGATCTCTGCTGGCTGTCAACTAGTAGGAACACCTTATTTGTGTACTCTTAGGGTGCGTTCACACAGTTTTTGTTCGTCACCTATTTTCTTGCAGATCTGCAGCAGATTTTACCCTTTAAATTGAATTAAAAAATCTGCAGCAAAACCACCATGTGTGAACGTACCCCGGGAGATAAAAATCTGTCTTGGTCACATGATGAACACCCAGATGCTCAGCTTGTTATTACATGTCCTAACATTTCTGTACCCAAGTGTCCATCACAGGATCACAATGGCTTCCTGGAAGTAAACAATGAGGGTATCTACTGATTGACAGCAAGCAGAGATCTTGGAAACGCTCAATGGAAGATTTCATTGTACATAGAATACATTTTATTTTGACGGCCCTAACAGTAACATATCAAGATCAGAGAGCAGGTTGCAGCAGTAAACCCATCATGTTATTGTGGGGTCTTCCCTACTGTTCAAAGCATGACTACTGGACTATTTGCTCATGTTTTGCGGCCATATAGTTTCTGCTGTGCTACCACCGAAGTGCATCTCAAGAAATAGCTTTGAATCGCTATATGGGCCGGTGATGCACATAAACCAACAGTAGCCTTTATTGTATACACAAGTCCATGTAAGCAACGCATTTCATACCCATATTTGGACTTGTGTATACAATAAAACGTAGGGTTTATATACAGGGTTATTCAAAAAGGGAGCAGATTTGGGGATTTAACTACAAAAGACAGGTACACCATCCACACATCACTAAAAAGAGGAAGGTTTAATGATAAACCAGCAAGTACCATTATCCGCCACGCAGCGCTGCTTCTTGAGGTTTACAACTTCGAGGAAAATGGCGACATGACAGGAGAGAGAGAGTGTGAATCCATTGATCAAGTACAACATGAATTCTTGTGTCCCAAAAATACAGCCGCCTCGTCACAAGCTCATTTGTCGTACGATCCATTGTACCTATGTTGTATGCGTAATACCCCACGCACTTCAGGGACCATAAAACTGTAAATGAGACGCCAAGCGCTGCGATGTGGCAGAAAATGAAACTAAAATAAAATTAAACAAAACAAAACAAAACAAAACAAAAAAAAAGAACCTTCCTCCTTTCAGCGATGTGTGGATTGTGTGCCTGTCTTTTGTAGCTTGTTTGTAATTAAACCCCCAACGCTGCACCTTATTCTATAAAACCCTGTATATCGCATGCCCGCTTCTTGTGTCCAGCGCCCGGATGGCCAAGCTATTAAGTATTCACTCCATGGAAGACCCGGCCCCAGATTGGTGTTGACCGACAAGACTGGATCTTGAATGTCCTGCTGCCAACCGTGTGATGCACACAGATACGCGATTCGCGGTGTGCCACCCACTAGAAGCACGTAAATATGTAATGACACTGCGTTTGCCGTACATGGCTGTAGTATGCGCATGCAATACATGACAAGATCTAGCACGCTGAGATTTTTCTTGTGCGTGTACTTCGCACACAAGTGGCAACATGGCCACCTATGGCAGTTTCACTCGCGTGGAATATGCTGTAAGGTCGCGTGAGCCCGGCATTAATTGCACAACACAGCATTAACATACCAATTCCATTGCTTTTATAACATTAAACATGGACTGCCAGGTTACAATGAACTTTTATAGTTTTGACCCCTTTGGTTGTAATGTTAACAACAAGCAGGTACTTTCCTTCCTCTACCCCAGCGATCCAGCGCAGCAATTCCCTCAGATAGCAGCGGCAGTCAGGTGTCCACTGCTTACCAATCAGACGTTGCAGGGTCACAATCCATTCTTCTGGCATTAGCACTCACACCCGGGCGCCATAATGCCAGGAGTTTGGAACGGTGACGCCAAGGCCTCTGATTCGCTGACAGTAAATTGCCTGATTTCCACCATCATAGTCCAGGACTATCGTGGTGCTGCAGTGCTGGATCACTGGACTGGAGGCAGCAAGTACCTGCCATTGGGTTAAATTAACAATTGGCTGCGGGCTTCGGCTTGTAAAGAAACACTACATTAATGAAAACGGATATATTTTTTATTTGAAGTGATAGACAAAAACAGTGCATTTCACGCACACTATTGAAGATATATTTTTTCTTTTTTTTTTTTTATATAAATTAGACCCCGCTACCCACATGTATTATAAGAAAATTACAAGAACTTTGGGATTTGTCATATCTGAGTCACAGATGGAAGCACATGGTTACAGCAGACTTGTTAGTATCAGCAGTTCACAAAACTACAGTCTTACACCACATGAGATTCAACACAAGGAATCAGCAGGCACTTGACAAGGAGACAAAAAAAAAAAAAAAACAGTGCAGGAAGAAAAAAAAAATGGTCTCCAGGAAACTTCACGAAATAAGCCATTATATCTTCTTGACTACAGGCACAGTGAGAGTAAAGTTCACAAAAAAACTTAAAAAAAAATAAAAAAAAGTAATAAATGGGGTAAAATCCATTCCAAATGCCATCGCAAGAGCACTTCTTCCCCCTAAGAGTGGCACTGAAAGTAAATGTGCAATACATGATGGGGACAAGGAATGGTGGCAGGAGGTCAGGATCGAGTTAACTCACAGTGGTCCAGCTTTCTTTGCTTGCAGACAGGCGTTTATTGCATTGCAGCAAAGGTTTAGACATGAAAATACCTTTTTGCAGATTCTTAAAAAAAAAAAAAAATCCGTTAAAACACCAAATCTTATATCTCGCACTAAGGTGCCTGTGCCGGCTATGGCACAAGAGCTAATATTACTTTGCAAGTAAAACCGCTATAAGGGCAAAAGAAAGGCACTCCATGCCCAATGTGGCATGCTCTCATTTAGTGACCGGTGTCACACAGCTCCAGAGAACGGGCAACAGTCAATCCTCTCTCGCTTTGGCTGCAGTAGAAGAAAGTTCCTGATTTTTGGGAATGTGCTGCAACATCTTACTTCGCTGGTGGAACAAAACCTAAAATCATTCCTTACCACTGGTTGGAAAGTAAACGGTAGGTCAGGACGACGAGGAGGTTGTGCATTAGAAGACGTGAAAACTAGAAAAACGGTGAAGCTGTACGTTTTCCGGATGTCATTTCGGACATCTTTGTACTGGCCTCAGACATCGGTGACTGGTAAGCTGGCATCATCTAGGTCCACCATCCCCGGTTCGAACAGATTGGTGGACGTGGGCACCGAAGGAGTCATTTTGCTAGCCTGGTTTCCTGCAGAGACAGCCGGGATCTTGGGGCGTCCTGACTGGTTCTTGGTAATGGTGTTAGAGTCATCCCTGTTCCGATAAGGAGGCCCGGGGTCAGAGTGCTGAACTCGGGCGGCCGCGTGAGGGAGACTGAAGGAGCGAAGAGAGGAGTTGAGCTCGGAGTATGAGGAGGGAGTCTCCTGTAAATGAAATGGAGTAGGCGATGAGATAGTAACAGTGAGATTGCGTACATTTTTGTAACCATCTTCAGCAAAACAGCCAAGAGTGAGTGAAAGTGAGTCGGAAACTGCAAAAAGCATGGTAGGCGAGGACACGAGCCAGAGTATTCTCTCCTGTGTTTAGGATAAGAGATGGCACCACTTAAAAGAAGTATTTTCTGCAAAGCTGTCTGAACCCACCATTTTTGGCAGAACTGGACAATCTTCGCATATTTATGATGGCCTCCCGACTCACCCTGGACAGATGATGGCAGGGAAAGAAGGATCCGACATGTGAATTTCAATGCCTGATGCGTTTGTCGTCCCCCCCCTCCCCCAGCAAGCTGGGTACTCATTTTACCGACCTTGAAAGGATGGAAGGCTGAGTCGACCTTAAGCCGGCTACCTGAACCACGTGGTGGCTGAACTCGCAACCTTCAGGTTGTGAGCGAGAGCTTAGCACTGCATTTTTGCTGCCTTAGCACTCTGCGCCACACGAGGCTGAAGATAAGCCATCGGTCACAGCACCTTTCTCCACTGTCCCCATGTAAGACACACAAATGCTTAGCTGAACCAAGTGTTTATGCATATGGTAGATTCATTAACCCTTTCCAATCCACTGTCTGACGTCTTCCTATATTCTGATTGAAGCTTGCACAGCTCCAATGTCAGAAGACATCTGACAGGGTATTCTTACCGTCTATTGCCAGCCACTCCGTTGTTGGAGCCTCTCTGGTGCACACACACTGGCTTTAGCCAGCAGATGGAAGCCTTTTAGGAAACCCTGAATCCAAAATTGGATTGGAAAGGGTTAAACCAACAGCTATTGAAAGTGTGTGGACATCTTAAGACGCCTAATTGTTCCGCAAACCCTTACTTACCACTTCAAGGCAGGTGGAAGCAAAACTGCAATAGGCATTAAGGTTATGAGTAACACAAAGCAGACAGTTCAAAATGAGACTTTCACTCGGTATTGTCACAGAATGAGGCATGCTAGGTCGCCGTCTCCACATGTAGCATGCAAGTAGAATACAATACAGTGCGGTATGGTACAAGGCACACTGTGGGGGCTGATGCGTTTAGTGGATGGCAGTTATGCGGATGTGAGGTGGGTTACATGGTAAGAGGCAGCAATTAGTATTGTGGGCATGCACTGCTGCCCATGTACCTCGGAATACAGGGATTTGAAAGACGTCTGACCTGTCGCATCTGCGGGGAGACAGGGCAGGGTGGGAATTAAAAACACCTTAAAGAGAGTAGAAGGAGGAAGATAAGAGGAAGAGGAGACGAAAGAGAAACTGAAAGATACAAATTAGAGATAGTTGTGAAAAGGTAAGAAAGGTAACTACAAAAAGAATTAACTTACTAGACGCAATTATTGCATTTCTGAAAATGAAAACAGGGTTTACAGAGGTGGGATTATCCTGTGCAAACGGCTATAGTTTTTAAGCTAGTCAACTTAAAGTCCTCACCAACATAAGTGACAATTTTCTGAGTAGTCTTAAAGGGTAGGTGTAACATTGCAACCAATTTTTTTGTTCCAATACACGAATGAGAAAACTGAACAATTTTGCAGTAGGTTTTGGTTAAAATGTCTTTGGATTCTACAGCTCGGAGCTACGCATCACCATGGTAACAGACTACAAATGAATCCTGTGTAGTCTGATCCTACAGTCACATTTCTTTGCATTGGTCAGACTTTTTTTTTTTAATAGAACCTACTAAATATACAATAGAAAAACATAGGGAACAAATGGCAGGTAGTATTGACTGCAGGATCAGACTACACAGCAGTCATACGTTTTAATAGACGGAGAACAAAAAAAAATGCTTTTATAACCTTCCTTCATTTCAGAAGGCTACCCTTGTCCGTAGGTCATCATTTGGGATTTCCCTCTATGTGTGGGCAACTGCTGAAAAGAACTGCTCCCGCACTGGCAGGATAACCATGACTTGCATAAATGCCTCTTTATTTAAAGGGGTTTTCTAGACTCCACTACTCATGCTAGTTGATTGGTAGGGATTAGAGATGAGCGAGTATACTCGTTTCGAGTAATTACTCGATCGAGCACCGCGATTTTCGAGTACTTCTGTACTCGGGTAAAAAGATTCGGGGGGGGGGGGGGGGGGGGCGCCAGGGGGCGGGGAGAGGCGTGGCGGAGCAGCGGGGAACAGGGGGGAGCCCTCTCTCCCCCCCAACTCCCCGCTGCAACCCCCCACTCACCCACGGCGCCCCCCGAGTCTTTTCAAACGAGTACGGAAGTACTCGAAAATCGCGGCGCTCGGGCGAAAAAGGGGCGTGGCCGAGTAGGCTCGCTTATCTCTAGTAGGGATACATCACTTAAAAAAAAAAAAAGGACAATCAGGGGTGCTGTAGTAAATAAGGAAAGGGTAAAGGTTGTTGTTAGTCGTTCACAACCCTCGGCAACCCTAAAGTTGAGCTCCCTCCATGTTTTTCGGTTTTGCACTGCTTCTTTCAGTTGTGGGATATCCATGCCAGTATCCGCTCTTACAGTATCAGCCATTGTGTTCTTTGGCACCAGGTCTGCCACTGATCTGTTTAAGCATTATAGACATTTCTAGCGACTCTGCTCGCATTACATGGCCAAAATCCGTGAGTCTGGCCATCTTCCCCTCCAGTAATAGATCGGGTCTTATACGATTCAGCACTTCTGTTTGTTACTCTCGCCGTCCAGGGCATACACAGCAGCTTTCACCCGCACCACAGCTCCAATGCATCAATTCTATCAGCTTTTTTCGCAGTCCAGCCTTCACATTCATACATGGCTATAGGGAAACCGGTGGTTTGCACCATTCTGCGTTTAGTTGCGATGCAGGTATAACTACTTTTCCAGATGTAGTCTTCATCCCAATGCTATCCTACGATTTATCTCTCTGGCAGAGATTCTCCAGCCTGGTCAATTTTTGAGCCAAGGAAGAGGACGTCTCACATATTCTATGACCTCATTGTCAGTTTAGATTTGAATTTGGCCATTTTTTGCAGTTGTCATAATTCTAGTCTTCTTTAGATTCAGGTGAAGGCCCATTTTTTCACTTTCCGTTTTAATCTTCCAGATCAGCTGCTTCAGACCTGCTTCTGTTTCTGCAAACAGAGTTGCCTCATCTGCATAACGGAGATTGTTGATGTTTCTTCCACCTATTTCCACCACGATTTCCAATTCGTCTAGGTCCATTTTCCGCATGATCAATTCTGCATACAGTATAAACAAGGCTGAGAGGGTTAATGCCACCACACAACTCACATAAGAGGAGGCATTACGTCCTTCTAAAATGCCCCTCATCCAGGTTTACAATAATGTAGTTAATATTAGATAGGACAATCATTTATCGGATCCACAAGGTATACCAAATGTATCATATCAAGTGCTCCTGATTGTTGTGTGCGAATTACTGCTCTTGATGGATACTCCTGTATTGTGGACCTGCATAGGGGCAGTTGGGAGGACCTACAGCCCCCTTACATGCGAGTTATATCTGGTGGCATTAACCCTTTATTTATCCTTACTTATCACAATACCTTTGAGCGCCGGTACATGAGTTTTCTTTTTGCATTTCTTGCACTGGTTCACAGGGTTGTAGCAGAAGTTGAATGATGTCCAACTATGACAAGGGTTTACTAGGACTTGTTTTTTATACTGGCCAGGATTCTGGTAGTAAATGTGATCCCTATTTGTGGTACCACTGGTCACACCAGGTGAGTGCTACTCACTTTTGGCGTTTAACATTTTTCTACTGGTAATGTGTCGTTCACTTGGCTTGCTCCTGTCATTACTGAGATATTTTAGAAAGGGCTTCCCTTAATCAGTGCTTCCTTCACATCCAACATCGCTACAGACTGCAACCAAAAAAAAAAAAAAAAAAGATGCAATCTTGATAGATTGGAAGCCATTCTGTTTTTAAAACCCCATTGAAATAATGGTGACAAGGGTGGGGTGGGGGGGGGGGGGGGGGGATTTTTTTTTAAAGTTTTTTTTTTCAGTTTCTCTCCTCCAAACATGGAACAAAGAGACGGAAACCCAGAACTGACCCAAACACAGGTGTGAAAGCAGTCTAACACCATGTTCCATGCTATAAAGTAGCTACTAAAACTACTAAACCCAAAAGCTCATGACTTCTTATGCCAAAAATGAAGACAACTGTTGGTTTCTAAATACATAGCATTGTTCCACAAGACGACCGCACAAACCACTGTGCCAGGAATTCTTGGAAACTAATGAATAACTTTGCCCTCGGCTGCTCAACTCCACCTACTGAACTTTCGTTCCCAGAAGGCAAAAAAAAACCCTCTTACAACTACAGCATCTGACACAGCATTGTGGGCATCTGTAGGTTACCATCTGGCCAACCACAAGATAACCACCGGATTAGACCTCACACCCATGGGCACATCATATGCTTGAGAAGATCAGCCATGGGATTTTATCAGGATAGTGAGAACCATACTGAGTGACCTGCAATAAGCTGCAAAGGACAATTCAGTACACAGAACAGAAATATATAAGAAAGGAAGGTGGGAACTGAGCCAGAAGTAATGGTGTGCTCTGCAGCCCTATCTGTGCATTATTGCAAGAGGATGGAACCTACGGAGGCTGCGGATCTGGCTGGACCACGTTGTGCTACAATGGCACCAGATATGGCTCGGATCCAGCTGTGCATCTCTTCAGGACTGTCTGCCTGTGGGAAATAAGAGAAAAGACAATAAAAGTTAAAATCTATGCAATGATAAATACGCACGTGTATTCAAAGAGTTCATAGAGGGAGCGGACTCCCTCTGTGTCTCCGGCCAGCTCTCGCGATAACATCGCGAGAGCCCGGCCTGTCACCATGGTAACAGGATGCCAGACACTGGCGTCCTGTATTGCCTATGCCTGAGATCGCTGTATAAGAGATAAGGCATGGCAGAGCAGTAGCTCTGCCATGCCTTATGACAGCGATCATCAGGGCAGTGGTTAAAGTCCCTCAGAGGGACTAAAATAGTGTAAAAAAAACAAAGATTAAAAAAATGAATTAAAAAAATGTAGAGTAAAAAAACCATTTCTTATGTTTTCTCAGATTAGCATAAAAAAAAAGGTAAAAAAAATAAATAAAACCCCACATATTTGGTATTGTCGCGTCCGTAACGACGCGTACAATAAGCTGCACATGCTTTTGACTATGCACGGAAAAAAAACGCTAAAAAACTGAGGCAAAATGCTAGTTTTTAGGATTTTGCCTCACTAAAAACGCAATAAAAGTGATCAAAAAAGCCATATGTACCCCAAAATGGTACCAGTAAAAACTACAGCTCGTCTCGCAAAAAAAAAGCCCTCATAGAGCGCCATACATCGAAAAATAAAAAAGTTACAGGACTTTGAATGCAGCGATTTAGAATAGAAAAAAAGATTTCCAAAAAAAAGGGTTTTTATTGCAGAAAAGTGGGAAAACCTAAAAAAAAATGCAAGAATTTTGGTATCGTTGTAACCGTACCGGTCCGCAGAAAAAATTGAATGTCTCAATTATGCTGCATGATTAACGCTGTAAAAAAGAAATAAAAAAATCTATGGCAGAATTGATGCGTTTTCTCTCCCTGCTATCATAAAAAAAAAAAATAAAAGTTTTACAATATAGTCTATATACCCAAAAGTGGCACCGATAAAAACTACAGTTCGCCACGCAAAAAACAAGCCCTTATACGGCCGCGTCGACGGAAAAATAAAAAGGTTATGACTTTTGATAAACGGAAAAGAAAATCCGCCAAAAATTTTTGCGTCCTTAAGCCCAAAATAGGCCACGTCATGAAGGGGTTAATTTTCTGCTCCTAGCATCAAAGGGGAACGGACCATCCACTACTCAAAAGATTGAGACACAGACTAGTCTTGAGTGAGCTTGCTTCTACTACACAATCTCTGAAAAAGGAGGGCGAGTTGTGCTCATTTGTGAGAGAGCAGCTGATCAGTGCTGGGATCACCCCTCCCGCAGACAGAAATCTGGATGTAGAAGAGTCTGCAGACCAAGTATGGGGTTTTCTAGTTCCTACAAGTTATTGCCTATCCATGGGGATAACTAGCTGTTCGGTGGGGGTCCGATCATTGGGCCCCCCACTGATCATGAGAAGGGGGTCCTGGTCAGCCCCCAAATGAAGCATAGGTCGGGCTGGTGCACTGCGCTCCATTCACTAAGAGTGCTAAAGATTCTCAGGACGGAACAGAAAAATTGAACACTTATGCGAACATACAATACCCTTTAATTCTACGCCACAAAGCTAAACACTTGCAGTCACCACTAGAGGGGGCATAGGAGCTTAAAAAGAAAAATGGGTCTCATCCATGGCAATCACTTTGAACACTCCTAGGTTTACATCAGAATACATTGAATAAAATCTTGTATGACCGATATTGACCATGGTTCTTGTCACAAAAGGCACATAAAATCTGGAACTAGAATCACTTTCTTTAATCAGAAACCTCTTCAAAATAGGTGTAGTTTTTGACATGTTATCAACAGAAACCATTTACCTGCACGTAGAACGTCCGGGAAGTCGTTACTATTTCAAATAAATTGTCCCTCATCATTATGTCACTGCGGAGAAAGAAAAAAAACTTTGTTATCCCACATGTTGTCACTGAGTGTGGTGTAGCTGGTCAGACTCATAGATACTGTACTGGCTTATGAAGAAATTCCAAACTAGTGGTGGAAGAGTAGAGCGGATTTCTTCATACAGGAAGTGATGTACAACAGCCAGAATGACTTGAAAGGATAGAAGAACTCTTCACGTTTTTAATGATGCAAGATGTGGGCGTCGTTTGTGACGCATGTCAAGTCAGTAGTTTAGTTCTGCCCAAACATGGCCCGGCATATCCTCCGTTATCAATTTCACTGCAGAGGAGATGCGTTATTTTAGGTAGTAGTCAAGTATCACAACGGCGCCCACAAACGGCAGCGTTTTTCCCGCACGCGGATCCGTGCCCCATAGGGATGCATTGGACACCCGCAGGTAGTTAAATACCTGCGGGTGTCATTTTTCCCTTCAGGCGCGGATCCGTGTGCGGGAAAAAAAACGCAACATGCTCCATTTTAGTGCGGGTCTCCCGCAGGCTTCTATTGAAGCCCGTCGAAGCCGTCCGGATCCGTGGACACCCGTACCAGAATTAAAACTAACCTGTCCAGACGCTGCGAATCTTCCCTCCGTCGTGGCCGGATCTTCTTTCTTCGGCCCGGTGGATGTGCCCGGCGCATGCGCGCAGCACGCTGCCGGCATGCTGAGCACATCCGCCGAGCCGAAGAAAGAAGATCCAGCCGCGCCGGAGGGAAGATACGCAGCGTCCGGGCAGGTGAGTTTATTCTTATTTTTAGCCTCATGTCCCCGGGAAAGGAGGGACCCGCTGCGGGATTCTGCATGGAGAATCCGCGCCGGCCCTGATTTTCCCCGTGGGCACGAGGCCTTAAAACTTGGGCTTTTCTAACTTTTTGTGTCATTCTGGCTGTATATCAATTAATGTATAAAGACATCAGCTTTACTTTTGCGCCATTCTTTTGAAATCACCCTATGGGTACTATAGCTAATATATGGAGTGGGCGTGCATCATTCCTGAAAGCTGTGACTTGGGGCTCATGTGGCCCACCTCCATGACTTGAGTCAATTAGCATAAAAAAAAAAAAAGTTTCTGCTGAAATGAATATGTCCAGGTTCTGCTATATGTGGTAGGCAGCACTAGAATGGCAGCCTATTAATGCAAGTCGTGACGACAAAATAAAAAAAACATGAAGTTTAATACCGGTTTTGCATACAGGGTTCCATAACCCAGTCTACTATACGGCTCTCTTGTCGTCATTGCGGCCCTCATCCTCTTCTGGCCGCACTCACAGGGATAAATGATGTCCATTCTTACCTTTGTTTGCACTCCTGCACCTTCTGCACCTCTCTCAGCTGTATCATACGAAGTGGATCTCTATCCTACAGGAAAACACATGGAATAAGTTATGAACACCTAACTTAGATGAAAGTTCAACAAATGGAAAAATACTTCTGCCCAGTGCAAATGAAAGCCAAACGATGGTATTATTCCTACCATATCAGACTTAAAATATCCTATTGTGTTCTCATCTAGAATAAAGAATCTTCTCTTCCAGGTCTTCATCTGCAAGAGAGAAGGAAGGTAATGGAAGCTATTTTATATCTTCTGCTTCAAGCACATTGGTATTTTCCCATCATAGACATTACAGGGATTGCCAAAGATCAAACTGGTTCATGTGGAAAGAATCAAATGGCTTATACTTGCCTCTTCCCACTAGTCTCCCACCTGCAGCACTGGGCTTTCTTGTTGACTTACTTACAGGCTGCAGCAGCCTGTTCCTGGGATGCCACAGGCTGCTGCAGCCTGTAAACACCACATCAGTGAGTAGACTGGGCTGCAGGTGGAAGACGAGCGGGGAGAGGCAAGTATAAGCCATTCCTTTCACACAGGGGACTCATTTTCACAAAGAAGTTTTTTTCTTAGCCAACCCCTTTTTATTGCATATCATAGGGACCCCAATAGTCTTGAGAACTTGGGTGTCCTTATATCAGCATAATTCCCAAAGTCTCTGATCTATATCTGTATAATCTTAAAAGGATATTCTAACAAAAATTTTCAGTTATCTGACCCCCACTGAGTACAAATGTAGTCTCCTAATATCAGTGGTACTTCGCTTCAGTGTAACGGTACAGTTCAACGAGCCATGATCCTGTAGTGTGGGGGTACTAGTCCTACTACTGTAGTAGATCAAGTAGATCCCTAATGTTCTTTGCCTCTTACCACAGCTCCTTGCTTGACGCAGTATCCGGCTTTTATAACACCACTTTCTGAGGGCCGGAAAGGGGACGAGAGGTGACTCTGGGTGCGTTTCAAGTTCCCCTTATCGCCAGTGTTGGCACTTTCACTTATATCTTGCTACATATGGAGAATAAAAACAAAGTTGCAATGACTTTACAAAAACATATCAATACAGATGATATCTGGAGGGAGAAAAGCATTAAAAAAAGGACCAAGGCAAGGTTGATAGTTTAGGATTAAATGGAGTAGAAGTGGCGTTCAGCTTCAGGTCTCTAGTAGGCAATATCCAAGGCAAAGTTACACTTCAGGATTAAAGGTTTTGGCATTTACTGCTCAGCCCCATTATTCGTAAAAGGGATGAGCTGAAATATCAGTCAAAGTACAGACAAGAGTCATGTCATTTCTAGAGGGGGTTGGGGGGGGCATAGACTTTTTTTTAGAAAATTGTGGACAGCCCCTTTAAATGGGTATCATTTTTCTAAATATACAAGGTGGGCCAAAAATGTATACACACTTCAATTTGTATTTTAAAAAAGGCCATAGCTACCCACTATTGAACTATTGTGACAATATGTAGTATTATGTTGCCTCTAAAGACGTCAGTAGTCATACGATTAATTGCTAACGCCACTAGGTGTCAGTCAGGAAAGTCAAATTAAATAGCAAAGACTATGCTTCACAATTCTTGTGAACAATGTGAAATGTAACCAGAAGTGCATGGTTGTTAACCCTTTCTAATCCAATTTGTATCCTGGTTTTCCTAGGGGGCTTACTCTTTTTCTGCCATTATACAACAGCGCTATATGCTGGCTAAAGCCAGTACTGCATGAAGTGACACATTGAACAGGCTCAGACAGCAGAGAGGCTGGCAATATACAGTAAGAGAACCCCGACGGACGCCTTCCAACATCAGAGCTGTACAGCCTTAAATCATAATGTCTTTAGATGTCACAGTGGATTGGAAAGCGTTAATAGTGACTACTTTTAGCACCTAAGGTGATTGCGGAAAATAAAAATAAAATATATATAATTTTTTCCCCCCTTTTTGGAGTGTGTATGCAGTTTTGGACCACCAGACCACCCCGTTACCCCATGTGAAACTTTACACATGAGACTGGTCAGGGTCAAAAAGCAGTAAAGGGAGACTATGGCCGTGTTCATACATGGAGGATTTGCAGCACAGATTTCTATGGGTAAAATCGAAGTTACTAAATCCACGCCTTCTGTCGCATTGCATTTTGCTGCAGATTATTTGCAAATTTTTCACATGGAAAGTCAGCGGCAGAAATCTGCTCTTCAAATCTGCAACTACTGTTATGGATTTCCTGCCGATTGTGGTACAGATTTCGGCCTCTACGTTGGAATCTATGGTGGAAATCCACAGGTTTTCTACATCATTAGCATCACTGCTAGAATAGACATGCTGTGCATTTAATTTCTGCACTGCGGGTCAATGTCTACACTTAGAGATGAGCGAGTATACTCGCTAAAGGCAATTGCCCGAGCAAGCATTGCCTTTATCGAGTACCTGCCCGCTCGAGACGAAAGGTTCGGGTGCCGGCGCGGGGGAGCGGTGAGTAGCGGCAGTCAGCAGGAGGGAGCGGGGGGCAGAGAGGGAGAGAGAGACCTCCCCTCCGTTCCGCCCCGCTCTCCCCCGCAGCTCCCTGCCTGCCGCTGGCACCCAAACTTTTTGTCTCGAGCGGGCAGGTACTCGCTAAGGGCAATGCTGGCTCGAGCAATTGCCTTTAGCGAGTATACTCGCTCATCTCTATCTACACTGATTTGGCGCAAACTTTTTTTTTTTTTTTTTGCAGCAAGTGGACAAGATTTTGCATCTCTCATCCACATTGATACTCTTGTAAATTCTGCAGATTTTCTGTGCAAAAAAATCCGTCAATCCTGCCCGGTGTGAACATGGCCTTAAGTTGCCAATACAGCTTTAACAGCTGTCAGCTGAATACTCGATTGCCAACGGCTATTTTCTCTATTATCTCCAACTTCCCAACCGAGTCTTTTACATGGGGATAATGGACATAGCCATAGCCAGACATCTATAACGGCAGCTTAATTCTAGGGGAAACTAAAGGATCAGGTCTTGAAATTCTATGTGACTGATCCTTTTACCCTCCGACATAATCCATCAGCGAAAGTCTAGAAGCCCCCATACACAGCCGACACTTCTCTGGTTCCACTGAAATCGGTGGCTTCAGACAATTTTTGTCTAATATGCATGGGGGCATTTAAACCCATCTAAGAGAAAAATGACGGCACCCCCTGAAGAACAGATCTACCATCTGCAATAATACGTTCTACCGCTGTAGTAAATATTTAACAGATAGGTACCTGTGTTGGGGTGATAATGGGGACACCACCGACTATTTCAGTCTTGTACGAGATCTGCTTCCTGCTGCCTGAATATTCCAGCTGGTGGTGCACGCTGTCAGCGGGACACGGGTGGTCACTAGGTTTTGGTACCTACGGAGGAGTCCGAAAGGTTACCATTTGTCAGCATTACTACACAGAGAGAACAAGCTGACAAGAGTGTCTTTGGAGCAACCAGTCTCTTTGACCCACATAAAACCTCACAGTATTTAGTACATTATATGGTGTTTAAGTAACGGACATGTCAAAAGTTTTCAAAGTGCAGAGGGGTCTCAAAAGTTTTGATTAGTGGGGGCCTCACTGCCAGGATCCCCACTGATTGCTGAAACAAGGGGGCAGCAGCACTGACCCGAGAAGAACTCTTCACGTCTTTGCTGCTTGTTGGGTCCTCTTGGCAACTGAAGACGAATGTCTAGAGGTCTACAGAAGGTATCTATAGAGCTCTATGGATCTGTTTTCAGCTGACGAAAGGAGCCAGCAAACAACGAAGACAGCCAAAAAGGGTACAGTGCTTGGGTGAGCGCTGCAGCCCCCTCGTTTCAGCGCTCAGCAGTGGTCTCAGTAACGGGACCGCCAATAATCAAAATTTGACATATCGTTCCAACAAGTAAAAAGGTTTTAAAAGTGAAGTTCCTCTTCGTTATATGCATTTAGACATCATAACACTAAAACGATGCCCCGTATAAAGCTCAGCTACTACTATAGCACCGAGCTGTTATAGTATAAGAATGACAAGATCCTGCAAGGTATCTGACTTTAATTAATAGCAAGGACTAGGCTAAGACGAGTCTCTACAACTCAGCCAAGTTCTCACAAGAAAAAGTTTACTTTGCAGCCAATCACATTGGTTTGGGAGGAAAGATGGTTTCTGGCAGGAAACCGAACCTCCCACGTCTTTGTGCTTTTAATAGGCACCGCTACATGTCTTGAGATAGCACTTAAAATACAAAAACCCTTCTCAACATTGAAAAGGAAGCCACCCACAGCAGAATACTGCAGAAACCCTGCCATAGGTCGTTTCTAGTGTAAAGTCAGGCAGTTTTTTTTTTTTCTCATTTTTTTAATACCCACATAATCAGTCAAGGATATAGATTGTAGAGTGGAAAATTCTGCATATAATATGACCGTGGCATCTTGAAACATACAATATTCTAGGCTTATTAATTACATAATGATCTTGTTGATCATTTATTGTACACTATCCCGTCCATTAGATTTTATTACGTCCCTGCAAACGCCTTTATATATTGATCAATGAAGTCCACTTGCTGACTGAATTGTGCAGTTTGATTAAAGCGACCCTCCTGGCCTGGAGAAACAAAGATGGCCACACCAGCTTCTGGCTATCTGATGCACAATGTACATTTCTATGTAACGCTAGTAAAGGCCCTTTTACACACAATGATTAATCGCTCAAAAGCCATCTTTTAAATGATAATAGTATGTAAATGTGTGCCCATCATGCACTTTTCGTCAATCGCTTAGCTTAAAATCCTTTGAGAGTGATAAGACGGAACGCACGTTGAGTTCTCTACAGGCAGCGCTGATAACATTCTTTCAGCAGCTGTCCCGCTGGAGAACAGTGGTGTATTTAGAGAACAGAGCACCCGCTGTTCTCCAAATACATGCAAATAGAGCTATTGGATACTAATGGGCCGATTAGCCCATTAGCAGCTAATGCAAAATGATGGCTCAAAACTGTCAGTCTCTGATGACTTTTGAGCGATCATTTGTGCGTGTAAATGCACCTTATGACACTGCACCTTCTTTGAATAATCAGTGCTGCCCACATGAGCGGTTCTGCCAGTCACAGCAGCATGTAGGGTCTTAACTAGAGAGCAGCGAGCATACTCGATAAGGCAAACTACTCGAGCGAGTAGTGCCTTATTCGAGTACCTGCCCGCTCATCTCTACAGATTCGGGTGCCAGCGCGGGTGAGAGGTGAGTTGCGGCAGTGAGCAGGGGGGAGCGAGTAGAGAGAGCTAGATCTCCCCTTTATTCCTCCCCGCTCTCCCCTGCCCCCTCCCGGCACCCGAATCTTTAGAGATGAGCGGGCAGGTACTCGAATAAGGCACTACTCAATCGAGTAGTTTGCCTTATCAAGTATGCTCGCTCATCTCTAGTCTTAACTACTAATGCACACTAGTACACAGTGTGCATCAGGTAGTCAGAATCATTCGGCTGCAGAGACTCTCCATTAACAGAGCAGGTAAGTGGAATCCCCAGCACAAGTGTGAAAGCACCTCCAGTGATCATGTACCCCAGCGGATCTGCTGTGGATGACCTATCCCAGGCATAGGCACAAATGGACAACCACTTTAATAAAATTCAAGCTTCATCAGTTGAGAGAATGTGCCACAATATAAAAAGGATGCTCACTGTTATTTTGGTAGCTTTGTTGAGGACGTTCACCCATTCCACCAGGTCTTGCTGATCGTTGGCTTGGAGGAAATATTTTCTCATGCCGGCATTTATTACTGCAAAATAAATACAAAACAGACAAGTTTTCACACGGGGACAAGACATACGTATAAGAGGCACCATCAGCAAATTACAGGTGCTGTTGAAGACTGGCTATATCCTCTGAAAGAGGCCCCTCCGGTACCATTTCAAGATTCTACAGATGGCATTAGGTGATCAGGTGAACTTGAAAAGCAACAATCTTTTTCCCATAGAGGAAACTACTGATTACCTGTCCTTAGGATAGGTCATCAATAGTTGATTTGCTTGGGACCCCAACTGATCAGCGCCACAAATACACAGAGGTCGAAGCTGAAGCAGCAGAACTCTCGGCGCCAACCTCTGTGTAGTGATTGGCGCTTCTAACTGCAGGCACAGCTAGCATTGATTTCAATGAGAGCTCTACAGAACAGAAAGAAAATTGTGGATTGAAAGTGGATGCAAGCTATTTCTACAGGTTTCGCAACTTTTGTAGATTACTTTCAAACCGTATGATTCTATGTAGCCAGTGCTACAACAGATTGCATTACAACACCCTCCAGGGAAGGATTTAGAACAGCTGTGCTCTTCAGGACTGGGCACATTGCTATCATAATTGTCTCCTCTTGTTAATTACTTTTTTCTTGCAGACAGACGATTACAAACCCAAGAAGTGTAGGTCTGACCTACACAGAAATGGCCACGAAAGCCAAGGTGGTTGTCTTATACCATCAAGAAGTACTTGGAAACTGTAGAAAACTGACAAGAAGAGGTCTGGCAGACCACAGGCCATTACAAAATCAGATGACAAGTTTTTGAGAGTCAACAGTTTGTGTGATCAGTGTCTCACGGCGCAAGATTGTTAAGCACAGCTTAATGCAGCAAAACTGCTGAAGAGTGGAAGCTTGACATCTTTGGTACATCACAAAGAGTTGTTGTACATTATCAAGTATATGAAAGGATGGTTCCTGAGTGTGTGTGATATCAACTGTCAAACATGGAGGAGGAAGCGTGATGGCCTGGGGCTTTTATTACCGGATCCAGAGTTGGTGCTACCGTAGCATTTCGACAATACCCTCAGGTGTACGCCTAGTTGGTCATGGGTTCACATTACAGCAAGACAAATGATCCAAAAAAATACTTCTAGGTTACTCAAGAAGCAGCCAGTAGGCTTCAGAGAACAGAATGGCCTGCACAGTCTCCAGACTTAAACCCCCATTGAGCTTGTTTGCGATGAACTGGACAGAGGAGTAAAAGCAAAGGAACCCACAAGTGCAGCACATTTGTGGGAATTTCTGCAACAATGTACACACACACGCTTACATTGCAACTTTCTAACAGCTTGAAGGTGACCTTTAATAAATATTAAAATACTGATGTCTGCAGGTAATGGGCAGAATATGAACAAAGAAAGTGGTTCAGGTCATTAAAGAAAAAAAAAAAAAAAAAAAAAAGATACTTCCATTGGCTCGGAGATTATATTCTGTATTATAGACAGGTGTATTTTTTACATAATTTAAATTGCAGAAGCCGAGAGTGTCAAACCTTTGCTGGACTGCAGCACACAGACGGCCAAGATTTACCCAAGATATATGTCAGAGGCAAGAAGCAGCTTTAATCGGGATCTTAAACGGAGGGCCTTAACTAACTGATCATACAGGAGAAAGCGTGGAACAAAATCATTATCCATAAGACACAAGACAAACAAATGCTAAACATCATGCAAGAGAACCTACAGAAGTGAGAAGTCATCTACTTATGGGGCACACAGTGACAAGTTATCCTACATATATCTTACTGATCGATATTTAGCAAGAAGGAATGGAGGCAGAGAAAACTTTGGGATCGGTCTATGGGACTATTTTGCCAGCTGACAGATTCCATAATACCACTATTATGGATTTATTGGTCATATATTCTAAAAGTTAGACAAAAGTTAACTAGTATTGTTACATTTGAAGGGGGAACAACAGAGAGACATTACAATGCTGAGTCACACAAAAAAAAAAAATACAAAAAAAAAAAAAGGCATCCTTATTTTGTGCCTTTACTAAAAACAGACATGTCAGCAGAATTGCCAAGTTGTCTTTAACCCAGCAACCCATTCTTCACACACAAGGAAGTGAGAAGCACTTGAAGAATGAAGATGAGAAACAGCGGATTAGAAATGAGCCGACCAGGCGTGGGAGGATAGAATGTGTTTCTGACTAAATTAACCAGCAATTACAGCAAAGCAGCAAAAAGTCTATGAGTCAGATTTCATTTGCCGCTTTCAAAAGGCCGCTTTTAAATGAGAACCATTGCTAAATATAAAAGCCTCCCGACGTCCTCCTCTGCCCTCTGTTGTACAAGACCGTTCAGAAATGTAAAGCAGTTTCCTGCACACATTACTCAATGCTTACTTCTACTAGAGAGCCATTATAAGAAAACATGAACAAGGCTTCCATGCCCAAAGGGTTCATCAAGGCAGGGCTGCCGGCAGCATCCTCATATGAAGGACAGAGGTGCCCAAAACACACATTGAACTAAAGTTGATGAAAACAGGGAGGTTTCAAACCCAACAGTAGTTCTTTGGGTGAAATTTACCAATACTATTAGCAGACCGTCATCTGGGAAGAAGTCGGAAAAGTTGGAAATTTGTGTCCGATAGTTGAATGAACTTTCATCATTTGTCCAGTTTTAGGGCCTCCATACAAATTAGTTTAGTCATCCAAACCCACCAATGATGGCGGGACTGGATGACTGTATGGGGACAGCTCAACCTATCCCTCAAAAAGGATAAGCGATGTTGAATTTCAGTGCTTTTTGGCGATTTTGTTCTCCAGGAATGAAGGCACCACCAAACTTGTCTGGCTGCGGCTTATATCCCAAAACACAAGTTTTCAGAAGAGCATTCATGTATATGGGGGAGCCAATGGAAACAGATGAACAATAGTTTGCCAGACAGTTGTTAAAGGTGTATGGTGGCCTTTATAGAACATGTATGACCAGTTTAGACAACTATAACTGGCCAATAAGAACTAAAATATGTATGGTTATGTTGGCAAAATGATCATTCACCAGTCTATTATGCAATCATCAACCAACTTCTATCTAAAGTGTATGGTTACCTTTAGGGGCCACCGATCTGTTCAGCAAGGCAAACATGGCTAATGATGATATGTCCCTGTTCTATTCACTCCTGTCTGGAGGAAGGGATGAGGTAACCCCTCATTGTGGAACAAAATGTCTACCAAAGAACAACTTCTATAGACCTTTACAGAATGCCACTACTTGTGTGCTGCGATATCATATCCCGGCACAGGACTGTGGCATGACCAGGTCCCAGAGTAGAGCTGGAATCCAAGTGGTCAAACCCTCCCACCGATCAATCAGTTTTCAACCAGTAAATGGCTGAGAACTGACGGGGGTACCCCACCTGGTAACTGAAATACCCCTTAAAGTAAGGCAGAGTTCTATAGATGATTTATGTGGCATGATCTCAGTCAATTGGTAGTAGGTGCAAGAATCATGAACACAGATGTACCTAGACCTTCTAGACAATAATGAAACTCTGGAAAGGGTCAGCAATACTTTCAACAAGACAACGCTGTTTTACACTGGTTTGAGGATATACATGTTCTAAGACTGGTCAGGCCTGCAGAGAGTCTCGACCTATTGAATATCTTTGGGACGCTATGTAACGTTGGGTCAAGAAGTATTAAAAAGAACTCGCCAGATGTTTGCAGGATGAATGGAGGGAAACACCAGCTGAAGTATATGAGACATTAGTAGAGAGAGTATGCCCCAGGGAGTATCCAATGTCATTAGGACCAAAAAGGAGGCTCCACTAGGTATTAATATACAGAAATAAATACTCATTTTAATTTTTGCCTAGGTGTTTAATTACTTTTGGCAGGACGGTGTATCTGGTATGCATGGACAGTATATGGAATGGTAAGAGACCGTTCCATATACTGTACATGCATGGAGGACCCACTAATGCAAAACCGCTGCAGTATTACATATACAAGGTTTCAAAAAGGTAGCAGACACAAAGTAACGCTCACCAGAGCAACGGCATCCGGTTCACACATTTAATAAGGGCTACACTTGACTTTGTCACAATTTCATTAACAGACGGTAAAGTTTCAGCAGTGAAGAGAAGGAGCGAGATAGCAAGGAAGCGGCTCAGGAAGAGGGGAGAATGAGGCGCATCTACACAGGAAGCTACAACCTAAAATAGCCCATCTCAGGAGGGTCTGCATCTACAAACTACAAGCAGCAGTCAGGATGCGGCTCGTCCAACGGCCGATCAATGTACATTATGCGTCTAAGAAAATAAAGCTTTCTGCTGAGTGACTTGTTTTAAAGGGCACCGCAGCTCCAAAAATAGGCCATTTCACCAAGACCGGCCAGCTCAGGTTTTCCAACCATCGTCCTTCATTCTGCTAAGCAATTCCGAATATAAGCGGAATCAGATGCACTCTTCTTATTAAGCAGAAGGAAAGACTTTCCTACTATATTCCAAGTATATACTCCATTAAGAAGTTATTTCCTTACTATAAGGACTTTTGAAAGTATAAAATAACACAACCAGAATACAAGTTACCCCATCACAGAAATGCGGGCCTCTGTGTACAAAGCTGTCATGTGCCATATATAAGGATGCGCCTCTAGAAGCAATTATTTGGCGTGTTCTTTAGGCCTCCTTCACACGGGGGTCACCATCACTGCAAGAAAATCGTAGCCCTAGCTGCAGAAAAAAAAAAAGAAGCACTATCATCTCCAGCGCGGGTCTCCTTTTCACCTCTGCACTTTTCAGTCTTCTGCCAGCCCTTCCCGGATTGGAGGAT
The DNA here is from genome assembly GCF_035609145.1 of Eleutherodactylus coqui. Taxonomy (NCBI): domain Eukaryota; kingdom Metazoa; phylum Chordata; class Amphibia; order Anura; family Eleutherodactylidae; genus Eleutherodactylus; species Eleutherodactylus coqui. Next base: position 234,064,167 of record NC_089840.1, on the reverse strand, counting down.
CACAATCCCCACCTCCAGGAAGGTCTGGCTGTGATTGGTTAACGAGCCCTGGCTCAGCCAATTATTGCCGACGCTCGATGAACCAATCACAGCCATTCATTCATTGAATGGCTGCAATTGGTTCAACGAGCACTGGTTCTGAATGGCAGAGCCAAAGAGCTCGTCAACCAATCACTGCCAGCCCTTCCTGGAGGTGGGGATTGTGATCCTCCAACCCAGGAAGTATTGGCAGAAGACTTCAAGCAAGTGTCGGGGAGCTTCAGGGAAAACTGGCCCCAGAGCTGACAGCGCCTCTTAGGTGATGTATTTTTTCTGCCGCTAGGGCTTAGTTTAGGGCTTTGACAGTAGGATTTTCTACTGTCAAAGTAGCATCGCTTGCACGAAAATCGCGTTTTCAAGTGGTGCAACACAGAGGAAGACTCCACAGGGAGACACGGGCTACAAAACCTTGCAAGTCACGTGCATATTGCGAAACCCGCAAGGTTTATGACTCGTAATGTTGCATGCTACAAAACCTTTCAAATGTGAAGAAACCCATAGCCTTCACACACATGCGATTTGCGGCGTTGTTGCAACTTTGTCGCCTGTGTGAAGGAGGCCTTAAAGCATACGGATGCTGAATACAGCCAATGCAGAGCAGGCGAGGTCCACACAATCCCAGTTTTAGGGCTTATATACATAAAGTCAAGATTTATAACCCTAACTATTCCGCAAAAGATATGTTTAAAGGAGTCCATAAACCTGATAACCGCCATTTCTCCTGACCCCCCCCCCCATACACATGCAAGCCTGGTTCAGTGAGAACGTGCTTTCAATAGCTAGAGGGGAGTAAGTCACTGCCAGATATCTCAGTGACTTAGCTTCCATGAGATCCAACATGCCTGATGTGTTCCCCCAAATCTGCGTTGGAGACCTGGGCGACCCCTCTATGCATTACACAGTCAGACAGTCTTGGCAGGCTCATCTGACGTTATTCTACCTGTGCATGGCCACATTAACAGACATGACCAACTTGTATGCCTTTGAGATGCATGGGCAGGAAAGCCAAAATAAACGAGCCATCTCGGCCCTGTTAGGACACAGTACAGTATATTAACAATAGTCTATGAAATATATAGAAAGGTCCCCCTTTAGCCCAACATCAAATAATACATCACGTAATACACTGTAGTGGAAGTTTATTAGGACCGGCATTTCAAATACCAGTCTAACTTCTGTAGGCGTACATTTCCGGTATAATTTACACCTGTTTCTGGTGTAAATTATACAGAAATTTCTCAATCCGGGTTGGCTCCAGCCCTCCTGACACATGCCCCCCAGCACAGATTGGCACGCAGATCCTTTTACATAGGTCAATTATTGATCCCTAATATTCATTGGCTGATCGGCTTGTTTATTCAAGCATTAAAATGCTAATTGATTGGCGCACATCTCTGCGTGTAAAAGCAGAGACATGCAGCCGATTAGTGACAGCTGTATAGGGGACGATCAATCATGTTAATTATAGGTTGTCCCCATAGAGAATAAAATCTGCCTGTGTACACGGAGGGAACGAGCGCTGACCGACATGTTCGTTGTCAGTCAGTGGTCGTTAGCAAGGCATTACATATTATATCTGCCCGTGTAAAAGGACCAGAACTTGTTAGGGCATCATTTATCTGCTCTATCATCATGGTTCTTCCAATCTAATCACAGATACCATTTAAATGGTCTTGCAATCAGTAACTCCGTAAGACAAGCCCCTCTCCTTAAATCCAGCCCCTCTCACGATGGAGGATTACATGAATGAAGACTGATAACTTACCAAAGCAAAACTCCGCCTTTGGCCGAAGTTTGGTGGCATCGCTCACCTATGTATAAGAAAAGTGGATAAGAGACTATTAGAAATTAACGGGATCGAGGATTTATGTTCCTCTTGAGAAAAAACACTTACCTTGGAAATGTAGGTGAGCTTAAGCAATCCCACAGAAGGGGAACCCGCCGGGAGGTTCTGAAAATATAAAAACGAAGCATATTACACAGAAAAGTCATAAAAAGCTTCAGAAAAATGGGAAATTATACACAGAAAACCACAACGGTCTTAACATATAGTTGATGCTGACGAGTAGTTAATGAGTAATGAGCTCTAATGTGGTGAGGATGTGACTGGGGCGGACATGTCAAGGCTAATGTAAAGCTGCCATGTAATAAATCACATAGTCTGCCCTATAAACAGAGCTCACCGAGTACACAGCTCACCTGCGGATTGTCCATGTACCATAGCAGACTGTTCTGGCTGGTGTCCAAGATGAAATATCTCCGAAGAAACTTGCCGCTGTTTTCATGTTCCTCAATATCCAGGAAGCCACAGATGCGATTCTGGCGATCCACGTAAGGCATGTCTGGATTGGAACATTACCCTGTGGAAGAGGGGGCACAGCAATGGTTAAGTCATTTATATTGTAACACGTGGGCATAATAAAATACATCGGCCACACTGATTAATACAATGGAGAACCAATGGATAAAAAGTTATTCGACTCCCTGGGAAGACCGACTACAAGTTATACCTTAAAGAAGCTGAAAGCAACTCTAACTGGATGAGTTTTCTGTTTGTCGCCCGCCAAGCAACTATTAGCACCATGAAGTCTGTATGGAACCCCTATGGTCAAAGTGACAGCTGTGCTTTTCAGGGACCCCATACCCAGCTTCATAGAACCCCTGGTTGGAAGAGACAGGCAGAGGTTCCATGACGCTACAAAGTATCACAGGTGGATACATGTCATGTCCATAGACAGCTTGAAGAGTTGCAACCATGTCTTCTTTTAAATTGTGTAGTCAGAAAGTTTCCCAAGTTTGATGTGAAGGGTATAATGGAGTAGTCGTCCGCTCAGACCGAATTCCAGGCAGGAAGTACCGTGACTGAGCAAACAGACCGATCGTAGTTACAACCGGCGCAAATATTTACAGAGCCGATAAGCTTTGAAGACTTTTCTATATAAGCCTTGTGATGTGAAATAGGCTTTTATACAAGAGAACAAGAAGTATTATAGAGGTGATACCTTTATTGGCTAATGAGAGAACGGAGATCTGCAAGCCTTTACAAGACATTGGACATTTTTCTTCACTTGCATGCTTTTGGGGCTCACAATCATTTTTGTGTTCCGCAGCTTCTACTTATGGCTGTATGGACACCGCAGTCTATAAGGCCTCATGTCCACGGCTAAAATAACATTTAAAATCCGGAGCGTTTCTCCTGCACGCGTGATCCGCTCCCTATAGGGATGCATTGGACACCCGCAGGTAATTAAATACCTGCGAATGTCATTTTCCCTTGAGGATTGCGTGTGCGGGAAAACACCTGCACAATGCTCCATTTTAGTGCGGGTCTCCCGCAGGCTGCTATTGAAGCCTATGGAAGCCGTCCGGATCCGCGGCACACCTGCAGTTGAATTTCTGCTCTCCGGCACGGGAGCGCATGAGACCAGGAGTTAAAAAAAAGAAAATTGGAGTGAACGCTGCCGGCGTGCCGAGCACATCCGCCTGGCCGAAGAAAGAAGATCCGGCCGCGACGGAGGGAAGATCCGCAGCGTCCGGACAGGTGAGTAATTCTTCTTTTTAGGCCTCATGTCCGGGGGAAAGGAGGGACCCGCTGCGGGATTCTGCATGAAGAATCCGCGGCGGGCCTGATTTTCCCCGTGGATATGAGGCCTAAGTCCTATTACATGGGCTGATAGATCGTTCAGATTCTCACGACCCAGGGAGAAGCTGAGTGATTATCGTTGGGAATGCATGCAGAGACCGACTGGATGAGAGCTGTTCCGCTTCTGCATGCTGAAAACTGAACGACTAACCGATCAGTGTAAACGGCAGTCGTTCAGCACAGAAGGGCTGCCTGCTTACAGCAAATGGAGGCGGGTAGAGGGAGAGCACTGGCCAGCCACCCTGCCTCCATGCCGGCCGCACTCCGAGTGATGCTAGCGATACTCGCCCCCATGTACCAGCACAGCAGCGAGCATCACTGGGACAAGTGTCTGCATTGTTTGCCCGACAGTTCATCCCGTGTGAAAGGGTTCTTAAGACTCACTTACACACAACGATTAGATCACTCAAAATTTGTTCAAACGGGCGAAAGGGAGCGATAATTTTTACATGTAAACACATGGCCATCGTGCACTATTCGTTAGCTTGTCGTTTATCGCCAAGTTTCAGCCTGCATAAAAATGGTACCTAGTTTGTTTGCTCCTGCTTGGTTTAACCCCTTCCCGCTCCAAGGCGTAAGTTTACGTCCTGGGAGCGGGGTCCTTCCTGCAACAGGGTGTAAACTTATGTCCTGGGGATAGCGCGGGATCGTGTCCTGGGGATAGCGCGGGATCGTGTCCTGGGGATAGCGCGGGATCGTGTCCTGGGGATAGCGCGGGATCGTGTCCTGGGGATAGCGCGGGATCGTGTCCTGGGGATAGCGCGCAGCGGGAGTTGGCTGTCAGTCACAAAATGCAAATTTTTAAGCATTTTGCCTCACTAAAAACGCAATAAAAGTGATCAAAAAAGCCGTATGTACCCCAAAATGGTACTAATAAAAACTACAGCTTGTCTCACAAAAAAATAAGCCCTCAGAGCTCTGTACATCAAAAAATAAAAGAGCTACAGGACTTTGAATGCAGCAATTTAGAAAAAAAAAAAAAAATTTATTAATTTTGGTATCGTTGTAATCGTATCGACCCGCAGAAAAAAATGGATTGTCTTATTTATGCTGCATGAGCAACACTGTAAAAAAAATTTAAAAAAAAATCTATAGCAGAATTGATGTTTTCTCTGTTATAAAAAAAAAAAAGTTTTAGAATATAGTCTATGTACCCAAAAGTGGCACCGATAAAAACTACAGTTCGCCACGCAAAAATCAAGCTCTTATTTGGCCGCGTCAACGGAAAAATAAAAATCATGACTTTTGATAAATGAAGAAAATCCACCAAAAATCCTTGCGTCCTTAAGCGCAAAATAGACCATGTCATTAAGGGGTTAAATGTCATTTGTTCAGTCTTTTGAAAAGACTGAACAACTTGAGGGGAGGGGCGATTGTTTGCCTTGCAAAACACAGCAAGTACTTGTTTACTCATGCTGGGAGAATAAAATGGCTCATCTTCACACCAATTAAAAACCTGCCAGCAAGACTTTCCCCTCACAAACACACATGCGCCTGAGCAGACTACATATACAGGGTTTACTTAGCTAACCAAAATGACAGAAAGAGGTTTTTAAAGGCTCAGAATTTCTATGCAAATAAGTTAATTGATTCAGTCGTTCACACTATTATCATCGTACATAAATGGGGCTTTAGTTTTTTCTTGCACATGCTTAGCAGCTAAATCATGAGCACAAAGAAACTTTGCTGAGTTTGTAAATTACATTCTAAGGCCGGCTGCACAGGGGCATATTTGCACTGCAGCATCTGGAGCAGGCGACTGCCTCTGGACTTCGCAGCAAATACCACCCACAGCATGCCATTCCGTGCAGACGGCTTCCATTAAAGTTAATGGAAGTCGTCCAAACTGCGGCCCTTCCGCAATTGACATTGCAGAAAGGTCACAGATTCCGCGTCACCACTAGGCAACGACATTTTTGTAATTAAAGTCTATTGTAAAAATGTCATTCCAAAATACATGCACTTAAAGGGGTTGTCTCACGCCGAAACGTTTTTTTTTTTTTATTCAATAGGCCCCCCGTTCGGCGCGAGACAAACCCAAGGGATGGGTTAAAAAAAAAAAAAAAAAAAAAGGTTCTTACCCGAATCCCCGCGCTGCGGCGACTTCTTTCTTCCTTTACCAAGATGGCCGCTGGGATCTTCACCCACGATGTACCGCGGGTCTTCTTCCATGGTGCACCGTGGGCTCTGTGCGGTCCATTGCCGATTCCAGCCTCCTGATTGGCTGGAATCGGCACACGTGACGGGGCGGAGCTACGAGGACCAGCTCTCCGGCACGAGCGGCCCCATTCACCAGGGAGAAGACCGGACTGCGCAAGCGTGTCTAAAAACGCCAGTAGACAGCGAATTTAGACGGATCCATGGCGACAGGGACGCTAGCAACAGAGCAGGTAAGTGAATAACTTCTATATGGCTCATAATTAATGCACGATGTATATTACAAAGTGCATTAATATGGCCATACAGAAGTGCTGAACCCCACTTGATTTCACGAGACAACCCCTTTAAGTGAACAACAGAAAAAAAGAAAAGTCCACCAAAAAGGAGTCTCTAGCCTTTAAGAAGGACTGAGAAAAAAAAAATTGCTGGGAATTGAGAAGAGCTTCCCAGTACTTACCACAAACACTGAATGTAACCCCTTGGATTTATGGCTAATTACACGGACACGTCACATCCATCAGCCTGAGACCAGACGTAAAAGTCACCCGATAGCTGTCCCACCAACTATCACTCCTGCGCTCTGAGGGGGCTTTTACACGACCATGAAAAATGTGCGAATATGAACCCTCTTCTTGCCCCATGTGGGGAAAAAAAAAAAAATCGCGCCATGTCCTATCTTTGGGCGTTCCCTCGGAATGCATTGGCCGTTGTTTTCAATGGGACAGGAAAGCACAGTGTGTGATGTGCACGTGTGGCTGAAAGCCGTACCAGGGGATCACAAGAAACCCCACATCCACCAATGCGTCGCACGAGTACAACGTCGGGCTGAGTTTCACGGCCCGATATCACGCTCACCCGTGTGTAGGAAGCCTAATACAGGAGTGATAGTCGCTCAGAGAATGGAGGCAGACCCACGGGACTCCAACAAGTGAGCGATTATCGCTCAGCGTGAAGTCGTCAGCTGCTTGTACCCAGGATGACCGTCACCCGAATTCACTGCTCCAACTATTTGATCAATAGTCCGCTCCATGTAAAAAGTACCTTCAGTCCCCACCTTTCCCACTACCATCCTTCACACACAGCTTTATATCAATGAAGTATAGGAATTGTCTTGATGTAACATCGGTTAAAGGTCGTGCATTTCTCTTGATTTATCATCCGCCATCATCACCTGATGAAGGGGTCTTTGCTCTCCAAAAGCGTGCAAGTATTTTTCTGGTTAGCCAATAAGAAGGTACCCACTCTAGAATACATAGATTTTTCTGGCTAATATGGCACCACTCACTCTTTGCTGAACATAAAGACTTAGCATCGGTAAAACGTGGTGTTAAAGGAGTTTCAAGAGACTATCATATGGATTATCAGATTGGTAGGTTATCAGCTCCACTGATTAGCGGATTCAAGAAGCTGTAAGCACCAAGTCCTTTTGTTTGTCAGGCATGCGTCATTAAAGGCCCATTTACATGCAAACGATTGAAAGATTGAGAGTTTTAGCAATCATTTTGCATAAAGTGTTAATGGACACTAATGTCCATTAACACTTTATCAAATTCATTTGTGTGTAAGAGGGCCTCTGGGATCGGTTTGCAGAGTCGAGCATTTGGTCTGAGCTCTGCACACAGCTCCTTTATTCTCGGACGGACTGTCGGCAGAATACACTGTAATCTCCGACTGCCGTGGAGAACACAGCGTGCGATCCCTGTTATCTTCTCTCTGGCTGAACGATGGATTTAAACAAGTAACTAGTAGCATTCACACACAACGATGATCGCTCAGATGCCATCGTTTGAATGAATTTTGAGCGATCATCGTTGCATGTAAACGGGCCTTAAGTTTACACAATCACTCATTTTTATGACAAGCTCTAAACAAAATTATGGAAGACGAGGCGAATCTGACACATGGCCAACAGTTCATAGAAGTCAGCTGAAGGAAAGTCCAATTAAAAAACAAGAAGAAAATTCAGTCATTTGGGAGTATCATCACATGACCTAAGAGGCCAAATGCTCTGCTGCAGAACTATAGTCAATGGAGACCATGAAAAAGAGCAAAAGTTGAAATGTATTTATATCACAAACTGTGTAAAACCACACGGCGCGGCTGACATAAGCCCGGGTTATATCCTCCCTTCCTGAGCCACAACCCTCAACACCTGCTGGACAGCATGATGGATAGTAATTCAGTATTCTGAAGAGAACAATCGCCCATTTTCCAAGTCTTCCCGCTGCCACTTCCTGCACTAGACAGATTCTCCCTCCTCGGACCACTAACACGTCCCGAGTACGGGATGTTTGGCTAGGCCTACACAGCAAAGTACGGAGTAGTGTCATAGGAGGAGGCGTACTAACAAGGAGCCAATAACCAAGTGTGAACCTTCTGGCACCAGAACGGGGCGAGTGCCGCCCCCATTTGTGCGCTCCGTCAGGATCTACAAAGCAGAAGTCTCCGTAATTCTGCTCCACTGATGTAATATTTCTACCTTTCATTATATAGCACATACATATTCCATAGCGCTGTACACAGATAGCCATCACTTACATTGGGTTCTGTCCCCATGGGGGCTTACAGTCTACATTCATCTAATAGTATGTTTTTGGTGCATGGGGGAAAACCAGAGTACCCGGAGGAAACCCATGCAAATATGGGAAGAACATACAAGCTCTATACTATGTTGTCTATACTATTGAAAATTTGTCCATTCTCTGGTGCGAATTGTTCAAGAAAGTGGTATTGTGCGATTTGAACCGTATTTATGATGTTTGACAGTTTTTTCATTGTGCCCCCCCCCAAAAAAAGAAGGCATAGCCTGACACTGTACGCAAAGAAAAAAGAAACTAAAGAAAATTGTACCAAATTTTGGTGCAAAATCTGAAACTAAGGCAACTACAGTGTTTCCCCGAAGATAAGACACTGTCTTATATTTATTTTTGCCACAAAAGAGGCACAGTGGCCGGCGGCATCCGAGTCCCTCGCGCTGGTCTCCGGCACTGCGGCAGTCTGCCGTGTCCTCAGCATTGACGCAGCACTCTTTGTTGATGGGGCTTTGAATACCCCACCTCCAGCGAGCAAGTGCTGTGATTGGATCACGAGCGCCGCTGGCCCAGCCAGTCAGAGCGGGCACTCGATGAACCAATCACAGCCATTCGGTGATGTCATTCACTGAATGGCTGTGAGTGATCGAATGCCGACTCTGTTTGGCTGATCCAGCGGCACTTGTGATCCAATCATAGCATTTGCTTGTTGGAGGCGGAGCACTCAAAGCACAGTCTCCAAAAAGAGCGCTGTGTCAACGCAGAGGACACGGCAGTCTGCTGCAGCTCCGGGGTCCAGCGCGAGGGACTTGGACACCGCCGGCTAGGTAAGGATTGCTGGGTATTTTCTCATGTAGGTTTAGCTAGGGCTTATTTTCGGGGAAACGCGGTAGTAGGAATCTATAATGCTCAGAGTTTGGCTCAGGAGACCTGTGGTCAGGCTTGGATGTTTGTCTGTCATCGGTCTAATCTGGGTGAGTATTCTGCTTTTGGGAAGCCGCGCCTCGTCCTAGACTAACCCTATAACAAAGATGGTCGCCTATAAACATTAAAAATCGCTCCCCCATCAGTGACACGTCCAGGTGGATACAACAGCTCGCAGTGACTCGGACTCTATGCTTAGTCTGTAGGCAGGGCCCAGGATAAAATTTTGTTAACGCTACATTTGATTATACCAAGCAAAGAAATTACGCAATAACACACAATTAAGCAATAAAATTCCTGCCATGCTTATAAACCATCCTAGGCAAACACAAACCCGGACACGGCCCGCTGTCTAATGCCTAGTAAATAGTCTTCTATTCCATGGCCTTAAGGTACCTTTACACGGAGCAACTCCTTCAGAAAAGTTGTTGGAGCGTATGAGCGACAGTCATTGGTTTGCCTTCACGCAGAGCGATGATTGGTCGTTAGCACTTGGCTCAGATATTGTTCATAGAGGGATCTCCATGCAAGTTTGTTCCCAAATCCGTGAAATATGAACAATTGTGACTTTACATCAGACGACTTTTAATCAATGAGAAATCACAAAGCAAACCGACACCTCGAAATACTGATCTACTTAGTTAGAATATTATACGGGATTTCATGCTGACATCCTTGATTCGGATATATAAATGTAAGATGGAAGGAGGAGGAGATCTGTGGTATTAGTGTATCTTGACGCCACCAGGAAGTCCTGGTAGAGACAAGAATGAGTTTCCGGAGACGCCCCCTGCACCTCGTTGGCTTAAAAAAAAAATTAAAGTGGGTTGGCTTCAGGTCCTGGCAGGCCATTATCACACTGCTGCCACGGCTCCCAGGCCCTTAACTGAGCTGCAAGCTGCTGTACTTTCCCTCCCCGCTGCTGTGCTCCCCTCTACTTCCAATATCTTGTAATTAAACATTGTGCTGCTGCTAAGGCGCTTTTACACGCAAAGATAATCTTTTAAATGACTGAAAGAATTAGCGATCTTTTTGCATAAAGTGGTAAAAGCCTTTAACAGTTTATCATCTTCATTTGCGTGTAAAAGAGCCTCCAGAAGCTGTTTGCAGAGCCCAGCGTGTGATTATTCATGCCGAAATCCAAGAGGTCCAGATAAGTAGCAGCAACCCGCACTTTTATCTGTCACTCTGGATTCTCATCGTCTAATGCACCAACCTGCCGCCGCGTTTACATGCATCACTTCAGCAGTACTGACTGTTCCCTACAACTTCCAGCAGGCATAGAGCTTGTCTACAGGCCAGCATCATAGCTCTGCCCCCAGCCGACAGGTCCTACAACAAGTTGGAAGCTATGGACGGGAGGAAATGACAAGTGCGGACAAGATGTCAGAGGAAGTAGAGATTTCTTTTTTTTTTTATTTCAGGCAGAGGGCTACCTGACAAAAATGAAAGTATCTAGACCGGGTACTGTGCTGCTATTACAGAAAGACTTATTGTGATGATGCGCCAGCAATGAGATGGGACAGGAGCCGAGTCAGCAGTATTACTGGTGTATGGTACCAGAAGAAGACAAAGATGTTTTGGTAGCATTTTACCAATAGTAAAATAAGATATTAGGGACTGCAAGTCCCTACTGGGGGGGGACAAAAAAAAAAAAGAGCGGACCTCGTGATGCTATATCAATAATCAGATCAGATAAATCCCCAAAAAGGCAGCCTGCATTGAGGGGTACCGGGACAAACAAGTATAACAACTTGTGAAGAAGGGTCATCTTATTGCTGCTGTACGGACAAAAAGGGGAAGCTATGACAAAAAAGAAGAACGCTTAAAAAAGGGGATTTCAAAAAGTTGCGCGTTGTAGTTCTTCTTCCCGCCCCGCGGTGTTACCCGAGTCCACATGGGAGCGTAGGGATGACTACACTGAACATTTACCATTCCTTAGCAATCAGAGTGGCCAAGTAGTATTGTGCAGGAGTCGGGATGAAGTCACAGCGCTCCCACACCCTGGTGTGTCATGGGAAGATGCTAATTAGTCCCTTCAGATGGAATGAGGAAAAACGGCTTAGAATTAAAAACTGTGGTTTATTATAGAGGACGACAGCTGGGAAGAGCTTTTAGTTTAACCACAATTAATGTATGCTTTAACACAACACATGTGGATGGCTTGGGAACTTTTGGATGGGTATTGGTATGGAAAACCCACCAGATGTCCTCAGCGCAGTGTGAATGTACCCACGGCCAGGCTGGGGAGGTATTACTATGGCTTTACATGCAGATTACATAACTGAAGGTCAGACCCACAGCCCTCCAGCAGGAGACGAACAGCCCGAAGGGGAAGATGTCCATTTTTGCATCATGGCCCAACATCTGAGAAGATTTTTTTTCTCACTACACTGCCTGTACGGGGTTAAAGATGTCATGTAAAAAGTCTGGATGGATTTACACTAGCATTTAGTCTTAATTTTGGCTTTTAGTCTCTCGGTTCCATTTTTGGAGCAGAAAGACGGAATTAAAGAAAAGAAAGAAAAAGGGGAACCGTTTTGACCCTCATTGATTTCAATGGGGTTTTTAAAAACAGAAAGCTTTCAATTTTTACAAACCTCATTGAAATCAATGGTGGCAGGAACGGATCTGTTTAAAGCCCTCTCTCCGCTCCAAAAAGTGAAGAAAGACGAAGTGGAGATTAAACTAATTCCACCCTTACAAAAACCTCTGCATTTATGAAGACCCCGTTTAACAACCTGTACAAAGGATAGGTAATACGTCTAGCACCAATCCTGTGGATAAGTGAAAAGCGTTATGGGAAAACCCCTTTAAAAAAGGGGATGTCCCAAGATGTAAACTTATCCCCAGGACCCCCAGCAATCCCATGAACAGAGGTTCGGAGCACCCGGTAATGAAGGCAGCGGCACGGGCACACTGCTGCTCCATGCACTTGGACTTGGCTATCTCTGATGGTCCTACTGAAATGAATGGAGTAGCAGTACACTTCATTGTAGGATGCTCTGGACCCCGTTTCTCAGGATCATTGAGAGAACCGACACCCCCACTAACCCGCAGGTTATTCCCTATCCTATAGACAGGGGATAACTTATTATCATGGGACAACCCCTTTAAAGAGAATATACCAAGATAGATTTACCTATCCACATGATGGGTGACAGAAGTATGATCAGCAGAGGGGTTCTCACCACTGAACCCCAACTTATCCCAAGACTGGGGGTCTCATGTCTATTTCATCTCCTCACTGTATCCCTGCTGGGGCCAGGTAGCCGGCTCAAGGTTGACTCAGCGGGTACTGTTGTACCTTGTTGACACCGAAAGTGGTGGACCTACCCCAGGGTTAGGCTTCTTGACAGCCAGGTCACACCCCACTTCCTGATTGGCTGTTAGCAGCGGGACCGGGGAGACTGACAGCAAGGGATGAAGAGCATCAGAGCAGCAGGGGAGAAGGCACAGCAGCAACTCCGGACAGTGACATGGGGAGTGAATGGAGTGGTGGTGGTGCATGTACGATGCTGCTCCATTTCAGTAGGGCTAATGAACACGACCATTCCATCTACTCTTCCCTGATCTGGTGCAGCAAGTCTACAATTGGGAAGGGAACCCTATTCTAAGGATTGGTAGGGTCTCAGTGGTATCACCTATCCTATGGATAAAGTGACAACTAACTTAGGATAACCGCTTTACAGATTTCTGGAGAGGTGTGTGCACCAAAAATTCAGTTCAATACAGTGTGTGAATACACCAATACCCAAGTAATGTGGATCAGGAACGCCATCTTTTCTCCTTAGGGAGAGCACATAGAAGGTGAGTGAGGAGACTTATAAGGCCATCCATGCTCCTCTGGGTAATATACAAATAAGGGAAATGGAACAATACCTCTGCAGAGCCACCTATCGGAAGGCAGCTTTCCTGCAAGTCAATGTTAGACTCTTTATACAAGCCTTGTAACAGTGACTGGGAATTGAAAGCCAAGCCAGAATCCTAGACAGACAGCTGTTTCGGGGTGTTTGCCCCTCATCAGTGTGCAGTAGGGTTCTGGCGAGAGGCTGTGATGTACGTCAGAAACATTACACATGCAGGAAATAAATGATAAAAGCTGAAAAAAACCCTCAATTTCCCCAACACTACTTCTTATAAAACTATAGTTTTGTTCACTCTCAACTTCCCCTTATTATATTGATATACATCTTCTAGAGACCGAACATTCACGCCTGCAGGATAAAGGCCCAATATACTGGGGGCCGAGCGAGCAGATGTAAAAGGGCCACAGTACCAAGAAAAGAACCAAAATCAATTAGTCTCTTTCTGCAGCTAAATGTGCAACAAACATTAGGGTCATTGTTCGGAGCGCAGGAAACAATGGCAGGACGCACAGAGTTCTCCCCTCATTCTCAGTCTTTCCTCCAGCACGGCTACATGTAATTACCCCTTGGAGACCAGGGCTTAAGACCGGCAGTCCACGCTGGAGGAACTGTGGGCGCAGCGAGGAACTGGATGGCTTTATGGAAAACAGGCACATACTCACTTCCCCTCATTCTCCAGCCATTCCATTGGGAACAAAGCCGGTCTTGACGAGCCCTATGAATATTCATAACATATAAAATCTAAGCTGAAAGAGATTGTAAAGCTTAAATCTTGATCCCGAGTACAGTACTGGAGAAAGGAGACAATGGTTCATTCATTACAGTCAGCGCCGGACGGCCGACATCTAAACTTTCCATTTTATACCATCATTTGGTTTCATTCAATTCCAAAAGTTCTGCTAGATTTTCATACAAGAGTCATTACTGGAATAAGATGTTAAAGGGGGCTTGACATTTCTCAGAACGCCTTACTGGAAGCAATTGGAAGTTATAACAGACCGTAATGGTTCTACCATGTGGGCATAGATGCTGCGGATTTTGTACTCTGGAATGGTGAGGGTCTCCAAGGGCAGACTGACTTCCCAGTATGTTTGACTTCCCCAATGTGTTGCCCGAATACATATACAGGAGCTGGAGTTAGGGGATGACTACAGCATATACTAAATCCTTTTTGGAACTGCAAATATTTGCTAGAAATTGGAATATAAAAAGTTTGCTGCCAATTCTGAAATTGTTGTACTGTCACTTTAAGACGTGGCAAACTACAATGGCACGGGCAGCTGTATATGTGGCTGATGCATGTATGAGAGTGCCTTAAAGGGGCTGCATGCGGCATTTATTAATATAGTCCCTTGTACCCTGCCCAAAACTATGTGAAAAATCAACACAAAGTGGCGCTGGAGCACCACTCTGGTACCATCGCATCCCCTGGTCTTCTGGCTTCCTCGTAAACCTGTCACAAGGGCTTCTAAGTCCTCGGTAGGTTTAATTGACGTCACTAATGGCATCCCTGTCAGGCCTCCGATTGGCTATAGCAGTCATTTTACCGACCTTGGAAAGATGGAAGGCTGAGTCAACCTTGAGCCGGCTACCTGAACCAAGCAGGGATTGAACCTGCAACCTTCAGGTCGTGAGCGAGAGCTTAGGAGTGTATTTTTGCTGTGTTAAGGCAGCAGGAGTCAGTTATGACTCGGTGCCTGCACCAGGGGACTTTACCTTTACCCAACGCTCCAAAAAGTGACATTGCTGTGGGCCATGTGTGTGCTGATCCAGTTGGCATTGGGGTTTGACCACTAAAGGGTGCCGAGCAATGGACCTGTGAGACAGACCAAGTTCTACCAGAAGAATTTGCTTGGGGACTATGGGAGAGCCAAGCCACCAAACTGATTTGTATACACCGCTGCCGCCAACCAGAGAACGCCAGTACTGCGGCGCCGCCAAGAAAAAACTTTTGCAGTAGTGATGTTAAAGTTACTTCAGTAACTAACTGTTCAAGCATCACTGTGGGCCTAGATGTCCGCACTAGATGTCACCCCTCTCTGCGAGGCATCACGGACGACTAATAGGATTTCATGAAGCTAAGAACGCTGACAGATGCTGTGAGAAGGCAAACGCTGCCGGTCTCTGAACCATTTGACCAGTCCGCCTCAGAATCTGACATACCGCGACGATCGCTGCGGTTCCTTCATTCTGCCGATTGGCGACGATCCTGGAGATCGAATCCCCAACGATACCATAAAGTAAAAACCCAATAAAAGTCATTTGTTCTTTTATTCTCCCCGAATTTGTAACAAGTGTCCCCAGTATGAGCTGCAGATAGGAGAACAGGGACAATATACAGAGAAGTGATGGCTTACACACCGACCATCGGGATGAAATAGGAGCCGAACCTCGATGGAGAAACAAGCGCTACAAAGCAGCGGCCACCTGTCTCTTCACGATGTAACACGTACGGTCACGCCCGACCCCGCCGCCACATACTGTACTCTGCATTTCCCCTATAGAAAGGTCTGCAATCATTGCCCTATACCTTGTGCCCACCTACAACCCTCCTTATGATCCACATAGAAGTTTCAGTTCCACTTTCCTCTACCTTCTGCTTTGTCAATAACTATTTTATAAGACACTCCATTTAAAGGGATTGTCCTACTACCGGACAACATTCCCCCTATACCAACTGTGCTAAAATAAAATCAGCTGTACTCTCCCGTCCTCCGCTGTGGTGATCCGGTATTGCAGCCCCACCATCTTTCCGGTGTTTGTTGATGAAAATAGTGGAACTGGATATCACATGACCACTGCAGCCAATCAGAGACTGCTGTATTACTGCTAACCTATCAACTACTAACCTATCCTGAAGGTAACCTCTTTAAAGGGGTATTCCAAAAATTGTCGAGAACTGGGCAAAAAAAAATAAGTTTGCTTTACCGGTTCAAGCACGGAGATCTTATCGGAGAGCTGAATGTACATCCCTCTATGTATATGGGCAACCTAAGAAAGTCAGCGGCCCCTACTTTAAATTGCTTTCCAGTCAACTAATTGCCGTCTACAATTATCTTTTATTTTGCACTCCCATTCTATTTATGACCTAAGATTCATCTGGTGATGTGACTTTACCAGTCACCTATGTCGCATATAAACCAACAAGTCAACTGGAGAAGATAAAGTAAGTTCTGAAGACCAAAAACAAACCTGATCACAAATGAGAAGGACAAGAAGACCATTAAAGGACTCTAAAGGTCCACTTAGACAATGATTATCGCTCAAAATCCGTATTTTCATCGATAATCGTTGTTTATAACTGCACTTACATCGTGCAGTTTTCGTTATCCCGTCGCTCATCGTCATCTTTCAGCATACTGAGATACAATGATGAGCCTCATCAGGGATTCACAGCGGGATACAGCTAATACTATTGTCTGAGCTGTATCCCATCCCTGATAACAGGCTGAGTATGAAGAACTGAGCGGTCCAGATGTGTTCTCCATACCCCACTCAGAGCGCACCGGCTGTATAACAGCCGAGCGCTCCATGCAGAGAACAGCTAGATGCACAAGACAAGTGGGGACACCCCGCTTGTCTTCTGCACCCTCCGCTCGGAGCGCTCTGCTGTATATCAGACGGGCACTCGCAGCGGGAAACAGCTGGATGCAGAAGACAAGCAGGGACACCCCACTTGTCTTCTGCATCATCCGCTCGCAGCGCAAGGTGATCACTCAACGTTTGAGCGATCATCTTGCGCTGTAAACGACACAACGATTATCGCTAAAAGACATCTTTTGAGAGATAATCGTTGTGTCTAAATGGGCCTATAATACCCTGGCTGGCTGCAGTCCCGGCTCGCTGTATCACTCCTCCTGTAGGTGCTGCTAACAAGTGGGTGTAAACCAGTTCTACGACATGAAAGCCGTCTATAAGCGAGCGCACTAGCTCACTGATCTTTGTGCATGCCCATTCATGACTTTTCTGCCTCCGCTAGCAAGGACTTCACAAAATAGCAAGCACAACTTCCACCATGGTAATGCCTAGGTGGTGAGCGGCCCATCTGTGTACAATACACTTGGCAGGTGACCCGAGTGTTCACGTCTTTTTGGTCTACCTGCCGGAAAATCTTAGCACTTGGATCCGTCTTTTATCGTC
This sequence comes from Eleutherodactylus coqui, assembly GCF_035609145.1. Taxonomy (NCBI): domain Eukaryota; kingdom Metazoa; phylum Chordata; class Amphibia; order Anura; family Eleutherodactylidae; genus Eleutherodactylus; species Eleutherodactylus coqui. The sequence goes on along the minus strand of NC_089840.1, from coordinate 234,046,861 downwards.
TGAAGGGTCACACTTATGTGTTTTTTTCCTCACGGTGAAATCTTGTTAAAAAGTTTTCAGAAGTTTCCCGGAGTGTCATCTTTACTGCCTTTGTGAAGATCCGCGCGAGTCACCACCACTGAAATTAAAAAGGCGTGATCTAGGACTCTGGGTATACTTGCATGAGTGTCTGTTCGTACGCATTTCATACGTATTTTTCACATGTGTAAAACACACAGTACACGGCAAACACGCATTTACATGCCTATTTGCTGCATATACTCCATCCCCATAGCTTATACTGCTGCGTAATACACGCCCATATAGGACAGCCCGCATTTTTTTGTTGTTTTTTCTTTAATTGCTCGTCTAAGGGCAGGCTCACACCAGCGTAATTTCATTGCGTATTGCACGCGCACATAATACGTGGCGAATTGAGTCAATGAAAATACATTCATTTTGAAAAAAGTGACACAATGAAAGTCTCGAAGATATTAGTATTACCTGCAGAAAAAAATACACCTGTGTGTGAGCTGTAAAAAAAGCAAGAGACCTTCAAAAAAAATTTTTTCAGCTTCATTTCAGTGATCAGTTGGGGTCTCGGCACCAGAATGCCCGCAAGACAAAAACACAGCTACTATTCTTAGGATAGGTCATCAATGCTCACCGTCTGTGCGGACAGAAACAGAAGATGGCAAAGGGTTGCCAGTAGGAGCTTGGCTAGCATTACCAACCCAGCTTGCAGCTCTGTCCGCACGGCCAGTGGGTGCGATGACAGCCAATCAGCAGAGGTCCCAAGAGGTGGACCCCTGGCAATAAACTACTATCTATCGTGAGGTTAGATCATCAGTATCTAAAGGGGTTGTACCACATTTGCAAGTGATCTCCTATCCGTAAAATAGTGAGGGTCTCACCATGAGACCACCACCAATCTCATGAATGGGACTCCTGTACCCCTCTTTCCCATCATTGCAGGGGCCCCGCAGTGACATCACTGTGAATAGAGCTGGCCAAGCATATGTGGTCAGCGCTCCTTTCATTTCAATGGGGCTGACGGAAATAGCTGAGCGGCACCGGCTCGGGTATCACTGCAGTTCCATTTATTATTTTTTAAGGAAGGCCCTAAAGGGGTCGTCCAGTTGTATCATCACCTATCCAAGAAATAAGCTATCAATAGTAGATCAGCAGGATTCTGCCACCCGAATCAACTGTTTGCCAGGTCTACAGAGCTGATTTATGCAGGAAGCAGACAGCTCCGTTCTCTCTGCAGTGGCCAAGCTTGGTATTACAAGCCATTCACTTAAATAGGAACTTTGCCTGTAATACCGAGCCTGGCCACTGCAGAGTAAAGAACTGTCTGCTTCCTGCAAAATCAGCTTAGTACATCAGTACACTGGCCCAGGAAACAGATTAACAGCAGGGGTCCATGGTGATAAGACTCCCGCTGATCTGCTATTGTTGACCCGTCATGAAGAGTGGCCATCAATAGTTTACAACTGGACAAACCAAGACAGTCGCACTGCTTCTCTGACTACCTCATGTACACTCTGTATTAGTATGTATCATGAGTCCAAGACTATGGTGGCACATCTGTGGCACACGTACCAGAGGGGGAACTTAGAGCCCTCTATTTGGGCATGCAGGCCATTGTCTGGTCACCATTAAAGCGATTACCAGCTGGGGTGCCGCGGCTCCCCGGCTGATAATCACTCAGCGGCACAGCTACAGGTGCACAAACTGATGTCAGTGTGGGCACCTGGGATCCTCCTTCACTGACCCGACCGCACCGCCTTGGTTCCGCAGGAGGAAAGGAGAAGTCCGGGTGCACACACTTCCACTTGCAGCAGCGCTTCGAAATCCAGGAGGCAGCAATAATATGGGTTTGAGGGGAGCGCTATTAGTACTGGGGCTGATTTAGGGGACACATACTGAGGCCAGTGTGTGTGTGTGTGTGTGTGGGGGGGGGGGGGGGGGGGGGGGGGGGGCACTATTGCTACTGAAACTACTCTGCACATGGCAGCATACTTCAATGAGCAATTAAAGGAAAAGGTTAAAAAGGAAAGGGTTAATAAGGCTTAAAATTGAATACTCACCTATCCCAGCGCTCCCTGTCCAGTGATGCAACTCCAATGCCCATTGCACAGAACTCAGAAGCAGCGGTGGGCGGTCAAATGCCATACACTGTGCATGTGCCCGCTCAGCCATCCACAGGCTTCAGCGGCCATAGAAGAAAAAACGCTGAAGGCTGAGAGAGGTTACATTAACAATGAATGACAGGTAACTGCCTGCCGCTGCTTCGGGGTTCCATACGGCAGCACTGGGCAGGGAGCCGCCGGGATAGGAGAGTATTCAATTTTAGTTCATTTTAGGCAGTTTAATTAAAAAAAATAAAAGGAATTTCTGGGACATAAAAAAAAAAAAAAAAAGAGAAAAAGTGATAAAGAGACGGCCATCATTCTATTGGATGCACGGATTCTTCTACACGGGGATGCTCTTCCTCATGGAGCTCAGCATCATCCCACAAGGGATATTACAGTCCCGGTACTGAGGGGTTTTCAGGTTTAGGCCAATAAAGTGCGATTACTGAATTATAAAAAGTTTTGCAACTTTCCATTAAACTTTATGCTTCAGTTCCTCACTGTAAGAGCTCTGCTTGCTTCTGTGAACACATATATCCCGTTTACATCCAGACGCTGAAAACCCGTAGAGAGTCCGCTACAAGTGTCCGACCAGGGGAATCCGCTACGAAGCGAACCCACGGGGCACCGGAGGATACATTCTGCATCACTGACGCATCAGGAGAGACTTGTGCTGCCGGGTTCATCTGACACTCTGGTCACAATAGTTTTCCTGCTGCCAGAACGAAACAGAACGAAGCGCCGGACACGGCCCATGACAGAATAAAGGTTCCCGCCGGACCCCGTTGACTATAATGGGATCCATCTGGCTTACATCCTGCCCTCCGGTATTTTCTCGGACATAATAGTGCGCCTCTGACACCCGTGACTGAGACCTTACAAGTGAGAAGTAAAGGATTTGCGCACATGTAGCAGAGGGGCGCAACATTGACTTCAACAGAAGCCGTCCGTGCGGGAACCGCAGTAAAATGGAGCATCCTGCGACTTTTCATCCGCGAGCGGTAAACCGCAATTGGTCTCCACCCACGTGCATAAAAGATCATTTTTCCATAGTGTGCTATGGAGGGTTATTGCTGCGGAACCTGGAGCGGAGCGCCTGCTCGGGATTCCACAGCCAGAATCCGCCCGTGGGAATTCCCTGCGCCGTCACTTAGTGATGACACAGTATCCGAAGTCCCGCGGTAAAATATAGCATGCTGCGATTTTACTTCCACTTGTGGAATCCACAATTCGTACCAATGTCAAGGAAAATCCGAAACGGCATACCTTTCAATCCCTGCATACTACCACGGATCATCTGCGCGGATGGCGATCACGGAATCCATAATTACTATTCGGTCACAAAAGACCGGTCTAAGATAATGGCACACAATACACGCCTTGTCCATTCACTGACAGCAAGCAGTGACCTTTAAAACTGCAAATGGGTTCAGAAAAAAACAGCACCGAACTCCCATTAACTTCGAGGGCAGTTACAGAAATGGCGTACGGCTGCCATTGATTTCACTTGTTTTTCTCTCAGTCTCCTGGCAGTACATAAACACGTTCCGTTTTTGTTTTTTTTTTAACACGCTCCCATACTTTCATGTACAAACCAGAACGGGGCATACTGCGATTTTTTTTTTTTGCAGACCCGCTGCGTAAAAAAAAAAAAAAAAAAAGACAAAACGCACGCCAAAGTCTTATTATGTAGTTGCGGGGCTTTTCGTTATACAATTAGTTACGGTAAACTGCAAAACCGGCAGCAGCGCAAAAGTGTTAACACAGATACAGCAAGGTGGTCATTGCAGCCCCACAGACACAGGTAGTCAGGAGTTCTGCGCTGCCTCTATACCACTCTAGCTCGCTCTTCTGCACTGTGTCTCACCTGCAGCGGACTACAACTCCCAGCATTCCTGCGAGTTGTAGTCACGTGACAGGTTGCAGAGCGCCCGGCTGTACCCCCTCCGCTCCCGGCTTCTCACCTGTACAGAGCCGTCTCATAGCTGTGCGGCCGGAGGTTCCCGGGCGGCGGCGGCACTCGGACTGCTTGCACTACTAGTGAACTCCGGACATCACTCTCAGCCGCTCCCTCCTTGCGCCTTCCAAGCCTCGCACTGACACTTTAAAGATGGCCGCTGCTGACAAGCCGCCGACCAATCAGAAGCTAAAGAATGCGTGACGTCGACGGCGTCTCCACGCCCCCTCGCCTCTCCCGTACAGAGCTGGGCATGACGTCACCAGCAGACGTCACACCTCTCCTGATAGGGTCCATTTATAGGAAGTGACGTGATAATTGTGTCCAGCCATCTAGGGCTGCAGCTGATGATATAATACAGAGGCTTTATCGTTACATTTTACCTCAGGGTTCCTTCACACTAGTTGTTTTACTACTTTTTTCGGTATTTTTAAACATGTATTCAAAAAAAGTAATAATTTTTCATAGGCTTTTACATAATTATCATTTTTTTCCCCCATTTTGTGCCATTTTTAACATGCATTTTATAGCGATGTGGCTTTCTGAGGCCCTACTTATAGCACCGAGGCCGTATGTGCACAAGCAGGTTTCACACGCCAAGTTCTGTCCGATAGCGATGTGGGCGGAACTAGCACGTAAAAATAGCGCATTTATTTCAATGCGTTTATTTACATGGAAGAAGGTTCTCTGACCAATACTCCTAGATAGAGACGCCGCTGCAGCGCCTATTTTTGGCCAATTCTGTCCAAGAATCGCCCATTGGCTCCTATGGGAAGAAAAAAAAAAGTCGCCTCACATTCAAATGTAAATGCGAGTTTCTTGCGATTTTTCTACTTACTATTTAAACAACAAGCGATTTTGATGCGCATAAAAATCAAATCTGCCGCAGTACCGTGCTTTTTTTTCTTCCAAACACGCAATGCAATCGCGCAAAAGGGTACAAGCACCATACGGATATCACAATCACCTATGATAGGCCTCATGTCCACGGCACGCATGGGAATCCCGCACAGAATCCGCCTGAGGCCGGCAACCCTGCGTACCTGTCCGTGTCTTCTTTCTTCTGTACCGCGGATGTGTGCGGACGTACGAGCCGCCATGATGGCGCACATGCGCTGTACAGATTTTTTTTTTTTAACCCGTGGAATCTGCGTCCGTCCGCAATGTCAATCGCGGATGGGTTGCGGGTCAGATGGCTTCTGTTGACTGCGATTTTTCACCTGCGAGAAACCACAATTGTTTTCCGCTCGTGTGCATGAAGAATCGTTTTTCCATACCATGGAGGGTTATTGCTGCGGAATCCGCAGGCGGGGGTTGTACCAGAATTTCAAGAACAGGTTTGCCCTGTCCTCCTTATTGCACTGAGACTGAGCGAAGCGCGCCTTTCATTTTTAGTGGGGCTACTGAGATACCCAAGAGGCACCCACTCGGGTAGTCATGTCAGCTCCATTGAAATGAATAGAGCGCTGACTGCGCAGCAAGCGACTTCATTCAGAGTGACGTGACTGCGGGGGGAAGAAGCGACCCCAGAAGTGACAGAGTAGCAGAACACTGGAGTCCCGTTCTTGAGATTAGTAGGGGTCTTGGCCATGAAACCTTCATTGATGAGCAGATCAGCAAGTTATACCCTATCCTGTGGACCCCTTTAATGGTGTGAGAGTGTACATGCGGGACCGCCGCTCTAATCATTCAGGGAGTTTCAAGAGCCTGAATCTTAATAGTGGTGGGTGTCTGGCATCAGTCAGATGGCTATCCCCTATCCTGTAGACACGGTATAACCTCATTTCGTCAGATAACCCTTTTAGAAAAAAGTTAATGTATGCTACTCTCTACTGATAGTCTGAGTCTTCCATCGGAGATACTGTAGGTATACATAGAGGTACAGTGGCATACAGCACCCATGGGACCCCATGCCTTTACATGGAAAAGTATAGTGTACCATGCCATTCCATCCAGTAAAAATCTGTTAAATCACATCTGCAATCCATGAATAGCTAAGCACTATCTGTAATTGGCTGAGCGCTCAGCCAATAGCTAAGCACTAGCTGCTATAGGCTCAGCCCTCAGTCAATCAGCACAGCCCTCTCAGGCAGAGAGGTGAGTAAATTTTCTTTTAATTTTTTTTACCACTTATTGATGATTTTCAGGGAAGGGCTTATATTTCAAGCCCTTCCCCGATAATCATACTGCGGGGCTTGCAAGAAAGCACTGCTTTCAATGGGATCGGCAGCAGTGCCGATCCCATTGAAAGCAATGGGATATCATCCTGCACTTCTGCCACAGCTGTGAAACTGTTGGGATGAAGGGATGAAGGAAACTCCTGCCACGGCTGTCACGGCTGTCACAGCTGTGGCAGAAGTCCACGGCATTCTCCATATCTTTTCAATGGGGCTAGCGCTGCTGCCGCTGGCCCCATTGAAAAGACTGGCGATATCCCAGCGTGATGCCAGTTTTTTTCTTGCACTGTGCTGCGAGACTTTTCATTTACTCTCGCAGCGCAGTGGAGAAAAAAACGCAAGTAGTCTGGTCTTGCAGATTTGTGAGTGCAGCTCTGGAATATTATTAAAGTAACCCAGCGCAAAATTTCTCCAGGGAACGATGTGTGAGAGATTTATTACCTGGTGTCATCCTTTCACCTGGTGTAGCTGCCGATCTGGTTGTTCATAGAGCCTCTCTTCATTTTTCCAAGATGGCCACATGGTCATGACAATTCTTAGACTACCTAACGCACACTGTACATTGGCACTCCATTCGTAGTCTAATGGCTCATTTAGATATGATGATTGCTCAAAATTCGCTCAAAGGCCGTCTTTTGAGCGATAATTATTATGTGTAACTGCAACTCACATTGTGCAGTTTTCGTTAAGCTGTCGTCAATCGCTAATCTTTCAGCATGCTGAAAGACAACAATGAGCCTTATCAGGGATTCACAGCGGGATACAGCTGATACTATTGTTTCAGCTGTATCCTGCTCCCTGATGACAGGCTGGGTATGAAGTACAGAGTGGTCCAGCTGTGTTCTTCATACTCTACACGGAGCGCACAGCTGTATACCAGCTGAGCGCTCCGTGAACAGCCAGGGTATGAAGAACACAGCGGTCCAGCTCTGTCCTCCATACCCCACTTGGAGCGCTCAGCTGTATAACAGCCGGGCACTCTAAGCAGAGAACAGCTGAATGCAGAAGACAAGCGGCCTCGCTTTTATTCTGCATCCCCACTCGGAGCGCCCGGCTGTATAACAGCCGGGCGCTCTGAGCACAGAACAGCTGGATGCAGAAGACAAGCGGCCCTGCTTGTCTTCTGCATACCCCGCTTGGAGCGCAAGGTGATCGCTCAACATTTGAGCGATCACCTCGCGCTATAAAGGCACACAACGATTATCGCTCAAAGGTCGCTGAGACATCTTTTGAGCGATAATCGTTGGGTGTAAATTAGCCTTTAGACATTACATTCTACTCTGATTGACCAGTTTTGCTCATGTGACCAGACCTGACAAATCTGAAAGAAGCATGCACTGACTACCAATGCACAGTACGCATCATGCACTGACAGTAGTGCTGTGGCCATGTTGAAAGAATGAAGAGGGACTCCAGGAACAAGCAGAATGACAGCAGAACTGGGGAAAAGGCTGACTTTAAGGACTCGTTCACACTACACCTGTTTGTGCTTTAAAGGTGAACAAACACATTAAATGTGCAGGAAATAGCAGAGGGAACTCTAGATCTCTGCTTGCTGTCATTCAATAGGATACTTGATTACTTACTTCCAAAGGATTCAAATCTGTCCTAGTAGTTATGTGATGAACTCAGGGTAAACAAATTGTTACCGTACGGTTGCCAGAGTTATGTCTTCTCACAAGTTGTGTACCTGTGTGTCTATCACATTATCCACTGAAGGGTTAGCAATAAAGTATCGTATGGAATGACAGCAAGCAGAGATTTTGAAAAATGTCAGGCACTGATTCAGAAAGGATCCTGTGCCGGGTGAAAAATTTGTAACATGACCCAACCTGCCATATGCCGTGGGCTTCATGAGTGGGAGGACTGCACTTAATTTAGCTATGCCCCAGTACTAAACCCTCCTACAAACTGGAAACATTTTGTGAAGCCGTAATGTAACACATTTATTTGTATAAATGTAACGTAATAACAATACTTTTTTTTTTTTTTTTAAACTAGAGATGAGCAAGCACCAAAATGCTCGGGTGCTCGTTACTTGGGACGAACTTTTCGCGATGCTCGAGGGTTTGTTTCGAGTAACGAACCCCATTGAAGTCAATGGGCGACCCGAGCATTTTTGTATATCGCCGATGCTCGCTAAGGTTTTCATTTGTGAAAATCTGGGCAATTCAACAAAGTGATGGGAACGACACAGCAACGGATAGGGCAGACGAGGGGCTACATGTTGGGCTGCATCTCAAGTTCCCAGGTCCCACTATTAAGCCACAATAACGGCAAGAGTGCCCCCCCCCCCACTGTCAGCATAAAGATCGTTCTCCTCTGCCATAGCTGTAACAGCTGTGGCAGAGAAGAACGATGTTTGCCCATTGAATTCAATGGAGCCGGCAATACAGCAGGTTCCACTGAAAGCAATGGGCTGCCGGCGATCGCGGGATGAATTGTCGGGAAGGGCTTAAATATATAAGCCCTTCCCTGCAATTCATCCAGAAATGTGTTACAATAAAAATATATACCGGCGTATAAGGCGACGGGGCGTATAAGACGATCCCCCAACTGTTACCTTATACGCCGGGAATACAGCGGAGCAAAGAATAAAAATCATTACTCACTTCACCGGGCGTTCTGCGGTGCTGCTGCAGGCTGTCGCTCCCTCCTGGTCCCCGGCAGAGCATTGCTTTCTGGACGCAGTGGTTGAAATCCCCGCCTCCAGAAACACACGTGCCTTCAGCCAATCACAGCCATTCAATGACATCATTGTCATTGGCTGTGATTGGCTGAAGGCACGTGTGTTTCTGGAGGCGGGGATTTAAAGCCCTTCGTAGAGAAAGCAATGCTCTGCCGGGGACCAGGAGGGAGCGACAGCCTGCAGCAGCACCGCAGAATGCCCGGTGAAGTGAGTAATGATTTTTATTCTTTGCTCCGCTGTATTCCCGGCATATAAGATGACAGTTGGGGGGTCGTCTTATACGCCGGTATATATTTTTATTGTAACACATTTCTGGATGAATTGCAGGGAAGGGCTTATATATTTAAGCCCTTCCCGACAATTCATCCCGCGATCGCCGGCAGCCCATTGCTTTCAGTGGAACCTGCTGTATTGCTGGCTCCATTGAATTCAATGGGGAAACATCGTTCTTCTCTGCCACAGCTGTTACAGCTGTGGCAGAGAAGAATGATTTGTCTTCTATATGTTCTCAATGGGGTCGGCGCTGCTGCCGCCGGCCCCATTGAGCGCATATAGAGAAGAGAACAGAAATCGCAGATCGCACATAGGTGCGATCTGCGATTTCTATGGCCTAAGAAGGACCGTTGGGGTTCTTGAAGCCTAAAATCACTCCTAACACTCTCCCTATAGCAGCTCCGGCATCAACAACACTTTCCATGAACTATGTCAGAATGCATCTGAGGCGAGCCGCGGGAGGGGCAGATTTTAATACTCGGGTGACACCTAATCTCGCCAGCCACTCACTGCAGGGGGGTGGTATAGGGCTGGAACGTCGCAGGGGGAAGTTGTAATGCCTTCCCTGTCTTTCTATTGGCCAGAAAAGCGCGCAAATTTCTCAGGGAAGAAAATGAAAGTAACCCGAACATCACGTGGTGCTCGTTACGAGTAACGAGCATCTCGAACACCCTAATACTCGAATGAGTATCAAGCTCGGACGAGTATGCTCGCTCATCTCTATTTAAAACATATCACTTTTAGAAAAGTTCTAGTTTTGAATATAATTACACATCAAGCCCATCAACAATACCCAGTATACAAATACTGGGACCAAGATCGACAATATATATATTTTTTAACTATCTCTAGTAGCCCATTCCAAAACTCACACCATTTTACCCAATCCCAGACTGTATGCATTAAATCTGCACCATCCATGTAACATTTTGGACAGTCTGAGTTTAATCTAATACCCATATTAAACAACTTTAATGGAGTGCGATAAACTCTATGCACTAAATACAATTGTGATACTCGTTGACTTTCAGATAGACATATCATACGTAACACTGCGGCCCATTTAATATGGCCTAAATCTTTTCCCCATTTTTCTTTCACCTTTAGTGGGAATTGCTGTAAATAGTAATAAAGATCACAGTTCAAGCCCTCCATAGGGAACCATGGGCGTGAATTTCGACATGCGGAATTGTTTTCCAGATTCTGCATGGGAATAACAAATCGCAGCATGCTCCATTTTAGTGCAGCTCCCACACGGACGGCTTCCATTAAAGTCAATGGAAGCTGTCCGATCAGCGGCCCGTCCGTAATTGACATTGCAAACAGGCTATGGATTCCACGGGAAAGCAGGAGTTAAAAAATAAATACTGCGCATTTGCGTCAGCACGCCGGCCGGCGCTTCTGCACACATCCGGAGTGCAAACCCAGACAGGTACGCAGGGTGGACAGCTGCAGGCAGGGTTGGATTCCGCTGCGGGCTCCCGCATGCAGAATCCGCCCCTCCCGTGGACATGAGCTCTAAAACATACACATATAAAGATTAGGAAGACACTGGATGTATTCACATACGGACAATAAAAACCTGTTGTGTAAACAGTGATGAAACCTGTCAGATATAAATGTTATCTGTCAAAAGTCAACCGCATTCTGTGTGTAAAGTATCCACAAACCTGCTGGATTGCTTCCATGTAAATAGTCACAAAGAATTGCTACGACTATCTGCTGGTAAAAACACCGGACATCTATAGATAAGATTCTGATTCCCTCCCCGCTATTACGTTTTCTACAAATGTTATATCCTGGCAGTTACTGAAATAACATTGAAACGTACCTAAGTTTTTAGGTAATTTCAGAATAAGCTTGTGTGTGTCTACCTGAGTAGTTTCATCCTACCAGCTCAGAGAAAACTGAGAATTGGAGATAAGGCCTGCAGAGGGGGAAAACTAGTGATAAATGCAGAACACAAGTCATGGCCATCTATCACTAGTTTTCCCCTCTGCAGGCCTCATCTCCAATTCTCAGTTTTCTCTGAGCTGGTAGGAAGAAACTACTATGGCTGCTATAATTTTCCCATACATTGGACATACAGAAAACCGCTCACCTACCCAGTTTCCCCGAAAATAATACCTACCCCTATCCTGAGTTTTCAGGATTTTCGGGGAGGCTTGAAACATAAGCCATATCCCAAAAACAAGCCCTAGTTATATTAACATACATAGTAACATAGTTCGTAAGGCCGAATGAAGACAATGCCCATCTAGTCCAGCCTGTTTATCCTCCTGTGTTGTTGTTGATCCAGAGGAAGGCAAAAAACCCCAAGAGCAGAAGCCAATTAGCCCTTTTGGGGAAAAAATTCCTTCCCGACTCCCTAATGGCAATCAGACTAATCCCTGGATCAACCTCTAATAGTTCCTACCTGCCTGTATACCCGGATTAACAATTAACCTAAGATTTATAACCTATAATATCCTTCCTCTCCAGAAAGACATCAAGTCCCCTTTTGAACTCTTCTATGGATTTTGCCATCACCACTTCCTCAGGCAGAGAGTTCCACAGTCTAACTGCTCTTACAGTAAAGAACCCTTTTCTATGTTGGTGATTTCAGTAGCTGGACACAATAAACACTATTAGCTACATATCTCAAAATGACAAATCTGTTTTTGCACTGGTCCTTTTCTCCTGTATCTCTGCATACAGATGTAGCAAAATTTAACCCAATGCTGATGACTGGCTGCAACAAATTATTTTATCTTAAATACAACAAAAGCCATTGAAAAGCTATTGAAAGGGCAAGAAAAAGTTCTGTGCCACAGTTTATTTAACACAGGTGTCAAATTACACTTTGCTACAGCTGTAGCTACACAGATTTGCTACTATTTGCTGAGTGACAATATACATAAGTGCTGTTATGACGACCATTTAAAAGAGGGGTGAGCAGTGCACGCTCCCCTCTTGTTTCATCTGCTAAGCCACACCGGCGAACAGCTCAACAACCTTGTTAAGTTTAACTCCCCTCTGATTTGTGAGGCAGCCAAGAAGGAGAGAGAAACTGTGATGCGCTGCTAGCCTTATGCAAAGACTCCACCTATGGCCAGTGACACCACCGGGGTGGGAAGGGATGAGACAGGCTCCCTGAGCGGGGTGAGGCTCTGCCCCCTTATTGTCATAGGCAGTGACACAGCTGGAGGAAAGATAGTATCCAAGAGATGGTTTTGAGATGGTAGGAGGAGGCGAAGGCGTATATGTGCAGTTTGAAGGAAGGGGCAAAGTCAAATGTAACACTGACACAGAGGACTTATGGAACTAGTGACAGTATGGAGCCATTGATAGTGATTGATAGATCTGGTGGGAGTGTAGAGTGAGGTGAGGGAAAGATATTATAGCTCCGTACAGCTAGGAACTGTGGTAATACGGTCGTGTGCATGAGGCCTAATGGGGGGAAGGCTCAGGGTTTTTTTGCGAAAAATTCTGCGCTTAGGGGCAGAATGTGGGGGCTGTAGTGAAGTAAAGTGGCATGAAGAAAAGTGAGATGCGGAGAGAGGAAGAGATAGGGGCTCACATGGAGAAAAAGGAGTGAGTAATTCCACGGCCATGGTGTCTATGCAGACCGTCACTGTTCGATTCAGGGAGTAACAGCTGAAAAAGGAATTGCCTAAACAGAGGCAGAGCGAGACAGGCCGATATGAAAAAAATACTGATTTGTTCGCAACGCCCACCCCGTTATACTTTACTCTCCCCACTAAGAAGGGGAGACTTGCTGATATGCAACCACCTGTAAGAAACGCTGCTGTAAGAAAATATGCTGCTGTCCTGAACACAGTGCTGCCAACTCCTCTAAGGGTCCTGTGAAATGTAGAACCTGTTCAGCCATCGCCCGGTGCCATTTCGTGATCTTGGGTACAAAAATACATGAATCTTGCAGTCACTGTAATGGGTCCTGTTCAAGCCCCTTACACTATTTAGACAATATCTAACGTTAGCATTACACTGGTGTCCTTTTGTGTATTGCAGTGGGAACCCTATTCAGCAGACATGAATGCAATTAGGAGTAAATCTAAACCAAATGCATACTAAGCGTAATCCTGTCTCAGGAAGAAAAGATGACTAGGAGCAAATTTACTAACAGCGGGCATATAGTGTGACTTTCAGATCGGTGACAGTGATAGAAGGAATGTCAAATTGGGAAGCGCATTAACCAGGTTCCAGTTCAGAAAATCCACTTTATTAGGGAATTCTGAGCTGATAATGAATATCTTTCTCTCTGGATGCCCTGTCCTGTCTTGTATTGCACAAACAACCCATTAAAGCGACCCAACAGTTACACTAGAACATTGTGTCCCGAGACTCTGGAGAAGTTGGGGGTATATTACCTGCAGTTATTCTCTACTTCTCCTCCAATCCACCAGTTTCGGGCCCTGTTTTTGGCCATCCAATATGGCTGCGGCAATCATCGAACTAAGTAATACACACTATGCTCTACTCTGACTGGCCAGTGCTGATCACATGAGCAGCTCTGGCCAATCAGAGAACAAGTATAGTCTATTAGTAGCCTAACTCTACCAATGCACCGTATGGAGTAGACAGTCTGAATACTAAATTTGCCATCCTGGATGATGTGGACAGAATCAATGGCGGGTGTGGAAATATGCAGTTTATCGTACAATTTAGTTAGTGACAGACATGAATCAAAATATTGTCATTAAGACCGGACTCACATGAGCATATCTCGTAGCATGCTGCCCCTGAGAGACACGTGCATGGCACGAGCAAATTTGAGGAACTTTATAATCAGGAGTGCATTGCCCTCTGACACATAAAAAGGAACTTATTCCTGCATGATCTGCTCACATGTATGGACCACAGACAAGATACAAATCCCCAACACACAGCAAGACTATAACATCCCGACGACATTCACATGTTCCACGTCCAATATTGTGTACCTGATCCTATGCAGGGAATGTCCTGTTGGGGGGCTTTGTGTTGGGAAAACAGGACAAAAACTGAAAGCCAGGATGAGATCTCATCGCCACATGATTAAAGAACAAAAGACTGAATTACCTGTGGCCAAGAGCTTTTCTAGTTACGGACACAACATAGAACATATGAAAGTTATCATACTGAAAGGCAACTTGAAGTCGCAGCATCACAGAAGGATTTGGGAATACAAACTTGTGATCATTTCCGATACGCTCAAGAATGGAATGAATCTCGGAGGTAGCTTTTTGCATTGGTGGAGAATATGAGAAATCTGGAGCAGAGATAACACGCTGGCCTGGTGACCCCCTAACACCAATTTACAGACCATAAAACTGTCACATCCTTATCAGTGATGAAGAGGTTTAAGAAGCAGCACAACTTCAAAGTGATATTTCTTCAAAGCTTTAAAAAAAGCATGCTTTATTGGGTATTCCACATGTTAAAAAGCGTGACGTTTCAACCATCGTAGCGGTCTCTGTCAAGCTAAAAATAGACAGAGAATATGTGCTAAACGGTACACCAATCACAATCAATATCTATAACACACCTCCACCACTGTCCACAACGATTGGCTTCATTAAAGAGACATCAGGTGCAGCATCTTCTTACAATCATGCCATCATCCATCGTCATCAGCGGTGTCCCTGCGGCACAGATGACGCGGGTCCGTCACTCTCATGGTGTTTCCGGCATTCCCGCGCATGTGAGCTGTACCTGCCTCGGACCTGGATCATTACCAGACGACCAGGCCTGCCGATAAAGGCGGTGCCGTGGTCATCATGGACACTGGGAAATACAATACAGAGATCGTCTCAGAACTCAATGATGTTGCTATGTACAAACGACTGGCCAGTGATCCAACTCCGGGATACCATAGCGACCTTACATCTTTTTTGGATAAGGCATGCCTCTCTGGCCTTATAGATCTAAAATTGAAGACCTTTTTGAACCCTAAATTTCCTATAATCCTGATTTTGTATTCCCTCCACAAGATACATAAGGGCCCCATTAATTTAGGTTATTTAAACGACTCCTGATAACGTGTCACTACATCGAAACAGAAACGCGTTCAGTCCTTACTTTGAGGGCGCCCACCCACTGGCGTTTTTTTTTCCTGCGAAATTCGCTGCATTTTTTTCTCTGCAGGGGTCTATGGGACTTGTAATGTTAAAATCGCGATCGCGCAAAATCGCAATTTACCGCAAAATCGCGATTTTGCGCGATCGCGATTTTAACATTACAAGTCCCATAGACCCCTGCAGAGAAAAAAAATGCTGCGAATTTCGCAGGGAAAAAAAACGCCAGTGGGTGGGCGCCCTCATACTCGAGTCTTTTTCAGAATATCTGAGTTCAAGAAAACAAAATCCTTTCTTTTTTCTTTGTGTCTAGAACTGAAAGTGGAGTATCTGTCATAATAGCTGGCCTACATGTGAGTGCACGGCTGTATAGCCTCACATTGCAACTATATATTGATTATTTTGTTTCGATTGCCTTGGTTTTAATAATATTAATAAAAGTTACATTTTAGGAAATTTATTCTTTCTTTTTATTTTGGTCCAATTCTGAGATTCTATTAGTTCTTACTGCTTTAAAATAATGGGTGTATTACCAAGTGGGTTTACGCCATGAATAAGAGCTGCGTAGTTTGAAACGCGTTGGTAGGGCACATGAACCTATGGTCTGTTGGCCAACTTGATGGTTTTATCAAAATTCTTCTATAGACATGGATTTTATTTCTTGACCTGGAATTTCTTTTCTTGCATTGCAACACCCCACAGTGGTACGCTGGACACTTGACTAAAGTGTAGAGCTGGGAGGGTTAAGTGTTGGCTTGTCACAGCGGCACTTAACAGGCTCTGGTCCCAGAGGGATGACATGTAGCCAAGGCCAGGGCAGGACTGCAGGCCACCTTTGACACCCCTAGGAGAGGGCATACCAATAAACGGGATGATGGGGGTAGTAGTTGTCACAGTGACACCACTGATCCCCCACACTGACATGCTGCACAGCGGAGAATAAACACCGAGACTTGTGTATCATACCTCGGGTCCCCAGGAACGGTCAGGGTCCGGTATAACTTTTCTTAGAAATAACTTCGGCAAACAATTATTCACAGACAATGCAGGTACAATTCTATTGAGTGAAAGTAGACTAGAGCTCAGAGGTCAGGGAGGATACTCAGGATGAAACCAGTTCTACAGTCCACGTTATCTGTATCGCACTGCTCCTGGACTGCGAGCACTCGGGAGGAGGAAGAGGTGTAGGAGTCACTCCGCAGATTCTCTGGCAGGCAATTATTGACTTAAAGGATTAACAATAACATTTGAGTAGCGTACCTCTATGCGGTGATCCTGACTCTGGACGGCCACATAGGCCAAACTTGAAATGGGAATTAGTACCTGTACGATGAGTCTCTATATACAGAATTACTTGTGAATGCTCTCTCATAGACTTGGGACTCACTCCACTCACATCTAGACTCCAATCGCTACGGGATATCTCTCCTTCTCCTCCATTTTCACCTACATGGAAGCTGAAGGTGCTTCCATGTGGCTCTGTGTTAGCACTCTCTCAGAAGACAAGATGGAACTTCCTGAAGATGGACCCTTTCCCGCACTCAAACATTCCTATTTATACCCTCACTCATACCACATGACATGACAGACTGATACATGTACATGCAGACAATGATTTTATTACTTTTAACCTCTCAAGCGCCGTAGCTATGCAACACACACACTGGATATGACAGGACAAGCTTTGCAAAGCACATCTACACAGGACAAAACATGTATGACATTTATGGAGGGGACGAGGATGGTGTTCTGAGCCACTACACCATCGCTATTGTTGAATCTAGTTACTATAGTAAGTATGTGTTTTGCTTTAGCGCTGGCATACACACAACATCCACCAACATTTTTATAGCCGGTAGGCTGTAACCAGGAACAATAGTCAATGAACTGTTATTAGTGCAGGTGTCATGAAGAAGTGACTCATGTGTTCTCGCCTGGGGATTTGTACTGTCTCTGAAAGAAGGAAGTGATCAGGTATATTACCGAACTTATCATTCTTCAGCTCCATGGAGTAGAGGTAAATATGGCCCTGAGGTATAATGCTGCTGACAACCTGAGCTTATACAGAAAGCACAGTTGAAAAACATTACATTCACATAGTAATTATACAATGACGGAATAGTTTTTGTATGCTCTAAACTAAGCACAACTCAAATGAACCAGGATAGATGCTGCAAAACACTCAAGGTGCTTTTAGACAGAACGACTATAGGTCAAACGAGCGAAAGTGAGCAATAATTGTTCACTTTTCATTTGTTGTTCACTCGTTCAAGTAATAATCGGCTTATGTAAAAGGACCCTAACCCAAGTGACAGTGTTGACTATCTATACTCCTGTACATATCTGCTCTGCAACCTATTTTAGTGCAGAAGGGCTGGTAACATCAATGGACGATGAGGCCACAAGCCCTTCTGTGACTAGTGCCTGAGCAAGGGAGTTTAGTAAGGGCGGTCAAGACTGGAGTCCGGAGGTTCTCACCCTACTAAAGGGGTTGTGTCATCTTGCACCACTCCTCCACCACAGCGTTATGTAATACTATGCGTGACTTCACTTGGGGGTTCCATGACAGCTGCAGAAAACAACGCTGTGAGGGAATCCCCAAACTGAGTCATTCACTCACACCTTGTTGGTGTCCGTTTTATTTGGAGTACAGAATAGTGTAGTCACCTATAGGCATATGAGCAAAGCTTGAGCTCTTGGTACAACTTTTCATGGAATTTGTCTGCGTGGATATTTCTGTGTCACAAAGTTATTCCTGTGTCTTGAATTCCACATCTGTTAAAATCTGCACGTCTTTACTTCAAAACTACAAGATTCGATTCCGCAATAGAAAAGCTTTCTGCTGCGGAATTAAGGATGCCTAGCGGAATTGTTCTTTGTGATGGTACAGCATATGGTCAACTGCGACAAGATCCAGGGAATATATAAGAGGTACGTTGCACATGCTTCAAGGAGAGAGTAGGAAGTGGTGACATGTAAGGAGAAGCTCCTGTCCAATTTTGTAGATCGTAGGCCAGGGGCGTAACTATAGAGGATGCAGGGGATGCGGTTGCACCCGGGCCCAGGAGCCTTGGGGGGCCCATTAGGCCTCTCTTCTCCATATAGGGAGCCCACTATTATGAATAAAGCATTATAGTTGAGGGCCCCGTTCCAGATTTTGCGTTGGGGCCCAGGAGCTTCAAATTACGCCCCTGTCGTAGGCTATTCCTGCTACTCAAGTTTGGACTGATTGGAAGGATTTATCGCAATGGATCCTGTCCTACTGGGTTTTGCCTGCACACAGAAGACCAACAACAGAAGTGTCCCACAGAACCTGTGCTGCGTCACCTGTCTGCTTGGCATTGAAAGACAGCTGTGTGAATAAAAGTTCTGTTTGTATCTACATCTTGGTTGGTATTACACCGCACCATCCTGCAAGGAAAACATATCATGCAACATTTTAATTACATTTTTGTCAGTGCACTCTCCGGCCACGTCTCTCCTAAACACCAGTTCACACTGTGCGGTTCCCACCACACCAACCTGCAAAACATTTACAATATTACATTTATCAGTCTCTTTAATTCCATACTGCATTCTTTCAGGAGTCCCTGGAACGATCTCAACATTCCACGGACGTAACTTGCAGCATTGCAGTTTCTCTGGACAAACTGACAAACTCCTTTGAACACTGTTCACATTCTCAGTTCCTGTGACTCCAGCCATACTCCAGTGGGGTTTGACTGGCCACTTTGCCTCTGGACATTCGTACTTACAGTAGTCCATTTGTAGACAACCCCAACATGGCTCCTTCTATTCGTCGCCTTCCATAGCAAAAAAGCTCACTGACTTGGGTTGGGCAGCTGTCCTCCGGTGCACAATCCAATCTGTTGCCTTCGGCAATCACAGTTTCTGGCCTCCTGGCTCTTTATCAACCACAGACTTTGTTCACCATTCCCTGCCCGCATGCTCCACCAATTGTGGTAACCTGGGGGTTACTTACTCCTGGGGATCACCAGCTTCTCCTGTAAGATGGTTCGCACCACTCTCAGACAGACTCAGGACTATTGGATTACTTCAACACTCTGGCTTTGCCAGCTTTATTGCACACATAGGAAAGGATTGCAGGCATCAGCATACGGGAACATAACCAATCTGTCTGGGTTTCCAACCCATAGTTTTTTGACGCTATATCCTACTAGTGCGTCTAGGGGGCATCCTCCACTATCAGAGTAGCTATTGACATGCCGGGTCAGCCTCTTCCCCTGGCTTTTCAGCTGTATGGGCGCCTGTTCTCAGTGCAAAAGCAGACCATGCCGGCTCCTATGACTAGTGCTGAAAATTTCTGGTGTAGCTTTCATTAAAATTAGTGGCAGCTGCCTGTGCAATTACCAGTGCATGCCACTACACAGGGGTTGGAGCTATATGCTTCTGCTTTGTGCACTACGTTTTGCATGCCACTACACAGAGGTTGGCGCTATCTGCTTCTGCTTTGTACACTATGTTTTTGCGCTGTCAGTGGGTGTCTGAACAACTGATCGTCCGGGGTCTTGAGTGGTGGACCCCACTGATCAACTATTGATCTATCCTGAGGATTGGTCATCAATAGAAATAGCTCTGAAAAGCGCTATTTTCTGCACCTGTGAAGGAACCCTCTGACTTAATCACACAGCGTACTAAAAAACGCTATGTGAGCATTCCCTAAGACACTATCATTTGAACAATGGGAGACAGGGCTCTGATCGCAAGAGCTTACAATCTATGAGGAAATGGGATGACACAAGAGGTAAAAGTATTTGTTCTGTACAACGGTCCAGCCATCTTTTACTAAACAGGCCAGTATACATACATCTGTATGACCGTTCACCAGCCGCTATCTGTGTATGTACAGCTATGAAGCGCCTGGAGTGAAGGAAGGGTCAGGTTCTCAGCTAGAATGTAGAAGAAGGTAAAAGGAGAAGAGTTAGAACTGGGAGATCTCTGCCACCTTCCTGGCCCTCCTGTACTTTATAAACCCAATACTCTTAGCTGGTAACTGTCAACTATCCCAAAATCCCACTTCTGTAATACCAATGACCACACTGCTCTGCACAAGACCACAGTGATCTAACATGGTTACTGTATGTTGGGCAGTATGGCCGGTCACTGAACTAATTAGGATGTTGCCAGCAAGCTTGGTGTTTGCAGACAGTCACTGTTCATTACAGACTGGAATACTGCAGTCATTAATCCAATCCAGGTAAAGCTGTATTGTGTATGTGCTCAGGGTGCACTTATTTTTGTCATATATTAATTGCACTATGAAGCAATTCAAGCACAATATTCTCAGAAAACAATAATTAACTTTGCTGGATCATACGGAAAATATGTATTCTAGGTACTTGCAACCAATAGGGGTGGTAGTTTTCTACTCTATGGAGAGGAAAAAGTTACTTTTCTTTTAATTGACTCTACAGCTGCTCACAGAGTACTGGATTTTCACAGTATAAAGTCAGAAGCTCAATTGTGATATTTCTCGCGGAGCATAAGGAATCTTCTTGTTTTATACCTTTAACCCCCAGAAGGAGGTGTGCACATTTCCAGTTGGATTCCCAGGCTGCGGAGTAGACACTGATTAGCAGCGAGTACGCTGCTAGGAACGCCTGGACCAGAAGCAGGCAAGAAAGAAGTTAGGGGTCATCATCAGGAAGCGAGCAGGGTGCAAGAAGACAAAGGATGATGTACAGCATTCAGAACATGAGGCATAGGTCAAAACCAGGAGGTCCACTGGCATAACTATAGAGGATGCAGGGGATGTGGTTGCACCCGGGCCCAGGAGCCTTAGGGGGCTATAAGACCTCTCTTCTCCATGTAGGGAGCCCAGTACTATGAATGAAGAATTATAGTTGGGGGCCTTTTTACCGGTTTTGCATTGGAGCCCAGGAGCTTCAAGTTACGCCTCTGAGGAGGTCGGACTACAAGTAACAGGTGAAAAATCCAAGATGGCAAAGGCCAAAGGCAAGACTAAAATCAGAGTCAGGATTAAATACAATTTTATATACAAAATACAACATAAGGTATTTTAAGGGGTATTTTAAGCTTTTTTAACTGATGACCTATCTCTTGGATAAATAATGCAATATTTTGGTAGGTTGGATTTTTATTTTGATACCAGTTATGTTTTAGTATTTTTTAGTTTTGATTTTCTTATTATACATGCAGGAAAAGTTGTTTTTTTTAGCTTTTAGTATCCTTTATTTTTTACAATAAAGAAAAAACTCTTTTTCCACACATTTTGACTTCTTTTTCAGTCCCCACAGGGGACTTGAATTTGCAAGTGTTTGATCACTTATGCCATATACTGTAATACTCCAGTATTGCAGCATATGGCATTTCTGCCAGCATTCTATAGGCAGAAATACAAGGCAGCCTTGGGGGCTCTCAGAAGGTCCTGGGCTGCCATGACAATCGAATGGCACCTTGCAATCTCATCATGAGGAAGCCGTTTGGCACCCCCAAATATTAATCAGAGCATTTAAATGCCACTTTCAGAATTATCAGCAGCATTTGCAAGGTTAACAGCTGCAATCAGTGTGAGCGTTGATCGTGGCTGTTGCAGATGGGTGTCAGCTGTCAATGACAGCTAGTATATGCCTTGTGGAGAGTGGGATCAATCCCGCTCTATTCCAAATCCACACCCAGAGGACGCACATGTACATCCTTTAGGGTGAAAGAGTTACATTTGATGAAAGTGAAGTACCTTAATTAGAGAAGAGTGAGCATACTCGATAAGGAAAACTACTCGAGCAAGTAGTGCCTTATTCGAGTACCTGCCCGCTCATCTCTAAACATTCGGCTGCGGCGGTGAGCAGGGGGGAGGGGGGAAGAGCGGGAGAGAGAGATCTCCCCTCCGTTCCTCCCCGCTGCTCCCTGTCCCCTGCCGGCACCCGAATCTTTAGAGACGAGCGGGCAGGTACTCGAATAAGGCACTACTTGCTCAAGTAGTTTGCCTTATCGAGTATGCTCACTCATCTCTAACCTTAATGTACAAGCAGTGGTGTCAGGCCAGAATCCTCCTTGAAGTATGTGGAAACCTTTGAGGCATTTTTTCCCACTAAAATGCATGTATTTTGGGCTTATATTCTTTTTTACACCAGAGTTTAATTAAAATTTTGCACCCCTTGTCTTCTGCAGCTTCTACATATTACTGTATATAGACAATGCAGTCTGAAGCCCCATTTAGATGGGACGAATGTCGGGCAAACAATGCCGATACTAGTCCCCGCCCATAGTAGCTCCGGTGCTACTGCACAGGAGCTAGTATAGCTGGCTCACAGCGGGGAGGCAGGAGGAGATTTCGCGTCTCGTGCTCCCCTGCCTCTCTTCATTGACTTAAAGGGGTTGTCTCGCGGCAGCAAGTGGGGTTATACACTTCTGTATGGCCATATTAATGCACTTTGTAATATACATCGTGCATTAAATATGAGCCATACAGAAGTTATTCACTTACCTGCTCCGTTGCTAGCGTCCCCGTTGCCATGGTTCCGTCTAACTTCGGTGTCTTCTTGCTTTTTTAGACGCGCTTGCGCAGATGCATCTTCTCCCTTCGGCTGGTCTTGGAAGCATCGGCGTTTTGGCTCCGCCCCCTTGTACGCATCATCGCGTAGCTCCGCCCCATGACGTGTGCCGGTTCCAGCCTCCCGATTGGCTGGAATCGGCACGTGATGGGGGCGGAGCTACGCGATGATTATGCGTACAAGGGGGCGGAGCCAAAACGCTGATGCTTCCAAGACCAGCCGAAGGGAGAAGATGCATCTGCGCAAGCGCGTCTAAAAAAGCAAGAAGACACCGAAGTTAGACGGAACCATGGCAACGGGGACGCTAGCAACGGAGCAGGTAAGTGAATAACTTCTGTATGGCTCATATTTAATGCACGATGTATATTACAAAGTGCATTAATATGGCCATACAGAAGTGTATAGACCCACTTGCTTTCGCGAGACAACCCCTTTAACATAGCGGACGTTCAATACTGAAAGGCTGCTATTTACACTAAGCGATCAGCAACCTGCTCATCGTCCAGCGCCATATGCTTCATAGACGATAAATGCTCGTTCAGTGTAAATAGCACCCAGTCAGTACTGAACAGCCGCTGTGTTAGGTGAATGGAGAGGGGTGGGGCAGCGCGAGGAGAGAAATCTCCTGCAGCCTCCCCACCTCCCTGCTGGCCTCTCTGTGAGCGAGCCAGCGATACTAGCTCTCGTGCAACAGCATGGGAGCGAGGACACACAGGGATGAGTGTTGGGCATCGTTTGCCCGACATTTGTCCCGTCTAAATGGACCCTAAGTCTCAATAGAAGATCTGTTAGTGAGGTTGGACTAACAGTTTAGTTTCCCTTTGCTCTCTCCTTTATGTTCATATCAGCTAATTTATGACCACAACAAACTTTTTTTCTTATTAAGAGGGCCAACAGAGGGGACAGTATGAATAAGAGTGGTCTCAGGGGGTCAGTATAACTAAGAAGGACTACAGAGGGGACAGTATGACTAAGAGGGACTACAGCGGGGACAGTATGACTAAGAGGGACTACAGAGGGGACAGTATGAATAAGAGTGGTCTCAGGGGGTCAGTATAACTAAGAAGGGCTACAGAGGGGACAGTCTGACTAAGAAGGACTACAGAGGGGACAGTATAACTAAGAAGGACTACAGAGGGGACAGTATGACTAAGAGGGACTACAGAGGGGACAGTATGAATAAGAGTGGTCTCAGGGGGTCAGTATAACTAAGAAGGGCTACAGAGGGGACAGTCTGACTAAGAGGGACTACAGAGGGGACAGTATGAATAAGAGTGGTCTCAGGGGGTCAGTATAACTAAGAAGGACTACAGAGGGGACAGTATGACTAAGAGGGACTACAGAGGGGACAGTATGAATAAGAGTGGTCTCAGGGGGTCAGTATAACTAAGAAGGACTACAGAGGGGACAGTCTGACTAAGAGGGACTACAGAGGGGTCAGTATAACTAAGAAGGACTACAGAGGGGACAGTATGAATAAAAGTGGTCTCAGGGGGTCAGTATAACTAAGAAGGACTACAGAGGGGACAGTATGACTAAGAGGGACTACAGAGGGGACAGTATAACTAAGAGTGGTCTTAGAGGGGGCAGTATAGCCAAGAGGGGCCACAGAGGGAGCATTAGTACTTTGTGGGACCATTGAAGTGTAACAATTTACTATGGAAGTTAACTGACAGGAGCATTAGAGATAGTGACAAAATGGAAGAACAGTCTTCAAGGCGTTCTCAGCCCAGAGAGAGGAAAAACAAAAACAGACATCACCAATCAGAGAAGATGTCACCTGTGATCACTGGAGGTACCTCCTTCATTAGCCACGTAAAAACGCCCGGACGGTGAAAAAAGGGCATAAGCGGCCAAATATGCTGACCAATATTTTCACACGGATGGAAAATATTCGTCTTGCCTTATCTTTCAGCTCTGATTAGCCGGCAGCTCCCATAGGCTTCTATGGGATCTGCCGGCAAAGGGAGAGGGAGTTTAGCAGTGGCTAAAATATGTCAGCTAAGTCTATTGAGCCAGTTGAAAGATTTCTCCTGGCTGAAGGCATTCTGGGCTGCGGTGTATACATGCCGCACCCGGACATGTGAACGGACAAGAAAACACGAGATTTAGCTGTGACTTTGTCACGGCCTTCTTTCATTCATGCAATGTTTGTCCACAATGCGAGTGGACGAAAATCGCAACGCTCGTGTAAAAGAGGCTGTGAGGGGACAGAAAGGCAAGGCTTAATGTAAAAAGGAACATGGCCTAATGTTAAAAGACTGCTCAGAGTTGACCCTCTTTTCCTTGTTCGAGATTTGGGAGGTCTGATACTGCATAGTCTACTATTATTGGTACTTCCAGATGATACAAATCTACTTTTGACACTTTTTGTCATCACCACTCAAAAGATAAAGCCCATTCCCATGTAAGATACAGTAACAGTGCAGTACTGCCCTCTAGTGCCATGCAACTGCAATGACAGGTAATGCACTTTATTATAACATCTATATTCTCCTTTTATTTTGAACTCTTTAATAGACAAGAGGCAATGTCTTCTATGGCTTCTTTTTGCTTCTGCAGATTACATGTATTATAAGAATTGGAACAATTTCATTAAAATCAAACCAGGAAAATTTTTTTGTGTTTAACTGCAAAAGTGAAATAATTTAGAAAACCCATTTTGTAAAGTTAATTGCGGGGATGTCCTACGTTTAGAATCCTCATTTCTTGGGTAATGTGGAAAGCAGTCACAAAAGAGCATCTCTCGTTCTGGAGGACCCGTCCTCTTCTGCATTACTTTCCCTTGTGGTGGCGCTGCAGAGAAATTGAAACACTGCCGGGTATCAAAGACTGCAGATGATAACTAGGGTCCCAGCAAGGGGACAGTTTGACATCATCTCATTGTCAAGGGATCTTTCTAAAAAGTAGGGAATTGGCATGGTTATGGCTATACAGTCTATTCCTATGGACTTTTGGAGATGAATCACAAACCGTAATTGTTTACCCCCTGTCTTACTAGAAAGACCAAATCTCAGTTCTCTACATACATAAAACTGATCATAGTGAAATACATCATTGATCAACCACTGTCAATTCAATATATGCCTGGTCTCTCCAACTAAGTACAAAATCCCACTTAAGCAATGGAGTTAGGTGAAGACCTGGCTGAGAAATCCATCTTCAACTAGCTTATGTAACTGCACAACCGAAGAGTGAGCTCCAGCTGTGCCTGCACTGTGTTCTCTAGTGCAGGCACAGCTGTTCCGTAGAACAGTTTATTAATAAATATGTGCTTTAGATTTTAATTATTTCAAGACTAATTGGTCCTCCTGTGCCCCAAGACATGTTGCTCAATGCTGGTGTTATTACTCTCCTGTCTCAGCGGCTCTGTTTCGGACGCTGTGAAGAAGAAGCTGTTTTGTGATGCAGGCAGCTTCTCCTCTTCACAGTGTCCATTCCCTGCCAGACCCAATGAACTGTGAGGATATCAGTGCATCAGGCTGTGACATACTGTACTGTACACCTAAGACCCTGACAGTGC
The DNA here is from genome assembly GCF_035609145.1 of Eleutherodactylus coqui. Lineage (NCBI taxonomy): Eukaryota > Metazoa > Chordata > Amphibia > Anura > Eleutherodactylidae > Eleutherodactylus > Eleutherodactylus coqui. The sequence goes on along the minus strand of NC_089840.1, from coordinate 234,020,534 downwards.
ATCTGGTCCAGCAGGGCATGGTCACTGTGAAGAAGAGAAGTCGTCTGCAGCAGAGAATGGCTTCTCCTTACACAGCGCCTGTGGTCAAAGCAGCAGGAGCAGGACACTAATAAAACCAGTGGTGGGGAAACATCTTGGGGCACAAGAGAACCAAGTAGACATTTATTAACACATTGTTATATTGTCCAGAATAGGCTAATAAAACCTATTGCAAAAATGCTTATAATCGCCTTTTCTATACATTAAAAAAAAAGTGCAGCTACTTTTTAAATGTTGCTATTTGTTTAGTCATTAGAGTGGCATTTCCCAACCTTTTCAGGCTCGAAGCATCTCTGGTAAAGAAATTTTTTGCATGGGGCACCCTTTCAAAAAAATTTAAAAACATACAAAAAAACCCCCCCCTCTAAAAACATCTCTCTCACAGCACACCAGGATGCTGCAGCACCGAGGTTGGGAATCACTTGCCTCAGAGTGATGAGAAAGGACAGTGTGGGGAAAATAGACATATGCTTACACTTACAGTACATCTGGGATGACGCACGACCCTCCCACAGTGTACAGATGTGACTCATTTACTCCATTGAAGATGCAGAATCAGGAGGAAACCGCTTGCCTCTTCAGTGTTTCACATTTGATGGCCAATATAAACTTAGAGAATGATTTAATGCATTTTAAAAAAAAATCAAGAGTGCAGGAAAAACTTATTGTGAGTTTGGAGTATGTGAAGCTGGAAATAACGATGGACTCATCTAAACCCGGTTCTCAGAGTCACTTCCCATTGATATTTCCTGTAAACTATCATGGACATAACTTCAGTTCTGGCTGTAATATGCTTTTTACATGGAAGTTGTCAATGCATTTTTACTATAGTCCTATATATTTCATTACTAGAGATGAGCGAGCACCAAAATGCTCGGGTGCTCGTTACTCGAGACGAATTTTTCGCGATGCTCGAGGGTTCGTTTCGAGTAACGAACCCCATTGAAGTCAATGGGCGACTGGAGCATTTTTGTATATCGCCGATGCTCGCTAAGGTTTTCATTTGTGAAAATCGGGGCAATTCAAGAAAGTGATGGGAACGACACAGAAACGGATAGGGCAGGCGAGGGGCTACATGTTGGGCTGCATATGAAGTTCACAGGTCCCACTATTAAGCCACAATAGCAGCAAGAGTGGGCCCCCCCCCTCCCCCAACAACTTTAACATCTGAAAAGCCCTCATTAGCAATGGATACCTTAGCTAAGCACCACATTACCTCCAACAAAGCACAATCACTGCCTGCATGACACTCCGCTGCCACTTCTCCTGGGTTACATGCTGCCAAATCCCCCCCCCCCCACGACCCAGTGTCCACAGCGCACACCAAACTATCCCTGCCCAGCCTTCAGCTGCCCTGATGCCACGCCACCCTCATGTCTATTTATAAGTGCGTCTGCCACAGGAAAAGCAGGCACATACTGCAAAGGGTTGGCACGGCTAGGCAGCGACACTGCAGAGGGATGGCACGGCTAGGCAGCGACGCTCTTTAAAAGGGGCGGGGCGATAGCCCACAATGCTGTACAGAAGCAATGAGAAATCCAATCCTGTGCCACCTCCATCTGGAGCTGCACACGTGGGCATAGCAATGGGGAACCTATGTGCCACACACGATTCATTCTGTCAAGGTGTCTGCATGCGCCAGTCAGACCGCGGTTTTTTATATATAGTCACAGGCAGGTACAACTCCGCAATGGGAATTCCGTGTGCACCCACAGCATGGGTGGCTCCCTGGAACCCACCGGCGGTACATAAAAATATCCCATTGCATTGCCCATCACAGCTGAGGTAGTAATGTCATGTTTAATGCAGGTGGGCTTCGGCCCACACTGCATGCCCCAGTCAGACTGGGGTTCTTTAGAAGTGGAAGCAGATGCATTTACAACTCCCTGTGGACCCACAGCATGGGTGGGTGCCAGGAAGCCACCGGCGGTACATAAATATATCCCATTGCATTGCCCAACACGGCTGAGGTAGTAATGTCATGTTTAATGCAGGTGGGCTTCGGCCCACACTGCATGCCCCAGTCAGACTGGGGTTCTTTAGAAGTGGAAACAGATGCATTTACAACTCCCTGTGGACCCACAGCATGGGTGGCTCCCTGGAACCCACCGGCGGTACATAAATATATCCCATTGCATTGCCCAACACGGCTGAGGTAGTAATGTCATGTTTAATGCAGGTGGGCTTCGGCCCACACTGCATGCCCCAGTCAGACTGGGGTTCTTTAGAAGTGGAAACAGATGCATTTACAACTCCCTGTGGACCCACAGCATGGGTGGCTCCCTGGAACCCACCGGCGGTACATAAAAATATCCCATTGCATTGCCCAACACAGCGGATGTAACGTCAGCTGTAATGCAGGTGGGCTAAAAATTTATTTGATTACACTGTAGGCGAGGGCCCACAAAAATTGCTGTATCAACAGTACTAATGTACATCCGAAAAATTGGCCATGGCCAACCAAGAGGGCAGGTGAAACCCATTAATCGCTTTGGTTAATGTGGCTTAATTGGTAACTAGGCCAGGAGGCAGCCCAGTTAAAATAAAAATTGGTGGAGGTGAAAGTTTCAACGCTTTAATGAGCATTGAAACGTATAAAAATTGTTTAGAAAAATTATATGACTGAGCCTTGTGGGCCTAAGAAAAATTGCCCGTTCAGCGTGATTATGTGAGGTTTCAGGAGGAGGAGCAGGAGGAGGAGGAGGAATATTATACACAGATTGATGAAGCGAAAAGGTCCCCGTTTTTGATGGGGATACAGAACGATGCTTCCATCCACGGGTGCAGCCTACCTATTGCTTAGGTATCGCTGCTGTCCGCTGGTGGAGAAGAGAAGTCTGGGGAAATCCAGGCTTTGTTCATCTTGATGAGTGTTAGCCTGTCGGCACTGTCGGTTGGCAGGCGGGTACGCTTATCTGTGATGATTCCCCCAGCCGCACTAAACACCCTCTCTGACAAGACGCTAGCCGCAGGACAAGCAAGCACCTCCAGGGCATACAGCGCGAGTTCAGGCCACGTGTCCAGCTTCGACACCCAGTAGTTGTAGGGGGCAGAGGCGTCACGGAGGACGGTCGTACGATCGGCTACGTACTCCCTCACCATCCTTTTACAGTGCTCCCGCCGACTCAGCCGTGACTGGGGAGCGGTGACACAGTCTTGCTGGGGAGCCATAAAGCTGTCAAGGGCCTTAAAGAGTGTTGGCCTGCCTGAGCTGTACATGCTGCCTGATCTCCGCACCTCCCCTGCTACCGGGCCCTCGGAACTGCGCCTTCGGCCACTAGTGCTGTCGTATGGGAATTTTACCATCAGTTTGTCCGCCAGGGTCCTGTGGTATAGCAACACTCTCGAACCCCTTTCCTCTTCGGGTATGAGAGTGGAAAGGTTCTCCTTATACCGTGGGTCGAGCAGTGTGTACACCCAGTAATCCGTAGTGGCCAGAATGCGTGTAACGCGAGGGTCACGAGAAAGGCATCCTAACATGAAGTCAGCCATGTGTGCCAGGGTACCTGTACGCAACACATGGCTGTCCTCACTAGGAAGATCACTTTCAGGATCCTCCTCCTCCTCCTCCTCAGGCCATACACGCTGAAAGGATGACAGGCCAGCAGCATGTGTACCCTCACCAGTGGGCCAAGCTGTGTCTTCCCCCTCCTCCTCATCTTCCTCCTCCTCCTCACCGCGCTGAGATATAGACAGGAGGGTGCTCTGACTATCCAGCGACATACTGTCTTCTCCCGGCTCTGTTTCCGAGTGCAAAGCGTCTGCCTTTATGGTTTGCAGGAAACTTCTCAAGAGGCATAAAAGAGGAATGGTAACACTAATGATTGCAGCATCGCCGCTCACCACCTGGGTAGACTCCTCAAAGTTTCGAAGGACCTGGCAGATTTCTGCCAACCAGGCCCACTCTTCTGAAAATAATTGAGTAGGCTGACTCCCACTGCGCCGCCCATGTTGGAGTTGGTATTCCACTATAGCTCTACGCTGCTCATAGAGCCTGGCCAACATGTGGAGCGTAGAGTTCCACCGTGTGGGCACGTCGCACAGCAGTCGGTGCACTGGCAGATTAAACCGATGTTCCAGGGTGCGCAGGGTGGCAGCGTCCGTGTGGGACTTGCGGAAATGTGCGCAGAGCCGGCGCACCTTTCCGAGCAGGTCTGACAAACGTGGGTAGCTTTTCAGAAAGCGCTGAACCACCAAATTAAAGACGTGGGCCAGGCATGGCACATGCGTGAGGCTGCCGAGCTGCAGAGCCGCCACCAGGTTACGGCCGTTGTCACACACGACCATGCCCGGTTGGAGGCTCAGCGGTGCAAGCCAGTCTGTTCTGTCAGACCCTGCAGCAGTTCGTGGGCCGTGTGCCTCCTATCTCCTAAGCTGAGTAGTTTCAGCACGGCCTGCTGACGCTTGCCCACGGCTGTGCTGCCACGACGCGCGACACCGACTGCTGGCGTCGTGCTGCTGCTGACACATCTTGATTGCGAGACAGAGGTTGCGTTGGAGGAGGAGGAGGAGGAGGAGGAGGGTGCTTTAGTGGAGGAAGCATATACCGCCGCAGATACCACCACTGAGCTGGGGCCCGCTATTCTGGGGGTGGGAAGGACGTGAGCGGTCCCAGGCTCTGACTCTGTCCCAGTCTCCACTAAATTCACCCAATGTGCCGTCAGGGAGATATAGTGGCCCTGCCCGCCTGTGCTTGTCCACGTGTCCGTTGTTAAGTGGACCTTGGCAGTAACCGCATTGGTGAGGGCACGTACAATGTTGCGGGAGACGTGGTCGTGCAGGGCTGGGACGGCACATCGGGAAAAATAGTGGCGACTTGGAACTGAGTATCTCGGGGCCGCCGCCGCCATCATACTTTTGAAGGACTCAGTTTCCACAACCCTATACGGCAGCATCTCCAGGCTAATAAATTTGGCTACGTGCACGTTTAACGCTTGAGCGTGCGGGTGCGTGGCGGCGTACTTGCGCTTGCGCTCAAACACTTGCGCTAGCGACGGCTGGACGTTGCGCTGAGAGACATTGGTGGATGGGGCCGAGGACAGCGGAGGTGAGGGTGTGGGTGCAGGCCAGGAGACGGTAGTGCCTGTGTCCTCAGAGCGGGGTTGGATCTCAGTGGCAGGTTGGGGCACAGGGGGAGAGGCAGCGGTGCAAACCGGAGGCGGTGAACGGCCTTCGTCCCACCTTGTGGGGTGCTTGGCCATCATATGTCTGCGCATGCTGGTGGTGGTGAGGCTGGTGGTGGTGGCTCCCCGGCTGATCTTGGCGCGACACTGTTCGTCGGTCGTCTGCACTCTCAGTGAAAAACTGCCAGACCCTTGAGCACCTCGGCCTCTGCAGGGTGGCATGGCGCGAGGGGGCGCTTTGGGAAACAGTTGGTGGATTATTCGGTCTGGCCCTGCCTCTACCCCTGGACACCGCACTGCCTCTTGCAACCTGCCCTGCTGCTGCCCTTGCCTCCCCCTCTGAAGACCTGTCCTCAGTAGGCGTAGCAAACCAGGTGGGGTCAGTCACCTCATCATCCTGCTGCTCTTCCTCAGAATCCTCGGTGCGCTCCTCCCTCGGACTTAATGCTCTTACTACTACCTCACTGATAGACAACTGTGTCTCATCGTCATCGGCCTCCTCACCCACTGAAAGGTCTTGAGACAGTTGCCGGAAGTCCCCAGCCTCATCCCCCGGACCCCGGGAACTTTTCAATGGTTGGGCATCAGTGACGATAAACTCCTCTGGTGGGAGAGGAACCACTGCTGCCCAATCTGAGCGTGGGCCCGAGAACAGTTCCTGGGAGTCTGCCCGCTCCTCAGAATGTCTCATTTTCATGGAGTGAGGAGGCTGGGAGGGAGGAGGAGCAGCAGCCAGAGGATTCTGAGTTGCAGCAGTGGACGGCGCAGAACTCTGGGTGGACGATAGGTTGCTGGAAGCACTTTCTGCCATCCACGACAGGACCTGCTCACACTGCTCATTTTCTAATAAAGGTCTACCGCGTGGACCCATTAAATGTGCTATGAATGTGGGGACGCCAGAAACGTGCCTCTCTCCTAATCCCGCAGCAGTCGGCTGCGATACACCTGGATCAGGAGCTCGGCCTGTGCCCACACCCGGACTAGGGCCTCCGCGTCCTCGGCCGCGCCCATGTCCTCTAGGCCTACCCCTCAGCATGCTGTATTACCAGGAATGCAGAAACACAACACTGTAATTAAATGTGCCGCTTATTGACCTGTGGTTGGAGGCTGAGTTCGCTTACGGAACGACCGGAAATAATTTGGTGCAAGCCTGCTGTAACACTTAGCTGCCTGCGTATTTATTTTGAGAAATAGTACCCCCAGCAGACACGGACCCAGAACACTGAGCAGAGTGACAGGCAGGCCAAATAGATTTTTTTTAAATCTTTTTTTCAAAAGGACCACTGCGTATATTCAATCTAATATGTCTTCTGGCCCTGCCTACACAATTCTGTCCCTGGAGTATTACTGCAGGGCGCAATGCTCTGCACGGCCGATATACCAAAAAAAAAAAAAAGTGCAACACTGCTAAAAGCAGCCTCCACACAACTGCACACGGTTAGATGTGGCCCTAAGAAGGACCGTTGGGGTTCTTGAAGCCTACACTAACTCCTAACACTCTCCCTGCCTAACCACCACTTCTGTCCCTGTAGTATTACTGCAGGGCGCAATGCTCTGCACGGCCGATATAGCAAAAAAAAAAAAATGTGCAACACTGCTAACAGCAGCCTTCACACTACTGCACACGGTTAGATGTGGCCCTAAGAAGGACCGTTGGGGTTCTTGAAGCCTACACTAACTCCTAACGCTCTCCCTACAGCAGCTCCAGCACGATAGCACTTTCCCTCAGCTAAGTCACAACGCATCTGAGGCGAGCCGCGGGAGGGGCCGATTTTTATACTCCGGTGACACCTGATCTCCCCAGCCACTCACTGCAGGGGGGTGGTACAGGGCTTGAACGTCGCAGGGGGAAGTTGTAATGCCTTCCCTGTCTTTCAAGTGGCCAGAAAAGCGCGCTAACGTCTCAGAGAGGAAAGTGAAAGTAACTCAAACATCCCGTGGTACTCGTTACGAGTAACGAGCATCTCGAACACGCTAATACTGAATGAGTATCAAGCTCGGACAAGTACGTTCGCTCATCTCTATTCATTACGTATCACAAAGAACAGTCTATGTTTACTGTACTGTTATTGTGTGTGTTAATGATGTCTCTTTAAGGGGTGATGAACAGAGTATGTGCAGGTAGTTCGCGACCAGAAGAAGCGGACAGAAGGAAAGGAGAGCCATCTTTTGGCACAGTAATTGAGGCGCTAGTTGGTCAGGAGAACAGGCATGTACTGAGTTGCTCAGGACAGAAGGAGGCCACAGCTCGAATGTTGTCTCTGTGGACTACCAGTCCATGTTGACTATGATTCCATTAGAGACTGATGAAGCGCAAGAGAGGTGTGAATAAAGTTGCCGCCAAACTTCTGCTTTCGAGCCACTTGCTGGCTCCAGCGCCAGAACATGTGCCTGTTGTGCTACCAGTTGGAATAAAAATTACAGTTATTCAGCATACAAAGAAAGGGTGCGACTACTACCTTAAACTGGACTGCTACTTACCATCCGTGTTGATGGGCTCAGTTCCAGATGGGTGGCTTGACACAAAGTCTGGGCACCCGTTCAATATCCCAGGTCCACAAAGCCACCATCGAGAGGTGCTTGTGAGGAGTCAGTACCACATGCAGGTACAGGGAGGGTCAAGGCAATGCAACCCCTAACAGCATCAATACTATACGTAATTCAGGTGAGGGATTTGCTTGTCCTTGGCCCTACTAAGTGATAGGGAAATATACAGAGTATAGAGCTCTAAATACAGCAGATTTGCACTGTGGTCTTATTCTGGCCTTTTTTTTTTACTATGAACTGATCACAGGGAGAAGAAGTAACAGGATAATTTAGCCTTCCGATACACTTAAGTAATGGGCTATATATGTGTCATATTGTGGTCAGCAACCTCTTCAATATTCTAGAATTGAAAATAGTTACAATCGCTCCTTTCAAGAGACAGGAAGGGAAGATGTGGAAAATTTTGAAGAACTGTTTTTATTAGCTCCAACGTTTTCGAGAGTGGGCCATAAAGTTTCTTTTAACTGTGTGTGCCCCTCAGATGCCATTGGTACCTGCCACAAATGTGCTTCAGAGTGGCTGCTACCAATATCAACCCAAAATCACAATTATGAAGATGTCATCATAAGTGGTTGCCAAAGATTCCCCCAAAGTGCTTCAGATGCCCGAGCAGTGTGTGCAATGGATGATCACCAACAAAGTCTGTAAGCAGGAGTGGGAATTTCCCCTGTGTGCCTAAAGCAAGGGTTTTATAATGCACAGATAGGTTCCCGCAGTCCCTGATGCCATCTCTATCCCAAGACAGCAACACGCACGCACCTGACCATCCATATGATGTAAAAAGAAAGGGATTATTCAGACCAGGCCACCTCCTTCCATTGCTCCATGGTCCAGTTCTGATATTCATGTGCCCATTGTAGTTGCATTCAGCAATGGACAGAGGTTAGCATGTCCACTCTGACCGGTCGGCGGCTAAACAGCTTATATGAAACATGCTTTGATGCTCATTGTGCTGCGTCATCTTTCTATCATACCCAACATTAATTCTTTCAGTTATTTGTGCTAGAGTAGCTCTTCTGTGGGATAAGAACAGATGGGCAAGCCTTCGCTCCTCATGAACATCAATGAGCCTTGGGCACCTATGACCTTGTTGTCACTTCATCAGTGTCCTTTATTGGACCATTTTTGATAGGTACTAACTACTGCTTGAGATGAGCGAGCATACTCGCTAAGGACAAATACTTGCGCGAGTATCGTCCTTTTCGAGTACCTGCCCACTCGTGAGAAAAGATTCAGGTGCCGGCTGGGGTGAGCGGTGTGTTGCAGGAGTGAGCAGGAGGGAGCGGGGGGGAGAGAGAGAGAGATCTCCCCCCTGTTCTTTTCTCACGAGCGGGTAGGTACTCGAAAAGGACAATACTCGCTCGATTATTTGTCCTTAGCGAGTATGCTCGCTCATCTCTAACTACTACGTATCCACAGCATGCCACAAGATCTACCATTTTGGAGATTTACTGACCCAATCGTCTAGCCATTGCAATTTCTTCCTTGTCAAAGTTGGTCAAACCTTTTACTTTCCATTTTTTTCAACACATTGACTTCAAGAGCTGGTTGCTTGCTACATTGCCACTAGAGATGAGAGAGCATGCTCGGATAAGTCAGTTACTCGAGCGAGCCTCGCTCTTCTCAAGTAACTGCATTCTTGCTCGAGCATGCTTGGGGGGGGGGGGCGGCGGGGGGTAGCGGGGGAGAGAGTGAAATCTCACTCCGCCGCCCCCCCCCCCCCCCCGGAGGATGCTTGGACAAGAATGCAGTTACTCGAGAAGAGTGAGGCTCGCTCAAATAACTGACTTATCCGAGCGTGCTCGCTCATCCCTAATTGCCACCCTTGAGAAATATCCAATGTTAGTTACTTCATCTGCCAGTAGTTTAATATTATAGCTGACCTGTGTAGATTGGATTGCAACGGATGCTATCACAAGACCTCCAGGGAACACTCTGACAGCTAGAAAAAGTGGCAGCCACTATGCATTTTTGTGGCGCCAGAGTAGAAAGGAGTCATCCATACCAGGTAAACCGCCCATAGTCCTATAATTATATGATGATGTTTATTGCAATACTTACAACACTTTATAATAGTATACATCATGTTTTCAGAAGGCAAGGCTTTGCTTGTATGCAGAATTCCTAAAAATGCAACTCAAATGACATATTAGAATCAATGTGGCAATCAGTCTAAGCAAGGGAGATAGTTGGACTAACTCGCACTATTTTGATTACTTTGATACAATTTGCGCCATTTTTATTTTGCCGCATATAATGATGCATTTTATGAGATTTATTAACAAATCCCCCCAAATGTCTTGGTTCCATCTATTTTGATACATATACTACTGCCTACTGTTCTACTGCCACATTAATTCCACCAATGAGTTGTAAAGTCAGTGCTTGGGTTCTTTCCAAAAGACTCGAGTTATGGAAGAATATAGATATTCATGGTATATGCTGGAGAAACAAATGGATATTTACACAGTTGTGTCACATTATTATGACCACCTCCTACTTTCGACGTTGGCAGTGCGTTGTCCATGAAGGAAGTGACATGTCGTGGGCTGGGTGGGTATATAAGGTGTGCGATAGGCTGTCTGCTCACATATCATTCATTGTTGTCATGGGTAAAAGGGCTGATTTATCAGAATTGGGCCAGTTTCACACAGCCGAGAGAACTCCCGTGAGATTTGTGTGTTGCGAGACTCCCATATCTTGCCTAAATATGAACCCCATTCTTTTGAATGGAGTCATATACTTAAGCGCTGCGGAATAAGTTGGCGCTATACAAATAAAGATTATTATTATATACTTGAGTCATATACATGAAGTCATATACAATCGTTGCTTGTCCTATCTTTTCACGTTCCTTGGAACACATCTCCCATTGTTTGCAATGGGACAGTAAAACACATTACACACTGTGCAAGGATGGACCAATACTCTACAGTGGAGCAGATCACCATGAAAATGAACCAGGGGGCTACCATTACTAGAAGAACACAAACTGGTGGTGGCAGCGTTATAGTCTGAGGAATTTTTTTGTGGCACTCTCTGGGCTATTCATCCATGTGGAAGGCACTCTGAACCAATTTGGTTATGAGTCCATCTTGGCAGATCCCATCCACCCATACATACTGTTTGTCTTCCCAGGGGCAGACAGAATCTTACAGTAAGAAAATGTGACATATCACAAAAGGCCAACAGTGATTGGAAGAGCGTGACCAAGACCTCCAAGTACTTTCCTGACCCCCTAATTCCCCAGACTTGAACGCAATTGAGCATCTGTAGGATCACCTTGGTCATCGTGTTTGCTCTATGGATCCTCCCCCACGCACCCTCCAACAACTTCTGGATGCACTGCAGTCAGCATGGCTCCAGATACCTGAGACAACCTATCGGCACCTTACTGAGTCACTCCTAGCGGCTGTCTAGCACATGGCGGTTACTCCGGATATTAGCTGGTGGTCATAATAATCTGACTTCAGTCTTCTCTATATAAATGAGTGTCAATATTGAAGATTACCATTCACCATGTCTCACTTAGATGTCCGACGGTCAGTTTCAGCACTTGGCAAATTGAGTAGATGCAGAGCCCACTGTGCTAGAATTCCTCTTTTACCTCCACGAGGTAAGGTGCAAGTACAGACTAGGTATAATGAAGAGCTAATGAGAGGCTGTCAGGAAACTGTTACGTGTAATGTGCTATATTACAGCATTGTGTAGCATTAGAAAGTGAGTTAAAGGGGTATTCCAGAGACTGGACATTTTTTTAAGTTGTCACCCATCCACTTGATAGATAAAAACTGATAGATTGGTGGCATCCCACTGCTGGGCCACTATCCATCCCAAGAACTAGGGTTTTGCTTCCCTGCAGTGAGGTGGAGATTGAATGGAGTGGCATTCGTGCATGTGCAGTGCTGCCCTATTCATTTTCAATGGAACTGCTGGAGATAGCCAAGTACAAAGCAGTCAGCTATGTCTGTCAGTCCCATTGAAATGAATAGAGCGGCAACTGTGCATTCAATGATGTCCCTGCAGGTGGGAGAAGCTACCTGAAACTAAGGAGGAATGGGACCCCCTATTCTTGAGATCAGTGTGGGTTCCATAAGTTGGACCCCCACTAATCTATCTGCTTTCACCCGCCCACTGAATGGGTTCAAACATAAAAAAATGTCCTAGCCCTGGAATACTCCTTTAAGAGATGTTGCTTGGTACTGTATGTTTTAATTATGCATCTATATTTGAGTTAAACAGGCCATGCAAATTTTAGTTATCATGAGTGATCCAAATAATCATTAAGGCCTCATGTCCACGGGGAAAATCAGGCCCGCTACGGATTGTCCATGGAGAATCCGTAGCGGGTCCCTCCTGCCCTGCGGACATGAGGGCTGAAAATAAGAATTAACTTACCCGCAGCGGACCGGGCAGATCTTCTCTTCTTCACGGCCGGATCTTCTTTCTTCGGCCGGCGGATGTGCTCGCCACGCCGGTGGCGTGCCGCGCGCATGCGCCGGGCACATCCGCCGGGTCGAAGAAAGAAGATCCGGCCGGGAAGAAGAGAAGATCTGCACAGTCCGCTGCGGGTAAATTAATTCTTATTTTAGGTCTCCCGCGGATCCGGACGGCTGGCATAGGCTTCAATAGAAGCCTGCGGGAGCTGTCCCCGTGGGAGACCCACACCTAAATGTCCATTTTTTTTCATGCTCCTTATTTTTTTTTATTCACTTTTATTGACCATCCGCGGGTATTTATCTACCCGCGGGTGGTCAATGCATCCCTATGGGGTGCGGATACGCGTGCGGGAGAAGAGTAAAAATCCGCTGCGGATTTTAATTCTTCTTTTCCCCGTGGACATGAGGCCTTAGAGTATGGGTGATAGATTTAGAAACATATGGCTGCGTACCTCCAGAAACAGTGCTACACCTGTCCACAGGTTGTGTGCAGTAATGCAGCTCAACAGTGTTCACTTCAATGGCGCTAAACTGCAATACTAGACCCAACCCATGGACAGATAATCCTGTACAACCTCTTTAAACACTTACTTATCACCCAACATGGGCACAGGTGGCCCTAATGCAAAATCTGTATTACGGCCCCACTAACTATCACTCATCATTTGTAGTATTAGTTATATCATATAGGGCAAATGGATCTTTTGAGTCCTTTCAAGCTCCATGACCCAAGTATGACTGCCCCTTATAGTTATGGCCCGGTTGAAATGATCATTGATCTATAGTTAGCTATGTTAAAAATGGACTTATCTACCACTTAACTATGTTGGCAGGGAGAAACGTTTGTTGGTATCCTCCCAAAATTGATTTCCTATAAAGTGTTGAGCGAACCGAATCAGTAGAACCCTGTTTTGGGTCGAACTTTGCTAAAAGTTCAGTTCGACATGACCCTGAATCAAGCTTTTAGCAATGTTTGATCTGAAACAGGGTTGTTCTGGTTCAGTACATTCAACACTAGCCCTTCTGGTTCGTCTCAAACTAATTGGAAATTAATCGAACTTTTTTCAAAGGTTCGGTGAACTGGCTGAACCGAACTTTACAAAAGTTCGCTCATGACTAAAGGCCCATTTAGACGCAACGATTAATGCTCAAAATTTGCTCAAAAGCCATCTTTTGAGCGATAATTGTTCTGCTTAAGTGAGCTGCCATCGTGCACTGTTCGTACACTATTCGTTCATTGCTCATTTCTAGCAAGCTAGAAATGAGCGATGAGCCTCATCAGTGCTGCACACTGATTTATTCAGCAGATGGCACGAATAGCATTCTTTCAGCTGGTATCCTGCTGGGACTTCCCAGCGGGATAACAGCTGAAAGCTCAGAGAACAAAGGAGCTGTATACAGAAAACAGCGCTCCAGCTGTCTTCTGCATACCTTGCTCGGAGCGCTGAGCTGTATAGCAGCTGAGTGCTCTGAGAACATAGCAGCTGTATACAGAAGACAGAGCTCAAGCTGTCTTCGGTATACCCCACTCGGAGCGCTCAGCTGTATACCAGCTGAACGCTCAGAGAACGCAGCAGCTGTATACAGAAGACAGCGCTCCGTCTTCTGCATACACCGCTCGGAGCGCTCAGCTGTATACCAGCTGAGCGCTCCGAGAACACAGCAGCTGTATACAGAAGACAGCACTCCAGCTGTCTTCTGTATACAGCGGAAGCCTTCATTTACACAGCAATAAGCTCTTAAGTAGCTAATTAGCTACTTAAGAGTTTATGCAAAGTGAACACTCAAAACTGTCACTCAAACTGCCGTTTGAGCAAATTTTGAGCGATCATCTTGCCGTGTAAATGCACGCAACTATTATCGCTCAAAAGATTGCTTTTTAACTAATTTTGAGCGAAAATCGTTGTGTCTAAATGGGCCTTAATCTTGTACAATGTAATAGTGAAATATGGTTTACTGATTTACTAAGAATTATAGAATATAATGTGAGGCGAAGGCATGGCCATAGTCCTAATGGATATTCGTCTTTGATCTACAGCAAGTTTCCTCAGCTTTGCTCCTCAGATATTTGTTCTTCAGTATAAATGTATCCTCCATACCTTATAACTGAGCCATTTGTAAAGAAATGAGTGATTCAAAATGTTTACAATCAGCTAATGATCAGGATGCAGAAGCCAAATGTAAGAGCCACCAGAATACGAAAGTAGCTGGCACTCATATGGAAGCTTGATCCCTGACTGACGCTGTTGCAATTGTTGGAGAAGCAGCAGCGGACGCTAACACCAGAGGCTTTTGCTCCATCACGTAAAGCCCGATCACAGAATGACTTGAATGAGCAGGACTTCATTACTCCATCTGGATATAAACAAAAGACAGGATAAAAGTTATCGACTATAATAAGATTAAGACTTTAGGGATTAGCAGTTGCCAAATAAAGACTAGTGGTTAAGCTGGCCATAGACATTGGATGAATGTTGGCCAAAAGTGTGGATTTCGGCAGGACTGGCTGACCATCTAATGTGTATGAAAGCGTCCCAACTCTTTCCCAGTGGAGGATGGAAGGGAATAGAAGGGTTGGACATGATGAATTTCGACATGATCAATCTTTTTGTTCTTAGGGACAGGGGCGTAACTATAGAGGGTGCAGGGGATGCGGTTGCACCCGGGCCCAGGAGCCTTAGGGGGCCCATAAGGCCTCTCTCCTCCATATAGGGAGCCCAGTACTGGGGCCCTTTAACAGGTTTTGCATTGGGGCCCAGAAGCTTCAAATTATATCTCTGTGCAGCATGGTTTAGGTATGGATACGGGTACAGATACAGATAGAGGGGAGGCCCCAGCTCACCTCTTGCATTAGGGCCCCTGGGTCTTTACTTACGCCCCTGCTTAGGGACATACTGTAAACTGGTGTCAGGGGATTGGGAAGAGCACCTGTTGGCTGAATGAGAGCTATCTAAAGTATATGGCCAGCTTTAAGCTCCATAGAAACTGTATTTCAGATAGATAGATAGATAGATAGATAGATAGATAGATAGATAGATAGATAGATAGATAGATAGATAGATAGATAGATAGATAGATAGATATCTCCACACATTGGTTGTATACTTACTTGACTGTCCACGGATTATGGCACAAGCATCAGAGTCTCGTGGGCACTGCTGAGAACCTTGCTTATTGCAGTCCTCATCATTGGATCCAACACAGGAAAGACATTGTAAAGCATTACCTAAAAGAAAAACATTCATTTATATGTAAAAGAATTAAATAAATTGAGCAATCAACACTATTGTAATTCTCGAGGTCCACAGCCATCAAAGGACATTGCGTACCAACACACTCCTGAGCAATGTCTGGAGTACAGGGGCAATGTCTTAAATAGGGGCTGAAGGGAAGGACACTTGTTCAGACACAATATTATCTCACCTGATCTCCGCTTGCAGTATATACTTGACTACTTTGGTGTAGCAGCAAAGTCCCTGGTAGTTTACTAGGTAGCTTGGACAATCCCCAGAATTTAAGTGCTCACATAAAGATAAGCAGTGGACCCCCATAAAGCTATACAGTAGTGCTCACAAGGTGCCAAACATTGCCCCATAAAGTACCATACAGTGTCCCTCATAGTTTCAAATCAGGTTAAGCAGTAATCATGTTTTTTTGCCAACATAGCACCCAAATTAGTGCCATAGAGTGCCAAACGTTATCCAGAGAGTATTATAATGTGCCAACATGTTCCCATATAGTGCCCACATACTGTCAAACAGAATTTGCCACTTTGACAACATAGAGCCAGTTTCCAAGTAGTATCAAGCTATGACCAAAGAGAGAAAGTAACCAGCTGTTGAAAACCATCCTTGCAAGTGGACCTTCCGATCAAATTCAGATTGATAGGTATAGAAAGGCAGTCAGGGCCACAGCTAAAGGCTCATGGGCCTGGATGAAAAAGTTTATCTTGGGGCCTCCCAGCTTCTCTTTACCCCTTAATGTGTAACTTGAAGCTTCTGGACTCCAATGCAAAACCTGTAACAGGGCCCCCAACTGTAATGCTTTATTCATAGTACTGGGCTCCCTATATGGAGAGGAGAGGACTTATGGGCCCCCCAAGGCTCCTGGGCCCGGGTGCAACCGTATCCCCTGCACCCTCTATAGTTACGCCAGTGGAAGGGCTTATTTGTTTGCAATCAATAGGAGAGAAGACAACAGGACATGTTTTAGACTAGTATGTGATCCTTCCTCAGGTAGGTCGTCCCATATAATCATTACCCCACAAGACATCACCTTTTCTTCTTTAAAGGGGTTGTCCCGCGAAACAAAGTGGGGGTATACACTTCTGTATGGCCATATTAATGCACTTTGTAATGTACATTGTGCATTAATTATGAGCCATACAGAAGTTATTCACTTACCTGTTCCGTTGCTGGCGTCCTCGTCTCCATGGTGCCGTCTAATTTTCAGCGTCTAATCGCCGGATTAGACGCGCTTGCGCAGTCCGGTCTTCTTCTTTTCTGAATGGGGCCGCTCGTGCCGGAGAGCGGCTCCTCGTAGCTCCGCCCCGTCACGTGCCGATTCCAGCCAATCAGGAGGCTGGAATCGGCAATGGACCGCACAGAAGACCTGCGGTCCACCGAGAGTGAAGATCCCGGCGGCCATCTTCACAAGGTAAGTCAGAAGTCGCCGGAGCGCGGGGATTCGAGAAAGTACTGGACGGTTTGTTTTTTTTATGCCTGCATCGGGTTTGTCTCGCGCCGAACGGGGAGGCTATTGAAAAAAAAAAAAACCCGTTTCGGCGCGGGACAACCCCTTTAAGTATTGAGGTCCTATAGGATCTTTCATTGCTTCCAGGGTCTGACAGAATAGTGAGGCACAGACACAACCTAATTCTTGATATCTAGTACCAAGCAACCCATGTAAAAATGAGAAGTGAAAAGGAGAACTTGAGGGAAGAGTATAACTTGTCTTCAGAACTTTTTGGATTATTTTACAAATAGCTTTAGTTCTTTTTTTATAACACACCCTATTTGTACTATGATATAATAGTGGACATGAACTGTGTAGTTGGAGGGTTATTCTACAAATTGCCCTTTTCGTGAGTCCAAGGTTTTTATTTTATATATCAAATGGTTAAGTATTTACCATGGGGTTAGGTAACCATATATAACTTCTATAACTACACAAAGGCCTAGTAGGTAAGATGTACGCTGCTACCCTAAAAGCAACAAACACTTCTTTATGTAGTGATCTGATCTTCCATCCAATAACCAAATCGTCGTTATTGGCAGCACATCTGTTGTACAAACGAGGCATGTACTGCCAACTGCGATTGAACAATACCTCTGCAGTGTCACCTATTGGAAGGCAGCATTCCTGCAAGTCAATGTTAGGCTCTTTAAGACAAGTCTTGTAACAATGACTGAGAATTGTAAGCCAAAGCCAGATTAACCATACACATTGGCTTTGGCTTACAATTCCAAGTCATTGTTACAAGGCTTGTATAAAGAGTCTAACATTGATTTGCAGGAATGCTGCCTTCCAATAGGCGGCGCTGCATGAGTATTCTTCCATCTTCCCATGTGCATATTTCACAGAGGAGCATGGCTTGCCTTGTAAGTCTTCTCACATACCTTTTGGGTGCCTCCTTAAGGAGAAACGATATCCTTCCTGACCAACAGCGAAGAAACTGTATGGGATACCAATGATTGTATAATGATCATTCACTGCTCATACTGTCTCAATTGGCCTGTGTGAAAGCCAGTTAAACAAGCGCCAATTCGGTTAATCAGCCTTACGTCATTAGAATAATTAACGTGATGAGGTTTCCAATACAGTTAGGGCTCATGCCCATTGCCGTATATGTACAACACTACGTGTACGGCACTGCGCATGCCCACGAATCACACACACTCCCCCTCTTTGTTCAGGTCCGGTATATGTATGGAAGCACTGCCCATATATGCAATGTATAGTGTAAGGACAGTGTATCATGTGCAGCCCATACAAGTGTATAGGGTTAACGCTACGTACGTACGCAGAGAAATAGCGCATGCTACGATTTATTTCTCTTGCGTATCAATACGCACTGTCCACACACCGATGTGCATGGAACAAAGAAAGTCTATTGACTTTCATTAACTTCATTCACCACGCATCACGGTCGTGTAAATGAGCCCTTACTGGTGGATTTTCTTGAAACATCAGCAGGCGCTCTATGGTGACTTAGAGACCAAGGGGCCCATATATTATTCTTGAATGGAGGCCGTCTGTCTCTGCCTGCATCTCATTTACCACCTCTTGAGTATATGCTAGCATTTAATATTGCCATATATGCCTGTACAATTCTATCTCCATTACACATAGCAGTGCATGTACCTTGCAGCTGTAGAGGCAGAACCACAAACTTTTGGAGTCTCTAATTGAAGACTGTAAACTGTTTATGTTCCACTTGAAAAAGTTTCTAATGGAGACGACGGTACCCTGACAAGTACGTACAAACGTATTTCGTAAAGCCCTTTAGAAAATTTAATATAGTAAGGGAAGTCAGAGGTAAGTCTTAGGGCAGGGAGCTTTGTTAGCAGGACAACAACATGGCAGAGGACTCTTGTCTGTGAATGAGCAGATGGACCGATAGTACTGGAAGCAACCACTTGAAATCAATGGGTTCTGTTCCACGCTCAAAAATGTGCTACAATACGCTCATCTGAAGGAGCCATAAGTTAAATTGCCCATGGGAAGCAGTTTGCAGCATCAGGATCAGCTGGTCAGATAAAGTACTATGATTGTCCATGTTTGACAGTTCAGGAGCGTATTAGGCCAGGCTCACACAAGCATAATTTAATTGCGTATATACAAGTGCATAATACGCAGTGAACGGAGTCAATAAAAGTACATTGTTTTTCATTGATCCATTCACACCTGCGTATATATATTGCGTATAATATGCGCGTAAAAAAAAGAACGCAGCATATTCTATTTACCATGTGTTACGTGGGATGGAGCCCTATTATTATCTACAGGTGCGTACTAAAACGTTGTACCTACACAATTACATTGCACATGTACAGCGCTTTTTACACATGTTGCAAAGAAACATGACTTAAAAGTTGAAAAAAACCCAAAAACAGGAAGCTAGTGCAGGACGGCGAGCGTGATACTCTATGTCATGCGCAGGCATAGCGATCACAAACATGGTGATACGCAGCTCCACGCTCTGGTAAAACGTTGCGTTTTATACATAGTGCTTAACCATACAGTCGTGTCAGCCTGGCTTTATACTGTGCTTATAGCTGGTTGAGATCCCTATACAATCGCCTCTCCTTAATCTATGAATACTTTTGTTTTTTTTTGTTTTTTTTTACCTATATGCATGGATTTTTGTCCGAAAAGCATTTACACAATGGGATTTTATTTAAAAAATTGTACCACTCGGCTTCTGCAGCTTCTACATATCACAGCATATGGTGAGCTGCAGAACGCTGTTCGCTAGCAAATCTGTCAGTGAGGCCATCTGACAGCTCAGCCTCAAGCCCCTCTGTCTGCTCTCCTTCCCAGGAGTGTTTGCCCTCAAAATGCTTGCCGTAGCGCAACTTATTTGCACGTGAATGAGGTTGAATGATGTTAAAAATTCGGGGCAAAATAACTCAAAATAAGCCCTCTTTTTTTTCCATCAGATAAACGGAAACCAGGTGGAACTGACGCAAAATGAGTCTCACTGAAATCAAAGGGGGTCTTACTGGATCTATTTTTTCTGCTCTGAGGACTTAACAGGAAAACACATAACTTTGATATGAGCCCAACCTACGCTGATTTATGACCAACAATGGCGTAAATACCAGAGCCACAAGGTGTGGGTAGTTTGGTTACACCTTCCATCCTTCACGGAGAAGACAGATACTTGGAACTACTATGGATGGTGGATTTATTAGCATTGGTCTAAGTAGTATCACTTCAAAAAAATAACTCCTTTAAAACCATAAAAGGCACAATTGACCAAATTCACAAGGAATGATCATCATATAAATTACCCCTCTATAGATCGTCATTTATTCACAGGATACTAAAACCCATCATTTTACCTAAATTTTGGTGCATCAGATACCCGTTACATAATTTCACTCTTCCTATCCAATGAAAGTGATTGAAAACTCCTATTTATCCGCTGTGTTCAGCAGCTAGTTGTACAAATCCTGCAATGTGCAGCAGTGGACACAAGCTGTCCCTACACTGTCCACTAATATACCCTACCTAGCTGTGGGGACGACCGTCCTGAAAAGGACGTCACCACTCTAAGGTGGCTGTCGCCTACAATGTGCCTCTATCGCCCCATGAATACAGCATAAATCCCAACTCATTACTAACATTTTACTAATCATGGGGTAATCAGGGAACTTAAGAAAAGAGAGGCATCTAAACGATACTAGCCTCATTACGGGCTTCCACATAAGGACAATTCGAACCCCAACTCTATAGAAGTAGAGTATCTTCATGATAGGGCTTGTAACTACTGTATAGGAGCGACTGCTAATCCTCTACAGTACGTATCATGTAATGGGATTATACTGTGGACTAGGAGGACAGCAAGGCACATTTGATTTCTTCTTGGGAAAAAAAGTGGTTAAGATCTAAAAAGTAAGCTGAGTGTAGGCGGCCGACAAAGCATTTAGCATTTTTCAGTAAGTTGAACTACAACTTCAAAGCCACCACTTACCTTCCTGTATCCTGAGAAGAGACAGGAGCAGTAGGGTGTGCACCAGCCGCATGGTAGCTGTCCCCGTGCCTGCCCTTCCTACAGACTGCTGAAGAAGGCCTCTGCGAGGATTATCGTCTTCTGTAAATCTCTTGATGAAAAGGGTCGTACACATCGGCAGAAACATCTCATTTCAATTAAAAGCTCCTGTCATCCACATTATCTCTCCTGCAGACTGCCATCTTACCATCCTAAGCCTCCTATCCCTGGTTTATTCCGGCCTCCAGACTTCTGAAGATAATTAACCCCTTTAGGCCCATATCACACAGCACAGTGTTTTAGGAGACGTTTTAAGGAAAGCTCTACACAGTAGGCTTCTTGGACACATGGCAGGAGTGGCATGGCACCAACATGAGGCAACCATCATTCCCTGCAGAAGTTAACGGACTTTGGGTGTTTTTTTCTCTAGATGACCTCATGCTCATCAATAGATGATTGTCAGGGTCCAACGCTTGGGATCACTACTGATCAGCTGACTTCTGGGGATGCTGTCAATATGGTCAGCGCTGAAAGCAGATGGAGCTGTCAACATTACAGCAGCCCGGTTTGGTACTGAAGGCACAGCTACCATTGAATTCAATGCCTGCAATACCAACCCAGGCTACTGCAGTATGGACAGCACCGTCTGCTCCCTGTGCTGTCCGTGCTGACAGCAGCAGCGGGAATCAGCTGATTGGCATGGATCCCAAGCAGCTGAACCTCGAAAATCATCTATTGATGATCTATCATGAGGATAGGTTGAAAGCTACTTCTACTTACCGTAAAGGTTCTGCGCATTGCTGCTAACGGGGCCTTCTCTGAATATGATAGTCACATGACTTTCATTCACTGAAGGTCCTTTAGTAAGGGACTGGCTGCATAGTTATGTCACGCTAGCTGCCCTATACTTTACCGCTAGCAGTTGGTCACAGTCTATAGTCATGTCACAGTCAAGAAATCCTCTACTGAGCTGCATGTGGCCCGTATGTTGTGCAGAGAGTAAGAACAGCTTGTAGTGTCTCAGACTACCAATGTATGGTACTACCAATGCCCAGTATGCATCAGGCATTAAACTCAAATAAGAAGAAGATCCGCAGCAGACCAGGAGATGATGTTAAAACACGATCCTTTATTCCAGTTGCATAAAAGCAGGAGTTACAAGCAGCTAGTGTCCCTGAACTAAAGAGAGGTGGTGATAGATCAATGCTATTGAAACGAAAAGAGTTAATGTGGATTTACACGCTTGATACCATGCAGCCGAAAGGGTTAAACCATGAGTACTGTTATTTACCGTACATTTGAGCTTTTTTTTAACACGTTTTTTATTGCGGCTGCTTGTAACTCCTGCTTTTATGCAACTGGAATAAAGGATCGTGTTTTAACATCATCTCCTGGTCTGCTGCGGATCTTCCTATTTGAGTTTGGTGCTTTATAAAGGTTGGTCCACCTTTACCTGATCGGCTGTGCAGAAATCTCTTCCCCAGTGTTTGGGTGGTGAAAACGGTGCTGCGGGACTCCTTTCTTTCTTGTATGCATCAGGCATTGAGAGAATCAGTATGGCCATCAGGATGTGTCTGAGACCAGAGGGTTGCTTTAACCCAGGATATAAATGAACATTCTGGCTGGGAAGGGATTCCCAAGAATGGATGTAAACCTATGTCCTATGAATGGTGTGGGCTCAGAAGCAGACACAGCTCCCATTGATTTCAATGGGGACTGTGCCTACAATACCATCCTGTGCTTCTGCAATATTGGCAATGCTATCTACTTTAAGTGTTATTTGCGTTGACAATGGGCCTGGCGAGCAGCTGATCGGTGGGGATCCAAACAGCTAAATCCCACCAATCAACTATTGATGACCTATCCTGAGGCTAGATCATCTATAGTATAAAGTCCCAGAAAACCCCTATAAGGAAGGGCACATCTGTACTTCACATCAAGAATAATTAAAGTCTCCAAATATCACTAAAGAGTGCTTAGATAATGACGTCCTACCGCACTGGACCCAGATTGAGCATGAGATAAGGACATTACTTTGTGACGCCCCTTGAGGAGCAAGACTGATGCAAAATCTCTATACAGTCCTAGTAGTAATACCCACTTCCATGGCACTGCAGCTAAAGTGAGTAATAACATGTGACAACTTGCATCATATATCATTTGGATAAACCATTTAATTGCCAGCAGCACGCAACGTCTGCACCTTTGGCAAATACCGAAGCTGTCAGCATCAGCCCAACTGTTAAATAGACAAATCATTCTCCTGTGATATAACCAAAAACAGAACAACAAGGACATTGTAGCACGTAGGAAGGATAAGATTGCTTCTCCAGTGTTTGCATAATACAGATTTATTTACAGCGCTCTGTCCATGCGATTAGGAGTCTCAGGACTGTTTGCTCGTTATTTTCTTACAACCATCTTAAATAAAGTCCAGCAAGGAAGGTACCCCCCAAAAATTGTGTATGAAACGTCTTCAACATGCTGTAGTCTTGCCCGGCAGGACCTGAATACGAGCTTGCAGCTCTTGTTTTCGAATTGGAAGAAAATCCATATAAAACGTGACAAAACGCATGAAGATTCTTGGCCAGTGTTCTGCCTCCCTGATACAGGAAGGCCGTGCGGGAGGGAAGCATGCGGCATCCGCTTCCTGCGCCTCGGCTGCCTCCTCTCCACATCTCAGGTACAAACGAAAAGACTGGATCTCCCTTTTTCATATCATTCCACTTGCGCTCTGCAAGGAAACTAAGCATCCCATCGTAGGAAAAGAAGCAGATTAACTCTTCCCCATCTTAGCAATCAGTTCGTCGCAGATCTTGGTGAGCTCTTCTATTTCTTTATTCTGCAAAGGAAGAGAGAAGTGAATGAGAAGCAAGCAGAGGAGACAAAGAAAGGAGGGGTGTAAGAGGTGCGCACAAACCTTTTGTTCCAAAGTTCTCTCCAAGGCATCTATTCGGAGTTGTTCCTTCCTCAGACTGGCTTGGTAGGCTACTTGTTCCTGCTGAGACTTGCTGCGTACCTGGGCGATATCTGAATTGGCCCTGTAAGACGAAACAAAAAGGCTATTCCATATCAAAAAGACATTTCTTAATCTAGTTTAGTCTGATGCCTTTACTGCTCCCAAATAAGGGAGATGGAACAATACCTCTTCAGCGCCACCTATTGGAAGACAGCATTCCCGCAAGTCAATGTTAGACTCTTTATACAAGCCTTGTAGCAATGACTGGGAATTGACAGCCAAGCCAGAATCCATACACAGACAGCTGTTTCAGGCTATTTGTTCCTCATCTGTATGCAATAGGTTTCTGGCTTGGCTAGCGGGAGGCCTGTGATTGCTCCCTTCACTCTCAAAGGGCAATGTCGGACTTGATTGACAGTCTGATGTCATCTATTGACATTGGGGACGCCTCACTTGGCATATTGACAGCACTGGAAGCCAGATCTAAAAAGAGCTCGTCTGGTTGAAGGGAGTGTTAACAAAATATGGGGATAGAGTCAGCGCTGCTGCTTCAGAGCCATGCAGCCAGCCCGCTGATTCTATCCTATGACAGGTTCCCTTTTAGGCTAGGGTCACACAGGGCGGATTTGCAGCGGTTTTGCCGCAGCAGATCCGCCCGCGGCAAAACCGCCCACGGCCGCTAATCCCGGGATTAGCCAGCCATGTGGATGAGATTTCTCAGAAATCTCGTCCACACGGGACGGCTAATCCGCTGCGGTAAATCCGGTTGAAACTGCGGCTGCGGGGGCCGCAGCCGCGGTTTCAAAAGAAGCAGCATGTCCATTCTTTTTTCCATTCCGCTGCGGCCGCGCTCTCCTCTATGGGAGCGCCGGCCGCAGCGAAAGAGCGAGCGGCCGGGCCGCTTCAAAGCCGCCGCGGCTTAAACCGCGGCGGTTCTCCCGGCGGAAATCTCGCGGTTTTTGCTGCGGCCAAACGGCGAGATTTCCGACGAAAATCCGCCCCGTGTGACCCTAGCCTAAGGGTGCGTTCACACGTTACTGATTTGCTGCAGATCTTTTAATGGATTTAGGGGAAGATCTGTATCTGCGCCAATAAGGGCCCTAAATTGTGGGAAACCACAAATAAAAAATTGCATGGGCTGTTTGGGATCTAAACATTTTTGTTTGCAAATGTAGGAAAGGTTTTAAAATGTCAAAATACGTTATACACACTAGTTTGATTCCCCACTGCTCGAGTCCAGCCAGCAAGACCAGAGCAGCGGGGGATGGAACGGATGAGTATGGCTTCCATTGTTGTTTTAGAACATTTCCATTCCTTTTTTTCTATATAAAATAATAGTATATTGTATAGTGCCAACTTATTCCGCAACGCTTTCGAGTAATTTATTTATTACCCCCCACCAAGCTGATTTTACCAATCACGGAAGGATGAGTCAACCTTGAGCCGGCTACCTGAACCATGCAGGGATTGAACTTGCAACCTTCCGGTCTTGAGCAAGAGTTTAGGACTGCATTTCTGCTGCCTTAGCACTCTGCAGAACAACCCCTTTTAACTGCCCTACAAATAACTTCTGATGTCTGACGGACTTAGTATTACCTATCCAGCTTCTCCTCTGCATGAATCTTCAGAGCATGGTACCGCTGTTCTTCCTTCTTGACTCGGGCCAAATATTCTTGAGCGCATTTCTTAAGCACGTCTTCATTCTGTAAAAGGTTACTCATACATCACCATATCCTTCCTTGTAAAGCTGTAGCAAATCCAGGAGCGAGGATCTCTGTGGCCGGAAAGCTTTTTAAAGTCCACTCACCTTTCTGAAACCTTCCAACACATCCTTCATCTTCTCGTATCTTCGGAAGAGATCAGCCAGGGATTTCTCTACTGAATTGAGGTCGGAAAGAGCCTGTTCCTTCTCTAAGATCAGCTGCTGCACCGTGTGATTGGAAACGGACTTCTCTCTCTGCTCATCCTCTGTCCCAAAAAAAGAAATGATGATGGTCAGTGTCTGGTATTAAATTCACTTTAAAGGGAACCTGCCATGACTTTTGAGCCCCATAAACTACATTAGGAGGCTCAAAAGGTCAGGAAACGGAGGGGGGGGGGGGGGTATGGGTAATGATTTGATCCTCATCAGGGTCCGGTCCTGCGCTTTGTCCCCACAAAGTTTACATGCACGCAAAACTTGGCTCTTTGCTCGCTCTGTGTGCATGCTCTCCTATAGAAGTCTATGGGACAGTGTGCACACAGAGCAGGCTGAGAAGAGTCTCACTATGGCCGCAGATGAACTTTGCGGGGACAAAACGCAGGAATGGGGTCTCCAGTAAGGATCAAACGTCGCTACCTGGACTCCTGCTCCCTGACAGCTTCCCTTTAATTCTTTCTTATATATCGGTAGCAAAACAGACACAACTTTACACAAAGTCCACTAATCATACAACTAATACCACTAGTGTCACATGACTCATTATCGCATATTCTGACCCGCTGCAGGCATTTTACCCAATAACTTATAAGGGTCTACAAGTGTAAGAGCCTTCTAGGCGAGTGCGATATTGGTCCAAGAAACTCGGACCGATACTGCGCTTGTATAATTGCAATTCTAGATGGCAGCACGATGTTTCTGTCTCCCCCGCGGGGAATCCCTTCAGACGCGAATGGGGTGAAAGGATTCTCCACAGGGATGAAGGTATTCCCTGCCGCTGCTGTCACAGAGGATCGTGGGGAAATACTCATTAAGGAATATTTCAAAAGCTAATGATATCCCAGGATTAGAACTGAAAAACACTCATCTATATTAGGGGGAGCATTTACATGTAGAGTCAAATTTCGCCGTGGTAAGTGATGGCGTATCGCAGTTGGGACCCCACCAATAATCAGGAAGCATCCGTCAGGGTGGATTGCCAACTACCATTATGTTATGCTATAGCCTAGTGATCAGCTATAGCATTATATGATGGGGTACACCCTTGGAGGGGGTCTACAACGGGGCCGATTTGCAGCGGAATTTTCATGCAGACCCTCTGCATGGAAATTCTGCTGCATTTACAATAGCAGCCAAGCGGATGAGATTTTGAAAATCTCGTCCACAAGCTGCGGAAATAATCCGCCCAAAACCCGTGCGAAAATGGACATGCGACGCGGAATTCAATTCTACCGCATGTCAATTTTATCGCCGTCTCCGCTTTTTCTATGTTATTGTCCAGGAACATATTGCAGGACGGACATCATCCATTACTGACTGACACAACAGGACATACAGCGCACATTCATCTCTTACCTGGACTGCCTTATGTTTGCAAGCAAAAAACAAAATAAAAGCAGAAAGCAGGAGGTAAAAAATAAAATAATGCAAAGCAAATTAGATCACTTAGAAGGGGTATTAGGGCCAGAGCGGAGGGGAAAGGGAAATATGAGGGGGGGGGGGGGTAGAACTAAATATAGGGAATGATAAACCAGAATCAAGGACATAACTATAGGGGTATCAGCGGAATATTGGCCCTAGTGTCTGGCCCAACCAATCACAGCGTCGCTTTCATCTTACCTCAGCAGGATAAGAAATGAAAGCTGTGCTGTGATTGGTTGCCATTTCTTATACTGCTGAGGTAAGATGAAAGCTGCAATGTGATTAGTTGCTATGGGCGATAGGGACAGATTTTCTACAGCTGTCATTAGAGTGTGGTGACGGCCTACGTTTCCATGGCCACCCTGTAGTATGGCACACTGAGCCCCTATGGGATGACATACCAAGAACAATAGGGCCGCTTTCAGACACGTGCAGTTTTAGCCCATATTGAGCTAATGTAAATGTATCTATCTAATCACATGGTGTTTTAAAAAACACAGCATGACCTATTTTTGTGTTTTTGCCCACATGAAGGGGCTTGGACCGGAATTTAAAAATTATTCCCTATCCACAGGAATAACAAGCTGATCGGTGGGGGTCTTACCACTGAGACCCCGGCCTATCTCAAGAACGTGGGGTTCCGTGATCCCCTGTCCTCCTCACTGCAGGGTTACTGCACCCCCCATAGTGAGAATGAAGAC
Organism: Eleutherodactylus coqui; assembly: GCF_035609145.1. Classification (NCBI taxonomy): domain Eukaryota; kingdom Metazoa; phylum Chordata; class Amphibia; order Anura; family Eleutherodactylidae; genus Eleutherodactylus; species Eleutherodactylus coqui. Next base: position 233,992,670 of record NC_089840.1, on the reverse strand, counting down.
TGAATGAAATGCTGGTTGGGTAAATGCACCATTCACTTTCAATGGGACTGCTGAGATACCCGAGGGGCACCCGCACAGCTATTTCCGTCAGCCCCATTGAAATGAATTTAGAGCTGACCGCACATGTGTGGCCAATGCTCCATTCAGATTAATGTAACTGCAGGGGCAGAAGTGACCCCCGCAGTGATAGGACAGCAGCGGGTCCTGTTCTCAAGATCGGCGGCGGTCTTTGCAGTGAGACCCCCACGATCAGCAAATTTTTCATTATCCTGTGGATAGGGAATAACTTCAAATTCTGGTACAACCCCTTTAAGGATCGTATTACGGACGTGTTACAATATGCTCATGGCCTAAGAGCAATGGACTTCATGGGACATTATCAGCACCGAAGTGAAGTCCTGATAATACAGCAATTAATCCTTACTGCCTCCTATCGATTATACCATACAAAGGGTACGGGAGCGATGTACGGTATGATACGTATAATTTATAAAGGGGTGTCTGGTTTACAAACACTCCTCAAATACCCTACTAGGCCAAGAGAAGAGGGGACCTCCATCTATTAACCAGCCGAGGACACTTATATAAAGTATTTCTTGCTCTGGAGGACCTCAAACAGTTATTGATTTAAATGGGGACTGTGTAATGCCTCATTTCTCCTGCGGAGGCGCTGCAGGGAAATGCAATACTTGCTTTCAATTCCCTCGCAGATTACAGTTGATCATTGGAGCAGCAAGAAACCCTGTGAGGGTCCCACAACCGAACCAACAAAAATGTTTGCAGACAAGCCCATCAATCTCTTTGCTATATTTCTAGCTATCGGTGCACGGAGATATCTAGAACACCTACAAGGCCCCATTCACATCTGTGAGGAAGACTCCATTCCAGAACAAAAAACCCCAGGTAAAATACTGCAGCATCTCGTCCGGGAAAATGCTGGTCAGAATACCGTAAGCCGGACGGATCCTATAACAGGGGGTCCATTTAGCACCACTTGGGTCTGGTATTCTTGTTGTTTGGCTCAGAGGACAGGGCAGAATAATGGAAACAGACCAGCACAGATGTGAATGGAGCTTTATATTGCTGAAGGTTAAAATGCGCCAAAGTTATAATAGATAAATGAGTAATTCCATGGAATCTCTAGTTCATGGCACAACAGTTATCACATAGGGTACATACCGATCATCTGTGCGATTGTCTTCTCATATTCTGCTACGATTTTCCTACAAAAAGCAAGTAAAATGTTAATGGACATAGAAGCAGCACATATTATAAGTCAATAAGGGCGTGTTCACACGGCGGGCTTGTGGCAGCAATGTTATGCAATTGAAAATCAGTTCCATTCGCCTCAATGGGCTTTTATTGGTGGCAAGCACGTGGAATACTGCAAGCTCCAGGGCAACGAATTGGATAATAACAGAAATGTCGGCACTAAATCCATAACATTTGTGTAAAGTCTAAATGGGATTTCAATTAATACACAGGTTGGCATCATACGAGCCTCAGCCTCAGTATATCTGTACGGTATATGTGCACGCGTGTATATTGTGCCTGTGTGTATTACATACACCATATGTATGTGATTATAATTACTGGGATAATGGTAAGATGCTTAAGCATGCAACGATTATCTTATCTAAAAGGACCCTTAGGGCTCTTTCCCACGAGTGTAGGCGTTTTTATGTGCGCCTGCCGGCGCCATGAATGTGTGTGTACAGGCGCACAAATTTAACGTTTGTGCGCCCGTTCAGACGGCACGGGCCCGGCACATATACGCTAAGGCCGCAATGCCGTTGCCAACCGCTTACCGGCTCACCTCCTCTCTCCTTCCTTCCGGCTGTTTGCGATGGAAGTGGGCGGGGTGGGGCGGAGCTAAGCACTCACCCAATGTCCTCAGCCAGCAATGTGAGGGGGTGGAGCAGGGAGGGGCTTAGCTCCACCCCACCCCTTCCCATTGCAAACAGCCAAAGGGGAGGAGAGAAGGTGGAGGGAGTTTAGCAGTCACACTGCTAAACTCCCTCCCACCTACCTTCTCCGGCCGCTGTCATTCACTCCCATAGGAGCCCATGCAGCGGCCGACATATTCCGGGCACAAAGATAGTTCCAGGACTATCTTTGCTGCCCAGCGCTATATTCACCGGCTGGGCACTTTTACGCCGTGGGAACACACCTGTGTGATCTGATGCATTGGAATCCAATGCATCAAATGGTAGCGTATATTGGCCAGCCGTAAAAACAGCATCCGATATACGCTTGTGTGAATAAGCCCTTAGTCTGCAATGTCTTTATACAATGATATGCAGAAGCTGCAGAAGGCAAACAATGCAAATTTTTTATTAAACCCTATTGCAAGGGAGAATATCGATCCACATGAAAAAAGTCAATGTGCAAGTCCTCCCAGATCCATAATGGCACCATGTGATGTCCATAGATTAGCATGAACAGCAGATGGCCCAAAACACACTACTGTGCGGGAGGCCTTAAGAAATATATAGAAATGGGTTTCTAATTAAATATTTTTTAAATTGCATCTTAAATTTTAGTAAACTCCGTCTCTTCTGTTTAACGTGAAAGCAGAAAATAAAATCTATCTAACGAAACTGACTATTCTCCGTGTTTCATCATGGAGACACCTGTCTGCAGTGCAGGTAAGTTGGCGGCTGTAATGATCCCACTACCATATGGAGCCGGTTTAGGGCTTAGGATTTGTAAGGCCATCTGAGGTATAAAAAACAGGATTATTGAATTCACCAAGACGATGGGCTGCTCTGCTCATGTCAGCTCAGGCTCACAGACCCAATAATACTAAAACCTACATCCCAGACTTATGTGACAGTTGTCTACCTGAGCCGAGGAGCAAGCATTGTTATAAACAAGCCCATCAGCATGTGCATTTGTTTGTTCGTCGGCTGATTGCTGGTCCCATAAGGGACCTTTGATACAGAATGGAGTATTACGCAACAGCATGGTGGTGAAAATAACTGAATCCTACTGGCAATTCAGCATCAAAGTCTGCAGTTAGCAGTGCAAATTTTGCTGCAGATTTCAGGGATGGTATATTCTGTCCCGTGTGAATGGTCCCTGACATGGCCTGACTGTTGAACTTTGGAATATACAGGGGGTGGACAAAAATATGGAAACACCACACAAAATGCATGTGATTTTAAATATTAGCACTGAGCTGCCCCTTTCACTCCTGCTTGGCTGAGAGCTTTCTCAACAAATTTGTGTTTACTTCACCTCTTGCCCTGCTCTGGGTGGTTTTGGGAGCCGGCTCGTAACTCCAGACTGACGCTGCAATGTACGCCCGTGGTCTATATAAAAGAAGCCAAAAAAAGCAGCTTGTATCTCCAAACTGCAGATAGTTTTACCTCATCTCCACCACTTCACAGCGGCTCTCTTCATACTTCTTCTTCCACTCCAGGGTCTCCCGTTCTTTGGCAGCAATCTAATTGATAAAAAGAACACTTTAATAGTAGAAGTAGAACTTGGTAGTAAATACCGAAGTAGGTACCAAATAAAATTAATTTAGGCATGAAGGAGGCTTCAGGGCTGTGGAAATTTACAGAGTCCACATTTGGGATGAAAATTAGCTGTCTGAGGGCTCACACCCACTGGCGATACGATATCCTTGCGGTGTGAGAGTGAGTGAAAACGCATGATAATGAAACCAATGATTTCATTCTCATTAGCAATGTTTTCACTGTAACCTCGCATCGCAAAGAAGAATCTGCGATATCTCATTGGCTGAGCACTCAGCTGTCATTCAATGATGGGCACTGCCTTTGATTGGTCACAGCGCTCAGCCAATCAGAGGCATTGCTTTCTGGAGGCGGGGATTTTTCAATCCCCCAGGCAGGTATGGGGGAAAAATGTTACAAAAGTAACAAGTAATCTTTTTTTTTTTACTTATATTTACAGCTAGCCATGATTTTTAGGAAAGGGCTTATATTTCAAGCCCTTCCGAGAATCATTGTCACGGTGGTAGCCTTCATTTCATTGCCTTAAATGGGGCTGCAGCAGCGCCAGCACCATTGAAAGCAATGGGATAGCATCGTGGACCTCTGCCACAGCTGTGACAGGGCATTCCTTCATCCCCGCGGTCCCTGCGGGGATGAAGGAGTCCCCTGCCATAGCTGTCACAGCTGTGTCAGGGGAGAGCAATGTACTCCCTATGTTTTCAATGGGCCTAGCGTTGCTGCCGCCAGCCCCCTTGAAAGCAATGGGCAATATTGCAGATTCTTCTTTGCGATGTAAGGTTCCAGTGAAAACATTGCTATCATGCCTTTTTACTCACTTTCGCATCGCAAGGATATTGTATCGCCAGTGGGTGTTCATCATAATAGGGATAAATAAATAGATAGATAGATAGATAGATAGATAGATATAAGATAGATAGATAGATAGATAGATAGATAGATAGATACATAGATGATAGAGAGAAAGAGATACGAGATAGATAGATAGATAGATAGATAGATAGATACATAGATAGATGATAGAGAGAAAGAGATACGAGATAGATATATAGATAGATATGAGATAATGATAGATAGAGAGAGAGAGATAGATATTAGATAGATAGATATTAGATAGATAGATATGAGATAGATAGATATGAGATAGATAGATAGGATTCATTCTGATGAACAGGCAGTTCACAGTCCAGCAAATTCATATCTACATGACACTCTCCTTTGACCTCTTCTGTTGGTCAGTTGTATATCCACAGTATCCCCTCTCACTAGATAATTTTACTTGATTACACCATTCACCGCATACACTCAACATTGCTGCATGAGAAAACGTCACAGGTTGGTAGTGTATGTAAATCCTGGCCCTGGCTAGTTTAGCACCGATGACCAGACCTCATGTAAAGTCGCTTAGATCAGCACTTTCATGGGCCTAATTTTCATACAGGGAAGCACTAGTCGAGAAAGGGCTGGCGTCTGTAATAATGTGGCCATTCAGTATGTGTATGTATAGGAACATATATATATATATATATACACACACACATACACACACACACACACTATATATATATATATATATATATATATATATATAGGCTGTCTAAACATTTAAGCACATTACAGTTAGAAATTAATTAAAGCAGATTATCACTAATATTGCAATCATAGTAGGCCCCCTTTAAATGCCTATCGGTCTATAGCCATACATGAAGTGCTGCAGTATGAGAAAATCCAGTGATGCAGCTCTGACACCTAGTGGCTCAAGGCTGCAGTTACAATTTAAACTTAAAATGCAATCTGCATTTATACTACTGTGTAAACGTTTTAGGCAGGTATGGGGGAAAAATGTTACAAAAGTAAGAATTTTTTTCAAAAATAGAAGGCATCTGATTGGCTCCAAATGTATTCTGCCGCAGGACAACAACCCCGAACACACAACAAATGTCATTAAGAACTATCTTCAGCATAAAGAAGAACAGGGAGTCCTGGAAGTGATGCTATTGCCCCACAGAGCCCTGATCTCAACATCATCCAGTCTGTCTGGGATTACATGAAGAGACAGAAGGATTTAAGCAAGCTACATCCAAAAAGAGATCTGATGAGAAATACAACGCTAATTACCTCTTCCCTTGCAAGCTGAAGTGCGGCGTCAAAGTCAGGTTGCTTGTAGGTATGCAAGAGGCTACTTCCAGCTGTCTCCATAGCCACCGAGCGGGAGTATAATGATTTATGTGAAAGGCCAAGGTCAGCCGAATCCAAAACGTCAGACTGTAGATAGGAAGAACAGGTCGTTACAATCCATTCGCAACGCTATTTCTTCGTACTCCCCATCATTACGTGCAAGAGAACGCAAGAAGATGACAAACTGGTTAGATAGCGGCACAGGCACAGCAGAAAACAAAAACCTATCTCCCTTTACTATTACCGGAGATTCCTGAAAACTAGTCTAAGGTAAAGGACAAACTTGTATGTCCCCCAGGTAGATAACTGTATTTCTGCAAGTAGTGGATTACCCAGAAGTCCCTCTGCCAGCAGCGTTTAGTTAATGAACAACCTGGAGCAGTTTCTGGACAGTGCAAACAATCATACTTTAACTACTCGCTACCTCCCGATCTCTCATATATTAAAAAGTTCACAGCAAACACGGCATGCTGGGAGTTGTAGTTTGTAGTTTCACAACAGCTGCAGAGCCACAGGCTAAAGATTAAAGGGCTTTTCCATGGAGAATACTATTAATGACTTACCCTCGGAATAGGTCATCAATAGTTGATCGGCTGGGGTCTAATTAGCTGATTGTGCGTGGCTCTCATTGATATCAATGCAAGTTGTGCCTGCAGTTACAAGCGCCGGCCACTTTGCGGAGGTCGGAGGAGAGACTTCCACTCCAACCACGTGTAATTGCGGTGCTGTCAGCGGGCGCCCGCTCAGCTGATCGGTTGGGGTTCCACGCGACGGACCCGGTCTGCAGCCAAACAACTATTGATGACCTATTCTAAGAGTAGGTCATCATTGTCGGAATGATCCCCTCTTATTTCATATCCATGTGAGGCCCAATGCATTAGTGAGTGCTAGCAGAGGCGAACGACATCAGGGAATACTGCCCTGCAGGAGGTTACAGATCTCTTTAGATGAAAAGGCACTCAGGGTGACTTGCTTGTACTGCAAGGGACTCACACCTAAGGGGTTAATGCTGCTGCAGGTGTGGCAATGCCTATGTGTACTGGGCTGCACAATGATGGCCGAGCCAAACTGAACTGAGCATGCCCACTGGACACTTGCTAATTGGCTGATACTCTGACTATAAAGATGACTATTTTTGCTGTAGTGAACAGAGCAAGACTGAGAAGAACTGAGTTGAAGTGTACTGATGCAGGAAGGGCAGCTGAGGAGGCTAGGGTCAAGAAAAGCAGTCACTCCACATGCCTGAGTGAGTAAAGTGCAGTAGCTGCAATAAGCACCGTATGGAGAGAGCTGAGGGGCACTCCCAATGTTACGGAAGGTATTGGGTCAGCCAAAGCTGCGACTCTTGTGCATCAAACTGTAAGTGAGGCCGACCTCAGCAAAGGTGTGCACAGCAATAGGGTCAAAATAGGTAGCTAGCGACCTGCTGCAGGGAGAGACGGAGACTACACTGGGAAATTGGACTGTTGTACAATTTTTGTAGCTTGAACCCTGTTCATGGGCTGAGACATTTGTTTAGAAGGAAGATAGTAAAACGGCACCTGGGGTAGTGAATGAGCCTTACACAAAGAGATATCACATGTCTTTTCTGTAACCTGCATTTCTTAGAAACTGTATTGATAGTAGTGGAGTGTTAACCCCTAAAGAGAAACTGTGCATGATTTTCTGTGATCTGTATCTATGTGAAACGGTACTGATGTTACATAAGTGTTATTGAAATTCTTTACCAGGTATTACTGTTACTTCAGACTGCACTTTTAATGACAACTGTAGTCTCAGAATTAGTCAACCCCTTAATGACAAGCATCTTAGGCGAGCACCTTTTGTTGTTATGGCCTTCTACATAGCCAGACACCAGCTTCTACCAAATTTAAGCCCATTCCTCATGGGCAATGGCCTCCAGTTCGTAACTGGTGCTTTCAACTCTATCTCTAGAAACATTCAGTCCCTTTGCTATCTTTTGTATCATTTTCCTTGTTTGGGTAAGGCAATGATCTATTCTCTTAGCTTTTTGCATCATTTCCTTGATGTAGCCATATTTCTTAAGGCCCGTTTACATGCAAAGATAATTCAAACAACTGAAAGATTGAAAGATTTAGCAATCTATTTGCAAAAAGTGCTAATGGCCATTAACACTTGATGTTCTTCATTTGCATGTAAAAGGACCTACAGGAGTTGTTTGCAGAGCCCAGCCTGTGTTTAAACACACGCCCAGCTGTGTAGACAGCTGCTGCCACATCCCATTGTTCTCCTTTCAGCTAGTGTAAACATGCTGTGAGGAGAACATGCTTCAGTCTATTGAAAGAGGAGTGAAATACATTCAAATTGAATGTATTTGCTTAGTTTTTCAGCAGCTGAACGATGGATTTTAAGTAAACCAAAATCCATTGTTCAAACGAAAAGAGCACGATGCCCACTTTTACATGTAACAATTGTCGCTCTTTTTCGGCCGCTTGGACAAATTTTGAGCGATAATTGTTGCGTGTAAAAAAGCCTTAACATGCAATCAACCTTCACAGTCAACAAAGCCCTTGTTAAACCAGGCATTGGATGTGTTTTATCTCAAAAACACCCGAGGCAACTAATGAAGCCCTTGATTAGTTGTATCAGGTATGTTTGAGACAAGACCTGATTTGCATATATGTGCTCTTATGAGGGATTCTGTTCAGAGAGTTGAATAATTCTGTAACTGCAGTAGTCATTAAAAGTGGCATTATGGGTTGAATTTGGAAAACCACTTGTTATACTAGTTGTGTTGAGTTATTTAAAATTGTTCTTGTTTTTTTTTTGTAAACAGCTGAACGTTTTCTAATTTGGCAAATAAACCTAATTTACTATGGGGGATGAATAATTTTGACTGTAGCCACACAATACTGTGTGATTTGTGTAATTACAATAAAACTACGCGTGTTCATAGCAATTTTTAACTTTTGAGTTCTAATTCTCCAGCCAATACAAAGTAGTAGAGTAGAGAACATATAGGTTCAATTTGGAGACCTCTATATGTAACTTCCTGCCTTATGTATGTGGAGAAATAAATTGAACTCATCCCAACATCAATATGTCTCTGAATTATACTGTAAGACTGCAGGAGGCGCCCTGTTCAGAATCTTCATTTATTAGAGCGGGGAAGGACTACAAAGATTTCTCTAAGGGTGGATTCAGACGACCGTATATCAGCTCGGTTTTCACGCCGAGCCGATATATGGTGTCCTCATCTGCAGGGGGCGGGGGGAGGATGGAAAAGCCAGAAGCAGGAACTGAGCTCCCGCTCCCTCTCTGCCTCATCTCCACCCCCTCTCTGCCCCTCTGCACTATTTGCAATGAAAGGAGGCGGGTGGGGGCGGGGCTAAGTGCAGATAATTAGCCCCGCCTCTCCCCATTGCAAATAGTGCAGAGGGGCAGAGAGGAGGCAGAGAGGGGGCAGGAGCTCAGAGCACTGCTCCTGGCTCCCCCCTGCAGAGAGAGGCAACGTAAATCAGCTGGACGTGAAAACCCAGCCGATATACGTTCGTCTGAATCCAGCCTTAATCTGGAGGACTCGGCATGTATAAAGTATGGGCAAAAGTGTGGACATCAGTTGGAGCCATGTAATTCTTTATTCCTATTGTGGCTCTGCAGGAAAATTTAACTAGTGACTACCTGCAGAGATATGATTTCTTTGCTGGGGGTCCTAGCTAGTGTTGCTTGTCATGATTGGCCAGGCAATAAAATCAGCCCAATTATTTCTAAATCGGATCAGATCATCATGATCCAATTTCTAGCAAAAATCACCAAAATATTGGCTCTCTGCTTGGAGCAGAAAGAACAGATGAGTTGGCTTAGCGTTGCTGTCCTACAGTGCTGGAATTTAGGTTTAAATCTGTCCTTCATAGGAATTTTAGCCCGAGACCCCACCACTGCAAGGCAGCAGTGCTGACCAGTGGGCTGCCACCACCACCATCGCCTCCACTGTTGTTCAAGAAGGCCAAATCAGAAAACACCATTTTTTACTTCTATTGATTTTAGTGGAAGTCGTAATCGGAAGTCCCTATTCACAATTATTTTTTAAATTGGGTCGGTCACTGCCAACCCGATTATTTTAATTATGGCACCACACTAGTTCTAGCAACCGGATAACCTTACAGGTTCGGGGACTTTTTTATTTGACGTGCCATCGTCAGGATACGTTATCAATATCAACACACCCATCAATCAGCTGATTCGCTGTGAAGCTGAGGAAGCCTCGGTGCAATGGAATTAGTACAGTTCTATACACCGTGCAGCGGCTCGGAAGGGTATGGCAAGTTAAGTCCCAATGGATGGAGCTGTGCTATCTCCAGCACACAGAGGTTCCAGGAGTTGTACAGAGGCTACGCAAACAGCTGATCAGCAGGAATAGCTGTTGCTGGATCCCACCGATCTGATATTAATAACCAATCCCAAAGATAGGATGTCAATACGCTTGTATTTGGGGGATAGTAGACAACCCCTTAAAAAAAAAATGAGATAAATGAGTCAGACCACAGTAATTTGTTGTGCGTTGTCTTGAAGGAACTTTTTAGCTTTCTGTAAATAAAAGTTATGAAAAGTTCTGCAACCTTCTAATAATATTATGTATTTGATTCCTCCCCATTCTTAAGATCTCTGTTTGCTGTGAACATATTGGACCATTCTTTCTTTTACATTCAGAGGCTTAAAAACCCCAATCAGATATGATAACAAATGCTTTTCCTCTAGACAATCCTAAACACATCTGCAGCACATATCTGTAACAAGATCGGTGCTCTCTCTTTGCTCCCTCCACTCAACAGAACAGCCAATCAGCTCCGACAACGGTCACACTAAGCCCTGCCCCTTCTACTTGTTATCTGTATAGCTCATTCTGCAGCGCTGTAAGGTAATTTATTTATTACTCCCCACCAAGCTGGGTACTCATTTTACCGACCTCGTAAGGATGGAAGGCTGAGTCAACCTTGAGCCAGCTACCTGAACCAAGCAGGGATTGAACCTGCAACTTGCAGGTCATGAGCAAGAGCTTAGGACTGCATACTGTTGCCTTAACACTCTGCGGCACATGAGGCCCCTAAATGCTAGATCTTGCCCATGCTAGACCCGAATGTCACTGAACAGAACCCATTGACTATTATGGGTTCAAATCAGCTGCCGTTATGGATATAAAAATAACAGAGATCTTAGAATTTGAAAGACAAAGTTAGAAAGTTCCAATCCTGAAGTTTCTTCCTCTAGTAAGAGAGGTTGCCATTGGTCTGATGGTTAATAGTGAGCTGGCCTGTGGAGATGTGGTTGGGCGGCGAGTGAAGTGTAGATGAGTGGACACACACTAGCAGATGGATGCAGAGTCGGATTCACTGCACACGCACCCCAGATACCTCTGCACCCTGGGAGGACTGGCAAATATGCCTGGCTAACGTCAAAGCCTCAATTCGCATGGCTGCAAACTCTAACTCCTCCTACTCCGGGAAAAGGACAATGCATTAAATGATCATCTAGATATTAACAAGAACAATAAGGATACAGGGGTGCAAACTACACGTGAACAGCCGAGGGCAACAGGACGGACACACGAGGGAGAAGAGCTCAGACAGAATAGGGCAGCAGACGAGGAAGAGGAAGGGTTATGCAAAACAATATTACGAAGATGAGTACTGTACTACATATCCCATGATGCTCTCTTAGCCACTACAGTGCTGAGCATCATGGGAACTTTAGGGTAGACACAACTGGAAAAAGTACCATGGATTAAGATTTGAGCAACCAAACCTGTAGTTTCTGTGCAAAGGCTTGTGGGTTCTTCTCCGCTAAATCTGGTTCGAGGTAACTAAGTTGGTCACAGAGGGCAGTGTGGTGGGAAATCCGGGATAATAAGGCCTCAGATGCCACATAGTCATCCTCAGGGGAGCCCTGCCGTAAAATAATAAGAAAATGTAAGAACAGTATTCTACAGTATGGGAGTATAATCATAGGGGGTGCAAAGGCAGCAGTTGTACCCGGTCCATGGGGCCAGAGGGGGGCAGATTGTAAAGTACCAGTATAATAAATGGTACATGCTGTATAGAGGACCCCGTAACAGATTTTGCATTAGGGCCCTAGTGGCCAGCCTTAGCTATGGTTATATTGTCATCTTCTCACTCTTGGCACCCCCTAGAGGCAAACAGATATAAACCAGATATGACTTCTCCATTGTCCACTATAGACATAAAACTGAGTCTGTTTTGCATCACCACCGTCATCTAATTGGTTGAATATGTATGTAGACGATGAGATTCTCTCATGACTGGCTTAGCTACGTGCAACTCATGAAGTCATACACGGCATCAGCCACAAGCTTGTAAGAGGAGGTACCAAGCAGATGTAGGTTGGAGGTAAATGCCCGTTCAAGTCCAAGTTTAGTTCCTGTGTTGTATCTAGGTATTAAGGTTGGATTGTGCTGTATTTACCTTAAGAGCTTGGTTTTGTGAGTGTTACTTGTGTTACAAACTTGGTTCTGGTGTTGTATCTATGCACTGTGGTTGGTTTGTGCTCTATTTGTTATGAATTTGGTTCTGGTGCTATACTTATGTACTGAGCTTGGTTCTGGTGCTGTATTTATGTACTGAGCTTGGTTCTGATGCTGTATTTTCTTATAATCTTTTTTCTAGTACAGTGTTTAATCACTGAGCTGTTTTGGTTTATGGCTGGCACTGGCACCCTAGGAGTTTCATGTTACAGAATAAGGGTTAATGACAAATGCAGATCCTAAGGTCCATATTGAGGAGCCGTAAGCACTGCCATCTGGTGCCTTCATGAGTCACTGTATTTTCCTATGGAAGCCATGCTTCTAAAAGAAAACACTTGTGTCTTTCATACAGAATCAATTAAGAAAAATACTTGATGTATAAGATCATTTACATACAATTAACATGTGATCATTTAGATGTTTATCTTCAGTCATTAATTACTACATACAAGATGGAATAATACCTCCACAGTGCCACCTATTGGAAGGCAGCATTCCTTCAAGCCAAAGTCAGACTCTCTATAAAAGCCTTGTAACAATGACTGGGAATTAAAAGCAAAGCCAGACTCCATGCACAGACAGCTGTTTCAGGGTATTTGCCCTGCATCAGTGTCCAGCAGGGATCTAGGTTTGCTAGTGAGAGGCCTGGAATGGGGGGTCAGAAACGCTATCTTTTCTCCTTAGGGAGAGCACCTAGACGGTGAGTGAGGAGACTCAAATGGCCATGCTCGCTCCTCTGGGTAATATGCAAATAAGGGAGATGGAATAAAACCTACACAGTGCCACCTATTGGAAGGCAGCATTCCTTTGGCTTTAAGCCACTGTGGAGGTTTTATTCCATGTCCCTTATTTGCATATTACCCAGAGGAGCAAGCATAGCAATTTTAGTCTCCTCATTCACCGTCTAGGTGCTCTCCCTAAGGAGAAAATATAGCGTTTCTGACCTACATACACTTCGGCATGTTTCTGCTTCTTGCAGTTGTACAACAGGAGAGAGGCCCATAGACTGACTTCTCTCCGTAATTACAGAGTTATAAATGATCTGTTAGCCCAAGTTGCTAATATAATTTATTTCTCTTGTTTTCGTGATGAAACATGGTTACTTTTAGATGCTTATAAATTGAATACAAAGCCAAAAAAACAATTAGTGAACTCTCTCTTTATCTTTACGGTGTTAACTTCCTGTAACCACAAGCCCTAGAGAAAACTTATCATGCACACATCAAAGGCTAGTGAAGTGTTCATGAAATGCGCTGGACGTTCCGCTCTCTGTAAGGCTTAATTGATACACTTTCAAGAAAGAGAAACTAGAAAGTGGAAAGCGAATGTCATTATTTCACCAACCGGATCAAGCGAGCAGTAAATACCCTCCATAATATCTACCAGGCTGTAAGTGGAAGTGAACATTAAAAGCCTGGTTCATACCCCTACACCCTCAATACCACCCTAGTACAGAGAGCAAAGAACAGGATTACCACCCTCTTTCTTATGGGGTAGATGGGTTGTAGGAACTTGATGCCTAATACACAAAATCCTAGGGTACTTGTGGACAATAGTCTAAATCTGCAGGGCTCTTTTTTCTATAGGCCACCCATGTCCGGCACAAGGCGGTTTGGTGCCCTAGGTAGCTGAAGCCAATAGCATCCCCACCATAAAAAATAATCTGAAACAACCATCATAAAAGAGATTTTAGATGCAAGTTTAATCAAAACATTTGCCCCCTGTGCCATGCACCACTTGGCATCCTCTTTGTCCTCTCTCTTCAGATATTAGGGAAAGCCAAAGCGCTCATTGGCCAGGACACTATAGCAATAGTCCATTCTACTTCCAATGGTCCACAGTCCACTGTTCCTCCCGATGCTTACTGATGCCTGTGCACTACACCCCAGCAACATCTTCACTACAAGGTAATTCTTGATGGACAGATCATAGGGGTGGCTGATGACAAGTGTTGGGGGCAGTGCTGGCAAGTGTGGAGATAAGCAGTAGGCAGTGACACAATGCCAAAAAAGTTATTGCAACTTAATATTTTTTATATATTAAACATGCCTCGCCCCCCCCCCCCCAGGCCTGAGAAGAAATAGCACCCTAGACTGTTGCCTATCGCTGTCTACTCATTGTCCTAGGACCACCATTTCCATAGAGCTACCTCTTAGTTCCTCGACAAGCTTCCAATATTATCGTTTGATAGCATCATACATTGTGTTCTTACCAGCTCCATTTTTCCACTCCCAAGCACTTCTGCTTCTTCTTCTCTCTGCCGTGACCTTTCCACAGGTTGGCATACATTATCTTGCATAATAGGTGGAGATCTTGAGAGGGGCAACTTCACTGAGCACACGCTGGGATCAATTTCGTCAAAGTTGGAGCTGACAAAAAAACCATAGAGCGTATGTAAATGAACAGTACAATGGTTGGACTGATTCTACGTTTAGCTAAACCCTCCCTCCATAGCAGAACATTTGGTCACGTATTTGCAAAACAAAATATCAGCCGCCTTAAGCAGCTATTCTTGCCGTACTTACTCGGTTCCTGCAGAGCAAGAGTCTGAAAACTTGACTGTTTTTCCTTGGTTATCCTGGGTTTCCTCAAACATGAGGTACATGGACTGTGGTTGAGGCATGTCACGGATCTAGGGTGATATTACAATAACGCCGTGAGACTGAGCATAGTTTCGTTAAATGCAGATGACTGACCCCACCCAGAATATAATCCTTATTCAAAAGCAATCAGGTTGACTCACATGAGTCAATGTAGAGTAAGGTCAACAATATAGAAGAACTTCAAAACAGTCGTGCAGGAGGGATATTATTTATAAAGCGAGATGACAGGTTTATAGTGTAGACAAGTCGGTTAGCTGCTTCCTGTTTTTGTCTAATCTGTTTATATAAGTCAAGCTTAATCCTCATTTAATGATTTTGAAGTATTCAGGGAATTAAAATACTTCTGAGCAACTTATATGAATGGCTTTTTCCTCTATACAGTATATGGCAGATGAACGTGTCGAAATCTCGACCATCCTTGGTGGCCAGTTGGCTGTAAGATTTTCTTGGTAACACTGCCTTTTACCAGGTTTCGGCCATATGTTGCCACAGCATAGAAAACCCAGCCTGATACTGGTGGCTCAGCTTACACACGTATAGAAGAGTTACAGCCATTGACTTTAATCATGGGGCTTGCCAGTATTCACAAAGCTGATCTCTGGTCATTGTTTTCAAGTTACCTGTAAGGGTGCATTCACAATATGTCATAGGTACAGTATGTGTCATGAAGATTTTCCGATGTATAACTCCAATGGATGCTACAGTACAGCCACAAAGTGGCTACAACACATTGCCTATAGGATGTGATGTTTAAAAATATATATATATACTGCACCGTAAATGTTTTTACTGGATATCTCTGGATTGAATAGCAAAGTAGACTACATTATTTTATTTTAAAAAGTATTGCAACTTATACTAGCTTGATGGTGGCCAAAAGTCCATTCTTTGGACTCTACTGGGTAAATGGCGGCCTACTGGCCTAATGGCGGCCAAAATGGCACTCTTTGGACTCTAAATAAATAAATCAATAAATCTTGTTATTTGTATAGCGCGCACCTATTTCAGGTAATTTATTTATTACCCCCCGCCAAGCTGGGTACTCATTTTACCAACCTCGGAAGGATGGAAGGCTGAGTCAACCTTGAGCCGGCTACCTGAACCAAGTGGGGATTGAACTTGCAACCTTCAGGTCGTGAGCGAGAGCTTAGGACTGCATTTCTGCTGCCTAAACACTCTGCGTCGCACGAGGGTTCACTCTGCACCACACGAGGCTCTACCAGGTGAATGGCGGCCTACTGGCCTGATGGCGGCCAAAAGTACATTCTTTGGCTCTACTGGGTGAATGGCAGCCTACTGGCCTGATGGTGGCCAAAAGTACATTCTTTGGCTCTACTGGGTGAATGGCAGCCTACTGGCCTGATGGCGGCTAAAAGTACATTCTTTGGCCTCTACTGGGTGAATGGCAGCCTACAGATACATTTGACATATACACTGGCAGCTTTCACACCGAGCGTAGACTGCAAACGAAGTGTTAACGCACCCTTTCCATAACTCCAGTTTATTTTAATGTAGTGCAAATGGGGCTATGAATTAACCATACTTCACAGAAGTTGAGATATCTGATGTACCATCTGAATAGGGCTTACCGGAGAGCATTTTCCAGTCTTCTCCATGTATTCTATGCTGTATGAGCTTCCAAAATCTATATCTAAAAAGGTATGAAATAAAGAATAGCTGAACATCTCCTGTAATCTATAGAATGTGCTTTTCCGCGTACTATAGAAGCAGAGGACTTCACCAGGGGCGTAACTATAGAGGATGCAGGGGATGCGGTTGCACCCGGGCCCAGAAGCCCTAGGGGGCCCAAAGGCCTCTCTTCTCCATATAGGGAACCCAATACTATGAGTAAAGCATTATAGTTGGGGACCCTGTTACAGGTTTTGCATCGGGGCCCGGGAGCTTCAAGTTACGCCTCTGGACTTTACCACTCATTGTATGGCAGCCTTCACATATAGTGTAAATGCTGTGAAATGTCTGTGAAGCGGAATTCGCTGCAGATATTCTGCAGCAGTTCAAGGCATGTGGAGGAGATTTCAAAAAAATTTCCTTCATGGGGAGCGGAAAATTTCTGCACCGAATCCGCAGTGTTTTTGAAAATCAATATGGATTCTAAATATGCAGCAAGCCTATTTATGCTGTGGATTTATGTTGTGGATTTCAACCATTGGTCCGCAACAAAAACCGCCGCAAAATCTGCACCATCTAGGTCTTGCGGCATATTTGTTGCAAAATTTCCGCCCATAGCCAAATACACCATGTGTGAAGGCGGCCTAAAATTTCTTGACCTTCATAGTTCATAAAATCAAGCTTTCACAATTTGAGACAGTATTGACGGGTGACAAAAGGACACATCGCTCAGTACGGCTTGTGCTGATTTGTTCTGAAGATCATTGGATTCTCATCACCGGGACCTCCACCATTCTAAACTTCTGACACGTCTCTATGACTTCATGTCTTACATAGACTAGTATCAATGAGGCGAGGGAAGGGTCACCAATGCAAGATTTGGTGGCATTACGGAAAAGAACTTCTGTGTATGTTATAAGAAGGGTTCCTATTGACCCCCCATTTATTCGTATATAGGATGGCATAACACGTAAGTCTTACAAAATAATAACACAATACAAAGAGACCGATCTGCATTCAGTGTATAGAATATTAGGGTCATTGCCTTCGAAGCTTATATATATTACTAAAGGACATGGTCAAGGGCAAAAAAATCTATTAAAAAAAGCCATTACGGGGCAGGTTTTTAGTGATGCGTTGGGTCTAGTGAAAGAGGTAACATTAAGAGGAATCTGCTGAGACTTACCATCTGAGGAACTGTGGAACTGGCTCTCAGCGACAAAGCTGGTCAGGTCCGACGGCTGGGGGTAGTCCTGCTTCTCGTGTTCTAGGTCCACGGCCATGCAGGTCCACTTCTGGCTACTGACTGAAGAGGCAAGCTTTTCCTCATCAGTAGCATGCTCTTCTGAAGCTATTACCGGAGGGATGTCTGACTTGCAAAGTATTGTGAGCTCCTGAAAAGAAAAAAGTCATTAAATATGTATTATATCATATGCAAGTATTTACATGCTCTAAAATGTAGCAAACTCCCATCATTTGTGAAATGAAGTTCTATGTAGTACTAACTAAATGGCAGCCATACAGTACTATCACAAATACAATTGTCTACATACGTATGTATATGATGTTATATTAGTAACATTTGTGACAACGTGGCAGGTCACTTTCGCCACAGTGAATAATTTGTTCCATTCGAGAGCACAATCTAGCCAGAGGTCTATATATAAAAAATATATATTTTTCTTGTAAAGTGAATGGCTGCCGCCCATGAATATTGGCTGTATATGAACGTACCTCAGATCCATTTTCTGTGACTGGAGAACGCTTTGGTGATTTCTTCACCCTAAATGTGTCACTGAAACACAAAAAATAGGCAAGTCAACGTCAACCCAAAACACAAAGGATATTAACGACAACGAGCAAACCGCTCCAAGGAATATACAATTAAGGGCTTAAACCGATGGGTGAGTTTTAGCCCCGTTATGCGGCTGTGAAAATCATGGGTGCATAACGCAACAAAACCATTCATTTCAATGGTTTCGTTTCCACCATCGTGGTTTCTACAAGTTATTACTACACACAAGAAAAGATCGGGCAGCTCCAATCTTCCCACTTTATTTTTTTCTCAAACTCACATGTACAAGCATGGAGTTTGAACAGTCTGGAAAAAAAAAGTGGTTCATGCACGAATGCGCTAGTGGCGAGCGTATTAACCCATCCCCCATGTGTTTTTACCATAGGACAGTAAAAAATGAGCAGTTATTCTTTTATACAGTCAAAAAGGTGTTTCTAAGCTGCTCAGTCTGCTGTAAAAAGTTAAAAGAAGCCATGTACACCCCACCTGTTCCCGTTCTACAAATGACTATATGCCTGCTGACCTTCACTTTCGGCTGGAGGAGTGATGACGTCTTGACAATGCAACATTGTGAGGGGGTAGATTGCTTTCAATGTCTGGAGTTTAATACGTACTTTTGTTTCTTGTGAAAGGTCTCTTTAAAAAGGGTGAGGGACGAGCAGTGGGTAGCTGCAGGCGGGTAACAACCGACCGGAATCCGGAAGGTGGGCAGAGCTTGGCAGACAGGATTAATATGAAGATTTGCACAGAGGTGCTCCTGGTTAATAAAGTGCTGCAGAGAAGAAAAGCCCTGCAGGCAGAACTTGAGGAATTCACCAAGCAAAAAACCTGCAGCACACTGATGAGGGGCAATCACCCTGAAACAGCTGTCTGTGTATGGTTATTCTGGCTTTGGCTCACAATTTCTAGTCAATGTTACAAAGCTGCCTTCCAATAGGTGGCGCTGCAGAGGTATTGTTCCATCTTGCCATTTACATATTTCCCAAAGGAGCATGCATGGCCTTAAAGGTTTTCTCACACAACTTCTAGGTGCTCTCCTTAAGGAGAAACAATACCCTTCCTGACCCATTGAGGAATTGATACACAGCTTCAGCACAGTTTGCCGAATGCCAGTCGCTCCTTCGTTGACTCCTGACTTTTGGAACCAGATCCAGGCCCCAGGTAAGCACACAAGACTGAAATCAACACATCTAGGCCAGTATCCGGACTAGATTTCGACTGTGTGGTCTTAGAACTGAACTGTTGATACCCAGAAACAGGACTATTCTACTAGACCCTGACTTGTCCTTCATTATATTACAGCCTGACAATAGACATTTATTCTAGTTCCTGTCCAATAAACAGTTCTGCAGTATCATGGAGTCTGGTAAATACTGTTATTTCCCTTGCCATTTCTAGGCCCCTGGAACCCTGTGGGCCTACTTCAACACCAGCCCAGAACCGGTTTGGCCGAAACTAGAATTGCCACCTTTCTCACCAAAAAATACCGTCCAGAGTAAGAAAAAAAAGGTATGGTTAAACAAAGAGAGTGACTATATCCTCTAAAGAAGCACATATTCCCCCTGTACAACTATCCTATATGTATTTCTCAGGAGATAAGCTCTACAGTATCTGCTCTCAGTGCACTGTTTTACTGACACCATTCTTCAAAAGTTACAACCTTGACAGCAACCATAGCCGGAACTTAGCCATGAGTCCTTGCTTAAGCCTAAGCCAACCTTCATGGACCAGGGAACGATGACCATGCAAGAGCTCAGCCTCTCGGCTCCTAGATGGGTACCCCAACCTGCATCCCTCAACCAATTTACAACATGACCACTGCAGCCAAAGTGAGCCAGGGACTGCCATATGCCCCTACTATTGGTGGCGTCATTCCTGGTTTACTGCTGCTGGAAATGAAAACCAGTAGGGGACTGGGCATGGGCAGTACGGGCGCAGGTGAGGGAGTATGGATTCTTTTCTCATTTTACAGCAGGCTGAGTAGCTCTGAAAACATTTTTGGTCCCCTGATAACCTTTAGGCTGTGACCTGTATGTCACTGATGGACTATATAATAGATGCCTTTGTAAGGCACTATATTCTAGGGGTGGATGCCTTCCTCCATAATACAGCATGCGTTATAACAAAAAACCCTCCACATACCGGATTGGAAGAGCGAGGAGGTATATAGTAAGTCACATAGAATTCTATGGGATACCCGTGTGCCGAATACCGCCATGTGCATGAGCGTAAGACCGTCAGTTATTAAAATTTCTATTCAGCTGTTTCCTAATATCTGTTTTCCGGAAAACTGGTGACCATTAGGGTGGAATACGATAAGCGGATTTTGCAGTGGATCTGTCTGTGGTAGATTTTCCGCCATGCCTGAAAGCACCCTTACAGCAACCACACCTTTTCCAGAATACTCACTAGCAAGCAGTGACATATGCCCCATGCTCTCAGGGCACATAGGTATTATAGAAGGGGGATCCCCTGTTTGGAACTCCCCTTTTATGATACAGCAAAGTGACTCTGGTGGATTCGATCCAACCCTGTATTATATATATAGACAAGATCTCTTTCAGACGAGCGTATTTGTAAACATCCGTAAGGGATCTTTCACGCGAGCGGAATGTTTCCGTAACCAACAACGGAATTTGGCGTGCTGAAAATTCTGCACCAAAACCGAGATGCAAAATGTGGACTTTGATGCGGAATTGCTGGCAGAATTCTATTTTGAACTAAGCATCAAAATCCCCGAATCATGCTTCCATGGCAAATTCCGCTGCGGTGTTTTGGACATAATCCGGCTAAGGGACATTTCATTCACGTGGACAGAGTTATTTGCCACGACGCACCCAAGACGCAACTTAAGTATCCACTGTGGAATACTGCAAGAAAGTCAGAGCAATCTCAGATGGGCATAAGCGGAAAAACGCTAGGTCCTACGCAACGCATTTGTGCAGTGAAGGAGTGTTTTGTGCCTGCACTAATACGGTCTGCATTTGCGCAGATACCACTACTTCACATGGTTGGAGGAATCACACCCGCCTGATTTAACCCTTTCCAATCCAATTTCTATCCTGGTTTTCCTAGGGGGCTTACTCTTTTTCTGCTGTTATACAACGGCGCTATATGCTGGCTAAAGCCAGTACTGCATGATGTGACATGTTGGATAGGCTCCGACAGCAGAGAGGCTGGTAATATACAGTAAGAGAACCCCGACGGATGTCTTCCAACATCGGAGCTGTACAGCCTTAAATCATAATGTCTTCAGAGGTCAGACAGTGGATTGGAAAGGGTTAAGCCAAATGATGTTCCAGTGTTTATGGGCATATGCAGTGGTTTGCGCACAACTGTGCATACATATGTGCACATTTACGCACCCCCATAGACTTCTATGGTGTGCAAAAAAAAAATAGGGCATGTTGATTTTTTTTTTCACACACGCAAAAAAAGAAAGTGAGCATGTACCCATAGAAAACAATGGGTTCTATTCTCCGCACAATGCACAAGGATTTTTGATATTGCATTGCAGGAAAATTTAGGGTACGTTCACACGTAGCGGTAATGCTGCTGATTTACATCTTGCATGCTAATGATGCCCATGTGAAAAGTTACTAATACAGATCCGTAATCTTATGAAATGTCACCAGTATTCATCAGTGTTATAAAAATGTATCCGGACAAAAAAATTGCAAATACTGATAAAACATGGATGCATCTAAAGTCTAATCAATCTCCATAGAGTGAATTTGGGATATTACTAAGAAACAACTGAAAAGTACTTTTAATAATGGGAGGTGGCACATGTTACCATTGTGCCCCTTCCAAGACAAACCTCTTAAGTTTTGAATGTCTCGCAGAGAAGTCTAAAAAATGAATGTGCCCTATGCCAATGTTCCCTTTGCATCAAACGAATCAGATAACGTATATGAAGAAGCATAGAAGCAAGAATTTTTTTCCAGTCCACCCTACAAAGTCACGTCTTCCCTTTCATCCCCCGTAACGCCAGTGCCCTGCACATAGACTGCACACACCACATTCACAAGCATGACTTCACATACAGCAAAGTGGTAGCCAAGAAGCAACTTGACAAGCCAGAATGGGCAGAAGAGACAATAAGAACAAGACAAGCCAAGAATGCGAATGATGAATCCATGCCGAGCAAAGGAGACATTGACCATTAAGATATATATATAGAAATGGCTGGAGTTACTTACAAGAGAGAACAGACAGACACGACATCTTCAACCATCCTAGGGACACAGAGACAAAGAGACAGACAGACAGGAGGCTGTGTACGTACTGAAATATGCCCTCTGCGGCGCCACAAGAGTTATATACACACACGCAAACACTAAAATATACCGGGAGAGAAGACCCTAACACCGCTAGACCTAAACTATAAGATTTACTGTAACTCACTAGAATATTGTAATATTCTGTACATCTTCATGAGGGGATAAACAATGCAGCTGCTAGAAACTATTTTCTGGTTTGTGTCACTTGCAAAGTCAAAGAGTTACAGGGATTGGTGTTACAGGCAAAGTTCCCATTCGCTCCAATGCCTGTAATACCAAGCCTGGCCACTGCAGTGAGAATGGAGCAATCTGCTTCCTGCAGAAATCCTCTTAGTTTTCAAAAATAAGAAGACAGCTGATTGTGGGGGTCACAGGTGGCAGACACCCACTGCTCTACTATTGATGACCTATCCTGTGGTAATGACTTCAGTAGTTTACAACTGGACAACCCTTTTCACTTTTTAAAAGCAATGACCAAAGATTTTTGTAGAGCCTTTAGATGATCCAACATCTATAGCTTGGGATACTGGTAGATCAATCAAAAGTTAGAGCAAAAACGTGGCACACCATGGCAGGGTTTGTAGGAGGCTGGGACAGGGGTTACATTTTACTTAGAAGGTGTTAGGCAGCATAGAGTAGGAGTTTGGTTTAATTTAATTGGTAGAAAGGGTGATAAGGAGGTGGGCTTAGTAGAGGTACCTTTCTAGATGCCAAGTAACCAGCTTGCCATTCCTGTTGGACACACAAGTAGCCTGCCCCCATGTTAATGAAGAGTCCCAGTTGGTGGTGTGGGGGCTTTTGTATGACTAGGTCTCAGTATCTGTGGGAAGGAGGTCACCGATGGCACTCGGTGAAGTTGTTGGGGGGGCCACCGGATGTATTGTCACCCCTCTTTAATAAGAATCTCTGACCAATGGATGGTGTTATACCCCCTAGGGCAGTCTCAGGGTACAGATTCCAAATGAATCAGGCAGTACCTAAGACAGATTTGTTATCCCCCGAGTTGGCATTGCTGTAATTGGGGGCCCATTATTTGGGTAGTGTGGGATAGAAGGCCATCCTAGATTTCCAACAGTTCTTGTCATCTGCAATTACCAATACCAACCACTACACAGAGGTCAGAGCAATCTGCTTCCACTCCGTACCCTGTGTTTTGCCGGAGCAGCCGAGCGACAGACCCTCAACCGATCAACTACTGAGGATCTATCCTGAGGATAAGTCCTCAATGAGAAAAAAACAGAAAACTCCCTTAATATGAAAATGTTTTGTAATTTTCTCTTTGTTTAATTAAGAGCGCTATGATATTACAGGATATAGACATTAAATAACCAGCGGGTTGTTGATCAGGGTCTTACAGTCAGGTAGGAACTATCAAAACGTCGATCCAGGGATTATTCTGACTGCCATTATGAAACTGGGAAGGAATTTTTTCCTCCAAATAATTAGTTTCTGCCTCATTGGGGTTTTTTGCCTTCCTCTGGATTAACAAGGGGAGGAGGAAACAGGCTGAACTAGATGGACGTTGTCTTCCTTCAGCCTAACATACTAAGTATGCTACTATGTTAAGAGGCTGTGTGACCGCTCTATTGCCACTAAGCGTCATGAGTCTTTATTTAATGGAGTTGGATTGAGGTGACGTGGAAGGGGTATGTTTTAGTAAAGCACATCTGCAATACCCTGGTCATGACTGATCCTGGTGCTAGATCATACTGTCCATGAGCAGGCAAGGCTGCCAATGTAGGCCAAGCCTTAAGAAGACGTAAAGGGAATGTATCACATATTTATTTCATATTAATTAAATCCAAATACTGAAACATATTCTCTTTTTCTAAACTTTTTTGATTATTTTATTTTTCGAACTGACTACGGTGGAGGCCATCTTGCCTGACCTACAGTAAAACTCATTTAGAGGTATGCTTTACAGCAATCACATGGACCATGTAGGGGACTCATTGACATTTATAGAAGAATGTTATAGGCATCCTCTGTAGGTCATTGTGCAGGGATGGAGAGGAGGTGAGCTGTAATCATCACCTATCTTAAATTGTGGATCTGGATTCTGTGTTATCTACATACAGCTACCACCAGGGGTGTAACTATAGGGGATGCAGAGGATGTGGTTGCACCCGGGCCCATGAACCTTAGGGGGCCCATAAGGCTTCTATTTTCTATATATGGAACCCAGTACTATGACTAAAGCATTATAGTTGGGAGCCCCATTACAGATTTTGCATTTGGGCCCAGAAGCTTAAAATTACGCCTCTGGGTACCAGCTTGCATTGTAATCCTGCCTGTGATGATAATGAAAAGTAATTTCTACAGAACAGGAAGTGTCAGCCTATTCTGAAGCTCGGTGGCCAATGTGTGATATTTCAGAATTCTTTTAATATACATAATGACATTAAAAAAAATATAAAAATCCATATAATTTTTTTTTCTACAAATGGTTAACAAAAGTCTAATTTAAACAATAGGTCAAGAACTCGGTGGTTAGCACTGTTGCCTTGCAAAACTGGAATGCTGGATTTGAGTACAATCCTGGAAGACTATTCCACGGGGTTTGTATATTCGCATGGTGTGTATGCAAATGTCTTTCTACAGTCTATGAAACATACAGGCTATTCAGAACTCTATGAAATTGACCCTAATGGAGAGAGAGAAGTAAGATTAGGCTGTGAGCTCATTAGGAGCAGGGTGTGATATCAGTGAAGCATTGCAAAATATGGTAGTGCTATACAAGCACCATAAATGAATAGGAGGTCTGAGACCCTGGTTGTCCCCCTTCACTCATGCATGTTAGGCCCCATGTCACAATCCTACAAAATGAAAATGGCAAGAGAACATTTCGAGGCCCAGCACCGCTCTTTGTCATGGCCTAATAACAGAAACAATAGAATCAAGAGTGCATCAATATTGACCTGGAAGCCTAGAAAAAAGCGGAGGCTGTAAAGGACAATGCATAATCCTTATTGAACTGATGCCCCAGTTTTCTGTCATAGAAGCACAAGCCCGCAGGACATACAGTATGCCGTTATATAGGTCACAGTATCCCTACTGGATTAATACTGATATATGCTTATACTGCATCAACATTGTTTGTAGGCATCACTGCTTTCACCATTTATAAAAGGGGCAAAAGTTCACCTATAGGCATGTTGTAAAAAAGTTTTCTTTTGTTTTTGAACCTCTTCAATTTTGCCATTTATTGCCAAAATTCCGAACATGATCTGAAAGGGGATGTCCAGTTGTACACTACTGATAGCATATCCACAAAATAGGTCATCAATAGTAGACCTCACACTGGCCCAGTCAGCTCTTCGCTGGGCCAGTGTGCTTAGCACTGAGCTGATTTCTACAGCTCCCTTCCCACTGCAGTGGCTCGGCTTGGTATTACAGGCAAAGTTTCCCATTCAAGTGATTAGAAATTTTGCTAGTAATACCAAGCCTGGCCACTGCAGTGAAAATGGAGCTGTCTGTTTCCTGCAGAAATCAGCTTAATGCTGAGCACATCATAAGTAGCTGATCAATAGGGATCGTAGGCAGCGAGGGTAGGTCATCAATAGTTTACAACTGGACAACCCCTTTAAGAGGCGGACTTGCAGTTGCTTGCTAAATATTCACATTGGACGGGCTGTCTGCTCCCGATAGCATTAGAAGCATTTTGTCACTTACGTTTTAAGTGGTGTCTTCTTCTTCTTGGCTGGCTTATTGCTTTCTCCATTCTGCTCAGCACTTATTTCAAAAGAAGCCGGTGCTTTAGCAGGGGACTCAGATCTTTGAACAACGGGTTTAGGTGGTTCGGGAAGAGATTCTTGCGTAGACTGGGGTAAGTCTTGCGATTTTGTGCTAGAAGAAAAAGGGTTAAAATTCGGATCATCCCAGTTATCCAAATTATAGGTATAAGATCCTTTGGAAATGGGAATATCATCCACATCATTTGGAATAGGACTTGGGGATCCAGGAGGGGCATCAGGCTTTTCAACAGTCTTTTTGGGCTTGGGTTTCCGCAACGGCATTTTGCCTGCGGGTTTCTTGCCTTTTCTTGAGGGAGGCTGACCCTCACGTGACTCCTCAGAATAATCGAACTCCAGCCTCACTGACTGCCCGATCACTGCAGGGTTTTCTGGTACTTCAGGGCCACTGGGGGCCACTTCAAGTTTCTGGTGAGTAGGTATAGGTGGGGACAACCTTCCCGTTGGTTGTGTTTGATAGACCTCAACAGGAGGAGAACTCGAAACTTCACTAAGTTGAGAATCTGTCTGGGACAACTCTGAAGGGGCTGAACTTTCTTCTTTTACAACTACTGGCAAGACAGCATCTGCTTCAAAAGGAGGAGGAGGGGAGAGAGCGAGCTGCTCCTGCAAATTTCTATCCACTTCTACTTCCTGTGACTCTCCTGAGAATGGCTGAGTGGTGTCTTTAGAGTCATTAGCTTCTACTTGTTTCTTAGTACTTGCAGCCTTCTTTTTCAGTGATGCTGGCCGTGCCTTCTTTGTCCTACGTAAACTGCTACAAGCGCTATCAGATCCTCCTAGACTGTTGGGTAAGTCGTCAAGTTGGAAGTCCGCAGCTTGCAAGCTAAGAGACCTAGATAGAGTATTGCGACTCAAAGGAACTGAGTCGGTGGATTTTCTTCGAGTTTTGGAAGGGGCTTCTGAGGAAGTAGAAATGACTTCTGGAAACTCACTAACAGCTGAATCTAAGTTGTACGCTCCACTGCTTGCTATGGGTTTGTCTTCATCAAATACCACAGAGAATGATCTAGATGGCTGGCGGAAAGGAGAATCTGAAACATTTTCAGGAGCAGTTACAGCAGGGTCATCTGTGCTTTCCAAATTGGGAACCAAATCTGAAAAAGTAGAAGGTACAAAATTCTTCACTTTAACCTCATGATCTGAGCTGTAGACATGAAATAAGATTGTATCTGGAGTCTTCTACAGTAGACATCACAGTAATGAAGCACTTTATATTTAACCCACTTATATTCAGAGTGTGCACTAACCCCTTTGCGTCCTCCATCTGTATGTATAAGTCCTAATTGTTGATGCACTATACAACTAGGACATATATATAAGGCCGGTTTCACATATGCGTTGGAACCTCCATTTGGAGGTTGCATCACAGGTCCAGCTCCAAATACTGGAAGAAAAAGTGCTGCTGTGTCCAAAAGCCGGGCAGCTGAGCAGAAACCAAACTGACCCCATTATAGTCAATGGGGTCCGTTCAGCACTCTTCGGTTCCATCCTCAGACGGAGCTGCTCGGCAGCATGGATTCCCCTTTCCTGTTCCTCGAACACAGCAGGAAAGCGGAACCATGGGCGCATATGTGAAAACACCTCCACTTTAGGGGCAAATCTTACTGTATAGCGCTCTGCCAAAGAAAGAGATTGGGCTGGCACTTTGTCAGTTCTACGCCAATGAAGTGACGGAGTTGTAATGATCAGCTCTCAGCAATGAAAAGCGATAAACATAGAAGTCAAAGCGAGATGAATTACCAGATAATGACCGGAGATACCAAAGAATAAATATGGGGTCCATTGGTCCCAAGTAGAGTTGAGCGAACGCACTCTGTCGAGCTTGATGCTCGTTCGAGTATTAGCGTACTCGATGGTGCTCGTTACTCGAATAAGCATCATGCCGTGTTCGACCCCGCCTCAGTTTTTGGCCCCTCCCCGCTGTGACGTGCCTGTTTTGTCCCCTCCCCGCCGCGACGCAGCGTGCGCGTCAATGGCAAATTTTTTGGCTGGCATTGCAGAGGTGGGGGGAGAGAGAGAGCGAGAGAGAGAGAGAGAGAGAGAGAGAGAGAGAGAGAGAGAGAGAGAGAGAGAGAGAGAGGGAAAGGGAAAGGGAGAGAACACACGAACCAAGAAAAAAAAAAAAAAAAAGCTCGGGACCCGGCGTCCCACATACAAAAATGCTCGAGTCTCCCATTGTAGTCAATGGGGTTTGCTAGTAGAGTAGAGCTCTCGATTTTATGAAAAGCTCGACTCGAATAACGCGGACCCGAGCATTTGGGTGCTCACTCATCTGTAGTCCCAAGCATTCCAGTGAGTACACATACTTGGTATCGTTATACACAGGAGTGTGAGATTTTTTTTAGAAATGTGTTTTTTTTTTCAAATGTATTACACTAAATTAGATAAAAAGAAACACATTTTTTAAATTTCATACTATTTCTGCCTATTTTCCATTCTATAAAACATAAAATTAAAAGATACTTGCCCTGTCCTGGTACCATAAGAAAGCCCAATCCATGCCACAAAAAAAGAAAGAAAAAATTAGACATCAGATAAAAAATATTAACCCTTAGAATGTATGGTTCTGAAAATATGAAATGTTGACGTGGACATTTAGGCATCAAAGGCCTTGGTCACGAAGGGGTTAATGAACAGTGTTTACTGTTCACACCTCATTTTTCACTACATCCTAAGGCTCCATCTGAATCCCCGAAAAACGGAATTATAGGCTTCCCTTGCTCAAATGGAGAAGAATGAGGTCTCTGTTTGAGCAGCTTTCCTTTTATCCCCAGCATTTGTGACTGACAGAATAGTGTGCGCGACCATTCTTTTCTGTGGAAGCCTATTGTTCTGTCCCGGGGTTCCATCTGAATCCTGCAGTAACAAATAAGGTGTCAATGACCCCCTATTTTGAAGGAATAGTGCTCTTCTGGTCTCTGCTTTACCTGGTTCTTCAGGCTTGGGTGGAAGGTAAGGAGTCTCTTCTTCTTGACGTTGCTGTGGTTGTTGCTCCTGAACCTCTTGAAGGGCAGGAATAAGGACTGGGGGTACGGACTTTACTGGAGTTGTTGATTCTGGGGTCTCAAAAGCTTCTTCAGAATCCGAGCTCCTAGACATAATAAAAGAGAATATTATTATATAAAATGTGAAGAGCACTGTGTCATTTTTTTTAATGGACTACACCGAACTGGGAAGAAAATACAGAAAAAATGGAGAAGGAACTTTGAAGGCAAGGCTAGCAGAAAATGGTCAAATGCAATATTCAATTCTCCGGAACATGAAGTGATTATATCAGTCAACAAAACACATAGCTTTAACCCTTTCCAATCCACAGTCTGACGTTTGAAGACATTATGATTTAAGGCTGTACAGCTCCGATGTTGGAAGACATCCGTCGGGGTTCTCTTACTGTATATTACTAGCTTCTCTGCTGTCGGAGCCTATCCAATGTGTCACCTCATGCAGTACTGGCTTTAGCCAGCAGATAGCGCCGTTGTATAACGGCAGAAATAGAGTAAGTCCCCTAGGAAAATCAGGATACAAATTGGATTGGAAAGGGTTAAGTGATTCTGCAGACTATTAGGGTGTCCATACACACAGTGGCCGATCTGCAGTAACCACATGCTGCTAAAGGGATTGCAGAGGATTTTGCCTACTCCTCAGAATAGGTCATCAATAGTTGATCGGCAGGGGTACATTGCTCGGGGTCTTTATCTCAATGGTAGCTGTGCCTGTACTACCAAATTGGGCTGTTGCAATACTAGATGGACATTGTCTTTATTCAACCTAACATACTATGTTACTGAATTGAGATCCGCCGTGTCGCCAACAGCACCCACTTTGAACATCTGTAAGGTGCATGAAGAAATTGGAAAAGTTCTTCTATCTTTCCATGTCATTCTGAAGGGTGCCTACTAGAGATGAGCGAGCATACTCGCTAAGGACAATTACTCGATCGAGCATTGGCCTTAGCGAGTACCCGCCCGCTCGGAAGGAAAGGTTCGGCTGCCGGCGCGGGTGAGAGGTGAGTTGCGGCAGTAAGCAGGTGGGAGCAGGGGAAAGAGAGGGAGATCTCCCCTCCGTTCCTCCCCGCTCTCTCCCGCCGCTCTCCGCCCGCCGCTGGCACCTTTTCTTCTGAGCGGGCAGGTACTCGCTAAGGGCAATGCTCGCTCATCTCTAGTGCCTACCCACTAGCGTTTGTTTTACCATGCGATATCGCAAAGCACAAACTTGTGATTTTTGTGTGATGCGTTTTTAACATTAGAAAGTCTCACTGACATTCGCGTTATAAAAACGCAGCGATATCTTAGCGTTAAAAAAACGCTAGTGGGCAGGCATCCTAACTGTAGACTTGCCACCCGTCCACTAGGTACCCGGCCCGGCTGATAATTAATTCCAAAGACTAATGCTGCTATATTTTTTTTCCGGACATATTAAACAATAGTTGTCAGCTGTGAGCACCTCCGGCTGGGCAGCAAGCCCACACCATCATGCATTTAACGCACATCATAGCTTCGGTCCTGCAGCCGCTGCTGCAAATTGCCTCTCCTCCCAGCATCTGCACTGAGTATCCAGATCCAGTGATACAAAGTGATGTAGCGATGCGACAGTGTTACAAATCTAATGTATATAGAGCCCATTCTTTCCTCTGGGCTCTTCCACATTAGCGATGTTTTATAGCCTGCGACATTGCGAGACTACAGAATTGTGGCATGCTCTATACAGCTGCGACTTGCTATGTTTTGTAGCCCATGTTTCCCTATGGAGCCTCCTTATGTGTCGCATCGCACGTCCCATTGACATTCGCATTAAAAAAACGCAGCGATATCTCAGCGTTAAATAAACGCTAGTGGGTAGGAGCCCTTAAATGGTTGATATTACTAGGATACCAGCAAATTAATTCCAGAACTTCAAGAATAACATCAAGGGAACAACACGAGATAACACACATATAGAAAGACGATAAAGCGGGTGTCAAGGTTTTCAGATTTTATGACAAGACGTCAGCATGTAATACACTAAATGTAATCCAGAGTGGTTTCAGATGTTACTATCCATCATGGGAACTGCAGCCCAACAACACCTGAGCTTACAAGGGCATTACACAGCCAAGAATGAGTCTGTTAGCGAATGAACACTTTCTAAAACTCTTTTCACACAGGTATCACTGATACCATGATGGACATGAATGGATCCAGTATGTATTAGAGCCTAATGGATCCCGCTGACTC
Organism: Eleutherodactylus coqui; assembly: GCF_035609145.1. Lineage (NCBI taxonomy): Eukaryota > Metazoa > Chordata > Amphibia > Anura > Eleutherodactylidae > Eleutherodactylus > Eleutherodactylus coqui. The sequence goes on along the minus strand of NC_089840.1, from coordinate 233,961,236 downwards.
AATATACCAGGTCTTGTTTTTTCTTTTATTCACTACTAGCACATCAAAGGAAATTTCACAGTATTTATATTGAAAGCCAGGTGGACGGGATTTCAGAAATCTACTTCACAAGGTATGGAAAGTTTTCTTCAAAGTAGCTGCAGAGTTTTTCAAAAACGCTGCGGATTCTAAAGCTGCAGAATGGCTATTTATGCTACGGATTTCAACCCCTGAAATACAAGGATTAAAACCTGCAGCATTTCCACAAGTAAAGCTGGGTTCCCACACGGTGTATTCCTGCTCAAAACTCGCGTTTTGGCTGCAGCGAAAAAACGCAAGATTTCCGCTGGGAAAGTGCTGCTTCAAAACGCACGGCGCTCACCTGTGGGTTTTGGAGCACCTTGGCCTCACCCTTTTCTGCTGCAGCCGGCGCTCCCACAGTTGAGAGCGCAGCCGCAATGGAAAAAAAATAGAATGGACATGCTGCGGCCGGCAAATCCGGACCGCAGCGCCGGCTTCTGCATGTCTATTATTTTCTCGTCCACATGGCTGGCCAATCCCGGGAGTCGTGGCCACAGGCGGATTTGCCACGGCGAAATTCCGGACGGAATTTCCGCAGCAAATCCGCCCTGTGTGAACCCAGCCTAGGAGTGGTGGAAGGTGGACTCTTTCATCACTTTAAGCAATGGGATGATGCGTTCCGACTGGGAGCTTACGCCACCCACACATTAATATATATTCTTCCCACTTTGTTTGGTAATAGAGAGCCAGATGGGCCCAACCGGTTAGCAGTCTTATGTAACCCATCAGCAATGTGAAACGTGCATTACCAAGTTTGTTTTGATTGGTTATTACTCTTGCATGAACTAACATTGTTTAGGCTGGGTTCACACAGGGCGGATTTGCCGCGGTTTTGCCGCAGCAGATCCGCCCGCGGGCCGCTAATCTCGGGATTAGCCAGCCATGTGGACGAGGTTTCTCAGAAACCTCGTCCACACGGGACGGCTAATCCGCTGCGGTAAATACGGGTGAAACCGCGGCTGCGACCGCCGCAGCCGCGGTTTCAAAAGAAGCAGCATGTCTGTTTATCTTTTCTTTTTTGTTTTATTTATGTCACGGCCGCGCTCTCCTCTATGGGAGCGCCGGCCGCAACGGAAAAGCAAGTGGCCGGGCCGCTTCAAAGCTGCCGCGGCTTAAACCGTGGCGGTTCTCCCAGCGGAAATCTTGCGGTTTTTGCTGCGGCCAAACCGCGAGATTTCTGACGGGAATATGCCTCGTGTGAACCCAGCCTTAAACTTGATGTTTTGGAAAAAAGGAAAAATCGTATATAAATGAAGAATTTATACAAAAAATGAAAACAAACAAAGAAAACTAGCAGAAATTTGACATAATAGGACCCTAAGGGCTCATTCAGACTGTCGTTGGCGCAACTACGTTCGCCGGCATACGCAGCGTAGTTATGCCTAAACAGGGGGAATCCCTTCCCCTTCGCCAGCAGTTCAAACTCTGCGCCAGAGTGCACTAGTTTGAAAATTACCGCGGAAGGATAGGTGCCGCCTAATCTTTCACGTGGGAAGTTTAACTGTGCAGGAAAGATATGGCAGGTCCTATCTTTTCCCGGCCGTACAAATCATGGCCAGGAGAAGCGGTGGTGAAAACAAAACCACTGAAAGCCCATAGAGATCAATGGTTTAGTTTTGTCCCATTATATGGCTGTGATTATCACATCAGTATAAGGGGAGAAAACCACGCTCGCCTGAATCCGCCCTAAGGCCAGATTCACACGTGGCGTAATCACTGCATGCTTCCCGCAGCGGAAAAGGTAAGGTCAATGACTGACGTCACATCGTGATATTTTCTTGGTAGATTAAAGAGGTTTGCTATTGCCTTCCCCAGTCATCTTTACCCCCCCAGCAAGCTGGGCACTCATTTTATCAACCTCGGAAGGCTGTGTCCACCTTGAGCCAACTACCTGACCCAATCAGGGATTAAACACACAACCTTCAGGTCATGAGCGAGAGCTTAGCACTGCATTTCTACTGCCCTAACACTCTACACCACATGAGGCTCATTCCTGCAGTGAAAACTCTGTGGCAACTAAATCCATACCTAGATAGGGCAGATTTGGCTACGGTGATCGATGCGGATCAGTGGTGGATTTTAACCCTTCAAGGTTTGATATCTGCAGCATAAATCTGCTTTGGAAATTCCGTATACGGCCTAACACTAGTGTGAACACAGCCCACGACGTACCTTAAAGTGGAACTTCGGGTATGGAGATTGTAGTCAACAATGGGAAATGGCTTCAGAAAGGTTTGCTGCAGAGCTGAGGTTCAAGCCATGGACGCGGCTAGTATGGACTGAATACATTACTACCACTGTGAATCAGGGCGGTGATTTGCACTACCTCTCCCATCATGCCAGTAATATTCCTAGGGCACATGGCTCCTTTTCTCTCCGGCATTAGCTGGCAACGCTGACTTCACATTACAGCATGCTCATTATATACCTAGACTGCATGCAGACTATATAGTGTCAGGTGACATCATTAAGCCGCGAAGCACCGCTGTGGACTTTACGATGATCATGTGCTTGTAACATACAGGAACTTGATGAGATCAGCACTGAATAAACACTTTACAGGTTCAGACAACATGAATCCATGCGGGGAGCTCCACAATTTGCAAGGAATAGAATGTGTCTACTACAATCCTGGTTTGCGCGGCTTTAACGTGAGTTTAAGTGGATGTTCATGCGTTAAGGAACATTAATCTCCAGCAGGTAAGAAGCTAAGAAGAGACTAACTAAAAACCTTCAGCAATCAAGAGATGGCTTGGAAGGCCAATTAAAAGACTATGCCGATGGCGAAGGGGAGGTGACTCAAGCGAACCGTCGGGACAACAGTCAGTAGACATAGTACTAATAGAACAGGAATTACCCTCAGGTATATAAACACGAGTCTGCAAGTGAGTAGGTGCATGACTACAAACTCAATACCAGACATGTGCCAAGGAGAGGATGGTGTGGCAGTCTTCCTCTACTACACAACAATTACGTGGGTCTGCTGCATAAATAAGCTTTTTTGTTTTTTAAGCACCACAGTTTTTGCGGCAGTTTTTTGAGCCAGAAGTGTTTTCAGGAATGGGAATTAAAATTAAAGATATAGCTAAGCTTCGTGCCAGCTGGGGTGAAGAATCAGTTTGGCGCCCCCCTATGTTCCCACATAAACTTCAATCTTCACTTCCAGGTGCAGTTAGCCCCAGCCCCGATCTGCACCAGACATAACAGCTGTAAAGTCAGTATTACCGATCCCACTTCAAACAGCTGTAGCTCCGATTCTATAAGTACTATGGACATACTTTTGGTATCATTTTCTGGCTTTAAAACCAGAAGCACTGATACAACCAGAGCTACAGCCATTTAGAATGAGCTCAGTTTGTCCAAAACTGTAATGATCTTTTTCTAGGGAACCAGCTTTGTTCAGGTAAACTGCGTGTATGTGGGAGGGGAAGGGGGTTACACTGCTAGGCTGGTTCCCCTTCTCAGTCTTAACTGCACTAGGGGCACATGCCCCACCTGCCCCTCCCAGTTATGTCCCTGGTAAAGACTTCTACTTCTTCTGTCTAGATACACATCTCGCTTTAGCTCAAACAGCATAAAAAACTACATCAGTGAAACTAGCCTTAGAAAGTGCTATCATAATAAAAAAAAACACATCCCTGCCAACCTCTGGTTGCAGTGTTCTCCTGCAGTCCACTATTCGTGAAGGCTGCAATTAATGCAGTGCCCTACTTTTGTTTATAGCTAGAGGTCCTGAATTGCATGCCTACGGCTGGCCATAAAATATAATTGTCAGCTGCATATGAGCCCTGCAGGCAAGAGGGTAATGGCAGGTCTTCCTCCCATCAACTAGATGGCATGTAAGGATGATGTTAATGATTCCTCTGACTCACAGTTACCAATGGATGGCTATTCACTAGAAAAACTGGCACATCCCTGAGGAATTTCCTTTATGAACAGCAGTTTGATATCTGATGAAGAGCAAAGGACCAACATGATCTTCATGCATAGGGGTCCTGTGCTTTGTGTAAACCTACATTCTAAGAACACATGGAAGAAGTTTGTCAAAATAATAATTTAGCACTCTACCTGTCTCTTAATGGTAATCAATGCCTTCATAATACAAACATATTTTGCCTAATATTCTCAAATTTTCAGTCTAATGTAGGGCTGGGCAATTAATGAAATTAATTTCCTTAATTTGCCATTTTGCTGAGGGATGATTCTAACTTTCATCACAAATGTAACTTCAAGATTAGCTCTGCTCCTGGTGGGAAGGGCAAATATTGGGTTGTGGGAAGGGAACAGGGCTGTGATGACTGGGGACAGGAAAATACAAGGTGGGCTGGGATGACTGGGAGAGTGTGCATAATACATCTGGGCTGGGATGACTGCAGGGTATGTGCACTTAGAACATGGCAGGCTGGCATGACTGAGCGGAGTGGAAACCCATTCTTTATGTATACCTAACTAAAGTTCATAGCCCATCCTTTTGCATAAGGGAATCTTATACACAGTAATTCCTTGATAAGTGCTGATTAGCAGAACTATCCCATTCAATTCTGATAATCAGTGTATATTAACCCCTTAAGGACCAAGAGCGGTAAATATACGGCGCTTGGTCCTGGGCTTTAATCCTGTCTGATAGCAATAGTACTGCACGGGATTAAATCCCCTGTTGAGGACCCGCAGGAGAAGGGAGAAGCGTTTTTTAACAGATTTTGCCTTCTCCTTTCCAGGCTACATAGCACTCAATGAGTGCTATGTACTAAAGAGTGAAAGTGACTACAGGGCAATGTTTTCCCCTGTAACTTGGGCTTTTATGGATGCCCCAGCTATAGTGGAAAAGTGTGAAATTAAAAAAAAAAGAAATACAATTTGAATGACCCCCAGAGGACTTATATGACATCATGGGGGGCATAGATAGTAACTAAATAGTTACAAAAATAAGTTTAAAACAATTACAGAAAAAAAATATATATACATAAAAAACAAATGACCCACTGCCAACGCCAAACAAAACCGCCACCATATGAGCCCTTTAAACCAAAACTATACAAATGAGATTTTCTTACGTAAAAAAGGCATCTTTGTATTTTTACAAAGTGCTTAATGGCTCCCGTACACAATCGCATTTGCGTGCATATTTACAGCCACAAAATATGCGGGTGGTATACGCGGCGAATAGAACCCATTGATTTTTTTCTGCATGCATTTCGTGTGAATAAAAAAGAAGTAACATGCTCTAGTCTGGTGCGCAATTGCGCACTAAAGATCCCCGTCTTTATGGGGATCACAGAGTTTCTCCCATTGCTTTCAATGGGGAAACCTCGCTTTGCATCGCACGCCGTGCGCCTAGCACATGATGCGATGCTACTGCCGGCCCTATTGAAAGCAATGGGTGATGCGATGCAAATGCATCTTCATTCATGCAATTATCCGGTGCGTACGGGCGAACATATAAACGCATACAGTCATGTGAAGGAGGTCTTAAACTGATTATCTTCGGTTAGTTTGGCGCTGCAAGTGCTGGATAGACCTCTCGTGCCCCTGACAGGGATTTCTGGGGACCCCCTATATATAAACTTCACCATGTTAGTGACTGTTACATTCGCTGTAAATGTAACCCTCCGCAGCGGCGCGCCGTCATCACTTGCAGAATATGCATCCTATAGATAAGACCCAGCGACAGCCGTCTTTACTATGTGGTTAGCAAGCAGAGAAGGCGATAAGACTATATAGAATTTGTATGGAAAGAGTCAGGAGAAGAATATTTTACGGAAGGCTGGATTCGCACTTACTGTTTTTGTTGCAGGTTTTTAAGGTAAAGCCACAAGTGGATCCAGCTGGGAGATGTAGAAGTCCTTCCTTTAGATTTCCTATTCCTTCCTGTACTCTTGGCTCAAAACATTGCATCAAAGACCGCACGCGTGATTTCAGATTAGGGCTCCATCAGACGACCGTATTTGCGCATGTAAAATAGATGTGCGTAGAGAATAGACCCATTGATATCAATTGCTTCGTCCTCAGGAATATGTTTTGCACGCAGATGTGCTCCATTTTCCTGCATATTTGCGCACTAAGGGCCCCATAGAAGTCTATGGGAGGCACGCAAATGCACACTCAATATACGCACAAATGCGCAATTCTATGAAAGCAAGAGCACATCTAGACCTCATTAAGCTAAGGGCAGCTTCACATGAGCCTATGGGCAAAAACACTCGCCACAGCACAGCGAATTTGCACATGAACAGTGTTTGAAGAGGTGCATTTGCATGCGTGCCTGCGCGCAGTACTGTAATTTTTGCGCACGTGCTACACCCTTTCTGCGGATTTAATGGCTATTTAAGCACAATGAGCTCCAGATGTGTTATTTTTCCTTGTTTTGCGCAGTGCCACACACTTCCCCTTGCATATTTTCGCACCTCCCGTAGACTTCTATGGGACTTTTACTGTGCAAAACGCAGGAAAATAGAGCAGGCCCTACTTTTTTCTGCGCGGGCGAAATGCGCTTGTGAGAACAAACTCGTGGAAATCAATGGGTTCTATTCTCTGAATTTAGCGGGTGCAGATTTTGCGTGCACAAAGACGGTCGTGTGAAGAAGCTGTAAATAGCCTTTTATATCACGGAGCGGGGGTGTAGCGGCGCATGAACGCAAAAAGTTCTGAACTATGTGCCGATAGGCACGCAAGTGTACCTCATCAGACATTGATCACTGCACAAATACATTGCAGTGAAATGTGCGCAGTTGCGCCTACAGACGTCTGAAGGAGCCCTGCGGGTACATGCACATGGACTGAAAAAAAGTCGCACCTGAGATTCTCAGACACAGTTGGATCAGACAGCACACGGATGGGATGTCCAACCATGTGCAGTCGTATGTGCGTCAGACTGAACTTTGACATGTACTATTCTCATCTGAAGATCGGACAAGAATAGATCATGCTGCAATTTTTTTTTTTTCTTACTTGGCTCCGAAAAACGCATGGAAAAAAACGGCCATGTGTATGTACCTTTAACCCCTTGAGTGGCACGCCCGGAAAAGTTCCGTGACGAGCTCCACTGCTCATAGCAACATAGCCCGGAAGATTTCCGGGCTATGTATCACTATGGGAGCTGCAGAGCACAATGCCACAAGCTGTGACAGTGTGCTCTGCCTGCACAGACCCACAGAGAACAAAGCAAGGGCTTTGAAAGACCAGCAGAAGATATTGCCGACATGTCGGCAATGTCCTGCTTTGTTTACAGGTTGCCATAGAGACCATCGGCTTGTCAGAAGCAAGCCCATGGTCTGTGTGGCAGGGAGAGCTGGTTGTTAGCTGTCAGAGGACAGATAGGTACTAGCTCTTACAGCAGAGATCAGAGAAAACCTCCGATCTCTGCTGTGTTAACCCTTTACATGCTGCAGTCTATGTGACTGCAGCATGTAAAGGGCTGTCACTGCAGCATGTAAAGGGCTGTCACCATCGGACCCCTGGAATGTGATCAGGGGTCCTGATGGGTCCCTGTGGAAGTCCCCTAAAGGGACAAAAAAAAATAAAAAAATTTTAAAAAATTAAAAAAAAAAAAAGTAAAAAAATTATTAAAAAAATAAAAAAAAACTTGTCTCCCTTTACTTTGTAAAAAATCAAAAATACAATCACACATGTGGTATCCATGCGTCGTAATGACCCAGAGAAGGAAGTTAATACATTATTTAACCCCTTAATGACATGGCCCCTTTTTTCTTTTTTCCCCATTTCTTTTTTTCCTCCCCCCTGTTTAAAAAATCACAACTTGTCCCGCAAAAAACAAGCCCTTATATGGCCATGTCAATGGAAAAATGAAAAAGTTATGGCTCTTGAAACGCAACTGCAAAACTAGTTGAAATTCAATGATTAGACCATTTTAAAAAACCTGCCCTGGTGGGCACGACAGGGTGGTAGGAAACCTGCCACTCAAGGGGTTAAGGAAGTAGTCGTCATGGAATATGCCTACTTTTGGTCTCCCTTTGCATGTAGAAATAAATGTAATCAGCATTCATTAAGGTGCTACCAAAAGCATGGCAGTATGATATATTGTACCAGACTGGGAAAGCGGCTGTGTATTTCCTCCTCCTCGCCGCTGTGTCAGTGAAGAGAAGTGACAGTCATCTGAAGGAGATGTCAGCCTCATAGCTGCAGCTGTCATATAGCGCAAGTCCTTGTCTGCCAACATGCTCTTATCGCACATCACATACTATAATACTTATGGCAGGATATTAGGGATTTCCACTCAATATCATCAGAAAGCATATGGAAGGAAATTAAAAGCTGCCACCACCTACGAGCAACATAAACTAAGTTCTGCGGCTCATGGGACAGGTGCGCTCTGCATATTTACCTGTCTCCCCACACTGTCCCCCATCAAATCTCTGATCTCCCCCGGCTGTGCGTGCGCAAATACATTGTCCCCTAGGGCAGTGTTCCCCAACTCCAGTGATGTAATTATTGTCGGTGCCTCAGACATTGCCACAGGTGTTCTTACCATAGCATATCCTGAAAGCATGACCTGTTGGTGGTCCCTGAGGACTGGAGTTGGGGACCCCTGCCCTAGGGGAGTGCATGTGCACCGCCTGCAGGCAAGACCTGCTGCGCTGTCCGCACCCCAACAGGTAATAGCATGGGAACGGGGAGTTGGGTAAGTTTGCAAAGTACGTCCCATTCCTGGGCAGCTTGGGACCTCTGCTGTGAACACCATCATTAGTTTATAGTGCTTATAGGTTTAACAAGGGGATGTCCATATTTGACTATCCCTTTTAGTTAAAAGGGGTCCCCAAACACAAGCTGATCAGAGGGTGAGCTACTCTGGGACTCCAGTAATGTAAAGGGGGAAATATATACCAGGGGTTTCCAACCTTTTGGTGTCTCTGGGCCACATTGGAAGAAGAAGAGTTGCCTTGGGCCACTCATTAAATACAAAAACACTAATGAAATTAGTTGAAATTCTGCACGTGGATTTTGCCCATTGACAGGGTTAAATCTACGTGCGGGTCCATGGCACAAGTGTGGTAGGAAGCCACGGATTTTGCCACAGATTTTAGAGGCGGAATTTGTGCATGCGAAAATTTCACCATGTGAACCTACCCTTAGGGTTCAAATAGTCAATTCATACCCACCTGAGACACAGGGGCAGGCAGCACTGAGCTGATGACTTGTAAATGAATGTGGCTGGGGTGGCTGACCTGACTAATCTACTAACTGTCTGCACTGAGCCGCCCGCTCATAAACTCACATTGACTCCCAGTACTGTTGGCGGGTGCTGCCCTAGCTGCCACCCAAAAGAAAATTAGAGAGGGGCAGGAAGAGGCGGAGCCAACAGCAGCACTGGGCAGCTCGCCACTGCTCTGCTTAGTAAGTCCCAATGCCTCTAGGCCAGCAGCATGTCATGTGATCAGCATGGCCTGGAAGTGGGACTACTAAGTGCTGGACCAAAGAGGCAACTCATTGGCTTAAACTCAGCCAGCACGGCTCCCTATTGGCCCTGCTTTCCTACAACTGTAAGTGCCCCTCCCTTCACAGTCACGAACCGTAGTAGTTGGGCAGGCGGGTCTTATACACGGGGCCGGCCGTATGCAGTTGTTACCCCGATAGATGTTGCAATGATGGCCCCGATGGTTGCCATCCCGCTATTCTAATACGATATAAGACTTTATTACTCTTTCTTTTTTATGCCTCTTAGAATCTGGGTGTTTTACTTTCTTATATGTTAACCCTTTCCAATCCACTGTCTGACGTCTAAAGACATTCCGATTAAAGGCTATACAGCTTTGATGTCGGAAGTCGTCCGGCAGGGTATTCTTACTGTAGATTACTGGCCGCTCTGTGTCGGGGATCTCTTCAACATGTCCTATACTGCAGTACTGGCTTTAGCCAGCAGTTGGCGCCATTGTATAATGGCAGAAAGAGAAAGCCCCCTAGGAAACCTTGAATCCAAAATTGGATTGCAAAGGGTTAATGCCGTATGTTCAGGAAAGCATACCGATTCATGTCTTATGCCTGTTCACACCATTGTCTTTTACATCTGGTTGTATAAATTACTGTTTTGCATTTAGTGAAAGTAAAAAATACAATTATATTTCCATCTGTTTGTAGTTAAACCGCATTTCATTTACCAAAGAAGAGTTCACATTCCTGCACAAATGCAAGAAGCCATGAGGAGGTTTGGAAAAACGTATTCTAATTCAATGGTCTCAAGTTGTCCGGAAGCATTACATTGATGCCAGTGGTTTCTGTTGTCTTTAGATTGCTCCAGAGAGGCGCTGAGGTGCATGGGACTGTCAGAACCCATTTGGATATACAGTTTTGGCAAGTGATGAGATAGACCTCCAGAGGCATCTGGCAGCTATAAAAATGAAGTGTTCAACCAAGCTGACAGTTCAGGGAGATGGGGACGTATGACTGCTTTAAATGGGTTGTATAGTGTTATACAGATATAGTTTACAATGTATCAAGTTTAGGTAACCCTCTATTACCTACAGGAAATCTATCTGTATCAGTGTAGTGGGAATTCAGCTGCCTAGATCACAGATGTTTGACCACCAAAGTCTCAGCTGTGATAATTATTAGGTCTATAGGGGCTGATATGCTATGTGTGCAAACTGTGCAGCTGCACAGGGGCCCTGCCAATAGGGGGCCGCAGGTAATAGTGGTTCCTACTCTCTGTTACATATAATGTAACTGACTATACCCTTGGTTCTATCCCGGTCTCATAATTATTGGTGGACTGGAACAGCAATGAGGGATCTTCTGGAAAACCACAAATAATATGGTTTATGGTTAGAGTGCCTCTTAAATGCATGTATTTTGGGCTGACAATCATTTTTGCAATAGGGTTTAATTAAAAATGATGCACCATTTGTCTTCTGCAGCTTCTACATACCACTGTATGTAGACACTGCAGTCTCAATAGTAGATCCATGATTGAGACTGCAGTGATTTAGTTTTCAGCCCTTATCTCTCCTCTTGTACACATTCTTATCAGCTAAAAAATGACCATGACAGATTTTGTTCTGGTTATACATAATCTAATAAGAGGGTGCAGGAGAGGAAAGAGCAGAGGGAGACTAAGCCAACAGTCCAGCCTCACTTACGGATTTCTTATTGAGACTTACGGTTCTTATATAAAGTACAATTGTCAGGCGCTTAAGTGCCAGGTAGTCATCCCCACGATTATTGCTCCTGTATTTCATCATTTAGTGAATGCAGGCATAGCATGTCGGAGATCGCTTCTGGCCCCCCGGCTCCATTCAAAGTGAACAGGCAGTCATTCATGGATGAACGACTACCTGTTTACGTTGCTATGACATCACTAGACTGTTTCTGTCAGCCGGGCTGTTGACAGAGATGGGACTTGTAGCTGCTGGCCCCTAATGCCTCTGCACCTGCTATTGTTCCACCCCTGTGAAGTCGAAGTGGGTTTTAATAAGGTAAGATGCTGAACATCACAACTGGGAGTCAATGAGGTAAGATATTATGACATCACAAGTGAATTTCAGCCAAGTAAAATACCGTCAGCTTCTGTGACATCACAAGAGAGTTTCAGCTTCAGTGACATCACAAATGTGTTAGAGTAAGGTAAACCCCAGTGACATAATTGGTGACATGCTGTAATATCAGAAATACTTATTACTCCTGTAAGGCGCTGTGACATCACAAGTGGCTTTAATCAGTTAAGCTCCGAGGTGATAATACCATATATATTATCATTTTAGTTGGAAATCAAGGGGCCCATATACCGCTTTTGCACAGGGTTGGAGTCTGTCCCTGCTCTGTGTGTATATAAGCTATTACTACACAGCAAGCAGAGATCTTAAAAATTAGATGAGGATTTGAAAATCAAATTATATTGGATAACTGCATGACCTGTTCTCTTGTATTGTTAAAGGGAACCTATCACCGCCTATAAGCATCATAAATTAAGTTATGGTGCTTACATAGCAGGTCCTGGGGAGGCTGGGGATGTATTTTTTATACTTATTTGTCTCCCCATTCCCACGCTGTGACCTGTGGTAGTTGGACAGTGCAGCAGGCTGTAGGTTCACACTTCCATTGTTCTCTATGGGAATGAACAAACACAGCCTGCAAAGATGAGTCCACCTCAGTGGCCCGATTTGACATTACAGGGATAGTTCCCATTGAAGTAAAAGGGAACTTTGTATGTAATACTAAACTTGGCCACTGCAGTAGGATCGGAGCTGTCTGCTGCTACAGAAATCATCCCAATGCATGAGCGCTCCAGACCAGTGAACAGCTGATCAGCAGGGATCCCGGAGGCAGATCATTGCTGTTCTACTATTGATGGCCTATCCAGGGATAGGCCACCAGTAGTTTACAACTGGACAGCACTTGTAAGATACCCCTAGTGACAGCTGTAGGCAGCCAGTATGCTATGTTTTTAAGCCCAAGCAGGTCTGTTCATCCAAAACTGCAATGTCCTTTTCCTGCAGAATGAATAGAACTGGGGGGGGGGGGGGTTAAGCAATGAACCGGCACAGAATTTTGGACCAAACAGCAACATTAAAAGCTAAACTTTAAGGGTGGCTTTAACAAGCGTAATTTGCTGCATGACACCTACATGACACAGTCACGTGGCGAACAGCAAGTACACAATTTCAATACGATGCGACATCTGATGCATACCCAGGGACGTAGGAAATGAACAAAGATTTCACACAATGACATTGCGTACTTACTGTGCACCACCAAAGACCATGCACTATCTTGATGTGTATGCGCCAAAATAGAACATGCTGCAGTCTTTATTGTGCAATATGTCTGAGCGGCAACATGGGAGCCTATGGCCAAATGCACATGGGCGGAAATTCTGCGGTGGGATTTCCCTGCAGAATTTCTGCCCGTGCCTCATGTCATAGGATTGCATTAGATAATGCAATCCTATGCAGACAGCCGTGCTTTGACCACGTGAAAACTCGCGCGATAAACAAACCGCGGCATGTCCTATTTCTGGTGACGCGCCAGGTCTGTTGTGCGCATGCGCGGCTGTGTAACAGCCGGCACAGAGCAGAGCGAGGCGCTGGGAGGAGGTGGGCGCCGGGTCACTGCAGGGGCACGGCTTGCATCCCGCTGCGAAAACTCTCACAGCAGGATATGACCCGGCCATCTGCAGAGGGCCTATGACAGATTGGGACAGCGTATTACCCGCGCACGTAATAGTCTGTGACCACATACTGTACATTCATGTGAAGGAGCCCTAAGACGACGCTTTGGGCTTTTTTTTCTGTTTGGGGGGAAGATTATTTAGTAAAATAAAGCAAGAACCCCAAATATGGATAGAATATAAAGAAGTTTGCACATACACACAGCTGTAGCAGCAGGAGACAGGAATAAGACACCTGTTAGATAGGAACACAGACACCTGTTAGATAAGAAAACGTGATGTCATCTTGGATAATAGCACAAATATTCTACCATTGTTAAAAAGCATTTGGGAAAAATCAAGCAGAGTCCATTTACACCCCCTCGAGGAATAAACCTGACTTGTCTGGAATGAAAATAATAAACTGCATGGCTGAATTAGCAGCTGCAATATCAAAGCAACAAAAAATGGCCAGGAAGTAGGCGAAAGGTTCAAGAGGGAGTGCAAAAGAAAAAGACAGGCTGTAAGCAATGGACTGCCAACACGTCATGGATATTGATGGAGTAGCCAAAGAGTTATTGAAGCCTTGTGCATTATAACATATCGTAAAAAACAGCTCGCCATTTGGATAAGAAACAAGCAGGCGGTTTTACATGAACGTATGTACAAAAACACTTGCTGCAGGGCAAAGTATTTGCAAATGAATGAAGTATATTTTCGTCTGCACATAGTATGGTACTTTTTGCGCATGCAGGACCAGTTTACACATGACACACCCTTTCCGTGGATTAAAAGGCTATTAGCTTAATGAGGTCTAGATGTGTTTTTTCACAGTTTTGCGCAGTGTTTCACAGATTCCCTTGTATATTTGCATACCTCCCATAGACCTCTATGGGGCCCTTGGTGCGAAATACACAGAAAGATAGAGCAGGCCCTATTTTATGCAGTACTGCCTACACTAGCCGCTATCTCCCATCAGGTGCACAGAGCAGTGCAAGACCACCAGTTTGCCAGAAGGAGGATATGGAAAAGGTATGATTAAGGCCAATGCACACGGCCGGATTTGCATTCCGGAATCGGGAGCGAGCGTCCGCCTCGGGATTCCGCAGCAAATACCTGCCATAAGCATGCAATATAAAAGCATGTTTTCATGCCCGCTCACGGGTAGAAAATTGCAGCATGCTCTATTTTGAGCCGGATTCCATGCGGACAACTTTCATTGAAGTCAATGCATGGCGTCCGACCTGCAGCCCTTCTGCAATCATCATTGCAGAAAGGCTACGGCATCCGCGTCATCCCCTAGCGACGGCACAGCATTATCTCTACTGTGCATGTGCTCCGATGTGCCAGCCGGCACATCCACAGCACAGATAATAAGAATCCGGATAGGTACGCACGGGTCCCTGGCTGGGCACAGGATTGGATTCTGCTGCGGGATCCCGCATGCGGAATCCGACCCGGCCGTGTGCAGCTGGCCTAATGTAGTGGACCAAAATCACTGGGGCCCCTCCAGAATGAATGCTATATGGAGAGTGTATCATCTTGTACTTTGCCTTGTATAGCGTCTTTAGGTCCCCTGTCCATGGCCGTGATTTCGCTCAAAAGACGGCTTTTTAGCGTTGTGTCTAAGGCCCCGTATCCACGTGCAGAGAATCATTGCGATTCTCCGCTTGCGGCCAACAATTCGCAGCATGCTGTGATTCTCTGCTGTCAGCCTATTTATCATATTAGGCTGACAGCGGAGATTCACAACGCCCGCGGACAGAGGGCCTTAATGTGGAATGAATCAGCTGAGTGTACAAATGTTTGCTGGAATGAAAGGGTTAACGTCTGCAAATGTGTTGTCTGTGTCTGCAAAATGTATCATTCTATGTTGTGAGATTGGAAGTCATGTGACCATGCTTCACTTTTATGTTTGCAAGAAGAGGAGTCCAAGAGAGAGCGGCTAGTTTAGAAAAGGCTTGGCAAGAGGTGCAGGATTTTTTGGACACCCGCAGACATTGTACAGTCTGTGTGTGGATGATGGAAGAGGCCGAGCGATTTCCTAAGAGTTGCCCTGGGACTACTACCCCCAGGAGTTCTTCTACCTAAACAGAGGAGAGGTGATTGCCATGCAGCGCTGAGGGTCGGCTGGAAGTGTGAGTGTGGACGGGTTGAGAGTTCGGCGCAGTAAGTAGCATGTTTCCAGGATCGGAGCTGCACAGATAACTGGGACTGTGGGCCCAAGAGTCTTCCTGAGTTTTGCCTCCCTGTCACACCATCAACTTTGCCTGCACCGATGCTTTGCTCTGGCCTGTTGAACTGTTTAGTGTTAATGTTTCAAATAAAGTAACATTGCCGACTGTTCTGGCTTTGTTTTCAACTATACTCTGTGTGTGTGGACTATCATTACATCATCCAGCTTCACCGCAGGGGAAGGAACGGTGGCATCATGTGACATCGAACCGCAACTTGGATCATTGTGCCCCTGAGGTCTCCCCCTAAGCACTGGCCTGGACGGGTCTCGTTCATCCCTTACAGGGGAGGAGATGGTAGAGCCACTGTGACATCTCTACCCTCGCCATCTCCTCGGCCGTGGACCTGCTCCTCGCCCGCTGCACTAAGACTATAGGTCAAAATGCGTAAGCAATTTCTATTTAAAGACGTTTTCATCATTCGTGGTAAAAAAAACTAAAACAAATTGATTTTATTTGCACATCCTGCAGATTGTTGGAGTTTTTCCATATCCTGCTACATCCAAGCCAGAGGTACAGCTCAAGGGTGAAGGGACACTGAAGAGCTTTTTAACAAGTGGCGAGCACCGATATAGCATGTCATCCGCCGCCAGTTACTACTATTTACATGTATGTGTGGCAGAGGATAGTTGATTGTGGGAAGATCAATCATTAGTAAAATTGTTTGTCCCCCGACAGATTGCATTTATTGGGAACTCCACACCCCCACACCATTTAAACAGGGATATGTGCTGTAAATTAACGAGCATTTTTATGCCCACATAAATGATCTGATTATCTGACGAACAAGAATTTGCTCGTTTGTCAGCTGATTGCAATTAGATTTTCATGGGCTGATCAGGCAAATGAACGTTCGTACAACTCTTCGTTCCCCCGTCACCGGCCCATGTAAAAGGGCCTTAGGACATGTGGATTGAAAACCTGACACACAAGTCTCAGGGTACATAGTTTGACAACTTATCTCTTTAGTAGGATTGACCCTACAAAGACATCCCAGTCAAAGTGTAGCCAATCGCAACTTGCCTAACCCCTATATTGCATATTGGGCTGTAAAAGTTGAAGTTGATTACATGAAAGCTTTTGCCATGAACAAGGAATGACTGGAACAGCCATGTGCTATAGTCTGGGCCCATACTTAAATGTACCATACACCTTCAATAACTGTCAACTACATGCTTGCTTGGCCGACAGCTATCTCTCTCAACTTCGCCAAACATATTGAACTTTAATTCAGCGGAGTGTTCATGTATTGTACTTGTGGAGGGTGAAGGATGCTGCGGGCAGACATCTCTGATGGTGACATGTCGAGGAGGACTCGAGGAAGGACAAAAGGATTGGGCTTTGAAATTCAACTTACCTGATCCTTCTTTTTTCCGATATCATCTGTCCCCTCCCCACATTCAAGAGTAGTCTGGTCTCAGCAAAATTGGTGGGTGTGGAACACTCTTGTCTAATGTGCTCGGATAACTATCTACATGCCTATCTGAATTTGATGTTTCCTGGAAGCAGCCATTGGAGGCTGGGGAGACGCTTATTATTGTGATCTTCAATCTGATTACTGCCAGGAAGTCCAATAAAAAGTCTTCCCCCTTAAAAAAAAATGATCTTAGCAACTCTTTTATAGACTTTACGGTTACCTACTTTAAGGCCCATTTAGACACAATGCTAAAAAGCCGTCTTTTGAGCGATAGCCGTGGGGTCTAAATGCATGGACATCGTGCAGTTTTCATGCACGAGTCGTTCATCGTTTAATTCTACTTTTCTTGAATTGAGCAATGAACTTTTATCAGCAGTGCAGGCTGTTATCACAGTCTGCAGCGCTGGTAAGATTTTTTCAGCTCATGTCCCACTGGTAGTTCTCCGTAATTACAGCTCGCTCCCCGCTGTGAATAAAGCTGTTTGCTTATGCAAAACAACTGTATTGTGCGCTGAGCAATAGCGGCGGTGTCCCGCTCCGTCTGCATAGCTATTAAGTAGCTACTATACAAAGGTGATCACTCAAAACGGTCACTCAAACTATCGTTTGAGTGACCTTTGAGCGAGCATCTGTCAGTCTGAATGGGGTCTTAGTTTTATAAGGTTGGGTTCATTGAAGTGCTTTTCACATATATGACAAACTTTTTCAAGGCTGAAGTTTTTGCTGAATTTAGTATAAAGTTTGATATTTTCTAACTAAACATAAAAACGTTATTCTTGTTTTGTACACTTTTTTCCTTTATATACATGACCAACATACAACACGTGTATCTAGTGCACTTACAAGCTACACATACACGTGCACCTTCACTTATATAACTTGTAATTACTGACTTACATATCTACAGCATGAACCAGAAAACTAGAGCGCTCATCCCTGGAAACCTCTCCTGCCCGAGGGAACAAGTGTCTGACAATGTGTTCTCTATACCTTAATGACTTTTTAATTAAATTTCCCATTTAGTGATAGGGACTTATTGATATCATGATGTATCAAAAAATACAATCCCAAAAGTTTCAGACAGAACTTCTGCAAGTCTCCCCCTAGCTCCACTGGGCCAATGTATACATTAGAACTGGGAGTCGGGTGGGAAACCTTCTAAATATCAAAGAGCGAGAGAGGGTCAAGCATATAAGATAATTACATCCACTACTCACATGACACTGATGTAATGACCCACTTAATGAACTCTTTCCGTATTTGGGAGGGCACAGCCAATAACTGGTTGCAGCTAGTGAATTGATGCCATGGTCACATGTCATGTATGGGTCATCATCATCAACATGTTTGGATGGACTGGTGAGCATGGACTATCAGTTATTGTTATCCACATGCAGCTTATACGTAAGGCCCTCATACACATTCGGGAAAGTCATCCAAATCAGCCAGGACCAGGCAGGGGTCATGGGGGCTTCTTCCCCCAACATCATCTGTTGAATTCCATACCCAATCCTTTTGTTCTCTGGGGGGATAAGAAGAGGGGTCTGCCAGCGGCTAAGGCGCCTTTTACATGGAGCGTGTGAAAATGAACGATAATCATGACTTGGGAATGATTACCGCTGTGACCCATCCCACCATATCACTGTACCCCCACCAATAAATACACTGAGACCATATTAATTTAGGATATTTTGGCCACAGCAGGCATTTTATTTAAACAAATAACCACATATCAAACATTTTTATATACGGATAGGTGGTCCTTGGACCCACAAAGATCTGGTGCTCAATAAACACATAAAACCAAACCTTGCCTCTGACAGTACAACCAGTTTGGAGATACCACTAGATCCCCCCCCCCCCCAATGGGAGGCTAGAATATCAAAAAATTATCCAGGCCACCCGGGATCCCTTCCCTGACCTAACCGAAAGCACCAGACCCAACCACACTGAAAAAAGTACGGAAGTCTTAAAGGTGAGGCCGTACCCACCAAACTCCCTCCACCCAATATAAAAATCCACCTCCAAGGACCCCCCATCTGCCACCAGCTGCTACAACAGGAAAAAACACATATTCCCATAACAACCCTACCTACTGTATTCCCTAATCTTCCTATAATGAATTCACTAGCTCTCAATCCTCTGTAAAAGGGAGGGTGGACGGGACTCTCTTTTACTTTTCTTCTCCCTAAAATGGCGCTCCCTTTTTGGTGGGAGGACAGTGGGTCATTTCTGACATCTAAAACTTTCACCTAACTCTGCCTTAACCCTTTCCTCTCCCCCTGATCCCTAGCCACCCTGTCATGTAGGGCTTCCCCTTAGGCCCCCTGATCTGGCCCTGTACTTTCAGCGTAAACTGTGCAAGCGACTGAACAATTTAACGATAATTCGTTCACTTTTTGTTCGTTGTATTTCATGCAGACATAAAAAACGAACGATAATCAAGAGTCATTCATCAATAAATATCCGTCCGCTTACTCTGCATGGCAGTCGGAAGAAATCTGCGGCGCACTTCGCCTCCATTCAGTGAGCGATTAATGCTCCTACCTGAGAGCACAGGAGCATTAATTGATGTCCTTGGGACAACGGTCATCACTGAGGTGCCCAACATTCTTCTTGTGTATCCCCACCCTTAGGCCTTATTCACACAAGCGCTTTAGCCGCGTTTATACGTCGGACGACCGTCTGAAGCGTTGGTTTCTAGTGTCTTCGTTCAGATGAACGATTTTTAGCTGCGTAAAAACATTATTCCAGAAAAAATGGCACATACGCAACCGAAATCAGTGAACGAATTTATACGCTGCCAGAAAAAATAGGTCTGCCCCCTCTCTATCGACTCCAATATACGCTGGAGGTTCCCATAGACTCCTATGGGAGCTGCAAAAAGGGAGGAAGTTTAGATCCTAGTGCACGGAAAAGCATACATGCCTCTATTTGGGCATTAGAAGTCATTCTGAGCATTTAAGGCGCCTGTGGGATTTCCAGGCTGTGACGTATTCTTTCGCTAATACGCTGCAATCGACCGTGTGAATGGACGTGAAAACGCTAATAGAGATGAGCGAGCATACTCGCTAAGGGCAATTACTCGAGCGAGCATTGTCCTTAGCGAGTACCTGTCCGCTCGGAAGAAAAGGTTCGGGTGCCGGCGGGGAGCAGCGGGGGAAAGCGCTCACCAGTGCCGTCACCCGAATCTTTTCTTCCGAGCAGGGAGATACTCGCTAAGGACAATACTCGCTCGAGTAATTGCCCTTAGCGAGTATGCTCGCTCATCTCTAAACACTAATTTAGCATGGGACTTGATTGTGGCTTATCTTCATGCGATTTTCAGAGGTTCTGCAACAGATCTGGCTGAAAATACTGGAAGAAAAAGCGCTGCATGCAGTCTGGGCAGCTGGGCAGAAATTGGGTGGATCCCATTATAGTCAATGGGGTCCGTCTGGAGCTGTTCAGAACCATCCGGCCAAGGGGATTTCCTGAAACGGAACAGGAAAGTAGAATCCCCAATGCAGATGTAAAACCACCCTTACACCCACAAAAACCTCATAAACCAAGACCTTCCATGTTATAGTCTCCGGAGTGAATAATCTTACACAAAATTTAAGTGTCTATATAGATAAAATCTTGAGGCCGTTCGTCACTTCACTAAGGTCCCATGTACAAGATACTACAGATGTTCTCAAAATGCTGGAGGGAATCACTGTTGATCCAGATACTCTTCTCGTGACTCTCGACGTGGAATCTCTTTATAGTTCCATCCCTCATACAGGAGGTATCCAAGCGACTCAATTTTTCCTTGAACAAAGGGGTCTCCAATTCTCGCAACATAGTCATCACGTCCTGGAATTTTTGTCCTTTGTGTTAACCCACAATTATTTTCTTTTCGATACGAAGTACTTCCACCAGTCCAGGGGGACGGCGATGGGGACCTCATGTGCCCCATCGTATGCCAATCTCTACCTGGGCTGGTGGGAGGAAAAGTTCGTCTATACCAACAATGAGTGGTCGGACAAAATCATATTATGGCTACGCTTTATAGACGATATCCTGATTCTATGGGCAGGCACCGAAACATCTCTTCAAAGTTTCATAAATACACTTAACATCAATGACTTAAATCTGAAACTGACAGCAGAGATTAACCTGGAATCGGTAGCCTTTTTAGACCTATGGTTATCCAAAAGAGAGGATGGTACTATCTCCTCCACACTTTATCGAAAGACAACAGCGACGAATAGCCTTTTAAAATGGGATAGTCACCACCCATTTGCCCTTAAACGTGGTATCCCAAAAGGACAGTTCTTGAGGGTTAGGCGTAACTGTTCTGATGACCATGAGTTTGAACAGAAAAGCATGGGCCTAAGACAAAGATTTCTGGACAGAGACTACCCATGTAATATCATTGAGAGTGCATATGAACATGCAAAACAACAATCAAGACGGGATCTGCTCGTTCATAAAACAAGAGATGAGACTCCGATATCAAGGATAATTGGAACCTTTGATACTGACACATATAAAGTGCGACAAATACTCCAACATTATTGGAGTATAATTAAAAACGATCCGGACCTCACAGAAACTTTGCCATCTGATCTGATGATCACATTCCGGAGAGGACACAACATCAGGGATCATTTAGTGAAGAGTCATCTGACAACAGAGCCTAAGGAGAACTGGCTCACTAGTCAGAAACCATCCGGGACCTTTCCCTGTCATAACTGTGTAGCTTGCAAATTTATTCTCAAGAGTAATACATTCACGAGTGCAAGCACAGGCAAGATTTATCAAAACCGTGGCTTTATAAATTGTAAAACACGTAACATCATCTATATGGCATCCTGCCCGTGCCCCAGGAACTACGTCGGAAAGACCATCCAAGAATTCCGGCGGCGTATCCTGGGGCACGTGGGCAACATTTGCCGCGGCGAATCGACCCCGCTTGCAGATCACTTTCGCGATGTCCATAATGGGGAAGTAAAAGATTTAAAATTTCAAGGCATTGAACTTTTACGAACCAATGCAAGACGCGGGAATATTGATAAAAAACTCCTGCAAAAGGAAGCCAGTTGGATCTTTAGATTAAACACAGTTAAACCGGACGGCCTCAACGCAATTCTGAATTTCAACTGTTTTCTATAAGCTTTGACTACCTAATTCCTCAAAATATGACTACTTACTGGACCTTTAAATTGATATAGTAAGGTATTACCCTACGGCATTGTCCATATATATTCAAATATTAGGCACCTATATCTATGACTTCTGACATACCAAATAGGCATCAATGTAATCTGATTGGATTTACATCTGACTAAGCTAGTGCTGAAACTATTATATTATATTATGATGCAAAAAAGGGTTTATATTTGGAGACTTAGTAACAATACTATAGGAATCCCGTACTCATAGCCCAAATTGCCTGATTAGGATCAACATCAGAAACTCCGCCTCTATATATATACTCTCTACAACTTACTATGAGCTATAACGTATGCTGGCGTTATTCCACCGATGGGTCCGCTTCTATACATCACCTGGACCAGCCTGCCCCGCCCACTGTATGAGGCTGTTCGTCACCAATAGCGCTCTCCAAGTGTTTGAGGTCAGCGATGGTGACGGAGCCGGCACAACACGTGATGCGTTCCGGCCTGGAACGCATTGGTAACGTAGCTGCGGCGCTGCCGATCTGGTATCCATTCAACGTGGTGACGTTACTGTATTACGTGCAATGCGTTCCAGCTTGGAGCTCTGTCGCCTCACACGTCCCGCTTCGACCACGCCCACGGTTGACGCGGCACGTTATCGACGTCACCGCGCTACACCAAGGGGCGTTCCATTAGCGTGATGACGTAATTTACGCATCATGCTGAGCGTTCCAGAGTGGAACGCGGAAGCGACAACACCGCTAGCGAGGATAGCGATCGGGTGGCAGTAGCGGCGATCGACTGCAGCAATTCTGCGGTTTCGGTCGCCGGTAACCCTGCCCTAAAATACAGTGTTGGAAAATCAATAAGTAAGAACATCTGACAGATATATATATTGAGAAGTATACAAGCGCGGTTAGGACCGCCCACCTAAGGCTCTGATAGGCTACTCAGTCCTTCCTCCTCCCCTCTAGAGGAGGAGTGATCCCCTTAAAACCCCTGACATTAGCTTCACCACCTTATAGCCGGCCGCTCACCACCAGAGCCGCAGGCATTATCTCTTGCTCTCCCTATTTGGACCACTTACCCAGGTCCCATCTGACTGTGGATGGGGCTAATCTCTAGGGGTGGTGCTGTCCTTCTGTCTAGGCTTTTTCTGCAATTACTCTGCTGAGCTTGTAATTACAACTGCAACTGCTCTGCCGAGCGTTAACCCTGTAACTGCCAATTGGGTTTTTCTCTGCTATCTGCCCTCTGAACATTGCAGTATTATTATCGAGTGATATTCTGGCTATGTAGAAACTGAGAGATAGCCATATCACCGATAAAACAGGTGCCATTCACTAACCTGTGGGGGCCCTGCTTATGCAACCTCTCAATAGCTTAAAGGAGATGTCCCGCGCCGAAACGGGTTTTTTTTTTTTTAAACCCCCCCCCCGTTCGGCGCGAGACAACCCCGATGCAGGGGTTAAAAAAACCACCCGCACAGCGCTTACCTGAATCCCGGCGGTCCGGCGTCTTCATACTCACCTGCTGAAGATGGCCGCCGGGATCCTCTGTCTTCATGGACCGCAGGGCTTCTGTGCGGTCCATTGCCGATTCCAGCCTCCTGATTGGCTGGAATCGGCACGTGACGGGGCGGAGCTACACGGAGCTACACGGAGCCCCATAGAGAAGAGGAGAAGACCCGGACTGCGCAAGCGCGGCTAATTTGGCCATCGGAGGGCGAAAATTAGTCGGCACCATGGAGACGAGGACGCCAGCAACGGAGCAGGTAAGTATAAAACTTTTTATAACTTCTGTATGGCTCATAATTAATGCACAATGTACATTACAAAGTGCATTATTATGGCCATGCAGAAGTGTATAGACCCACTTGCTGCCTCGGGACAACCCCTTTAATTAAAAGACTGAGCATTCAGATATATAGAAAACCAAGGTCATATCGGTGTTAATTCAGACTAGGACAATTTCCTGCTGAACCACTGATATATACCAAGGGTTACTTGGCTCTAGTCTATTTTCACTTAATGACTGATTGGACCGACGGTTATATCCAAAAACCGATCGGCTGAACAGCCAATGTGAATATTTGAGGGGTACACCTAGCCAGAAGAGAAAGAGTTGGAATGCATACTATATATATTTTTTGGCATTCTTTTAACAAGAAATCGGTGACATAATTCATCGAAAAATCAATTTACTTTTGAGAAATTCTCCCTTTTACCAACCCTGGTCTTGAATGGTCCACAGTAAAAGGACTAAAGATGTATTGATGGTATACGTACCTTTTGCTCCTGAGGAACTATCCAAAAAATTGGATAGGGAAACGCGTCGAGCCTATCTCCGAGCATAAGTCTACTTTTTAGACGCCACTACATTACCTTTTGGCGAACGGTTAATCGGTAAATTTCCACCTACCGTACGCCAGAGCCAATCTTGGTATTTAAAGAGTGTGTTTTTGTGGGATCTGGTTAATAATACTATCTAAGTGCACCATAACCAGACCCCGGGTAAAACAACCTTTAAACTAATGTGGCACCACTGGGGATCCAGTATACAAATAGAGGTCTAGATTGATATTTCTTTCTCAATCATTTAAGGACATATACATACTTGGTTTGAGGATATTCCAACACGAATGGTGTATCTAGATCTGACGTACTGGATATCATCCACTCCTCAACAAGCTATGTCCACACTAATCCCGCAAGGTTATTCAATCATACACCAAAAGGGATAAATATACTTACCTCTTTATCATCAAAGAGCTGAATCTCCCAGTTTACTATAAACCAGGGTCCTATTCTTTGGTTTCTCCTTGTTCTTGTTTTTCATTTGTGTGTGTGTTCTTGTTAGTGTAAACCCATGTCCTTTTAAATAACTTAATAAACGTCATTAATTTTTATCTATATCTGTGAAGGAAGACCTTCCATGTTATAACCAACAATGGAGTAGATGGCTACCAATTAAACAGAAAGGATGATGCAATTCAGACTGTAGATTCCTGTTCAATGATCTACTATGGTATATATATATATATATATATATATGTGTGTGTGTGTGTATGTATATGATGCTGGCGCCGTGCATGAATGAATAATCAGTGTAAATGCTAGTCATTCTCATTAATGAATACGGTGAATGTGAACATCTGAACGATTTAGCGAACAAACAATTTATCTGCCTGTATAAACAGCGTAGTCTGATATTACGTGTAAAAGCACCCGAAGCAATTCTGCGCACCCCGACTCATGGCGGTCATCCGCTAAGATACAACGGCTTGGCACCTTAGTGGATGAAGAGCCAGAGTGAACATGTGTGTTATATGATATAGTGAATTGGGGAATTGTATGCATGTGTTCCCAGTATGGAAGCCGCGGGTGTAATGTAGATGGATGGCTTAGTATAAGCTATAGTGTGCATGATAATTATTATTCCTGCCCCACAGCAGTATTGTATATATCGGTATATTAGATCATTGGGCAGGAATGTCCTGCCGTCTGTTGTGGTTTGTGTGATTTTTAGGACTGGCGCACTCTATACTTCATTAGTATTTATGTATAGGTTGTGATTTTTCCCTCTGGTGCCGGCGCAGCTTCCTGTCTGCTGCTTGTTTTTCTCCTTAAGGCCATTGTAACCCATCCGCAATACAGATTCATAATACAGACATGTCACGGATGACGTTAGTATTTCATCAGTATTTGCCTCCATATATTTTTAAAATTTCTTCTGGGAAATTCTGTATTTGCGCAGTAGAATATCACAGCAATATGGAGGCAAAAACACAAAAAAAAACAGGGAGGCAAAAATGGGCATCAAAAATATGGCCATGTGAATAGATACAGTCCGCAAAACATGGACCAAATCTGAAACCGGCCTTCTCAGCAGTGCATACGTTTTTGTCCACACTACAGCGCAACATATTCATGCGTTATGAACGAGGCTCTTTTGTGCGCGTATCGGCACACTTTACAGTACTTTTTGCGCATGCAGAGCATCTTTATTTGCAGGCGGCAGACAAACTCACGGAATTGTGCAGCATGTTGCGCATCCCGTTGCACATTGCACGCACATTTCCGCAACTCCTATAGACTTCTACAAGGGCCTCTAGTGTGTAAATACACAGAAAAATAGAGCATGTTCTAAGTTTTTGCATGTGAGCGAAATCGAAAAATGTGTACGAACCTATTGACATTAACGGGTTCTCTTCTCGGCGTATTGGGAGCATAAATCTTATGCGCACAATATACGCCCGTGCGAAGGAGCCCTACTTCTGAAGAATAGAATTGGATTATCCTTTCTATTTAATTGGTAGCCATCTATTCCTTCTTATTTGTCGGTTTGTTTTATCTTAGAAGGTTTTGCCCATTTAGGGCTTCTTGACCCAACTGTACTTGAGCATGTTTTTACACGTGAAATGCGCAAAGAATAGAACCCATTGTTTTCGATGGGTTCATTCCCATGAGTGTGTTTCGCGGGCACATTTTGTGCGCATGCAAATCAATAGGTCCTGCTCTAATTTTCTGTAGGTCCTGCTTGTTTGAACACCATAGAAGTCTACTGGAGGGGCGTAAATACGCAAAGAAATGCGTGAAACATTGCGCAAGACAGCAGGGAAAAGTACACACATGGACCTTACTAGAGTAAAGAACGAAATGCGCGGATGAACTGGCCCTGTATGCGCAAAAATCACAGTACTATGACAGACATGCACGCAATTCAACCTCATCAACCTCGCTAAAGAGAGCGTATTTGCGCATACACTCGTGTGAAGCCGTCCTTAGGACAAACACTCGTTTGGCTGACAACTATCATGCCTGACACCCAAATAACCATGTATGCTGAGCTTGGACAAGCATGGATGTCTTCTGACTGTAGAGCGCAGAGAAAGCTGCTGGACAACACTGGCAGCGGCTTATCTCCCAAGAAGAAAAAGATTGGGTTAGTTGAAATCCAACCGCTAAATCCTAATCTCCCCCCAAATCTGAGGTTGGGCACATACACATTAGATGATCGGCCGGACCCATTAATATGTATGGCCACCCTTAATCTACTCTGCCCATGAAAAACACATGACGCCTCCGCCGAACAGAGCTTTCACCTTCATCGTCTGGCAAACATCTACTGAAGGTGTAGGAACACCTGAGGGTTTATAAATGGTTGGCGTATGCTCTTAAACCTCATTAGACTAAATACGCTGCTCTTCTGGAAGCTGTACTAAAAAATACGGCTTCAGATTACAAAAGATCCCAAAATACCAAAGATATCTAAAGAGTCATGTTATATATAAGCCTACAAACAGGTAATACACCTTACTGGTAAAACACCTTTCCAGACATGTCCATTGTAAGGAAGACGGTAAGAAGATCCCTAAATTCAGACCATTCCAGAAGATGGCACACTTAAAAAAACATTTCAAAATGATTATTTTCTTCATAGGTGGCACTGCCAACATCACACTCAACATTTCGACCTGTAGATATTTTATTCCAGCCCGGCATACATTGTGTTCACCCAGTATTTGGGGTGGGTGACCATTTTAATATCTCTAGGGGACAAGCCCTGAGTTACGTCTGCTGCCGTTCCTTGCCGTTCCCAGTCGGCCATGACACACATTCCTGAACATGACAGGAGCGCTGCGTGATGTCTCTCAAAAGGCTAATTTTGGTTGAAAGGACTGCGAGGTAGAATAGCAGGGAGTGTTGTTGAGCGGCAATGAGATGTACTGGCACATAAGGGAAACAAATGAGGACACGGCAAAGCTCTCCTGGCACCGTGCCACCTCGGGCAGCTGCTTGATGCTTATTAGAGACATTTTCCACGCAGTCTTGCGCAAAAACAGAATAGGTGTTTTCCGGAGACGAGAAATCATTACGACAATGGACGTAAACAGTAGCTAAGCTAAAATGCACTGCGCGAAAGATGGTGGCGGTCGCCAGTGGGCATTAGATGTAACAGCTATGCATTTTTTGTTTTCGCGGGGGAGTGGGGGGGGGGGGGTGATTCTATAAAAGGAAGGGTTTATAGTGAATCGGAGGAAGTAATCCAGGGAAATTTGGCAAGCGGCGAGCACCTTACAACAAATCGTTAGCCTTGGACAGGAAAGCACACAGGTATTTAGAGCTGACCACACAGCTTATAATATAAGACACCGATGAAGGGAAGATCAAAGATTGAGTTCTCTTGCGGTGGAAATGGTTGTTATATGGTCTTCCGAGAAATTCATATATATATAACCCCATATATATATATATATATATATATATATATATATATATATATATATATATATATATATATATATATATATATATATATATATATATATATATATATATATACGGGGTTATCGTAACAACATCCGGCTCCCACATTGAGGAAATTGCCCCGTATGGCGGTCTACCAGCAGATTTTGATCATCCTATTATATTGATGTTTATGGCCAGTTTCAACTTTTTGATAGAATTTGGAGTCCATCAAAGACTCCATCGCTGTGTGTCTCAAGTCCAAGAGGATTAACATGACTCCAGACCAAAAGATGTCAAAGCTTACGGATGCAAAGCAAAAAAAAAACAAAAACGGATTTATGAATGAATGATAACGCAATTATGGGTGAAAGGTTATCGTCACCATACTAGAGTAATGTCCCAGTTAGGAGGGAGGTACAGGGCAGGATGGCATGCCACAAAGTGCAGAATGCCCATGTAGAATGAGTCGGGTCATACGAATCAAGAGGGGATATTCCTATTGAAGGAAATGAAAGGCTACTCACATATTTTCGGAGGGTTCACTTGCCAGGCTTGTGGCCTGTCCCTGCTGCAGTGCTGACTCAGTCCCTCCCATCCTCAGCGGGCTGCAGGTCGGCTCCCAGCCTCCTGCACTGCCCAAATAGCAGTGCCTGGCCCAGAGCAAGACGGGGTCCCTGCAGTGAGGAGCAAAGCAGAGACCCGCTGCCAATCCTTCTATCCAGCCCCGGTGAGGACAGCGGAGATCAACGTCACTCAGTCCTTCGCCATCCACGATCTAGTGTCATGCAATGTTGATGTCACGAAGAATAAAAATATTCAAGAATGTCACCGTTAGCTCAAACAATGCACATGGCCGTAGTCATTGTCTTCCGTAGAGCAGAATCCATTCGTGTTCTCCTATGTCACCGTGATTAGTCCAAGTCAATCTCTCAAGCTCTCCGCACATTCACTGGCTGAATGCAAATGGCTGTGGCACACCGGGTGATGATGCTTGTCTGCTCAGACAGCACAATGAAAAAGCAAGCAAGAATAGGGGGAGGGGAGGCAGCAGGATTGTTACGCTCCTCGGGAAAAAAAAAGGAATATTGTCAATCCTCATCCTCTAGAGACGTATGATTTTTTTTTTTTAATGGAAAATATCCCCTTTACGGGGAGCGGGATGAGCGGTCAATCTACGTGTGAAAAACAGGATCAGAGATGGGGAAAGCCAAAGCAGCATCAGCAACGCAAGCAAAAGAAGAGGAGGGGGGAGTAATGGCTTCTGTTTAACTCTTCCGTGGCTGAACTTTATAGAATTTGCTTTCGAATTGGCCAAGAGATAGGATGCCCACAAATAGACTCTAAGATACGAATCACATGTTCTCCCTTAGTACCAATGAAAGCTCTATAACCCTGCAACCTGACAGTCATCATATACCTGACACAAGGCAACCCAATACCGCTCATATCAACATCAACCCTGCCGACCAAATCGGTGCACACCAACTTTTTGGCACTCATGATTTGGGGCCGATTACTTTTTGCTACATCAATGACTAAAGGGTTTGCTCAAAAAAAAAGTATATAGTATTGCAGAATTCAAATAGATGGGTGGTCTGTGAGTTGTGACCCCACAAGCCAGAGTACAAGACAGTTTCAATGTAGTGATAACCACAAAAGGTTTTTTTCAGACAGCCCCCTTTAAACCATCATGCTTTTACTAGGTCCGTAGAGTCATGAGATGACCATTCATGGGGTTCTGTCAGGACTCACCAGTATTATGCAACAGAACTGTGTTATAAACTGATTTGGACCGATTCTTTACATGTTGGACATCAAAGTTGAGAATATTTTTTTTTTTTGTATCAAAATGTTCCCAAACCTGAGGTTTTAGACAACTGCCTATTAAAGCGGTTGTACCAAGAGTGCACGTTAGTCCCTATCCATAGGATAATGGATAACTTGCTGATCAGTGGGAGTCTCACTCGAGATTGGTAGTCCCCTTGTCTCCCATCCCCCTCGCTTTGGGGTTACTGCACCCCCACAGTGAGGAAGAGACTGAATGGAGTACTGGTTGTGGAAGGGTACTAGCGCTCCATTCACATTCAATGGGGCTCTGGAGATACTCGAATAACACCCACTTGGGTATTCCCATCAGCCCCATTGAAATGAATGGACATGCTCAGCCAGTGCTCCCTTCAATAGTGACATCACTGAGGGAGGAGAAGATACCCTTGCAGTGACAAGCAGAACGGGGCAAGGGAGTCCCCTTCTACCAATCTGCGGAGGGCTCAGCAGTTAGACACCCAATGATAAGCAAATTATCCCTGTCCTATGGATAGGGGATGACTTGCAATCTTGGTACAAGCCATTTAAAGTCTATGGACCCCTTAGGCGCTGCTCACGCTGAGCATTTTCTTGTGGATTTCGGTGCAAAAATCTGCGTGAAATTCATATCCCATTGTCTTTAGTAAGACATTCACACGTCCAAAATCCACGTCAGAAAGTCCGACACGGGCTTCAAGGGAAGGTTTAACTATGGAATTTTAGGCAGATTTCCTATTTGTAATCACTGCGAATTGCCACCCTTCCACATGGATTTACAAATTAATGTGCAATCCACAGGGAATCAATGTCAACTAAGTGAAATGTCATTTTTTGATGCAAAATCCACGGTGGAAAGATCTAAGGCATATGATCTATGGCGCAAATTAACATGGAAAACAATAGAATGGAGATTTCAGGCGGATTTCAGCAAGAATACATGTCAATTTTGATGTGGAATTTTCAGTGATAGTTGTCCCATGCAAACATGGAATGCAACAGGGCAGTGAGCGAGAAATCACTCAGTAGTCGCTAGTTGTTTTTTTTAAGCTCACTGCAACAAAGTGACTAGTGACTGAGTTCTCGTTAAGCGTAAACAGGGAGTCGCTCAACTTTGAATGAGGCGGGCGGAAGGGGTCGGAAGGGGTCCCTCCTATGTGAAAGCACAGGAGCGATAAGTCTTGGGATGGCTTTTAGGTGCCTATGCGTCCGACAATCGTCTCATGTAAAGCCATCATCAAAGGAATCTGTCAGCTAGAACACTCTGTCCAAACTGCAGGCATGATGTTATAGAGCAGGAGGAGCTGAGCAGATTGATATATAGTTTTATGGGGGTAGATTCAATATAACTTGTATTCTTTAAAGTTTATTCATTTAAACCTTTCTGAGTTGACTAGTCCAGTGGGCGGAGCTATCAGATAGCTGCCAATCACTGATAGCACCGCCCACTGGACTGTTCAGCTCAGAATGAGGAGAGGTTTAAATGAATAAAATACAAGTTCTACTGAGTTTTTCCCCATAAAACTATATATCAACAGTGTTCTAGCTGATACATTCCCTTTAAATATTGGAAATCTGACTCAAAATGTTCAGGCAAAGATTTCCCTTGAACTCCACATCCAATTCTTCCAAGACAGCTCACCTCTCTGTAGATTATGACGACCTGCATAGCTACAGTAGTATTAGAGTCTCCCAGATACATAACCCATTAGTGAATCTGCTCAGAATTACATACTATCTCCAGGCCGAAAAAGGAGATGGCTACAATGAATTGAAAAATGATCTTGACTAATGAAACTGTTAACAGCACAAGCAAAACTGAGAACAAATACGGAGGCTTCTTCTCTTTCTTAGTAAAAAGGGCTCCATATCACTTTCTCCCTCCTGCGGAGTTATTAGCATCTCTAATTCCCCAATCGCTAACAACAGGACCAGATGTCTCTCGACACCAGACACATAGTAGGTCACCGTGACTCCTGGCTTTACTCTACAGAAGAAGAAATCTCAACATAAACCAGACGAGCCGCGATAATTCCAGGAAAAAGGAATTTCGCAATAAGTTTATATATTCTACTTTTCATTTTATTTGAAATTAGATGAACCATAAAAATATCGCTATGTTTTTAGAACAGAAATGAAAGCCCCTGATACACTGATACATGTAATACTCAAGATGTATGCAGGTACTGGATAGGGGATAACTTGCTGATCGGTGGGGGTCTCACTGCTGACCATGTCCTCCGTCCTCGTCACTGTGGGCTTACTGTACCCCCACAGTAAGGAGGAGAGTGAACAGAAATGAATGGAGGCTGATCAGTGCTCCATTCACTGTGATGTCACTGCGGGGTGGAGAAAGTGGAGGACACTGGATCCTGTTCTCAGGATCGGTGGGGGTCCCCACTGATCTGCAAGTTATCCCATTTCCTGTAATTCTGGTACAACGCCCTTAAAAAGAGGAAAGCTTGCTTCAATAACTCACACACAAACAAGCAGCAGGGAGGACGTTACACAGCAGTACTGAGCAGTGTAGCTATAAATCCAGCACTGAGTTGAGATAGAAAACTTACTAGAGCCTTCAGCAGCATCTCTGTGTTGACTAGTGTTACGTTGGTTAGTGATTTCTTTCTGTCTGCACTTCCTAGACTCTTTTTTTTCCCCAAATGGCCATATGATCTCAGTTCTGACCAGCTAAGATCTACTTGGGGTTGTCTATACATTTTCTAATCAAATTCTCAGTGTATATGAAGCTATTGCATGCACAGAAACTGTCTAGAGGGGGACACAGACACTCCTATCACAGGTAATAATGATGATCACACAGCTCCTGTCACACAGTTACAATAGAGGAGATCACAGCTCATCCTCTTGTCTGCATAATTATGGTCTGTAGATTATTTAGGAAAAAAAATAGAAGTTAATGATAATTAAACAGTCCCACTAGCAGGCAGAATGGTATAGCCTTAGCTAATGCTCTACTAATGCATCATGGGATAAAAGTAAAAAATCTCAGCCTCAAGATGGTGCCTGATAAGCATCAGACAGGGGGCTGCAGTGTAAGGAAGTGACTGCAATACATAGAGACTTCCAGAGTGTGAGGGGGCAGGGATGGAAAAATGTGTTTTCGCCGGAGTGGCCCTTTAAGCACTTTTATAATATTCCTATAGTTACAATTCACTAGCTAATAGTAATACAACACATGGACTAGAGAGCCGACCAGTCACTATTTAGCGGTTGTTTTCTGGCACGTGGCGATGTGTTTAGGCCCCGTTAGTATAATGTGTGAATAATTATGCAGTAATATTTGGTATCATTGTACTGGCTCCCTGAGGAAGAGGAATCCGTTCCCTTCCAGCTATGATGCTTCCAGATGCCTGAATACAATCCAGCTGTCAACATCTATTTTATCCGCTTGCATTGCACCCTCCTGCAACCTGCCGCTGTAATGCCCGGAGCAATAAAAGCGAGGGCCTCAAGCTCGGACTGGTGGTCAGGAGGAGGAGGGGTGACACAGGAGCGTGGGATGGCACAGATGGGACATCATATCATCCTCCTATTACACAACCATCTGTCTGGGTAATGAGAATGACTAGGGCACTATAACAGGGTCATGTCATGCGCCTAACCATGTTAAAAGGTGGCGCATGGTTGGATGATAATTGTGTTTCTAAATGGGGGGTGTATGAGATATAGATTTAATGAGTGCAGCGCTGCAACACATGGGAGCAAGGCAGGGAGAAATGCAATCCATCCCTCGTGTATCCTGCGGCCTGTACAACCACAATAGCGACTATACATTACATTTATTAATGTAACATTACATTGAGATTTCAGGGCAGCCGCTACAGTAGCTTTTTGCAGACCCAGAATGGTATATAAATTACTTTTCCCATCGTCGGCTTTCTGCTACAACTTTAGTGTCAGTCTTTACCGGAATTCTGGAATTCTATTCATTCACCAGAATGATTGGGAGGAACAGGTTTATATGTTTGAAAATGTTCTGCAGTATGAAAGCAAATGAATCGGAGTGATAGAAGACTGTAATACATGACAATCAGTAACTGCATAACAGTGATGTCACTCTAGGAGGTTCAGAGTTTGCAGATGTACTCAGACTTTGGTGGCTGATGGGGCCAGAGACCCCCTACTAAGCAGGATATGCATGTGATAGGGGGCCCTTGTACAGAGTTACATGCTCGCTGACTACAACTGGATACAATCTTATAATCAGTGTATTTAATAGTCGATAATGAAGTTTTCCGTTTCTTTCCTGCTGTTTTTTCTGTTTTTTCCTAAATTCTCATATTGACTCATGGCTGTTCCCAAGCTCCGTGACCCGTAACCCAGCGAGTTCCCAGTGCAGATAGCAGATGCTCAGTGCAGGGAAAGAGATAAATTGCACCAAAACTAAAGTATCCACACATGTTAAAGTTAATTTGGCCAATGACTGCTCTCCCTGACTAACCCACAGACATGCCTGCTTGGCTGACTCACAACTAATGTGCATGGGCACCATATGCAAGCGTGGGAATGTGGAGAAATTCAGGGGAAACACTTTTGCATTAAAACAACTAAAATGTGTATATGGGACTTAGAGGAACATATCGTGTTTTAAAGTCTCATACATCAGAAGAGAATCCAGTGCTGGCCTAAAATCTGCAAGATAGCCGCAAACGCAGAGGAGAACAGCTTAGTGAGTTAAAATACTGCACCAGAACCAAGCTCATAAAATAAATTCAGCAACTGAACCAAGGTTAGTACATTAATACAGCATTAGAACCAAGATCATAACATAAATACAGCACCAGAACCAAGCTATAAAATAAATTCAGCAACTGAACCAAGCTCCGTACATTAAGGGCGCCCACCCACTGGCGATTTTTTTCCCTGCGAAATTCGCAGCATTTTTTTCTCTGCAGGGGTCTATGGGACTTGTAATGTTAAAATCGCGATCGCGCAAAATCGCAATTTACCGCGAAATCGCGCTTTTACGCGATCGCGATTTTAACATTACAAGTCCCATAGACCCCTGCAGAGAAAAAAATGCTGCGAATTTCGCAGGGAAAAAAATCGCCAGTGGGTGGGCGCCCTAATACAGCATCAGAACCAAACTTCTAACATATAAACAGCATCAGAACCAAGATCATAACATTAATACAGCACCGAAACCAAGATCATAACTTAAATACAGCATCAGAAACAAGCTCAGTAGATAAATACAGAAGCGGAACCAAGCTGATAATAAAAACACAGCACAAACTAACCTCAGTACATAGATACAACAGCCAAGCTCATAACATAAATACAGCACCAGAGCAAGGCTCAGTAGATAAATACAGAACTAGAACCAAGATCATAATAAAAACACAACACAAACCAACCTCCATACATCGATACAATACCACAGCCAACCTCATAACATAAATACAGCACCAGAACCAAGCTCAGTACATAAATACAGAACCGGAACCAAGCTCATAATAAAAACACAACACAAACCAACCTCCGTACATAGATACAATACCAGAGCCAAGCTCTTAAAATGAATGCAGCCTTAGAACCAAGTTCATAATGTACATGCAGTAGCAGAACTAAGCGACTGTGTTGGGTGGGGGTGGGGGGGCAAGGATGTGCTAACAATGGTGCCTTGCAACATAAGAGGGAAGCAGACAGAGGTTGGAGAAGGATGATTAATGTAGGTCCACAAGACGTAGCTGCACGGAGGCAGATAATCTGCCCGGGCAGACCTAAGGACGGCAATTGCCTCTATCCTACAACTGCCTAGTGCCCCTCCCCTTCAAGCTGGCGGGTGGCATGCAACTACACAGGTTGCATGTAGCGAACGCCAGCCATGAGAGAATCCCCCACATATATATTCATGCAATTGGATGACTATGGCAATGCAAAAACAGACATGGTTTCATGTCTACGGTGGGCAAAGCAGAAGTCATACCTGCCTTGCCTCTAGAGGGAGCCAAAAGTGAGCAGATGAAAATATAAACACCTTTAGGAAGGTCCCGTCACCTCTACACAATACAGCCAGGAGACAAATTGTGTGACCCTGATGAAATGCGGTCTGGGAGGTTACCACTTTGGAATTTGGTCACCAATAGAACTGCACGAAGCAAGAAGGTGGTATTAATAAGTGTTAATGAACTTTGCCGGGGAAGTAAGTAAAGTTCAGGGACCTTATTCCTTAACGTACCTTTGTAGGTTTACAGTCCTTGAGATACTTTGAAGGTTGCATTGTGACTCTTCTCATTCCTCGGTGACCTTTATAACAGAGCAGGCAGTGTTCAGTGACATAAAGCAGGCAGCGCCACCGCTCTTCTGTGTGCGGACACTGTAGTGTTATTGTGTGGTGATGATGATGATGATGACACATCCAAGTTGGAAGCCCTACACTCAACATACAGGATGTGGACCCCACAGCTCTACAATCCATTAACTATTAATGGGACAATTGCCTCATTGACCGATTGTAAGATTAAAAGAGGGGCATGGGTTAACGCTATCTGGGTACGCTGCAGCACTTTAGTAGTATGTGGGCACTGTATGACTGTATTATTTGTACACTATATTGGCACATATGTTTTTTTGCATTCTTTGAGGAGGAAGCACACAGTATTTTGCTCAGGGGGATGCACAGATTTTTGATCTGGCATTAGAACGACTGATGGGAAACAAAGAAGAATGTCTAACCTCATGACCATGACTTTAGATCATGTAGACCAAGTTCTGAGACCCATGTGGCTGCTTGGGCTTCCCTGGCGGGTGTCAGACTTGTCTCGAGGAAGCAGTGAATTTTTTTTTTTTGCCCAGTCCCCCCCATTAAGTACACATTACTAAGCCCCCCTGTAAATGACTTTTCTAGCTGGTTCGTACTTACCGTTCCAGCGTTTCAGCAACTTATAAAAGTTTCCCCAAGATGGCCGCCGGCTCTTTTCCCTTCGCTTGCTGCAGCCCGACGTGCGCGCTCCCGAGACGCTGCCAGCTGTGTCTCCATGGCAACCAGACGCCCCGCAGCCGCCGACCGGACCCACCGCAGCCGCCGACCAGTCACCCACCGCCAGGCAGCAGGTAACCGGCGCTAGCCCCCGGCTCCCCAGCGCTACGCTCCCGGCTCCCCAGCGCTAGACTCTGACAACAGACGAAGGCCCCGGAGCCCAGCGCTAGGCCCCGGAGCCCAGGTGAAGGCCCCGGAGCCCAGCGCTAGGTTCCGGAGCCCAGGTGAAGGCCCCGGAGCCCAGCGCTAGGCCCCGGAGCCCAGCGCTAGGTTCCGGAGCCCAGGTGAAGGCCCCGGAGCCCAGCGCTAGGTTCCGGAGCCCAGCGCTGGGCTCCGGGACCTACCGCTGTGGCCCGGGACCTTCACCTGTTAGTCAAGATCACCCCCCGACCCATCACTTACCTGGGCGGCTTCTCGGGGCTGCTGGGCTGGGCTGGGCTTCTCCGCTGGGCAGCTCCAGTTTCTGCACCTTCCTCTAACAGAGGAAGGTACAGAATGGCCGCTCCAGCGCGCTCCCGAGCAGTGACAGCTCGTCTGCGCATGCGCAGAAGAGCTGTAGCGGGGAGCACACTGAAGCGGCTCGTGCTGGAAGGAGAAGACCGGACTGCGCAAGCGCGTCTAAGCAAAGGGAATGGGGGACGAGCAGGGTCCAAGCAAAGGGAATGGGGGACGAGCAGGGGGTGGGGTTAGTACAGTTAGAACTGATAGATCAGCCATAAGTACGAATAGCAACAAAACAAATTTAAAAAACAAAAAAAATGAAATAAATTGTATGATCACGAATGCACGAAGTCTGATCGGTAAAGTGGGCGAGCTTGAAGCAAGAATGACTGATGAAAGTTATGATATGGTCGGAATTACTGAAACATGGCTTGATGATAAGTGCGATTGGGCGGTGAATTTGCAGGGGTACAATCTCTTCAGAAGAGACCGAAGGAACCAGAAAGGGGGAGGGGTATGTCTGTACGTCAAATCGAACTTGAAGCCGAGGCTACGGGAGGATATAGGGGTAGGAGACG
Source organism: Eleutherodactylus coqui (assembly GCF_035609145.1). Lineage (NCBI taxonomy): Eukaryota > Metazoa > Chordata > Amphibia > Anura > Eleutherodactylidae > Eleutherodactylus > Eleutherodactylus coqui. The sequence goes on along the minus strand of NC_089840.1, from coordinate 233,923,209 downwards.
AACAGGTGGAATCTCTGTGGGTAGAAATACAGGGAGGAAAAAATAACAAAATCCTGATAGGGGTCTTCTATCGACCACCAAAAGCAACAGAAGAAACTGAAGACTTACTACTAAGGCAGATAGAAGAGGTGTCAAAACGAAACGAAGTAATTATCATGGGGGACTTTAATTACCCAGATATAACATGGGAGAACGAAACCTGCAAATCTCACAGGGGTGATAAGTTCTTGAGAGTAATTAAAGACAATTACCTGAACCAACTTGTGCAGGAACCAACAAGAGGGAGGGCCACTCTGGACCTAGTGCTAACTAACAAACCGGAACGTATAAAGGGGGTGCAGGTTGAGGGGCACCTGGGGAACAGTGACCACAATATAATCAACTTCCAGCTGTCAATCAATAGGAAGCCTTATCAGGGAGTGACAAAGAAACTAAACTTTAGTAAAGCAAAATTTGATGAGCTTAGAACTACTATCGGTAACATTAATTGGGACAACATCCTCAAAAATATCAGTATGGAGGAAAAATGGGAAAAGTTCAAAAGGATCCTAATCGCCTCATGTGAGCAGTTCATTCCCTTTAAAAATAAAAGAAACTCAGCTAAAAGGAAACCAATGTGGCTCGACAAGACGGTACGAGGGGCAATAAACGAAAAGAAGAAAGCGTTCAAACTACTAAAGCAACAAGGCAGCGAAGAAGCGCTAAAATCATACAGGGAAAAAAACAAAATATGCAAAGATACGATTAAAACTGCCAAGGAGGAAGCAGAAAGACGGATCGCAAAAGAGAGCAGAAACAACCCGAAGCTATTTTTCAACTACATAAACAGCAAAAGGATTTGCAGGGAGAGCGCTGGCCCTTTAAAAAACAATGCAGGAGAAATCATTGATGATGACGAAGGGAAAGCAAATCTAATAAACAGTTTCTTCTCAAGTGTGTTCACCAAAGAAAAGGAAATGCCACACGAGATGCAGGGGAATAAAACGAACCCCTCACAAAATATCTCATACCTAACGCAGGAGGAGGTGCGGAAGCGTCTAAAGAAAACTAAAATTGATAAATCACCGGGCCCAGATGGATTACACCCAAGGATACTAAAGGAACTAAGTGACGAGATAGCTAGGCCGCTATACCTAATATTTCTAGACACTATCAAGACCGGAGTAGTACCATTGGACTGGCGCATTGCCAACGTGGTTCCAATTTACAAAAAAGGGAGCAAAAGTGAGCCTGGTAACTACAGGCCAGTAAGTCTCACTTCAGTAACGGGAAAAATTTTCGAGGGGATTCTGAGAGACGCCATCGATGAGTACCTCAAGGAGATTAAGGGAATAACTCCTCACCAGCATGGATTCATGAAGGGTCGCTCATGTCAGACAAATCTGATCAGTTTCTACGATGAAGTAAGCTCTAAGCTGGACCAGGGAGAATCTATTGATCTTGTATATCTGGACTTCTCTAAAGCCTTTGACACCGTGCCACATAATAGGCTAATATACAAAATGAGGCAGCTCGGACTGGGCGAAAACGTGTGTAAGTGGGTAAAAAATTGGCTCAACGATAGAAAGCAGAGGGTGGTAATAAATGGTTCGTACTCTGATTGGACCACAGTCGCTAGCGGGGTGCCACACGGTTCAGTATTAGGCCCCACTCTGTTCAACATATTTATCAATGACCTGATAGAGGGGCTGTACAGCAAAATATCAATATTTGCAGATGACACAAAATTATACAATATAATTAATGCAACGGAGGACAATGTGCGGCTACAAACGGACCTGGATAAGCTGGGGGCTTGGGCAGAAAAATGGCAAATGAAGTTCAATGTTGAAAAATGTAAGACTATGCACATGGGCAGGAGAAACGGATGTCACCAATATTCACTTAATGGGGTACCACTAGGGAAAAGTGATATGGAAAAGGATCTGGGGGTATTAGTGGATAATAGACTAAACTGGAGTAACCAATGCCAGTCAGCCGCTGCAAAGGCAAATAAAGTCTTAGGGGGCATCAAAAGAGGTATAGGGGCGAAGGACGAGAACATTATCCTTCCATTATATAAGGCACTAGTCAGGCCTCACATGGAATACTGCGTACAATTCTGGACACCGGTGCTCAGGAAAGATGTCACAGTGCTTGAGGGGATTCAAAGAAGGGCAACTAAACTAATACATGGAATGATGGGACTGGAATACCCAGAGAGGCTATCCAAATTGGGACTATTTACTCTAGAAAAAAGAAGGTTAAGAGGCGACCAAATAACCATGTATAAGTACATGAGGGGACAACACAAGGATCTCTCCCGTGATCTGTTTACACCCAGGACCACAAAGGTAACAAGAGGACATCCGCTACGATTAGAGGAAAGTAGGTTTCATCACCAACACAGAAAGGGGTTCTTTACTGTAAGAGCAGTTAGACTGTGGAACTCTCTACCGGAGGAAGTGGTGATGGCAAAATCCATAGAGTAGTTTAAAAGGGGACTTGATGTCTTTCTGGAGAAGGATATTACAGGATATAAATTTTAGGTTAAGTGTCAATCCTGGTATATAGGCAGGTAGGAACTATTAGGGGTTGATCCAGGGAACAGTCTGATTGCCATTAGGGAGTCGGGAAGGAATTTTTTCCCCAAAAGGGCTAATTGACTTCTGGCCTTGGGGTTTTTTGCCTTCCTCTGGATCAACACAGTAGGATAGACAGGCTGGACTAGATGGACATGGTCTTCATTCGGCCTTACATACTATGTTACTATGTTACTATGTCTAAAAAAGCAAGCTGCCAGCGAATTTAGACGGAACCATGGAGACGAGGACGCTAGCAACGGAGCAGGTAAGTGGAATAACTTCTGTATGGCTCATATTTAATGCACGATGTACATTACAAAGTGCATTAATATGGCCATACGGAAGTGTATAACCCCACTTGGTTTCACGAGACCACCCCTTTAAGGATTTATGGCCCGGTTCCGGCTTGGGAGAGGGCTGGGTCTTAAAGTAGCCCTGCTGACAACTACTGCCCGGAGGCTTCAATTTCAAGCTGGGTCCCAGTCCCCAAGAAGACTCAGTTTCCTAAGTACAACCACTTGGACAATCCAGAAAATTCATCATTCGCGGTGTTATAATGTGGTCAAGAGGGCTGTCGTCTCTCCTTAAGGAGAGCACCCAAAAAGTGTGTAAAGACACCTACGGGGTGAGTGGGTTGGGGGATGGCATTGTCTCTCCCCAAGAAGAGAATCCAGAAGGGGTGCGAGAAGACACCTGAGAGGCGAGTGAGGAGACTTATACAGCCAAGCACGCTCCTCTGGGTAATTTATGCAAATAAGGAAGATGGAAAAATACCTCTGCAGCGCCACCTATTGGATGGCAGCATTCCTTCAAATCAATGTATGACTTGGGAATAGGAAACCAAGCCAGAAAACCATACACGTTATACACACGGTGTTATAATAAAACGTCCGTATTCGGCAACCGGTGTTAACTGTGAAGGTAACACGCTGACACTGCCGGAAAGGCAGCAGCTGCAAAACCATTGACTCTAAGTCCACTATATGGTTTTCTCCTTTTCACGTCCACCCAATAGGGCAAGTACTGCAATGTAGGGATGAGCGATTAGTGGAACAATCAGTTTGTGTCAATTTCATGTAAATCATTGTGAATCGGAACAGCTGATTCCAGCTTCCATTAAGGTCAAAGTCAGGTTCAGTGCTGCAGCCATAGTCGCCAAATTGCATGGGAATACAGCCACACTCCCGAGGAACACTATGCGCCTCCCAAAAATTGTTACAATAGTGTGCAATGAAGTAGGGGTCAATCGTAGCACAGGTGACAGAAGTCACATTGGGACTGACACTTCTGAGGAGTCTAGGTATTCTCCCATAGAGGGCAATGTATGTGCACACAGCCTGCAGAGGTCAGTCCGCGACGGTCTGCACTACGACTCCCACGGGTGACAATGTGGGAATCGGGAACCATGCAAGTATAAAAAATACAACCCTGGACTCCTAAGGACCTGCTATGCGGGTCCCATAACTTGCCCCATAACTTACTCACAGGTTCCCTTTAATGGGGTATAGTAAATAAAACATGCCACTCCGCTATCACAGCTAAATACACTACACAAGTATATGCCGCTGAGAAATATCACCCTACTACAGTGATAGGGTTAAAAACAGCAAATATTGCACAATGCTTGGAAATCAGAAAGCAACGTTATAATTTCAATAATTGCAGATTATTCATGGGGACAAACCTTAATGTTACAACAAGCAGCCTGCTGCCTGGATCCACACTCCCAGACTCCTCTATGATTAGGTACTGAGTGGATATAATAACCACTTGCTATACACAGAACTGACTGCACCGCCAACATGCCTTCCCATGTGCTGAGGTGTGTTATGCTTCCTCCAACAGGGTCAGGAGATAAGCGGCTACCAAAAACCACCGGTGCTGCTTATCTCCTGGGCAAACAACGTATCAGGAAGGGTTAAATCCAACTAGTTCAATCCTTATGGGTACATCATTGCGGAGACTGGCCAGGCGATACTTGGTAACAACTCAAGGGGCGCTATAACAATGCCTGTGAGGATTGTCACACAGCTGATATCACTTATTGCACCATCTCTAGTAATTCTCTGTATGTATAAGTATTCGTGTTCACTGTAGCTTTAGTAATATATCCATGAACCAGGGGGATCAGGATCATAGTCAGCCTTAACTATATGCCACCTGCGTGGTCGCATAGGGTGCCAGCCACCAGCTTGTAGGAAGGGGCACTAGACGGACGTAGGCTGGGGGAGAATTTCCCCCTTTGGCTCACCTGGCCAGACTATCTTCTTCCTCTATGTAGCAGATGTGCAGCTATATCCATCATCTTCCTCTGGCTCTGTCTTCTCCCCTCTGCTGTTCTGAGGCACCACTATCAGCCCATTGGTGCCCCTGCCACACAATCTAATAGTTCTGCTATTGTATGTATGTTATGCACTTGCTACAGTGTACATATTTGTGTTATGGTATGAGCTTGCTTCTGGGGTTGTATTTATGTTATGAGCTTGGTTCTGGTATTATATCTATGATTGTGCTGGATTTATGTTATGACATTATTTCTGGTGCTATATTTATGTACTGAGCTTGGTTCCGATGTTACATTTATGTACGAAGCTTGATCCTAGTGCTGTACTTATGTACTGACCTTAGTTGTAGTGCTGTATTTATGTACTGAGCTTGGTTCTGGTGCTGTATTTATGTACTGAGCTTCATTCTGCTGCTAGAATTATATTATGAGCTTGGTTCTGGTGCTGCATTTGCTACAAGCTTGGTCCTGGTGTTGTATTAATGTACTGTGCTTGGTTGCTTGGTCCTGGTGTTGTATTAATGTACTGAGCTTGGTTGCTTGGTTCTGGTGTTGTATTAATGTACTGAGCTTGGTTGCTTGGTTCTGGTGTTAGTTGCTTGGTTCTGGTATTGTGTTAATGTACTGAGCTTGGTTGCTTGGTTCTGGTGCTGTATTTATGTACTGAGCTTCGTTCTGGTGCTATATTTGTTATGAGCTTGGTTCTGGTGTTGCATTTATGTACTGAGCTTAGTTCTAGTGCTGTGTTTGTGCACTGAGCTTTGTTCTAGTGCTGTAATTATGTACCGTGCTTCTGGTGCTGTATTTATATACTTGGTTCTGGTGCTGTATGTATGTTACGAGCTGGGTTCTGGTGCAGTATTTATTCACAGCGTTGTTCTAGTATGGGTATGCTACTATCTTGCTGCTTTCTGCACAAGCAGAATAAAGGCAGACTGACCTTTACCTCAATATAGCGTATATAATCTTTTCTTATGATGGGTGGCACCCCATAAAATATCAGCACAGGGTGCCCTCCATTCCTAGCCTAGTACTAATCAGTATATATGGTAGATCCTGCCAGAGGAAGTTTGAAACTGTAAAGTATCGACTTGAGAGACGGGATAAGAAGCAGGAGGAATCCTTGGCAGCAATCTGTAGGACCCTCCTGGATACAGCGGCCAGATGAGGAGGATATGTAGGTGTTCGGCATGAGCATGTGCCACTACAATTGTTATTAATGGAACTGGATACAGAAAGGATCAAGAAACATCATTTCTTTGCAAGCGGTTTGGAAGAGCCTTTCGTTTTTACAAATAAGTGTTGAAAATGTAATAAAACACAAATTCCCAATCCGGCTTCTACAATGTAATGTGTGGGACGTGCGGAGATTCCCCGTGTCGGTGCGTAGAGTAATACCGGCACCATTTATTATGAGCAGCGCTCACACCACGATCAATAGTATTAGTAGAGCTGCCACCACACATAAGGCCGTATTCACATGGCCGATAGCAAGTTGCAGCCGAGATTCTTGGGCACAACTCGCACAATGCCGTCAATGGGCTGCGCGATGTGTGAGATATCCGCACGTTGCGAGTCCTATTCTCGCGCAAAAATAGGACCTGCTTCAGTTTTTCAGTGTGAGAGGAAAAGCGCCCATGTAAATTAACCCATTGGAAACAATGAGTTAATAGATTGCATGAGTTATATGCGACTTGCAAACGCACAGAACTTGCGCAATTTTTTCCATTAAATAAAAGGCTAATTAGCCTAATGAGGTGCAGATGTGTTCTTTTTCCCGCACACCTCCCATAGACTTCTATGAGACCTTTACTGTGCAAAACGCAGGAAAATGTCAAATGTTGAAATCAATGCATTCTATTCTCTGCATATTGTGCGCGCGAATACGCCCGTGTGATGGGCGCCTAAATATGTCTATAGAGCTTTGGATAATTGCAAGCACATCTCTGCAGCGCGGTACATTTTCAGGGCAGTGTTTCTTTAATTTTCCTACCTATGCTCGCATAATCAGGGTTGGATTAAATGTTATGGCAACGCTATTGTTCTATCCCGCACTATTTATTATACACACATCTGTGTTTCTGGCAACACATAATAACAAATAGAATTTCACTTCCTCGCGTTTATGATCTGCTCTGCAAAAATCGTTACCCAGAACCCAACAGGAAAAATAAACTAGTTTTTCTTATGAGTGAAATGAGACACATATAGAGGTAGAGCTGAGGGCTCAGCGACTTCTACGGCAGCCCTACTACAGCTCTAAGATACGCTCCGGAATACGGCCAAGCGGGGGACACATATAGAGGTAGAGCAGGGGGCTCAGCGACTTCTACGGCAGCCCTACTACAGCTCTAAGATACGCTCCGGAATACGGCCAAGCGGGGGACACATATAGAGGTAGAGCAGGGGGCTCAGCGACTTCTACGGCAGTCCTACTGCAGCTCTAATATACGCTACGGGATTTAAGCTGAGCAGGAGACACATATAGAGGTAGAGCGGGGGCTCAGGGACCTCTACGGCAGTCCGACTACAGCTCCAAGATGCGCTCTGGAATACGGACCAGTGGGGGACACATATAGAGGTAGAGCTGGGGATTCAGGGACCTCTACGGCAGTCCTGCTACAGCTCCAAGATACACTCCCGAATACAGCCGAGCGGGAGACACATATGGAGGTAGAGCGGGGGCCCGGTGACTTCTACTGCAGTCCTACTACAGCTCCAAGATACACTCCGGAATACGGACGAGCGAGGGACACATATAGAGGTAGAGCAGAGGCTCAGGGACCTCTACGGCAGTCCGACTACAGCTCCAAGATATACTCTGGAATACGGCCGAGTGGGGGACATATATAGAGGTAGAGCAGAGGGCTCAGGGTCCTCTGTGGCAGTCCGATTACCGCTCCAAAATGTGCTCCGGAAAATGGCTGAGTGGGGGACACATATAGAGCTAGAGCAAGGGGCTCAGGGACCTCTATGGCCGTCCTACTACAGCTCCAAGATACGCTCCGGAATACCACCGAGCAGGGGCACATATAGAGATACAGCAGGGGGCTCAGGGGCCTCTGCCACAGTCCGACTACAGCTCCAAGATATGCTCCAGAATACCACTGAGCGGGGGACATGCATAGAGGTACAGCAGTGTCTCGGGGACCTCTGCGGCAGTCCTACTACAGCTCCAATATACACGTGAGCTTGGGACACATATACAGGTACAGCAGGGGCCCAGGGACCTCTGCCACAGTTCTACTACAGCTCCAAGATACACTTGAGCGGGGGACACATATACAGAAAGAGCGGGGGCTCAAGGACCTCTGCGGCACTCCAATTACAGCTCTAATATACACTTGAGCGGGGGACACATATAGAGGTAGAGCAGAGGCTCAAGGAACTCTATGGCACTCCGACTACAACTCCAAGATACACTCCTGAATACCGCCGAGCGGGTGACTCATTTTCTGCCTCATTGGGGTTTTTTGCCTTCCTCTGGATCAACAAGGGGGAGGTGGAAACAGGCTGAACTAGATGGACATTGTCTCCCTTCAGCTGGGCATACTATGTTACTATGTCCTAAGCCCTTTTTTCTCTTACGACTGGCTACTGTGAAGTAGGCCGGTCTGACATCCCCATCGGGACCTTCAGCTGGAGGTTCCGTCGCAGATCCGACTGCAAATACCGTAAGAAAAAAAGAGCACGTAGCTCTCTTTCTTCCATCCAAAAAACGGTCAGAAAGCGGGTGGAACCCATTATAGTCAATGGGGTCCATCCGGTGCAGTTTCGTCCAGAGATAGAGCCATTCGGCCGTGGGGATTCCCCTTTCTTGGTCCCCGAATGAAGCAGGAAAGCAGAATCCCTGCCGCACATGTGAAAGCCCCGTAGATGAGGACAATGACAGCGGTATTTGTACTAGTTACAGTAACACTTCGCTACATATAACTGTCTAGAGTACAAATTACGACCCAACTAAACTAAATCCTTGCAGTCACCCGCGCTCTTTTCTGTAAAGTTTCACGGATAACTGTTCATGGAAGCTTCTATTACACTAACAAATGCTGACTGACAATGAGCAGGTCGATCGGCGCCCGTTAATGATAATTACACGGGGAGGTAATCTGTAGATCTGTAGTATGGGGATGAAGATCATTACTATGATTGTTCATCCACATACAGAATGCATTTGTCAGCAACACCCCCCCCCCCCAATCAGATCATCTGCTCGTGTAATCATTATTAGACCTCTTTCACATGAGCGTTGCGTTTTCACACAGGCTGCATCGTGGCCCAAAATACATGAGAGAAGGAAAAAGCTGTGATCGAGTTGCGGCTAAAATTAGCATTTTCTCGTCCATTCACACAGCCGGGTGCAACGTACTAACGAAAATCGGTCTACATAAATCCTCAGAATGACTTCTGATGCCTAAATAGAGGCGCCTGTAAGCTTTTCCCTGCGTTGGATGCTGCTAAACTCCCTCCCCCTCACTTTTTTGCAGCTCCCATAGGAGTCTATGGGAGCCGTCATAGGAGTCTATGGGAGCCATCAGAAAGATAGGGCAAGACCTATCTTTTCCAGCAGCGTATAAATCGGTCATCTGAACGAATGCATTGGAAAACAACGCTTCAGATGGTCGTGATTTTCAGTTGACGTATTCACGTGGCTTAATAGCCGCGTAAAAACGTTCATGTGAATAAGGCCTCCACATGATTATTGTTGGTCGAGGCTTGTTCCTACCAGTATAGTAGATGATCTGATTGTATAAACCCCACCCTATGGGTCCCTTTATGCCCACAGCCATTTGTACTGGTAGAGGAGTGCCAATCAATAAGATTGGTAGTTATTCACCAAGCCTTTACATAGGCCAATTCCGATTCTGATTGTAAATACAACCGTTCGTCCCCATAGAGCCATCATTGGTTGGCTGCACGTGTCAGCTGACCAGTGAGCACTTTTATGCACACATGAATGAGCGGATCATCAGACAAATGAGTGTTTTACCTTTTATCAGCTGACCGCTTTCACTTTAAAGGGTTTGAGAGGTTTAAAATGGTGTAAAATAAAGAAAAAATATATATTCTCACCTGCCCCAGCAGCTCCCCATCCAGCGCTGGAGCTCCGGTGCCCAACTCTCGGAACCCAGAAGAGATGGCGGGCTGACACGTGGCGTTCATCGTGCACATGACCACTCAGCCAATCACAGGCTTCAGTATGGGTTCTTCCATAGCCGCTGAAGCTTCGCTCAAAAGCCATGTGCACAATATACAGCATATGACCACCCACAGGCTTCTTCCAGGTTCTGAGTGGTGGGCAGCAGAACTCCAACGCTGGTGGAAGAGCCACTGGAGTAGGGGAGTATGCAATTTATTTTTCTTTTTTTGTAATAATCATTTTTTTTACATTTCGGAGAACCCCTTTAACATGGCTGGATGATCTGTCAAAAGAACATTCGGAGAAATGTTATAGTCCAATTATTGAGCTGTGTAAAAGGCCCTTAAAGGGGTTGTCCAGGGTTAGAAAAGCATGATTTTTTTCCAAACACAGCGCTATCCTTGTCTGTGGGTTGTCAGCTCAGCTACTTTGCATTTAAATGGAGCTGCAATACCACACACAACCCTATGGACAAGGGTGGCACTGTATTTAGTAGAAAGCAGGCATGTTTTTCTAACCCTGGACAACCCCTTTAAGGGTCCTTTTACCTAGGCAGATCATCTTTCCAAGGTAACAAGTGCCAACCGACAATAAGCATGTCAGTCAACGCTCATTAATTATATGTACACATGCAGATGATCTGCAGTTTGGGGATGAACAATAGTTAATACAGTCAATCAGGAAGATGTGCAGCCAACCAGTGAGCACTTTTATGCTGGCATAAACGGGAAAAGTTTGCACGTTTGTTGGTTGATCGTTGGCATGATCGGGCAGACGAACTTTCAGAGAAACTTGTGTGCCTGGTAAAATCAGGCTGTATAAAATGCCCTTTCGCCTGTTCTAACTTGACCATGTAGCTCCTATAGATTTGTCTCCTACCATTTTCGATCCACATGAGAACCACAGACGGGTATGTTGGGTAATTAAGATAATTGTTGTTACCTCTGAGCTGGACACAAAAACGCCTTGTCCAAATGGGAAGTAATTTAGTGTCCTAAAAGTATGGATATTTAATTATACACACACTATGCCAGCGAGGAAAACAAAATATATATAACAAAATCAAAAGGTGGGGGAACCTCCTACTGCGATGAAACCCCACCTAAAAGTGGAGCACTCGCCCTGATGAGGACAACCCCATGTCAGTTACCTGGGACAATCGTAACTCTCCCTAGTTGGAAAGAGTGATAATGTTTGCTACAATGAATATCAATACATGTGTTATAAAAGTTAAACAACACATAATGAACCAGATAAAATACTAATGCAGATATAGCAATAACTCAGGAGAAAGATATTACAACACCTCAAATATCATTCACACCAGACATACTTACCTGACGGTGAAATAGAAAAGAAGTGGCCAACTAGACAGAAACACCTTCAGACAAGTAGTATAACCAGCGTCCTCCAAAAAGGAGGAGCCAGAATAAATGTATGCAGACACATGCTGATTGGCCGGCTAGGGCACACGCCTCCCAGCCAACTAATCCATCAGAGACGTGCTTGAGTCAGCGTCCAACACCTAAATGACACTGAGCATGTGCCGGCATGTGGATCGAGTGGGATGGGGTTGACACTGACATCACCCCAGCCCCAGATCAATATGTCTGGTGAGTCGTGACAATTGTCCTGTGTATTTTGTAACATTGGTCAGTGCACACATGACCGATGAATGAGGTCCGTAAGGCAGTATAATGGCATCACTCCCTGTGAGATACTCAGCAAACACCACCAGGAGGCGTGCGCTAGTAATAGATGGCGGGGGCCACCCTTATCTTCTGAAGCCGTGGCCAGTTGTCTTCGAGATGCAACAGTGGGAATTGCTGGCCCTCAGCTGTCAGGCACCGCAGCAACTGCTGTGGTTGCTACCCTGGTCGTTCCCCTCCAGATGACAATGCAATGTCATGACCACAAAAAAAGTTAAAATTCACTGCCTTTGGAACAAATCCAGTATGTCTTTCTGCAGAAAAGCTAATGCAGTCCAGAAGGGAAAGTCTTCTGAGATGAAGTGTTCTGGTGGTTACATGTGCCACTGGGTTGTTGCCGATGATATATGTTCTGGGATTAATGGGCATAACGTCCTCTGCAGATGACAACGCATCCGAAGACTGAGATACATTGAGGTGTAGATGTCATGGTTGAGTGAGGTAGCAGCTGTTGAGTCTAGCCATCCCATGTATAAAGCAGGCGCAATGGGATTACCGTGATGTCATTATTAGGGAATTCAAACCGTTGCTTCCCCCTGGAGTATCCAGCATAGCTGCTAATTGTACTGAAGCACTTTATGCCATTGTTGGTTAGTCATCCCTGCCAACATCAATGGCTGTCAGCAATGTTCTTCTAAAAACGCCTCTCCTAGGACCACACACACTATCATTAATGTTCTGCAAGACTGAGAAGAACTGTAAAGGTCAATGGAAAAGAACCGAACTTCAATGGCATTGTATGTGGCACATACATGATTGCACATACCTACAGTCAGTTTTTTGGGGGTTCTCTATATGCAGTTTTGGTGGCTCTCATATTGGTACAACATAATTACTTTATTTGGGACACCTATTATAACGTAGCTTCTTTGCCTAAAATGGGCCTTCTCACACATTCATGTGTTTTTATTATAATTTTGCTTTTGATATAGGGGGAGGGGGTAAGGAAATAGTTTTTTGTATAGCGCCAACTTATTCCGCAGTGCTTTCAGGTAATTTATTACCCCCCAGCAAGCTGGGTACTCATTTTACCGACCTCAGAAGGATAGGAGGCTGAGTCAACCTTGAGCTGCCTACCTAAATTTCGTAGAGATTGAACTCGCAACCTTCAGGTCGTGAGTGAGAGCTTAGGACTGCTTTTCTGCTGCCTTAACACGGTTATTAGTGTTATTTAGTTTTGTAAAAACGATTGGGAAACCGAATTATTATGTGAACTACTGTATACTACATACGGAGACATTGGCAGACTGCGGTGCCTAGGGTCCACCAGTAAAAGTCGTTCTGGGACCCCGGAGTACAGTTGCGTATGAATATTACCGGATCCTTGTTCATAAATTCCTGTCTTCAGTATTCTCCATACAATTTCCAATCCTATCCATTAAGTCGTGTCCGACTCTGTAAGCGAGTCCTCTCCATGCTGCTCTATTCTCTATGGCAGCTTTCAATAGCCTCATGTCTATTCCCGTGTTCTTCTTGAAGGCCACCAGCCAACATGTCTTTTCTCTTCCCTGTTTCCTTTTGGCACTGACCGTTACAAGTAGTATCTCTTTTTCCAGAGAATTCGTCCTCATCACGTGTCCAAAGTAAGTTGGTCTCTGTTTCGTGATCTTGCCTTCCAGGGACACCTCTGGGTGGATACAGTCCAGGACAGATTTGTTGGTGACCCTAGTTGTCCAGGGGATTCGTAGAGGTTTTCTCCAACACCACAGCTCAAAAGCGTCAATTCTTCTGCTGTCTGGTATCCTCAATGTCCGCGTCCCAGACATATGTTGCAATCGGGAAGACAATGGCTATGATTAACCTTCGTTTGATGGTGACTGACACATCCTTTTACTTCTATATTGGGTTCATGCTTCACATGGCCGTACACCTAAATGCTAATAGACGCTTTATCTCACCTGTCGATTTTGCATACACTTAATTGGAAAGGTGGCTGGGATTGTGTGCAGCCCCATCTACACTGAAGTATATATCCAGACTATAAAAACTGAGGAAAAATGTTTCCTACATTACGACTGGTAGGGATTCCTTACTGTAACAGGAGTAAGATTTTGCAACTCTCCACAGCAAAGTTGATTCCTTCAAAGACTTTTAAACGAATTTGAATATCAACCTACGAAGCCATAATATTACAATTTACCTGTACTAGATTGCTGGAGAAGGGTCATTAATCCAATGAGTCAGAAAGGAATTTTTCTACTACCCCGTTTCCCTGAAAATAAGACATACCCTGAAAATAAGACATAGCATGATTTTCCAGAATTTTTGAGGATGCAAAATGATTCAGGCTTTTTGAGGATGTTTGAAATATAAGCCCTACTCCAAAATTAAGCCCTACTAACAGTTAATTAAAAAAGTCAATTTAAATAGTGTCCAGGCAGCTATACATGTAAAAACGTTAAACCTTTTTGAACAAAAATTAATATAAGACACGGTCTTATTTTCAGGGAAACACAGTAATATAAGCGTGCTAGCCTCGTAGGGGTTGTTTTGATTTTTTCTCGATCAACACTGTAGGGAATTCTAGTAAGTAGGATGAGCTTAAATTAATAGTAGGGCCATTTTAACACTTTCTTTAAAAGGAGTTGTCCAGTTATAAACTATTGATGAGCATAAACCATTCAAAGTAGATCAGTGAATGTCCGCCGTTTGGGATGCCCAGCAAACAACTGCTCTCTGTTGAGGAGAGGTTGTGCACTGAGCCAATTTCTGCAGGAAGCATACAGCTCTGTTCCCACTACAGTGGCAAGGCATGGTATTACAAGCCAAGCTCCCGTTGAAGTTATTAAGGACTTGGCCTGCAATACTAAGTCTGACCACTGCAGCGGGAATAGAGCTATGTGCTTCTTGCAGAAATCAGCTCAGTGTACCAACAGCTGATTGACAGGGGTCCTGGGCAGCAGACCCCGCCAATTTGCTACTGATGGCCCATCCTGCGGGTGGGCCATCAATATATGCATTAAAAGGGTTGTAAACTAAGACCTCTTTTACACACTGCAATAGAATGGTGTTTTTTACATGCAACTATGCAATATGTGAATGGCATTATATCATGTCTAGCGGATCTTTCTCGCCGCTACAACTGCTTTGTGATGTCAATTCCATTTCATTCCTATCCGCATTACTGCCAGCTGTATGATTCAGTCCTTTGTAAATCATATTAGGCACAAGATAAGTACGTTAAGAGTTAACAGCTCCCATATAAGGAGCGGGAATCTGCAGGGTGACAGTAGTCGAAGTTGGCAGCATCCCGCCAGTACACAGCAAGTCCCGTTTAACAATGACTTTGGCTTCTCCGGCAGCACAGTGACTGCAGTCGTTGAGAAAGTTGGGACATTCTGTACCTCCAGATTTACTGTCTGCAGGCTCATTTATCCGGCAAGCAGGAAGCAGCGATCACATGCTCAACAATGCAAACCAGCAGAGCGAAGGAAGATTTAAAGAGCATGTATGATAAAATAAGACTGGGAATACAAGTCCTGGAGGCATTCTTTTATGGGAAGACTTTTAATATTCTACTCTGCCATCTATGGCAGCCATAACAATGCCCATTATGGTGCCCAGCATGCCACAAACCATTGGTGTAACTAAAGGGGCTGCAGGGGATGCGGTTGCACATTGTCCCAGGAGCCTTAGGGGCCCATAAAGCCTCTCTTCTCCATATAGGGCGCCCAGTACTATGAATAAAGCATTATAGTTGGGGGCCCTGGTACAGGTTTTGCATTAGGGCCCAGGAGCTTCAAGTTACGCCTCTGCGTAAAAGAAGTTGTCGGGCCCCAAGATAAACTTTTGCACCCGGGCCCATGAGCCTTTAGCTACGCTCCTGCCACAGACTATATATAATACTAATCCTTGTAATAAAAATCCTTAACTATGAAGATTTTTAAGCTATTTGGGGACTATTCACATGTTCTGCAGTGACAGTGGTTTGTGGTCGTCACTTTTGTAAATGTAGCTTCTGTTCGACCAAGGTGACTCGGAACAAAAGATTGAAAGTTTTCATGTAAGAGGATAATGCCGAGCAGCAGAATGGAAACCCAACAGAGCCCATTATAGTCAATGGAGTTTGTTGGGCATTTGCGACCATCATGTGCCGTAATTATTGCATTTGGTGCAATGGAGCCGAACAATGGGAATACAAGAGCCGAATAATGGGAATCCAAGAGCATACTGTATGTAAATGACGCCTTACACCATCTACAAGTCAGACTGTTGTCACTACTAAGTGACAAACTAGGTTTAGACTTTGCCTTGACTATTCAGCCGTGTATAAATGCTGTGATATTTCCTTCTCATGTCTCCTAGCAACATGCGTAAAAAACGCGGCATATTCGCAATGTAATTACGTATGTACTGCGTTTTGAACGCACCCATAGAGAACTGAAGGCTTTTACGGGCGTAATAGAACATCCTGCGTTTTTTTTTTAACGTGCGTAACATACGCTATAAATTTACACAAGTGCAAGTGGAACAATGAAAATCAATGTACTTTCATGGACGCCATTTACCGCGTATTATGCGCGCGGAATACCCAATGCAAATACGTTCGTGTGAGCCCGACCTTACACAGAGCAGTTTGCTCCAGTAAACCCGCACTGATCAACGAGATCAGCGCTTGCCTACTGAGCTTCTAAACAAGCTGATTCCATTAGGAGACGAACGATCATTAGGATACAATCGTTCAGCTTTATCATTGCTGGCAGTCCATCCACTTCATACAGGGGGATGTGCTGCTGACAAAAATCTATTTTCTTGTGCCAGATCACCCACCGAACATGCTGATTCGTCAGAAGATTGGTGGCACTTTAACCCGGCGTGACGATCAGGTAAACGATCGTTCCTAGGAACAGTCTGGCCCAATCATCAGGTCACGCATGGGTCCAATAGTAGCGGCAGATTTCCTGTCTAAACGCATACTGATCCGTAATGTTTGATTCTTTTATAATGTCTTATAAATGTTCAGTATGTACAATTAGTGTGTTATCGCTGGAGGCGGACCATCAGTGGCGGCATGTTGTGTGGTGCAGTGAGAATGAGTTGCAGAGTAGTTGTGTTGGAGAGTTGCTCCCAACTTGTTGCAGACAAGAGGCTGAGAACTGCTGGCTCGTGGCCTACGGAGCAACTGTACAGTCATGGACGTGTGGCACAGAGTCTTAAGGCAGCAGCAATGCAGTCCTAAGCTCCCGTTCACAACCTGAAGGTTGTGAGTTCAATCCCTACTTGGCTCAGGTAGCCGACTCAAGGTTGACTTATCCTTCCGAGGTGGGGGGTAATAAATAAATTACCTGAAAGCGCTGCTAAGTTGGTGCTATACAAATAACAACAAGACTACAAGTGCACTGGAAAATCTGACAAGAAGCTGCTGAAGCTTCTTGTACTTCAGGACTTCACTCCTAAAACCAAGCCTACCCCTGTACACCATAAGGGGATAAGGCGATGAGTGCTAGGCCAGTCAAAAAAATGTACCCGTAAGAAACTTTTGTTTTTTGATTCAAATAAAGCCGGCATGAATTTCTTACTGCATCTGCCCAGGTCAACATATTGATGCCTATCCAACGGACATGGGCCTGAATGGAGCAACCTGGCCTTTAAATGGAAGATAAGACCCAAAAGCGTAAACGCCAGCAGCTTATGCCCCAGTACGGAAGAAGATCCCGGACCTGCCACAGATCAGCAATGTAACAAGTCAATCTCTGCTACTCTAAAGGGCCTTCTACATGGCTCTGTACAACCATTCTGGCCCCATACAGGTTGCATATTGTCGGCAGCTCATTCGCTGTTTACACAGGAAGATTATTTTTCATTCATTTGTTACTTGATTGCTGTCTTATTTACACGGATCAATAATTGGCAATGAATGCTCTTACAAACTATTATTGGCCTCTGCAGAAGGTCCTTTAATGTGTCTCCCCTCACCAGCTCTGCTGAACTCAATCCATAGTTCCCTGTTGTCAGCCATTTCAGACTTATCTGACCCCATGATCACTATTGTATGCCTCCACTTGTCACAACACGAATGTACATCACATATACAGTTTTGTTGCGTCAATGATAATTAATCATTGGTGACCATTGATGAGGAACCAGCAAAATGCATCCTGTAACTCAGCTTCCTTCACCCTTGTTAGGGCTTGTTCACACTCGCCTGAAATAGGCTTTACCAATACACATTACTGCTCCATGCCAAATTATTCACATCTTTTCCATATCCATAAACAGGTGGATCATGGCATTTGTCCCCAAGGCTGGCTTCACATAAGTGTATGTCCAATTGTGGTTGCCTTTGGGTGACCTTTTTGTGCTATGAACGATGCTTTTTTGTGCGCATGCGTTCTACGCATTTTACTGTACTTTTTCTGCCCTCGGAATTACACAGTGTTTCACGCATCTCGTTGCATTTGCGCACCCCCCCCCCATTGACGTCTATGGGGACCTTTTGGTGTGCAAATATGCGGAAAAATAGAGCATGTTCTATCATTTCTTTGCGTGGTCAAAATACACACTCAAGATACGTGCATGTGAACAAAGCAATTAAAATCAAAAGGTTCTATTCATTGCGTATTGCACACGCAAATACGCGTGCATCTATGTCCATGTGAAGCCGGGTTAAAACTAAACAATCCCTTATATATTTGCTACCTTGACCCCCTATATAATTACATCATTGCATCTTATAAAGTCCTATCTCATTATTTCCGTATTATCTTCCAACGAGCCGTATGACATCAGTGTAGCAATAATATCCAACACACTCCCGGCAGCGACTCATTACATCATCAAATGTTGTAATATAACAAATATCACCATTCCCAAACTTTTCCTGCATGTCATATCTAGGAGCCAACGACTTGCAGCCTCCTCTTCTTGCCCCATCTCCAACGATATATTTCAATTTCCAAGATAAGAAGATAGATAGATATGAGATAGATAGATATTAGATAGATAGATAGATAGATATGAGATAGATATGAGATAGATAGATATTAGATAGATAGATATGAGATAGATAGATATTAGATAGATAGATAGATATGAGATAGATAGATAGATAGATAGATATGAGATAGATAGATAGATGATAGATATGAGATAGATAGATATGAGATAGATAGATATATAGATAGATAGATATGAGATAGATAGATAGATAGATAGATATGAGATAGATAGATAGATATGAGATGATAGATATGAGATAGATATTAGATGATAGATATGAGATAGATAGATAGATATAGATAGATAGATATGAGAGAGAACGATATGAGAGAGATGAGCTAGCTAGATAGATAGATAGATAGATATGAGATAGATATTAGATGATTGATAGATATGAGATAGATAGAATGTAGAACTAGGATTAGCGGAGCAGGTAGCACCACCGGCTATTGTGTAAGGTTAGGGCGAGTAGGTGTAACAGTGCATAGCTTGTACCATGATCCTCTTAGCCAGCTTATATGCATAATACACCGGTATTCCTGGCACAGTTCTCCAAATATATCCCTACTCACCGAGATTCCGTGCCCAGAAACCTTCGACTTCACGGATCCAAGACGTTCGCTGCCACGATTTAAATCCCAAGGAGCAAGCAGCTGAGGAATTACCCCGGATATACCATGCCTGTGTCTGTCAGTCCCAAGGAATGGAATGAAAGGAGGCAGCAAACTTTGCTTCTGCTTAGTGAAAGTTGAGACACAACAAAAGGCCAGGGAATGGAATGATGTAGTGTCTGGGAGGGGCGCTACCTCCTTCTTCCCTCCTTTGGGAAGGGCACTATGAAAGCACCCAGACAGACATGGGGTCCTGCACAGGGCCGGAGGAATCTGTGACACACACTGAAGCAGCATGCCCGGGCACTGCTCAAACATTCCCACCCCTAAAGGCAGGAATACACAAGCTTCCAATCAGTTAGAGGGAAGATGAAGTAAGCAGGGAGGAGGGAGCAGTATATGCGAAAAGTCTGCGTGTCACAGGCAGTGGAACGAATTGGTAGATCATGGGACTCAGAGTCATAGCCAAAACCTGTCAAGTTCAAGAGGTGTCCCTGATACGTCCTACTTTTAGGACATACTCAAGAGCAGGAATAAAGAATAAACATATATGGCAACGTTTCCCCATACTTTAGGATTGTAAGACGCGTTTCGCATCCTCTCTTTCGATATTGGAAAATAATGTATATTTTCCAACAGAGATCTGCTACAATACTTGTGATCCTTCTCCCGCCTGCTCCAGCTGCTGCCTAGAAGTGTACAAACTCTCCACCTCCCCAGTGCAATCCGATACAGTAGACTCTAGAAAGTAATGACTTGTCAACAAAGTAAAGTTGCCAAGGAAGCTGAAGTATGCCGGGACTCACAGCAACGTCTTATGAGATGACGCCTGACAACCGTATTGTTACATAGAACAGAGGACTTCGGCCAGTAATTCAGAGGTCACAAAGTAAACCTTCGTACTTTATCCGACACCACAGTCACAATGTATATCATGTTCTTGCCCCAAGCAATGTGAGACGGTCCAACCATTACCATAGGGATATTGATCAGTTAGTCGTCTGATTAAACTGAGGGATTGCGTCACTATAGCAATGACTGTCAACTGCACAAATGTTTCCGCAGGCGCTACTGCATTACTACAACTATACAGGGTGCCTCAAAAGTGCGGAAACACCTGTTTAGAATGAAAACAGTATGGCAGATGCTGATCCAATTTTGCATACAAGTTGTGGGGGAAAGGGGGGACTATTTCACCAAAATGACGGCCATTTTGAATACTGCCTTCTTGGGTTCAAGTGTAATTTTTCCAATGGGAAGGTAGAAGTGTGATATATCAAACTGGTAGAAAATGTCACCAGAAAAACAATGGTGTGCTTCATTGTAATGTAACTCTATTGGATCTCATTAACACAGCGATTATTCTTCATTAAAGGCAATGTGAAAGATGGCATTATGGCTAGCAGAACATGCTGAGATCGTCCTTATGTTATGTGTTCCATTTGCGGCATGTTGGTAGCGTTACTTAGCATTTCAAATATCCCCATGTTGCCCCTGCCTTAATGGCGTTCCTATTGTAACCTAGCCATACCCTCCTAGCATACATGCAGAAGCACCCTACACAATGCTGTCCTTAGGTTTGATGACTCCTTGTACAGTCTGCCTGGAAGCTGCTTGTGCAGAAGGCAGTAAGGGTGCCTGCACACGAGCGGAAATTCCGCGGCGGGATTTCCGCCGCTGGAAGCTGCCATAGGATTGCGTTAACAAACGCAATCCTATGCAGACGGCCGCAATTTGGCCGTGCGGCAACCAAATCGCGGCATGCACAGAAGTGTCACCCACTGGCTGCCACGTGAAAGAGCCGGGGCCGCGGGAGAGGTGAGTGCCCGCGCTGCTCTCTGCAGACGCTCGGGTCGGGTCCCGCCGCGAGAATTCTCGCAGCCGGATCCGATCCGGCCATCTGCAGGCGCCCTAAGACAGCAGCAGATCCACACCAGAATATCTTGGAGAATAAATATTATACCACAACCAAGCTCATAACATAAATACAGCACTAGAATCAAGGTAATAACAAAAAGACAGCTACAGAAACAAGCTCATAATGTAAACCGAGCAGGTACTAATCTTAATAGATGCAATACCCTAACCAAGCTCATTACATAAATACAGTCACAGAACTAAGCTCATAAATATAGTAGCAGAAATAAGCAAGTGTGATTGGCTGACAGAGGCACCTCAAAATATCAGTAGGGACAAAAGAGAACCAGGGGGCAGGATGATTCATGGATATTCTTACAGTCCTGAAAAAGTGGCAGTATGAAAAGGAAGGATGCATCAATGCATAATTAGACAGATTTCTCATTCAGGACTAAGGGCCCATTTAGACACAATCGCTCAAAATTTGCCCAAAAGACATATTTTGAACGATAATCGTTGTGTGCATTTACACGGCAAGACGATCGCTCAAAATTCGCTCAAACAGCAGTTTGAGTGACAGTTTTGAGCGTTCACTTTGCATAAGTGTGTAAATTAAGGCTTACACTGTATGCAGAAGACAAGCAGAACCGCTATCTTCTGCATACAGCTGTTGTCTTGGAGCGCTCAGCTTTTATACATCTGAGCGCTCCGAGCGGGGTATGCAGAAGACAAGCGGGCCAGCTTGTCATCTGAATACAACTATTGTCTTCTCGGAGCGGGGTACGCAGAAGACAGCTGGAGCGCTTGTCTTCTGCATACTCCTGCTGTGTTCACGGAGCGCTCAGCTGGTATACAGCCAAGTGCTCCGAGCGGAGTATGCAGAACACAGTTGGAGCGTTGTCTTCTTTATACTCCTGCTGTGTTCTCTGAGCAGGATACCAGCTGAAACAATAGTATCAGGGGTATCCCACTAAGAACTCAGCACGCGACACTGATAAGGCTCATCATTCTCTTTCAGCTGGCTGAAAGACAACAATGAAAATCATTAACGAAATCTGCACGATGGGCGCTCGTTAGACACAACGATTCTCGTTCAAAACACTGCTTTTGAGCGAATTTTGAGCGATACTCGTGTCTAAATGGGCCTTAAGAAAGCTGGATAGGTGATACAAGCCTGATCAGTGGGAAATCCTGAGAATAGGCTCGCTGCAACCCCCACCTTATAAGGAGGAGACTGAATTGAGTGGTGGTCGCACATGTGCCCTGCCACTCCTATCATTTTCAGTGAGACTGCTTGAGATGAAGTACAAGCACATGACTATTTCCACCAGCTCCGCTGATATGAATGGAGTGGTGCCGCAAGTGCGTTCAATTAATCCCCATGTCATTGTGTCACAGGGCATCTGTGGGGTGTCGGTGCTGCTTATCAAGGCAGTTCTAGTGCAGCGCCACTAAATCCACTCAAGAACCACGTATCAAGTAAGGAAAGACACTGGAATCTACAGAATGCTGACTGACTTGTATAATTCATAGGGCTCCTTAGTGGACGTTGAAGAGCTTGGCAACCGAGAAGAGGAGTCGCTCATGTCAGGGCGGTCGCTCTACTTGCAGGAAGCAAGTGGTAGGATGGAAATAGCCGTAGTTTTATTGAAAAATAATCCCCTGCTTCTCTGAATATGATGTGGCTTCTTGCTTAAGGCACTCTCGATTTGGTGCTCTCTTCTAATCGTGAGTAAGGACCCCCGAAATGCGCTTACGTCCGTGTATTTTGCTCGCTCTGCCATGTATTTGTATAGGTGCCGCAAATACTCAGGTTTATCTCACACGCATTTACGCAAGCCCATTGATTTCACTGGACTGCGGTGTGCAAGTGCGCACAATATAGGACATGCTCCGTGTTTTTCATGAAAAAATACACTTATGTGAATGAACCCATTGAAATCAATGGGTTCTATTCACTGCGTATTACATGCGCACATTTTGACCGCTTAGGCCGGGCTCACACGAACATATGGTATAACGCTGTGTAAAAATTGCAGTGGTTTACCAGCGTAGGAAACTGCGTAATGTCATATTTTAGCACTGGCTTCCTTGTTTTTTTTACTTTCTTCTGAGGTTCCTAGCAACATGCGTAAAATCACCGTACATACTCAATGTAATTGCATACGCATTGCGTTCCAAACACACGTAGGAAACAATAGGACTTTACGTGCATAAAACAAGGTAAAATAGAACATGCTGCCTTCTTTTTTACACGAGTGGTATAAGCAATATATTTGGAGATATGTATCTCAGCTATCTGTAAAAGGGATCCCTACATATACCTCCAATGAATGCCTCCTATGCATGCTGTAATATATATATATATATATATATATATATATATATATAAAACATATAGTGCCCGTAGGCTTTCGTGTTAAAAACATATAATGCCTGGTATGCATTTTTACGGACTGCTGCTGTATAGGAAAGCACATTTGACTTTGCTATTCTGTTCCTCCAAAAATGTGCCCAAATTGAGCTACTACAAAATATAATGACATATACTTGACTGTCAAAGCCAAGAGGATATTCATTTGGCCTCCATTGAGTGAATGAGGGCTTATAGATACAAATGATGTATACAGCAGCTTTCCCGGTGCATACATAAGAAATACACTGCAGAGGCACTGAACTCACTCCGGTGTATCATGCTTATTAAAGCACATTGATTTTAGTGAGAAGCTATCTAGGTACAAAATCTTGTAAACTAAAGTATCATTGATTTTAACGAGAGCTGCACCTGCAGTTACAAGTGCCGGCCACTACACTGGGGTCGGAGCAGCAGCTTACGCTCTGTACTCCTCTGCATAGCGGCACTGACAGCAGTGTTTGATTGGCCGGAGGCCCAAGCGGTTGACCTCAGACGATCAAGTATTGATGAGCTATCATGAGGACCTGACAGTTCTTTCTAGTATTTTTTTGCCTTTGTAGAAAGGTTACTCCAGATAGGAATGATCGTCAAATCATCTGCAATAACGTTTCAAACCACCGATCATTCTTCAGTGATTTGCAAAGTCATTCCATATAAAGGGCACCATGGTAAAATTACAGCAGCAATGTGATCTCTATTAGGGCTCATGTCCATTGAATCGTGGACCTTTAAGGTACGGAAATTAAATCGCAGCAAGCTCCATTTCAGTGCGGCTCCTGCATGGACGGCTTATATTGAAGTCAATGGAAGCCGTCCCATTCGTGGCCCATTTGCAGTTGACGGGAAAGCAGGAGTTTGAAAAAATGTCTACTGCGCATGTGTGCCGGCCGACACTTCTGCACACATCTGCAATACAGAATAAAGAAGACCCGGACGGGTAAGCAGGGTTTTCGGCCGCGGGCAGGGTTGGATTCCGCTGCGGGCTCCTGCATGTGGAATCCGACCCGCCCGTGGACAAGAGCCCCTTCAATATTGCCACAGCCAGAGCTGTTGAGTTGGAGTCAGAGAGTCAAGAGTCCAATTTTAGTGGAGTCGGAGTTGGTAAAAAAATGTACTGACCCCGGCTTATAAAAAAAACTATATATTATAAATATGGTCTAATTAATTCAAGGATTTGTTGCATATTTTATTTCAAAGGGATTTAGGAAAGTTTTTTCAATGTCCTATAAATCTATGTTCTATTCATCCAAGCCCCTATTTATCAAAAACATTGATAACGAAGATGCGGCATGTAGGTTGTAGCTTGATTATTGTATCATAAGGCAGGCTTCACACGGACGTCGAAACCGCATGAGATTTGTGGGTTGCGAGACGTACAAGTCTCACACAAATATAAATCCTATTCTTTAAATGGGGTCATACACATGAGCGATGTTTTCCTGCATGGGGAAATTCACATGGTGAGGAGCGCAATATTGGGGCGGGATTGTGTGGGGAGGGGCCAGTGTGAAGTAAGTCTAAGGCCGGCTTCATACGGGCGATAGAATCGCGCAAGATTTGTGCGTTGCAAGAATGGGGTCATACACGAGCGATGTTTTCTCACATAGCACCACGATGCCATGCGGAAAACAGATCATGGCATATTCTATCTTGTGCGTGTTTTCGCATCACACCACCCATTATTTTCAATGGGGCCGACATCAGCATCGCACAATATGTTAAGTGCACTCCACCATCCTCTGCCGCAGCCGTCAGCCACAGCGGAGGATTCCCTTCATCCCTGCAGTGATGACATGAAAACGTCCTGCATCCTCAGGGAAATTCACATGGTGGGAAGTGCAATATAGGGCCGCGGGATTCATGGCCCCATATCACTCTCGCCATGGGTAGTTAGGCTAAGGCTGCCTGCAGATGGCCGGGTCAGATCCCGCTGCGAGAAGTGTCGCAGCAGGATGCGGTCCCATGACCATGCGAAGGCTTGCAGCTCACCCGCTTCCGGCGTCTTCACATTCTCTGCTATGTGCCATGTGCAGAGAGGAGCCGGCCCGCACAGAAATAGAACATGCCGCGATTTGTGATTTCACTCAGACAAATTGCGGCCGTCTGCCTAGGATTGCGTTTTCTAATGCAATCCTATGGCAGCGGCCACGGGTGGAAATTCTGCAGGAAATCCCGCCACAGAATTTCCGCCCGTGTGCAGGGAGCCATAGGGTGATAAAAAGCCTGATGTTAGCAATTTAATGCAGAAAATGTATCACTTAAAAAACATGAATAATATACAATAATATATGAAGAAGTCGGGAATCAGAGTCAGAATATGGGAAAATTGAGAAGTCGGAGGTTTTGCTTACCGATTCCATAGCCCTGGCCACAGCCTAATAAGTGGCACGGTCCACTTGCACATTATTACCACAAGTATATTTATTTAAGGTACCAGAAAACTTATGTAACTAACTAAATTCCTAAAATACCTTTCGCCGGTCACTCCTCCTGGGGGTATCTTTGGACTTGAGGGGAGAACCAATGGCTCCGGTGGTGTAGGTTTTGCAGTCTTTTTTGTGATTGGCCGATCAGAGTGGAGGACACTGCGCAGTTTCTGGGTGAAGCTATAAGAGTCTGATGCTGGAAAAGTTGGGCTTCTAATGACTGGCGAAGTAGGTCCTGGGTCACTTGGAGAAGAAAGTGACTTTTCTTGAGCAACACTAGAAGAACCATGATCAAAACATGGCAGATCAGTTCCAATAGTCGGAGTAGTAGGAGAATGCTTCTTGTCTTCAGTAAGGTCAATTCCTGGTGGCCCAGAGACTGTGTATGCTTTTTCTCGGTTTGTAGACAATAGCATTTGGTCAAGTTGTTCCATTTTCTGTAAATTGACTGATTCCAGGGGGCAAGGAAGACATTTTTCATTGGCCATGTCTTTGTGTACTGTATTTTGTGCCTTCATAGAACTTGCAGGCTGCACTAAAGTTGCCAAGTCATGAGAAGGAAGGTTTCTATGTGTAGATACATTATTTGCCTGCTCTGAAGGCAAATGTGGTTCATCAGATAGGATTGCTGTCTCCTTAAGTGTGAAACCTGACATATCAGAAAGAATATTTGTCTTTGTAGTTAGTGGATCCAAAACTGCTGATGTCATTTCAGGAACAACATCAGACTTTTCCATTATAGCTTTAGATGCTTTACTTTCTTCTACTTCGGATACAAGACTTAGATGGTCAGAAATTAATTTTGTGTTGTCCACTTGAGGTTTCATTGTTGCATCTTCAGAGTTTTCTTCGTTCCCTTTTGGAAATAGTTTTAAGGATGCAGGAGTCATTCCAGGTCCCTCCCATGCCCCAGAAGTGATGACATTGGGTTCTCCTGTTTCTTCACCAAGGTTGACTATTTGTTGATGAGATGTGGTCATTCCTAAATTTACTTGACTTGGTTCTGTTGATGGAAATTCCGTCTCATCTCTGGAGGGGATGTGTGGCTCAGGAGAAAGTCCTGAATTCTGTATGCCACCAATTATGGAATCTGTATTGATAATATCAGCTACATTCTGCTCTGTTACAATTGCAGTGCCTACTGTTGCTTTGACGGCATTGCTTGTGTGTTCCTGAGAACTATGGGTCAGTATTTCTCCCCCCTCGGGACTGAGGTTAAGCATTCCTTCAAAAGCCATTTCAGGATGTTTCTCTTGAGGGTGTACTTCCTCGATTTTATTATGATGCACTATATTAAATGCTTCCTCAGATTTTCCCATGCTAACACTATGTGCATTGCTACATTCAATGGGATTGAGATTGGAGATACAAGGTTCTGCATGTAACTGATCTTTCTCACCTAAAACTCCTGATCCATTTTCAGCATTTTTCTCTTTTGCTTCCACGATTACACTTTGTGATTTTGCTGTAGATTCAGCTTCAGACAGAGGGTAGGACTTGGAATCCTTCTCTCCTACCATTACACTAGAAAGATAAAATTGTTCTGGAGGTTGTGGTCCCTCTAGTAATGTAGAGGAGCATTCATTCACATGTGTGGTCCTCTCAAGTTCTTTGGGATAATTCCTATGGTCAGTGAAAGTTTTGGCTGTTTCCATATTACACTTGTTATAAGCGGACTCCTCTATGGTGTCAGTAAGGGGTTCAATGTCACTACTTTGAAAAGATAAAACCTGAAGTTCCTCATTAATTTTTTCAGAAGTCTGTGGAGATAAATCTTTAATACTTTCTTTCATATCAAACTTTTCAGGCTTGACTGTAAGATTATCACATACCTGGGTTTCAGCTTCTGGACATATGGCTAGTAATGGGCTCCCATCTTCTCTATCGATGGGGCTAAGAGGAAGACCCAAAATGTCATGTTCAGATGGAAAGTTCTTATCTGGTGCTGAAAATGTGGATCTTTGCAACTGTTCAGACTGAAGGCTGCCACTGGAGAAATTAGTTGCATTTTCCGTCTTCGGTAGATCTTCAGAACAAGTGTCTACTGTAACTTTAGCTATACTGCCAACATCTATTTCAATATTCGGTTTCTTGGTAAGGCAATCCTTTGGTGTTTCTATAGAGCTGCAGTTGTCACCAGCTGCTAGAAGTTGGGTTGATTTATCATCTAGTACGTGAAGTTGTGCTGTAGTGTCTGCAGAAAGCTCAAGTTGAACTTGGGTAGTAGGGATTCCTTCGTTAGCATTCTCAACTTTATCTGAAGAAAGTTTTAAACACTGACCTTCTGTTGTCAATCTCAAAGACTGCGTGTCCCTTGGAATTAAGTTTTCACCCGGTTGACTGTATAGCAAAATGTTGTCCTCCTGGAGCCCGAAAGCACTTGTAGCATCCTTGGTTCCAGTGTCTTCACAAGTTGTCAAGATGCACGTGTCTGCTTCATCATTCATGATTGGAGAATCTGATCTGTATGCTAAAGGATCTGATTTGGATGCTAAAACTTCATCTTGCACTTTCTCCTCCAGGGGTTTGCTAGTGCAGAGAGCATTTTCAAGGTCGGGTGTGTTCTCTGAAGACGCGGCTTCTTGCTGACTCAATGTGATCAAGGGAACCTCCTTCTGCTCTGTAGACCAGCTTTGCAGGTTTGGGTTGCTGTCTACTATTTTAAACTCTTCTGGAGTTATGGCAGACACATTTTGCTTTAGCTGAACCTTGGATGACTCCCCCATGGTGCAATCTGGCCTGTGGTTCAGGTTTTCCACACCAGACGGGATGGATGATTGTAGCTTTTCATTAATATCAAGACTTTGCCTTTGATGTGTAGCATTTAAACACATGTCATTTTCACTTTGGTTTTGGCTAGTCTTCATTTTGGTTTCAACTAGAAAGGTCTCAGTCTTTTCAGTCGGGGAACTTTCTTCCTTTGGACGTGATAAATACTTGTAGTCCCCCTCATTCTCATGGCCATGGCAAGATAACAAAGACTCCATCAGTGGAGGGAGAATATTGACCTCTTCTCCTTTTGAAAAAGCTTCAGAAATTGCTTTCATAGATTCTGCTGGTGTATCTAGTAAAACCTGCGTGGTCAGGGCGTCTCCTGTAATAACAGGGCAGGCTGAAATAGATAAATAACTGTTTTCTGTATCAGTCTTTAAAGCCTTGTCTTTATGGGTGTTTGAAGTTACTCCTTCAGTTGCAACTTTCTCCTGAGTGCTACTCTGGAAATCATTGGCTCCATACTTAGTATCACACTTTTCCTCTTTGATCTCTTCTGGAATTATGGCAGACACATTTTCGTTTTGCTGAACCTTAAATGACTCCCCCACGGTGCAATCTGGCCAGTGGCCCAAGTTTTCCACACCAGACAGGATGGGCGATTGTAACTTTTCCTTAATATCAGGACTTTGACTTTGATGCACAATATTTAAGGACATGTCATTTTCACTTTGATTTTGGCTGGTCTTCATCTTGGTTTCAACTGAAACTGAATTTTCAGTTGGGCAACTTTCTTCCTTTGGACATGATAAATACTTGTAGTCCTCCTCATTCTCATGACCATGCAAGGATAACAAAGGCTCCATCTGTGGAGGGAGAATTTTGACCTCAACTCCTTTTGAAAAAGTGTCACAAATTGTTTTCATAGATTCTGCTGGTGAATCTGGTAAAACCTGTGAGCCCAGGGCATCTCCTATAATAACCGGACAGGCCGAACTAGCTAAATAACTATTTTCTCTATCAATCTTTAAAGCCTTGTCTTTATGGGTGTTTGATGTTACTCCTTCAGTTGCAACTTTCTCCTGAGTGCTACTGTCCCAATCATTGTCCCCATACTCAGTATCAGGTTTTTCTCCTGTGATCTCTTTCTTCATGTCCATATTAATTGTAAACCCCGTAAGATCCAATGGACTAAATTTGATGTTTTGCTGGGGTATTACTTCAATGTGACTCATAGGAGTTTGTCCAATGGATGTTGAAGTGAGTGATTGGTCTGTGCTAGATATGGGTAAACCTTTTGCAGTGTCTTCCTTTACATCAGGACTTGGTGCCGCGAGATGTAGTTCTGCAGTATTTAGGCAAAAGTTTGACACATCTTCTAAAAGTAAATTGTTTACAGAGCTTTGACTTCTAATGTCTTTATTTCTTTCTGTACTTGTTTGGTTGACTACTTGAACTAGATCACTTGATGTAGTCACGTGTAAGGAGTCCATAGATGTATCTACAAGGCCAGCTGTGGTTTTCAGATTAACCTGATTTATGCCTTCATTTAGACTCTCCGTCAAAGGTGTACATAAGGTATTTTCTGTATCAGGAGCTACTAGAACACCCATGGGGATCAATACATTGGAAGAAATTCCACTTTCATCTTCCAGTGCTTTTGTCTCTACTTCATGGTTTTTCATGTCTTTAGTAGGAAAATTTCCAGAATCTATTGTGGATTTTTCTGGCAAGCCACAGACCTCATTAATTTCATGGTTTGCAATGTTTTCTGCTAAAGTTGTTTTGTTGACATGTCCTGCAGCATCAAGGCTTTTCTTAGTTTCTGATTCTTCTGGTCGATTGACAGGAGAACCATGGTAGGTTGTGATCTTACCCATCTGCTCCTGAAGACTTGTTGGTTCTGTCACCTCAACTAGAGACTGTTGATTAAGCAATGATGTAACAAGATTATCACAAAAAGTATTGAGCTCCGACACCACCAGATTGGGCTCAAAGCTCTCGGCTATTAGGGATTCGCCGCTCTGGAGACAGCTTTGTATGGGGAGTTTATCTTTATCATTGTCTGAGCTCCCATCTGTTGTGAAAGGCAAGATTAAATGGCTCTGCCCCCATGTCTGGCTATTTATACCATCTGTAGTTAAAGTTATACTATCCCATGATCCTTTCTGTTCACCGTGGTCAGTATAACTATCCTTGCAATCGTTCTTTGCCTGGTTACAGGTGTCGTCTGGTTCTTGGAGTAGTCCAACTGGCTGAGATAGTGCTGCATTCCTTGAGGATATCTCGGCGGATGTTGGAATCAATTGTGGCGTTGGACTGCCAAGATTGTAGTTACTCTGAATTACAGCATCGTTGTTCTTAAAGTGAGTTATGGATGATATGTCAATGTCTGCTTCCACATCTTGCATTTCCAATGAGTCTTCACTTGCCGACAACTTTTCTTGTGCTTGTAAATGAAATCCACTGCTAGTCACTGATGTTTTTCCAGAAGACAGGTCCGCTTGAGGCATCTCCGGTAGGATAGTTTTCTCGTCTTCTGCTGTCTTGGAGATTTTCTCTGGCAATACTTGCTCTCCCCATTCTCTGAGTATGCCTATTAGTCCTGTATCTTCTGCTGCAGAAAATTCTTCATCCGTTGAACAATCTTCACTGGTGAAGTGGCTGCAGTAACAAGTTAAATGATTGAAAACATTCAGTTTTCCAATAAATATAGATAATCAGATTGCAGGAAAAGAGGCGGATGCAGGAAGAGGTCTAAAACCAAACACCAAGCAGATAAATAGCCAGATCAAGATGCAGATTCATGCAACGCATGCATAAGACATAGCCAAGACATAGGAAAACTGGCACACAAGTAACTGTGCAAAAAAGTTGTGGTAACAAGTAACAGCCTAACACTGTAAAACTATCAACTAGGAGAACAATACTATTAATAATTGAATTAACGCTTTCCAATCCAATTTGTATCCTGGTTTTCCTAGGGGAATTACTCTTTTTCTGCCGTTATTAAAGCACGCTATCTTTTGGCTAAAGCCAGTCCTGCATGAGGTGACACTTTGGATAGGCTCCGACAGCAGAAAGGCTGGCAATATACAGTAAGAGAACCCAGACGGATGTCTTTCAACATGAGAGCTGCCCTGCTTTAAATCATAATGTCTTTAGACGCCTGACAGTGGATTGGAAAGGGTTAAATAATGGGAAAAGGGAAATCTCACTCTATCATACTAGTACAGAAAAACCCTGCCTATAAGCGGGGCATTGGTCCTGATAAGGGTATCCCCATGTCCGGAAACTGGGGACTTCCTCAACTGTCCTTAGATGGTAAAACGGGTGACAATTGACAGATGTAAGTAACAATAGTCCCAATAGCACAAGGAAGCAGATGTACAATACCAGATAACAATGGCCCATTTACACTAAAAGACAATCTTTCAAACGATTTTGAAGATTGACAGTTTAAGTGATCATTTTGCATAAAGTCTTAATGGACACTAATGTCCATTAACACTTTATTAGCTTTATTTGCGTGTAAAAGGGCCTCTGGGAGCTGTTTGCAGAGCACATCATGCGGTCTGAGCTCTGCACACGGCTTCTTTATTCACACACGGGCTGTCGGCAGAATACAATGTAATCTCCGACTCACGTGCAGAACACAGTGTGGTCCCTGTTATCTGTCTCCGGGTGAACAATGGATTTTAAGGTCTTCTTAAAATCATCGCGCAGCTGAAAAGTAGACAATGGCAGCATTTACATGCAATGATTATTGCTCAGCTGTGGTGGTTGACCGAATTTTGAGCGATCATCGTTGCATGTAAATGGGCCTTAAGTATCAACATTGAGGACTTATCTAACTGTGAGGTGGCACTAGAGAGACGTGGACTGGACCAGAACTCCACCATGCAGAGGAATAACTGGTGCTCTCTGAAAGGAGGGTTCAGAATATATACACTACAAACATGGTTGATTGGTCGGCTGGGGAAACACCTCCCTACTGATCAATCAAACCCAATACCAGCAGACAGTTGTATACTTATTGGCGCCCAGCACCGAATAACAGGGCAGATGCACCGAAGCCTTGGTCACATGGGTCGGGCTGACATTGTAACATCAGTCTGGACCCACTTCCGTGTTGCAATTTCTGTGCCATGATGCTAACATTCAAGTTCACATCCTCTTACTAGGACATAACCTGGCCGGTTACTAGGTGAGCGGTATCTTTATTGCATAGGTACTCATGCATGGGTTTCATAGACGATCGCCAAGGATTAGGCCACAACCAATTAATGCAGCATATGAAGAGCTCAAGACTGAAAATGCCACAAACCATTCTCTAATATGCATCAGCAATATCTTGCATAGTGCTAGCATGTGTCTGATATGCTCTCCAGCTACCAGTAAGATATGAATGAGCTCTGTGTGTCCAGATAGAAGACTGCCAGATAGGAAAATGCCCAACAGTGATGGACTAAAGCCAAACAGATGGAATCAAGGCAGATGCAACTGCAGCAATAGATATTCCCAAGAATACCACAAGTTGATTACACTTAGAGGAGTCCGGCATGCAAAGAATGAAGAATGAATGAGGAATGCTCATCAAGCTCAACAAGGTTAAGACAACATTTGTTGCAATGAAACTTAGCAGTTGCTAACACAATGAGCCGTATTAATGCTACATGTTCTTAGAGAAAGCATAGCCGTAGGATTAATGAAGACCAAAAAATGCCCCCTTCTCGCATTGTGTAAATCTTGGCTACATAGTAAAGACAATGATAAATCAAGTGATCCAACCAGGAAGGTGATGATGGAATGGTGACAAAACATCAGAACTGCCCAATGCTAATAGAGGGGTGCCTCAGTCAGGTGATCTATACTACACCCCTCATACCCAAGGGGTTGAGCACTAGACTATTGCTATTCAGACCAAAGTTTTCTAACCTAACTTGGTAAATTTCTTTGGCTTGTTCTTTAAAGATGGTTTTCCTTGGAGACTACATTTATGATCTATAGATCATGAGTTTTTGACTTGTCTCATCACCCGAGTCGCATCCCCTCCAAAAAGCAGAACGAAGAGGCAGCTGTAGCTCCTTCATTGCCATACCTGGCACAGCAACTTCCATATAAGTGAGCCTGTCTCTGGTACTGCAGCCCAGTCATGCTCAGCCCCATTCACTTAAAGGGGTTTTACGGACATTTAGTGTTGATTAATGACCTATCCTCAGCATAGGTTATTAATAGTTGATAAGCAGGAATCTACTGTTCGGGATCCCCATTGATCAGCTGATCCACCAGCCCACAGTCAGTGAAATTGAAATCAATGGAAGCAATGCCTTCTATTATACTTCCGGCACTCACCCTGATGACGAGTCCAAACCCGCTGCACTGACAGTGGGCTGGAGGTTTAACTGATCAACGGAGATCATTAGTGGCAGATCCGCGACAATCTAATGACCTATGCTGAGGATAGTTCATCAATAGTAAATACCTTGACACCCCCTTCAAAGGCACCTTTGGGAGTCAATTTTTTTCACATAAATGCATGCATTTTGGGCTGATAGTCATTTCCGCAAGCTTCTATAACCCCAATTCCAAAAATGTTGGCCCTGCTTGTCTTCTGCATCCATCTGTGCACTGCTTGGAGCGCCCGGCTGTTATACAGACGAGCGCTCCAAGCGGGGTATGGAGAACACAGCTGGACCGCAATATTCTTCATACATAGCTTGTCATCAGGGAGCGGGATACAGCTGAAGCAATAGTATCAGCTGTAAATCCCTGATAAGGCTCATCGTTCTCTTTCAGCATGCTGAAAGATGACGATGAGCGACGGCTTAACGAAAACTGCACTATGTTAGTACAGTTACACACAACGATTATCACTCAAAAGACGGCATTTGAGTGAATTTTGAGTGATCATCGCTGTGTCTAGATGGGCCTTTAGCTTCAGCAGGAGATCTGTCAGTGAAGCTGGACTGTCAGATTGTTTTTCAGCCCTTATCTTTCCACATCTGCACTTTTTATCAGCTAATTTAGGACCACAGCAAAGATAGCCTTTATGGGTGGTCATAAATTAACCAACAAGAACATTCAGGATAGGAGAGAGCAGAGGAAGACTAAGCCATCAGTCCAGCCTCACTGATGGATCTCCTTTGGAGACTTAGAAGCTGCTGAATACAAACGGTGCAAAATTTTAAATGAAACCCTTTTGCAAAAATGATAGTCAGCCCAAAATACTTGCATTTAAATGAAAAAAAAATTGCCCCCAAACATGTCCATAGCCTTTAAAGTGAACCTATCATTTCAAATGACTTTTCTGCTTAAGCTGCCATATGTGTGTACAAGAGGAATAACACTATTTCTGGACATTATATGACTTGTATCTCACATTTTCTTAGCAGTTTTCTCCTCTACAGGCTCCATCTCTAAGTCTCAGTTTTCCCTGAGTTGGTGTGTGTAGATTGCTGCTATAAAGTCTCCTATACACTGTATACACAGAGAAGAAGAGATCCCGTTCTCTATCACAATCTCTCATATACAGAGAAGCAGCAGCAAGGAGGACATTATAGAGAAGTACTATCTAGTAGTTGTAGAGATAGTTGCTGCAACATCTCTGTTGGTTTCTCTGCTTCTCTCTCCCTCGACTCCTGTTCCCTTCTTCCCCCACTCCTCTCCATGGAATTCTGTGGGAAGCATGTAATCTGGTCCATCAGTGAGCCATTAGTCTGTTTTGTCTACATAGACGATATATTATCTGTCATCCCATCCGTCTTCAGCAGCATTGTCTCTCAGATCCACTGCAATCCACCACAATCTTAGGACTATTTGATGCAAACTGTGCAATGGTAGTGTGTTAGACTAATGATGCACTGTGCCTACTCTCTAATTAGCCAGTGCTGATCACTATTGGCCAATCAGAAAGCAGCATGTGATACCTCAGTCTACCGATGCACAATGTGCTGAGGATTCTGTCGGCCATCTCAGAAGACCAAAAACACATCCAAAGGCAATGATGGTGCAGAGGATGGATGTCAAATAATATAACTACTTCCCTCTAGTCTCTGTAAAACTTTGTTCTGAGTTACATTAAATGTGCTAGGCTGCAGTACCAGGAAAAGTCCCATTTGCATGGCTGTCACTGTATGTCATGTACTACAATTGAAGGGCTCAGTGTCCCAGGAAACAACCCTGCCAAGGGAGTTCTGGCAGTGGGTCCACCACCTCCTACATTGATGGTCAATCCGGAGGATCAATGTCATATCCCATAAAAGACTTTTAACCCCTAAACACCGGTGTCGTAGATTTACTGTAGAGGCCAATCTAGCGAGAGAATGTTTACGAACTGTAAACAATTATCATGTTCTTTTCCAAAGTAGGTTAAATACTAAAGCAAAAAATTAATCCCATCAATCAGAAGGTTTATTCAGCTCCGCTCTGTTTATACTGCGGATTAATTACGACATCTTTGTTGTACAAAATACGTTACTTGTTAAATGTTAAGTCCTGGATTAATGGCACCAAGAATGTAGCAGGTTCGTACAAGAACATTTCTTGGCTTGCAACAGCAACATGTTTAAGACTCGGTAGAAGAGTCAGCATGCAACAGGCAAGATGACAAGCTCAGGCCATCTTCCAGCAATGAATAATTGCATTTTTCTCCCTTTAAATAGTCCAAACTCACAGCTGTTAAGTCGAAAACACGAGTCTCTTCAGAGTTATGCATATAATAATGATACCTGATGGTGCCAGGCTGCGAGCTCTGCCCAGATTCCTTATATTCCAATCCCTCTATATAAAGATCAGTCTGCGGAAGGGGAGGAAGCAGCTGTCCTTCCTCCCAAACTCTACGCTGCGATGGACCGTCGTCGCTCCTGGGAAAATAAAAGGATCACTAAACAGGGGGAAATAGGTATCCATGCTGAAATAACAGTGGGAGCGAATCAGCACTTCTTTCCAATCTACTAAGTATTATTGTCCCCCTGGAACTTTCCGTGTCCTCAACAAGTTGACAAACTAGTCGTGACCTCTGCAGCTTTGAACTTGTAAGAACATCAGCTCATGTGGAAAGAATGAGTGAGCTGATCCAAGCATTAAACTTTCCACAGTTTTCAAGGAAATGTAATGTTTGTTGAAGGTATACTGTCCAAGTTCATCTCATGAAGGCTCGTTTTTACTGCCTAGTTATCAGGACGATTTCATGATGATCTTCATTGATGTGTTAAAAAATGGTCATCAAGGCATCATCTGCAAATGTCAATGTGTAGCATGGGGTTCTCAAGGGAGTTTAGGCTCTTTAATCTGGCAAGGAGGATTTTCCTTCTCGCAGCCTGCCATTATCATTCTCATGGAAAAAGCCTGTCGAAAAAACCCTAAGGAACAAACACTTAGGGTGGCCATACACATTACATGCAGATTGGCTGAACTTGCAGATTCTTGTAGAACCGGATGGTCATCTAATGTGGATGGTGGCCTTCTAACTTTCCAGAGACAGTAGATGTCAGGGTGAGATAAGGATGGGGCAGTTGGATTTTAACTGCCCGTTCCTTTTGTTCTCAGGAGACGTGCTGTCTGGCAGTGGCTTTCTCGCCTCACGACATAGACAACACATGCATGCTTGGCGGAGGTAAGCGAGCATGTCTTAGATTGGGTGGCTGGGAGAGATAGCTATTAGCCGAACAAGTCTTTGGCCGACAGCTATGTATGGGCAGGCTTAGGGTTCATCATACATATTACAGAGCCTTGTGCATGAAACCTATTCAACCTCCTAACACAGGACTTGTCAGACTCCATCTATGGAGATGTTTTCTTCTAAAGGAGAATATGTCCATAAATATGGAGTGTTACAGCACGCCGACCACAACAGAAGAACTGGACCGGGATGACGCCCCAACCCATGTGGTCCTCAAGCTGGCGCATACTCACTGTCATTTTGGCGCTGGATTTCAAAATGAGCACCTCTCTGCTAGTATATGGGCATATTGCTTGGTTGGGAGGTGGGACAGCCCAGCCAGCCATTCAGCTTGTTTCAGTACACTTATTCCAGCAATTCCTCATGAAGGACACCAGTTATACTCTTAGTTTGAAGGTGTTTCTAGTCTCGTCGTCAGCTTCATGTTCTGACCTGCGTCTCTGTTTAAGGCCGCCTGCACACGACCGGGTCAAATTCCACATGCGGGATCCCGCAGTGGAATCCAACCTTGTGCCCGGCCTGTGATCCCCGAGTACCTGTCCGGGTTCTTCTATCCTGTACTGTGGATGTGCCAGCCAGCGCACCGTTGGACATGCGCAGTACAGATAATGATAATAATTGCGGAAGGGCCACTTCAATGGAAGCTGTCCACATGGAATCCGCCTCCAAATAGAGCATGCTGCGATTTTTTTCCCCCGCGAAATTTGCAATTGATTTGCGCTCCTGGGCAGGAAAAACACATTCTTCCATAGCATGCTATGGAAGGTATTTGCTGCGGAATCCAGAGGCGGACGACCGCTCTGAATCCCACAATGTAAATCCGGCCGTGTGCCGGCGGCCTAAAGCTAAGTCTGCAGTTTTCTTTGTTTTTCTTAAAAGCCACCCGTTTAGCATTTACCTTGAATTTGTTGCAGAGACACTCAGGTCTTCAGAAAGTAATGATGGAAAATATTCTTCCTCTTCCTGCTCTTCTCCCACCTCTTGTCCTTCTTGATAACTGTTGGGGTCCCACTGAGGATAAAGCGCATGAATGGCTTCTAGCGATGGATGAACTTCCTGTAAGAGTACAAGATGAATGGGGTGAAAAAAGTCCATTCTATGTCATGTACCTGTCATTTACTCAAAGTGTTGAACCTGGACGACAGAGGCGTAACTTGAAGCTCCTGGGCCCCAATGCAAAACCTGTAACAGGGTCCCCAACTATAATGCTTTATTCATAGTACTGGGCTCCCTATATTGAGAAGAAAGACCTTATTGGCCCCCTAAGGCTCCTGGGCCCGGGTGCAACCACATCCCCTATAGTTCCACAGAGGATGCCGTTGCACCCGGGCCTGGGAGCCTTAGGCGGCCCATAAGTCTTCTCTTCTCCATATAGGGAGCCTAGTACTATGAATAAAGCATTATAGTTGCCCTGTTACAGGCTTTGCATTGGGGCCCAGGAGCTTCATGTTCGCCTCTAGCATAAATATTTCTTTCCTAATATAGTTTTATTTTTGGCCCCTTATTAGTGGGAGATTCCCAGTAATACAGCAGGGCAGCAAAGGGTATTTAACTAAACATCTTCATAAATAGTTCTGTCCAAATCAGGGTTGCTACAAGATATCTGAGCAGTGGAAGGGACAGCGGGATCTTTGTGCGTTCCAACTGATATACTGGGTTATCCTAATAAGGCAGACAAGATTCATGTCAACAGGCAGAACGTGAAACA
Source organism: Eleutherodactylus coqui (assembly GCF_035609145.1). Taxonomy (NCBI): domain Eukaryota; kingdom Metazoa; phylum Chordata; class Amphibia; order Anura; family Eleutherodactylidae; genus Eleutherodactylus; species Eleutherodactylus coqui. The sequence goes on along the minus strand of NC_089840.1, from coordinate 233,884,160 downwards.
GAGAGGAGTAGAAGAATGAGAGTTACTGGAAGCGGAGAGATTTACAAGGCAGAGCTCCTCATGTATGGAGTGGATACCGGGGATAAAGGCCGCATTGTGGGATTGTTTATCCTTCCCACGCTCTTGTATCCCACAAGACGTCTCTATGTAACAATCTGTAACCATATGCAAAAACTTCACTGTCTCTTTATCTTGCCTAAATAGTGAATATTGTTATTTCCATGGTAAACCTCTATACCCTTAAGCTGTGAAGGTCTGGGAAATGTAGTAAGTTTACTATGTTTTGGCAAATGCATATATATATATATATATATACACACACACATTATGCTACCAAAAGTAATTGTACACCTGAGCAAGAATGAAAAGTAGTATTTATGTACATATGTTAATACTTAGTCGGGCTATGTCTGAAACACTTCAGCTGGTATTCCCCTCCATTCATCCCGCAAATGTCTAGCAAGTTCTCTCAAAGAAGATGGATGCTATTTATATTTCCTGACCCAATGTTCCAGTTTATCCTAAAGATATTCAATAGGGTTCAGGTCATGGCTCTGTATAGGTCAGTTCAATCATTGCACATCCATATCTCCAAACCAATGTAACACAGTGTTGGATTTGTGAGAAGACTCGTTGTTTTGTTGGAAGTATGGCGGACCGTTTCCAGAGTATTCATGATTCCGTTTCTGTGTTCATGGTTCTTGCCACTACACACCAAGACCATGCCATGTAAAACATCCCTAGACCATAACGGAACGTCCACCGTACTTAGCTGTTGGCACAACACACTCAGGCAAAAGGCGTTCACCATCATCCTCCACACCCAGGTATCTGATTTAAAGGTGGAGTAGTGTGATTAGTGATTTCATAGAACATTCTTCCATTGCTCAATTGTCCAATGATGACACTTCTTGCATCATTGTAGATGGGCCAAAGCATTGCGCTTCATGATGGACAGCTTGTGTGCAGCAGCATAACCATTGGTGTGCAGTTCCCATCAAAAACAATGGCTGACACCTCCAAGTGTCTCTATTGTATGTAGCATGGTGTAGGATACCTGACATGCTAATAAGACACAATCTATTCTACTGATAGGGGTGTCCACATGCTTTTGGTAGGATAGTGTTTATCACAATACCACTAGATTTTAAAGGGGTCGTCTGAGACCAATATGTGCTATTAATGCTATTAATTGAACTAACTCTGTGACCGCTAACATATTTGTAGTAGACTGGGCATCCTCATACCTTGTTCCGTTGATCCACTGGAGGGTCTTGTGCTCAAGCTGTCAAAAATCCAAAACTTCTGCTGAAGTCTCATACACAACCCAGGAGCCTTTGCGGCTCAGTATTCATATGCACACAAGCAGATGAACCACTGGCCACTGTAATAGTTCAAGTAATCGCACATATAGGTCTTAAATACCCCCTTTATGGTAATGCAATATCCACTACTACAGTATGTTTTAAAGGGTATGTACAGTGGACATTTGCAACGTATTTTTATAAATACTAGTCTGTGTGGTGTCCGATATATATGGACACTGCACATTGACATGCATTGGTATGTCTTATTTGCCATCCATGAAATGAACAGGAATAGGGCATGCCATGAGTTTTTTTAAATCAGAAAAACATCCATGTGTATAATAGCTCTATAGTCTATATTGGAGCTATGCCGATTTTGGAATTACACGGACAGCACATGGCCCCAAAATATGCTTGTGTGCCAGAGGCCTTACTAACATACATTATATTCAACCTCACTGACCTCTCACATCTTTCCCTCTTCTTTCAAACAAGCCATCATATCCCCACTGCTAAAGAAGCCGACTCTGGACGCGAGTAATACTGCCAACTACGGACCCATCTAAAATCTCCCCTTCATCTCCAAACTACTAGAACGCCTGGTTTACTCCCGCCTTGTAAGCTATCTATCAGAGCTCTCTCTCCTAGACCCCCTACAGTCTGGCTTCCGACCTTAACACTCGACAGAAACTGCCCTTACAAGGGTATCCAATGACCTACTGACAGCCAAATCGAGGGGCAATTACTTCTTACTGATCCTCCTCGACCTCTCCGCAGCATTTGACACTGTTGACCTCCTCTGTATGCTTCGCTTCATCGGCCTAAAGGACACTGCTCTCTCCTGGTTCTCCTCCTACCTATCTGACCGCTCTTTCAGTGTCTCCTTTGCTGGCTCTACCTCCCCTCCTCTTCCCCTTGCTGTTGGGGTCCCCCAGGGCTCGGTCCTCGGCTCCCTCCTCTTCTCTATCTACACAGCCCCTATTGGACAAACCATCAGGAGATTTGGCCTCCAATACCACCTCTATGCTGATGACACCCAGCTATACACCTTTTCCCACGACATCTCTGCACCTTTCCTCCAAAACTTCACCGACTGTCTGTCTGCTGTCTCCAACACCATGTCCTCTCTATACCTAAAACTAAACCTCTCTAAAACTGACCTACTGCTATTTCCACCCTCCACTAACCAACCTCATCCTGACATCTCCATCTCAGTGTGTGGCGCCACCATAACTCCTAGACAACATGCCAGGCTGTCTTGGGGTCATATTCGACTCTGAGCTATCATTTAACCCCTACATCCAATCTCTCGCCTGAACATGTCAGCTGCACCTCAAGAACAAGATCAAGAATGCGGCAGCCAGGCTCATCTTCCTGTCCAGTCGCTACACAGACGCCTCTGCCCTGTGCCAGTCACTGCACTGGCTGCCTGTCAAATACAGAATTCAATTTAAACTCGCCACCTTCATCCACAAAGCCCTCCACAGTGCAGCGCCCCCCTATATCGCCTCCCTCATCTCAATCTATCATCCAGCCCGGGCTCTCCGCTCTGCTAACGAAACTAGACTGAGCGCCCCTTTAATTCGATCTTCTCATTCCTGTCCCCAAGACTTCTCCAGAGCAGCACCGCTCCTCTGGAACGCACTACTAAAGGCTACCCGAGCAATCCAGGACTAGCAGAACTTCAGGCGTGCTCTAAAAACGCACCTCTTCAGGGAGGCATACCGCATTCCCTAAACAAACCTACTGACTGCAATCCCTGCTAGCCATCATAAACTGCTCCTGCAGTCATACCGATTCTGCCGTCACACGGCTGAACGTCTGACCATTGTCTATGTGCATAACATCGCTCACTCTCCACCTCGCCATACCGTGCATATCTCCAGCCCCTTTACCTTCTGTAGCCCCCCATTATCTGTAGTATGTAAGCTCATTGGAGCAGGACCCTCATCCCTACTGTCTCCATCAACTGATTACTATGTAACCGTGGTTCTGTATTTTTTGTCTTTCTGTATCCCCCCTGTCTTTGTAAGCGCTGCGGAATATGTTGGCGCTATACAAATAAAGTTTATTATTATTTAGCAGATTAGTAAGAAGCAAAGGAGGATCAGACTACACAAGATTTGTTTGTAGTCAGTAACCACGGAGACACAGAGGTCTGCATAGGGACTATAGATACAAAATAGTATATTTTTAATCAAGACTATTTGCACAGTTACTTCACTTCTTATTTTGGATGCATTGGCGCAACAAAAGAAAAAAACAGTTTTAAGGAGTAAATAGCCTTAGGACGGTTTTATAATAGCAGTAGTGTGCCAATTACCGTGTAGCAGAACCGTGGCCATTCACGGTACGGCTCACATGGTTTTGCTGACCATTGGTATGTATTAACGCAGCCTTTCAGGTTGCCTCTACAGCTCCAATAACTAAACAGACTACGCCATTCAAAAAGCAAAACACTTGACTATCTGTTGCAAACGCTCAAGGCGAAGTGGAGCAGCTGTGAGACCCAACTCAACGACCTTAGCTTGAATAGCGCTATGTAATCCTTCCTCCCATCGCACTAATGCTATTGCGTGCTTAATTGCTGTTCTCCAACACCAAAATACACTTTCATCTCCCTGTATAATAGGCATACATGTCAGCTGTGACACAGCCTCCCGCTTGTATTACTTCTGTCCTGATCATGTGATAATCACACCGGGCTTTAGAACATGAAAGTATTCATCAAAAATGACTCATGTAACAAGTCATGCACCCGTGAGCATCTCAACTGCACTTAGTTTTCAAACTCTAAGATCTCTGTTTGCTGCCTACTGAAAATAAGGGAGATGGAATAATAACTCCACCTATCGGAAGGCAGCTTTCCTTCAAGCCAAAGTTAGACTGTTTATACAAGCCTTGTAACAATGACTGGGATAGATGGTACTGTGGAGGTATTATTCATCTCCCTTATTTGCCCAGATATTACCCAGAGGAGCATGAATGGCCTTTTAAGTCTCCTCACTCACAGTCTAGGTGGTCTCCCTAAGAAGAAAAGATAGCATTTCTGACACCGTCACAGGCCTCTCACCAGCAAAACCAGACTCCTACTGTACACTGATGAAGGGCAAATACCCTTAAACAGCCGTCTGTACATGGAGTCTGGATTTGCTTTTAATTCCCAGTCATTGTTACAAGACTTGTATAAAGAGTGTAACGTTAGCTTGAAAGAATGCTGCCTTCCAATAGGTGGCACTGTGGAAATATTATTCCATCTCCCTTATTTGCATATTACCCATAGGAGCATGAATGGCCCTTTGATTCTCCTCACTCACCGTCTAGGTGTTCTCCCTAAGGAGAAGAGATAGCGTTTCTAACTGCCTATTGAATGCACACTTAGGGCTCAGTCAGACGAGCGGATATACACGCGGTTTTCCGCATGTGCGGGCGAAAATCTGCACCTACTAAAGATAGAACATATGGGTGGCAATGGACTTGGTCATGTGGATTTTTTCCCGCACACACAATGGATTTTTGTCTGCGCGAAAAAACATGCGACTCTCTGCTCGTCTGACCGAGCCCTTAAAGAGGTTGTTCCCTATTCCCGAGTCAGTTCAAGTGCTACGCTATTTCCGTCAATACAATTGGAATAAATGGAGTGGCGATGCACATGCGTGACCACTGCTCCATTCATTCAGGGATAGTTGGGACTAGTGGCGTTCCAGTATTCAGACACCCACCGATCTGCTAGCTATCCCCTACCCTGTGGATAGAGGATATCTTTATTATATGTTGGACAACCCCTTTAATTGATGAAACTCAGTCCTGGCTATGTAATGATCATACAAACATGCAATGTGTAACTGTGCAGTCATCAGAGCTCACTTATGTAACAAGCCATGCACATGTGTAAACAGGATGTCTCCAGCAAAGTTAAGATCTGTGTCATTCTCTTTTGTAAAAACTGTCATGTCCGATCAGACCTAATTGTAACCACCACGACAAAGAATGGAGAAGGACTGGGAGTCATGAGCCACACAAAAAGCAGTAATCACAAAGTGAGATGTACTAAGTCAACAGTAGTGGATGGGCAAGGGTCTATTCTTGGTCTACCTTGGCTGACACTGCCTAGAGGCAGAGCACCCGCCCTGAAATAGGTGACCCCACGACAGGAACCTCGGGGACTTCCTTGCATGTCCCTTTGTGAAACGTAAAAAAAGGGACAAGCTCCCATCGTGGATTGAACAGGACAGACCCAACAGAACCCCAAATATACTTTATGACATGCGCAAGGAGAATGGGAGAGTACTATGAGCAGGAAGGATAAACTGACATCAATGAGAGACTACAACAGTACATTTGACAAATGCAAAAAAGGCAAATGCTATAGTGGACAGTACAGGGCCAGTTATACAGCAATATACCCGGTGCCCCCTCACAGTAGAAGTCAGAGTAAAAGCCCTTCATAGATGTTAATTGGCTGGCTGGGTTGTCATTTGCCTCAGCCACCCTATTGAAGGGGGATGTGACCTCTTTGGTGTCCAGCACCAAATGCCAATGCACACGGACAGACATCACATAGTCCAGTGCTGATGTTGCATGTCACGCCAGACCCACGTCTGTGCCCAGAGAGCCCAAGCACCAAGACAAAAACTTTGTGATGTGTTGTGACCACAGACACTTCTCATGTATGCTTGATCTCAGTCCTAATGGTCCAGTTGTGTGGCTCTCCTAACATATTAACGTATACTGCTGTTTGAACAAGGAGGATTTGTGGTTTCTAAAACCCCAGTCTAATGAGACATACAGATATCCTGTTTAACGTTAGAATCAGTGACTTCTGGTTAATGTGGTTGGACATTTCTCACAGCCCACAATAAAGACCATGGAAAATTGCTGTCTTTTTCTGATTATTAAAGATACCACAAGATTTTCCGGCGGGTCAAAGCGGTATATGCTGGGGAAAATATCCTTAGTATAAGCCAGAAATTCCACAAGAATGTCTGTATATCACTTGACCAAGTTGTTGTGCTATAATAAATTATGATAACTTAGGGCTCCTACCCACCAGCGTTTTTTTTCACTGCGAAATTCGCAGGTTTTTTTTTTCTACAGGAGGTCTATGGGACTGGTAATGTTAAAATCGCGATCGCACAAAATCGCGATTTAGCTTTACAACTCCCATAGCCCAAAGACCCCTGCAGAAAAAAAAAACGCTGCGAATTTCGCAGTAAAAAACGCTAGTGGGTAGGAGCCCTAATAGAGAATTAAATCACTATTCCTTATTTATGTAGCATCAACATATTCTGCATCATCGTCTACAGAAGGGATATTGTTCTCACTGTTCCACGGGGCAGTTTACAGTTTTATTCCCAGTATCTCTGGTAAGGACACGTACAATAGGACTATTTCTCAGGAAGATCATACAAAGTGAGTACTTGGAGAAAACCCACAAAAATAAAGGGAGAACAAACCAGTAGGACATCTTGGTTGGACTTGAACTTACAACCCAAGGACTAGAGAGACATAAAGCTAATCAATGAGCTTCTATCTTGGTGATCTTGGGGGATCTCCTTGCCTACCTTCTCCGACTCATGACTAGAGAGAGTATCAGAAAGAGTAACCCAAAACAAGAAAAAGCGTTTAACCTTCTCCGTAGCCATAACGTCAACACAAGGTTCTCCACAAGTGATGTATGCTACCAGCAGATACCGAAGAAGAGGCTTGGTAGCCTCGAAACGTGTATATATGCTGGTTATACAATAAACAGTGAAGTTAAGCGAATACACTGTTGTGTACTTTTATATGTTCCAAGGTTGTGCCTAATACTCAACCTTTTTGCCTAGTCTAAGATCTATTCTCACGAACTTTAGGCTTTGCCTGTCTGTTTCTTTCTCTGGAACTATCTTTAGTCGCACTCATATTGTCTTTTCATCTGTTTTATCCCGTTCTACTTTGTCCCTATGTGTAATATGCAGGAAAGGGAATACTTAGGGAATCAATTTAGGTTCCAGTTGCGGGGTTGCCCTTTTCAGGGCAGGTGCTCCGCTTTGCTTTATTGGCATGTTCACTCAGGGCTGATATAGGGAAAGATGCTAGGCCTGAGCCCTGTTCCTACCATCAGCAGCAATATTGGTTTGAAATTTTAATAACCCAGAAACCCCCTGTGTTTTAAGAGGCATGCACCTTTTAATACATTTGTCAAATCTATCCCCCAGTGGGCTTCAGATTAAGACTGCCATATGAAATGTTCGTTTTAGTGAATTTTGGCCAATGAATTCTTGCATCAAAACTAAAAACTAAAAGTTTAAGTCTAAAGCTGGTCTCAAACGACCGACTTTGAATTGCAGATTCTGCGAGCCTTTGATCCGCGGTAATATGCGGTTCAATCAAATACATTGAATTACACAGTTCCGCTCACATGAGCATGTCGGAGTTGCATAATTCGCTTACGGAAAAAAAAAACGCAGCATGTTCTATTTTACCGTGGATATCCGCAACATAGAATCCATTGTTCTCTATAGTCGCGGATATACCCACAGCCCATACGTGACGACACAGGAAATATGAGCAAAAAAAAGGTGTACTGTCCATGACTGCCTGCATAAGTATTACCATACTTAGTCAAAACAGTATTGCACAAATAGCTTAGTTCAGTACCTCTGCCTTTTTCCTCAATGAATGGGTTTCTGCTTAGGCCACACACCCCACACTACAATTGCACATGTATAAGGATATCAGTAGTGCAGAGCAGCTATTTTATGGCAACTACACCCTAACAATTCCTGTTCATTGTCATACATGCTGGCTACATACAACCTCCAGTCCTGCTACAACCTCTTCTTATTAGTCCCACTTTTGCACATCATCCCTTATAACTATATGGAAACTCTACGCACAACAACACTGCTTTCCATTGTGCTGACTGGAAGCCCCTATGAGGTTTGGACATAGCTGGTGCCTTGAGCTCCTACAACACCAATGATAATCTGGCCTTGAGTATTAGTAAATGTGCCCAAATGACTGCAGAAGTATTCAAGCGTGCAACTTGCCCTGCGCCCCAATGGAAAATGTGCAATAGGGCATCCAACTATTAAGCGCCACTTATAATGCTGGTATCTCCCTATATAGCAGAGGGACTTTTCGGCCTCCTTAGACATGAGAGCCACTATAACTACAACCCAGGAGGTATTGTATTTCTCTGCTCTACTGGTATTATCAATCTTTCCATCACAGCTGTATGATTTCCTTGATAGATTGTAATTGATATAGAGGTTAATTAAAAAGTTGACATCAGGTTATACTCTGCAGTTCCCAAATGTGTGGTGCCCGCACTTACCCTCCACACATCATGGCTTCAGTGAGCATTTCACTAAGTCATTGCAGACTGCTTTGCATCAATTAGACATCTACAGGGAATATACAGTAACAGCTCATTTGTCTTTGCCAGTTAATGCCACATTTCTGTGGGCAACCTCAAGTGGAAAAGGTCTACTTATGGTTCTCAAGGGAGAAATTAACCAGCTGTACCCGCTGAAGGATGCCCATTAGTGCTTCCAAAAAGCTTCTCATGGCATACAAAACATATTGAGTGAGTGAATCAGAATAAAATGACAAGAACTACGCCTGTCTAGAGTTTAGATACTGTATGTTTATGCAGTACAGCATATTTCACGGAGCTAGCCATAGAATAAGCTCACAATCTATAGCTGACCATATCGGTTGTGTTCACATTATGTTGGTGGGACTTTTTGATACGTTCCGTTGAACGTTTGCCCTAGCCTATGCTGTTGCACACATGTGCCATAGATTCTCAATGATAAAAGGCCTGCAGTTCACATTTTTACACTATACATTTTTCTTGCATACAGTTGACTATGCTTTACAATGCAGCCGTTGCAAAGATATAATACTGTAAAGTTCACTCTTTTGAGATATGTTTGGCTTATAATAGCCTATGGGCACATCAGATGCGAATCTCCATCTGTACAAGTATGGGATATTTTCACTGACTGAACTAAATAAAATAGAACTTTTAATACTTCAATAAATATCTATCATAAAGAAACCAACCTACCAAACATCTAGTAACAATGTGTTCCTACAGGAATCAAGTACGCATCTGTTAAGTGTGCTGCTGGGATCTGTAGTTCTAAGCTTCCTAGCAGCACAGACCTCACAGGGTTAATTGATAGAGCTGGCTGGGTGTGGTACTTCCTGCTAGCCAATCTCCTGGGTCTGTGCTCACATATAAACCCAGCTTCTGGTCAGTCTGTCTGGTGTTCAAGGTGAGCAATTATGAATCCTTGTCTGTTGCAAGCTTGCTGTGTGATCTGTGTCTTGCTGGTTCATGTCTGTTTGTTTATATTCTGTCAGTTTTGTGTCAGCTTGCTGTGTGACCTGTGTCCTGTCCTGTTGTAGCTTGCTGTGTGAACTGTGTCTGGTGCTGCTGGACTCCTGGCTAGTGTAGGGACTAGCGGTATAGCCAGGAGCCGTGAAGTGGCCCGCTAGCTTTCATGTTTGCACAAAATGCCAACTAATACTTGGTATTTATATTCAGCTTCCTATCTGTTACTAGTGGTTGCATTTTGGCTGCTGTATGCTGTGTATTCTGGCTCTGTGTGTCCTGTTGTTCAGTCCCTGTCATGTGGCATGTGAATGCATCCTATTCTGGTGTGTGGCTCCTAGGATCAGCTAGGGCTCAGATCCGAAGACAGTTGGGCTGCCCTTATTGGGGCAATGTCCCCACTTAGGTAGGGCCTTGCCATTCCTCCCATGTAGCACAGGGACAGTTTTCTAGAAACCCGTGTGCGTACCGAGTCCTCCTTGGGTACGATCGTGTGGGCCCCCGTGCTTAGTTTGCCCACACGATCGTAACCGCATCGAGGTGGACACACTGCTATTTCACATTGGTTACATCTCCCTTTCTAATCTATGAAATGAGAGATTGTTATGTGGCATAAAAAACTATTGATGAACTAAACTTTGTTAAGGTTAGGCATTGTGTCCCCAATGGTTTCTGGGAAACGTTAACCCAATGTGAGTGTTATCAATGTCTCCTCACACTTTTTGTAAAGGAGGCAGACAGCACATCCCCCTACGCGTTTCACTCAAGGTTCACTCAAGGTAAGTTCCTCAGGGGCTAGGATAACCTCAGATGATATAATGCACAGAAGTGCAGTTATGTTATATGACAACCGGTCTTGCCAAATTAAGCGTCAACCTCTCATATGGGCCAAAAGGAAGTAAGAGACCCAACCTGGTCTCCTAAAATATACATAGGGAGGAGTTGGTCAGTTATCTGGTGCTATCTCCACCTGGTAACTGTATCCCCCACATCTCCTATCTGATTAATTCAATCCTTAGAACAGTTTTTCTTCCTAGTTTTTTTATTCTTCCTAGTTTTCTTATTCTTTTTCCTCTTAGCCCTTTCTAGTTTCTCTCTCCACTTCTGCAAATTCTACCTATCTCTTTCTGGATCAGGAGCGATTGCTAATCTCATTCACTAATTGTCACAAGTAAGAGAGTGACAAACAACATCCCAAATCAAAGAAAAAAAATGATGAAAAGATGAAACCAACAGCCCAGATGGTAGGCTGTCAGTGTAAATGAGCTACCTCCACTTCAGACCGTTTATAGGGATCAGTTAGACAAACCCATTTGGGTGTGTACAAAGTAATGTCCAATCGGTACTCTGGCAATTTGCATAAAATACGCCTTCACTTCCAGGCAAATTACCGGATCTGTCTCCCAACGTCAAGGTGACAGGAGAAGCTCTCTACTAAAGAAAAAGAGATCTTCTACCTTGCTAACGCCAACAATATATAAATCACTGTTACTCTTAATACATTCTAGCGATCGTTATTACCAAGGTTAGAGGTTAATATATCCATATAATAATTGAAATGGCCCCATTTGTGACACGACCAGTAACGTGCCTAACATGTCAGTGCCCAAAAGATCACCCTCTCCATCCTTTCATTGTCATTACCATGACAGAGACTAGACCCTAGAGAAAGGATCCTGAAGCTTCTGGGGGCATATTTAAGGAAAGATAGAAACTGTACCATTAGAGAAAGCGCAGGAAGCAGCAGCAGTCAGGATTGTGCCTCAGTGAGCAGCAAGCTGAGTGGGTCATGATCTGCTGGGGGTACAAAGACTTTTGGACTAGGAGAAACTGCCACTGAAAAGAAAAGCATTGCTGAGAAGCAGCGGATTGCGGAACAGCTTGCACTATTTGCCTCATCATTTGAAAGAATTTCCAGGAGAACTGAGCTGCAGAGCAACTGGGTTGGAACCAAGCAAAGCCATTGAGGAGTACTTCTGAATCAGTACGTAAGTGAGGGCGGCCTCATTAAAAGCAGAATGATGTGCAAAGCAGTAGTGACATTTCAGTGATTAAGCAGGCCTGGTGTTAGGATAGCGAGACTTACACCATTCTTTGGGGGCACTAGAATTGACAGAAGGCTCTAACAATAGTAGCGAATTGTGATTAAGACTTTAATCGGTATTGAGCCTTAGAGCTTATGGACACTAGTATTAAAGATCCTGCAAATTGCTTCAGGATTCAGCAGGGTGTGGAGAGTATTGTGTTATCTACTACCTGTGTGCATTAGGCCTTCCACACAGAATCCAGCCCTGCCTGTGACCGGTGAACCCTGCATACCTGCATTATTCTGCCGGCGGCATCTGTGCAGACCTCTTCTCTTCCGGGTTGTGAAGTACAGTTTTTGTTTTTTAAATCTCCTGCTTTCCTGTGGGATCTGCGGCCCATCTGCAGTGTCAGCTGTGGATGTGCCACAATTCGGACGGCTTCCACTGACTTTAATGGAAGCTGTCGGTGCGGTAACCGCACAAAAGTGGGGCATGCTGCGATTTGTTTTCTGGACCAAAAGGTCTGCAAAACAAGTCTGCATGATTTAATCCATTTGCAGGCGCCCATTCTTCTCTATGGGCGGCTTGATTTGCGGATGTCCGGTGCGGGTCCCCTGTGTGAATTCCGCAGATCAAATTTGGGCTTAAGCTGTGACAGCCTGTTCTATTAGATTGTGTTGAAGTTCGATCTGCGATATCATGTGTGCAGGAGCCCTTAGTTAGTATTACACTCCAAGGTGATGCATGAGGGTTGTCGGCAATGCATTGCATACCGCTGCGTGCTCCTGTCTGGGTGATATGCACGCGGTGTGCTGGCACGTAACGTTACCATGAAATGTTGTTTTCTGAACTATTTCCTAACATTGTTCCTACCCAGTTGTTTAGTTGAAATAAAAGTTTTCTATTTTTGTAACTCCGTTGTCTGCATCGTATCCTGAAACCTGTATTGGATCCCGTCACCCGCGACATACACACCAAATGCAGAGTTCAGACATGGTGCTAGACTAGTATGTACAGGGAAAGTTGGACAGGGAGACAAGGATTGGGCTTCTTGGATTTCATGGAAGACTGGCCCCGGACTTAGTGGCACAGGGGCACAAGGGAAGGGGGGACAGCCACGACATTGCAGGAGCCATAGGAGAAAGGGGTACAGGCAGGACATTGCAGGAGGCACAGGAGAAGGGGGGGGGGGCACAGGAAAGCTATTGGCAGTCAATCAGCAGCTAGGGGTGTGACAGGGCTGTCACTCTATTGAAGGGTTGTCACACCCCTACCTTCCGGTGGCTTCAAGAAACACTAATACCGGTTGACATTAGGTTTCATTCATACATGGCAGTTTTGCTGCTGTTTTTTTTCTTGTCAAAACTAGAACTGGATCCCCAAATGAGAAGAACTAGAAGTATTTCCTTAGTAGATCTCTTCCCTTTCGGATCCATTCATGGTTCTATGTACAGAAATCAAGATAAAAAAGCCACCAAAACTGCACTGTGTGAACAAGTGGTAAATGGCATACAAGCTGCGCTCCTCCTGTATCAAACACGTAAACTACAAGTGAAACAAGAGATCTACAAAGACTTGGTAATACTACAACACACATCTCCATTGCTACTGAAATCTGTCACATCCGAGAGTTGCTGCAGTTTTTAGAACCCCCCCCCCCCCCCCCAACCCCCCAAGCGAAAAAAGAAAACACTTCATTCTGCTGCTGACTGAGGGGATCAAATAACTTCTACTGTGTACTAATATTTTCCAGTAGCCGTGCCAATGCTAATCCCTTCCAGACAGTTCAGCATGTGCAGGCAGCCATGTCTCTGCTCCACCCTGGCACAGACAACATAAGACACCAAAACAATCAACATGGAAATCCCATCAGCAGGCTTTATGGATGGAAGTGCACATGTTGCAAAATGTAGCAATTCTACCACAATGTAGCGCTGAATACATCCCTGTCCCGCTTTATAGGAAACACTTTGCTTAAGGTTTGTATGTAGAGGACAGAACTGCAAATACCCCGTTTCCCTAAAAATAAGACATACCCTGAAAATAAGACATAGCATGATTTTCCAGAATTTTTGAGGATGCAAAATGATTTTTCAGGCTTTTTGAGGATGCTTGAAATATAAGCCCTACTCCAAAATTAAGCCCTGCTAACAGTTAATTTAAAAAGTCAATTTAAATAGTGTCCAGGCAGCTATACATGTAAAAAAGTTAAACCTTTTTGAGCAAAGATTAATATAAGACACTGTCTTATTTTCGGGGAAACACGGTACTTTACCAAACATCTTTTAATGCCACTGGTTTCTGGTAGGAGTTACACCTGATTCTGTGATAATGCAATTCGGACGGAACCCCTGGACGGGACCATACATTTCTGCTGCTGAAATGAAGACCTACTGCTTTCCATTGATTTACGGGATTTTGCATCAGAAAGAATAATGTGGGGGATTTAAAACAATCCAATCCATTTTCATATGTCCTGCTGGGGACTATAGACCTCATAGAAGGAGGTCATCTAATTGGGACCCCCATCTACTATGGTATTAACCAAAGCAGAAGGTGTTAACTAAGATTGCCCTACAGTCAGGGGAACAGCTATAGGGAGTGCAGAGGAAGCCCAAAGGCCCCTCTATTATATAAGAAAATCTCAGTTATACACGGCACATGGATGGTTGGGGGGGCATGTTACAGATTTTGCATTGGGGCCCCCTACAGTTAGACTCTGTCTATTCTTTTATATGTCCCTGGATGCTAGTATTGCATTGCTGGGTTTCTTAAGGGACCCCAAGATGCAGAACAAAGTTGAGGGACGGCCCTCAAGCTGCACTTTTGCATCCGGGTCCACAAGCCGAGAAGATTGCAGCGATATCACAGCTTTGTTCACACGATTTCTGAGCGACAGCGGTGCTTTTTCTTGCACCACATTGCTGCCGCCCGCAATAAAGATTTGCCAATAGGACTTTCCAATGTTAAAAACGCATCGCAACGCATGAAAAATCGCAAGTTTCGTGTGTTGGGGTGCAATAAAACGGAGGCTCCATAGGGTAACATGGGGTGTAACAAAAATCGCATATCGCAGAAAGATAGGGTATGCCGCAATTTTTTTTCTCGCAACATCGTATCAGTGAAGGACATCGTAATGTGAAGGAAACCACTGAAAATCATTGGTTTCTTAATTCTGCTTTTTTAATCACTCTCGCGTTGCGCGATTTTATCGCCCGTGTGAAGGCAGCCTTAGTTACGCCTCTGCCGGCAGTGTTACACGAAGGCCATATTTACACCAACAATATTCTCTCGTGACTTCTGTCCGTGTCCAGTGTGGACAAAACTTGCATGGAAAATGAACCCATTCATTTGAATGGGTTAATTCACAAGAGCGATTCTCACTCGGACCGATAGGATATGCAAGATTTCTCAAATTTAGACTATTTTAGATTCTCACACTAAAATAAAACGTGTAATGTGTGGCGTCCTACACATCGCACAGTACAGGAATGGGATGTCCCTGTGCTGTGCAATGCGAGTTGCGCCCAAGAATCTGAGGCGTAACTCCCTCTTCGCTGTGTGAATATGGCCTTACACTTAAAGGGGTCGTCCAAAATCTCAAGTTAATCCCCGTCCACAAGATAGAGGATAACTTTATGATCGGTGGTGATCACTGAGGCCCCACCAATTTCGAGAATGGGGTCTCTTGTTCCCCTTTTGTCATCACTGCAGGTCTGCTTCTCCCATCTGCAGTAACAGATATATGTCTCCCCTCTGTAGTGACATCACATTGAACGGAGCAGCACTGGCCACGCATGCACAGCTGCTGCTCCATTCATTTCAGTGGGGCTGATCGAAATTGGCAAGCACTTGTACTCGGCTTTGTCCGGCAGTCCCATTAAAAGTGAATGAAACAGCGCAGCGCATGTATGACCATTGCTCCATTCGATCTCCTCTTCAC
The DNA here is from genome assembly GCF_035609145.1 of Eleutherodactylus coqui. Classification (NCBI taxonomy): domain Eukaryota; kingdom Metazoa; phylum Chordata; class Amphibia; order Anura; family Eleutherodactylidae; genus Eleutherodactylus; species Eleutherodactylus coqui. Next base: position 233,868,554 of record NC_089840.1, on the reverse strand, counting down.
TGCTCGGGCTGCTGTAAGTCTACAGTAAAGAAGAGGGGAGACACAGGACTCCTATTGTGGGTATTGGTGGAGCTTTCAGCAGTGTGACCCCCACTAATCATAAAGTTATCTTCTATCCCATTAATAGGAAATAAGTTTAGATTTTTGGATCACCCCTTAAAGGACTTGTCTGACTTCTTGTTTTATTGTCCTATTGATCTTTCTCTTCTGAAGACATCAACTTTGTAAATAATTTACAGTTCTGACAATGCGCCCTTTTTTTTGAGTTGACGGCCCGTTATGTAACCCGTGACATCAGCACTTCATCCTGCCACAGTGATGCCACCTATACAGATCACATGGGTTAGGATCGGGTAGTCAATGCTTTGTATATGGGACGTCACTGATGATGTTCCATTTCAGGGCGAGGCTGCAGTGTCCAATGGGAATGTAGTGGCCCAGTACATGCTTTCCTGGCCCCCTCCATAAATGTTATACATGTCTGTCTTATGTAGATGCTCTGTACAAAACTGTATTGTCATTATGTTAGGTGTATTGCACAGCTGCAGCATGTGATGGGTTAATGTCTGCAAAGTGTGAGCTGACTATCCTGTCATGTGGTATGAGTGAGGCTATAAATGTGAGTGCTTGAGAGCGGGAAAGGAGTTCCATGTCTTCTGGAGTCAGAGTCAGGAGGTTCAGCTACATGGGGGAACCTTCAGCCCTCAGGTAGTGAAGCATAGAGGAGGAGGAGCGATTTCCTGAGCGAGTGGATCTATGAAGAGGGAGTGAGCCCACAAAAGGACAGAGATTGAGTGAACAACGAGCGAGCGTGTAATTCCAGGGCCTAGTGCAGAGGTACTCAATCCTAATTGTTTCACACCCGCACATCCTAAAGTCTGGGACCACCAAGTGGAGGTACTCTACTTTCATTTTTCACACTCCAGTGTCCTGCAGTCTGGGTCCTGCTGAGTGGAGGTACGTTGCTTTATCTAATTTCTGCACTCTCCAAACTTGTCATTTGTGCCTTGTGTATTGCTGATTGATTGTTATCAAGTAAAGTTAATTACCAGGCCCTGACTGTTCCCGGGGACCTGAGGTACTATACTACTGTCTGTACCTCAGTTATTTCCCCACCGATGTTCATGCCGCTGGGTGCCTGAATGGTGGCATCACCCGTGACAACCCCTTTACCTGTCCTAATGTTTATTGGGCATCCCCATGCCAGGGGTGTCTGGAAGAGGCCCAGCGCTGCCTTGGCCTCGTCTGTGTGCATCCCTCTGGGAGGGAGCGTGCTAAGTGCTGCCATAAGTCCGGGGTCACCCTACGTGATGCTGCAGGAACCTACTCCTTTTTGGCATCACTAGGAACAGGATTGAATCTTTTGTGCCACACCGTCATGCCTGCAATGATGCAGAGGTACTACCCAAATTTGATGATGCAGAGGTACTAACTAATTTACAAATATTTGAACTGCACATTCCACCCAGGACTGCTCAAAATGGCGCCCAAACTTTAATGCACTCCTCGCTCCAGCTCACTCTCGCCAAAACTTTACCGCCAGATCGTTGGCGCCAAAAAGACTGTGCCCTGGCCAAGCGCAAAGTTGGGGGGAGGACTACCCCCACCAGGACTTTCAACAACCCCCAAGGTAAGGAATTACCTGCGGCTGCAGACTCCTTGTGTCAGACTTTCAAAAACCTCCACTGAACAGGATAGATCCAGTGCGCAGGCATCTAAGGTTATGCCCTACACCTGAGGCTGCAGCCAAACCATCTCTCAGGAGGCAACCGTTCTACTGGGAGGAGGATCCCCAACTAATTTGGTTGCCCACTGCTTCCAGATCTTCTGCTGCAATCGCTCAGCGACCGGATGTGTCCACCAGTGATGCTGCAGGGCCCCGCATCCTCTACACATTCAGGAAGGACAATGTGACCGCCCAAGCAGAATCCCCGCCGTGGATATTAATCCACCACCGGAACTCTGTTGTGAGAGACTATATTCCAGAACTCCGCGTCCGGGGGGGCACCCTACGGGACGCTGCAGGAATACAGATACAATATAACTGTAGCCACATAAATAAGGAAGGTACGGAAAAGGGGCACTGAAGCAGCATGCAATTACCAAAAAGGTACTTGGGGCGGAGGATGCTCAACAATAATAAAATACCAATTCGCCACCTGGGACAAGCGCCAGTTCACATCTCCCTTATGGATCCTGTTGCATCATAGGAGCAGAAATTAGACTCCCTGGCTAAAACAGATCTAAATAGCGCTGAACAGACCTCATTGATTTTAATGGAGGCTCCCGTTATGCCTCCCAGCATTTTCCAAGATACCATTTAATCTACAACGAGAGACTCCAATCGGAACCTGCAATGCAGATGCCAATGAAGTCTAACCCCTCTAAGGGAATGTTTGCCCGGCAGCAACTTCCCCCAGCAATATTAGCTGTTCGCTAGGAGTGTCAGAAGTCAGACATGTAAGATCAGGTAAGCACAGAGCCATTGTACATACACTGTATGGTGCATATAACAGCAATGGGTCACGAAGGGTATTGTTTCTCCTTAAGGAGAGCACCTAGAAGGTGTGAGGAGACTTATAAGTCCATGCATGCTCCTCTGGGAAATATGCAAATGGAGGATGGAACAATACCTCTGCAGCGCCGCCTATTGGAAGGCAGCATTCCTACATGTCAATGCCAGACTTTTTAAACAAGCCTTGTAACAATGACTCCTCACGAATTTTATAGGTGCCCTCAAGGAGAAACGATACCCTTCCTGACCCACATCTATTGGGCTCTCACTAGCCAAGCCAGAAACCTGCTGCACACTGATGAGGGGCAATCGCCCTGAAACAGCTGTCTGTGTATGGTCATCCTGGCTTTGACTTACTATTCCCAGTCATTGTTACAAGACTTGTTTAAACAGTTTGACATTGACTTGCAGAAATGCTGCTTTCTAATAGGTAGCACTGCAAAGGTATTGTTCCATCCTCCCATTTGTATAACAGCAATGCAACCCATCAAAGTAGACGTTAAAATGAATAAAAGATTCTCATCAGCAGATGCTGAATATAGAACAGTTTCTACAGAATGAGTCTGAAGCCAACCAATATCACAGAAGTCCTTGATGTCACCAGCTCCTCTGCAGTTCTGGCACATGTCCCTCACAGCATGTTCTTCTGATCCCCATCATAACAAGTGTTCACAATCTGTCTTTAAACAGGGGGGAAGGGGTCGGACAGGGAGTTCAAGTCAGAACTGTGAGTCTAGTCTTGCCAAGAACAAGAACGCACAGAAGTTCTAAGAATGCACAACTCTTGACCCATGCACAACAGTGAAGCCTGATGAGAAGGGCCAAAAAAGCCCAATTTCACAAACAACGCTCAATGGATTTCACTTATTTGCAATATAAAATGTATTAAAAAAATGCAATGCACTAAAATGATGTAAATGCTGGAGAGCCATAAAATATACTGTACCTTAATATGGCATAGAAGAGAGGGGCAGGCACGACCCTATATAGTATCTACTTTCAGGTAAGGTCCCCGACAGGGAGTCACACAATAATGCATGTGAATTCTGTGCATTGGGCGAAAGTCATTCCCAGGGATGTAGGAGTCAAATTGCGAAAAACAACTGTGCTTCTGCCAAATATGGGCAGTGACGGGTCAGCAGAGGGCATCCAGAGAAGACCCTGGCATTTACAGCAGGCAGAGGTCAGGGACTTTCCAGAAGCCATCAATTGTGCAGCATAGAACAGTATTGGTAAGAGAAAGTCCAACAGACCCAAAATGAGGAAGAGTCCTGCTACTGATGTCCCACACATCTGAGTCATATAGTCTATTTTATATATTACGCCCGCTTGGTCCATACGGCATTCCAACAAGACAGGACACTATCACTGAATCATCGTTTCTCACTGCAAGTCCGGTTGGGAGAGAGCTTTAGATTTCTATCATGTCTGATCAGATGTGGTATGTACATGCATACACCTACCTACCAACAATCAGTAAGATGTAAGGCACATGGATAGAAGCCCTTTCATACAGGCTGAAGGTAAAAAAAAAATCTTGTTATTTGTAAAGGCCAACCTATTCCACAGCGCTTTCAAGTAATAAGCTTTTCAAACTTATTACCCCCCACCAAGCTGGGTACTCATTGTACCGACCTCGAAAGGATGGAAGGCTGAGTCAACCTTAACTCCTTAATGGCATGGCCTATTTTGGGCTTAAGGACGCAAGGATTTTTGGCGGATTTTCTTCTCCATTTATCAAAAGCCCTAATTTTTTTATTTTTCTGTCGACGCAGCCGTGTAAGGGCTTGTTTTTTTGCGCGGCGAACTGTAGTTTTTATCGGGGTCATTTGTGGGTACATTTGACTATATTGTAAAACTTTTTTTTTTAATGATAGCAGGGAGAGAAAATGCATCAATTCTGCCATAGATCTTTCTTTTTTAATTATGCAGCATAAATGACACAATCCATTTTTTCTGCGGGTTGGTACGGTTACAACGATACCAAAATTCTTACTTTTTTTTAGGTTTTTCCACTTTTCTGCAATAAAACCCCTTTTTTTGGAAATCTTTTTTTTTTCTAAATAGCTGCATTTAAAGTCCTGTAACTTTTTTATTTTTCTATGTACGGAGCTCTGTGAGGGCTTATTTTTTGTACCATTTTGGGGTACATACAGCTTTTTTGATCACTTTTATTGCGTTTTTAGGGAGGCAAAATGCTAAAAATTAGCATTTTGTCACAGTTTTTAAGCGTTTTTTTACGCTTTTTACCGTGCACAGTCAAAAGCATGTGCAACGTATTGTACGCGTCGTTACGAATGCGACAATACCAAATATGTGTGGGTTTTAATTTTTTTACCTTTTTTATGCTAATCTGAGAAAAAGCATAAAAAATGGGTTTTTTAAACTTTTTTTACATTTTTTTTAATTCATTTTTTTAATCTTTTTTTTTTACAACATTTGTGTCCCCCTGGGGGACTTTGACAACAGTACTGCCCATCGCTGTGATAAGGCATAGCAGGGCTACTGCCCTGCCATGCCTTATCGCTTATACAGCGATCTCAGGCACTGGTGACAGGACGCCAGTGTCTGGCATCTTGTTGCCATGGCGACAGGCCGGGCTCTCGCGATAACGCTCTCGCGCTCCCTCTGTGAACTCTTTCCCTGGTCCCATTGAAAACACTGGCAGCGCAAGACAAATGCTGTGATCTTGCCAGTGTTTTCAATGGGACCAGTGGCAGCAGCGCTAGCCCCATTGAAAGCATAAGGAGAATATTGCAGACTTCTGCCAAAGCTGTGGCAGGAGTATCCTTCATCCCCGCGTGGACCGCGGGCATGAAGGAATCCTCTGCCACAAGCGCTGTTTGTAATTGGCTGAGCGCTGAGCCAATCAGCACAGCCCTTTCAGGAGGCAGGGATTTTTAAATCCCTGCCTGCTGAAAGTGCTGGACAGCAGTGCAGGGGAGTCAGCCGGAGGACGCGTTTGAGCGGCGGAGAGGTGAGTAAAGATTTTTTTTTTTTTTTTAACCGACTAGGGATGATTTTCAGGGAAGGGCTTATATTTCAAGTCCTTCCCCGAAAATCATGCTGCAGGGGTTGCCACAAAACCACTGAAAGCAATGGGACAGCATGCTGGATTTCTGCCACAGCTGTGACAGCTGTGGCAGAGGATTCCTTTATCCCTGCGGTCCCCGCCAGTGGGTATGAGCCCTAAGCCATATTCACCCCTCAGTCTAGAGTAGGCGCCCCGGTTCTTGCTACTCCTGTCCTGAAAGCAGTCTGTGCCTAAGACTGTTCTGCCAATCACAGGCTTCAGCGGTTACGTCCCATTCATGGCATTTTTGCCATTAAAACCCAATGGCACTACGAGTAGTATGTGACCGCTGCAGCTTCTTCTGGCAGGGATTGGGGCTCCTATGCTGCACCATGGTGACCGGTATGTACGTCTTATTTTTTAGTTTAGACCATTACCTGTCCATAGAATATTTTGTACTTTTTTGCGCACGCAGGCCATGTTCATATGCAAGCGTGACACCCCCCGCCATGATTTAAAGAGGCTATTTAGCTTAATTAGGTCCAGATGTTCTTTTCCTCGCGGTTTTGTGTAGCATTTTGCGCATGTTCTTACGTGTTGCGTGCACATTTGCACACCTCCCATAGACTTCTATGGGACCCTTTGGTGTGCAAATATGCAGGAAAATAGCCTTATTTTTTAGTGGATGCAAATAAAGGAAATGAGAACAAACCTATTGAAATTAATGGGTTCCATTCTCTGCGTTTTGCACAGGCAATTTTTATGTGCGTGCAAATACGTCCATCTGAAGAAGTACTTTGCACATAAAAAATACTCATTTAACCCTTTCCAATCCACTGTCTGATGTCTGAAGACATTCTGATTGAAGGCTGTACAGCTCCGATGTCAGAAGACGTCCGGCAGGGTATTCTTGCTGTAGATTACTGTCCGCTCTGTATTCGGGGGCCTCTTCAGCATGTTCCATATCGCAGTGCTGGCTCTAGCCAGCAGATGGTGCCATTGTATAATGGCAGAAAGAGAAAGCCCCCTAGGAAACCCTGAATCCAAAATTGCAAAGGGTTAATGCACAGCCAAAATACACCCGTGTGAGTGAGCCATACAGTACTACATGCTGCTTTGACTCGCTAGCACAGGTTGGTCAGTGTCTTAGGGCTGCGACAGATAAACGTAGGCACAGATACGCTTGCTGTAACGAAGAGTATTTGCGCATGAATAATGGCTGTACTCCGACTCACACCCTTGCCATTGTTCTTATTAACTTGCGGTGTAAAATGCAGAAAGATAGGGCAAGTGCAGGAATGGTGCGTGAGAAACACACTCATGGGGCAAACCCATTGAAATCAATGGTTTTGACTCATCACGTTTTGTGGGCTTGAGTTTCGCATGTGCAAAAAGCCTAGTAAAGTCCAGATGTGTTCTTTTTTTTCGCAGTTTTGTGCAGTGTTTCCAGCATCCCCTTGGGTATTCGCCCACCTCCCATAGCCTTCATTGTGGCCTTTGCTGCGCAGAAAACAGTAAAATAGATCCGATCCTACTTTTTTCTGCGCATGCAAAACAAGCTCATAAGAATGAACCCACTGAAATTTTCGCTGCGAGGCTTTTCTGCTTAAATTTTGCATCACTGCGCCTGAAAAATCGCAAGCGCTTCCCATTTACTTAAGTGGAAAAAATTGCATTGCGCTCGCATGGCATGTGAATTCCATGCTATGCCATGGGTTCGAATCCAACCAAGGCAACCTCTGCATAGAGTTTCTATGTGCGCCTGGCGGTTACATGGGTTTCCTCCACTGTAGTATATGGTGAGGATTAAGTAATGAAGAAGTACTTAAAGGGTTTGTCTGGGACTGTTTGCATTCTACTACGAAAGCCTGTCGCTAGAGAACTCTGCCAATCACCTGATTCCCGACCGGGGTTGGTATTGCAGGTACAATACCCAAAGAATTCAATGTAAGCTGTGCCTGCAGAACCAACTGGGGCTGTGGGCAGCGCCATCTGAGGACAGGTCATCAATAGAAAAAAATAGACAAGGTCCCGGACATCCACTTTAAGTGTAGAGCCCCTTGGGGCAGATTTAGTGCAGAAGTGTCATACATCTGAATTGGGTTTGCTTTGGCGACAAGCAGATGGCGAGCGCATTCAGACGAAGGGGGCACTCACAGAAATTCCTGCAACCAATCTGCCATTATTTGGGGTATGACACTTACCTCCTGGATGTCCTCAGGGGGCGGCTGTGTGTTGGTACTGCTAGGGCTAGGTTTGGGTTCCTCCTGTAATGAGATATTGTAGAAGTTATATACATGCACATATATGTAATACCCCTTCCAGCGACATAACACCCATGTGCTTCTGTACTATCTGGGATAACTTCCATCCAGTCGTCTGCGACCTGAACTTTAGCTCTATGAAACAAGTTAGCGTAATTCATCTGTCTGCCACCAGAGGGAGCTAGACTACAGTCATTATTACTACTGAGCAGTCAGCCGCAGTTTTCCCACTATTTCCTGTAGAACTTTAAAAAGTGTGTTATAAATGTAAAATTGTGTTATAAATAAATGCGGAAAATTGGCAGCATTTCTGCTACGTGTAAACACACCCTCAGCATTCTACATTGTGCTATTCCTCTGTTATCGCTCTCGGAAATGTATGACTAAATTGACAACTGGGTGTTACCATTTGGAGGTGTCCCTCCCCACAGTTTGCACTGATTGGAAAGTGTCAATGTGTTGTACGGGTAAATACTCTCAAATGGTAACACTCAGTTGTTAATTTATACATAATTTCCAGGAGGAATAACAGAGGAACAACATAAGGTTCAAAGAAAAGATGCTCCAGAATTGGACAGAATTTAGCAAGGGGGCTGGTAAAGCCTGATTGTCGCTGTATCCATAGAGGATAAGAGATCATGTATTCTCTCAGGGTGTGTGTGAATGTTGCTCCAATGGTAAGGCCCTTTTACATGCAATGATTATCGTTTAGTTTATCGCCGGATTGAACGAAGCGATAAAAGTTCAGTGTAAACACTGCCAGCGACTGAGCGATAAACAATAATTCATTTGCTTATCATTTGGCGTTCAGTTACTGCGGCATAAAAATGACGTGGCGATCGGTCCGAGTACAAGGACCTTTAAATGACAATTCTTGGTGACCCATAATGCAGTTTCCTTTGCAGGAATTGATGCGCTGGGCCTGAAGAAGTGAAGCGGCCGCAGTTCGGTTTTGTAGCGCGCGGTTGGTACTCCGAAGTGTTGGATGCATTCGCATTACTTGCTTCATTTGCCCTGATTGATATTCCGTACTGGTTTTATTTGCTACTTTAGGAGTCGTCGCCCTGTTTTAATTACCTTATAAATGTAGGTGTGTTGTCGTTGGCACGATTAGGGATCTGTCACACAGGACAGAATAGGCCGCACGGCGCACCACGAGCCACGCTAAATTCTAACCCAAATCCACAGGCGACCTGCAGATGGTGATGTAAAAGGGAAAAAGGCTTAACCCTTTCAATCCAATTTGTATCCTGGTTTTCCTAGGGGGCTTACTCTTTTTCTGCCGTTATACAACGGCGCTATCTGCTGGCTAAAACCAGTACTGCATGAGGTGACACATTGAATAGGCTCTGACAGCAGAGAGGCTGGCAATATACAGTAAGAGAACCCAGATGGACGTCTTCCAACATCAGAGCTGTACAGCCTTAAATCATAATATCTTCAGAGATCAGACAGTGGATTGGAAAGGGTTAAAACCTGCCTGCAATCCAGGTATCAAAATCCTCTGTTAGACCTGTGGATTTCAGACCGGCTTTTCGTGCGTATTTGTATGCGCAAAACTTGCGTGCAAAATACTCAGGGAGAAGAACCTATTGATTTCAATGGGTTCACTCTCACTTTCACGCATGCACAAAAAAAAGCGCGACATGCTCTATCATGGTTCGCATTTGCGCACCAAAGGCATCAAAGGAGTCTATGGGGCTGCACAAAATGACCTGCGCAATTCTGCAGAGAAATTGATAACACGCCTGAAGGAGCCCTTAGTGTGGAATTTTGCACCTGTGGATTTGGCTGCGTCCGGCAGCGTAATTCTGTCCCGTGTAAAAGATCCCTTAGGACTACGAAGAAGCGAACCTTACTATTACTAAAGGATTGCTGTTAGCGCTTCTTCGCATGCGCGTATTTGAGTGCACAATACGTTGAGAATAGAACCTATTGATTTCCTTTTTTTGAGCGTGCATTTCTCACACGCGCAAAAACATGCTATATTTTGTGCACATTTACGCACCAGAGCACCCCATGGAAGTCTATGGGGAGTATCGCAAATATGCACGCGATACACAACAGGATGCCCAAAATACAGCGCAAACCCACGGGGAAAAGAACAGGTCTCATTAGGCTAAATAGCCCTTTAAATCAGGGTTGAGGGGTGTTGCATGCACATATGAACAGGAGTGCGCAAAAAAGTCCAGTACAATGCGCAGACGCACACGCAAAAGTGCCTTGTTCATAGCGCAAATACGCGTAAAGGAGCCCTTATAGAATGCTACCGCTGCGACTTTAGTCTTCCTACTGCGATTTATGCTCACATTTCTGCTTTCGCCCTACAGTTGGCATAGGTGCTGGGAACGCCGCTGGCACACATGCCGAACGTATCCATAGGGCCCCATTCATCTGACGGAAGTGAGAAAAGTAGACTTTTGGCACCTGTCCAGCTCTTACAAGTTGGCATTGCACAAAAACCCCCTGAAGGTTCCTTGTGATGTGAATAAAGCCTAAAAAGGTCATTTCTTAAGCGAAGCGCTGCGGCGCACTCACCTGGGGGTCCTTATTGCGGCTGCTGTCATTCCCCATCCTGTAATGTTACCGGCCACAATCTGCAAGGGAAACAGGAGAAATGTGAATTCTATGATCAGTATTATCACAGACGGAAAGTATGACAAATACTAGAGGCGATGCCCTCTCGGGGTGTCCATCCCCTATCGTACCCTGGCCACCAGGTACCATCAGAGGGGCATTTAGACGCTGCACCCCATATGTCATCATGCCCCTCCCAGTGCTCAATACACTCACTGGAGTTTTCACAAAGTCCAGGAGATAAAAGATTTCTAACTTCTCACCTACTGAAGAGTTCCCATGCAGTGCTGAGTCTGCAGCGCTGGGTATTGCGGTGTACACGTCTTGGCTGGACGTGCAGAATTAATGCTGTTCTTCCTTCCTGCTGCACTAATCGGTAAAATACAATTATCATGTGGGATCCGCCCGTCATAACACCAAACCTGCTAAGCACATAGTGCCGCACCCGCCCCTAGCCAGGATCATCTGTCATCTGCCACCCATACAGCTGTAAAGCTACGATTCTGGGCTCAGATTTCACTTAGAAAACTTATAAAGTGCTTTTATGTGCAATAAATAAAACTTAAATAAGCACTGCACTTTGAACATACCCATGCTTATGTGAAAGCCAAGGCAGTAATTGACAAAAGTGCAAATTGCTTTATTTACCCAAAATGCTGTTTTTGTGCTGAAAAATCACTCTAAATGCTGGCCACTAGGGGTCTCCCTTCATTCTAATTTGCTGTCCACTGCCTGTTGTCATGTGAAATCTGTCTACAGCAATAGAAAAAAAATTACATAAATGGCCATATACTTACCAATGTACTAATACAAGAGGGCATGTAAATGCACCACATCCTTCAGCATGCAGAGAGCCAAACTGCGATATGGAGGAACATCTGTACAGGTGCACGGTACTGATGAATAACCACTCATACACCCTCCTTATATTGAGGGAACGACTTCTAAGAGTAGAGATACTGAGATTGGTTACAGGAAGTATGTGGGGAGGGGGTCTTTGCTTGCTACTGTCTCATGCTGCCCATAGAAGTATATGGAGAGAACAGACTGAGGAGTAGGAGGAGAGAAGCAGAAAGACTCACGCAGATGTGCTGCTGCAGCTAATTGTGTTTATTGTCTACTAAAATCACATGTACACTGCTCAGTACAGCTGTATAATGTCCTCTATGCAGCTGTTACTTATGAGGAAGTGCTACAGAGAGATATAAAATACATACTGCTCTCCTATGTGTTCAGTGTTTGGGAAACACCATAGCCGCTAGTCTACACCAGCTCAGTAAAGACTTAGTATAAAAGATAGAGCCTGCAGAGGGGAAAAGTGGTGATAAATGCCATACAATGGCCAAATATAGGGGGAACTTTTATTAAAAGCAGCATTTCAAATGCTGGTCTTCTTATTAACTTCTCTGGCGCACAATGTGCCTAATACATGAAGAAGCACGCGCCTCCTCATACATTAGGCACATCTCGATACGGCTGTGTGCCTACACAGAAATGTATGCCAGGTCCGACTTGGCATAGAATTGTGGTATGAGTTATGCTAGTCTCTGGTGGAAATGATACTTCAATGTGTCAGTCCAGAGTGGCTATGTAGCAGAATGCAGTGCAGACCGCCAAAAGTTCAAACATTTTTGCACAAAAAAGCCTTGCGCAAAATTTGGCAGCTTTATTAAGCTAGAAACTGGCATAAAGAGTTTCATGAATGTCCCTAAAAGTGTCACCCCTCACGTAATGTGTGATTGTTCTCAGTGAGAGAAACCAAGTATTCTTGTAGATATGATACCTTTTAATGGCTAACAAAAATACATGATGTTACAGCAAGCTTTCAGGGATATCGCCCCCTTCGTCAGGCTATTAAGTGAGACTAGTTTGGATGGCCGTGGACAGGCGGCCTAAAGGGAATCTTCAATAACGCAACAAAAATCAGAGGATGGATGTGTTGCCTTTCTGCTATTGATAAATTACGGGTGGGCCGTGAGTGCTGACGTGTTGTGGGCTGTGACATGCGTATTTGTTGCATGCTGCTAATCCCCATGCACTATCTTGGCATGCATGCACATAATGTACGCCAGGATAGTGCATGCTACGAGCATGAGTGGCCCAATAGAAATCAAGGGGCTACTATTGCATTTCGCCCGTGGGAGGATTGCACGCGCACGTGATGTGCAATGATAATACACCCACTTGAGAGCTGCCTAAGTTATGGTGCTCATGGGATGCATTTTTTATGCTTACCTGGGTCTACATTTGCGCGTGCCCACCTGTGGAATTCAACACGTGGACAGTGCAGCAAGCTCATCTCCGTAGGCGCTAGAGATGAGCGAGTATACTCGCTAAGGCACATTACTCTCCCTCTCTCCCCCCCCCCCCCCCCCCCGCTCCCTGCCGCAACTCACCTGTCACCCGCGCCGGCCCCCAAATCTTTAGAGACGAGCGGGGAGATACTCGGCTAAGGCACTACTCGCTCGAGTAATGTGCCTTAGCGAGTATACTCACTCATCTCCGTAGGCGCGCATCCCATTATTCTCTATGTATACAACATATATACCATTATTGTCTCTGATAGGAAAACCTCTTTAAGAATCTGTTTTTGCCACAACTGGCAGGCTCAGCATGTTCTAAGTAATGCACCTATTATAGCCTCCTACCTCTGGTTTTTCAATTTCGCCTAATAGAAGCCTTCAACATAGTGAGTAATTCCATGTCCCAATCTCGGTGTTAGGGCTAACCGCGCTTTCTCAAGACATTTGTCCTAAAATTGATTTATGTGTCAGGAAATGACAGAGAAAGTGTTTGATAGATCCCAATAATAATGAAAGCCCCTGTAGACCAGGTCCACACAGTGCAGTTGTTGCAGTTTTCATATACAGTAAAGCCTCTACTAGCATTGGTAAGCCGTCCGAAAGCAATCAGCATTACCTGAAACCGTTGCTTATCGGGGTAATTATTTCCATAGGAATCAATGTTAATCCAATTGATTTGTTCTAGACAGTCCTAAAAACACTCAAAAACCATATTTATTTTCCATTAAATGTAGTTTGAATACCAAAAATAATAACAAATGAATATAAAAAGACTACTGTAAAGAATAAATGAACATTTAACATGTTGTTGAGCATGTTACTGTGTGTTTTCTGTGGTGTTACATAGAACTGCAGGTCACATCTACTACATCATCTGTTCTCAGCGTTATCACTGTGTTCTCTATGCTGTTAAATAGGACTGCAGGTAACATCTCCTGTACTATAGTACATTATCTGTCCTCAGCGTTATCACTGTATTCTCTGTGGTGTTACAAAGGACTGCCGGTGACATCATTATCTGTCCTCAGCGTTATCACTGTGTTCTCTGTGCTGTTACATAGGACTGCAGGTGACATCTGCTGTACTACAGTACATCATTTGTCTTCAGCATTATCTCTGTGGCGTTACATAGGACTGCAGGTGACATCATTATCTGTCCTCAGCGTTATCACTGTGTTCTCTATGCTGTTACATTGGAGTGAACTGTACTAGTGTATTATCCGTCACCAATGATGGAGAAGGGTGGGTAGCATTAGGAGGAGGGGGAGACGCCAAGCAGGAGATCACGTGGGTTCAGCAACAAGGTCACGTGGGCCGGCACATGCCGGTGTTATTAGAGGCCACCAATGTTGCTAGAGATAAAATTTTGGCTAAAAACACAGTCTTACTCGAAATCGGCCTTAGTACTTATCAATGCTGGTACAGTTTTTTTGTATTTCCTTTCCTTTCCTTGCTTTCTAAGACAACAAAAAATACTGCAAAACTGCAGAAGTATAAACCTGGCCAAAGGGAAAGTCAAAAACCACCTATACATATGAGACTGAGACGAGAGACACTGCCATTATCACCAGATGTGTATGGTGACTTCCAGATTCCTCTGCCTTTACTCCTGGGCCCTTTTACGGACTAGGCTATATTAGAGTTGTATGTCTCTAATCCATATTGGATGATATCGCACTCGTTTGTTTTATTTACAGAGTCATAGAGTCACATCCCATCCAGCATGAGTCAGTGTATAACTCTGTATCCTCCAGCCAAGTTCCAGCAAGTGAGATTCCATCCAAGTCAGAAATGTCACATGGAGAAGAAGAAATAGTTTGACAACATGTAGCTAGTAGGACAAAATGTGATTGCTCTCATTAAGAGAAACCAAGTGCTCTTGTTGTTATGATACCTTTTAATGGCTAACAAAGAGAAATGATGTTTCAGCAAGCTTTCGAAGCTACATGGGTTTCTTCATCAGGATTGTCAAGCCAGATGAAGAAACCAAAGTAGTTTCAAAAGCTTGCTGTAACATCATTTCTTTTTGAAAGCCATTAAAAGGTATCATAACAACAAGATTACTTTGTTTCTCTTAGTGAGAACAATCACATGAAGAAGAGTCTCATGTGCTTAGAAAGTTAGTAGAATTGTGAGGTTATTCTAAAGTGGCCTATAATAGCATATCAGAAAAAGAAGGGCAAAATCAAGAAAAAAAGGGAAGATCCACATCTCGAGGCTTCTCACTAGCCAAGCCAGAAACCTGCTGCACACTGATGAGGTGCAATCACCTCGAAACAGCTGTCTGTGTATGGTTATTTTGGCTTTGGCTCACAATTCCCAGTCTTTGTTGTAAGGCTTGCCGCTGCAGAGATATTGCTCCACCTTGCTCTAATGTGACACTATAAGTATACTTAGGTGATAAATTCAGTAATTTGCTCATTTGGTAGCGTCCAGTTTAATTTACATTTACCCTAATCAAAATCTAATGAGAACCCGGAAAATGCCTATGCACTTTCAATACATGTTGAGCACCAGCTATTTTTCCTGATTCCCCTATAGACATATATGTTTGGACAAGAGCACATGTGTTTTCAATGGGGAAAGTAAAATAAGCTGCCGCCAGATCACCTTCTTCACTGCTGATTTTGCCATTGAATGGCACATTCCCTCTGAAGCCGTTGATTGACTGAGCAGTATGCACAATGAACAGTATGTGACCTCCGCAGTACCAGATCAGCGGAGATCAGGACTCATGCGTTGGGCAGGGTGCCACTTAAGGAGGTGAGTATAGCTTAATTTTTTTTTTCTGCTCCATTCCCTGCTCCTATTTTTTTTTTATTCCCAAACATCCCTTTAACTCCTGTTGGAACAAAAGATCTATCCCGCTGACATCCAACATAACTAATACTTTTTTCCGTTGACATCAGATAACAGTTGGGACATCACATACGCATGAGATAGTTGACCGATCCTGTCAAAATCAGCAAGTTTGGCTAACATTTCTTAGTGTGTCTGGGCACTCTTAAACTACTGTACTACTATAAATTTTGCACCATTTTTATAGAGTGTTTTGGGGTCGGAGTATAAAAGCAGGTCCTCAGTCTTCATCTTCCAGTTATGTGCAGTATCTCCATTGTATCAAAAGCAAGCCATCTAATTTGTGGATTATTTTGGCTGCCCATACATTGTGGATAGCTGTGGCCAAAGTTTAATAGCAGTGCTTTATCTTCCAAGAACAAAAGGATTGGGCAAATGAAATCCAGTTGTCCCATTCTTATCTCCCCCAATATCTGCCATTAGGGAAGATTCGGGAGACCCAGCAAAACTGGTGGCTTCAGGCAATCTACATCTAACATATATGGCCACCCTTAAAGTGAATGTCCACCATTGAGCACTATTTACTTCTTTTACCTATATGGGTTCTAAGTTCTGCATAGATACATTTCTCCAGAATTCCCTGGCATAGATACAGAATTAAAGCGTAATATTGGCTGTCTGCAGCCTCCACTAGAGGGAGCTCAGGAGTTAATTGTATACATTGAAAACACAGTATGCAGTAAGCTCCCTCTAGTGGCTTCTGCAGTCACCCTGCATGTTATTTTTCAAATCTACCTGTATTGCGGGGGATTGGAGCTCTCTAGCGGAAAACTGGAGCTCTGACTGCTGTAGATATATTAAGAAATTAGCCAACGCAGAATTTTCACTTTTTATGGTGGCTACCCTGAAAAAAAATATTGTAAATGCAGGTGTATTAGAAGATGATCAAGGAAATTGCTTCTGTGGAAAACCACTTTATGTAAGAGCTCCTTGAAATGGGAGTATTTGCACAAGTAGTAGGCAGAGAATAGAACTCATTGAGGTGAATGAGTTTGTTCTCACTTCTGCTCTATTGTGTGGATTTGCGCATCAAAAGACCCCATAGAAGCCTATGGAAATTGCACAAATGCGCACAAAATGCGAACAGAAATGTGTAATATACTGCGCAATACACCGTAAAAAAAAAAAAAGAACACATCTGGATCTCATTAGGCTAAATAGCCATTTACATCAGGGTGCTGTGAAGCCTCCCCTCCTGCCCCTATGCCTGGACAGGATATATATCTGACTTCCATCTCATGGACTGTAATATGGCTGGTAAATAATACCGCTCATATGCAGCATGGACAGTCACAAGACGTTACTGGATCGACTTGTCACTTGTGTAATGTCTGACTCAGAAATAGCTGAGAAGGCCTATTAGTGTTAAGAGTACAATTTAGTGTGGATTATTTTAAGGAGTGTCTCAAGTTGAAGGCTGTCAGTGTTGTAGAACAACATCTATGGGCACTTTGCTGCTGAACCGACGTCTAACCGCAAGTGTTCGGTGTGCTCATATTTCCAGGAAAATGAAGGTTCACACGTGGCTTACCTTAAATTGCTGATTATTTGTGCTGCTCATGATAACTTTGGACCAGGGACATAGCCAAAGTGTCACGGTCCCGGGTGTAAAAGTTGATCTTGGGACCCCCAGCTACTCTGCATGACTACGGACTGTGGTCACTCCCCAAAATACACACATGCTGTGTATATATATATATATATATATATATATATATATATATATATATATATATATATATATATATATATATATATGGATGGAAGTCGACTCTATGGGAGCTGGAAAGTGCTCCTGTAAGTTACAGGCTGTAACCCTTTCACTGCTGCTCCTCCCACAGAGGTGAAGTGGTGAGGACAATTAGTTGGGAGTTAATGTAAACCTTCCACTAAGCCCTGTAGCAGGTATAGCACATATAGGAGGGTTGTGGAGAAGGACGTATCTCACACTGCACCCACTGAGGGATTTCTGATAGACAACATCTTAGGGCCCTTCTGCAGTGACAGAAAGAAGGCAGCATAAATGTCTCCTTTGTAAGTTCATATGAGCAAAGTCCTGCAATGTTACTGGTACTAGAGCCTCCATGCCCACCCATACTACATCTTGTATCCAAGCTAGAGGCGGTACAACAGGGTAATAGAGCCTCCATGCCCACCCTATCACATCTTGTATCCAAGCTAGAGGCGGTACAACAGGGTACTAGAGCCGCCCTGCCTGCTCATATCACATCTTGTATCCAAGCTAGAGGCGGTACAACAGGGTACTAGAGCCTCCATGCCCGCCCATACTACATCTTGTATCCAAGCTAGAGGTGGTACAACAGGGTACTAGACCCTCCCTTCAATCATATACTTATATTATATTATGAAACCGACTCTGGACGCGACCGATGCTGCCAACTACCGACCCATCTCAAACCTCCCCTTCATCTCCAAACTACTAGAACGCCTGGTTTACTCCCGCCTTGTAAGTTATTTATCAGAGAACTCTCTCCTAGACCCCCTACAGTCTGGCTTCCGACCTCAACACTCGACAGAAACTGCCCTTACTAGGGTATCCAATGACCTACTGACAGCCAAATCGAGGGGCGATTACTCCCTACTGATCCTCCTCGACCTCTCTGCAGCGTTTGACACTGTTGACCACAAACTCCTCCTCAGTATGCTACGCTCCATTGGCCTAAAGGACACTGCCCTCTCCTGGTTCTCCTCTTACCTATCTGACCGCTCTTTCAGTGTCTCCTTTGCTGGCTCTACCTCCCCTCCTCTTCCCCTTGCTGTTGGGGTCCCCCAGGGCTCGGTCCTTGGCCCCCTTCTCTTCTCTATCTACACAGCCCCTATTGGACAAACCATCAGGAGCTTTGGCCTCCAATACCACCTGTACGCTGATGACACCCAGCTATACACCTCTGCCCGTGACATCTCTGCACCCTTCCTCCAAAACATCACCGACTGTCTGTCTGCTGTCTCTAACACTATGTCCTCTCTCTACCTAAAACTAAACCTCTCTAAAACTGACTTACTGGTATTTCCGCCCTCCACTAACCGACCTTCTCCTGACATCTCCATCTCAGTGTGTGGCACCACCATAACTCCTAGACAACACGCCCGCTGCCTTGGGGTCATATTTGACTCTGATCTCTCTTTTGCCCCCTACATCCAATCTCTGGCCCGAACATGTCAGCTGCACCTCAAGAACATCGCAAGAATCCGCTCTTTTCTCACTGTGGAGACGTTAAAAACGCTTATTGTCGCCCTCATCCACTCCCGGCTCGATTACTGCAACTCGTTGCTGATCGGCCTCCCCTGCACCAGACTCTACCCTCTCCAGTCCATCCTGAATGCGGCAGCCAGCTCATCTTCCTGTCCAGCCGCTACTCGGACACCTCTGCCATGTGCCAGTCACTGCACTGGCTGCCCGTTAAATACAGAATTCAATTCAAACTCACTACCTTCATCCACAAAGCCCTCCACAGCGCAGCACCCCCCTATATCGCCTCCCTTATCTCAATCCATCAACCAGCCCGGGCTCTCCGCTCTGCTAATGAAACCAGACTGAGTGCCCCTTTCATTCGAACTTCTCATTCCCGCCTCCAAGACTTCTCCAGAGCAGCACCGGTCCTCTGGAACGCACTACCAAAGGCTACCCGAGCAATCCAGGAATCGCAGAACTTCAGGCGTGCTCTAAAAACGCACCTCTTCAGGGAGGCATACCGCATTCCCTAAGAAAAAAACCTCTCTGTACTCCGCCTGATAACATGCTCCCTGACCTACTGTCTGCAATCCCTGCTAGCCATCATAAACCGCTCCTGCAGTCACACCGTTTCTGCCGTCACATGGCTAAATGTCTGACCATTGTCTATGTGTATAACATCGCTCACACTTCGCCATACCGTGCACATCTCCAGCCCCTTTACCCTCTGTATCACCCCATTACTTGTAGTATGTAAGCTCGTTGGAGCAGGACCCTCACCCCTATTGTTTCCATCAACTGATTACTATATGTAACCGTGGTTCTGTAATGTTTGTATTTTGTCTTTCTGTATTCCACCTGTCTATGTAAGCGCTGCGGAATATGTTGGCGCTATACGAATAAAGATTATTTATTATTATTATTATTACAACAGGGTACTAGACCCTCCCTTCAATCATGTACTTATATTAATGTTACAATAAGCCATGGAAAGTTTATTTGTACTCCAATAACATGGGTATAACAGGATATAACATGGTACTAGAGCCTCAATGCCTGCTGTATCATGTCTTGTATCCAAGCTTAGAGGCGATACAACAGGGTACTAGACCCTCCATGCCCCCCCCCCCCCGTTTCACATCTTGTATCCAAGCTAGAGGCGGTACGACAGGGTACTAGACCCTCCCTTCAAGTGGTCAGTTCTCTGCAGTAAATTCTCCTTTTGCTCTGATACTGTAATCACTTACTTCTATCAACGCTACAATAAGTCATTGAAAGTTTCATTGCACTCCAATAACTTCTACGGGAGGGATTGGTTTTATGGGTTTGTATGATGTATTCTATGCATCCTGGGTTTTGTATATATGTAGTTTGGTAACACAAGGCCTCTGGGATGAGAGCTGAGGTCCTCCATTCTCATGAAGTTGACTGATAAAAGGAGTCCTGTAGCATCTGTCCAGAAGTGGGATCCATGCTGTGGCGGCCCCGCCATGTCCTGCCATAGGTATATTTATGTAGTTGGTAATCACACATGTATAAATACTATTGCCATGGGACTGCTGCTTGGGTCTATAGTAGAAATCAGGGCAGCTGCCATCCACTAAATTTGCCATAGGTTGAACTCAGAAATAATGTGAGTAGCGCCCGCTGCGGAGCGGATAGTGGAGCGGCTTCCAAGTGATTGTTTAAGGTTCAGCTAATCACAATATATGACTCTTTCTAAGCTAAATTTATCAGCGTCCCGTCAAGCGACAGAGGAGTAACATGATCACAACAGCTAATCCTTCGGAAATCCTACTGTAAAAGCCCTGAAATAAACCCTATCTGCATCAAAAAAAAAAAAATCAGCTATCAGGCGCTGTCAGCTCCCGCGTGCGTCTCCTCTGCAGCTCTGGCACACTTTTCTGTAGTCCCTGGGTAGCCTTTTCTGGATTGGAGGTTTAAAATCCCTGCCTCCAGGAAGCGCTGGCCGTGAGTGGTTTTCGAGCGCCGCGGCTCAGCCAATCAGAGCCAGTGCTCAATTAACCAATCACAGCCATTCATTGATTGACTGTGATTGGTTCATTGAGCGCTGGCTGAATGCCCCTGGTTGGTCCTGAGCTAGGAGTGAGCCCCCAAGCTCCCATATAAATGGTGCATGAAGCTGTACACCCACTGCAGTACATACTAATAGGGAGAGTATAGTGTCTTAGGCAGGTAATATTTGCATGTTACTGTTCAGTGGGTCCCCTGAAAAAATGTCACTTATGGGCACTAGGCATCCCAGGCTGTCACTGAACTTGGCTCTTCAGGACCTAATATGGGAGCATAAGGAAATGAGATGATTTAAAGGGAGAATAGCAAAGACGTTCCGAGAAGAGCGCAATGGGGGGGGGGGGGGGGGGGCAGTCGAAAAAGCAGGAAAATACAGAAGGAAAAGATTTTTTAAAAAGGGTAGGAGAGGGCAGTTTGTCTAAAGCTGGCCACACACTTTGGATAGCTGTCTATAGCTGTAGAAGAGCCATTCCTCCCGACCCACCATACAGCGGGGATGAGAGAGGAGAGGAAAACTGCCCATAAATATGAGAGACAAGTGAAATGGAGCAGAGACCAAATCTTGAAAAATTCTTGCTTCCAAATCTTTTCCCTGGCCTCGGAGGTGAGTGCCCAGCAGAGCTACTGCCCCATGTACTGCCCCAACGCATATATCTCACGCGAGATTCTCGGCCGTGTGGAACCGGCCTGAGCGAACGAACAAAGGAGGTCACAGTTTACTTGTTCACTTGGGCAGCAAGTTAAACCGCAAAGCTAATTAGTTTATTAGCGAATGAGAACAAGTGAACGATTGGTGAACGAACCAACAATGATATTCATGCTTGCAAGAAGTGAACGATGAGCGATACGTTCACTGCCCCCTTCTGGTGTGATGATCTGTGGGTATAACTGGGTACTAGAGCCTCCATGCCCACCTGTATCACATCTTGCATCCAAGCAAGAGGCGGTACAACAGGGTACTACAGCCTCCATGCCTGCTTGTATCACATCTTGTATCTAAGCTATAGGCGGTACAACAGGGTACTAGAGCCTCCATGCCCGCCCATATCACATCTTGTATCCAAGCTAGAGGCAGTACAACAGGGTACTAGAGCCCCCATGCCCTTCCGTATCGCAACTTGTATAAAAAGCTAGAGGTGGTACAACAGGGTCCTGGAGCCTCCATGCCCACCCATATCACATCTTGTATCCAAGATAGAGGCGGTACAACAGGGTCCTGGAGCCTCCATGCCCACCCATATCACATCTTGTATCCAAGATAGAGGCGGTACAACAGGGTACTAGAGCCCCCATGCCCTTCCGTATCGCAACTTGTATAAAAAGCTAGAGGTGGTACAACAGGGTCCTGGAGCCTCCATGCCCACCCATATCACATCTTGTATCCAAGATAGAGGCGGTACAACAGGGTCCTGGAGCCTCCATGCCCACCCATATCACATCTTGTATCCAAGATAGAGGCGGTACAACAGGGTCCTGGAGCCTCCATGCCCACCCATATCACATCTTGTATCCAAGATAGAGGCGGTACAACAGGGTCCTGGAGCCTCCATGCCCACCCATATCACATCTTGTATCCAAGATAGAGGCGGTACAACAGGGTACTAGAGCCTACCTTCAGGGGGTCAGTTTTCTGCAGTAAATTCTCCTTTTGCTCTGATATTGTAATCACGTACTTATATTAATGTTGCAATAAGCCATGGAAAGTTTCTTTTCACTCCGATAACTTCTAGGGGGGATTGGTTTTGACAATCAGTGTATAGGGGTTTGTATTATGTATTTCATGCATCCTGGGTTTTGTATAAATGTAGTTTGGTAACGCAATGCCTCTGGGATGAGAGGCGAGGTCCTCCATTCTCATGATGTTGACCAATAAAAGGAGTCTTGTAGCATCTCTCCAGAAGTGGGATCAATGCTGTGGCGGCCCCGCCATGTCCTGCCATAGGTAATGCTATATTTATGTAGTTGGTAATCGCACATGTATAAATACTATTGGCATGGGACAGCTGCTTGGGTCTATAGTAGAAATCAGGGCAGCTGCCATCCTTGTGTTTGTGAGTAGCGCCCGCTGCGGAGCGGATAGTGGAGCGGCTTCCAGGTAATTGTTTAAGGTTCAGCTAATCACAATATATGACTCTTTCTAAGCTATATTTATTAGCGGCCTGTTAAGCGACAGAGGAGTAACATGATCACAACAGCTAATCCTTATCCGACCACATGGACTGAAAGCCAAACGTCAACTGCCAAAAACAAGAAACAAAAGGCGCTTAAGACACAAAATCCAGACCGCTACGATGATGTTGTGCGCGTACCGCTGCCGACGGCTGTAAAACATTACTGTATACAAATACACGAAACCTATAGATCTGATATGTATGACCAACCATGATACATTATCATTGTGCTTGAAGGGGTACAAAGACGGGCAGCTAAACTAATAAACGGAATGGGAGGGATGGAATACCCAGAGAGGCTAAGAAAATTGGGATTATTCACCCTGAAGGGGCGATCAAATAATTGTGTATAAGCACATTAGCGGATAATACAAGGATCCCATGATCTGTTTATATCAGGACTGCAACGGTAACAAGAGGGCATCCTCTACATCTAGAAGAAAGCAGGTTTCATCACCAACACAGAAAGGGGTTCTCTACTGTAAGAGCAGTGAGACTGTGGAACTCTCTGCCTGAGGACGTGGTGATGGCAAAATCCATAGAGAAGTTTAAGAGAAGACTATATGTCATTCTAGAGCGGAAGGATATTATAGGATATGGACATTAGGTGACCAGTAGGGTTGTTGATCCGGGGGTTGGAGTCAGGTAGGAACTATCAAAAGTTGATCCAGGGATTATTCGGACCGCCATTATGGAGTGAGGAAGGAATTTTTCCCTTAAAATGTGATAAATTGGCTTCTGCTTCATTGGGTTTTTTTGCCTTCCTCTGGATCAACAAGGGGTGGTGGAAACAGGCTGAACTGGATGGACATTTGCCTTTTTTCAGCTTTGCATACTATGCTACTAGGTAACCAATAATAAGCCTGTAAATTGTGAAGAATCAGAATTACTTAGGTCGCATTCTCGGGTGCAACTTGCTTCCGTGTGTTGTCTGAGCGGCGGTGCAGTGGACATTGCATGTCCTACTCTCATCCATGAATTGGACCAGAAAAGGACATTCTGCGATTTCTATACATACCAGCAATCCGTGAAATAAATAGCCCGTCTGCATTGCCCCATTGATTTTAATGGGTCCAAGTTCTGTCAGGGTTTAGTCAGTTACAAACTTGGGCAGAACTCAGATGAAAAAAAAATCAGTTGTAAGAATGGGCCCTAATGTGGGATATCAGCATTGTTACCGCCATATTTATGGCATTAGGGCGGCTTCACATGGGTGTGTTTTTACACATGGGAACATCCTGCTTACAGTATGCAGAGAGTAAAGCCCATTGATTTCAATGGGTTTATTCTCATTCCATTTTTTGTGCGCACGATTCTCATAGGACCTGCTCTATTTTGTGCGCATTTGCACACCAAAGAGCGCCACAGAGGTCTAGGGGAGGTTTACAAATGCGCACATATATATACTGAGCAAACCTGCGTAAACTGGCACCTCCTTTGTCTTAATAGCCACTTAAATCAGTGCTGGGGTGACGCCCCCGCCCATGTGAACTAGCGGTGCCTGTGCAAATATGCACAGTATTGCGTGCAAAGTACCCTCTTCACTGCGCAAAAAAGTTGCACAGGAGCGAGTGTGAACCCAGCCGAAGCCATAGGAAAGAATACAAAAAAGGCAAGATGTCTCCACCACAAATTGTACAATTGCATAGTATTGGACGTTTGCATGGATTCAATATCTGAACCTAACCTAAGGTCTTGTTCACACAGCGGACTTTGATATGGATTTTGGCATCCATCCAGTCAAATCTGCATCCCTTTCATTTGATCTATACAATTAGTGATGGGAGTGCTCATTGTCACAGGGAGCGGTACACGGTTTGCATTGCTCACTGTTCCTCACTCCCAGCAGGTTCTCCTCTACTCCGGGTGCCAGCACTGCACTGCATTCCAATACCACCCATGTCAGGACATAGTGTACGTTGGCATCACGACATGGCGCAGTGCCTAGCAGAGGAAGACACAGATGACTCTAGCGGTGTCAGTGAAGTCACGCAAAGCATGCCCAGAGAGGTGGGAGCTGCACCCAGATAGAAGGAGTGAGGAGAAGTGAGTAATTTTTTTTTTTTATGCTCTGGTCTTTGGTCTGAAAGGGGACAGGTGCTATATACATTATGGGGTGTGATCTGGGATCCCTTTTAATTATGGGATCTGATCTGACTTGGGGTGTCTACTTATTCTGCACCCACCATAGCTATGCTCCTGGCAATAGATTCTTCAGCAGCAAAGGCCTCA
This sequence comes from Eleutherodactylus coqui, assembly GCF_035609145.1. Taxonomy (NCBI): domain Eukaryota; kingdom Metazoa; phylum Chordata; class Amphibia; order Anura; family Eleutherodactylidae; genus Eleutherodactylus; species Eleutherodactylus coqui. The sequence continues at coordinate 233,843,393 of NC_089840.1, read as the reverse complement.
TACCCACAGCCGTGGCCCCCCAAGAACCCCCATACTCACCTCCTGCATCCACCGCGCTATTTCGTCCCTCGAGCCAGTGTGCATGTGCATGTGCAGTACAGCACGCGATACTTTCACTGTGCTACAATGAATGCCGGCCGCATGTATTCCCATGGCAATTAGAGCATGCCACGGATTCTTTCACGCTGTGGAATTCCTCGGTGGTATTCCACAGCGTGAACATCAAGCTAGGTTCAACCTAATAGCTGCAGCATAACGTAAGAAGTGGCAGAAATCCGGCTGTGGGCATTAGCCCAAACTCTGTATTCTTTGGAAGAAATCGCCAGGACGGTCTGGGCCGAATAGAGAAGAAAAGTAAAGTGAGTCACCAGATTAAATACCTTCTCAGGGTTTATTCCCATGAGCGTATATTGGCCGGCGTTTTCATGGCTGGTGAATATACGCTTCCATCTCAGCAGTCTTCCCTTCCCTCCCACTCACCGGCTCTCTGACTCTCTCCTCCACTCCTGCATTTGCAATAGGAGGGGGCAGAACAGGGGCGGAGCTAATCTTTGTTCTGCCCCCCACTCCCATTGCTGGCTATGGAGAAGGAGTGTGTGGGGGGAGGGCTTAGCTCCACCCCCATCCTGCCCACTCCCATTGCAAACCGCTCAGAGGGGGAGGAGTGAAGCAGAGAGTCGGTGAGTGGGAGGGACAGCGTATATCGGCCGAGCGTGAAAACCCAGCCGATATACACACGCCTGAATAAGCCCTAAGCATGTATCTGTTTCCTTTAAAATATCTTTAAATATCTATCATTAGGGAGTAAGGTGAGTTTTAATTAACTATGAGGGTTGTGTGTGTGTATGTGTGGGGGGGTGCGGCTCAAATTGCCTAGGGCGCCAAATTACCTTGTATCTGCTCTGCCCATACTAGCTAATCCTATGTTGTATCAAACAACCAACACACACGGATGTCCTGCAGCCAATAGAGTACCAGGCCTCTAAACGAAGTGCTCTTAATTAGGGGATAGATCCTGTCTCTGCACACCTCTGCAATAAGGATTCTTCAGAATCTCCCTTTTCACTGCCAAATTAACTAGAATATGTAATTGTTTTTATAACTTACGCATTCTATTGAGGAATGTCGTTTCCTTATGCAATAAACCCTGATAATAAAGCACATATTGTTAATTAGCCAATGCTCCAGATGCTTATTTACTCTTCGTCTGCAGAGTCTACTTGGAGCGCCCAGCCTGTAGGGCATCTGATGGTCTATTACCCGACACGCAGGTGTATTTCCTGATCTTCACTTGCCTTTGCCTGCAACACATAGTCTGCTGTTCAATGGAGTCAATTGTCAGTGGAACATGAGCGGGTCCCGTGCTTACATAATGGACTACAAAGGCAATTGTTGGTTGTCTTACGTGAGGAACCCGAAATAGATCTCCATGGTGCAAGTATCTATTTACAGGCTGCAGATCACCAACATATTATAAGTGGGGTAAGCGGATTATAAAGTCCTGCAAATATACATACACTGAATGACCATTTTATTACAGACCCCCATCTAGTAGCTCCTTGCAACTCATTTGCACTTTCTATGCATTAATTCATGGCATAGACTCCGCTAGATTTTGATATTCTTCTGCAGAAATATTGGCCCTTGCGGACAGGAAGTTCCTTAATTAAATAGAATTACTGACATGCTCTAACCAGCTGACAGGAAGGGGTCATCAATTCGTGCTGCTTGTGCAAAATTCTGACCTGCCATCAGCAGGGGGCAACAGAAATTTGAATTCATCTGACCAGGCGATTTTTTTTTCCCCCCACTGTGCAGTGATCTAACTTTTGAGCTCTTTTGCCCACTAGAGTCTTGTCTTTCTGTTTCTTAGACAATTGCAATAGCATTTGAATTGGTTGCCTGCTGTTATAGCCCATCCATGCTAAGGAACGAAGAGTTGTGCACTTGTACAATTTAGTTGGAGAACCAACTGTGATATTTGCTGCAATTTGCTTGACTGTGCACCGCCTGCGATTCTTGACATCCATCTCTGACCCCTTTCATGAAGGATTTATTTACATCCACAGGATTCCCTTTTGCTGAATGTGTTTCTTCAATCACACCAGTCTCAGTATACGTTTGACATCATTGCATCAAAAACCTTTATATAGGGGTTAAGAATATGAAAAAAGCACGCCTACGCTTGTGGGAAAGAGCCCTCAAATAGAGTTGTGTGCTTATGGACCTGTGGGACTCATTACTGTGTTGGAGCCTGGGCCCACCAGTGGATCCTCTGGTACTCTGTTGGTGGGGCAGTTTGATCCTATGTGCAAGATTTTCAAATCCTTGAATATCTGTTTAAAGGGGCGCTACCCCGAAAATAAGCCATAGCTGCATTACATAAAAAAAAGGAATACTTACCTAGCAGGCTGGGTCCGGGTCCTCCCGCTCTGTCCGGACCTTCGCTGTGTGTCCTGCAGTTCTCGTTCACCCACAAAAGATCACTTCCTGGTTACAGGATTCATAAATCCCACCTCCAAGAAGCAATGGCTCTGATTGGCTGAGCAGCGCTTAAAAGCCATTCAGTGCAGTGCTTGATAAACCAATGCATTGACTATGATTGGTTCATCAAGCGCTGCATTGATTAGCTGAGCATCGGTCAAAGAACCAATCCCAGCCATCGCATTGTGGAGGCGGGATTTATGACTTGGCCAATCAATGCCGCGGCTCAGCACGTCGGAGCTCCGGAAAGCAGTGGGAGAGACCTGGACCGAGCCTGCTAGGTAAGTATAATAAGATATCCCTCGAAATTAAGACCTGCGTGTGCCTCATCAATTTTGTTATATATTTTAAATTAAAACTTTTGTTGTCTTACCACTGTACATCGAGTTTGAAGTTGCTGCCACTAGGGGTCTCCTTTTCAGCCCCTCTGCAATCCACTGCCTGTTCTTAGGTAATGAGCTTCTATAGTTACTGGCACATTTCTTTAGCTGTGGTGGAGGGACTACCATAACAGATTGCTCCCTGCAATTATAGGCTGACAGATCTGCAGGCACTGTGTATGCAATCTTCACAATCCCTGCCTCTCCCGCTGTTACAGCAGGTGTGTGCACATTATATTGCGTTTGCTAACCATTTGATAAAAATCTCTCTGAATGCCCAACTCCTTCAATTGCCCTGGGACAGTGGAGAGGAAAGCATTCAGATAATACTTCACTGCTGAATGGACCAAAGTGCAATCAATGCAGCATTGGAAGTGAGGGGAAGGAAGTACAGGACAGTAAACTACTGCTTGAAAGTGGATTGCAAGCAGCAAGACGGCAGAAAAATGGGAAAGACCACCTGAAAACCAGAACATAAAAACATGAAACTAGGTGCAAAACAGCAGCAAATAAGAGGGCAAGGAGAACCTGGTGTCTTTTTAGAAAACTTGTTGAAATCTTAGGCACGCTTTAAAATTGCTGCATCATTTAAGCATGGCAAAGTTGATATTTACCAATCCACGCGAGAGCGTCTGTTTGTACATAATTGGAAATGGAAAGAAAACTTCATGTGAAAATACTGTAATTACATATGCTGTAATTCCATAACACACTCCTATTAACCAAATCACTACCTTGCTAAGCAGCAGGGGAAAGAACCACAAGGAAAACAAATATGTTATGTGCTGTCAGCATGCGGTGCCAGGGAGAGCAGCCAGAGGGAATTTGTTTTTTCCATGACTTCTTTTCTATTCTTGAATTCTGCAATCCCCAAATATGCAACTTTCCATCACATCTGAAAAACCTGATAAGTTGACCATTCCAGACCTGGTTATTACTAGAATCAGGCAGGTCACTGGGTAGTGCTAAGATTCTGCAAACAAGTTTTCCCTATGATCAGAAGTACTTGATATTTACAACATGCTGTTACTCTAGGATGATGTAAAGACACTGACTTTAGAAAAGTTAGAAATGACTTTTACTAAACATGAAAAAGTATGGAAATGTTCTAATACCACCAATATAATGTGTCGCCCTACGTCATCCCGCATTTCAGGCCTAGAAAGTTTCTCTGCAGTCTACAGGTTTCCACGGAGTAACAGGACTACAATTATAAAGCCAAAATATAACAACTGACATTACATATGTAGGTTAGTGCGCCTTTAAAAGAGTTGGATCCAGAGAGATTAGATGTACAAGTCATCGTCTCTTACCCTTCTCACATATCCCGGAGGATCCGAGCAGTCTTCTGAGCACTCTAAATCACCTGATAATCTCCGTCCTTGTCCCAAAGTCTGTCCAGACTGTATCAGAGAAGTGCCCGGGTGCCTCTCATCTGCCCCTATTGTAATGCCAGCAGCTATCTACTTGCTTGAGCTCCTCTGTAGCTTTTCTCTGCCTCTCCTGTCCCTGCTGGCACTGAATGTTGATCCTCTCTCCTGAGCAGGTCACATGTAGCAAGCTTCTATAAATGGGATTTGAAACTCTGGTGAAGTGTGAGGAATCTGATCCTGGAGCTATATACCAGGCCTGCAACGCTGACACAGAGCAGAACTAAGGTTGGGGGGACAGAGCCAAAGGTAACGTCCCTTATAACCTGGTGTGGACGAAAGAGGAAATGTAAGTAGGAAATAGGAAATTCAGGTGAGATGATGAAATAAATGTTCCATTAATGGTCCTTTTACATGGACTGATTCAGACCCGAGCTTTCCTCCGAGTCATGTATGTTAATGCAAGCATAATAATAATGCTCAGCGGCTGGCAGTACATCTTCCCATGTGAACAGGGAGATGTACAGCCGGCCTGTGGAGACGAGTGATCGTTTGTCCCCATATGTCAATTCTTAGCCCGTTCTCACTGCAATGGGCAGGCTTGGTATTGTAAGCATTCACTTCAATGTAATACCAAGTCTGGCCACTGCAGTGAGAATGGAGCTGTCTGCTTCCTGCAGAAATAAGCTCAGTGCATGTAAGCAGCGGCACAGAGAACTGCTGATTGGCAGGGATCCCAGGCAACGGCTTCCCTTGCCGATCTATAATTAATTACCTGTCCTGAGGATAGTGCCGATCGATGCGTGTGTCGATCAGCACTTGTTACATCGGCCTGAGAACATGAGCCATGTGAAAGGGCTATAACTAGCAGGGTAGTAGCTGTTGTGGGCCAAACTAAACTTGGCTAGTTAAAGGGGTTTTATGGACAAATACAAGTGTTGACCATTTCTCAGGATAGGCTATCAATAGTCGATCAGCTGAGGCTTGTTGCACGGGACCTTGACCAACCAGCTGATTTGGTGCCCACTGTCAGCGCCACAACATACAGGCATTCGGAAAGGAATTTGCTGCCCCGACCTCTATCTAATGGCCAGTGCTTGAAACTGCAGACAAAGCATCCATTGATTTTAGTAAGACCCAAGCCTGCAATTACAAGCGTTGGCCACTACACAGGGGTCGGAGCAGCAACTTCTGTTCTGTACACCTATGTATTGCGATGCTGACAGTGAGCGCCTCATCAGCCAAGTGGTGGACCCCGGCTGCTCAAGTATTGACTACCTCTGCTGATGATATATAGGTCATTACTAGTACTTCCCGGGAAAACCCCTTTAATGATCAGAGCGAATGAGGAAAGGCAATAAATAGTCATCCATCATGTTTTCTGGTCCTTTCCATGCTAATGGTGGTGTAGGTCCTATTCCTAATTTTTCTCCAAGATCCCCTGCTCATTTAAAGGGAATGCATCACCTATATTTTTTTACCAATTAAAACCAGATGGTGAAACAATTTCCATTTTTCTAATACCTTTTTTTTTTTCTGATTGCAGGTTTTTAAAAATTCTTTTGTCTGTACATGACTATGGGGGTGGCCATCTTGCCTTTGCTGCAGAGATATGCTTTAGAGCAGCCTCGTGGGCCATTCACACAATGGGCAGGAGCTGACCCATTAACTTCTACAGGAAATTGTTCGATGCATGCAGGGAGGGAGAGGAGGTGAGCTGTGACCATCACCTATTGTGATTAGTGGATACTCTGTTATCTATATATAGGTGCTACCTTTCATTGTCATCCTGCCAGTGATGATGAGATAACTGTTGAAAAGATTTCTCCACAGATCACGTTGGTTTCATTGAGTCTTTAGTGTTCAGTGATGAAGCCGCCTTCCAACTGTTGGGCAACAAACGTACTGTCAGAATTCGGAGGAGGGAAACCCACGTATCTATGTCTACATGCCACCTTCACCTAGGCATCCCAAATCTAGTGGGACAATACAAGTTCTGAACTAGTCTCCTGCCGTCCCGGGTGGTCTCCTGTTTGTCCCAGCCACTCTTTCTTCCAGTGCCCAGTGTGTTCCTTTCATTACACTGTGGACTGCAGGCGCCTCCACCGTCCAGCTCCTTCTATGTAACGTAGGTGGCACGATGATGTCATCATGTCGCCTGTGACATTCCGCAGGATGTTGGCCGGTGGAGGCCAAAAAACGCAGTGTGACCGTGGGAGAGGTCAGTAAGTTTATTATTTTACCATAGGGGACATTATGGCTATCTGTTCCTACAGGAGGGCAGTATGGCAATATATCACTAAAGGGGGACAGTATGATTATATATTACTACAAGGGGACATTATGGCTATATGTTCCTACAGGAGGGCAGTATGGCAATATATTACTAAAGGGGGACAGTATGATTATATATTACTACAGGGGGACATTAATGGCTATTTATTACTAAATTGAGACAGTATGGCTTCTTATTTACTACAGGGGGATTTGTATGGCTTGTTGTTTATTACACCGGGTGCAGTGAGTTGCACCATGTGTGGTACTATTAAAGGTTTATCTTAATATAGAGACATGAAGCAGCAAAGAGCCAAAGACATCTATGTGACCCCCCCCCTGAAGAGACAAGCTGTGTGTGAGAGAAGCGGTCATGTTGACTTGGACTGGATGGAAAAGAAAACCACAACGTTAATTAGAGATGACGTCATAATGTTAATGTTCATTCTACATCTGGTCAGTCCTGTAGTCAATGTATGGTCGGTTAAGTGGTGATGGGTAATAGCGTTCTTATTTGTGATCTGACAACTCCAATCATACAGGTTGTGCTAGGAAATACAAGCTTAGATAGCAGGGCTTGACTTGACTTTACATTTTATCCCTTTATTGATCTTGGCTGTGGTGCTACATTTATGTACTGAGCTTGGTTCTGGTACTGTATTTACTATATGTAATGAACTGTCCTACTATTAAAGGGGTTTGTCATTAGAACAAAACCCCATCCCACAGCTGGGCCCTGCGTAAAATAAAAAACAAAGCTATACTCTCCTCTTCTGGAGACCCAGGATGCCGCTTACAATTGTCACGGGAATTAGTGGAGACTTGACCAGAGAAAACGTTGGGAGTCAGTGAAAGTACGTGACTGCCACAGCCAATCAGAGGCTACAGCGTCACATCCCCAAACTCCTTGCATCATGGCTCCCAGGATATGAGCGCTGATGCTAAGAGTGCAGATGGTGACGCTGCAGCAGTTGCAAAGAAGTCTCTGCCAATAGCAGAGAATATACCCTCATTTTTCATTTTACCCAGGGCCCAGCTTCGGGGACAAAGGTTTTGTTCCAATGACAAAACCCCTTTAAGGATTACAATAATACATATTGTTTTACTGGACTATTAGTTTAGGGATAATTCTCTGTGGCGTGCTACATGGCTATCAGTTCAAAGGCATAATTTAATCACCCTCATAGGGAACTTGTCAAAATTTTGAGTCCCGCCCCTAAAAGCGCATCCTCCTGTTATATTTGGTGTGGTCAAGAATGGGGTCTGGGTGTGACCAGGAGCGGGGCATAGGAAAAGTGCTGCAAACCTTTACCTATCCCTCTTTCCCTCTCTGTAAGGTTGGGAGGTATGCCTTTCCCACCCACCATACATGATCTGCAGTATCACAGAATCCATTGCATCAGTCAATCGTAACACCCTACATGTATGGCAGGAACTTGACTACAGGCTCCGTGTGAGTTGAGTGACAAAGTCACATTGACCACCTCCTTTTTGATGTTGTACAATAAAACTTCTTGAGTTTCTGTTTCCATTGATATCAAGTTTACGTGTCCGAATATTATTAAATGTGACTTATGAGCATTTCAAATCAGGAAGATCATTTGTAATAACCCTGTACAGATTTCGCTGTCCAATCTGCGACAGAACTTCGGTCCCATATGGCTGTATACTAACACAAGGATGATCTTTCTTTTCTGTTATGCTGCAGTGATTCTTCAGGCTTCCTTCTTCATCTTAGTAAATATTTGCCATCCCGGTTTGGATGAACACAATGCGTCTCGTTGAAAGCTAAACTATGACGAGTTCTTCCAGTTATACTGACATGATGAGGGAATGCTAGAAGGCTTATGAGATGGTGATGATGGGACAGAACACTCCTTATGTCTCAAGCCGCTACGAAATGTTCCATTAGGAAGAACCGGAGAAGATCTCGGAGCATGGGTCATGGAACATGGAGCACTTGAAATGGTTTGTCTAGGAATGGCATAGAACAGTTGCTGTCGGGGCAGCCAGTGGAAACCCATCCTATCTCTTCCAGGCATGCGTGGCTGAATGTGGACATAATAAAGAACACGGCTGTTTACATGTGAGTAATTTACTGCTTTGCATCCTGCTCTACCTTTGAAGTTGATATACTGCGTAAAAGCGTCAGTCCGGCATGCACCCCATATGAGCTTATCTTTCCTGGACTGCCTATTTTACGCACCGCTAAATTACCCATGTGAACAAATACATTAGGATCCAATGCTTCCGATGGGAGAACTTATGTGCAGACTGGAGAAGAAAGCAGGCAGACCCCAATACTACCTGGAACAGTTCAGCATTATGCCATGGCCCCAACTCCAGGCTATCCATGAATTTGCTCAGTGTAATGTAGGGCCTTTTTAATCGGGCCGATAAAACATTTAGATTACTACATCCAGCGCAGACTGAACGGCGAACAAGAATTAGTTCGCTTCTCGTTCGTCATTCAGTTTCTGCATGCAAGAAACTGAATGCATCGGAAGTGTAAACAGGCAGTTGTTCATCCATCAATGACTGCCTGTTTACAGTGAATAGAAGCGGGTGGCCGGAACGATCCTTGGGCTGCTTCCCCCTCATTTAGTCAGCGATCGTTTCTGTGTAAAAGCACAGAAATGATCATCGCTGGGACTACCTATTGGGCATCTGCGTCCGACAAGCTGTCCTGGGTAATAGGGCCCTAATGAATTCTCCTGTCCTAGGATGCATTTCCTTAGGAACAAAAGCTATCCCCGAGTCACTGCTCCAAATCTCCATCATAGTCAAAAAGGGACGCCTTCACCAGGTTCATGCTGCCCAAACCAGGTATGTACATTGCGATTATGTCTTTTGAGGCAAATAAGGAAGATGGAACAATACCTCTGCAGCGCCACCTACTGGATGGCAGCATTCCTGCAACTCAGTGTCCGACCCTTTATACAAGAGTTTCAAAATAAGACAGGCGCACTCTTATACATATCTGTCCTGGGTTCAAGGTACCTGTGGTTTGGGCAGTATGAACCTGGTGATTCCTTTTTAAGGGACATTTTGACTCCAGGCACCACTAGAGGGAACTTACAGCATACTTTTTAACGGAGTTAGTAGAATGAACTCTTAACAGCCCCTAGAAGCCGGGTGAAGAAATTTCACATTTTATTCTAAGAGGATCTCCAGCACTGTATGAGCACAGAAGTTCCTATTTTAAAAAAGGGGAAAAAATAAAGTTACTGTATATACTGCAATGCCGTCTATATCTCACCAATTTGAGGCTATGGCAAGTGTTACAAAGACATTTGGCCTTATGAATATAATATATTCAGCTTTATTCTCAGAAACAATACTTAAAAAGAACCACTCCGGAAAAAACAATTATATTCCCCATGCCTGCCTCCTCTCCTGATCGCCTGTAACACTCTGGAGGTCTCCTCAGTGTATTGCAGTCACTTCTATGCAGTGCAGGCCCCTGCCTGAGGCTGCTCAGCCAACATCTCGAGGCTGAGATTTTTCTTTTCTTAACTTTCAAGCAATCACATGATGCATTAGCACTAGAGATGAGCGAGTATACTCGCTAAGGCACATTACTCGAGCGAGTAGTGCCTTAGCCGAGTATCTCCCCGCTCGTCTCTAAAGATTTGGGGGCCGGAGCGGGTGACAGGTGAGTTGCGGCGGGGAGCGGGGGGGAAAGAGGAGAGGGAGAGAGGGAGAGAGAGATCTCCCCTCCGTTCCTCCCCGCTCTCCCCGGCCCCCGAATCTTTAGAGACGAGCAGGGAGATACTCGGCTGAGGCACTACTCGCTCGAGTAATGTGCCTTAGCGAGTATACTCGCTTATCTCTAATCAGCACAGCATTAGCTGAAGTTATACCATTTATGCCTGCTGGGGGACAGTTTAGTTTTAATTACCTTCTAAATAAGCTACAGCCCATAAGTATACAGGCAGAAGGATGATCTCCTCTATTATAACTGTGTGACAGGAGCTGTGTGATCATCAGTAACTGTGATAGGACTGCATATGTCCCTCTCTAGACCATTTGTGGTAGAGCTCATGTAATATCACAAAGAATGAAATGGACTAAAAAATGAATTCATAACCCCAAATAAATCGGAGCTGGTCAGAACTGAGATCACATGACTATCTGAGGAAACAGCAAGTCAGGAGTCTCAGATAGAAACAACAACCAAGGTAACACTAACTGACATATACACCAAAAATGAATGAAAAAGTGGAGCGGAGTGGCCCTTTAACTGAATATGTGACTTTGTGTAATCTGACTGTCCATTTAGTGGCCTTTATAAAAAATTTTGTATGACATTTACCAAAACAATTTGTTGTTAACCACTTACCCCCCAAGCCAGTTTTAGCCTATGTGACCAAGCCCAATTTTTTAAATCAGACGTGGTTTTGCTTCATGTGGTACTACCCTGTTTCCCTGAAAAAAAGACATACCCTGAAAATAAAGACATACCATGACTTTCCAGAATTATTGAGGATGCAAAATGATTTTTCAGGCTTTTTGAGGATGCTTGAAATATAAGCCCTACTCCAAAATTAAGCCCTGCTAACAGTTAATTAAAAAAGTCAATTTAAATAGTGTCCAGGCAGCTATACATGTAAAAAAAAAAGTTAAACCTTTTTGAACAAAAATTAATATAAGACACTGTCTTATTTTTGGGAAAACACGGTAGCTTTGGAATGCTATTACTTAAGTGATTCTGTGATGATTTTTTCGTGGCACATTTTGCTTTCTATTCGTGGTAAATTTTGTTGGTATGTTTTGCATTTAAGAAAAAAAAACGTGGAAAAATTTGCAATTCTGCTCAAAATAGGTAATAAATATCTGTTACATGTGGTAAGACTAACATTTACCATATAGCCACGTTGTCAGTATCATTTTTTCAACTTTTTATGAGATGAGCTGCCTTACTTCTGAAATGGAGGGGAGGGCACAGCAGTGCTTTATAACAGTGATGGCAGTCACAGCCATCACATGTCTAGAGACAATGCTGATTGATGGGTCTTCAGGCAAAGCTCTGAGATCTGAGCTGTCTCGGATCATGGAGCTTCTGCAAAGCTGAGGTACTCTAGGGCAGTGTTCCCCAACTCCAGTCCTCAGGGACTGCCAACAGGTCATGTTTTCAGGATTTCCTCAGTATTGCACAGGTGATGTAATTATTGTCGGTGCCTCAGACATTGCCACAGGTGTTCTTACTATAGGATATCCTGAAAACATGACCTGTTGGTGGTCCCTGAGGACTGGAGTTGGGGACCCCTGCTCTAGGGGGAACTCTCTGCATGGAAGTTTAAAAAAATCCCTGTAGAGACAGATAAGGACTGCCTGGACATTTATAGTCTATGGGAGGTCATGAAATGGTTTAAAAAAGTGAACACCTCAAGGGCATCTTCACACTGGCAAGAAAATCATGTCCTATCTTTCTGCGATATCGCCTATTTAAAGTAATGGGAGAAGATCACGATCCCCTGCTGCAGATGTGACAGCTGCAGCAGGGGATTCCTTCATTCAAGGCTTTCACCTTGTTTTCAATGGGGCTGGCAGCAGAAGCAGCGCCGGCCCCATTGAAAACAGCGATTCCTTCATCCCCACGGGAAGTCCCCTCATCACTCAACACTGCAACAGCAGCGACAGGGTGTTCAATGATGAGGGGACTCCCCGTTAGGATGAAGGAATCATCGCAATGTTCTCACTATATTTTCAATGTGGCCAGCGCTGCTACTGCCAGCTGCATTGAAAACAAGGTGAAGCCCCTGGATGAAGCTACAGCAGGGAATCGTGATCTTCCCCCATTGCTTTCAATGGAGCCGGCACTGCTGCCACCCCATTGAAAGCAATGGAATGAAGGGATTCCCCGCAGTGATACGAGGCCGTTTTCACAGGAAAAACGCCTCACATTCAGGGGTTCATTAGAAGGTTTGAGAGTGATATTAGGCCGTGAATCACAGCCCGATGCCACTCTCGCCACTATGCAGGAACCCTCAGGGTACTTCACACATAGCGGAAAAGCAGTGACAAAAATGCATCCTAAATGCACGCCATTGCTGCAGGTACGCAGCAGATTTCACTCCCTTAAATTGAAAAGGGTCAGAAGTCAAGACAGGATCGCACACACTCCCTGAATTTACAAGAGTTGGCTGATGCTTCTATTACTGATATTCACAACGTTTTGGTCCCCTCTCACACTTCTCCAGTATCGCCCCGCCAGTCGCTCCACAATTGTATTTCTATTGTTTAACAGCGGACTCCAATATCTTCGCATTTTACTTAATAAAGGGCTACACTGCCCAAAACATAGCATGAATATACTGTGAACATATGATACATCTGTAATAGAAGCATTAAGCAACGTCTGCAAATTCAACAAGTGTGTACAATCGTGTCTTGACTTCCAAGGCCGTGTCAGTGCGTCCTTGGGATTTTGCACCACGCTAGTGTCAATTGGGATAGGGCTGCCGATCTATGAAAGGTTGAAGTCAGTTATGACTCCGCAACAAAAAGTGCGCTTTTGGACCGATTTTTGTCATGGTTTTGATACCTTTTATACGTAACGGAAAATTCTATCAATTTACATGTTTTTCCACCTATAGCATACAAGCCCTATGCCCTCGCCTTTCTGGCATCTACCCAGCAGTCCTCTGTTCTGAAGTTTGTGTTAGGCCTCATGTCCACAGGGAAAATCAGGCCCGCCGCGGATTCTTCATGTAGAATCCGTTGTGGGTCCCTCCTGCACCACGGACATGAGGCCTAAAAATCTGAATAAACTCACCTGCTCCGGACGATGCGGATCTTCCTTCCTTCGCGGCCGGATCTTCTTGCCTCGGCCCAGCTAATGTGCTCAGCACGCCGGCAGCGTGCCGCGCCGGGCACGTCTGCCGGGCCGAAGAAAGAAGATCGGGCCGCAAAGAAGGGAAGAACCGCATCGTCCGGAGCAGGCGAGTTTAATTCTGGTACGGGTCTCCCGTGGATCCGGACAGGCTCCATAGGCTTCAATAGAAGCCTGCGGGAGCCGTCCCTGCGGAAGACCCGCTCGAAAATAAAGCATGTCCATTTTTTTTCCCGCACGCGGATCCGCACTTGAAGGGAAAAATGACATTCGCAGGTATTTAACTACCCGCGGGTATCCAATGCATCCCTATGAGGCGCGGATCCGCGTGCGGGAAAAACGCTGCGGATTTTAAGCCCGTGGGCATGAGGCCTTAGGCCTCATGTCCACTAGCAAAATGGAATTGCAGATTCCGCAGCGGATTTTGCCCCTAGGGAATCATTGGCCATCAGCGGTCCATTAAATTGATTTTTGCACCCGCGGATGGCATTTTAATAGAATTGCGTTTTTCACGCGCGGGAGAAAAAAAAACGCGGCATGCTCCATTTTACCGCGGATTCCGCGCGGATCGGCCACATTGCTATCACATTGATAGCAATGTGTGCGGATATCTGCATGCAAAAAAATACCATTTAAAGCAAATATGCGCGGAATCTGTTGCGGAAATCCGCGGCAGATTCTGCGCGGGTTGTATTTTTCTAGTGGACATGAGGCCTTATACTTGGTTCCATAAAAGTTAGCGCTTTAAATAAAACTGCAGATTGAAGGTGTGTAAAAATCGAGATCCTTTATTATATAAGGCAATACAAGCAGTGATACATTGCTTCACAAGAATAGCATTGATTATGATAAGAGTGCCAACATGAAGCGATGGAGAACATGAGGAACATCCGGCTACTGGAATGAATACATTCTGACACCGATGGTATTTGGCAGAGAGTTACCCTCCCACCACAAATGACATGAGAAAATGCAACGGCGTGGCAGGGTTGGTGGATCCTGCAACGATCATATGGGTGCGATATGGCATAAATTTCAACATAACACACATTTAAGCCTCAGCACATATATGCTACATAGTCTCTTGGCCTGGTGGAAATGCCAGAAGCTGCATGCAAAATGCACGCCGGTAGACCAATTAGTATTGAAATGCATACCGATAGAGATCCAGCAGCAGAGTCCAACTTTACTCTTGCCCATCTCCTAATCTGACTTGCACCCCCTCTAGTGATGACCTAACAGGTAGGCTTGTTGATAATCTGCCATAGGATCTTATTTTGTACCAGATCATCAAGACTTCAATAACACTGGGTGTGGGATTACTAAATCTTTTTTCCTGTGTTCATTTATTTGAAACAAGCATTAGAATAAGGATCACTTGCGCCACCTATAGGTGATGAAGTTTGAAATGCATGAATGAAATGGATGTATTATGGGATCTAAAGCAATAAAAAGTGAAGTCGATACTGCAAAGGGTCTATGACCCAAGTGTTTGTCTTTAAATGGCAAGAAGTAGTAGTTCTATCAGAAGGTGCAAGTATGATAAATATTAGGACCATAGCGATTAATGACATAAGCTAGAGCAAGTCTTACATTATAGGCTTTGACAGCTAGCACATGAATAGTGGATTCTGCATAGAAGATAGTCTTCTCCTTAGACAATGATGTCATCATCAGGACTTGGTTTCAACAGAGGATCATCTATTTCCTCAGTTCTCTGCAAAAGATAGCACACAAACTCTTACCACAATAGTGCCAATACATGAAAAACCAGGACGGAGGTCTACATAATGACCTTCCCACACCTAGGCATCAGGACACCAACAGAACTAAGGCGGGGTTCACGCGTGATGGAACATCAGCTGCCTTTATAGTAGCATCAAAGCAGATGAGATTTTGAAAGTCTTGTCTACACACTTCGGGAAAGAGCTGTAGAAAAACTGACATGGGGCGGAGCGGAGGGGGGGGGGGGGGGGAATATAATCCGCAGCATGTCAATTGTATCGGCATTTATGCTGGCGAAGTTCAGCTCTTCTCAATGAGGGGGTGAATTCTGCATCAAATGGTGTGGATTTTGAGGCAGACTCTCCTATAAGGATCTGCAGCAGGATGGGCGCAGTAGATCCACCCCGTGTGAACCCAACCTAGAACGGTGACAGAAGGCACACAAGTTATTCTAACGGTTTGGTTAACAATCCTGGATTGCAGTCTGTATTCCTTCCTAAAAACGTGCCCCCAGGAGGGGCAGGATGGGCGCTGATGGAACACATTCGGAAAGAACTGCTATGGGCACCAGCACCCTGGGACCCTGAAGATCTGCATGCTAGGCAGCTGCATAACTATTCGGAAAGTCGCATCTTTTTTCACCAATCCCTAATACGTGCATGTTGGAGGTGCAGGGGTAGGTAAGAGGTGGGCTTGGAAGCCAGCTGACCACAGCTGGAGTCAACTGTCGTAGTTAACCATTTATATTCTGCTGTCAATTCTAAGAGCAGTATTTAAATGGCAGGGAGCTCCCCCTGTCTCTTGGCTGGCCAAGTCCTCATATGACTGGCGACGGAGTGAAAAAAAAAAAAGTTATAGCTCTTGATTTAAAAACTGGCAATAAGGTGGGAAAACTCCTGTAAACTTTAAACAAACCACACAAAAGACAGTTATCACCTACCCACAGGATAGACAATATATGGCTGATTACTGGAAACCCCACCGAACCTGGGAATGGCACAACCTGAATGCCCCATGTGAACGAAGTGGCACTGTGCCTGTCTGATCATCGCTCCTCTATGGGATGGAGGAAGACAGCCGAATGAAAAGGTCTCCCTCAGTCACATTGGGCATTAAGGGTGTTTAGTTCTCAGCTGGGGGTCCAGCCACTAGGACCTTGCTTAAGGCCTCAAGTCGGCAGGCAGATTGGATTCGACCCTGCCGCAACCGAGGACACTGTAGAGGTCTTCTATTTTCTTCCATGCAGAAATCCTGGCTGGCGCGTGGCCGCATATACGCAGTGGAGGTAGCATTGTATAAGTATGATCATGCTGCGGCAATTTGGAAGGTAACATGATGCAATATTCTGCTATTCCTATAGAAGGTCAGAAGGAATTGATGAATGTGTTGCCCACTGCAGGATCACCACCGTTAGGTAGTAATGTAATATTATAGTACTTACCTCCAGTTTACAGGAACAGCAAAATGACTTCACTCGAAGTCCCACACTGGGGATGGCGAGGCAGAGACCCCAGATCATCATCAGCAAGCTTATAATTATCAAGCCCTGTTTCAGTGCCTGGAAGTAAGAATACAGTCATTGACATACACAACCACTGGAGGTACACGGCTGCAGTACAGTGGGCACATTTGCTGGGAATTGTCACATGGCATCAAAACCCCGATAGCTGCTCATGGGTATCTGACAGCTTCACACTGCGAAAATGAAATCGGGTAAATCGCATTGAAGCGGATAGAATTTTTGCAAACTGCTGGATTATTATTTTGTGGCAAATAACGCCGTAACCAGATATGTGACTTTGTCGTCGCAGCTTGTGTATAGTGTGTGTGGGAAAATATGTACCAAACATACATGCAGATTGTGCAGGGATACTCAGAATGCAAAACGCAAAATCCGTACTATTATTACTGCGAAAGTAACTCTGTCACCTTTTCACGGCTAAACAGCTGCAGTGATATTGATGACATATGGCAGGTAGATAGCTGGCATATGAAGGACATGCGCTACGTTTTATCCCGAACATTTATACAGTTCTCCAGGGAGCGCGACAGGACAGATTTATTTGGTGATGTGCAGGTGCACCTCCGCTCCGCCGCCGTGCAGCAAGGTAGAGGTGAAGGCGGTGCACATCACAAGCTATGCCTACATCTCAGGCAGATATGCAAATTATTATATGAACGGTCTTGCCACTTGAGGCCCTAAAAGTGGTTCCACCCTTGGCCTATAAAAGGCTCTCGGAGGCTCATTGTGTGTAGTGGACATCATCTTCCGCTTGTATAGAGCTTGTTGAACACTAGACGCCTCTACGATGCAGAGAAGAGATTTCAGACAGTGAACAGAGTTTGAGAGGAAGGAGGGGGGGGGGAAATTATGGGAAAACAAGAAGCTTGGTGTTCGTACCGACGAATTGCCCACCCCTGGGCCATTCTGACCAGACTGTAAGGAGGTGTTGGGACCAGTGGATGTGTGTCACAGGAATGCCTCCACAACATTGTCACACTTCCGTGGCTGCCCGGTTGCCAGATGTATCACCAATAGAACATGTATGGGACCATCTAGGACAGCCTACTAGTTTGCACGATCTAGAGGCTGAGTAACAGCAAATGTGAACTGATGTGCTGCAGGCTACTAAACGCAACCTGTACCAAGATACTAGAGCCTCCATGCCCACTTGTATCACACCTTGTATCTAAGCTAGAGGCAGTACAACAGGGTACTAGAGCCTCCATGCCCACCCATATCACATCTTACATCCAAGTTAGAGGCGGTACAACAGGGTACTAGAGCCTCCATTGCATTTGATTCAAACAACTCCTAGGCACTTGATCTTTTTTCTGGCAGTGTGTGTAAATATTATATATATATCGCGAGTCAAACAAATGATAACCTCGTATCTTTGCAGTTGAGTGATACATCTCTGCAGGTCATAATCACGTCCGTTGTCATAACGTGGAAACCTTGTTGCTCTGTCGTAATAGCGATCTCCAAGAAGATCAGAGCAGATTTGTTCACTTGGAGCAGTCCATGGTGGATACTGAATATCATTAGCAGTTATGACCGTTCCCGCAATGGAGACACCAAAGTTGACCAACAGGGAAATGAAGGCAAGTGCCATCTAGGGAAGCAAACAACACCAAACAAAAATAGTAAGCATTACAGAGTGTACAGTAAGGCCGGTCTCACACAACTAGATTTTAATTGTGGAATCCGCGAGCATCACCGGTGTGGACAATCCGTGGCATTTCACACACGTTGAAAGAAAGAACATTTGCATATCTGCTCAGATGAGCGGATAGCGATTTCCGCGAATGGCTTTAAAAATTGGAACATGTTCTATTTTGTGCGGAATCTGCATGAATGACTTCTATTAAGACAGTCTGACCCGCAGCCCATCATCGCCTTGCGACGACACAGGAAAAATAAGTAAACTGTACCGCGCATGACTAACACGAGCGCCCATGGTCATCCGCAATACAGAAAAACAAAAGTATGCAGGGTCGCCAGCCAGGGTCAGAGCCGGATTCCGCTGTGGGCTCTCGCATGCGCAATCTGAATCATCGGTGTGAGACCGGCCTAAGTTATTGACATGCTATCTAATGCCTTGTAGAAGCCTCAACCGATTCCCCTAAACTATAAGACTCCGGCTAAAATCCCCTTAACTAACAGCGGAAAAATTCTGCTGGGGATTTGGGTCACGCCGTGAATTTTTCGAATCCGCAGCACGCTCTAATTTGTTGCAGACATTTCACTGCAGATACCATTCATAGCAGCGTAAGGAGTGCGGCTAAATCCAAACCAAAGTTCCATGCCCGTTCCACCGCCGATTTTGGTAGGCAGACAGCAGAAACGTGTGTAACAGTAACCCAAGGTGGCACGAACCCTTGCAGATCAGTAAAGAAGAGCCAATACTTACCCAACATGCATTCGGAAACTTGTACGCCACAAGGTTCAGTATTCCGGAAACAAGGAACTAACAACAAATAGACAAAAAGTTAAGAGTTTTTCAGACGAGGCAAGAAATGGACTTACAATTGGAGATGAAGCGTTATTACTAGAGATGAGCGAGTATACCGCTAAGGGCAATTGCTCGAGTGAGCATTGCCCTTAGCGAGTACCTGCCCGCTCGGGAGCAAAGATTCGGCTGCTGGCGGGGAGCAGCGGGGAGGAACGGAGGGGAGATCTCTCTCTCCCTCTTTCCCCCCCACTCCCCCATGCTGACTGCCGCAACTCACCTGCCGAACCTTCTCTGCCAAGCGGGGAGATACTCGCTAAGGACAATGCTCGATTGAGCAATTGTCCTTAGCGAGTATACTTGCTCATCTCTAGTTATTACACAGGGCAATATTCGTTCAGCATCCCGCAAGTATCGGAACTATTACAGTCCTGAGTAAACAGGCAGTCTTTCATCTATGATTGACTGCCTGTTTACTGTGAATGGAGGCAGGGCGGGCTGAAACGGTGCCCATCCCACTCCACCTCCAGTCACGAGCGGTGCTTGTTCCTGTGTAAAAGCACAAGAATGGACCATCGCCGGCTAGACCGGTCTGGCATCTGCACCAGATCGGTCATCCCATGTAAGGGTATATTTATAAAGGGTAGAAATGCTGCGGAATGTCCAAACCGCTAATTCAACGGCATTACTGCATCCAAAACAGAGTCTTGCATCACTGTTGCCCGCGATTTTATAGGACGATAGACAATAGGAGTTTCTAATGTTAAAAAGTTTATGCATTGCAATACGATAAATTGGAGGCTCCATAGAGAAACATGAAGGAGGGGGGAGGGAAATGAAAAAAATAAATATTCGCAAAATGCAGATAGGGCACGCTGCGATTGCATAAGTGAAAACATCACAAATGGGAATTTAACTACTGAAAAGCATGTTTTTCATAATTCTGCGCTTTCACTCACTCACACATTGCACGAAAATCCATCCATCCGAGCACGCACTCACGCATTGGCTTGACAACTAATTCTCTAACTTCCCGGTGTTTTACAAACTTGAAATTTGGCAGGAGCATTCTTTAGGTTGTAAATAGGAAAAGTAATGGGGACACAACTTCATTCTTCAATTCTAGGCATAAAAAACCATAAAGTCTAGGGAAATGATTTGCATACTGAGGAGAATCTACCTGACCTCCGTGTGCATACACTGAAAGGCTATATACTACATGAGGAAGCGGCCATGGACTGCCGGGATAGAGCATGCCTTTAAGGCTAAGAAAGGGCTGCAATCTCCTGTCTGGGGTTAAATTTGAATTAAAAAAGGGGTGAAATCTGACACAACCATTCTTTAGGTGCTAAATATGAAAAGTAAAGGGGTCACAACTTGATGATTCAATGCCAAGCGCAAAAGTAAGTGCACCCCTATATAATGTAACTTCTTGGTGTCATACAAACATGAAATTTGGCGCGAGCATTCTTTAGGTCCTAAATGAGGAGAGTAGTAGGGGTGGCACATTCTGCAGAGGGACATCGGTACCTGCAGCCTGAAAAGAATCTAACGCTCCTCTAGGTGTATACATATTTTATTCCTTGGTTACTCTAAAGTAACCACAACTTTATAGAAGTTTCTGTGCGAACAACAGGTGAACACCTGGACAAAACTAACTCAGGCGAAGCCGGGTATACCAGCTCGTGCAATATAAAGTACAGAGAGTTGGAAAGTGTTAAACAGAGTTCTATTTACTGCTCTGATCCCCGGCCAGTCTCTTGTCTCCACTCCAAACCTCACTGCCAGACTATGTTTACACTGACTGCATCAGTGACATTCTGTGTACAGACATGACCGCTAAAGTCAATTATTGGCTACAGCAGTGACAGGCGAGTACATAGAACATCACTGCTGCAACCAATGTAAACGCAGACCAGCGGCTAGGGAGGGAGCAGCAGCTCTGTAACGGGACAGAGTTGGACTTTGGCTCCTTTTATACAAAGTGAGTTATTGTTGGCTTATTCGACCTGTTTACACAGGCAGATAAATCGTTCACTTGCAAGTCATTCACATTCACTGTAGCCGTGAATGCGGACGACTAAACGGTGGCTGTTTACACGCAACGATGTCTAAAGAAGGAAATGATTTTTATGCCTGCATAAAGTGAATGAGAAGCAAACAAATTTTTGTTGGTCCTTCAAATTCGCACGATGCAACGATTTTTGGAATGATAGATGTTCTGTGTCATTTTTTTTCTTATTAACCCCTTCTTGCCCTCTGTACTTTTTAACACCTTGGAAAATCTTATGAAATGGATTGGTGGCTTGCAATGGCATATGTAATGCCCTGTAATGGCATATGGACATCTTAGAGGAGGGGGCCATAATAGAGCATTTGAAAGCCGTGAAAGACGACTTCCCCGGGCAAAGATGGCCATTTAATGGAGGTGGGGGGAGGGTCGTAGGGGACTTGAACTTGCAATACTTTACTTATGCAATAAACTTCCATTTAGGTCATTTACATGCTGCTGTCAGAATTGACAGCGGCATTAAAAAGGTAACAGCTACCATCTGAGTTCTCCAATCATAACTGCTGCAGCCAGGCGGCAGCTGTCAAAGTCTCCTAAAGTCTATGGAGTGAGGGTAGCTCCTAAGCCCGCTCTGTAAAAACCCTGCACACATGCACCGTACTTGGAAGGCAGATGTCGCCAAGGGGTTAAGAGAGGGGTTAAGAGTTTGTCGACAGAAGTTAGGGTGTAGTAGGCCTGTCTAAATGAGACCTTAGAGAAAAGGTAAGTTCATGTCTTGGAAACGCAGCCTACAGTTTTGATTATCTGACATAGGCAATATGTTTCTGCTTATTTAGGAATGTACCGCAATAATATTACTAAGTAAAGCTGATATATTCTAACAATAACCCTTTTTTCAAAAGTTAACTCTATGTACTACTAGTTATCAAGTCTTTCCTGCCCATCTAAAAAACAAGAGAGCAAACAGAGAACTTTCTACCTAGTTGTGACAGATTCAATTGCAATACTCTATGTAACCTGCAGGGGCAGTGTAGGGAAACGAGGGCATCAGCATTAATATTAGCAACCCACATTAGATTTCTGACCATTTCCTAACGAGACAAGGGTAGAAAGATTTAAAATATAGTGATACTTACAGGAAATCCTACCCAGAAGTGGACCCTGGAATAAAAGATGCCCAAATGTGGATGTACAACGGCTATAACAACAGCCAACATGACAGAGACCAAACCCAAGGAAATGTAGGCAACCTAAAATAAAAGGAACAGGCATGAGTATATACACTTACTAAGTTAATCACGCTCATCATATATAGCAACTGGGATGACTTGAACATAAACCATAGGACCGAGTAAAAAACTGGAATGGATATTACTTGCCTATGCTGCTGGAAGTTCAGCGCAGTAGAAACACTGAGGTCCTGCACTCACTGGGGTCATCTAAATTGGCTATGTATTGTGAGGTTTCTGGGAGCCTGTGCACCACTAATAGCTATGTGGCATCTGGACTAGACAAACTAAAGCGTACCAGAGTTTAAAAAGTTTTCTAAAACATAACAGGATCTCGTTACTCATTTGCTGCGGTTTGCACTCTGCTTTATGCTTGTAGGTTCTGGTTGTCAGGTAGTTTCCCCCATTTTTTTTTTGCTATTTGCACTCCTCTTTCAGACAGGGAGCGTGCTGCAACCTTTCCATTCTGCCAGTAGTTCACTGTTCTGCATTTCCTTTTCCTCACTTTCCATGCCTCATTGCTCTATCTGGTCCAATCCGCTGGGAGGCAGCATCCAAATACCCACCCTTCTGCTTTCCTAGGATAATTGTATATCTCTGAATGCCTGACTCATTCGGACCAAAAATGGTTAATAAATCCGATTAATGTACACGCAATCGGTACATGTAAACCGACCTTAACATTAAAAAGTCGTTAGAATGACCGAATGTGCACAATAATGGTTACATCTAAATGCAAGCCATCATGCACTTTTTGTTCGTAGTTCACCGGAATTGTTCGTAATTTCAGTCTGAATTATTTAAAAGACGAAAAAAAAAAGGTAGGGGGCGCTCTCACTCCTCATTACGGCTAAACACTCCCTGCTTAGTGTTTCACAAAGTAACGTGAAGAGCTGAGCAAGAAGAGAGTGATTCTCAGTGATGATCTATCTAAACAGGTTGCACGAGCGCAAACCATTGCGGATGAGTTAGCGGTGACGTCAGTGCCTTGTGCGCGGGATCAAATGAGAATCAGATCTCGTAAAAGTAGCATTACAGACGTTAACAGCAGGAGAGCCAGAGAATGAAGACTACGGGCACTGAAGACAGATCTGTCAGCTGGTGATTGCAGGGAGCATAAAGTGAAGATTGGAGCATCTGTAGCTACCGGAGGGGCTTACACAATAGGCAATGAACTGCAGAGGAGCTGGAAGGGAGACCCCTAGTGGCAGCCACTTTAAACTTGATTTACAGTAGTAAAACAAAGTTTTTAAAGTATGTTACAAGACTGATGAGACACACAGGCCATTACTTGATCACAAGTTGTCTGGAAAGTCAGTGCCTCTTTAAGCAACAAGTCCAGGTATCCTCTAGCCATCAGTGGTGATCTGCCCATGGTTACAGCAGCAGGTATGTGCCAATCTCAAGGTAAAGACAAGCAATGTAGTTTCAAGACCGAACGTGCACCCTACTCAAACGGATGCATGCACTATGACCATGCTTAAGTCCTTCTGCACACGGGCATATTTGCACTGCGGAGTCCGCGGCCGTCACCCGCCTCCGTACTCCGCAGCCAATACTGTCCATAGTATTTAATGACAAAATGCCATTTCATCTCCACGAGCGAAAAGCGACTGCGATTTTCCGCTCGCGGAGAAGAAATCGCAGCATGCTGTGATTTTGTGCGGCTTACGCACGGCCGGCTTCCAAGTCAATGGAAGCCGTCTGTCCCGCGGCACTTCCGCAGTGAGTACTGCAGAAGTATTGTGGGATGCGCGTCACCTCAGTGACTCAGCGGCTACTGAGCAGGCGTGATGGAGTGCCGGCAGGCATATCCGCAGCAGTCGCAGAAGACGCCGGACAGGTATGTAGGGGGGTCACTGGGTCGAACTCTCCTGCGGGAATCCCGCATGCGGGGTCTGACCCGCTCGTGTGCAGGAGGCCTATTGAAACAATTGAAGAGGACTGACATCTTTCTTAGGCTGGCTTCACATGAGCGCATGTGTAATTGTGCATGCCTTTTGCACTATAAATACAGCTTTTTTTGCGCACATTGTATTGTTCTTTTTCTGCTCTGCATTTTTTTTTGCACGCAGGACACAAACGCGCTGACTGAAATTGTCAATTCGTCTAATGAGTTCTTTCTCTGGCGGAATTATGCAGCGTTTCACGCATCTCCTTGAGTTTACATTTGCGTACTCCCATTGACTTCTTGGGGACCTTTGGTGCACAAGTTTACAGAAAGATAAAGAAAGTTCTTTTTTTGCACTGAAATGCGTGCGCCAAAATACAGAGATGTGAATGAACCTATTGACTTCCATGGGTTCTATTTTCTGCGTATTGCGTGTGTGGGTGAAGCTGGCCTTAAAGGGGTTTTCCGAACAGTACCTGCTGTCACAGCTGGGATACACCGGGGTGGGAGTGGAAGCCTCTGCTCCGACCCGTGTAGCAGTTCTCATTGAAATCAATGGAAGCCCAGCCTGCAATTACAAGCGCAGGTCCCATTGATTTAGGCAAGAACTGTGCCTGCAATTACGAGTGCTGGCCACTAAACCGGGGTTGGAGCAGCGGCCTCTGCTCCGTCCCTGGCTGTGACAACAGACAGTGCTTGGAAACCCCTTTAATATTTTTTTTTTGTGGACTACTTTGAATCTGTAGTTTCAAACTTTGTTCCCAACATTAAAAAGGGGGTTGTCCCACCAAATTGGGGATCGCTATCCTACTGGTAGGTGTCTAACTGCTGGGAGAAGCATAAGACAGCGGTCAAGCATGCAAACGAATACTGCATTCATGTCAATGGGACTACCAAAGATAGCTGAGCGCTTATACACGGCCATCTCTGATGGTCCCACTGAAGTGAATGGAGTGTTAGGGCGTATGCTTGGCCGCCGCGCCATTCATTCAGGACCGGTTCACTGGATTTTATGTATCCATTTTTAATCCTTTACAAAGCAGATGACCGGCTCACCTTACGCCGTACGCCATTATCACCGCTCATCACTTGATAGACCATGAACGCTAAAGAGGAGCCCATAGGTTCTGTAGACCGCGTGAGATGTACAGACCAGGAAGAAGTTACAAACACTTCATTAATAACTACTACAGCTGCTAATCCACTCATCAATGAGCAGGTTAGGGTTAAACAAGCAGAAGAGGCTTTACCCCAAAGCCCAGGTGCCCCACGGAAGCAGTCCTACGGGCGGGCGCGGCTTTTGGTTCACTTCTCTTCAAGTCCCGTAAGAAGCGAAGAGCATCCAACAAGCAGTCGAAGGCAGAGCGCTGGTTAATATTGATGTGGACCACGGTCCCCTCCGCCGTCTCGTAGGACACTTTGCCATCTTCGGTCTTTACGGCGCCGATCTGCATTGTTCCGACCTTGCGAGAAAAGAAAAAAAAATTATATATATATATATATATATATATATATATATATATATATATATATATATATGACGAAAGCACTGACTCACTGACTCGCCACCAATTCTCCAACTTCCCGATGTCGTAGAAACATGAAATTTGGTGCAAGCATAGATTATATCCAAAATAGGAAAAGTAAAGGGGTCCCAAGTCAATTATTCAATTCTAGCGCAAAAGAACTAGCGTCCAAATTTTACGTACGGAATCTAATTCTCTCACTTCCCGATGTCATAAAAAACGTGAAATTTGGCATGAGCATTGAATATGCCATAAATAGGAAAAGCTAATGGGTCCCAACTCAATTATTCAATTCTAGCGCAAAATAACTAGTGTCCAAATTTTATGTACGTAATCTAATTCTCTCACTTCCCGATGTCATTTTATATAAGGGGAATGTCGCATGGTTACCTCCCCGTGGTGTTTCCTGGGTAACGCAGAGAACCATGCAAAATGGTGAACATATGTTTTTCCGGGATCTCTAAAGTAACCACGACTTCATAAGATTTCTGTGTGAACAACAGATAAATACCAGTAGTGTAATATATATATATATATATATATACATATACACACACACACACACACATAGTATATCTCAATGCATCAAAGTTGCCTGAATTTAAAGGGATTGTATCAAAGACAACTTAACACGATTCCAAGAATGGGAGCCGCAGCGAAGGCAACTGTCACTCCAAGCTGACGTCACTACTGCGGGCGAGCGTAGCACGGAGAAGGGGATAAGGGAGCCTCCGACCTTGGGATCAGAAATTAAAGAGAAAAAAAAAGGGAAGAGGGGTTATGGAATTTTCTTTTCCTTCACACCTCCCCTACCCCCCCCCCCCCCCCAAAAAAAAATGATGCATTTAGAGGGGCTTCCAATACCCAAAACTACATTTAAAAAAATATTCTCACCACAGCGCCGGACCGACGATTCTGCAGTCCGGCATCTGACAGGTGACACCACCCAGGATGGTGACGGCCAGCAAGCTTGTCATGTGGGTTTCTAACACAGAAGCCCCAAAGCAGGTTTACAGGACATCACTTATAATGACCCGCCCTGCCGCACATTATAAAGAGGCCAGAAAACCCCCTAACAAAAAAAACACAACTTGTGCTGCAGAAAAGCAAGCAGGGCAGCAGAAAAGTTAAGAAATGATGGCCCTTAAAGAACTATTAAAAAAAGGTATGGCTCTGGAAAGACAACAAAAAAGAAAGATGGGCCTATCACTAAGGGGTTAACAGAGCGCATGCGCACATCAGAAGTAAGAAGGGCTAATCCTTCACATTCAGTCCGCTTGTATCTATTCACCTCCATTCCATACCTGCCTCACTGCGTACTGGAGGTCTGACGTCAGAGGTGACGTAGCTTATTCTTATCAGTGTAGGCGTGGTCACAGCTGCTCTGTAAGCGCTGGAGTGTATGGGCTCCTAAGTGGTGTGATGACGTAATGTCACGTGGTACAGGTCACATGCCGGCCGTTCTGGAAGGGATGGGGGCTTACCTTAGCCATCTCTAGGACAGCCGTCTATTTGTCAGCACTGGGAGGGACGTGTTTGCCCCCTAGTGGTCGGGTCCAGAACAATCCTAGTATTTAGCTGTTTCATAGGGACTGGGCTAAGTCCCTTTTTCTGTAAGAACCTGCTTATTATCTTAACCCCTTAGTGACTACCGGTACACCTTTTTACTGACCGCACTAATGGGCTTTTGACCCACATATACATCTTTTTAAGGCCGGCTGCACACAGTCGGATTGGCATTGCAGGATCTGGAGCGGGCGTCCGCCTCTGGATTCCGCAGCAAATACTGCCCATAGCATCCTATGGAAAAGCGGTTTTTCCTGCCCACGAGCGGAAATCAATTGCAATTTAACGCTCGCAGGGGAAAAAAATCGCAGCGTGCTCTATTTGAAGGCGGATTCCGAGCGGATGGGTTCCATTGAAGTCAATAGAAGCCGTCCGCCCTGCAACCCTTCACAATCATCACTGTGGAAAGTTAGCAGGATACACGTCATCACCTAGCGCGTAAAAATCTGTACGGCGCATGTGCGCTGGCCGGACCATCTGCAGTACAGAATAGAAGAATCCGGAGAGGTACGCGGGGTCACCGGCCGGGCACAGGGTCAGATTCCACTGCGGGATCCCGCATGCAACCCACCGTGTGCAGCCAGCCTAGGACGATGGCTTAACTGAGGACTGACAGCCAGGCTCCTGCTCTAACAGCCAGGAATGGGGAAGCCTCAGATCCTGCTAGGTTAACTCCTTATATGCCACAATCAATAGCAACTGCCTCATGTAAGCAGATGATAGTGGGCTCCAACACCCATCAGCACCCCATAGCACAACTTCAAGGTGTCAGCGGGTTCCCATGGCAGCTGGAAACCCAACAAGGCCTTCATGTCTTTCATGCAACTCAGCCTATTACACCCCTCCTCTGGCAGAATCTAATAGGCTGCTGTCATAGGTGGAGTAGAATGTACTGCATAAGTACTGCAGTGTACTATCCGGGTGATTGAACCAGCGCATCTTCTAGGCACCTTCAAGGATTTAAAAAAATATTGGCAACCCTTTAAAATTGATAAAATACCAAAGAAAATGTTAAAAAGCGCAGCAAATAATAGGTGTTACCGCGCCCATAACGACCCAGGCAATGACAACATCGTCATTTATCGCACAGGGTGAAAAATAATTTTAAAAACAAACACCGGAATTGCTATTTTCCTTTAGTTTACCTTTAAAAAAAACGCAATATAAAGCAATCCAGAAGTCACCTGTGCCTCAAACTGGTAGCAACAAAAACAACAACTCCTCCCACAAAAACAAGACCTCACAGCTCCGTCACCGGAAAAACGGGTATTCACGCTGGCCGACATATGGTGTCCCTCTCTGCAGGGGGAGGAGGCTGGAAGAGTCGGGGTAGTGGGTGGAGCAAACTCCAGGGACTTAGCTCCGCCTCCTCTCATTGCAAATAGTGCCGAGGGGCAGAGAGGGGGTGGGAGCTCAGAGCACTGCTCCCGTCTCTTGCAGCCTCCTCCCCCTGCAGAGAGGGACGCCGTATATCGGCCGGCGTGAATACCCAGCCAATATACAGTCGTCTGAATAAGCCCTTAGAATATGCAGATATAATGGATTTTTTAAAATGTTTTTATTGTGCAAAAGTAGTAAAAAGTCTCTGTTAACTTCTATCGCAGGAATCGTTCCGATCCTGACAAGAAAGTTATTCTGTTACTTTTACCAAATGGGTTTTGTTTCTAAGGCGTTCACCAAAAGTAATGGCGGAATTTCTGGCCATTCCCCCCCCACCAAAAAAAGTAATAAAAGTTCTACAACACATTCTATGTTTGATCAGCCATTGTGAGTACAGCAACACTCATCTCATGAAGGGAATGGGAAAGGCCTGCAGTACTCTGAACGGCCACTATGAATACGCCAATCTGAGTGCTCGGATGTAAAGACCAAGGCACCGGCGGGCCCTTCAACCAACTGATCAGCTGGGTCTCCTGCAGCCAATCCCAACCAATCAGATACCTATTCTCATGATAGGCTATCCATAAACTCTTTACTGAATAAGGAAGGGAGCCCCCTTGTGGCAGTGATAGACTAAGCAGCATATAGGCCAAGACCTGTCACCATACAAATAGCCTCGGACCCATCAAGGATTCCCAGGGCTGCTATGTGTATGCCTGTTACTTGTAGTACACCCCAAGGCCCAATGCCCACTTGCATGCACGGATTCCATCTGCTGAATCCCGCAGCAGAATCCAGCCGTGTCCGTGGGCATGGAGAGAACGACATTTTCTTACCTGTCCAGATCCAGCGCGGGTCTCCCCCGTGCCGGCCAGATCTTCTTTCTTCAGCATGACGGATGCAATTTTTTGGGAACATTGGGCCTAAGGGTTACTTATGCACGTAATATGCAGTGACTAGACCCTGTTGACTTCTATGGGTTCATTCATGTTTGATGGCTTTAAAACATATTGCATGTTACTAGTCTGTCCGACCGATTGGTTTTTTGTTTTTTTTTCCCGCCTTTATTTTATTTTTGTTACTTTTGATAAATAAAAAGTTCTGGTAATTCAGTAGTCCGGAGTGTGGAGGTATTCTCCCTGTACTGCTTTATATGCAGTTACTATATAGATATAGTCCAGAGTGCGGAGGTATTCTCCCTGTACTGCTTTATATGCAGTTACTATATACGTATAGTCCGGAGTGCGGAGGTATTCTCCCTGTACTGCTTTATATGCAGTTACTATATACTTATAGTCCAGAGTGCGGAGGTATTCTCCTTGTACTGCTTTATATGCAGTTACTATATACGTATAGTCAGGAGTGCGGAGGTATTCTCCCTGTACTGCTTTATATGCAGTTACTATATAGATATAGTCCAGAGTGCGGAGGTATTTTCCCTGTACTGCTTTATATGCAGTTACTATATACGTATAGTCCGGAGTGCGGAGGTATTCTCCTTGTACTGCTTTATATGCAGTTACTATATACGTATAGTCAGGAGTGCGGAGGTATTCTCCCTGTACTGCTTTATATGCAGTTACTATATACGTATAGTCCGGAGTGCGGAGGTATTCTCCCTGTACTGCTTAACATGCAGTTACTATATAGGTATAGTCCAGAGTGCGGAGGTATTCTCCCTCTACTGCTTTATATGCAGTTACTATATACGTATAGTCAGGAGTGCGGAGGTATTCTCCCTGTACTGCTTTTCATGCAGTTACTATATACGTATAGTCAGGAGTGCGGAGGTATTCTCCCTGTACTGCTTTATATGCAGTTACTATATACGTATAGTCCGGAGTGCGGAGGTATTCTCCCTGTACTGCTTAACATGCAGTTACTATATAGGTATAGTCCAGAGTGCGGAGGTATTCTCCCTCTACTGCTTTATATGCAGTTACTATATACGTATAGTCAGGAGTGCGGAGGTATTCTCCCTGTACTGCTTTACATGCAGTTACTATATAGGTATAGTCCAGAGTGCGGAGGTATTCTCCCTCTACTGCTTTATATGCAGTTACTATATACGTATAGTCAGCAGTGCGGAGGTATTCTCCCTCTACTGCTTTATATGCAGTTACTATATAGGTATAGTCCAGAGTGCGGAGGTATTCTCCTTGTACTGCTTTATATGCAGTTACTATATACTTATAGTCAGGAGTGCAGAGGTATTCTCCCTGTACTGCTTTATATGCAGTTACTATATAGGTATAGTCAGGAGTGCGGAGGTATTCTCCTTGTACTGCTTTATATGTAGTTACTATATACGTATAGTCAGGAGTGCGGACGTATTCTCCCTGTACTGCTTTATATGCAGTTACTATATACGTATAGTCAGGAGTGCGGAGGTATTCTCCCTGTACTGCTTTATATGCAGTTACTATACAGGTATAGTCAGGAGTGCGGAGGTATTTTCCCTGTACTGCTTTACATGCAGTTACTATATAGGTATAGTCCAGAGTGCGGAGGTATTCTCCCTGTACTGCTTTATATGCAGTTACTATATACGTATAGTCAGGAGTGCGGAGGTATTCTCCTTGTACTGCTTTATATGCAGTTACTATATACTTATAGTCCAGAGTGCGGAGGTATTCTCCCTGTACTGCTTTATATGCAGTTACTATATACTTATAGTCCAGAGTGCGGAGGTATTCTCCCTGTACTGCTTTATATGCAGTTACTATGTAGGTATAGTCAGGAGTGCGGAGGTATTCTCCCTGTACTGCTTTATATGCAGTTACTATATACTTATAGTCCGGAGTGCGGAGGTATTCTCCCTGTACTGCTTTATATGCAGTTACTATATAGGTATAGTCCAGAGTGCGGAGGTATTCTCCCTGTACTGCTTTATATGCAGTTACTATATACTTATAGTCCGGAGTACGGAGGTATTCTCCTTGTACTGCTTTATATGCAGTTACTATATACTTATAGTCCGGAGTGCGGACGTATTCTCCCTGTACTGCTTTATATGCAGTTACTATATACATATAGTCAGAAGTGCGGAAGTATTTTCCCTGTACTGCTTTATATGCAGTTACTATATAGGTATAGTCAGGAGTGAGGAGGTATTCTCCTTGTACTGCTTTATATGCAGTTACTATATACGTATAGTCAGGAGTGCGGAGGTATTCTCCCTGTACTGCTTTATATGCAGTTACTATATACGTATAGTCAGGAGTGCGGAGGTATTCTCCCTGTACTGCTTTACATGCAGTTACTATATACGTATAGTCAGGAGTGCGGACATATTCTCCCTGTACTGCTTTATATGCAGTTACTATACAGGTATAGTCAGGAGTGCGGAGGTATTTTCCCTGTACTGCTTTACATGCAGTTACTATATAGGTATAGTCCAGAGTGCGGAGGTATTCTCCCTGTACTGCTTTATATGCAGTTACTATATACGTATAGTCAGGAGTGCGGAGGTATTCTCCTTGTACTGCTTTATATGCAGTTACTATATACTTATAGTCCGGAGTGCGGACGTATTCTCCCTGTACTGCTTTATATGCAGTTACTATATACTTATAGTCCAGAGTGCGGAGGTATTCTCCCTGTACTGCTTTATATGCAGTTACTATATACTTATAGTCCAGAGTGCGGAGGTATTCTCCCTGTACTGCTTTATATGCAGTTACTATGTAGGTATAGTCAGGAGTGCGGAGGTATTCTCCCTGTACTGCTTTATATGCAGTTACTATATACTTATAGTCAGGAGTGCGGAGGTATTCTCCCTGTACTGCTTTTCATGCAGTTACTATATACGTATAGTCAGGAGTGCGGAGGTATTCTCCCTGTACTGCTTTATATGCAGTTACTATATACGTATAGTCCGGAGTGCGGAGGTATTCTCCCTGTACTGCTTAACATGCAGTTACTATATAGGTATAGTCCAGAGTGCGGAGGTATTCTCCCTCTACTGCTTTATATGCAGTTACTATATACGTATAGTCAGGAGTGCGGAGGTATTCTCCCTGTACTGCTTTATATGCAGTTACTATATACGTATAGTCAGGAGTGCGGAGGTATTCTCCCTGTACTGCTTTTCATGCAGTTACTATATACGTATAGTCAGGAGTGCGGAGGTATTCTCCCTGTACTGCTTTATATGCAGTTACTATATACGTATAGTCCGGAGTGCGGAGGTATTCTCCCTGTACTGCTTAACATGCAGTTACTATATAGGTATAGTCCAGAGTGCGGAGGTATTCTCCCTCTACTGCTTTATATGCAGTTACTATATACGTATAGTCAGGAGTGCGGAGGTATTCTCCCTGTACTGCTTTACATGCAGTTACTATATAGGTATAGTCCAGAGTGCGGAGGTATTCTCCCTCTACTGCTTTATATGCAGTTACTATATACGTATAGTCAGCAGTGCGGAGGTATTCTCCCTCTACTGCTTTATATGCAGTTACTATATAGGTATAGTCCAGAGTGCGGAGGTATTCTCCTTGTACTGCTTTATATGCAGTTACTATATACTTATAGTCAGGAGTGCAGAGGTATTCTCCCTGTACTGCTTTATATGCAGTTACTATATAGGTATAGTCAGGAGTGCGGAGGTATTCTCCTTGTACTGCTTTATATGTAGTTACTATATACGTATAGTCAGGAGTGCGGACGTATTCTCCCTGTACTGCTTTATATGCAGTTACTATATACGTATAGTCAGGAGTGCGGAGGTATTCTCCCTGTACTGCTTTATATGCAGTTACTATACAGGTATAGTCAGGAGTGCGGAGGTATTTTCCCTGTACTGCTTTACATGCAGTTACTATATAGGTATAGTCCAGAGTGCGGAGGTATTCTCCCTGTACTGCTTTATATGCAGTTACTATATACGTATAGTCAGGAGTGCGGAGGTATTCTCCTTGTACTGCTTTATATGCAGTTACTATATACTTATAGTCCAGAGTGCGGAGGTATTCTCCCTGTACTGCTTTATATGCAGTTACTATATACTTATAGTCCAGAGTGCGGAGGTATTCTCCCTGTACTGCTTTATATGCAGTTACTATGTAGGTATAGTCAGGAGTGCGGAGGTATTCTCCCTGTACTGCTTTATATGCAGTTACTATATACTTATAGTCCGGAGTGCGGAGGTATTCTCCCTGTACTGCTTTATATGCAGTTACTATATAGGTATAGTCCAGAGTGCGGAGGTATTCTCCCTGTACTGCTTTATATGCAGTTACTATATACTTATAGTCCGGAGTACGGAGGTATTCTCCTTGTACTGCTTTATATGCAGTTACTATATACTTATAGTCCGGAGTGCGGACGTATTCTCCCTGTACTGCTTTATATGCAGTTACTATATACATATAGTCAGAAGTGCGGAAGTATTTTCCCTGTACTGCTTTATATGCAGTTACTATATAGGTATAGTCAGGAGTGAGGAGGTATTCTCCTTGTACTGCTTTATATGCAGTTACTATATACGTATAGTCAGGAGTGCGGAGGTATTCTCCCTGTACTGCTTTATATGCAGTTACTATATACGTATAGTCAGGAGTGCGGAGGTATTCTCCCTGTACTGCTTTACATGCAGTTACTATATACGTATAGTCAGGAGTGCGGACATATTCTCCCTGTACTGCTTTATATGCAGTTACTATACAGGTATAGTCAGGAGTGCGGAGGTATTTTCCCTGTACTGCTTTACATGCAGTTACTATATAGGTATAGTCCAGAGTGCGGAGGTATTCTCCCTGTACTGCTTTATATGCAGTTACTATATACGTATAGTCAGGAGTGCGGAGGTATTCTCCTTGTACTGCTTTATATGCAGTTACTATATACTTATAGTCCGGAGTGCGGACGTATTCTCCCTGTACTGCTTTATATGCAGTTACTATATACTTATAGTCCAGAGTGCGGAGGTATTCTCCCTGTACTGCTTTATATGCAGTTACTATATACTTATAGTCCAGAGTGCGGAGGTATTCTCCCTGTACTGCTTTATATGCAGTTACTATGTAGGTATAGTCAGGAGTGCGGAGGTATTCTCCCTGTACTGCTTTATATGCAGTTACTATATACTTATAGTCCGGAGTGCGGACGTATTCTCCCTGTACTGCTTTATATGCAGTTACTATATAGGTATAGTCCAGAGTGCGGAGGTATTCTCCCTGTACTGCTTTATATGCAGTTACTATATACTTATAGTCCGGAGTACGGAGGTATTCTCCTTGTACTGCTTTATATGCAGTTACTATATACTTATAGTCCGGAGTGCGGACGTATTCTCCCTGTACTGCTTTATATGCAGTTACTATATACATATAGTCAGAAGTGCGGAAGTATTTTCCCTGTACTGCTTTATATGCAGTTACTATATAGGTATAGTCAGGAGTGAGGAGGTATTCCCCTTGTACTGCTTTATATGCAGTTACTATATACGTATAGTCAGGAGTGCGGAGGTATTCTCCCTGTACTGCTTTATATGCAGTTACTATATACGTATAGTCAGGAGTGCGGAGGTATTCTCCCTGTACTGCTTTACATGCAGTTACTATATACGTATAGTCAGGAGTGCGGACATATTCTCCCTGTACTGCTTTATATGCAGTTACTATATACGTATAGTCAGGAGTGCGGAGGTATTCTCCCTGTACTGCTTTACATGCAGTTACTATATACGTATAGTCAGGAGTGCGGAGGTATTCTCCCTCTACTGCTTTATATGCAGTTACTATATACTTATAGTCCGGAGTGCGGAGGTATTCTCCCTGTACTGCTTTATATGCAGTTACTATATACTTATAGTCCGGAGTGCGGAGGTATTCTTCCTGTACTGCTTTATATGCAGTTACTATATACGTATAGTCAGGAGTGCGGACGTATTCTCCCTGTACTGCTTTATATGCAGTTACTATATACGTATAGTCAGGAGTGCGGAGGTATTCTCCCTGTACTGCTTTACATGCAGTTACTATATACGTATAGTCAGGAGTGCGGAGGTATTCTCCCTCTACTGCTTTATATGCAGTTACTATATACGTATAGTCAGGAGTGCGGAGGTATTCTCCCTGTACTGCTTTATATGCAGTTACTATATAGGTATAGTCAGCAATGCGGAGGTATTCTCCCTGTACTGCTTTATATGCAGTTACTATATACGTATAGTCCGGAGTGCGGAGGTATTCTCCCTGTACTGCTTTACATGCAGTTACTATATAGGTATAGTCAGGAGTGCGGAGGTATTCTCCCTGTACTGCTTTATATGCAGTTACTATATAGGTATAGTCAGCAATGCGGAGGTATTCTCCCTGTACTGCTTTTCATGCAGTTACTATATACGTATAGTCAGGAGTGCGGAGGTATTCTCCCTGTACTGCTTTATATGCAGTTACTATATACGTATAGTCAGCAGTGCGGAGGTATTCTCCCTCTACTGCTTTATATGCAGTTACTATATAGGTATAGTCCAGAGTGCGGAGGTATTCTCCTTGTACTGCTTTATATGCAGTTACTATATACTTATAGTCAGGAGTGCGGAGGTATTCTCCCTGTACTGCTTTATATGCAGTTACTATATAGGTATAGTCAGGAGTGCGGAGGTATTCTCCTTGTACTGCTTTATATGTAGTTACTATATACGTATAGTCAGGAGTGCGGACGTATTCTCCCTGTACTGCTTTATATGCAGTTACTATATACGTATAGTCAGGAGTGCGGAGGTATTCTCCCTGTACAGCTTTATATGCAGTTACTATACAGGTATAGTCAGGAGTGCGGAGGTATTTTCCCTGTACTGCTTTATCTGCAGTTACTATATACGTATAGTCAGGAGTGCGGAGGTATTCTCCCTGTACTGCTTTATATGTAGTTACTATATACGTATAGTCAGGAGTGCGGAGGTATTCTCCCTGTACTGCTTTATATGTAGTTACTATATACGTATAGTCAGGAGTGCGGAGGTATTCTCCCTGTACTGCTTTATATGCAGTTACTATATACGTATAGTCAGGAGTGCGGAGGTATTCTCCTTGTACTGCTTTATATGCAGTTACTATATACGTATAGTCAGGAGTGCGGAGGTATTCTCCCTGTACTGCTTTATCTGCAGTTACTATATACGTATAGTCAGGAGTGCGGAGGTATTCTCCCTGTACTGCTTTATATGCAGTTACTATATACTTATAGTCCGGAGTGCGGAGGTATTCTCCCTGTACTGCTTTATATGCAGTTACTATATACGTATAGTCAGGAGTGCGGACGTATTCTCCCTGTACTGCTTTTCATGCAGTTACTATATACGTATAGTCAGGAGTGCGGAGGTATTCTCCCTGTACTGCTTTATATGCAGTTACTATATACGTATAGTCAAGAGTGCGGAGGTATTCTCCTTGTACTGCTTTATATGCAGTTATTATATACGTATAGACAGGAGTGCGGAGGTATTCTCTCTGTACTGCTTTATATGTAGTTACTATATAGGTATAGTCAGGAGTGCGGAGGTATTCTCCCTGTACTGCTTTATATGCAGTTACTATATAGGTATAGTCCAGAGTGCGGAGGTATTCTCTCTGTACTGCTTTATATGCAGTTACTATATACGTATAGTCAGGAGTGCGGAGGTATTCTCCCTCTACTGCTTTATATGCAGTTACTATATACTTATAGTCCGGAGTGCGGAGGTATTCTCCCTGTACTGCTTTATATGCAGTTACTATATACTTATAGTCCGGAGTGCGGAGGTATTCTTCCTGTACTGCTTTATATGCAGTTACTATATACGTATAGTCAGGAGTGCGGACGTATTCTCCCTGTACTGCTTTATATGCAGTTACTATATACGTATAGTCAGGAGTGCGGAGGTATTCTCCCTGTACTGCTTTACATGCAGTTACTATATACGTATAGTCAGGAGTGCGGAGGTATTCTCCCTCTACTGCTTTATATGCAGTTACTATATACGTATAGTCAGGAGTGCGGAGGTATTCTCCCTGTACTGCTTTATATGCAGTTACTATATAGGTATAGTCAGCAATGCGGAGGTATTCTCCCTGTACTGCTTTATATGCAGTTACTATATACGTATAGTCCGGAGTGCGGAGGTATTCTCCCTGTACTGCTTTACATGCAGTTACTATATAGGTATAGTCAGGAGTGCGGAGGTATTCTCCCTGTACTGCTTTATATGCAGTTACTATATAGGTATAGTCAGCAATGCGGAGGTATTCTCCTTGTACTGCTTTTCATGCAGTTACTATATACGTATAGTCAGGAGTGCGGAGGTATTCTCCCTGTACTGCTTTATATGCAGTTACTATATACGTATAGTCAGCAGTGCGGAGGTATTCTCCCTCTACTGCTTTATATGCAGTTACTATATAGGTATAGTCCAGAGTGCGGAGGTATTCTCCTTGTACTGCTTTATATGCAGTTACTATATACTTATAGTCAGGAGTGCGGAGGTATTCTCCCTGTACTGCTTTATATGCAGTTACTATATAGGTATAGTCAGGAGTGCGGAGGTATTCTCCTTGTACTGCTTTATATGTAGTTACTATATACGTATAGTCAGGAGTGCGGACGTATTCTCCCTGTACTGCTTTATATGCAGTTACTATATACGTATAGTCAGGAGTGCGGAGGTATTCTCCCTGTACTGCTTTATATGCAGTTACTATACAGGTATAGTCAGGAGTGCGGAGGTATTTTCCCTGTACTGCTTTATCTGCAGTTACTATATACGTATAGTCAGGAGTGCGGAGGTATTCTCCCTGTACTGCTTTATATGTAGTTACTATATACGTATAGTCAGGAGTGCGGAGGTATTCTCCCTGTACTGCTTTATATGTAGTTACTATATACGTATAGTCAGGAGTGCGGAGGTATTCTCCCTGTACTGCTTTATATGCAGTTACTATATACGTATAGTCAGGAGTGCGGAGGTATTCTCCTTGTACTGCTTTATATGCAGTTACTATATACGTATAGTCAGGAGTGCGGAGGTATTCTCCCTGTACTGCTTTATCTGCAGTTACTATATACGTATAGTCAGGAGTGCGGAGGTATTCTCCCTGTACTGCTTTATATGCAGTTACTATATACTTATAGTCCGGAGTGCGGAGGTATTCTCCCTGTACTGCTTTATATGCAGTTACTATATACGTATAGTCAGGAGTGCGGACGTATTCTCCCTGTACTGCTTTTCATGCAGTTACTATATACGTATAGTCAGGAGTGCGGAGGTATTCTCCCTGTACTGCTTTATATGCAGTTACTATATACGTATAGTCAGGAGTGCGGAGGTATTCTCCTTGTACTGCTTTATATGCAGTTATTATATACGTATAGACAGGAGTGCGGAGGTATTCTCTCTGTACTGCTTTATATGTAGTTACTATATAGGTATAGTCAGGAGTGCGGAGGTATTCTCCCTGTACTGCTTTATATGCAGTTACTATATAGGTATAGTCCAGAGTGCGGAGGTATTCTCTCTGTACTGCTTTATATGCAGTTACTATATACTTATAGTCCGGAGTGCGGAGGTATTCTCCCTGTACTGCTTTATATGCAGTTACTATATACGTATAGTCAGGAGTGCGGAGGTATTTTCCCTGTACTGCTTTATATGCAGTTACTATATACTTATAGTCCGGAGTGCGGAGGTATTCTTCCTGTACTGCTTTATATGCAGTTACTATATAGGTATAGTCAGGAGTGCGGAGGTATTCTCCCTGTACTGCTTTATATGCAGTTACTATATAGGTATAGTCAGGAGTGCGGACGTATTCTCCCTGTACTGCTTTACATGCAGTTACTATATACGTATAGTCAGGAGTGCGGACGTATTCTCCATGTACTGCTTTATATGCAGTTACTATATACGTATAGTCAGGAGTGCGGAGGTATTCTCCCTGTACTGCTTTATATGCAGTTACAATATACGTATAGTCAGGAGTGCGGAGGTATTCTCCCTGTACTGCTTTATATGCAGTTACTATATACGTATAGTCCGGAGTGCGGAGGTATTCTCCCTGTACTGCTTTATATGCAGTTACTATATACGTATAGTCCGGAGTGCGGAGGTATTCTCCTTGTACTGCTTTATATGCAGTTACTATATACGTATAGTCAGGAGTGCGGAGGTATTCTCCCTGTACTGCTTTATATGCAGTTACTATATACGTATAGTCAGGAGTGCGGAGGTATTCTCCTTGTACTGCTTTATATGCAGTTACTATATACTTATAGTCAGGAGTGCGGAGGTATTCTCCTTGTACTGCTTTATATGCAGTTACTATATACTTATAGTCAGGAGTGCGGAGGTATTCTCCCTGTACTGCTTTATATGCAGTTACTATATACGTATAGTCAGGAGTGCGGAGGTATTCTCCCTGTACTGCTTTATATACAGTTACTATATACTTATAGTCAGGAGTGCGGAGGTATTCTCTCTGTACTGCTTTATATGCAGTTACTATATACTTATAGTCCGGAGTGCGGAGGTATTCTTCCTGTACTGCTTTATATGCAGTTACTATATAGGTATAGTCCAGAGTGCGGAGGTATTCTCCCTGTACTGCTTTATATGCAGTTACTATATACGTATAGTCCGGAGTGCGGAGGTATTCTCCCTGTACTGCTTTATATGCAGTTACTATATACGTATAGTCCGGAGTGCGGAGGTATTCTCACTGTACTGCTTTATATGCAGTTACTATATACGTATAGTCCGGAGTGCGGAGGTATTCTTCCTGTACTGCTTTATATGCAGTTACTATATAGGTATAGTCCAGAGTGCGGAGGTATTCTCCCTGTACTGCTTTATATGCAGTTACTATATACGTATAGTCCGGAGTGCGGAGGTATTCTCACTGTACTGCTTTATATGCAGTTACTATATACGTATAGTCAGGAGTGCGGAGGTATTCTCCCTGTACTGCTTTATATGCAGTTACTATATACGTATAGTCCGGAGTGCGGAGGTATTCTCCCTGTACTGCTTTATATGCAGTTACTATATACGTATAGTCCGGAGTGCGGAGGTATTCTCCCTGTACTGCTTTATATGCAGTTACTATATACGTATAG
Organism: Eleutherodactylus coqui; assembly: GCF_035609145.1. NCBI lineage: Eukaryota > Metazoa > Chordata > Amphibia > Anura > Eleutherodactylidae > Eleutherodactylus > Eleutherodactylus coqui. The sequence goes on along the minus strand of NC_089840.1, from coordinate 233,802,673 downwards.
TCCGGAGTGCGGAGGTATTCTCACTGTACTGCTTTTTATGCAGTTATACGTATAGTCAAGACTGCAGTCGCCATGTGCTCGCACCCCTGTGAATGAGCCCCAACAGGGGCCGGTGTACAGCTACAGCATCGTAACATGCAGAAGTACGTGGTTGTTTAAATATATATATAGTTAAAGGCAATGTGAAGACGTTTCCTGAAAATAGGTCCACAGCTGATGCCCGCTGCTTGGCACCTGACTGATCAGCTGTTCTGGCGCCCACTGACTGGGTATGGTGCAGAAGGAGATCGCTCCAAGCCATATAGTGATCGCTGTTAAATGCAGGCTGGGGTCGCATTACAGTCAATGACAGCTGCACTTGCAGTTACCACTATCCAGAGGTTGGAGGCAGGGGCGTAGGTAAAGGCTCATGGGCCCGGGTGCAAAATTTATTTGGGGCCCCCCAACTTCTATTAACCCTTAATGCAGAGGCGTAACTGGAAGCTCCTGGGCCCCAAAGCAAAACCTGTAACAGGGCCCCCAACTATAATGCTTTATTCATAGTACTGGGCTCCCTATATGGAGAAGAGAGGCCATGAGGGCCAACTAAGGGTCCTGGGCCCGGGTGCAACGGCATTCCTATAGTTACACCAGCAGTCGGAGTGATCCACTTCTACTCTGAGTTTTCCCAGGGACATCTGATCAGTCGGGTTCTGAGTAGCAGATCCCAGCAGATCCACTACTGATCTATCCTGACCATAGGTCAGCAATAAAAAATTAAAAGTCCCAATATAGAACTAAAAACGGTAACAATAAAAGTCGTGTATAAACTTTTTTAAAATAAAATTTTATTAAAAAAGAAAACAAAAAAAAACAGTAAAAACCAAACACGCCTGCGGTATCCTCCCCCTCCCCCCCTGTGCCTCCCACTACTCAGCTGCACCTCCACACATACATCCTACGGCCCCACATGTGCATTTTATTCACCCGCCTGCCACAATTGCCCCAAGCATCCATGTTCCCCAGAAGCACCCTGTCCTCCCCATGTGCTTTTCAATTCAACAACCCCCAAAACACCCATTCCTGAACGACCCCCCCCCCCCAAGCGTACAGCTAGCCCTCACACAAGACCCCCCAGCAGTCCCTCCCCTTCCCTCTAGAGGCCGCATCTACTATTGAACACAGAAACCTACCCCCCCCCCCCCCCCCCGCGGCCGCATATTAACATCTTCATCAGCACTTGTGAATCAGCCAACCCAAACAACCAATCAGGTTGAATAAGCCAATATCAAACAACCAATAAGGTTAAATCAGCCAACCCAAACAACCAATCAGGTTTCTGGAATTGCAGGAATACGGCAGGAGTGCTGATGAAGATGTTAATATGTGCCCGCCTATGTGAGAGAGTCACGTAACTGGGGGCTGTCACCTGACCCGCTGACGTCAGAAAGTCCCTCCCACCTCCAGTTGTCCCGGTACAAGCGGCGGTAACTTGCAGCCACCGCCGACCAAGATGTCCCGAAGGAGATCGTCGTCCAACGAGGAGGAGAACGAGGACCACGACGGCACCGAGGACTTTGAAGCGGAACAAGACGATGGAAACCGACGCCAAATCCGGCATCAGTACCGGGAGCTGATGCAGAGCATGCAACGTGAGGGGCGCGCGGGGCTGTTGCCCGTAGCAACCACTTCCAAAGTGAAAGCTGACCTCTTATTGGTTGCCGTGGGCAATGATCCCGCCTCCTGTGTGGTTACCATGAAGATAGATGCTGCTGTGTACCCCAATGTAGTGATGGAAAGGAATACGGCTTTTAAGGGCGCAGTCACACCGGTGCAACGGTGCCGCATATTACCTGCGCAATTTGTTTGTGCGTTTAATACGCAGGGAATAGAAGCCGTAGATTTGAATGGGCGCGTTCACAGGAGCTTCCGTAGAAACGCATTGAAATCAGTAGGAGTGCGCGAATATGTGCAAAATACATGGGAAATTGCGCATTTATGCACTAAATGCGATTCCGCACGTTTATTTTTGTGTGTGCAAATGCAGTGTATATGCTCATGCAAAAACAAGCTGGAGGGGGCGGAATATGCGGCGCACGCCCGTGTGACTGAGCCGTGGGGGGAGGGTTCACGCATAGCTTTTTTTAAAAGAAAAACCGCAGTATTTTTTTCCGGAGGTTTTTATTGTTTTTGCTGCACTCCGGCTACCTCCACACGGGCGAGCGCGATAGCGGACTGTAAACCCTGTCCCTATATCGCTCTTGTGAACGTGCGACGTACCCGCGGATGCCCTTTACATCGCATCTGTGAAGCTCCGCCCCTCTTGCACAAGTTTCAAGCTCTATAGGGGATCGGAAGTGTTTTTTACCGGTCTGTGTGATGCCGGCAGAGACCACGTACGGCGGTGAGTTTACCACGCATCTCACGGTCATGCGCAGTGTGACTTTTATCTTGTTTTTTTTTTTTAAATGCGCCACTCTGTGTCGTAGCGGATTGCGTATGTATCATCGCCCGTACGCCATGTATTACGTATGGACAGCATTGCCCACACTGCCCATACAAACGTATTGGGCGCCGGCTGCGTGTGGCGATCTTGTTTCACGCGTTTCGGTGCGCTAATGTGAACGAATCAGTAAAAGTCTGTTTTCTTTCCCCGCGTGCCATGTGCCCATAGTATGTGCCGACATCACAGTCGTGTGGATGAGCCTTAAGACTAATTAACCCTTTACTGATAGACGATTGGTAAAATGAATTGATCAATTTCTGAAAAAACGGACTCAAAAGTGACAACCAATATGGCCGCCCTTCCTGCTGTCCCTTTTGTAAATCTACCCGTTGCGATTGATTAGTTTGGCAGTTTCTGCATCTGTGCTGGACTATCAAACCCAAGAGGAACGGCACTTCTTAAAAACGTTTGACTTATTAGAAGGACATGTCAAAAGTTGTGATCAGCGGGGGTCCCGGTGCTGAGACCCCTGCCGATTGGTTAAAGGAACCAAACTCAGCGCTCATTCTTCACTGCCTGTCGCTCCTCTCAGCAGCTGCAATCAGACACATAGACTTCAATAGACCTCTATGAGCCTGTCTGCACCCGCCGGGAGGAGCCGACGGGCAGTGAACACCGTCAGAGGGGTCTTGGGCAGCGCTTCAGGCCCGTCAGTCAGCGATCAGCGGTGTCTTGGCACCCTGACCCTGTTGATTTGAAACTTTTCACATGTCAAAAGTTTTTAAAAAGTTCAATTACTCTTTAAGGACTACCTCGCACGAGCGTAATATGCAGTGAATAGAACCCGTTTATTGCAATGGGCTCATTCGCTTGAGCGCGTTGCATCTTGGTGCGTATTGTGTACCGTAGAAGCCCAATGAAATCAATAGGTGTGTGTAAGTATGCCGAAAACCTGCGTATTCATCGCCTATCTACGCACATCCTCTTTGGATGGACTCCTAGTTCGTGTGAAAAAATGTCCTGATTCTCGCTGGCACCTTCTGGCGGACATGTTTAACCCTTTGTTGTGTCGCTTCTTTCTATGCAGAGAATAGAGAAGACCTGCTGAGCTCCAACAATAACAAGCTGACGGACGCTCTTCAGGCGGCCAACCAGCTCTTCGCAGTAGGTAAGTTACCACGAGGTGCGGCTGACTGTGTCCTGGGAGGGGAGAGTAGCCGGCCACTGGCCACCTCGGAGCGGAGGCCGCTCCTCCTCAAGCATAACATACAACATTCCCCATGTCTGCTGAACAAACGCGACTGAGTAAGGCCGGCTTCACGCAGGCGAGAAAATCGTGGGAGATTTGTGCGTTGCGAGACGCACAAATGTGAACCCGATTTTCATACACATGAGCGATTTGTATCCCCCCTGCATGGCAACACAATGTGATGCAGGGAACAAACCGCAGCAGGTTTTATCTGTCTGCGTGTTTTCGCATCGCACAGCCCATTGTTGTCAGTGGCAGCGCCCGCCCCATTGAAGGGGAAACTTCACCATCCTCTGCCGCGGCTGTGACGGGGATTTCACATGGTGGGGAGCGAGATATGGGGGCGGGATTCACGGCCCCATATCGCGCTCGCCCGTTTGAAGCAATACACATTAGAGGAACGACCGGTCCTGCTGACGTTGGTCTTGGGCTCTATGCACATCTACGTGGGGGGCTCCATTCATAGCCTCTAGCGTAGATCTGGCATGAGATGCTGGCCAAATAGTCATTGGCCAGCATCGGAGAGGTGCAGGAACCAGCAAAGCCCATTATGGTCAATGGGGTCCTTTCGGCACAGTTTAGTTCCATTATTTGACGGATCCGTTTATTCAGTTTCTCTGCTGCCATTACGGAGCATGGAGTCCCTAGCCCAGATGTGAATTTAGCCTTAAGGCTCCTTCGCGCAGGCGATTCTGCTCGTGGCTGTTCGCACGCAAAACTCCAGATAATATAACCCATTGACTTCAATGGGTTTCCTCATATTCTACGTTTTTGAGCGCAGATTTCCGTTAGAGGGAAAAAAAATAGGCCACTTGCATTTGCACATCCGGGGCTCAATAGGAGTCTATGGCGCTCGCATGGCGTGTGATCTGCATGCCGGTGCGATCCCTTTTTAAAGCATTTTACTATTGGAACTATCACAAGAAAAACAAATGGAAATCTGATGGAAAGTTGTTTTTTATTTGCAAAAATCCATCGTACACACATGGAAATTGCAATGAAAATAGAGATGAGCGAGCACGCTCGGTTAAGGCAGATACTCGAGCGAGCATTGCTCTTCTCGGGTAACTACATACTCGTCTGAGCAAATGCGGGGGTGCAGCGGCGGGGGGGGGGGGAGAATGAGAGATTACTGCGATGTAATTTTCGGAGCCATGTGAACGCAGCTATTAAATAATCACAATTAAAATACAAATGTGTGTTTTTTCTTTAAGTTCAAAAACCCAGAGAAGCGGCACTGGATGCTCAGTTACTCGTTTTGGCAACCAATCTTGGGAAGGAAAAGGCCAATCAGCTCCAAGCAGACATGACGGTCTTTGATCCAACTTCGTTTGCTGAGGACCTGGTATGTTATATGTAGCCATCGATGGATCATGTGCGGTACGGCCCATTACAGATGTCCATAGGCACTACATGTTTAAAATAATGAAAAGTTACATTCTCTCTTTCTGACTCTGAATGAACATCCTCTAGCTATTAAAGGGGTGTCCTGGGCTTTTTGAATTGAGGACCTATCCTCTTGATAAGTCATCAGTAGGTGATGAACGGGGGCCCGTGGCTCTTGCCCCTGTCTGTTAGCTGATTGTCTGGACCTCTGTCAGTGCAGTGGGCTGGATGTTATCAGTGGTCGGAAGCAGACTTAACTGCCATTGAAATCAGTTGGAGTTCAGCCTTTCTCTTATGGTCAGGACTGCATGTAACGTCCTGACCATGACAGAAGCAGGAAGTACAGTAGAAGTGTGACGCTCCCATTGGTTTCAGTGGGGGTGAAGCTGGCGCTCACACTTCCTGTGGTGACCACTGATGACAACGTCTAGCCCGCTGCACTGACAGCGGTCCAGATGATCAGCTGATGGACGAAAATCCTGAGCAGTAGTCGGCATTGTTCTAATTCAACTACATAGCGTGATTATGTAGTAGATTCATACTCATCCCAGTGGACGTTTATATCCTTGACGCCTTAAAACCAGGCCTTAATTTATATGCTTGAGGTCTTAATTCGCACTTAAAGCCAACTAGGAACCTAATCGTCTCTGTAAATCTCTGATCACAATATTGGAAAATCACCGCATTTAAACCTCTTGGCGTTCCTGAGGAGCCTATTTATTCTTATAGGAAAACCCAGGTCATCGCTGCCCCCTCTGGAGGAGTGTAGAATAACGCTTACTACATTCTGCAGTCGTATCTAGTGTTGAATTTGGAGTAATCACATGTTGTACTAGTTGTGTTCAGCTATTTAAATTGTTCTTGTTTGATTGTATTTTGCAAACAGCTGAAAGTTTGTAAATTTGGAAAATAAACCTAATTTGCAACGGGGTAAAATATTTTGGCTCGCAACTGTGTACCTAATGTGGCTCAATTTTCAGTGAGTTTTCTGAGGTGCAGTTGTCGATGCAATGGCCAAGCCTCGCCAGTAGTTACACCGATATGCAATCCTCTGCAGTTTTTGGGCGGATGACTCGAGTAGTCTGTTCCTGTGTATGATTGAAAGCACTGCTATGGCATAGATGACAGACTAGTAGTTATTAGTATTATTATATAGTACCAGTGTTTCTGGTGGTGCAATGTGCCACTCATAATATAATATAGGTGAATGACCTCATCACATCTAACTTACTGAAGGACATGTGATGATGTCACCGTCGTTATCAGGGGAGGAGATCAGAGATCCGATGATTCAGCTGCTCGCTGAGTTGAAATTGTGTTCGCACTGAAGGACCTGTGATGACGTCACAATCATGCCGCCAGGGGCGGAGCATGTAACTTACTCGATGAAGGACCTGTGAGGTCATGTGATCAGGGACAGAGCATGTAACTCATTCAGTCACTCACGGACAAGTGGTCATTAGTACTTTGATAATCATATGTCGCAGACCTTCAAGTTGAAAAAGTGCATGTCTAATCTTAAACTGGAGGTCTGTTGGAGAATAGCAGACGAATTGATTGATTTTTGTATCCATGTACTTGCAGCAGTTAGCAAACCAATTGGCCAGTCTTGTAATCTGGATGTAATGTGGCAGAGTTACCCTGGCTCTAAACATGTAAATTCTAGAAATAACAGCCATATCCCATATTATGATTTCTTGCAGCTTTCATTCATGGGCATAAATCGACTAGAAAATCCAGACAGTGACAGTGAAGACGAGGGTTGTGCCAAAGGATATCTTGGGGCAGATGCCTGGCAAAAACTGGGATCCGAAGCTAATAAATACTTCAGAAGAACCCCAACGTTTTATTTTATGTGAGTTTTACACTGCTGTCATTAAAAAAAAAAAGTGTTTTACACCTAAAGGATTAAAATGAAGCTCTTACTTTTATTCAAATAGGTTAGGCTCCTTTAAGACTGAACCTCCAGTTGTACGTCCAAAGGTTGAACGACACAAGAGGACTAGCAAAGTGGTGGAAAAAGTAGCGATGCCAGCGCAGGTTTGTAGGATTTTCTAAAATGACACTGGGGACCTGAGAATTATTTCATTTCCTTTTCTTATGCTTCTGTTTGTGCATATTGCTGCCTTTACCAGCAGGAACAGTATATGGTCAGGCAGACATTCAGTGTATTATCTATTGCTGCCCTTTTGGTGGTCAGTAGATTAACCCTTTTCAATCCAATTTGTATCCTGGTTTTCCTAGGGGGCTTACTCTTTTTCTGCCGTTATACAACAGCGCTATCTGCTGGCTAAAGGCAGTACTGCATGAGGTGACACGTTGGATAGTCTCCGACAGCAGAGAGGCTGGCAATATACAGTAAGAGAACCCCGACGGACCTCTTCGAACATCAGAGCTGTACAGCATTAAATCATAATGTCTTAAGACGGCAGACTGTGGATTGGAAAGCGTTAACTCGATAAGGACCAAGCGAAGTAAATATATGGCAGTTGGTCCTGGGCTTTAATCCTTCACCATAATAAAAATACGTTGCGGGATCAAAGCTCCTACAATCTAGCAGGAACAGGTCAGGTCCTTCGCTAATAGTGATAGCTGAGGACCCAGAGGAGAAGACAGATGCCTCTTTTCATCGGATAGCCCCACCCTTTCCTTCTTCATTTACTTGATCTCACATTCCTCAGCAGCCTGCTGAGAAAAGTGGTGCCTCTAACATGCTCCTCACACATCCAACAACTGGCATTTTAGGAACGGCTTCGAATCAGGGAAGCTCTGCCTGGTGGCTAGTTCCCCTTCTCTATTGCTTCTCCTGCAGTGCTCCTAGCAGTATACCATGTACCTGTGCAGAAACTCACCGTGCAAGGCAGTTGGACTGTTCCTTCTGATTAAACGTGTTTGAACTACTGGTTATTCTCCTGTTGCTTCAACACTTTGCACCCCAGCTAGCAGGTCTCCCTATTTGGGTCCAAACTGTCAAGGCGATAGCCGTTGTGTACATAAAACATCAAGGCGAGACCATCTGTTCTTCAGTCATGATAGAGGCAGTGAAGATCCTGACATGAGCTGAAGATCACCTTCCAGCACTGTCGGCGGTCCACATTCCAGGTGTGGACAATTGGATAGCTGGTTTTCTACAGAGGAAGACTGTCGACCTGGGAGAATGCGAGTTACATCCCGACATTTTCTAAACACTTTGTCAAAAATAGGGTCACCCTGATGTCGATTTGATCGAGTCCAGAATGAAACGCAAGCTCCCAACCTTTGTGTCCAGGTCTCGGGATCCCCAGGCTTGAGCAGTGGATGGACTGGTAATTCCCTGACCAACTTCCAGTTCCCGTCCATCCTCATTCCATTTCCTGTAATCCCACGTCTTCTCAAGAAGATCAAGATGGAGGCGATTCTCATCGCTCCAGACTGGCCTCCACGTGCGTGGTATGCGGATCTTGTCTATCTGCTTGTTGACGCTCTGTGGCGCCTTCACCTCAAGAAGATCTTCTCTTATGGGGAACCTTCTTTCACTTGAGTTTGTCCACATTTCGTTTAACGGCCTAGCGGTTGAACCCGCAATCCTGAGAGCCCGTGGGTTTGCGGAACCCATTATTCAAACTATGATGAAGACTAGAAAGCCCTTTTCTTCTAGGGTTTACTGTCGTGTCTGGAAGAACAGCGCAACTTTCATCCTATGCGTTTTCACTATCTTGCCTTCTGTCCTTTCTTCAGGAGGGTGTGGACGTGGGCTTGGGCCTCAGCTCCCTGAAGGATCAGGTGTCCATTCTGTTTCAATGCCTCCTGATTTCTAATTTGGCCATCCATATCTTCAAGAGACTGCTCACGCTGCCCTTCCATATCGTTCTCCTGTCCCATCTTGGAACTTCAATTTGGTACTAGATGCGATGCAGTCTCTTTAAAACGTTACGCAACATTTTTAGTAATCTTTGTCCTTGAAAATGGCATTTTTGGTTACGACCATGCCGTCGGGTTTTCTAAACTTGCAGCCTTATCGGCCAAACCTCCATTCACCATCTTTCATTCGGACATGGTGGTTCTGTGCCTGCCTTTCTACCTAAGGTGGTATTGGCCTTCCAAATCAATGAGGACATCACCTTACCTTCGTTCTATCCCTCTGCCACTCATCCGAGGGAATATTCTGTATAAATTGGACCTTGAGAATATATCCCAGATGTCTTTATTCAGACGAGACGTGGCCTTCCGGCTTCCCTTAAAGCCATCCTATCATGCTAGATCAGATCAGCAGTGGTGGATATCAATGAATACGCTCCAAGTTATACAGAATCTTTTCCCATAAACTATATATCGACCTGTTCAGCTCCCCCTCCTGTGTTACATGCTGCATGCAGTTTGGGTAGTATGCTCAAGCTGACAGATTCCCTTTAACACATCCAGAATTCACTCAGGATAGGCAAACCTGAAGTCAAATCATGTGAGGAAAATGTTTTCTCTTTTTGTAGCTGAAAAAAATGGAAGAGTCTCACCAAGAAGCAACAGAGAAGGAAGTCGAAAGGATTTTAGGGTTCCTGCAGAGTTACTTTGAAGATGATCGTAAGTGTGAAATATTCACTTTTACCACAATATTGTCATATAGTTTTGTTTATTGCAAACGCAATGAAAGTGACATTCTGGAACTAGCACAACATTTCATCCCAGGACCGGAGGCGGGAGGTTATATTACTTGCGGTTGGTCTTCCATGCCATTGTTGCACAGCAAGCTCCAGACCCCATTTTTCTTTCCAAGCTGGCCACCACAATCTTCTAACTATCTTGTGTGCCACCTTCTGGTTGGCCAGCGATAGCACATGAGCAATGCTGGCCAGCCAAAGAGCAGGTAGAGGGCATTGGTAGTCTAACACTACCCGGACACTCTGGATTAGATACTTGGAAGATTGTGTTGACCATCTTGGACGACCCAAAATGTTTACCGTAATTGGCAAATCAGAGGGAGCTAGAACTCATGATAGGCAGGGGTCCCAGAGGTGGGGGCCATACCTATAACACTTTTATGGTCTATGCTGTTGATGTGCTGGAAAAGTTCAGATAGGAATACCCCTTTTTAAAGGGAAGTTTCAGAAATTTACTTAATGGAAGTAAACCCAGGGAAATAAACGATGTAAGTCATCATGTGATGTGATACACAATAAATGTCTGATTATTAGAGACATGAGCACTGGGATTCCTTCCAATCCCAAGTGTATGGGGGTTCCTGGTCCCTTGTTTCCGTTGAACTGTTGGCCATGCAAGTACAGTCAATTCCTGCTATTGTGAGAGTAGAAAACTTGGTATGACAAACATTTGCTTCGTTATATCGATATCTTATAGATGTTTATTTTGAAAACCCATTTATAGTCAAACTGTCACAAAACAGAGCCCATTAAAGCATTTGTATCAGAATTGACTTGACCACCTATCCTACATTGATCTCCCATTCCTCTTTACGCTGCCCCCCTTCTACCCCCACGCTCAGAAGGAGGAGCTTGAATGATGCAGTGGCTGTATATGCACGCTGCCGCTCCATTCATTTTCAGTGGGGCTGTTGGAGATAGCCAAGCTCTTGTACAGTTTGATTGAAAATGAATGAATTGGCACCACTCTTGCTTGTCCAACCGCTCCATTCCAGCTTCTCCTCCTTGAGGGCGAAATTGAGGAGGAAAGGGGAACACAGGACCACCATACTTGGGATCAGTGGAGGTCTCGGAAGTGAAATCCCCCACCCACCAGATTTTTGTCACTTATACAGTGGATAGGTGATAAAGTCAATTGTGGAAATAACCCTTTAACCTGGGGCGTGTTGCGGCTGCCCTCGGGAGAAGCGTTCACCCGGGGCATGTCGCGGCTGCCCTCGGGAGAAGCGTTCACCCGGGGCATGTCGCGGCTGCCCTCGGGAGAAGCGTTCACCCGGGGCATGTCGCGGCTGCCCTCGGGAGAAGCGTTCACCCGGGGCATGTCGCGGCTGCCCTCGGGAGAAGCGTTCACCCGGGGCATGTCGCAAACATGGGAGATTAAAAAAAAAAAAAAAAAAGCCAAACGCATAAAGATAGAATATGCTGTGATTTATTTTTTTCACACCATATAGCAAGAGTGAAAACATCGCAAATGTGAAAGAAACCATTGAAAATCATTAGTTTTATAATTCTGCGTTTTTAATCTCGCATCACACAGTTTTTCTCGCCCGTGTGAAACCAGCCTTGGTCCGTGAACAAGGTGTTCTGTACATCTTTATGCTTTTATTCCTGGGTGACCTACAACATTGTAGTGTTTGTGCAGAATGTGAATACAAGCTCCTCGTGTCCATATCCTAATCTTGACTTATTTTCTTTTCTTGCAGCGGACACGCCCATTTCCTTCTTTGATTTTGTAGTTGATCCGAATTCCTTTGCTCGTACAGTTGAGAACATCTTTCACGTTTCCTTTATTATTCGGGTGAGTTTTCCTTTTTCTTCCCATACAAAAGAATGTTTGGTCTTTCTGCCAATAGTTGATGCATCATTAGATCTGTTACGGAACACGTGTGTGTGTGTGTGTGTGTGTATAATTAGAGATGAGCGAGCGTACTCGTTAAGGCAAATTACTCGAGCGAGTATCGCCATTTTCGAGTACATGCCTGCTCGTCCGAAAAGATTTGGGGGCAGACGGGGTGAGCGGTGAGTTGCGGGAGTGAGCAGGGGGTAGCGGGGGTGGGAGGTGGGGGAGAGATCTTCCCCCGTTCCCCGCCGGCCCCCGAATCTTTTCGGGCAAGCAGGCATGTACTTGAAAATGCCCATACTCGCACGAGTAACTTCCCTTAACGAGTACACTCGCTCATCTCTATATATTATATAATGTGCTGTACAGTAGCACTAGGCACTGACAAATTGAATTTATAAACAGTCTGTCACTTTTTTCTATGGATTGCAACATTGATAGTCGTTGAAATATAGCACAGGGGTCCATTGTTCTTAACCCCGCAGGTGGGACCTGAAGCCTTAAAAATAGTTGGCAAACTGCTATAAATGACATCACCTGCGGTCTGGACAAACTGGTATTACAAATTATATGAATAAAGCACAGGAACAATCAAAAAGTTTGTGCCAACCTGTAAAATGATCCCCTATCCATATAATATTGGACAGCTTTCTGATTGGTAGGGAGTCAACCATGGGTCTCCCACCAGTCATATAATAATGGCAGTCTCTGAACAAATAGAGCGGCGGTCGAGCATGCACACTCACATTCCATTCATTTCAGTAGGAAGTGCAAGTGACCATCTAACTCCGGCAGTCCCATGCAGCAGCCATGTTTGACTGACACTGCATTCATTCAGGGACCTTCGGGATCGCTGGGGGTCCCAATAGTTGGACCCACAGAAATCGGAAAGCACTCGCCTATTTTATCTATAGGAAAAAACCTTTAACTTTTTTCTTATTTTTTTTTCTTTTAAAGGATGGCTTTGCAAGAATAAAGCTCGATCATGATAAATTGCCAGTAATCGGTAAGGCAGTGTTCCACAGTACCAAATGTGAAACAAGCATAGTACATTTATTTTAAATTGATGTTTATGGGATTTCTTATTGTCTGGTTTACATACATAAAACCCCGTCTCATGGAGCCGTCGTATTTACTCCGAAAGCCTGCAGTAATTTGCCTCCTATGCCATAGTTAAGGCCTGTTTACGTGGGAAAACCGTCAGACGCATAAGCGCGCGAGAGTCGTTCATTAATTCGAGGTGGAGCCGCCCGCCAGACTCCATTCACTGCAAGCAGGCAGTCATGCCAAGATTGAACGACTCCTGTTTACACTGAGCGAGAAGTCGCTTCGTTTCAGTGAGACAATGTGAGTAGCAACTACTGAGTGGTTCTGGCTCAGTGCCCTGTCGGTGGCCGTGAGTACACGGGACTACTAGTGCCGAAAATCGCTGTCTGGGCGATAATTGTAAAGGGCTTGTGTGTAAAGGTGCCTTGAACATACCTGCTTACTTTGTTTATTTTACAAGATGTGCCTTAAACAAACTTTTTGCTTAAATCAATAGCAGAAGCAAATCTAAGAAACCTTGTGATCTTTTAGAGCTAATCACTATTCACCACTCTCCACCTCCTGCCCTGATCATTCACTTTACTGCTAATCCATCTCTTTTCAAGGCTGATTTTATCATGGCACTGATAAATCTGGTTACATGCTGTCTATATAAGAAAGGAGATGTGAGAAGGAGAATGGAGCAGGTGCAGAGAGAGATGGAGACGCTGCTGAAGGCTCTAGTAAGGGATCAATCTCGCCCAGTCCTGGATTTACAGCTACGTAAAGCTGTAGAATGTCCTCCATGCTACTGCTGCTTGTGGCAAGAGATGGGGAGCAGGATCTCCTCTTCTCTATGTATGCGGTATATAGAAAACCTCATAGAAGCTAGTCTATACCCATCAACTTAGAGAAAAGGGACAATTAGAAATGGAACCTGCAGAGGGGATAACTTGTGAAAAATGCAGGATACAAGTCATGTAATGGCCAGGAATAGTGCTAATCCTCAGACACACAGTTGTCTATTCTGAGATGTCAACGGTTTAAAACAATTACGCGTTAAACAAGTCAGAAGTCCGCACATCTGTCTTAGTAAATACATGTAATCTCCGTTAAATGAAATTCCGGAGCCTCTTTTCTTAGACCTTTGTTGTGCTGCTCCTTTGTTATTCCTCCAGAAAAAGTATGGTGAATCCACAAATTGGGTGGTTACCATACCTCTTGTCTAAGGGATGTGTCCTTGAACTCCAATACAATTCCAGGAGTAATAATTGAGGGACGGTAGAGATCTAAGAAAATATGTTCCAGAACTACTATTTTTAGAGGACACGCTGTCGTTATGAAACTTTTAGTAGAAACCAACATGGACTATAGATGGCTGTCCTGTAATTTGTTGTAATGAAACCATTCTATATCAGTCATGGTTGCAGTCGCTGAAATACCTGATAAACCGCTGTCTGTGTATGGATTCTGGCTTGGCTTTTAATTCCCAGTCAGTGTTACAAGGCTTGTATAAAGAGTCTAACATTGATTTGCAGGAATAGATTCCTTTCAATAGGTGGCGCTGCAGAGGTATTGTTCCATTTCTCTTATTTCCAATTTAATGTTATTCACTACTTTCTTTCACCAGAGCCCATAGCTCAAGACAGCGAGTCACAGGTTGACAAAGATAACCAACCTAGATATCAAAGCGTTATCAGTCTAAGCCATCAGGACTGGAGGGTAAGTCCATCAAATTTTACCTGTACAGAAATGGTGTTTGGGGGTAGGGCGGAGGGAGATGTTCTAAATTTTGCTGAAGGGTCGGTTAATGCTGGCAATGATACAAGCTGACTTAACTGTTGGGAATGCGAGGGGGGCGGGAGGTGGGAAGGGGGTTAGAAATGTAACTTTATGTTTGAAAATAAATGTCAAAACTCAATAAAAAAATTAAAAAAAAGCACTTTCAGGTTTTTTTTATTTTATTTCAAAGTGCATTCGCCAAATATCTGCTTTTTTTTCATGCTTCCTGGGTGGTATACTAATTTCTTCTACAAGGGGCTCTCTCCCTCTTCTTTAGTAAAACACACCCTTCTCGTTGTTGATCGACATCACCAGCATACCCTACGCCGCACTTGGGTATTGGACACGGGCTCAGTCTATGTTGAACACGCAGCATCTCCAACACTGGAGACATCAATCAACAGCAGAAAGGACATGTTTTACTAAAGACTGGGAAGAGAGCCTGGATGAGTTTGAATGAAGAACCCCCCCATTGAACACTTTAGAATAAATGAGCATATCACACGAAGAAGGAAATATTTGGCGAACCGATTTTCTGTGAAATTTTAAAAAAGTTCATTTAATTTAGGCTGTGAATCCCACATCTTCTGATAGCATTACTTGCTAAAGTTAGAACTGGGTGACGGACTAATAAGGGAGCTGTCATAGCAGTAATTGCTTTTTGCAAGGGGTTGCTTTAGCCAGCTAGACACATTTTATGGCGTGACTGGCCTGAGCCTGCCAGAGTGAAAGCTGCTACTTATTACCAGCTCATTGAAGAGCTCCAGAATGGAGGACCACCTCTCTATGACTGCCATATGCCTTAAAAAAGCCGCACGCACAGTCATGACAAATCCTCTTAAAGTGTACCTGTCGCTACTAGCTGGAGTCTCAACACCTGGATTCCCACCAAAGTAAAGGCCGATTTAGACCCAACGATTAGCTCCCAAAATTTGCTCAAAAGCAATCTTTTGAGCGAGAATTGTTGTGTCTAACGCGCGGCCATCGTACAGATTTCGTTAACAATTCGTTCATTGTTGTCTTTCAGCAAGCTGAAAGACAATGATGAGCCTTATCCGTGCCGCTGACACTATTGTGTTTTTGGAGCAGTTAGCTGGTATACAGCTGAGCGCTCTGAGTGGGGTATGAAGAACACAGCTGCAGTGCTGTCTTCTGCATACTCCTGCTGTGTTCTCCGAGCGGGACAGCAGCTGAAACGGCTGAATACAGAAGACAAACTGCCCCGCTTGTCTTTTGCAAACCCCACTTAGAGCGCTTAGCTGTATACTAGCTGAGCGCTCTGAGAAGACAACAGCTGTATAGAGAAGAAAGCGGTCCCGCTTGAGTTCTGCATACAGCGTGAGCCTTTATTTACACACTTATGCAAAGTGAACGCTCAAAACTGTCACTCAAACTACTGTTTGAGCAAATTTTGAGCAATCATCTTGCCGTGTAAATGCACACAACGATTATCGCTCAAGATGTCTTTTGAGCTAATTTTGAGTGATAATCGTTGTGTCTAGATGGGCACTCCTCCAAGAACAGTGCCTCTTTGGCTGTGATCGGCTCTGTTTGACTCTCTTCTGAGAGTGGAGGGAGCGGTGTACAGGCTCATACAGTGTTGGAGTCCTAACTAACTGCTGGATTAGATACTTAAAAAAAAAAAAAATTTACATGAGAGAATTAGACTTGTATATAGAAATTCAGAGGAGATTGTTCCCTTTAAAGGAGTTTTACTGGACCAAATGAATGGAGCAGCAGTTGAACGTGCAATGCTGTCGCTGCGTTCATTTCAATGGGACTGCCAGAGGGAGACAGAGTTCAAACTGCTGTAACTGAGGAGATCCCAAACAGCTGGTCGGTGTAGTAGCCTATTGTATACTGCTATCAAAGCAACATGGGTACATGCGTCTGCCTGTAGCTATTCATTACCTCTATGATAACTGTCGCTGATTAGAAAATATCCTGATTCAGTCTTTAAGAAATACTCTTCTATTTAACAAAAATTTGGCAAGAGTTGTTAACTTGTGGGTTAGACATTCCCTATACATTGTGGGATGTTTTATGCCTTTTTGGTCAAGTATAAAATGTTGTGTAGACCCCATCAGTGCACATCTCTTGTAAGTAGAACATGTGGCCCTTTTCACTAACTAAATGAGTTTCTTTCCCCAAGGAAATTGTGGAAACCTTTGAAATTACAGAACCGATGATCCCTCCCCCATGAGCGGCTCCGCTCCGCGCTGCGGTAAGTAGTTCTCTAGTGCAGATTATGACGGTTACTTATGAACTGATGTTTTACAGTTCTCGAATAGGTTAGCTTTTAATGCGATCAAAAAAGTAACCAGATCCACAAATAAGTCAGCCGTGGTGCGGATTGTAAATATGCAGCATGTCCATTTATGTTGTGGATTTTTGGTACAGAATTTACTCCTTGTAGTGCAAAAGATGACCTCTGCGGCAAAACTACAGCCGACATGTGAAGGGAACAACTCAAAGTTCATTGTTAGAGGAGTGGTACCAGAATCAACTTTTATTACCCATGAGTGGGAGTCTCAGCGCTGACACGCCACTGATCAGAGTTTTATCACCTATCCAATGGATAGGCGATAAAGGTCGATCATGGTAAAACCTCTTTTAAAATATTGTGTCAGCATTGGCTCAAAGTGACCCTCCAGTTTCAGAACAAAATGGGTACCTGCCCAATAAGGTTCGTCTGGACACGGCAGATGGGCCCACATGCTTTAATCAAAATTTGTACTAAGAACCTTGCCTTTTTATGCTGTTTGTACAAATAGTTGTGCAATTTTGTTCAGACATTCAAGTACTGCGGCAATTGTTGCAGCCATAGCTTATGTGTACCTTCACATGTAATTTGCTTGTTCTGCTCTGGTGCCGGAGGAACAGGAGGGGTATATTATCTGGGTTTCACTTTTGGCTGTACAGAATGGCCAACACAGTCTTCCTAATCCTACCTAATATTGCATTGGTAGTGATTGACTACCAATGCACTACGCCTGATCTTTGATTGGCCAAAACTGTTCACATGATCAGATAGCAGTGCACAGTATGCATTAGTTAGTAAGTTGTCCTGTGACTGGAGGGTCCCCTCAACACCTCTCTGGCTCCTGTATTTTAGAGTTTTAGACAGATTTCTCTTTTTCTAAAGGCAGGAAATACTGTAAAATTAAAAACAACTATTATTACTCACCCATTAGTTCCACTTTGGTCTCTGTTTATCCCTCTGTACTGTCGTAGTCCATCGCTAGCCTCAGCGGTCTTGTGTTGTTCATACATGCGAGGATGTGCTGCACATGATCAGCTGCCGGGCAGCAAACCGGTCTCTAACACCAGGGCAGCTGTAAACATGGCTCCAATCCTCAGCATACTAGAGTAGTGTAACGTTTACTGTACTGATCTGATAGTCCTGTCTTGTCATCTCTTTAGGTTTGGACACGCCTGGTACGCCAAATATCACCGCCATTATTCCAAACTTATGTAAATTCTGTATGCAATGAACTGCAGACCGTTTTATTATGTATATAGCATGTACATATGTTTAAAACATTTTATAGCCTTCTTTATGGGGCGTTTCCCTATGTTACCTGAATCCAGACAACCCCTGTAAGTCAACTGTCCTATCACCAGCAGGTTTCATGGCTTGGACAGATATTTATTTTGCATCTGCTGTCTTTTTTAAAAAAAATTTTTTTAATTTTTTTATTTTTTTTCACATTTTTGTTAATTCTGGAAAATATTTTGTGTTCTGAGATTTAAAGTTGCAATAAATAAGTTTATATTGTCTGTAGTCTGTTGTGTTTCCTTGTATGCTGGACATCATCCCTGGCAACTAACTAGTGGGCACTCCACCACCACCCAGGAAGTCCCGGCGGTGATCAGATGTCGCAGAACTTTTTTACGTAGAACGATTATCATTCAGAAAAAAAACACTCAGTGCAAAACTCCCTGATCGTTCGGTGTAAACGCGGCAAACGATTGAACGACAAGCGATAATTCGTTCACTTGTTT
Organism: Eleutherodactylus coqui; assembly: GCF_035609145.1. Taxonomy (NCBI): domain Eukaryota; kingdom Metazoa; phylum Chordata; class Amphibia; order Anura; family Eleutherodactylidae; genus Eleutherodactylus; species Eleutherodactylus coqui. The sequence goes on along the minus strand of NC_089840.1, from coordinate 233,784,326 downwards.
CCATTTTAGGCCAGTGTCACACAGGCGTAAGCATATTTACGTGCGTGTTTGCGAAGTGGACATTGCATATTTGCACACGCAAAAAACAACTATACTCATTTATTGAAATGTGCAATTAGTGTAATTAGTTCAATAGGTGCAAATCTGCAGGAAAGTAGAGCATGGTGTGTTATTTTGTTTTTGCGCAAGAAAAAAAAAAACGCTTACATGAACAAACCCAATAGAGAATGGGTTCTAGGGTCAGAAACACTATGTTTTCACCTTAGGGAGAGCAACTATACTATAAACTAAGTGAGGGGACTCAAATGGCCATGCACGCTCCTCTGGGTAATATGCAAATAAGGGAGATGGAATAAATCCTCCACAGTGCCACCTAGTGAAATGCAGCATTCCTTCAAGCCAAAGTCAGACTTTTTATACAAGCCTTGTAACAATGACTGTGAATTAAAAGCAAAGCCAGACGCCATGTACGGACAGCTGTTTCAGGGTTTTTGCCCTTCATCAGTGTATAGTAGGAGTCTGGCTTTGCTAGTGAGAGGCCTGGGATGGGGGTCAGTCTTTGGCTTGAAGAAATGCTGCCTTTCAATAGGTGGCACTGTGGAGGATTTATTCCATCTCCCTTATTGGAATGGGTTCTGTTCGCTGCGCATAGCATAATACATTGAACACTCACGTGCATCGGCCTTATGCAGTCATAAAAATCATTATTCAGTCATTGCGTGTAAAAAGCGATCACTCAGTCATTCCCATTCAATGGCGCAGTCCTTTGGAAGACCAACGATTGAGTGAAGAAACTAATAACAAAAACATTTACAGGGTTATCTGTGTATGTAAAGTGACTGCATTTTTAAAACAAGAAACTCTGTTATCGTTCGCTCGAGTGGACGATTTATCGTTTCGTGTAAAAGGGCTATTCGTTACACTCAGTTGCAGGTAGCATTTCCATGATGTCTCTGCGGCATGAAACTGCTGCCTGCGCAGAAGAGTGGAATATTCCGTAGTGTTCCCTCCTAGGAGAACAGGATGCTGTGGAAACCCTTTTGTATACCGGTTACATTTTAATGGGAGCCCTTTAGGATGGCATTATATGGGTTAACTTGTTTGGATTGGCCATGCCAGACAATACAGTTGGCCAATGATTCTTCAGTAAGGTCCAGCTGCTTGTCCCGGGCACCAGTCCTTAGGAAATCTATAAACTGGCCACCCACCAGGGTGTGAGTGTTGTAATGTTTTGGCGTTCCAGAAAACTATGTTAACCCTCTTATTTACAGCGCTGTATCTGAATGGGAGTTAAAGGGGTTTTCCCGAGACTAGAGGAGGGTCCTGAAAGGGAGACCTGAAAAGGGATTTTCCTGGGAAATACTATTGATGATGTAACCTCAGGGCAGGTAATCAATGGCTGATCAGCTAGGGTCTGCTACTTGGGATCCTGACCGATCAGCTGATCAGGCACCCAATACACTGGTATGGAGCAAAAGCTGCTGCTGCTCCGACTGCAGTGTAGTGGCCGACGCTTGTAACTGCAGGTGCAGCTGTCATTGATTGTAATGGGATGTGTGAATGCAGTTGGAAGCGCTAGCCACTACACGGGTCAGAACAGTAGTTTTTGCTCCGTACCCCTGTATATTGCAACGCTGACAGCAAGTTCCAGATCAGCTGCGTCCCGAGCGACTGACACCAGCTGATCAACTGTTAATGCCCTATTTCCCTGAAAAACCCTTTTCATGTCTTCCGGGACCCTTGTCTATTAGCACAAAACATCTACAAAGAGTGTCTTGGGGACTTAAGAAATCCTGCTGCAAAGTATTTACCGTATACCCCCACCCATCCATTCGTCATGATTAGAGAAGGGCAGTGAGCCGAGTGTGCTTGGGGGGCGGCGTGGGTAGCGGGGGGAGAGATCTCTCTCACTCTCACTGCCCCCCCTGAGCACGCTCGGACGAGAAGGTAGTTACTCAAGAAGAGCGATGCTCTGACCTTGCCGAGCGTGCTCGCTCATCTCTAGTCATGATGTACTTTTGTTAAATTAAAAAATTTGTGACCACCTTTCCATTCACCTGCCACCTGGATGGGGCAGCCGGCATCACTGCAGACAAGACTTACACAATCAGACTCTGCTACTGAGGATGTCACTCTAGTCACTGTCAAGTGACTCTAAACCCCCAAGAAGGTGTTCTTCTATTAATGTGTCTTAGTTGTTAGCACTTTTGCCTTTTAGTACTGGAGTCCTAGGTTCAGATACCATCAAGGGTAACCTCTGCAAGGACTTTGAAAAACTTTTATCCAGGTGTTGCCCTTGATTAGATTTGAACTTACAACTTCAGCAATGCAAAGCAGCGCTAACAACTGAGCCACCACACCTGTCCTTTTTGCTCCAGAAAGAGGAGAACTTGAAGAATATACACAAAGAGCACCTGAATATACCATGCAGGTGTTGCTCTTGGACAGATTTGAATATAACACTCCAGTACTGCAAGGCAGCAGTGCTGACAAGTGAGCCACCACACCTCTTCCGAAGGAGGAGGAGTAAACGCAAAAAGAACATAAAACCCCCTCTGGATGTTGATCTTGTACAGATGTGAACCTAGAACTCCAGTTCTGCCAGGCAGCAGTGCTAACAACTGAGCCACCATACTTTTTTACTCCCTTCTCCAGAGGAGAAGGAGAAGAACAAGAATAAACATAAAGGGAAACACACAAACTTCATGCAGATGCTGTCCATAATTATCCTAGAGCCCCAGTGCTACAAGACAACACCGCTAGTCACTGAGCCATCAAGCTTCTTCCCTGGAGTAGGAGAAAAATAAGAATGAGAAGATCTTCTTTTCCACACTGTCCAGCACAACTGGAGGATGTCCTCTGACCTGTAGGGACAGGAAGATGGGGAGTGTAAAGGACACAACTGAGAAAAGACTGCTGTGTCTGAAAATTTATGTGATTGCAGCATTTTTACCTGTAGTGGCGGGCTGGGCATGATTGGAGGGGAGGGAGGGGGGGTCTCAGCTCTGCCTCCTCCATGGCTTGTGCAGCTAAAACTCCTTTGGCGGAGTCCCTTAGCCTGCGCCATACACTCCCTCTTAGGTGCAGGGCTACTGACTGACGCTGTAGCTCTGCAAGCTCCGGAAGGCACATCAGCGGTGACATCAGTGTGCCATGTGGGCTTTGGAGAGGTGAAGCATTCTTATGCTTCCTGTACAGCCATACGAAGGGAGAAAAATCCAGCGTTAGCAAAGTTTTTTAAACTCTAAAAGAGGAAAGATGCCGACTTCTGCTGCTCTTTGTGGCCCTGCTCAGTGGCGCTGATTGTCGTTCCAGCATCTCCTGCGACAGCTATGGACATGGATGGACTCCCAGCAAACTAAGTGATTCTCAACAAATTCATTGGAAATTATGAATGACCACTAGAAATGAGCGAGCGTACTCGGAAAAGCACTACTCGCTTGAGTAATTTGCTTTATCCGAGTATCGCTGTGCTCGTCCCTGAAGATTCGGGTGCCGGCACGGAGCGGGGAGCTGCAGGGGAGAGCCGGGAGGAACGGAGGGGAGATCTTTCTCTCCTTCTCTCCCGCCCGCTCTCCCCTGCTCCCCGCTGCGACTCACCTGTCAGCCGCAGCGGCACCCGAATCTTCAGACCCGAGCACAGCGATACTCGGATAAAGCACATTACTCGAGCGAGTAGTGCTTTTCCGAGTACGCTCGCTCATCTCTAATGACCACTTAAACACAGGTGTTGTCTCTTATTTTTTTTTTAAACTCGTTTTATTGAGCAGTATATATTTTGTACATTGCATGAATAAACAACTTTTTAAACCAATGTGTATTACATACACTAACAAATAATTTAACTCTGCATACATCAGAAAACTCTTTGGTAACAGTGTTCGGTGCTCAAATACGTTACATTTTCTCTATATTTACCCAGTGTATCTTAATACATACATCTGTAATATTCGTAGCGTTATTACTCATTTTACCTGCCGAGCCTGGGTGTGGTTTGTCAATAAATTTTGGAACATTTCTTGCGTGATGTTTGTGTTTGTTGTCCCGCACCAAATCCCCCATACCTTGTCGAATTTTTCAGGATATTTCCTGTTTTTGTAAACTATTTTCTCGTATGGTAGGATGGTATTGATAATACTCTGCCATTTTGTAATTGTCGGAGGGCGCCTGTCCATCGTAGCGCTATAACTTTGCAGGCATAAAATAATACTTTAGTAAGGAATATTTTATCATAGTGTTGCCATTGTTCCTCGTCTATGATCCCTAACAGACACATCGCTGGATCCAGTGGTACTGGTATTCCCATCAGTTGAGTTAGGAACTCTGTGACCCCTTCCCAATATGTGTATACCATCGGACATCCCCATATTAGGTGATTGAAGTTTGCGTTTGCTGCACGGCATCGGTGGCACTGACTGGTGACTGCTCTGTTCATTTTATGGAGTCTAGTTGGTGTCAGATAGCATTGGTGCAGGATATATAATTGGGTTAGTTTGTTGTTCACGGCTGGTGAGACCCCGGTGTACGTAGCCATTGCGGTCTCCCAGTCCTCGTTAGTCAGTGTTGGGATAAGTTCTCTCCATCTTTCCAGCACCACCATTTGTGTATTGGGGATCTTTGAGTATAGCAGATGGGTATATAACGTCGAGATTAGGCCCCTAGGGCCTTGTGTGCGCAGTATACCTATTAGTGGGTATGTGGAGAAGGGTCTTCTGGGTTCTGGGAATTGCGCTGTCAATGCATGTCTGAGTTGCAGATATCTAAAGAATCCTGTTCTAGGTACCTGGTATATTTGTTGCAATTGCTCAAAGGAGACTAGTGTCCCATCAATATATAGGTGTTCCAGTGTGGTAATTCCCAGATTTGACCAAAATTGTCTGTCTGGCAGGTTCAATAAATGCTGTAGCGCTCTATTATTCCATAAGGGGGTTTCCAGGGGGGTGTCTTCTCGCCCCGTCAGTTTCTTACATGCCCTCCAGACACTTGTCGCGAGTCTGTGAATGGGCAGCATTTGTTTTGTCAACAGTCCTGGTTTTTCCAGGATAATCCAGAGGGATGCCTCCGAAAGGAAGTACATCAGGTGGTGCTCGGAGTTCGGGAGAGAGGCGCCCGACAGCCAATAGCGTATATATCTGACCTGTCCTGCCAGGTAATATATTTTGAAGTCCGGTAGTGCCATTCCCGCCAGTTCTTTGGGTTTTTGTAGGGTTTCCATACGGAGTTTAGCTCTAGCCTTCCCCCAGACAAACGATGTTATTAATGAGTTAGTTGTTTTGAAGAATTTTTGTGTTATAGTTATTTCTGCATGTTCTAGCCGGTATAGATATTTGGAGAGAATTATCATTTTAATAAGATTTATTCTGCCTGCCACCGATAATGGCAGGGGGCTCCAGGCTTCCAGTTTTAATTGCAGGGTTGTTATTAGGGGTGCGATGTTTAGATCAAAGCTCTGGGTGTGGTCTCTAGTGATGTAGATCCCCAAGTATTTAAATTGAGGGACGATTTGCAGGTTGTGGTATACTACCCCCGTCCTCCACTCCTCCTCTCTCAGCGGCATAAGGGTAGACTTCTGCCAATTGATACGTAGGCCTGAGAAATTCCCGAATTCGTCTATCTGGGAGATGTCCAAGGGCAGGGTGCTTTTGGGTTCTGACATATAGAGTATTATGTCATCCGCATACAATCCTATTTTGTCTTCTCTGGGTCCGATCTGGATCCCCCTATACAGTGTGTGTTGTCGAATTTTTAGGGCCAGAGGTTCTATGGCGATCGCGAATAGGAGGGGGGAAAGTGGGCAGCCCTGTCGGGTCCCCCTGTGTAGTGGGAAGGAGGCGGAGATCAGGCCATTTGTCACTACTCTCGCCGTCGGTGCACTATATAGGATAGAGACCCACCTGATGAACGGCTCCCCGAACCCGAATTTCCGTAGAGCCTCCATCAAGTATGGCCACTCCACTGAGTCAAATGCCTTGGCAGCATCCAATGAGGCCAGGGCCCAGTTTTCCCTCCATCTCCGTCCCACCTGTGTGATTACCTGCGTTCTTCTAATGTTGTCTGATGTGGACATTCCCGGAATAAATCCGGATTGGTCCGGGTGAATGATATCCTTAATTACTTGGTTCAGCCTGGAAGCCAGTACTTTGGTAAGGATTTTATAGTCTGTATTTAAGAGGGAGATAGGTCTGTACGACCCACACTCCTCTGGGTTCTTTTCAGGCTTTAGTATAAGGACTATGTTGGCCTCTAGCATCGACTCTGGCAGGTATCCTTTCTCAAATATATCCTCATACAGCGAGAGTAGTTGTGGTGTTATTCCCTCTCTGTACTGAAGATATACTTCTACTGGTATGCCGTCTGTACCCGGGGTCTTATTTTTTGCCATGCCCTCCATTGCCTCCTGTATTTCTTCTATTGTGACAGGGCCATCTAATAGGGATCTATGTGTTTCTTGTATTACTGGAAATGTTATGTTGGTTAGGTAGTTCTCTAGTTCTGTTGGGGTGTAGTTAATCTGGGACGGGTATAGGTCGTGGTAGAATTGTTGAAATCTTTCTAGTATTTCTTTGGGATTTGCGAGTATTGTGCCCTCAGTTGATTTAATCCTCAATATAGCCGGGGAAGTAGTCTCTTGTCGGGCCATATATGCTAGCAATTTACTGGATTGATTACCTAGCTCGAAAAAGGACTGGCGGGTGAAGAATAATTTCCTCTGAGCCTTTTCTTTCAAATGCATCAGATACTCTCTGCCTACCTGTAGCCATTTATCTCTTTCGGCGTTTGAGGGGTTGGCTATAAATTCTTTTTCTAGTTGTTGGCATTGTTGCGCTAACTGTTCTTCCTCCTTAGCTGCGTTTTTTTTAATGAAGGAGATTGAGGATTTAAAGCATCCTCTAAGGTATGGCTTAAAGGCTTCCCACACCAGCATCCTATTCTGGCTTGCTTCGTGTGCCTCGTAGTATATTTGGATTTGGTCCACTATTCGGTCATTTGGGCCGAGCAGCGAGAGCCAGAACGGGTGTATGCGTTGCTTCCTAATTACGGGGGGGCCTGGGTTTTTGAGAACCATGCGGATCGGTGAGTGGTCTGAGACCCCTCTTGGGAGAAATTCTATGGACTCTATTTTTGTAAATAGTAAGGGGGATCCAAATATATAGTCTATTCGGCTCAGTGCATGGTTATGGGCTGCATGGCAAGAGAACTCTTGCTGTTGGGGATGGAATGTTCGCCATAGATCCAGCCATCCTGCGACCAAGATCATAGAGGCTAGGCGGGTCAGGCCTCCGTCTCCCGCCCCCCGAGCACCCCCTCCGAATCTGTCCAGGTGTGGGTCCATGACCATATTCATGTCCCCCATACAGATAGTCGTTGCATCTGGTGTGAATGAGGCAAATTGTATGCCTTCTGCCAGGAGGGCTGTTGACGTTGTTGGTGGATTATAGTAACATAGGAGTACATATGATTCGTTGTTTATTTTGGCTCTTACGAAAATGAATCTACCCTCTGGGTCTCTTTTCAATTGTTCTACCTCCCATCTGAGGGACCTTTCTATCAGTAGAGACACCCCCCTGGAGTATCATGTGTGGTATGAGTGTGCTGACCACTGGACCCACGGCTTCGACAGGCATTTAGAGGTTTCGGGCGTGAGGTGGGTCTCCTGCAGGCATAATATATGTGGTCGCCAGGAGCGTATTAGGGAGTTTATTGTGACTCGTTTCCTGGGAGATCCCATGCCCCTGACGTTCCAGGACACAAAAGTTATCTCAGCCATTGGCAAAGATGGTTTGATTGGGTCCGGGTGAAATTGTTTATGTCATTCTGGTTGCTAGGAGACCCCCCACCACGCCCCGCCTCATCCCCATTACCTACCATGCAATCGCACTTCAGTACATTTATAGAAAAAACATTAAGCATCTGATGTATACACTCTAGAAACATTATGGTAGCGTACTACCAACTTATAACTCTTACAACAACTTGTAACTGAACAGGTTTCAAATACTGATTACTTCCTCGCTGTGTTAGTATTCGTGGCTAATTTTAACTCGGGGTAACCAACTTAGCATAGCTTAATCGTCGCTATACTTGTGGTTTTGTTTGATTGTTAGCACAGTGTTGTGAACCGACCATGTCATATTGTATTTTAGTTAGGTGGAATCCCTTCCGGGAGAACGGAGGGGAACCAGAGAATTCTGGGGGGGGGTTAGGGAGTAAGGGGGGAGGAAGGGAGGAGGGGGAGCAGAGGTGAGCGTGGGACGGTTGTTGCCAGGGGTAGCCTGGAGGGGGGAAGGTTTCCTCTCCAGGTTAGCGGCTTGCAGGACAATTAGGCGGCTTTAATGGGTCCTTTATATTTGGTATGGAAGTCCCGTCACCTAAAGGAGGACAAAAAATGGTTAGGTTTTTGGTATACGTTACAGTCTTTCTGGTCGTCGTCTGGTGGTCAGCCATTCTTCTGCTTCGGATGGTGAAGTGAAGAAACGGGTACGGTCTCCGTCAATCACTCATAGTCATGCTGGGTACACCATGGAGTACGGGAGCTGCAGATCTCTAAGTTGCCTTTTAATGCTGAAGAATGAGGCTCTTTGCTTTTGGAGGTCTGCCGAGAAGTCCGGAAAGATGGATACTGTGGCGTTATCGTGGCGTAGAGGTCCCCTTTTTCTGGTGGCTTGCAGAATAATATCTCTGTCCCGAGAGTTGAGTAACTTTGCTAATACAGGTCTGGGTGGGGCACCGGGTAATGGCGGCTTTATCGGCACTCGGTGAGCCCGTTCGATGACAAAGACCTGCGATAGTTCTGCATTGGGGAGAAGTTCGCGGAGCCATTTCTCTAGGAATTCTTCAGGTCTCTGTCCCTCGGTTCGTTCTGGCAGGCCGACTATGCGCAAATTGTTGTGTCGCGAACGATTTTCGAGGTCATTCGCTTTTTGTCTCCAATAGTCGGCTTTCTGTGTAAGGTCTCTTATTGCGGCTGACATTGGGGAAACGGTGTCATCTAGTGTGGATATTCTATCTTCCGTAGTTGTGACTCTATCTCTTAGGTTTTGAAGGTCTTGTCTGAGGAGGCTTACATCCATTTTTACTTCATCAATTTTACTTGTAAGAGTGGTCGTGGATGTCTGGATTGCTGTCAGCAGCTGTTCGGATAGCTGTTGTAGGGTTTGGACTGTCCCCTCTGTCGGGTTTGGATTGTTCTTTGTCAGGGGGGGTGAGCCCCCCGGGGCCGGCGGCGTGGGATCAGAGCTTATGTCCCTGCGATTTTCGCTTCTGGCAAATGCCTTTAATTTATCTGCTGCAGCGTTTTGCCTGGTAGGCCCCATGCTGTTCTGTCAGAGGTATTTGGCGGCGTATTCGGTTGCCTGCCTATGTTTTATAGTGCTGGGTTCACTAGTATACTCAGTGCAGGGCTTATGTAGGTGGTGTTTGCCCTGATCTCTATTGTTAACAGTAGTGGTCTTCTGCCGCTACCCGTGGGGGGTCTTCTACGGGCCTTACGCCCTCTTTTCCCCTTTGGGGGGTATTCTGGGGCTGTTTCTTTGGCCTTTCCTCTAGGTGTTGTGAGGGAGGGGGGTCTCACTCTCTGGCTTCGTATTTATATGGGGTACAGTGACTGCTGCTCCTTTTCCCCTTCCCCGGTGCACTTAACTGAGTACTGCTGCTAATGCTGCTTTCCTCCTCCAGGTAGGGGGTCTTTGTGCGGTCTCTTCTCTCAGCCTCTCACCGCTAGGTCCGCCGTCTCCGTTCACAAGATGGTGGTTATGTCTGTCGCGGCGGTGCGAGTCTACCACTTATGTTGCTGTGGCTGCCGGTGCTTTGGCTGTTTCGCCTGGTGTCCGATCCCCTCTTTCTTTGTATTAATAGAGGCGTGCCGGGCCCTGGTTATTGCCGGCTAGCCGGGTCTGTCCTGCAAAATGGCGGCGTCGGCTGTGGCACCGCGTGTTCGCCCTCCAGGCTTTTCTTGTTGGGGGGTGCTGTGTGGATGCCTCGGTGTTCCGCGGCACCGCCGGTCGTCCCGGTTTCCCGCTTTTCTCTGTGCAGCCTCCCTATGCGGTCTTTCGCTGCTAGGCCCGTCTGCCCCGTCCACAGGATGGCGGCTGCGTCAGCCACGGCGCTGCAGGTCTGCCGCCGGCGTCGCTTTGGCTGCTGGCGCCACAGACACCTCGCTCAGCGCCCGATCCTCCTCCTCTCTATGCCGGGCAGTCGCTCGGGGAGGGGGGGGCGACAGGCTCGGGCAGTCGCTCACCGGTCGAGAGTCTTCTCCTCAAAATGGCGGCGGCCACGGCCTCCCGTGCTCACCCCCAGAGCTTTCTTGCTGCGGTGCGGGGCTGGTGCTACGGCGCTTCGCGGCCCCGCCGGTGGTCCAGGCTCTGTAATGGCGGCGCTCCCAGCTTCACAGGTCTTTTGTTTAACTCTGTTTTGCTGCGTTTTGTCTGCCAGGAGTTGTTGTCTTAGGGTCCGGTCTCTTCCCCCTCTCCTCCGGTAGTGTTTTGTCGGGGTTGGGAGTCCTCAGGATCAATCCAGGATTATCAATTAGTCGGTTAGAGCAGGAGCCCTTCTCACATGCGGCCGGTTAGGTCGGCTGCTTGGCCACTCCCCCGTTGTCTCTTATTTTTAGTTTAGGTTGGATCATTAATTTTCAAAAATCCCACTTAGTCCCAGATACCCGGAAAATATTCTTGGGGTCGTCCTTGATTCAAGCTTAAGAAAGTCATTTTTCCCCCAAATGTAAAAAACAAAGAATTATTAAATCTTTGTCAGCTTTCAAAGAAAGAGCCGAACTTCCCTAAGGAAGGCAATGAGTATGTTGGGTTTAATGACTTCCTGCATGCAGATGGTCTGTTAGGCTTAAATCAATCAATGAGCTTACAGAATCTCATTCTGTCCTTGTGGGATAAAAATCATTCTTCTTTGGATAGAAAGTTTAATTTAACCGTTCACGTACAAAAATCTCTTATCTGGTGGTTAAATCCTATGAGTCTTAAAAAGAAGGTGGTCCTCTTCTCCCTTTTGTATTGGTAACCTCAGACGCAAGCCAGCTAGATTGGGGTGCTCAGGTAGCAAATTGCTATTTTCAGGGATCCTGGACAAAACGGGTCAGTTGTCAATCTTCTAATTATAGAGAATTGAGAGCAGTTTGGGAAGCCCTTAAACAGTCGGAAAAGCTATTAAAGGGAAAACATGTTGGTTTTTTTCTGACAATGTAACCACCTGTCCTCAACTTCAAAAATTACAGTTATCTCTCTTTCAGTGGTGCATCTAAGGGGGGTCCCAAAATACTGTGGCAGAACATTTGAATCTGAAGACGGGAATGGCTGCTCAATTGGGAAACCTTTCATAAGATAATAGAAAAATGGGGATAGCCTCAAATAGATTTATTTGCAACCAAAGAGAACACAAAATGCCACAAACTTTCCCCTAAACCCGAAAGACAACCCAACAGGTCTGGATACACTCTGCCCACCATGGGACATGGATCTAGCCTATGCCTCCCCTAACTCTTACTACCTTGGCTCTAAAACCAATAGTGATTCTTTTTGCTCCGTTTTGGACGAAAAAATCCTGGTTCCGACTCTTAACATCACTTTCAGTTCAAGACCCCATTCTTCTGCCATCCAGGCAGGACCTTCTGTTTCAGGGTCCAGTTTATTGCCAGGAGATCAAGATGTTAAGACTAGCAGCATGGATCCTGAGAAACAATGACTTTTAGACCAGGGTCTTTCTAATGAGGTAATAAATACTCTATTACTGAGTCGTAAAGCTGTCACCTCCTCTATATACTCGAGAGAATGGAGGAGGTTCTGTTTAGAGTGTGGTTCAGATCAACCAGGTTTACAGGATCTAGATATACCTAGAAAACTTCACTTCCTCCAGGCTGGGTTTGATAAGAGCCTGACTCTTAGAACCCTTAAAGTTCAGGTTTCATCTTATTGAATTGGAAACCTCCTAAGAGGCGAACTAGAGCTGCCTGGAATAAAGGGGTTGTCTCGCGGCAGCAAGTGGGGTTATACACTTCTGTATGGCCATATTAATGCACTTTGTAATATACATCGTGCATTAAATATGAGCCATACAGAAGTTATTCACTTACCTGCTCCGTTGCTGGCGTCCCCGTTGCCATGGTTCCGTCTAACTTCGGTGTCTTCTTGCTTTTTTAGACGCGCTTGCGCAGATGCATCTTCTCCCTTCGGCTGGTCTTGGAAGCATCGGCGTTTTGGCTCCGCCCCTTGTACGCATCATCGCGTAGCTCCGCCCCATGACGTGTGGCGGTTCCAGCCTCCTGATTGGCTGGAATCGGCACGTGATGGGGGCGGAGCTACGCGATGATGCGTACAAGGGGGCGGAGCCAAAACGCCGATGCTTCCAAGACCAGCCGAAGGGAGAAGATGCATCTGCGCAAGCGCGTCTAAAAAAGCAAGAAGACACCGAAGTTAGACGGAACCATGGCAACGGGGACGCTAGCAACGGAGCAGGTAAGTGAATAACTTCTGTATGGCTCATATTTAATGCACGATGTATATTACAAAGTGCATTAATATGGCCATACAGAAGTGTATAACCCCACTTGCTGCCACGAGACAACCCCTTTAAGGTGATTAATGGCATAGTACCCCTGCCTAGCAAAGTTTGACAAAATCTGGGGATGTTGGACAAATTGTCCTGCTACAGCCATAGATCTGTCTACCTATCTTTTCCAGACTATAAGTTGCACTACGAGAGTTTCTTAGTTTTTTTTTTCTTATTACTCCCGGAATCCCCAGTTGTGAGTCTTTTCCTTTGTTTTAGATTATATGTGATTCCCGCATTGAGCCTTACATCATATATCCATTTAAAGGTAATCTTCCTGGTAGCCACTATGTTGGCTAGAAGAATCGGTGAGATTCAGGCCCTCTCATGTAAAGAGCCTTACCTTAGAATTTTAGGTGATAGATTAATTCTCAGGTTAGACCCTTCCTTTCTCCCCAGAGTAATCTCTTCAGTTCACCTAGAACAGGAAATAATTCTACCTTCTTTTTGCCAGAACTCAAAGAACCATAAAGAAAGAGATCGTTATAATTTAGGCTTCTGAGCCTTTGAGGAAAGACAGTAACTTGTATATTCAATTCCAGGGTCGAAATAAGGAAGAGCGGCCTCGAAAACTACTATCGCCAGATGGATTAGGCAATCCAGGGGATTTACAGGGTTCAGGATAAAATCCCTCCAGATGCTCTTAAAGTTCACTAAGGTGACCAGATTTTCACACGGTCAAAGCGGCACAGAGGGGCGTGGTCAGGGGCGGAGCTTATTGCGACATATGATGTTACCTCTATTGTTATAAAAAGTACAGGGCGGTTTTGAAAAAAGACGGAGCAAATTCCGCAGCATTCCTGCTTACAAAAAAGTTGTCAAAATCCATTCCATTGGTGCGAATCTTTACTAAAAAGTAGCTGTGTACCCACAACTGATTTCATACTATGCAGCAATCCCCCTCACCTCCTCTGTAGGCCTTCCGCTGTCAGTGATCCCAGGCTTCCGGTTCCCAGCGGCCTGTAGTGGCCTCGCCTGACCAGTGGCACCGCACCTGACCAGGAAAGTCTACGGAAGAGGTGAGGGGGAGCGCCGCATAGCAAGAAATCAGCTGTGAATACGCACCTGATTTTCAGTCAAAATCAGCACCAATGGTACAGATTTTGACATTTTTTATGATGCAGAATTTGCCGTGGAAATTTCTGCTGTGGACATACCACAGCATTTTCGCCATGTGTAAACATACCGTTAGTCAGCTTTATTTATGCTGCCATGTGCAGAGTGGCCTTAGTAGCAATAGTGTCCCCCCACAGTGGACTCGGAAGTAATAGTGACTCCCACAGTAGCACCAGTAGTAATAGTTCCCCCCCAGTGGCCCTCAGTAGTAATAGTGTCCCCCGCAGTGACCCTCAATAGTAATAGTGTTCCCCACAGTGGCCCTTAGTAGTAATAGTGACCCCCACAGTGGCCCCAGTAGTAATAGTGGCTCTCACAGTAGTCCTCATTAGTAATAGTGTCCTCCACATTGGCCATCAGTAGTAATAGTGGCCCCCAGAGTGGCGCCAGTAGTAATAGTGACCCCCACAGTAGTCCTCAGTAGTAATAGTGTCCTTCACAGTGGCCACAGTAGTAACTGTGTTCTCCACAATGGCCCTCAGTAGTAACTGTGTTCTCCACAGTGGCCCTCAGTAGTAATTGTGTCTTCCACAGTGGCCCTCAGTAGAAATAGTGACTACCACAGTGCACCCCCCCCCCCCCCCCCACACACACACACGGTGGCCTCAGTGCTAATACTATTACTACTGGGGCTATTATAACCCTATTTTGACCCCGGTAGTAACAGTGACCCCCACAGTAGTAGAGCCCCCATGAAACCAATATATTTACCCTCTTCCCGGTCTTCAGAGCGCCGCTACTTCTCCTCTTCTCGGCGCTGCTGCAGGCGAATGTGTGTGCGGAACTAAAGAGGAGAAGTCGGGAAGGGGAGGAGTGGAGGAAGATTCCGGATGCACACAATGCCGTCAGTGTGAGCATCCGCCGCAGCGCTGCACAGTGACTACCGGCGGAGAGCTGCAGCACCCCAGTTTGTAATCACTATGATGACCAGACTTCCCAAAGGTGGGACACAGGGTCCCAAAGTGGGACTGTCCTCCCTAAATCGGGACATCTGGTCACCTTAAATTCACTCTACGCAGGCCCTTTCCTCATCCTCGGCTGATCATGCAGAGGCTTTGATGGAGCAAATATGCAGAGCCACTGCCTGGTCTAATATACATACTTTTGCAATATATTATAGACTGAATGTTTTGGCCTAGAATGAGCTTGCTTTGGGATGTAAAGTTCTGCAGGCTGTAGTCCCCCTTTAAGATTATAATCTGGTATTGCTCCAGTTGTGCTGTCATGATTGGTCGATGTAGAATACAGGAATTATGTCCTACCGTTAATTGGGTTTCCCCAAGTCCATCATGGCAGGACCAATACTTTCCCATCCAAATGTAAGCTTTTTTACACGTAAAATAATGTTGTATGGATTGTTTGATTAATAAATCACTTGTGTTTGTATCCAATGTAGTTACTGGAAAAACACTGGAGGTAGGTGGGAGGGAGAGAGGGGTCTTTAAACTCTCCGTCTTCGTGTCCCTACAGATGTCAGAGGGAATCCTCCAGTGATGCTGGACTCATGGAAACCAAATTAATGGTAGGACTTAATTCCTATAATTCTCCTTCATCACCTTCTTGCCTCTCACCTCCTCCTTCTCTTCTTTCTTCGGTTTCGTCTCCCTCTCTTCGGACGGTCGAGGAAGAAGAACGAACAAGAAGGAAGAACAAGCATGGTGGCTCAGTCATTAGCACCCTTGCATTGCTGGGGTCCTAGGTTCAAGTCTATCCAAGGCCAGCATCTGCATGGACTTCTCTTTTTGTGTTTCAACATCTCTTCGTCCAGAATAGGAAGACCATGGTGACTCGGTTGTTAGCGCTGATGCTTTGTGGTACTGAAGTTCTATGTTCAAAACTGACCAAGGCCAACATCTGGATGGGGTTTTATGTTCTCTTTGTGTTCATTCTTGCTGATCTTCTTCTCCTCCTCTAGCATAGGACAGACAAGTATGGCGACTTAGTTGGGGCTCATGCTTTGCGGTAATGGAGATCTATATTTGAAACTGACCAAGGCCAACATCTGGATGGGGTTTTTTTGTACTCTTTGTGTTTATTCTTGCTGTTTTTCTTCTTCTCCTCTGGCATAGGACAGACAAGTATGGTGGCCCAGTTGTTAGGGCTCATGCTTTGCAGTGCTAGAGTTCTATGTTCAAAACTGACCATGGCCAACATCTGGATGGGGTTTTATGTTCTCTTTGTGTTTATTCTTGCTGTTCTTCTTCTCCTCCTCTGGCATAGGACAGACAAGTATTGTGGCCCAGTTGTTAGGGCTCATGCTTTGCGGTACGGGAGTTCTATGTTCAAAACTGACCAAGGCCAACATCTGGATTTGGTTTTACCTCATTCCTTGCAGTACTGTTGTTCTATATTCAAAACTGACCAAGGCCAACATCTGGATCGAATTTTATGTTGTCTTTGTGTTTATCCTTGCTGTTCTCCTCCTCCTCTGGCATAGGACAGACAAGTATGGTGGCCCAGTTGTTAGGGCTCATGCTTTGCGGTACCGGAGTTTTATGTTTAAAACTGACCAAGGCCAACATCTGGATCGAATTTTATGTTCTCTTTGTGTTTATCCTTACAGTTCTTCTCCTCCTCCTCTGGCATAGGGCAGACAAGTATGGTGGCCCAGTTGTTAGGGCTCATGCTTTGCGGTACTGGAGTTCTATGTTCAAAACTGACCAAGGCCAGCATCTGGATGGGTTTTTTGTACTCTTTGTGTTTAACCTTGCTGTTATTCTTCTCCTCCTCTGGAGCAGAACAGAGAAGTGTGGTGGCCCGGTTGTTGGCGCTACTGCTTTACGGTATTGGAGTTGTAGGGTCAAATCTGACCAAGGACAACATCTGGATTGGATGTTTCCGTTCTCTTTGTGTTTATTCTTGCTGTTGTTCTCTTCCTCATCTTCAAAACCCATGCAGATGTTCCCTTGAGGCATTTTGAGTTGAGGACCCCAGCACTAAAAGGCAGCAGTGCTAACAACTGAAAACACACATTCCCCCACCCACACTACTTTTTAGGGCCTGCTCAGGGAATTGCAGGGACCCTAATTGTTTCTCAGACATATGTACTATGGGAGCAGTTTTGCACCCATATTATGCTCACATTGCCTGGACATACCGCGGTCCTACTCCAGCACGGGCTCCAATGGTGATCTGAGTCTGCTTCAGTAGAACCAGAGACCATACAGGCATTGTGAATGTCATAGGGAAGCTAAAATACGTCCAAATTATGACCGTGTGAAAGTGGCCTTCATGCAGGCCACAAATGATGCGCAAATTTCGCAGCGTTTAAAGCGCAAGCCATATCTCCTTTAGGCTGTCTGTCCACGG
Source organism: Eleutherodactylus coqui (assembly GCF_035609145.1). Lineage (NCBI taxonomy): Eukaryota > Metazoa > Chordata > Amphibia > Anura > Eleutherodactylidae > Eleutherodactylus > Eleutherodactylus coqui. Next base: position 233,767,343 of record NC_089840.1, on the reverse strand, counting down.
GCGTTATTGCATTGCGTTCCCCGCGGCGTTGCTATGGAAAGCGCAGCCCCCTGTCTACAAGTGGAGAATCATAGTGATTCTCCGTTCGCAGCCGGCAAATCGCAGCGTCATGCGGGACGTAGGACGCCGGATCCGGAGGTAAGTATTGGGGTCTCTGGGGGCACCGTGACGGGCTCCGCCGCGGAATTCTGCGGCGGAGCACGTCACGGCCGTGTGAAGCCGGCCATACTGTACAATTCAGCCCTAGAAAAACAAGGGTTAAATACTGCAGCTGATGCGCAATTTAAAACTAGGTCAAATCTGCCCCATTTAGGCCAATGCAGATCTCCTGTGGGTAATCCGTCACGGAATGTCCGCAGCGATTTCGCCACGTGTGAAGGTGGCCTCAAGGGTTGGCATTATTGAGATGAGTTACTGGTGTGTAAGATGAATCCCTTAGGCCACTCATATACACAGCGGCGGCAAAACACCATGATTACGATCACAGTGTTTTGCCGCGATTTTACCGCCGTTTTCAGACGGTACTGTCGACAGTTTGTAACGCACCTCATCATTGTGAGGGGTGATAAGGTGTGCTAAAAAGTGCGGAAACGCAGCAAAATAGAGCAGACAGGGCTCGAAAATCACATGCCTCATGGCTCAAACGCATGTCTGAGAAGCCCCATGGAAACACTGGGGGGTAATAGGCTGAGCTGGATGGGCATATGGCTATTTTCAGCCTTCCCCCCTATATTATTATGTAGTTCGTTACCTTATTGATATTTTTAATTTTCAGTGATTACTGTAGAAAATAAGACCAGGTGATCGATTTCGAGCACAACGCAAGTTATAACCAGAAATGCAAAAACGCAGTGTGAAATTCATGGATAAATACTTATTTTACATCTTGTAATATTTAATAGTGATATAAGACATAATATAACCGATAAATGTTAAATTAGATTAAAAAAAATAATGAAAACAAACCATGCAGAGACACAGGGGCGGGGCTTGCAGAATCAACCAATCAGCTGCTGGCTAACATCACGTAGCTGGGGCGTGCAGAGGGATAGGTGGATTGTGATTGGTTGCCGTAGATGTCAGCGGGCCACCCCTCTACGCACAGTGGAACAGTCCGCTCTTGCCAGAAGTAGGTGCAGGGATGTACTCCATACTGGAGTACAGGGGACTGCGCGATGCGGCTACTTGCGGGTATTGCCGTACACATGCTGGAAAAGTCTCTCACGGTAGGTCCCGCCATCACATACTATATGAACAGTTTGGTACTATTTATGTATGTTATGTTTTTGACTAACATGTATCATGTCAAAAACGGTTCTTGCCCTTATTCAATATGGCGTTTCGGAACCGCTGTGACGTTTAGTTGTGTTTAGGAAGTTTACCTTTTACCAATACTAAAAATGGTGGCTTTAGCATTGACGGGCAAGGTAGTGCGCATGCGTGCAGCCGGCTGTGCAATGCTCACGGCCTGGAACAGGGAGGAAGATGGCGTCCGCCGGCGGGGGAGCGCTGAGTATTCTGGAGTACTTTGGTGGGGAAGACGGGAACCGGTGCGGGTACTGCAAGAGCGAAGCTGGGAACGTCTCCCATGGTGAGGAGCTGGGGGTTTGTCAGTGAGTTCGGGTGTGACGTGATGGGTGTGTCCTGTCATCCATGACCTCATTAGGGTGACCGCTGCTCCTCATCATCAGTGCAGCCCGGTGCCCAGGTCAGGTGACCATTCAAAGCAGTGCAACTTTATGCTTTTGTACGTTAGTTATCATTGGGATCTTTTCTGGTCATCAACTTTATTTCCCATTGACTCCCATGGAGCGTCGCCGCTGCTCGTCCAGATGGCGGTGGTCCCAGTTGTACCCAATCCTGGCAGATCACTGGGATTGCCGTTATTCGTGAGAACAGCGGTGTCCGTTATCCTGCGCGCTCTGTTAGTGGGTGGAATGTCCGGAAGCCGCTGACGCCGTCACTGATCACAGACTATTCATCTAGAAGTCTACGGGAAATACTATCAGGGAGCATTCACAGGAGTGGATTGGCGCTGCGTATTATGCTCAATTTTTGGCACACTCTACCATGAATAGAACCATTGATGTCGGCGGGTTCGTTCACATGAGCGGATCTTCTTTTTTTTCCCCACGTGATTGTGGGAACACTGTGACAGCAGTGGCAGGGGATTCTTTCATCCCCGCGTGGAGTCCCCTCATCACTGAACACTGTGACAGCAGTGGCAGGGAATTCTTTTATACCCGCGGGGAGTCCCCTCATCACTGAACACTGTGACAGCAGTGGCAGGGGATTCTTTCATCCCTGCGGGGAGTCCCCTCATCACTGAACTCTGTGACAGCAGCGGCAGGGGATTCTTTCATCCCCGCGGGGAGTCCCCTAATCACTGAACACTGTGACGGCAGCGGCAGGAGATTCTTTCATTCCCGCGGGGAGTCCCCTAATCACTGAACACTGTGACGGCAGCGGCAGGAGATTCTTTCATCCCCGCGGGGAGGCCCCTAATCACTGAACACTGTGAAGGCAGCGGCAGGAGAAATTTTTTCATCCCCGCGGGGAGTCCCCTAATCACTGAACACTGTGACGGCAGCGGCAGGAGATTCTTTCATCCCCGCGGGGAGTCCCCTAATCACTGAACACTGTGACGGCAGCAGCAGGGGATTCTTTCATCCCCGCGGGGAGTCCCCTAATCACTGAACACTGTGACAGCAGCGGCAGGAGATTCTTTCATCCCCGCGGGGAGTCCCCTCATCACTGAACACTGTGACAGCAGCGGCAGGTTGTTCAGTGATAAGGGGACTCCCCGCGGGGGTGAAGGAATCCCCTGCTGCTGCTGTCACACCAGAGCAGGAGGTGGCGATGTTCTGTTATTGCTTTCAATGGTGTCGGTGCTGCTGCCCAATTCTAAGCGATTAGATGAAGGGATTCCCCGCAGTGATGCGTGGCTGTTATCACATGTAAACGCCTCGCATCCAAGGGTTCCACACGGCATAGGTTTGCAACATATGCATCCAAAATGCCTCTCTGTCCAGAGGTTTGCGGAGGTGATCTGCACCCCATGATTGGCGCTTAACTCTTTCAACACCGCAGACTTGTAGACTTGGAACATTTCACACAACCTGAATGGCGAAAATGTTGACCTCCCTAATTGATCCCGTCACAGATGTCCCGCCAAATGCCGTCTGTTGGGTGTCTGTGGTCTGTAAACCAGGATAAGACGACCGTGTGAATCCGGCAGTGACCCGGGGTATCGCTGAGTGTGGCACCAATAATTGCATATGGGTGGTGTTGATTACGCGCCCATAGAGCCCAACGGACGTAATACACCGCAAAACAGAACATGCTCCAGTCTTTTTTTCCCACTAGCGTATTACGCAATTCCGGCATGTGGCAAACCCACATGAAGACCCCCCCATGTAATGTGTGACTTCTGCCAGGGATTTCATTCCTGTACATTCATAGGGTTAAAAATTGGGGTTCTGCAGCTTTTACAGCACAAGACGTAGAGGGGAGATCCACAATCTGCTGCACAGGCGGCAGAGACGTTCAGCGACGAACGTTCAGCGTTTCCATTTATATTGCTGATTTCAAAACGTGCACAAAAATAATCAAAATCGTGTAAAAATAAATATACTGAAAATAATCCATCACATGTTAAAAGAGAAGATGTATCAATCATAATAAGACAAAGACTGTACCTTTTATTCAAGGTCTATCCTGGCTACTGCCAGGGGTTGTCCAGTTGTAAACTATCGATGGACTGTCCACAGGATTAGCCATCAATAGCAGAGCTCCGTCACCCCTGCTGATCAGTTGTTCACTGGTTCAGTGTACTGAGCTGATTTCTGCAGGAAGCAGAACAGCTCCATTCTCCTTGCAGTGGCCATACGTGGTATTGCATGCAAAGTCTTCATTCACTCCAGTGCTTTCAATACCAAGCCTGGCCACTGCAGTGAGAACAGAGCTGCCTGTAGAAATCAATTACATCAAGCTCAAGTACATCAGCTCAGAGAACAGCTGGGTGTCGGACTCCTGACGATCCACTCTGGATGACAGATCGCTCCTGTTCATTCAGAAATGGACTACTGCCTGTTCACACCGGAGATCCGTCGTTTAGTTTCCTGCATGCATAAACTGAACACGAAGGGCAGCGAACAGAAGTGGAGATACCAGAAGTGATTCTTTATCCTGTCGTTTGTATCCAGCAGTCGTCCGAGGATGTGAACGGGTTACTTTATGCCCGGCTCACCTGACCGGAAAATATCACCCTGTAATGATTATTGTAAAATCCACATTATGTAGTTATTTCCACTCATTGCGGATCTGCGCGTCACTTTAAGACTATTTTTTTTTTCTTGCTCTTCAGACTCCTTGGCAGACTTACCTGCTGCAGATCTGTACTGCCTAAAACCTGCCCAGGCGGTAATATTTATGTGGTGTCGTTTTGCGTCCTTTATATGGTAATACTCTTTAGCAGCAACATGCATTAGGCTGCTTTCACCTGTGCTGGGGATTCCACCTTCCTGCTCCGTTTGGAGAATCCCTGTGGGCAAGTTGTTTCGTCTGTGGACAGAACTGAACAGCATCAGATGGACCCTATCGACTATTATGGGGTTCGCCCGCTTTCCGCCCAGCTAGCTGCTTTTTTGGACAGAGGAAAAAGCGCTGCATGCAGGGCTGCTTACCGTATTTTCAGACGGGTCCGAGGCCCATTTACATGCAAAGATAATCGTTCAAACAGTTTATGCAACTGTTTTGCATAAACTGCTAATGGACACTAATGTCCATTAGCAGCTTATCACCTTCGTTTGCATGTGAATTAGCCTCCAGGAGCTGTTTGCAGAGAACAGCAGGTGGTCTGTTCTCTGCATCCAGCTCCTGTGTTCTGCAGTGGGGCTGCAAGCTTAATACGACGTAATCAGCAGCTCCTGTGGAGAATACAGCACCATGGACAGCAAACACAGCAGACGGCCTGTGTCATCTTCTCTCCAGCTGAACAATGGTTTTTAGGCTCACCTAAAAATCATTGTTCAGCCGAAGAGTGAAAGGTGGGAGCATTTTGGCTTTTAAGCAAATTTTGAGCAATAATCGTTGCATGTAAGTGGGCTTTCACTCATTGGCTATCGTGCCACCTGTACAGACAGGTAGCTACATTGTTGGCTCGATCAAGCGAGAATCATTTAGGCAAATACAGGGACTGATCGAGCGCTGTTTAAAGCAAATGAGCCAACGATTTTCTATGCCAGCCTTAAATGAACGACGACTGAAAAGCGAACAATTATCGTTCGCCGTTCAGTTGCGTTAAGATTGAACATATTCTTTTTTGCTCATTTGAATGATAATTTTAGTTTCATGTTTTCAGCGCAGAATCCACAGCAAAAATCTGCCACTAATCCCCTGTGCCAGCAGGAAATCTCCAGCAAAATCTACGGTAACCCCATCCCCCCTTCCTTCCCCTCCAAGTAACAGGGATGCTTTAGGCTCTTGCGTCATCTCCACAGTGGAAAATATCTGCAGCTCCCAGGAGACGGACATTGTCTCTCACAGCATCTGTTACAGATGACGCGGTGTGATCGGACAGCCTTACTGAAGGCGGCTTCCTGCCTAGTGGAAAGAAAAGTTTCATTGGAAGTTCCTCAATAGGTGAACATATGTGACAGAAAGCTTCTGAAGCCAAGAGGTTCCTATGAAGAAGCCCATAGGAAAATGTCCCGAGGGGTGGAGGTGGGGACAGCTGTGGTGTGGGAACTGTTAGCTAAAATCCGCAGGAGGTCTTGTATATACTGTACACAGTATGGAGTTCGCCGCCATTATAGCTGCACTCCATCTGCTTCTGGTCACTGTGCAGCTCTGGTCATGAACGACACTACAGGACCGGTTGGGGCTAGAGCAGGCCTTGTTTGTATCAGGACTAGTAATTATTAGGAAATTATAGTACCAGTGTTTCTTGTGGCATAATGCATCACACAGCTCTGCTACATGCAGCTCACTGAGGAGACATGTTGGCTCGTTGCTTTCACATATGAGCTGCATGTAATTTACAAACTTCAGCTGGTGGCTGAGGGGAAATCATGGCTTGTCGCTGTGTCATGTAAGCTGCTGTAGCCTCACGGTAGTGTTGAACTCTCGTTGGTGACGTGTTTGTACGACAGCGACGGTTTGTTTCCACACTGAACACCGGTTCACGATTAGATGAAGGCTGGACTGGTGTTGGCAGCATTAGCACTTGAGATCACATGATCTCACGTTCAGGAGATGTGTAGATAACTATGAAGGACTATGCTTCAATGTTGTTGGTCAATATGAACTGCCAGCTGTGTATGTGTACATTTGTGAGGTGTCATTTATTGGAGTCTCCACACAGGTGTGCAGCTGTCTCACAACCAGCTACAAACTGCCAGACTGAATACTGCTGTATTCATAGCAACTGAGGCCGAAGGGGTTTGTGGGGATGTAGTCCGCCCATAATCCCTCATTCAGTGCAGGACGAGGATAAAGGACCTGTGATGATGTCACCGTCATGTCATCCGGGTAGCGGCACTAAGAGTCGGTAACCTACATCACAGGTGCTGTCAGGCTCTGCATGTAACTCACACGTCACACATGGAATGACGGACAAGTGGTCGTCAGCACTTTGACTAAATATAGATGAAATTAAAGGGCAACTCTGGTGAAAACACATTTTTTTTCATCCCTGTCCCCTTCATTTGATTACTTGTCACACTCTGGAGGTCTCCTATGTGTATCCCAATCACTTCCCTGCAGTGCAGCCACCTGTCAGATGCTTATCAGGCACCATCTTGATGGTTAGATTTTACTTTCGGTTAATGCATCAGCACATTATTAGCTAAAGCCTCTACAATTTTTGCCTTCTGGGGATACAGTGTAATTTTCATTACCTTCTGTATTCACCTAAATAAGCTACAGACCATAATTATACAGTCAGGATGAGCTGTGATCTCCTCTACTATAACTGTGTGACCATCATCAGTAACTATGATAAGAGTGTCTGTGCCCTCCCCCCCTGAAGCCGTTTTTGTGGTATGGTCCATGAAATAGTATCACGTAGACTTACAAACTGAAGATCTAAACCAGCGTTGGTCAGGATTGAGATCACATGATCGTCTGAGGAGTTAATGGGTCAGGAGCTATAGTTTCAATTCCATGTGGATGTTGCTATTTTTTTGCTTTATTTACACGGGACAGTTGTCGGCTAAAGGACCATAGGAGCGAGTGACGTCACCACTAGTTGTTGGCGCTCGTGCAGAATGTTTAGACAGGCATCGCTCACTTCTTACTCAGCGCTTCACGTTCTATGTACACACTGAGCGGGGAGCGTTTACACGTAGCGAGTGAACCAACAATTGGGTTTTATGCTGGTTGACGGTGCGCAACCAACGAAAAGTAAACAATGGCTTTGCATTTAGGTGTAATGATTATCGCACATTTTCGTTCATTTGAGCACATTCCGCACAATCGTCCCTTATAGATGATCCTTTTCTGCTGCCCTGCTGTTAGGAATCCATTTGTGTATAGAGGTGTGAAAATCGTGCAGAGGGTGCTAGAAGGAAGAGCAAGGTGGCAAAGATGTAGGCCAAATTCTGCAGAGACAATTTGTGTCCAGGAGAAGTAGTCAATGCAGTCTGGGCCGGACCTAGAAAAAAGGGAAAATGAACAACTCCAATGTGACCAGTGGCTATAACATTACTGTGACACATAGCGGCAAAAATCTGCCATGTGAACATATCCTAAATGTTCATATTCAAGGGGGGCTCTCCATTGAAAATTTTGCTACAACAGCAGAATGACATAAAAAGAGAAGTTTTTATTGCACCTTTCAGATGTACGATGTGGGCACAGTTGGTGACACAGCAGATGTAAAGTTGGTAGTCCAGTTCTGCCCAGAGGCATCCTGGCATTCTTCTGTTAGTGATACCACTTCAGTGGAGATGGATTGTTTCAGGTTGTCCAGTGTCACAGACAGCGCCCATATCGGACATCTGTAAGGTGCAATACAAACTGGAAGAGTTCTTCTGTCTTTTCATGTCATTCTGCTGTTGTATGTGCTTTCATGTATGATGACATCAGCTCTTTTGCACCATTCTTTTTAAAGGGTATGTTCATAGAAACTTTTTAACAAATAGGGCAAAACAAAACAAAGTTGCACCAAATTAGCAGTCGCAACATATTCCGGGTGTGTGATGTATGAAGGAGCCAATCATCCTCCCATAATTCTTTCTCTTTGCTCCTAGGCATGTGGGCGCACTCGCTGACGGTCCAAGATTACCAGGACCTGATCGACAGAGGATGGCGACGGTAAGACCAGGCTGTGTACGCGGCGGCTTCTGAATCTTTTCTTCCTGCAGAATTACATTGTCTACTTATGTAGCGATCTCTGTTCCTCGTACCCGCCCCACTTCCTGTCCTAATCTTCAGTACGTGACACAACTCGCCTCTCTTCTGACTCCTCCAGATCTGGGTAAATAGTGACTAATGTTTATCAGCTTGCCGGTTTTGAATATAGCGCAAACATAAAAAAATGACGTGAGTTTCCTGAAAATCGCTGAAGCGAGCCGCTTTATCTCGAAATGTTGTTCTATGAGGTCCTCTCAGTGTAGGCTGGATTACTGCTGATTGTTAAGAGCCGCATGCTTTAAAATTGCGGCGTTTAAAAACAATCATTTCACAAACAATGTTGGGGTACGTTCACATGTAGGGAATTACAGTAGAAAATATTGTTGTGGATCCGCGCCAAAATCTTCATTGAAATCCGCACCTTTGGGGTAGATTTTGCCGCGCACCTGCAGCAGACTTCACTTCTTCCATTGAATGGGTGAAATCTGCCGAAGATCAGTGTCAAAATCCGTATATTTGTAGCGCAAGATATGCTGCGGGTCTGCATTAAAATCTGCTGCGTGTGAACGTACCCCAAGACTGACTCGACACGGGGGAGCGCGATATGTGGCTGTGAATCACAACCCCATATCGCGCTCCCAACCATGTGAATTTCCTGTGGATGCGGAGTGTTTTTATGTCAAAACAGCCTCACATCACTTCGGGGATGTAGGGATCCTCCGGCGCGGCGTGCCACCCGATCTTTCCCGCATGTGGTATTTACTACACCCAGGAAAGATGAGGCACGTCCTATCTTACCTCGCCCATACCGTTAACGGTCGAAATTCCCGATAGTGAAAACGAAACCACTGATGTCTATTGATATCCGTGGTCTTTAGGTCCCGTTATGCGCTGCATAAGGGGATAAAACCACGTTTGTCTGAATCCGCCTTAAAACAGCATCCCGACAGCTGTGGAAGACCATATCCTAATGTTGCCGCCACACTGGGCGGAAACGCTGCAGATCCTGGGCGTAAAATCAACGGCTTTTATGCTAAATCTCATCCACACTGTGGAAGAAAAAAAGTGAAATTGAACCACGGGGCACCTTTTAAATTCACAGCAATGTCCATTCTTTGCAGCGGGTTTTCGGCCTTTTAAAAAAAAAAAGCAACGTTAATTCTGTGGCAAAATCGTCGTGTAACGCATGCTGATTTTGCGCAGAATCCGTAGCACCGCGTGGCCTTGCCCTACTCGGACTGGAACCTGCTGAGCATTGCATATCAGAAGTCTTCATAGCGCTTAAGCAATGCATCATCACAACTGGTTTTCAACCTACAGAAATCAGCGCAATTGTTTCCATTCACTGACCGCCTGCAGAGATCTTGAAAATGTCCAGGATTTGAATTGCTCTGTGAGTTCCAGAACGATGTCAGTACTTGAGAAAAACCTATAGAGAATATCTGGTAATGCAGCGTGACCGGCTCCACGTCCGCACGTTGTCAGTTGTGTGGAATGTCGTGTTTATAGGATGACGGAGCGCTCCATGTACTCGGCTGCTCTCTTACTGTTTGTAACTTCTGTCTGCAGGAGCGGGAAGTATGTCTACAAACCACTAATGAGCCAGACCTGCTGCCCACAATACACTATAAGGTAAGACTACAGCTTGTTCACTGGCAATCTCTGTGTATGAGAGGACCGTTCAGGAAACGTGGTGCCTGTCGCCTCCCATCCTGTGTGAACCTCTGCAGTAGGTTAGGAGATTTACTCCGAAATTGCGGTAGAAATATAATTAAAGGTCACTGCGCTTTGAGACAACTTGCGTCAGTGTGATGACTAGCCCAATTGCGAATCACTTTGTTTACCATCTAAGGCCGCCTGCACACGGATGGATTTGCGTTGCGGATTCTGGAGCTGGCGTTCGCCTCCAGATTCTGCAACAAATACCTATGGAAAAGTGTTTTTTTTTCTGCCCACGAACGAAAATCAATTGCGATTTTTCCGCTCGCAGGGGAAAAATCACAGCATGCTCTATTTTTAGATGGATTCCGTGCAGACAACTTCCATTGTGGAAAGGTCGTGAGTAGAGATTCCGGGGGGCCACAGGGGTGAGTGGGGGGTTGTGGAAGGGATCGAGAGAGAAAGGGATCTCTCTCACTCTCCTCCTCGCTGCGTCGCCCCCAACCCCTGCGCCCCCCCCCCCCCCCGAATCTTCATGGACGAGCCAGCAGGTACTTGAAAAAGGCGATGCTCTCTTGAGTATATCGCCTTACCGAGTATGCTCGCTCATCTCTAGTCGCGAGATCTGCAACATCATCGCCTAGCGACGGTCCGGTATAATCTGTACTGCGCATGTGTGCCAGCATGACGGCCAGCACATCTGTAGTACAGAATAAAAGAATCTGGATAGGTACGCGGGGTCACCGGCCGGGCACAAGGTCGAATTCCACTGCGGGATCAACCCGATCGTGTGCAGGTGGAGTGTTGGACACTAGGAGTTTCCCACACTTCTAATTGGATGCTGTCTGTTTCTAATTATTATTCATACTCCAAGATAGTTAACGGTAAGTTGCGGTGGGTGTTTTCTCATCCTACCCATAGAAGAGGTAAGAATGCTGCAGCTAATAGTGATTTACTGTGTTACAGGTACTGAAATCACATCTACACTGCTGTACACTGCCCTCCATGATGATGATGATATTATTTCTGTGTATGCTATAGAGAGTTAGGCGGTAGAATTTTCTATTTTCTCCATGTGCGATGAATAATATCTTTATTTATAGAGCACCAACATATTCCAGATCACTTACAAAGCAGGGGAGAACAGATACAAAAAACAAACATACAAACGCCACGGTTACATCTAGTAATAAATTAATAAAAAAGGAAGGGGTGAGGGTCCTGCTCCAATGAGCCTACATACTACAGATAATGGGGTGATACAGAAGGTAAAGGGGCTGGAAATGTGCACTGTATGACCAGGTAGAGAGTGAGGGATGCTATACACACATAATGGTCAGACATTTAGCCTGTGATGGCTGAATCGGTATGACTTCAGGGGGCGGTTTATGGCAGCTAGCAGGGATTGCAGTCGGTAGGACAGGGAGCATGTTATTAGGTGGAGTAAATTGGCATAGAGTTTAGGAGATGTGGTATGCCTCCCTGAAGAGGTGCGTTTTTAGAGTACCCTGAAGTTTTGTGTGTCAGGGAATGTCCAGATAGTTTGGGGTAACGCGTTCCAGAGGACTGGTGCTGCTCTGGAGAAGTCTTGGAGGCAGGAATGAGAGGTTTGAGTTAAAGGGGCACTCAATTTGATTTCGTTAGCGGAACGGAGGGCGCGGGCTGGGTGGTGGATTGAGATGAGGGAAGCAATGTAGGGCGGCGCGGTGCTGTGGAGGGCTTTATGGATGATGGTAGTGAGTTTAAATTGAATTCTGTATTTGACGGGCAGCCAGTGCAGTGACTGGCACAGGGCAGAGCCATCTGAGTAGCGGCTGGACAGTAAGATGACCCTGGCTGCCGCATTCAGGATGGATTGGAGAGGGGAGAGTCTGGTGCAGGGGAGGCCGATCAGCAGCGACTTGCAATAGTCGAACCGAGAGTGGATGAGGGCAACAGTGAGCATTTTTAGCGTGTCCAAGGTGAAAAAGGGGCAGATTCTTGCGGTGTTCTTGAGGTGCAGGAGACCTGTTCGGGCGAGAGACTGGATATAGGGGGTAAAGAAGAGATCAGTCTGGAATGTAACCCCTGACAGCCTGGGAGTTATGGTGGTGCCACACACAGAGATGGAGATGTCAGGATGAGGTCGGTTAGTAGAGGGCGGAAACACCAGTAGGTCAGTTTTTGAGAGGTCCAATTTTAGGTAGAGAGAGGACATGGTGTTAGAGACAGCGGACAGACAGTCTGTGGCATTCTGAATGGAAGGGTGCTGTGATGTCACGGGACGAGGTGTATAGCTGGGTGTCGTCAGCATAGCGATAGTACTGAAAGATAAATCTCCTAATGGTCTGTCCAATGGGGGCTGTATAAATGGAGAAGAGGAGGGGTCCAAAAACTGAGTCCTGGGGGACCCCAACAGCAAGGGGAAGAGGAGGGGAGGTAGAGCCAGCGAAGGAGATGCTGAAGGAGCAGTTGGATAGGTGGGAGGAGAACCAGGAGAGAGCAGTGTGCTTTAGTGCAATGGAGCAAAGCATACTGAGGATGAGTTTGTGGTCAACAGTGTCAAATGCTGCGGAGAGGTTAAGGAGGATTAGTAGGGAGTAGTCGCCCCTCGACTTGACACTTTAGTCAGGGCTGTTTCTGTCGAGTGTAGAGGGTCAAGAAGAGAGTTTTCTGAGAGATGGCTTATAAGGTGAGAGTAAACCAGGCGTTCTAGTAGTTTGGAGATGAAGGGAAGGTTAGAGATGGGTTGGTAGTTGGCAACATAGGACGAGTCAAGAGTCGGTTTCTTTAGCAATGGGAATATGATGGAGTGTTTGAATGAGGAGGGCAAAATGCCAGAGGTCAGAGAAAGATTGAATATAGTTGTGAGGTGGTAGATGACCACTGGGGAGAGGGACCGGAGGAGGTGTGAGGGAAGAGGGTTGCTAGCGCAGGTGGTGGGGCGAGCGGAGGAAAGCAGTCTCTAGACTTCTCTGTTGTTGGTCTGAGTACAGACAGTGAGCAGACTCTGTTACTGACAAGACTAAGGTCAGGGCTAGTCTGGGATTGGGAGATTATTTCCTATTGGATGTAGTTGATTTTCTTTTTGAAGTTAACAGCCAGCTCTTCAGCACTCTGATCTGCCATGGGGGACTGCAGTTTAGGGCTGAGAAGGGAGTAAAAAGTATCGGTGTCTGTTAAGGTTGTGGGATAGTGAGGAGACGAGAGAGGTGAAGTAGACTTCTTTGGCGTGGTGGAGGACGAGATTGTAGTTTCTGAGCATGAATTTGAAGTGGAGAAAGTCTGCGGACATTGGCGACTTCCTCCACAGCCATTCAGCACTTCTCGAGCACCGCCAGATGAAGCGCGTTTGAGGAGTGAGCCAGGGTTGTTGAGGTCTGCATCGGATGGCTTGGGTGACGGTGTTGTAATGTGCGGCAGCCAGGTTGGGGCAGGAGAGGAGAGAGATAGGGGAAAGAGAAAACTGTAGAGACTCAGCAAAGTTTTGGGTGTGAACGGCCTGAAGGTTCCTGTACGTAGGAGAGGTAGGAGGGTCTGAAGAGATGCTAGGGAGCTTCACAGAGAAAGAGAGGAGGTTATGGTCCGAGAGCGGGAGAGGGGAGTTAGTGAAGTGGGAAGCAGAGCAGAGACGGAGTAAGACCAGATCCAGAGTATTGCCATCCCTGTGAGTGGGAGAGGCTGTGAGAGACCAAGGGAGGAGGTGAGCGATAGCAGCTGAGAGGCAGATGGGGAGAAGGGGTCATTAGTGGGGATGTTAGTCGCCTAAGATGAGGGTTGGGATTTCGCAGGATAGGAAGTGGGGGAGCTAGGTGGCAAAATGATGCAGAAACAGGCAGGGAGGACCTGGGGGGCGGTAGATACCTGCTACATGCATGGACAGCGGACAGAAAAGTCGTATCGTATGTACCTCAAACGATGGGAAAGTGAGTGAAGGTATGGGGGGGATGACCTGGGAGGTACATTTCGGGGAGAAAAGAGTACCTCTGCTACACCTGTTTTCCCGTCTTGGGTGTGGGAGAACTGCAGGCCATTATAAGACAATGCAGCAGGGGAGGCAGTATCAGACTGCTCTATCCACGTTTCTGTGAAAGCTAGCAGATTTAGAGATTTAGTAGTGAAAAAGTCGTGGATGGTGGGGAGTTTATTGCATGCTGACTGGCAGTTCCAGAGCACACATTTAAAGGAGTCAGCGGAAACCATATAACAGCCAGTGTCCACCCACCAGCTCAGGGAAGACTGAAAATCAGATATACAACATGCAGAGAGGGAAACTTCTGGTAAATGCAGGATATAAGTCATATAATGGCTAGAAATAGTGTTACTGCTGCAGTTAAGTGTTTACTATCTCAGAATCACATCTCCACTCTTTAGTACTGCTGTACAATGTCTTCAACCCTTTTTTATTTGATGGTTTGCTAGAAAGAGAATATATCCTTCTCTTCTTTGTGTACACGATATGAAGACATCATAGCAGCTAGTCTACACCCACCAGCTCAAGGAAGAGTGGGAATTAGAGCCTGCAGAGGTGAAATTAGTGAAAAATGCAGGATACAGTTCATATTATGGACAGATATGGTGTTATTCCGCATGTACAAACAGTAGCTTACTCTGAACAGTCACTTGAAAGTGTGTGTACGCTTTAAAGCTATCTAAAGAGTTAAAAGGGGTTGTCTTAGAGAATTTCAATATTTCTAGGTTTGCTAGTTATTGTATACTGAGCAGGTCTTTGATACGGTCTGGTAGACTTGTGCTAATGACTTGTGTATCTTTCTTCATAGGTTGTCTGCATTGAATTACCAACCCAATAAATCCCACAAGAAAGTCCTCAAAAAAATGCAGAAGTTTCTTCAGGATGGAGAAGTGTGTAATTCTACCAGTGATGGTAAGTAGAGTGCAGAAAGAGTGTGTTGAATGGCAATTTATGCCTCGTAGTTACATAGAAACATTAAGGGTAGGGCATGGAATGGATCCGGAGGTAAATGTTAATGGTGTGCTCTGCAAGGAGTTGCCTTATGAAGATAATTCTTGTCCATATGCCCTATTAAAGCATATGGACATCATCGGGGCCCCACTTTTATGAGCCAGAACTCTGTCTGATTGGCTTCTCTTCTGCCGGACTCGAGCTGTTCTTGCTTGTTCCCAGTGCCTATTGACTGTTTTTGACAGCTGGCAGCGCTGGTAACTGCGATGATCAGTGTTGGCTCTGATCACGGTAGTTAATGTTTAGTTGTCACGGTCAAAGCTGGCCACGCATTTAAGCAGTTAGCGGGGTGGAGAGCGCCCCCCTCCTGTATCCCATCAATACCCTACGCAATGCAATCAGGTTGTGATAGCATGGTAGCGTGGAGCCTACTGAAAGCTCCCAGGACTGCTATGCACGGGGGGCAGGGGTGGAGCTAAGTTCTGAGACTTAGCCCTGCCCCATCCCGCCACCTCCCTGGGAGGGGGCGGAGAGGGGGCGGGAGCTCAGTGCACTGCTCCCGGCTCTTCCAGCCTCCTCCACCAGCACAGAGGGACACCGCATATCGGCTGGGCATGAAAACCCACCCTAAAAGCCGCCCTAAAAATGTAAAGTTGTTTTTTTTCCCCCCATACATCATATGGCACATTAAATTTAAATTATAAAAAATAAAAAAAAGAGAAAAATCTCTTGCTCTGAAGGGGTTAAAGGACCTCTAAATGTATTGTTTTGAACAGGATATTAATACTGAAAAAAAAGTTCATACAATGTAAGGACTTGGTTCACGGATATCCTGTCCTCCAGCTCAGTACAAAAATCCATCCTCTTCAGTCGATTCGCTTGATGCCGTCTTTCTGCGCTGGATAGAGTAACGTTGTATGCAGTATTTCTGTCTAGCGGTGGACACCAGATAGGGCCACAACATGTCCCACAAGTTGTACCTCCAGAGCTGTAATAAATTACTCCAACAGCCAAAAGGCTCCTCCATTGGCGGAAAGTATCGCAAGTTTAAGTCCCCTACAGACGCAGAAGAAGGTTAAAAAAAAAAAACACCTTTTAAAAAAAATTTTTTTCATTATTCTTTAATCCCACACAGAACACTTTGTGCTAAAGAAATAGCAGCGCAGAAAAAGGAACTGAAATGCTAAAAGTCTTATGTAGCCCTGAATAGCACCTGTAAAAACCGCGGTGCAGCATGCCAGAAATGGGCCGGCGCACAGCTCTGTCAATGGAAAGCATTTTATAAAAGAAAATAAAATTCTGGATCTTTGATTGCAGAAATGCATATATGTGTTTGTGTGTATATGTATATAATTTTTTTTATTAAAAAAAAAAAAAAGGTTTTGTTTTGTGCAAAAGTGGAAAAAACAAGAAAAAAAGCTCACTGTATTTTTCTTTCGATAAGACGCACCCAAGTGTTAGAGGGGGAAAACAGGGAAAAAATATTTTGAACTCGCCCAGGGACAGTGCAGGGGATAGTACTGGGCGACGGAGCAGAAGAAGCAGCGGAGGTCTGAAAAACCGGAGATTGGTGTCACAGCGGCATTGTGCATGGCAGGAGGAAGGGAAGAAGCTCTTTGGTGGAGGTGGGAAAGCAGCAGCAGTTCCTGCAGGGGGTCACCTCCAATCAGTAGTACTTATGGGCGGCAGTGGGAGAGAACTGCTAATTGATCGCACGTTTGTTAGTGCGATCGCGAGTTTAACACGTGATTGCACTACCTAAATTGTGTTTGCGTGCTAAACTTGCGATCGCATAAACAAGTGCGTCTTCTAGAGTGAAGAATACGGTAATTTAGTAGCCTTGTAGTTTCACAGATCTGCCAAAGTAAGGTCGTCATGTCCGTTATACCCCATGGTGAATGCCTTTTAAAAAAACTTTTTTTTTAAAGCAGAATTGTGTTCTTTAACCCCGCCACCACCAAAAAAAAAATAGTTACACAATACATAACATGTATCCTAAAATGGTACCAATAAAAACTACTGCAACGATCAAGCTCTAATAATGCAATATCTGGTTGTGTCCTTAAGAATCAAACTAAGCGTTTCATTTTGGTCTTTCTCCCAGGTATTTCAGTGGAACCAATGGACTCTCAGGCTGACAGCCCCGTGTCCTGCAACACATCCTTCAAGAGGGAGATCTCCGAGGACGAGCTCAAACCTCTGTGCACGGAGGGAGAAGACCCCGCGGCACAACATAGAGAGAAGGCAATGGAGAAGATCACTGATGGGGAAACGCACAAAGATCATGGAGATCCAATAGACACTACTACAGTAAAGACAACCGTTTACTCCATGCCAAAACCAGGTTAGTTGTATTTGAAATGGCCCTGTGAATTCTAACCACTGTATCTATGTGACCAGCGCTGGGTGTAGTGGTGGTATTGCCCTGCGGGTAGTACTAGGCTTACATCTGACCAAGGCATTAGGGATATAGGTGATTCTATGAGTCTCCTCGGAGCACAAAGACTTCCTACCATAGTCTAGGCCGATTTTCTTACAAGGGTATTTTGGGCATTTTGCACACGCAAATACGCAACGCCCATTTTGCAAAAAAGCAGCACAGATCATGCATAAGTACACATATACTCATGTGAATCCAGCTTAAGGATACCTACACAAGGACGGGCGTGTGATATCGGGCTGATATAGCGCTCGTAACCATGCGATATACCCGTGGACGCCAGGCATCTTTCAGGCAAAAACTCCTCGCATTGCATTTGTGATGTTCTGATCCTCTCACTCGATGGAGGATCAGAAGTGTTTCCCATTGATTTCAATGCAGGAGCCATGCAATGCATTCAAGGTTCCATTGAAATCAATCAAGCGATGCATTCCGCGGAACGTGCAAGGATAGAGCATGCCACAATTTTTTTTCCCCTCATCGCAATGCGAGAAAACATTGCTTGTGTATATGATTCCGTGCAAAACACAGGAGGAGCTCTATTACAGCTGGCACCTGGATGTCTCGGCTCATGCAGCGGCTGGCTGTAGTGTCTGTATCTCCCCTTGTTTATTGCAGGGCAAAAACACTGCTGTGTAATAGTAGCCATACAGACCACATCGTAGTTTTGGAGGGCAGGTATGTGTTTTAGCAGTTGTTCATAAATGTTTAAACCGTTTTTTGCGGTAGGGTTTACTTAAAAACTTTGCACCCCTTGTCTTCTGCAGCTTCTGCATATCATTGTATGTAGACACTGCAGTCTAAGGCCTCTCTCACACAGGCGCTTTTTACTGCAGTGTTTTGAACGCCGCAATATAACGCTCCCATTGAAATCAATGGAGCCTCGCAGACATGCGTTCAAACGCTGCGCTGGATGGCGCTTTCCAGCTATTTTCGAGCGCTGTCTGCTCTATATTTGTCTGTTTGGCGCACCTCATCACTCATCATGATGATGGGGTGCACTAAAACACGCTGTCGGACGCAAAGTAGAAGTAAAGTCACAGCAGTAGGTGATCTGTCAGTGAGGCTGGACTGACAATTTGGGGTACTTTTACACAGGCCAACTACTGGCTGAAATGAGAGATTTTAAGTGATCGCTGTCCCTTGTAAACCCAACATGGTACTCAGCAAAAAATCACTCAAAAGTCGCTAGTTGCTTTGTTTCAGCTCACTAAAAAAAGTGACTAATGAGCAACTTCACGCTCAGTATAAACAGGCATCATATTTGTGCTGCCTGTTCGCAGTGAATGGTGGCGGGCGGCTGTAAGAGATGTCTGGGACGTTCCACCTCCATTCACTGAATGATTGTTGCTCCTGTGTGAAAGCACCGGCGTGATGGTTGCCCCATCGGCAGTTTTCCTCTGCTCTCTCCTCTCCTGAATTATCTTAGCTAGTTTATGAGCAGAGCAAAGTTTGTTGGGATCATAAACTAGCTGATAAAAAGTGCAGGAGACGAGGGCTGATGACCAAACCAGCCTCGCTGATGGATGTGTACTATATACATTGATGAGTAGAAGCTGCAGTAGACAAACTGTACAAACTTTTTAATTAAACACCATTGCAAAACTGATTGTCGATCCAAGCTGAACAAAGAAAATGTATCCCCATAGGTATCCATAGCCTTTAACCCTTTCCAATCCACTGTCTGATGTCTTCTTACGTTCTCATCGAAGCTTGTGCAGCTCCAGTGTCAGAAGATGTCCAACAGGGTATTCTTACCGTCTATTGCCAGCCACTCCGCTGTCGGGGCCTCTCTGGCGCGCACACACTGGCTTTAGCCAGCAGATGGCACTATTGTATAACAGCAAAAGGAGAAAAAGCCTTTTAGGAAACCCTGAATCCAAAATTGGATTGAAAAGGGCTAACCCCTTTGGGACTTGGCCTATTTTAGCTGTAAGGACGCAGCAATTTGGGGATTTTCATCTCCAGCTTTCAAAAGCCATGATTGTTTTTTGTGTGGTGATGTCGACGGGAAAAAAAAAGTCCATATATAGCCAACTGTAGTTATTGGAACCAATTTTGCGGTATAAATTAGTATTGTAAATAGAGATGAGCGAGCGTACTCGGCCACGCCCCTTTTTCGGCCGAGCGCCGCGATTTTCGAGTACTTCCGTACCCGGGCGAAAAGATTCGGGGGGCGCCGTGGGTGAGTGGGGGTGTGCAGCGGGGAGTGGGGGGGGGGGGGGGGGGAGAGAGGGCTCCCCCCCTGTTCCCCGCTGCTACCCCCCGCTCCGCCACACCTCCCCCCGGCGCCCCCCGAATCTTTTCACCCGAGTACGAAAGTACTTGAAAATCGCGGTGCTCGATCGAGTAATTACTCGAAACGAGTAGGTTCGCTCATCTCTAATTGTAAACCTTTTTTTTTTTTTATTAGTAGTGCAGGGAGAAAAACACCTCAATTCTGCAGTTGTTTTTTTTTTTTGGTTTTTTTTTTTTTTTTTTAATTTATATATTTTTATACAGCGTTAATTGTACAGTATAAATGACACATTTGTTTTCTGCAAGTTGGTACGATTACAACGATACCAAAATTATGAAGCGATCGCCGGCAAACAACGCGCAGCTGTGAAATTTTGTTTCATTTTCCAATGCTCAAAGCCCTCCTAAAATAAAATGGCGTGTAGTTCGAGAGTGGGTGACTACGGGAGGCGAGGCAAGGGTGGCAAGTAATTTTTTATAAAAAACGACATAACACTTAGCACTGTGCGGGCGGGTGTGTTGTCAGGATGGCTCAACCAATCACCCGTTTGTATTTTAATAATCAGGTAAAGGTGCTGATACATCTAAGCCACCTCGTAGGAAAGCCAAAGACATCCGTAAGGAGCGCCATTTGCAGAAAATGCTGCTTCAAAAGGGTGATCAAACATCCCAGCCATCAGCTGTCACCCCAACCGCAGCAAAGCCCAAAGCAGGCGGCAGCAAATCTATAGAAGAGTTCATTGATGTGCCAGACAGGGAAAATGTAGCGCATAGACTGGAGGTAAGAAAAAGGTCTCCTACTTATTTATTGATGAATGCATCTTAAGCTCTTCCCTACATTAGTAAGAATACTTGTCGTCTAGTCTTGTTTTTCATGATTCAATACAACCCCTAAATCTCTCCCCCCATATCGACCATTGTGGGTCAGGATGTCAGATGTAAAACACAGTTGACGCCTAACCACAGCGACCAGAATCGGAGGTGACTGGTAACAGCAGTGTTTAAATGGCTGAAGCTCCTCCATCCTTGGAATTGGCCCCCATGACCAGATTTGGAGGGTGCTGTTAGGTTGCCATGGCAGCCTGAGGCCTAATGAAGGCTCCGAGGCCTAAGGCCCAATGGCCATGGCACGCAGAGATTTTCAGTGCGGATATCCGCAGCGGGTGCACTGCGGATCTTCTTAAAAATGATTTTTTTAATGGCTTGTGGGTGATCGCAGATTGTGTGTTTTCATCTCCCATAAAGATGAATAGAGCCACATCCGCGATAAAATGGAGCATGCTGCGAGTTTAGATCCGCAAAGCGCCTAAAAATCAAATCCCCAGGGTTTAATTCAGTTGCGAACGCCCCATTGTTTCCCATTGGCGGCTAGAGCTGCGGATTTCCCGCGCAGGAGATCCACGTCGATTCAGTGTATCAAATCCACATGTAGTCATTGTGCCTAAGGCTTTATGTTCACGAGTGGATCGGATTTTGCATGCAGATTTACGCTGCGAGAGACCTGTGAAACCATTTGCGAGAGATGGCGGATGTAATGATTTTTCCGTGCGGATGTATACGGATGCACTGCGGAGCGTCCACGCAGAAAGAAAATCCACAACCCCACCTCCCTAATTAATTTTAACCTTCAAATCTGCAGTGCATCCGCAATAGTATTTGAGGATGCACTGCGGATTGTCCGCACCCATTGACTTCTATTGAGCCCGTCCGCACTGAATCCGTACTGAAGTGGAGCATGCTGGGATTTGTTTTCCACACCAAACAGTCTGCAAATCAAGTCCACATGCTTAAATTCAGTTGCAGATGCCAATGCTTCCCTATGGGCACTTTGAATTACGGATCTGCCATGCGGATTCCGCTAATCAAATCTGCCCGTGGATTCAGACGAACGTATATCGGCTCGGTTTTCACGCCCAGCCAATATATGGCGTCTCTCTCTGCAGGGGGGGGAGCCTGGAAGAGCCAGAAGCAGTGCTCTGAGCTCCCGCCCCCTCTCTGCCTCCTCTCCGCCCCTCTACACTATTTGCAATGGGGAGAGACAGGACGGGGGTGGGGCTAATTCTCAGAATTTAGCCCCGTCCCGCCTCCTTTCTTTGCAAATAGTGCAGAGGGGCGGAGAGGAGGCAGAGAGGGGGCGGGAGCTCAGTACCTGCTCCTGGCTCTTTCATCCTCCCCCCTTGCAGATGAGGACAGCGTATATCAGCTCGGCGTGAAAACCCGAGTCGATATACGATCGTCTGAATCCACCCTAAGACTGATTTCTTCCCGTTAAGCCCTGCTTGTGGTAGGGCTTAATAGGCTGCCAATAAAAGGACACTATATTGCAATACCAAACGATTGGATAATTGCAATTAAAAGTGCCTTGGTGGGAAGTAAAGAAAAGAAAATGTGAGAGGAGGAAAAAAAAAAAAAAAAGATCTATGATATATAATAATTTCCTGCTGCTTCATAAGAAAAGCATAATTCCATGACAGGTTTTTTTAATTTACTTATTTATTTTTAAATTGGTCAACCTGTCTCCAAGAAAATGAATAAAAAGAGATTAAAATATCGGATGCACCCCAACATACCTCCCCCACCCCCAAGGCCCTGCAAAAGTTCCCACACAGTTTTAATTGGAAAAGTTAAAAAAAATATAAAGTTGTGGGAATACGGCGATGAAAGAATTTTCCTTTTCTTCTTTTTAAATTGGTGCAACGTAAAAAAAAAAAATACAATAACTTTACTTGTCGTGTCACTGTAATCGTGCTGACCCACTGAATAAAGTGAATGACATTTTTTTTCTGCTAAATGTCTAAAAGTTGTCCTAGTGTTTTCATAGTCACTACAGACCAGACTATATTGTGTCTAGATGCTCCATTGCCTTGTGTATGGTTTTAGCCACAAGGGGGCAATATAATATCAATTTTATTTTTTTTTACACAAAAGGGAAAAAAAAACAAACTCTTTTTCGTCTCTCCTCCTGTAACAGTTTATAACTTTTCCTATTATATCACTATATAGTTTTGCAGTATATGCAGTAATTTGTTCTGTAATATCAAAAAGCTTTAATTTGCCAAATTTCTTTCTGTCTTATCTTTTATCTTGTGTTCCGCCTCATTTCCTAAACCAACAATGCTGCGTGTCCATTAACTTTAATTCTTTACAGGCAGCTACAAACATTATGGTTTTTATTAATATTTAATATCTCAGCTGTAATACCAAAGAAGGCCTGTGGAGAAGAGTGGCGCTTTCTGGAAAAAAGATTTTTTTTTTTTTTCGTCAGTCTCTTTCAACACTCTTTTAACTCCTGCAAGTTCCTCCTTAGGGCTCATTCTCATCAGTGTTCTGGATTCCACTATCTAGGAATTTGGAATCCCCGTTCAGATCATATCTGTCCTATGAGAGAACCGAACAAAGCCCGTTGGCTTCACTTATGCCCTCTGGCAATTTTTTTTCCAGACTAGCCATTTCTTGATTTTAACGGAAATCCACAACGGAAACTCCGAATGAAACCTTTGCAGATGTGGACGAGCCCTTATTTTTCAGTTAACTGGCCATTCTGCCTTTAGTTGAATACATGAAAATCAGAGACAGACTGTCTGCCAACAAATAAACCACTTGACACCGCATTAAGACTGAGGTTGTTGGGTAATATATTCATTGCAACCAGACTGTCACGGTCAGCTATTTATGTAAAAGCGGGATTGGCATCGTTGCCAGCAGAGAAAGGGAAGAACTGCTTGGTAGTAGTAGTCACATCATATATGATCGTGGGTCAGGAAGAGTATCGTTTCTCCTTAAGGAGAGCACCTAGAAAGTGTGTGAGGAGACATATAAGGCCATGCATGCTCCTCTGGGAAATATGCAAATGGAAAGATGGAACAATACCTCTGTAGCGCCATCCATCAGAAGGCAGCATTCCTGCAAGTTAATGTCAGACTTTTTAGACAAGCCTTATAACAATGACAGCTGCAGAGGTATTGTTCTATCTTTCCATTTGCATATTTCCCAGAGGAGCATAGATGGTCTTATAAATCTCCTCACACACCACCTAGCTGCTCTCCTTAAGGAGAAACTATACCTTTCCTGACCCACGTCTATAGGCCTATCACTTGCCAAGCCAGAAAGAAACCTGCAGTAATACTGATAAGTGGCAAATTCCTTGAAACAGCTGTCAGTGTATGGTTATTCTGGCTTTGGCTCACAATACCCAGTGATTGTTACAAGGCTTATTTAAAAAGTCTAACATTGACTTGCAGGAATGCTGCCTTCCAATAGGTGGCACTGCAGAGGTATTGTTCCATCTTCCCATTGTTATATATGATGTGGCTGTGACTTTAATCAAGATGTTCTTAAAATGAAATTAAAGCCACCCTTTTGTCAGGAGCTCAGAATTGATATGCAAGTCAATATCTATTATACCTGCTATTCATTTTTTCCTCTTACCTTGCTCCTTGGTTAATTTTCTTTTTTGCTTAGCTCCATTAGAACAGAGCTGTGATCTGTGACTAAAGTTTAGCTACAGCTTCATCCGAGTAGTCTGGGACACACCCGCTGACTGACCATTGGTTAAAGCTGCATAGGAGAGGAAGCCTGAACCAATGATGAGACGGGAGGTGTGTCCCAGACTGCTCCAGATTAGGCACTATAGACAAACTATAGTCAGAGATCACAGCTCTAATCTAAAACAGCTGAGCTAGAAAGCAGCAAGGCCAAAAGCCACGCAGAGCTGGTAGGAGGCTAACTGCCCCAGCACGTTTAGTGCCAACGCCACGTTGTTCTAGAAACTAGATTAACGCGATGTTCGCTGCGTGAAAATAAAATAGATTAATTCACATTTGCAAGCTTTCCCTGCATGATGCCCTATGCAGGGGAAAAAAATCGCAGCATGTCCTTTCTTTTTCGTCCATTGTTTCCAATGGGTCCGGCGGCAGCAGCTCCAGTCCTATTGAAAATAATGGGAGAACAGTGCAATCCCCTGTCACGGCTGTGACAGCCACGCCGGGGGTTTCCTTCAGCTACACAGGGATGCGACGTTGTTTCTTTGTGAAAACTTCTCGCATCCAGGGGTTTCCACATGGATTCTGAGGGCAACATCGGGCAGTGATTGACAGCCAGTTATCGCCCTCGCCAGTGAGAAGGAGCCCTGACTCTCCCTAGCGGCGATGTTGGCTGAAGCACAACAGCACCACTAGACTTAACATAGTAACTTTGACATGGCCTGACAAGTCACCTAATGTATCAAAATCAAATTTTATGGTGGTGAGGATGTAACAAATCTAATGACACCAAAATCATCCACCAAAGGTCATACAAAGAGGTCAAAGTTGCGGTGCACGAAAAAGCCTGTAGCGTATGTATATTAGAATAGTGAAGGCCATTGGGGGTCCACCTCTACCGATCGGTCATTGGTGACCTATCCCAGTAATATACCACCCTTGCCCGTAACAGAAACCCTTTGTTATTTTTTTTTCTTTATCACATTGTTGTTTTTTTATAGTCTGCATCTTTTCCAGCAGGATTACACCAAGCTCTTGTGTGACCACCATGGTGTTCCTTCTCCTTACGGGGTGATCCGTCTCTCGCAATGTGCCGTAACGGCTGTTTGTTTTTATTTTTCCCCTCCTTTCAAAGGTAAAACTTGTGAGGTCCTGTCCTCCCAGCTCCCAGTTCAAAGCAACGTTCCAAGAGTCTTACCAAGTCTATAAGCGCTATCAGACGACCATTCACCAGGACCCACCTGACAAGCCAACCGTAAGCCAGGTCAGAGGAGATACACGGTGGACCTTGCACAAACACAAAGTCTAGGCATACGAATAGGCGGGTGTTGGAAGAGCCAAAACAATAACGAAGAGCCAAAATTAATAAGGCATTTGTTTTTTTCCTTCACCCCGCCACTACTGTAAGGGGTTCAGACTTATCCAGCACCAACTGTATGTCATCCCTTCACAAGACCTTTACCGGCCCGAGACTCCATTGCATCTCGCTGTGCTCCAGACACACGGGCACATAATGTGACCTGCCCGAGATCGCATCACAAACAGTATTTGGTTTCTGATCAAACCCTTAGATGTTCACAAGCCTGCTATTTCTGGAGCTCCGTGGGAAATCGCGTGCCAGCGAGAATCGTGAATGTTCAAGTCAAAAAGCAGAGAAATCTAAACAGGATCTCGGTGTTCTGCTCAAATGGGCAGTGACCTCCTTCACTTCTTTTTAGCGGGTGCCAACCCAGCGCTGCGTACCTAGAGCAGAACAAATGCTTTCAGTCTCCTTCCATGTTCTAGTCACATTGTGGCAGTTCTCGGGGAATCTGTGCCCCCCTCCACTTGAGTGAGTGAGAGTTTTTGACATCTGCTGTAAGAGATCAGACGCTGCCTTGGCGGTATTGTGCGGTGTGTGGGAGAGACGGACGTTTTTGGCCAGTAGACCTGTATTGGGCAATGTCTTTAGATATTGAAGTACATCAGATTTGGTTGTGATCGTTGTGCTTTCTCATGCTTTCCTGTATCGCAGCACAAAAAGTTATTGTAGGAACAATTAATCTGATGTTCCAGGTTTCGTTCTTAACTCCGTCTGGGGGTGAGCATAATTCACGGAGCGCGTCCACACAGTATTATAGGGGGTGTCTGGTTACTTTTTAATATTTTATGGCAGGTGAGAAAATAACAAATATAGCAGTAGTTGCCTATCCTTGGCACCGGCGATCCAGCACTGTAGTCCGGCGCAAGTCAGGTGACTCCTGCCTGCCAACCAGAGGCTGCAGCATCACAGCCCATTCTGCTGGCACTGGCACTCACATCCTGTACACTATCATACCAGGAGTGTGGAACAGTAACACTGTGAGCTTACCCGCCATAGTTTCAGTGCAACTTTCATGCAGAAATCGCCAAAAATTTAAGTTTTTGTTTTCGTTTTTTTTTGTTCATGATGGGGATTTGAACTCTACATCGTATGAGCGCCACACAGATCCCCATTGAAGACAATAGGGAGATGGGGGTAATGCAAACATCTTTCACACAGATTTCAGAGCAGAAAATCCATCTTGCAAACCTGTCCTTACACACTATGGCTGGTTTCACACAGCCAAGAGTCTCGCGTGACATTTGTGTGTTGCGAGACTCGCGCGAATAGGAATCCCATTCTTTTGAATGAAGTCATATACGTAAACGCATCGCCCATTGTTTTCATTGGGATAGTAAAACGTATCGCACGACAGTGGGATGCGAGGTTTCCCATTGAAAGCAATCGGTTTAAGATGGGCAAAATAATCTCCTCCTACCCCATATAGTCACCCTTTTTAACCCTTTCCAATCCACTGTCTGACATTATGATTTAAGGCTGTACAGCTCCGATGTTGGAAGACATCCGTTGGGGTTCTCTTGCTGTATATTGCCAGCCTCTCTGCTGTCGGAGCCTATCCAACGTGTCACCTCATGCAGTACTGGCTTTAGCCAGCAGATAGCACCATTCTGTAATAGCAGAAAAAGAGTAAGCCCCCTAGGAAAACCAGGATACAAATTGCATTGGAAAGGGTTAAATTACGCACCTATTCCCCACAACTACTCTGATGACTTGCCAAGTTGATGACCTCTTGCCCGTAAGGAAACATGCAAAAAGACAAGCATATTTGCTCATGCCATAACTCTCACAGACTTGAACAAATATTTCCACACGCACGGTCATCTGTCTTCTTAGCTTCAGGCTGGATCTGGGGTCCACGGATCCATATTCGCTCAATATGTGTGTGGGCCCCAGAAGGGGAATCCCTACCTATCAGACATTTACAAAGGATCTCTTGTCTAAAAAGAAGGGGAGAAAAACTTCTCCAGTTAGTAACGTGCCTAGATACTTTCTATCTTATGATGATGGTCAACTATACACCTCTTTTGAGCCATTGCATACAGAGTGGTCAGTCCCTGACTTACATGGAGTCCGCATCTATCAGACTTCTATGATCCATCCTTTGGGGATGCATGCTCCTTCATGTAACCCTCCGATCCAGGAGAAACAAAGATGGCCGCACAGCTTCTGATGCCCACTGTATTGCTGGTTAATCAGATACTACATGCTGCTCTGACTGCTCAGTGCTACTCACGCGGGCAGCACTGATCAATGTGGTGTCTTAGACTAATGATGAACTAGCAATACAGTGGGCATCAGGTAGTCACAGAAGTGGTGCGGCCATCTTTGTCCAGGTTTGGAGGGTTGCTTCAAGGCTCTTTTTACATGTGCGTTGTGGGTTTTTTCTAGGAATGAAAGCAAAATTCAGTGCTGGGTCCATTGCACAATATAAATCAGTGGAGTCCATTGGGCGCCACTACAGTCTAACGGAATATCCGAGGTCCTGCCAAGATCTCAGACTTTACTACAGGGCCTCCGGCTCAAATATGAGCAGAGATCAAATCTTAAAACTATGTTTACTCACATGTAGAAAGCGTATGCTTTTTTTTTTTTTGGCCAGTTGATAGTCGTTGTCCCCCCTCCCCCCCCCCCCCCCCTTTTTTTTTTAAAGAAAGATGTTTGGACTATTTCTAGTTGTCATTACAGGCACCTGCTGCTGCTGTGCCTCTTTTTCCTTATACATTACATATATATAATTTATTATAGTAAAACCCATTCCATTTTCTAATGTTTTTATTTTGTGATTCCACGCTTTTAAAAAATTTCCTGTACATGGCTATGCGGACGTCAATCTTTCGGAGCTGCAGCTAACAGAATTTTGAGTGATGCTTTTACAGTAGCCTCATGACCCATAGATACAAAGGACAGGAGCTGACCCACTGACATGTTCTAGACATGTTTGTGATCTGTACAGTGTTCATTACGCAGGGAGGTGGAGGAGGGGAGCTGTGACCATCTCTTATTGTGACTAGTGGATTCTATGGGGTTTTTTTTTTGTATGTGTGTATATGTATTGAATATACGATATACATCCTAAAATCCTGCCGTTTTCACACTGACCACTAAGCCAGGAACACAATGAAAGGTAACATACATTATATTATATGATGACGATGCAATGACGGCTGAAAAGATTTCTTTACAGAACAGGAAATATCAGGGTATTGGGGCTTATTTACATGAGCGTATATCGGCCTGCGTTTTCACGGCCGACCTCCCCCTCACCGACTCTCTGCCTCTCTCCTCCCCTCCGAGTGGTTTGCAGTGGGATGGGAGCAGAGCTAAGCTCCCCCCTCCCCGCCCCTTGCACCTGGCCAGCTATGGGAGTGGGCGGGGTGGAGCTTAGCGCTGCCCCTGTCCCGCCCCCTCCCATTGAAAACGCTGGAGTGAAGGAGAGAGGCAGAGAGTCGGTGAGTGGGAGGGAAGGGGGGAGACCGCTCAGATGGAAGCGTATATCGGCCGGCCGTGAAAACACCGGCCGATTTACGCTCATGTAAATAAGCCCTTTAGGCTTGATGATCAGTGGGAAAACAGCAGGATTTTAGGATATACTTTTAGATTTACATATTTTTTTAATATCCGCAATAAAAAGAAATCTCCAGAAAGTATAGGGTTTTAGAATTAAAAAAATAATAATAATTATATATATATAAGATTTTTTTTAAATTACCAAAACTCTTAAATTTGTTTAGGCAGAAGTAGCGTGATTTTTTACAATGGGTCACTCTCTGAATGACTCCTTTCCTTCTCTTTTCTGTGTTTTCAAAGTAATGAAACCAGTGCATGACAGGGCACCTTGTCAAACCACGTGTAAATCCGCTCCCCTGATTTAGTGCCATATAAGCCACCACCTAATTCAGGCAGCATGACAAGAAGCTGTCTGCATCCTGACCTTGTGTAGTTCCAAAGCCTCTTGGTGCAGGACTGCAGCTTAGTACATAGCATTCTAGAGAGCCGTTCTTGTCTTTCCCTCAGTGTTTTTGCAACCTAACAAATTATTACAGGTAACGGCTCCTTAGCAGAGATGGAAGTTGTGACGACGCAGAAACTCGGAGCAGTCGTTTTTCTCTGATGTCTATTAAGATCCTTATTGATGTATGTTTTATTCCCACTGTAGCAGGTGACAGCTTACCAAGCTCATAGTCCATTTAGCGGGACCACTTCACAAGTTCTGTCCGATGTTGTTTGTTCTGTAGCTAAGCTTGGCTTTCCCTTGCCCCTGAAGGTCAAGTTAGTTCCGGTTTCCATGGAGGACCCTGAATTTGTGGCTTCCTTCGAATCTTCAGCCGCTCTTTATGCCAAGTACCAGATGAGCGTGCACAAGGACCTTCCTTATGAATGCGGACCTGGAGAGGTATTGCCTGTCTGCTGTAACTGTATGTTTTGTGTCGCCCCCCCCCCCCTTTTTTTTTCCTTTTTTTCTTTCTTTTTTACCTTTCCCATTTCTCCATGGTTCGTCATGGAACTTTGTAGACACGGCTGACCTTTCCCTCACACACTGCAGCAGTCTTTCTTTGCACAAGTGTAGCATGGCTAGTGAGTCATATTTTTCCTGTAAGGTGTATAGGACTATTTGCATCTGCTTTTCCAGTATATTTTATGGTCTCCCTTTTAAAATTCTGAAGATATCCAGATCAGGTTTTACACGCTCGCTCGTTACCCATTTCTACTTATTAAAAAAAGGAGGCCTCCAGTAGTTCCATAGGTGTAAAAAATAATGCAGTCCAATGAATTGCTGCTGGGAAAGTTTTAAAGAACAGCCCACCCAGTCACGAAGTACAGACAAAGATAATGACTCTTTCACGAGCTTGGCATGCACTATACAGAATCTATAGCTTGGCTTCTATGTGCCGTATCTACAAACACAGAACTGGTTATTGTCTGGTAAAGCCTGCTTGTATTAACGTTGCAGAGAATGGAAAATATTCTATGGCTTTTTTATTCAGTTGGGAGAGGGTGCAGTAGGTACCAAAGAATAGATTTACAGTAGGAACAAACACAAAATCCATCTTTGGTTTTGATGATCTAAATGTGAGCTTATATCTACAAGAATAGGTTTATTACATATGCTAGAATTTTTGTGTTTACAGGGGCTTTAAATCATAAATGCCCCTCCCTTTCAAGAGAAAAGTTTTTCTATAGTGTACCTGTTTTTAGAGAGGCAGGTCATTGCTGCAGTTGTATGGATAGCGCTCTCTATAAACACAGAGGAAAGTTGCTCTGTCTGCCTCTATCACAGCAGGAAGTCACAGCACAACTCTTTAATATCCACCAGCTGATTGACACACTAGTTCTTATACATAAAAGCAGTTTAAAGTAATCATAGCAACCAATCATTTTTCTTTACATTTTCAACCCTACCCTGAAATAAAATTAAGAAACTGACTGTAATGAACAACACTGTCACTTTTTGGTAGAACAGTTTTAATCTGTGAGGGCCCTTGCAGGATCGTTGATCACCTTCATTATTAAACTAGTTCTGAGACTATCTCTTAGAATTTGAGAAATTGCAGCTTGTATTATAGAAGTGGTCTCCTCTCGACAACCACTTTTTCATATGGGCATATTGACTTCATAGAAGTGGTTCCTTGCTGAAGAACCCACATTAAACCAAAGCGGAGAGCTGCTAAAGCTGCCCATATGCCCACAAGTCAATAGCTGGATGATTTTGACAATCTGGAAATTCTATGCTAACGATCACTTACGATGGGCGACACATCTGACAAAATGTGTGACCTGTCTGGTTGGAAAGTTTCAGCCATGGTTGGGCAAAAATACAATTGTATTTCATAAACTGCCAACTTGGTTGATCATTTCCTTGATCGCCCAACCTCGGTGTGTGTTGTGCATCTTCGAACAGTTTAGCCTTTGCTGTTGCCGGTTGGATTGTTTGTACAAAGTATCTTACGGACGATCATTATCCTTAGGCCTCCAGCACACTAGCATATTTGGGGCTGCTGCTGTCTGTTAATCCATGGACAGCACACTGCCCCGTTATAGGCCTAGGACGCTATACGCATAGACAAAAAAAAAGCTCATGGCATGCCCTATTCTTGTCAGTTTCACAAAAGAGAAATGGGACATACCAATGCATGGAAGTGTGGGAGTCCATATATGTTGGAGAGCACACGGGCAGCTATGTGTCCTGTTGGATGTGAGTTGCCCCCGAGTCTCTTGAGTACAACTCGTGTTACGGTTAGTGTGTACCTCCTCCTCTCTAGTGTCTGCTAAAATAAGGAGAATGAGCAGCTGATAGCAACTTTCTCCAATAAAATAAATGGTTTATCAGAGGTGTTGAAAGCTGTCTCCTAGGGTGTTTTTCGTACATGGGGTGATTGTTGGGTTGCCGTTCCAATAATTATCACTCTTGTGCTTTTACACTGGGGTGATAATCACTCACTGAATGGAGGTGGAGCAGGAGGTCTCTTCCGGTGATTTACTCAGCCCGTGTAAAAGTACCCTTCAAGAGGTTGTTTATGATCATGTGACCCTAGTAAGGGACTCCTTTGAAGCTTCCATCAAGGTAAACTTTACATTGCACTAAAGTCTGGTTTACATTGGCCAAGTAGATGGTCAAGTAGGCAGGGAAGTTAGTAAAAGCATGACAACTCGACCAGTGGAGGGGAGAGTACAGTTAACAGTTGAGCAGACTGCATAGTTGCTCGCTCGCCCTCTTCTTCCCCACTCTACTGTGCACCCTCCTTGCACTCTACCCTGTGTTAACTGACAGGAAAGTGCACAGAGCAGTGCGTAGGCGAGTAGAATAGCAGAAGGAGGAATCCTTTTTTTCCTTTTTTTTTTTCATTGGGCCAGTTAAAGAGCCTGTCAAAGTTAAGGCAAACCCCTATTACAAGGTTCCCAATGGAATAAAATACCAAATTAGCAGTTGCTCACCTCTCTCCGCTCCCCGCCATCTCCTTGTGACGTCCGTTTGCATGCTCAGCCCGTCTACAAACAAACTGCAGCAGCCAATGAGAGCGCTGTCATTGGCAGCTACAGCAGGTTTATGGGATGTCACAGCTGCCTGTAAACTCACAGTGGAGGCCAAAGCCGGTGTCGGAGGACGAGTGGGGAGAGGTGAACCGCTGCTGATATTATTTTATACCATGGGGGAACCCGGTGATAGGAGTTTCCCTTAAACTGGTCAAGCACTAAAATGTGAGAGCAAGTCAAGAACTGGGCCCAGTTACTTGACCATTGTGAACCAGCCCTAAGCGTAAACCCTTTCATGTTGGTCGGTTGCTGACGGACCACTTTTTTTTTTTCCCCTGCTTACCACCCCTTAAAACCCCAGACAGATGTTTTTGTAGCAGTAAGTTAAATGTCAGTTTGTAGGTTGGGAAGATGGAATAGTTACAACTACTCGATTATATCCTGCAGTGAAACGGAGACACCGTCCAAGAAATCTAAAGCTAAAATAAGTCCTATATATTCCAATAAGTAAACACCGCTTGATGCTAAAATGTATCCCTTGTCCCCAGCAGAGCACCTAAAACTCTTCTTCATCCGATCGCCGCACAGATAGTCTCTGTACTTCTGTGGTTATGGGCCATACAAGAAAACTCCCCAAAAGTGCTTGCGGTTGGCACTCTACAGCAAGTGCCACCCGCTGCTTTCTGGCACAGAACACTTGTTGGCATATGCTAATCCTACATGTAGTAATGTATGAAATGTTCTTTTTGGTGCTTACAAACACTTTACAGTCTCTCTCATTTCTCCTCGCCGCACCTGAAGCCCCAAGTAGTGACGCAAGCCTAAATGGACACTTAATTTGCACCCAGTTTGAAGAAATTTAGCTATAAAAGCTGAAGAATGTGATTTATCTCCCCGCTCATACTCTCGAACACGTTGCTAATGCCACAATATCCTCTTATTGGCTGCAGTTTAGGTTGGTGATTTAAGATGGGATTTTTTTTATTTGTGTATCTTCTTAATTCCGATGCCAGCGGCCGGTCTCTAGTGCCTGCTTGACGTTTTCTTTGGATGGTAGTATGTGAGAGGCTTTGGCAGCTGTAACCTATAACCGTGTCTGCAAGGACTAGGAATATTTATTTATGGCAATCCCATTCCAGCTCTTCGTACAATGTAAGCACCAGCTTCTGGTTGCGAAGGACGACTGCGCCATTTTTATTTAATACAGCTACAGCCAGTTTTTACCACTTGCTGCTTTTTGTTAGCTGCAGCAGCTGCAAAGATGGGCTCCGCAGGACTTGGTCAACTTTTTGTATTTATCGTACATGGTGTGCCATTTAATAACACAGGAACTGTCCTGGGTTTTAGCCATTGAACCAATAGTTCATTAAAACCAGGTCCTTATTTAGAACATAAGTTGGCAAGATGTGTTAAACCCTTAAAGTTGTAGCTGTTTTTGGCTGCAGGAAGCAGAGAGCTCCATACATTGTGCAGTGGTTCAGGTTGGTACTGCAGGCTGAGTACTATTCAAGTAAAGAGTTAGAGTGCACAGTGCCATTAAACCTGGACCCAGCCACCCCTGCTATACTGCGGAACTGCTCCCGTAAGGGAAGTCTTACAGGCTGGAATCTTATGGTTTTTTTTTTCTTTTATGTTACTTCTGCTGGGATGTATGGTTTTGATGTTAGATGAACGGTCTTGCCACCTGAGGCCCTACAAGTGGTTCCACCCTTGGCCTATAAAAAGGCTCTCAGAGGCTCCTTGTGTGTAGTGATCTCTTCTTCCGCTTATGTAGAGCTTGTTGGCCACCAGACGCCTCTACGATGCAGAGAAGAGATTGCGCCGAGTTAAGAGTTTGAGAGGGGGAGCATTATTGGAATATGAGAAGTTGGATGGTCGTATGGATGAGTTGCTGCCACCTGGTCCATTTTGATCAGACTGGTAGGTTGGGTGTTGGGACTAGTAAATGTGTGAGAGCACACCATGTGAATGGGCTCAGGATGGCCTTGACAGACGGCCAGTAGAAAGGATTGTTGCATAAGCAGCTCCAACTGCTTTGTTGTCCACCATCCAGAGACAGATGGCACTATGGTTACAGGACCCTGTGTCTGTCGGAGCCATTTCCAGGCAGTAAACTAAAGGGACAACAAGGTACTTGATTCTCCATGCCCACCCGTATCGCATCTTGGATCCAAGGTAGAGGCCGTACAACAGGGTACTAGAGCCTCCATGCCTGCCTGTATCACATCTTGTATCCAAAGTAGAGGCGGTACAGCAGGGTACTAGAACCTCCATGGCCACCCGTATCGCATCTTGTATCCATCTAGAAGTGGTACAAAAGGTACTAGAGCCTCCATACCCACCCATATTGCATCTTGTATCCAAGCTAGAGGCGGTATAACAGGGTACTAGAGCCTCCATGCCTGCCTGTATCACATCTTGTACCCAAAGTAGAGGCAGTACAACAGGGTGCTAGAGCCTCCCTCAAGGGGTCAGTTTTCTACAATAATGTATCCTTTTGCTCCGATATTG
This sequence comes from Eleutherodactylus coqui, assembly GCF_035609145.1. Lineage (NCBI taxonomy): Eukaryota > Metazoa > Chordata > Amphibia > Anura > Eleutherodactylidae > Eleutherodactylus > Eleutherodactylus coqui. Next base: position 233,732,421 of record NC_089840.1, on the reverse strand, counting down.
TAACCCCTTCCTTATATCAACGTTACAATCCCACGTAAAAAGAAAAATCCCGCTCCCAGAAGGAGTTGTCGGAATTGAGTGAAACTTTCTAACAATGAGTGTAGCTCTGCAACAAGAGGAACATTTAAATAAGCATTTCCCTCAAGTGCCTTTCCTGGACACACTCGGGTCCCTGTCCTTCATGTAAATCTGTGGCTAGGTGAGACCTTTAAATATAGCTTGCTTTCTGTACTTGGATTTAGTGCACTGTGTGGCTTGCTGGGAGAAGGTGAACAAGCGTTCCTCTGTTCTCCTGTACTACATTAGCTCAGCCGTCCACCACCCCCCTTTCAGAGGGGGTACACTTTGCGTGCTTTCTAAACCACAGCCACCCGTCAGTGAAACGGAAATGCAGGAGGCAAGCACACCGGGTCCAGCGCGTTCCAGCTCGAAGGGACAATCACAGCTTTGACATTGTGCAGTAACAGCATGTGCAAGGAAGCAGGCCAGCATAGTGATGGAATGCCTACTTTCCATCTCCCCTCCACCCCACTCTTCACTCCTAGTTAACCCTTCACTGAAGACCCTGGGACTCGGTGCAGCTGTAAATGAATTGCAAATTTAAGCTTACTCTTATGTTATATTAACCCAAACCATGAAGATCACAAATCCATGATGTAAGATAGTAGTTTTTGAGATGGTCTGGATTGATGTTTCATTTAGAAATTCCCCTCATTTTCATAATTTCACTCAATACCCAACATATTCGCAGCATGTGTTCTTATTCCCGGGGTTTTTTTTTTTTTTTTTTGGTCCACTGTTTTGAGCAGTTTCTGCTAAGTTCACAAGCCCATAGGGTGATGGACGAGATCTCATATTTTATCCACATTACATCAATTGAGTATGAACCCCGTTGGTGATGCAACAAACATCGATGCGGTAATCAAACTGCTGCCCAGACTCGGCCTAACTCCGTGAGGTTGTTTTCCGGTCCATACTCTTGCATTGCCCAAGCAAAGTGATAACATTTAACTTTTGTCCTTGTGCTCCAGTGCCCAATGTAGTGCAAGTTGTTTGGCTTCATATGCAGCCTTTTGCTGATGATCCTCCACACCGTCTGGTGCGGCATTTGCACCTCATGAGAGGCTCGGTGCAAAGACCTCTGAGGGCTTCTGAAACCTCCCCAACACTCCATGCCGGCTGTCCGCTTTTTTTTTCTTTTGTGGAGTTCACAGTATCCCACCTTTCCTATCTGGAAATTTTGGAAAATTGGTTAAGGCCGCAACGGAATGATGTCTACCAGCAGGGACGGTGCATCCCCCCGCTTTCTCCAAGTTCATGCCTACCTAATACGGAGTAATAAGACTGGGAAGAAACAACCAGGTCCTCATTCAGTGGCCCCCGTGATCACCCGAATTAACTCCATGAGTTTGTGGGGCTACGTCAAGGACTAAACTTATGTGCTGCCTCTGCCACGTAACGTTGATGACTTGCGAGTAAGAATTCAGGAAGCCACAAACACTGTGGCCAGACATGTTGGACAGAGTCTGGCAGAAGTTCGATAACCGCATCGTGTTTGTCACCCACGGGGCTCACTTGAATTAATGCAATGTGGATAAAACCTGGGATCTTTGTGCATCATATAAATCAAAAAACAGCCTTTCATATATGTTGGTTGCTGAGTAATTTACTAAAGTGGGACTTACTTTAGAGATACCCTCTATTAGAATACCAACTCAGAAAAATGTACAAAATGGAAAAAGAACAACTAAGCCAATCGTTCATATCTAGATGTTATAATACGTGAAAACGTGGTGCAACAGCAGTTCAGTCATGGTAGCAGGATGAGTGGATGAAATGGCGGAGGAACAAGAGATGCCAATATTCTGTCCCTAATTCTAACCCTACAAATGCTAAGGTCGCGAGGAGCAATCTAGGTGACCTTGGTGGGTTCCTACTGGTTTTGTAGGAGGAACTAGTCCCATGGCACTGCTGACAGCAGTTTACTCGGCTTTATCTTCTTTGCTGGTCCCGGACTGCATGACAACTTCTTCAACACTTGGGACACACTGAGTAGCTCTATTAGGAACCTGGCTATACATACTTTGCTGTGCTTATAGCCTAAACAGTGGTTCAATATAGCATTTGTCCACCCTATTTTGTGTAACTTTTTTCAACTATTTTGCCCCTTTTCACTTCCCATTGATGGACATAAGTGTTTTGAGAAAATTGTGTTCACACTCTCGTTAGTGGATTGTGGAGGCTACATAAGGCTGAAAATCCTGGACAGGTTCGCCCATTTCAGTGTGGTTGCTCTGTATAACCTTAGGGTAGATAAAGTTAGGCTTGGGGATAGTGTATTGCTGTTTTTTTTCTTCTTTTCACTTTTTGCTCACTACCACTTGTGTTACATCCCTCAGCCCATTTTCATACAGTATATTGTACCATTTAGGTACGGGCCATTGGTTTGGTTGTTCTTATTGTGTTTAGGATAGTCTTCTAAATTGGTATTTAAAGGGGTTTTTTAAGCAGTTGTTGATGACCTATTCGGATTTATGTTTTTGGAATTTTATCAGCTGCCACTAGATCTTACGGTTTTTTATTTTTGTTTATCCATATGTTTTTCTTTACTTTTTTTATTTCACACTTCTTTTTTTGTTCCTGGATTTTTTACAGTGTGGTTTTTTTTTACATGTTCTCACTAGTAATCCAGCTAATCTGATGAAGGGGGTCTGCACCCCCTGAAATGTGTTACCTGTTCGTTCAGAATAAAGCGTTGTCCTGATTGTACCAACATCGACTCCTATCTGTTCTAAGTTGACACATAGCAACAGGTTGCACTAGAGCTTTAGTTTTGATTTGACCCTTCTTCTACCTTTTATCGTTAAGCTATTTCGACCTATGGCCAGCCAGCATACTAGGCTGCTAGCACCTTATCATGTATTGATCAATCGTGTACGTGGCTCTACCTGCTCGCTGCCGTGTTTGGAGCCCTACAGGCTCTCTGCCATTTTCTCTACTTTCTACCCAAACTTCTACAATACCATCCTTAACTTTCTTACTTTTTCTCACCTCTATCGGTGTGTGGACTCTATATCCTTTGCCCGATGTGCATCCTTTGAATGTATCTACTCTTGTTTTGACATTGACTCCCTTTTCGCCCCCACACCTGCAAGTTACAATGCCTTTCTTCAATTCTTTCTGAGGAGTCTTTGGCACATTGGCTTACGGTAACATCCAAAGTACACATAAAGCATTGATTGATTGCGTAGATGTGAGCCATCGCGGCTTCTGTTTTGTCTCTTTAACTCCAATTAAATGTCGGCTGCGTTAGGCGGCACCACAGTTCGTCTTTTTTTCTTCGGCGTCTCGGTTTGACTAGTGTTAATGACTTCTGCCCTAATGTGCTTTGCAGATTTGACTGTGTTATGCTCCAGATAAAGTTTACTTTAAACGATCCCTGTACACGGCCTTCTGAGCCTCTTTATAATCTCATCGCTACGCCGTAAGAACTGCAGGTTCTGTAATAGCAGTCGCTCTCGATTTCAAGCAAAGCTGCCTTTGTTTCATAAGGTAACAAGTTTATTAACTTTTCAAACAGTAAAAATGGCAGAGTAGGTGCGAGTGAGATTTTTTTCGGACTTTTTACTGCAGTTCCCGCTCGTACTGCCAAGTGGCACATGGCTTTATAGGGAGAAAAAGTATGCATTGGTTAGAGTCAAAAACACGTCTTGATTTTCAGTTCCTTCCATCTCATTCTGCATGTTTGTTGAATGACTGGTAACCTTTTTTAGAACTTCAAAAATACCTTTTATAGAGCAGGTCGAAGATACGATTTAATTTATACCTCCCTTTTTAGGAAAAACCAGAGCTGACCAAATCTGTGATACGCTGTAGTCTGTCTCACAAAGACAAGGTAGCCCATAGTGGCGGCATTGCGTGTATCACTTCAGCGCCATTGGGGATTGGCCACTTGTCGTCCTCTCTTGTTAACAGAGATTATGAGACAAATTAGACACAAATTAGATATTAGAAAAAACTTTCTGACAGTGAGGGTGATCAATGAGAGGAACAGGTTGCCACGGGAGGTGGTGAGTTCTCCTTCAATAGAAGTGTTCAAACAAAGGCTGGACAAATAATTGTCAGGGATGATTTAGTTAATCCTGCACTGAGCAGCGGGTTGGACCAGATGACCCTGGAGGTCTACCATTCTATGAGATGGTCACGTGATTAGCGACAGTGACGTTTGGAGATTAGCCACCACCTGAGGCAATCACAAACTATGGAGTGATACTTAGTGCCTTTTGCTATTGGCTGCATTTTCTTTGGGAGACTGACTATAGGGCATTTCCCCTGAAATAGAGGGGGGGCTATAATTACTTGAGTTGTCCTATGAAATGGTCCAACCGCTCTGGTAATGGGGTAGAGCATCCCCAAATCAATAGAGTAGCATTTGCACATGCACACACACAGACTTTTCATTGCATTGTGACCACCAGAGATAGCCGAGCACTTGAACTCAACTCTCCCTGGTGGTCTCATTGAAATAATGGAGTAGCAGTGTGCATGTGTAACTGGTGCCCCATAGATCTGGGGATGCTCCAGTCCTTCATTCTAAGGATCGGTGGAGATCCCAACAGTAAGACCCCCTAGCAATCCACACGTTATCCTATAATCTGCAGGTAAGAGAGTACTTGCTTTCCTGGTACAACCCCCTTTAAACGGGTTTTCCAGTGCATATTATAGTTAACACCTATCTGCTGGATAATAGTTAGATTGGTGGAGGTTTAACAGTTAGTCGCCTCAGGAAGAATGGGAGAGCACAACCACAATGAGGAGGAGTGTGGAGCGGTAGACTCAGCATACTGACAAGCTTTGGCAGGCCCTATTTCTTGTCCTTGAAATGCACAGGGATAGGACATGCCATAAATTTTTTTCTTCTTCATGCTCTATGGCCTATGGTGGAGCCTTGTTCTATCAGTGTAGTTATACGGACAGCACACGGCCATGACAGAGGCCTAAAGGCCCTTTTACACGCAACGATTATCGCTCAAAATTCTTCCAAATGGCTGAAAATGAGCAATAATCGTTAAATGAAAACGCGGGCATCGTTCACTTTTCGTTTGAACAAGGGATTTTAGTTCCAAATACATTCCATTTGAATGCATTTCGCTCATTTTTCCAAAGACTGCAGGATGTTCTCCTCTCAGTATGTTTACACTAGCCACAAGGAGAACAATGGAATGTGCTGGCAGCTGTTTGCACGGCTGAGAGTGTGTTTAAACACATGCTGGGCTCTGCAACAACTCCTGTAGGTCCTTTTTACATACAAATAAAGATGATAAAGTGTTAATGGCCATAAAAGCCATTAACACTTTATGCAATTACATCGCTAAATCTTTCAATCTTTCAGCTGTTTGAAAGATTATCTTTGCATGTGAAAGGGCCTTTTCTCTCCTTTCTAGCCATTGATGGCGGTCCATTAGGGCTTACGGTCTCTTTTCTGTTTCTACTGTTTTTGGAGCAGAGAAATAGAATTAAAATGGAAATGAACAGATCTGAGTTTTTCCCCATTCATTTCCATGGATTTCGAAAAGGTAAAAAGCAAAAAGCAAACCAAGTTCTGTTTAGTCCTTTTTTTTTCCCTAACTGAACAAATAGCGCTGCAGACTGCATTATTCACGGAAACCAAATGGAACAGAAGCAAACTGAAAACTTTCCATTTGCTTCCTGGTTTTCTGAAAACCGACTGAAATCCAATTTAACTCCATTTCTCTGCTCCAAAAACAGAATAGCGAAATGGAAAGACCCAACGCAGATGCGAACGGGCCCCGATCTCTATCTGTGTCGTGTTAAAATCATTAAAGCCAACCTAAGGCTACAGTCACACGGGCAAGCGCGATATCGGGTTCGCCATCACGCCTCGCATCTTTTCTGTGAAATGGTAATCCCCAGGCTCACATTTCACACACGTCAAAAGATCACAAGTGTTTGCCATTGATTTCAATGGAATTCATCGCACGGCATGTGAGCGCCATGCAATATCTTTTAAGGCCCCATTGAAAACAATGGGCGAGGCGTTCCGAGGGACCGCCCAACGATAGAACATGCTGCGAGGAAAAAAACGCTCATGTGAAGAAGTCCATTCAAAAGGATTGATTTTATATCCGTGCAATATTTGTGCGAAAGCGTGAGATTTGTGCCCGTGTGAAGCTTTATCTGTGCAGCTACCTCTTCCTAGTCACCAGATTGATGTCATGATTGACTTATCATGTTTCTGTGCTGGAAGGTTTGAGACTCTACTACTTTTCACTGTTTTTACATTTTTTTTTTTATTGTGGGATTTCTACTTTTTTTTCCGTCTTTTTGATCCAGACCTTCCTCGTTGCTAATTGCAGCCCAGGTATATGTGACCTCTAACACCAAGTAGTTTTCTATCGACTGCATGTCTTCGGATGTCGTAGGCCGGTTTGGTCTACAGCCCTGTTCATGCTGAGGAGTCTGAGGTCCATTACGATGCTCCGCTGGCACCTTATGTAGAACTTCTGTAATGTGAGCATCCTTCATTTTCCTTGGCGGCTGTAAATGGAAGCCACTAAAACGCTGTGGTGGGGAGTATGTTTGCTTTGGCTGGCAGACGAGGATAGAGATCCCTTTATGGCAATATTGGTGATTGCACAAGGTGGTCCTTCAATACAGAGGAAACCAGGGGGAGCGGAAAACCTTCATTCAGCTCCACCATTTCTGCTAGAACCTGAAGCCTTCACACGTTTCAGTATTGTGGATGCATTTTATTTCTGCCCAATTTTTTTTTTGTCTACCTGAGACCACTTTGGCTTTGTATTAGATTTCATTTAAATATTTTCCTTCCTCATCGCCTTTCATTTATTTGGTTTTACGCTTTTGAAGCGTCAGACTTGCTTGTTATACGAAAATACGTAGTATGGTATTCATTGCAACCATTTCTTATCGCAAAGAATTCAAACTCCAAGCAGCAGCCGTCATATTTACAGCAAGCATTCCCAACCTTATACCCATGCCATTGCACGTTTAATGAATGGGTTTAAAGGGATTCAGCGGAACACCCAGAATCCTGTTGTACAGGATAGCAGTTTTGCCACTGAGACTTACAATGATCCCAAGAACGGGAGCCTTGTGTGCTCCTATCCTCCTCGCTACACCCCCCTCGTTGCTGCTTCATTCAATAAGTGGAGTGGTGATACACCCCACCTCCCCAATGAGATTTGTCTCACCTATTCTATGGGTAGATGATAAAACATAGTTCTGAAATAACAGGATAAACTATGCGGTGCTCACCCATAAATGTCCAGTACAGCCACTAAAGTCTCCACCTCTATATTAAAACTGCAGCCTTGATGGTCATGTGCCATATATGACCGTATTCCCTCTGAAGCCTGTGATTGGCTGCAGTGATCATGTGCATGCTGATCGGCAGATAATCGCTGCAGGAGCTTCCAGGATCGGAGTGGACCAGCGGGTCCTCTAACTGTTGAGTACACCATAGTTTATTTCAACCCATTCCCTGCATTTTTTTAAAAAAGCTCCAGAAAATCCCAAGCAATCCAGCAGCTGAATGTCGGGTTGGAAACTTCGGAGCACCCAGGAGCGAAGACCAGTAGCCCCGCTTCCAATGGGTGCTGACCTTTCCTTCTGTCGACAGGACGCGGTTATTAATGCACCTTTTAAAGCATATCGGGCTGGTCCTTTTGATGAGGTTAGTGATCTGGCAGTGAGCGCCGTGGGTAGGAGCTGTGAAGTGCTGTGTCAGCCTCATGCTGAGCCCCTCGCTCCATAAAAGTGCCAGAAAACCTGCTGCTCAAATCCCTCACAGCTTTCTAATGTTTAGCGCTGCAGTGAGAGTTTTGGGAGGGAAGGCGTTTTTATATTGGTTTATGGTTTTTAAAGTATTGCTTTCGCTTAGGCTAATTTTAGGAATAGGCAGCAGGCTATATTTATTGAACTGTAACCCGACATGACTTAATACTTCTTAGTGACTGTTTAACACCACAAGACAATTTTTTGTTTTTAGTTGGCATTTTTGGGCAACATTGGGTTACAATAATACTGGGATACCCAGAAACCATATAAGTTAAGATTCACAGGGTTATTAGTGAGATGAAAAAAAAACTCTGTAAAGCAATTATCTAGACGACCGCTTTCTATTATGCTGGAATGTAGAATATGGGTTGGTGGAGGGAAAGGGTCACTGCTTGGGTGCACCTTCTAGAAGCAAGAGGTACGAGCAAGTAACAGTCCTGACTCTGGTGGATCTGATCCGTCTCTGCATTTTTTTTTTTTGTGTTAAGCTCTGTTCACATTTGGATCGTAGCTTGTTTAACCCTTTTCAATCCAATTCAGGGTTTCCTAAAAGGCTTACTCTTTTTGCTGTTATACAACGGTGCCATCTGCTGGCTAAAGCCAGTGTGTGCGCGCCAGAGTGGTTGGCAATAGATGGTAAGAATACCCTGTTGGACGTCTTCTGACATTGGAGCTGTACAATCTTCAATCAGAATGCAAGAAGATGTCAGATAGCGAGGAAACATGGTGGAAGACGTGTATAATGGTTACACCCCTAAGTCATTGGCCTATCTCCTACTAGCTCATACCTTTAGTTTATGGGGCTCGTAGCATGTGACTAGTTCCCTTTTAAGCATTCTAAGGGAAATGCATGTTGGGAAGGACAACGTTTCTCCTTAGGGAGAGCACCTAGTAGTTGTGAGGAAACATATAAGGTCATGCGTGCTCCTCTGGGAAATATGCAAATGGAAAGATGAGAACAATGCCTTTGTAGCGCCACCTATCAGAAGGTAACATTTATGCAAGTCATTATCTGACCTTTTAACAGGCCTTGTAACATGACTGTGAATAAAAAAAGTCAAAGCCAGCATCTTCTCCAGAAGGAAAAGATAACCATGCACAGACAGCTATTTCGGGGTCGCGTCCTGTAGGTTTCTGCTGACTGGGAGGAGCTAACCTATCTCCAAACCACATCTCCGAACAGCCAGCAACCCACCCTGCACTGATGAGGGGCAAAAACTCCAGAACAGGGTCTGTACATGGTTTATCTTTTCCTTCTGTAGAAGACTCTTGCTGTGGCTTATATTCCCAGTCATGTTAGAATGTCTGACATTGACTTGCAGAAATATTGCCTTCTAATAGGTGGCGTTGCAGAGGCATTGTTCCATCTTTCCGAGGGCGATGCAGTACCTAGACATTCTGTCTTCGGTGATCTTTGATTCCTTCCTCATGCAGCGCCCCCTCCGGCCCTACACAAGATTTAACACAGTTTTGTCCAAAGCAGAAAAGCAGAGGCCAGTAATTGCACTAACATCTACCATGCCAAAACTTTCCCCGCTATTATTTATCACTTATCTTAATTTTTCCAGCCTGAGACGTTTGCTCGGCAGACTGTAGAGCCCTTTTAGATAGGAGTGATGGGGGTGTTGGGTTAAGGAGGAACAGATGTTCTGAAATGAGCTCTGTGTTGTGGGATCTGAAGGCACTTTGATGAAACATTTATGGGACATTGCTATATGTCATGCTGCAGTCAGCGGAGATGCGCCTTTGTCTTTCAGGCGTTAAAGCAAGTTTTGTATTCCTTGCTGGAAGCAAACCCTTAAGTTGTTCTTACGCCGAACAATTATTAATGTTCCACAAGGTAAAGATGATTGTTGGCGATAATCCAGCTCCAATTCTTTTCTAACAGTTGGAACAATTACCGGATCTACTTTAAAGGGATATATGTATTTTTTTTTGTGGTGTTCAGAACTATTAACTGAGAAATATCCGGGAGGAGTGCCCAAAATAAATTGTACAATAGTAGGAACGATTTTCCTTCTTGCTTAAACAGCTCCAGTGTATTCTGCGGTGCAGTATGGAGATTGGCTTCCATCACAGCAGTTCCTGTCTTCAAATTTCGTAAGGAGGTCTACTAAAGCAACTCTTCAGTCAAAATTTGTCAAAGGAGGAGAGCAATATTATCTGCCATGCTCTCTGCCAGTTGCAGGGGACTCTTTTCGGTCTTCCAAGATGGCCACAGCCCCACCTCTCAGTCTAAGACACTTTACGCTCCTTTTGATTGGCCAGTGCTGCTCACGTGACCAGTTGTAGGAAATCAGGGCGGCATGCAAAAGTAAGTTGTCGGTGTACAAACTGTTGCACATCCCTGCAAACTTATTGACTAGTCATTAAAAGGCCTGTTTGCAAAAGACTATAATTACTCAACCAGCAGTTGTTTTTGGATGAACTAAAAGAAGACAATCGGTGTACTAATTCTTGATCGTCACCATCTTGGTTTTCTGTGTTCATATGGAAAATCTGTTGCTTACATTCGCTATATTGAGCGAACTTTCTCACAATAGTTGACTAGTGTAAAGCCACCCTTAGACTACCGATGTACAAGGTGCATTTGGTAGTTATGGAAGCACCACAGTCATCTTTGAAGACCAAGTATCAAAAAAAAAGGACGGCAGTTAATATAGCTCCCCCTAAAGTCCGAAGACCAAAGGGTCACTGTGATTGTGCTTTGTATAGGTTGATAGTTGCTCGATGAATCGCTCATAAGAGCCATTAAAGGCGACTGTCTAACTTGTGTAAACACGAGACCCAACGGAAAAGGGAAAGAGAATCATTTTGGCTTGCCTAAAAACCAAGTGACTATCAGTCCGTGTAAAAAGGCAGTCGTTCATCTATGAGCAACTGCTTATTTCCTCTGCATTGAGGCAGGTGGCTGGAAGAGATTTCTGGCGCGCTTCAGCTTCATCTACTGAACGGCTATTGCTCTGCCGAAAGCACCGGAGCAACTATCATTGGCACAGCTATAGGGTGCTTAAAGGGAATCTGTCAACTCGAATTTGCAGGCAGCACCTTATAGAGGAAGAGGAGCTGAGTAGACTGATATACTGAATCTTTCCCCATAAAACTATATAACTTGCATTTTAATCACTTAAACCTCTGCACAATCTCAGCTGAACAGTCCAATGGGCGGTCCTATCATTGATTGACAGCTACTCCTATATGTGCAGTCCTACACGGCTGTCAATCACTGATAGGACCACCCATTCCCTTTAGGCACCCGGCCGTCGTCCCTGGTAAAGTCACCCTGACCTACTGGCCTTATCTATGTGCAGGTACAATACCCCAGGGGTGATAAATGTGCAGGTAGCTGTACACTAGTGCTTTGCACTTGTAGCATTGCTTAGATATACAGCCCAAGTTCCAAAGAAGCTGAGACACTGTGTAAAATGTAAATACATGTAAAGAAAAGCCAGCGATGATTTGGAAATCTCATGTAACCATATTTCATTCACAATAGAGCATAGAAGACATAGCAGAAGTTGAAAGCGAGACAATTTTCCATTTCATTAAAACAACAACATTTAGAAATTGATGGCAGCAATCAATCTCAAAAAAGTTGGGAGAGAATTAACAAAAGACTCAAAGTAAGTTGTACTCATGAAAAACAGCTGAAGGGCCAATTTTCTACTAAGTCATATGACTGTGTATAAAAAGATGTTAGAGAGGCAGAGTCTCTCAGAAACACAGATAGTCAGAGGATCACCAATCTGTCAAAAACTCCATTTAGAAATCGAGGAACAATTTCAGAAAAATGTTCCTCAACTTAAAATTGCAAAGCCTTTAAGTATCCCACCATCTAGACTACATAATGTCATCAAAAGATTCGGAGAATCTAGAGAAATTCATGTGCGCGAGAATACAAGGCTGACAGCTAATATTGGATGCTTGAGGTCTACGGACCCTCAGGTGGCACTGCATTAAAATAGGCATGATTCTTTAATGCAAATCGCTGCATGGGTCTCTTTCAGGAAAGGCCTTGTATATTTCAGCAAGTCAATGCTAAACTACGTACTGCATCCATCACAACATCATGACTTCATAAAGAGTCCGGGGTGAACCGCCCGCCTGCAGTCCAGACCTTTTACCAACCGAAAACATTTGGCGCATTAGGAAACACAAAATCTGGCAAAAACGACCGCAAACTGTTGAGCAGCTAGAATCCTACATCAGACAAGAACGGGGCATTTTTCCCAAAACTCCAGCAATTGGTCTCCCCACCTCCCAGACATTTACAGATTATTGTAGCACAATGGTAGACATGGGCCTGACCCAACTTTTTGAATTGTGTTGTGCCATCAATTTCTAAGTGAGTTAATTTTTTTTAATGAAATGGAAGAATGTCTGTCTGGCGAATATGGCGAATAAAATACGGTTATAGAGGATTTCCAAGTCATTGCATTCTTCTTCCTTTTTTTTTTTTTTTTTTACATTTTTACACTTTTAATAATTACATAATTAATTTTTTTTTCACATCTAACCCTCATACAGACTAAATGTCTGTATACTTTACATATCAAGGTCACAAATTGAAATTGTTTTTCACTTTTTTTTCCCCCTCATTTGGGTATAATTTGATGTGCCATGTTTTTCACTTTTAATGGGTTCAGTCTGAGCGCAAAAGATGGGATCCCCGTTACCTTACTGTGTTTATGCATCTAATATTGTGGAGATTATCCTGGCTGGGGAAGGATTAGCAGCCTAGTGGGAATGACTTGGGGGATGTGTTGAACTGTGAATATAGGGGTTAACAAGAGTATCCAGTTGCATGTGATTTCCTAATTATAATCGCCAGATTTCACAGCCACTTAAAGAGAGCGAGGACTCGAATGACGGCCTATTCTGTCTGCTTGGCAATTGTTGGCCCTGTAATCATGCAATTCTAAAGACTGTTGCCAGCGACCTGTTCTACATGACACAATAACAGTAACAAGATGAGGACTGCGCAGGTATGGGGCTTGTTACTTTCAAGACGTCAAGGTCACAAGGGCAGTTCTCATTTGTTGGCTACCTTTAAAGTGAAGGGGGCAAAAAAGAAATATATTGGCGGTATTCATTCTCCTCCAACACTTATTTCATCTCATTTACTTGGGTAAAATGGATTGCTTTATATCCTCTTAACCCCTTCCTGCCCCAGTACTTATATGTATATCCTAGGCGAGAGAGGGATCCCACAAAAGGATGTATAGGTAGGTCCTATGGATGACGTGGATTCTGGGATCTGAGCTCACCCCATCGCAAGCGGAGCTGGTTGTAACTGGCATCCAGCCTCCCATCTGTGGGGATTGGTGAGAACACCGATCCCTACCGTTAACTTCTTATGTGCCACGATCAACCTTTAATTGTGGCATGTAAGGGGTTAACAGAAGGGCGCTCCCTCTGTGATGTCATTGACTCTCTACCACAAAATCAAAGAGGGCTGACGGGTTGACAGTCAGTGGCATCTGGGTCTGCAGTTGCCTGCCATAGGCAGAAACGGTGATAATACATTGCAATACAGACGTACTGCGGTGTATTATCTGAATTATTTTGAGATCACAGGTTCAAGTCCTCTACAGGGACATGTAAAAAAGAATCAGTCCAAAAAAAGACACATAAAAAAATGTAAAAAGCCATTTAAAAAAGGGGGAAAAAAAGTTATGGCTTTTGAAAAGTCTAGATAAAAATCCCCTAAAATCGTTGCATCCTTGCATCCAAAGTAGGCCGTGTCACTAAGGGGTTATTTAAAGGGGTTGTCCCGCGGCAGCAAGTGGGTCTATACACTTCTGTATGGCCATAATAATGCACTTTGTAATATACATTGTGCATTAATTATGAGCCATACAGAAGTTATAAAAAGTTTTATACTTACCTGCTCCGTTGCTGGCGTCCTCGTTCCCATGGAGCCGACTAATTTTCGCCCTCCGATGGCCAAATTAAAAAAAAAATAAAAAAACCTGTTTCGGCGCGGGACAACCCCTTTAAGGCAACTGTCCGGTGGGATGCTCATGGTGTCCTTTATCCTGGAAGCACACTACTGAGTGAATGGCAGTCATTATGATCCTGCCTATAGACATGACTTTAAAGATAACCCGGGCTTTCATCTGTTTTCTGAGACTGGGCTGACTCCTGGAATTACGAAGTGTAAGTGAATGAATTCGGCGGGTACATCTGGAGACCTCCTTTCACCAGCCCCTGCCTGCCAAATCGATTCTGATGTACTGAGCTGGATCAGGGGCCACGGGCGAGCTGGATCAGGGGCCACGGGCGAGCTGGATCAGGGGCCACGGGCGAGCTGGATCAGGGGCCACGGGCAAGCTGGATCAGGGGCCACGGGCGAACTGAAGTTTTACTTTTGTCATTCAAATAAATGACCACTGATATAATGCATGGAGGAGTCTGCCATGGTCTGGCAGGGGGGCTCAGAATAGTGGGAGCCTGAATGAGTGGCCAACCTACGCTGACATCCTTATCCCCCTAACAGGTCATGTAGACTGGGGTTGTCTTTGGGAGACACCCCTTTTTTAATGAAAATCTCAGTTTTTTTGGGGAGGGGGGGGGTTGTCTGTTTTTGTAGGTGCAAGGTTTTTTTTTAGTGCAAATGAGAGATATGCGGTCACTGTCGGCTATTCCCTTTTTCAGACCTTTTATTACATGCAGTCCATCGTAAACGGGGTTGGAGATAACATGCAAAGTGAGATGGGTATATAGAGATGTTGAGTAGAGTAGTACGGTACGTTTACCTGCAGCCGTAATGACTGAAGATCAAATCCCTGTAAGAAAACTGTGTGAAAAGTTAAATAACTAAGTTTTGATCAAGACTTTCTGTATAAAATAACAAAGATGTTGTCCAAGATCCGGATCACTGCTGCTTTCTTCCAAAAACAGCGGCACACCTGTCCTTAAGTGCTGCCTGATATTGTAGCTCTGCTCCATTGAAGTGAATGCAGTACCATATGCAACCTGTCGACAGCAGAAGGGATGTTTATGCAAGAAAGCAGTCATATTTTTCTAATTCCCGGGCAGCTTCTTCACGTGTTTTTATTTTGTTTTTAATATTCTTGCATCAACCAGTTTTTAATCTGTATGTCTGTAGTTTTTTTCCATTCCATTGCCTGTACGTTACTGTGCCCATTTTACCTGAGCTGTGCTTTAACAACATTATATAGATCCTCATTACAGCAGCTCGAAACTGGAGACCCATTGATTTCTATAGGAGAGTGTTGTGGGTATGCTTTGTAACCTGTGTAACTGTCATTGTGCAGTGAGGGGGCGGAGGTGAGCTGTGACCATCTATTGTGAATAGTGGATTGCTTGTTATCTGTATTAAGAAATTATCTGTCATTGTAATCCTGCCTTTGATAATGAGATGACTGCTAAAGTTTTTTTTTTGTAGAGAACAGGAATGATCAGACTATTGGGAATAGTGGTCAGAGTGAAAACTGCAGGATTTTAGGATATTTTTTTTTTTCTAACCTAGACCATGCCGTCCGTAATCTAATAAAAAATCCCCAGTCTTAACTACGTTTAACCTCAAAACTTGAGCTATACAACAGGTCATTTTCTGATGACACATTCTCTTTAAAGTAATCCTCCAAGTTGACCCCTTCCCGACATGCACCATACATGTGCAGCACACGGGTGTCTGTATATGGAGCAGGCTTGGGGAGCTGAGCCCATTCCATACATGGTGGGTGTTGGGCATCTTTGACAGCCAATGCCCATCTGCAACAGCTGCGCTCAGATATGAAATAGATTGTGGCTGTTACCTGTTTAAATGCTCCAATCAGCATTCAGGGGTCCCGAACAGCAACCCCACAATGAGACTCCCAAGGTGCTGTCTGGGTGTTGTGGCAGCCTGGATTCTTCTGACAGCCCCCAGAGCTGCCTTGAGTGAGCACCAATCAAGTTGAGCCTGTGGCTCGTCTTAATAGAATACTTGTAAGAATGCAATGTAATGCAATACTATGGTATTGCATTATACTGTATAAGCCATCAGATTGCAAGTTAAAGTCTCCTATGGGCACTGAAAAGGAGAGAAGTGAGTAAGACTACTTTTACTCCTGTCTAAAGGCCCGTTTAGACACAACGATTATTGCTCAAAATTCACTCAAAAGCCGTCTTTTGAGCGATAATCGTTGTCTAACTCCACTAACATCGTGCAACTTTCGTTAAGCTGTCGCTCAGCGATGTCTTTCAGCATGCTAAAAGATCAGCGATCAGTTATCATGAATTCACAGCGGGATACAGCTGATACTATTGTTTCAGCCTTATCCCACTTCCTGAACGCAGGCGGGGTATGAAGAACACGGCTGTCAGGGTGTGTTCTTCATCCCCCGCCCGGAGCGCTCAGCTGTTTAACAGCCGGGCGCTCTGAGCAGAGAACAGCTGGGTTTTTTTTTTTGTTTGTTTTTGAGAGTTGGGAAGAAAAATGAAAAGAAAGCAAAAAAGGGCTGTAGCAGGAAGGGGTTAAATAATTGACAAAAATTATTTATGAAGGCATGTGTTTTAGTGAAGGCTCCTTGGGACCTGGCTAGGGGTGTTCCTGTTTCATGGGTGATGTATATTGTGGTGGTGCCTGTATACCCCAGTACGTACGCTGCTCTCCATAAAGGAAGCCCCCGCCTGGTTGGAGAGGACTTGGCTGTGATGACTTTGTTTTCTTTGTGCTGGTAGCAGTGAGTAAGGCTGTCCAGACCTCTTAGGGAACATCTCACAGCGTGCTGAAAGATTTACAGACCTCAACCGGTCCCCTGCACTGGTGTGAAACAGCTTGTGCCCTCGGCCCTGGAAAATGTATGGCAGGAGGATATGCCCAGAGCGGGCAGGCCAGGCCCTCCTGCCCGGGGGGCTGCTCACGCAGCTGTGGGATTAAAACTATTCCTGGAACTGTAAATGAGCAAACGGTGCCCGTACGGTGCCAGCTCTTTAAAGGGGGCAGACTGTACCAAGCTTTGAAGCAGCGGTCCATTTGTACCCATACCGTCTGGTTTATTATTCAGCTACGGGGGCTTCCTCGCGTCTCAGGAGCCTTCATAAAAGCCTTATTTATCACTGGAGAGACGCCAGTCACTTGGAGAAAGTTCACCTGCGGGGCAGACTATTAATATAGCTGTCGGAATCTATAGTGCGCTTTAACTCTCCGCTTCCTTTGTCACGGTCCCCAAAAAAAGAGCATCGGAGTTCCTTATGCAGCAGTTTTTGGTGTTTTATACACAATTTTGCATGAACTTTTTAGATGCATTTACGGTGCACTTTTTGGGGCTTTTCTGTTAACCCATTAAAATCAATGCAGGGAAAAACTGAAACATTTCATTCTAGTTCTCTGTTCCAGAAATGGAACACAGAGAGGAAATTATAAAGGAAAGTTCTAATGCAGGAGCCGGGCCGACGGTTCGGCCGCGGAGGCGGGCCGGACGGTCTGTCACAGGGCCGGCCGAAAATGCTAGAAGAAAATGCTACATGCAGTCAAAGATTGCAGTGTAACTCTGTGACATCACAACATAATAAAAGCTAATGCAGTTGCGTTGTGGCTCACAAGTTACCGCGACCCACAAATCACAATAAAGACAGCATTTTTAGTGGAACAGAATTCAGTGGGAGTTGCGCCTGCGAGACCCAACTGGACCGCTACACTATGATCAGGGCAGCCTGCTTCTAGTGCTGTCCACGATGACAGCAACTCCACGAATCAACTGATCGGTGGGGATGACTAGCGGTGCACCACCGCTGATCACCTATTGATGATCTGTCCTGTCCTGAATAGAAAAGTCCCGGACAAATCCTTTGAAGTTTCTTGTTGGTTAATAACTCCCCCCCCCCCCCCCCCCCCTTTTCTGCATATTATTTCTTCTGGGATGGTCCAATATTTATGCGGCATACCCGGGTGCTGCCGTTATCCTGCCGGCACGACGACCGTGCGTTTTACATATTTTTTTTCCTGAGGATTTTTAATTTTTTTTTTCTTATTTTTAAGCTCTTTGAAATGTCTTCCTAGTTCTACATCTGCGTGTTGACTTCATTCAGCATGTGGCGGAATAAGTCTGCCCCTCCCTCGCTGCTTCTCTTTTATTGTGGCTTACTTTATTTACTTGCCACATTCTGCAATTCTTCTTAATTAGCAATAAATTGGATCCATCTAATTATGTGAGGAGGATTCTCCGAGGCCGTTGTGTGAAGGTCTTGTGTACTAGGCTGGTGCTGTATAACTCTCCACCCACGTTAGTGACCTTACTATGGGGGTAACATTGGCTACATGGGGAAGTACCTTGTACAAAACGGTAATGGACAATGTTTGAGTCGCTGGTTTTAGCTTTCCTACCGCTATAATGCAATTTTCTTATAAGCGTAAGGATAGGGGGAAAAAAACGTGTCTGCATCACATCCAGGAGCGTAAATTCCCAGTATAGTGTTTACATGGGACTTCCAGCCCCACTAGTGGTACATTTACATCTGAACTGTCCGGAAATCAATCTCCGCAGATGCAAAGCAGAAGCACATTAGGAGAGGTGACACTTGGAGTAAACCACTTACCATATATAGGCTGTGTGTGAACCTTCTCTAGCAGAACATGACTAATCTCTTCTTGTTACTTGCAAGGAAATTCCTGCTCCTAATCAGCCAGGGAGGACACGCTCCGCGAGAAGAGTTACAGCGCTAATTGCTAATTAGATAAGAACTGGCAAAAAGCCTTATTCTAAAGTTTTCTGTCAGAAGGGAGACCAGTATTGTAGATTTCCCCTTGACACTTTCTTATGGAAGGTTAGCAGTTGGGCGAGGGTCTTCTGCCCGCCTTAACTTCTCCTGCACTGCACCCAAATAAATGGTCGCCTTATTCTTAAATAGGACTTGTCGCCCCTCTTGATATGTCCATTTTTCTAAATGCTTCGTGAAGTGACAATGCTGGAGAAGCTTTTTGTCACACTCTCTCTATTTTATGCTGTTCCTCTGTTGTGCCTCCTGGAAACTTGGGATCACACGACCAATCAATTTCCATTACCTTTTGTCAGTGGGGTAGATACCTACACACGGTCCGTACTGATAGTTTTGCTGTACTGGAATGCTGGCCTTTGAGAAGGGAAATTGTTACACATAAGCCACATTTACACGCAAAGATGATCACTCAAAATTCGTTCAAAAGATAGGCAAGAGGACAGTTTGAACGATCATTTTGCATAGACTACTAATGGGCACTAATGCCCATTAGTAGCTGATTAGCTTCAATTGCATGTAAATGAGGCTCCCTTCGCTGTATGCAGATAACAGCGAGTGTTCTGTTATCTGCATACAGCTCCATTGTTCTCCCATGGGACTGCAGCTGAAACAATGTTATCAGCGCTCCCATGGATAATCACAGCGTGTGGTCCCTGCTATCAGCTGGCCGGCCGAACAATGGTTTTTATGCTAAACTAAAAATCATCATTCGGCAGAAGAGCTAACGATGGTAGCATTTACATGCAACAATTATCGCTCAAAAGACATCATTTGAATGAATTTTGAGCGATAATCATTGTGTGTAAATGGGCCTTTAGTTGCTAATGTTGTTTGTTTCCAGAAACCATAACAGAGGGATGGCACAATACAGAGCTCTTAAAAAAAATGGGGTTACTAGTATTTACTAGACTTGTTAGCAGGGAGGGGGGTAGTTCTGCTGCAGATTCACTGAATTTCATGGTCCCTCTTCGGTCTTCCAAGATGGCGGCACTACTTCTCCCATTACCCAGTGCACATTATATCCATAGGTAGTCTTGAGACACTTCTTACTGCTTTCAGATGGCCAGTCCTAGAGCAGATATAGCGCATCAACCCACAGTTCACATCGTATATCCAAAAAAGTGCAACCACCACCTTGGAAAACTGCCGAAGGGGCCCTGAGAACTGGCATACATTCAGCGGTTTTACATTGGGGTTCTTCTGCTTCTGGCGTTCAGTGGCAGATGTATGCAACACCTTCAAGCTGCCCTGGGGGAACGTAGTCTCCAAATGTGCCTACTAGATATTTTTTGAAGCATGAGGCTTTAATAGCTCAGCTTTGTGGAAGAGCTAGAAATGGAAAACTACTGACCATAGAAGACCGTAGCTCTTCTAGAACACAAGCTTTATCATCTGTGTTGGGTGCTAGAACTAGTTCCTATTGGGTCCATCACTTCACAAGCCATGTGACGGGTCTCACCAGGTCCTGTCAGGTTTGGTCAGACATGCATCAGTACATTATAGGGTCAATCACAGGAGTTAGTGTTACATTGTATAATAAATAGTATATCTTTAGTGTATTTGGTGACTTTTCTTCTCCTTTTTCCTTCCATGTTGATTCCCGGGCCAGTTTACAAGGTTCCTCTGCGACTCTCCATTGGAGGTAAGGATAAAAAGATTGACCTGTAATTGTGGTTTTCATTGTCATACATAGCCAATGCTGTATATTTATATTAATTTACTATTTCTTACCATCTCCTCGCTGCTCTCCTTCACCTCCTGCCCTTCATACATCTTTCTTCTGAATATAGACACTTGAACCACCGCTTGACTTCCCGCTGCAACTTATACCAAACTTTCTGCACTTTAACCAAACTTTCTGCACTTTAACCAAACTTTCTGCACTCCTCTTTAATGAACCATAAAAAAAAGTAGAGGAAACCCAATAGGTTAATAAATAAAGCTTCAACAATATCAAGTCAATTGCCTCCACAGGAAGGCCCATTTCACAAAGCGTGGAGAAATATTTGCTGTAGACCCGCTGCGGCTTGTCGCACATGGTTTCTTTTCAACCCAGTCTACAAATTTTCTATTTAGGGCTCCAGTAGTTATTTTGTGTCTTGCATTCTGCCGGTTCCTCCCGTTTCCACCACTACATTGCACTCTTTGTAGCGATGTGAATGTGGCCGGCCTACTTCTGTGTGCTATTTACACAAGGGCTTCCATGAACCATATCCAACGCCAATGAGGATCTGCTTGACTGCGATGCTTCCTATTAAATAAGACTCCTGCGGAGGCATCTGCTGTCTTGTAACACAAGCTTTCTATGGAGGTTCCAGCACTAGGCTTCAGTAGTGACAAGTCTCTTGCCTGAGTTGCTTGCAATGGATGAGCATTATTGGAAATTGTAAGAAAATACAGCAGCTTTGCTCAAAGCCGTCCTGCATTTATTTAGTTACCTCCCTTTATCTCTTTAACGGGGTCCCCGGTGCAACTACTTTTTAGCGCTCCGTTGGATCCACAACGAAGCAACTTTGTACATTGCCTTAACTAAAATTTCTGACCGTTTTGTGTCTATAACCCTCTTTCAGACTGGTAGCTGACTATAGACTGTAGGTTATACTGAATGGCCACATTATTGGAGACACCAGCCCTTTCACGATTGGAGCTCAGTGTAAGTCCACATCAGAATGGGAAAATTCGGCAATCTTGATGACTTCCAACAAGGTCTGATCTTCGGTGCTAGACTTGCCAGGGGCAGAATTTCATGTGCTGCCAACCTTGCAGTGTTTTTATATGAAATGGTGTTGAGATTATGCCAAAAATGGGGTGTTAAAGCAAAAACATCCATTAAAGGCGATCCTGTGGACATAACATGTCAACAAAGGGTGTCAAGAGGAGGGTGTCAAAAATCATTCTGGCGAATGACCGATGCACAGGCAAGGAAATTGCAGCTGACTATCATGCTGGTTCTCCAACTAATGTGTCCAACTCGTCGTACTGTAGCACAGATTGGCTAGTCGACCAGTTCAACTACCATTGATGTCTAGGAGAAACCAATAGATGAGACTTAGGTGGGCAAAAGGATGCGAAAATCGGACAACTGAGCTTTGGAAAAACATCGCCTGATCAGATGAATCAGCTTTCTGTTGCACCATGCTGATGGGAGTCTCGGAGTTTGTTACAAGCAGCATGAATCTCTGAACCCTTCCTGTCCGTTGTCAACAGTTCAGGCTGGTGGAGGTGCAATAATGATGTGGGATAGGTTTTCTTGGCTCACTTGAGAGCCTATGATACCTGTGGATCGGCGCCATGACAAATGACTGTGGTTTTGAAGGGAAAACGAAATCCAATGCACTACTAGGTAGGGTGTTTCTAATAAGGGGGCCATCCAGTGTATCTGTCCTCTAATTCAGATGTAAAAGGATAGGAAACTTTTGATGATAAACTCTTTGCAAAGTTTTTTTCTTTTTATTTTGAATGATAAGGCATTACAGTATAGTAGGACTGCAATGCATGATCATAGTTGTTACGGTTGAAGCCCCCTACAGGGACATTAAAAATAAAAATTGTAGTCCAAAAAAAAAAAATTGTGCATTTTGCATAAATAAAACTTGTACAATCCCACATATTTGGTATAATCGTATCTGTAACAAGCCGTACAATAAATTGAACACACTATTTATCCTGCATGAACGGAGGCAAATGCTTATTTTGCTTGTTCTGCATCCCAAAAAAACGCAATAAAAGTGATCAAAAAAGCTGTATGTATCCCAATATGGGACCAATAAAAACTACAGCTTGTTGCGCAAAAACATGGAAAAGTGAAAAAATTATGGGACTTTGAATGTACTGATGTAGGAAAATAATTGCAATAAAAGGGTTTATTGTGCAAAAGTGGGAAACCTAAAAAAAAATATAAGCCATGTCGACTGAAAAATGGCTTTTGAATACTAGGAGTGAAAATCCCCCCCACCCCCCCAAAAAAAATAAAAATTGTTGCATCCTTTGAGCCAAAATACGCTGTGCCCTTAAGGGGTTAAAAGTGGTCCTTCCCTTGTAATCATGGTCACTGATTCGAAGGAAATATGCATAAGAGATGGCTGTCTAGGATATCCTTGCCGTTCCCATCCATAACTTTTCTTGCCTGCTATTGCAGCGTGCTCAGCTTCACTTGAACACGGCTGAGCGGCCATAGCAGACATCGCCCATGGAAACAAATGGCGTCATTTCTATAAAAAGGAGATTTAAGAAAAAGAAGAAAAAAAATGTTCTTTTTTTTTCTTCTTCTACAGGTCTTTTTAACTATGCTGGAAAAACAGCGACGAGATCCATCTATTTGCAGAAAGCTTAGCGATTTTCTCTGCAAACGGTCAAAGGTTGACCTATTTGTAAATCCAGATGAAGTTAAACGAGTCGCTTGTCCTTAATTCCTCGGGGCCGCTGGGTTTTGCATCCAGTTGTGCAGCTGCAGGAGGACCAATGGCAACAATACATTTCATATAGGTTTCTGCAATGGCAAATGCTCCTAATCCCCTCCACGTGCTCCTTCCTTTCATTCCCCTGCATAGCACATTTCATGCTGTTTCACAATCGGCGGCAGTAAATCACATCAGAGTGTCTAACTGCAGATTTCGGCACAACCTCCCCTCCTGCTGTCTTCACTAGACTCCCCGCTCCACTACCAGTTTATTACCGACTTCGAGGTTTTGCCTATTGACTGTCAAAACAACAAAGCAACTCCGAAAAGAGGGATCTAAATGGGACTAGTGCTGGAGACTTATCCTAGTAATCCAGTAGAGACGGGCGAAGATTTAGGGACGCCAGGCAACTTTTGGAAGTTTGGAGGGAGGGGGGGGGGGGGGTACAGATTAAAACCACTCCTGTCCTGTTCTTGCTGGTTTAGAGGCATGGCATGCCTTAATGACATTCCTCAGGATGATAGTGCCATAAGGCATGGGGAGGAGTACTGTGGCATGTATCCTGTAAGTTGCTGATCGGAATGGTATGTACGACCAGTTGGTGGCACATCTCCCATGCAAATCAATGCATGGCTAGTTTTGAATGCTCTGGATATCTAACAATGTCTGGTACGAGTTCTGGACTCTTTGGTCTTGCTCCAACAACAGCTAGACACCATGAACTTTTTCAGCATATCCAATTAATTTGTTGACCAGTCGTAGCCTTTCATCTCTTTGGAACCAAGGGCTTATTCACACGGTGTATAATCGGGCTGTGTTCTCTCGGACAGCACACTTACCCATTATACTCCGTGTTCCACATTATTATGCATGGGCCATTTTTGTTTTTCCAAAACGGTGCGTGCAAGGAATTCTTTTTTTTTTTTTTTTTTCTTCTTATTTTTGTTGTAATCCTCAATAGTTATATTGCAATGTGAAGGTTATTACAAGTGGAAGTTCTGATAATGGCGATGGCTTTATTTAGAATTTTGCAATGAACACAATGTGGTGTTCCAAATTATTACACCAAATTCAGCTTTTGAGCTCCTAACGCATTCAGAGTTTGTATTTCTAGATGATGTTACGTATTGATACGAGGAGCCCTACTTTGATATGACTTGAACAACTCTTATCTGTTGAACCTGTAAGTCCATGAATAGTTTCTGCTTGTACAGTCCTTGTCAAAAAAGACAATCCAGCACCTAGAAGAAGTTGTTGTTATGCTGCAAAAATGATTAGAGTTGGGGTGTGATAAGAGGAACGGTCACCTGAGACCCTAAAAGTGGTTCCACCCTTGGCCTACAAAAAGGCTCTCGGAGGCTCCTTGTGTGTATTGACCTCTTCTGCTTGTGTAGAGCTTGTTGGGCACTAGACGCCTCTACGATGCAGAGAAGAGATTTTGTCGCGCTAAGTTTGGAAGGGAATTCATTACTGGAATGCGAGAAGCTGGGTTATTGTTTTGACGAGTTGCCCGTCTCCTGGGCTTTTCTGTACAGACTGTTAAGGGGTGTTGAGACCAGTGGATGTGTGAGGGCACACAAGGTGACCAGGCTAAGGATGCCCTCAACAGACCACCAGTAGAGAGGATCATCTGACCAGCACGAGCAGCTCCAACCTTTTCATTGTCCGCCATTCAAAGACCGGTGACACCCTTGTTGCACCCCTGTGTCTGTTGGGACATTTGGTCTCACAGCACCCATTAGGTATACTGCCTTTGACTTCCACCCACTATTGGCTGCATTCACAGTGGTTTCATGAACGATAAAACTGGACTGCTTTGGAGTAGAACAAAGTTGTTTTCAGTGACTATTCCAGGTTTAGTTTGGGCAGTGATGACGGCCATGTTCGTGTCTGGAGACCTATAAATGAATGCCTTGATCCTGTCTTTGCTGTGGAGTGGCACACTGCTCCCATTGCTGGTGTGATGGTCTGGGGGACAATTGCATACAACAGTCGGTCACCCCTAGTGGTGGTACGAGGGACAATGACAGCTCAGCGATATGTTCAGGACATCCGGCAGCCACATGTGTTCCTCTCATGGCGGCTTCCAAGAGGCAGCAGGATAATGCTCGGCCACACACAAGGGGGTCACAGGAATGTCTCTACAACATTGTCACATTTCCGTGGCCGCCTGGTCACCAGATTTATCACCAGTAGAACATATATATAGAACCATCTGGGACACCAACTTTGACAGCCTACAAGTTTGCACGATTTAAAGACTCCGTTACAGCACATGTGGACTGATATGCTGCAGGATAAGATATGGAACCTGTATGCCTCCCTGCCCGCTCATATCACATCTTGTTACCCAGCTTGAGGCGGTACAACAGGGTACTAGAGCCTCCATGCCTGATCGTATCACATCTTGTATCCAAGCTAGAGGCAGTACAACAGGGTACTAGAGCCTCCATGCCCCCCATCCCCTGTATTACATCTTGTATCCAAGCTGGAGGCGGTACAACAGGGTACTAGAGCCTCCATGCCCGCCTTTTTCACATCCTGTATCCAAGCTTGAGGTGGTACAACAGGGTACTAAAACCTGCCTTCAAATGGTCAGTTTTCTGCAATAAATTATCCTTTTGCTCTGATATTGTAACACTTATATTAACGTTACAATTACACAGGAAGTTTCATTTGATTCCGACAATTCTTTCTAGGGGAGGGATGT
Source organism: Eleutherodactylus coqui (assembly GCF_035609145.1). Classification (NCBI taxonomy): domain Eukaryota; kingdom Metazoa; phylum Chordata; class Amphibia; order Anura; family Eleutherodactylidae; genus Eleutherodactylus; species Eleutherodactylus coqui. Next base: position 233,706,765 of record NC_089840.1, on the reverse strand, counting down.
TTTTTTTCTTTTTTTCCAATCAATGTATCTCTTATTAGATGCCGCCAGTATTGCCTCCCAGAGCTGCTGTTCTGAGGTATACTGACGCCCATTCTCATATATCTTCCTCTTAAGGATGCTCCACAGGTTCCCAATAGGATTGAGGTCAGGAGATGATGGTGGCCAAACCATGATTTTATCCCCTTTTATGTCCATAGCAGCCAGGGAGTTAATGGTTGTTTTTGCAGCATGGCACGGTGCCTTGTCTTGTATGAAAATGATTTTATTTCGGAAGGCACGATTCTTCTTTTTATACCAGGACAGAAAATGCTCAGATAGCAACTCCACATATCGTTCAGCGTCCATTCTGACACCCCCGGGGACCCTAAAGGGTCCTACCATCTTACTTCCCAATATTCCGGCCCAAAACCTCACTCCGCCGCCTCCTTGCTGCCGGCTCGGTCTTGTAGGAACAGAGTGGCCGTTCATCAGCCATCCAGAACTCCATCCATCAGGCCCATCCAGTGTGGCACGGCATTCATCGGTGAAGAGAACAGTCTGGTAATGAGTCTTGATGTATTTCTGAGCCCACTGCACGCGCCTCTCCTTGTGAGCTTTGGTCAGGGGGGGCCGATCTAGAGCTCTATGCACAACCGCCAGTCTTCTTGCTCTCCCCATCTCCAAGGGAAATTAAATAAGAAACAGTCATATGAACTCCAAAATTGTACCGATAAAAACTACAGGCCGTCCAGCAAAAAAAAAAAACGAGCCCTCACACAACTATATAGATTTAAGAAAAAAAGAAAGTTATTGCTGTAAAGAGAGGATGGCAGAAAATTTTATTTTTTCCAAAGATTTTTTTTTTTTTAAAAGTAGTACAGCAAAAAAAAACCCAATTCTATTTTGTCCTGCTGTTATCGTACTGACCCATAGAATAAATTTGTTGTGTCATTCCTTTGCTGTAATGTGTACGCCATAAAAACAAGCCCCTCCCAAACATAATGGAATTGTTTGGTGTTGTTTTCCCCATTATACTCCACTTATAATTTTTTTATGTTTTTTTTAGTACATTTATGGTGCATTACACAGCACCATTGAAAAATACAACTCGTTCCATAAGAAACAAGCCCTCAGACAGCTGCTTTGATTGATAGATAAAAGATAGATGCATCATTACTGACTGAGGAGTGCATATAGATGCATCCTCCTCTCACCATGCAGGTAGCTGACTACCAAATGAGGGAGCAAATTACACCTGTGTGGGACACCGCTAAAACACCCACTCACACTGCCTCTTGATAATGAGGGGGGTGGATGCTTGGCGTAAACTTCATGTATCTTGGCCAACATCCAACCAATGCCTTCCATTTATTATCTATCATTCACATGCAGTGTGGCTTTAAGACTCCAGGGGGAGCCCAGGGTGGCAGTACCAATGTGGTCCACTGTTTGAAATGCAGGCCCCCCCCTCCGAATTATCATGGCGTCATTAATAGGTTGCTGGTCTGCATGGTGAACTACATATAGCAGAATGGTCTGGCACCCTGTATCCACTATGTGTGGGAGTTTACACCAAGCATCCACCCCCCTCATTATCAGGAGGCAGTGTGAGTGGGTGTCTCATCGGTGTCCGGCACAGGTGTTATTGGCTCCTCCATTTGGTAGTCAGCTACCTGCATGGTGAGGGGAGGATGCATCTATGTGCACTCCTCAGTCAGTAAGTAACGGGCATTTTCTGTGATTATAGATAAAAGATATGTTTATTTGAAACTTTGGAGGAAAAACCAAAAGTGGGGGCAAAAAAAAGGCTGTCATTAGGGGTCATCCAGTTTCTTCAGGACCAAAACCCAAAAGTTTAAGAAGTGGAAAAAAAAAACCCACCACTTTTTTTCATCTTCTGCTAATCCAGCTGCTATACATGGGTGTTTCCCCGCTGGCCACTGTTAAGTCTGTCGGTGCTGACCTACTGTATCTGCACCTGATCACTGGAGTTGATCACTGGACTCAGCATTCACGTGCCGCACTTGCTAGTATCATGGCTTAGTGCTGAGCGGTGATACCAGTAGTATGTTGTGACCACAGAGGTCACATAGAATGGTATGAACTTAGTTTATGGGGCTTAAAGGTGATGGGTTCCCTTTAAGGTAATGGATGGGACATTTGAACTGATTTGAAATTTGTATAACCTTCTAGTAAGCAAAAAGCACACAAAGATTAACCCGTCGGGGATCGCTGACATGAGAATGACCGATGTGGTTTTTGTCCATTCTCTTCAAGGACGAAATAACTTCCTTTTTAGGCATATTATATACAAATACTCGTAGAATCATAGAATGGAAGAGTTGGAAGGGACCTCCAGGGTCATCGGGTCCAACCCCCTGCTCAGTGCAGGATTCACTAAATCATTCCAGACAGATGTCTGTCCAGCCTTTGTTTGAACACTACCATTGAAGGAGAACTCACCACCTGCCATGGTAACCTGTTCCACTCATTGATCACCCTCACCGTCAGAAAGTTTTTCCTAATATCTAATTTGTGTCTCCTCCCTTTCAGTTTCATCCCATTGCTTCTAGTCTTTCTTTGAGAATAGGGCTGATCCCTCTGCACTGTGACAGCCCTTCAGACATTTGTAGACAGCTATTAAGTCTCCTCTCAGCTTTCTTGTTTGCAAGCTAAACATTTCCAGATCCTTTAACTGTCCCTCATGAGACATCCTTTGCAGACCGCTCACCATCTTGGTAACCCTTCTCTGAACTTGCTCCAGTTTGTCTTTTGTCTTTTTTAAAGTGGGATGCCAAGAACTGGTCACAGTATTCCAGATGAGGTCTGACTAAGGAAGAGTAGAGGGGGATAATAACCTCATGTGATCTAGACTCTAATCTTCTCTTAATACATCCTAGAATTGTGTTTGAGTTTTTGGCTGCTGCATCACATTGTTGATGCTTGTTCAGTCTATAATCTATTAGCATATCCAAGTCTTTTTCACATGTGCTGCTGCTTAGCCAAATTCCTTCCATTCTGTAAGTGTTTTTTTCGTTTTCCTTGCCCAGATGTAGGACTTTGCATTTCTCCTTGTTAAATACCATTCTGTTAGATGCTGCCCACTGTTCAAGCTTTTCTAGATCCTTTTGAATGCACTCTCTCTTCCCTAGTGTTAGCTATCCCTCCTAGCTTTGTGGCGTCGGCAAATTTGATCAGTTTCCGATCAATTCCCTCCTCCAGATCATTTGTAAAAATGTTGAACAACACTGGGCCTAGGACAGAGCCTTGTGGTACCCCACTTGATACATTCCCCTTGGATGTGCAGCCATTTATGACCACTCTTTGATTACGCCACTCAGTCAGTTGTGAATCCACCTAACAGTTGCCTTGTCAATCCCATATTTGGTCAATTTTTCAATAAGTATGGTATGAGATACTTTCTCAAATGCTTTACTAAAGTCAAGATATACTATATCCACCGCATTTCCCTGATCAACCCAGTCATTGATTCTGTCATAGAAGGAAATTAGATTCCTCTGGCATGACTTGTTTGTTACAAACCCATGCTGGCTCTGGTTGATTACTCCATTGTCATCCAAGTACTTGCATACATGCTGTTTAATAATTTGTTCAAAGATCTTTCCCGGTATAGAAGTCACGCTCACAGGCCTATAGTTTCCTGGATCCACCTTCTTCCCTTTTTTGAATATAGGGACAACATTTGCCCTTTTCCAATCTTCTGGGACTTCTGTTCTCCAGGAATTTTCAAAGATTATGGCGAGTGGTTCAGCAATTACCTCCGCAGCTTAATTTAGTATCCTAGGATGTAATTCATCTGGACCTTGAGACTTGAGTTCATTTAAAGGGGTTGTCTCGCGAAAGCAAGTGGGGTTAAGTACTTCTGTATGGCCATATTAATGCACTTTGTAATATACATCGTGCATTAAATATGAGCCATACAGAAGTTATTCACTTACCTTCCCTGCGCTGGCGTCCCCGTCTCCATGGCTCCGTCTAATTTCAGCATCTAATCTCCCGATTAGACGCGCTTGCGCAGAAGGGTCTTCTCCCATCTCTTCGGTCCGGCACAAGCGGCATTCTGGCTCCGCCTCCTTGTACGCGTCATCGCGTAGCTCCGCCCCGTCACATGTGCCGATTCCATCCTCCTGATTGGCTGGAATCGGCAGATGTGATGGGGGCGGAGCTACGCGATGACGCGTACAAGGGGGCGGAGCCAGAATGCCGCTTGTGCCGGACCGAAGAGATGGGAGAAGACCCTTCTGCGCAAGCGCGTCTAATCAGGAAATTAGACGCTGAAATTAGACGGAGCCATGGAGACGGGGACGCCAGCGCTGGGAAGGTAAGTGAATAACTTCTGTATGGCTCATATTTAATGCACGATGTATATTACAAAGTGCATTAATATGGCCATACAGAAGTACTTAACCCCACTTGCTTTCGCGAGACAACCCCTTTAAGTTAGCTATGTGTTTCCTTACCATCTCTCTGTTTATAGATAGCCTGCATTTTTTTATTCCCCCAATAGCACAAGGAAGATCAGAAAACAGATACAAAATAGGAATTTAAAAGTTCAGCGTTCTCATCATCATTCTTAACCAATTCACCATTTTCATCTTGTAAGCATCCAATAGCATCTTTGACTTTTCTTTTGTAATTGACATACCCCTAAAATCCTTTTTTTTTTAATTACTTTTGGCCTTTATTGAAGCCTCAATTCATTATTAGCTTTTCTGGCAGCTTGTAATCAAAAACCTCCAGCGGGTTCCTTTTGGACTGCAGCACAGTAGTTAAAATCTGAGGCCAAACTCTGTCGCACACTATTAAGGTATGTGCACATGTAATGGCAAGTAACACGTCAAAATCCACATCATTGGTGGGAATTTTGACGCACATTTTGGCGCAGATCCACAACTGTTTTCACCTTTTCAATGGAAGGGGTCTAATCTGCTGTAGATCCGGACCAAAATCTGCTCCAATGGTGCAGATTTTTTGCTGCAGAAGATCCACATCATCTCCGATGGTGAACGTACCCTTAGGTTGTATTCACACGGGTGACTGGGATTTTGGCCAGTGAAAAGCTCACCAATTTTTTTTTAATTTTTTTTTTTAAATGCCATTTTCATGCATTTGCTCTACTTTTTTTTATGTGGTTTTGATGTTACCTAAATATGAATTTCTCGACAGCCGGAGACTCTCCCAGATGGCCTGTCCTGTGGTTATGGCTCCTTTCACCAGCAGTATTGGCTTGATGGGAAGATTATTGCAGTGGGAGTTATTGACCTTCTTCCATCCTGTGTTTCATCTGTATACCTCTACTATGACCCCGATTACTCCTTCCTGTCACTCGGAGTATACTCTGCCTTAAGGTAATTACGAACAAAGCTGGAAGCTTATTCATTATTAAAGGGGTTGTCTGGGACCTTTGCTATTGATGACCTATCTTCACGATAGATCACCAGTAGTTCTGTGAGAGAGAAGAAAAGGCAGGCCGCGCTCAGTCGGTATAATGGAAGCAACTCGCATGTAGACGAAGCATCCACTAAGGTGCCATGTGTATAACCATGTTATATAGGTAAATCACTTACTAGTTTAGGGGGACCCTTCCATGGGTCCCCCTGCAACGTGCCATCGCGATGAAAGATGGACATATCAAAGGTTGTGTTTGATCGATGGTGCAAACAGTGTTGGAATCGGCAGACTAACTCGATCAACATGGCAGCAGCCTGAGCTGGTACTGCAGGCACAGCCCCCATTGTACTCCGTGGGAGTAGCATCTATAGTACCAAACTAGGCTGCTGCAATATAGACAGCGCTATTTCCGTCCAGCACTGTCCATAATGACTGGGCTAAGCAATCAGCAGGAATCCCACCTGGCGGACCCTTGTAGATCAACTACTGATCTGTCCTGAAGATAGGTCACCAATAGTAAAAGTCCCGGACAACCCCTCTAAATGTGTATAGTCACCATGGCTAGATAATGATGGTGCACTTTTCAGTCGTCACATGATTGGTTATCTTTGCTTCTGGTCTTGGCAGATTTCCGATTTATCTTGCTGTTCTCTATAAAAAAATATTTATTGTGTTTTCCTCCACAAGAGAAATAACTTTCACCCGTGAGCTGCAAAAAAAAGCTGCCGACTTGTGCTATTACTACATGGGCTTTTATATTCACACCTGTCCGAAGATGAGATATAAGGTGAGCAGTAATGCTAAATAATGTTTGGGGTCTTTTGGGGGGGGGGGATACTTGTTAGCTGCTATTACTGATGAAGGGGAAATATTTAATAGGGGATCGGTATACCGTACTTGGGACTCATCCAAAAGGGGTTACCCCACAGAATAAAGCTATCCTCCTATTCACAAGGCAGGGGATACCAGGGTAGCTGATCATTGGGGATCTGTCCACAGCGGCCCCCGTTGATCACGAAAACAGGGGTCCTGAAGGTCCTCGATTGAAAGGTACAATCAGCACACATGCGCATCAATGCTCTATTCATTTCAATGGGACTATTGGAGAAGCACAAAGACTCATCGATCTCCGGCAGCCCAGTTGAAATGAATGATGTGCAGCCGTGATCCGCTGCATTTCCTGCAGGCTATTCGGGACCCCCTTTCTCATGATTGACGGGGTCTCTGCGGTTGGACCTCCAGCAGTCAGCTAGTCATCCTCTACCCTTTAGACAGGGAACAGCCTCTTTATCATGAGAACCATTTTATCTATATTCACAGATTGGGTTTGTATCTTTCTAACAAGTTTTATAGATTACTTTACATCATTTCCATGAATTGCTAAATGCTTTGACTGGCAGCGATAAGAACTGGTGACGGAGAATAATTACCGGGCCGGCTGCTAAAGTCGCATCTGGTGTCTGCACTAGGCTTGAGCATTCTGCCACCCTAGATGCGTTGTGGGGGTCTCACCGCCCGATATGTAGTGACACTGCGGCCCGAGCAGTTTTGTAACCGTGAACACAAAAGCACTCTGGGGCTCTGCTTTTTTTTTCTCATTTGAAGTTGTTTTTACAGAGGGTGAAGTATAGTTACATACCAGAAATTCTTAACAAGAGCAGTGCTTGCGCTAAATGCCCTACAGAGCTTTGGTTAGCGGCCAAGGCAAAGGCTCTCATTCCTTACTACACCTTTTCTATTACTGCTGCCATTACTCAGTTTATATTTGTTCTGTCTTTAAAGTCAACTGTGTGTAGATGTCTGGATAGATCCGGGGGTGGGCAAACTTTTCTAAAGTTATAAAACTTTTTAAAGGGGTTGTCCGGTTACTGGACAACATTCCCCCTGTAACGCCAACTGTGCTGAAGCAACAACATCGGCTGTACTTGCTTATCCGCCATCTGCTGCTGCGATCCAGTGCCGTCGCCCCAGAGTTTGCTGTTGACGATGAGCTCACCCGATTTTAAAGACCACTCCCGAAATCATGGTGTCCAGGATGGGATGTGAGCGCTGATGCCAGGAGAACCGTTGCAGCGGTCACGTTTTATCCGGTGACAGTGCCATCCTCTTCAACAAGAAGCACCAGGATGATGGCAGGGTTACAGCGCTAGATCTTGGCGGCAGAGGGCGGATAAGTACAGCCAATTGTATTGTTATATAGTCGGTGTTAAAGGGGGAATGCTGTCAAACCCTTTTAAAGGAGCACTCGTAATAAGACCAAAGGCACATAAGCATGTATTCGGCATGCTGCCCCAGTCTACAATGGACTGGACTCGGATAGCTCACAGACCCATAGTAGCCATTGGGCTAAAAACGCACACCGGTTTTTCACATGGGCATACGGATCACGTGGGAAGAAAAGCCCTGCAGCATGCGCCATTTTCATCAGATTTATAGATGAGTACGTATTCAATTCAGTGGGGGTGCAAAAAAAAAACGCGGACAGCACTCGGCCGCCGCCTCTATGCTGTACGTATTTCATGAATACATTGCTAAGAAATGTAGAAAAAAAGAATTGGGCCGTTTTCAGTTTTTGTGGGCGTGAAAAATTGATGACTTGCTGAAGTGAAAAATAAGGCCACGCAGTCCACATATGGATGCCATACAGAACTGCACAGGGACGGAAAAATCTGTCTCTCTGGTTTTCTTGTTTGCAACATGGACAGGTTTTTATACGGTCGTGTAGCTTCGGCTTGACACTGAGGTGCTGTTAGATTGAACAATGTTTTTGAATGATAATCGGTTCAACGATCAAAAGTGAGCGATAGTCGTTCTGTCTAAACGCGGGTCAGCGATTGAATGACTAACGAGAATCGTTCGCTTTTCGCTCGTCCATGTTATGCAGGCGTAAACACCATTGTTGGCTCGTTCACTTAGGGTGAATGTAGACAGCCAGGTTGGATCGCAGCACGATGCGACCCGTGGCACGCAGCTCACCTCCTCCGGCGTCTTCTCTCTGCCCTGCGATGTGCCAGCTGGTGATGTTTCTGTGCGGGCCTCTGCGAACCTCGCGCAGAAATACGACATGCCGCGATTTGTTTACCACGTGAGTTTTCACGCAGTCAAATTGCAGCTGTCTGCGTAGGGTGGCATAAATCGGTGCAATCCTATGGCAGCGGGCACGGGTGGAAATTCTGCGGAAAATCTCGCCGCAGAATTTCCACCCGTATGCATTCACCCATATCGTTCAGTGTTTCACATTCAGTTATACGGCAAATGGGAAAGACTAAACAACACTGAACGATGCCCCCTTGAACGGGCCAATGATGCCTCTGCCTGCCTAAATAGCCGGCATGAGCGCGAACGAGCTAGCGGTGACGTTACCCTCTTTTTCAAACGAGAATCGTCTTGATAGATTATATATATATATAGATATAGTTATAGATATAGATATAGAGATATAAAGATAGATAGATAATTTATATCATGTATGTATTTGGTTTTTCACCACTTTTCTTATTTAACAAAAACATAAAAAACAAACACAAAGCATTGACCCTTTTTGTTTTGTTGGGGGAGGGGGTTTGCTGTCTTTTTGTTTGTTTCCGTTAATCAGTGACTGGTTCTCTGAAATGGCAAAGCTGCTTTAATGGCCTGATGACCTCGGCATCCCCTGGGATCAGCATTCCCACCCCCCCCACCCCCCCACCCCTGTCTATCTTTTGCTGCCCCCAGGGTAGTTTAGGACAATGCAGATTCACTTTTAATTAAATTCTGCTCCTCTCCAAGCCTCTTAGGGTGTTGTGCTGAGACTTTACACTCAACAGCCATGAGATTCTTTTGATCATGAAAATAAATGACTCCCAAAGTAGGCTATACATTTCCATTTTCTAAGACCTCATGTTATGGAACAGAAGGTAATCTTTTGAAGTTAACAAGTTAATGAACCAAGGAAAAGAATCTTTCCATTCAAATAGTAACTGCACTTTTTGAAAACTTTTGACATGTTGGAGCAACATATCAAAAGTTTTGAGTAATAGGGGGGCTGGGTGTTGGTACCCCAGCTGATCGCTGCGCCCCTTCTGGCTGTCTTCGTTGTGCTCCCATTCCTCTTGGCAAGTGAAGACTGATGCACAGAGATCTGTAGAAGATGTCTGTGGATCTCCGAGTCCGTTTTCAGCTGCCGAGAGGAGCCACCAAGCAATGAAGACAGACTGAGGGGCACAACGCTCAGGGGAGCACTGCATTCCCTCATTCTAACGCTCAGCGGGCGTCTCAGCCTTGGACCCCTTCTGATCAAAACTTTTGACATGTCAAAGACCTGAAAAAAAGTGCGGATTCTCTTTAAAACATAACTTGGCCAGATGGAAAACCTTGACAAGAGGTGCCCAAACTCTTGCCCAAGACATCATATACACACAAGCATGTAGCTCTCTACGACTTCAAAGTTGTGTAGAACCTAAATATGGTACCCGTAGACTTCTACAGGACACTTTGTGTTCAATTTCAGTTTCTTTGCTGTTGGACTCTGTATGAATCCAACTAAAAATACATTGTGGCTCATCAAATATTGTGTTTTCCAATGAATCTCCCCTAGAAGCGTAGGGTGCCTATCGCTGTGTAATAAGGGGCGGCAGGAGCTCTGCAGCTCTATATATGTCCATCTATCTTGTACACATACACACATCCGCGATCATCCATTTCCTGTAAAACATTTAGCAATAGTCCAAACTTATAAACAAGAATTAGTTTTCATGACTTCATGTGTCTCTTGGCCAAGAATTAAACCTCACACAGTTCTGATGGCACCAGTACAGGTTACATATAAATGCGCTCAGTTCTGCTGTGTGCGCCAACCATTAAAACATTTCTTGGTACCATTTACCCCATGGGTATGATTTAATAAGAACACACACATATATATATCGCAGAGATAAAGAATATTCTCTGCACATTGATTGGTAATGAAATTCGGGGCACAAATCGTACTCTGTATGGAACGACTCGGAACCTCGTTGTAGAACAGTTGGTGGCAGGGGCGTAACTATAGAGGGTGCAGGGGATGCGGTTGCACCCGGGCCCAGGAGCCTTAGGGGGCCCATAAGGCCTCTCTTCTCCATATAAGGAGCCCAGTACTATGAATAAAGCATTATAGTTGGGGGCCCTGTTACAGGTTTTGCATTGGGGCCCAGAAGCTTCATAGTATGTCTCTGTGCAGCATGGTTTAGGTATGGGTACAGATACAGATAGAGGGGGGGCCCAGCTCACCTTTTGCATCAGGGCCCCTGATCCTTTAGTTATGCCCCTGGTTGGTGGTAAGTAGAGATGAGCGAGCATACTCGTTAAGGGACAATACTTGAGCGAGTATCGTCCTTTTCAAGTACCTGCCTGCTCGTCAGAAAAGATTTGGGTGCTGAAAACGGCTGGCACACAGTTGTTAAAAAGAAAAAAAACCCCAAAAACATAAAAAACATGGACATAACACAATACGCATATAAACACACTCATTTTTTGGCGTGGATGACCCCATAGGCCTACAAGCAGTCAAACCTTTTTATGTCCTCCTAAAACTTCCAAAAAGATCCCCTATACACAACACTTTTTGCAAGTTTTTGGGAAACTTATGGCAGTAGTACCAATAAATGGTGCCGTGAGCGACGTTGTTGATACATGTGCCTCCTGTCCGAAGCCTTTTTGCTGACTGACATAAACGGCACCCGCCTTTGTCCCTGCGCCGTCCCCCTGCCATCCTCCCTCCGGAGGTGTTGCTGTCACTAATTTTCTGCTGATGACAGTTTAGAGGAAAGTCTCTTTATTCGGCGACTGATTCTCTGAAACTTGCAAAGCTGCTTTAATACCCTTTTAATAAGATCTCACCAGGGGTCATTGTGCCGCAACAGATTGCAGATGTGAATGCAAGAATGGCTGTATGTTTAACCTTTCCTGTACCAGCCTGGGTGGACTCCGCTGAGTTAAATCTCCTCTTTGTTAAAGGCTGATCTCATTGCGACCCTTTCCTAGATGGGATACGACAAAACAAACAATATTTTCAGACCCTTCAACAAATCCCTTACAGTATTCCCTTTGAAACGTCTCCAGAATGCAGGGCAGAGGAGGGGGCGCGGGTCAGGGCTGCTGCCTGCTTCTGATGTTGTGCGGGGGCATGCTGTGTGCGTGCCAATATTTGGGTTATATGGCACTACTTAAAAAGACTGTTCGCTTACCAAACAAAAATTTAGTTGACAGGCATTTTCCCTGTCGATCTTAGGTGCCGAGGCCTGAAACTCAAGTCTGTCTTTATATCACATTACCCGGCCCACATTCTTTTCAACACTTTATGTTTTCACTTTATCCCCTCTTTACGCCGTATTAACGGATCGCCATAGATCATCGGTAAGTAGGGCTCGCTTCGCCTGTTAACAGAAGCCGCCTTCATCCACAAAGTAGGTTTTTTTTTTTGAGGGCCGATAATCCCTGACTTCGATAAATCTTCATTCTAATCTCAAGTTTTTGTTTAATTAATATGTGCAGTCTTTAACCCTTTATGAGCACTGCCTTTTTTAAAAAAGTTTTTTGTTTTGTTTTTCCTCCCCACTTTCAAAAAATCAAAACTCGTTTATGTTCCTTTATGTCCCATGAGGGCTTGTATCATTGAGCTTGCCTCCCTCCAAACAGGAAACTGGAACCTAGTTCTTTCTAAAGACAGGAATACCCTTCACCTCCTCAGTTCCTGTTCATAGGACAAGTTGGAGGAGGTAGCTACTGCTTGGCTGTCTCAGCTCTTTCAAGAATTTCTCCAGATCTCTCAAGGTGCTGGACTGCAGGGCCTCGCTGCCGGGCTTGATGGCGTGAGAGGTTACCTGTCCGGTGGTAGCTTCACGGGGAGCCACTGGGGAAGCCTGGAATCCTCTTGGTGGATGCTGTACTCCCCGGTCTTTCGTGGTCTGGAAGGAAAGGTTCTTTTCTTCTGTCCTCAAGGGATCCTTCTGCAGGTGTGGGGGAACCCTTCAGTGGTGGAGTGCCCCCTGTGTTGCTGCAGCGGGGTTGGAGTTTTGCTGTAAGTGATCTCCTGTTTTGGCAGGTGCTAATCTGGGTATCCCCGCTAATTGGGGCTGGGAATAGAAAAGAGCATTTTCTAAGGCCTCATTCACATCTGTGTTAGGGCGTTCCGTTTCTCTGTTCCATCTTTGGAACTGAAGTAAAATTGAATTTAAACAGATCTGGGTTTTTTCTCCTTGAATTAATGATGGGGAAAAAAAACAAATGTTTCCGTTTTGAATCCTTTTTTTTTCTTCTTCAGGGCCAAAAAGCACAGTTCGCTGCTTTATTGGTCCTTTAAGAAGACGGAAGTCAAATGGAATGCATTCAAACAAACATATTTCCAGTTTGTGTTTTAAAATTATTTTTTTTTGTAATTGATTTTAGTGGGGAAAAACTGATCGGTTTAACTTCAGTTTTTCTGTACCAAAAACGGAAGAGCAAAATGGAAAGCCCTAATGGAGCCCAAACACATAAAGAGAATGGGTCTTAGAGGATCTTCAGACAGTCCTTAGTGGAATTACCTTGCATAAGTTAGGCATTGGATTCCACCTCTACCTTAACTGCACAACAATGGAAATTAGGTGGATGGCTCTCTATGCACTTAGTATCCAGACTCACAACCTGATGGCTTGTGGCCTGTTTGCGTGATAGCCTCCCAGTTTTTGTCAGGGCCTTTATGTCTCTCTCCTAGGCTATACTTCATTGGTGGTACAACACACTCTGGCAAGACTTGTTCCCCAGACATCCTCTAAACACAGGTACATCCATCTGATTTCGAGTAGCATCGGCGCTCCATAAAACATTCTTCCATTGTTATGCAATAGTATGCAGTTCTCATCACAAACTGACTGACCCTTCTAAACCATGCTACATATGATGCAGACCCTTGGAACACGTAACCTGTTAATAGGACGCAAAAATATAAATTCATAAAAATTAACTTTTAATAAATATTGCTTAAAAACCTTATGGACACACAAACAACAACAACAAAAAAAAAAAATCCACTATCCGGTAGGGAATGTGAAATTGTATCATACAGTAACACTTCAAGATCAGTATCGATCTTGGACGTTTTCTTTATTATGTCTTTTACGTCCAAAAGATAACTCTTTTTTTGGGGGGGTTTCTTGGTTTTAATGTTCCAAAAAACCTATGCATTTTTTCCGAACCTGAACATGATGTCGTAATCAGCCGGAATCTACATGCAACTCATATAGTCCAATGTATAATAGACATGAGATGTTTTTATGTACAGAATAGACCTTGTAATTGCCCAGATGTTTTTATGTACAAAATAGACCTTGTAATTTCCCTACGCGTTTCGCCCACTGTGTGGGCTCCTCAGGGGCTCAAGTATCTCCTGGGATGATTCCCTGGAGAAAGGGTTATCAGTCATCAACTGAGTATAGAAAATTGTTTATAGATTAGGACTATAATCCATTAGAGGCAATGAGTAAGTATAGGTAAGGTACTGTATTGAATTAGCACCCCACTATGAGGAGTGATCGCTGCAATAATACCTCTTAAGCTGATATGCGGTACTTAATAGCCTAATAATATTTCCTAGAGGAACAGTGCCCAGTTATCACTTAGAGTGATGTCTTGGTCAATACCCAGATAGTCTGCGCACTAAAAAAAGGTTCCCCAGGTTATGCATCGCTGTCTATTAGATCCTTTTAGTAGGTGAGTTTTGATATACTCAAAAGCTATCAATAGTATAGCTCCCACTAAATAGGGTTTTTCTGCAGTCAGGCAAATTCTCAGCCTAGTGAAGGGTTGTAAGGTTTCCCCCCCTATCAGGATCAGATAAAGCAGAATGAAATCATAAAATAAATAGAACAAGCGGCAGCATGACAGTCCTGGTGGTGGACTGCCAGGGCAATTACAAGGTCTATTCTGTACATAAAAACATCTCATGTCTATTATACATTGGACTATATGAGTTGCATGTAGATTCCGGCTGATTACGACATCATGTTCAGGTTCGGAAAAAATGCATAGGTTTTTTGGAACATTAAAACCAAGAACCCCCCCAAAAAAGAGCTATCTTTTGGACGTAAAAGACATAATAAAGAAAACGTCCAAGATCGATACTGATCTTGAAGTGTTACTGTATGATACAATTTCACATTCCCTACCGGATAGTTGATTTTTTTTTTTTTGTTGTTGTTGTTTGTGTGTCCATAAGGTTTTTAAGCAATATTTATTAAAAGTTAATTTTTATGAATTTATATTTTTGGGTCCTAAAAGTGAGCTTAATTAAGTAATTGGGACCTTACTGCCTCTGTGAAGTGTTAATAGGACGCAATGCATTCTACTGATAGGGGTGTCCAAATTTTTTTCATAGAATAGTGTCATTGTATGCTAGGGATTAGCAATGCCTAATTTCATCTACCCGATTAAAAATGGTAAACTTATATTGTTCCTCCATCCGCTGTCACCCACACACTTCCATTGGGCACATGTGTTTTTGAAACAAACCAGGAGCTCTTGATGAGCATTGAGTGTTATCTCTGCCTACACATGCTGGGCCTCCACGCAACTCCATTAATCACTGACTCCTTAGATTGGAAGTGTGCAACCAACAGCGATTACTTCCAAACCCAATACATATGTACAGTTGGCCAACCACACATGTGCTCTCAAAAGGAAGAGGGGGACAAGCTACTGCAAGAGACCTCTGGTGACAGCTTATCTCCCATGAGAACCAAGGATTGGGCATGTTGAAATCCAACTTGCCCAAGCCTTCTATGCCACAGGGGACTGGAGACACCACCCTACAGATAAAATGGTCAACCAGTCCTGTAGAAATCAGTGGGGTTTATCTAATGTTGAGTGCCGGCTTTATGTACAATGTTTGAAGAAAAATGACTTAGGAGAAATCTTGAGGAAGAGAAGGATGGGAGAGTGTATGCCGCCTGAAGAGAAGGATGGGAGAGTGTATGCCGCCTGAAGAGAAGGATGGCAGAGTGTATGCCGCCTGAAGAGCAGGATGGGGGAGTGTATGCTGCCTGAAGAGCAGGATGGGGGAGTGTATGCTGCCTGAAGAGAAGGATGGTAGAGTGTATGCCGCCTGAAGAGAAGGATGGCAGAGTGTATGCCGCCTGAAGAGAAGGATGGCAGAGTGTATGCTGCCTGAAGAGAAGGATGGCAGAGTGTATGCCGCCTGAAGAGAAGGATGGCAGAGTGTATGCCGCCTGAAGAGAAGGATGGCAGAGTGTATGCCGCCTGAAGAGAAGGATGGCAGAGTGTATGCCGCCTGAAGAGAAGGATGGCAGAGTGTATGCCGCCTGAAGAGAAGGATGGCAGAGTGTATGCCGCCTGAAGAGAAGGATGGGAGAGTGTATGCCGCCTGAAGAGAAGGATGGGAGAGTGTATGCCGCCTGAAGAGAAGGATGGGAAAGTGTATGCCGCCTGTCGAAGCACAGGTCTACTACAGTTAGTAACTGCTCTTCTTTCGCAGATCCTTCTTAATTTTGTCAATATAAATTTGCGTTGTTGCTTTGATTTATTTTAGAAGCCACAATGCTTTACCAGATCAGTTGCATAATACACAGTAACCGCGCCCAATTGTCCATATAGACGTATAATTCAGCTTTCCACTGAGGTGTCATCAAAATACAGCTACATGCAATGCTATTTTTCCTATGAAATATGGCGTAATCTGCAATGGAGACTCCAGTACTGATGTAAAAGTAGCCAAAACCACATTTCAGTGCTAGCAACGTGCCTTTCTGAACAGGTAGCTTCATCCTGCCAGGGCACAATAAGAGTTTGGTATAGCGTCAACACCCTCCTTGCAGATTCACATACAGTATTGTGAAGCATTAGCTCTGCTGAAAAAAAAATATTGTTCAGTTTGTCATTCTATAAACCCCTTTAAATGGGCACGCCAGTGAATTGTCTTCATTAGTTATGTAGCTAGTCCCCCAGTATATATCAGTTGACTAGTATTACCTTGTTTATACCCCATTTAGACACAATGATTATCGCTCAAAATCCTTGTGTCTAAACACGCAGCCATTGTGCACTGTTCGTGGACGATTCGCTCATCGTTTACTTTCAGCTAGCTGAAAGACAATGATGAGCCTTATTAGTGCCGCGCCCTGTGTTCTCAGCAGGATACCGCTGATAATATTCTTTCAGCTGATATCCCGCTCGGAGAACACAGCAAGAGTATGAAGAAGACAGCGCTCCAGCTAAGTGCTCCGTGAACATAGCAGGACTGTGCAGAAGACAGTGCGCCGGCTGTGTTCTACATACCCCGCTTGGAGCGCTCAGCAGTTCTCGGAGCACATAAATGTACACAACGATTATTGCTCAAAAGATTGCCTTTGAGCGAATCTTGAGCGATAATCGTTGTGTCTAAATGGGCCTTAAGTCATTCCTATCAATCCGAAACAGGTTGGTCATGTGACTCCTTTCTCCTTAGATGAGATTTAGATGGATTTACTTGTGTTTATGTATTGTTCAGGCATCAGTATTTCAGTCGTCATCATTTCTGTGGGATATTACCACGCAAGCTCTTCATTTTGAATATTTCCAAATGGCCTTATAAGCCTACTTACACACCTACTAGGTGCTCTCCTTAAGGAGAAACAATATCCTTCCCGACCCACATCTATAGGCCTCTCACCAGCTAAGCCAGAAATCTACTACATTGTGATGGGGGGTAATCGCCCGAATCGGCTGTCTGTGTATGGTTATTCTGGCTTTGGCTCACAATTCCCAGTCATTGTTACAAGACTTGTTTAAAAAGTCTGACATTGACTTGCAGGCATGCTGCCTTCCAATAGGTGGCGCTGCAGAGGTATTTCATCTTCCCATTTGAAAATCTTATGGGGCACGCTGCCCGGAATCCGCTCGCTATAAGATGGTCTGCAGACATTCCAGCTATATAGTTTAAAAAAGGGATTTGGCTGACCTTGCGGATTGTTTTATGGAGAATGTCCTGGATCCTTCTGCTTTATTTTGAGATCCTCTAAACATTATTAAAGCATATCTTCTGTCCATTCTGTGTTTACTACAAGCTGAAACTTTTTGTTTGATCATTAGTATAATGTCCTCTGGATTAAGTTGTTTAATTAAGGATGCACGCAGTGGGTGAGAAATTGTCAGCATTTGCAATTAAGGCTTTCCGGTCCTTTCATATGCGACTATATATAGAGATTTCCTATTGTTAGAGGGTTTGTAGGTGACAGGCTAGTGTTATCTGTGTATACTGTACAGATTTATTAATTTTGGAGGATGAACAAGTCATTTCCTGACCACGAAGATGGTTTGTGTTTTGATTTCCCAAAAGTGGATAAAGAAAGCTGGCAGCAAGTAAGAACCACGTTGGAAGGGTCTCTCGGCTGCAAAGGATGTTTATGAAAGCGAGGAAAGCCATATGGTGTAACAGTAGCTGTTCTCCTGTTCATCGGGGTTCATTCCGCCCACAAGTAACAAGACTTTTTGCTTTGAAGAACTAATTGAGGAGGATGAAGCCTGAATAATCATATTGCTAAAAATTTTATAATTGGCGCTATCGCTTATCAAAGCATGTCGAGCAGTGCTTGTTGACTGCCATTGACACATGACGTTGCTGCCGTGTTTCCCCTAAAATAAGCCATACCCTGATTTTCAGGGGGACTTGGAATATAAACCCTACCACGAAAATAAGCCCTAGCTATACTACATTAAAAAAAAACAATACATTGCCTAGCAGGTGCCGTCGCTCTTACTTTAGTTCTCAGCTGCCGACAGAAGATCGCTTGCTGGTAACTGGGTTTGTGAACCCCGCCTCCAGCAAGTGATGACTCTGATTGGCTAAGCCATGGCGCTCGAGAACCAATCAATGCAGCGCTCGATGAATAATTCGATGGCTGTGATTGGAGACCAGTGGGAAGAACCCAGACTGCGCCTGCTAGGTAAGTGTCAAAGGACATCCCCAAAAAATAAGACCCTGTGCCTCTTTTGTGGCAAAAATTAATACAAGATAGGGTCATGTTTTTGGGGAAATGCAGTACAATCATTCAACCAAACAGAATTCATTCATTGGAAAGCATCTCACCATTTATGGGCCTTTTACGCAGACCGGTCATCTCTCACAAACATGTTTGTCTCGCCGATTCCACTTATAGGATCCTAGAATAGTAGAGTTGGAAGGGACCTCCAGGGTCATCGGGTCCAACCCCCTGCTCAGTGCAGGATCACTAAATCATGCCAGACAGATATTTGTCCAGCCTTTGTTTGAAGACTTCCATTGAAGGAGAACTCGCCACCTCCCGTGAATATCTTATAAACATACTTATGAATATCCACAACATCATGAGCAAACGCTCATTTGGCCGATTGTCTCTCTTTCGGGGTAAAAATTCTTGCTCTTCCTCAGCACACCTCCCCAATTGTTCGTCCTCCATACCAGTGACCCTCTGTCAAACTCGTGCATATCGACCGGCTTTGTTATAATCTGCTCGAGAGCGGAGTGCTGTATAGGGGTCCTTACTCAGGGAAATGTTCTTTCGAAGACTAGCGGTTTTATGCCCACACAAAAGACACTTTCAACCAATGAATGAGCGTTTTGCTCCTTCGTCAGCTAATTGTCTGCACATTCCCACAGGCCAGTTGGGGAAACAAAGGTTCAGGCTGTTTAATAGGTTCTTTGGAGACACTTGTAGATAAATTTAATTTTATAGGAAGCCAATTAGTCTCCCAATTCGTTTTTAGAGAGTGGAAGGAAAAACTGGAGTACCAGGATGGAAAAACCGCTCCATGTAGACCTTGGGTTGGATTGGAACTCAAGAAGTTTCATACTGATTGTCTAACCTCTGAAGCGCCAGGCATCTGAAGAATAGAATTGTGTGTGGTCTCTTGGGGTTGTATCACATTGGTGTTCTTCAGTAGCTCCTTTCCATAACAGAAATTCACTGCAATTATTGAAGCTATTTTTGTGCGCTTTTTGTATGGAATAAAGTTGTAAATAGACAACCCATGCCAGGAAATATTCAGAAAAACTGGTTTCTATCCTCAGAACTGTTTTTTTTTCCAGAGGTGTTTTATCAGCTCCATTAAATCTGTCAGAAACAACTAGCGGATCATTAGATGGTAATTCTTCGGTTTCTATTTCTGTAGAGACAGTCATTTCTGAAAATCGCCAGTATTTTAAAAGGATATACCCACCTTGTAATATGTAATGAGGCGAAGGGAAATGATGTGAAGGAGCAGAGGCAGTCATACTGCTCCTTCTTTATAAGGATCGGCGGGGCCTATTATGGAGCCCATTAAAAGGTTCTACCATTGGTTTGGTCACATTCGGTGAAGAGACCTCATTTTAGTTAATGTGTGCTCTGCAAATAACACTGCAAAACTGATAGGCTGTGTTATACATATTGCAACCCCTGGGAGGACTGTGCATGACTTGGGGATTGATGGACACCAAAGAATTATTGAGTCATGTACTGACCCTTCTGGCTCCGCATCAGTCGTAACATGGTGTGTTCCCAGAATGTTTCTTTAACGGGAACCTGCCATCACTTTTTGAGCCCCATAAACTACATTATGGATCTCGAAGGTGATGGAACAGGGAGTCCAGGGTGTGCTTTTTCATAGTCACCAGGTGCCCCTTTTCAGTACGGTGTCCCCATGCACACACAGTATGACACTAAGCCAACTATGTCCATGCGCTCATCAATCCATTTCTTTGGGAAACCGCGTGCACACAGCCAGCTGAAAAGAGTCGGTGTGTTCGTGCCACAACTTCACTGGGACTTGGTGACCGGTGAATATGAAAAAGCACTCCTTGGAATCCCCATTTCATCATCTTCATGACCCATTACGTAGTTTGTGTCTTAAAGGTGATAGGTTCCTAATAAGGTAATGGAAGGGATGTTTGAACTGATTTGAAATTATATAACCTTCTAGTAACCAAAAATCACACACAGATTAACCCGTCGGGGGTCGTTGACCTAAGAATGACCGGCTGTGGTTTTTGTCCATTCTCTTTAAAGGGGTTGTCCCGCGGCAGCAAGTGGGTCTATACACTTCTGTATGGCCATATTAATGCACTTTGTAATGTACATTGTGCATTAATTATGAGCCATACAGAAGTTATAAGAAGTTTTTCACTTACCTGCTCCGTTGCTAGCGTCCTCGTTTCCATGGAGCCCGCCTAATTTTCGGCGTCTAATGGCCAAATTAGACGCGCTCGCGCAGTCCGGTCTTCTTCTTTTCTCAATGGGGCCGCTCGTGCAGGATGCCGGCTCCTTGTAGCTCCGTCCCGTCACGTGCCGATTCCAGCCAATCAGGAGGCTGGAATCGGCAATGGACCGCACAGAAGCCCTGCGGTCCACCGAGAGAGAAGATCCCGGCGGCCATCTTCAGCCGGTAAGTAAGAAGTCACCGGAGCGCAGGGATTCAGGTAAGCGCTGTGCAGTGTTCTTTTTTAACCCCTGCATCGGGGTTGTCTCGCGCCGAACGGGGGGGGGGGGGGGGGGGGGTTGAAAAAAAAAACACGTTTCGGCGCGGGACAACCCCTTTAAGGACTGAATTAGTTCCTTTTTAGGCATAATATATACAAATACTCGTAGAATCACAGAATGGTAGAGTTGGAAGGGACCTCCAGGGTCATCGGGTCCAACCCTGGTCCAATTCAGGATCACTAAATCATCCCAGACAAATATCTGTCCAGTCTTTGTTTGAACACTACCATTGAAGGAGAACTCGCCACCTCCCGTGGTAACCTGTTCCACTCATTGATCACCCTCACTGTCAGAAAGTTTTTTTCTGATATCTAATCTAGGTCTCCTCCCTTTCAGTTTCATCCCATTGCTTCTAGTCTTTGCCTGTGCAAATGAGTGTGGTGCCCAGAACTGGACACAGTATTTCAGATGAGGTCTGACTAAAGTGCCATTTAGACACAACGATTATCACTCAAAATTCGCTCAAAAGCACACTTATGAGCAATAATCGTCTAAATGCGCTGCCATTGTGCAGTTTTTGTTAATGATTCGCTCATCGTTGTCTTTCAGCAAGCTGAAAGACAAGGGTGAGTCTTATCAGGACCATGCACTGAGTTCTTAGCGGGATACCGCTGATACTATCGATTCAGCTGATATCCCGCTTGGAGAACACAGCAATCACATGTTCCTTGTGCTCATGATGTCACTCGGAAATGAAGGCCAGCGGGACACTAGGCACCAGTGGAGCCGGTGAGTGAAGGGTGACTTCTTTTATGCTTGTTCACCACTCAGAACAGCTATGGAAAACATTTCTTTTTCTTTGTGGATAACCCCTTTTAGCGGTTTCATCATGAAGGTTAAACATCTTGTAGTAATTATGTAACATTACTCTGTTTTTGGGCTTCAAAGACATTGTTCAATATCTTATTAGCAAAAAATGTATGTTGTGCTATTCTACTTTTATCGTCTTACTGAAGCAGAAGCTGCTACCAAAAATTCTGCTGGTATTCCAGTAATGTTATGCAACAATAGTGAAATGGGAAGAGGTCAGTGGCCAGTTCTTCTTCTTTGACCTTAGGGGTAGGCCCAGCATTGATGTCACAAATCTGCTTCTAATAAAAGAGCATAAAGTTGATAGCAAAGATTTCTGATGTTTGAATACAAAACTGCAGGTTACACTAAGGCTGCCAACACATTTGCTGTTTGTCCGCGTTGTGCCTAAGAGGCTCGGGCGCAACTTGCATCTGACATCAGCCCACATGCTGTCTGATTCATGTATAGCGCAGACATAGATATGTATTTACATGTCCTAAGACTCGTCCCTGATATGGACAAGAATAGGACATACGATGAACTCTTTCACACGGACCATCGGTCCACGAGGGGAAAAAGCGGTAGTGTGCATAGCCTCATGAGCTATAATGGGTCTGTGTGCTGTAACATGGACAGCACTCAGACCTAAATAGGCTACTGTGCCGGAGACATTGGGTAGGGCAAACCCAAAGACCACGTAGTAAATGGGTTTAAAACCTTTCTAATGGTGGTTAACGTCTTGAATTTTCTCTTCTGTGAAAGTTATTGTAATACTCAAATAGTATTAATATATATTTTTCTTTGGTTTTTCACTATCTTGTAGGGTCAGTATAAGCCATCACAACTACTTTGTCCGGAGAGCTATTCCTGGGTGCCTATTGAGAAATGTTTACCATTGCTGGAGTCCTCTAAGTACTCTCGGTTTAATGGGAATCCTAAAGAAGGTGTGTTGGTTTTTTATTTGTTTTTTCTTAGTTTTTTTTTTCCTGTATTCTTGCCCATTTTATTACTTTTTATTTAATAAACTTCACATTTTTTATTATTGCTTTATTTAGCCTGTTGACGGACATTTTCATTTATATAACTTCCATACAAGAAAGTCCAACCGGACCCTATAGTGTTCATTTTTTGTGGAGGCCTTCAATACTGTGTTAACTGAGGTGGTCTCTTTAAACCCAGCTGGGCCACAGATGTTCTTTTGCAGAATTAAAATTTTCTGTCCATCAGAGATTGAACTGGCAATCCTGCGTTTTTATGTCTTTGTTCTGTACAGATGTTTGGAAATTCTCATCACTATTGCTCCCCCCCCCCCTCTCTCTGTTGTGGTATTACACTGTGTGAACATCACCTCTGCTTCTCTTCACAGGGGACAAAGACTATTTGACAGAGTTGAGTCGAGTTCGAGTCTTACACAAACGCACCGTCATGCCTTACAGCATATACAAGAAGAGGCGCAAAGGGCCAAGCGATGAGACTGTTGTCAAGCAGTATGCCACTTTGGTGGGTCAGACCTGTGCCGAACGCATGCTGCTATACCGCAGTTGAGATTTCATGAGTTTGAGCCTTCAAAAGTTAAAGCTCCGGAGAAGAAGACTGCATGCCAATTTTTTATTTTTATTTTTGCAAGTCCGAAATAGATGTGCTGGATACTGGAAGAAGAGTGACTTGCTCCTAACTCCTTCATATAATATTATGCCCCCGCCCGGAAATATATACCCCTCCTCAGTGCATTGTATTATAAAAAAAAACAAAAAACTATGCATTGAGCATGGGGAAGCGGCACAAAGAATTTAGTCGCTTCTGTCCAAGTGCCCCTTAGTTGTTTTTAAAAATTCCAACTTTTATTCTTCATACTCCGTTGAGACAGATCTTGGATATATAGTATGTTGACAAGTAAGAGTGCACTTTATGTATGTTTTTGTGTAATTCAGTATCCTATGTTCTACAAGACTCGCTGGAAAGTCTCTGTAGGCACATTTTATTTCTATTTGTTGTCTTTAGTGGCTGGATAATTTTAAAAGTAACCCAGCTTTGATGAAAAGTTTTTTTGGTTTTTTTTTTTGTCTATGGTTAAGTCAAAGTATCTTCTACCTGAAAGTCATTCAATAGATATGTGATCACTTTAACATATCTGTCACCTTTTGTTGTGGACTTCTATGAAAACTTTATCCTAACTGCTGACGAAGTATGACCGGGTCCCTTGTCACCCTACGTGCCTCTTAACTGTAACTATGTTTGGCAGACAATGCCTGACCTTCACTGTGTATACTCAAAAACATTATACAGTCACTATAAACCCCCACAACAGCTTAACGTTCTTGCCGTCATGAAAATCTGCCCTATCAAGTAACAGGTTCCTGTTTATGGAGAATATACTTGGTGGTTTGGTGACGTCTATAACAAATCAGGAGGAGTCTGTTTACCTACTGTCAAGTTAAAGTCTGTTACTTTGATTTTCTCTTATGTGGTTAGAGAGACATCAGATATGTTTTTCTTTTTTCCACAATAAAAAAAAATCCTCTTCATGAAGTTGTGTCCATTTTCTGACTTAACATTCTTGCAATAAAAAGCTTGTAAAATAGCGAAGGACTAAATATGACAATGTGGTACTTGAGTTGAGGGAAACCCATGTCAACGGGGCCCCATGCATTAAGATTAAAAAAATCAGCAGTTACCTCTCTCCTCTCCCCCATTCGTCCCCCACCGCCATCTCCGGTCTCCGCTGTCTGTTTATAGGCAGCTGTGACTTCCTGTAAACCTGCTGTAGCAGCTAATGACGGCACTTGGCCGTCATCGCTCAGCATTGTCATTGGCTGCTGCAGCTTGTTTGTTAGACGGGCTCAGCATGAAAAGTGTCACATGGAGATCGGAGTTGGTGGTGGAGGATGAACGGGGAGAGGTGAGGAACTGATGGGTTTTTTTTGTTTGTTTGTTTGTTCATGTTCATGCATAGCGGCCCATTAACAGGGGTTTCCTTAACTTGGACAACCCCTCTAAAGAACACGGTGTTACCCGTTTCCAATAGAAAATGATGTGCTTGTTCATTTAACAAAGTTGTACTCCAAAAATAAGGTACTACTCTGGTGAAGACATGCAGCTACTGCATTATGATGGTCATGTAGTTCTCCAAGCTAAGGAGGGGCACATTGTAATAAATGAGTAACTGAGACAGTTTTTTTTTTTTTGAGGATTAACCTGTCACCTTCGACAGATACCATGAAAATCATCATACAAAGATGTATATTGGGTGGTTGTCCAAGTGTGCCTAACTTTTTAGATGACTTTTCAGAATAGGCAGTCGTGTGTGTACACAAGGAATGACAACATTTCTGACCGTTATACGGTATGGCTTGTATAAGGCATTTATCACCGTTTTTGGTCTCTGCAGGTGCCATCTCGAATTCTCACTTTTCCCTGAACTAATGGGTGGAGATTAGCTGAGGGGTCGTCTTTTACATACTGCATGTACTCCCTAACTCTCTGTAGAACACACAGACAAATAACAGCGTCATGGAAGACCCTAGAGACGTTCTGAGCAGTATACATGTGATTTCAGTAGCTGTAAATCACCATTAACCCTTTCCAATCCAATTTGTATCCTGGTTTTCCTAGGGGGCTAACACTTTTTCTGCCGTTATACAACGGCGCTATATGCTGGCTAAAGCCAGTACTGCATGAGGTGACACGTTGGATAGGCTCCGACAGCAGAGAGGCTGGCAATATACAGGAAGAGAACCCCGGCGGGCAACTTCGAACATTGGAGCTGTACAGCCTTAAACCCTAATGTCTTCAGAGGTCAGACAGTGGATTGGAAAGGGTTAACTGCTGCCATGTCTGAGTCTCTACTTCTGTCTTCCTACCTCCCCTCTTCTCCATAGGCTTCTATGGGCAGCATGAGTAATCATTCTCTTCCATTTCCTGTGATCCCATTAACTTCTATTACTAGAAGTTATTAGAGATGGATTTAACAAGCAGTGGACAGCAAGTTAAAAGAAAGGGAGACCCTTGGTGGGCTAACACTTGAGTGACTTAAAAATTTTTTTTTTTTTTAGCACAATAGCGTCATCTTGTGTAAATACAGTGATTTGCAGTTTTGCAAGTCATCACATTATCATATTTGTATACACATGCACACGTCTTGGCATAATGTGGTGTGGTTTGTTAGCAGGACAACTCTGCCCTCGAGTACGTATTATGTAACTATACACTATTGACTTCTATTGGGACCTTTGATGTAAAAATACACAGAAAAATGGAGCGTGCTTTAGTTTTATTTTTGTGCAACCAAAATGCATGCGTAAAATACAAAAATGAGAGCGAATCCACTGAAATCAATGGTTCCTAGTCTCTGCAAATTGCGCACACATATGCCTGTGTGAAGCTGGCCTTAGAGTCCAACTCAGCTGTTTTTCAGAAAATCTCAGGAGCAAATGAGTCTTTGGGGTTATCCTATCATTGAGTCCACAGCAGGGTGATGTCTGATCAGTACCGCTCACTGTTGTACAAAAGTGATGACATATGACAGGCCAATCCGTGGTTAGCATGTAGACGAGCTGCTAACGGATGTATTTTGAAAAGGCCAAGCATTTAATGAGTATTTTGATGCAGATACAGGTCTAGTACAGTTACATAACTCTAAATTTTAAAAACCGTTATACATCACTTTAGAAGCACTGTCTGGCACCGCTGCAGCTTCCTCCTAATCCCTGGCATTGTTGTTTTTCATCTCTGCTGGCCAGAGATTGAAAAATCCCCGCCTCCTGGAAGCGCTGGCTGTGATTTGGCTGACGCTTAGCCAATCAGAGCCAGCACTTGATAAATAGTTGTAATTGGTTCATCGAGCGCTGGCTGTGATTGGCTAAGTATCAGCCAATCAGAGGCAACGCTTCCAGGAGGTGGGGATTTTTTAATCCCCAGCCAGAAGAGATGAAGAATAGTCCTGGGGACCGTGTAGAAGATGCTTCTAAGGAGATTTGTATACTTAACTGCAGGAAAATTTTTAAATTTTTTTTTTAAGGCTTAGGTTATGGCTTTGACAGTAGGATTTCCTACTGTCAAAGTTGCAATGCACCGCATGAAAATCACGTTTTCATGCGATGCAACAGAGAGGGAAACATGGGCTACAAAATCTTGCGCGTCACATGCATATCGTGGGACCCGTGAGGTTTTTGTGTCGGGATGTCACACACTCCAAAACATCACACGTGAATTAACCCATTGGGAAGCATGGGCTGAACGTACACGCGACAATCGCGCAACTTTGTCGCCAGTATGAGCGAGGCCTAAACAAGACTAGCCGTACAGTAAAAGTAGCGAGATAAAAAGCTGTGCTGATATAAGCCTACCATCTAATATATCCTAGTGATTGCACAGTATTAGACATCTCGGGAGCCCGGGATGAAGGGTTCCTGCGCTCTGTATCAGCAGCTGTACACTTTTCCTTAGCAGTACATTTATATTTTTGGGTGTCTCGACGAGGATTGAAGTTCTTGTAAATATATCATCTCGGTAGAGTAGTTTACATTCTGAGGCTGGTATATAAAACATACAGGATTGGGTTTCACGTCTCCTGTGTATGGACTCAATTATCTTTTCTTCTTTAATGTGCTTTCAAACAGAGGCACTACACATTGTACATTTTTTGAAGAATATGTGTGGCCTTCTTGTGCTCTCGGGATGGAAGAGTCCAAAGTGTGTCCTCCCTGTATAGTCTGCATGAGTTCATTTCTCTAATTTGAGTCTTAATAAAACCCATATGCCCAGAATTAGAGGGCTTAGCCTACATCGGGAACCTCTGGGCTCTTTTCTACTCCTTGTGTTCCGTGCAGGCTCTAATCCTCTCTGGCGTTTGCTCTTGTTATTTCACCCTTTACTCTGTGGTTCAGGAGGAAGGCTAAGGTTCCAAGGCAATCAATGCTATGAAATGAGAAGCATGCAGAACTTTTCACGACCCAGCCATGTGAATGACAGTGGGCTACTTAAATGTGCTAAGATGTTAGTTTTACTATGATCCATGTGGAATTCCACTAGAGACCTGATAACACACAGGCCGAGATCTTATTTATTCAGCTTCATTTTTAATTAAGTGTGTTTTGTATCAACTACTGAATATTACATTTATTTCCAGTTTTGTTTTTTTTTTATTGTATAGATGTTTTACTTTGTGCTCTTATTTTAAAGTTAAGCTGCAAATATACAATCCTTGCGTAGAATCGGGCAAAATATATGAAAATTTGCATGTAGTCCTAGCAAGACAGATTTACCTTAAAACGGTTGTGCTAAGATATAAAGTTATACCTTATCCGCAGCACCCCCGTTGATCTTGAGACGAAGAGCCATGAAGGTCCTTGCATGAATGAAGCTGTGGTTGTGCATGCACGCTGCTGTATTCACGTCAATGGGAGCATCGGAAGTTGACGAGTTCATGGGCTTGGCCATCTCCAGTGTTGTAATTAGAATGAAGGGGGCCACAGTGCACATGCATGACCACCGCTTCAGGACCCTCGTTCTCAAGATCGGTGGATGTCTTTTCGCAACTCCTTTAAGTCTGGAAATGTTGGGTAATATACTTGTTCAAGAATTGAGCTATCTACGGCAGTCTCATTGAAGTCAATGGAGTGGAGGCAGGCCGCACATACATGGCCTCCACTGGCCACACTTCAGGATGTGTTGGCGTTCAAATATCAGAATCAGTGGGGGTCCCAGCTCTTGGACCCCACAGATCTTGTGACCCCAAACACTGTGAATTTTACGCTGCATGTCACGATACGGTCATCTGAGACCAGCCATTAAAAAAGCTATCTTTGTTGTCCATAGTAACTAATCACAGTGCAGCTTTCATTTTTCAAGACCACCATAAGTTGTGATTGGTTTATTGTTCGTGAATACTGGCAGATGGGTTCATTCAAACAACCTCAAAGAGCATTTTGGAATAAGTATGGTGAACAACATCCTGTATTCACAAATCGGTGAAAATATTTGAGAAGAATTAACGTAAGGTTGCTTTCAACAAGATGGTGCAATGTGCCGCACATCTTATGGGAGCATGAGGGAAATCAAAAGTTATTTCGGTGATCAAGTCATTTTGAAAAAACCTGTGGCTGCCAAGGTCACCAGCCCTAACGCCATGGGATATTTTCTTTAGCGGTTTACTCAAGGGCCGTATATGCAGCAATAAGCTTAAAACAATTGACACCCTTAAAGATGCAATAAAGCAGGAGATTGCTGCTATTTGACTTTATGGGAGAGTGTGGGCACGGCGGTCTGTAAAGAATCAGACTCTCAGACCGCCGGTGGACTGCACAGAGGAATACCACAGGAACTGGGGAGCAGGTGAGTATAAAATAAATCTTGTTTTGTATAGCACTAACCAATTCCACAGATCAGGTAATTTTATTTATTACCCCTCACCAAGCTCAGTAGTCATTTTACCGCCCTCAGGAGGAGGAGTCAACCTTGAGCCGGTTACCTGAACCATGTGGGGACTGAACCCACAACCTTCAGGTCATGAGCAAGAGCTTAAGACTGCATTTCTGCTGCCTTAACATAGTATCTCTTCAATATAGATATAACTTCATGCACAGTGCCCAATTATGGCTCCATGTTGTGCGGAGCAATATCCGTGCTCCCATAGAGGTGTATGGGGTGTTGCTGTACCTATTTATGCCTCCAGTGTCATGTTATGGCATATAAACTTTTCTTCTGCGTCCATACAAGGAAATTAAATATGGTATGCTCTACTGGACTTTACCGAAAGCATTATTTTTAGAAGAAAGTATGTTCCTCGTACAACATCTTATGGTGGCGATGGAATCCATCTGGCTTTGGCGCACAGATGAGGCCTTATTGCGAAAAATGAGGCGGACTATTTTCTCTGCTGGCACAAAACCTTTTTCTTTATAGCAAACGATGAGTGTTACTTTATTTCAGGCTCTTACTCAAGAAATAGTTGACGACTAATGCAGTGTTTCATCCTAAAACTTTTACATGTGTTTTAGATTTTAATGTGTCTTATTCATTCTACTATATCCCTCTATTGCTATCTGTCTGACGGAGAGTCCGTCAGGTTACATATCTGTATGTAGGGGACCGTTGGCTACCAAAGAAGTCAGGTGAGGAAACTCAGGTGAAGCATTTGTGGTTTTCTGTTGGTCTGGTGGTTGACATATGATGCCAAAAAGAATGTACAGGTCTGGAAAAACTTGGTTTCTCTCTTCCAAAAGCAGTGCCACCACTGTCCATAGGTTGGGTGTGGTATTTCAGCTCAACCCTATTCACTTTAATGGAACTGAGCTGCAATAGTAGACACAATTCACGGCAGACGTGATGCTGTTTCTGGAAGAAAGCAGCCATGTTTTTCTAAAACTGGACAACCCCTTAATGTTCAGTTACAGATCTTGGACCCTGTTTACTTCTCGTTTTAACTTCATTTTCTATATCTTTAGGCCCCCGTGTACCCAACACCCATGTACCCCTGATGGTGCCTTGTCAGGCTAATGATTGCAAAGAGTTCCAGCTCATAGACCCTACTGAGGAAAGCCTCTGGCACTTGACACTTTAGAATGTGTCACAAGTTTTCCCAAACCAGAATTACACTTAAAGAGGTACTCTCATCTTACACGTACGTGACATATCCACAGGAAGGCTTTCTAAACTTATACCTCAAAAGGAACAGTATCATCAGAAAATGACCTGTTTAACTCACATTTTTAAGTTAAACACATTTTTTAAGTAGTAGTGTTGTTTTTTTTATTATTTCCATGTCACTATGCACAGTAACAGACTAAAATATAAATTCTTTATTAGGGGTATATTAAAAAACATAAATGGGCTAACACACAAACAAAAAAAAAATATATAAACCAAAAAAGTCAGTTATTTTTTGGTATATCACTGGCCTCCACTCAAAGACCGGATATGTGTGTGGGGCCAGATAGCAGATCAGTGCTACAGGTAAGTGATAGAAAGAACTTAGTCACTTCCAAAACTGGTAAAGATCATGCAGCATTAAGATTTGGAGGTAAGATGCTCCTCCAACTTGATATTGAGATGCTGCAGTGATCCACCAGAGTGATTGCTGTCTTAGACAGTATCCAACATAGGGACGTGTCAGTATCTCAAACTCTTTGGCATCAATCACGGGCAAAGAGAAAGAGTTTTCCCTATAATAAGGATTTTTCACAATCGGACACTCATAGTCAGAGTGTGAGAATGAATTGTGCTCGACGCGTTTCCCCACAATGGAAAATTGTGGTTCATCAGGAGCTCAGATGGATTCGACAGGCATTCGTATAGCACTGTTTGTAGTAATGAATTAGCAAACGATTTTTTAAAATGAAGTCAGATGGTACAGATAGTGCAGTGACTTAGAGGCAATCTGTATGATTGCCCAGTATCTCAGATGCATAGAAGCAAAATTGCGTATTCAGGCATCAACTAAAGAAATACACGTGCACTCCCAGCATTAGTATGCAGAGTATGGTCTCTATGCTTGATCTTAGTTGATGGGAGCTTATCAGTAGGAGGTCTGAGAGATATTGGCTCAATATATTATGAAAACTGCAGCCAAAGTATAGGCTCCCTGGGTAACAGAGAGCTATAAAGCTGAAAATCTGGATGGAGCATCAGCTTGGCAGTTTAAATAATAGCCCAGTGTCATCAGGACTGTCTCGTCTAGATGATATAACGGAGATAAGAGGAGGATGTTAGGTATATAGGAAGGTGGTCACCATATGAGTGTGGCCGCCTCTATAACCAAAATAGACTTCAGACCCAGGCTGAAGCTATAGGCTTAATTTTAAATAGTATAAAGAGCCTCCCTGCATGCTACCAGATATAGAGCAGCAGCAGGTTTCTCTGATCTACTCCTTCCTACAGAAGATAGCTGTTATGCCTATGCATCAAAAAGTCAAAAAGCACCAAAAATAAATAAATAAATAAAGAGGTAAAGCCTGTGGCTCTGATGGTGAAAGCTTTCTAAACTTATTCCTCAAAAGGGACAGTATCATCAGAAAATGACCTGTTTAACTCACATTTTTAAGTTAAACACATTTTTTAAGTAGTAGTGTTGTTTTTTTTATTATTTCCATGTCACTATGTATTTATTTTTTTATTAATCCTGAAATAGTGCAGTTTTCACTCTGGCCACCCAGCCTAATAGCTTGACACTTCCCGTTTTATAGAGAAAACTTTTCAGCAGACAGGTAGGCTTGAAATGTAACACCAGTGTATAGATAAAAATAAAATAAATCTTGTTATTTGTATAGCACCAACTTATTCCGCAGCTCTTTCAGGTAATTTATTTATTACTCCCCACCAAGCTGGGTACTCATTTTACTGACCTCGGAAGGATGGAGGGCTGAGTCAACCTTGAGCCGGCTACCTGAACCAAGTGGGGATTGAACTTGCAACCTTCAGGTCATGAACAAGAGCTTAGGACTGCATTTCTGCTGTACAGCATTTTATGGGACCCACCTTTCAAAATATGTAATGATCACTGCTCACCTCCTCCACCTCCCTGCACAATGACCTCTGCACAGAGCACTTTCTTATCGAAATTAATAATGATCTACTGACTCCAGGTTTCCATTGTGCAAAGCATATCTGTGAATCACCGCTCCAGCAAGATGACCGCCCCTATAAGCATATACAGAAAATAGAATTTAAAAAGTAAGAATAAAAACTGGTTAGGAAAGACCCAACATGCTGCACAATCTGGTTTTAATTACAGGTGATACATTCCCTTTAAAGCTGAAGCACTGTATACTGCAGGGAAATTGGAGCCGCAGTGTTGAATGCTTACGAGCGGCCCACAGGTTTATGTGAACACTAAACTAAGGCTCCATTCACCATCAAATCTGTTTTTACTTCTTATATATTGCAAATAAGGAAACTGTCAGCGGAGGAAGAGAAAAACAAACTTCACACCTTAACATTTGTGAATAGACTGTGGAAAGAAAGTTTGTGGTGCATGTTGCCACCCTGCAAAAACGACCTTCTGGTTGACCTTGCAGATAGAATTTCAACACCGTTCACATTCACCTACGCGATGACGATCTTGTGGTCCTCATTCTCTATTTACGTTACTGCTGTGATGACATGCTGTGCCAACATGTAATCACTGACCCCAGCAGTCATCCCAATATGTAGTGCGTGACTGCTATGGGCTGGGATTGGCTGCAGTGGTCACATTTTGGACGGTGCGTCATTGCTGTAGCGATGTGAACAGCTATCTTGTGGGAACCTCAGGGTGATATTAAAGAGGAATTAAAGGGTGATTATGGGCTCTCCTGCCTCTTTAAAGCTGGCACTAGGGGGCCGACTTACTATTCTTGTTGTGTCAGAATTTTGGCATAAATCATAAAGTTTGCGCCAAAAAGAACAGATGTTTGCGCCTTGCTAGACTCTTTTCTAAAGTGTCTAGAAAAGGAGACATGAAGTTGTTGAGTTGCAAAATGTGCCAGCTTTAGTGCTGGTGTGTGCCAGTTTTAAGGCGCAATGAACTAGACTAAGGTTTACCACCCGAGCGGTGGTATAAAGTAGGAAACTGAGTCAAATGTGGGCCAAATCCATCAAACAGCTTTCAAGAGTATGATCGATTTGGAGCATCTTCAGAGTGCCGCACTAACTTTATACGGTACTATATATTTATGGTGGTTTCACACCTACGGCAGGGATTCTGCTTTCCAGCTCTGTTAGGGGAGCAAGAAAGGGGAATCCCCACGGCTGAACGTCTTTATCTCTGGATGGAGCCGAACAGCGCCAGATGGACCCCATTGACTATAATGGGGTCCGCCCGTTTTCTGACCAGCTGCCTGGCTTATGGTCGGGAAAAAAATTGCTGCATGCAATGGCATTTCTTCCGGCATTTTCAGCCAGATCTGTGACGGAACCTCCATTGTGAAGTTTTGATGCAGATGTGAAACCAGCCATGGACAACCTTAATAAAGCTGCTCCTGTATTTCCAGTTTAAAGACCGATTAAGACTGAAGTTAGAAGACACGAGAATGCTCTTATGCAGTTGAGTATATGTATGGAAGGGTAAATACAGGATGATGCTAGGAGAAGTTACCTCCCACTGCATTTCATCATGGCCTCACATCTGAGTAGGGGTGTAACTATAGCGGTTGTGGTCACACTGGAGCCTCAGGGGGGCCCATAAGGTCTCTTTTCCACATATGAGGAAACCAATACTATAAATGAAGCATAAGAGTTGGTGAGCCCTGTTACATATTTTGCCTGGGGGCCTAGCAGCTATAGGTTAAGCCTCTGCATCTCAGAACTGTATATAACTTATTTGCGCCTTCTTCAGGTTTAAGCTTTCCTAGAGTACAACTAATACTCATTTTCCCTACTGCACTACATGGTACCCAGTAAATCCTATGGTTGCTGGTTGTTCATACTACTGAGAAATGCTTGACATGGCTCTCTGCTTCGACCAAAACAAGGAGGTCCCAGTCGGACCACCCTTTACTTTTATATTAGCAACCTCTAATAGGGCAATTTACAAGTGGTTGTCAAACAAAAAATATCAAAGTTGACAAAATTACTTAATTTGGACCTTGGACAATTTCTACCAGGTTAAAAATGTCTCTTCAAAAAAGGCAGATCACAACCTGTGCCCAAGCGATCAACTGTAATTTATGGAGAACCCTGGCAGTAAGTGTTCAATTTCCCTGCAGTGCCACAGCTGGACAAATAAAGCATTGCACCGTCCTCATTCATGTCAATGGGTTTGCATGTGTACGGCAGGACAGGATAGGTCCTCCAGAGTCAGAGAGATGCTCTTTGTAACCTTTCAACTAAACAGAATATTAACTTGAAATTCCCTAATAGGACATATGAAAAGTTCTTCCAGACTTTTTCAGCCTGTTTTTAGCCCTCAGCCGCAGCTGAGTCTGCTAATAACTCCAGCTTACAGTTCGGCTATCTCTGACCTCACCTGATCAAACACAGTAGAATGACGGATGGCCTGAGGGAATGATTGGTGTGCAAAACCCATTTACTTCAGAAGGGTCTGCAACACCTCACTAGTTCACTCCGCTTCTACTCCCCGCGGCAGTGTCACTGTTAAAACATCAAGTCTGATCTACAGGGCCTAAAAAATAACACTCTCTTCAAGGATTACAAAAAGTTTCCATTAATTCAGATTTGATTTAGGAGTTTTATGCCAGACATGACACATCCCGTCTTCTTTTCTTTTTTTTTTAGCCATTTCTTCCAA
Source organism: Eleutherodactylus coqui (assembly GCF_035609145.1). Taxonomy (NCBI): domain Eukaryota; kingdom Metazoa; phylum Chordata; class Amphibia; order Anura; family Eleutherodactylidae; genus Eleutherodactylus; species Eleutherodactylus coqui. Next base: position 233,671,878 of record NC_089840.1, on the reverse strand, counting down.
AAAAAAAATAATTGCCTCATTAATAGATGCTGAAGATTTCATTTCTAAATATGTGGTTTGCTACTGACTTGCCATCGCTGTGTGCCGTCTCTGCCAGGGACCAAGGTAAAGTCATTGCTTTCTTTTCTCTCCGCGATTCTGCTCATGGTCCAGGGATTTGGTGGGGTTATTTTTTTGGATTATTGCAGTCATTTCTTTAGCTTTTGCCTTTTTTGTTTTTATTAGTGTTTGGGAGTTAGCGAAATAAAAGATGGCTCGTTGCCATGTTGATATCACGCTGCCAGCATTGATGTCACTACCTTGGCTAATCCAAGATTTAATTATTCCACCAGCCACGAAGCCTTGATACAAGAATGTTTGACAGCTTAGGTGAGAGATCAAGACTACAATCAGATGTTCTCATGGCAGATCTCCTACTGCTTGGCGTCATCTGCCTCGGAATCCAGAAACGTCTTGGAGTATCTTAAAGGAGATGTCCCGCGCCGAAACGGGTTTTTTTTTTTTTAAACCCCCCCCCCGTTCGGCGCGAGACAACCCCGATGCAGGGGTTAAAAAAACCACCCGCACAGCGCTTACCTGAATCCCGGCGGTCCGGTGACTTCAATACTTACCGCTGAAGATGGCCGCCGGGATCTTCTACCTTCGTGGACCGCAGCTCTTCTGTGCGGTCCACTGCCGATTCCAGCCTCCTGATTGGCTGGAATCGGCACGTGACGGGGCGGAGCTACACGGAGCCGCTCTCTGGCACGAGCGGCTCCATAGAAGAAAGCTGAAGACCCGGACTGCGCAAGCGCGGCTAATTTGGCCATCGGAGGCCAAAAATTAGTCGGCTCCATGGAGACGAGGACGCCAGCAACGGAGCAGGTAAGTATAAAACTTTTTATAACTTCTGTATGGCTCATAATTAATGCACAATGTACATTACAAAGTGCATTATTATGGCCATACAGAAGTGTATAGACCCACTTGCTGCCTCGGGACAACCCCTTTAAGTCTGACCAAGTCCAGTAATGTGTTTTTTATTAGTATGGTTTTTCTTAACCTTGACAACAGGGGTCCAATTTGTCCTCCCTTCCCTTTACTTATCGAAACATAATTTACATTAATTTTTTTGGCTTTTCTTGGAAAACGTGAACCTCGTGTTCCTCACCTGCCCTCACAGTTAATGTGACAGTACTTTCATGTCAGTAGACAGTTTACTTTTCCCTATTTTTCCCACAAGGCTGTTTATTTTAGAGAACATATTAAGTAGCCGGCAGTAGACACTGATCCTTTGAGTTGGGGGTCTTTCGGGCTTCTGTGAACTTTTTGTGCCCTTCAGGAGATTTTACTGGTGTTATTACAGATCCCAATCTCTGCTTAAGCCAAAAGCGTAACACCTCAAGCTGGCTGCAATGAATTGTGGGATATGTAGTTCAAGGTAATCCCCTTCACAGGAATAGTTTTAACCCCTAAGCCACCTTCTATACCTAGAAACCATCTCACAACAGTAATTGTAGAGGTAATTTCCAAAGTGACTTAAAGGGGTATTCCAGTTAGTGGAGGAAATAACAAGTTTTCACCCATCGGCTTCTTACTTTGCAGCATTTTTTCCACATCAGCCTAAAACTTTTGCACAGTACTGTAGATCTATATGCAGAGTACAAACGAAAATATAGGCAAGTTTTCCAATTTAGTAAAATAGAACCTTAACAATAACTAATCCGTAATTGAAAAAGTGATTTCCAAATTGATCTATCCATTTTCCGAAGAAATTGGGGCAAGAGTCGGTATGTACTTTTCATGATGCCTGATGTATCATTAGCAATGTGCGAAAATATAGCCAAAATCACTCAAATCACTCCAAAGGATTCGCTAGAAATAATCATTTTTATTCCAAAGTGTCCAAAGTAAAACCACAGAAAATCCTGTTTTGCAGAAAATGGCATTTCTGGATTCAAAGAGGTACTGCAGCTATTGCTTGGTTATTTTCGTCAGCCTCATTGAAGCGAATGGAGCGATGCCCGTATTCTCTGTTATCTCTGTCTGCCCCATTGAAATGAATGGAGCCATGGTTGCACATGTGTAACCCGATTACTTTAAGGCTACATGGAGAAGGGATCCTGCTTTGTGAAATAGGGGTAACATGGGTCCCCCATTTTCAGTAGCAGTGGTGGTTCCAGTGGTTGGATCCCCACTGATCTATCAGTTTTCACCCATCTAGCGGATGGGTGACAACTTGTAATTTCCTGCACTAACTGGAATACCCCTTTAAATTCAACAAATGTGACTTTCTGGAAAAAAAAGATTTTCTGTGGTTTTACTTTGGACAATTTGGAATAAAACGTGATCTTTCCAGTGAGGTATTTGAGTGATTGTGGCTATAACATGTTGCTAAATGATACATAAGGAAAACTACTCTTGCCCCAATTTCTTTGGGAAATAGATATATCAGTTTGGAAATCACTTTTTTAATTACGGATTAGTTATTAATGGGAGGCTATGATGTTAGGGTGCTATTGTACTACATTGGAAAACTTGCCTTTATTTTTGTTAGTACTGTGCATGAAGATCTACAGTATTGTGCAAACGTTTTAGGCAGATGTGGAAAAAATGCTGCAAAGTAGGAAAGCTTTCAAAAATAGAAGTGTTAATAGTTTTTTGTCAAATAAAATCTAAAATGAAGAAACAAAAAGAAATCTAAATCAAATCAATATTTGGTGTGACCGCTCCTTGTCTTCAAAACAGTATCAGTTCTTCTCGTGACACTTGCACACAGTTTTTGAAGAAACTCGGCAGGGAGGTTGTTCCAGACATCTTGGAGAACTAACCACAGATCTTCTGTGGATGTAGCTTGCTCAAATCCTTCTGTCTCTTTATGTAATCCCAGACTGGATGATGTTGAGATCAGGGCTCTGTGGGGCCGTGGCATCACTTCCAGGACTCCCTGTTCTTCTTTACATTGTAGATAGTTCTTAATGACATTGGCTGTATGTTTGGGATTGTTGCCCTGCTGCAGAGTAAATTTGGATCCAATCAGATGCCTTCTATTTTTAAAGAAACTCTTACTTTGCAGCATTTTTTTCCACACCTGCCTACAATTTTTGCACAGGACTTTATGTAAGCATCGATCCATCCTTCAGTGTTCAGCTGGCAAACAGGCCACTCTCACTTGTCAAGGGACCCTTCTAATCCTCCAATCCTTCCTATCCTCCAAGCTATGTGATAAATGTTTGCTCTTTAGGGGTCCATCCATTGGGACCACCATGGTTCACAAGGAGAATGGAGCAGTGGCGTACATGTGTGACTTGCTCCATTCACTTCTATGGGACTCAGCTAAGCAATGTGCTTTCGGCTAGGCCTTTAGGGCTTATTCCGCCGTGCATATATCAGCCAGGTGTTCACACCCGGCCGATATACAATGACCCTGGGGTGGGGGCAGAGCTAAGTTCTGCCCCATCCCCCCCCCCTTTGCTGCAGAGAAATTGCTGCTCTATCATTCTTCCATGCTTTGTGTTACAGTTTTACTTAAAGGGATTGTCCAGTTGTAAACTACTAATGGCCTTTGTTAGAATAAGTCATCAATAGTAGACCAGTGGGTTTCCAGCACCCAGAACCACCACCGATCAGCTGTTCAACTTGTGTACGCAGTTGATTTCTGCAGGACTTGGTATTGCAGTCATTGAAGTGAATGGGAACTTGTCCTGTAATACCAAACCTGGCCACTGCACTGAAATCAGAGCTGTTTACTTCCTGCAGAAATCAGCTCAATGCATGAGTGCATCAGCCCAGAGAACTTCTGATCAGTGGGGGTGCCACCCAACGGGCCCCTACCAATCTACTACTGATGACCTCTCGCTCAAATAGGTCATCAATAGTTAACAACTGCTTTAAAATTGTTTGATATCTATAATCACATGCTCAGTACACGAAGAGCTAATTTTCAGTACAGCAATAGGGGTATTGCCATGTACAGCTCATAAAAAATAAGCCTCCGTTTGCAGTTCTGATAGTTTTTTTTCAGCAGCCATAAGCAGGAGCTTGTCCTAAAACAAGGAAATGTATCAGGAAAGTTTTATAGCAAAAACGCATGAAAATCCTGATCATAGTGATTTTTGATATATTGTCGGCCCCCCTCATCAGTAATTTGGACAGCATTGTTTTGTAACAGAGTCGTTTTCCTGCAATGCAATGTATTGGCAGCAGAGGCCACTGCAGTCATTTAACTCTGTCTGCATGGAGAAGTATGAACATGTGACCAGGGAAGATATGCGGTTGTAATTGTTAAGAATTACGTAGGATTTTCGTTCAAAGTGAGTGGATTTGATTAAAGGGTATCAAACACCACAACCCAAGAAAAGTTAGCCCTGGAGCTGACCTCTATTGTCAACTTGTTAAAATTCTATTAAAGGGGTTGTCAGTTATTTCCTATCCACAGTATAGGGGATAACTTGCTGATCATGGGACTCTCAATGCTGAGACTACCGCTAATCTCCAGAACAGACCCCCCCCCCATGTCCCGCTCTCCTGTCACTGTGAGGGTCTCTACTTCCCCACAGTGGAAGGAGCGATGGCCGAGCATGCATGGTCAGAGCTCCATTCATTTCAATGGGGCTGATGAAAAATGCCCAAGCAGGTGCCACTCGGGTATCTCCATTGCACTTGTTTGACCAGCGCTCCATTCCGTATCCTTTTTATTGAAGGGGTGCAGTAACCACATAGTGAGGAGGATGGAGGACACAGGACCCCTGATCTCTAGATTGGCGGGTTCTCAGCAGTGAGACCCCCACCGATCAGCAGTTTATTCTCTATTCTGTGGATAGGGGATAACTTGCAATCTTGGTACAACTCCTTTAAGCCCTTTACTGCTTCAAGGATAACTTACCCGCTGATTGGCAAATCTGTCTAGCTACAACCTCTTTAATAGTTTAGCCCATAATTAGGGTTCAAATCACATTTCAAGGATCTTTTCTAAGGGCAATCCCATTAATGTATAAGCAGTCTTCAGTAAGCAGCTAGGCTCCCCCTAGTGGTTGCTGCGAACAGCCATAATTTTATCATTTACATCTATCTATATAGGATATTTAGATCTATGAACCAGAAAACAGTGTATCAGGAAGGACATTCAGCTTAAGGTATTTTTTTACTCCGTGATAACTGCAAATTGTCGAACGGTCTGAAAAACTCAACAATTAACCGTAACAACCCTTTAATTAATCTTTACCCCCTATGTACCACCTATCCCACAATGAATAATCCTAACAATACTTCAGACTGCCAAATATATGTCATGGTAAAAAAAAAAAATCAATTAATGTTTCTGAAGGTTTTAAAGATTTCATTTCCATTTGATCACTTTGGTCCCATGGATGCAACCGTTATCATTACAGAGGCTCGTTATTACATATACAATAAGCCAGCATTATGGCACGAAAATAGAATGCAGATTTTCTGTTCCATACGCATGATGACAGGTGATGTACATACAGAGTTGCCAGCGCTGCCCGGACTCTGCCAACTCCGGCCTGCATTTTGCACACTTCATAAATATCTGTTCGCGTTCTTCTCACAGCTCCACCTACAATGTAAATGTCAGGTTTGGGCGGTGACAGTCACACTTATTGCCATGCTGGCAATTCATCAGCTCCAGAGATCTTGTTATTCTCCATCCCAGGTATCACAGATTGTGATAATAGGGTCATCCATACATAGGATAGAGGACACTTCAATGTGACCCTTCCACATGATATAATATACATCAGTACTTGCAGATTTGTTTCTATTTTTGAATCATAACTTTAAATTTAAGTTTTTAAAGTGCTTTTAAAAAAGTTGTTCTGTTTGGAAAACATTTTTAAATAGGCTACTGGGGAAGTTAACCCTTTCCAATCCACTGTTTGATGTCTGAAGACTTTCTGATTAAAAGCTGTACAGCTCCGATGCCGGAAGACGTCCAGTAGGGTATTCTTACTGTATATTACTGGCCGCTATGTTGTCGGGGGTTCTTTCCAGCATGTCCCATACCGCAGTACTGGCTCTAGCCAGCAGACAGCGCCATTGTATAATAACAGAAAGAGGAAGCCCCGTAGGAAACCCTGAATCCAAAATTGGATTGCAAAGGGTTAATAGATGACAGTCCCTTCTGCAGTCTAGCTTCATCTATTAACAAGATTGGAGAGAGGCTATAAAGAACCTAACACATCTATACATTTCATGTACAAGCCAATGATTTTAATGAGTACCGTGTAGTACTTCATTTCACCTGTGGTGGTGCTATTGGAAAATTGGAAAGCAGCTGATATCTTCCTTTAGGCATTCAGTTGAATGCCGGTTTCCTTAATAATTGATCCATGTGAACAGTTGAGTAAAGAAAAAAGAAATGAAAGGTTTCTTTAAAGCAGACAACCTCTTTAAGTGATTCAAACATTAGAGACTCCATACATCCGCTGTACATTATATAGTACATACATTCGCTATCCATCATATACTACATACATTATATACTTCAGGCACTATACAAGGTTATTCAAAAGTCAGGGCCACCCGGAATATAAAGAAAACAACAGTACTTATCAATTTCTGATGCAATTCTACACTTAAATCATGTACCCCATGACCCCCCTTCCAATGAAGTTATTTGGACTGAATCCAAGATGGCCAACAGGCACCATCATAGCACCATCTAAGAGTTCTACACCGTTTCCTATTCATATCTCTTTCTGTTCAGATGATATAATATTCTACTCGGACCCTGACTTTCGAATCCCCCTGTACATTACTATACTCTTTACATTCACTATGTATTAAAGGAGTATTCTGGGACATTTTTAACATTTGCTATTGATGACTGACAGGCTATCAATAGATGATAGTTGGGAACCCGCCAATCAGGTGATTCGCCATTCTGCTTTTGCTATGGTTTGCAGAGGAAGCAGAAAGCTCTGACCATAGCCCAGTAGCCCAAGTTGGTACTACAGTGCAGCTCCCATTGAATTCAATGGGAGTCAGGGGCGTAACTATAGGGGATGCAGCGGATGCGGTTGCAGCCGGGATCAGGAGCCTTAGGGGGCCCATAAGGTCTCCCTTCTCCATGTAGGGAGCCCAATACTTTGAATAAAGCATTATAGTTGGGGGCCAGGAGCTTCAAGTTACGCTTATGACGGGAGCTGCACCTACAATACCAACCCAGGCTACTGTGCTATGGTCAGAGCTTTCTGCTTCCTCCAGTGACCCTATTAACAGCGGCATTGGGAATCAGTTAAACATCAGGAGGTCCCTAATGATTATCTATTCATGACCTGTCAGTCATCAATAGAGAAAGTTAAAAATGTCCCGGAATACCCCTTTAATTTATTCCATATATTCACTATACATACTCATCTTATTAAAGCGATATTCCGATAAGATTAAGCTATCTCATATCCATAGGATAGGGTATAACTAGTTGATCAGACGGGGTCCAACCACTGGAACCTCCACTGATCACCGGAATGGGGGTCCTGTGCCCCCTGAGTGACTGGCAAATGAATGGAACTGCAGCATGTATGCTCGGCCTCCACTTCATTCATTTCAATGCCAAAAATAGTCAAGTTCAAGTTCTTGGCTATCTCCAGCACTCCCTTTCATTTCGATGAGAGTGCTGGAGATTGCCGAGAGCTTGAACTGTGTGCCTGATAATGCTGGGATCTAGGCTTGGGAGGGAAGGTACAACAGACTGTATCCAACCCAAGAATACTTCTCCAGTAGCATTGAAGAAGTCTTAGCATGATGCAGAGAACAGTATGATGCACCATTGATGCAGTAAACTTAAGAAGTCCCAGTTATTGCAGGTATTTATGTAGCTGGAGTCAATTACAGCAGTGAAGTCATCAGGAGAATACTCATGTTCCTATACAGACTGGAATGATTGTAGCCATGAAGGCTTCACTCTGTGGTGGGCATCCAAATCAGAGTGTTTATGTTTCCAGGTATATAGATGACATGAAGATGTCTGTGGAACTGCTGAAAGGAGGTGGCCGTGTTTCCTTTACTCATGTCTCAACCGTTAAACTGCTGTGTGGATGAAATATATACATAGTCTGTATGTGCCTAGGTCCATGAATGTATCCATAGTGCTTTTATTCTTTCTAGTGCTGAAAAGTTGAAACGGAGCACCCCCCCCTCCCCAAAGACGAGATAAAACACTGCAAAGATACATCTGCTAGATCACTCCCCCCTGCAGCCAGAGACGGTACTGTCTCAGTGTCAGAATTTAACATACTAACTGTGAAAAGGAAAAAAACCAAAATGTGTCATAGGCATAACCCTTATAGTTTAAAGCACATTCAGATGAGGGGATTGACCCGATCCTTCTTTATTGATTAAATGGATTGATTAACAGCTAGCAGATATAACGCGTTTCAGGGACTCAGAAATGACTGAATAGAGTACTGATAATACAATGTATAAAGATAGATAAAGAGAATAGTAAACTGAAAAAGTAAGGAGAGAAAAATAAAAATAAGGAAAAAGTAGGCCCAATAATAAAAAGTACATTTTGCCTCCTTGTGGGCACATAAGAAATAAATACAATAAAAATTAATAAGATGCAGACAATTAGTAGTTGTATAACGGATAATTAACATATAAGGTAGTTACATAAAATTACATAAAAAATTATGTAGTAATTTTGCGCTATTATTTCTCCTATAAATCGTTGCCTCCCTACCCTCATTAGTCAACCTTGCCTGTACCTACCTACAACACCATCACTTGATTTTGTACTATGTGTAACCACTTGTAGATGACCTGGTTTGATGAATATATATACCAATGACTGCTAAGAACAACAATGAGAAAATTCTTGCCACTATTATTCAGTAAATACGACTAGGGAAAACCACTTTGCACAGAAGACCTTAACCCAGTAGAGTACCAATGACCCAAACGAGTCAAGTCTATGAAACTATCAATGAAAAGCATGGTCCACTGAGCTTATCTCCTAAGGACAGCTATTTAAAATATGCTGGTCCTTGTGTGACATATCCATGAAACACTATGCGCTAACCTATTTTAATGTATGCTATACAGTCGAGACATCTACGAGCTCCACTGCCAATAGATGTTGATTTCCACACTGTACTCTCAAAACAGAGAGTTTTGCATGACTTTTAAGCCCTGTGGTACAGATTACTACTAATGGTACCATATTTTGCTACCTGAGCTCTAGGAATATTTGCAGGTTGGCACTAGATGAGCGTCAGAAAGACATTCCCTTGAGTTTTAGAACTGAGGGCGTGAAAAGTTTTGCAAGGTAGAATGTAACAATTAAAGTTTTCTGCAGATTTTGTGTCTCCAGATTGATCCTGTACTTGTAGAGGCAGCTTCCCCTCAGACAGGAGGTGTTATCGGGATGTGCCCGTACAGGAAGGATCCCCTCTCAGCCTCCAGAGTGATGAGGTCATTTGTAGTAGAAGCCGCACACCTTCCAGTCGTAGCTCCAGGGAGTGGAGAGAAGAATATCTAATGTGAAGCTGCTGAGAAGATATTGTATTACTTGCAGGTGACGGCCTGTTGTGTGTTTCTAAGCCCTCGGCTGTATAATTAAGCCGTATATTCCAAATGAATTACAGAACCTGAAGATACAAGTATCATTAGAAAGTATGCTCCCGATGTCGCTACACTACAATTTGCATCGATTAGTGTCTGTGTTCATTTGCTTGCATTATTTGCATAAGAATTCCAATCCTTACGGACAATTTTATGGAATTAAATAATTTTGGTTGATCACATCACATTCCATTGATGCGCTATATGATCACAGGTTAGTGTGGTTGTCGTGTGATCTCACCCTTAGCAATAACCAAAAGTAGCATTCATTTACAATGTTAATAATTAGTGGGGTTCCTTTGGCCCTAATGATATTGTGTACTCTCCGTAGCATACTCTCTACTAACGTCTGTTATACTTCAGCTGGTATTTCCCTCCATCCGTCCTGCAAACGTCTGGTGAGTTCTTTCAAAGAAGATGGACGCTGTTCTTATTTCTTGACCCGACATTCCAGTTCATCTCAAAGATGTTGTTCATTAGGGTTCAGGTTGGGACTCTGCAGGCCAGTCCAATCATGGATCATCCATATCCTCAAGCCAATGTAAACCAGCGTTGGATTTGTGGCAAGGCACATTGTCTTGTTGGAAGCATTGATGACCATTTCTAGATTATTAGCACATTGTGAGCAGCATGTTATTGTCTAGAATGTCCAGGAACACCTCCATGTTCATGGTTCTTGGCACTACAACCATGGACTAAGATCATGCCACGTAAAACATAGCAAGACCATAACAGACCCTCGGTCGTAATTAACTGTTGGCACAACACACTCAGGCAAAAGGCGTTCACCATCATCCTCCACACCCAAGTACATCCATCTGATTTAAAGATAGAGTAGTGTGATTCTTCACTCTATGGAACATTCTTCCATTGTTCAACTGTCCAATGATGACGCTCCTTGCACCATTATAGATGGGCCAATGCATCTTCTTTAAGAGAACTCACCAGATGTTTGCAGAATGAATGGAGGGAAATACCAGCTGAAATGTATCAGACGTTAGTAGAAAGTAAGCCACAGAGAGAATCCAATGTCATTAGGGCCAAAGGAGGCCAAAGGATTCTTGCCCAGGTGTCCAATTACTTTGGTAGGATGGTGTAGCTGTACCATGGCTCCAGCTTGTATGTAGCTTTAACAAGGCTTTCATAGAGATGCATAGTGCCTCAGTATGTCTCTGTCTCATACAAAGGATTTTCGGAGGGCATATAAATCTGATACAAAAAAAAGAAATGAGTGAGATGCTGCATTGGATGCCATATGTATGAAGATATTCTTCCCTAGAGACGTCGGTTTTCTGGGATTTAATTTTTAATTAGATTCAACAGAAATAGTTGTGAAGAATTTCACGAATTCTAAGAAGTGTTGTCGTTCCTCTGTGGCAAAAAAAATCATGGCCACAGATAGAAAATGCGACCACTGAGAATGCCGACACTTCTCAGAATTAGGTTTTCTGCCTTTTAAGTTTACAAAGATATTTGTAAACTACGTGAAGAAGAAAATTCCTCCATTTTATGTCTTTCATGTTATTTCAATAAGGCAGAGCACAGGCGAGGCCAGACAACTCCGCCAGCACTCATATTAGGACCAAATAAAGAAATTGGAGATACGGAATCAAACCTGTTGGTTCCTTGTTACCGCAACTGTAGCACTCAGCTAAAAATCTGCAAAGCCCCATACCTATTACAATATGGCAGATCACATTGGGTTAAAACATCTGTGTCTATGGCCAGCTTTAGAGAGAGCGTGTCCATAGAAAATGACCTATTGTATAAGATAAGTTTTTAAGCTGAACATATTTTTTTTTAAGATTTTTTTTTCTAATTTTTAATGTCGCGGCCTATATTTAAAACAAAAATCACAAAAAACGCAGTTTTCACACTGACCATTGATCCTAATAATAGTCTGATATTTCCTTTTCTGTAGAGCAAACATTTCAGCAGTCATCTTAGTATCATCACAGATAGGTGACACTTACACAAAGAAGACAAAAATATGGAAACACCGTATGAAATGCACAGGATTTTAATCATTAGCACTGAGCTAGCCTTTTGAGCCCTGCTTGGCTGAGAGCTTTCCCGACATATTTGTGTTTACTTCACCTCTTGCCCTGCTCTGGGTGGTTTAGGGAGCCAGCTGGCAGTGACTCAAACAGTGACTCAAACCCCTGACCAATGGAACCTTGTTGCTCGGACAGATTTTCTGCATCTGTGTCATACTACCTCAATCGGTCTCTACAAGTCTTATTGAAATATGATTTATAATCCCATGTAACTTAAGTCATGCATTTCGTATGGTGTTTCCATATTTTTGTCCAACCCCTGTATATATAAATAACACAAGATTCACCATTCACAATAGGTCACAGCTCACCTGCTCCGCCCATTTACCTGCACAATGACCTCTGCACTTACTTACTACACTCTTCCCTAAGAGTCAACGAGGCTCCTCCGTTCTTTTGTGCCAGTGACCCATGAGGCTGCTGTAAAGTATCTCTAAATGCTGTTAACAGCAGGTCAGGAAATATGGCCGCCCCTAAAGTCATGTAGAAGAAAAAGAATAAAAAAATGCACAATTATAAAATAAAAACAGATTAGGGTAATGTTTCACTAGCTGGTTTTAATTAGTAAAAGAATGTAGATGATACAGTATCTTTAAGCAGGTCAGATACTTTTTTCGCTTAGATGGGGCATCATTATAAATACCCATTTACATAGGAAAATTTACCTTGTGTTAACCCAGCCTTATGAAATATATATAACTAAAGTACATATGCTTCCTGTCCACTGGGTTGATACCGTAAAGGAAACTGAACCCTATTGGTAGACATGAGCATGCTTCCCCCCCGATAACATCAAGGAGTTTCCCTTCATTGGACCTGCCTATGATATACTGTATAACACATCCAATATGAAATGAATCTATGGTTATATAGCACACAAAGATTCTGCTTCCGTGCAGCATGATGTCTCCTCTGGCACACATAGTCAGATCCATGAGATCTTGCGGAGTCAGAGGGAACGTACCAGATAAGACATAACATACAGTCATAGAATGGTAGAGTTGGAAGGGACCTCCAGGGTCATCGGGTCCGACCCCCTGCTCAGTGCAGGATCACTAAATCATCCCAGACAGAGGTCTGTCCAGCCTCTGCTTGAAGTCTTCTATCGAAGGGGAACTCACCACCTCCTGTGGTAACCTGTTCCACTCATTGATCATCCTCACTGTCAGAAAGTTTTGACAGCATTGAGACCTATCAAGAGTTTAAACAGTACGAGTTCTGCTCCTTTTACACTGAACAAGAAATGCACAATTCTCATTTGCACGAGCAAAGAAACTGATGGCGTCACCACCTGCTCATTCGCGCTCGTGCGGCCTGTTTAGTCAGGCAGATTCATTGTCGAGAATCGTTCCGTTCTCTATGTGAAACTTCGAACTTTAAACGCAAAGATAAGTTGAACGAGCCAACAATGATTTTCGTGTCGGCTGTAACTGAACAACGAATGTGAAGCGAACGATTCTCGTCCGGTCGTTGGCTCGTGTTTAGACCGAACGATTATCGTTCCGTCTTAACGCACCTTTAGGGTCCTTGCTCTAGTTTAGTTGTGAAGATATTGACGTTGAAGGCTTAATTAAAATGTAGGGACAAACCTGTAATTCTTCTGTATCCTTGCACTTGCGGTTAGATATATTTTCCTAGTATATCCCTGAAATTCTATCCTATTGGCATACAGTATTGTACTCTCTGTGTGTAGTAACTTCCTGGAACACAGGACTGAATGAATGATTCAAGGTATTGGGTAAAAGGGATGATACAGTGTTCCGGAGCCTGGAGTAAACAGTCGTACAATGGGGAGTGTGTTGGGACCTCACGTGTGCTCCAAAGTGCCTCAATCTGCCACTGAAAGGACAATGGAGCCAAGACAATGGTGTCTTAGTCCCTTCACACTGGCAGCAAGGACACCCTGCACCGACTGCCACAAGCCGAACTGAGGACACAGTGTTTACTTACTACTGGCACCCGTTCCGGCGGCACCTACCTTCCTGGACAAGTTTGACTAATTCTATTACTGTAGTGACGCTCCTCTTGCCGGTAGTAAATATCTAGTCATGTCATGTACACACGGCTTCTACAGAGTTCCTCACATTACAATAAATAGTAATACAGTGACCGCGCTCCAGAAGATGGAGGTAGAAGCGGGTGGTTACATAAATAATGTTGGACTCACCTGGTATGGAGCCTGCCGTAAGACAAGACTCCACACCAAAAAAAGTCCACTTCGGTATTCGGTGAAGTCCTCTCAGATTTATCCCAATGGATGTAGGGAGAGGGAAAGATATCCGAGGTGATCCACCTCGGTAGTGACCAGTGTAGAAAAAGAAAAAACTTTTAACCCCTCGTGCTACTTTTATATCTGCGAGGTATATATGAAAGGTAAGGTAAAACTTACTTCACTGGGGGGGATCTGGAATCAACTATTTCCCCCCACTCCAGGTCAGCTTGTAATCAAGTAGGTCACAAGGATGCTTCTTCTATTTCTTTTATTTGGTGAATATCCAACAAGCGTAACCCCCTTAACATCACAGGACATAAAGCTACGTCCTGGCTGCGGGGTACTTAACGCAACAGGCCGTACACATACACCCTGGGAATAGCGCAAGATCAGAAGAGATCCTGCGCTATTCGGCAGCGGGAGCCGGCTGTCACCAATAGTCGGCCTCCCTCTGCAACAGCTGTTACCCCTTTCCCCGCCACGATCTATGTAGATCGCAGCATCGACGGGTTACCTTGGCAACAGGACGCCAGATACAGGCGTCCTGCATTTCCAGTGCCTATGATCGCTAATACAAGCGATAAGGCATTGCAGGACAGAAGTCCTGCAATGCTTTATCATAGCGATCATATGTGCTATTGTACAAGTCCCCTACAGGGACATAAAATGTTTTTTAAAAAAGATAAAAATAATGTAAAAAAAAGAAAATTAAAAAAAAACCTTTTTTCTGCCTTTTCCCATAGTAGGATCCAAATTATGTTTTAAAAATTAAAATCCCACATATTTGGTATCGTCGTATCCGTAACGATGTGTACGATAAATTGAACATGCTTTTTATTCTGCACAGCAAAAGGCGTAAAAAAAACAACTAAAAAACTGAGGCAAAATGCGTATTTTTTACATTTTGCCTCCCAAAAAACGCTATAAAAGTGATCAAAAAAGCCGTATGTTCCCCCAAATGGTACCAATAATAACTGCAGCTCATCTCGCAAATAATAAGCCTCCACAGAGCCCTGTCCGTGAAAAAATCAAAAAGTTATAGGACTTTGAATGCAGCGATTTAGAAAAAAATAATTGCCAAAAAAGTGTTTTTATTGCGGAAAAATGGAAAAACCTAAAAAAAATAATAATTTATTTTGGTATAGTTGTGATCATACTGATGCGCAGAAAAAATGTATTGTGTCATTTATGCTGCATGATTAACGCTGTAAAAAAAACAAATATCTATGGCAGCATTGATGCGTTTTCTCTCCCTGCTATCATAGAAAATGTAATAAAAGCTTACAATATAGTCTATGTACCCAAAAATGGCACCAAGAAAAACTACGGTTCACCTCACAAAAAACAAGCCCTTATACGGCCGCGTTGCCGAAAAAATAAAAAAGTTATGGCTCCTGAAAAATGGAGATGGAAATCCACCAAAATAGTTGCGTCCCTCAGCCCAAAATAGGCCGTGTCCTTAAGGGGTTAATACACAGACATACTGCGAACGACTGAACAGGGCAGAGAAGAAAAAATGCAGGTTTTATACCCCGACCCCTCCGGTCCTGGGACACAATTTTGTCCTGAAGGGTTGCTTTAAGTGTCATCCACTATGCTGCTATTATAAAAGCTGCAGACTTTCTGCGAGGAAGCCATAGTATTAACCCTTTCCAATCTACTGTCTGACATCTAAAGACATTCTGATTGAAGGCTGTACAGCTCCGATTTCAGAAGACATCCAGCAGGGTATTCTTACTGTAGATTACTGGCCGCTCTATTGTATGGGGCCTGTCTGGCATGTCACATACCGCAGTACTGGCTCTAGCCAGCAGATGGCGCCATTGTATAATGGCAGAAAGAGAAAGCCCCCTAGGAAACCCTGAATCCAAAATTGGATTGCAAAGGGTTAACGCTCCTGTGGAAAATTCCTCTAAGACCGTGTTCATATATGCAATATAGGCTCCGACGCAGAATTAGCACCGGGTGGGTCACGGAAAAGTAGGCCGGCACCACACACGTGTAAATACGGAGCCCTTAAGCTGTAATTGAACTGCAGTAGAAGGGCAGCCTCACACGGGCGTATTTGAGCGTGTATTTGGGCGTACAATACCCAGAGAATAGAACCCATTGATTTCGATGGATTCCTTCACATTTCCATATTTTACATGCCTATTTCAGTCACGCAAAAAAAAAAATATAACATGCTCTATTTTTCTGTGTAGTTGTGCACCAAAGGTCCCCTTAGCGGTGAACGCAGGGTGCGCAATACGTAAGGAGAAACGCTGTAAAAAGAACACATCTGGAACGCATTAAGACTAGCCCCTTCAATCGGTGCGTCTTTGTTTACGCACAAATTAACACACCGATGCGCAGGTAAAAAAAAGCATAGTTCGTTCTGCAGCAACGCTGTGCTCAGGTGCGTGCAAATACGTGTGTGCTCATGTAAAGCCGACCTAAGGGCTCCAATAGACAATAGGAGTTTCAAATGTTAAAAACGCATCGCACAAACATCGCAAGTTCATGCGTTGCGGTGAATCGGAGGCTCCATAGGGAAACATGGGCGATAAAAATAGCAAAACACAGAAAGGTAGGGAAGGCATGAGTGAAAACATCGCAAATGGGAATAAACCATTGACAAGCACGGGTGTCATAATTCTGCCTTTTCAGGCACTCTCGCATTGTGCGAAAATTACACGATTGTATCGCAAGTGTGAAGGCACCATAAGGGTTCATACATTGAGGATTTTCTGCAGCTTTTCTTTAAATGGCACCCTTGGCATTTGATGTGGATCTCGGTGCGGATTCACCCCCAGTTGCACCCCCTCATTTCAAGCAGTGAAATCCGTGGTAAACATACGCAGCATAAATTTGACATAACGGCTGAGTTCAGTGATTGGCTGCAGTAGTCATGTGCCAGCAAAGACCAGTGCTGAAGACAGGAGCGGCGGTGCTGTACCAGCGGCGGAAAGGGAGCCCTGAGTATGTCTTAGGCCGCCTGGAGACGGCCGGGTCGGATCCGGTTGCGAGAATTCTCGCAGCGGGACCAGACCCGAGAGCCTGCAGAGAGCAGCTCGGAACTCACCCGCTCCCGCAGCTCCAGCTCTTTCATGTGCCGGCTGCCGGGCAGCTGACGCATGCGCAGAGCGGAACCGGCAGCCGTTAGAGCATGCCGCGGTTTGTTTTCTGCACGCGCTTTCACGCAAACAAACCGCGGCCGTCTGTATAGGATTGCGTATTGTAATGCAATCCTATGCAGGCATCCAGGGGTGGAAATTCTGCGGGGAATCCCGCCGCGGAATTTTCGCCAGTCTGCAGGCGGCCTTAGTTTTTAACCATTTCCTGCCCTCTCCCCAATTTTACTTTGGAACTTCTTTAACAAACAACACATTCCTGATGCTGACATATATTACAGGTGCGGCCCACACACATTTAGGCTGCATTCACACAGGGTGGATTTGCCGCGGAAATTCCACGCGGAATTCTGCCGCGGCAAATCCGCCTGCGGCCGCTAAACTCAGCATTAGGCAGCCATGTGGACGAGATTTCTCAGAAATCTCGTCCACACGGGACGGCCAATCTGCTGTGGTAAGTCTGGCTGAAACCGCAGTTGCGGCGACCGCAGCCACGGTTTCAAAAGATGCAGCATGTCTGTTTATTGTTTACATACGCCGCGGCCGCGCTCTCCTCTATGGCTTTTCCGACGGTAATACGCCTAGTGTGAACCCAGCCTTACACGCTAACAGGACCAGCATATATCTCATCTAGTAGCTTCTGCACCTATCGTATTTATTCTATTTACTGTTTATTACTCTCATTTTGAAGCGCCGTTTACCTTTTTACTTACATACATATTTAATAAAAGTTACATTTTACCATTGGTTCCTGGCAGCTTCAGGTTCTGTGTACATTCAGTCCTTAAAGGACTTCTTCCACTACCTTAAATTGCTCCACAGCCCTTCTGTACTTCCTGGTTGCTGTTGACCAGAACATGTGACTGCTGCAGCCAACCACAGGCTATAGAAGGTCACAGCTGTGGCCAGTGATTGGCTGCAGAGTCACATGTTCTGGTCAGCAGTAACCAGGAAGTACGGGAGGGCTATGGGGCAGTTTTAACTAGTGGAATATCCCCTTTAATGCTGTGAGGCAGTAACACTAACCATGGTGTCACCTGCGCTCTACTATATGTTGATGAACGCTGTGAGTCTCCGATCACTGGAATATTATATCTTGATAAGTATAATGACGCTTTCTATGCTGGATGACATTCTTCCTGCTGTTACTGACATATAATATATTCCTGATCAAGTGCGTAACTATAGCGGATACAGGGGATATGGTTGCACCCAGGCCCAGGAGCCTTAGGGGGCCCATAAGTCCTCTCTTCTCCATATAGGTAACCCAGTACTATGAGTAAAGCATTATAGTTGGGTGTTCTGTTACAAGTTTTGCATGGGGGCCCAGGAGCTTCACGTTACGCCTCTGTTCCTGATCATTATCAAGCAAATAAAACAGATCACTATAAGGCTGGGTCCCTGCACTGCAGCAGTTCTATGTGGCCAGAATCGCATCCATATGCGCCATTTTACCCATAGAATTCTGCAGCCATTCGGCACTACATGTAGGTATGATTTTGGCTACGTGTGGCTGCTGCATAGTGAGGACCCAGCCTAATAATCATAACAATCATTAGATGGTAGGCTAATTTGACTAATTTAAGGGTACTTTTACACAGGCTGACAATTACTCAAAAGAAAGCAGTAACTGCACAGATAAAACTTTCCTACATGTCCGAGATGTTAGGAAGAGCACTCCGGTCCCCGGACATACTGTAGGATTGCTGAGGTTGATAGAAGCTGCAAATCCACACAGCAAGCTGTAAGTGAGACTGGCCCCATCACAAACTGTAGGTGTGCACACTATAAGGGCCAGAGATAGCTAGTCAGTAAGCCTCCTGCAGGAGAAAGAACTTACACGCAGGACTTTGTGCTAAAGCCAAGTTTCCAGTGTCATGACTCCTTCTTACGTGAACTGCTGAACTGCAAACGGGACTCACAGACAGACATAAAACATGACTGGCTCAAAACATTAATTAAACATACATGCATGGATAGCCAGATGAAATAACTATAGAATGTACAAGGTATTAGTTCATGTCTCGGCCAAGACACTTAAGCCCGCGAGCCCATGTCACAGGTGAGGAAGGTCTGTTGACCGAAACGTTGCTTGTTTGTTATGGGGTAAATAAACGCATTTGTATTTTTCCATACCTTGGATTGCTGCCAGTCATTCTAATTACAAGGTCCTCAATGTCTCGAGACAACTTTCACAAGAAACCTGCCTACATGCCGGGCCCTCCCCCCGGTAAGGGCGGCCCCACACTGAAACCTATGGACCTAACTGCCCAAGGTGGAAAGCTAACCAAAGCAGGACAGAACGCAGTTCTGTAATCTGAATTTTCAATACACTGTTTTGATAGTACTGGAACTTTAATCCTTGAAGAGAGACTGTGTATTACATATTCATATTTCTCTGGGACAGTACTGAAATGTAACCAAGTGCAATTGATATTGTTGACAAGCTACTGCTGTTACTACAGATTGCTCACAAGGCATTATTACTCCCCCCTTCTATGGCCCTTTTACAGGGGACGATTACCGTTCAGAATCATTCAGATTCCCGATTTCCCATGGGAATCTGAATGATAATCGTCCAGTGTAAAAGCATGCAGCGACTGAATGAAAATTGTGCAGTCATTCAGTTTCCGCATGTAGAAAACTGCCGTTCCGTGCAATCGTTCACTTCTGAATGAATGTCTGCTTACTGTGAATAGAGGTGGCGGGGGGAGAATGCTCCTCGGACCGCTCGCTTCCATTCCGGCAGCACTGTTATCCAGTGATACTCGCTCCTGTGTAACAGCACAGGAGCAAGCATCACCGGCGCAAGTTGTCAGGCATCGTTTGCCCGACAGCTCGTCCTGTGTAAAAGGACCATTAGTTAGTAGCAGTTAGTACCCATGGACTTGAAAGTAAAGATTCAATTGTTTAGCCCAGACCCTTGAATAAATATTGTACACTTTGGTTACTCCAACTGCTGCATTGTATCCTAAATTTTGCATCACTATACCTCTACTTGCGACATTGTCCTAAGACAGGCCTACAAAAAGCCTATTTGGACACAAACTAGTGCTGTATGACAGCTGCAGAAGTAAGGTGATTTCACACCTGCGCCTGGGGTTCCCCTTTCCTGCTACATTTAGGGAGCAGGAAAGGTGAATCCGCGCTGCTGAACAACTCAGTCTCAGAATGGAACCAACCAGCTTGGAATGGACCCATTGACAATAATGTGGTCTGTTCAGTTTCAGCTGCTTGGCTAGTGGATCTGCGATGGAACTTCTGACCATTTGCCTTTTTTTCTTGACAGCTCGTCAGTCATTAGAAAGTTATAGAACAATGATACATCAAGTCTGAGTGCAGGACATTTCAGGACCTGCTCACCTGGGGATTCGTAGCACCTTAGAGAAGATGCACTAACTCCTAAAGAACAGCATTATGTAGCCATAGGTTGTCCTGGAGCGGAGACGACGCTGTGTACTGCACAAGTGTGCGCATTGTTTTGTAAGAGTTTTCCAAACATGGGACTTCGCTTTCAATAATGTCAACCGAGCAAATGTGCAATGTTTTATATTATCCCTGCAATTCTCTAAATACTGAACTCCCCTCTCTAATGTTCTATATATATATTTAGTGACATGAAGAAATTAGAACACATTGTGCTATATGACAGTCCCCATCTGTCACCATGGTGGGGGCATTAAAACCATCATTGAACTTCTAGGGGACTGGCATTTGTAAGATGTTGTTCCCATTACTTTCTTCAGACAGATGCCAAAGTTAGCAACACTCCGAGTGGGGACCAGCAGAGAAGAAGGAGTCAGAGGGTGGCGAGTGTCAGTCAGTGGGAGAATTAGCAGAACAATGCTAAGATATCATCTCCAACCCCCACCTCACAGGCACGGTCCCGCACTTTGGAATCTCAGACTCCTCTGAAAATCTGACTTTTTATGGAGAAAAAAAATGATAGACTGACATGTTTGAAATGTTTCTTATGTAAGCTCAGGGAACGTTTGCCAGCCTGGTACAAAACAAGGCAGTGTCAGCCTGATCAGCCCTTAATCGGGTAATGTCCTCAGTATCCTTATTTTTCAGCACTAAATAAGGGTAAACAAAATGTATTGTTTTGCTAGTGACGTGACTAGTTAAGATTACTTTAGCTAGACATACAAATACACTGAGGAGCCAGACACTTTTTTAGAGACCCCCATCTACGGAGGTGTAACTTGAAGCCTCTGGGCCCCAATGCAATACCTGTAACAGGGCCGCCAACTATAATGGTTTATTCATAGTACTGGGGTCCCTATATGGAGTAGAGAGGCTTTATGGACCCTCTAAGGCTCCTGGGTCCTGGTACAACAGCATCCCCTATAGTTACCCCCCTGCCCATCTAGTAGCATGTTGGGCCTTCTTTGGCCCTCAGTACTGCAGCAACTCCAATCGGCATAGATTCCCATTGGTGTTCAAACGATTTTGCAGGAATATCGGCCCATGCGCACATGTTAGCTTGTTGTAGTTACCGCACATCAGGTAGAGGTACTGACATACTCTGAACAGCTGACAGGAAAGGGTCATCAATTCATGCTGCTTGTGCCAAATTCTGACCCTTCCATCAGCTTGGTGCAACAGAAATCTGAACTTATTCGACCAGGCGATGTTTTTCCACTGCTCAATGATCCAATTTTAGTGCTCCTTCGCCCCCCGGAATCTTGTCTTTCTGTTTTAGTAATGGCGGTGGAAATGTTGCTATTTGACTGGTTAGTCGTAGCACCAGCATTGTGTTCGCTACAGTTCACTTGACTGTGCGCCACCTGTTCATCAGAACCATATTTTACATCCTCCTCTGACCCTTTATGTTGATTAGTTGTGATCCTTGATCACATCATTGTCAGCACAGTCTCCACACTGCTCAGAAGGTTGGCAGTTTATGAAATACTGGCCTCGGCATGTCTAGCCTTGATGACCACGTCTTGCTGGAAGTCACTAAGATCACTCGATTTTCCTGTCCCAATGTGGGTTTAGTTTGAAACTGATCCACGGAAAACTTGCTAACCTGATTTTATGATGTACTTTGGGTCACTTGTCTAATTTCCATGCAGGGAAGCTCCAATTCAGTCATAGCATACGATAACCCATTAGGGGTACTCTACCTTCTGGCAGCATTAAAATTCATCCCATGGTTCATTAGGTAGAGGGCTTATCTTCTTTTTGCTCACATTTAGTAGGATACCTACTGCACTGTGTCCTTTACAATGTCACCATTTATTTTATTTATGCCTGTACATTTCATAGCGGCAGCTCATGCTGCTGATAATGGGATCATCTCCAGATGGGTTACTAGTTAAAAAGGGACACTTTTCACTGTCCCTTTGGTTCCTGACTAGAGATGAGCGAGCATACTCGCTAAGGCAAACTACTCGAGTGAGTAGTGCCTTATTCGACTACCTGCCCGCTCGTCTCTAAAGATTCGGGTGCCAGCGCGGGTAACAGGTGAGTTGCGGCGGTGAGCAGGGGAGAGCGGGGGGGGGGGGGGGGGGGGGGGGAGAGAGGGAGAGAGAGATCTCCCATCCGTTCCTCCCTGCTCTCCCCCGCCGCTCCCCGCCCGCCGCCGGCACCCAAATCTTTAGAGATGAGCTGGCAGGTACTCGAATAAGGCACTACTCACTCGAGTAGTTTGCCTTATCGAGTATGCTCACTCATCTCTATTCCTGATGTCTGATGTAAACATGGACCAGGCTTCTCCTTTTCACAAGCCAATATCATCTTAATTAATAGTGATGAGCGAACTTTTGAAAAGTTTTGATTGGCGAGTTCACCAAATTAGTTTGACACAAACTGGAAGTTCACCAAAACCCACCCATAAAACTGGTGTATAACACTGTCCAAGAGCCATAAAAGCCCTGTATAACATTTTGAGAGTGTTGTAGAAGGCTTTTATGGCTTTTAGACAGTATTATACTCCAGTGTTCAGGACTAGTGTTGAGCAAACCCAACCAGTAGAACCCTGTGTCGTGTAGAACTTAGCTAAAAGATTGGTTCAGGTTCATATCGAACTGAAGTTTAGCATAGTTTGACCCACAACAGGGTTCTACTGGTTCGATTTGTTCAACAATATATAAAGAAGTATAGGAAGGTGAACCAGCTTTATGATTATGAAATTATTCTTTCCTAATAGGTAATTTCTTAGAGTAGGGGGTGCAATCAAGCCCCAAGGAAGGTATATTGGGATGTGGCAGTATAAGTCAGTACAGGGAGTTATGCCGGGTGAGGTGACCCCATCCCAGTATATATCACCAGTATTACTGGGTTGGCTTTTAAAGAATCTTAAAAGTGCCAACATGATGCCCTAGTTAAATACTAGACATATGCGGTGGATTAAATTGCCTTCGTCACTAATGGAGTTATAGCAGCATAGCTCTGGTGTGGAACAGTACACCAAAATTCCCAATAAACTCTTCAATGCCTCACAAATTAATACGCCATATGTTCTTATTTACAAATGGCATGAAAATTATTCATATTCCCGTTTTGTATATTATAGATGCATGGAATAGATGGAGTGCAGTATGAGGCATTGGCATGAAGTATTGGGAATCGTTTTGTGAGTGGTCTCTTAATGGTGCAGTGTGGAGCCATATAATGAGATGGAAGGAACACAGTGCAAAGGAGAAAAAGTGTTTTCACTTATTTGTTGGTTTATAGGGATAAATGCCTCACAGACTTTTGTTCGGTAAATGTGGAAACAATTGAACAAGGAAAACAATATTTAATTACTTATTTTCAAGGTAAATTGCATCAATGTCTTTCGTTTTAACCATCTGGGAAGCCTTATATGTGTAGAACACTTTGTCGAAGTCCCTTACTAATGAAGTTTCCTTCTACAATACTACACAGGTCTAAAGCCAAGCATTTACGTGCAATAGTTGTTTCGACGCACGCTTTTTTTTGCTATGTCCCCCATAAATACCATGTTTATTTCAATGGGCAGAGGGGAATAAGCTGTTACTAGAGCTCCCAGGCAGTGACTTATCTCTCATAGGACCAGACATGTTGGAATCCTGACTAGAGATGAGCGAGCCTACTCGGTAAGGCAGTTACTCGAGCGAGCATCGCTCTTCTCGAGTAACTGCTTAGTGATCCGAGCAGGCTCGGGTGGGCTGCGGGGGGGAAACGGGTGGGGAGCGGAGTGGGGGGGGGGGGGGGAGAGAGAGAGAGATCTCTCTCACTCTTCCTCCTGCTCCGATCCACTCTCACACAAGCCTGCTCGGATCAGTAAGCAGTTACTCGAGAAGAGCGATGCTCGCTTGAGTAACTGCTTTACTGAGTAGGCTCGCTCGTCTCTAGTCAGGACGTACTTGGCAGGTCTTCATACAAATGAAATATTCAGCCGCTCGTATCAAGATTGGTGGATTCGACTGACTTTCACCATATGTGTATGACCAGCTTAAAGGGTTTCTGTCATTAGAAAAAAAAAATCAATACTTACCTATTCCTCCCCAGGCAGACTCCTTACCGCATCTTCTCCCCTCCGATCTTCTCCTGGCTCCTGCAGTCCCCTGGGTCACGTCACCTTCAGCCGGCCGGATCCTCTTCTTCCTGTTATGGAGCGTACATTCACGGCTTTCTTCTTCCTGCAGGTCAATGTATGCTACCTAACTAGTGACATAGCATTCATTGCCTAGCAGGGAATGCCGAATCCTATGCAGGGCTACATGCGAGACTGTGCATGCGCGCTGTCTCACCGTGAGTGTTCATATACTATTGCCGCGACACAGCAAGCATGCACAGCCTCGGCAATAGCCCGATATAGGATTCAGCATTCCCTCCCAGGCAGTGAACGCTATGTCATTAGTGATGTAGCATACACTGGCCTTCAGGAAGGAGAAAGCCGCGAATGTACGCTCCATAACTGGAAGAAGAGGGTCCAGCCGGCTAGAGGTGATGTGACCCGGGGGACTGCAGGAGCCAAGAGAAGACCAGAAGGGAGAGGATGTGGTAAGAAGGCTGCCTGGGGAGGAAAGGGTAAGTATTGATTTTTTTCTAATGACAGAAACCCTTTAAGCCACTTGAGAGATCTTCAATAGTAGTACTCTAACTTAGTATATGTTATTTTCTACGTTGGCAACTAACGACCATACAAACTATCATGTTAGTGTCTAAAATTAAGTATTTGGTAGCAGATTGTGGCCAAAGTGCTTCTAGCCTTTTTGTTGCCTGAGGCAAAATGTGAAGTGGAACCTCTCCCTCTCCAAGTTTCATATGGAAAAATGCTTGGATGAATGACATACCTCCCAAAATGCCGCACTCCTAAGATTTTAGGAGACGTTAACCTGAGGCAAAGTTCTCACCTTACTTAATGGATGGTGCACCCCTGATTTTGATATTTTCTTTTTTGATTGCTGTGTAATCCCTAATACATTGTCATTGATCACCACTTGTAGCCTAAAGGGTCCATACACACATGACATATAGCGTCTGTGACGGCACATGTAATCAATATGGGTTTGGTGCCTCCATTGCCTCTAGGCAAGAATGACCTTGTAGCATGGCATGGTGTTGAAATATGCAAATTTCCAGGAGGAGCATGCATGCCTTCATGTCTACTTGGCACTCTCCATAAGGTGAAACTCTACTACCCTTGACTCACATCACAGGCCTCTCACAAAGCTAACTAGAACCCTACTGTACACTGATGGGGGACAAAACCCCTCAAATTGCTGTCTTTACAAAGGTATCCTTTCCTTTTGGGAAAGACTCTGATTTGGCTTATATTCCATGTTTCAAGGCCTGTTGGAAGATCAGACATTGATTTATAGGGAAGTTGCCTCATATAGAAGCTGCAGAGACCTTGTATCATCTTCCATTTACATTACCATATCTTTTGTTGGACATCTATTAGAAATTAATGAGAAAAATACCTGTTTGTGTCTCCAATTGTATATATGTTGGTACAATATACTGTAAATCAACAGTAGGCTACAGATTACAGACCCAAGATAGATTAGTAATAGAAGATGTACATGAGCCATAAGCAATTCTTGTCTAGAAAATGCTTTGTGGAGTTGGTAAATCATGCAGATGACATATAGGTAATCCTCTTAAAGAAATATTGCTATTGTCATTGCTCAACAACTACAACTGATCTCACTTAGTTTACTATCAAAATAATCTGTATCCTGTGCAAATAAAAAGCCCAACAGGAAGTACGACTTTCCCAGAAGGATAAGTGACGCCACATCAATATCCCCTTACCTTATTGTAATAAACTTGCATGCTCGGCTGATCGTAGTGTGCATGCTTATGGTAATTTCAGAGGAAACTTAAAGCCCCCATACACATTAGGTAAAAGTTGGCCAAACTTGCCAATTTCAGCGTAACTGGTGGTAAACTATCATATGAGTATGGGGAGCGTCTGAATTCTTCCCCAACTGATTATGGCAGGGTCAAAGAAGAATTGGGTATGTTGAGTTTCAGTGCAGATCCTTTTGTTCTCTCTGGAGATAAGCCACCGCCATAAGAGTCTGGCAGCGACTAAAGGAGCTTTTACATGGGATGGCATGTTGGGTGCAAGATGCCCGGCTGGTGGTCCTAGTGCTAATTGCTTTTGTGCTTTTACACACTTATTACTAATGAATGGAGGTGGAGTGAGTCGGGGATCATTCCGGCCCATCCGTCTCCATTCACAGTAAGCAGGCAGTCATTCATAAGTGAACTACTGCCTGTTTACATATTACTATTCTACTGTTTTTGGTGGAAAATGATGCTTGGAGCTTGACTGTAAGAAACATAACTTTCCCTCTGTAAGATCCAGCAAAAGTCGCCCATCATATTCGGATTGCTCTTCCCTTTTTGACGGTCTTCAATGACTGAAATGTCTTCTGTGCGGAATACGCAGTGATTAGAACCCATTAATTTCAATGAGTTCGTTCACATGAGTTTATTTTTTTGCACAATGTACAATTGCGTGAAAAAATATGCAGCAGGACCTGTTGGAGTGTATTACACACTGCAATAAGCCATTGAAGTGAATAGGCGGGCACAAATACGCAGTGAGCATATATATATATATATATATATTCAGTGTATTTGTGCTCTTAAAAACACCCCAGAACAGGTAAAGATTATCTGTGCGTGTAAATGGGCCTTTAGATAGCGTGAGATTAGATGGAAAAGGAAACTTGATTGGAAAAAGAGAAAAGTAAAGAAGGTGTCAGTTCGCTAACTGCAAAGGAAAACCTCTGACTTTCTGTACAAAATGTGATGTTGCCTTTTGTACACAGTTTCCCGAAATGTCATAAATAATTTGTCTGATATATATCGTATATTAGTAAGTAAGTTTCTTTATCTGTCTATTTTTGAATACTTTTGTGAATATACGTAACTATTGTAATACAAATATTTTCTTAAACGAAAGACCTGTGATTCCTACAATTCTTGCACATTAGGTGGCAGCGTCCTATTTCTCTAGGGGTAAAAAGTAATACAAAAATTATAGGTAGTAACAATAAGGGAAATAATCAGAGACCCCAATAGCCCCGGTGTAGGGAGATACTGCTGAAGAGCCTCAGCTTTATTTGCATGCTATTAAAATAAATGTCATATCATGTAAAAGGCTCTAATGCATTAGTAACGCGGTAGCCATCCTTGGCCATGCTGAAGAGCACTGCTGATAAGCGTTTTTATAGCTTTTTCTTAACCCTGTAATGACCACCCATACGTCTTTTGACGGCGGCCGTTGAAGGGCTTTATTCTGCAGTACCGTCAAAAGACAGCACTGTATCTGAAGTCTGGAATTGGTCTACTGTGACGGGGGAAGGAGAGGGTGCTCAGCTGTCGGATGACACAGTAAGGCACTTGCTCTACTAGCAGGGATTGAAGAGACCTCTAATTCCTGCAATTTAACTCTTTACACGCCGTGGTCATGGCAAAATTAGCTATTTTTGTCTATCTCGCCTTACAAAAAACAAAATAGAAAGTCATCAAAACGTTGCATAGATCAATAAATAATACCATTAAAAAGCAAAACTCATCGAGCAAAAAAAAACAGAAAAACATACAACACCATTTACAAAAAAAGCAAAATGTTAGGAGTTTTTGAATACAGCGATAAACAAAAAAATACATTAAAAAAAAGTGTAAAAAAAAAGTTGCCAAAAACCCCACAAAACTATATAAATTTGGTACTAGTGTAATTGTACTGGCCTGCACAATTAATTTAACATGGCATTTCTATCAAAAATACAATGAAAAGCATGTCAAAATTGTAGATTTTGTTAGTCTGAAATAAAAAGCACTCAAAATCTTATATGTTCCCAAAAATTGGATAAATGAAGACTAGTGTTCATCTCACAAACCACAAGCCTTTATAGAGCTGCATCTAAACTTTGTGTCTCCGGATCGTGCTGACCCCGAGAATAATGTTATCATGTTACTTATTTTGCAAAATATTATAAAAATGAAATCCAAAAAACTAAATGACAGAATTCCCCCTTTTCCCCCAATCCCCCCAAAAAACTAATGAAGGTTCTACAGTGCATTATACATATGTAAAAATGATGTCATTAAAAAATGAAACGTCCTGCAAAAAACAAGTCCTCATACTGCGATGTCGACTGAGAAATTAAAAAGTTATGGCTCTTGGAATGCGATGATGAAAAAAACTGAAAAACTAGTTGGCCATTAAGGCGCAAACAGTCTGGGTCACTAAGGGTTAATGTTTCAAACTTTATACACACAACAGCAGCGACATGACAAGCAGATGACATCATAGACATCACGTGATGTCACAATTGGTGCAGATGATTAAAGTTCTAATGCTGAACCACCTTGTGTCATTTCAGCCTGACATCTTGAAGAGGACGAATCCAAATATGTAACTCCTCGCTTAGTGCTGAGGCCTCGTCACACATCGTATAGCTGAGAAAGGGTGTACATCTGGGGGTTGGGCCCTTGGATTGTAAGCTCTTAGGAGCAGAGTTTCTACTGTATAGTATTAGTCTGTAAGCTCTTAGGAGCAGAGTTTCTATTGTACACTAGATTGTAAGCTCTTAGGAGCAGGTTGTATAATATGTCGCTTTCTTTACAGGATCCTGAGCTTATAATAATATACAGATACAGCAATATGCAGCAGGACAGATTAGATCCGGGGTGATATCCGATCGCCACATCTGGGGTCAGGAAGGAATTTTTTTTCCCCTGATGACTTTCCGGGGGTTTTCTTCGCCTTCCTCTGGATCTCGGGGGCCAGGGATTCTCATCTCAGAACAATGGTGTGAACGGGCGCAGCAAGTTCTGTGGTCTCCACCGGGCTGACATTAGAGTCTCTGAGAGCCTTCTGTTATTTATTAAAGGGCCAGTAATGTTTTATTACAATGTTGCGTATTGCTATTTCAATAAAGACATTAAAAATATACACATTGTGATGTTTGTTTTTTATCCGCTCGTCTTACGTGCTGGCTAGGGATGAGTGAGTATACTCGCTAAAGCACTACTCGTTCGAGTAATGTGCTTTAGACGAGTATCTCCCTGCTCGTCCCTGAAGATTCGGGGGCCGCCGCAGAGCAGGGAGCAGCGGGGGAGAGCGGGGAGGAACGGAGGGGAGATCTCTCTCTCCCGCCCGCTCTCCTCTGCTCCCCGCCGCAACTCACCTGTCAGCTGCGGCGGCCCCCGAATCTTCAGGGACAAGCGGAGAAATACTCATCTAAGGCACATTACTCGAGCGAGTAGTGCTTTAGCGAGTATACTCGCTCATCCCTAGTGCTGGCCATAATGAGAGCGACTGCTGCTGATCAGTGTTCCAGAAGTACAAATAGACTTATCCTGCATACATAACGACGTGTATCATCTCCTAAAGACATGGCGGCAGCTGCTGCGGGACAGAACCTCTGATGGACTCCATATACAAAGAGCAGAGAACATATCACCCCACCCATAATGGCAAATCCTGTCTCAAGTTACATAACAAGTGTTATGGGGGTTCAGTCTCTATTCTAGGGGTCACTAACATTGTGTGTCCTCCAGTCTACACAACATACTACCTGAAGGCTGAAGGTTGGGAAAGGAAAAATAACCGAATACAGAAGACGAAGAGGTCTTGTATAAAAACAGGAAACAGACTGAGGAGTAGAGAAGAGTGAGCACACTCGTCCGAGCTTGATGCTCGTTCGAGTATTAGGGTGCTCGAGATGCTTGTTACTCGAGATGAACACCACGCAGTACTCGAGTCAATTCTATTTCCCTTCCCCGCATGTTTAGCGCCATTTTTCTGCTTTGACGTGCCAGCCCTCTGCCTGCCAACAGCAGTGAGTGGCTGGCGGGATCAGGTGACCGCCGAGTACTTAAAGCAGTCCCGCCCGCGGCTCGCCTCAGACGCATGCTGGTTAGGGAAAGTGCTGCAGCTGATATAGGGAGTGTTAGAGTAGGATCTAGAGATGAGCGAGCACCAAAATGCTCGGGTGCTCGTTGCTCGAGTCGAACTTTCCGCGATGCTCGAGAGTTCGTTTCGAGTAACGAACCCCATTGAAGTCAATGGGCGACTCGAGCATTTTTGTATATGACCCATGCTCCGCTAAGGCTTTCATTGGTGAAAATCTAGAAAACCCAAGAAAGTGATGGAAACGACACAGAAACGGATAGGGCAGGCGAGGGGCAACATGTTGGGCTGCATCTCAGGTTCCCAGGTCTCACTATTAAGCCACAATAGCGGCAAGAGTGCCCCCCCCTAACAATTTTTACTTCGGACAAACCCTCATTAGCAAGGCACACCTTAGCTAAGCACCACACTACCTGCAACCAAGCACAATCACTGCCTGTGGGACACACCGCTGCCTCTTCTCCTGGGTTACATGCTGCCCAACCCTCCCCCCCCCACACGACCCAGCGTCCACAGCGCTCACAAAAGTGTCCCTGCTCAGCCTTCAGTTGCCCTCATGCCACAGGCTGGCTGCATAACCACACCACCCTCATGTCTATTTCTCAGTACATCTGCGATGAGGAGGAACCGGAGGCACACACTGCAGAGGGTTGGCAGGGCCAGGCAGCGACCCTCTTTAAAAGGGGCGGAGCGATAGCCCACAATGCTGTCCAGAAGCAATGAGACATCCAATCCTGTGCCACCTCCATCAGGAGCTGCAAACGTGGGCATAGCAATGGGGAATCCATGTGCCCACACAGTATTCATTCTGCCAAGGTGTCGCATAGCTCAATCGACACCGCAAGGGGAAAGCCATCTGCACTCTGCCCCCTACCCAAGTCAGTCAGTGTCTTTGTGCCAGACAGGTCAAACACCGTGATGGGAACGAAGTGGGCACCAACATCATAGGAGGGTCCTAGGCAACCCAAGACATGAACAAAAAATAAATCTGAGCGGCCAAACATGGCAGACTTGCACCACGCCCATGACATAGGCATCGGCCCACAGCTTCAGCAATCGTAGGCAGGAAGCGGATTTTCACTGCGCCCAGGACATAGGCCTCTGCACAAACCCTCAGCAATCGCGGGCCTACACCAAACTCCAATGCTAGCGTAGCTGTGCACGTCTCAATAGCGCTGTATTGCTCCTGTAGTTTGTCACAATGCAGTGCCACGGATAGTAGAGCTAGCGTCAGATTAAATACAGGTGGGCTTCGGCCCACACTGCATGCCCCAGTCAGACTGGGGTTTTTAATACATAGACACTGGCAGGTACAACTCCCCTATGTGAAGTCCCTGTGGACCCACAGCAGGGGTGGCTCCCTGGAAGCCACCGGCGGTACAAAAGTATATCCCATTGCAGTGCCCTGGACAGCAGAGCTAACGTCAGATAAAATGCAGGTTGGCTTTGGCCCACGCTGCATGCCCCAGTCAGACTGGGGTTTTTAATACATAGACACAGGCAGGTACAAGTCCCTAATGTGAAGTCCGTGTGGACCGACAGCATGGGTGGCTCCCTGGAACCCACCGGCGGTACAAAAATACATCCCATTGCAGTGCCCTGGACAGCAGAGCCAACGTCTGATTAAATACAGGTTGGCTTTGGCCCAAACTGCATGTCCCAGTCAGACTCGAGTTTTTTATAAGTATACACAGGCAGGTACATCTCCCTAATGTGAAGTCCGTGTGGACTGACAGCATGGGTGGGTCCCAGGAAGCCACCGGTGGTACATAAATAAATCCCATTGCATTGCCTTGCACAGCTGAGGTAACGTCAGATAAAATACAGGTGGGCTTTGGCCCACACTGCATGCCCCAGTCTGACCGGGGTTTTTATAAGTAGACACAGGCAGGTACAACTCCCCTATGTGAAGTCCCTGTGGACCCACAGCAGGGGTGGCTCCCTGGAACCCATCGGCGGTACAAAAGTATATCCCATTGCAGTGTCCTGGACAGCAGAGCTAACATCAGATAAAATGCAGGTGGGCTTCGGCCCACACTGCATGCCCCAGTCAGACTCAAGTTTTTTATAAGTATACACAGGCAGGTACATCTCCCTAATGTGTAGTCCGTGTGGTCCAAAAGCATGAGTGGGTC
Source organism: Eleutherodactylus coqui (assembly GCF_035609145.1). NCBI lineage: Eukaryota > Metazoa > Chordata > Amphibia > Anura > Eleutherodactylidae > Eleutherodactylus > Eleutherodactylus coqui. The sequence continues at coordinate 233,639,443 of NC_089840.1, read as the reverse complement.
CCAGGAAGCCACCGGCGGTACATAAATCCCATTGCATTGCCCTGCACAGCCAAGGTAACGTCAGATAAAATACAGGTGGGCTTTGGCCCACACTGCATGCCCCAGTCAGACCAGGGTTTTTAATACATAGACACAGGCAGGTTCAACTCCCTAATATGAAGTCCGTGTGGCCCGACAGCATGGGTGGCTCCCTGGAACCCACTGGCGGTACAAAAATATATCCCATTGCAGTGCCCTGGACAGCAGAGCTAACGTCAGATAAAATGCAGGTGGGCTTCGGCCCACACTGAATGCCCCAGTCAGACCGGGTTTTTTAATACATAGACACAGGCAGGAACAACTTCCCTATGTGAAGTCCCTGTGGACCCACAGCATGGGTGGCTCCCTGGAACCCACCGGCGGTACATAAATACATCCCGTTGCAGTGCCCTGGACAGCAGAGCTAAAGTCTGATTAAATACAGGTGGGCTTCGGCCAAGAATGTTTTCATTGCTGTAGGAGGAGGAGGGGGATGTTTTTGAGGCAGTACGTGCGTTAACCCTGTGTCCGTGGTTATATGCACCTTACCAGTAACTGCGTTGGTGGGATAGTGGTTGCGACTGTGGACCTATTAGCGCGGTTTTATTTTGTTGGTTTTCGGAATGTGGCCAGGATTAAGTGGGCCGTGATGGGGGGCTTTGTTATTATGTCGCTTAAGGTGAAATACTTGGACTGCCGCCAGACGGACCACTGCAAAAGCATTTGCCAAGAATGTTTTTATTGTTGGAGGAGGAGGGGGATGTTTTTGAGGCAGTACGTGTCCTGTCCCTGTGTCCGTGGTTATATGCACCTTACCAGTAACCGCGTTGGTGGGATAGTGGTCTTGACTGTGGACCTATTAGCGCGGTTTTATTTCGTTGGTTTTCGGAATGTGGCCAGGATTAAGTGGGCCGTGGTGGGGGGCTTTCTTATTGTGTCGCTTAAGGTGAAATTCTTGGACTGCCGCCAGACGGACCACTGCGAAAGCATTTGCCAAGAATGTTTTCATTGTTGGAGGAGGAGGAGGGGGATATTTTTGAGGCAGTACGTCTCCTGTCCCAGTGTCCGTGGTTATATGCACCTTCCCAGTGACTGCGTCGCTGAAAAGTTGTCGCGCCTGGGGATCTAGTAGCGCGGCTTCGCCACCATCATGTCTTTGGGAAGCCTCCGTTTCCACAACCCTGTAACATAGCAGTAGCAGCAGTATAAGCAGAGCCGAGAATTGGTAACATTTCAGTGGTAAGAGTATGGACAGACCCCTGTAACATTTCATTGGCAGCAGTGAGGACAGACCCCACTAACATTTCATTTGCAGCAGTATACACAGACCCCAGTAACATTTCAGTAGTATAAGTATAGACAGACCCCAGTAACAGTTCAGTAGTATAAGTCTAGACAGACCCCAGTAACATTTCAGTTCCAGCAGTGTAGATAGACCACAGTAACATTTCAGTTCCAGCACTGTAGACAGACCCCAGTAACATTTCAGTAGTATCAGTTGCGACATGCCCCAGTCACATTTCAGTTCCAGCAGTGCAGACAGACGTCAGTAACATTTCAGTAGTATCATTAGGGACAGGCCCCAGTAACATTTCAGTAGCAACAGTATAGACAGACCCCAGTAACATTTTTATTTACAGCAGTATTGTCAGACCCCAGTAACATTTCATTAGTATCAGTTGCGACATGCCCCAGTCACATTTCAGTTCCAGCAGTGCAGATAGACCCCAGTAACATTAACGTAGAAGCAGTATGGACAAAGCAGCAGATTCACATTTCCCTGGCAGCAGTGTAGGGATAGCACAGCATTTGTAACATTTCAGTAGTAGCAGTATAGACAGGCCCCAGCAACAGTAACGTAGAAGCAGTAGAGACAAAGCAGCAGATTCACATTGCCCTGGCAGCAGTGTAGGGAGAGCATAGTATTGGTAAGATTTCAGTAGTAGGAGTATAGACAGGCCCCAGTAACATTTACGTCAAAGCAGTATGGGCAAAGCAGCAGATAAACATTTCCCTGGCAGCAGTGTAAGGAGAGCAAAGTATTTGTAACATTTCAGTAGTAGCAGTATAGTCAGACCCCAGTAACATTTACGTAGCAGCAGTGTAAGCGATATTTGGTCGTGCAAATACATATCGCATTTGCATGTCTATAATACACTTACGTCCATGGGAATGAGCTCCAATAGTGACCCCTATAGTAGCCCCAGTAGAAATAGTGACCCCCCCAGTAGAAATAGTGACCCCCACAGTGGCCTCAGTAGTAATAGTGACCCCCATAGTGGCCACAGTAATAATAGTGACCCCCATATGGGCCACAGTAGTAAGTGACTACCATAGTGGCCCCAGTAGTAACAGTGTCCCCTATATTGGCCCGAGTTGTAACAGTGACCACCATAGCGGCCACAGTAGTAATAGTGACCCCTATGGTAGCCCCATTAGTAATAGTGACCCCCATAGTGGCCACATTAGTAAGTGACCCCTATAACAGTCAGTATGGTGACCTCTTTGTTCGTGCCATACCATCGGAATGGCGAATGACATTCTACTCTTGCCTTTCAGCCACTGTGTGAGATGAGTGTTACATGACACACAGATGATATGCAGTGTGTTATAGGAAAAATCAATGGTTTCCTCTAGACTTCATTGTACTGCTCCAAATATATTATTACTATAACAGGTGCCACTTCTTATCTTGGTCAGTAAGCTTTTTTCCCAAATACTTGTGACAGTCACACTTTACCAAGGATATTATTTCCCTCCGCTGTGTCTTTGTTGTGAACTGTCCGCGGACATAGCAGAAATTGTCTGGGTTGTTCAGACATCCGCGCCGCTAAGCATATTGTTATTAAATTTGATAAATAGTCCCAATCTAACCAATGACCTGTAAAAACCCAGCTCATTAATTACAACTTACTGATGCATGATTCGCAGCATTTCCTCCATGTGGAAACATACCCTATATATTACATAAACCCACCCTTATAGTGTTCAGTCAGCACGCGGTGTGTAACAGTGCTTGCAAAAGAGTTGCACAGTTTTTTTTTTTTTTTTTATTAAGCAAAGTTAATGGCAAGCCTACTGGATTAATGGTATAGGCTTATCTCCAAAAAATAAAGTACAACGGCAATTGGATTACATTATTCCCCATAACTTCAAAATCTTACGTGGCAGAAAAAAAGGAAATCATATTTGAATTCAAAGCACGAAAGTTACTATAAGCCGCCTATCTGCTTATCTGTTACAAAAATTGTGTTGCACAGTGTTATTGGCCCATGTAAAAGCACCTTTACTCCCCTCTGCCCATAGAAATTCCTGATTGCTTGGCTGCTCCAAGTATTCGTGTGTATGGTAGAATCAGAAGATATAGCTGTTATTGAAGGTATATAGGCACTTTGAGGCTCAAGGACAAGGAAGCTATTGAATGTCTATGTATAGATATTGATGGACCTGAACCTATTCTTACCGAATTTTTGAAGCAGGATGAAAATTAGGTTGGTGTAACTGTAGGGGATGCAGGGGATGCGGTTGCACCCAGGCCCAGGAGCCTTAGGGGGCCCATAAAGCCTCTCTTCTCCACGTAGAGAGCCTATTACTATGACTAAAGCATTATAGTTGGGGGCCCTGTTACAGGTTTTGCATTTGGGCCCAGGAGCTTCAAGTTATGCCACTGCATTAAGGGGTTAAGAGAAGTTGGTGTGCCCCAAGATAAACTTTTGCACCCAGGCCCGTGAGCCTTTAGCTACGCCCTGAGTATGGGTATGATATAATCAATATACTTCCATGATTATTCTATAGGTTGGGGCATTAAAATAAAACCTTGATACTGCAAACTGATGGAATCTTGAAGTACTTCAATGGAAATACCTACATTGTTGCCCTGGCTTATGATGCAAGTGGGGGTATTCTGGAGTTGTAAGGTTCCGGTTCGGCACCATATGCAGCATGTTAAGCACCATATGTTAAGTAATAGTAAAAGATTTAAGTTTTTGATCAATAAAAGTGGCAAAAAGCTGCGCTGAGTACTCATGTGCTCCACATCTGTGAGTATACCGAACGGCTGATACATCCTCACACCAGATTTCTAATTACAAACCAGATGGACGAATGACATTTATTTATATTTTTAAATAGCCTTCAGTATATCTTGTCATTTCAAAATGTGTAACCCTGCCAGCGAAGAAATGACACGTGAGCTCCTAAAGAGTCCCATCTGTCTCAGCATGCAGACAATAGCCAAATGAATCCATTTAATCATACAAACATGACTATTAATAAAAGTTCATCTATAGTATAATAGGTCCAAAATTCCGTACTTACTAGAGATGAACGAGTATACTCGCTAAAGGCAATTGCATGGCCATTTGAGTCTCCTCACTTATTTATAGTATATAGTTGCTCTCCCTAAGGAGAAAAGAGCGTTTCTGACCCCTGTCCCAGGCCTCTCACTAGCAAAAGCCAGACTCCTACTGTACACTGATGATGGGCAATAACCCGGAAACAGCTGTATGTACATGGGGTCTGGCTTTGCTTTTGATTCCCAGTCATTGTAGCAAGACTTGTATAAAAAGTCCCACTTTGACTCGAAGGAATGCTGCCTTTTAGTAGGTGGCTCTGTGGAGGATTTATTCCATCTCCCTTATTTGCATATGATCTGCCTGGGATTTGGTTTTTAACAGCCAAATTGCAGCTCTGAAGCAATCACACGACAGCAGATTGCACAATTTTTTGGGTCGCGTGACTTTTTGGAGGCTTTATGTCATACGTTCCCATGTAGCCTAAGCCTGAGGTAAAATTCATTAGTGTTTCCATTTACCAGAATCATTTCAAAAAAGGCTAGTAAGACATATGGTCAGAAAAAAGCAATGTTATGCCTATACAGTTGCAGACATCTGTCAAACTAATTCTTGATCCAACCTCTTTATTCATAGATTACAAAAATCTGGCCTAAAATCACATAGACAGTTGATTAAAAACTTACACCAACATGGTGATCAGGGTGCAGTGCATTACTGAGGTATTGTTCTATCTTCTCATTTGCATATTTCCCAGAGGAGCATGCATAGCCTTCTCACACACCTTCTAGGTGCTCTCCTTCAGGAGGAACGATACCCTTCCTGACCCACATAAATATACCATGCAATGTTGCAAAATGTGTTGGTCTCTAAAACTTTTCATTTTAACATGAATTTCAATGCTAGAGAAACATCCCAAGAAGGAGAAAATATCACAATGTCAAGATGAATTATAACAAAAAGTTCCAAGATAACACAACAGATATCATGGGACTCCTCATAAGATCAAAAAGGCATGGGACCAACCAGGTTGTGCCATTGTAGTTCGAGCCCAACGTTTTAGACCACCGCACGTGTCTTGCCATCCAACTTTCTCGATGAGTACTTTACAATAAAGCTAAGACTACCCGCTACAGTTGGGACTACCCATATTAAAAGAACACACTTTTAGATACATTTGGCCATCAAAGTCCAAAGACCCATTGGTATATATGCAAGAATTATCCTGGCATTTTCATGTAAATTGCATCACAGACCTAACGTGAATTGAGCCCTAAGAAGTTGTAGTTGAGCTTTTGTTGCGAATGGGTACTTACTGTATTTTCTTAGTGTATTTAGAGGGGTTTCCTGAGATAACCTTTTTTTTTATAGTGGGCAAATAACAGAAAAAAACTATACTCACTTTATAAATGGTCCTTCTAGTCCCCACCGGTCTAGTCCCTTAAAGGGGTTGTCTCGCGGCGAAAGCGAAATTTTTTTTTCACTTACCCCCGCATTCTGCCCTGTTAAAAAGAAAGCATAGGTTAGTTTTTAAAAAGCACATTGCGCTTACCTGCATCAGCGTTCTGCAGCTTCTTCTATTCTTCTTTTAAAGATGGCGCCGCTGGTCTTCTCCCATGGTGCACCGCGGGTCTTCTCCCATGGTGCACCGTGGATTTTCTTCTCCTTCCTTGCGTTCCATTGCCGATTCCAGCCTCCTGATTGGCTGGAATCGGCACACGTGACGGGGCGGAGCTACGATGACGACGCGGTGACCAGCTCTCCGGCACGAGTTGCCCCATTCACCAGGCAGAAGACCAGACTGCGCAAGCGCGTCTAAAAAAGCAAGAAGCCAGCGAAATTAGACGGAGCCATGGAGACGTGGACACCAGCACCGGAGGGGGTAAGTGTATAACTTCTGTATGGCTCATAATTAATGCACGATGTACATTACAAAGTGCATTAATATGGCCATACAGAAGTGTATAACCCCACTTGCTTTCGTGAGACAACCCCTTTAAGTCGCTACAGCAGTCATGTGCCGCTCATTGCTCACATGACCCCGCAGCCATTCACTGGCCTCAGTAGGGCATCTATGCATGAACAGCATGTGACCACTGAGACCAGTGATTGGCTGAGCAGCCACGTGAGCAATGAGTGGCATTTAAAAGGTGGGTATAGTTTTTTTCTTTATTTTACAATGCTATTTTCTCCTTGCAATTTCTTTTTTTGATCTCAGAAAATCCCTTTAAGTAAAAAATATTTGTTAAAACTGCAAAATAGCGCTCAGAAATTCCAAAAAAAAGTATAATCATGGGATATTCACTTGACTATTATGAGACACAGAGGGTGAATTGTAGATTCAGGGAAATGAAAACAGAGGCTCAGAAGTAGAGAACGAGGATTTCAAAGGGTTAACTTAAGAAGTGTTTCTTTAAATTGGGCACCTCGTTCTGCCACACATGTGGTAGGCACGGTATCTATGCAGAAGCTAGAACTCCCTTCTAGTGATGTCAATGTGGATAAAATAGACATGAGGAGGCTCTTTCATCGAATCAGAGCACGTAATACATCATATACCAGTCCAGACTCGATCCTAGACGTCATCTGTGTATTTGAAGTATATACGTTATTTGATATAATTAGAAGCCATAATTACCCTTACCCATTTCTGCCCCCTGGAAATTTGCTGTGCACCTGCGTTGTTTGATTACAGCACGGGCTGGAAATGTTCATGGTGGAAAATGTAAACTTGTCACTCTAGAGTTTTTCCTAGTGTCACATTAGGAGTGACCGCTCCCTTCTGTAATTGCAACTCTTTAAATACTGTATTACCCAACCTCATTTATGCCTTAACATTGCAGCGGCTTGGATTGGTAGTGCAGGCGCAGTTCCCAAAGAATTTAATGGGAGCTATACCAGGCTGTTCCAATATGAAAGGCGCTACCTGCTTCCAGCTCTGTCCACACTGCGAGCATGCCCTCCGTCAGCTGGCCGGTGGGGATCTTGAATGGTAGAGAGTTGCAACTATTGATGGTTTATCCTGAGGATCAGTCATCTATTGTCAAAGTCTTGGACAACCCTTTCAACCTAAATATGCAGCTCTGACCTTATGATAGAGTGATATACTGTCATTGACCCCCCCTTCAACTCTCTTATATCTATTGGAACATAGGTCTACCCTAGAGAAAGATCTCCTTGGAAATGAAGAACCATGATTTGGACTAGTCTAAAAAGGCACCCCTTTTTAAGCATTAGGTGAGAAGGCACACCGGATCATGTTCCTCTCCTCTTTTTTCCTTGCCCTTTCCTCTGCTTCTTTAATGTACAGTAATGTTAGTGATGTATGGTTTGGTCCAGATTCCTCTATCGTGGGGTTGTGTTGGCATGTAACATTTTCTGGATTGTTCTTCAGGTTATCTGTGCAGTGACATGGGACAGAAAATATCAAAATCTGTCGGTATGGTACATTGATGGGTGGATAGATTTTTGGAGAAGATCGGCAGGAGACCCTAAAAAAGGTTGCACAACTATATTTTTTTAAATTCCTGCTCTCAACCGGTAAAGGGGATTTTACAATGTTTTATTATTTTTTTTGGCTTGGGGAGCAGGAATTATTAAAAAAAAACAAAAAAAAAACTTGGACAACCCCTTTAGTTTCAAAGGTTTTTATTATAGTAGCAAACACCTGGTACTTATTACTTTTAAGCAGTGTTTATGCCCACGCAAGGGGCAATATAGTCATAAATGCTAACTTTGCTACTTTTGTCTTATCAAACCTATTCTGCGGTTTCTCACCAGTTTGTCGAGAGGCACAGAATAGGTAACATTCGCTTTGAGATGTGAACTTAACAAAAACTATATTTTCAATACTCTTGTGAAGGAGTGTTAAATCAAGTATAAAGACCACAAAATAGTTCTAGGTAGAGAGAAGATTATGTCGAAGTCTTGGAATATCTATCTGTTCGATCCAGGGTCCCACACCACTCCGCATCTATCCAATGTGTCTGTCCAAATAGCGTGTATTCTTTCATAAAGAGCTATTAGTGAAATTCTGTTCAAAACTTCATGAAATGATAAATGGGGTTGTTTCCATCTACCCTGTTTCCCTGAAAATAAGACATACCCTGAAAATAAGACAGATTATGATATTCCAGAATATTTTAGGATGCAAAATGATTTTTCAGGATTTTTGAGGATGCTTGAAATATAAGCCCTACTCCAAAATTAAGCCCTGCTAACAGTTAATTAAAAAAGGCAATTTAAATAGTGTCCAGGCAGCTATACATGTAAAAAAGTTAAACCTTTTTAAACAAAAATTAATATAAGACACTGTTTTATTTTCAGGGAAGCACGGTAGCTATGATAGGAGTTCTAGTCACCATACATATATTTTGTATAAGTTTGTGTGCCCGGTGTTTAACTTTAGGTGGATGATCTTCTAATAGAAACACCATTGGGGATTTTTGGAATGGACCAATGAATAATCGATGTAGTAGTCTATGGACCTAGGACCAAAGCCAGGACACATCTGTACAGCCCCTGAAACATATGGGTGAAGAAGATTGTAAAATTGGTTTATTCTAGCAGGTACTGGACAACCCCTTTAAAGGGAAAACAAAAATGGCAGACAGCACTCAGGAACAATCCTCCGTGAAGAAAACCAGTTAGTGACTAAGCAAAACTAGAAAGTGGGTCACTTACTTTACCAGGGAGGTACATAGACCCAGACTGACCCCCATCGACACTCTTTATTCAGAAATGCAGTTATCCAAGTGGGTCGTCTAGGAAGCAGGAACGCACGGCTCAGATGGAAAGTTACTATTTGGCTTTTATTGGTAGATTAAACCAATAAATACAATATGCTTATGAAATGAAATAAAATATTAGAAAATAATGTAATAAAGCTGAACATGCTTTGCTTTTATTATCATTGTTTTTATTGGTCTATTATTAGCATTTTATTTTTTATTACATTATTTTATAATATTTTATTTCATTTTATAAGTAGATTGTTTTTTTATTGTTTAGTCTTCGAGTGAAACCCAAATAGTAACTTTCTATCTTAATGGTGCGTTCCTGCTTCCTGGACCACACACTCGGATAACTGCATTTCTGGACACAGGAAGTCGACAGGGGTCCGTCTGGGCTCATGTACCTCCCTAGTAATGTAAGTGATCCACTTTTCAGTTGTTCTTACTCACTGATTGGCCTTGAGCGCTGTCTGTCCTTTTTGTTTTCCCATTTACCATACCTGCTGAGCCGGACCATTGTAATAAACAGGATGGCAGCGACTGGCGCTCTCCATGGTGGGTGTCCGCACTGGACAGGATCCTCCCTCACCCATTGAGGTGCATACACAAGGCCTGCCAGGCTATTAGGTGTCATGTTGCACCCCACGTTTGCAGGGGTGAGTCCACTACACCAGGTGAGTTTGTTCCTACATATTTGATTGTTTTTTGTTTCTTGGGGAGCTATTCCTTTTTTATACATCTTATTTGTGTAACACCTTTAAAAATCTTGGAGCCATTGTGGTTTGTTTCACAGTTGAAGAGAAGGCCGAGCAAGTAATACTACCCTCCCACCCTTTTGGAATGGCTTGTTATGGTGGTCACCCAACTTATGCTGTCTCTTGATGTACTGACAGGCTGTCTGAGAGGTCTTGTAGGGGATGCTTATATTTTATTGTATACTGGCCAAGTGCTCAGTATTCTTGCCTGCCCAATCCTCATTAGTGCTCGGTGCTCTCTGTGTTCAATGTTTTCAGTGTCTGTTTGCCCTTGTTTCTTCCTGACTTTGACTCTGTTACTTTTAAGAAGTGGGGTTGCCCTTTTCGAGGTAGATGCTCCATTTAGAAACAGGGCTAGTCAAGGTAGTTCAAATCGCCAGTTTTGTCTCCTTCGTCTGACTCAAGTCTTCCTGTGCCCTTGTCATTCAGTCGGCGTGACTAGCTCCCTAGTTTTTTGTCATCTGTTTCACTGACAGGTCTAGATTGATGTGACATCTACAGTCTGATAGAATACATTCTGTATCTAGGGAGTCTGAAGCAAGAGAATAATGTGCAGCGGTCTAACCAGGTATTAATAAATAAGAAAATTCAAGACAATATTCGATCATAGTCTGCAGCTGTGGCATCTGAGCTCATAATTATCCTGTCTAGTGTCAGAGGCATCAGACTGTGAAGGTGATGATGTCAGCGGTGATGATGATGTAAGATCCTTATTATTTTCAAAAGCCTCTTTCAGGATTATATAAACAGGAGTCAAATTCAACTTTTGAAAGCTTTTCGCTGGTTTTGGGGGAAAAGTCAACAGAAAATATGATTGCTGTGAAAATGATTCTGAAATAATGAGGTTTGCTACTTTATACCATATAAGTAATAGGCTGTATTACACAGGATTAGTCTATGCACAGCAGGGAGGGTGGAAGAGCTGCACAGGTGGAGAAATATGGGTTCTGGCATCCACCGTGCTTTCAAGGTTTTGGATGGCAAGATGGAGTGATGAAGCAGCGACCCATCCACAACTCAGTAGTTGCTGCTGGTAAATGGATTAGTTAGTAGGTGCTAGTGGCAGCCTCCTTTTAAACGGGCCAATTACATGTGCTAAAACAAGGTTTTGGGTCAAGATATCTTAAATTCAACTCTCCTGTCTACTCAGAGCCAGTCTTTATAGAGTCACTACTGGTATGTTCAAACAGCACGCATGTGCCCTAGATTTTCCATGCAGAGAATCTGTGGCATTCACAGTAGCAGCAATGTGAATGAGGTTTGGAAAAAGTCTATTGCAAAAATTGATCTGCAGAGTGGATTTCGGATCAACAGTGTAATCCACCTCTTCAGAAGAGGGGGTGAATTATGCAATAAAATCTGCATTAAAATTTGCATCAAAATCCGCACCAAATGGTCTGCTTTTTGACACAGATTTTGTGCTGCGGAATGTCCACTGCACACCTTCTGCAGCAAATTCTGCCCTGTGTGGACATAGGGGCGGATTTACTATACAAAATACAACAGCGTTCTGGTGCAATTCTCATGTTTTTCGCCACATTTGCTACGTATTTTCAGACACTTTCATTTTTTCTGACTCATCAGAAAAGGATGCATGGCCTAAATTGCTCGAAAAATTGTGCCAATTGCTTTAAAAGTTTGGTGCAGTTTTTGATGTAAACTTAGCCAACTAATAGGGGGCATTACCTTGGACTAGACAGTCTTAAAATTCGAGAGACTTACCAACCAGTTGTGATAAAGCTGGCACATTTTAATAGTGTCTGTCTTTGTTTGCATGGTCTAGCTTTTAGACAATACTAGGGGCCCTTTCACACAGGCATATTTGCACGCGTGTTTGCGCACGCAATACGCAGAAAATAGAACCCACTGATTTCGATGGGTTCATTCACAAGCGCCTATTTTATGTAAGTTATTGTGTCGCACAAAAAACCGCAGCATGCTCTACTTTCCTGTGCATTTGCACATCAAAAGTCCCAATAGAAGTCAATGGGGGGTGCACAAATGCGTATGCAATACGCAAGGAGATGCATGATGTGCTGCGTAAGTCAGTTTGAAAAAGAACACATTTGGAACTCATTAGAGTAATTAGACATTTCAAGCAGCGCGGCGTCTCTGTTTGCAGCGCACAAATGAACATTCTCTGCAGACAGAAAAATACAGTAAAATACTTCTAAATGTGTGCAAAAAAGCTGCGCTGAAGCGTGCGCAAGTGTGCATGCGCCCATGTTAAGGAGCCCTTAATAAATGTGCCCGGCAGCATTTTCTCAACAAAAAACACTGTGGCCAGGTGTTTTCTGTAAGGCAATAGGGTAATATGAAACTCACTGCAAAGTATATTTTGGGGGGGCATTTTTCCCCTTTTGGTGCATTTTTGGGTCAGTAACATTTTTTACAAAAAAGAACTGCTTCAAAAAACCCGTTAAAATATGAAAAAACAAACTGCAAACCAAAAACACTTGGAAAAATTCTGAACTTTTCTTTTTTTTAGGAGCCTCAAAGGAACATTCCCAAAAAGGTGTTTATGAAGAAACTCCAAGATCTACAAGATTGCAGTAGAAGGACTGCTGTTGTCTGCTACCCATCTTTCCAGACTTTTTGAAAACTCTTGGTTGTGGCACTTTGTTTTCATTTCCCCAATTTCTAAGCGATTCTAAGGTAGATCTGCTCCGTAAGTCCACAAATAAAGCTCCTCATAGACTTTGGATAGTTCTTTGTGGATCCGTTTTAATATCTACGGAACTCTCGGACTCTTAGGACAACGATAGATTCTACAGGTTCCACAGAGCTTTTGGCAGCCTCTCATCTTTCTCCCATCCTAGCTGAATGCACTTGATAATGGGGAACTTGGACACGATACTTGTTGGCTGGATACTATAGAATGTCTACGGCCAGACAATTATATATGATAAATGTAATGCCCTATAATTGACCCTCTCTGGCCAAGTAACAGAAGACACCTGGACCTGTAATGATTGGGTGATCAGTTTCACGACCCCATTAATCTCTCAAGAAGCAACATCTCACCAGCACAAGACAACACACCCAGTCTTGAGCTGTCCCTTCCTGGCAAGACCCCTGTTTTTCATGTCACATCTTTGCCGTTCCCAGAGAAAGAGGGAGAGGATTAATTGTGCATTGTCTTGATCCTGATGGCGTAATCTTGTGTGTGTGTACGGGGGCGGGAGGATAGGCTTGGAACAAAAGAATGGTTGGGACGGTTTCGGAGCCTCTCATCGCTGCCTGGGTGATGCTTTGCGTTAAATCCTCTATCAAGAAAAACACTTTGGCACACAAAATGTCAGTGCTGTGAGGCTGGAGCCAGAGCCACAGAAACCCTGAGAACATCCGTTCAGAGACAATATAACTATCCAACGCTCAATGAAAAGCTGTTTTTGCATTCACCCTTCCATTGCCAGAGGGGCCAGGAACGAGTGAAAATAATACAGATTTCTGGGCCCTCTGGCATCGGGGGAAATTAAGCTCATCCTCCACTTAACACCCTTTGGCACACAGTGTGTGTCTTCAAAGGAGGATCTGTACAAAATCCTAAATATACCAATGGCTATAATTAGTTAAATCAATTAATGCTTTAATTGTAGTAAAGTTACAGACTCCATTCATAAGCAAATCATTCATTTCCATTAAATGGAGAATAAATGTAGAGACTTGTCCCGTAACTTCTAATACACCTGGTGCTTACAGTTGGCTTCATGGCTTGTTTTACTGTATTCACTATCTTTTAGAAATACTTGAAAGTAGTTTGAAGCAAAATCATACTTGCAAAACTTTTGAAAAGTGGTTTATTAAGCAGCGCATGCCATTTTATAAGGGCAAAACCCAACATATGGCATTTGAGTAACTAGTGTATTCTCTTCATCACACCCCAAAATGTATACAGACCATGGAGCAGACCCCTCTAAATAGATATGTAATTGGGGACCCAGCTGATGTTTGTGGAGAAGGGGGGCAAGTTCTTCCTTCTGCTTCGAGTGCTAAGTATCTGAAACGCTTCCACTGAAATCGAGTGAGTCCACAATTGAATTATTAACACCTGGTTCATGAACCACCATCATCCATGCATTCAAGAATAAGCAAGACAACCCAGATGCCATAACAGAGAGACACCCGGGGAGATGGACGCTGTCATGTTGTTAATGGCCTGAACAACCCCTAAGTTATCACAATGATACTTAACTTTTTGATTACCAAACCATTCACCCCATAACGCCACAGTCACTGCAATAGGGAGGAGTTCTAACAGCAGGTTTTTAACAAGGCCAGCTCCCACCCAATACTCAGGCCATGAGGACATAGGACATAGCACTACCCTTGACAAAACGCACCAAACCCTATACTCGCCGCTGCATCAGTGAACAGCTCGCAAGCAAACTTATCAAACGGCTTCGACATTATCATTGACCTCCTATTATATTTCTCAAGAAAAGACAACCATACATCCAAGTTGGCTTTGCGTTCCTTCTTTAAATCAAGTGATGGGCCAATTCTACCGCCAACGTAGCACTCGCCAATCTGCTACAGAAAACTCTTCTCATGAGCATAAACCAGCACGCAAAATTGAGCTTACCTTAAAGAGATTGCAAGTCCCTAAGGCAAATCTTTTTTAAGCAACGGGCCATACTAATCTCTTGACGCAAGGAAGTCAATCAACGTACACTTCATCAAATCAGTATTAATAGTGATACCAAGAAGGCTAAGACAAGTGAATGGACTTTCAGTCTTCTCAGGAGCTAACGGGATCCCGAAACGCGGTGCAACCAATTGCAATGTTTTTAATAGCGATACACAAATTGAAGACCATGCCGGGCCCAGGTAGAGAAAGTCATCCAAGTAATGAATCAGCAATCTAACCTCCACTACATTGTAAGCGACCCATTCAAGAAAAGAACTAAGTCTCAAAATATGCAAAGGAAATTGGACAGCCCATTTTCTAACATTGATCTATGAGATATGATCCATCCCAATAACATCCCAATAGATGAACACTTTCAGGGTGTAGCAGAAGAAGCTGAAAAGCTGATTTAACATTCATCTTTTCCACATCTACGCACCCATTTAACAACTGCATCAAAGGATGTATAAACCATTAAACACAGCTCAATGCCTATATTGTCATTGACCGATGCTCCTTTTGGGTAGCAGAGATGATAAATTAGTTGAAACTTGTTTGGCTCCTTTGTTGGGACTACGCCCAATGGGGAAAGGACCAAATTCAAAAGAGGATGTGTGCTAAAGGGGCCCAAGAGCACTTGCTTAACTTGTCTCATAGAATGTCCGGGTGTAGCATAGCTGGCCATAAATTTTTAATCACGAAGGGAACCTGATGGGAAGGGGACAGAATTCTGAAACCATCTTTAAACCCTAAATAGAGAATTTCAGTTTTAGCCCTATCCGGGGACCATCTCTAGAAGCCTCATTGGAGTTGTCCCTTTGTCAAGCATCAGTTGTGCCTTTTTCCCTTACCCCTTTAAAAACAGTGGGATGACCCATGTGAGGCGCCATTACAGATGTGCGTAAACCTACAGCCAGTTCCAAATTTGCACTGTTAACCTTTATTAAACTTCTAATACAGACCTGATTATTAATCCTGTGGACTGGCCTGTCTGACTGTAACCAATGGCATTATTGGCATCCCTTGTAAGGACTTCCCATAACGCAACGGCACCATGACTCGTAACCATAGGCCAATGTCCTTATGGCCACATCGAACGTTAGAACAAACCACTTCATGCTGCCTAAACTGTCATTGCATCGAAGTCATACCTGAACCCCATAAATGCGATATGGCCCCACTATCGACTGCGTATAGCAAGAAAGAGCGGAACAGATTTCTGGGACCTTTTCTCTAACCACACTAGCTAGAATAGCAAAAACTTGCAGCTAGTTAGTAAATGTCTGTGGAATAAGAGCTATCTTTTCTTTTCTTCCTCCTCTTTTTTAGAATCAGTCCGCTTTCCTTTATCTAAATTAGTTTTTTACAAAGGGAGGAGAGAAGAAATCTCCACATATTAGTCCCGCCATATTTTTTCTCTTACTTCCTTCTTTAAATGTGCTCCCAAAGGACCCTCAAAACAAACATATACCTTGCCTTCAGCTTTATCGTCCAAATGTATGGCATCACCGTCCTTCTATATCTGCACCGCTACAGTCACTCCAGCTACTTTCTGATTGCCTGCTAGCAGCTAGCTACCCGAAATAGGTCCCACCTAAGGAATAACAACTGGAGTCAAAGGGGCTGTCCACCATGATAATGGTGAAGGATAATCTGGCAAGCCTGTTACCGCTCCCATCTTGCAGTGAATCAACAAATTCCTAATGCTACCCAACAATGCTCTCAAGTGGCCCCCACCCTCGCTACTGTCATACCCTAGTGGAGACTCCAAACACCCCTGACCTGCCTCTTCCCCCTTTATAGCTAACGAAACCAAATTATGTTACTGACAAGACACGAATACATACTCACCCGGCTATGCAGGAGCTATGAGCCCACCAACCGTTAATCCGTAATCCAGACCATCTGCGCTTAGGACTGCTCGACCCTTCTCTGATTGCTCCGTAGGTAGTTGCTGATGTTGATGTGCCGTGGTTGACATGGTTGCAGGCGACCATGGGTCTGACATCTCTCCTGCTGTCTGGTGCGGCAAGTCCTGCACCCTAATGAGAATGAGGCCTACCTGACACCGCTGGGTATAACTGCCTACTGGGATTCCTGCCAAGGTGACCCTCGCTCCTCTTTGGCGTAACGAAGTAAACCCAACCCGAAGAGTCCTTGGTGCAGCTCCTCAACTGTTGCTGGGCCCTAAGGGCTTCCTCCAAGCCTAGATGCATGGGCGGCCTAGCCCTCCACAGAGGCCTCTCTCCCCCTGCTCGTGGAGTGCTCCCAGGATGACTGTTGCGGAGCTCATGCAGGCAGGCTGGACCGTAGGCTCCGGCAGTAATGCAAAGCTGCCCCAGGAATTCCTTCATGTTTACTGCTGCTCTCTCCTTTCAAAAATGGTGCTTCTGTGCCCGGAGGTGGTGTCCCCCTTAGTATAGACCTGCCCTCTACCCACGTTACCTTTATCCTTAACACCTTAGCTCCCTCATTCCCTGCTCACCCTGTCATGTGATCCTTCTTCCATGGCCCGCAGTCCTTGTTCCGGACCCTACTTCCTTCTCTCCCAAGTTGTCTTCATGGGCAGAACTTCTCTGAACCCCACTGCCTGAACTCTCTTGGCTGGAACTAGTTCAGCCCTTTTCTATTTATCACCAGGGGTGTTGCTTAACAGCACCTCCACCCACCCATGTAACGTTGAGCACCTCACCTCCGATCCGCTTTTCTATCCTTAGCACACATAGACATTTTGAATGCTGCAAACAGTGTAAACTGCAATTCATAAATAAAATATAGACCATCCGCTTACAGATACGTCATTGTTATAAGGCTTGTATATAGAGTCTAACATTGACTTGCAGGAATGCTGCCTTCCAATAGGTGGCGCTGCAGAGGTATTGTTTAGAAATGAGCGAGTATACTTGCTAAAGACAATTGTTCGAGCGAGCATTGCCTTTAGCGAGTATCTCCCCCGCTCAAGACTGAAGGTTCGGGTGCTGGGGGGCAGGGAGTTGCGGGGGAGAGCGGGGAGGAACTGAGGGGAGATCTCTCTCTCCCTCTCTCCCCCCCGCTCCCTCCTGCTGACAGCCGCTACTCACCGCTCCCCCGCGCCGACACCCGAACCTTCAGTCTCGAGCGGGCAGGTACTCTATAAAGGCAATGCTCACTCGAGCAATAGCCTTTAGCGAGTATACTCGCTCATCTCTAGTATTGTTTCATCTTTACCAGAGCAGCATGGATGGCCATATAAGTCTCCTCACACCATTGCATTGTACAGTACCTGCACTCCATATGATGCTGACATGACATGGTCGCTTCATTCAATAGATTTGGTGCTGCGATGTCCTGTGAGATCCAGAAGAATCTGTCGTTGCGCAGAGAACTCCGCACCAAAATCCACATGCCCAAGGGATTCGACAGATGAAAGTATGCGCATCAGCAAAAGTTGGCTCACACCCTTCCCCTTGCATGTTTTGTTAACCTGCCATAGACTTCTATGGCAACTTTCTGCGCAACACGTAATCTGCAGAAATTATGTGCGAGAAACACACTCACGATAAAGAACTCATTGAAATTAATGGTTATGCTTCATCCCAGCCAGTTTCCCCCGAAAATAAGACCCACCCTGAAAATAAGCCCTACCCTGATTTGGGGGGATTTTCGGGAAGCTTGAAATATAAACCCTAACCTGAAAATAATCCCTAGCTGCATTAGTTTAAAAAAAAGAATACATTACCTAGCAGGCTCGGTCCAGGTCCCTCCCGCTGCTTCTTGCAGTCCTTGGCCGCCCACAGAAGATGACTTCCTGGTTACAGGATTCATAAATCCCACCTCCAGGAAGTGATGACTCTGATTGGTTATTGTGTGCTACTCAGCCAAGCAATGCAGCACTCAATGAACCAATCAGAACCATCGCTTCCTGGAGGCGGGCTTTATGAATCCCGCAACCAGGAAGTGATCTTCTGTTGGCGGCCGAGGACTGCAAGAAGTGTGTTGGAGCTCCGGAGAGCAGCAGGATGGACTGGGACCGAGCCTACTAAGTAAATATTTTAAGACCCCCTGAAAATAAGACCTCTTTGGAGGCGAAAATTAATATAAGGCAGTGCCTTATTTTTAGAGAAACATGGTATTTTTCGGGAGTGCATTTCAAACATGCGCAAACACGTTTGTCTGTTTAAGCCCCGACATGCGGAATTGAAAAAGGCTTAAGGGCGGCTTCAGACAAGCGTGTTGCAAAATATGCTCGCTCCTGCACAACTTTTTTTCGCAGTGAACAAGAGTACTTTGTGTGCATGCCTGTGCACAATACTGTGCGTATTTGCCCAGGCAACGCTAGTTTACATGATTTTATGGTTATTAAGGGCTTCACACAACCGTGCGTGCGCAAAATACAGAAATAGAACCTATTGATATTAATGGGTTCGTCCCCATCAGCCTGTTTTGCGCGCGTGCAAAAAAGCAGACCTGCTTTATCTTTCTGCAGTTTGATCAGCAAAGGCGCCCATAGAAGTCTATGGGAGGTGTGCAAATACGCAAGGGGGAAGTGTGAAACATTACTCAAAACTCCGGCAAAATACCACATCTGGACCTCATTAAGCTAAATAGCCTTTAAGTCCATGGAAGAGGTGTGTCATGCAAGCATGTGAACTGGCCTCGCATGCGCAATATGTATAGTAGTATGCGCAGATACGCTCACAAATCAACCTCATGCGATCACATCTGGGGACTGTTTTTGTGCATACGGTTGTCTAATTAAGCCCTAAGCCAAGTGTGTGGATTTATTCACCCTACTGCACATACCTGAGTGTACATACGTGTGCATTTATGCACTTACTATAAACTTCTATAGGACCTTTGGTGCGTAAATGCGCACACAATTATAAAGCGTACTGCGTTTTTTTCATGCGTGCGGAAGTGAGTAATGATAGCCAGCCCATTGAAATCAATGGGTTCTATTTTGTACGTATTACGCGTGCAAATAGGTGTGCAAACACTCCCGTGTGAGTCTGACCTTACGGCGAATTTGGTTTTGTCCCCTTATACGGCCATGATAATCACGGCCTCACAATGGGACTACAGGAAACCAGGGATCCTATTTCAGGGGTTTCGTTTCACCACCTCTTTTCCCGGCTGTGAATTGTACTGCCGCAAAAAGATATGACCTGCCCCATCTTACCCGCACAAAGTTAAACTACACACGGGGAAGATCGGGCGGCACCTGTCCTCCCGCAATAATTCTCATACTGTTGCGCTCTGGCGCGGAGTTTGAATGCCGGCGAAGGGATTCCCTTCGTTCAGTCGCAGCTACGCTCTGTGCCTACGGTAGTAGGAATAAGCCCTTAGACATGTGGATTTTGGTGCAAATTTCCATAGTTGCAAATTCCACAGCATGTTGTGGAACAATTTAATCCCGGCCTAAACAGACGAACATGTTACGCCGTTCACTAAGCAAAAGAATTGCGCAGGAACGAGCATATTGTGTTACAAGCTCATCTGTTGAAGCCCTAAAAGTCCTTTAGTCCTGGCATACATCTGTGTTGGAGGGTTTCTTGCACAGCATACAGCGCCATATTTTTCTTGTAAGGGGAATCTGATAGACCCCCATTATAATCAGTGGGGTCCGTTGAATGCCCTTCATGTCTGGCATATAATGGATCCGGGTACCTTGTATCATTTTCATTGTTCTGCTCTTACAATGGCATAGAATGATGGAAGAGGGCCAGCGGGAACAAAGCTGATATGAATGAGGTGTATACTAAAAAGTTTATGGCCACTTATAATGTACATTGAGTGTCATCAAATACAACCAGGACTGTGTTCCAATTAATAGCAGCAACTTTGGAATGTCCAGTGACATTGAGAAGGTTCTGTAGAAGAGACGAGGCTCAGTCAGATACCAGGTGGACATGAGTGCACCCCAGCTACAACTAAATAAAATAAAATAAATAAATCTTGGTATTTGTATAGTGCCAACTTATTACGCAGCGCTTTCAGGTAATTATTACTTAATTACCCCCCACCAAGCTGGGTTCTCATTTTACCGACCTCGGAAGGATGGAAGGCTGAGTCAACCTTGAGCCGGCTACCTGACGCATGTGGGGATCGAACTTGCAACCTTCAGGTCTAATGCATGAGAAAGACTGGAAAAACATGGTGGTCGACCCGACTGGTTCCCATCCAGCAGAATAACACCACACTGGTTTTACTGGATCTCCTGGTGTTGATTATAGTCTTTAGTGAAGGCGAGTGCTCTTCTCTGTCTGTATAGTAGATATGTTTGGGAAGACTTATATTCAATCATCCCTCTTTGCAAGGATGACCTGGACAGACATCATCTTCACATCCCATAGGCCTGGAGAAACAAAGATGGCCGCACCGCTTCTCTGACTCCCTGGTGCACACTGTGTATTAGTAGCCATTAGAGATGAGCAAGCATACTCGGTAAGCCGATTTACTCGAGAGAGCATCACCTTTTTCGAGTACCTGCTGGCTCGTCCCTGAAGATTCGGAAGGGCCACAGGGGTGAGCGGGGGCGGCGCGGGGCAGCGGGGAGGAGAGTGAGAGAGATCCCTCTCTCTCTCCCTCCCGAACCCCTCCGCAACCCCCCGCTCAACCCCAGGCCCCCCCCCCCCCCCGAATCTTCAGGAACAAGCCAGCAGGTACTCGAAAAAGACGATGCTCTCTCCAGTAAATCACCTTACCGAGTATGCTTGCTCATCTCTGGTAGGCATTGGTAGTCTAAGGCTGCCTAGCGATGACGCGGAATCTGTGACCTTTCTGCAATGAAAATTGTGTATTGGGCCATGATTCCGATGGCTTCCATTGACTTCAGTGGAAGCCACCTGCATGGAATTCACGCAAAAATGGAGCATGCTGTGATTTTTCATCCGCAAGCACAATTGTTTTTCGCTCATATGCATGAAGAATCAGTTTTGCATAGCATACTATTGGCAATATTTGCTGTGGAATCCAGAATCGGACACCCGCTTCGAATTCCGCTATTCAAATCCTCCCGTGTGCATTCACCCTAAGACACTGCTTGCAGCACTGGCCACTCAAAGCAGGTGTATTGTCAGACTAATGATGTATACTAGTACACAGTGTGGTCAGAGAGGCTGGTGCGGCCATATTTGTTCCTCCAGGCCCGAAGGCTCACTTTAAGTCTTAGTAGGGTATATTCACATGGCTGGTAAATTCGGCAAAATATCTATGCAATTTACAAGCATTATGGATGAAACTTTAAGAAATCCCATCAACATGTTGCGGAGAGAATCTACAGCATAAATTGACCTGCAATCTAAAAAACAAGAATCCGGCTCCCAGAAGTGAAGTAAAAATGCTGAAACACTTTATTAGGGATCCATAAACTTGAATCAAACCTCACAGGAACGGCCAAATGACAGTAACGCGTTTCAAGTGCACACAGCGCTTCTTGCTCATCGTATCATGTGTTCTTGGTTCGTTCCTGTGAAGTTTGATTCAAGTTTATGGATTCCTAATAAAGTTTTTCAATGTATTTACTTCACTTCTGGGAGCCGGATTCTTCTGTTTTTTTTAAATTACTGGTGCTCCAGAAATTAAAGTGGGGCGTATCAGGTGAGCCAGTTCTTGACTTTGGGTAAATTGACCTGCGCTGCGGATTTTAAAGCCACTGTATGTAAATTTATGTTAATGATTTTCAGTGTGAATTTCATTTCTGCAAATGAGGGGATGGAATCCGTTGTAGTTCTGCATCAAGATACCACTATTTCACTTGAATTATGGGTAAGGTGCAATATCAGACACAGCCTATAGTCAGATGTGGCGCTGTTTCTGGAAAAAACACAGACTCCTTTTTCTAGCCCTGGACAAAACCTACATGCGCAACTGAGCAGAGTCGGTATGTATATGGGGGAGTGGGAGGAATGACTGTTGGCTAAATGAGTTTACCCAAAAGCTATCTAAGAGCGGCCCCACACAGGCGTATTTGCATAAGCAATTTTTGCGCTCGCACTGATTTCAATGGGCTCGTTCTCATGGTTCTTTTGTGCACTCTTTTTTTGTACGTACCAAGGGTCCCCATAGGAATCTATGCAAGTGTGCACATATATACATGCAAAACACTGTGCATACCCGCAAACACTGACACTCCAAAAGGCTAATTAGCCTTTTTAATCAGGGTGGAGGTGAGCCCCCCACTTGTTTGAATGAGCGGTGACTGTGCAAATCCTGCCCCAAAAAAACACTCTTTCACTGTGCTAATATTTTGCGCAGGGGCAAGCGTTTCTGCGCTTATGCCCATGTTTCAGCACATGAAACTCACACCCATAAAATGTGATGAATAGAACCCATTGATTTCAATGTATTCGTTCTCATGAGCGTGTTTCTTGTGCGCAGTTCCTGCGTATGAAAAAAGATAAGACCTTCCTATCTTTCTGCATTTTACGCAGAAAGCTGCCATAGAAGTCTATGGCAAGTTCAAAGAATCAAGGAGAAGGGTGTGACCCTGCGGATAATGGAGAGAGAAGATTCTCTTCAGGTTGCCCGCCTCC
Source organism: Eleutherodactylus coqui (assembly GCF_035609145.1). Taxonomy (NCBI): domain Eukaryota; kingdom Metazoa; phylum Chordata; class Amphibia; order Anura; family Eleutherodactylidae; genus Eleutherodactylus; species Eleutherodactylus coqui. Next base: position 233,616,502 of record NC_089840.1, on the reverse strand, counting down.
ATTCACTGTCAACAGGCAGTCGTTTATGATTACACTGAGTTAGAAGTCGCTGATTAATTGTTTCGTTTCAGAGAGTTGAAACAAAGTAACTGGTGACTAATGAGAGATTTCTTGCTCAGCACCCCGTCAGATCCCACTTATACACTGGATGACTATTTTTTGGAAATCACTCATTTGAGTAATTTTTTGGCCAGGGTAATATTACCCTTACCTACAATATAAGCAACTAGAGATGAGCGAGCACGCTTGGATAAAGCAATTACTCGAGCGAGCATCGCTCTTCTCGAGTAACTGCTTACTGGTCCGAGCAGACTCGGGGTGGAGGCGGTGGTAGCGGGGGGGTGGGGGGGGGGGTGAGGGAGAGCTCTCTCTCCCTCCCCCCCGCTACCCTTCGCCATCCCCCGCCCCCCCGAGCCTGCTCGAACCAGTAAGCAGTTACTCGAGAAGAGCGATGCTCGCTCGAGTAACTGCTTCATCCGAGCGTGCTCGCTCATCTCTACAAGCAACCATTGAAGGTGCTCTTCCAAATAACTACTTTGAATCAGATGATCTTAAGCTGTGCAGGAAAGTACCTGACAGTCAAGTCACGGACAGTAAGGAGACATGGTTGCACCTGTACATTTCTTCTGCTTGGGTCACTTTTTGGGAAAACGGCTGTTCATATAATTACTGAGAGATTTTGGGAATACATAGGATGTTGTGTGCAACATGTCCTAATGGACAGCCAAATATCCATGAGGATCTCTAAAACAGAGGCTGGGCAGACATCTGTCTGGGATGATTTAGTGAATCCAGCATTGAGCAGGGGGTTGGACCCGATAACCCTGGAGGTCCCTTTCAACTCTACCAGTCTATGATTCTGAATGTTTCTTCTGTTCTCTCCTTAGACTGATTAATCATATATTTAGCCATTTATCAAATCATTTTAAGCACATGATACAATTATCTTTTCACTGTAATTTGAAAAGTATTTGGCCAAAATGTTCTCTCCATAGAAAGATAAGTGTTAGAATTGATCTACTGTTGCATTTGCAGTATTACAGTACATTCTGCTATAATTATACCTTTAGAAATTGCATAAACGTTCGTGTCTACTAATGTGTTCTAATGGAATGATCTAATTATCACAGATAATTACATTTGTTCGTAATGCATCTGAAGCCAGCATCCACTCAGGAGAATGTCCCATTGGCATGCTACGGTAATACATGGCTCTTTTAATCTGTGAACCAGTGTGTGTATTTTCAGTCTTCTTTTTTTTATTACCAGCTATAAACACTTCTATATACATAACACAGGATCCATCTTTCACAATAGGTGGATGTCACAGCTCACCTCCTCCCCTTCCCTGCACAGGTCACAGAGCATGTCTAGAACAATCTTCCATAGAAATCAATGGGCCCCCTTCTGTTCATTGTGTGAATGGCCCATGATGTTTTCTGTATAGTATCTCTAAATGCTGTTGAAAGCAGCTCAGGCAAGATGGCCGCCGCCAAAGTCATATCGAAAAAATAAAAATAATAAAAATCTACAATCCAAAAATAAAAACGGATTAGAAAGATGAAAAATGTTTCACTGTGTGGTTTTAATTAGTGAAAAAAAATAAAGTTTTTTTTTTCATAGCAATATGAAGCACGATCAGACCAAAAGTGATCAATTATGGGCATATTGCAGGTGAGTTCAAGATTTATGCATAAAGATCATTGTAGAAGAATTTGCATAGTAAAGTGATATCTAAAATATACTCTAGACTAAAATCATTAACCAGATTGGTGGAATTTTCAAGGAAGACGAGGCCCCTTCTTCAGGCCCTATGACTATTGCTATCTATGGAGCTGTTTAGAAGAGCACTGGGTCACTGAAGCTTGTTTATAATGTATATTCCTCCTATAGCTCAAAAGCATATATACCGTAGAGGCAGACCATGTGTCTACCATAGGGCTCTCTGAAAGAAGTGTTGGTGTCATCCTATTTGCTACTTGGTAGTGAAAAACTGTGCAAGACTCCTTTAAGATGCCCATACACCTTCAATAACAGCTGACACTATTTCGGCCTACAGCCATCCATCACGAACTCCCCTTACACATGAACGCTCAGTTCGGCCAAACGTTCATGTGCTTTCAATGGGCAGAGAAGAGTAATCCGGTGGCGGATTATCTCCATGGAGAATGAAAGGAACGGGTGGTGAAAATCAATGTGCAGATTGTTCCTTACCCCGATATCATTGTTGGGGGAGAGTCGGGTGGCCTCCATGCACGTACAACAGTAGTCTAGTCTGTGCCAAAAATCGTCAGGTTTGGTCAACTTATGTGTATGGGGCCTACATTCAAAGGATCTGCATTATTAGGGCTCAATGCCAGTTGGCTTGAAACCGGATGGATCCGGGGTCCGGTGCTGTTCAGTCTTTCATATGATGATTATGTTGGTGAGGAGAGACTGCTTCCTTGTTCCCAAACCAGAACAGAAAATTCGGTACTCATGTGGACGAGCCCTTAGCAAAAAAAAAATGCCATTGGAAGATTGGCCCAAATGCCATGAAAAGCCATGGGGGGGGGGGGGGGCTGTCAAATCCTTCTGTCCTGGGTGTTACCGTAATAGTTGAATCATTTTGAGCTTTGCTTTGGGGCCCTCTACTTCTACAAGACTTAGAAGCTGTCACTTAGTTTCTCTATGTTTATCAGTTATTTTGCAATTTATCATTAGAGATGATGACAGCGAAGCCGTGAAACGAGCATGTGACGACCCCTTACCCCGCTCACATTTATAATGGAGCTCCTTGCTTTTCCCATGCATGCTTTGGCAACTCTGAAGTGTATTTTGCCATGCCAGTAAAGCTTATTTGGATTTAATAGAATTTCACAAAAAGGACTCTTGGCAAAATGCTGCTAGTGTCAGATTTGGGGCCAGAAGCATTTTCACTTATTAAGTGTTCATCCCACAATGAGTCCTGACTGTAAACAATACTGTCAGTACGGATAGGATCTGAACCTTTCACAATAGCTGTGAAAAAAACTCTGATGGTATTACAAACAGGGCCAGGACAAGGTGATTCGGTGACCTAGGCAGATTAGGAAATCCCCCCCCAAACCTCTAGCCCCTAGAACTGATGAAATACCAACCTATTCTCTAGTGAAAGAGGTTTAAACACATCTTAAAAGAAATAGATACAGGTTGAATTAGTATTTGTATCTGGTTATTCACTTTACTTTTCTTCTCCATTCGGCCCAGACTATCTTGCCAATTTCTCCCAAAGACTTCAGAGTTTGCTGGGCAAACATCTCCTGTTTTATAGGCCCTCTTCTACTATGGGCATTGCACCTCATTTTGACATTGATACACAGCATCTGAGCTCAGTGCAACACCAACGCCTGGTGCAGAGAAGGACCAGCCAGGAGAGAGGACTAATGAGCAGTACAAAAGTTGCTCATTGCTCACAGAGACTCCTGTAACAATAATTGTATAGAAAGAGTGTTGCAAGAAATTAATATTTTTTTTTTTACCAATAAAACTGCACCCCTTCCCGGTCATCTGTGGCAAGATGGTACCATAGGTGGTTACCTACCCCTGGTTCCAGCCATGATAACAACAGTCTGTAGTGAACAATCTAAGGAGTAATTGTTTGGTTTTAAGATATTGTTTAATTGGGGTTCACCAGGGACCTCGTGTGGTGCAGAGTGTGCAGCAGTATGCAGTCCTAAGCTCACGACCTGAAGGTTTGTGAGTTCAATCCCCGCTTGGTTCAGGTAGCCGGCTCAAGGTTGACTCAACCTTCCATCCTTCCAAGGTCGGTAAAATGAGTACCCAGCTTGCTGGGAGGTAATAAATGAATTATCTGCAGAATAAGTTGGCGCTATACAAGTAACCTTTCCATTATAGTGGACAATGCACTTCCAGGAACATTGATAGATCATTGATATACACACTGGTCAGTGACTTTCCGTGGGCTTTCATGGACGTACTGTAGATCTTACCAACAGCACAAGATGTGTGAGTGTCAAAGAAGATGTAGGAACTGGATCCAAATTCACATCGAAAATGTACCTAATAACAGTATATAGCCTTTTTTGGACCCTACCGGGATAACAGAGCTACTCAACGTCCCAATCCCTGGCATGCAATTTCCTAATAAGGCTATTTGAATAATTGCTTCATATATTCTTGTAGGTTCACACTTTAATACTACACATTAAGTACGAATTGATTGCAGAGGTGATGCTTTCAGACTCCAGTATTACAAATATACATGGATGTACCACCAATGACATCACCATCCAGCTTGTCATATTGCACAGGATGTCTATACATTTCTATACTGAAGGATTTATTTGTAGAGTGGGTTAGATTTGTCTGGCTTGTCAGTGAGCAATTATCCTTATTATTAGTATTTATTTATACAGTACCTTTGTGTGCGGTTCAACCGCTGGCCTAGAACAGATGGAAGAAGTAAGTAGGGCAATACTTTCCGTTATAACAGTAATAAGATAGGGCGAAGCTTATGATGGATCTGTGCGGTACAGGTCTATATTACATAGCCTGTAGTTTGCTCTGCATTTTAGGGGGGATATTAAAGCAAAGGGTCGAGCAGAAAGATTATATTTCTAGTACAGGAATAACTTTTTAGCATTCTTGATTAGATGGAGCAGAGCTGAGAGAAAGAAACGTTCTAGATTCTGCTGTTTTTTGATGGATCGTCCTGTGACTAACAAGGGAAGGGAGTGATGATCAGATGCTTGTCCCTCTAAATGTACATCTTAGTGTCTCTTCTATGTCTATCACTAAGGAGAAACTTCAACATGTCTGTAAACTGGAGCAATCAAAGAAGAAAGTACACTACCACGTGGCTTGAGCTGTATAGACCAGTGTTTCTCAACTCCAATCCTCAAGATCCCCTACCAGGTCATGTCTTTAGGATTTCCTTAGTATTGTACAGGTGAGCTAATTGTTATCAGTGCCTCAGAAATTGCCAAAAGTGTTCTCTCTGTAGAATATCCTCAAATCATGGTCTGTAGGTGGTACTTGAGAACTGGAGTTGAGAATGAGAAACACTTGGTCATGCCTAACCAGCCACGAATGAGGGTTGGGAAAAGGAGGACATCATGGCATCATCCCTGGCTCATGTGACATTTCAGGATCAACGTCAACAGGGACACTTCTCTCTTGGTTTTTGAACTGATTGGTTGACTGGGAGTTGGACATGCCAGCCAATCAGCCTTAATTTGTGTATATTTATTCCTGCTCCTCCTCACAGAGGATGCCGGTTATACTCTTTGCCAGAAGGTGTTTCTGATCATGTCGGTGGCTTCTGGTTCTGACCTGCATCTCAGCTGGTGATTTACATATTTATCTGGTGTGCTAGAACAACTTATTTCCTGAACTCTTGTGGTTTATTATACATTAAGTGTCATCTAAACTTTACCACTATTCCCTGTCACCAGCTTAGGAAATTCAGGTTTGCCCCAACGTAGGGTCACTCTCGTCAGGTTGGCTCTTAAGTAGGGTCTCCTCCTATCAGAAGGTTTAGGGTTTGATTCCCCATATTCCTGTTTTATGTTTCCTTTTTTTTATTTTTGTGTTATCCACATTTATACTATATGTGTATATATTCATCCTTTTAAGGTGCAACCGATACGTCCGGGTTGGGTGTACACACTGGTATAGACCAAGATTAATCTGTACTGTACCGCCCATATCATTACTCTTGGTGGTGATAACTATATGCAAAATCGTGTTGTTGCAGAACAATCTATTGTTCCTGTCAGAATTAGATACAATCTGCAAATAATCCAATAGGAAATTAATTGTAGGCACTGAGGGTGGAACCACAGATTCAAGACAACCTTGAGATTTCTGCAAGATGAGTAAGATTTTGGGGATCTTGATACGAACTCTAAGGCAAAATAGCAGGATAATATGATGTGATACGATAAGAAAACATCTGTATCCCTCTGTAAGAAATCAGAAGCAAGTGGAAGTACAGTAGGACCACACAGAAGTCTATGGGAGCCAAATTAGAGCTGTAATCCAGACATGTCCAATATGTTGAAGTGCACATCAGTTTTCGAGTGCACATTGCTTCCCAGCTGTCCCATTGAACAAACTGAGCTGTCTGATAAGGGCCCTTTTGTATGACTCGTCTCTATATGCTTATGGCTCAGCACTACTGCGACAAAGATGTCTACTGTTACTCGAAACATGTAAATAGCGCCTTACGGTGAGGAAAGTGCATATTGTGTCTAGAAGCCGCGTTGGTCCCGTCCCAAGATAAATAAATTGTGAGGGGATCCTTTTCGCGTTGCTCTTCTATTCCGTGCGCCCGACATGTCTCCTCTTCTCTTCCTGACTGTGTTAATTATTTGGAAACTTTGTCTGGTCTTCTGTATTTCTGGATGTTCTCTTTTCACAAGTTATAGGAATATGTCCTTGTTTTTCACTTCAGGGGTTTTCTGTTCCTCAGTCTGACAATTATAGGCGTCTGGTCATTTTTATTTTTCATGTTTAATTACTAACAGTTCAGCCAAATAATAATTGCGGAACATTTGCAGAAGTCAAAGAAATTGCCAATAAATATAAATTATTGAGACGTTCTCTGCTGTCAAGTTGTTAAAAGTACTATTTGGCCGATTCTCAGTTATAGCGGTGCCTGGGACAGTTGGATGATGACTGGTGTAGTCTTCATTTCGACTTGCACAGGAGTTGTCACCGTTCTGCTCGACGCTTCTGAATGGAAATATAGTACGAAGTGATAAACCCCCAGCTCCAGTATTGCTGCATAAGTAGTTTTGCAGGTAGCTAAGGGTACAGACACAATAGGTCTTAAGTGCTTTCTACAAACACGAAGAACTTCATCATTTAAAGGGGTTTTCCATGTAAATAATATTGATGATGTATTCTCAGGACAGGGCATCAACAGTTGATCAGCTGGTGTTTGCCACTAGGGAATCCGGGTGATCATCTGATCAGTCGCCCGCTGTCAGTGCCGCAATACACAGGGGTTGGGGTGGAAGCTACTGCTCCAACCCTTGTGTAGTGGCCAGTGCTTGTAATTGCAGGCACAGCTGGCATTGATTTTAATGAGAACTGAGCCTGTACTTACAAATGCCGGCCACTATATAGGGTTAGACAAAATAACTTCTGCCCTGTATTCCTGTGTATTGCGGTGATGAAAGTGGGCGACTGATCAGCTGGGGTCCTGAGCGTCAGACCCCAGCCGATCAACCAGAGGATAGGTCATCAACTGTATTTGCGTAGAAACCCCCTTTAATGGAGTTATCCCAACCGCAGGATAGATGATAAGTGTATAATTGCTGGGGGCCTGATCACTGAGAGCCTTGGGATCACAAGAATGGTGCACCACTAGTACCTGGAGTAAACACTGCTCTATTGACTGTCTACAGAGACAGTCAAGTGCGGTAGTCAGTTATCTTCCTCAGGGCTCTTTCACACAGGCACTACTATTTTCGCCCAGCCGTGTTACGCCCACAGCATGACCGAAAATCGCATGAACGAGAGGCAGCCGTTACCAAGTCATGGCTGCATCTCCCATTTATGTGCCCGTTCAGACGGCCGAGTGCGGCGAGTATACGTTGCGCCCGGAATACCGTCAAGCAAAGAGAGAGAGTCCCTCCCCCTCTCCGCCCCCTGCTGGCTGTCTGAAATGGGAGGGGGCAGGACAGGTATGCTAATATCCTGCCCCGCCCCCTCCTTTTGTGAACAGTCGGTAAGGGCCGGAGAGAGGGGGAGGGAGTTTAGCAGAGAGGCTGCTAAACTCCCTCCCATCTCCCTTTTTGAGCAGCTCCAATAGTAGTCTCTGGGACCGACCCCCATATTTGATCCAGAACTATCATTTCGAACCGTCGTAAAAACGCGCCGCATCGCAAAAACGGCCACCTGAACTGATGGTAGCATATATCAGCCAACCGTGAAAACGGGGCTGATATATGCTAATATGAATGAAACCTCAGTCCCATAGAAGTGAATGAAACGTGGCCAAGCATGTGCACCGCCGCGCCATTCACTAGAAACTACAACTCCCAGCATGCCCTGATCACCTGCAGCAGTAATCTCTAACTCTTGGCTCTCCAGTAAGGCTGGATTTCATATGGGCATAAGTGTATTTACAAGCACAATTGTGATGTATTTGTGCAATGAGCGTTGTATGTTTGCACGCATATGGGTGTGTGCAAAAAAAACATGCAAGCGTGCTGCTATTGATTTTAATGGGCAATTAAGTTTAATTTGTTTAATATGTGCTATGTTCGGGCACACAAAAATAGGACAAGCTGCATTTTTTTGCGTGTGACCGAACCCAATGGGTTCTATTCACTGTGCATTGTACGCACAAAGTTTGCGCACGTAATATGCTGTACCAATGCGTTTGTGTGAATAAGCCCTTATTATAAAGCTACAACCCCCAGTGGGTCCTGGCAGCCAGAAGAAGTGTTCTGCATCCTGTGGCTCTCCAGCTGCTGTCACACTCCAACTCCTGCCTATGGCTGTCAGGGCATGCTAAGAGTTGTAGTTGCACAGTAGCTGGAAGACCACCGGTCAGAGACCCCCGCTCTAGTGTCCACAGGTATCAGTGCTGGGCTAATTTGGATTAATTTGCGGTCTGAGGATAAACACTTGATGATTGGCTGGAGGAATAGATAAGGATCTTGTATATTGATATCTAGGTCAATGGGGACCTGGAGGCGAGGAGCTGCCCTGCTGATTTGTGCTCCGTGTGTCCCTGAATATTAAGTGTTAAGTACGTGTAATTCTGCGAGAGAACAATACTGCTTTTTATTTATCTTCTGCTCCGTGCATCCAACTGGAGAAGAAAGGACAATGATCTTGCACAAGAACATCTTGCATAATTTCCAATCTCATTAAATGTGTCATTCCTGTTTTACTATATTAAAATCACTTGTACAAAGCGACAGATATGGCATTTATTACACACAGTACTCTGGCATCATGGAGTTTTCCGAATAAGCAATTTCCACCTAATTGGAAGCACCTAAAGTCTGGTAAATGGTATTTTAGTATTAGCCGCGTATTTCCCAACACTGTGCATCCCAGTCCTATGATAATTAGGCCTTGTTCACACCGTGCAGACATGCGGCAGAGTGTGGATGGGGCGGCTTAGAAGTAAAACTGGGAATGGATCCGGAAAACTACAAATATGTTTGAAGTTTTAAAGATTTTTTTTACTGGTGTTTTTTGTCTTTTTGTTATTGTCTGTTCTTATGTCTTTTTTTACATGCATTTTTAATGTGTTTTTTTCACAATACACTAAAAAGTTGGTTGAGTTAAAAAAAAGTGACCTCAAAAATAGCAAAAAAAGAGATAATGAAGACAGTATCACCCAAAGCTCCTGCCCCCTCCACAATCATTGACTGCAGCCAGAAATCGGAGGAGGCAGGACGGGGCGGTGCTAAGTCCCAACCCTGTCCCGCCCCCTCCCATTGCAATGAGCCATGGGAAGTATATAAGAGGTGAGCCGGCAAGGAGGAGGGAAGGGAAAAGCTCAACAGCATGGCAGCCTCGCCGTATATACGCCAGGGCCCATGCTGTCTGAACGGACGTACAAACGTTAGATTTGTGTACCTATTCACAAGTTTTACTCCTTACATCGTAGCGTAGCCAAGAAAACAGCGGCCGATAAACGCTCGTGTGAGGGAGCCCTAACAAGTGAATGCTCATTCGTCAGCTGATTGTTTCTTTGCATCAAACATAAAAAATACTTTCTGTACATCTTCCAATATGAACAAAGAGACGTACAGTTTGCCTATGTGAGCGCACAATTGTAGTATCGATCATTCATCCCCCATACCAATGATTCTTGGCCTATGTAAGAAGCGCTGATCACCGTGTGTGTCAGTTGGCGCTCATTACATTATGCTGGCCCGGGTGAAATGTCCCTTGTGCTGCCTCCACACGGGGGAGATCCACTGTGCAGTTTTCGCTTGGTGGAGGGGAACTTTAAAAATCCCTTTCTTAGGGCGAGCACCCACTGACGTTTTTTTACCTGCGTTTTGCGTTTTTCCTGCACAGGCATAGAGATAACATGTGTTCCTGTCCACTGGCGTTTTTTTTGCGTTGCGTTTGCGTTTTTAACATAGGAACATGTCAGTTGCATATGTGTCCTTATTTTTCTCCTAATGCACCCATGAAAGTCAATGGAAATTAACGGAAAAGCTGCGAAAACGCCGTGAAAAACACAAACGCCAGTGGGTGCTCGCCCTTAAGGTGCAGAGAATTTCCGCTATGAGTGCTCTTTCACACCGGGGAATTCGCGCAGCTAACTTACATGCACAAAAATCCTGATTACTAGAACCAACAGTATCCTTTGGAAATGTTTAGATGAAGGAATCTTAGCCATGCAAAAAACTTGCACCTAAAAAGAAAGGTCATCACTGATTGAAATTCCCTGCTGTGTAAAAAGATAGGACCTAACCTATCTCTGGTGCGCCATAGACTCCTATTGGAGCTGAACAAGGGAGGGGGGCAGGGGCACGCTGCTAAACCCAGAGGTATGTTTTAAATGTTCTGCTGTACACTCCCGTTAGTCCCCACAGGGATGAGGACTCCCCAGGGGTTTCCTTCATCTCCATGGAGCTGAGAGGATATCCCCGCAGTGGGAGAGAGAAAGTCCCCTATGAACCCCCTTCATCGCTGGGCATTCCCTTCATCTCTGCTGGGCTACAGGGATTTCCCCTTAGCGGGGAAAGAGGGATTTCTCTGCAGGGGAGATGGAGGGATTTCCCCGCAGCAGAAATATCCCTCAGCTCCCCTGCAGGAGAATCTCTCTCTCCCCGCTAAGAGGATATTCCTCCAGTTCCCCTGCAGGGGAATCCCTCCATCCCCGCTGAGATGAAGGGAGTCCTCAGAGATGAAGGAAAGCCCAGAGGAGCTTTCCTTCATATCTCTCTCTCCTCCCAGAGCAGCAGTGCATTTTTTCAGCGACACGCAGCTCCCAAACGTTTGAATGGTCAATTTCACCGCTAATTAAGCTTGGGACTTGATAGCAGGAAGTCGTCCATTTTCTCGCAAGTTAGCCGCAATTTTTTTTGTGCAGCTAACTCCTGCCTGATTTTCATGCCCATGTGAATGAAGCCTGAATCTGCAGGGTTTTATCAAATGCTGCTGATTCTGATGCCGCAGCATTACTATTTATGCTGCGGAATCGCGCTGTGGAATTCACCCTTTGGAATACAAGGGTTTTATTCCACAGCTCCTCTGCAAGTGAAAACAAGGCCAAATCCGCAACATTTAGGGGCAGAATTATCTACCACAGACTTCTTGCGGGATTGCTGTGGGTGATCCGTTGTGGAATATCTGGAGCGATTCTAGCATGTGACAAGGCAGCCTTAGGTATCTTCACTGGTGGCGTATTCGCTGAGGGCTTTCCCCAGCAGAAAACCTGCAGCAAATACACACCAAATCTGCAGTAGCCAAATCCGCACCTACGGCCTCGGGCACACAAGCGTTTTTTTTGCCCACAAATAGCCGCGCATAAAGATCTCGTCTATTAGTACCAATGGTTTGCTATTGAAGCGTTCACATAAACGATTTTTAGAAGCGCAAAACACTCGCACCTGCAAAAGATAGGACATGCGTGGCTGCAGTGGTCGCATCTAAGGTGCGTGCTGCGAGAAAAGATAGGACCTGACCTATTTTTGGTGCATTTTGCGCAGGAGTTCCCATTGACTCCTATGGGAGCTGGATTAACACGCAGCACGCACCACGGATCGTGTGAGTGAACAGATTAGGCGCAAATCTAGATCGCGCCTTTAGCTACATTCATGCAATTTTCCCACACATGAGCGGCGATCTTTTTACGCGGCTATTTGTGCGCAAAAAACCCGCTCTTTTGACCAAGGTGTAAATCGCGCTGATTTTTAATCGCAGCTCTGCTGTGGAATTTAACCCTTTATTTCAAAGGTTGAATTTTGCAGCATGAATCAACAGTGTAAATAGACATGCTTCAGAGTTGGAAACCGCAGTGTTGTTCAAAGTCACTGTGGATTCGCTGCAGAAACTTTCTGCGCCATGTGGGTCAGATTCACACGACCGTATTTTGCGCGCTTCTGCGAATAGAACCTATTGATTTCAATGGTTTCAATCGCAGGCGCAAATTTTTCTGTGCATTTCGGTCATGCAAAAAAATACGTACATTTGCGCACACATCTTGAACTCATTAAACTAATGGATCGCTTCAATAGCTGGGAGTATTGGTGCGTGTCTTTTGGCGTACACAATTGCCCATGCCCATGCACAAAAAGTACAGTAAAATATGCCAAAAGCACGCAAAAAGAAAATGAACATTCTGCAAATACGCATCACAAATACAACGCAAATATGCTTACGCTCGTGTGAATCTGGCGTAAAGGAGATTTTTTAAAATCCCCTCTACTTGTATTGTAAAAGCTGCAGAATTTCTGCACCATTCTGGCCACGTGTGAAGACAGCCGTAGGCATTTTCTAAAATGATGCCACTTTGATACATATGTGCCAATGTGTGCAGACAGTCCCATATTCCTATCTAGCTACACTGAAGACATCCCTTACATAGGACGCAGATTTGAGTGCGGATTTGCTGCGTAAATCAAAACAAGGTAGGAATCCTAGTAATATCTTAGTCTTCTTGACATTTGCCTTATCAATCCTGTACTAATGCAATCTTTCCACCTGCCAGGCATATACAGCAATGTATCCATGGGTTTCTACGTCATAGTAGGGTTTTTTGGGCATTCTTCTTCTTCTTCTTGTTATTTGTATAGCGCCAACTTATTATGCAACGCTTCCAGGTAATTTTTTTTATTCATTACCCCCCACCAAGCTGGGTGCTCATCGGTTCACAGGTTTACATTTTTTAGAGATGAGCGAGCGTACTCGGAAAAGCACTACTCGCTCGAGTAATTTGCTTTATCCGAGTATCGCTGTGCTCGGGTCTAAAGATTCGGGTGCCGCTGTGGCTGACAGGTGAGTCGCAGCGGGGAGCAGGGGAGAGCGGGCGGGACAGAGAGAGAGAAAGATCTCCCCTCCGTTCCTCCCCGCTCTCCCCTGCAGCTCCCTGCTCCGTGCCGGCACCCGAATCTTCAGACCCGAGCACAGCGATACTCGGATAAAGCAAATTACTCGAGCGAGTAGTGCTTTTCCGAGTACGCTCGCTCATCTCTAATTTTGATACCTTTCTTTAAGGTACTGAAAACTGTAGACTACTACTTTTTCCAGAACCCTCCAAAAATATGAAATAACTCTTTAGTGCCTTGCATGATGTGGCGTATAAACAGACCTACAGCGAGGAACTCAAAAAGCAGCAGTGATGAGGAATCCAAAAGTATTACGGTAGACAAGTTCATAACTTTAACCATTTTGCTCCAATTCATTTAACCAGTCCCTACTTGACTCAATGATTTGCGCCGGTCACTATTGCGAAGTCCTATCTACTTCTGACATACTTGTATGTGCTGGACAATGTAGGTTTGATGCCTATAGGTGTGGATTTGGCCACTGCGATTTTCCAGCGACTTTTCCATTCTAAGTTGCCCGCAAGCAACTCTGCTACGTATGACGTTACCTTCAGGTTGCATTCACACGTCACTGATTTGCATTAGATTTTGTAGCAGATTTCATTCATTCAATTGAATCCAGATTGAAGCTGTGAAATCTGCTGCGGATCTGCGCCAAAATCAGCAAGGTATGAATGCACCCTAAGCATTCAACGTATACCCCAAGTGTCAGCGCTATGATGTCACGGAGGGCGCTTTATCTGCTTCTAGTTTAAGTTGCATTAACTTGTATATTGAAGAGGTAAAAAGAACTAGAGAAAGAAACGGAAAAAGAGAGCCAGAGCGCACATAGCATAGTAATTCCAATACAAACAAACCATCCCTCTGTGCAGTGATGTGTGCCAAACTCTGGAACACAGAAAGAAGGAGGGAATAAGGATGGGAGGGATGCAGAGAAAAGACTGCTGCTGAAAGCCAAAAGCGGGGACAGAGGATTGGGCAAGGGGAGGACTAGAAGTTCAGGTTTCAGACAGAGAGGAGTGCCCAGGGAGGAGGAAAGGGCTGGGAATGTGCATGAAGAGTGAGGGGGAGGGAAAAGTCTCATCCACTTTCCATTGCTCCTCATACTCAGGCTGCACTGCCTGCACCTCACCTCTCTGCTCACTTTTGGGAAGTTCACATATTTGTTACATATGTTGCTTGTTTGTTGTTTTCATGGAGTTGATACAATTACACTGGTGTTTGGAGGATGCTTGATCTGATGCTGTGGATTGGTGTACTGTGGATTGCTACTTTCAAAGATTAAAGAGACTCTTGCATCTTCCAAGAAAAAAAAAGAACACAGGACTTTGAGCTGACCTCACTCATTCACCCTGGATGGGGGATTTGGCTGTTTCCCCTCTTTTGAACCTCACTCACTACTTGCTGTTGGGTCCTGCTGCTTGAGGATTACACACCCTGGACTGTGATTCCTTGGGATCTCTTATGTCCATCTCTGGGAGACAGGGAATTACTTCTCGTGATTGCCAGAACTGAACTTGAAATCTGTCCCCAGAGAGTTATTGAGACCTCTGTGTTTCCTCTTGCCAGGCACACGCCTGCTGCAAGACAGAGGGATCTTTTTACACCACAGTCTTTGCAGGTAATGCCAAAAAGTCAATTGCACTGCTGCATCTTACTTGTTACCCTTATGTACCATTGGCCAAGAATTCCAGTAGTGCGCCCCAGAATGTACCTACCTCCAGTCAATGGCTATTCTAGTACAACAGTGATTTGCGCTTTTTTTTGTGTTTTTAATTGAATAGTAAGGAGTCACGTTATAGATGAGCTGGGTCATGGAAGGGTTAATGGGTATTTGGTTACTAATCATTCCATGCAATGCATTTTTTTTTTAAACATTTTCCAAAATTTGCGTACAGGTATTTGGCCCATTTACAGAGCGATGATTGATGAAAAGGGAATGAAAATGAACATTTGTATAATTAATAAGTGCAAATAAGTTAAAATGTTTAATATATGTAATAATTGGAGGCGCCCATAGCGGACAGATATAAATTAGAACAATTGTCAGACGTTTGCTGCAATTTGTTACAATGTTGCAACATGTGTAAATGGAACTATTGTGATTGTATGAGTATCGCTTACTGGTGACGGTTCCGTATAAATGGGCTTTTAGGTTAATTCTTGTATTCATTCAATGAGTAACATGACAGTTGTGGGGTGTCACAAGAGTAAGGGTGCGATCACACATCGATCTGCAGCAAATCAGCTACGTGTGAACGCACCCCTTCATCTGTCCCTTTCACTGGGTGATATATAAGTCTTAATTGTTGAAAAGTGGAACAATAGTAAAGGGAGGTCGTGTTTTGTCATTGTATTAAGACCCTGCTTTAGATCTTAGGCTTTGGTTCACTGGGTTTGTCTTTGTGCATTATCTAGATTTTATCCTATGGGACTGGCTGGAAGTGTTTGACTGGAGAACAAGTTTATGTAATGGATAAGGTTGTCCATAGATTTGGGGATTTTATTGGGCTTTGAATGAACCAAGTGTCCTATAAGCCTGTAATGATGCAGATTACTTATAAACACGTGATTCATTACTGAAGATTCGCTACTGGTATGTTCAATGCGCCTCCGAATGACTTATCCTATACTGCTTATGATTGGCAATCAGTCAGGCTTTACAAACCTGCCCAATGAACCGGGTTCTTTCGAGACCTTTCACACGTGCAGAATATTTCCGCAAGACGCACCTAAATATGCAGAATAATCTACTGCTGCGGATTTCGGCTCTGTAACCCACATGTATACATGCGGATTTGGGTATAGATTATTCTGCGTCCTAAATATAATAACTATCAATACAGGACTTATTAGTCATATCACAGGACTAAAAATTATTAACTGCTGCAGCACCTCTTGGAATGTCTGCTAGATGTATTCTTTTTGGTATTGTTAATATTTAGTTTTTTCCCTCCATCCCCATTATGCCTGGTGTAGAATGGATTAAATGCTTTTAAAGTGCTTCGTCCATTGCATTCTTCAATTCATAGTTAATGAAAAGTCCCCTTTCCCTGAATAGGTTAGACCTGAGTGGTTATAAAAGTGTCTTAACTAGTGACAGATTTACACAGTCTTGGGGGTAGGTATGGGAGAATTGTAGGATTTCACTCACGTCTGGGGCCTGCAAGGAATGTCATATCCCTGTGTAGTGTAAACCTATTTTCTCTGAAAGGCCTTTTATGTTCTTCATTATAAGAAAGGATTCCTCTTTTGTGCGGTGAAAGTTGGCAATCATGGTTTGGTTAACTATTTACACTCCAAAGACAGCTCTGGTGGTGCCAACTTTTGTGTGTGTGTATGTATGTATGTATGTATGTATGTGTATATATATATATATATATAATGTTAGAGTGCTAAACATCACTTCTGCCACCAGGCTAAAGATTCTCATATTAACAATCTGACCAATAAAAATTGGTGTGTCTATGCTGCCCAAAGAGTTGGTCGTGCTCAAGGGTAAAGTGTTCACATGGTGGAAACGTTTATTGGATCTGTTTTTTTTTTCAGTCATTATTGGTAACTATTGTAGTGTTTGCTTTGAAGTTCTTCCAAAAATACATATTGGGCAATGAACAGGAATGGTATTTGCCACGATGGAAAAGTTTAGAAAACTTTGTATGATGCTCTGAATGGAGAAGAGCATTAAAAGCTAGTCAATTGAGGGGGAATTGTCAGGTCTTTGGCCAGCTTCAGTATTGCAGATAAGAAAGCCACAGGTTGCCTTCCCGTCATCTAAACACTGCAGTGACTTAATTATGATGCACCTCAGGAGTTGAGTAACATATGCCAACTGCTGCAATTCTTCTGCTTATAATGTGCCCTGTGTTTGGATTCCTACGGGGCTCTAAATGGTCCTTTCATGCTCGAATCTGAAGTGTTTGGGGGGAAAAGTGCTATCTAATTAAAGTAATTATCAGGACTCTCCAAGCCATAAGACCAGAGTGTTTTGCTGGGGGAAAAAAAATCTAGATGTCTTTTGTATGAACCATGTATTGTGCCAGGCGTACTGAATGTACATTGTGCTCTGGGGACCATGGTTGTATGTTCCGTGCGAAATTCTGCATTCTTAACCTGTATAGTGAAGTGTATGTAATGGTTGTAGAGGCTTTCAGGTCGCATTGTCATTTTTAATGGGGGTTGCAAAAAAGCTCCTTGATTCTAAGTAGTGGGTGACTGAGAGGAGGGAGCCCCCTCCCTCTCATGCCTTCAATTAAAATGCAGATTAGAAGCATTTTGTGATCTCTGCAAAGCTTTAGAATTTAATATATATGGTGGGGTGTTGAGGGAGGAGGCCAGATCTTCTTGGAAGTAAAATGAGAAATTCTACATGGGATTTGTAAGCACAATTCAAGGCGATGAAGGCGCTTTGCCTTCTAGGGATTTAGTATTAATAGGGGAGCAGGGGTTAAACCCCTTTTTACATGGAGGCTTGAAAGAACTTTAGAGATAGCTGTATTGAAAGGGACAAGTTGTGCAAAGAAGGTGCCGTTTTAATGAGATGGGATGTTCTTAGAATTGAATTTCGGTCATAGAAAATAGCTGCTTGAAGTGCAAAGAATGAGAAAAAAGAAACTCCAAGCTGGTCTGACATTGCTTAAAGATGCTCTGCTAATTGAAATGTGCTAATAACGGCATTGGCCAATGGTTTCGTTGGCGGCAATGACACTATTGCCTTGGACTACTTTCATGAGAAGAGTTTGCATTGGACTATAACTCCCAGCTTAACTGTGACCCTCTTCCATAGTAGAAGGGCATTGATTTGAGGCTATCCATTAACTAGTTAACTCTTCTTCCGAGTCCTTCGGATGTCCTCTTCTGTCAAACTGCTAAAAATCCATACAGTTATCTTTTAGTTGTGAAAGCTGAGTAACCGCCAATATGGCTGCCTTTATAGCTCCTACATTGGGTTGTCTCTAAGCTTTCCGCGAATGAGGGGTTGATTGGAACGTTTGGGTTTTTTTTTAATTGTAGGTGAAAATGATTGAAAAATATGAAAATTCCACAAATTGTGTTCTCTCCCAAATGAACAGTTGTATCATAGACAGGACCATCAAGGATCACTTTACAAAGGCAACCAATGAATTGTTTCTGTTGAACTGAAAGACTTTTATTATGCTAATAGCGTCATTTAGAGAAAACAATGCCTTATGAGGGGTGGAGAGGTACAATAACCTCCTGTCTCTTTGTATTCTTCAAACGTCTCCATTAGATCAGTTATATAATCTCAAAATGGTTTAAAGTCTATGGCTCTAAATCAGAAACTAAAATGTAACACATGAGACACAAATGTAACACATAGGACATGTTGATGCATCAAACTCCACTCGGTTTCATCTATGAGCTTGCTTTGAAACTGGAGGGAAGATGAAAGAAGCAGCAGTACTGTCCACTGTTGTCCCTATTATGAATCGTTGAGTGGAAAAGACCAAAAGCAATCAATGATTGACTATGACCTCTTACATGTAGCTTCACAAATAGCACTTTTTAGAAAATATCACTGCAGTTTTTAATGAGCCAAAGCCAGAAGTAGATACAGAATGAAGGACCAGTAGAAGTCCTCCCTGTATTTCCCATTCCTTTTGAGTCCACTGCTGGCTTTGGCTCACAAAACATATAAAATGGCATGAAAAATTGCATTTTTCCCCCAAAAAACCCAAAAGGGATTGTTTAAGATTAGAAAATAAAACCTGCTTTTTTCTCCTAGAGACAGTTTTACTCTTCCCTATGGGTTCTGCCTGGTACTGCAGCTAAGTCCCATTCAATTCAAGTAAACTGCAATACCAGACACAACCCATGGAGAAGAGTAGTGCTGTTTCAAGGAGGAAGAGAAAATGCATTTGTGATTATGTCATTGTCTATGACGCAACCAACAAACCATTGGTACTGGTGTAACTTGTCTCCACCAGAACTAGGGGTGGAGTAAAGAGTTTATCCTCCTGGAGCTATATGTAACTCCCACCGTGTGTGATTGGCTAAGTGCACGGTGGCTGAAGACGGTGGACGGGATGACAGAACCCAGCACTGGAGATTGACAGTGGGGGAATGCAAGGGATCAGGACACCAACAGCATTGCTAGAAGACCGGGTCGGCGGCTGTGGAGATTGACAGCAGGGGAATGCAGAGGACTGGTACACAGACAGCGTTTGTGCCCTCTGGTCTGACAGTGGTGCTGGGTTGAGGGGTTGCCAGGCGGGGAGATTAAGAGTGGGGCAATGCAGTGGAGGTGGTAGGCGGGTTGGGGGAACTGGACAGTGTCAAAGCTGGAAGGGGAGAAGGTCACCGGTGGAAGTATAACAGTGGGGCAAGCAGCACAGCTGCAGCTTGTACGCAAGCCGCAGCTCTGTCACCCTTTCCCTCCATGCTACTGATGCTGCTCCTGCTCCCATCACATGCTGTCACAGCCGGGGGCATTGTAGGCAGGCTGGTGGCATGGCATAGCCAAGACAGGAGCCAAGCCAATCAGCAGCTGTGGGCATACCCTATACCTCCCACAGTACAATCCAACATCTTCAACCATTTTTGTGGTGGAGATAAGATACACCAGTACCCAAACAATTATCATCATCCTTTCTTTATTTTTTCGGGCACCCTAATTAATATATATAATTATGGTGTCCCAATAACTGTATACACACATCAATATCAAAAATATCTGCATGAAAACTTTATTACTAGGTTTATATAGACCTTATAGAATAGCTGTCAGTCATGTGTGACGTCTGCAATCACATAAGGGTCTCAATGTAGTCATTGCATTAACATCCAGATACCTCTGATTTCAGCAAAGGAAAGCAAGAGCAACATTGATGCTCGGAATTCAAGCATGCCTCCACCATTTTATTTGACTCTCCTGGTGGCCACATGCTCGCTTTCGCAATCGGGTGACTACTGACCTCTTTAGAGACAACCCAATACTACATATTGTCACCGTAATTCAATTTGGATTTTAAAAAAGGTCCTAGATAACACTATTGAAGTCTGTGTTCATTTTTTGGGACACCCTTGTATCTATTTTGTAACTTTCTGGAGAGAAGTTGATACTGTACTCCTATGGGGACTATAAGTGTATGCCTATTATATACAAGGGTGATTTATCCATATGTGACCATTAACATTCCTGTGCTGTTTCTAGTTTGGGAATATGAAGTTTCCTTGGCTTGAGGTGTCTTGTGTTAAGTCCCATTAGAAAAAAGATGTGTCCGCTTGAAATCTGTCATCCTGTTTATATGTTTTAGCTGAACTATGGATAGTCGCCCCCTCCCCCCAACCCCTTCTTCTCAGATTGGGAGAGGTGTGATGGATGGATTAGTGACTGGGATGTGTAAATTGCTTTTAGTTCCCTTTAAGATCTCATCTTGAAAGTGAAAATAAAATAAACAAATATCCAGTAATGGTCCGCAGGTGTTAGAATCCTCACTCCCACCTTATAAACTAATTACATGATAGGATCCCCTTCTAGCAAGACAATTGCTGTTTACCTTGTATGTGGTCAGGACTCTTGTATTCTGTGCCCTACACTGGGAGTTATATGGCTTGTTAAGAATATCAGGGGAGATGCTGTAGATGGAGTCAATTTGAAAGTAGGTCAATAATATCGATAAGCATCGGTCTACGGGAGAATTTTTCTTTTTCTTTTTGAATATAAAGTTTATACAAGTGCAAAAAGGGAGATCTAAAAGTGGATCCATAGACACAGAATCTAAATGAATCCTTTTTAGGTTAGTTTTCTTTTTGCCAAACCACCGATGGACATTTCCATCAATTTCAAATTTGCTTGTATTTTGCCGTTTTCAAACACAACTTCTGCAGTGTGTACTTGTATGGTTGTAAACTACTAATGGACCATCCCAAGGATAAGTCATGAATAGTAGATTTCTAAGGGTGAGGGTCCATTGCCTGGGACTCCCTGCCGATGAGCTGTTTTCCAGGCTGGTGTGCTTGTGCACAGAGCTGATTTCTAAAGAAACGGGACAGCTCTGTTCTTACTGTAGTGGGCAGTGTTGGTATTGCAGGCAAAGTGTACCTGCCCGGTGAACAGCTTGATTGACCCCGTCACTGTTGATGACTTATTCTGAGGATAGGCCATGAATAGTTTACACCTAAACAACCCCTTGAAGGCTTGGCTCTGGTGCTTTTGCTACACATGATTTTTATTTTGTATCCAAAAGCACGATCAGATACTAAAGAAAGAAATATGACACTGTCGTCTATAGTTCTCATTGGGATGTAATCATGGGTTTTGGATAATAGCAAAGTGAATATGAAAAATGTCCTGCAAGCATACCATGTGGATCTCGCCTTGTGTGTAAAAAAGGATGTGTAACATCAGTTTATCTCCAAATCCATTCATGTAAGGGACCACGATAACGAAAACATAGGGATTTAAAGAACACCCGAGAATCCCTATGTTACATATGGGCCCCTCAGAGCTTGTATCTAACTGTTATAAACTTCATTGCTCATTACGGTAAAACCAAAAACTAATGACTTTCCGGAAGAGCCCATTTAGCATCATAGTAGGTCCGCTACTTATAGTGGCACTCTAAATTCACATTGAAGATCATTGATGAACTACAGTTGTTGCAGTAATGTATATACGGTTGTCCCAAAGGCCTGTTCAATTTTTGGCAAAGTTCTCCCAAGATTTAGTGATCGTCTTCTGCAGTGGTGTTTCTAGCACCTGGAACCAAGGGCACATGTCCTGGATCTTTTGCCAGGGGACTTGGGACTTTTGGTGCCAGCAAGCACCATATACAATTGTGCCCCCATCCTCAAGGATCGACAAAAATGTTCACCCTCTCCCTATACTGTCTGTATTGGCCTGTGTGAAGGCCAGGTAAATGAGCTGTGATCTTGTTAATCAGTGCTCATTTTGTGGCTCGAATTGAGTCAGTGCCCCAGTTATCTTCGGACTCTACCAATACCCCCAATTGAATACCGACACACCAAATGAAAGCATGAGCTGTAACTCACTATAGAAATAGTCCTATATTTATCAATCGGAACTAAATACTCTGGATTTTAGGAATTGGTTATGCCATGTAACTTTCCATTTTCATGGCCTAGCAGCAAGCTCTTTCATAAACTTCAACAGAGCCAATGCAAAAAGTTAGGCAATAGTTGCAAAACTTTCTAGTCTTGTTGGTCACCTGACCCTTGGGTTTTGTCCTGATGGGTGATTCTACTGCTGTATATGATTATCTGAACACCTTACAGCTGTCATGACAAAGATTTCATAAATCTACAGTCTATCAAGTTGAATAAAACATGCGGGTTACAATAATATAACCTTTTGGGGAAATAATGTTTTGCGAGCTGATGCTCAACAATGAGCCCAGTGTCCGCACTCATACATTCTGCATCAGGAGTTATTTTATGTGGGAACGCATTCATATTTTGCTAATAAATTTACTGTTGTTTTTGCTGTAGTGCTAACATGGACACGGAGGAACAAGAGGATGTATTGAGTAATTGTATGACCAGCACAATATGAGCTTATTACTATTCACCAGACCACCCCGCAAGGGGCCATAATGTCACAGTTCTTTTGCTGTTAAGAAGGTATTTGGCGCTTCTCCTTGCCAAATCTCCCTGGTCTCAGTTCTTGAGTTTAGCCAAGTCATTCTGGCATTGTCCAGTATACAAGGCTCACAAGCAGAAGGGACGGAGAGAAAGCAGTGAATTGGTGATTGTGACTGCAGGCTTGTACTGCCGGTGTGAGTTTAGCAGCCTGTGCTTGAATGTAATTAATCACTGGCAGGTTGACAGCTTCAGACTGGAGCTCTGCTCTTTGGTAGACATAGAACTGGCATTTGGGGATGACATAGAACAGACCCTGAACAGAGTGGGGAGCAGAATCAGCAATTAGGGCAGTTTGAGGCAGCCGCAGGTTTAAGGTAGCAGTTACAGACTATTTCAAGCCAGTTAATAAAAAACAAAATGCAGACTAGCGCCTTATGCTACACATGCAATCAATATGAATGCATGGAGTCGTGCGAAGTATATGACTGGAACTATTTTTTTTCTTCTTTTTTTTTCATATTCATGATGCTTTCAGAAAAATGACCCCTGAACCCCTCTGCCTTGTGTACATGTAGGAGAACAGCAGAGCTGGAAGCATGTAGTACAGATGTGCTACTATGTATTATGCTCATTGTTCACTAATGCAACCGCATTTAATGGAGATGTTATGTATTTATTGCTCTTTATATAGTACGGACGTGTATTCTGTAGCACTAAAGAAAGAAAATGCTCTTATAAATCAGTGCCAGTCTCAGGTTAAATTCCCACCCCGTTTTGGCACCCATCTAAAAAAATGATATATATATGCACTCACTATAGTTATGCCCCTGTGGGCCAAGCACCCTATTCTGAAGCAAGATAGCATTGACCTCACAGCAGAAAGGCTCAGAGAATAGATACAGCACCAGAACCAAGCTCATAACATAAATATAGAACAAAACAATCTGAGGACATAGATACAGCAGCAGTACCAAGCTCATAACATAAATACACTAGCAGAACTAAGCCATTGTGTTGCAAGGGCATCGATGTGCTGTTGCCAGCCTTTTGGAACATCAAAGAGGAGGAGACAGAGCCAGGAGGAGGATTCGTATAGCTGCAGAAGAGGAAGAAGATAATCTGGCCAGGTGGATTTGAAGGGGGCAATCACCCTCAGCCTTTATTCTCCTGGTGCCCCCCCTACAAGCTGGTGGCTGATACCCTGTGCAACTGAACTGATCGCATATAACTAAAGGCCATTTTACACATAATGAGTGTTGAGCAAACGATGCCCGACACTCGTCCCAGTGTATACTCGCTTCCATGCTGTTACACAGGAGCGAGTCTCTCTGGATCGCTGACTGTGCGGCCAGCAGGGAGGTGGGGTGGCTGGAGGAGAGTTCTGCTTTTAAGCTGCTTAAAACTGGACGATTCTCATCCAGTCATTCAGTTTCTACATGCTTTTACACGGGACGATTATCATTTAAAACCACGGGAGCCTGAACAACCAGAATGATAATTGTCCCATATACAATGCAATCTCTGTTATGTGTGGTATCCTGGATAGGTGGTTGGCCCACAGTGGCGTGACTATAGTGAGTGCCGTCATACTCTCCTATACAGATTGATGGGATTTTCATCCAGCATGCAGATTTAAGCGGCAGGAAGCAGGTTAGTATAAAAAAATATATAGCACCCAGCTCCCTGTTACCTTGCCTAACAGCACCAAAACTTAGTTTATGGTGCTTTAGGCAAGTGGGAGGAGAGGGAGCAGCACATCTCGGGAGCCTGAGTAAGGATACAGAAAGCTTTCAGTGAGAGAGTGAAGCAGCCGTGCTGCAGTCCAGAAGCAGAGGATATTCCTCAGCCCAACTGGCACTGAGCTTCTGGTTCTAGGAGGACGACGGGCTGAGAAACAGCATTCAGAGAAGTAGGACTATGGGACTGTGCGCAGTCTCTCCACTGGAACTGTGCGCACTGTCCTTTTCTCCCCCCACTGATTTCAGTGACATCCACCATATAGAAAACTGCTTCCCATCAGGCTAACTGGACTCTGTAAATAAAAAACCTACTGAACAGAAGGCAGGACAGTATCATTGCCATAATGGTGCTTTATCACCCAATAACTGGGAAGGATTAATCACTTATTTGCCCAATGGGCATTACTGAAACCCAGCAGGCGGGGTGGACTCCCAGTATAAGTTTCCAATTGATGTAATTGTCTGTAGTGTTTATTTAGTTGAACTGTTCATTTAAGTTGATTCAGCAGCAAGATTGCCTTGCAGGAGTCCATCTCTTATGACCGCCGCTCCTCCATAGCTTGGGGCTATTCTGTCATCTGACCTCAACCACACTCTTTCAGCAACTTGTTACTTTATCAGGGAAGGTGAAAGCAACTTGTGGCAATTGCAGGATAACCATTTCCAAACTTATGTAGTTGTTGTGTGACTTCCCCCAATCCATAGAGGAACATTCAAGCCACGCGAGAGAAGCAGCGATGCTACAAAATGACCTCAATCAACTGACAACCAAATGACCAAGCCTAGAAAAGACAAAACAGCAAATAATAAATGGTCACATCTGCAATGGAGGTTCCATTGAACATTTTGCCAAAATGATTGACTCCATGGCAGAATCTGATGGACCCCATTATAACTCAATGGTGTCTGTTCGGTGCCGTTGGTGTCCCCCTCTCCATCATTTTTCAGGTTTTTCTTTCTCGTATGGTAGAACAGTAAGCCGTAAATGCGAACGTAGATAATAACCAAGCCTAAAAAGAGAATAACACAGAACTGATTTTTTTTTTCCTTGAAAGAAACTGCTCTGTTCTACACTTATCTCTGTAAATCTACTATATTAACATTAACAAGAACACTGCTTACTGATATGATATCAGACCTCAGAGTAAATATCTCCCGCAAAGTGCTGATGACCTTCATCCATTGTAGCTGAACTGAACCTAGTTAAAAGTGTAGGTTCACCTTTAGTGAACCTACCAATGCATTAATGGCTATTCTCTAATATAGGAGGGAAAGAAATGTGGAACTCCGAAGGTTAAAAGAAGTGATATAAGCAGTAATAATATAAATAAATCTTGTTATTTTGTATAGCGCCAACTTATTCCGCAGCGTTTCAGGTAATTTATTTATTAACCCCCCCCCCCCAAGCTGGATACTCACTTTACCAACTTCGGAAGGATGGAAGGCAACCTTGAGCCGACTACCTGAACAATGCAGGGATTGAACTCGCAACCTTCAGGTCATGAGCGAGAGCTTACAACTGTATTTCTGCTGCCTGAACACTTTGGGCCACACAAGACTATATATTGCATGGAATTACTATTCAAGCGTTTCCCAATGTAGTTACAATTCTGGACCTACATACATATGTGGAGGAAGTAAGTTATTGAAGCTAATGAGATGTAATAGGCCAATACACAAGCTGCCTGTGGTGTAGAGAAGCTCCGCAATAGATGTGAGGATACTTTGCCCATAGTATGAGATGCATCCTTCTGCTCTCGCGGCTATAGTCGCTGCCAGCACATTGATGTGGGTATGTTTCTGCCATGTGTCGCAGGCTGCTCCAACAGATGTTGCATATGGAAGATAGAAATCTGAGTTCTTTCTTCACTTGGATCCATTTGAGGAACTGGCTCGCTCAGCCTTGAAAGGTTTTGTAAAACATTTAGGAATCATTTCCATGTGAGTGGAACAATAGAAAAACACAGCAGCTTATTTACCACTTAGGGCTGTATGGTTTTGTGTAGTTAATTAAAATTTACAGTTGCGTGAAAACGACCTGCCTTTGCAGTTGTGAATGATGTGGTAACTCGGAGCCAGAGATTTAATTGGGTGCAGTCGGCAAGCACTGACGGGCGCCTTGAAGGGGAAGATGCCTTGTTTCAAAGTAGGCCAACCTACTGTACTACCATGCATCTTCTTGTCAGGTTTGAAGTACGAAGTGTCTAATGGTTATGCCTCATGTTATAACTTTGTGAATCGTACAGGTTTCCGTTCTCTTGGCCAATGGTAACACAAGGTCTGGCACTTCTATTTCATCAATGCACTACAATTATTCCATAATGGAACATGTAAGAGAAGTAATGGATGCCAAGCAGCAGGGTGTGAGGAAAGCCCTTAATAACTAACTAGAAGGTTTTTATTGTGTTTTTTGTCCGTTTTCTTCATTAGAATCTTCATTTCCAAGTGTGCGTTTCTGGACATATAAAAAAATATTAGTTGAGGTTGTCCTGTCAATGGTTAAAGTGATGCACAAAACTAAAGGCAAATGCATCAAAAGAGGAAAGAAGCCATAGGAAACTATTTTGTGTTCATTTTTCTTCTAGATTCCAACATTCCATACACATTTCTCCCAATCATTTTATTATGTCGGGTGATTATAATTGAAGTATCCCTATTCGGAGATGTCTAGAGATACGTTTGCTGGGCACAATTGAACCAAACTTGGTGATGATACTATCCAGGACATGTAGAAGCAATCCATGTGAAAAATTACAATTTCATCCGTCTTAAGACAGCACGTGTACTGCATCTTCCTTGTATGTTGTCCATAGATTTTTCAAGAGCTGTTGGAACATCTTCTGATTGTTCTTAAAGGAGATGTCCCGAGGCAGCAAGTGGGTCTATACACTTCTGTATGGCCATAATAATGCACTTTGTAATATACATTGTGCATTAATTATGAGCCATACAGAAGTTATAAAAAGTTTTTTACTTACCTGCTCCGTTGCTAGCGTCCTCGTTCCCATGGAGCCGACTAATTTTTGGCCTCCGATGGCCAAATTAGCCGCGCTTGCGCAGTCCGGGTCTTCTGCAGTCTTCTATGGAGCCGAGAGCGGCTCCGTGTAGCTCCGCCCCGTCACGTGCCGATTCCAGCCAATCAGGAGGCTGGAATCGGCAGTGGACCGCACAGAAGAGCTGCGGTCCACGGAGGCAGAGGATCCCGGCGGCCATCTTCAGAAGGTGAGTATGAAGACGCCGGACCGCCGGGATTCAGGTAAGCGCTGTGCGGGTGGTTTTTTTAACCCCTGCATCGGGGTTGTCTCGCGCCGAACGGGGGGGGGGTTTAAAAAAAAAAAAACCCGTTTCGGCGCGGGACATCTCCTTTAAGAGATTGGTTTATATCCTCTTCCAGGTCGGACTCCCATAGTTCCTGTTTCTTTTAATTTTGACACCATTCTTCTCAGTGCACTTGGTGTCATTGGGCCTTTTCTAAATTGATGAATTCGCCAAAATTCTCATAATGCTCCATAATGGATCATTGTCTGATCCATGTCCTGAATAGCATTATTTCCAAACTTGATTTCAATTATGTCCACTAGATGTCTATCTTGACATCTGTGAATAGGGATACTTCAATTATGATGACCCTGTTTATGAAATTTCTTCATGTATGTTTGGTCTGCAGAAACAGAGGTACCATAAAAGCACGTCTTGGTATATGATGCTCATAGTCAATCAGCTTGGTAGGCTGCTTGTAAAACATAGTAATGAGCAGGGGAGTACTATAGTGGGTGCAGAAGTAGAAATCAGACCCAGGGCCCATATGCTTCTCTGTAATATACTGAAGTCAACAGTATTATGAAAGGCACATATTTTATATGGGGGACCAAGAACAAGGTTTATCTTTTGATTATTCTAGGTTATTAAATTATTTTGGTGGGATAACCCATTTATCACCTATACTATGGATAGGTGATAAATGTATGATCATTGGGGGTCTGGCCACTGCGATCTACAAGGATCATAAAAATGGTGCATCCGAGTCACCTTTAGTGACTAGAGCGTCGTTGTGCATACGTGACGATCAGTCATTGTTTCTGGATATTGCTGAGTGATGCACTTTCCAAATGCAGTGGTTACACAGGTGCAGCATTGGTGGGGACTCAATGTGTCAGTTGCATGATCTATGAGGGTCTTAGTGGGCAAATTCCCCGCAATCATACATTTATCACCTGTTTTGTGGATAGGTCAGAAATGATTGTGATGAATAACCCTCATTTTAAATAACTGAATGGGCCCTTTTGGATTTGATATGCAGGCTCTATATATATTATATATATATTATTTTCTTTTTACTCAAGATACAAGATGTTGCCATCTTATTAACCCTTTCCAATTCACTGTCTGATGTCTTCCTACATTCTGATTGAACCTTGTATAGCTCCAATGTCAGAAGATGTCCAACAGGGTATTCTTACCGTCTATTGCCAGCCACTCCACTGTCGGAGCCTCTCTGGCGCACACACGCTGGCTTTAGCCAGCAGATGGCACTGTTGTATAACAGCAAAAAGAGAAAGCCTTTTAGGAAACCCTGAATCCAAAATTTGATTGAAAAGTTTAAAGGATCTTTTGGACAGCAATACTCTAATGTAGGTCCATACTAACACCCATAGTTTCGACCATGACTGGTTCTAATTTGGGTTACCATCTATACACAGTAGAGGATACCATGTTGTTTGGGCTGAGCTACTCTCCAACCACTTTCTTCGGAACTGATGAGCTCACTCCGATATTAGTCTCGATTCAACCTAGAAAGCGTCTATTTCCGCTGCACTTAAGTGGTGTGTCAGCTTTAAAACCTCCATTTAGTTATGTAAGGAGCTAGTAAAGGGAGTTATTGTTGTATAGAATACAGAGAATTCAATTATTAGAAAACACTTGATAATGAATGGGTCATAGTTGTGCAGAAGAAAGACATAATCCTTTAAGCCTATTAAAAATTAAGAGAAATTAACTAGAATACTGATTACACATTATCGGATATAAAAAAAAAACTCAAATCCCTTCTCCTCATATAAAGGATATCTTTCACTCCTTAGCTAGAAGCTCCTGGATTGAATTGAATCTTCAAGCTTGTGTTCCCCGGAACAAGTTCACGTTCCTAGATGTTACGTGTATACTTAATCCACATCTGCAAGCATTGGACAAACAACCTTTTCAACCCGAAGACCCAGTAACCTGCCCTGTTCACAATCTGCGGAGACGAGGGTCATGTTTCATGTAGCCTCCAGTAATCTAGCACTGTACTTACAATTCCTGAACAAAAAGGTTTGCAAAACTTGCTTGGATTTCATCGTCCTCTATTGTATTTATGGGCTAATGGTCATAGAAATTGCAGTTTATGTCTACTTTTTACTATCTCTGAAACTTTTTTCCTTTCCGATCATAAAGTCTTGGGAGATATAGGACATACAATAACTACTGAAGGTCATCATATACCATAGTCCATCATAGTATAGTGACTGTAAATGTGGTGGGTTTTCCATTTGCTTTACTAATCCATTATTCCTGATGTAAAAAGAGATAGTATTGTTATGGAGAACAATTCTGCGTATTTTAGCTTGATGCCTCAGGCAGCCAAGTTAGATTTTGATAACCTTTTTCCAACTTGGGCACAAACAATGATTTGTTTTCAGGCCCCGAAAAACTGAATAAGTCATTGTATAATGTGTTCTTCTGTATTGGGAAGGTCCTGATTGCAACACAATGATGTAGATGCCAACACTCCTATGTATATGTTTACTTTATACTATGGAGAGTTCTGCCTCAGGGGAACAGGGTCAGGTTGCTACCATCTTCTTCCTCTTGGGCTACTGCTATAGGGGTGACATTGTCAAACAGGTTGTTTTGACACACTTTTATATGGCAGCAAGCTATACAGTTTATGACCTGTCATCCACTATCTTGGGTCTGCAGTCCGTCGTTACATTGACTGTTTACAAAGATGAAGAAAAACACAATTCATTGGTTTTTCATTGACACATGGAAGTTCTTCTCAATAAAAAAAACTCAATTTCTTTGAGTCAAGTTGCATGTGGTCGCAATATGCAGTGATGTCATAACAGACACCAGAATTTTATAGCCCCAGCCTTATTGAGCTGTAATCACGTAATTGATATAGATCTTTTGAACAATAAAAACAATTACCAAGCAACGTTGCTTTTGAGCGTGAAAACACAAGATGTCTCAAAAGGGATTTTTGAGACATTTGGAGAAGGAATATTTTTTTTGTCCATCGCCAGGTTGGCCCACCTTGCACTTGGACCCTGAACTGACCTAAAGTATATTCATCATTGCACTCTTGGGTTACTCCCTGAGTATCTTGAAATGTAAGAAAGTGAAGAGTGTGACGGAAGTGCGCTGATGGACCTGCAAGTAGATGATGCACGCATTGAGTGCAGACTTGGGATCCATTTCAACATGTATATGTCCGTGATGGTAATTTGGACACTTGGCGCTGCCATATTTGTGATCTGCCTTCAACCCTGTAAATTTTGGAGCGCGGCAAATACTTTGAGCATCCTCTGTCAAGTGAGACCCAGTAATGACGAATGGCCTGAGCATGTGCTTCAGAGATGCTTCATGGAATGATGAACTGGTAGAGCATGGTTGTTGTGCTCTGAGCATGCTCCAAGTGCAATGATGAACTACAATTCGGTGAAAAAACATTTTTCATGTATGAACGGATAAAATATTACGAAAATGCCATCTCAAAGCTGATCTCTTCCCTTTGTCAATGAATGAAGGATGATATTCGCCACTTGTGTTTCTCTTTGGTAGCAGCAAATGGATTCTAATTAGAGATGAGCGAGCATACTCGCTAAGGACAATTGCTTGATTGAGCATTGCCCTTAGCGAGTACCTGCCCGCTCGGAAGAAAAGGTTTGTCTGCCGGCGCGGGGGAGTGGTGAGTTGCGGCAGGGGGGAGGGAGAGAGAGATCTCCCCTTCTTTCCTCCCCGCTCTCCCCCGCCGCTCCCTGCCTGCCGCCGGCAGCCGAATCTTTTCTTCCGAGCGGGCAGGTACTCGCTAAGGGCAATGCTCGATCGAGTAATTGCCCTTAGCGATTATGCTCGCTCATCTCTAATTCTAATGGCTTTGAGGAGTGTTACTAGATATACTAGTATATGGCCAGCTTTACTTCTATATTAGACAGTTGTCAGCCGAATGCTGATTTGGCTGACTAATATAATTTCCTACCCCGCCATACACATTCACGATCGGGTTGGCCTTGCTTTTATATATTCTAATATGGCTAGAGGGAAGAAAGACACTGCCAAATATATATGGCAGCAGCTTCTCTAAAAGGTTTGAAGATGCTATAATTCAATTTGCCTGATTCTTATGTCCACTGTCATTTGCCTTTAGAAGAGTTGGGAGGCCCCCATACACATTAGATGGTTGGCTGGCCTGTCCTGTAGAAATTTACAAATTCAGCTGATATACATCTGATGTATACAGCCGACATAACAAATGACTGTTAATGGCATTTGGGAAGATAACTGATATATTTGACTTCTGCTTTTAGGGTTTTTGATAGATGCCAACAATGGACAAATTTTGAATCCTTGTACTGTCCATCAATAACCGTTTGAATGAGTGTTGAAAAGTTTTGAAGATGTCTAAACAAGTTTAGTTGATTTGGTTTCTCACCACTGTAACAGATGCATCAAGACCTACATGATTGGAAACCTTCGTATTTACATTTAAGGGGTTTTCTCATCACTTAAAATTGCTTCACAGCCATTCTGTTGTTACTGACCAGGTCATGTGACTTCTGCAGCCAATCACTGGCTATAGAAGGTCACTGATATGGCCAGTGATTGGCTACAGCAGTCAAATGTCCTGGTCATCAGCAACCAGAAAGGACGGAGTAGTTGTGAGGCAATTTTAAGTCATAGGACACCTCTTTAATTATATCAAAGGCGAAAACTACACCATACTGTTTATTCATTAACAATAAGTTCCTGCATGTAGCGGTATCATGATCCACGTTGTGTAGATCTATAATTCCGTGTCCATATGGTGCTATTCAGTCATGCTTGCATTCCAATTTTATACAGGAAGGTTCTTTCCTCTCCGATTCCAATGGAAACCCTGGCATGTTCCAATGGCCATGCCATATTACTCCAGTAGACGAATTTCTTTTTAGGGAAATTCAATGCCTCATGAAGACACCATGTGACTCGCACATAGCACCTATGGATCAGCATTATAGATTTGCCCTTATGAACTCCATGAGTGGGCATGCAGATTCAGGATCCATGGGCATTTTGACCACACACAGCGTTTTTAGTAAAATATGCCACTTTTCTGTTTGTGTGTTTTTTTGTTTTTTTGTTTTTTTTCTTTTTTTCTTCAAAAATTGCAGCAGCCAGATGTCTGCTGAAAGCCAATAGGGGATTATGAAACACACTGCAAACTGTTTTACTATGCTTGTTTAAAATACAACCTAGCTCAGGCATTTTTCCATAGACTTCTCTATAAGGCAAAGGACTCTGAGAAAAACACGTGTCAAAAATGTTTGACCAAAACATAAAAGCAACACCAAAAATGTGGGTGATTAAAGAAAAAAAAAGAAGAAAAAAATAGCATGAAATTCATAGTGTTTTTTTTTCACAATGAATGACAAAAAAAAGTACAAGCGTGACAGTACCCTTGGATTGCTCAAGGTCAGAGGCACTGGCCAGAAAACCATTGGGAGAATTTATTAAGACTGGTGTTGCCAGTATTGAGTATGTTGAACTAAAGCTACCCTTACTTGGCACAACTATCAGGCACTCGAGCTCCCGAAAGTCATACCAGCGACTATCGCTCTTGAGTAATGGTCATTTAAGAGAATGGAGGCAGAGCAGGTTGAGGATCGTTCCATCCCACCCACCTACGTTCAGTAAATGGTAGACTGAGTGACTTCTGTTTACACTGCGCGAGAAGCCGTTCAGCAGTCCTTCCATTTTGGTGAGCTGAAACGGCACAACTTGTGACAACCGAGCAACTTCTCGCCCAGGGCCCTGTCGGGGGGCCATCTGTACACCGGCTGATAGTCACCTGAAATCGCTGCATTTGAGCAATTATTCAGGTGAACATCAGCCGGTGTGAAAATGCCTAAATTCTTAAGAGGTTCACTGCTCTTCCTACATTTCTTACATCTTTGGTCTGCACCTAAAACTCTATGAGCATAAATTTGTGCTGTGAAATGATAGTATATTTGGTGCGCCATATAGGCCCCACCCACTTTTTTTGAAAAGCGTATAAAGCGAAATGAAAAAAGTTACAAATTTGTATGACAATGTAGCATGCAATAGCATTTTGCAACTTTTTTTTTTCATCACCAGAACACAGGCACAAATTTTTAGCATCTTAATTAGTTGTAAAACGACTTGGTTTTAAACGTTGGCAGCCTTTACTCCAGTCCACCAAACTTCAATGATCCTGGAAGATTAAAGATAAGTGCTTAATAAAAAAAAAAGTCTTCCACAGAATACTTATTTGACCATTGAGAGACAGCAGGTTGGTCTTCTGTAAGTCCTCTTTTATGCCGGTTTGTGGATATAGCGTATTTATAATTCATCATTGTTTACCGAGGCAAACAGCCTAGCCAGCTCAATTCTTGTCCTTCACAAAGCATCTCTCCCAACTTTCTATAAGACCAAGGAGAAAGCTGAAAGATAAAGTTCTATTTACATATATAGCTTACAAGAGCCAAGTCTCCAGAGACAGTCAACAAACACAACCACCTGGGCACCTACATTCCGAAACGTTTCTTCCTTTCACCTTCTCACAAAAGAGGCTTTTGACTATTGTAACACACGGGCCTTTGTGCCTTTTGTGGTAGTCTGCTGAAGCATGTTGTGTGTTTGTGGAGGTGTGTGTATATGTGTGCTTAGCGGTTGGAATGTGGGTTGGTTCTTACAATTAGAATTAATTGCCTCATTTTATCCTTCCATGCAGTTACGTTGGGGCATTACTACATGTCTCCAATATAAACTTGCTCTCCGTATAGGTTTCGCTGAACTGGAACAGTCCTTTCTATTGTGCCCTGATTGTGTAAATAATATGTTCTTCAGCTGACAAATTGATTAACTCTCCCCCCTCCCCCATTTTAATTTAGTAATAAAGGATAAATTAAATAGACCAATTACATAGGCACTTAGCTAGACTCATTAGCAAGTATGAAACGTCGTCAATGTAACTTCTGCATATATAATTTCTTATTTTAAATCCATACTTAATAATAATTACTGCAATACTGTGATTGCGGTTTAGTACACTCAACCTACAGTTCACCTTTATAACTAACTGTACCCCGATTATGGCTTAGGCTGAGCTCACATGTCTGTGTATGCCAGCGTGCCGCACGCAGAAAGTACACAGTGACATGCATACATGCTACGTGCCGCAAATGCTCATGCACTATCTTGGCATGTTTGCACGCATAATACACGCCAAGATAGAACATGCTGCGATTTTTTTGTTTGTTTGTTTTTTTGTTTTTCTATACCAGGCAAGCATCTTTCATTGCATTTTTGGTGGCATTTTTTAAATTCTTTATTCTGTAAAGAGTTTTATCTGGTATTTTTCAAGTCCTATAGAGAAACCTATGGAAAAAAAAAACATCACTAACCAAGCAAACAAAACAAAAGCCACAAAGTCCACAAACAAAAACACACTGTGGTACAGTTAATATTCTACTATAGACCTGAATGTAACATCTGTCTGTAGTGTTTTGGGGTAAGAAAATGTCCATGAAAAGCGCTTTTTCGAAAATGTGGTGTTTTTCTGAAAAGCACTGTACATTTGAAACTTGCCTTAAAAAGGGTTTTAAAACCCATGGCTGCTTTCTTTGGGAAAAAAAATACAGCAACACACCTGTCCACAGGTTATGTGTGATATTGCAGCTTTGCCCCATTTATTTCAATGAAGCCAGGTTGCAATGCCAGACACCGCCTGCAGACAGGTGTGGCGCTGTTTCTGGAAGAAAATGTCCTTGTTTTCTAATACTGTATAACCTCTTAAATAGTTTTCTTTTTTTTTAAGCTGCCAATTAATAAATGTCCCGGGCCTGTGTTTGCCTTATGCTCAAGGCAGAGACATGCGCATAGATTCTGTATGTACCCCTTATGTCTATGTCCCTTTTTATGGATGGACATGGAACTATGGAATTCATACAGCATGTCACAGAAAAAAAAAATCTATGTATGTCTTCATATAAAGTTGGGAGGCATCAGGTAGAGTATCGCCCCATGGGAGTCTATGGGCAGCGGGGTCCAGCTGCATATAGCCAACGCTTTGCATGGAACCATGATAGTTATGTGCATTACTTGTAACTGTAATAGAACAAAAGTGACCTGCAAAGCACGACCCTATCTAGAATACAAAGCACAAAAAAGGTAAAAGTCTATTAAGAGAAAACACAATTTTTGGGCTTTTTGACAGTGTTCTTCTTTTATTACGATTTAGGTTAAATTGACCGATAATAGGGAATTCTATGTTGAAAGAACAATGGAATCATTAGGTGTGGAGGGTTGTGGGGGTGATAAATTAAAAGTGGCGTAATTGCCCATGGGAGCTAATCATTATATAAACTGTCTCTGGAAATAAGTAGTGAAATGTGACTGGTTGCCAGGGGGCAAATGCCTTGCTTTTCCTTTACACCCGTTTTGACACATCTCTCCTAATGTTGTTCTAGATGGTCCTTGGAATGGGTTTGGCCTTCCCAAACAAGGGACAACTACAATCTTGATTAAGAACTTTGCTAGTCCTCTACTAGTGATGCAATGATTTCTGTCTGGCATCAATTAAACGTGTTGTCCAGGATTAGTTTGCCATTAGGGCCACACTGCAATACTAAACACAGCCCACGGACAGTAGGGGTGCATACTGCTTTTTTTTTTTTGTCCTGTACAACCTCTTTAATTTTTAAAAAAACTCTAGTTTTGGGACAACATTTTCTCCTGGGATTGTAGGGGTTGGGAGTATATTATCTGTACTTGTTCTTCTTCATCTATCCAATCCACTGGTTCTGGTCCTGGTTTCGGCCATCCAACATGGTCGCTGCAAGTTTTTATCTAGCTAATTGCACACTGTGTGCTGCTCTCTTGATTGGCCAGTTAAATAAATAAATCGGTATTTGTATAGCGCCAACTTATTCCGCAGCGCTTTCAGGTAATTATTACTTATTACCCCCCACCAAGCTGGGTTCTCATTTTACCGACCTCGGAAGGATGGAAGGCTGAGCCGGCTCCCTGAATCATGCGGGAATCGAACTTGCAACCTTCAGGTTGTAGGCGAGAGCTTACACTCTGCTGCACATGATCAGTTCTAATCATTGGTAGTCTAAGACTATAAATGGGGATTAAGTAGTCTGAAGATTGCATTGGCTATCTTGGACAGCCGAAAACGGGACCCGAAACCAGCAGATTGGACAGACATCGGAGAAGAACAACTGCAGTTAATATACCACCTGCCGTTAATTTTATCCTGGGAACGTAATATCCCCAAACTAGCGGGTCACTTTAAGACATCCTTTTCAATGTACTAATCTGAGCCACCACATTAAACTATGACCAAATCAGGGGCATAACTATAGGGGGTGCAGGGGATGCGGTTGCACCCTGGCCCAGGAGCCTTAGGGGGCCCATAAGGTCTCTCTTCTCCATATAGGGAGCCTAGTACTATGAATAAAACATTATAATTAGGGGCCCTGCTACACATTTTGCATTGGGGCCCAGAAGCTTCAAGTTACATCTCTGGACCGAATAATAGTGTTTTTCAAAAATATCCCAAATACTCGCCCAATTTCTAGAAGTTCATTCCAAGACATGCACATAAGTATGGCTTTTTAAAAATATATCATTAGTCTTAAAACTCCGGCCGCGTATATTGCTGCATTTTTTTCAGCCTTACTCTTTTTTAGGGCTTTAAGTTAAGGAGCAAAAAAAAAATCCTTCATGTCAAGAAAGTTAAAAAATGGTTCTAGTCGGACTTGTTGGCACAAGCCATAAATATGTTTTTATGGAGGCAGCAAGTTTCAGCAGGAGATTGTATAAAGGGAATGTTTGTGTAAGTGTTGTTTTTATAGGGGAGTGTTCCTCGGTGAGGCAGGGGGCTTTAGGGGAGGTGTGTAGACTTTCTGCCTCTTCTATGTATACTTGTGTGTATATATAGGGAAAAACGATTGTAATTTGCAGCGTATTGTGAGCGAAGGTTTAGTTGAGGCAGAAATCTTGGCAGCCGTAGAGTTTACATGGTGTTTTGTTATGTCCATGAATGTTAATAAGACGTGTATATATACATACAGATGTAGAAGAGCAGAATTCCTATTTTAACTCTTTGCGGCATTATGAAAGCTGGATGTGTTACCTACAACAGACCTATGGACAGCCACGTATAACATGTCACGATATCCAAGACCGAGATCACAGACTGTATGTAATGTATGAATGATATATGTAATTTTTTTTTTTTCCAGAATTTCAGATTTGTGCTCTAAATTATAAACACAAGTTGAAATGTCGATAATAATCTCCATACGGTGCACATTCCTTACATTCTCTAATGCTTTTCCTGTTGGCCAGGCTGGGCAATCTGATGCCTTTGCTCTGTGGGGCTCCACATTATAGTGTTGAATTTTGCCACCCAGGACAGAAGAACCTAGTGGTGTTGTCCACCCCCATCTATAAGACTTGGGTCAATTCCTCATCCTTTTTGTTTGGGAGCTCTCTCCCCCCCCCCCCCCCCCCACTCCCCTCTGGAACCACCCGCTCACATCCGGCGACCCCTGAATCTTTTCATCCGAGTAGTCAGTTACTCGGAAAAAGCGGTGCTCGAGTGCAAAAACACCTGAACCGAGTACGCTTGCTTATCTCTAATGCAGATCTTGGTGTGAAATTCTTAGTGTTCTTACGTGTAGATTGTGGAAATATTCCACTCATGTGACAGCACCCCCTACAATGCAGTCCCTTTGCAGATGAAAGTTCTGCACAGGTTCTCTCTACCAATTAGGATGGGATCCTCCGGGGCTGGGCCTTCTCTCAAAAGCATATTGACTGCATGCTCTGTCTCTATACTATGTGTTCCCTTGCATAGTTATAGTAAATTTTCAAGACACCCAAATCTTCCACTTCAAAAATAAAGGGGTCTTCTGAGTTATTGATTTTATAAAGTTTTGAGCTACCTGTGCCCCAAACTATATACTCACTTTGATGATGGACTGCCATTTAGGCAGTCCGGCAACACAGCATCTGACAGATGACCTCACCTTGCCAGAAGGCCTGGTGGTGATCCATTAACCTGTCATGGCAGGTTTATGGGACATCGCCGATGATGTTCCTGTCCGCCCTGCTATTGGCTGCAGTGGCCATATGGGTAAACAACCTACATGACCACTGCAGTGCTTGTAAATAGAAAACCAGAGCAGCAGTGATCGACCAATCAGCAGGCAACAAGAGGTGAATATTGTTTTGGGAATTTTTAATATACAATATGCCTTCTTCCCATTGCCACCAATGTTGAAGGTACTTGGAAAACCCCTTTTAAAAGTGATTTTTAGCTTTTCTCCTTACCCTTTCCACAGACATAATAAAAGATGGGAAGAAGTATCTAGAATTGCTTACCCCCAGGGAAAACAACAGTATTGAACTGAGAAGAAAAATCTATCTTGCTTGATCTATGTTTTCTCTGAACCTAGATGTCAGGTCAACACTGTGTAGCTCCATAGACATTGTGTACAGGATCCACTGATTACAGTCCATTGTCTATGAATAGCATTATTAATGACGTCCTTTGTTAAGGTTTACATATAAACATTATTCTTATTTTCCCTTTTGAGCTGCATACATCATAACATTCGCTTGTAAAAGTGAGCATGAGACAAGGAGTTATACAACTTAAAGGGGACTAATAAAAAAGTGTGCCCTCTTTCATTGGAGTTCTCTCTCAAATATTCCAAATCGGAAGTCATTTTTGGCCATTTCGGTTGCTTTTTGTGTAAGGCAAACAGTTGGATCTAAAGTAAATCGAACATCAAGTATCAAGAGCATTCGCAACACCTTGACTTGACATTGAATTGGTTGATGGCTTCCAATTATCTACTTAACTATGCACCTATAATACACAGAATTACCCTAAATCTTATTTTCGCCCCTTCCCTTTTCCCATCGATGGTATTTGGTCTTGGGCCAGGGCTGACCATCACAAGATACGCCACATCATTGGAAAATACTACTTGATTATCAGGCATTATTAAAAGGGATGATGGTAGTGTAAGGTGGTCCACCCAACTCTAATAGGATCCAACCTAACCTTTTGCTATAGGCTCCTTTCTCCTTTTTGTAGGCCTTATATCAGAGGCATAACTTGAGCCCGATGCAAAACCTGTAACAGGGCCCCCAACTATAATGCTTTACTCATAGTACTGGGCTCCCTATATGGAGAAGAGAGGCCTTATGGGCCCCCTAAGGCTCCTGGGCCCGGGTGCAACCACATCCCCTGCATCCCCTATAGTTACGCCCCTGACTTATATGATGAGTTATATAGAAATATTTTTAGAATTATTTCCCCATCATTTTAGAATTCTTTGACATCAATAGCTACCCAATTTGATATTGTACCCAGGGAGCCTGTGCTTTTAACTTGAGTGGTGTGTTTGTACGAACTAACAAATCTAGAAGATGTTTTCCGTCTTGTTTATTTCTTGCATCCTAAAATAACTGCCTAAATTCTTGATTAATTTCTCTTTCCGCTTATGTAGCTGTGTGTGCCCGTATTCATCCATTATTGTGTGCAGCTGCTTTATAGTTTGGGAGAACCAGGTGCATGGAGATTTTATCATCTGCGTTCCTGAAAAGATGACTTGTGGTTCATTTAGAAAAAAAATAAAAAATATGGAAAATATTATATTTAGGTGATTTATGGACAACATATTTTTTGTGTTTTATTTATTTATTTTTCTTAGCTTCACTTACAAAGACTTATAGAAAGGTAACTACAACCCCTCCACCTCTCACTGGAAAGTGACGTTCTGTATTCCTAGTGAGGAGGGGGGGGGGGGGTGCAAGTTGGGAAATGCAGCTGTAAAAACTTGCAATGCAAGACAGGAAAGCGCTGTAGGATCTGCAAGCAAACTGCTCTCACACAAGTCCAGACTCTGTTGGGCACAAACTATAGCTCAGACTGTGGCTGCCCAGACTTCCTGATATATGATGCAGTTTACATGTTGATTTGATATGGCAGGTTCATTAACATGTAAACTTTTATATATGTCTATTACCATGATCCCTTTTGCCAGGGGCGTAACTAAAGGCTCAGGGGCCCTGATGCAAAAGGTGAGCTGGGCCCCCCCCCCTCTATCTGTATCTGTACCCGTACCCATACCTAAACCATGCTGCACAGAGGCGTAACTTGAAGCTTATGGGCCCCAATGCAAAATCTGTAACGGGGCCCCCAACTATAATGCTTTATTCATAGTACTGGGCTCCCTATATGGGGAAGAGAGGCCTTATGGGCCCCCTGAGGCTCCTGGGCCCGGGTGCAACCGCATCCCCTGCACCCTCTATAGTTACGCCCCTGCCTTTTGCATACCAAGTGTACGGAGTTTGGTATATAACCACAAGGTATTTAAACGTCCTCGAACTTTTAATTGAATCGGGTTTCTATACATTTTTTTTTGGATGTAATATATCGCCTATAACTTTTTTTATTACTAATCTAAATAGTTTAACGTATTACATATTTTTTTACATTTTTTTTTACATTTTTTGATTGTAGATTTATTTTTATTCTATATTCTATTCATGACTTTTGGGGCGGCTATCTTTTCTGACCTTTAGGCCGCCTGCAGACGGGCGGATCGGATCCCGCTGTGAGAATTCTTGCAGCAGGACCCAACCAGCGCCCCTGTAGGGACCAGTGTGGCGCTCACCTCTCCCGCGGCTCCTGCTCTGTGATGTGTCGGCTGCTGGCCAGCCAGTGCATGCGCAGAGAGGAGCCGGCGGCCCGGGAGTGACACTACTGTGCGGGCCTCTGCGAGAGCATGCCGCAATATGTTTTCCGCGTGATTTCATGCAGAAAAATCGCGGCCGTCTGCCAAGGA
Source organism: Eleutherodactylus coqui (assembly GCF_035609145.1). NCBI lineage: Eukaryota > Metazoa > Chordata > Amphibia > Anura > Eleutherodactylidae > Eleutherodactylus > Eleutherodactylus coqui. The sequence continues at coordinate 233,575,051 of NC_089840.1, read as the reverse complement.
TTGCATTTTTTTAATGCAATCCTATGGCAGCTTCCACAGGCGGAAATTCTGCGGGAAATCCCGCTGCCGAATTTCCGGCCTTGTGCAGGGGGCCTTAGTAAACAGCATTTAGAGAAATGCTTTACACCAGCTTCCTGAGCATAGATGCAATGGACAGAAAGGGACCCATTGATCTCTATGGAAGAGGGTTCTAGGCATGCTCTGTGCAGGGAGCAGGAGGAGGTGGGCTGTGACCATCACCCATTGTGAATGTCAGATCCTGTGTTATCTATATATAGGTGTTAACTTGCAATGTAATCCTGTCTGTTATGATTATGAAATGAATACTGAACACTTTACAAAACAAGAAGTAGAAGAACATTATCAGGCTTAGTGAAAACTGATTGAGTTTAGGATATTTTTTAAATATAGATTTTTGGCATTAAAAATTTGAAAAATTGCTTGAAATTCTTAAATACGTTTAACATAACTCGATTTTTCTGATGAAAAATCTCCTAAATAAATAAAATATGGGTGAGGCAATGCAGTGTGTAGAGCAGACGGGGTCCATCATACCCCACTATTCCAGCACACGACTGCCATCCACAGTGTCCATAGTTATGAATTCCTTTGTATGTATTCCATTTCCATGGATCTGTTATATGAAGCAAGCTTGCCTTCCCCTTTTATATACAAATTCTAAATAAATTGTATAAACTAGATCTTGGAGACGTCTTCCAAGCGTCTTGACTTTTTTTTAGAGTTATTTTTAGTTTGTGCCTAAAACGGCTGTAACAGAGGAACTATTAAGGCTTCCTATTGTGTCTGCTGCCTATACCTGCTGTTTCTGTCCCATGTTTTTACGAGTCCCCTGTGATCCGTCCTACTATAGCTGCCTTTGCTTATTGAATGTAGCCGTACACCCATCCTTTTCCTGCATCCCATTAGGGTCAAGCATCTGCTCGAGTATTTACGAACCCTTGAAGATACAAGAGTCTTCTCTTCTATCTCCTCTCTGGAACATTTTGGTTCATATTTAATAAAGCCGACCACATTTTATTTCGAGATGAAAGCTTCTCACCACATCTCTATATTGCAAGTGTTGATCTATATTTTTGGAGTGAAGGAATTTTTATCACGGAGATGTGGCAGTAAGTTATTCTCCATGTGGTTTGCTTGCTTGCTTGCTTTGCAGAATTGTGTTCTACCACCCTAATAAAAGTGGATTAAATGGGAAAAATCTATTCACTCTCCAGTGCTTGTGGAATTTAGGAATAATTTTGAAGACTGGTTGGTATCCTAACATCTAAATTATAGGTTATTTTCTATTGCTCTTTGCCAAATATGGCAAGAGAAAAGGAAATATAGAATTTTATCCCAGGCTGGTTTTATAAGGTTTTATAATAGAAATATGAAGGCAATTTTTCTTTTTTAATAGTGTCACGGTCTATTCTCTCGATGATGTAATCGTTGACTGGATTTCTTGGACCCAACTGAATGGAAGCACTCTGTTTTTCAAGTCTAGAACAGTTTTTCCCAAATACTTCTTCAAGAAACCCAACATATGCTGTCTTGAGGATTTTCAAAGTGCTACATACTGATTGAGAGAAACAAATTAAATGACCTGTGTAATATCAAGGAAATTCAGGAAGATAAGGATGCGACCTGGGGTTCCTTGAGGAAAGGCAAGGGCGGATTGGCCTTGTATTGTGCCAGGAAACTTCTTGGTGGACCAACTGCTCTTTGGACTAGCTACTGCGGTTCATTAGGCAAAGCATTGGCTGCTGTTAGTGACAAGTAACTACAGCGGAAAGATGAAATTAGGCGGATGCATTTTTTACCCATTGATGGGGTTTTAAAAAATTGGAAAGCAAATGGAAAGTTTTCGGTTTCCAGCTTTTAAACTGCAAAAATAGCACTGCAGACTTTACGGTGTGTTCAGTTTAGGCAATGAAAACCAAACCTTTCCGGGAAAGGTTTGGAAAGTCCATACTAGAATTTAAACCGTATGGTCAAGTTGGGCCAGGTTGGGCTAAAGTAATAATCATGATCCCTCATAGAGGATTGGCTAAAAAGTTCAAAATGGCCCCTGATTTTCTTTACGAGCAGTCAACATAGTGTTCCACTATTGGAAGAGATGAGATCATTGACAGATTGTTCGAACAATAGTTGAATCTATGAACCCAACGGTCGTGCCAGTATAAGTCTGTAATGGTTTCTAGTAAGTGATTACAATTCTTCCTCCAACATTATAGCTACCTTGATTATATGCTGTTAAAAGTTGATGCCCAATAAATGACAAGTTTTGCAAGCGCGCCAATAGTTTTATGCTTTGATGATAATCCATTTATTTGCAGTTATGGGTGACAGAACTAATGTACGTTCTACGTGTATAAACAGTATGATGTATGCAAAACTACTATTACCTATTACTCCTTATTCTGTATCCATTTGATTGTATGGGGTTACTCCGTTATTGAAAATGGTTGTTGACATTGCAAGTCATCTAGGGTTACTGCAATCAAAGAAACATGTATTATGTGAACTTTTATTTCATCAGTGACCTTTAATATCTATATAATTAAGAACAATAACCAGTACAATCTTAATAATGGAGTCTTAATATATAGAATGACATTTACACAAACCTTCACATGTCTCTGGTTATAAGCCAAGTCCAGGGTTTAAGTGAAATTGCACGTTCACAAAATATTGACTACATAGCTAGCTAGACTTGCCTTTGGAATAAGTAAAATGTCCCACTGGTTTCATGAGAAAATGCTGTCTCTTGGAAGAGGCAGGGTTATATTACCTTTTAGTTATTCTTCTCTGAAGCCACGCTGATCTGACAGTCCTGGACCCTGTTTTTAGCAGTCCAAGTTGGCTGCAGGAATTTTCTAACTACCTAATATACACTGTGCACTGTTATTTGATTGGTCGTTGCTGATCATGTGAGCAGCTCTGGCCAATCTGAGAGAAGGTGCAGTTTATTGGTAATTAACATCACCAATACATTGTGGGGATTAGGAAGTTTGAAGAGTGTGTCCGCCATCTTGGATGAGCAAAAGGAGGACCTGGAACCATAGAATTGGATGAATGGCAGAGAAGAACAAGTACAGGAACTATACTCCCGTCTTGTCCCTGGGCAGCATTTTGTCCCAAAACTGGAGGGTCGCTTGAAGGCTAACGAATGTTTATTGGGGTTCTTTTTGCTCTCATGTCAAAACCATTCATTCAAACTCTGATCACTATGGATAACATGGACACATTTTCTCTATTAATTGATCATTACGTTGTCTGATGAGATTTGTAGATGTGAAAACAGGCTTAAAACTAAAATTTATATATCCATTTTAACATTCTGGTTATTCTCTTTCAGGATCTCCGAAACAGGACCGAGGACCACATAGTGGTGATTACGTCTCATGCTTGCTCACAGCCAGTCAGATGGGGTTGTTCTTGGCGTGGCGCTCAGGGAAAACAGGCGGTGGGTACATTGACAGCATGCTGCTACTACTTTGCCTGTTTCTGGTTGGCTTGGCGATTGCTCGTCCATCTTACGGCCTAGTGGAGGACACCACCGTTGAACCAGAAGGTAAGATGTAGCAACAATTAATCAAAATCTTAAACCAGGTAAATCTGAAGTTAATGTTACAGTATACAAGAGATGCCAACTCCAATGTTGCTGTCAGATGGTATTTGAAGGAATACTTATTTCTTTTTTTTACCCTGGATTACCGAAGCAAATAATTATGGTGAAAAATATTTTGCATTCAATACTCAATGCCGTTAGCCAAATGTCTATCTTCTCTTCCTTACAACTATATTGTATAGTGTTAAGACTAGTGTTGAGAGAACCCAACCAGGAGAACCCTGTTTCAGGTCGAACTTTGTTAAAACTTCGGTTCAGCAAGAACCTGACCCGGGCTTTTAGCAAAGTTCTACCCGAAACAGGGTTCTACTGGTTTGGTTTGTTCATCACTAGTCCTGAACACTAGTGTACAACACTGCCAGTCTTGGTGTTATACAGGGCTTTTATGCCTATTACACAGTATTGTACACCAGGGGCTTTGGTGAACTTACGGTTTGGTTTGAACTAATTTGGGCCAAACGTTTTGCGAATGTTTGGTGAATTGGCTCAACTGAACTTTTCAAAAGTTTGCTCATCATTAGTTGAGACCAGACAATGCTGCTATATACGAGTATCATTAATGGGAGGACTGGAAAAGGTAAATATGTAGAATGTACAATTTGGGCATGACACTTACATTGTAAGGTAACAGGTTACGTTGGGTCTTCATCACCTTCACATGTTAAGAAATACTATTTATTCATTTACCCGTTTTACAAAATTCCTAACTTTGGTTGCACCCTTGCTCAGGGGGGATAGTTTGTTAGAACAAGAGTAAAGTTGCCCTGCAGGAGACTCTTCCTAAAGGCATAATGCATTAGAATAGTTCTCGCTTGCCTTGTGAATTCCAGGCTGTCAATCTATGTGAGATGCGCAGCTTTAAAAGATATGGGAGCAATGCTGCCTGTCCTGTTTGTAGTATCTGCTAAAAATAGGGCCACACCTGAACCAATAGTACTCTCACTTAAAGGGGTTGTCCCGCGCCGAAACGGGTTTTTTTTTTTTTCAACCCCCCCCCCGTTCGGCGCGAGACAACCCCGATGCAGGGAGGTAAAGAAAGCTCACCGGAGCGCTTACCTGAATCCCCGCGCTCCGGTGACTTCTCTACTCACCGCTGAAGATGGCCTCTTCCTCCGTGGACCGCAGCTCTTCTGTGCGGTCCACTGCCGATTCCAGCCTCCTGATTGGCTGGAATCGGCACGTGACGGGGCGGAGCTACACGGAGCTACACGGAGCCCCATAGAAGACTGCAGAAGACCCGGACTGCGCAAGCGCGGCTAATTTGGCCATCGGAGGGCGAAAATTAGTCGGCACCATGGAGACGAGGACGCCAGCAACGGAGCAGGTAAGTATAAAACTTTTTATAACTTCTGCATGGCTCATAATTAATGCACAATGTACATTACAAAGTGCATTATTATGGCCATGCAGAAGTGTACAGACCCACTTGCTGCCTCGGGACAACCCCTTTAAGGTTCTGCTGCCAACTTCCATATTGTGCTAAGGTTTAGCTATGAGAGCATTGCACTGACTAATTTCCTTACCTCATATAGTATATACCCTTAGCTTCCATGAAGCGTAGGTAGGTTACCTATTTTCTAAATATTTTTGTAAACTACTGTTATCTCATCTCTAAATGTTCAAGAGAAGGAACCCCAGGCAAGTGAACCCACCGAAGGCTGAGATGGTGGTATCCTATATTAAAGGTCATCGCATCAGTTTTCATTAGTGTTTTTAACACATTCAGTTTTTGCAATGTGTTATGTTTTGTAACCAGTTTTTGGAAAACCTGAAACTATATATTATAGACGTGTGTCCGCAGCTACATTTTTTGACCTTAAGATTTATTAAGTAACTAGTTTTGGATCTGAGAACCTGACTTTGACACGTTCAGTTACATTAATTAATATAAGCTGGAATATAGTTATTGCAATAGTCAAGTAATGTCACAAATTGACTTGCTTCTGACAACACAGTTCCATGTGCTCTATTGGGGATCCTTCGTCTTTTCAGCTCTCGGATCTGGAGGCCCTCAAGAAGTTACATATCCTATAGAGGCAGCCAATGCAACTGCTATGGTGCCCTCTCCAGTCCATAGCATTATCTTAATGAGCAATGAGAACTTTGCATCCTACGAGAGCCAGGTATGCTCTCTCCCATAAGTCTTTCAACATTAGCCAACAACGTTGTACAAAATAGACAAATAGAGAGTATGTCCAATTGAGATTTCTCAAGCTAAACTTCAGGGAGTGAGAATACTAGAATGCATTCTGACATCCCTGAGCACTAAGGGAGCTTTGTCGTGAGTTATGGTTGGCAGGGGCAAAACTATGGAGGATGCAGGGGATGCGGTTGCACCCGGGCCCAGGAGCCTTAGGGGGCCCATAAGGCCTCTCTTCTGCATATAGGGAACCCAGTACTATGAGTAAAGCATTATAGTTGGGGGCCCTGTTACAGGTTTTGCACCGTGGCCCAGGAGCTTCACGTTACGCCTCTGATGGTTGGTGTCATAATCCTAAACTGCGTTAAAGTTCTGCTGGTTGGTACTGGAATCTGTCAGCATTGGAATCTATATCCTTTATTCTAGAGTCCAGAAGATCAAGGTGTTAACATAGATGAACGACTGCCTGTTTACACAGGCCGATCATTGTTAGATTTTGAATGGTGAATGATTAGTAAATGAATTAGCATTCGTCGTTCAGTCACTGGCAGCATTTACACTAAATGAAATTACTGCGCTCAAACGAGACTCTGAATGATAATTGTTCTGTGTCAAAGGGTAAAGGTGCATTTACACAGCAAAGATGACCTCTCAAAAGATGGCTTTTGAGCAATCATTTTGCATAAACTACTACTTGGTACTAATGCCTATTAGTACCAAGTAGCAGCATGTGAGCCGCCAGGAGCTGTAGTCAGGGAACAGACCACCCGCTCTTCCTTGATTACATTCCTTTTGTTCTGCGTCGGGGCTGACAGCTGAAAACAGCTGAGTCAAAGCAATCAGCTGTTATCAGCTCTTTCCCGACAGAACACAGCATGCGGTCCTGCTTATTAGCTGTTCTGTGGAACAATGATTTTCAGGCGGAACTAAATTCCATCATTCGGCCGAACGGTGTAAGATGGGAACATTTACACACAAGGAATTTTAGCGCTAATTGTTGTCTCTAAATGGGCCTTAACATGTTGTTCTATCTGTTGTTCCATCACTATAGCTCATCCACAGATGTCATTAGCTGTCTTCTATCTGCATGCAGACAAATTCTAATTCAGACACAGGCCTATTATGATACTTTTTAATTGTTCATTTTTCCAGAGCTTATTAAAATAACCATTGTGTACTGTACAGCATATAAATAGAAGGGAGTTGTTGGCAAATACAAAGTATTTCTGGCTCAGTCCTCCAACAGCTGCCATGCAGTCACCTTAGTTATAAAAATCATCTGGTGACTTGAAAACAATACACAGAATCATAGGTCTAATAAAAAAAAATAAAATTAATATAAAGTTCATCCCTATTCTTCTGTGTATACAAGTTACCTAGAGAAGGTGGTCCAGAATGCTACTAGCAATCAGTGCTTCCTTGTGGTTGAAGGTGAGGGATTACCTGCTACTGGCTGTATGTAAATAAAGACTAATCGCTGCATAATGAAAAGTTCTGCAACATTGTAATAAACTTCACCGCTTTGCAAGAGCTCTGCTTGCTTCAGTGAATAGAAACATTCTTTGTTGACATCCACAGGCTGTAAAGCTACAGACTTCCAACTGATGGGGTTTGCTATGGTGTATCTATGAGCTGAACTAGCTGCTGATACATTTTATCTGCATTGTAGAAAGCTGATTGGACAGGAGAGAGAATTGTGCTGCTCATATAGCATTGCATAGACTGAACAGAATTGTCGAAATTGATTAGGTCTGAAGAAGACGAGTGTTTAATTTACTGACATGAAGCAGAGAACTTGCTTAAAGGGAGACACTGGTTTGGGGATAAAATTCTGTGCTGGAACCTAGAGAAAGTATATTGCCTGCAGTTGTTCTGCTGTTCGGCTCTTGGTCCCATTTTCGGTTATCCGAGATTGCCAACACAATCTTCAGACTACCTAAAAGACTAACGCTTGTGTGGTGCAGAGTGTTAAGGCAACAGAAATGCAGTCCTAGGCTCTCGCTCACGACCTGAAGGTTGTAAGTTCAATCCCCGAATGGTTCAGGCAGCTGGCTTAAGGTTGACTTAGCCTTCCATCCTTCCGAGGTCGATAAAATGAGTGTCCAGCTTGGTGGGGGTAATAAATAAATTACTTGAAAGCGCTGCGGAATAAGTTGGTGCTATTCAAATAAGATTTTTAACCAAACCCCCACGCTGCAGTATATCTTCTTTCTGATTGGCCAGAGCTGTTCAGGTGATTGTGCTTTAGATAGGAAGTTGTTGCATCACCTTGGATGGACAAAAGTAGGACCCAGAGCTGGCTGAATTGGAGGGGCAACAGAGAACAACTGCAGGTACTATCCCTCCTGCCCCTCCTGTCAGAAGTTTGTCCTGAAAGCTTTAAACTTGCTTTAAACTTTATTTACATATAACTGGAGAAACCCTTTAAATCAATAAATTGAGTTTTTTGCTGTAGAGGGTCTTTCATCATCACATCGGTGTCAATTTTATGGTCTGAACTAATAGTCAATTCATTTGCTAGGTGACATTACTGAAGAGTGATGCAAAAGAACTGATGTAAATCATTCTTGATAAATTGCACTCATTCTCAGGAATTCAAGGAAATAGTCTCCCAAAATGGCTGCCCGACCACTGTGCAGAAGTAAAGGGTTAACTTTTAACATGTAGTAATCTAAAAAAGAAATGAATGTGAAATGACAGCCTTTATGCCTTATCTGTTAGGACCTGTGTCTGTACTTGCACGCGGGGGCTATACTGGTGGAGGCACAGCACCCATCCCTGGGTAAACACCCTTATGTACACATTGAGAGCCTTTATAGTTGACTTGTCTTGCTTTGCATTGAGAACAGACCTGCCATGACCAAGTACAGAGTGTACCGGTATTTTCCTTCTGCTTGGTTACAAAAGCCTGACGACTATGCGTATTCTTCCATAAGAAAAAAAATTGGAACAGCAAGATCTCTGTTACATTAAGGGGGGTTTTTGGGACTTGGGATAGTTCATCAATATCAGATCAGTGGATGATCAGCAGTCTAAAGGGGCCACAGCACTCATGTGATTGTTGTGGTCTGTTCATCGTATACTAGGTACATTGCGTAGCAGTGGTGGCTGGTAGTGTTGAGTGAACCGAACCAGTAGGACCCTGTTTCTGGTAGAACTTTACTAAAAGCTTGGTTCGGGTTCATTATGAAGTGAACTTTTATCAAAGTTCTACACCAAAAAGGGTTCTCCTGGTCCGGTTCACTCAACACTAGTCCTGCACACTGGTGTATTGCACTGCCTTAAAGGTCCTATATAATACCCTTGTATAGGGCTCTTAGATAGAATTGCACACCAGTTTTAGAGGTTTTGGTGAGCTTCCAGTTCGGTTTGAACTGATCTGGACCAAAGCGAACTTTTTGAAAAAGTTTGTTGAACCGGCCAAATTAAACTTTTCCAAAATTTGCTCATTACTAGTGTCTGGTATTGCATCTCATTCCCATTCGCTTCAGTGAGACTGAGTTGCAAAAAGGCCATAGAGAGGTTGAACGGTCTACCTAAGCACCACAGCCTCTTCAAACAGTAGATTGGCAGAAGAGGTGGGAGTTGGACCCCCTTCGATCTGGTATTGGTTAACCTATTCTCAAATTATATTTTAAAACTAAGATTTCACTAAACAATTTAGGTATGGCTAACGGGGTTTCCTGAGGATTTTCTCAAACCATTTAGGGGTCAGATAAATAGGTAAAAAAAAGGAAACTGCGTAAAAAAAGTTACTTGCCTTTCAAAAGACCCAGTGGTCCAGCGTTGTACCTCTGGTCTGATTCTAGAAACTACTGCAGCAGTTTTATGTCATTCATCATTCACACGACTGCTGCAGCCAATTGCTGGTCTTAGCAGTCGCGTACCGTTCATGCACACAAGACCACTGAAGCCAGTGATTGGTTGGAGTGGCCAAGTGAATGGCATGTGATCACTGGAGGAGTTCTTTGTGCACCAGATTGGACTAGCGAGATAGTGCTGGTCTGGTGGGACTTTTAAAAGGGGAGTCATTTTTTTCTTGTTATACACGTATCTGCGCCCTGGATGATTTTTTTTAAAATCCCCTTTAAATAACGGCTATGTATTCACTATATTGACTCTTTTTACATGTCTGTTTGAACCCTTTAATAGGGAGAGTGTAAAAATAAAAAATGTTTTGTATTAGAAAAGAAAGCATCCAAGAACGGCGAGTATCCATACCTTTTTCTCCGACTTGTGTCTGAAGGAGTAAGCTTCTCACTCGACTTTCTCCTTCTATGGGCATGCATGCTATTTGGGAACACAATTCGCTCTTCGCTTTAGTAAATTCCATGGTATATAGGGAGCTTCTCTTGTGTCAGCTGGAGTTAATTAAAAAGAACTGCAACTTTTTACCATAAGGGTTAACGTCAAAGCGATGTCTGTAAGTGAAAACCTCTGCAGCCCTCAGATATGCAACCTAGTATAGCTAAAGTGGGCTGATTCCTGAAGTCAATTTAATTTTAAACCAAAGAATGATCCTCACCAGGTTCCCGTTCTATTGCCCTCATAACCAAAACAGATGGTCACTTAAAGGGACGTTCCGGTGTTTTTTTTTGTTTTTTTTAAAATTCATTATGTAACTATCCCCCAGTATATATAAGCGACTAGTGTTACCTTGATTAGTTTTATTTTTCTGCCTCCCAGCCTCTTTTTCCTCAGGTGGTCATGTAATCTCAATTCTGACCAGCTCCGATCTACTTGGGTTTATGAATTCATTTTCTAGTCAATTTCTCAGTTTGTGTGATGCTGTTACATGAATCTACCATTCCAACTCCTTAGATGAGGACACATACACTCCTATTGCAGTAACTGATGATGATCACACAGCTCCTGTCAAACAGGTATAATAGAGGAGATCACAGCTCATCCTTCTGACTGGATACTTATGCTCTGAAGCTTATTTGGTGACTATAGAAGGTAATAATAATCCCCCCATCCCCATTTCCCGCAGACAACTAATGCTGGGCTGCTACATCATGGGATTGATAGTGACCGTAAAAAATCTCACCATCAAGATGGTGCTTGATGAGCATCAGACAGGGGGCTACACTGCAGGGAAGTGGCTGGAATACACACAAGGGACCTCCACAGTGTGACAGGCAATGAAATGAGGGGGAAAGAGATGGAAAAATGTATTTTCACCGAAGTAGTCCTATAAGTAAAGTGCTGGCAAAAGGCTCAAGCAGAACTGATAACTTGGCGCCGTGATGTAATTCTGAGAAATTAATCTGTAGCTCCGTCACTGTACACATTCGTAGCTCTTCTCGTTTTAAGGGCTATTTACACACAAATATGATCGCTTAAAAGATGGCTTTGGCGATCATTTTGCATAAAGTACTAATTGGTACTAATGCCAATTAGTAGCTTATTAATGCGTGTGAGCCGCCAGGAGCTATATTCAGAGAAAAGCGGGTGGTTTGTTCTCTGAATACATTCCCTTTGTTCTGCCGCGGGGCTGACAGCTGAGACAATGTTATCAGTGCTCCCCGCGTAGAACACAGCGTGAAGTCCCTGGTATCAGCTCTTCTGCCGAATGATGGATTTTATGCCGAACATAAAATCATTGCTCTGCAAAAAAATGGAAAATGGGTTTTGAACAATAATCAGTGTGTGTGTAAAAGGGCCATTAGTATACGTTTGTTGAATACCAACCAATGTAAAGTACTTCTGTATGCTAACCTGGTTTCTTTTGCACTATATGTACCTTGTAATGTAAAATTCCCTTATTTATGTCACATTGGTTGTTCTAGTGGGGGGGTATTAACTCTCATATGTTGTCAAGATATGATGCATTACAAAGGTGGTGTTTAGGTTGTAGAGGTCTGTAACAAAGCCTTCATTGATGAGCATAGATAATTAAAGACGTTATCCCGCCAAAATAACTTTTCAGCTATCCATGGGTTAGGTGATAAATGTATGATTGTTGAGGTCCTGACTGCTGGGACCCCAAGGGATCATAAGAACAAAGCATTTTGAGTGAAGCAGCAGTGCAAATGCGTGACCACCTCTGCAATTATGGTCTATGGAGAGCTGAGTGATGTACTTGACCATCGCTCCATTCACTTCTATGACACTGAAGGAGATAGTCATGTACACCACTATTTCACTTACCCAGGGGACTTGGGATGTGCTCTTCCTGTGATCCTTGGGGTCCCAGGAATCAGATCAACAGCAGATATAGATTTATCACCTATCCTGGGTAGCATTGAGCGAACTCAGAGTCTAATGGTGGTTTGGGTCAAACTTGGCTAAAAGTTTGATTTCGGCGCGAACTTGAACCTCAGGCGGTTCATCTTGGCTGAATCCAGTAAAATAATGATTCTCCTTCCTCCTTTTCTTCTTCTTCTTTATTTTTCCTCTTCTTTTTTTCCCCATCTTCGTTTCCTTCCTTATTTACCCACCCCCTTTATTTCCCCCTCTTCTTTTTTTTTACCCTCTCTTCTTTTTCTTTCCCCCCCTCTTCTTTTTTTTTTTTCTCCCCCTCTTCCTTTACCAGTGTTAGGGGTATTGCTGAAGTTTGGAACCAAACTTTTTGCCCAAATTCGTCTCACTGGATGAATTGAACTTTAGAAAAGTTTGGGAAAAGTTGGCTCATCCCTAATCCTGGTGATAAAGTGGTTACTGCACCATAATCACTTAATATGAAATCCTCATCACAGATCTCCTCCCTTACCTGTCTCTCTAGCCGTCCACCAGTAAATAAAAACTCATTAGGTCAGTGCCTTTAATGCAATATAATTGACAGTAGTAGCTGATTTTAGGATGACAACCGCTTCCTCATCTTCTGGGTCGCCGTGCAGATGCACAGGTCTTGCATATTGTGTGTCCGTTGCTGGGAATAAGGGGAAAGACAGTTGAGCAACTTGTGGGTAATTAAACCTGAAGGGTGCACTGTGTGTCTTTACACTGGAGCTTTTTGGTGTTGCTACTACTATAATGCATGGTTTGTTTAACCTCACTAATATCTCTGCATAGCTTGTACACCAGCAAGCAGGATTTGCACTTCTTGCTGAGAATTGATTTTGCTGTGGGTGCTTTACTGACATTTGGTGTCTTTCCGTTTTCTGCTGCTTGTCCTCTATCCTTTCATGCAGAACCTCCAACCAAATACCAAATCTCCCAGCCGGATGTTTTTACCGTTAGCCCCGGCAAGCCACTTGATCTGCGCTGTCCTTACAACGTGTCCCTGGTGATTTGGACTAAGGATGGGGTGAAATTAGAATCCAGCAATAGGACGGTGATTGTCATGAACTACTTGCTGATAAACGAGACGGTCCTCAGGGATTCAGGGCTGTATGCCTGTGCAGTGCATAAAGGCGGCCAAAGCAATGCACATTTCTTCCTTGTGAATGTCACAGGTGAGTGACTGGAGAAGAGAGGTGTAGCCTATCAGACCATAATACTCTGTATGTCATCGTCATTTTCTTGCAAACAATGGACTGGATTTAACAATTTGTCTTTGAGAGATAAATGGACCCTCCGACTGCACTTTATTCCTGGACTCAATAGACATTAAGGAATTTGACCCTTACAATTTTTACCTCTTTTTGGGCTATCATGAACTACCGTATGTAAAGAGATCCTTCAAAGCTTATGAGGGTCGAACCTTTTCAGAATCACTGCATGTGGTGTTAGCTTACTCCTATGCTTCACGGCTTTCTGACATTCACTTGTACAAGTCTTCGGATATTTCGTTGCTAGACTTGACCAAACTAATGCATCCAACGTCCAATTTCGGGATGGAATGTAAATTGATATACTAATGTGTATTCCATAGCTTTCCTGTTTACGGCATGGGGTGCTCTTTTTTTTTTCAGAGGCCAGCTCTTCAGGAGATGATGAAGATGACAATGACAATGATGTTTCTGAAAATGTCATCAATGACCACAGTAAGATCAGTAAGTGTGTGACTGTACTCCTGTTTTATACCTGTTTTGTACATTAGTTTATATGGGTCATGGTCATCCACCATAATGGGCTTCCCAGGCTCGTCTTGGTTTTACTAGCAGAACATGTTATTTCTCTTGGTGTAAACCTTGTGTCAACTCAGAGACGCCAATTACAAATACGATGTCTTCTCTATTTTATAGGGGCTCCTTACTGGACCAATTCTGAGAAAATGGAGAAAAAACTTCATGCTGTTCCAGCTGCCAATACAGTGAAGTTGCGCTGTCCAGCTGCGGGGAACCCGGCTCCTACCATGAGATGGTTGAAGAACAATAAGGAGTTCAAACAAGAACATCGGATTGGCGGGTACAAGGTAAGGTAACATTTTAGTTATTTTTAAAAAGACAAGAAAAGGGTGGTTTCACATTGCATATTATGGAAAAATGCCACTGCAGCTTTCGATGAAGTTTGTTAAGCCAAAGTGAGAAGTGGATCCAGCAGGAAGAAGAAATAGAAGTCCTTTCTTCATATTCCCCATTCCTTATAAATCCATTTCTGGCTTTTGCTCAAAAATCTCGTGAAAAATGTTCAATGGTCCATGTGAAAGGAAAATTGTTGCATGTCTGATCCTTGTCCATTTTCATGGATGAGGATGACGCACGCAACATACAGAGTCTGTGTATGTCAGATAATACATGCACGGGTGTCCATGTGCTGTCCGATACAATCTACATCTGAGTTCCTCGGTCCCAACTTGCTTTCTACCATCCGAGTTTAGCCTAAGATTCTATACCAATAGAACCAAAGTCCCATACAATGCTTTCGAGTCCCTTTCTTCATAGTCACAGTCGGTGTGTAGGACCTGGCAGGCACAAATATGTCTTTGTTACTTTTCTAGTGTGTTGAGCGCATAAGTGTTCCAATCTGAAGACCTATCAAGTATTGGGCATTTAAATGGTAATCAAACCATATGGATTCTTTTATATTATTCATATAGCATAAGCTAAAATGACCCTCCAGTTTCTGTACAAAATCCTGCCCTAGGACCATAGGGAGGATGGATAAATTACCTGTAGTTCTTCTCTTCTGCTTTGCCGAGTAGGGATAATGTTTTCAGCTGTCCAAGATGGCTACAATAATTTTCTGACTACCTAGTGCACAATGTGCGCTGTTCTTTGATTGGCCAGTGCTGATCATGTGAGCAGCTCTGGCTTATCAGAGAGCAGGTATAGTCTAACACTACCAATGCACTGGACCCTGAACCCACTGAATGCAGGGACCACAGAGAAGAACAACTTAGATAATTAAACCTCATTTCCTTCTGGTATGAGGACCAGAATTTTCTCCCAAAACTGGAGGGTTGCTTTAACCCTTTCCAATCCACTGTCTGACCTCTGAAGACATTATGATTTAAGGCTGTACAGCTCCGATGTTGGAAGACATCCGTCTGGGTTCTCTTACTGTATATTGCCAGCCTATCCAACGTGTCAACTCATGCAGTACTGGCTTTAGCCAGCATATAGCGCCGTGTATAACAGCAGAAAAAGAGTAAGCCCCCTAGGAAAACCAGGATACAAATTGGATTGGAAAGGGTTAACGGACTAAACTTTAGAGATAAAGCCACAGTAAGATCTGTCAATGGAGATATTTTGTGCACTATGCAACAGTAATAAAAAGAAATGGCGAAAGAAGTGAAAACTGCTAAAAAAGTAATAAAGATACATGGGACTTTACTTCTGCTTGTCAACAATGGAGCTTCAATTTGAGATACTAATCATTATCCTGCCCTTGTCTTGAAGAGTGTGGGAAAAATTAAAACGTATTAATGCTGGTCAGATTTGTGACAAATTGCACTTCTGTTAATATTTTTTTTTGTCCATAATCAAAAAAAATCTAATTGCATATGGATAATAAAAGCACCAGGTGCAGAGCATTTATCAGACCAGTAGAGCCATTAACAAGGGCAATTACCCTTAATAGCAGCAGTAGCTTCAGATATGATGGTAGTGCTTGGGTGTGTTGGGACTTTGGCCATAATATTACTACACGGAGTAGTTTAGCAAGTAAATATTTCCTTTTTTTCTGCATCTACTAGATAAAATGACTCTTTAAGCATGCAAAATGTAGTCACGATAACAAAAGAAGTAACTTCTTACTGACGGGTTGTTTAGATACCCAGGAAGTGTAGAGGCTGAAAATATATTCAAGTTTGTATAATCAGGATGTCCCCTGGCCTTTAAGGGCTTTGATCTGTTCCTTAAGTCTGAAATCTTTATAACAAGTCATGTTTCTCATCAGCAGACTGAATGTATAACGATAAGAGAATATATATATATATATATATTTTTTTTTTTCAACTAAGCATTAGTGTTGAGCGAACTGAAGCGGTTAAACCTTGTTTCGGGTCAAACTTTGCTAAAAGTTCAGTTCAATGCAAACCCGAACCTCGAGTGGTTTGTCTCAGTTTAAAATTCCTCCTCCTCCTTCTTCTCCTTATTCCACCTCCACAAATCAGTGGTTTGCACTGTTGCCTTTCAGCACTCTAGTCTTAGGTTCATAGCTAACCAAGGACAACATCTGCATGGTCAGATTTGAACCTAGGACCCCAGCACTGTAAGGAAACAGTGCTAACTAGTGAGCCGCTGTGCTGTTTTGCCGCCTTCCTCTTTCCTCCTCCAGAGAAGATCTTTTACTCCTTTATCTTCTTTCTTATTCTCCTTTTCTGGAGGAAGAAGTAGTAGGGTGAAGAGGAGGAGGATGGCTTTTATGGCTCTTAGACAATGATATAGACCAGTTTAAAGGATGTTGGTAAAGTTTTTTGTTTCGGACTGAAATTCAGCAAACCAACCAAACTTTTGAAAAGTTTGTTCAACACTAATAAGCATATGAACAGCGATTTGCAATCTACATTAGGACCCAATTGTGGAACAGAAGATGCTTGCATTAAAGTCCTATTACAATAAATTCTGTTATATGGTGTATAAGTCTGTGAACACACCCATTTATAGTGAAGTTAACTTGCTTGCAGCTATGGATAGAATAGTAGTTGCCCATAGAGTGCACTTCGGAGATCCTTGAGGAACAGGCAAAGCTCAGATTGGCCCATAGAAACATTTACAGGTCTATATCACGCCACAATCAAACACAGAAGAGTCCAACCAAGAGTCAACCCAAATTTCTAGCCTAAAAGATATTGGAAAGTGGGGGCAAACAATATCTAGGCTTTTGTGTCATGGAGAATTTTATTACACAAGTCACCATTTCTCCAATGTACTCCTGATATTGATAACTTTGCCAGTGTAGATGATAATTAGCAATGAGTGAACTTTTGAAAAGTTTGGTTCTGTCGGTTTACTAAAACTCTGCAAAAACTTTGCTTCAATCTGAATTAGTTTTAACTGAGTTGAAAGTTCACCAAAATCCCTAAAACTCGTGAATAACACTGTCTAAGAGCCATAAAAGCCCTGTATAACACCCTGAGAGTATTATACAGGGCTTTCATAGACAACGAAAAAACCTTCATTTTTAGACAGTGTTGTAGACTATAGAGCAGTGTTCAGTACTAGTGGTGAGCAAACTGAACCAGTAGAACCCTGTTTTGGGTAGAGCTCTGCTAAAAACATGGTTCGGGTTTGTGCCAAACTAAATTATTAGCAGTTTGACCCGAAACAAGATTCTACCTGTTCGGTTAACTCAACACTACTGCTAATGATGAAAACGTCTAAAGAACTAAAGTTTTTCACTTTTTTGTCAAAGTTAGACTAGTACTAATACTTTAACTTATGAAATGCCATCATTTATCCGCTTTAAGGGCATGCTTAATTGCTCATTTATATATGTCAAGCTGTACACTACGGCCCCAAAAGCTCTTCAGATGCCCAGACAGAGGTATCATTGTTATGTGCAGTCACATGCAATGCTGAGGTTGGTGGACTTTAAAAGTCTCTTCAGCACACTGTGTAATACTTCAACACTTTAAGTCATGCTCTAATTGTGCTCTACGTGTACTTTTTATGTGCTTTTGTTTGTTGGAGTTCATACGTGAGCTCTTAGACAGCTACGTGTTGGTACTTGCGATGGTGCCTGTGTGTTTTCTCTGCACATTTTTATAGCAGTATGTAAGCGCTGAACCCCCTGTATAGGCTGGTCTCCCTCCCCGACTGCAGTGCATATGTAAGCACTCCTGGGCATGCATTCAACAGCAGTTGTGTGTGTGTTTTCTCCTGTGCAAATTACTCTGTTGGACCTGTCCCCTTTTTATTCTACTCTTTGTATTCTCGCCTTTACCTGTGTCTTGCTTCTTCAGTGTTGTTTCATTTGCTCTTCTTCTTTGCTGATGAGGCACAGAGTCATTTCTAAACCTGGACGTAATTCACAAAGGGAAGGTGTGAGGGCAATCTCATGGTTGGTGGGACACTTCTGAGAGAGCCATGCTTCTCATCTCTTCTGTTGAGTTGGTTGTTTTTTTTGGGTTGGCAGGCCACCCATATACGTTACTCAAGCTACATCGACATCTGGTTTATATGGCGTTTGTTCAGTCGTTGTCATTTACGTATGTGAACAACTGAACGATTTCTCGTTTGAACGAGCCAACGATGTAGGTGCCGGACATCGTTTGCTTCTTCAACCGATAAATTGACCTGTTCAAACAGATCCTCTTAGTCCAGGCAGATGTAGGAGATCAGTCTGATTCTTGGAATGGGACAGCCACCACATCTCCAGGCACCTACAACTCATCAACATACTTTGGCAATCTTTGACAGTATTTTGCAATGCTCAGTACATCCAGATGGCTTATTTATCACTGAGGTGCCATAGGCTAGATCATGAGATGGGCACAGATGAACTCCAGAGCCACGTTTTTAATGCTGTATTAACAGAACGAAAGTCCAGTCAAACATAGATTTTTCACTAAGATAAGCAGTAGCCAGTATCTTAAGGATCTCTTCTCACCAGAGGTTGTTGGCGTGAGGAGATGAGCAACAGCGGATCACTCTCGGCTACACCAGCAGATTTCCGCAGAATGTGAATGAACTCTTTCTCTCTTCACCTATTTGGCTTGGACAATGGGCTTTTCCCACAACATGCTCAAGTCGAACTGGCAGAATTTCAGAGTTTAGCGCTCTCAACCTCACAATAGGAAACTCAACTCTCCCAAGATGGCACTCGCATTTACATTGTACATTCGTCTACTTTCAGTTTTCCAAATCTCATGAGATTTTCCAAATCTCGTCCACTGCTGAGCTTGTCTCCTCACTGCATCTATACCAACAAACACTAGAACGCCAAATGTCACATGTATGATAACCATAAACACTTGTGGCATGGCACCTAACATCTTCAAATACGGTATCTGATAAGGCTTCCATTGGCTTGATTTCCACCAGAGGGCAGCATAAAAATAAAAAATGTAAATTAATATTTTTCTTTAAATAGTTTAATATTATCATCTTTCCCAGAAAATGCCAAAATATACCAAGTTGGCCAGATATTTTCTTACATGATCCTAGGAGTCCTTACGAGATTTGTGCCCACCTATACCATGCAATTCCTGATCACCAGACCCAGCGTTCCTTTGTTGGCCCCTCCCAAAAGCCAAACTTACTTCATCTCAGGACTTGGGTTTAACATTAACAGGATTCTGTTCCCACATCTGCTGGCCCCGATAAGTTGTTCCCGCCACAGCCCTTTCTACACAGGTTGATGAAAGTAAATAAAAGGCTGAACAAACAGCTTAATCGCTGGGAATTGCCTGAGTACACAGCGCTGATTGTAGCTGAGATGACTTCCCTGGAATGAAGGGCGAGAGTCCTGGAATTTAGCAGACATGGGGTATGCCTCACTGTTTTATATGGCCTTGAACCCATACACGTGCCTTCTGGCGCCTAACATTAGGCTACTCATAATTGTGTGTCTAAGACTCCTCTGCCTTGTAGATGATAAAGATTAAAGGAGTTGTGAAGAAAGTGGACAACATTGCCCCTGTAGCTCAAACTGTGTAAAAAATACCCAGTAATTACTCCTCGTTTGCCACTGGGAACGAGCACTGTTGTCCTGGTGTGTACTGTTGCTGATGATGTCATTGGACGCCATTTGACCGCTGCAGCATCACCGTTCTGAACTCCTTGCATCATGGCACCCAGGATATGAGTGCTGATGCCAGGAAAATGGGCGGTCATGCTGCAGCCTCTGATTGGCTGCAGCAGTCAGATGCCTTCCGATGACATCATCAGCAACAGTAAACACTAGGAGGACAGCGGGACTGCAGTGCTGGATCCCCATGGCAGTGGTGCAGCAAGTACTCCTCTTTTTGTTATTTTATCCGGACAACCTCTTTAAGACATCACTGGTGATTGACCGCAAACGGCTTTAGCATATTCAATGGGAAAACAGAATGAAAGCTCCAACACTTGTCACTTGGATTGCTAGAGCATGTAGAGCGTCATCCTACTGGGGTGATTCTATTTCTTCATTTTGCATGCCTGAGCGACGCAGGTGAATTTATCCTGAGTGACCCATTAGCTAGCGATTAGCAAAGAAGCTCTGGAATGCAATTTTAACTTGGAATATTACTAACGCTCTAAAGAATTAATCTTCTAACCACTATTACCCTTGTGGTAATCTGCTTTATTATTCCCCAAACTCCTTATTGCTCAGTCAACTATAGCAGTGAGAAGAACTTTGTAGTAAACTGTTCACAACTACTATCAAAGTAGACACTTGATCAACAGTATGGTTTGCTAGAACATTTGATGCTCTTTAGACTTAATATAAGTGGGAACCCATTTGAACAACAACCATGAAGGTTGTCAGGCTGGTGCCCATACTTACCTTGCTTCGTATTGGGCAACCATAATTTTTATACACTATTGCTTACTATCTTGAGTATCAGGTTCCATGATGTCTGCATGGGTGTCCTTTTTATAATCTTATCTACTTATTTTACAGAACAGCAGAACATTTATGAGATATGCATGGATCATTTTGTTCTAATTCAAGATGCTCACAGCTCTCTCCTACAAAGGTCACTGAATCCCCTCCAGTCTATTGTTTCCATGAGACTGTGCAGAACAGAACAGAAACTTTTTCTGATCTGAGGGCTGCATTGCCATACTGAATCCTTTTCAAGGGCCACAAGGGTATCTGAGATATTTATGGTATATCCTACGTATATGCCATAATCAAATTAATTTCCACTTCGAGGACTCCCACCTACTGGGAGAATGGGGTCTCCTTCCCCCACAATCAGCACTCCAGAGAGATGGAGACAATGCACGTGGCTCTCTCCATTGTAGATGATGGATGTCAAGGGAATGGCCTGGCATTTCATGTGTTGTTGGAAAACCTTAGTGTTCCTGGCCTTTGTTTGTCGACACTCACTTTTCACTGCTCTAAGTTGAGTTATACCATAAGAATACAATACCCATCTGTGACCTTTATTAAGTTATAGGCATAAATTGTTGGATTATACAGTACCTTAAAAACTAATACATCCTAGTGAAATGAGCCAGAGATCCGGTGGATGGACAGGGAGAGCGGTACAACCCAGGTAACTTGGGTCATGTGTAGGAGGTCGTCCCGGGTAGTACAATGACGGGTGAGCCTGAGCAAACACCCGGTCCCAGACATTGCCAATGTACAGCATATAGAGAGGTGAGGTGATTGGCCACAATCACATATTCAATTGGTCCAATATCTTCCTCCAACTGATTTATAGAACTTTTGACTGGTACACAAATATCTTTCACCAGCGTGTTCTGTCACAAGCCTTGATGGAAGGTTGCTTACCTGAATGCTGCGTCCCACAGCACAGATAGCGCGAAGCGAAGCTGGTCACATTTCTCTCAGAGTTGTGGAATTGCTTACCCATGTGCTCACCAACCATTCACCCAACGTCGCTCCCTTCATAGAGGATTCTGTTTCTGAAGGTATTAGTCAATGCTCCACTTCTGTGAACCAGAGACCAATGCAGAGTATCCACAGCAACTTACATCCCATCTTCTATCTGCGTCCTTCTTCAGACACTCCTTCTGCAACTCCAGCCATAGACCTACGGCTTTACTATATATCCGCAACTCGTTCTTGCTAGAGAAACTCCTTCAACCTCACTATGTGCCTTTTTGTTAAAGAAACAATATTTCATTTTACATCTTATACAAATTAAGAAAACAATTAAAGCAAATAACAGCACTAGACAAACTATAACTAAGGAGAGCACTGGGCATCCCCCCCATTCAGAAGGCTAAATAGACAATATTTACCTGCTGTGTATTTGGTGCCATTTTTCCGGGACGGAATCCCCCACAAAGTAAGTTGAATTAGATTTTACAAATGTTAGGAGCAAAAAAAAAAGTTTAGGGTCAAAAAGTTGAAATAAAGTTTACTTTGAACGTGTTACATATATTGAAGCACTTTTTTTTCATTCTGTACATAAAACGTAAGGCACGCGAAACAGTCTGGGATTCCTTCTAAAAAGTGACCTAAAGAGCCATTGCATATTCTGGATTCCCCTGATCAGAACTGTCCCTCATCACCCTAAAATGATTTCCCAATATGAGCTGCTGACAGAGCAGAGGTCTCTGCTGAATAGGACTTTGTATACTCTGAAAGGAGGCTTGTTATTCCATTAAAATAAAGCGATACCTGTTCTCCCTTCCCCCACTCCATGCCATCACCGGCTCGGCTCCCCTCCTCTGCATTCCTCTGTCTCTCAGCTCTCTGCAATTCTTTCTTGATAGATAGAAGTTCCTTAAGTCTGTAATTACTTTTGGGAACAGTAATGGGCACCAGATCCCCCCCCCCCCCCACATAGGTTTGAAGAGTCTAGAGTCCAACTGTGCTGATTACGTATCGGTGATGGTTACAGTTGGAGTATTGGAAGACTTGTACATACAAAGTTACAGTAACTCTTTGTGGCTGC
Source organism: Eleutherodactylus coqui (assembly GCF_035609145.1). NCBI lineage: Eukaryota > Metazoa > Chordata > Amphibia > Anura > Eleutherodactylidae > Eleutherodactylus > Eleutherodactylus coqui. The sequence continues at coordinate 233,552,431 of NC_089840.1, read as the reverse complement.
ATGCTTAATGCAGTGTTGAGCTCAGATTCGTCGTAGATTCCTTCCAATTGCTTAAATGCTGTTTTTTATTAGGTTGTGTGACGATTATGTTGGAGCCAGATTTGGGAGTGACGAGCCTATTGTCTATAAAAATGTCTAATAATAAAAACCCTTTGTGTCTCCTTAGGTTCGTAACCAGCACTGGAGTTTGATTATGGAAAGCGTCGTTCCATCAGACAAGGGCATATACACTTGTATTGTAGAAAATGAATACGGGTCAATCAATCATACGTACAGCCTTGATGTCATCGGTAAGTAACCGGCATCACAAAATTCAGCATTATCACATTGCTATCAGAAGCAACAAACCTTTCTGGAGAATGCACTGATAAATGTAGACCGCCTGACTGAATCATCTCTCCAGAACACGCCCGGGCTGGAATGTGCTTTTTGTTATGAGAACTTATGTTAAGCTGATTTGTTTCAATGTTTCGACTGGAGCACATGAATTATTTTGCTTCGTTTTCCATCAAAGTCAAAAACCATATTTTTTTTTTATTGGCCATGTATTGTGTTCATAGTAAGTGGTGCACACACATATATGACATTTATAGTGCCATTTATTGGTGTTTTTGATGTTTTTGGACCTGGAGTGTTGGAGTATAGGATAATAGAAACATGCAAAGCCTTGGGAGAAATGTTTCAGCAAGAATGACAGGTATGTGTGGACACGTCCTTCACACATATGAGTCAGAGGAAAGTACAGCTAGTACAGAAATGTCACAAAAATATAATATTTTCACCTTTTACAAAAACATGTTCCCAAAACTGGCACCAGCTGGCATAGTTTTATGACAAAGCCACACCCCAAGACTGGCACATTGGCACATGAAAAAAAAAGTGGTCAGACTGCGACCTTTTCTGCATCGGATCTACTCCAAAAAAACTTTTTGGGTGAATTGATCAATGCATTTGCGTAAGAAGGTTCCAAATTTTAACATGGCTGTCATCTGATCTAGATTGATGTACAGGCTGCTGTAAGATGCACCTACTGTATTAACAAATGGCCTTATCTGCACTACTACAGTCAATGGACAAGAAAGGCGCTTTTTTTCTTGAAAGAAGGCAGCCATATTTTTCGAATACCATACAACCATTTGAACCCGATGCACTGAAGCATTGGGACGTTCCCTCCCCTCCAAACTAGTCTGTATCCCTTTGGATAGATCCAAGTGATTATGTCAGGATGCTTCACTACCCGTTTATTCTATGACTTCCCAAATGTTAAACCTGACACACTATCACAGAGGGCGGCCAGGAGCCGAGGAGGAAAATTCCAAACAAGTCTCCAGGAATAGGTTCTCCTTCCTGCCAAACTGGACCCTGTAGTGCCATAGCTTAAACAGTAAATTAGGTAAATTCAGCACTGCTCTTGCACTTACACAAAGGGCTGCTTTGTATGAGACTAGATGGGTTTTTGGCATGCACATACACCATTTCAAGGTAAAGAAATAGCCTTGCCTTAATGAAAGTTATAAGTTTAAATCCAGCACGCTTAATGTCTTATGCAATTTTTGGCTTTCTTGCTGATGTCAAACTACACCTTCCATCATCTGCCTCTTACCTGCCAAACCTATTCCTACCCAATGCGCTAGTAGACTATGTCTGATTTTCCCACTTACACTACAGTTAATGTACAATACCTTAATTGGAGCAACTTTTTCAACTTTCACCAAATACTCCAACTCAAGTTACGGACCCTGCAAGCATTTTGTATTGTTTAAGAATATACTGTAATACATTGAATCTCTCACCTCCCTGTGAACTGTATTGTTCCAGTATTATAAGCTTTGCTTGCATTGTACAGTGATAAGGCCCATGTATTTTTAATTTTTTTTTACTATCATGGTGGAAGATGTAGGCAGAACCAGTCGAAAACGATAATGCATCTTCTGATTTTTTTCACGCGGCATGATAATGGACAGGCCAGGTGTACGGCTGTGGTACTCTTGCCAACGGGGTTTACATTAAACCTTTCCTGCATTTAATGCAGACAATGATTGATGGGATACAAGCTAAAGGTCTGATATTCTATATGATAAGTGGAATGAAGTAAAGAGTACAGTGTGCTGTAGATTTATGTGTGCTAGGAAGGCAAGAATCTGCAGGATGATATATAAAGATGGCTGAAGACGAGATTACTAGATGTTGACTTTGTGCGTGTTGTCCTGCCCTGACTTGCCTGTTTGGCAGGTGAGGGAGAAGTTGTTGACATACGTCGAGAATGGTTAGGTGAGCTGGAAGCTGAGACATGACTGTGCAGAGCTCAAGAAGCTGGAGGCATCTTGTGCACTGTGATTGTTGTCGCATGTACGATGGTAATGAGTGCCAAGAAAATACCAAGTGTAGTAGTAGTAGTAGTTTACTCTGATGTTGAACAGTAAAGCTAGAATTTAATTTGTTGTCCTTAAAGGTGCCCCTACACTATCCTTCCCAAAGTAATTGGATACCCGAGCAAGAATCAAAAGTAGTATTTATTTTCATATCTAACTCAATAGTGGGGCCTCTTTTGGCCCTAGTGGCATCGGATACTCTCTGTAGCATACTTTATACTAACGTCTGATCCACTTCAGCTGGTATTTCCCAACATTCACCATGTAAATATCTGGTGAGTTCTCTCAAAGATGATGGAAGCTGTTCATATTTCCTGACCCGATGTTACAGTCCCCCCTAAGATGTTCAATAGGATTCAAGTCGGGACTCTGTGCAGCCAGTCCAAACATGGAGCATCCATAATCTCAAACCATTGAAAACAGTCTTGGATTTGTGACAAGGATCTTGTTGGAAGTATGGCTGACCATTTCCAGAGTATTGCCACTTTTGTTAACACGGTATTGTCTTGAATGTCAAGGTACACCTCCGTGTTCATGGTTCTTGTCACTACAACCAACAGAGCGAGACCATGCCACATAAAACATCCCCAGACCGTAATGACACCTCCGCCATATCTAACTGTTGGCACAACACACTCAGGCAAAAGATGTTTCCCAGAAATCCTCCACACCCTGGTACATCCACCTGATTTGAAGCGATGGAGTAGCGTAATTTGTCACTTCATAGGATATTCTTCCATCACTCAACGGTCCAAAGACGTTGTTTTCTGCATTAGTGTAGATGAGCTGATGCATTGAGCTTCATGATGGACGGCTTATGTGCATAACCTATATATTGAATATATATATATATATATATATATATATATATATATATATATATATATATATATATATATATATATATATATATATATATATATATATATATATAGCATGTATTTCCCATCACAAACTATGGCTGCCCCCTACAAGGGTCTGCTTCTTAAGTAGCATGGCTTAGGACATGTGACATTCAAACAAGACATGATCCTTTCTACTGATAAGGGTGCCCAAATACTTTTTGTAGGCTAATGTAGGGCATTTAGCCAACCTTGTGACTTGCTAACAAGACATGATCCATTCTACTGATAGGGGTATCCAAAAACTTTTTGTAGGGTAATGTAGGGCATTTAGCCAATCTTCAATAGTTGTTGGCTAAAAGCTCCTCCGGCAACAGCTGTTGCTTCCAACTTCCCTACACACATGAATGCTCAATTTAGCTAGGTGTTCATGTGTTTCCCATGGACAGAGGTAGAGCAAGTCACCACCAGACTCCTGTGGCAGCGGCCTATCAACAGGGAGAACAAAAGGATTGGGTGTTGAAATTCAGTGTGTCCAGTCCTTCTCAGATGATGTCAGGGGAGTATGACTCCCATACATACAGAATAGTTCAGTCCCGCTGACTTTGGTTGGTTTAGATGACTTTCCCATAATGTGTATGTGGGCCTTTACAGTAGTTATCCCATTTGATTAAAAGTGCATTTTCACGGGTGAGTATCCCATACGATTTACGTGCGTTGGCAGATCCGCAGAAAAATAACCAATTGTTTTTAATGGGTGCGTTTTACATGGAAAATGCAGCATGCCCTATTTTTGGGCGATTCTGTTGAAGACTCGTCCATTCTTCCCTATGGGAGCAAAAAAAAATAAAAAATTGCATTGTGCTCACCTGTACATGCAAGTGCAATGCGTTTTTGCTTCCATAGGAAATAATGGGCAATTTTCATGTACCCATGCAAAGGCACCCTTAGGTGGCCTTTTATTTTCACCTTCAATCATTGAGTTCTAGTAAAAGCACTAAAGTGTAAATCGCAAATTTTTTAAACACGCAGAATAAGGCTGGTGATGAGCACAGAGAATATAGGGCATTATGCAGATCACATCGCATACTGAGAAATGTACCGTACATTGTAATATTCGCTGAGATCACTCTAATTGCTGGAGGTATGCATTGCAATATCTTGAATCACACATTTCATAGGCGCTCTTTAAAAGACATCGAGAGTCTGCTGACCAGGACAGTTTCTGGCCCTTTTATTGGTGATGTCCTAGCTTGGCCTAAGAAGACTTCCCTTGCTGGCCCCATTGCCCGATGTGCTTCTAGGGCAAAGGAAATGAAATCCTGCTGCTGAGCTCTGAAACCCAAAGCTCGGCAAGTGAAGGAAAAGCAAGAAAGTAAGACTTATAATAACACCGTGGCTGCTCCCACAGGAGGCAAAGAGAGGGTTGTGGGGGAGCTGTAAGGTTCCAATTATGCAGGATCATGTGCAGAAACCAGTCTTTTTTAACAAAGTCAACTTCCCACAAAATGTTTGAAGGAGAAATGAAAAGGAGCATAGATTCCAAGCCAGACTGCATTAAGCACAGCTTTCCAGCACTCACCAGCAGAGAGGAATTTGGTGGAGCAAGCACACTTGAAACCTGTTTGTGAAGGAACGGATAAGGGCACTCAAAGGATGTTGTGCCTTGATATAGAAAATCCGCTGCACATGGTTATAGAAAATGATTTCTAAAACTGAGCCCTTGCTTGCCATAGGGAAGGGAGGGGAGGTGGAAGCTTAACAAAGAACATTATGCTCTTTGTTCTTAAAAACACTTCAGTCCCGAAGCGAACAGACAAAAATATTTACATTTCTTTATTTCGGTCTTAACAACATTTGGGGGGAAAACGAAGAATATTAATTACCCTGTCAGAGTTTCTTTTTGGAGGCTTGGAAGAAATTGAGCAATTGGGATGAAACGCTTGCAAAGTTGTGACATGGAACCAATCAATGGTGGTGGCTAAGCTTCATGTTTCTAATACAGTCTATTGATCATTTAAATTGGACCGTTATAGAGAATGCTATCATACAAGGTGCCATAGAATGTAAGAAAATGGAGTGAGAAAAAAGTTTCAAGGATGTTCATTTCAGATCAATCGTCTTGAGGCAATTCCACTAAAAAGCATTGAAATTAGAGATGAGCGACCGTACTCATTAAGGGACAATACTCAAGCGAGTATCGTCCTTTTCGAGTACCTGCCTACTCGTCCGCAAAGATTCGCGTGCCAGTGGGGGTGAGCGGTGGGTTGCGGGAGTGAGCAGGGGGAGCCGGGGGGGGGGGGGGGGGGGAGAGGGAGATCCACCCTCCCCTCCATCCCCCCCCGCCGGCACCCGAATCTTTGCGGGCGAGCAGGCAGGTACTCGAAAAGGACGACACTCGCTTAAGTATCTGACCTTAACGAGTACGCTTGCTCATCTCTAATTGAAATATTTTTGCAACAAAATGCACTATTAAGGAATCGTATGATACAGAGATGTAGCTAATATTGTGTGTCTAAAAGCTCCCATGTTGGGGATATTATACTGTTTTTTTTCATTGCATTTGTAGTTTCATGCAGAAACTCTTACATCTGTACATTTTAAGTCTGCCTGTACACATCTGCTCTGATGTTGGGCTAAACAATGGGAACATGAAAACAATTTCCGTGAAAGTCAACTTTTGTGTTGGCTGCTATTTATAAGTTGATTATAATATGGCTCTAGTTATCAGAGGGTTAATGAAATAGTTCCGCTGCTAAAATGTTGTCCAGGAAAGGATACTGACATAGTTTAGGCTAGGCTCATGATTGCAGCTTTGATAGTGCTGTAGGAGGCTCCACAGCTGTCTTTTGATCACCTTATTCGCGTTATGCTCAATGTCTTTTTTTAGACCAGAAAAAAGTTTTCTTCAACTCTTGTGCTTTTTAACCCCCCTTTTTTTTATTAAGGGGAACCTGTCACTTTTGCCCTGTGTATTTTTTTTTCTGTAGTGCTATGGCGTTTCAGATAAGCACACTTTGATGTTTGATTTGGAACTGAGCTCCGAGTCATGGAGGTAGGCTGAGCCAGCTTCTTCCCGACCCGCATCATGGAGAGTGACAGTCCTCTCCCAATGCACAAAGGAGAAGGGAGCTCTCGGTCTACATGACATGAGTAGGAAGACGCCGGTGTGGCCCGCCTCCATGACTCTAAATTAATTTAAGTCAAACGTCAAAATGTGTTTGTTTGGATACATCGCACTATTTCGGAATAAAACATACACAGGGGCATGGTGCATACCTGTCCCGAGTTCTTGCTGCCCATGGTGTGGGCAGCATGAACCTGTTAGAAGATTTCCTCTAAAACTATATATTGGGTATAATGCTGGGAGAAGGGGGCTGGTGCCTATACATGGCCCAAAATTGCTGCTCAGTACAACAGTTGGGAAATAATTAGGCTAGTTGGTCCTTTTGACAATTGGTGCCAGGGGCTTACAAAGCAGAATAAGGGTGTAGGTTATGGTTAATGCCAATCGGGGGAAAGCTTGGTGCTTGTAACACTATCCTCTTTCCGTGACTGGTGTACCATTTACACCCTTTTTGCATTTTTATCCTTGAAATGCCTATGGAGAAAAGTCATTTGCAGGTTCTCTCTACTTAATAGCATACAAGTAAGGGACAGTAATGATGGGCTAATTTTCCCAGGTGCCCAATAAGCATCCATAAAAAATTCCTATCTTCTATGGTATCGGATAGGCACCTTATCTCTTTCCACGAGCTGTCCACTGTCTGCTCTCAAATGATTGACACGAAACACAGGGATGGTAGAGGCGGAAGACGGGGATGAGTCATTTGTGCTTATTGAACTGTATAGAGAGCAGAAGGGAGGAGGGAAGCATAGACTCCACAGACACTGACCATAGCTAATAGTAAGTCACGGTTTACCATGTTATAGCTACTGAAATCACATCTCCACAGCTCAGTCTTGCTATACTCTTTAATACATGATGATTTCATGTTTGTGTGTGTGTGTATGTTAGAGAGCAGAACCTGCAGTTCTCTGTGTACAGTCTATAGAGCACAACACAGCAGCCAGGCTCCTCTCGCCAGTCCTGAGAGGATTGATAATCAGATGCATACCCTGCAAAGGGTAAAATACAGGATATAGGTATAGAATGGCCAGAAACAGTGTTCTTCCTTATGTATACACATGGCAGCATATTCTAAAAAGTTATCCGAAAAGTTAGCTACGCTTTAAGCGGAACATTTCAGGGGGCTATGTGACATTTTCTTTTTATAGTGCCCAGGATGATATTCAACTCCATTGCTTTATTTGTCTGGTTTAGGTGAACTGTATTGTAGCTTGTTTAACTTAATGGGTAGTAAAATGTAGACAGGCAATCATTTACCGTGACTTCAAAGGCAAAAATACAGTTTGATCAATATATCTTTTAAACCACACATCAGTCTCCTGTACTCTACATCAGTGCCTCAAATCCGGAGCAATCATTTTAAGATTCCTTTCCCTTTTTTTTCCCCTCCTTTCCTTCTATGCTTTAACTTACTGCAAGTTAAACAAGGTTGGTGCTTGTGCTGCGCCTGCCAGGATTACGTCAGCGTACCAATTCCCCACAGAGTGCCAGGGAGAGCAACCTGCATGAAAGCCGCCTTTGTTCCAGGGAGGTGTGCTGGCTTTACATGAGGCTGCTCTCTGGACGTCTGTTTGTGAAACAATTTATTGGAACATGGTATGTGTGTGTGTGTAAGACGCTCCCAGAGATTGGATACGCTTCGCTCTTTAACACCTTGCTTGCCAGTGGAACGCAGAGAGCAATTAAAGATCAGTAGTACCAATATTTGAAAATGGGTTGCGAAGATTAAAATTAGAAAGTGTCAATCCCTTTTTACTCATCCACAATTATTACACATTTCCGCTCTTCTAATAACATTGAAAGTGTCAAAAGGTAATGTAGTTCCTTCACAACAAGTGAAGAAAGTTGCTGCAGGTGGGAAAACTTTTTTTTTTTTTGTACTTAGCAAATATTTTTGAAGAATAACCTCTGGCCAGTAATATTGTGAAAGTTGATTTTCGACATAATGAACTGAGATAGCATTCAAGGAAACATTGGTTATCGGATGAATTTGGCAAGACATCGTAGGAGGCTTGGCAATGCTTGGCACACTATAAACACCATGCTTGCGTCTCAATAGGTCTTATTTACGAGTCGGAGTATTGTCTGGTTATCAAAAAGGTAGCTAACTTTGATTGTAACTCTGATTCGGGTTAATCTTTCCCCCCGTCGTGGATTCTAGAACAACACAGGTTAATTGGAACACTCCCTGCCACAGGTGGCATAAAAATCTTGGCATCCAAAAATATGGGCAGGGAATCCATGCCCCCTCTTTCTTCTGTGGCCTGTATAAACTAGCATGTTTTCTATTGTCCTCCTCCGGGCGGTATCATTTGAAGATTGAGTTTTTTTCCCTCCTCCCTCAACAATACTTACAAATACGCATCTCCCTCCCTTCCAGCTTGGCACTGATTTTGCTTCAGGGACCCTTGCCAGGAACTTAACGGGTTTACAGACTTGAGTTATTCCCCCCCCTCCTCCTCCATTGGCGTCTCTGCCCTTATTTATTTTATAACATATATTACTGAACATATATGCTTGTGGTGTGAATGTGTGATCTCTTGTCGAAGGTCCTTAAATACACTTTACACACTTAATGTATCACAGTCTTACAATAGACATGTTGTTACACACATTCTTCTCCCATCAAAGGATCTCATTTTCGTAGGGTCACACGGGTCCAGATCTAAATTGTAATGCTTTGTGTACCTATGTATGCTTTATATTACGTTTACATTTTGTTGATGAGATCCATAAGCATTTAATGGGTATTATGTTCCTAATGTACAGTTTTAATAGCAATAGTCCTTTAAAAGAGTTTTTTTGGGGACTCCGAAATTGTGACCATTTGTTTCAGCTTGGAACGGTTTTCTTTTTGTTGCCTTCCTTTGTAAGCACTGTACAGTACGGATGTGTGTGCATGTATTCCACTGTAGCACAATCTATGGCTCCAAATGTAAATCTCAAAGGAGACACTTTAAGGGCATGCAAGCAGGGGCGTAACTATAGAGGATGCAGGGGATGCCGTTGCACCCGGGCCCAGGAGCCTTAGGGGGCCCATAAGGCCTCTCTTCTCCATATAGGGAGCCCAGTACTATGAATAAAACATTATAGTTGGGGGTTATAGTTGTTACAGGTTTTGCATTGGGGCCCAGAAGCTTCAAGTTATGCCTCTGTGCAGCATGGTTTAGGTATGGGTACGGGTACAGATACAGATAAAGGGGGGCCCAGCTCACCTTTTGCATCAGGGCCCTTGAGCCTTTAGTTACACCCCTGCATGCAAGTATTCCAAAAGTTCATCTTGTATGGTACCAGGATTGCAATGAACATGGCTTGGGTCAAATAGACTCAATGTTACCACACAAGAATTAAATAATACATGTACATAAGACATGTTTGCATGTTTTGAGGCAAAATATGACCCCTTATTTTAACAGTACTGGTGTATTCTCTAGTCTGCTCCTATAGAAGGGAGTCTTGTGTTTCTTTAATAACCCAACAGAGCGCCCCCTTCTCTGTTCTATTATTTTCTCAACAGAGCGTTCCTCTCATCGGCCAATACTACAGGCAGGCCTCCCAGCCAACACAACTGCCGTCGTAGGAGGAGATGCAGAATTTGTGTGCAAGGTATACAGTGATGCCCAACCCCATATTCGGTGGGTGAGATATGTAGAGAAGAATGGAAGCCGATATGGAGTAGACGGGATCCCGTATATGAAGGTTTTGAAAGTAAGAACATACCAAAGATATACAAGCTGATAAATTCTTGATTAATGGCAGCATATAAATAGGTATTAGGGCTCCTACCCACTTGGTTTTTTTTAATGCAATTGTCAATGGGACTTTCTAGTGTTAAAAATGCATTGCACAAAAATCGCAAAGCACCAACTTGTGATGCGTTTTTAACTTTAGAAAAGGGTATGTTGCCAGAGTACCCCGCTAATTGTACTTGTAAACTGAATGGATTTGTATAGAGAGAAGACAGCTCCATTCCCACTGCAGTGGCTAGGCTTGGTATTGCAGGACAAATTCCCATTTATTTCAATAGGAACTTTGCCTGCAATACTAAGCCTCACCACTTCAGCGTGAACGGAGCTGTCTGCTTCCTGCAGAAATCCACTCCCAGAAAACAGTATTAAAGGAAGTCTGTCATGAAATTAACACTACTACTAACTATTAGTGCTGTCAGCTCATTGCTCAGACGAGGAGGGGCATCATACTATGATTTCTTTCAACAAAGTTTCCATTACTGAGAAATCTTTATTATTCTGCCCCATACACTGTATGCAAATGTGCCTGAGACCAACCAATGGACGGACCGCTCGGCTCCGACTCATCGTGTGCGTCGGCTCTCTGCCTTCTTCAACCCCTTCCATTTCTTAATGATTGATAGCTCTCTTCTGCAATCATTAAGCAAGGAAATGAGCTGAGGAAGACCAAGAGTAAAAGCACTGGCCGAGTTCGAGTCAAGTGGCCCACCCATCAGACGGTCTTGGGCTTGTTTTTCATATAGCGTACAGGGCAAAAGAATAATTTCTCCATGATGTAAGCGCTGGCAGAAGAATTCATGGTATGATGCCCCTCCACACCTAAGCGCTGATATCACAGCGTTAATACTTAATAGGGTTAATTTCACAATAGACTTCCTTTAACGGTTCAACATATGGGGGATACATACTGTAAAACCCCTTTTAAGTTTATCATATTCATTTATGGATTATGCACAATATGTAAACATTATTGGCAATTTAGCCTGGGTAACAAAGAGGAAAGTTTGGTAGAAAATGATAGCAAATTCATAAAAGTAGTCTACAGGCTACCACACTCTAGCCTTCTTTAATGATCATGTTGCATAATACTTTATAAAATATACTTCCATTGGTACCATATCCTATAGTCAACAGCTCTATGTTTTTCTTCCTGGATCACCTACCCGTGTTTAGCACTCAGGAATAAACAGTTCTAGTGCTGAGGTGCTGAATCTGTACAATGTGACAGAAGCAGATGCTGGCGAATATATTTGTACAGTCTCCAATTATATTGGAGAGGCCAACAAGTCAGCCTGGCTCACAGTGGAGAAGAAAGAACCAGGTAACGTCTCCTGCCATCGCACATGGGCTGCAATGGGCTCTTGGTGCTTTTGGCAAAGGTGGCGTTTGACAAAATCTGGAGATGGTGTTATGCCGTACTTAGTTGCGGCCATGGAAAAATACCCACTGACTAAAGGATTTCACAAGAGTCTAATCCCTTCGATCCCTTCTGCTTTCTCCTAACATCTTGGTACCCCACCACATCTGTTACCCATTCTTCCTTCTTTTTCTATTCCCTGATAGTCAAACACATTGGAGGTGAACCTTGATTTGTAAAAGTGCAACCTATTTACCAAGAAAGAAGCGCTTCTGCTAATGAGGTCATTGATCTCTATGAAATTGATAGGTTGTTCCTTTACGAATGTTGGCTTAACCAATTACTGGCTGACTCCAGTTATGAAAGTGCTGGAGATACAGTAAATACATATGAGCTGAACATCCAGCTACAGTTTCGATATTTGTGGATAAGTATGAAGCCGAAGTATAGTAGCCGTCCCCCTTAACTCGTACTAGAAGATGAAATCCTTTCTCGTGGGTGTGATTGTTTTCCATGTTCTGTGATTGCATTGCATGCATAAATGGTGGTAATTCCTGGTGAAGGGCAATGTGCATTAATCTGCAGTCTGTGTTCTCATAATGTTTTCATGGTGGCTTTTGGTGTGTTGGGTCTTTTGGAGAAGGTCTTTGTGGTAAGCAAAGGAGATCCTCAAAGGTTGATGTGCCTCTCCAAGGCTTGAGACATCTCCTAAGCATGTTCCACGTGTTTCCTTTTCTCATGGGGTATTGCTTTTCTTCTCTTTTTTTGCCATCGTTCTCTTCTAGGCTGCCGGTGTTAACATTACGGATGAAGAGATAGAAGTCTTATATGTCAGAAATGTTTCTTTTGAGGATGCTGGGGAATATACTTGTATAGCTGGAAATTCCATTGGGATTTCTCAACACTCTGCCTGGTTGACGGTTCTGCCAGGTATTATCCTCCTGTCTTGGGTTTCTGTCTTTCTCTCTTCTGTTGCTGGGGTAAGCCATGAACACTGCTCCTGTCCAAGGAAACCAATATAAATAATGCAAGGAAAAACTAGTGATACATTTTATAGTCGTTGTACTAAGAAGGAAGCTGTACACTTCGTGAACAGAACTTTTATCACTATGATGGGGATATGGAGCTGTGCAGCAATCTTTACCTCTGCATCTACTTTTCTAGTTCCCGAATTGCATTGCATGGACTCTTTGTGCAGTCGGGGACAAGATGTTTTTTCATCTGTTGTGTTTTTACCCCTTTTTTCGCTGTTAAGAAAGGGTTTCGACCACAACGGACAAAACATCTCTGGTGTACAGGTCTCTTCTCTCCTTTCTTTTGCTGTCCGGTCTCTTAAGACTTTTCATTCTGTTTTTTCTTTTTTCCTTTCCTGCTGCTATTTTTACTTTGGGGGACAAACAGCTACTTGAAATAGAAAGGTAATGTCCCCCATTACAATGCTGGTTACCTTTTGTTTAACTGCTGGACAAGTCTGTGAGGTGGACGAATGCGCGAGTATGATTGTGGGTAGCATTAAAGATTATGGCCAAATCCTACAATCCTATAGGATAACAATTTCCATGATACTTAATACCTTGGGGCGTAGCTAAAGACTCATCGACCCTGGTGCAAAAGTTTATCTTGGGGCCCCCCAACTTCTCTTAACCCCTTAACGCAGAGGTATAACTTGAAGCTTCTAGGCCCCAATGCAAAATCTGTAACAGGGCTCCCAACTAGAATGCTTTATTCATAGTACTGGGCTCCCTATATGGAGAAGAGAGGCCTTATGGGCCACTAGGGCTCTTGGGCCTGGGTGCAACCGCATCCCCTATAGTTACACCAGTGGCTTGAGCTGGTCTTTCACTCACATTTACAGTTTTTCATTCCTGTAGTCTTTCATTTGTCCGTCATCTAGTTGCTTTTCTGTGAAAACCATAGACTGATGTCAAATCAGGTCAAAGTGTAGCACGTCACCACCTTGTATTGCCCTCTGCTGGGCATTATCTCTGCCAGTACTAGTAATGCGTGAATGCACTGTACACGTAAAACAAGCATTGCTTAATATCTAGGTTCCCGGATCTGGATATCAGGTGTTCATGCTGTGCATTTGTAATGTTCGTAGTCTGCACAGTAATTCAGAGTAAGAAACATTTGCTGCTTTCGAGATGCTTTAGTAATTTATTTTTGTAAAGTGAAATTTTAGGTTAGTTATTGATTTTTTTTTTTTTTTTTTCATTAGTCCGTCTTAATTCATTGCATACTATATGACCCCCTAAAAGATAGGAGTTGAATGTTGATGTATGTGTCTGAGAGTTTTATGAATGTAGAACGTCTCTAGAATGGTGAGTATTAACTATTTCATTTTGCTGGTACTCTAGCTCACTTGTCCACCGTACATCATTTTGCAGGTATAGAGCATCACGAAGAGCCCAATTCTTTGCCGTATTACATGGAAATTGGAATATACATTGGTGGAACCTTTTTTATCCTTGGTTTTATTGCAATTTGCCTTATATTCCATTATCTCAATGGAGCCAAAAAGAAGAAGGCTTTAATCGGCCCACCTGTAGTCCATAAGCTCAGCAAGCGAATTCCTCTACATCGTCAGGTAACAGAAAGTAGATAAAGAGTTCAAAAAACTTTATGCGCCGACAGCAGCTACCATGTGCAGTTACATAAATGACAGCCTTCTAATTTGGAAGTGCACCTCATCAGTGCTCATCCAGCCCCAACAGTTTGACATACATTAAAGGAGTTTTCTGGCCATTTACTATCGTTGACCTATCCTCAGAATAGGTCATCAATAGTTGATCGTTGGGGGTTGCCACTTGGGATCTCTGACAATCGGCTGACCTCCAGCTTGCTATAAGTACACCTGAGCCAGACATTTGTATCATGGTCACAGGCAGAAGTGTAATAGAAGGCATCACTCCCATTGATTTCAATGGGAACAAAGCCTTCTGTTATGCTTTTAGCTCTGCCCATGATGGGGAGGTCCAGCTCAGCTGCACTGACTGCTGGCCGGAGGACAGGCTAATTCGTGGGTGCTAATCAGCTATTGATAACCTATCCCGAGGATAGCTCAACAGGTTATGATCATGGATTAATGTCTTGGGCATGGCGCCCATTTGGTGTTCTAGTTGCTGACATAGATCTCCACTAAACAAGTCTTCTTTCTTGCATTACTTACCATTTTGTATAACATTTATTATGTAGTTTTACTCATCATATTATCGTATATTTCCAGTTTTTTGTAATTATTCTACTGGATTAGGGCTGAAAATGGTCTCTATATTTTAACATATCCTGTTGTAATACCTCATGCCCATAGGGAATATGAAGCTATTGCTAGTGATACATAGGATAGGGACAAGAAGGAAGCCAAGTAGATAGTTGTGTCGGTACTGGAGGTTGCAGGTTGCCAAATGAGTGTTTTCCGAGAGTTACAGGGACGTACTCTTGTGTGGGAATTAAAGGGTTTTTTCAGTACTAAACTAGTGATGACCTATCTTCAGCGCTTTACCACTTGCACCTTGCCACTAACTCCAGATTTGGTAATGCTATAAAAGTAGATGTCCATACTGGTATTATATGATATATATATATTATAATTATTATGAGGGTTGAAAGATAGACAAAAAAAAATAGTACAAAGTGGATCAGATATCACTAGTCTGTAATTAGCCTTAGCCTTTTGAATGTGGGGCAAATCCTAGCTGATCCAGCAAATGCAAATTAAAGATTAGTCTTTAAGGCTGGGTTCACACAGGGCGGATTTGCCGCGGAAATTCCGCGCGGAATTTCGCCGTGGCAAATCCACCCGTGGCCGCTAATCTCGGGATTAGCCAGCCATGTGGACGAGATTTCTCAGAAATCTCGTCCACACAGGACGCCCAATCCGCTGCAGTAAGTCCGGCTGAAGCCGCGGCTGCGGCCGCCGCAGCCGCGGTTTCAGAATATGCAGCCTGTCTGTTTACCTTTTCTTTCCGCCGCGGCCGCGCTCTCCTCTATGGGAGCGCCGGCCGCAGCGGAAGAGCGAGCGGCCGGGCCACTTCAAAGCCGCTGCGGGTTTTTCCGCGGCGGTTCTCCCGTCGGAAATCTCGCGGCTTCGGCTGCAGCCAAACCGCGGGATTTCCGACGGGAATACGCCCCGTGTGAACCCAGCCTTATTGTTACTCTTTACTGTTTGATAACAATTTTTTTGTAATTCTATGCTTATTGTGTTAAACATAACAAATAATTTTACTCCAGAATTTAAGGGGGTTCTCCAAGACTTTCACTATTGATGGCCTATCCTCAAGATAGGTGTTCAATAGATAAGTAGGTTCCACCACTAGGGATCTCCACTGATCAGCTGATTTCTGGTTCTGCTGTCAATGTGGTCAGCACTGGAAGCAGATTGTGCTATCAACATTGTAGCCGCCCAGTTTGGCACAGCTACCAATGACTTCAATGGGAGTTGTGTCTGCATTACCAAACCAGGCGGCTGCAATAACAGCAATGCTTTCAGTGCTATATGCATTGACAGCAATGCCAGGAATCTGCTGATCAGCAGGGATCCAGACCAGTAGACCCTTGCCGATTTGAATATTGATGACCGATCTTGAAGATAGGTCATAAATAGAAATGAGCGCGTGTACTCGTTAAGGACAGATACTGGAGAGAGTATCGTCCTTTTCGAGTACCTGCCTGCTCGCCTGCAAAGATTCGGGTGCCGGTGGGGGGAGGTGGCGGGGAGCTCTCTCCCTCTCTTTCTCCCCCCCACTCCCTCCTGCTCCCTCCCGCAACACAGCGCTCACCCCCGCCGGCACCCGAATCTTTGCGGGCGAGCAGGCAGGTACTCGAAAAGGACAATACTCGCTCCAGTATCTGTCCTTGATGAGTACACTCGCTCATCTCTAGTCATAAATCATAAAAGTCCTGGAGAACCCTTTTAGCAACATGTGCTTAGCCTGGCTGACTTCCATCTTGAATCTGAATGGCAAGTATATTGGTGTTCAGGTCGTTCCTAGTAATCTACTCATGCTGGGTAGATAAAGTATCTCTTGCACTGATGACGTTATAAAAGGTAGGTCCTCATATTTACCAAGAACGGACCTTTTACACCTCGTGAACACCAAACTACCCAACAGCAAGGGCTTCCTGGTTTGTTTTGGTAGTATGACAAGTAATGAAGTGCCAATTGGAGTTTTACAGCTATGCATTTCATCCTGCTGCATATAACCTTGAGTATGACCTTCACAACCCCATATTTAAAATGTCCCTATTGTATGATGAATTTTGCAATACCCAAGTAGTAGAACTGCAGAAGTTTGGGTTACTCTCAGATAGCTTTCTAATTTGCTATCATTTAAATTATATTTTTCTCTTTTAAAGGGCAGCAGTAACAGGTAATCTTAATATGAGTTGAAAATACCACATGTAATGCACACCAGTTTAACCAAGCAGATAGACCCTATAGCATAGCACATCTGAAACGCAAAGTTTTCCGATTAGCTATGAGCAGATGGGAAAAATAGAGCCAATCATGATGGTGCCGCAAAAGAAAACACATAACTAAAACAAAAAAGTTACATAGTACATGGCTCAAAAAATGTTTTAGTTTTTTTTAAACTCCAAGTCAAAGGCTGGGTTCACACAGTGCGGATTTGCCACGGTTTTGCCGCGGATTGTCGTTGCATATCCGCACTGCGGCAAAACCGCTGCGTTTGCAGTGCAATGCAGCACAAATGAGTTTTGCCAAAAAACTGTTCTCACGGTGCAGATTTTTTCTGCACAGCCGCAGTGTGGAAATGCAACTGTGGCGCGGTTTTCAAAGATGCAGCATGTTCATATTATGGTCTTTTCCGCAGCGCTTTTTTGTCCATAGACCTCTATGGACGCAGCCAAATCCGCGGCAAAAAGTAAAAAAGCGCTGCAGAAAAAAACGCTTGCGGGTTTTTTCCGCACGAAAATCCGCAAGCCCAAATTAACCTTTGAAGCGGTTTTGCCGCAGAAGCAGTCCTTCTACGGCAAAATCGCAACGGAAAAACCGCGGCAAATCCACCGTGTGTGAACCCAGCCTAAAGCTAGTTTTATTACCATCTCCCCGTTGCTACTATATGCCATAACATTATGATTTATGGAAGCCTGAGCTCTGGGACCAAGGTCAAATGAAGGAAGTACTGGAAGTAGTTGCTGTGCAGAGAAATACTATCATTTGGCCGGGGTCATGATGGTTGGACAATAGAAACAAGATGCCATCGCTTATCATTATGGGACTACCCAACAGCAAAAGCTTCTTGGTTTGTTTTTTTAGGATGAAAAGTAATAAAGGGCCAATTAAAGTTTTGCAGCCATGGATTTTGGGCTGCTTTCTATGACCTTTATAAATTACATACAGTTGAAGATCAGAGAGTCGTGGGCTATTTATTAACGCTAACATGGATTTTGCAATAGGCTCTGTTATTTTTCATGGCCGCCTTTTCTTCTAAGAGTAATACATGCATGCACATCTGCCCCCTTAAACCTAGTTTGCACATGGACAGCTGCCATTTTAGATTGCTTCTGTCTTATTGTCAAAGGGTATATATCACAGACCTCTTTCCACTTGCAGGTTTCGGCAGATTCCAGCTCTTCTATGAGTTCTACAACTCCACTGGTGAGGATCACAACGCGGCTCTTGTCCAGTGCTGACACTGTACTTCTACCAAATGTGTCCGAGTACGAGCTTCCCCATGATCCCAAGTGGGAATTTCCAAGAGACAAGTATGTATTTATACCATAGTCTTTGAATTATTACTGCAGGGTGATTGTGATATATTTTTTTTCTTTGTAAGCTCTGTATTCGATCTCCATATTTTTAGGTTTACTCTTTACATAGCCCACTTGCTGGTGATTTTACTAACTAGCAGGTCACTATAGAAGATTTCAGTAAATTTAATATGGCTTGAAATTACAAAAAAAATTGAATGTTCAAATCCCGCAGAAGTGGATTCCCGATGGCCTTGGTTTACACTACTGAAGTGCCGATGGGTAGTTTAGACGTAACCGGCCAATCACTAGCAACAAAGTTGACCTCACCACTGCAGCCAGTGATTGTCTGGAGACAGCTGTGTTCAAATATTCAGTCTGCACCCTATACTGTATGTAGATATGGCATCAACATAATGGACCTAATATTATTTTACCATTCTTATATTCCTATTGGTGACATTTAATGTTTTGAATAAAAGAGTAACTGTGCTTTCTAAAAACTTTTAACGTCATAGGAACATGTCAAAAGTTTTGATTGCTGGGAGTCCATTTATAGGTGCTCCCGCCAATCGCTTGAACGAGCCAGCTGAAGTGCTCATCCAAGTGCTATCACTGCTCTCTGGCTGAAGATGGGCTCAAGCAGTGATGGCGCTTGGGTGAGCACTTTAGGTGCAGGCATCAACATTTTTTACTTGTCCCTATCATACATTTTTAGCAATTACACAGTTACACTTTAATGATATTTCTGGAATTGCATTGCTTTACTTTCTTGACTCAACTGTATTACATTTTTTAAAATAATTTATATAGTTTGTTGGTATTTCCAATTCTGTCCGTTCAGTCATGTCCGACTCTTGGATACTCTGTAAGCCAGCCCTCTCCATGCTTCTATATTCTCTATGGCTGCTTTCAATTCCCGTATCCTCCTTGATGATGTCCAGCCAACGTGTGTCTTTTTTATCTTCCCCGTTCCCTTTTACCACCGACCGTTATAAGTAGTGTCTCTTTTACCAGCAAATTTGCCCTCAACGGGTGTCGAAAGTAAGTTGGTCTCTGTCTCGTGATCTTGCCTTCCAGGGACACCTCTGGGTTGATATGGTCCAGGACAGCTTTGTTAGTGACCCTAGCTGTATAGGTGATTCATAGAATTTTTTTTTCTCCAACACCACAGCTCAAAAGTTTCAATTTTTCTGCTATCCTCAATGTCCGCGTCTCACAGTCATATGTTGCATTCATGAAGATGATGGCTGTGATTAGCCTTCGTTAACCCTTGCACTTCCATATTGGGTCCATGCTCACCATGGCCGTACGTTCCAGTGCTAATTAATACTTTACCTCACCTGTCAAGCTGCCACTATGTTGGTATTACCTCAGACAGTCAAGTTAATCCCCAAAGGTCACAGTTTTAAGTGTGCCCTAAAAACATATCTCTTTAGGGAGGCACATCACATTCCCTAATCTAACTCTTCTCTGTTTATCCCTCTTCTACATTCTCCTTCAGAACCTAACACCCTACATCCCATTTTATCCCCCATACACTCTAATGCACTTCATATCTGTACATACAGAGATACCAGCTAATAAGAGGCGATTGCAGATGTATGTATACTGGCCTATTTGTATAAAAGATGGCTGGACCATTGTACAGAACAAGCACCCCTTTTTCTCCCATAGCTTTTAATCTCTTGTGAGCAGGACCCTCACTCCTGTTGTTTAAATTGTTTATTAGTTTAATATTCTATGTGTGTCTGATTTTTGTCTGTACATGTACCCTCTGATTTGTAACGTGCTGCGGAATATGTGGGCGATATATAAAAATAGATGATTATTATATTTCTAGCAGCTATCACATCTAAATTTTTGATTTTGTACTTACTTATGACTTTTTTGCTTTTCTTTAAACCTATAGGATGACGCTGGGTAAACCCCTTGGTGAGGGTTGTTTTGGCCAAGTGGTCATGGCTGAGGCAGTTGGGATTGACAAAGATCGGCCCAAGGAATCTGTAACAGTTGCTGTGAAGATGCTGAAAGGTAAAAGGAAGGGCCTGATGCTTTTTTCCCTCCCAATAGAGATACCAGGTCACATTCCTGACCCTATAGATAAATCAGCAGCTCTGACAGTATTGTTGCCCCTCATACAGCAGCTTTGTAAAGGCGTGTAATTTATAACTTCCCTCTTTTGAACTGAGCAACCCTTTTTGCCGCCATGTCTAAGTGTGATCCGTGGGTCCTGTCACTGCTTCTTGCCATTAAATTCTGTTTGCATGTCATTTTCCTTTTGGCCAAGTGTGCATGTATGTTTAATAGGGAGAAGTGTCTGGCTTATCTTCCTTGATTACAGAAGGATTGGGCATGTTGAATTCAACATGCCTGACCTTTTCTTCTTTTTTTCTCTCTGACATCTTCTGAATGAATGTCAACTGAACATCTCATACACATTAGATGGCTGTCCGGTTCCATTGAAAGCAGCAGTTCTAATGTGTATGGCAACCTTTATACAGCACTTGCCATTTTATTTTTTGAGGATTTTCTGTATTAAGGGATTTGCATTGTTGATATCAAATATTATGTAATCCATTCTAAAGACCAGATAAAGATGGTTTTTAATAAAACAAAACAAAACTTTAAATTGACAGCAAAACAGGGTTAGACACAGTAAGGACCGGCAGGACTGTTTTCCATCGTGGGGGCCGGCGGGGCTTCAGCAGAACATAAAGAGTCACTCACTGGTTTAGTAGCTGGTAGTGCAATTAAGCAGGGTGGGCATAGGGTTGATGGCAACTGGAAATCTCTAGACAAATGTTTGGTCACACGCCTTGCCCAGTCCTCGGCCCTTTGGTGTAGCATCAAGGGATGGCTTTCACTCCGTACTTGAAGTGAAACATAGAACTTTATTAATGAAGAAGTAAGCTTTTCTATTGTGGCTTAGGAACCAGAGATAAGAGGCACTTGTGTATGCTGTGTACTCAGTCAGTAATTATTCAACCTAGAGCATATGTCAAACTCGGTCAACTATCATTTGTTTTCTTCCACCTGTTCATGGTACGAAAGCTCCATAAGGCATGGACAGAGGTTATTGCTATAGTATAGAGTCTAGAATATAGCAATAACCTCTGTCCATGACTCACTGAGCTTTCGGGCCATGCACAGGTGGAAGAAAACTAATGATATTCATGAGTTTGCACCACTGACCTAGAGAATGGGCACACCTAGACTCGAACTCGGCATAGCTGTATCAACCCATGACAACTGGACAGAACTCTGTTCTCTTTTACATTAGCGCCTTTCTCTTTCCACACTTCCAGATGTGAAGCACCTTTTTATAGTCACCAGGTTTTGCCATACAACACCAAAAACCCACCTTTTCCTAATGGCATGCAAGCTCCTCCCCACCGAGGTGCCAAGAGTACAACAATCTTTGACTTTGCTCATATTTTGGTTATGTTTGTAATCAGATGAAATAAAAATAAAAGATCAGGACTAGAGATGAGCGAGTATACTCGCTAAGGCACATTACTCGAGCGAGTAGTGCCTTAGCCGAGTATCTCCCCGCTCGTCTCTAAAGATTCGGCGGCCGGCGGGGGACAGGGAGTGGTGGGGAGGAACGGAGGGGAGATCTCTCCCCCCCCCCCCCCCCCCGCGCTCCCCGCCGCAACTCACCTGTCACCCGCGCCGGCCCCCGAATCTTTAGAGATGAGCGGGGAGATACTCGGCTAAGGCACTACTCGCTCGAGTAATGTGCCTTAGCGAGTATACTCGCTCATCTCTAATCAGGACCGAACTGGTCACCTCTTTACAAAACATAAAGTGTTAAAGAGAAACAAACGTTTTTGTGCTAAATGGTTGCATATGCAGACCTAATGGTGCAATGCCACTAATGTGAATACAAATGTATATATAATTTTTTTTTTCTTCATGTAAGTGTATAATTTTGGGCTGGATCTTTGCCATTTATTGAGTTACATGTGATAGTTATATACTGTAATAATATTTACCTATTTTAACCCATCCAGATGATGCTACTGAGAAAGACCTGGCAGACCTGGTCTCTGAGATGGAGATGATGAAAATGATTGGAAAGCATAAGAACATCATTAACTTGCTGGGTGCATGCACCCAAGGAGGTAAGTAGCGTTAGACAACAAAAGGTCTTTAATTTTGTCACTAGTAATGAAAGGAATTGTTGAAGATGATTGGGTCACCACTGGGAGAAAGAGAAAGAACGCCTTGCCTTAGGAGAAGAAGTTCACCCCTTAATGACCACCCGCTGCAAGCACTAAATACATGCGGCATTTGGAATGTAGCCTTTCAGTTTTACCTCCGTCCTGTTATTAGCATAGAATCTAATTATTGAGATAAGCGCCTGTCTGCCTTTTTCATGTACATAGCAGGTACTTATTTGTGAAGTTCTTAGTTATTAGACACCTTTAAGTGGCACTTGAAATGTATTTTGCATGTATGCATGATCTCTGTACAACCATATTATGTCTTTGCAGGTAGTTTGTATGTAATTGTAGAATATGCTGCTAAAGGGAATCTGCGAGAGTACCTCAGGGCCCGTCGACCGGTTGAGATGGAATACTCGTATGACATTAATAGGGTACCTGGAGAGCAGATGACTTTCAAAGACTTGGTATCATGCACTTATCAGCTGGCCAGGGGCATGGAATACTTGGCGTCGCAAAAGGTATAATAATGGAAGATAACTACACTGGGCGTTCTCTCTTTTCATGGCTCCTTAGTTTTGCATTGGAAGACTGCTGGCAGAGTACAGTTATTACTTTAATAATGTGTAATTGTACTCTGGTTTGTTAAGCAAACTATATATCTTTGCGCTTGCAATCATGAATGAGTGGTGAATAAGAGTTAGATGCAAAGGATAGGTTATAGTAGAGGGTTTCTTCACTTCGATTTCGATGTTTTTGGTTAATTTAGGTGACGCCATCCTAGAATGGGGGGATATTGATATCTGATGTCTTTAGTATATGGACATCCATGTGCTAATTCTGCCATGTATTTATTTTTTCTTCCACAGTGTATACACCGGGACCTTGCTGCTAGGAACGTGTTGGTTACCGAAAGCAATGTCATGAAGATCGCAGACTTTGGTCTGGCAAGAGATGTCAATAATATAGATTATTATAAGAAAACAACAAATGTAAGTTGTGTGGGAGGGGAGGAATATTTATTGCATTTATTGTAAGGACTAAACTGTTCACTCTTAAGGCCCATTTAGACCCAACGATTCTTGCTCACAATTCACTCAAAGCCGTCTTTTGAGCGATAACTGTTGGATCTAAATGCACGGACGTCATGCAGTTTTCATGCCAGAGTCGTTCCTCGCTCAATTCTAGTTTTCTTGAATTGAGCGATGAACTCTTATCAGCGGTGCAGGCTGTTATCACAGTCGGCAGCGCTGATATGATTCTTTCAGCTCGCGTCCTGCTGGTAGTTCACAGTGGGATGCGAGCTGTAAGCACAGAGAACAATACAGCTGTTTGCTTATGCAGAACAGCTGTATTGTTCACCGATCAATAGCGGGAGTGTCCCGCTCCACCTGCATAGCTCTTAAAGGGGTTGTCCCGCGCCGAAACGGGTTTTTTTTTTTTAAACCCCCCCCCCCCCCCATTCGGCGCGAGACAACCCTGATGCAGGGGTTAAAAAAGCAAACCGGGTAGTACTTACCCGAATCCCGGCGGTCCGGCGTCTTCATACTCACCTGCTGAAGATGGCCGCCGGGATCCTCTCTCTCTGTGGACCGCAGGGCTTCTGTGCGGTCCATTGCCGATTCCAGCCTCCTGATTGGCTGGAATCGGCACGTGACGGGGCGGAGCTACACGGAGCCGGCATTCTGCACGAGCGGCCCCATTGAAGACAGCAGAAGACCCGGACTGCGCAAGCGCGGCTAATTTGGCCATTAGAGGCCGAAAATTAGTCGGCACCATGGAGACGAGGACGCTAGCAACGGAGCAGGTAAGTATAAAACTTTTGATAACTTCTGTATGGCTCATAATTAATGCACAATGTACATTACAAAGTGCATTAATATGGCCATACAGAAGTGTATAGACCCACTTGCTGCCGCGGGACAACCCCTTTAAGTAGCTACTTAGGTACTATAGACTATGCAAAGATGATCACTCAAAACTGTCACTCAAACTGTCGTTTAAGCGACTTTTAAGTGATCATCTGTCAGTGTAAATGGGGTCTAACCTCATGCAAGCCATAGCTGATGTGAAAGAGTCCACTGTATTATAATTGGCGCTTTCAGGTTTCCATTGGGGGATTATTATTAGACTGTAAGAATAGCATTGTAGACTTTGCTATTCGTAACTCCACAAACACTGGATGCCTTGATGGAACAGAACACAATACAAAACTTTTGAACCACCGACACCAATGCTTATTATAATTTCCGTAATCTGAGATAGAAAACGGATCTTATTTTCCTGATCATAAAGAATGTCGAATTTTGGAATTCTTCACATTACTTAAGTGGGATTTCCCACCAACCTCCTCTATCTCCTGTCTACTGAATAAGTGACAACTATTTGATCACTGGGACCCCTACAGTTATTAGAATCCCTAGTCCCCTGTTCCTTCTCACCTGCAAGACTGCGGTGAGAAGGAATTTGAATGGAGATGGGGTCAATGCTACCACTCAATTTACACTCTCTGGGAGCTATAGAAACAACCGACTCCTTAGCTTAATAAGTACCATGGAATGAAGCATCTGTAGTGGGTCATATCCAAAAATTAGCTTTAATATGTAGCACCAGATCTGAGAATAGGATTCTGTGGTCTGTTAAAATTGTATTGCTTTTCTCCATCCAGGGTCGGCTTCCTGTAAAATGGATGGCACCTGAAGCACTTTTTGACCGGGTTTATACTCATCAGAGTGATGTGTAAGTAGCGCCTTAATCTGGTAGTCGTAGACCTATAGTGGTTGAAGTTTCACACCCTCTTGGTTGTTGACTATGATCATATTCTAAGGATGTAGAAGAAGTAAAATCTGAATAGTGAACAATACCAAAATGTGATTTTGTTTATATTGAAAGCCGAGCTACATATGTGGTCTTTACTCGATTGATCAAGCTATGCTTAAAAGTTCCAGCACTTTGCCTTTTTATTGTTCAACACATCTGGCAACGATTAAAGTGGTTTATATATGGGTAGTAGGGACTACCGTCTATTTCACATGATCGGGGAGTAAAAAGGCTGTATTATAAAATTATAACTGAAGCGTTAACTCTTTCATAGCTTCATAACATAAGGGGACACTTCAACTTTAGGGAGACTTGGCAGCCAGCATACATACATACATACATACATACAGTGTATGTTCCTGGTCAGTGCAAAATAAAAACACCCTTGCACTTAAAAAAAAAAATTAAAAAATCAACGATTGCTTGATTTCTATGCTTGTATTGATTTCCAAGGCATTGCAAACTGGAAGACTGAAATCTTAGCAGAGTAAGCTGACAACCCCTCCCCTAGCCTGCTCCCCTGTTCTGAATGTGCATTCACTACCTTTCTTTTGAGTTATTACAGGGGCTGTGCTTGGGGAATGGTGCAGAAGATCAGGAGGACAGAGAGCAGAGAAAGCTACTATTACAGAGGGCTGTAATTCACTTTGGGCAAATTTTCAGCTCTTATCAGCAGTAATGGGGAACGGATCCATCTACTACTCAGATAGAGGAGAGATAGCTGTGTAGTATTGAGTGGCCATGGTTATGCTACACAGCTTCTGAAAGAGGAGAGGGGAGGGAGAGCAGAGCTTGCACGCCTTTATAAGAGAGACCAGCTGATCAGTGCTGGGAATGCCCCCAGCCAAAAACTTGAATGTAGGAGAGCCTGCAAATCAAGTATGAGGCTTTCTAAATGCATTAGAAGGAAAACTCAAAACAAAAAATCATAAGTGCATCATGTTTTTCTGCAGGGACTTAGTAAGATGTGTGTACTGATTTTTCATGCATAAAGGTTTCCATAGCCTTTAAGTAATTAAAATATTTCTGTAAAATGGCCTCCAGTATGAAACGCACTCCATAAAAGAAATTATTTTACTAAGTGTAATTATTTTTACTATGCTTGTTTAAATTAGGTATTTTGTCCTTCTGTTTTATAGCTGGTCATTTGGAGTGTTAATGTGGGAGATTTTTACCCTGGGAGGTTCTCCATATCCTGGAATTCCTGTTGAGGAACTCTTCAAGCTACTGAAAGAGGGACATCGCATGGACAAGCCAGCCAACTGCACCAATGAACTGTAAGTGGCGGAGGAATAAGATTATCCATTAATTTTGGAGTCTGTTTTATTTTTGGTGGTTTTTACAGATCTGAATTTTTCCTTTTGGTAATCCAACAATAATTCAAAATTCACGAAGTATACAGTAGCAATTTCTCCTTCTGTAGCATTGGTCAGACATCACCTGTGTCTAGGAAGTTACTGGCCTTTCTGGAGAACAGATGTCTTTGGTGAATGACATTTGTTATGCCCAAAACATCCACACACTGGCATCATGTAGTGTCATGGACACTATATGAATTCCACTACTGACCTCATTTCCACTTGACTGAACCAGTAGTGTTGCCACATAGATTAAACTATAGTCATCTGAACCCAACAATTTTGGTGGGACCAGGTGATTCTCGTATGTATACGAGGCCTTTCTGACTTTTTCCCAACAGATGATTTCAGGGAAAAAGAAAGATCAGGCTCAATAAGTTTCAAAACCTGATCTTTATTGCCCCCTGGAGATAAGCCGCTTGATTCAGCTAAGCACATAAATGCTCGGCTGAACCAAGAGCTGATGTGTATGGGGAAGTCAGGAATAATGGCTTTTGGATGAACAAGTGTTCAGTCAACAGCTATTGAGGAGGTATGAGCACCTTTATACCCATATCTTCCTGCGCCTTCTTGCATGAGACTAAGAAAAAATGGATAAACAGCAGATTTAAGGCAACTCTCCAGTTTCAGGACAAAATTCTGTCCTTGGACCAGATTGGTTAGAGGTATATTATCTGCACTTGTTCTCTGCCATCATCCAATACAACAGTTTAGAGATGAGCGAGCACCAAAATGCTCGAGTGCTCGTTACTCGAGTCGAACTTTCAGTGATGCTCGAGAGTTCGTTTCGAGTAACGAACCCCATGGAAGTCAATGGGCGACTCGAGCATTTTTGTATATGACTGGTGCTCCGCTAAGGTTTTCATTTGTGAAAATCTTAGCAAATCACCAAAGTCATGTAAAAAACACAGAAATGGATAGGGCAGGCGAGGAGCAACATGCAGGGCTGCATTTCAGGCTCCAAGGTCTCACTATTAAGTCACAATAGTGGCAAGAGTGAGACACCCCCCCCCCCCACTGTCAGCATAAAGATCGTTCTCCTCTGCCACAGCTGTAACAGCTGTGGCAGAGAAGAACGATGTTAGCCCATTGAATTCAATGGAGCCAGCAATACCGCCGGCTCCATTGAAAGCAATAGGCTGCCGGCGAGTGCGGGATGAATTTTCGAGAAGGGCTTAAAAATATAAGCCCTAACCTGAAAATCATCCTAAAATGTGTAAAAATAAAAAAAAAATGTATACTCACCCTTCCGCTGCAGCCGGAGTTCAGCCGCGGCCGGCCGGCAGTTCTCCTGAACTGCTTTCTGTAGTATTCAGCAGCCGGGGATTTAAAATCCCCGCCTGCTGAATGAGCTGCCTCTTATTGGTCACAGCCTCACCAATCTGAGGCAGCTCTCACTCATGATAATTCATGAATGGGTGAGTGAGAGCTGCCTCTGATTGGTGAGGCTGTGACCAATCAGAGGCAGCTCATTCAGCAGGCGGGGATTTTAAATCCCCGGCTGCTGAATACTACTCACAGCAGTTCAGGAGAACTGCTGGCCGGCCGCGGCTGAACTCCATCTGCCGGGACAAGGTGAGTATATATATTTTTTTTTTACTTTTTACACATTTCTGGATGAATTTCAGGGAAGGGCTTATATTTTTAAGCCCTTCCCGAAAATTCATCCCACGCTCACCGGCAGCCCATTGCTTTCAATGGAGGCGGCTGTATTGCCGGCTCCATTGAATTCAATGGTCAGTGCTCGTTTAATCGAGACGAGTACCGCGTGGTGCTCGTCTCGAGTAATGAGCATCTCGAGCACCCTAATACTCGAACGAGCATCAAGCTCGGACGAGTATGCTTGCTCATCTGTACAACAGTTCCAATCCTGGTTTTCAGATGTCCAAGATGGCACAGTTCAGTCTATTTCCCCCCAATGTTGATCCAGAGAAAGGCAACCCCCCCCCCCTCCCCAATAAGGTAGAAGCCAATTTTCCCCATTTAAGGGAAAAAATTTCTTCCTAACTCCAAGTATGGCAATCAGTATAATCCCTGTATCACCCATTCTTCTGAAGTAATTAGCAACTATGACATGCAATATTGTAATGCCCGAGAAAGAGCTCCAGGCCCCTCTTGAACACTTTTATGGAATTCGCCATCACCACATCCGCAGGCAGAGAGTTCCATAGTCTCACTGCTCTTACAGTAAAGGACCCTCTTCCATGTCCGTATAGAAACCTTCTTTCCTCTAGATGTAGAGGACACCCCCTTGTTACAGTCACAGTCCTGGGTATAAATAGATGATGGGAGAGATCTCTATATTGTCCCCTGATATAGTTATACAGCTATAATTTTTCTAAACTAAATAACCCCAGTTTTGATAACCTCTCTGGGTATAGACTCATAGAATGGTAGAGTTGGAAAGGACCTCCAGGCTCATCTGGACAACTGCCTGCTTAATGCAGGATCCAGTAAATCATCCCAGGTAGTCCGCCCATTCCATTTGTTACTTTAGTTGCGCCTTTAAACCTCTTATATGTCCTTCGTGAGTACTGGTGACTCTCCACGGTCCAGTCTAGAACTTTCTCCTCGAATAGCTTTGGTCAATTGGATAGCAGTAATAGTGCACTGGTAAGTTTAACACTATCAATACACTATGGGGATTAGGCCATCTTGGACAGCCAAAAATCAGACCTGAAACTGGTGGATCAGACAGATGGAGAAGAACAAGTGCAGGTAATATACCCTCTGCCCCTCCTGGTCTCAGGACAGAATTTTGCTCCAAATTTGTGAAAAAATTGAAAGTAATGGGATGCACATTTGCAGGGGAATTTTAAGTGGAATCTTCAAAGATCCTAGTCAAATTCTGCTGCAAAAACCAGCAATGTAAAAATACCATAACTCATAGATTGCAATCCGCCATTGCAGTTAGGGTGTTCTGTGCATGTCTGCTTACGTAATATACATAGACTACAGCATATTACTTTTGTACGAAGTTAAATAATCTAGTATCCCCTTAAACCTTTCCCCATATGGTTAAGAATGGTTTCTTTTTATCTCATTGGCTGTCAGTCTGTCGTCTAGTAAATCATCCTGATTAATGCCGGTTGTTAAGCCCTAACCCACAGTTACATCTGTTATATCTGTCTTGCATCTATATCATTTTACTAAACTTTGTTGGCTCACCGATTAGCTTATCCTAATATATTACCATTCTTGGCACATGCAGAAAATTTACTGGTCTAAGAATGTATAATATGTCTTCGCGGAGTGTGTGCCATCTGGCTTCCAGACCTCACAATGGTGCACCCTTTTCTCCGCAGGTACATGATGATGAGAGACTGTTGGCACGCCATTCCTTCACATAGGCCTACTTTCAAACAGCTGGTGGAGGACTTGGACAGAATACTCACACTAACCAGCAATGAGGTTAGTAGAAAGGAAATCTGTGCTGCTCAGTTTCCCTATATTCTCAAGAATCAACTGCATATTGTATATTGCAAGTATATTCATGCCATTCTCTATCCCCCTTTTTACAGGAGTACCTTGACCTCAGTGTCCCATTGGAGCAATATTCTCCAAGTTTCCCTGACTCCTCATGTTCTGCTTCTTCATCCGGTGACGATTCTGTGTTTTCCCCTGACCCCATGCCACATGAACCCTGCCTCCCCAAATTCCAAAATGTAAATGGCAGCGTCAAAACATGAGGCACCTTGCGTTCTGCAGTCCAGCTCTAAAGAGCACTACCAATAGCACTGACTTACTCTGCAGAACGCCAAAGTATGTGGACCTTTCCGTGAAAGTGGACACATGTTGGGAAAAGAACGCAGGGCAGAACCCGCTGTTTTTCCTCTTGCAATTCTGTGGGCGTGCAACAGCTGGTAAGAAGCAGGAACCCCAAGTGGATAAGAGACAGCAGGAAGAATGTGCCTGGGTCAGTGACACAAAGCTATATCTGGCATGGCAAAGCCAGCTACACAGTCGTTCCGAGATGGATTTCTAAAGACTCAAGGCCGATACTTATTTTCTTGCCTTTCTTGTTAATTTTGTAACATTCTGAGAAAATATATTCCAGCACCCTAGCCCCCTTCCAACCTTCACCAGAGCACATATGCAGCATTATCGCTGTTGGATATAAATGTAAATATATTCAAAAATATGTATAAATATATAAATATATATATTATATTTACAATGAATTATTTTTTTGTATTGATTAAAAAAAACTAATTAAAAAAAAAAAGGAAAGAAACCCTTCTATGCTGGGCAGGAGTGCCAGTTTTAGGCCACGCTCCTTTCTAGCAGAGAACGGATGGACAGAATAGATATTTGGGATTGGAAATTCCACTTTTTTTTAAAGTACTGACATACAATTTTTGGAATTGTCCCCCTTCAAAAAAAAAAAAACCCAAAAAACATCGAGTTGATGTTTTAAAACTTAAGTCAAACAGGGTCAACTTATTTTTCTATTTCCTCTTGGGCCTTGACCCTTCCAGAGATTTAAAGACTTTGTGCCGGTGGTTGACATGGCGTAAAATAACAACCCAACTATATGGAATCCTATGAGATCTAAAGATTAAGGGCCTTATTGTAATAAAAGATTTATATGATATTTATGCTATAAATAGAAAGGAAATGGATCTTTCTTTAAGAAAAAAAAGTCTATTTGTTTTTTTCAATGCAAATTACATGTGCTTTGTGAATAACGGTGGGAAAGACCAAGAATATGTTGAGTTTGTAAATAATCAGAACCAGTTGCTACTTTATGATTTAGTTTTTACCGTATTTCTACCACTTGCTGGTGAATGGAAATGTGGAGAAACTAGGCATGTAGACTGTGATAACACATTAATCGTATCATCCTAAATCATGAATCAACCATTCTTTAATGCTCGCCTAACCAATGCTGTACAGAGGGTACATAGCCTTAAGTAATGAAGACCTTTCCACTGGTACGGAAGCACTCAACTGCTAAGTACAACCCTTTCGTGGACCATGGACCACATATGAGGCTACTGATGTCAGAATTTTGTTGTGTCAAACTCACTTCTCTGAGAAATGTATGAAATAAAAGTTCATATGTTAAAAAAGTTGTTTTGCTCACGACAAGCTTATGTGGTAATTTAGTCTTCGTTTTCTTGGTTTCCGTGTTCTTACAACACGTTCTACTTGAACAAGTTCTGTAACTCCCGAATTTAGCTTTTCTTATCCATTATGTTGTTTTTAATGCTAAATGATGGTCTTACAGAAAAGATTTGTATTTTCCTACTAAGACAGCCATAAATGGACACTAAATTTAGAAAACTCTCAAAGTTTAAGGTCTTAAGGCCCATTTAGATACAACGATTACCGCTGAAAAGATGTCTTTTGAGCGAACTTTTGAGCGATAATCGTTGTGTCATTTAAACGCAAGGTGATGGCTCAAATGTTGAGCCATCAACTTGCGCTCCCAGCGGAGAATGCAGAGGACAAGCCGGGGCCACTTGTTCTCTGCATCCAGCTGTTCCCTGCTGAGAACGCTTGGCTGTCATACAGCTGAGCGCTCCCAATGGAGGATGCAAAGGACGAGCAGGGGGCTGCTTGTTCTCTGCATCCAGCTGTTCCCTGCTGAGAGCACCTCGCTGTCATACAGCCGAGCGCTCCCAGCGGAGGATGCAGAAGACAAGCGGGGTGTCCCTACTTGTCTTCTGCATCCAGCTGTTTCCCGCTCCGAGTGCCCGGCTGCTATACAGTCAAGCGCTCTGAGCGGAGGATTCAGAAGACAAACGGGTGTCCCCGCTTGTCTTCTGCATCCAGCTGTTTTCTGCACGGAGCGCCCGGCTGTTATACAACTAAGTGCTCCGTGCCGGGTATAGGGAACACAGCTGGACAGCTGCATTCTTCATACCCCGCCTGTGTTCAGGGAGCAGGATACAATAGTATCAGCTGTATCCTGCTGTGAATCCCTGATAAGACTAGGCATGTAGACTGTAAGACAACGATGAGCAATGGTTTAACGAAAACTGCACGATGTCAGTGCAGTTAGACCCAACGATTATCGCTCAAAAGATGGCTTTGAGCGATTTTTGAGCGATAATCATTGTATCTAAATGGGCCTTAATTCTTGCAGTTAAAGCTGTAATGAAAGTAACAAGTTAAAGGGATTTTCCCATTATTTAAAATTGCTTCACGACTACTTTATACTTCCTGGTTGCTGCTGACTAGGACATGTGACTGCTGCAGCCAATCACTAGCCACAGCATTGACCTTCTATAGCCAGTGATTGTCTGTAGCAGTCACGCCTCTGGCAACAACTTATCTTTTTGAGAGGCAAAGGATCAATCCTTATCTCCCCCAAACATCTGCTGCCTGAGAAGAGTCTGCGGCAGAGGCGTAGCTAAAGGCTCAGGGGTTCAGATGCAAACATTTAGCATTGGGGACCCTCCATTACTTTCCTCTGCATTGCTTGGTCTCTTAAGAAGCCCATCATTGCAACACTAGCAGGTGGAGGCATTGCTGGAATCTTAAAAGATTAGACAGACGCTAAATGTAGGAAGCCCTAATGCAAAATCTGTAACATGACCCCTCAATCATCCTTGTGCCATTTTTATAATACTGGTCATATCTTTTATGATAGAGGGTCTTTGAGGCTACTTAAGACTCAGGGCCCGGTAATGACTGCTACCTCTGCATCCCCTATAGCTAAACCCCTGGTATGGGCACCTCCATGCACATCAGATAATTGGTCAGATATGCATTAGATATCTGTTAATTTACAGCTAATGTGTATGGCCACCCTTAAGGTCCCCATACACATTACTTACTTTAGTCGTCTGTACCTGCTGATAAGGGTGGAGCTGGACAATTCTCTTCTGTGTATGGGGTGGTGCAAGTTTCCTCCAACAGATGATGTTGGGGTTGAAGGGTTAGTAATGCTGTATTTTAACTTCCAATCTTTTGGTTACCTGAGAGAAAAGCCAGTGCCAGAGCTATCTGGTGATGGCTTACCTCCCGAAATTCACAAATGTTCGTCCAAATGTTCTAAGAAGCCTCTGGAGGAGCAACCTAACTTGACCATAGACTCTATCACTGCCCTAGCAAAGTGTTTCTCAACTCCAATCCTCAAGTACCATTTAACAGGCCGTGATTTGAGGATATGCTATAGAGAGAACAACTGTGGCAATTTCAGAGACACGGACAATGATTACATAACCTTTGCAACAGGGCGTAACTATAGGGGATGCAGAGGATGCGGTGCGCCCGGGCCCAAGAGCCGAAGCGGGCCCATAAGGCCTCTCTTCTCTATATGGGGAACCCATTACTATGAATAAAGCATTATAATTGGGGGACCCATTACAGATTTTGCATTGGGGCCCAGAAGCTTCAAGTTATGCCTCTGCTGTGAAATACTATAGAAGTCCTAAAAACAGGACCTGTTCGGGGTACATGCCCTAGACCACCAGGTGTTATAAAATTAACCAATTCATTTCCATATACCAGCTCCAGAATATAAAATGACTACATTTGCTGTGTTAAGCCACTGGGAAATTTGCAATTAACACTTCACTACCTGCGAATACCAAGGAATTACAAAAGAAACTTGTGCTTGTCTACAGTTGTTGAGCACAGGCAGCCTACTTTTGTTTCTTGCTTGGTTTACCAGGTGGGGTATTTGGTCACTGCCTGCAAGTTGCAGACAACATAAAAACAGATTTAGAAGTAATCTCAGACTTTGACGTTTTCTTGTAATGTTAGCAGAATAAACTTTTAATCTGTTGCTTGGCTGCTCTGTCCACATATCGTCTGCTGTAATAGACATCTCGTTAGATGTTTGATTCGACTGCTGGCTCCAGTCCTTTCTGCTATTTCTCTGCAGTGAAGAACTAGGTGATGATGTCAGCCCAATGCCTATTTGTTCAAACTTTATCTATTGTTCTATATCGAGCCTCTCCCTCCCTACAGACCAAGCAAGTTAACTCCCAGCAACTCAGAAGACAAGAGAAGAAAATGAGGATTTATGGAATAGCTTCTAGGTTTCTGCAGGGAGGGGAGAGCAGGCGGCTTGTCTAGACACGCTCACCTGGCAGGCTGACTAGTACTCTGCTAAATCCAATGTAAATCTATTTATGAAATTAACAAGTAAATATGTGTGCACACTAGTGTTTCTCCTCTCTATTGTTATCCATGGCTCCAGAGGCTTTCCACTGTTGTAAGTAGCTTTTAGAGTCTTTTTGTACCTTTTTATCCGAAACAATGTTTTCCATAAGTCTGAGCACAAAGGCAAAATGGCTATCTGTAGCTTAAACCATTGCCAACCACGTTGTGAATGGGACTGAGTCAGACTAGTCTATTGCAGGGTATGTGTAGAAGAAAGTTGACCATACATGTATGTGTACAAGTCTGTATATTATTAATGTGAGTATGTAAAGGGTCCCCAGCAGTGGGTCCTACGGGCTGGTTCGGTGGAGGGATGGGGGCGATGACGTCTCAATGGCTGGGACCAGGGGCTTTCTTACTAGAATTGGGAACCTCAAAAGAAGGCGGTCTCACACCTCTCTCTGGTCTTCAGGTGGTCTGCAGGGGTTGAAGATGGTGGAGAGCACATACTTCCAACACAGATACGCATAACAACACAGCGGTACACAGCCAAGTGATCTCGGTCATCATAGTACAAATAAACAAAGTTCCAGCTGCACTCAATGTTACCTCCCAGAGAAGGTGGGTGTGTAAAGGCTGCCTTGATAAGCACGCCAGTCATCAGGTGTACTGGCAACTGGCCAACAGTAGAAATTATATTTCTCATGAGTGTGTTACTACAACCTCGCCTAGCTCACAACTCTAAACGACTCCATGACAGATCTCGCCCCCAACCGCTTTACAGAGCTCAACCCTGGCTGCTTGCTTCAAAAAGAAAATGGATGACCTCCGGCAGGAAATAACCTACCAATCCCAGACTAGTCCCGACCCTAGTCTTTTCAGTAGTGTATCAAGCTCTTGCTCTCTCTCTGTACTCAGACCAATGGCAAAGGAAGAAGTCTCCAGGTCTCCTTCCTCTGTTCGCCCTACCACCTGCGCTAGCGACCCTCTTCCTTCACACCAGCTCTGGTCCCTTTCCCCTGTGGCCATATCCCACCTCACCACAAAAATCAAACTTACTCTTACCTTTTGCATCTTCCCTTCTTCATTAAAACAAGCTATCATATCCGCACTGTTTAAGAAGCCAACCCTTGACTCGTTCTATACTGCCAACTACTGATCCATCTCAAACCTCCCCTTCATCTCCAAACTATTAGAATGCCTGGTTTACTCCCACCTTTTAAGCTATCTCTAAGAAAACTGTCTTCTTGACTCCCTACGGTCCAACTTCTACACTCGACAGAAACCACCCTTACAAAAGTGTCAAATGACTTCCTGCCGGCTGAATTGAGAGGCGACTACTCCTTACTGATCCTTCTTGACCTTTCTGCAGTGTTTGGCTCTGTTGACCACAAACTCTTCCCTAATACTCCTTGCTCCATCGGCCTGAAGGACACTGCTCTCTCCTGGTTCTCCTCCTACCTATCTGACCGCTCATTCAGCGTATCCTTTGCAGGCACCACCTCCTCTCCTCTTCCCCTTGCTGTTTGGGTCCCCCAAGGCTTGGTCCTCGGCCCCCTACTATTCTCCATCTACACAGCCCCTATTGGACAAACCATCAGAAGATTTGGCTTTCAGTACCATCTCTATGCTGACAACAGCCAGGTATATACCTCTGCCTTTGACATCACAGCACCGTTCTTTCAAACTGTCTGTCCGCTGTCTCTAACACTATGTCCTCTTTCTACCTATAAGTGATCCTTTCAAAAACTGACCTACTTGTGTTTCTGCCCTCTACTAACCGACGTCATACTGACATGTACATCTCAGTGTGTGGCACTATCATAACTCCCAGACAGCACGCCCACTGTCTTGGGGTTATATTCGACCCCGAGCTCTCCTTAACCCCCTATATCCAATCTCTCTTTCAAATGTGTCACCTGCACCTCAAGAACATGAAGAATCTGCCCTTTTCTCACCGTGGACACGCTAAAAATGCTCACTGTTGCCCTCATTTACTCTCGGCTCAATTATTGCAACTCGCTGCTGATTGGCCTCCTCTGCACCAGACTCTCCTCTCTCCAATCCATGCTGAATGCAGCAGCCAGGCTCATCTTCCGGTCCAGCCACTTGGACGCCTCTTCCTTGTGGTAGTCACTAGTTAAGTGCCCCTTTAACTCAAACCTCTCATTCCCGCTTCCAAGACTTCTCCAGAGCAGTAACGGTCCTCTGGAATGCACTACCAAAAGCTATCCGGGCAATCACTGACACACAAAACTTCAGGCATGCTCTAAAAATGCACCTTTTCAGGGAGGCATACTACATCTCTAAAACCAACCCCCCTTCTAGTCCACCTGATAACATGCTCCCTTGTCCTACTTATTGCAATTCCTGCCAGCTGTGATCAACCGCTCCTGTGGTCATACTGACTCAACCATTATATGGCTCAATTTTGACCATTGTCTGTGCATAGCATCCCACACTATCCACCCCTCTCCCCATACTGTGCACATCTCCAGCCCTTTACCTTCTGTATCACCCCATTATCTGTAGTATGTAAGCTTGCTGGAGCAGGACCCTCACCCCTACTGTCTCCACCAACTGATTACTTCATGTAACCGTGGTTTTGTTTCTATTCCTCCGCTATAAGCGCTGTGGAATATGTTGACGCCATATAAATAAAAATTATTATTATTATTACTTAAGGTGCTTTTACACGGAATGAGTATCGTTCAAAAAAATGTATTAGAAGTTTAACGACAATCATTCAGAGTAAACTCAGCCAACGATTGATGAATGGTAATTCGTTCGCTGATTGTTCATCGTATGCAATCATGAAAATCCTCGTTGGCTCGTTCTCTAACTGTTGGGTTTACACACTGGCCATTCAGTTGTTCTCATTCACTGGTACAGAGAACTAAACAAATGAGAAAAAACCAAAACATTTTTGTGTTTAAACGGACTGCCTGAGCAAACTAGTAAACTGTGACATTTTTTGCTCGGATGAACGATCATCGCTAAGTGTAAAAGTACTCTTGCCGAGAAATGGCAGCCCATGGGAAGCCTCTATATTTGCGCATCTCTCTTCTGCCCTTTGGACAATTGCTACATACTCCGCTTTCCTTGTGGAGTTCCCTCTTATCAACTCCTAAGCTCCTCCCTCATTGTTAAGGCCACCACACCGGATTCCAGGGCCCCTGTTACAGTAACATTAAGTAGCAGGTTCACTAATAACCTGGGTTACCTCTCTTACAAGTGCATTTATGTACATGTGTATGCTAATGTATTTGTGCCTGTATACATTGTGTGTTGAGTCTTGAGCGTCTGCTCTACTGCCATTACAGTAGTAATATACTGTAGTAATTTGGTCTATAGGTTGCTGAAAGGAGGGGGGACTGTCAAAGAAAATTTTTAGGAAGAATATACACTGCTTGCACCTAAGGCTAGTTTCACACGGCCGAGCGCGATATCAGGACGTGAAACTCGATTGTGCGATGTCTTCGGGGATGCAAAATGTCTTTGTGTCAAAAACGACTCGCATCACTTCAGTAGAGTTGCAGTCAGATGGCAAGTATTTCCTATAGTTTTTAATCCTTGTCCTGTCATTTCCAGTGTGTGTGTTGCACAGCTGCAGTGCTTGAGAAGTTAACTTTAATAAAATCATTGCCTGCCTGTAAATGTATCAGTCTGTCATGTCATGTGGTTTAAATGATGGTATAAATAGGAGTGCTTGAGAGCGGGAAAGAAGTTCCATCTTGTCTGCTACCTGAGTTCTTGACCTAACACAGAACCACATGGAAGCACCTTCAGCTTCCATGTAGGTGAAGATAGAGGAGAAGGAGAGATATCCCGTAGCAATTGAAGTCCGGATATGAGTGGAGTGAGTCCTAAGACCATAAGAGAGAGCATCCCCGAGTAATTCTGTATATAGAGACGCACTGTACAGGTACCAATTCAAACCACAAGTTTTCCTATATGGCTGTCCAACTCCCGGATCACCGTATAGAGGTATGCTGCTGAGTCACACCCACACGCCTGCCCTGTGGGGTGCTATCAATAATCCTTTAAGTGAATAATTGTTGCCAGAGTGTCTGTGGAGTGACCCCCTACCCCCTTTTCTCCTCCGGAGTGCTCCCAGTCCAGGAGCAGTACTGTACAGATAATGCAGACTGTAGGACCGTTTTCATCCTATGCTCTCTGAGCTCTGTTCTACTACACTTTGAAGCATTGTACCTGCATTACTGTGAATAATAGGTTTTTTTGCCT
Source organism: Eleutherodactylus coqui (assembly GCF_035609145.1). Taxonomy (NCBI): domain Eukaryota; kingdom Metazoa; phylum Chordata; class Amphibia; order Anura; family Eleutherodactylidae; genus Eleutherodactylus; species Eleutherodactylus coqui. The sequence continues at coordinate 233,513,620 of NC_089840.1, read as the reverse complement.
AAGTTATTTCAAGTAAAGTTATACCGGGTCCTAACCATTCCTGGGAACCCGAGGTACGGTACACAATGCAATCGGCAAACTGTAAGTGACATCGGCCTCTATAGGAATAGTTGCTGCGCAACCTCATAGGCACTGAGTCAGTGCAATGGGCCTGTTATATAAAGATCTATAGGAACCCTGCAGCAGTTATTTCTTTAGGGGAGATCACTCGCAGGTCACGAACAAAGGCCTAACGCCACAAATGAATGTGAGCTATAATAGGAAAGGAGACTGTGTGCGGTTTATTATACTGTTAATAGGCAGGGGAACGTTTTCTCAGGAGAACTGTGAATTGCATCCTGTTTACCATATATTTTTGTGTTATGGAACATATTTTTGCCAAGTAACGTTTATACTGTTTTCTCGTTGCTGAGTGATCCTAGATTATAGTACTGAGTTGGCGCAGACGGCAGTAGGACGCTATCACATGAAAGTTGAATTCCTCATTTATTTTCATCACGAAACTCATTTCAGTCCTGTGTTCAGAAATAAACAATGTTTATCTTCTTTTGTGCTTTGTGGTCTCCATCGTACTCCTGAAAACTGTGTTGCGCTCGCCACCCCCAACAGATACTCCAAACATCATAAGGCACTGATTAAAAAAATAGACAAAAAGTGCCCAGAGTAAGGCACCATAGACATGTTAAAGAGTAACTGCACTTTAAAAAAACTTCTAACATGTTAAAAGTTTTGCTCAGTGGAGGTCCGGATGCTGAACCCCCACAGATCGCTCAGTTTGATCTCTGTGCCCCTTTGCTGTTTTCGCTGTCTGTTGGCTCCTCTTAGCTAAAGATGGGCACATAGACTTCTATAGACATCTATGTGTCTCAGCATCCGGACTCCACTAATCAAAAGTTTTAACATGTTGGTCTGACAAGTCAAAAGTTTTTAAAAATATGTAGTTACTCTTTAAAATCCTAAATGTGTTTAGTAACAGAAGAAAGCTAAGAATAATGGCATATAATACAAAAAACAGCAGTGTCTCCATGTCCACCCCCCCCCCCCCATTTACTGCAAGGCAGTCAATGGAAATAGTTGTTGGGGAAGAAGTAGAACCTCTACTGTAGTATGGCAGTATATCGAAGAAGGCTCCTTCTACAGGGGATGTAGGACGGAACTAAATGGTGAGCAGACAGAAAGTAATGGAGGCTAATTCTGTCCAGAACTCATCCCTAGCAGCATAGTTCAGTAGCTTTACCAAAGGGGAGACATAGTGGTAAAGCTATAGGGGTCGCAGTTGTTACCTGGTCCCTAAGCATAAGCCCCCTCATCGCACACTAACTCTCCCTTTAATGATCAGGCAGAGTGCTCCTCACTTGCTCTGCCCGATCATAGAATTGTGCATAACACTGGATCATGGCGAGTAACTACTGTAGCCCAGGGATTCAGTGTTAACCCTTTCATTGTCTTCCAGCAGGGATATTAAAGGGGTTAATGAGCCTTTAGAAATTACTGGCCTATTATCAGGATCGCTGGGGGTCCACAGCCTGGGATCCCTGCCGGTCAGCTGACTGAATGGGCTGTGGTGCTGGTTTGAGTGCCTAAGCCTCCTCAATATTTTTATATCTGAACATAATTCTGTTTGTACTGAGAGTACCGTATTATATATAGCGGCCATTCTGAATATGACAGGCATGACCCATTGAGGTGAATGTGATGGGCATGCAGTACCCAGAATTGCCACTATTAACAATACGGCATTCTGAGTACAAACAAGTTTGTGCTCAGATGTAAGCATTGAAGAGGCTGAAGTGCTCACACAAGCACCATTGCTCATTCAGGTCAGTGTCACAAGGCATTTATTTGCATATGCAAATTTTGCATGCACAATGCACAGAGAATATAACGCATTGATTTCATTGGGTTTCTTCACATGTGCGTATTTTCCTGCGCATTTCGGTAGTGCAGGAAAAAAATGCAGCATGCTCTATTTCCCTGTGTAGCAAAAGTCCCCATAGAAGTCTATGGGGATGCAAGGAGATGCATGAAACACAGTGTAATGTCACAGGAAACAAAACACATCTGGGATTCAGACTAATTAGCCATTTCAATCAGTACATTTTTTTCCTGCGTGAAAAAAGATCATGCCCTTGTGCGTAGAAAAAGTACAGTAAAATATGCTAATGCGTACGCAGAAAAACATAGTTTGTTCTACATATGTGTGTACGCTTATGTGACATAGGCCTAAATCAGCTGATCAGCAGGGATCCTGCATGGTGAACCGCTACAATCAGATAGGCCATCAATTTTTAAAGGTTGGATAACCACTTTAACCCCTTCCCGCCCTAGGACGTACCGGTACATCCTAGGAGCCTGGTACTTCCCGCAACAGGACGTACCGGTACGTCCTGGGGATAGCGCGAGATCACATAAGATCCCGCGCTATCCTGCAGTGGGAGCTGGCTGTCAGTCACATCGGAGATGCGCCCCCCGCTGTTAACCCCTTCCCTGGGAAAGAGTTCACAGAGGGAGCGCGTTCCCTCTGTGTCTCCGGCTGGCTCTCGCGATGTCATCGCGAGAGCCCGGCCTGTCACCATGGCAACAGGATGCCAGACACTGGCGTCCTGTATTGCCTATGCCTATAATCGCTGTATAAGCGATAAGGCATGGCAGAGCAGTAGCTCTGCCATGCCTTATCACAGCGATCATAGGCACAGTGCTGCAAGTCCCTCAGAGGGACACAAATAGTGTAAAAAAAAAAGAAAAGAAAAGTGTAAAAAAAAGAAAAATGTAAAAAAAAAACCTTTTTTATGCTTTTTCTAATATTAGCATAAAAAAAGGGAAAAAATTAAAACCCCACGTGTTGGGTATTGATGCGTCCGTAACGACGTGTACAAAAAGTTGAACATGCTTTTTATTTTGTACGACAAAAAGCGTTAAAAAACCCGCTAAAAAACAGAGACAAAATGCTAATTTTTAGCATTTTGCCTCCAAAAAATGCAATAAAAGTGATCAAAAAAGCCGTACATTCCCCAAAATGGTACCAATAAAAAATACAGCTTGTCTCGCAAAAAATAAGCCCTCATAGAGCTCCGTACATAAAAAAACAAAAAAGTTGCAGGACTTTGAATGCAGCTATAGAGAAAAAACAAAAAGATTTCCAAAAAAAAGGGGGTTTATTGCAAGAAAGTGTAAAAACCTAAAAAAAATATAACTATTTTGGTATCGTTGTAACCGTACCGACCCGCAGAAAAAATGTAGTGTGTCATTTATGCTGCATGATTAACGCTGCAAAAAAAAAAATCTATGGCAGAATTGATGCGTTTTCTCTCCCTGTTATCATAAAAAGAAAAAAAAAAGTTTTACGATATAGTCAATGTACCCAAAAGTGACACCGATAAAATCTACAGTTCGCCACGCAAAAAGCAAGGCCTTATACGGCTGCGTCCACGGAAAAATAAAAAAGTTATGGCTTTTGAAAAATGGAGATGGAAAAATACCAAAAAATCGCTTGGTCCTCAACGCCAAAATAGGCCATGTCCTTAAGGGGTTAATATTTACCCTTTCACTGAAATTGACTTGCTGGAATGCTACCTTCCAATAGGTAATAATAATAATAATAGTCTTTATTTGTATAGCGCCAATTTATTCCGCAGCGCAATAGGTGGTGCTGTATAGACATTGTTCTATTTGCCATTTGCATACTAAATTTCCCAGAGAAGCATGCATGACTTTATAAGCTTCTTCACACCTACCAGGTGCTCTCCACAAGAAGAAACTATATTGCTGCTGATCCACTGCCCTAGATTACCAGGGGTCCTTACATGAATTCCTTTATTACCAAAGGCTACCAGGGATAATGGAATTAAACAGCTCAACATCTTAGACCACTAGGAATATTGACATTAACACATTTACTATCCTAGATTACCAGGGACGTTGACATGCAGGTAGGCTGACCTGACCCCCATGCCCTGGCTCTGAGACCACACTAACCGGCCGAAGCCCTGCAGCCACCACCAGTCGCCTCCACATCTCACCTGTTCACCGAAAGGGCCCGCCTGACCATCAGGAGAAGAGGCGACACTGGCACCGCTGATCTGCCAACCCCTAAGATGGCAGTGCAGCCGCCCCATGGACTCCACCGCGTCAAACTTCTACCGAGGCCAGATGCTAGGGTAAGAGCCGTCAAAGGCTACCCCCCTGCTCCACCCTACCCCATTCCCCTTATTTCCTGCTTTATCCCAGTCATTCCGATCATCATCCTTCATTCTCACCTAACTAACCCGCAAAGACTGCTTTCTCTCCCCACTGCATACGCCTCACCTTCTGCAAAGACTGCATCTACACTCCACTGCTTTGCCCATGCTTATGCTGGCTCCATTTTTGCATGTGCCTCATCATTATCTGCAAAAACTGCATCTCCACTCCATTGCTTTGCTCATGTTTATGTTTTGCTCCATTTTCTGCATTGACTGCGCCCCTCCTCTTTTCGCTTTCACTTCATCACCTGCAATAGCCTGCTCCACATACATTCTATCTTACCTACCCAACTTTTCAATCGAACGAGACGCACATTTAGACATGGCCGCTTCACAGACTCCGCTAACACTAACACCCTGCACCTCTACAACCTCATCTCTGCTATAGCCTCTATTACCATCCTCACTGTCAGCCTTAACACTCTCTTCCTGTGCCCATCACCAATACACTCCATCCACATTAGCCTCTCCCTTCTCTCCTCACTCACGGACAGCTCCCACGCACTATTCACCTTCCTCAAATGTCTCCATCCCCTTCATACTGTCAAAAATCACCATAGCCACCCTCACAAATCCACCAATCACCTGCTCACCCAGGCTACCATACTACCTCTAGCTGCGGGGCACATCTCCCTGAACCCTGGCCCACCCTGTATAGCCTTGTTCAAATGCACCCTATAGAACTCCCAGTCTGTGTGTAACAAAATCCCAGCTGTCCACGATCTCTTCACCCCCAAACGTCTCAACCTGCTCACTCTCACCGAAACGTGGGTACAGCAGTCCGATTCTACCTCCCCTGCTGCACTGTCCTATGATGGCCTTGCAGTACTTCCATGCCCCCAGATCGGACAACAGGTGTAGCAGAGAAGTAGGCATTTTCCTCTCACCGAAATGCATCTTCCAGGTCATTCCCTTGGTCCACACCGTACGACTCTTCTGTCCACTGTCTCTGCGTGTCGCAGTTATCTACCAGTCTCCGGGTCCCACCTGCCAGTTCTTAGATCATGTCACTGCCTGGGTCCCCCACTTCCTATCCTGAGAAATCCCAACCCTTATCCTCAGTGACTTCGACATCACCACTAATGACCCAGTCTCCCCATCTGCCTCCCAGCTGTTAACGCTCACCTTCTCCCTCGGTCTATTACAACTCTCAGGCTCCCCCACTCACAGAGACTGCAACCGTCTCAACCTAAATTTCCTCCGCCTTTGCTCTGCCTCCCACATTGCAGACTCCCCCCTCCCTCTCTTGGTTCACAACCTCCTCTCCTTCTCCATCAGGTGCCCTAGCATCTCCCTAGACCCTCCCACCTATTGCATCTCTAGGAACCTCCAGACTGTCCACACCCAACAGTTCGCCAAGACCTTTCAGTCCTCCCTGTCCCCATCTCTCTCCTTTCATGCCCCAATCTGGCTGTTGAACATTACTCCACCACCCTCAGATGCTTCCTGGATGAAGCAGCACCCCCCATGACCCAAGCCATCCACCGCAGACCACGGCAACCTTGGCTAAAACCCCAAACGCGCTGCATCCAGTGGTGCTCTAGCTGTGCTGAACTGCTGTGGAGGAAATCAAAGCAGCCCACAGATTTCCTCAATTTCAAATTTATGCTCAAAACCTACAACCTCGCCCTCCAACATGCCAAACAAACTTATTTCACCTCCCTCATCTCTTCACTATCCCACAACCCAAAATGACTTTCAACACATTCCACTCCCTCCTCAGCCCCAAAAAGCAGGTCCCCATGATGGATCTCAGTGCTGGAGAACTAGCTGCCCATTTCAAAGAAAAAATCGAAAACATCCAGGAAAAACTCTCCGAAAATTGCACAGCTAGCCCCAATTCCAGTCTCTTCGGCACTGCATCCATCACTCATTCTCTATACTAGAACCAACAACAGAAGAAGAAGCCTTCAGACTGTTCTCTGCTGCTCGCCCCACCACCTGCGCTAGTGACCCTCTTCCCTCACACCCCCTCTGATCCCTTTCTCTGGCTATCAGAACCCACCTCACCCCCATCTTCAACCTCTCCCAGGCCTCAGGCATTTTCCCATCCTCATTCAAACATATCCCCTCTGCTAAAAAAAAATGACCCTTGACCTGACTGATGCTATTTAACAAACCATCTCAAACTTTCCCTTCATCTCCAAACTATGAGAGCGCCTGGTTTATTCCCGCTTTACACGCTTTCTCTCTGATAACTCTTTCCTCGACCCCCTCCAGTCTAGCTTCTGCCACATACACTCGACGGAAACCGCCCTCACAAAAGTGTCAAATGACCCGATGACCACAAAGTCAAGGGGTGACTACTCCCTACTAATCGACCTTGACCTATACGCTTCATTTGACACCATTGACCATGACCTCCTCCTGCTATGCTTCGCTCTAATGGCCTAAAGGACACTGTTCTTGCCTGGTTCTCCCCCTATCTCTATAACCTCTCATTCAGCATCTCCTTTGCTGGCTCTACCTCCTCTCCACTTCCTCTTGCTGTTGGGGTCCCTCAGGGCTCAGTCCTAGGTCCCCTCATCTTCTCTGTCTACACAGCCCCAATCGGACAAGCCATCTGCAAATTTGGCCTCCAATATCATCTCTGCGCTGATGCCACCCAGCTATACACCTCTTCCTGTGACTTCTCAGCACCATTCCTCCAAAATATCACCGACTGTCTGTCCGCTGTGTCTAACACCATGTCCTCCCTTTTTGTCAAACATAACCTCTCAAAAACTGACCTTCTTTTTACCTTCCAGCCGACCTCCCTCAACATCTCCATATCAGTATCTGGCACTATCATAACCTGCAGACAGCATGCTCACTGCCTTGGGCTCACAATGGATTCTGACCTCTCCTTCACCCCCCACATCCAATCTCTGGCCTGAACATGCCACCTGCACCTCAGAAATATTGCTAAAAGCCATCCATTCCTGACCATGGAGACACTAAAGACACATGTTGTCACCCTCATCCTTTTCCGTCTCGACTATTGCAATTCGCTGCTCATCAGCCTTCCCCACATCAGACTCTCTCCTCTCCAATCCATACTAAATGCGGCAGCCAGACTCCTCTTCCTATCCAGCAGCTTCTTCGATGTCTCTACATTATGTCAGTCGCTGCATTGGCTGCCTGTCCATTACAGAAGTAAATTCAAACTCCTTATCCCCACCCACAAAGCTCTCCATGGCGCCACACCACCATACATCGCTTCACTTCTGTCCATATATCACTCAGCCCACACACTCCAATCTGCTAACACATTCAGACTTAATGCCCCTCTAATATGAACCACACATGCTCGCCTCCAGGACTTCTCTAGAGCAGCACCGGTCCTCTGGAACGCTCTACTCCGAAATATCCAGACAATCCTGACACATGGAACTTCAGATGTGCCTTAAAAATGCACCTCTCCAAAGAAGCATACCAAAACTCCTGATCTAGCCCCCATAACCACAACATGACACCTGCTCCTCCCTATGGCTCCCCAAACTCCTGCCCCTGCACCTCCTCCCCATTTGTTTCCTAAATACTAAATACCTCATGTAATTATTAGAGATGAGCGAACACGTTCGGCTCCGCCCCTTTTTCGCCCGAACACCGAACTTTGCGAACACTTCAGTGTTCGGGCGAAAAAGTTCGGGGGCCGCCGTGGCAGCGCGGGGGGGTGCGGCGGGGAGTGGGGGGGAGAGGGAGAGAGAGAGGGCTCCCCCCTGTTCCCCGCTACTGCCGCCCGCGCCGCCGCGCATCTCCCCGCCCCCCGGCGGCACCCGGACACTTACGCGCGAACACTGCAGTGTTCGGCAAAGCCGGTGTCCGGGTGCGGATGTGTCCGTAACGGACACGTTCGCTCATCCCTAGTAATTATCATACTTTGTGTTCCCCCATGCCTCACCTCCTGCCCCTGTACCTCCTATATCACCCCCACCCCATTTGTTTCCAAATAACTGTATACCACATGTAAATGCCGTATTGTTGGTGTTCCCCCATGCATTATAGGTGCTATGGAATAAGTTGGCGCGATACAAGTAAAGATTATTATTATTACTGGCATTTTTTGTGCTTTTGTAAGATGGCAGCCATGTATATGAATAAAGCGTATGATAAATGTGATAAGGAAATGACAATTTAATAAGCTGTGTGTGTCTATTCTTGTTTTTTCTTACTTTTGGTCTATTTGTTCTCTATAGACCTAGAGCCAGGTGGCACCTCTACATGCCCAATGTGGGCGGAAGGCTTCTCATATCCCAATGTTAGCAATTCCTTCACACACATTGATTGCCTTGAGGTTTCTTCCTGTTGCATCTCACAGACTCGATAATGTTGCCAGGCAAGGGAAATGGAAGGAGCTTTGTGCTAAAGACAGTTACTTTTTTTTTTTTTTGCTCTACAGCTTCGGTATTGTATTCCAGTCCCGTGCATGAATACCAAACTGAGAGACACAGTTGGTCATTTGTTAAATTAATGCTCCATACCCACCAGGTGTGTTGAGACCAGAGAAAGAGAGAAGTAATTAGTAGAAGAGACTGTCTGCCCTAAGAATGCAGGGTATGCAATTTTTATTTTCTTATATTACATTACAAATACAGATCATCCTTGGGAAAATATTACTCCTGGCACTTTGCCTGGTAACTACCTGCATGTGCTTGCTCCTATCAATCTGATGGAGGCAGGGAGAGAAGAACCTGGCTTAACCCCAGTCACTGTTCAAAAGCTGAAAAGATGAAACGCGTTGGAACATGGAATTGAAACAATTTTTTTATTTTTTTTTGCTTTATTCAGCAAGGAAAGTACAAGTGATATGTGCTACGGTGTTATTTCAGGTGCACGGCAAAACTGCAAACAATGCTACTTATCTGTGGAATGCTAATGGCACACGCTGCAATTAAGACTTGCTGGCTGTCTTCCCAGCTGTGGGCCATTAACTGGTCACATGCAAATAACCTATAATTATCAATCTGTGTCATTTGTACTTTGTCTAGTTGGTGTTTTTTTTAGAATTTCTTTTTGTTATAATGTGACAGGTCCGAGGCTGTTATAACTCGATCCTTCAGAATATGTAGCCCAAGGGACACCCGGTGAGTTGCTGCTGTCGAGGCTCACCTCCTTACAAAGCAGCTGCCACCTCTCTCATCATCAGGGCCTTCTCCCATTTGGGCTTGATTACTAGGGTGATAATCAATGAATGGAACAGTGAGGGTGAACAATGAATGGAACAGGTTGCCACGCGAGGTGGTGACTTTTCCTTTAATGGAATTTTTCAAGCAGAGACTGGACAGACATCTGTCTGGGATGATTTAGTGATCCTGCATTGAGCAGGGGGTTGGACTCGATGACCCTAGAGGTCCCTTCCAACTCTTCAATTCTCTGATTCAAGGTCACACTAGAGCTTCATGGTGTTGCTGGGCCAGAAATTGTGCCCGTCCATACGGGTTGCAGCGGAGGGTTCAATAGAAAAATTTGACTCTCATGGTTCCTGCTTGTAACTTGTAACTGATTTATTCACAGTAAACATCTCTTGCATGGTGTCTCCTACTTTGACAGGGAATAACTTGACACTCATTGCCTTACCCCGCAGTTTGAGACAGGATTATAGGGCGGAGGAACCAGTTGTAACATTGAACAAAGCAAGACTGGATGAATGATTCCCCGTAGAACAACTTTCCAAGTAACACACTACTTCCTTGTTGCTTCTAGTATTTTAATTGCTACGCTGCATCTGCTGGGGGCATCTCCCTCACAGGTGCGTTCAGTGAGAGTACCTCTAACTTACTACGCCACAGAGTTGGCACACTTCTTTCTACTTCCGGGTCCTCTACAACTTCCTCATCCGTTAAAGGCACACTGATTCTCATTCCTAATTTATGGAACTTTTCACAATAAAATAATCAAACCACAATAGAATAAAAACAAAACAGGGACCCTCATTACATTCTCCCCTTTCATTGAATATTGCCGCAAGGCATCAGAGCTATATAACAGAATTAATCAATGCTAAGCTTAGAATGGTCTCAATGAGAAATAGCATAGTCACTGGGAGTAAGGAGGAGAATTTCCTCCCAGCACAAGGGAGGGTTACCCTCTGGAGAGGGGGATATCTTCCACACTGCATTTCGAGTGACCTTTCCCCTTGCGCACTAATAATGTTGGACTTCATCTTGCTGCATTAGAGGGAACTGTAAGGTCTGCTACTCGTGTCTGCTGCTCTCTTGTAGTTTCAGGCAGCTGCAAGCATCATTCTGCTATTCCTGTGCATTTGGAACCTATGTCTGTTTGTACTGAGCACTGAGAGCGTTAACCAGTCCTCTGGCTCTCAGTTCAGCTGTGTGATTAATGGGCAATCGCTTTCCTATTTAAGCTGAGCCAATCCACTTCCTGGTTGCCTCAGTATTGGTGTTTCCTCTGAGCACTCCACTGTTAGGTCTTCTATCTCTGGACTGTTTAAGTCTATTTTGACCTTTGTCATGTGTCCTGGATCTGTATGGGTGTCAATTTCCTTTCTGTCTGTGCTTTATTCTCGTCTCTGTAGTAAGTTATTTCTGTGCAGTGTCTTCGTTTCTGTGTTTCAGTACTTCTTCCATATTTTGTGTCAGGGTTAGTCAGGCCCTAGGTTCCAGCATTGGGCCGCCCTTATTGGGGCGATTACCCTGCTTGTAGACAGGGTCCCTTCCATCTTCCTGCTTACCTTAGGGCCAGTTACCCTTCTGTAGGTACTCCTGTCTGCTGGGGTCAGCTGCAAGTAACCTCATCTGTTATTAAAACCAGACTGGTTGGTTAGCCCAGTGGGTTCACATTCCAAAATTCATAACAGGAACTGGTTGGTCCCATCTTGCACCCATGGCAACTCGGCAGCTCAGACCGCATTATAGCCATTTACTTTTATATAATATAGCCGCTACCACACTTGCAAATCCCTGGGTACCATAGATTGCATGGCTCGCCTACCGGGACCCCTTTATATGGAGCAATTATCGTTCCAAAAATCATTCAAATGAGTGAGCAATAATCGTTCAGTTTAAATGCAGTCAATGACCGAACAATAATCGGTTACATTTTGGTCGTCCATTTTATGCAGAGCAAAAAATTATTATTGGCTCGTTCATTAATCGTTCTGTTTAACCCCTACCCAGCCTAACTGTACGTCTTGGCAGAGGGGTACTTAGCGCAACAGGGCGTACAGTTGCACCCTGGGAATAGCGCGAGATCTCCGACAGCTAGAGCTAGCTGTCACTTCCAGACTTCCACTGCAACAGTGGGGGTACATCAGAGCAGCGACCCCCGCTGTTAACCACTTTCCTGCCACGATCTATGTAGATCGTGGCATGAGAAGGGTTCAAAGAAGCAAAAAGCGGTTGAAAAAACCCTAAAAAACAAAGGTAAAATGCTAATTTTTAGCATTTTGCCTCCCAATGAACGCAATAAAAGTGATCAAAAAAGCCGTATGTACCCCTAAATGATAGCAATAAAACTACAGCTTGCGTCGCAAAAAATAAGCCCCCACAGAGCTCCGTCCATGGAAAAATAAAAAAGTTATAGGACTTTGAATGCAGCGATTTAGAAAAAAAAGGGGTTTTATTGCAAAAAAGTGGAAAAACCCAAAAATAAATAAAAATTTTGGTATTGTTGTAACCGTACAGACCTGCAGAAAAAAATGTATTGTGTCATTTATGCTGCATAATTAACGCTGCAAAAAAGAAAAAAAATCTATGGCAGAATTGATGCGTTTTCTCGCCCTGCTATCATAAAAAATATAATAAAAGTTTTACAATATAGTCTATGTACCCAAAAATGGCACCAATAAAAACTACAGTTCGCCGCGCAAAAAAACAAGTAAGAAAAATAAAAAGTTATGGCTTTTGAAAAATGGAAATAAAAATCCGACAAATTTGTTGCGTCTTTAAGCCCAAAATAGGCCATGTCGTTAAAGAGTTAAATAACGCCCAAATCTCACACAAATATGAACTACATTCTTTAGAATGGGGTCAAACTCATGAGCGATTTGTTTCCACAACGCGGGAAACAAATTGTAGCACATCCTATCTTTGGGTGTGACCTCGCGTTGCCTATTGTTGTCAATTGGGGTTGGCAGCAGCATCAGACCACGTGCTAGGTGCATGCAGTGCGATGCAATGCGAGGTTTCCCTATTGAAAACAGTGGAAGAAACTCTGCAATCCCCCACTGCGGCTGATCGCTATTTCCCTGAGGTCATGCGAGGAAGTTTTGACGCAAAAATGTCTTGGGGAAATCGCATATTGGCGAGCACAATACAGCTCTCGCCCATATAAAAATAGCCTTAAGGAGACTGAGTTCTGCGTCATATATATTTTTATGAGAGAATCAAGATATAACAAAATATATATATAAGGACAGCGCCCACAGGATAAAATCCAATAAAAAACTTTCAAGTTTTTATGACATTGGGAAGTGAAAGAATTAGATTCTGTACGTAAAATTTGGACGCTAATTCTTTTGCGCTTAGAATTGAATAATCGAGTTGGGACTCATTAACTCTTCCTATTTATGACATAATCAATGCTCGTGCCAAATTTCATGTTTCTACGACATTGGGAAGTGAGAGAATTGGTGGCAATGATGGAAATCGAACGATCTACGTGGGGGGGGCGTAACTGTCGACGCTCACATGTGCGCCATTTATCATAGGATAGTTGTACTATGCCTATAATCTTCCCAGGAGTGTACTCAACAACTTCCCAAAGTTTCATGGCGATCGGATGAATGGTGTAGTAGCGCATAAAGGACAAACAAACAAACAAACAAACAGACAGACGGACAGACACACAGACATACATTCAATTTTATATATATAGATAAATTAAAAATAGTGATATTTTTAGGAGGGTTTTTCCAATTTTAACACAACTATTGGGGCGCTAATATTCACAGTGCAGGTGGGTAAACAAATGGTATCAATATTACTGTAGTGGCCACAAAGGGGTGAGTATTACTGTAGGGACCACACATAGGACACGCTGGAGGCCACATACGGAACACTATTACTGTGGGGGCCGCAAAGAGGGCACTATTATTGTAGGGAGGCACAAAGGAGGTTTACTGTAAGGAATACAAATGGGGCTTATTACTGTGGGACCCATAATGGGGGCACTGTCACTATTAATACTGTATTAATATATATTTAGTGGGAGAAATAGTTAAAAAACCCCATTCTGTTTTTTTGTTTTTGTTTTCAGGTATTCAATGTGTGGTATAAATAATATGCTAACCTAATTCTGCGAGATACAAAGTATATATAGTTTTTAGTTCTTTTTTAAAAATAATTTTGAAGGGTAGTGTAGTGGCCAAGAGTTGGGGTGTCTTTAGGGTGACGTTGTGTCACCAGCTGTGTTGTAATTATCCTGTCTCACTTAACACGTTGTTTGTGTGCGGGTCTCATGGGATCGTAGGACCAGTTGGGAGGCGGAGCTAGAGGAGAATTGGAAGTGAGAAGAGAGATGTAGTCGGTGGAGGGGAATGTGTCAGCGGGAGGCTGACGCTCGCTTTGCTTCTACCCATGCCATGTAGGTGTCAGGACAGTCGGCTCGGGGGTCCTCCGTGCCCTCGCCGCCGGTCCTGTCACTCAGGCGGCTGCCGTGTGGCGCAGGGAAGCCCTGGTCCTTGTTATCTCCCCTGGCCACCGGGCTCCTCCTCACCGCTGGGTTGCTAGGGACACGTCAGAGACTGTCCTCGGCACCATTGCAACCCAGCAAGCCTCTCCTTCTCTGCCTCCTGCAGCGCAGGGTGCGGGTTTCCCAGCACGATTGGCTATACCTGGCTCCTGTCAGACTCCCCACCCCAATCAGCTGCTGGGGCGGGAGTTCTGAAAGGATTTAAACATGCTTGTGTCTGCATTCCAGTGCCAATGTTAGTTTGGTCTTCCTGCTACACCCACGTACTTCGTGTTTTGGCTCCTGTTTTGACTCCCTGTTTTTTGGACCTGACACCTTTGCATGACCCTCTTGTACCATGTACCCTCTCGTTGCTGACCCAGATAGTCTGACTTGCCTTGGTGTTGTTTGTTCCAGTGTCTGTCTGTTTGTGAGTCCCTGTGCCCCCCTTCCTTAGTGAGTGTAGGGACTGTAACCCAGTTGTCGCCCTGAGGCTTAGCCCAGGGGGGGCAAGTAGGTAGGGACAGCAGTTGCAGGTTTTCAGGGACCTCCAGTATCTGACAGCAGGCCTGCCTGAGCCCTGGTGGGATGATCCAGCCCAGTTGCCGATGCACAGAGCGACAACTCCTGTTATGACAAGTGTGCTGCACGGTCATAGAGATAACGTTGCTAAAAAGGGGAGTAAGAGTACCTCAAAACTACAGAAGTGAGCGCAGAGTGGAGAGAAACCAGAGTTGAAAGCCATCTACCCAACAGTGAGTTGTACGAACCCTGTTAGATGAAAGCAGCCCAGCCACAGTTACTCCATCACCCACTAATGTAATCTTCGAGAAGACAAACCTTAGATAACTTGGACTGATGAGAATAGTTTGAGAGAAGCTGTAACCGGAGAGAGAGAGAGAGAGAGAGAGAGAGTGGAAGCAAAACTTTGTGTGGAAAAGTGTGTAATTAGAGCAACATATCTTCAAGTGCTGAGTAAGACTGCATCACTGTGAACTGCACTCTTTAAACAGTTGATTGAATACTGCTCAGTAAGCTGTGTACCTTCGGTTTACCACAAAGCTACGTGGACTTGTCTTCATTATTCAATCATCATCACCAGGAGTCCACCACCCAAAGGTACTAGCGTCACTGTGTCAACTACCATTTAACTGTGCTACTTTTCATTTTTCGTGTGACTGGGTTGGTCCTGGGTTTGCCACCATTGCTGAGGGAGAGATTGCATAGCCACCCATGACGACCACCTTGAACAGACCCCGCAGTCTCACCTTGCAATGGTTTGTGCAATGGCCCGGGCTGCCGCAGTAACTTCCTAAACACTCTGCTCAGAAACTGCCATGGCCTAGAGGCAACACTGATTGCAGGTCAGTTGCCGCACAGAAATTTTATACCTTTTGTGGAAGAGACTTGTTAAAATCTCATGCACTTGCATTGTACTGTTATACCCTGCAGATTTTCAGTCCACCAACTTACCCTGTGTGCAGCTAAATCTATCATGCAAAAGCCGAGGCAGAAAGCTAGAAGTAGTTAAAGACATTATGAGGGGAATTTAATGAGCAGCTTGAGTCAATTTTCTGGCAAATTATGGCGTACAACATATCTGTGCAAACATTTTGTTTTATTTTTGCAATTCTCACCACTTTTCAAGATATTCGACATGGCCTAGCAAGGTGTGGCCTCCATCAGCCTGGCAACTTTAGTAGAATTTATACTAGTAACTTTCATAAATTATAGTGCAATTTTGTGCCAGTTTTTAGCTCGCATAAATTTGCTTCTCCGGCGCACAGACAGCCAACTAATACCAATAGGTATTCCAAGGCATGCAGTTATTAATAAATTTGATGCATATTACTCCAGAGCAAATTAAATTAAGAAAATTAAACTCCGCTTTATACCAGTGGGTGCTGATAAGTCTTTGGCTTTGACCACAAATAATTGACATAGGACAATGACATTTCACACTTCGTTCCAAGGAGGTTGAACAAAGGCCATTCACCGCCTGCGGGTCACACCACTGCCTCTTTCCCTGTGTCACATGCTGGCACTGAGATGCAATCCCCCTCCCAGGACGCAGGCACGAGTGTCTCCCGGGCTGCACCCACCCCTTCACCTCCACGGTCCTCCACTGCCTCCATCTATGTGTCCCAGCACAGCATTCAGCTGTCCATAACACAAACAGTAGAGCGCAAGCGCAAATATGCAGCCACCCGCCCGCATGCACAATCACTAAACGTGCATATCTCCAAACTACTGAGCCTGGAGATGCTGCCATATAGGCTAGTAGAAACTGAGGCTTTCCGCAACCTCATGACGGCGGCCGTCTCTCGCTACTCGGTCTCCAGTTGTCACTATTTTTCCCACTGAGCCGTCCATGCCCTACACCAGCACGTGTCACGAAATATCAACCGTGCCCTCACCAACGCGGCTACTGGGAAGGTCCACTTAACCACTGACACGTGGACAAGTGCTGGCGGGCAGGGACACTACATCTCCCTGATGGCACATTGGGTTAACCTGGTGGAGGCTGGGACTGAGTCTGACCCTGGGTCCGCTCACATGCTACCCACACCAAGGATTGCGGGTCCTACCTCGGTCATGGTTTCTCCGACTTATTATGCCACCTCCTCCAACCCCCCTCCTTCTTCTTCACTTCTCAATTACCATCTGTGAGCACGTCGCCTTCAGTCGGTAGCTCAAGGTGCTGCTGCACTGCCATGGGGAAGCGTCAACAGGCCGTGCTAAAACTCCTGAGCTTAGGTGACAAGAGGCACACCGCCCAAGTGCTGTTACAGGGTTTGACGGAACAGACAGACCTGTGGCTTTCGCCGCTCAACCTCCAACCAGGCATGGTCATGTGTGACAATGGGCGTAACCTGGTGGCGGCTCTGCAGCTTGGCAGACTAACACACGTGCCATGCCTGGCCCACATGTTCAATCTGGTGGTTCAACGCTTTCTGAAAAACTACCCCACTTTGTCTGAGCTGCTCAGCAAGGTGCGTCGCGTGTGCGCACATTTTAGAAAGTCCACCACAGATGCTGCCACCCTCAGGACACTTCCAGCGCTTCCAGCTGCCAGCTCACGTGCTGGAATTCAACTTTGCACTTGTTGGCCAGAGTTAAAGAGCAGCGTAGAGCCATTGTTGAATACCAGCTGCAACATGCCTGTCGGAGTGGTAGTCAGCCTCCGCACTTCTTCACAAAGGAGTGGGCATGAATGTCTGACATCTGTCAGGTATTAGGTAACTTTGAGGAGTCAACACAAATGGTGACCATCCCACTGCTTTGCCTGCTGAGAAGGTTGCTGCTAAGCATTAAGGCCGATGCTTTGCGTATAAGATAGGAGACAGGGGATGACAATACGTAGCTTGAAAGCCAGGCCACCCTCAGATCTGTTTCTCAGCGCGTATTGGAGAATGAAGAGGAGGAGGGGGAAGAGACTGCTCCCCATACTGCAGAGGGTACCCATGCTACTTCCTTCACATCTGTTCAGCGTGTATGGGCTGAAGAGGAGGAGAAGACTGAGAGTCATCCTACTAGTGAGGACAGCGATGTGTTGCGCCTTACCCCGTCTGGGATGGGCACAGCTAAACGCTGTGCTGAGAAAAATTTGAGTACGCTGTGGATGTAGGCTCATGCCTGCGTCCTGGGGGGGGAATGGACAGCAATGCAGCATGTAACACAGGAGAAGAGGCAGCGGTGTCACCCGCAGGCAGTGATTGGCCTTGGTTGCCGGTAGTGTGGTGCTTAACTAAGATGTGCCAGCGGGTATGCCTTGCTGATTATGGTCTGGCCCAACTAAATTGTTAGGGGGGGGTGACCTCCAGGCTCTTGCCCACAATTTGGCTTAATAGTGTGACCTGGGAGCCTCAGATGCATCCATGCATGCTGCCTCTGCTGTTCCCTATCCATTTATGTGGTGATTCCATCACTTTCTGATGTTTTCAGGTGAATCACACACCCTCCCCTATGCAGAGCATGGGTCACCTTGAAAAATGCTCGTCTCCCATTGACTTCAATGGAGTTCGTCACTCGAAACGAGCTCTCGATGATTACAAAAAGTTCGGCTCGAGTAACGAGCGCCCGAGCATTTTGGTGCTCGCTCATCTCTACTTATGACACATTGATGTATGCATGCTGTATTAGAAACTCTTTTGATTAGTGGACAGCTTTAATCTTGGAAAATTCTGAAATCCAGAACCTTTCCATCAGCAGAATACATACAACTGTCCTACAAGTTTGCTTTTTTGCATTACTAGACCACTATTTCTGTCAAATGAAGTGATCCCATAATGGCACTAATTTAAGGAATTCTCAGTTCATCAATTCTCTAATGCTGTATGTTCTTATAGGCTAACCAAAAGTGAACCCTTCTCCTTAAATGCGTGATTTTCTCACACGCTGAACTCCATTCCCTTGCTGGAAAACTGCTAATCCATAAGAATTTCAGTAGCGCAGAATTCATCTCACTTCTGGAGACAAGAGGATTTCAGACACACTCCTCCTCACCCTCCTGCCGTAGACAGCCCAAGCCTAATTGTTTATTGTCCCAGAACTGTATGTTCTCCCTCCAAACTCTACAGGCAGCCAGTGGAGAAGTAAAATCTCACATTAATATCAGACAAGCGTGTCTTGAGTCGGTCTGCAAATGTAACCAAGGAAAATCGGCTTCATATCCCTCTATCATGCTAGTCTGGTGAACAGACGTGAGACAAATTCTACTCCTACAGCCTCTTTGTGTAGTCATCAGATAAATGGAATGATTAACCTATATTATAGTGACTGTAGTAGGGCACCAAATGCATTTCATATATGGAAGTCTACCAGGGTGGCCCAAAAAACTCAACTTTCAACTACAAAGCAAGACATCATCTAATGTGTTTCCTTTTAACAGACCTTTATTTGGGGCAGAGTTTTAGGTTCAAGTAGGGAGATCTTCCTTATAGGGTATGTGATCACCAGACAGAATTACATAATATACATCAGTTTTAAGCACCATCTTGCAGTTGGAATTTAATGCTAAAACTTTACCCTAACATTACTATTAGCAGATGTAACACATTGGAAAGGTGTCTTGCTGTATAGCTGCCACTTTATTTTTTGCCATATCTCTATGGACCACCCAAATCTACTTTCAGGACCAAAGATGGTTTTAGTTGATGGAAAATTGGGCACTTGTTCAAGGGCCCCATTTATTAGGAGGCGTAAGAGAACCGGAACTCCAAGATCCAACTAAAATTGCCAATTATATAGCAGTGTATGGCGATATTATAAAGGAATTGAATTGTTGTATTATGTGGGAACTATATAGCAGTATTTTTTGGCTCTTTTAGAGAGTATTGTCTGAAGACCAGAGGTTATGTGGGCTGGAATATTATTTGCAACTATATGGTGGTAATATGCGGTCTGGAATTACAGAAATGTAATTTAAAAAAAAGCAACTGGTGACTCTATTTGGCTTATTGCCCAAGGCACTATTTCCTGTAAAACAAGCTTTGGTTACACCATATGGTTATATTATAATCCATGATGTACAGATCTATCGAATTGCACCCATAGCATGCTAAGGGTCAATACTGTAGCTCTGTGTGCTTTTACTGTATGTTGCTTTAGTCCCAGGGGGTAATACGGCACCTTGTGGCAATACATGACGTGTGCTAATACATAGTGCATGCAAAGTTTAAGTGCAGAAAACCATATTGAAAACCAACAACCAGTTCCCAGCATGTGAACCGATGGGGTCTCGAGTCGTCCTCTACTGTCAAACTTTAAAAACTCTGTCCAGCTTTTACTTATTTATATCTGTTTTTGGGAAACCAGGATGACAATGACAACTTTTGGCTGGAACCACATTTCTTACGGGACTTTGAAGTAAACCTCAGAAGCAGTCATCGGCTACAACTTTTGGAAACGGCTGTATTGCATATAAATGTTATATACCACTTATATAATACTGCAATACACTGATTCTCTATGGGATATCTTAACCTGTGACATGACAATGCATCGGTTGTTACCATACAGCTTGCCAATGTGGTTTGACACCCAGCTTGTTCTGACTCCTAAATGACTCTTGCTTAAGGCCTTTTTACACTTGCAGATCCAGGAACGAGATGTGATCAAAGATTTTTCAAGTCAATCAGGGCTCATTCAGCGCCATTTGCATGCAGCGATTAGCGCTACTGTAAGTGCACATACAATTTCATTGGTATTGGCAGCACATCGCTATTTGCACAGAGTGTTGTTCTGCCAGAAACAGATGATTTTTACTGCCCACATAAAAGGTGCACTCACCTGGCAAATGGGTGTTTGCTCATTTGTGTGCTGATTGGCAGCACCTTCACTCACTCACAAATGTTCCTGATGATTTGCCCATGTAAAAAGGGCCTGTGGATATGTACTAATATATCTGCTGTTCCATTGTTTCATAAATAACAGATGGTTATCATATACACATATGTGCCAAAAGTCATGGGATAGAAGTATGTAAATGGGTTATGAAGTGGCGCGACCTCAGGTGACGGCTTGGGAATGCCCACACCTTATAAGTTGGGATGTGTCATCTTGTGGGTGAGGTTGAACACTGGCCAGCAGGCTCATTATTGGAATTAGAACAAGGTATAATGGTAGATGCCAGATGGATGGGACATTGCATTTCCAAAGTTGTGTGGGCATTTAACCTCCCTTGATCACAGTGTCACGTATATACCAGAAATACATCATTGAAGGCATTACCACCCACAGTGGATAGTGCAGTGACCGCCTAATAGGTGCTTAATGATTGCAACTGGCAACGTCTGGTTAGAATTGCCCATGCAAACACACAAGTGACTCGGACAGATATCACATCCATATTTGATGCAGGAGGCCCCCACATATATATCTCATAGGTTAGTGCAGCATTCTTTAGCTTCTATGGGATATGGGAGCAAGAAGACCCAAAAGAGTCCCTCCGGTAATGTCATGACACTGGACACAGCATCTCATCTGGGCTCATGAGGTTGCAAGCTGCTGGACCCTAGAGGATTGGAAACATGCATCATGATCTGATGAGTTAAGGTGCTAATTGTTTTAGGCTGATAGTAGGGTTCATGTGTGGTGAAAACCCCATGAAGCCATGGACCACAGTTGTCAAAAAGACACTGTACAAGTTGGTGGTGGTTCCATACTGGTGTGTTCTCATTACCGGTGCTCATGCTCAGTATGTTTCACTGTTTGGTGACCATTTGCAGCCCTTCATGGATTTCATGTACCTCCACAATGATGGGATATTACAGCAGGACATTGCACCGTGCCATTGGGCTCAAGTTTTCCAGAATTGGTTCAAGGAGCATTCTAGAGAGTTCCTACAAATGGTGTGGCCTACATGTTGGTCTGACAAGAGCTTAATCGAGAATTTATGAGATTGGGTAGAGAGGTCCAAATCCTACATCTACAAATACCATGGGGGTGTGGGTGGCTATCCAGACTACAAAGTAAAACATCCCTCCAGATGTCTCCTATACCTGTTAAGTTGCTGCACATTAGCAGGCTGGAGGGGATCCTATACAATAATAGTTCCTATCCAATGACTTTTGGCATGTTAGTGTTTATAGAACGGTTACTGAAAAATGGACAGCATACCCAGATTGGCTTGGGCCTCTTAGCAAAGTGGTTTTTGGAATCTACCCAGGTGTTACTGATGCCAGCCTTGCTTCCACATAACGTACATGCATACAGTGTTTAAAGAAATGCTAGTGCCATAATGCTAATGCCAGTGCAAAAAAAAATTACCCATTCCATACCCATATTTTTTTTACCATACGTATAGCATTACACCCATTATGTTAGTTTCAGTAACACAAGTCACTTAGTTTCTCTCTGTAAGAGGAATTATTGTATTTTTCATTGGAAACCGTTAAGTTCAAGGCTGGATTTTTTCGTCTGGCTGCCACAAGGCCAAGTAGTGGCTTGACAGGGCTCCCATGTGGGGAAATAACTGAATTCCAGCAGAATATGTGTTACAAGTTCTACTTTAGATGCCTTTGGATTAGCAGCAATCATTGGAATAGACATTTCTGATTATATTTCGCCCTTAAGATGCTTGAGGTATTTTCTGTAGAAGCAATATGCCACAAGGGCGTTCTGCCCGTCACTTGCAACATATGACCAGAATGTCCTATGCATCATGGAAACAAAGACTGACATACACCAAATTATATCTCGGATTTGGTCCAAATAAAGTTATGTATTTATTTTTGTTTTTATGTTCCAAAAATTACTATCTATATTATACATATATTATTTTAATAAAGGCTTTTACTGAAATTCCCTGTTTTTTATAAAGTTATATAAAGATGTATCAGATTAACCCATCATTGGGGATCAGGAGAATTCCCAACGGATGTGCTCTCAGCTGCCAAACCCATGCAACATTCTTCATGACTTACAATCATGGGAAATACCCAATATAATTGGGTGGGTGTTATAAAATGTATCATGGTGAACAGTGGCACACCTTGGGCTGCATACTAGACATATGTATTTTCCACCAAATAATGGGGTACACCCTTAATAAATGTAGCGCATTTTATGACTCACCTTAACCATGCCTCTCTCTCTACAAAGGGAAGAATTTACTGGTGATATTATACCGATCTTTGCCAACACTGCACCAGTAAGATGCCCCAAAATTAGAGGTACACATATTTTGTGGCGTAAGTTATACCAAAACTCTCGGGTCACAAGAGCTCATGCCCTTTCTACTAAGCTCCACACACATCCCCTAAAAGTAGCAAATTATGGCTTAAAAATGAAAAGTCGCAATTTTTGCACAAATGTGGAATGATCCAAAATTTCTGGTTTTCTTCCTGCCGGAATTCTGGCACATAGTCTTCAAAACTACCGAGGGAGGCAGAAAAAGTACTTAACCCCTTCCCGCTCCATGACGTACCAGTACGTCATGGAGCGGCGGGGTATGTATGAAGAGAGGTCGCGTGGCAACCTCTCTTCACACAGTGCTGGCGTCAGCTGTTTATAACAGCTGACACCCGCAGGCAATAGCATTAACCATTTAAATGCCTAACAATGTTCGGGGGTCCCGCACGCCCCTCCCCCCCCCGCGATGAAATCGGGGGAGCCGTGGAGATGTCATGGCAGCCGGGGGCCTAATGAAAGGCCCCAGGGCTGCCTTACCAGACTGCCTATCAAGCCATCCCCGTGGGGTGGCTTTATAGACTGCCTGTTAAATTGCAGCATGACGTAATGCTCTAGCATTACCTCATATTGTAGGAGCGATCAAAGCATCGCATGTTAAAGTCCCCCAGGGGGACTTCAAAGTAAAGTAAAAAAAAATCAATAAAGTTTTTTAATGGAAAAAACAAAAAGTTATAAAAGTTTAAATCACCCCCCTTTTGCCATATCTATTATTAAAAAATATAAATTCTAAAATCAAAATATGTATTTGGTATCGCCACATCCGTAAAAGTCCGAACTATCAAAGTAGCACGTTATTTTTCCCACACAGTGAATGTTGTCCGAAAAAAAAATAAAGAACGCCAGAAATGCACTTTTTTAGTTACCCTGTCTCCCAGAAAAAACGCAATAAAAAGCAATCAAAAAGTTGTATGTACTCCAAATTTATACTATCGGAAACTACAGGAAATCCCGCAAAAAATGAACCCTTGCTCAACTATGTCGATGGAAAAATAAAAAAGTTATTGCGTGCACAAAATGACGGCACATAATGAAAAAAATTAAATGTCTTTGAAACAAGAAGAGTAGTATAGTAAAAAAAAAAACTATACAAGTTTGGTATCGTAGTAATCGTACTGACCCATAGAATAAAGTTATCATGTCATTTTTGTTGCCGTTTGTTCGCCGTAAAAAGGAGACACACAAAAAATTGTGAAATGTCATTTTTTTTCATTTTACTCCACTTTTTTAAAAGTTTTTCAGTACATTATATGGTACTTTAAATAGCGCCATTGAAAAATACAACTCGTCCCGCAAAAAACAAGCCCTCATACAGCGACATCAATGGATAAATAAAGGAGTTACAAATTTTTTGAAGGGGGGAGGAAAAAACGAAAATGGAAAAAGAAAAAGGGGCCACGTCATTTAGGGGTTAAAGCTTATAGGGGAAAATTTATCGACATTGATGTTTCAGTCTTAACCCTTTCCAATCCACTGTCTGACGTCTTCCTACATTCTGATTGAAGCTTGTACAGCGCCAATGTCAGAAGACGTCCGACAGGGTATTCTTACAGTCTATTGCCAGCCACTCTGCTATCGGAGCCTCTCTGGCGCACACATACTGGCTTTAGCCAGCAGATGGCACCGTTGTATAACAGCAAAAAGAGAAAGCATTTTAGGAAACCCTGAATCCAACATTAGATTGGATAGGGTTAATCTTAATTATGCTGGAGTAAGATGTAGACCTCTTAATAAATCTCTAACTTCCCTGCCAGACAGTCAAATCTATGCTAACTATACACTGGAATAGATTTGTGCTATAATTTCTGCCAGTTTTTGGCTTAAATTAGAGTAAATTTGTTGGCCCTGCACCCTTCAGCTATATAGAACATGTATGGGACCATCTGGGACACCGACTTCAACAGCCTACGAGTTTGCATGATTTAGAACCTGAATTACACTAAATGTGGAGTGATATGCCGCAGGATACAATACAGAATAACACAGGGCAATAATATAATGAGAGTTGTAGTTTCACAAGAAGAGGCCTCGTTCACACGGGTGGCAAAGTCGCGCGATTTTGTAGCATTGCTACAATGCTACAAATCTGATTTATGAAAAGCCCATGCTTTCCTATGGGTTACTTCACACATGCGATATTTTGTAGCATGCGACAATCAGACACAAAAAGCTCGCAGGTCTGGCGATATGTACGCGACTCGTGAGGTTTTGAAGCCCATGTTTCCCTATGGAGCCTTTCTCTCTGTTGCATCACATCACACGGAAACAGGGAATCCTACTGTCAAAGCCTAAACTAAGCCCTAGCTACATGGAAAAAAATTAAAAATACACATACTTCACCTTAGATGCGCTGTCGGCCCAGCCGCATCTTCTCTCCGGGTTCCGGCACTGATCTTCTTGTTCTCTTCTGGATGGGGATTGAAAAATCCCCCCCTTCTGGAAGCGCTGGCTGTGATTGGCTGGCGCTTAGCCAATCACAGCCAGCACTCGAATAAATGAATGATTGAACCAATCACAGCTAGCGCTTCCAGAAGGCGGGGATTTTTCAATCCCCGTCCAAAAGAAGATGATCAGTGCCAGGACCTGGGGAGAAGATGCGGCCAGGCCGACAGTGCCTCTAAGCTGATGTTTGTGTATTTTTTTCCTCTACTTCAGCTACAGCTTATTTTCAGGGTAGGGCTTATATTTCAAGCTTCCCCCGAAAATCCTCGCATGTGATGCTACAAAGTAGCGCGATTTTGTAGCGCTACAAAATCGCAGTATTGCCGTGAGAAGACGCAGCGATATCGCACGGACCAGCGATGCGATATCGCTGCGATTTTCTCGCAGTGATGCTGTGTCGCCCATGTGAAGGAGGCCTAAACAGGAGAATATAGAGACCACCGCTATATTGCATAGAGTAACTAAGATTTGTCGCTGTATATTACATAACGCGCACACACTCATATGCTGGAGATATACTAATACACCCGCTCGGTGTACTGCTTAATATTACTGCTACTCAACATCTTAAATTACTATACAAACAAGTCAAATGAAGTATTTTTATGACTAAATATTTAATAGTCTCATTGTTTGCTGCAGGCTGCAAAAGTCGATTGTGTGCTCCATGTATTATATTAGTGAGTAATGTGATTGTGAAATTGTAGGGTTGTGTTGTCACTTGTCAGGGGTATTTCCTTACATACAGGTATAGTGTGCTGAATGAGGCTGGGACTCCACGCCAGCATTTGGTCACCCGTGACTCATGTTAGAATTGTATCTTTACCGCAACCTCAATGTTTCCCTATGAAGAATTCCAATATGGTTGGAATTCTTGCAATTGTAACTTTTTTTTTCTCCCTAGAGGAATATTGAGATCACAACCTAGCTGTGGTAATGCCGCACCCAAGTGTTGCTATGGATCCAGATATGGTAGTTTTGCAATGTGAATTTCGCAAATCTGCAGTAATTTGCAGAACAAAACCAAAAAATTCCACCCATAAATCAGAGCTCCGCAGGATGTTCATTGTACTGTGGGAATGCCACAGATTTTCATAGCATATTTTATGCTTTACAATGCATAGTGTAAAATCTGTGGCAAAATCTGCGGAAAACACATGTTGATATTGTTGCAGATAGATCAAGGTTTTCCCATCAAACTATAAGACCATATTTAAAATGACCCTCCGGTTTTGGAACAAAATTCTCTCCTGGGACCAGAGGTCAATGGCGGTACATTAACTGCAGTTCTTCTTTGCTATCCCTCCGATCTACCAGTTCTAAGTCCTATTTTCAGCCATCCAAGATGGCTGACACAATCCTCAGACTTACTAATCCTTATAGCACTACACCTTCTCTTTGATTGGCCCAAACTCCTCACATAATCAGCCATGGCCAATTAGAGAACAATGGCCATTGCGCATAAGTAGTTAGAAAATTGCTGAGGCCATCTTATCATAGAATGGTAGAGTTGGTAGGGACTAGAGATGAGCGAGCACGCTCGGATAAGTCAGTTACTCGAGCGAGCCTCGCTCATCTCGAGTAACTGCATTCTTGTCCAAGCATGCTGGGGGGGGCAGAGGGGGATAGCGGGGGAGAGGGTGAGAGAGATCTCTCTCTCCCCCCTGACACTCCCCGCTCACCCCCGCCGCCCCCCTGAGCACGCTCGGACAAGAATGCAGTTACTCGAGATGAGCGAGGCTTGCTTGAGTAACTGACTTATCCGAGCATTCTCGCTCATCTCTAGTAGGGACCTCCAGGGTCATCTGGTCCAACCCCCTGAAATCAGGTACCAGAACTGGTGGATTGGGGGTGGCAAAAAAAAAGAATTGATGATCATATAACCCCCTACCTGTGCTGTCCAAAATTTTGTCCTCGAAGCAGAGGGTTGCTTTACCTGCCACATCCCGACTTGACCTTAGGGTATACTCTCATGCAGCAGAATTGTTGAAGACAGTTTCAAACCATTCCCATTAATCTAAATGGTGTATGCAGAAATCCATGTATTTGCTGTAGAAACTGAAAAAAGTTTGGTACCGTGTTAGCCAACAGAACTAAATGTTATTGGTCTCAATAAGAGAAACTAAATAATCTTGTAGCTATAACACCTTTTAATGTCTATCAAAAAGACACAGAAAACTTTCTAGGTTACTGAGGCTTCTTCATCAGGCTGATGCGTAGATTTGGCCTGATGAAGGGGCCTAAGTAGCCTTGAAAGCTTGCTGTAATATTACTTCTTTTTGTTAGATATTAAAAGGTATCATAGGTGTAGAAACAGCTTTAGGACCTTGTGTGCTGAACCCTAATATTATTTCTGCTGCTGATAATAGTCCTAACCTTACTGGATGTATAAGAGGAGTTACTGCTCTCCTCCACTGCATCTATGATGGAAGGTCTGGCTTCCCTTGTTCAGATTCGGACCATGGTCCACAGGTTGACTATTTCTGGTTTACTGTCTTACTGTATACACTTACATTGATCTTGAAATAAAACAGCTTGCAATATGCCATGTGAGGCCAGTGATTGGCTACATTATAGCTTGCAGCCTATAAACAAGGACCACCAGAATATTGGTGCTGGAGCAGAAGGAGATTTAAGAGGTTAGTATTGCTGCAGTACATGCTGCAATACTTTTAGGACCCCTTTAAGGACTAGGGGTTAACATGTAAAATAATGCCAATTACTACTGTTTTTCTAAGACCTCTTGGTAAAGGGTATATGGAGGATGGGGAATTGACTGTGAAGTTACAAGTAAGCTGTTAAGCATATGTGACATTCTAGCAGTCCCCAACCCCCAGAATCTTGGGTGGGCTGTTTAGTGATTGTTTTTGATAAACTTTTGCCCAATGGTAGAAGCATTGGAGGCTGTGTACTGCTTATCTGTTCATCATATACTAAAATGCATTCATTATATCCCTATCATCCAGGACCCTTCAACCTCTGAGCACAAGAATTGTATTTGGTATCTGATTTTCTTCCTAATATAAGTGGTGCCAGTTTTGTATATGACATTGCTGATGTAGCTTGTCCCTGCATTGGCTGTGTTGTTATGTTCCAGACCATGTATGTATACATGTACTCTTGCCTGTCCAATCTGCTGGTTAAGGAGACCACATTTTCATCTTGTGCAGCCTGGAGCAGAGCCACAGCGGAAGAAAATACAGAAAAACAGCGGAGATCGAGTTACCCGCAGGCAGTCCTAAGGCTGCGGAGAAAACTTGGTACAAAGTTTGTACTAGAACAATGAAAGTCTTTTAAACCACCACTTCCTCGTCTTCTATTAAGACATGGTATGAATGAAACACAATATTTTTTTTATCATTTTCTGTTGTTTCTGGGCAAGACTTATATAGGAATTAACCTCTTGGACACTATTCAGAGCCCTCAAGTTCACATGGGATTATTATGATTCATTTTCAGTAGTGTGAATAGTAATTCCTTAATATAGGGTGACATTTCCTCTTGGCTATCTATTAGGGTGGACACCCACTGGCGTTTTTATCTCCACTGCACTGCGAGAGTAAAGTTAAAGGCTCGCAGCGCAGTGCGAGAAAAAAGCCAGCATCACGCTGGGATATCGGCATAACGCCGGCATATCGCCAGTCTTATGAATGAATATCTAAGGGCTATGTGTCATTGGCTGACCGCTCAGCCAATAGCTAAGCAGTAGCTGCTATTGGCTGAGCCCTCAGCCAATCTGCACAGCCCTTTCAGGAGGCGGGGATTTTTAAATCCCCGACTGCTGAAAGAGCTTAATAGCAGTGCAGGGGAGTCACCAGGAGGACGCGTTTGAGAGCTGAAAAGGTGAGTAAATTTAAAAAAAAAATTTTAAACACTTTTTGTTGATTATCGGGGAAGGGCTTTTATTTCAAGCCCTTCCCCGATAATCATTCCGCGGGGCTTGACAAAGCAGTGCTTTCAATGGGATCGGCAGCAGTGCCGATCCCATTGAAAGCAATGGGATAGAATGCCGCGGGCTTCTGCCACAGGTGTCACAGCTGTGACAGCTGTGGCAGAGGATTCCTTCATCCCCGCGGGGATGAAGGAAACTCCTGCCACAGCTGTCACAGCTGTCACAGCTGTGGCAGAAGTCCGTGGCATTCTCCCTATGTTTTCAATGGGGATGGTGCTGCTGCCGCTGGCCCCATTGAAACCATTAGTGATATGCCAGTTCTATACTGGCGTCTTTCTTGCGCTGCAAGGCGAGAGTTTTCTCGTGCTCTCGCAGCGCAAGAAAGAAGAAAATCGCGAGTGAGTGTCGACCCTTAGGTAGATCATTAAAGAGTAACTGCACCTTTTAACATTTTTTAACATCAAAAGTTTTGATCTGTAGGGTTCCTGGTGTTAAGACCAATGAAGGAGCTGCAATGCTTGCTTGAGCAATGTGCCCCTTTGGCTATCATTGTTGCTTGTCGGCTGGTCTCGGCAGCTGGAAATGGATGCATCAATGTCTATAGAAGTCTATGCGTCTGTCTTCAGTAGTCGAGAATACTTGACAAACAACAAAGACAACTGAAGGGGCACAGCGCTGTAGCCCCTTCATTTCCGTGATCAGCGGGGTTCTTAACACCTGGACCCCACCGATCATAACTTTTGAGACGTCGCTTTGACATGTTGAAAGTTTTTAAAAAGTGCAGTCTCTCTTTAAGGACAATCTCTATTCTGGATCCCATCCCATAAACTGTAGTCTGTCGCTTTTACATTTCCTCCACAGGAGGTCATGTTGAATTGGATTGCTAAATAGGATTTTATTACTATGTTACTGCTATCCATAATTTTAAGGGACGACCACTGAAGCCAACACTTTTTACCAAAAGACATTTTTATAAGCCCTCATAAAGTGCAGCCAAAACCATAATGGCAGTGCTGCTTGACAACTGGGGATATAGGAGCGAGTAATAGGTAAGGGAAGGAGTTATCACTTAGTGAGCATGCTCAAAACTAAGAAGTTGCTCACCCACCAGCCCCATATTTGAAAATTGTCATTTGAGTGCATACGAAACTTGAATTTGGCTCTTACATTGGTGGAAGTAGAAGGGGTCTTTGAAAGCAGGTTGTGGAGAAGAATTGGATAAATGTGAATAAAGTTGTGAAGCAGTTAATGCCATTGCTTGTGGTAGAATATAGGCTGGAGTCTTAAAGCTGCTGCGCCCTAATGTAAAATCTGGGACCTGGCAGCCAACTATAATTCTTCATTGATAGCATTCATTTCCTCATATGAGGAAGAGAAGCCTTATGGGCCCCATATGGTTCCTGGGCCTGGGTATGACCACACTCTCTGCACCCCCTATAGTCTGGATGGGGTGGTTTTTCAGCTTTAAGGTTAATTCCTGATGGGCAAGGTGCCCAAGAAGGGTTGCAGGTCTAGTTAAAGTAAGTGTTCTCGGGTCTCAGATGCAACATGGCTGAGGGCAAGGTGTTAGACCTGACAATATAATGGCTGATGCACGTATTTGGGAAATGCCTTGAAGAGCCCCCTATTTCTGCAGAGCAAGGTTGCTTTAGAAGTATCTTCTTTAGTGTATTATTTGTAAGAATATATTTTTATAAATTCTGAGTTTATATATATTATATACATTTTTATATTTGCCAGGGAAATATCCCTAGTATGTCATCCTGCGTCCAAATTGAAGTGAATCTGCAGATTCAAAAGAAGAATTAAGTACCAGCTGGAAGAAATTCGCATACAACCTCTGTTGATAGTGTACAAATTATCTCTGAATCCACTGCATCCAAACCAGCTCTCTCCACAAGCACAACACGCAATCAAAGTGACGCTGACTCTGTGCCGAGCACCACACACATGTCCACACTCGATCACTTCCCCATCCGTCAGCTGTCCGCCCAAAGTCCACTCTCAATAGGGAAATTCACATATTTCTCAGCTACGTTCTATATCATTATCATAGTTGTAAATATATTGATTTCATTTATCACCTGAAACTTTATCACATCAGCCTCATAACTCAATATCAGCTGTTGTTTATTAGTATATTCTGTAATATAATATTCTAAAAACAATAGAAATTAAAGGTAGTATCACACAAAAATGGAATCATTAACAATTTCCCTCACAATTCCCCCATTTTTAAAATATTCTATGCAAGGAGATGGTGTGGTACTTCAAGGAGGGTGGAGCCCTCTAAGCCGGACTTTTCCCGTGTTTCTTCTTTTTTTTTTTTTTCAGGCCAGATTCCCACCGATACAGCACCTTGGGAGAACTGTTTAATTCATTGGAGATCATTATAGTCCTTTGATTCTTTAAGTTGATCAGGATAATTCTTTAGTCCCTTGATGTGTATGTGTTTTTTTTTCTTTCCTCAGATATGAACAAACAAACACACGCATTAGTTCCTATATAAACATAATGGCCTTTCTATGTTATCCTCATCATAGGACAGTCTTCTTTTTGGTAAGCAATTAAAACATGTAGTCACTAAATTAGGAATGCATTGTATGCAGCAGCAAATCAATATTAAACCTACAATTACCATACTTGATATAAAAAATAACTTTTTTATCCAGCTCAAACTGAACTATGAAAATAACCAATCAAACCATCCTTGGTCCATATCCTGTTTTATACTGGTGGATAGATCTTGCAACGTGTTAATCTTTTGGTGAATTGACTCTGAATGGTCAGAAAGATTGAAGCAATGCATGCCTTCAAACTCTTCACAACCATGATTTAATGTCATTAGCAGGTAATCTATAGTAGCTCTATTTTGTAGGGCGGCTTTTCTTACCCCTTGCACATCTAACAGAAGTAAATCTAGAGCTTGAGAGGTAGTATTTAAACCCTTTGCTAGGTCGCATGCTATACCGTTTATAACCCATCCATTGTATATTGCTAATCCCCATACACCCACTATAGAAGCCCCCATTGCTATCACTTCAGAGTTGCTAAGGAGGGTGGGTGGGCCCTGACAATTCTTGTCTAACCCTTTTGTCTCTCTCCTTGTTCTGTTTTGTAATTCTGTTTTTTTATAAATAAAAATACTCAAACGGGACAAAGTATATGGTCCTCCTGTGATTTGCAGGAATGTACGTGTATGTGATATTTCCACAGGAAAAGACCCAACCACTCGGTAATTTAATATGCCTAAAATGATTAGGGCTTCGAACAACCATTTTACAAGACATCTCATTTGTTACTTTCTTACATTGATCTACTGTCTGGTTACAGAGTATTTGAGAGTCACTACTAGTATCTTCAGGACGTATTCTAATCTGCTGACATTTCCCAATCTCATCTGGATTACAGGTGAAATTATAGCATACTTCAGCCTCTGCTTCATAGTTGACCTGAAACTTGGTCATATTGGTCCATTCAGTGTGTCCTACTGCCTTACAATCTGGGCAGTATTCATATACATTTAGAAAAGTATTCATGCTGGTTACATCAGACTCTTCTACTAAACTATCATTATGTATTGTTGAAAATATATTTCTAAGTTCTTTCACAGGTGTGGGGATTGCAAGTAAACAAGTTCGTAGGATGTCTTCACCACTTCTTAAATTAGGCATACACATACTAGAAACATTTAAAACATCTTTTGCCAAATATTCCCACATATTGGTATGCCCTTCTGCCCATACAGACCATCTCCTTTCCACTCTCGTCTTTTCATTTGGTTGCCAATACCATAGTATACCTACAACACAGATAGCAACGCACACTAGGAGAGTTAAGATACGCATACTTCCCCTGGTATCTGGACCTTTCTACAGTGTGAAACGTTTATCCGGTTTGGTTTTCCTTCTAGTTTTACTGAAGTAGAGGTAGCCAAGAGAACTTGAAAGGGACCATCAAATCCTCATTCTAGTGCTTTCCTCACGTGTCTCTTTATCACTACCCAATCACCAGGCTGCAATTCGTGCGTACCCTCAAGAGAGTTTGGATCTGGAATGGAAGAGAACACTTGGTCATACTTGCCCACGTGGAGTAGTTGATTATAGTCAATTTGCAGTCTCTGAAACAGGTAGAGTGGCCTAGAAGTGTGCTTTTGTGGCAATTTGACTTTTTGACCAGGATTGCTTATGGCACAGATCATGCAAGATTGGAGAAATAATGCGGCAGCTATGGAAGAAACAGGGGCCAGCCAGGATTCTTCTAACGTTGAAACCATCGCCGTCTTTGATAGATGCGTTCTTCCATGGATCAGCTGGGCCATCATCGGGAACAGGGCACATGGGAGACAAACTCTGGTAGCTGTTCTCCATATGCCGTCATCTTCCTTGGCTTCAGCTTTCATCCACTTGTCCTTTTCTTCCTTGCTGGTTTGTGCTGAAAATGTCTTAATAATGTCCATATCAGATGAAATTGTTTTTCTTGTGACTGTATAGAACAAAATGTCTCTCTTGTGACTGCGGCGGGGTCTGTGAACTGCGTAGTGAAGACCCCCTTTTCTTCTTTCCTTTTCCACGGCTGCATCGCAGCACTTTTTACAGTTGCGTCTGCGAGGGTGTTTCCTTTTGCTTCTGACGTCGTTTCCTTTGTATGAGCTTTAATCTTCAGTACTGCCATTTTGTCTGGCAGTAGAAGGGCCTCCATTAATTCTTTAACTACAGCACCATTCTTAATGGGTTGTTCAGCAGAAGTTAAATATTGTATGGCCTTCCATATTGGGCCATAATCACGAGCAATGCCAAAAGCATACCTGGAGTCAGTGTATACATTAGCCGCAGCGACTCTAAACGCTTCCGTGAGTGCTTTTAATTCCGCTTCTTGTGCTGAGACATGCGAAGACAGAGATTCTGCTTTTACCGTGTCATATCGTGTAAAGACTGCATAATTGGAGTGGAATCGGCCATCATCACCCTGGTAACGAGAACGGTCTACAAAAGTTCAAAATCAGGATTATCTAATGGTATTTCAACAACATTTTCAAACCCTGCTGTTTCTTGTTGCATTAATTTTATACAATCATGTTCATTTGTGGTATCAAAGGTATCAGCAGCAGGACTCAAATCATCCACTTCCTCCCCCCTTGCAGAATCCGGATAATCCACTGGCAGCAGAGTAGCCAGATTCAAAGTAGTACATCTTTGAAAGGTGATGTTAGGGGGCATGAGGAGTGCGCATTGCAACCGGATCTGTAGGGCCAAGGAAAGATGTTCTGGCTGTACCTGTGTGAGAATACCTTGAATGTCATGTAGTGTTTGTACAACAACATTATAATCAGGTACTACTTCTGAGGCTTTGTCTATCATCGCTTGGACAGCAGCAACGGCTCTGACACACGATGGGGCTCCTCGTGCTACTGCATCAAGCCTGGCTGAGTAGTAGGCCACAGGACGTGGCTTGCCACCACACTGTCGACAGAGTACAGCAGTGGCATGTCCGGAAAGTTCTGTACAGTAGACTTTGAAAGGAAGTTGGTAGTTTGGTAGGCCAAGAGCAGGGGAAGAAATAATTGCAAATTTTAAAGAGTGACTATTGGTGACTGCATCTTCAGAAAGAGTAGAAGGAGTAGTGGTAAGACTGTCATGGAGTGGTTGCATAAGAAGAGAAGCTGAACGCAACCATGGTCTGCAGAATGATACAAGCCCTAGAAAAGTGTGAAGTTTAGTAGCAGAAGTTGAAAGAGGCAAATTTTGAATGGCCTTTTTCTTTTCTTCAGTCAAATACCGAATTCCTTGTGACAGGCAGTGACCAAGAAAGATTACTTTCTGTTTACAGAACTGGAGTTTGTCTTTAGAGGCTTTACATCCACTGTCTGATAAGAAACAGAGCAGCGAGATTGACGCCTGCTGGCAAATTTGTAGATTGTCAACACATACCATGTTTCCCCAAATGTAGGTCCTACCCCGATAGTACAACCTACCGGCTTGAAATATAAGCCCCCCCCTGAAAATAGGACCTACCTAACATGCCCCTCCACCCCAAAAAAAAACAATACTCACCTGGTCTGCAGCGTCCCGATAGTCCCCGTCGGCGCTGTGGCAAACTTCAGAGTCCTCCCTGTCTGCCATTTCAGCTTTGCTGGTGAATGGGGCTTTGAATACCCTGTCTCCAGCAAAGCAAGCACTGTGATTGGCTAATCGAGCGCCAGCATCCAATCACAGCCGGCGCTCGATTAGCCAATCACAGCAACTCAGTGGCGCGCAATTAGCCAATCACAGCACTTGCTTTGCTGGAGGCAGTAGATAATTGGATAAAAGCAAGTAATGCAATAGAAGGCATGATGTATCGATAAAGAGAATACAAAGGTGTAATGTATTACGCCCCGAAGACGCAATATCCTCCGCCATATGATTCTAATCTAAAGTCATGTGACAAAGAAAAAGGTCCTAACTGGACTTGTTGGAATTGCAGCCAGCAAAACCCATGCTGGAGGGAGATTTTTTCTACCTGTGGTGCAGGGAATACAAATGGGAAAAAGTATTTTGAGGCTCTTCAGAAGAGGGCAAATAAAAGCTAAAAGAATCCTCCCTTACTCTGGCCATTGTGGTTCAGGAGAAGGGTGAGAGTGTAGAGGCCTATGCTGCAAGACTACACAATAGGTGAGCAGACCTAGGGTAAAGTAGTATAACAGAAGGCAACATTGGGTTCTCTGTGTTAGCATTCTCTTTTGTGGAAGGTCTTAAACCGTCTATCCGCAAGAAGTTGCAGGAATGCAAGCCAGAATGGTGGCAAACAAAGTAGAAAAATCTCCTTAAAGGCTCAGTCACACGGGCGTTCTTTGCCCGATTTGCAGATGCACTTCCATATATACCCAATGCTTTGCAATTGGATCGGTCACATGCCCGTTTTTTATGCGGATGTGCCGAAAATTATATGACTAGAGATGAGCGAACGTACTCGTCCGAGCTTGATACTCGTTCGAGTATTAGCGTGTTCGAGATGCTCGTTACTCGAGACGAGTACCACGCGATGTTCGAGTTACTTTCACTTTCATCTCTGAGACGTTAGCGCGCTTTTCTGGCCAATAGAAAGACAGGGAAGGCATTACAACTTCCCCCTGCGACGTTCAAGCCCTATACCACCCCCCTGCAGTGAGTGGCTGGCGAGATCAGGTGTCACCCGAGTATATAAATCGGCCTCTCCCGCGGCTCGCCACAGATGCATTCTGACATAGTTCAGGGACAGTGCTGCTGGTGCCGGAGCTGCTATAGGGAGAGCGTTAGGAGTTATTTTAGGCTTCAAGAACCCCAACGGTCCTTCTTAGGGCCACATCTAACCGTGTGCAGTAGTGTGGAGGCTGCTTTTTGCAGTGTTGCACATTTTTTTTTTTTTGTATATCAGCCGTGCAGAGCATTGCGTCATGCAGTAATTTTACATTGTCCAGGGCCAGTAGTGGTGAGGCAGGGACAGAAGACATATTTAGTGCATATAGGCAGTGGGCCTTTCCAAAAACATTTGGGGAAAAAAATCTATTTGGGCTGCCTGTGACCGTCCTCAGTGTACTGGGTCTCTGCTGGGGGTAGTTGTCCTAATTTATACACAGCCAGCTAAGTGTTACAGTAGGCTTGCGCAAAATTCTTTTCTGCCTCTGTGTTGCCTCTTACATCACCGCTGTATTCCTGTCCACAAGTGTACTGGGTCTCTGCTGGGGGTAGTTGTCCTAATTCATACGCAGCCAGCTAAGTGTTACAGCAGGCTTGCGCAAAATTCTTTTCTGCCTCTGTGTTGCCTCTTACATCACCGCTGTATTCCTGTCCACAAGTGTACTGGGTCTCTACTGGGGGTAGTTGTCCTAATTCATACGCAGCCAGCTAAGTGTTACAGCAGGCTTGCGCAAAATTCTTTTCTGCCTTTGTGTTGCCTCTTACATCACCGCTGTATTCTTGTCCACAAGTGTACTGGGTCTCTGCTGGGGGTAGTTGTCCTAATTCATACGCAGCCAGCTAAGTGTTACAGCGGGCTTGAGCAAAATTCTTTTCTGCCTCTGTGTTGCCTCTTACATCACCGCTGTATTCCTGTCCACAAGTGTACTGGGTCTCTGCTGGGGGTAGTTGTCCTAATTCATACGCAGCCAGCTAAGTGTTACAGCAGGCTTGCGCAAAATTCTTTTCTGCCTCTGTGTTGCCTCTTACATCACCGCTGTATTCCTGTCCACAAGTGTACTGGGTCTCTGCTGGGGGTAGTTGTCCTAATTCATACGCAGCCAGCTAAGTGTTACAGCAGGCTTGCGCAAAATTCTTTTCTGCCTCTGTGTTGCCTCTTACATCACCGCTGTATTCCTGTCCACAAGTGTACTGGGTCTCTGCTGGGGGTAGTTGTCCTAATTCATACACAGCCAGCTAAGTGTTACAGCAGGCTTGCGCAAAATTCTTTTCTGCCTCTGTGTTGCCTCTTACATCACCGCTGTATTCCTGTCCACAAGTGTACTGGGTCTCTGCTGGGGGTAGTTGTCCTAATTCATACGCAGCCAGCTAAGTGTTACAGCAGGCTTGCGTGAAAAAATCTTTTCTGCCTCTGTGTTGCCTCTTACATCACCGCTGTATTCCTGTCCACAAGTGTACTGGGTCTCTGCTGGGGGTAGTTGTCCTAATTCATACGCAGCCAGCTAAGTGTTACAGCAGGCTTGCGCAAAATTCTTTTCTGCCTCTGTGTTGCCTCTTACATCACCGCTGTATTCTTGTCCACAAGTGTACTGGGTCTCTGCTGGGGGTAGTTGTCCTAATTCATACGCAGCCAGCTAAGTGTTACAGCGGGCTTGCGCAAAATTCTTTTCTGCCTCTGTGTTGCCTCTTACATCACCGCTGTATTCCTGTCCACAAGTGTACTGGGTCTCTGCTGGGGGTAGTTGTCCTAATTCATACGCAGCCAGCTAAGTGTTACAGCGGGCTTGCGCAAAATTCTTTCCTGCCTCTGCTGTGCATTCCGTAAGCGAAGTCAGCCTCCAAACACAGGCCAATAAGCGGCACATTTAATTACAGCGTTCTGTTTCTGTACTACTGGTAATACACCATGCTGAGGGGTAGGGGTAGGCCTAGAGGACGTGGACGCGGCCGAGGACGCGGAGGCCCAAGTCAGGGTGTGGG
Organism: Eleutherodactylus coqui; assembly: GCF_035609145.1. NCBI lineage: Eukaryota > Metazoa > Chordata > Amphibia > Anura > Eleutherodactylidae > Eleutherodactylus > Eleutherodactylus coqui. The sequence goes on along the minus strand of NC_089840.1, from coordinate 233,475,605 downwards.
CACAGGCTGAGCTCCTGATCCAGATGTATCGCAGCTGACTGCTGCGGGATTAGGAGAGAGGCACGTTTCTGGCGTCCCCACATTCATCGCACAATTAATGGGTCCACGCGGTAGACCTTTATTAGAAAATGAGCAGTGTGAGCAGGTCCTGTCGTTGATGGCAGAAAGTGCATCCAGCAATCTATCGACCACCCAGAGTTCTGCGCCGTCCACTGCTGCAACTCTGAATCCTCTGGCTGCTGCTCCTCCTTCCTCCCAGCCTCCTCACTCCATTACAATGACACGTTCTGAGGAGCAGGCAGACTCCCAGGAACTGTTCCCGGGCCCCTGCCCAGAATGGCCAGCAATGGTTCCTCTCCCACCGGAGGAGTTTGTCGTGAACGATGTCCAACCTTTGGAAAGGTCCCGGGGTCCGGGGGATGAGGCTGGGGACTTCCGGCAACTGTCTCAAGAGCTTTCAGTGGGTGAGGAGGATGATGACGGTGAGACACAGTTGTCTATCAGTGAGGTAGTAGTAAGGGCAGTAAGTCCGAGAGGGGAGCGCACAGAGGATTCGGAGGAAGAGCAGCAGGACGATGAGGTGACTGACCCCACCTGGTTTGCTACGCCTACTGAGGACAGGTCTTCAGAGGGGGAGGCAAGGGCAGCAGCAGGGCAGGTTGGAAGAGGCAGTGCGGTGGCCAGGGGTAGAGGCAGGGCCAGACCGAATAATCCACCAACTGTTTCCCAAAGCGCCCCCTCACGCCATGCCACCCTGCAGAGGCCGAGGTGCTCAAAGGTCTGGCAGTTTTTCACTGAGAGTGCAGACGACCGACGAACAGTGGTGTGCAACCTGTGTCGTGCCAAGATCAGCCGGGGAGCCACCACCACCAGCCTCACCACCAACAGCATGCGCAGACATATGATGGCCAAGCACCCCACAAGGTGGGACGAAGGCCGTTCACCGCCTCTGGTTTGCACCGCTGCCTCTCCCCCTGTGCCCCAACCTGCCACTGAGATCCAACCCCCCTCTCAGGACACAGGCACTACCGTCTCCTGGCCTGCACCCACACCCTCACCTCCGCTGTGCTCGGCCCCATCCACCAATGTCTGTCAGCGCACCGTCCAGCCGTCGCTAGTGCAAGTGTTGGAGCGCAAGCGCAAGTACGTCGCCACGCACCCGCACGCTCAAGCGTTAAACGTGCACATAGCCAAATTTATCAGCCTGGAGATGCTGCCGTATAGGGTTGTGGAAACGGAGGCTTTCAAAGGTATGATGACGGCGGCGGCCCCGCGCTACTCAGTTCCCAGTCGCCACTACTTTTCCCGATGTGCCATCCCAGCCCTGCACGACCACGTCTCCCGCAACATTGTACGCGCCCTCACCAACGCGGTTACTGCCAAGGTCCACTTAACAACGGACACGTGGACAAGCACAGGCGGGCAGGGCCACTATATCTCCCTGACGGCACATTGGGTGAATTTAGTGGAGGCTGGGACAGAGTCAGAGCCAGGGATCGCTCACGTCCTACCCACCCCCAAAATTGCGGGCCCCAGCTCGGTGGTGGTATCTGCGGCGGTGTATGCTTCCTCCACTAAACCACCCTCCTCCTCCTCCTACGCAACCTCTGTCTTGCAATCAAGATGTGTCAGCAGCAGCACGTCGCCAGCAGTCGGTGTCGCGCGGCACGGCAGCACAGCGGTGGGCAAGCGTCAGCAGGCCGTGCTGAAACTACTCAGCTTAGGAGAGAAGAGGCACACGGCCCACGAACTGCTGCAGGGTCTGACAGAGCAGACCGACCGCTGGCTTGCGCCGCTGAGCCTCCAACCGGGCATGGTCGTGTGTGACAACGGCCGTAACCTGGTGGCGGCTCTGCAGCTCGGCAGCCTCACGCACGTGCCATGCCTGGCCCACGTCTTTAATTTGGTAGTTCAGCGCTTTCTGAAAAGCTACCCATGCTTGTCAGACCTGCTTGGAAAGGTGCGCCGGCTCTGCGCACATTTCCGCAAGTCCCACACGGACGCTGCCACCCTGCAACATCGGTTTCATCTGCCAGTGCACCAACTGCTGTGCGACGTGCCCACACGGTGGAACTCTACGCTCCACATGTTGGCCAGGCTCTATGAGCTGTGTAGAGCTATAGTGGAATACCAACTCCAACATGGGCGGCGCAGTGGGAGTCAGCCTCCTCAATTCTTTACAGAAGAGTGGGCCTGGTTGGCAGACATCTGCCAGGTCCTTGGAAACTTTGAGGAGTCTACCCAGATGGTGAGCAGCGATGCTGCAATCATTAGCGTCACCATTCCTCTGCTATGCCTCTTGAGAAGTTCCCTGCAAAGCATAAAGGCAGACGCTTTGCGCTCGGAAACAGTGGCGGGGGAAGACAGTATGTCGCTTGATAGTCAGAGCACCCTCATGTCTATATCTCAGCGCGTTGAGGAGGAGGAGGAGGAGCATGAGGCGGATGAGGAGGAGGGGGAAGAGACAGCTTGGCCCACTGCTGAGGGTACCCATGCTGCTTGCCTGTCATCCTTTCAGCGTGTATGGCCGGAGGAGGAGGAGGATCCTGAAAGTGATCTTCCTAGTGAGGACAGCCATGTGTTGCGTACAGGTACCCCGGCACACATGGCTGACTTCATGTTAGGATGTCTTTCTCGTGACCCTCGCGTTACACGCATTCTGGCCACTACGAATTACTGGGTGTACACACTGCTCGACCCACGGTATAAGGAGAACCTTTCCACTCTCATACCCGAAGAGGAAAGGGGTTCGAGAGTGATGCTATACCACAGGACCCTGGCGGACAAACTGATGGTAAAATTCCCATCCGACAGCGCTAGTGGCCGAAGGCGCAGTTCCGAGGGCCAGGTAGCATGGGAGGCGCAGAGATCAGGCAGCATGTACAGCGCAGGCAGGGGAACACTCTCTAAGGCCTTTGACAGCTTTCTGGCTCCCCAGCAAGACTGTGTCACCGCTCCCCAGTCAAGGCTGAGTCGGCGGGAGCACTGTAAAAGGATGGTGAGGGAGTACGTAGCCGATCGCACGACCATCCTCCGTGACGCCTCTGCCCCCTACAACTACTGGGTGTCGAAGCTGGACACGTGGCCTGAACTCGCGCTGTATGCCCTGGAGGTGCTTGCTTGTCCTGCGGCTAGCGTCTTGTCAGAGAGGGTGTTTAGTGCGGCTGGGGGAATAATCACGGATAAGTGTACCCGCCTGTCAACCGACAGTGCAGACAGGCTTACATTCATCAAGATGAACAAAGCCTGGATTTCCCCAGACTTCTCTTCTCCACCAGCGGACAGCAGCGATACCTAAACAATACGTAGGCTGCACCCGCGGATGGAAGCATTGTTCTCTATTACCATCAAAAACGTGGACCTTTTAGCTTCATCAATCTGTGTATAATATTCCTCCTCCTCCTCCTGCTCCTCCTCCTGAAACCTGACGTAATCACGCCGAACTGGCAATTTTTCTTAGGCCCACAAGGCTCAGTCATATAATTTTTGTAAACAATTTTTATACGTTTCAATGCTCATTAAAGCGTTGAAACTTTCACCTGAACCAATTTTTATTTTAACTGGGCTGCCTCCAGGTCTAGTTACAAATTAAGCCACATTAACCAAAGCGATTAATGGGTTTCACCTGCCCTCTTGGTTGGGCATGGGCAATTTTTCTGACGTACATTAGTACTGTTGGTACACCAATTTTTTGGGGCCCTCGCCTACAGTGTAATCCAATTAATTTTTTGCCCACCTGCATTAAAGCTGACGTTACATCAGCTGTGTTGGGCACTGCAATGGGATATATTTATGTACCGCCGGTGGGTTCCTGGCACCCACCCATGCTGTCGGTCCACACGGAGTTGTAACTGCATGTGTCTACTTCTAAAGAACCCCAGTCTGACTGGGGCATGCAGTGTGGGCCGAAGACCACCTGCATTTAACATGACATTACCTCAGCTGTGATGGGCAATGCAATGGGATATATTTATGTACCGCCGATGGGTTCCAGGGAGCCACCCATGCTGTGGGTCCACAGGGACTTCACAATAGGGAGTTGTACCTGCCTGTGTCTATGAATTAAAAACAGCATGTAACCCAGGAGAAGTGGCAGCGGAGTGTCATGCAGGCAGTGATTGTGCTTTGTTGGAGGTAGTGTGGTGCTTAGCTAAGGTATGCATTGCTAATGAGGGCTTTTCAGAAGTAAAAGTTGTTGGGAGGGGGGGGCACTCTTGCCGCTATTGTGGCTTAATAGTGGGACCTGGGAACTTGAGATGCAGCCCAACATGTAGCCCCTCGCCTGCCCTATCCGTTGCTGTGTCGTTCCCATCAGTTTCTTGAATTGCCCAGATTTTCACAAATGAAAACCTTAGCGAGCATCGGCGATATACAAAAATGCTCGGGTCGCCCATTGACTTCAATGGGGTTCGTTACTCGAAACGAACCCGCGAGCATCGAGATAATTTCATCCGAAGTAACGAGCACCCGAGCATTTTGGTGCTTGCTCATCTCTATATATGACACAACGATTCGCAGAATGCATGTAACTGCAATGAAAGCAATGGGCTGCCGGCAATTGCTGTATTAATTTTCGGGGAAGGGCTTCAAATATAAGCCCTTCCCTGAAAAGCATCCTAAAAAAGTGTAAAACATAAAAAAATATGTATACTCACCTTTTTTCAGCTGCCGGGGATCAGCTGAGTCCAGCCGGCTCTTCTCTTGAACTGCTTTCTGTAGTATTCAGCAGTCGGGGATTTAAAATCCCTGCCTGCTGAATGGGCTGCCTCTGATTGATTCCAGCCCTCAACCAATCAGAGGCCTTCTGGCAATTCCTAAAATCTTCTCAGAAGGAAGACTTAAGGATTCCAGTGTCACTTAGGCTTGCTTTCTTTAAGAGCTTATTATATTGTTTTCCCACTGCACTTTTTCCCTGCCGTTCTTTAACTATTTCTCTAGCGGTCTTCCATTGGTTACCGCTATTTGGGTGCGTGTTTCCCATTGTAATATGCCTGTACGTCCCCCCCCTCTTCCTTCCGACCTTAATTCCCACCTCCCGGATAAGGAGGTTTTTCCGACTAAAATAAATAAATATATATATATACATGTATAGTCTATGTGAAATAAGCTATTGCGCTACTTCTACTTCCCAAGGTTCAGTAAAGGGGATTTCTATACCACAGGGCTATATAATCTTCCTTCCATTTTGCACACTCAACTGAAGAGAACTAAGTACAGTAGTAAACCTATTAACATGCAATATTCTTCCCGCCAAAATGACATACCAGATCCCTTTTACGGGTTCTTTGGGACTCAAAGCCTTACAAAAAGAAAAGATTCGCACACTTAGCTCCGGACGTGAAGAGAAATAAGTCAGAAAAGCACAGATTGGGTGATAAGATATAAATGTCTTACCTGTAACAGCCTTTTCTGCGAATCTGTAGTTTTACTGGCGTCCTCGCTCTCTCACTTCTTGGTCTTTCGGCTTGAGTCCTGGTTTCGACACCAATTTTGTCAGGGAAATATCCCTAGTATGTCATCCTGCATCCAAATTGAAGTGAACCTGCAGATTCAAAGAAGAATTAAGTACCAGCTGGTAGAGAGAAATTCGCATACCCCCTCTGATAGTCTACAAATTATCTCCACTGCATCCAAACCAGCTCTCTCCACAAGCACGACACACAATTAAAGTGCCGCTGATTCTATGCCTATGGTGCATTGAGTTCGCTCCTATATTGCTGCTGTAATCTTGCATCTACGATGCATGAGGCTGCAAAATTGTCATGCCATAGACCTTTAATGTAATACAGAGTGCGACGATGAGTCTGGAGTACTACCATAAAGTTGTGCCTTATCTCACCGAGGTGATTCCCCTGACATGGAAATATGAATATATGTTAGAATTGTGAATTCCAGTTAAGAATATGTAACATTCAAGTATATCCCCTGCATCCCCTATAGTTACGCCAGTGACGACACCCCCTCCTGCTTCATAGCAGCTATCAGCTTGCAAAGTAAGTGCAAGTGCTAAATGGACACATATAGTTGTCAGGGACCTGGCACAATAGCCAACTGCTACTGAACAAGAGGACATTCGTCTCAATGCTTCATGTGAATCTCAGCACTTTGCATTCATTGGAAAGGAAATAGACACATGCTGATTAAGTGGGTTAGGTATTAGTAATGACTAATGTCATAATTATAAGATATGGCTTCAAGGTGTCATTGATTTAATCAATGGAAACCTCAAAAGAATGAAAGGTTTGATGTGGCATCTGACAAGGTGCCCCCTTTGTGTATCTAGTGGTATTCTCAGTTAAAGGGGTTGTCCCGCGCCGAAACGGGTTTTTTTCTTTTTCAATAGCCCCCCTGTTCGGCGCGAGACAAACCCGATGCAGGGGTTTAAAAAAAAAAAAACGGATAGTACTTACCCGAATCCCCGCGCTCCGGTGACTTCTTACTTACCTTGCGAAGATGGCCGCCGGGATCGTCACCCTCGGTGGACCGCAGGTCTTCTGTGCGGTCCATTGCCGATTCCAGCCTCCTGATTGGCTGGAATCGGCACACGTGACGGGGCGGAGCTACGAGGAGCAGCTCTCTGGCACGAGCAGCCCCATTCAGAAGGGAGAAGACCGGACTGCGCAAGCGCGTCTAATCGGGCGATTAGACGCTGAAGATTAGACGGCACCATGGAGACGGGGACGCCAGCAACGGAGCAGGTAAGTGAATAACTTCTGTATGGCTCATAATTAATGCACAATGTACATTACAAAGTGCATTAATATGGCCATACAGAAGTGTATACCCCAACTTTGTTTCGCGGGACAACCCCTTTAAGACAGAACATATATAAAGCTGGTGCTCATTTTTGTGATTGGTGAGCTTGGCAACATTTGGATCAGGAATGCTAACTTTTTTGCTTAGGGAGAGCACATAGGAGGTGAGAGAGTGAAGAGACTTATAAGGCCATTCATGCTCCTCTGGGTAATATGCAAAGAAGGGAGATGGAACAATACCTCTGTAGCGCCACTTATTAGAAGGTTACGTGTTACAAGGCTTGTATAAAGAGTCTAGCGTTGACTTGCAGAAATGCTGCCTTCTAATAGGTGGTGCCTCAGAGGCATTGCTTCATCTCCCTTATTTGAACATTTGGATCTTCACAATGCTTTATCCCGGGGATAATCGCTACTACTACAATAGTCCTTTAAAATAAATGGCTTTTTTGAGCGCACATCTGCATATTTTACTGTACTATTTGAGTCTGTAAGACATATCATTTGCGCGCAGTAAACAAAGACGCACTGAATGAAATGACTACTTAGTCTTACTGAGTTCCAGATATGTTCTTTTTCCAGCTGAATTCCACAGTGTTTAACGCATCCCCTTGCTTATTGCACGTGCATTTGCGCACACCTATTGCCTTCTATGGTGATTTTTTTAACATGGTCTATTTATTTTTTGCCAACCGAAATTCACAGAAAATACAAAAATGTGAACGAACCCCGTGAAATCAATGGGTTCTATTCTCTGTGTATTGCATGTGCAAATACACCTGTGTGAGGGTGGTCTTTGGCTCAAAAACGTACATAAAAAACTGTAGTGGTATTTTTTTGATAAAGCTGTGTCTGAAATCACCCTTTAAAAAATGAATATCAAATCAAACGGAACAGAGGCAAACTGAACTGAACTGATGCACTTCAGTTTACATTAAAATCAATGTGAATGTAAAGGGGTTTTCCCGTTGCAAACTATTGATGGTCTATCCTCAGGACAGGTCATCAATAGGAGATTATCAAGGGTCTGTTGCCGGAGACCTTCACCAATAAGATGTTCTCTGAGCTGGTGTGCTTGTGCACGGAGCTAATTTCTGCAGGATGCAGACAGCTCCGTTCCTATTACAGTGGTCAGGCTTGGTATTGCAGTCATTGATTGAAGTGAATGGGAACTTTACCTGCAATACCATTACTGGCCACTACAGAGGAAACAGAGCTGTCTACCTCCTGCAGAAATCAGTTCTGTGCATGAGTGCATCTACCAAGAGAACAGCTGATAAAAAGGCTGCTCTACTATTGATGACCTATCCTGAGGATAGACCATTAGTAATTTAGAACTGGACAACCCCTTTAAACCTAACCATTATTCTCCGTTTTGCTGCCCCTCAAATGAGACAGATAAACGGAAAACAAAAGTGCAGATATGAGCTAGTCCTTAGCCGTTTACCGCCACCAAATAGACTAATTGCTTAGGCACAAAGTAGAATCCCAGACAAATGGGTCCTTTGTGATCGGCACTAGTTTAAAGGCCCCTTTAGACACAACGATTATCGCTCAAATGATGTTGCTCAAGCGACATTTGAGCCATAATCATTGTGTCATTTACAGCGCAAGATGATCGCTCAAAATAAGCGATCACCTTGCGCTGCCAGCGGAGGATGCAGAAAACAAGCGGGGTGTCCCTGCTTGTCATCTGCATCCAGCTGTTCCCCGCTCCGAGCGCCTGGATGGCATACAGCTGAGCGCTCCGAGCGGAAGATGCAGAAGACAAGCGGGGCGTCCCCGCTTGTCTTCTGCATCCAGCTGTTCTCTGCACGGAGCACCCAGCTGTTATACAGCTGGGCGCTCCGAGCTGGGTATAAAGAACAGACCTGGACCGCTCTGCTCTTCATACCCAGCCTGTCATCAGGGAGCGGGATACAGCTGAAACAATAGTATCAGCTGTATCCCGCTGTGAATTCCTGATAAGGCTCATTGTCGTCTTTCAGCACGCTGATGAGCGACGGGACAATGAAAACTCCACGATGTCAGTGCAGTTACACACAACGATTATCGCTCAAAAGACGGCTTTTGAGCAAATTTTGAGCGATAATTGTTGTGTCTAAATGGGCCTTAAGAAGGAACTAGACGTCTTTTTGGAGCATTATGACATTACAGGATATAGACATTAAATAACCAGAGGGGTCGCTGATCCGGGGCTTGGAGTTGGGTAGGAACTTTCAAAACGTTGATCCAGGGATTATTCTGACTGCCGTTATGGAGTTGGGAAGGAATTTTCCCCCCCAAAATGGGGTTAATTGGCTTCTGCCTCATTGTTTTTTTCTTTTTTCCTTCCTCTGGATCAACGGAGCATGGTGGAGGTGGAAACAGGCTGAACTGGATGGACATTTGTCTATTTTCAGCCTTGCATACTATGTTACCACTCTAGCTCATAGAAGTGGACCACCCATCTAAGACATCCACACGCTCTAACCGGGCGTATGGACAGCGGTACTTGACATGAAAACCCCTTTAAGCTCCAAGTAACACACCAGGGAGTAGAAGCTGTTGAGAGACTTGTATTTATGTGAAAATTATTTATTCTCTTGTTTTTTTTCCCCGCTTCGGCCGGAGTTTCTTACACAGCACGATTTTATTACATATGCTCCATAGTGTGTGGGTAAAGTAGATGTGAAATTAAGCAGAGGAGGGGGGCTCTATTTACCCCAGTCCTCTTTATCTAGAGTAAGCTCTGATTTTTGTGAGAACTGCTTCCCTGAGCTTTTTGGTAATGTGTCAAATTCTGTATGTTTATAGAAGTGCCTCTCAGCTTGAGATGTCGAAATCCACTTCATACTATAAATCATTTCAATATGTTGAGGGTCTGCAAATGTATGGAATCTGCAGGCGGGTGAATTATGTGGCTCAAGTGCAAAAAAAGCAACTTCCATGGTAATATTTCCCACCAAGGGAGATGGATATTTCAAGTCCAGTTGAGTTGTTTGCATAGTTGGTGTAGATTCTTTTAAGACAACAGTCAGGCCAAGGTGTTCAGCAAATGTATGTGCGTTGGGTGGTGCAAGCTCTAGCTGCTGACATAGGCAGAATTTTAACATCATGGCCCACATTAACGAGGACTGAGGTATCGTCGAAGTAAAGGATGTGGTTGGATTGATTTGCTCCAAACTTAGACTTGTTTATAACAATTTAGAACCTTCCTTTAGATGAGTATGTCAAGAGGCTACAACTTACAGAGGTGTAGCAATTGTTAACAGGACTGACACATCGTGAAAACTTAAAGAGACTCTTGTCAGCTCCTTTTAGCTCTATGAGCTACGCTTATGGACTCAAAGCAGGTGACCTGCTAGAGGTGGAGGTATCAGTCCATCTCCCTTTTTTGCATGTTACCCAGAGGAGCATGAATGGCCTTTTGAGTCTCCTCACTCAGTGTAGGTGGTCTCCCTAAGGAAAAAAGATAGCATTTCTAACCATGTCCCAGGCCTCTCACTAGCAAAGTCAGACTCCTACCTTACACTGATGAAGGGCAAATACCCTGAAACAGCTGTCTATGCATGGAGTCTGGCTTTGCTTTTGATTCCTGGTCATTGTTACAAGGCTTGTATAAAGAGTCTAACTTTGGCTTGAAGGAATGCTGCCTTCCAGTAGGTGGCACTGTGGAGGTATTATTCCATTTCCCTTATTTGCATATTACCCAGAGGAGCATGAATGGCCTTATAAGTCTCTTCACTCATTCACCGTCTAGGTGCTCTCCCTAAGGAGAAAAGATAGCGTTTCTGACTGCTGAGTCTGGGGATGTAAGTTTTATACTCACCTTCTTTGTCATTCCACTGGTCTCAATGTTGAAAGCCACCGCTGAAGTGCATTGTTCGGTGCTGCTAAGTAGTCCACCCATTCTAAAATTTGGTATGTCGACCCATACAAGCACAATGGAGGCCAAAAGCATAGAGGGTTAGTAGGGTGTCTATGAATATGTTTGGCATATCTAGGTGTATATTACAATAGACATCCTGCAGCAATGCCATGTTAGATGTCACCCAATCACCCTCAAGTGCAATTGCATTGATTAAAAGCATTGTGCCAAGTTACAAGGGAGATAATCCTATGGTAGGTGGGGTCCAAGCATTGGGAACCCCACCAATCTTGAGAATGGGGTCCCAAAGGTTCCCACAGGAATGAAGCAACGGTCGCACATGCAACCAGCTCCATTCATTTCAATTACAGCGCTGAAGATAAGCAAGTGCTCATACTCTGCTAAATGAACGCTTACCAGATGATCGTCCACTCAATGGATGTTCAGTTAGCAACCTAGGGCAGTCTAAAGTGTATGGCCATTTTGTTAGTCAGTTTGTTATTTTAAAGCAATATACACTTTTAGGGCGCCCACCCACTGGCGTTTTTTTTTCCTTTGCGTTTTGCGTTTTTTCTCAAGAGCAATTAGTTTTGAATGTGTTCCTGTCCACTGGCGTTTTTTTTTTCGGTCCGTTGCGTTTTTTAACATAGGAACTGTCAGTTGCATATGTGTCCTTATTTTTCTCATAATGCACCCATGAATGTCAATGGAAATGGCGCGAAAAAGCCGCGAAAATGCAGCGAAAACGCCGCAAAAAACGCGCTGAAAACGCTGCGTTTTTCACGCACGGAAATCGCAAACGCCAGTGGGTAGGCGCCCTTAGGGCGCCCACCCACTGGCGTTTTTTTTCACTGCGAAATTCGCAGGTTTTTTTTTTCTGCAGGGGGTCTATGGGACTTCTAATGTAAAAATCGCGATCGCGCAAAATCGCGATTTACCGCGATATCGCGATTTTGCGCGATCGCGATTTTGCGCGATCGCGATTTTAGCTTTGCATGTCCCATAGCCCAAAGACCCCTGCAGAAAAAAAAAAAACGCTGCGAATTTCGCAGTAAAAAAACGCTAGTGGGTGGGCACCCTTAGAGGGTTTTTTGCCACTGGCAATGATGCAACTAATTTTTCCATTTTTTTCATCGTCGCATTGCTAGAGCCGTAACGTTTTAATTTTTCCGTCGACATAGCCATATGAGGGCTTGTTTTTTACAGGACAAGTTGTATTTTTTAACCCTTTCCAATCCACTGTCTGACGTCTGAAGACATTCTGATTGAAGGCTGTACAGCTCCGATGTCGGAAGACATCCGGCAGGGTATTCTTACTGTATATTGCTGGCCACTCTGTTGTCGGGGGCCTCTCCAGCATGTCCCATACCGCAGTACTGGCTTTAGCCAGCAGATAGCACCATTGTATAATGGCAGAAAGAGAAAGCCCCCCTAGGAAGCACTGAATCCAAAATTGGATTGCAAAGGGTTAATGCCATCATTTTTGGATGCATATGATGTACAGCATAACGTTTCTTAATTTTTAAAGGGGATTGGGGAAAAAGAACTTCTGCCAATTTGTTTTTAGAATTTCATTTTTACGGCATTCAGTGTGCAAACTAAATAATGTAATAACATTATTCTCTGGGTTTCTAGGAGTAACAAAATCTGCAATTCTGGCAGGTTCACTGTGTATTCTAAATAACATGTTAAGTTAATTCTGCAGGCCAGTACGATTATGTCAATGCCAAATTCATATAGTTTTCATTTGCAACTTTTTTACACTTAAAAAAAAAAAAGTTTTTTTCTTTTTTTATTAAAAGCTGCATTCAAAGACCCCTAATATTTTTTTATTTTTGACAACGGTGCTGAGTAAGTTTTTTTTTTTTGTGGAATGATTTGTAGTTTTTAATGGTACTATTTGTTGATCCATCTGTCGCCCATGTGAAAATAGCCTCAGGGCTCCCACACACTTGCGCTTTTTTAACGCTGCGTTTTTTGTTAATGCGATTGTCAATGGGACTTTCTAATGTTAAAAAAGCACCGCAATGCAACTTGCATTTTTGGTGCGTTGCGTTTTTAACATTAGAAAGTCCCATTGACAATCGCGTTAACAAAAAACACAAGTGTGTGGGAACCCTTATGCTGTCTTATAGGAAAGTGCCGCCAAAAAGTCTGCTGCAGCCAGTGTGTGCTAAATTACCAAATGATGTTCTCTGACTTACTCAATGGCTCCTGCAATACTGGCTGCTCCTCCCACAACCAGCAACAAAAAGATAATGGGGTCGGGTGTGTTGACAACAGCAGTGCACTGTGGCTTCACGCTATGGCGGAGATGAGGCCAGAGCCTGCTGCGCCACAAAAAGAGGATGAGTGGATGGGGGAAAGGCTATGGAGTGTAGGAACTCCTGCAAAACTTAGAATTCCTGCTTCGGTGGCGCTGCGTATAAAAACCTTATTCAGGTTTTTACACGCAGCGGACCTTGTGGGCCACATAAAATGAGTTCGCCATCGGGATTCAATCCGTAAGCCATAAGTTTGACGTTAGTGCTGAAGACTTATGGCGTATACCTCTTGAGGAATGTGTTTGAGAACCATTGTTCTAGTTCAGTACATAAGAGACACTTATATGCTGTCTGTGCGGAGGTGTAGCTAGACATGGGTATCTGACTAAACATGTAAACTAATACATACACATACTACAAGGACAGTGAGGGTGATCAATGAGTGTAACAGGTTACCACCGGAGGAGGTGAGTTCTCCTTCAATAGAAGTCTTCAAACAGAGGCTGGATGACATCTGTCTGGGATGATTTAGTAAATCCTGTACTGAGCAGGGGGTTGGACCCGATGACCCTTTCAACTCTACTGTTCCATGAAGTCCTTCTATAAAGCAGTAGGGCACTAGTATGTGACAATTATATATTTATATATTTAGCACTTGAACAGTTTTGTGAATTGACACTGCCTACCTACTACCTAGCAGGCTGCATCAATGCTTTATTGGTATTATTGTAGCTTGACGCTACCAGAAGCTAGTGGTTTGACAGGGCTTTCATGGAGGAACGCCCCTGGAACACCCTTAGCTCCTGATTGGCTCAATAGGTGAAGGTCCTAGAAGCTGCTACACTCCATGTATGCCTCCATGTGAGTAAGCTGTGCTTTGTGTGTGTTAGCTGGCGCTGTGTTGCAGCATAGTTACCGCACCAAACCGCCTGTCCCCCGCCACTGTTGCCTCCCTGCTGACATAGCGCACTGTGCGGGGGACACATGTCAGAGACTGTCCCGCACCGCTGTCAGCTCCCTGCTGTTGTCCAGCTATATGCGCCCGGTGTGTATGAGTCACTTTCCCCCCGGCGCTGTGTCCTCCATTGCCAACTGCAATGTCAAACACACATGAAGGGGCGCCTTGTGCTGCTCCACCAGCAAAGCCACTTCACGGCAGTGTGGCCTCCGTGATGCTGGCCCCACTCTGCGCTTCAACACAGAGGGGAGGGCCGCATTCAGGACCGCTGGCGGGGATGGGGCTTTCAGCTGGGGTAATGAGCACCTGCAGCGGGCACCGTAGATAGAAAGGACTGCAGCAGCAGTATGACTTTAGTTGCCTGCCAGGACCTGCAGCCCAGCAAGCTGTCCAGCCAATCACGTACAGGGGGTGTCACCCACCTGTCAATCTTGTCTCCACCAGGGTTTCCTGGTGGCGTCAAGATACAATAATACCTGCTTTAATTAAGAGCCATTCAATATTATCAATTAGCTTTTAATTGGCTAACATGGCCAGGAAGGCCTTTTATTTGATGTCAGGATATTGCTACTAAAGTAACTTTCTAGAGGAAATGTCTAGAATTCTTCATAGTATACGGATTGAACATATAAATGTGAGCTTGAAAGCACTCTGCAGTCATATATATATTAGCGGGCTGATAATTGTGATTATTGGTTCCCATTTCAGCTTCTTAGGATGCTATGTATTTATAGACTATAAAGTATCAGAAATGAAGGAGCTGGTAAAAATTATAACATTATTCTGCAGGAAAAACCCATCGAAAGTAAAAAGTGAGTAGATATTGATGCCTTGGTCTGTGGTTTCCAGCCTTTCACGAGCCGCAGACTCCAACTAAATATTGTCTGACTCAGCGGAGTCACTGACTGCTTCTCCTTTGAAGTAAAAGTATTATCCCTGCAGTAGATCCTCCGAGCTTGTGATTTTAGACTTCGCAATAGTATTGCTGAATTGTTTATGTAACATTAGTGGCGGTGTAGTTTATTATCATTCACCTCAATGAGCACATTTCCTGATAACCATCAGTATCTCTGACCTCCTTATGGGTATGTAAAACTGTTGTAGGGATGACCTTGTTCTTGTAGGTCACCCAGATTTTCTGTAAAGTGGTTTTATGCATTATTATATAATGACAAGTTATGCAACTAACATCTTTGTGTATTCAGTCCACATAGTTTTTGAAATCTGTGCTTGCTGCCGATGAGCAGAAAAAATTCATTGCTTACATTCAAAGTCTGAAAATGTGCTGCTCTGACAAGTACATGGCTCATTACAATGCACCAGAGGTCTTGCTTCACACAAGCCGCACATCAGCATAAACCGTGGAGAGCATCAAATAATTGCCATCTCTTGATCCTGTTTACATACAGCCACTTCTTCTATATGTGATGTCGTATGGTGTCAGGTAGAGTCAAAGACTTGAAAGTCAATGAGGATACTCATCAATTTTTTTCTTCCCAAGGGACCACCGCTGTAGTACCCCAGAGTTGGGTACTTCAGCACTTTCTGTGATGATTACAGTCTTCAATCAGGTTTAATGTGATGTATGAAAAGTGTGAAAAGTTATGATGTTATGTGTTCATATTTCTCACTATGTTATGTGTTCTGTTAATATTCTCCAGCCCCTAGTGAGTACAAGTCACCTAGCAACAGTCAATGGATTGTTTAGCCAGGTATAAAGAGCCTGTGATTGGTAGAATCCCCTACATAGGCTGGGTTAGTGACAGTAGAAAAAGAGAGAGTGTGCGGGGCTAAGCTTTAGCTTGAGAGAGGCTGGGGAGGAACAAGGAGAAAGCCAGTGTGGTGGGAAGGAGAACATCAAAAGTGTTAGTAACCAAGGACAAGTTGTTCTAGAGAGTTAGCAGTAAAGAGAGATAGAGAGAGAGAGAGGGAATGGAATTTGGCAAGGAGAGAATTGCAGCAAGCAGCTCTTTGTAATCCCAGCCAGAGAAGTAAAGCTAGAGTGTAAAGTCAGGAGGTCAAGAAGGGGAAATTCAACCCTCACCTCTCAAGTCCAACCAAAGTGTTTTTCTACTGTCAAGTTGCCTTCATCTACCTCAAGTAAATTTAATTCAAGTTCTGCAGCTGTTGCCAAGAAAAGAACTGTCTCTCTCCCTGCCAATAAAGTGTTAATGTATTTTACCAGCTAAATTCTTCTTCCTGGAGTACATTCCCACCATCTACAACATCTGCACTGAGGTATGACACTACACCAGAGAAAAGGGCTACTACTCCCCTTTTTGTTTAGTTCTCCACTTTTTGTTTTTATTTTTCAGAACGGGTCCCTACCCATATACGGACTGCCATCATAACAAAATAACATCTTTCCGTGTCCGATACCACGGGTAGCACCCTACTGGGGTATCACCATCTTACCCTGCATGACACCGCGGGCAGCATGCAATAAGAACTGTGAAACTTACCAGTACAGTAGTACCATGTCCAGACCTCGGTTCCACCTTCTGGGAAAAGCAGTAGAGTCACCATGATTGCAATCTTATTTTTTGCCGCTGCTTACCCCTACTATGTCTGGGTCGCTATACCACCAACCTTGATCCAGCTATGGATGTGTCCTTCAGCATAGACTATATGAGTTGTTGCTTGGTGAGACAAGTGATGGAAAACCTTAGTACATTTGTCACATTAAATACAACAATAACATTTTTTCAGATTTTAAAAAGTCATTTAATCAGGTTCCACGAGGGCAGGTCAGCAGGGCACCCTCTGGAAATAGTGAGAGACAGATATACTAGGGGGCACTGTACTGCAAGTTTTTTTTGTCAACTTTACTTGAACTATGGTACTGTTGTGACCATCAACTAGTACTACATAATAATATTGACATTTTCTGGGAGAGTGTGCATAATCTTTAAATGTGTAATGAACTGTATTGAAATCTTGCCTTGAAGGTGATGGCTTAATAGAATTGGTGGCTTTACAGAGAAGGATAAAACATCCTTGTATTCAGGCTTCAGGGCCATGGTGTAAAAACCCACAACAGGCAGTACAGAGCAGCAAGGAACAGTAATTAAAGCCACCATCCTCAGAACCGGACATTACCATGGATTGTAAAGTTTTGTGCCTTCATCAATTGGATGTTGAACTGAGTCAAGTAGATGTGTGTGGAACTGTTTTCCTCCATGTCTCCTTGGACTGTCTTTTATTGAGGTACACACTATACTATACCACTACTAGGGAGCAAAGCCCACCCTTATCCATCACCCCGAAATTTCACGGTAGTGTAGCCATTTGGGCAGTGACTCGCACTGTCACGGCTATTGTGAACAACATGCCCATCCTGGCTAATTACAGTATAACATAAATCATCCACACTGGGCCTGATTTGGCCACAAAGGGTCGGTTTCCCTGAAATCTCTGCAACTCTCGGCCTCAAGGGGTACAGTACTATTCCTCTAAATACATCAGTTCACGTGAGTGCATGTAGCATGGCCACGACTTTGTGTTGTCACATAGCCTGTCCATTACCCTGGGGTTCCCAGCACCATCTTGGTTAGGATGACACTCACCAACCCTCCTGGGGGCCACTACCAGAGAAACAAAGCCCACAAAACAGGTCGAAATCAATGGGAGCTATGCCTGCAGTACCAAACCAGGCCACCACAATATGGACAGTGCTATCTGCTTCCAGCCTTGTCTGCACTAACAGCAGGTCCAGCCATCAGCAGGAATCCTGAGCTATTGATGACTGATCTTGAGGACAGGTCATGAATAGTAAAAGTCCTAGACAATCCCATTAAATAAAAAATGATTCAAGTGTCAGTTATAATTAAAGAAACAAATCTTATGAACATTATGAACTAAGTGCCCCTCTTGGACTATACAAACTTTTGGGAGGCATGCGTATGAAATTATAGGCAGAGATCGAATTTTGGCCCGAGGATTTCAGTGGGTGCTTTATTACGAGTCTGTAATATGGCCATATGCATGATTATACTGTTTACCATGAATCTGTTTCCATTTATTATACCTGGCATGGTTGTCTTTGTATATTTATCAGTTTTCCATCTTCGTATCCGTCGTCCTCACATGTGCATTCTACTCTTTCATCTCGTTTTATTCTCTAAGCAAGGAAGGATTAGCCATCGAAATAAATCCAAAGGCTTTCACCACATTGTTGTGCCTCTGTGTGCCAAGCTTGTACATAGACCCTGACTATTCTGTCAAACATTTGTTGTGACCTGTAGCAGGAGGAACATGTGTCCCCGCGGCAGGATAGTCAGGGGCAGACTGTTTGGTTCCTGTTCTGTGCTCGGTGATGGAGGACCCTCCATAGCTGTGCCAATGAAAAAATCCGTAATTACAAACACATTGCCCTTGTTTAAGTTTCCAGGAATTTCATCGACTCTGTGGTTAGAGAAAGACAAATACAGGGCGACATCTCCAACTGTGGTTTGCAGGAGAGATTGAGGCCTCAGATGGAACCTGAGAGCCGACTATTAACAATGCAGTGGAATACGCTGGCTCTGTATCCTGTGCATTAACCCTCTGTGGCTCTAGCAGATTGTAATATTCCTACATGTACGCTTCATTTCCTGTGTATCACTGAGTCAGTCCGGTGCTAAAGTTATATAATAAAGATTCACAAAGTACTGTAGATATAATTATGGTCGGAAAACTAGTAGGAGATTAAAGGGAACCTGTCAGGTCGAGCATACTATCCAAACTTATAGAGCAGGAAGAGCTGAGCAGATTAATATATAGTTTGATGGGGGTAAAGTTCAGTATAACTTGTATTTTGTTCATTCGGAGCTGAAAGTCCAGTGGGCGGAACTATCAGTGATTGGCAGTTATCTATGAATGCCTGTACATACACAGACAGCTGTTGACCACTGATAGCTCCGCCCATTGGACTGTTCAGCTCGGAATGTGCACTGGTTTAAATGACTAAATTATCCCAATAAAACGATATATATTGATCTGCTGAGCTCCTCATGCAGTTTGGATAGCATGTTCGAGCTGCATGTTCCCTTTAAGTGATCACACGTGTGTGCCTAAATGCTAAATGAATGACAGAGTCAGGATCACTTTCCTGCAGTTATCTGAATTCTCATGATCCATTCTAGCTTGAATATTGAGCCTTATCTCCAGTTATACACACAGATAACTGTACCAGTACTAGACCGATTTCCAGGACGAGATCTTGGTATTCTTTTCCTAAACAATCTGTTTCCTCCCTGTTGATGTGAGAGAGTACTGTTTCTCCTTGTGGAGAGAGCCACAAGGGCATAGAGAGTCTTATAATGCTTCCTGGGAAAAAAGGTATGCAAATTGAAGATGAAAAAATGCTATCTTCCAATATATGTGTCTTGGAAGGCATTTTTCCATTTCCCATTTCCTCCCTGTTTCAAGCAACTTTCTATGCAGTACAGTATGAACTCTCCACTAACTATTACTTGATATTGTGTGTTGTAAAGCATAAAAGAAACAAAGTAGGAATAAATGATTGCAAACTGCAAAAATCTACAGCTCTAGGCCTGAGCATGTACTGACCCCAAAATCCATGCCTAGAATTGCCCTTACTGACATGGCACAATAATTGAATAACACACTTTTTGGTCGCAGGTTGTAACCCTTAGTTCTTGATATCTTGTGTCTCAAACATTTGGAAAATATCTACCAGTAGCTTTAAACTTTTGGTTGGTGGCCAGAAAAATGATTTATTATAGAAATTCCTATTATGAATTTAACATTAGTTTTGTGCTTCCTAGGTCACATACAAACTGGTAATGTGTTTTTAATGAGTGATAACTTTGGTTTTCTACCAATTGAGACAGTATTTTAGCTGACCCTATATCCTATGCAGCATGTCACTGCATGCATCACACCCAATTGTGAAAGATTGTAAGCAAACATGTTATTGTGCACAGAGTATGCATCTGTTTCTTTTTGCAAGTCCGGAGCTGCCTGGAAATCTGAAGCGTATTTTCTGTTGTTTGTAGTGCAGCGTCCAAGGAGTGGGCCCACAGCAAAGAGATAGCTGGGGAGAGTGAAGCCTTGTCACAGGGCTCTACTATCTCCTCCCCTGGGGGTAGCATGGGACCCGAACAAGTTACTGCTGGGGGAGTTTCCTGTGGAAAACCTAGTCCGCAGTTTACCTTAAGTCCTTGTCACTTGTGACACCACCCTTCTGTCATCTGCAGTGAACCCAGAATTTGGAAAATAAATAGTTCACACACGGGGATAACTTTCTGAGCAAAACCGGGAACGGTCAGTAGAGCTCGTTTACTCCAATAAACTGTTACAGTCCAAAACTTTACATAAGTCAGCAGGACACCGGTGCAGACACAATAGTGGTGTGACAGGGAGGATTCACAGTCCTAGTTATCTGTGGGGTTCTGCTCCTGGCCACTCTCCTTCTCTCTCCAGCTTTCTACCGGTCAACACTCACATTTGGAAATAGCACTTAGCGCTGCCTGGTGGTTTCTCTCAATCTCTCTCTAGTCATCCATATTAAGGCCTCATGTCCACTTGCACGCACAGAATCCACTGCTGAATCCCACAGTGGTATTCATGCGTGCCAGCGGACATGGAGAGGAAAAAACTATTTCTTACCTCTCCGGGTCCAGCGCAGATCTCCTCTGAGCCAGCCGTATCTTCTTTCTTCAGCACGACAGATGTGTCCGGGAGCACTGGCCGACGTACCCGGAGCATGTGCAGTGCTCACTTTTTTGTTTTTGAATCCTCTGCGGATCCACGGCACCTCCACAGTGACTTAACTTGACTTCAAAGGAGGCCGTCCCTGGGGGTTCCATAGGAGAATGGAGTATGCTGCAATTTCTTCCCGTGGGTGCGACCCACACACCGGTAAAAAATCCCATCCGCATGCGTTAAGTTGTCCTACGGATGCTAATGCATCCCTATGGGCAGCTAGAGCTGTGGAACTCCCATGCGGGGGCCACGTGCAGATTTTAGCCCTGTGCCCCAGACTTTGGGCCCAGGGCACACATCAGGCCATCCCTCAGCCTCTTCTATCCACTTCTCTCTCCCCCTTTTTCTCTTCCATCCTGGTGCTCCTCACAAGACGAGGCACAGTTTTCCCTGCTGAGCAGAAGTTCTCTCCACAACTCACTTGCATAGACTGACTTGCAGACTGACTTTTGCAAGAAGACCCTTGCACTACACCTTGCATACACACATATAAAACATGATCACATGACACAAAATAAGATACATTTCTCACACATAACCCAGACATTAACCCCTTCAGTGCTGCAGAGGTAAAATACACATCAAACTCACACACATAGAAGACACTGACAATATGAATGCACAAGACAAACACATTCATACTTATGGAGGGGCCCCTTTGACTCTGGGACACTACAGTAGGAGACAATCAGACAAGCAAAGTATCCTCATTGGTTTTCCCATGACCTTGAGAGGTTGCATGTTTATGTGCATCCTTTGCTTGTCTGATTGCCTCCTACAAACAACAAAAAGTATATTTCAGATTTCCAGACAGCTATATAGTGCCAGGTAAAATACCAACTAAGCTGTTTTAAAACCAAAGTTATGACTCAGTAATTGCCCATTATAAGTTAGATGTGACCAAGGCAACACAAAACTAGTGTTAATTTCCTGGGAACAGAAACAAAACATTTTGTACCGAGGGTAATGTTTAGGATTGTTCTAATTATTTTTTAGAGAACTTTTTTCCTAACAACTTCCCAATATAATGTTATTATTGTCATTACTATCACAAAATGAGGAATTAGCTGTAGAAGTGTTTCAATAAGGTCCAGAAGAGTTGAGAATCTGGGATGGAAACACAGGAAGTAGCCAGAAACCCTGGCGGGGAAATCACTAAGACTGGTGTTTAATATGCTGTTCTTATGCTGCAGTGCCCTGGAGTAAGTTGCGCCAAATTAATTTAGAATTTTGGCATCTCTTTTGACAGTCTATGACCCAGAAAATCAAATTTACGGTAGCTATGAGCCACAGCTTGCTCTTTGTCAACTTCTCCCCCTTGATTTCAATGGGAGCTGTATAAATATGTACATACGTAGCATAGTTTAACTTGACTGTGCTAACTTTCTGCTACAAGTTATCTTATCATAAGCAATTCAAAAGCTATTATTTTCTTATAGCAATTGAAAAGTAAAATAAGCGGTGGCCAAGAAAGTTATCATAAGGCATTAAAAAAAGTCAAGTTTGTACATTTGTATGTGGTAAGCTCCTCCTAGTGGCAGCATTCAGCAGACAGATTTTTTTCATTGAGTTCTAAGTGAAGGAATGTCCTCAGCTAGCACTGTTTATGAGCTAGCACTGCTGGCGGTATTTATTTGGGGTACTCTGTTGGCGCTATTGTTTATTGGAGGGACTTTGCTCCACAGTTTATAGAGTTACTATAACTTTTGATATAGGGAGTGCAGTTCGTAATTATGTGGAAAACATATTTCTTTTGTGCTCATGGCACCGCATTTCAAGTCTCTGATTCTTAAAATTGGCAAATATGAAGAAAATGCTGTTTGATGCCATGAAAAACTCCATATGTGTCAGTGAGACTATAGTGAAGTAAGAGACATATTTTAGTAATCTGTCTCACTTATTTTTAGAGCTGTAGTTAACGTTTTGAGGTTTAGTTCTTACTTGACTGTATCAAGCTGTAGTTTCATGTAGACATACTGTCTGGCACACACTGAGAATTTTGTTTGAGCTGGCATGTGGATTAAATACCCATTAAATGTCTTTCTCGGTGTATGCTTGTTATGTTAAGGACTGGCTCGGAGGGTATACTCTGGTATACATCTCTTTTGTAGTGATACAAAATTTGGTTATGGGAGTAATCTGCTTGTTACTAGTGCCGCCCTGAGGTTAGATGGCACCCTATGTAGAATTTTATTTGGTGCCTCCACTGTGCAAAGAAAAAAGAGATATATATTGAACTGATAGGCAGTTTGCTGCTGCTTGTGCAGCAGGAGAGCAGCATAGCCGTAGCAGAACTGCTCAATGAATAAATGCTGTACCAGAACCAAGCTCATAATGAGAGGTTGGGATCATGGTGGCCTGCAGTGTTATAACTTGGATGCATCATAGTGAAAAGTTGGGGACTGATGGTACGAACCAACTGCTGTTCCTGGGTGTGACGTCACGGCGTAGTGTGGTGGTCCCCTTGAGGAAGAAAGTCCAAGGAATCAGGAAGAGTAATGTAAAGCTCATGTTAATTCAACATTTCAGGTGGTGAGGTGTCAGCGTTTTGTTACATTCTCTTTCATTTCTCGGCTCTTGAATAAACATTGCATATTTTCTGTAACTCCTTCTGCTGTATCTTATATTGAATTTGCCTTGCGTCACCAGCCACTGGCGACAGGCGCTCAAGTGAGAACCGTTTTCTCTTCTTAGACCTCTGACATCACTTTCATCAGTCACACAGCCTGAGAGCATCTACGTCCCATTCAAGTGAATGGAATTGAGCTACTGTTCAATGTATAGTGCTATACTGGGTATGGACTAAAGTGGCTTAGCACTCACCCGAGCACCACTGCCACTTCAAACAGCTGATTGGTGGAGATCCCAAGTGGTGAACCCTGATGATCAACTATTGATGACCTATCCTGAGGGTAGGCCATCAATAGTTTAGTCTTGGAAAGCCTCTTTAATTTCACAATATATCTCTTTAGCTGCTTAGATCTCTCTTTTCTAATATGGTGCTCCCTGCTTTAGCACAGAGTTAAAGGGAATCTGTCAGCAGTTTTCTAATGCTGAACTGCTGACAGCACTATATAGAGGCAGAGGAGCATGGTTGAAGCATACCTGTTTGTATGATATTAATATCACCATGACTGAGAAATCAACTTTTATTTCTCTCCGAGTAACACCACAGTTGCTCTAGGGTTGGGGTTTCTTCCTCAAGAACTCATCCCTGACTGATCTATATATATAAAATTGAATGCATGTATGTGTGTCTGTCTGTCTGTTTGTCCTTTATGCGCTACTACACCATTCATCCGATCGCCATGAAACTTTGGGAAGTTGTTGAGTACACTCCTGGGAAGATTATAGGCATAGTACAACTATCCTATGATAAATGGCGCGTGTGCGAGCGTCGTCGACAGTTACGCCCCCCCACGTAGATCGTTCGATTTCCATCATTGCCACTAATTTTCTCACTTCCCGATGTCGTAGAAACATAAAATTTGGCAGGAGCATTGATTATGTCATAAATAGGAAAAGCTAATGGGTCCCAACTCGATTATTCAATTCTAAGCGCCATAGAATTAGCGTCCAAATTTCATGTGCGGAATCTAATTCTCTCACTTCCCGATGTCATAGAAACATGAAATTTGGCACGAGCATTGATTATGTTATAAATAGGAAAAGCTAATGGGTCCCAACTCGATTATTCAATTCTAAGCGCAAAAGAATTAGCGTCCAAATTTTACGTACGGAATCCAATTCTCTCACTTCCCAAAGTAATTTGGCACGAGCATTGATTATGTCATAAATAGGAAAAGTTAATGGGTCCCAACTCGATTATTCAATTCTAAGCGCCAAAGAATTAGCGTCCAAATTTTACGTACGGAATCTAATTCTCTCACTTCTCAATGTCATAGAAACTTGAAATTTAGCACGAGCATTGATTATGTCATAAATAGGAAAAGCTAATGGGTCCCAACCCGATTATTTAATTTTAAGCGCAAAAGAATTAGCATCCAAATTTTACGCACAGAATCTAATTTTCTCACTTCCCGATGTCATTAAAACTTGAAATTTGGCACGAGCATTGATTATGTCATAAATAGGAAAAGTTAATGAGTCCCAACTCGATTATTCAATTCTAAGCGCAAAAGAATTAGCGTCCAAATTTTACGCACGGAATCTAATTCTCTCACTTCCCGGTGTCATCTATATATATATAAATAAATGTATGTCTGTCTGTCTGTCCTTTATGCATTACTACACCATTCATCCAATCACCATGAAACTTTGGGAAGTTGTTGAGTACACTCCTGGGAAGATTACTGGCATAGTACATCTATCCTACGATAGGTGGCGCGCGTGCGAGCATCGTCGACAGTTATGCCCCCCAGACAAAGATCGTTTGATTTCCATTTCAAGCACGAAAGCAAAAGGCATTACGAGCAACGGGATGCGTGGTCAACTACAAAATGATGCATCCGCCGAACGTTTCGCAAGACATTGCTGGGTATTGAGAATGCTGAGGTAAAATGAAAGCTGTGCTGTGATTGGTTGCTATATATTATACTGCTGAGGCAACATGAAAGCTGTGCTGTGATTGGTTGATACTTCTTATACTATTGAGGTAACATGAAAGCTGTGCTGTTATTGGTTGCTATATATTATACCGCTGAGGTAAAATGAATGCTGCGCTGTGATTGGTTGCCATTTTTTATATTGCTGAGGCAGAATAAAAGTTGCGCTGTGATTGGTTGTTATTTCTCTTTCTGCTGAGGTAACATGAAAGCTGCGCTGTGATTGGTTGTTATATATTATACCCCTGAGGTAACATGAAAGCTGCTCTGTCATTGGTTGTTATCTATATATATAAAAACAAATGTATGTATGTATGTCTGTCTTCACAGCAACGCGCGACGGGTAAGCTAGTAATAAATAAATATTGTTATTTGTATAGTGCCAACTTATTCCGCAGCACTTTCAAGTAATTTGTGGGTGAAAGTGGGTGACCCTCTCAGACCCGTCGTTACCCCGATGTCAGCACTGCAAGCCAACGCTTAATGCATTAAGCAGTGCTGATAATTTGTCTGCTCGTTCTAATTTTATAATGGATGGACTACTCAGCAGTGCTGCTCAATGCACTGCAGAAATGGCAGTAGAAAATTAGCAGTAAAATCCATGTCACAACCATTTTTAAAAAAGCTGAAAAATCCAAGCCATTGGTGCAGAAGTTGATGCTGTTTTTAACCCCTTGGTGACGGAGCTTTTTTGTTTTTTTCCATTTTCGTTTTTCCTCCTCCCTTTTAAAAAATCGTAACTTCTTTAGTTATCTATCGAAGTCGCTGTATGAGGGCTTTTTTTTTTTTTGCGAGACGAGTTGTAGTTTTCAATGGTACTATTTATTGTACCATAAAATGTACTGAAAAACTTAAAAACAATTCTAAGTGGAGAGAAATGAAAAAAAAAAAAACGACATTCCACCATCTTTCGTTGCGTCCTGTTTCTACGGCGCACAAACTGCAACATAAATTACCTGATAACTTTATTCTATGGGTCAGTACGATTACTACAATACCAAACTTGTATAGTTTTTTTTTGCTGTACTACTTGTATTTTTTTTTTAAGATATTTAATTTTTTTAAATTATTTTTTTGTGTCAATTTTCTGCGCACAATAACTTTTTTATTTTTCTGTCGACATAGTTGTGTGAGGGCTCATTTTGTGCGGTTCATCCTGTCCTTTCCGTTGGTACCATTTTTGCATACAATTAACTTTTTGAACGCTTTTTATTACATTTTTTCTCGAAGATAGGGTGACCAAAAAAGTGCATTTCTGGCGTTCTTTATTTTTTTTTTCGGACCACATCCATCGTGCGGGTAAAATAATGCATTAATTTGATAGATCGGACTTTTACGGAGGCAGCTATAACCAAACTTGTATTTTTTGTTTAATATTTTTATTACAAACATGGCACAAGGTTTTTTTTTTTGAACTTTTATTACTTTTAAAAAAAAGATAATTAGTAGAGATGAGCGAGCACCAAAATGCTCGGGTGCTCGTTACTCGGGACGAAAATTTCGCAATGCTCGAGGGGTTCGTTTTGAATAACGAACCCCATTGAAGTCAATGGGCGACCCGAGCATTTTTGTATTTCGCCGATGCTCGCTAAGGTTTTCATGTGTGAAAATCTGGGCAATTCAAGAAAGTGATGGGAACGACACAGCAACGGATAGGGCAGGCGAGGGGCTACATGTTGGGCTGCATCTCAAGTTCCCAGGTCCCACTATTAAGCCACAATACCGGCAAGAGTGGGCCCCCCCCCCAACAATTTTTACTTCTGAAAAGCCCTCATTAGCAATGCATACCTTAGCTAAGCACCACACTACCTCCAACAAAGCACAATCACTGCCTGCATGACACTCCGCTGCCACTTGTCTTGGGTTACATGCTGCCCAACCCCCCCCCCCCGCACGACCCACTGTCCACAGCACACACCAAAGTGTCCCTGCGCAGCCTTCAGCTGCCCTCATGCCACGCCACACTCATGTCTATTTATAAGTGCGTCTGCCATGAGGAGGAACCGCAGGCACACACTGCAGAGGGTTGGCACGGCTAGGCAGCGACCCTCTTTAAAAGGGGCAGGACGATAGCCCACAATGCTGTACAGAAGCAATGAGAAATATAATCCTGTGCCACCGCCATCAGGAGCTGCACACGTGGGCATAGCAATGGGGAACCTATGTGCCACACACTATTCATTCTGTCAAGGTGTCTGCATGCCCCAGTCAGACTGCGGTTTTTTATAAATAGTCACAGGCAGGTACAACTCCGCAATGGGAATTCCGTGTGCACCCACAGCATGGGTGGCTCCCTGGAACCCACCCGCTGTACATAAATGTATCCCATTGCAGTGCCCTGTACAGCAGAGCTAACGTCAGATTAAATGCAGGTGGGCTTCGGCCCAAACTGCATGCCCCAGTCAGGCTCGAGTTTTTTATAAGTATACACAGGCACGTACATCTCCCTTATGGGAAGTCCATGTGGACCGACAGCATGGGTGGGTCCCAGGAAGCCACTGGCGGTACATAAATATATCCCATTGCAGTGCCCAGCACAGCTGATGTAACGTCAGCTTTAATGCAGGTGGGCAAAAAATTAATTGGATTACACTGTAGGCGAGGGCCCCCAAAAAATTGGTGTACCAACAGTACTAATGTACCTCAGAAAAATTGCCCATGGAGGAGGAGGAGGAATATTATACACAGATTGATGAAGCTAAAAGGTCCCCGTTTTTGATGGTGATAGAGAACGATGCTTCCATCCGCGGGTGCAGCCTACATATTGCTTAGGTATCGCTGCTGTCCGCTGGCGGAGAAGAGAAGTCTGGGGAAATCCAGGCTTTGTTCATCTTGATGAGTGTAAGCCTGTCGGCACTGTCGGTTGACAGGCGGGTACGCTTATCTGTGATGATTCCCCCAGCCGCACTAAACACCCTCTCTGACAAGACGCTAGCCGCAAGACAAGCAAGCACCTCCAGGGCATACAGCGCGAGTTCAGGCCACGTGTCCAGCTTCGACA
Source organism: Eleutherodactylus coqui (assembly GCF_035609145.1). Taxonomy (NCBI): domain Eukaryota; kingdom Metazoa; phylum Chordata; class Amphibia; order Anura; family Eleutherodactylidae; genus Eleutherodactylus; species Eleutherodactylus coqui. Next base: position 233,447,507 of record NC_089840.1, on the reverse strand, counting down.
CCCAGTAGTTGTAGGGGGCAGAGGCGTCACCGAGGACGGTCGTGCGATCGGCTACGTACTCCCTCACCATCCTTTTACAGTGCTCCCGCCAACTCAGCCTTGACTGGGGAGCGGTGACACAGTCTTGCTGGGGAGCCATAAAGCTGGCAAAGGCCTCGGAGAATGTTCCCCTGCCTGCGCTGTACATGCTGCCTGATCTCTGCACCTCCCCTGCTACCTGGCCCTCGGAACTGCACCTTCTGCCACTAGCGCTGTCGGATGGGAATGTTACCATCAGTTTGTCCGCCAGGGTCCTATGGTATAGCATCACTCTCGAACCCCTTTCCTCTTCGGGTATGAGAGTGGAAAGGTTCTCCTTATACCGTGGGTCGAGCAGTGTGTACACCCAGTAATCCGTAGTGGCCAGAATGCGTGTAACGCGAGGGTCTCGAGAAAGGCATCCTAACATGAAGTCAGCCATGTGTGCCAGGGTACCTGTATGCAACACATGGCTGTCCTCACTAGGAGGATCACTTTCAGGATCCTCCTCCTCCTCCTCAGGCCATACACGCTGAAAGGATGACAGGCAAGCAGCATGGGTACCCTCAGCAGTGGGCCAAGCTGTCTCTTCCCCCTCCTCCTCATGCTCCTCCCCCTCCTCCTCAACGCGCTGAGATATAGACATGAGGGTGCTCTGACTATCCAGCGACATACTGTCTTCCCCCGCCTCCGTTTCCGAGTGCAAAGCGTCTGCCTTTATGGTTTGCAGGGAATTTCTCAAGAGGCATAGCAGAGGAATGGTGACGCTAATGATTGCAGCATCCCCGCTCACCATCTGGGTAGACTCCTCAAAGTTTCCAAGGACCTGGCAGATGGCTGCCAACCAGGCCCACTCTTCTGTAAAGAATTGAGGAGGCTGACTCCCACTACGCCGCCCATGTTGGAGTTGGTATTCCACTATAGCTCTACGCTGCTCATAGAGTCTGGCCAACATGTGGAGCATAGAGTTCCACCGTGTGGGCACGTCGCACAGCAGTCGGTGCACTGGCAGATTAAACCGATGTTGCAGGGTCCACAGGGTGGCAGCGTCCGTCTTGGACTTGCGGAAATGTGCGCTGACCCGGCGCACCTTTCCGAGCAGGTATGACAAGTGTGGGTAGCTTTTCAGAAAGCGCTGAACCACCAAATTAAAGACATAGGCCAGGCATGGCACATGCGTGAGGCTGCCGAGCTGCAGAGCCGCCACCAGGTTACGGCCGTTGTCACACACGACCATGCCCGGTTGGAGGCTCAGCGGCGAAAGCCAGCGATCGGTCTGCTCTGACAGACCCTGCAGCAGTTCGTGATCCGTGTGCTTCTTCTCTCTTAAGCTGAGTAGTTTCAGCACGGCCTGCTGACGCTTGCCCACCGCTGTGCTGCCACGACGCGCGACACCGACTGCTGGCGACGTGCTGCTGCTGCTGACACATCTTGATTGCGAGACAGAGGTTGCGTTAGAGGAGGAGGAGGAGGAGGGTGGTTTAGTGGAGGAAGCATGCACCGCCACAGATACCAGCACCGAGCTGGGGCCCGCAATTCTGGGGGTGGGTAGGACGTGAGCGGTCCCAGGCTCTGACTCTGTCCCAGCCTCCACTAAATTCACCCAATGTGCCGTCAGGGAGATATAGTGGCCCTGCCCGCCTGTGCTTGTCCACGTGTCCGTTGTTAAGTGGACCTTGGCAGTAACCGCGTTGGTGAGGGTGCGTACAATGTTGCGGGAGACGTGGTCGTGCAGGGCTGGGACGGCACATCGGGAAAAGTAGTGGCGACTGGGAACCGAGTAGTGCGGGGTCGCCGCCGCCATCATGCTTTTGAAAGCCTCCGTTTCCACAAGCCTATACGGCAGCATCTCCAGGCTGATCAATTTGGCTATGTGCACGTTTAACGCTTGAGCGTGCGGGTGCGTGGCGGCGTACTTGCGCTTGCGCTCAAACAGTTGCGCTAGCGACGTCTGGACGCTGCGCTGAGAGACATTGCTGGATGGGGCCGAGGACAGCGGAGGTGAGGGTGTGGGTGCAGGCCGGTAGGCACTCGTGCCTGTGTCCTCAGAGGGGGGTTGGATCTCAAGGGCAGGTTGGGGCACAGGGGGAGAGGCAGTGGTGCAAACCGGAGGCGGTGAACGGCCTTCGTCCCACCTTGTGGGGTGCTTGGCCATCATATGCCTGCGGCGCATGCTGGTGGTGGTAGCTCCCCAGCTGATCTTGGCGCGACAAAGGTTGCACACCACTGTTCGTCAGTCGTCAGGCGTCTCTGTGAAAAACTGCCAGACCTTAGAGCACCTTGGCCTCTGCAGGGTGGCATGGCGCGAGGGTGCGCTTTGGGAAACAGTTGGTGGATTATTCGGTCTGGCCCTGCCTCTACCCCTGGCCACCGCACTGGCTCGGCCTGTGCCCACACCCTGACTTGGGCCTCCGCGTCCTCGCCCGCGTCCACGTCCTCTAGGCCTACCCCTACCCCTCAGCATGCTGTATTACCAGTAGTGCAGAAACAGAACGCTGTAATTAAATGTGCCCCTTATTGGCCTGTGGTTGGAGGCTGACTTCGCTTACGGAACGCACAGCAGAGCCAGGAAAGAATTTTGCACAAGCCTGCTGTAACACTTAGCTGGCTGCGTATGAATTAGGACAACTACCCCCAGCAGAGACCCAGTACACTGAGGACGGTCACAGGCAGCCCAAATAGATTTTTTTTCCCAAATGCTTTTGGAAAGGCCCACTGCCTATATACACTAAATATGTCTTCTGTCCCTGCCTCACCACTACTGGCCCTGGACTATGTAAAATTACTGCAGGACGCAATGCTCTGCACGGCCGATATACAAAAAAAAAAAAAAAAGTGCAACACTGCAAAAAGCAGCCTCCACACTACTGCACACGGTTAGATGTGGGCCTAAGAAGGACCGTTGGGGTTCTTGAAGCCTAAAATAACTCCTAACACTCTCCCTATAGCAACTCCAGCAAGACAGCACTTTCCCTGATCTCTGTCAGAACGCATCTGTGGCGAGCCGCGGGAGGGGCCGATTTATATACTCGGGTGACACCTGATCTCGCCAGCCACTCACTGCAGGGGGGTGGTATAGGGCTTGAACGTCACAGGGGGAAGTTGTAATGCCTTCCCTGTCTTACTATTGGCCAGAAAAACGCGCAAACGTCTCAGAGATGAAAGTGAAAGTAACTCGAACATCGCGTGGTACTCGTCACGAGTAACGAGCATCTCGAACACGCTAATACTCGAACGAGCATCAAGGTCGGACGAGTACGTTCGCTCATCTTTTTTGTTCTTAATTTTTTACTTTCTTTTAGTCCTCCTAGAAGATTACAACCAGCGATGCTTTGATCGCTCCTGCAGTATGACGTAATGTTATAGCGGCGCTATCTCCCTTCATACACATCCTGCAACCGCAGGACGTAAAAACACTGTTGGGCTGTCACTAAGCGGTTAATGTGGATCTACAGCAGATTTCACACCATCAATTAAAATGTTGAAATCTGCTCTGGACCCGTATCAAAAACAGTGTCAAAATCCACATGAATGGCGCTTATTTTGATCCAATTTTGTCTTGGTTCTGATGCGGATTTTCTGCTACATTTAAAGATAACCTTAAATTCCAGGTACCAACGCCAATATTGAGTTTTACCTGGATACACAGTTTAAGGTTCAATCCACGTGTACCAGAAATCCTGCAGGAGTGACGTCTGCTGTGAAATCTGTCATAATCTGCAGCAAAATGCACACGCTACAAATACGGATTTTGTTGTAGATTCGCCATATACTGTATATGGAGCAGAAAAATTCAATGCATGTGGACCAACCGTAAATGGGGCAAATTCAGCCTCAATGCCTATGCAGCATAAGTTATCAATATAGCACTGAATCCCATTAAGAAGCACATCATAAAGTACCCTGCTGCCTCCATAGAGATACAGAGAAGGTCTCACATTTATTCTCTACTCAACGACAAATTTCATTACATGAGCTGAAGCACTAGAGGGCCTAATTCTTGCCATTAGTATCGACATGTCGCTTCCATTAGTTCTGTCCTGTCTTATTTGGGCCGATACCTTTGCCAGTTTTCTTTGGAGGTTGGAAGCGTCCTGCATTCAATGTGTCCAGCATCAATAGAAAACAGAGGGACCCTTGCCTTGAACAATCTTCCGCTCCCCTCTCTCATTGGGCTGTTTACATTCTCTGCTTTTTGTTCTGCTCTCTTCTGCACAGACGTCTCCATATCCCACGGATTAAGGAGAAACTGTCCATATGGGGAGAATTTAGCTGGGAATTAAAAGCCTGGCACTGATAGGAAACAGTTTGCATGGCGTTAAAGTTTGTGATGCCGAGATCTGCCTTTCATTTGAAATCTGTCTGTGGGAGTAGGAGATTCAATGGGATGAAACAGTGTGTTAAATTGGGAGCGACATGGACCAAGTGGGGGTGGATGGGGGGGACTGAGCACACATCGAGATGAGACATTGAGATGGAGACCTCAAAAAGGAAGAAATATCTATGTGAGCGACGTCTAAGTCCGTGTTTATACTATAATGTGTTTTGATACATTTTATAAACCTGGTAGAGAAAAGACTTAAGACAAGACAACTAAAGTATGTTTGTCCAAGAACAGAATAACTAAACTTTAAGGAGTTATGCTAAAAAAGTTTAATCAAAACTATTTTTAAAAAACCATAGTTTTCAACTTCTTACCGATTTCAACATTTTACTTGATGTGAGTGAATAGAACCGTACACACCTACTGTTTCTACATATTGCTACAATGTATCCAGTTGCGGTAATCATCACACACTGATACATTGTAGCATGACACAATGATGAGATTTGTTCTGCTGCTGTGTTTAGCTCACACAGGATTGTCTAGACTGAATATACATGTATAAGAAAACTCTCGGCTATGAGAAGTACTAGGGCTATACAAGTTCTCAGGATGGAAACAGGAATGTTTCCCTTATGCTGAATCATGCCACTGAAAACTAGAGCTTTCCTGCAAGAAATTAGCCCTCCATTAGTTACATAAGCGGATGAAGGAATACGATGAGGAAAAATCAAAAAAATTGTATGCATCTTTAACTGCTTAGACTAATTTTACACGGGCAATATTGGGCCATGAAACTCGACCTGATATCGTGCTCGCCAATATGTGATATCCCCATGGATGCGAGGCATTTTTGTGTTAAAACCCGCCTTGTATCACTCCGGGGAAATGGTGATCTTCCGCTGCGCCCCATTGAAATCAATGGGCAATGCGAGCGCACACCCATTTTTTAATGGCACCACTCTGGGAGAAAAACAAAAATTCTGCCATTGTTTTTTTGCTATGCAAACTTTATATAGATTTTTTAAATATTTTTTTTTACTACTTTAGCACAATAAAAACACATTTTTAAATACAAACAATTTAATCTGCATCACCACATTCTAAGATCCATAACATTTTTATTTTTCTGACAACAGAGCTATATGAGGGACTGTTTTTTTATGGGAAGAGTTGTAGTCTTTATTAGTACCCTTATAGTGTACATGTAACTTTTGGACTGCTTTTTATTCCCTTTTTTTGGGAGACAAACAAAAAAAATAGAAATTCTGGCATTACTTTGTAAAATTATTTTCATGGCTTTTAGGGCTCCTTCCCACAGACGGATTTCCGCTGCGTTGCCCGCAGCTATTAGGTTCTATTGAACCTAATAGCTCAGTGCTCACGGTGCGGAATTCCGCGGTGAAATCACCCAACCTCACCCGCGGTATGTTCTATTTGCCACGGGTGTACACGCGGACGGCTTCCATTGCAGTCAATGGAAGCCGTCCGTCATGCTATCTTCCGCTGTAGCACATCGGAAGATAGTGTGAAACTGCTTCCCCGCCTACCGCCGCCGCGTCATATGACGCGGCCGGCACGTCACATGACATGGCTGGCTGCGTCATGCAAGACTGAAGACGTCGGATCCACAGGTAAGCATTGGGGTCTCTGGGGGGCACCGTGATGTGAGCCCGTCACGGCCGTGTGCAGCTGGCCTTACCGTGCAAGATAACAAACAAAATATTTTCATTGTTTGGGTCGTTCCAAACATGTTAATGTCTATCATGTGTTGCTGTTTGCTAGAAATTATTTTTTTCATGTTTTATTTATTTAACCCCTTAATGACGCGGCCTTTTTTCCCCCCATTTTTGTTTTTTTCTCCCCCCTTTTAAAAAATTGTAACTTCTTTATTTATCCATCGACATAGCTGCATGAGGGCTTGTATTTTGCGAGTCGAGTTGTGTTTTTCATTGATACTATTTAATATACCATGTAATGTACTGGAAAACTTTTAAAAAGTCGAGTAAAATAAATAAAAAACTACATTCAGCCATCTTTCGGTGTGTCCTGTTTCAATCGCTATGATAATACATTCTACTATTCCTATGACATCAGCCTATTAGACCCTTCCGAAGGCAGAGTGTAATAGACTGAGTTACATGTCAGAAACGGAGGCCTTTGTCACACTTTTGGCTGCCATTGAAACCCTTTAGCATCTTGTGATCGCAATTCAGGTTGCCGATGGGTGATAGGAGGAGACCCCTCCCTCTGTTATCTGCTTGTATGCTACAGTTGCTATTGATTGTGACATGTAAGGGGTTAAACTGGCAGGATCTGAGGTTTCTCTGCTTTTGGCAGTTAGAGCAGGAGCCTGGCTGTCAGTGGTCGCCACCCTAAAAAGATGAATGTGCATGTTTAAAGGCCAATAGTGAGGTCAGTAGAAAGGCATATAGGTGGTCACTAAGGGATTAACAGTGTAAATGAGGTTGTCTCAGCCTTTGATGGCACCAATAGTTTCCCATCTCAGCCATCAAATGCTGACATAATTATGCCCCTTTAATATAGGGATATGTAAGCAAACAATTTGAATGGATTATCAAATCTAAAGATGTTTGCCATAAAGCTGTAAATGTACAGAGAACATTTTCTTGGACACTATATTCTTCTCCACTTAAGTATACGGCCATCAACCTCACCCTGGTGTGATAATGTGGAGCGAGGCTGGCTTATCCAATACTGTGAAACATTTCAAGTTTTGTCAAAGTATGAAATATTTACATCTTAATCTGCGAAGGATATGAAATCGATTATCCAGCCTTTAAAAATTGCTGTCTAATTCTTAGAATAGGCCATCAGTATCTAAATGGGAGGAATCTGGCACTCGGGACTCCTGTTGATCAGCTGATTAAAGGGGCCGCAGCGCTTGCATGAGTGTTGAAGCCTCTCCCATATTTACATCTGTGCTCGATCCTGTGAGTACTCAGAATGCAGTATTATATATAGCGGCCTTTCTGACTACTACAGGCCTGTCTAACTGAAGTGAATAAGGTAAGCCTGCAGTACTCAGAACGGCCACTATATGGTTTTCTGAGCACTCACATGATCATGCTCATATTAAACACTGAAGAGGCTGCAATGCTCACGCAAGTTCTATGGCCCCTTCAATGAGCTGATCAGCGAGAGTCCTGGGCGGCTGATCTCCACCGATCTGATATTGATGGCCTATCCAGAGGATAAATCATCAATTTTTAAAGGCTGGAAAAGCCCTTTAATGACTATTTAAAGAAAAACCATTTTAATAGCGGTAAGGGCTAGAGTAAGCTGTAGAACCCTTTGCAGATAAGTGTATGATTTCCCTGCAGCAAAGGGTTTATACCAGAATTAAAGGGGTTTTCCCATAACTTAAGATTGCTTCACAACTACTCTGTCCTTCCTAGTTGCTGCTGACCAGGACATGTGACTGCTGCAGCCAATCATTAGCTATAGAAGGTTCCTGTTGTGGTCAGTGATTGGCTGCAGCAGTCACATGTTCTGGTCAGCAGCAACTGCAGGGTGACAGAGTAATTGTCAAGCAATTTTAAATAGAGAGAAAGCCCTCTGAACTTCTATTACCTATCCATAGGACAAAGTCTGATCAGTAGCGATCTCACTGATGAGACCCCAACTAATCCTGAGAGCGGAGTCCCATTTCCTCCATCCTCCTCATTGTGGGTTCAAATGCAGAGATGGCTTCACATGTGTGGTGTCACTCTATTCATTTTCAATGGATCTGAAGATAGCCACTCACCCACTCCCTGGTTCCCACGGTGTCCCCATCTGAAGACCGTGTGACATACGTAAATCTGACTCTTTTCAGATTGCCATGCGCACGTTCTCCCATAGACTTGTGTAGAATTGAGAGCGAGTGCAAGGTACTCTGAAAAGAGTCAGATTTCCATGCGTCATGCAATCTTCAGAGAGGGACACTGCAGGAACCAGGGAGCGGGAGCTATAATTTAGTTTATGGTGCTATAGGGAGAAAACAGGTTCCTTTTACACATTACACAGTTCTCATTTAATGGAACAGGTTGTCTATGTAATGCATGGACTCTCTAGAGAGATGGTCTTTATTACCACTCTACGAGAGGATCCGGAACAAAAGACCCCCCCTCTATTAGTGTTTTTGTTTCTACCTTCTTGTGGTTGTCTATTATGAGTAATTCCTGTATAGTTCAGCCATCAATTTTGCACAAAATTCTGTACAAATTATATAAATGTATATGATGACATTTTGTCAAAAATTGATATGTTGAGTTTTTCAGCATTTGTGTTTTTCAGTCTTTTTTTTTTACATTTTTAATAGAGATGAGCGAACGTACTCGTTTAGGGCAATTACTCGATCAAGCATCGCTTTTTTCGAGTAACTGCCTACTTGGGTGAAAAGATTTTGGGGGCGGCGGGGCGGAGCGGGGGTAGCAGTGGGGAACAGGGGGGAGCTGTCTCTCCCTTTCTCCTCCCCCCACTCCCCTCTGCAACCCCCCGCCCACCCCCGGCACCCCCCGAAACTTTTAGCCCGATTAGGCAGTTACTCGAAAAAAGCGATGCTCGATCGAGTAATTGCCGTAAACGAGTACGTTCGCTCATCTCTAATTTTTAACATTGAGCAGAAATGCTTTCTTGTGGTTAAAATAAAGATTCTTTGTAAATGGGATGTACGGTGCTATTAACTATTTTTGGGTTTACTTCACGGGATACTATGTACTGTGTTGTTGTTAGCCGTTTACTCGTTCACGACCCTCGGCGACCCTAAAGGTGAGCTCCCTGCATGTTTTTCGGTTTTGCACAGCTTCTTTCAGTTGTGTGATATCCATGCCAGTATCAGCTATGACAGTATCTTGGTTCTATCGTGTCCTTTGGCGGCCGGGTCTTCTTTTGCCACTGATCTGTTCAAGCTTTATAGACTTTTCTAGCGACTCTGCTCGCATTATGTACTGTAGATTGAATAAAAGTAGAGTGACCAACTTGGAAAGGATCCTCCATTGACCTAGTCAGCTGGCAATTCAGTTGGATTCTCCAAATGCCCTTCTCAATCTCATACGATTCATTTAGACAGACACATTCAAGACTTTAGGCATGCCCGGCTGTAATGATGTGTTTAAAAATTGCAACCTCTACATTAGCCAAGGTATATACTTTTTTTGATACAACTCACTCTTTATTTAATTCTGTGAACGGATCAACAAGCAGAGCTTCTATTCCCCTCGTTTCTGTCCTACCCCTTGCCTTTGTTAACTCAATCTCACTTGTAATTCTACTCATTGATGTTGCAATGCATTTTTACAATTATGATTACTGTGAGAATTTTGTTGTGCTGTTACACCCGTACATTTATTCCCCTCTTTTCCTTCTGTACCCTCCCTCAAATCTATAAATATAAAATTTATATATATATAAATCGCGAAATCGCGATTTTGTGTGATTGCGATTTTAACATTACAAGTCCCATAGACCCCTGCAGAAAAAAAAACGCTGCGAATTTCGCAGTGAAAAAAAAACTGTAGTGGGTAGTCACCCTTAGGGCCACCTCACACGGATACATTTGTGGCCACAATTGCGCTCGCAATGCGTAGCAAATAGACTCCAATGGATTCCTTCACATGTGGTTTTTTTTTCGAGTGCGGGTGGAAAAAAATGTGACATGCTCTATTTCTCTGAGTGAAATATGCACAAAACATGAAGTGAAAACAGTGCGATTTGCACCAAAACTGCAAACTCCTATGTGATTGGACGCTGACAATATTACTTGTGAGGGAATTATGGCGGAGATTTCCATAGAAAATTCCGCCTTTAAAAACGTTGTCAAAATCCTCATTTTCCTGCCTCTGTTCTCTGCATGACTGGCTCCATTGCCAGCCATGTGTAAATTTTTCGGCCGCTGCGGAGATTTGTTCACACCTGCAGTGCGACCGTCTTATCGTCCAGAAACACGGGCGGATCGGCGCCCTTGTGACTGAGCTCTGATGTTGCAATGCATTTTTACAATTATGGTTATTGTGAGCATTTTGTTATGCTGTTAAACCAGTACCCTTATTCCCCTCTTTTCCTTCTGTACCCTCCCTCAAATCTATAAACATAGAATTTATATATATATATATATAAATGCAACCTCTCCCTAAGGGCTCAGTCACACGGGTGCCGATCCGCCCGTGTGATCCGCCAGCATACAGTGGTCTCTTCTTTGCATACAGCTCCCTTGTTCTGCCGCAGGACTGCAGCTAAATACAATGTTAGTAGCCCATGGAGTATCACAGCGTGCAGTCCCTGCTATCGGCTCTCCGGCCGAACGATGGATTTTAACACTTTCCAATCCACTGTCTGACGTCTAAAGACATTCTGATTGAAGACTGTACAGCTCCGATGTCAGAAGACGTCCGGCAGGGTATTCTTACTGTACATTACTGGTCACTCTGTTGTTGGGGGTCTCTCCAGCATGTCCCATACCACAGTACTGGCTCTAGCCAACAGATGGCGCCATTGTAAAATGGCAGAAAGTCTCCTAGGAAGCCCTGAATCTAAAATTGGATTGCAAAGGGTTAAGCCTTGCTATGGAGAGCACTTCCCCCGTGTCCACGAGCGGAGAATCATTGCGATTATCCACTCGCGGGCGGCAAATCGCAGGACAACTACGTCGACGGCAAAATAAAAAAGTTATTGCACGCACAAAATGACCGCAGAAAATAATTGAAAAAAATTAAATGTCTTTGAAAAAAAAAAAGAGTAGTATAGTAAAAATAAAACTATACAAGTTTGGTATCGTAGTAATCGTACTGACCCATAGAATAAAGTTATGTCGCTTTTGTTTCCATTTGCGCGCCGTAGAAACAAGACGCACTAAAAGATGGCGAAATGTCGTTTTTTTTTTCATTTTACTCCACTTAGAATTTTAAAAAGTTTTTCAGTACATTATATGGTACTTTAAATAGCACCATTGAAAAATACAACTCATCCCGCAAAAAACAAGCCCTCATACAGCGACGTATGGATAAATAAAGGAGTTACGATTTTTTTGAAGGGGGAGGGAAAAAACGAAAATGGAAAAAGGAAAAGGGGCCGCGTCATTAAGGGGTTAATTGATACGATTTAGGAGAGAATTGCCAAATTTTGGTATGATCAGGCATCTATGGGAAAGGCCCAAGTTGCCGGTGCCTTGCTGCTGCCACTTTGGAGAGGCAAAGAGGATATGTAGAGGCCAATATATTGTAGACTATATTTTGGATTTTAGTGGGTCCTTGGTTGCTATTATTTTAAGAAGATTATTCTACTGATGAGTATTGTGATGTTAAAGTATATAAACCCTCCTATGGAGTGATAAGCCATCAATATTATTTATGATCGTAGTGGGATTGTATAGAGGATACATAGCTGGAGTGCATGCTGTGTGCTAGCATTTATATGATGGACGGGATTAGTGCAAACATCTACTTGTTTTCAATGTCTATTTTTCTACTAGTACTCTTTTGTATTTTGATCTGGAGGGGTACTGTTTCTCCTTGTGGAGAGTGATACGTAGGCTTGAGGAGACTTATATGCCATGCAATGCTCTTCTGGGAAATTTGGCATGCAAATTGAAAATGATAGAATGCTTCTGCAGCGCCATCTATTGGAAGCCAGCTTCTAGCCAGCCAGAAACCTACTGTACACTGATGAGGGGCAAAAACCCTGAAATAGCCTGTCTGCATATAGTTCTCCTTCTGGAGAAAACTCTGGTTTGGTTTAAATCCATAGTCATGTTACAAGGCCTGTTTGGTGTTCCAATTGGTGGCGCTGCAGAGGCCTTGTACCATCTCATATCAGTATTTTGAGGAATGTATTGCTAGAAACTGAATATTGGACTCATGTAGTCCAAGGAATATTATACAGGTAGGCAGATTAGGCAGCCACTTAGGGTGCTGTTGAGAAGGGGGTGGAGCCACAGTTTATGGATAAAAAAAGTAGCCACTAAAAAGAATGAGTGCCGGTCCTGCATCGACAACATGTGTGACGGGAATGAGGGTGAAGAAAAATAGGGAGTATAGTACGAACATAAAGGGTTAGTTGTAAAGTGATAATAGCGGCAGTTAAAAGGAGTCGTCTGAAATTACAAAAAAAAGGGTCGAAATTTAATGGCACACAGCTGCAATACCCCAATGTGGGTGCTTTTTCTGAAAAAAAAAAATATATTTTTTTTAGATAATCCCTTTAAATGAATGCATTTAAATGATATAAGACAGAGAAACCTCTTTGAGACAACCATCCAAAATTACAGTCAAGTGTTCTCCTACAAGGGGGCGCTCTGAAATTAGAGGGCCATTATATGTAGGGTATGAAGGAATTAATAATAATAATCTTTATTTGTATAGCGCCAACATATTCCGCAGCGCTTACAAAGACAGGGGGGATACAGAAAGACAAAAGTACAAACATTACAGGCTACAACGCATAGACATACCACCACCGACAGGTACAACTAGACAGAATAAGAAGGCACACAGCGCCATGATCACACCATGCAGCAGCCAATATGCAAACATGAGATGTTGTTTATGCTAAGTACAAAAATTACAGAACCACGGTTACATAGTAATCAGTTGATGGAGACAGTAGGGGTGAAGGTCCTGCTCCAACGAGCTTACCTACTACAAATAATGGGGTAATACAGAAGGTAAAGGGGCTGGAGATGTGCATGGTATGGTGAGGTGGAGAGTGAGGGATGCTATATACATAGACAATAGTCAGACATTTGGAGCGGTTTATGATGGCTAGCAGGGATTGCAGTCAATAGGTCAGAGGGGTTTGTTTAGGGAATGCGGTATGCCTCCCTGAAGAGGTGAGTTTTTAGAGCACGCCTGAAGTTCTGCGAGTCCTGGATTGCTCGGGTAGCCTTTGGTAGTGCGTTCCAGAAGACCGGTGCTGCTCTGGAGAAGTCTTGGAGGCGGGAATGAGAAGTTCGAATTAAAGGGGCGCTCAATCTGGTTTCGTTAGCAGAGCGGAGAGCCCGGGCTGGTTGATGGATTGAGATGAGGGAGGCGATATAGGGGGGCGCTGCGCTGTGGAGGGCTTTGTGGATGAAGGTAGCGAGTTTAAATTGAATTCTGTATGGCAGCCAGTGCAGTGACATACTCAAAGAGGTGTTCTTTTTGAGAAATTTCAATTCAGTATAGTATAAATTGTAAGTGAAAAATGTAATTTGCCCAGTCATAACTTTTTATTCTAGTCGAATTCAGCGTGCCAATAAAATCACTAGCAATAACCAGATTTCATTAAAATGTAATGTGTCAGTAAAAAGTAACAAGTGCCCATAAGTAGGTAATGCACTGGTAACAATGATTTTGAAAAACTCATTTGTCGTTAGTTATGCTAAAATAGAGATTATGTTCACAATGATACCTGGGAGATGTTGGCATGCTATAATAAGGTAATTAAAAACAATATGTTGGCATGAATGCCAAACATAGTATAGCGAGATGTGCCAGTATTGATGTCCACAATGATCCAATAGAAAAGTAATAGTGCATATCTAAACGCCCGGTCACACTGCCCTTTAGAAAATAATTGACCACTCATAATACTTAGGGAAAGCTTTTTCCAATCAACTTTTGTTGATTCTACCAACATTCAAAATTATAAACTCGAAAGACTTATGTGTTGTTGGAATAAACATCACATGACTTAATATCATATGAGTTTATATACTATAGACTAGTGTTAAGCAAACAAACTACTGTTTCAGGTAGAACCTTGCTAAAAGTTCGGTTCGGCACAAATGTGAACTGAGCTTCTAGCAAATTTCTACTTCAAACAAGGTTCCACTGGTTCGGTTTGCTCAACACTAGTACTAAAAGTTTTAGGTATTTCGGTGAACCTCTTGTTCAGCTTGAACTAATTCGGACCAAACCTAACTTTTAGCAAAAGTTTAGCGAACCTTTCAAAGGCTCGCTCATCACTACTGTGGAGGCAAAGGAGCAGAGCTGCACGGTGAGATTTACTTGCTAATGCCCTACTCCTTAGTAAATTCCAGAAAGTAAGTGAATCAGGTAGGAGTGAAAATCAAGTGTAATTGGTATTATCAACCTGAAATTGACTATTCTCCTGGCATTACAATAGGAGTATTTCACAATGCTTTGGCCTATCTATTACCACTGTCTATGCTTTCTGGTAACATAACATAGTAACATAGTGTGTAGGGCCGAAAATGGCAAATGTTCATCTATTTCAGCCTATCCCCCCCCCCTTTCCATAATGTTGATCCAGAAGAAGACAAAAAAAACACAGTGAGATAGAAGCCAATTTTCCCCATGTAAGGGAAAAATTCCTTCCCTACTCCAAGTCTGACAATCGGAATAATCCCTGGATTACAGACCTTGCTGAAGTAATTAGTGTCTTTAACATTTAATATTGTAATACTGAAGAAAGGTGTTCAGGCCCATCTTAAACTACTGTAATGGTAATGAAGTAATAAAGTATGAAGAGATAGTTGTACTCCACTTTCAGTCTCCCACTGTGGAATCATTGGTGTGTGGGAATAGCTTACTGCTGGTCTTTGTCGAAGTCGCTACATAGATGACGTTTCCTGACATGTGACTAAGGCCTCAAATCACTGTTTATAGGGATGACATCAGAGAGGTCAATGTGTCACTGTTGTAATCAGTAATTGGCAGTTTTAGAATTATACAACATTGCTGAAGTGGCATAAACAAAGACTGGTGAGTAATATGGGAATCCTTGAAGATGAAACAGGTGGAGATTTCTAAGATACACTAAGTACAATGTTTTTCTTATTTGAAACCATGTTTGATTGACTTGGGCATATGGGTTGCAGATGTAGCAGTTGCAGCATACAAGCCCTGGTGCCTAAAGGGGCCCAAAGATCCTTTTGCGATGTAAGAATATAGCAACTTTACAAATGGCACATGGTAGGTGGTGGGCCTTTTTACAGATTTGATTGATTCGGGCCCAGAAGCTTTAAAATGACCCTCTGGTTTCAAGACAAAATTCTGTCACTGGACCGGAGGGGCAAGGAGTATATTATCTGAAGCTGATCTACCCTGCTGTCACTCTGTTCCACTCATTCATTGTCTTCTTTTTTAGATGGCCAAAGTGGCCTCTGCCATTTTCAGACTACCTACACACTGTGCACTGCTCTGTGATTGGCCAACGCTGATCACATTAGCAGCTTTGTCCAATCAAAGAACAAGTATAGTGCATTGTGGGTCTAACACTACCAATACACTATGGGTAACATAGTATGTTAGGCTGAAAGAAGGCAATGTCCATTCATTCCAGCACCCTTGTTTATCCAGAGGAATGCAAAAAAGACCCACTGAGGCAGAAACCAATTCAGCCCATTGTGGGGGGAAACAAATTCCTTCCCGACTCCATAATGGCAGTCAGTCTAGTACCCTCTTAAACTCCTTTATCGATTTTGCCATCACCATGTCTTTAGGCAGAGAGTTCCACAGTCTCACTGCTCTTACAGTAAAAAACCCCTTCTGTGTTGGTGATGAAACCTTCTTTCCTCTAGATGTAGCAGATGCCCTCTTGTTACCGTCGCAGTCCTGGGTATAAACAGATCATGGGAGAGATCCTTGTATTGTCCCCTAATGTATTTATACATAGGTATTTGATCGCCTCTTAGCCGTCTTTTTTCCAGGGTGAATAATCCCAATTTGGATAGCCTCTCTGGGTATTCCAGTCCTTTCATTCCGTTTATTAATTTAGTTGCCCTTCTTTGAATCCCCTCAAGCACTGCAATGTTTTTCCTGAGCACCGGTGTCCAGAACTGTACACAGTATTCCAGGTGAGGCTTGACAAGTGGCTTATATAGTGGGAGGATAATGTTCTCGTCCCTCACCTCTATACCTCTTTTAATGCACCCCAAGACTTTGCACTTCCTGCTTCGTTAGGCAGGTGACATTTAGAGGGGGAGGGGGGGGGGGTTGTCACCTTATTCCCCTGCATCTCTCGTGACATTTCTTTCTCCTTCATAAATACACCTGAGAAAAAACTATTTAATAGATCCCCCCCATCATCTTCTATGATTTCTCCTGCATTAAAGGGCCAGTACTTTCAGTGCAAATACTTTTACCGTTTATATAATTGACAAGTAATTCAGGGTTATTTTTGCTCTCTTTGGCAATTAGTCTCTCTACTTCTTTGAGTTTGATCTTTTCCTTACATAATTTATTTTGTTCCCTGTATGTTTTTAGTGCTTCTTCGCTGCCTTCTTGTTTTAATAATTTAAACGCTTTCTTTTTTTCACTTATTGCGCCCTCTTACAGTCTTGTTGAGCCACATTGGTTGCCTTCTTCTTGTAACTCTTTTTTTGAAGAGTATGAACTGCTGACATGAAGTAATTAGGATGTTTTTAAATTTCTCCCATTTGTCGCCTATACTGTTATTTTTGAGGACATAGTCCCTTTTAATGTTGCCAACAGTAATTCTGAGCTGATCAAATCTTGCCTTCCTAAAGTTCAGTTATTTGGTGCTCGCTGGTAGGGCTTCCTATTGAATGACAGCTGGAAATTAGTTATATTGTGGTGACTATTTCCCAAGTGTCCCTCAACCTGCACCACCATGATTCTGTCTGGTTTGTTGGTTAATAAGTCCAGAGTGGCCCTTCCTCTAGTTGGGCTACCAGGATTTTGTTCGTTTTCCCTTCCTGTATTTCTACCCACAGAGATTCCATGTTTTCGTCTCCTACACCTAAATATTGATGAAGGTCTGACTGCTGCTACTCTATCCTATGAGGTGTTGTGCATTAAACTAGAAAAGCTCCATACATTGTGTAACCACCATAAACGGTTCAACATGCTTAGTTCTATTCAAGTGAATGAGAGTGAACTTGCAGTATCATTTACAACCACTGCACTATGTATAGAGCTGTGTTAGCTCCAGTACACCATCGCTCCTGTAAACAGCTGATCGGTGTGGATGTTGGAGACGGACCTCTACTGATCTGATATTGATAACCCATTGTAAGAATAGGTCATCGATATAAAAGTCCTGCAATAGCCCTTTAATTTACACTTATGCAACTACATTTGTCGTTGAATATGAATGAAAATTGAGGTCCACCATTCTCTTATAATGCATTGAGTCTGCCGAAAACCCAATGGAAACCCCTTGCATTTTTTGCTTTTACATTTGCTAAAAAGGCTGCTGCTTTGCAAGTGGATATAAGCAGTTATTATGAGCGTACTGATGAAAGTCATCATCACAGAGGGGACCAATCTCAGCTAGTTATAGGATTCCCCATAGTCTTAGGATTCTATCTCCATGAAATCTGGCTATCTTTGAAATGAATCTCTTTGTGTGCGAAGAGCATTATGTATTTGGGCCAGATGTAGACTTGCTCTGTACAATGGGTGGTTTCACTTAGTGTTTTGCCCACCGAAACCTTATCATAGGTCTGGTTTAAATTTTGCTTGGGCTATCTGTCTTCCTCCTTCCCAACCCTCTCTGCTGTTCTTCTGGTGCTTGCTCTGGTGTTTTGCTCAAAGAAGGAATCTTTTTGAAGTGGATTGTTAAGGCCCCAGACCCTCTTAAATAAGCTTTGCATTTTCCTTTCATCCTGATCACGTATTGTATCATGACCTTTCAAATAACTTTGGATAGCTTCTGTGTATCTTCAAGACGTTACCAGTCTTTAGCAATAGAAGTGTATTATTTTTAGCTTGCTTTAGTCCTTATGCAAATATTTAAGTGTTCGGAGAAGTGTTAAGATGTTAAATCAAAGGGAATCGTAAATGGCCTCTCGTTACTGAATATTTTTTCTAAACACTCACCCTGTATTATGATTGGCTGAACTTGAAATGAAAACTCAAAATGCTAAAAAAAAAAAATCTTTAAAAAATATACATTTTAATGAAATATCTACGGTTTATTAATAGTGCGTGAGTCTCATGCATTTTAATTCCTTACGTCTCTGATGTAGTCGCCAGTCATGGTTCGTTCTATGGGGCGCAGTGGCGGGTATTTACTTAAGGTGCACATACACATTAAATGAAAGTTCATGAAATCAGATGATTTTAACCAAAACTATTGTTTGTTTGGTAAAAATTTAACAGTGAATGTTCATTTTTGACTGCCATCATCTGAAAACAGGCCAACCACATTCAAGATTTTTGGCCCTTCGTTGGTTGAACGGACATTCTCAGAAAGACCTTTCTTCTGTCACCCGCTGTCGCTGAACATGTATGACGAGATTGAACAAGACTTATGGCCAGAATGAACTAAAATATGTTTAGCTACATCTGCAAAAGGATCATTCTACAAGCAATCGATCATTCAGTGGTTGCTCATAATCAACCTACTTCTTAATAATGTATATGGCCACCATTAGGGCTCCTTCTGACAGACATATCCGCAATTACGCGCATGCCAACGCAATGCATTTTCACCGTGAATGAGGTAGATTTGCACACTCTTCAGCGCATAGTACTGTACTTTCGGCGCACGCAGTTCCTGTTCACATGCGCGTGTTGCACACCCCCCACCATGATTTAACAGGTTTTTTAGCTTAATGAGGTCCAAATGTTCTTTTTTTCATGGGATTGCACATTGCATTGCACATTTGCGCACCTCCTATAGACTTCTCTAAGACCCTTGGTGCGCACAAAAATAGAACATGTCCTGTGCACGCAAAAAAGGAAATTTAGAACGAAACCCAGTGAAATCAATTGGTTCTTTTTTCTGCATATTGCACACATATATTTTGCGTGTGCAAATACATCTGTCTGAAGGAGCCCTTAGACTGGAAATTTATACACTGGTCTTAATTCTAAGTGCGCCGAAGCGAAAAAGTTATTAAGTGGTACATGACTCATAATAAATTTGGCACGTCAGGCTGTCCATGTGCCAGAAAGTCAAAGTCAGCTTCTGGCATAAGTTATATTAAATTTGTATGGTCGCAGGTGGCCATGCCCCTCTACCAAGCTCCACCTACTTTTAGAAAGGTGCCAAAGACGACTGAAAAAGGGCAAAAAGTCGCAAACGTATGCACAAATATGGCCTTTTTATTCCTGAATTCTGGCACACGGCCCTCCTCCTAGAGTTCCCAGTAAAGTTTGGTGCAAAGCCTAATTCCCTCACAAAAACTCCCATGTACTAGTCTAACAAAACTCTTCGCTGTATCCACTTTAACACTTTTTTTTTAAATTAATAATGCATTGTGTACAAAACAAAGGAAGTAAAGACTGAAACAGAGAAACTAATTGCCAAAGTGAAAATAATCCAAAAATATTCTTCAACTATATAAAGAAGTGTAAAGCTGAAAGTGTTGGTCCTGCCAGAAATAATCTGTGTGTAATGGTGGAGGATGAGGAAAAGACCAATCTATGAAACGCCTTATTGTCTACTGTATTTACCCAAATCCAAAGGCAGATGATATAATTAGGGATAATGTAAATTCTTCATTACTGTAAACATCACCTGCTTAACTCAGCAAGAAGTGCAA
The DNA here is from genome assembly GCF_035609145.1 of Eleutherodactylus coqui. Lineage (NCBI taxonomy): Eukaryota > Metazoa > Chordata > Amphibia > Anura > Eleutherodactylidae > Eleutherodactylus > Eleutherodactylus coqui. Next base: position 233,427,711 of record NC_089840.1, on the reverse strand, counting down.
ATCACATTGTGCGATGGGCAGCCACCCCCCCACCCCCCTGCCAGCTCTGAAGAAATTAACTATGAATGGGGTATTCTGATAGTGACAGCTTCATATCGGAGAAAACAAAGAACGGACAGACACTTGAGATGACTGGCCTGAGTAACTAATCCAAACGATCATGTTGACAGGGCATTCTGACCACAAGATGGGTTAAAAGTGTCTAATCCTGTGACCCCCAACTTGCAACGTAACCCAACTGGTAGCAGCCATGATCAAGAAGAAAGATGTGAGAGATTTTCCCTCATCTATCAGGGATAGTGTCGAGTGACCTGAAAGGGTTGAAGCCTGTTTCAGGTCATGTTTTGCTGATAATTTGGTTTGGCGTGAACATGAACCTTGCGAGGTTTCGTCTTGCCCAAACTAACTAAAATGGTTTCTTCTTCTTCCTCTTCTTCTTCTTCCTTTTACAGCAGGTGTGACAAACTAATTTTTACTGAGGACAACGTAAGGCATCAAAGGGCCGATTGTAATTGTAAGGCTGTATAGTAATAGTGTCCCCGATAAAGGTCCCAGTAGTAATAGGGCCCTTCATAGTGGCCCTAGTAGTGAATGACCCTCATAGTGACCCCAGTAATAATAGTGACACCACCCATAATGGCCCCAGTAGTAATAGGGTCCCCCATAGTGATGCAAGTAGTTAGTGATCCCCATAGTGGCCCCAGTAACAATAGTAGCCCCAGTAGTAATAGTGACCCCCATAATAATAGGGTCTCCCATAGTGGCCGCAGTAGTAATAGTATCCCCCATAGTTGAACCAGTAGTAATAGTCTCCCCCATAGTGGCCTCAGTAGTAATTATGCCTCCATAATGACCCAAATAATAATAGCGACCCCCATAGTGCCCCCAATAGTGATAATGATCCCCATCGTGGCCCCAGTAGTAATATTGACCCCCATAGTGGCTAAAGTATCATAGTATGTAAGGCTGAAAAAACAACATATGTCCATCCAGTTCAGCCTATTAATCCCCAATGTTGATCCAGAGGAAGGCTAAGAAAAACTATGAGGCAGAAGCCAATTTCCCCATTTAAGGGGAAAAAAAATCCTTTCTGACTCTAAAGTAGTAATAGTGACCCCCATTGTGGCCCAGTAGTAATAGTGCCCCCCATGGTGGCTAAAGCAATAATAGTATCCCCTATATTAGCCATATTAGTAATAGTGACCTCCATAGTAGTCCCAGTAGCAATAGCAACCCCTTCTATTGGCCTCAAGCTGGTCGGCATTCCTACAGGCATTCCAAACACCCAGCCTGCAGCTTTGGTCGGGTAGCCACAGTGCTCAGTCTGTGACTGCTGACTTCTCTCATTGGCGCCTGCTCCGTATACAGTATAGCACACGCAGACCCTGGGGAAAGAAGTCAGCGGTCACAGACTCTGCACAACCGCTGGAACAGAGCTGCCGGCTGGGTAGGTTAGTTTGCTGCATGTCTGGCAGGCTACATAAAAAGAGGTGGCAGACTGGATTTGGCTTGCAGGCCTTGTGCTTGATATGTGTGTTCTACAGTGTTATGCAAATTCCTTCCCGACTCCATAATGGCAGTCAGTCTAGTCCCCTCTTAAACTGCTCTATGGATTTTGCCATCACCACGTCCTCAGGCAGAGAGTTCCACAGTCTCACTGCTCTTACAGTAAAGAACCCCCTTCTGTGTTGGCGATGAAACCTGCTTTCTTCTAGATATAGTGGATGCCCTCTTGTTACCATCGCAGTCCAGGGTATAAACAGGTTCTGGGAGAGATCCTTGTATTGTCCCCTAATGTATTTATATGTAGTTATTTGGTCGCCCCTTAGCTGTCTTTTTTCCAGGGTGAATAATCCCAATTTTGATAGCCTCTCTGGGTATTCCAGTCCTCTCATTCCGTTTATTAACCTCTTAGTGACCACACTTTTTTGCTTTTTTTCCATTTTCATTTTTCCTCCCCCTTTTAAAAAATCATAACTCCTTTAAGTATCCATCGACGTCACTGTATGAGAGCTTGTTTTTTGCGGGACGAGTTGTATTTTTCAATGGTACTATTTAATGTACCATATAATGTACTGAAAAACTTTAAAAAAAATTCTAAGTGGAGGGAAATGGAAAAAAAACGATATTCCGCCATCTTTCAGTGCGTCTTGTTTCTGCGGCGCACAAATTGCAACAAAAATGACATGATAACTTTATTCTATGGGTCAGTACGATTACTACAATACCAAACTTGTATAGTTTTTTTTTGCTGTACTACTTATATATATTTTTTTAAGATATTTAATTTTTTTAAATTATTTTCTGTATCCATCTTCTGCACACAATAACTTTTTTATTTTTCTGTCAATATAGTTCTGTCAGGGCTCATTTTGTGCGGTATGTCCTGCAGTTTCTGTTGGTACCATTTTGGAACACATAGAACTTTTTGATCGATTTTTATTAGATTTTTTCTTGGCAACAGTGTGACCCAAAAAGTGCATTTCTGGCGGTTTTTATATATTTTTTTCGGACGACATTCACCGTGCACAGTAAATATTGCATTACTTTTATAGAACAAACATTTACGAACACAGCGATACAAAACATGTATTTTTGTTTTATTGTTTAGATTTTTTTATTCTAAATATGGCAAAAGGTTTTTTCTTACTTTTATTACTTTAAAAAAAAATCATTAAAGCTTTATTGTTCTTATTTTTACTTTTTCTTTCAGTCCTCCTGGGGGACCACAACTAGCGATGCTTAGATCGCTTATACAGTATGATGTAATGCTACAGCATTACATCATACTGCATTCTGACAGGCAGCCTATCAAGCCAGCCCACGGGGATGACTTGATAGGCATTTTGCCATGACAGCCCTGGGGTCTTTCAGAAAGACCCTGGCTGCAATAACACCCGCTCCCAGATCTCACCGCGGGGGGGGGCTGTACTGGACCCCCTGAACATCGTCGGGGGATTTAAATGCCGCTGTCAGATTTGACAGCGGCATTTAAAGGGTTAACAGTTCCGATCGACCGGGCGGCCGAACGGGGCTGTTGCCCGCAGGTGTTAGCTGTAATAAACATAGCAGGGCTATCTTCCTTCATATACGTCCTGCAACGGCAGGATGTAAAAACACTATTGCCTGGTCACTAAGGGGTTAATGTAGTTGCCCTTCTTTGGACCCCCTCAAGTACTGCGGCATCTTTCCTGAGCACCGGTGACCAGAACTGTACACAGTATTCCATGTGAGGCCTGACAAGTGCCTTATATAGTGGGAGGATAACGTTCCCGTCTCTCACCCCTATACCTCTTTTAATGCCTCCTAGATGGTCACTTCTTGCATATAACATCTCAAAAGTACGTGACCTTCTCGTCTTGGAGAAATAAATGTAACTGTAAGATATTTCAAGCCAGGTAGTTAGTCATACATTACATGGACATTTCTAAAAATAGTGATTCTCTTTTTCAAAAAGAGCTGACAATCTAAACGTATTGCCAGATCACCTGACTCACCATACGGTCATATAGAGTTGACTTGGATTCGAACTGTGGTCAGCCTACTTCAAAGCCCGAGCTCTATACTAGTGGGGACATTAAGAAATTTCAAAGTTGAGTCATTTTAATTTATCACACCTCTATGTAATATTGTACAAGTAAGACTGTGGTTTGGCAGTACAACGAATAGGTGAATAGCACACTTGAAGGCAAGGCTCCAGGTGACCCACAGCTTGTACAAAGCTCCTTTTATTCAGGAGTGGTTATCTGCAGTAGCTTGCTGTAATCTGTGCAGGAGTACCTGAGATAAGGCTGCTCCTTCCCTGTCATTAACCCCATGGCTACACAGAGCGCACACACGCCTCATTCATGGTCCTGCCGCCTTATCCGGTGTTCTAATACCAAACCCCTGGTGACTTAACTAACCACTGTATGCCCATGCACACGGCACAGGAATACAAGTGGTTTCAAGTAGCTCTGTGCAATGTAGACAAAGAACTTTCTTATCTCTTACCGCATCTAACTTACTCAAAAAGGGGCATTTATGTTTGAATGCCTTACAAAAAGCATAGTAAACAGTACAACGCAAACACACAAAGTTACAGTGCATGTGTCATACCAGATCAGCTTCCTTCTTCACATTTCTTGGAATGAATGCAAACTTAAAGTGCCATATGGAAAAGCTGGATGGCAACCCATATGGCTATCAATGTATACGCCAGACATACACACTAAAATATGGTATGAACAGAGACTTAGGCAGCCTATACACATTAGATAGTTATAGTTTGGCTGACTACTATATCTGCTGACCCCACATAGACATGTACACAGAGCGCATGTGCAAGCTGGCAAACCCATAAGGCTCAACGCAGAACTTGATATTACAGTAGTGTATGTATAACAACATGTGATTTGAGTTTGGGTCAACTGCTTGGAGAGGGGTTTTACAGGATAGAGGGAGCAAACTCGGTCTGGACTGACACAGGAAGGTTTTTGGAAGGAGTGAACATCAGCCCTAACAGCCAGCCCCGCTATGAGAAAGAGGTGGCCACCTAATCTGAGAGAGACGCTGAGTGGAGAGAAATGATGCATAGTGAGAGGAACCTACAGCAACGGGTCATCAGTGCCTCCTGTGAGGACGGGTCAGTGCTTCTGTATTGAAAGGAAGCAGTTATGCCATACGTGACTTTTGGGAACCTGCAAGTGAAACATTATAGCAGAACTTAACCCTTTCCAATCCACTGTCTGACGTCTAAAGACATTCTGATTGAAGGCTGTACAGCTCTAATGTCGGATGACGTCCGGCAGGGTATTCTTACTGTATATTACTGGCCGCTTTGTTGTCGGGGGCCTCTCCAGCATATCCCATACCGCATTACTGGCTCTAGCCAGCAGATGGCGCCATTATATAATGGAAGAAAGAGAAAGACCCCTAGGAAACCCTGAATCCAAAATTGGATTGCAGAGGGTTAAAGAACCATTGTAAGTAGAGACCGGTCTCTAAGACAGGAGAGCAGTGTGCACACTTACGAGCAGCTAAGACTGAACCTCAGCTTTATAGTGATCGGCCACCATTATTTTCAGCTTGGGAACTTTGCTGCCATTGTTATGTTGTGGTGAGTACTGCCCAAAAAGTGCAGGGTATTCAAAGCATTAAAAGAGGCCACATTATTAGACTCTAAATATCAAGAGGACTCAGATTTGTTTACCTTGTTAATAATGACATAGAAGGACTATTCAAGAAGAGCTTATCCTGTCTTGGTTATATAGGGCAATGTTGAGTCATTATAACCAATAGAGTGTAGTGCTGCGGCCTAGAGCAGATTCTAGTTGTGATAGAATTTCAGGTTTGATAACACATTGTTACATAACCCAAGTAATTCTTTCTCTGTCAAACCCATTTGTTTCGAATCTATTTAGTATTCAATAGTAAATAGTACAAATTGTGTCTTCGTGCCTCTGTGTTCTTCGTCATATCCTGAACCCTTGCGTAACACCACAGTCCTATTACACATGTATTTTGTATATAGATGGGAGAGAAAGCTCCTACCTGACACTTCTGACAATGGCGTATCTCCTGAGAACAAAATAGTCAGGCAGATCGATCAGGCTCAACTGCCTGATCCTTATATCCATTGACATTTGTCATTGGGGGAGAGTTAGGAAGCCTGCTGCAAAACAGAAGATTGGCCGGTCCCACCAAAATCTGTGCATTCTTCCAATCTATATCTAATATGTATGGGCAGCCTTAGTCACTAGCATTCACAAAATCATATCTATCTAACAAAAAGGTGAAAAGAAGTTTTACCAAGTTGATACGATTTCTTAGCTTGCCCATTTTGAATGGTCTATTGGACGACAACTATCCCGTCAGTGTAAATGTATGCAGTGACTGAACGAGGAACGAGAACTTGTTTCATTCTCATTCTTCAAGTAGACGACTGCCTGCTTACTGTAAATGGAGGCGAATGATCCACGGCCCGCTCCCTCTCCATTAAGTCAGTGATGCTTGTTCCTGTATAAAAGCACAGGAATAATTATTGCTGGGATGACCTGTTGGGCATCTGTCGCCCAACAGGTTGTCCCATGTAAAAGCAGTCTAATGTGTAAGGCCACCAAAGCTCTCATCAGATTAAGGCAGCCCGGTGATAAGCTGATCACAGCAGGTCTGAGTTTTGAAACCCCTGGATTTATAGTTGTTGGGTCTGGTAGACCAAGGGTGCTTTAGATGGAAATTTTTTTTCAAAAAATCATTCAAATGATCGAAAATGAACAATAACCTTCAGTCTAAACGTGAGCCGGCGACAAACAGGAATCATTTACTTTTCGCTCTTTGTTTATTTTATGCAGTCGTAAAAACCATTGTTGGTTCGTTTACTTGTCGTTCAGTTAAACAGTAATCGTTCAGTCCCTCTCATTCACTGATACAGCGACTGAACGATTCTGACCGATTCTCATTTGACCGTGCCAACGATGTATCTGCCTGTCTAACCAGGCTGCATGACTGCGAATGAGTTAGGCCTCTTGTCCATGGCAAAATTGAATTGCAGGTTCCGCTGCGGATTTCCGCTGTGGAATCCGCATTCAATTTTGCCCATAGGGATTCATTAGCCATCCGCGGGCAATTAAATTGTAATTTGCACCCGTGGATGGCATTTTAATGGATTTGCGTTTTCTTCCGCACGTGAGAGAAAACGCACCATGCTCCATTTTCTGCGGGTCTCCCGCGCGGACGGCTCCTGCAGGCTTTCATAGAAGCCTATGGAAGATGTCCGGTCCCGCGGTACACCTGCAGCTGAATTTCTGTTCTCCGGCACGGGAGCGCGGGAGAGCAGGAGTTCAAAAAGAAAAGAAAAGAAAAAAAAAGAGTGCACGGCGCATGCGCGCGGCACGCTGCCGGCATGCCGAGCGCATCCGCCGGGCAGAGAGAAAGAAGATCTGGCCGCGACGGATTGGAACCCACAGCGTCTGGACAGGTAAGAAAAATCTATTTTCAGGCCTCATGTCCCCGGGAAAGGAGGGTCTCACTGCGGGATTCTGCATGGAGAATCCGCGTGGGCCGGAATTTCCTAGTGGACATGAGGCCTTACAGTTGACGTCACCCACTCATTCACTCGTTCAAACAAGAATCGGCTAATCTACAATGGCTTTCACAGCTTTTTTGTTAGCAGCTCCCTACTCTACGGGCTTAAACAGATGGGCGCATATGCGAATACACTCGCCGGTATGAAGCATATTAACGTATAAACCAGTTTTTTTTTTGACTATTCAACTCCGCGCTATTAAAAAAAAGCATGAAGATAGGTCCTGCCCTATCTTTTCTCGTGAGAATCCCGTTAGTGATAACTGGGTAAAGCAAAACCATCGATTTCAATGGTTTCCTTTTCACTAGTGGGATTCTCGCACGTTAATAGTTCGCCCGAGAAAAGATAGGTCCTGCCCTAAATACTACATGCGAAAGATAGGGCAGGACCTATCTTCACACTTTTTTTTAAAAAGTTGCATGGAGTTTAAAAGGTAAAAAATAAAAGATTCTGAGCAGGAGAACCCCTCTATGATGTCCCTGTGCCCTATTTTTTTATTCTGCATCTAATAGTTTAATGCTCTCCAAGCAGTTGTGTTGCTTCTGTAGAGATCGACTCCGGGGAACCTGTGCGTCAAGTGATTTCAATAGTTAAGACTCAATCAATCAAACCTGGTTACAATATTTTGAAAGTTCTCCTGTAACATGTATTTTTATTACGCTTTGTAACATAATAATATAAAGCAGTTCATTTTTATTATGAGTGAGATCATGCTTCAGTAGACTTTCTGGCTCCCGCCATGTATAAAATAAACGAAAAACAGTTTCGTTCCTGCTGCCACTTTAAAATGTGCCAAAGGACGCTGGGATACGTTGAACCCATGTGCACTTTGAATACCTGTCCTGCCCAGGATCACCAAGGTCATTTGTGAAAGCTCAGAACCCGCTTGCTGTACAATGACGTCTTGTGCACTTTTTACACAGTGAAGTGACAGGTATTATGTGTCTGATATATTAGGCACCTTGAATTGATTTTCTGCTGTGTTTGGTTTAAACTTTTGTACGCTTTTTGTTCTCTCGCTTCTGAAAGATCTGTGAGGCACTGTTGATGGAGGAATAACTAATGAGCAAAAATAGCAGTCTAATATTGAGAACCTAAGATGTTTTATAAGGAGGCGCTGCCTCTTTTTTTTATTTCTGGGGGAGTGATAGAGAGGAGAGTGAGGTGAAAGGGGAGAAAGTTTTAATTTCCTATAGACCAGGACTTTTGAGCAGCCCATTTTCTCACTTAAATGATGGCTAATATTTGTGTCATGAGAAGTTATAGAACTTTCTAAAGTAGTATGTCTCAATTTCTGACATTCCTCTGTAAATTTCATTACAGCGAGTGAATGGGTGCAATCTTTGTTCATATACAGAGGCTAAAAACTCGTCCTTATTATGTCCCGCTGACACAGATGTATACAGATAGTCCCCGACTTGCGAACGTTCGAGTTACGAACTTCGCAAGATGCGAACTATCTGTCCTGCACAGTATGATGTAATGCTATGGCATTGCATCATTCTGTGCAGGCACCGGACAGGCTTCTATCAAGCCTGTCCAGTCAGATCGCGGGACGCTGTGTGGTTGCTAGGCAGCCTGGGGCTTTCTGAAAGGCCCCATGGGTGCCTATGCAGAGTGCCTATCAAGCCATGGGCTTGATAGGCACTCTGCATAGGCAGCCCTGGGGCCTTTCGGAAGGCCCCCGGCTGCCTAGCAACCGCACAGCGTCCCTGATCTTATCGCGGGACACTGTACGGGCCCCCTGAACGTCGGGTGCCGGCTGTTTCGTACAGCGGTATTTAAAGTGTTAACAGTTTCAATGAACGGTGTCCGCTGTAAGATCAGCCGGCACCCAACGTTGTATGGAGCAGGATCCACCTGCCATCCCGCTCCATACAAACATTTGTTCGGACTTGCGAACAGGTTCCTGTAGGGGACCATCTGTAGTTATTACAACGTTTCCATATACTCTTTAGGTCTCGTTCACACGGGCTACAAAATCTATGGATGTGAAGCTCATGGTTTCCAATGGGTTCTTTCACATCAGATGTTTTGTAGCCTAAAAGAACCCATTGGAAACCATGAGCTTCACATACATGCGTTTTGTAGTGATAAGTTATAGTAAGAAAACCGCAAAAAATGGAGCATGCTGCCGGTGTTTTCCTGCACGTGCGATCCTCACGCCTGGAAAAAATGACATCCGCAGATATTTAATTGCGTGTGCCCAATGATTCCCTATGGGTGCACAGATTTTTACAATGCATTCTTCCCGTGGACATGAGGCCTAAGGCCGGTTTCACATCTGCGTTGGAATCTTCGGTTGGAGGTTCCATTGCAGATTCCACTCAATATACAGCATGCAGCATTATTTCTTCCATCCGAAAGCCGGGCAACTGAGCGGAAACCGAATGGACCCCATTATAGTCAATGGGATCCGTCCAGTGCTGTTTAGTTCCATTCTGAGATGGAGCCCTTTGGCCGTCAGGGTTCCCCTTCCCGAACGAAGAAGGAAAGCTAAACCCCAAGTGGAGGTGTGAAACCACCCTTAGGGCGCCCACCCACTGGTGTTTGCGATTGTCGTGCGTGAAAAACGCCGCGTTTTTGCGGCGTTTTTCCCGCGTTTTTTGCCGCGTTTTCGCGGCTTTTCCATTGACTTTCATGGGTGCATTAGGAGAAAAATAAGGACACATATGCAACTGACAGTTCCTATGTTAAAAAACGCAACACAACGCAACGCAAAACGCCAGTGGACAGGAACACATGTTATCTCTATGCCTGTGCAGGAAAAACGCAAAACGCAAAACGCAAACGCAGGTAAAAAAACGCCAGTGGGTGGGCGCCCTTAGATGTATGGTCTGGTACCCACATATATTACACAGATATCCCATTTATTTTATTAGATGCCCTATTAAACCAACACTATGTTAAAAGGAATAAGCTTTATTAGAGAATCAATTAACCCCTTCCTGCTCCAGGAGCGTCGGGGTATGTATGCAAAGAGGTCGCGGGGGCATCAGCTGTTTACTACAGCTGACACCCGCGAGCAATAGCTGCAATCGGCCGATCGTGGCTATTAACCCTTTAAATGCCACTGTCAATTCTGACAGCAGCATTTAAATCCCCTGAATAATGTTCGGGGGTCCCGTACGGCACGGGGAGCCGTGCAGGTGTCATGGCAGCCGGCGGCCTTCTGAAAATGCCCCAGGGCTGCCTTGGGAGACTGCCTATCAAGCCATCCCCGTGGGGTGGTTGGATAGACTGCCTGTCAGAATGCAGTATGACGTAATGCTATAGCATTACGTCATACCGCAGGAGCGATCAAAGTATCGCATATTGTAGTCTCCCAGAGGGACTTAAAAGTAAAGTAAAAAAAAAGAACAATAAAGTTTTTTTAATTGTAAAAAAAAAAAAGTAATAAAAGTTTAAATTACCCCTCTTTTGCCATATCTGTAATTAAAGAATCTAAATTATAAAATAAAAATACATATTTGGTACCGCCGCGTCCGAAAAAGTCCAATCTATCAAAGTAGCACATTATTTAACCCGCACGTTGAACGTCGTTCGAAAAAAAAATAAAGAACGCCAAAAATGCACTTTTTCTGTCACCCTGTCTCCAAGAAAAAAACGCAATAAAAAGCGATCAAAAAGTCGTATGTATTCCGAATTAGTAATAACGGAAACTACAGGACATCCCGCAAAAAATGAGCCATCGTTGAACTACGTTGTTGGAAAAATAAAAAACATTATTGCGCACACAAGATGACCGCAGAAAATAATTGAAAAAAATCAAATGTCTTTGAAAAAAAAAAGAGTAGTATAGTAAAAAAAAAGCTATACAAGTTTGCTATCATAGCAATCGTACCGACCCATAGAATAAAGTGATCATGTTGTTTTTGTTGCAGTTGGTGCGCCGTAGAAACAAGACGCACTGAAAGATGGACGAATGTAGTGGGTTTTTTTTTCATTTTACTCCACTTACTCTTCTGTGTGCACTAAACACAGAGTATAGAACCCATTGATTTTAATGGGTTTGTTCTCATAAGCACATTTTGCGCTTATGTAAAATAGTAGGACCTGCTCTATTTTTCCTTTTTTGCACAACAAAACCTCCATAGAAAGCTATGGGAAGTGCGCAAATATGCAAGGAGAAGAGTGAAACACTGCGTAAAACTCTAGGAAATACCTTCTGGGTATAGCCTTCCAATCATGGAAAGGGTGTGTTGCGCGTACGTGTGAACTGGCCCTGCGTGTGCATAATGTTATAGCAGACGTGCAAATAAACCTCATCCTTTCTCGTCCATGCGCAAATACGTTGCACTGGGGTGAACGTTTTTGCGCCTACGCTCGTCTGAAGAAGTCCTCAGAATGCATCATCAGTGATGCAAATGAATGCAGTTAGCACTCTACTTCTGCTTCTAGACATACTAGTACCCTGTTTCCCTGAAAATAAGACATACCCGAAAATAAGACATAGCATGAATTTCCAGAATTTTTGAGGATGCAAAATTATTTTTTCAGGCTTTTTGAGGATGCTTAAAATATAAGCCCTACTCCAAAATTAAGCCCTGCTAACAGTTAATTTAAAAAGTCAATTTAAATAGTGTCCAGGCAGCTATACATGTAAAAAAGTTAAACCTTTTTGAACAAAAATTAATATAAGTCACTGTCTTATTTTCGGGGAAACACGGTAATTATGGACATAGTACAGTAGACTTGAGATCCAAGGGTGTACTTTAAATATGGCTCTATTGTCTTTAACCCTTTCCAATCCAATTTGTATCCTGGTTTTCCTAGGGGGCTTACTCTTTTTCCGCCGTTATACAACGGCGCTATCTGCTGCCTAAAGCCAGTACTGCATGAGGTGACACGTTGGATAGGCTCCGACAGCAGAGAGGCTGGCAATATACAGTAAGAGAGCCCCGATGGACGTCTTCCAACATCGGAGCTGTACAGCCTTAAATCATAATGTCTTTAGACGTCAGACAGTGGATTGGAAAGGGTTAAAGGATACTGTAGAGACCGTTGCTTTGAATCTAGGGTTGTTTTATAAGGGCATCTTTTTTGCTTGTTAGGTAATTTTGCTTTGCTTATACTTGGGCGCTTCCTCCCTGGGGGGCCCTTATGTTGTTTCATTTCAATAGATACCATGAAAAGCTTCATTTAGATACTGAAGAAGAAATAAAAACCAGATGCTCATGCAATAAATCACAGGGGTGCTTGCAGAAGGGTCCCTAATAACCAACTTGTCATCAGGGTCGTGTGAAAAAAACACAGAATGTCCTATTATGCATAGAAATAGCACATAGAAGTGAATAGGTGTGCAGCATCCGAGGTGCGGGCCCGAGCCTAGGAGACAGCGGGCATGAGTTGTAGGCCTTGTCACGGTGGCACTATTGTCTCCCACCCGGAGGGTAGCTAGAGACATGTCCACCAGGGCCAAGGGCAAGTTATTTAAGTAGTGGGTAACCGGGAACAGGTTTACCTTTTTCTTCTTTTGTGTTGTCACGGGTGTCGCCAACGTTCCTTCCTCTGCGGTGAATGCGACCGATGAATTATAAAGAATCCACACATGGAGAAGTCTATTTAAGAGTCACTCTGGGAACGGTCGGTGAAACCCATTTACTGACAGTCCAATTAGTGCATTACAAGTTTGGCGGCTGAGTACATCATGCGCCGCTCTTTCTCTCGCCTCACGAAAGACGGCGGACACTTGACTCTGCGGAATTTCCTCTCTCCTCACGAAAGATGGCAGACACTTGACTCTGCGGAACGTCCTCTCTCTCTCTCTCTCTCCACACTGACGAAAAATGGCGGACACTTGACTCTGCGGAACGTCCTCTGTCTCTCCACATTCACGAAAGACAGTGGACACTTGACTCTGCGGAATTGCCTCTCTCCTCACGAAAAATGGCGCACACTTGACTCTGCGGAACGTCCTCTCTCTCTTTCACAGGAGCTTGCAGCTACCCCGCGGTCTCCTGGTATAAGAGATATACAGAGGAGATGGGTGATACCTTTCTGCTTCTTCCGTTCTTACTTCCACAGCATCGGGAAATACTGTGTACAGCGCTTCAGAGACACCGACAGATATTCAAAGTTTCTCGACTCTCAGACTGGTTCAGGCTACACTAGGCCAAGAACTGACTGACTTTCTTCAAGAACAACCACTTGCAGACTCCACTTACATTCTGCAAACATTAATATGAAGCATGGTCAGGTGACACAAACTCACAACACGAAACGATACATTGCTAGAAATCGCACATACCAGACTTTAAGTGCTGCAGAGGCGCACCACATACACTTCATGCATACAGTAATTGCTGACAATACAAATGCACATGACAAACATGAAATACATTTTGAAGTGTGCATAAATACACAGTAATACGCAGCGTATTCACAGACTGAAATACAAAATACGGCCGTGTAAATGAGACCTTAGTGAGCCCCTTTTGGCACATAGGATAATCTCCATGACATACTTTCTACTAATGTCTGATACACTTCAGCTGATATTTCCTTCCATTCATCCTGCAAATGTCTGGTGAATTCTCTCAAAGAAGACGTTTGAAGTTGCTCATATAGTGGTAGTAGCAGGCTTATTCTATATTATAAAGTTTGCTGAAGATGTGGGTTTTCAGGTTCTTTTGAAGTTTCGCATAGTGGGAAAAAAAATGGTGGATGCATCAGTGAAATCTTGGAGGTAATGATGTGAGGAACAGGCTAGAGGCGAGGAGAGAAGGAGGTATTATAAGGACAGGAGATTATGGGTGGGGAGGTACTGGAATAATTAGGTCTGTATGGAGGGGACAAGTTGCAGACAGCCATGTATGTCATGTTGGTATTCTGAAACATATTCGCTGGGCATGGGGTAGCCATAGCAGTGTAACTGTAAGTAGTGCAGAGGTTGTTGTCATACCTGGGGTCCTAAAAGGTCCTATAAGGACCCTCTGCTCATATCTAATATTATGCAATTAATGTCATTGCCTAATTGTTGACATAGAATAAATTTACAGCTTTGATCAATAGATGGTCAGCGGGGGGTCTGCTGCTCATGATCCCTGTCAATCAGATGAATTTTGGTGCCACTGTCAGTGTGGTCAGCACTAGAAGCACATAGCGCTGACAACATAGCAGCGGCCGGTTTGATACTGTAGACGCAGCTCCCATTGAATTCAATAGGAGCTGTGGCTGCAATACCAACCTGGGTCACTGCGCTATGGATAACACAGTCTGCTTCCTCATCAGTAATCAGCTGATCGTCGGGGATCCTAAATAGCGGACCCCCACCAATCATTTATTGATGACCTATCCTGTGGATAGGACAGCTAATTGTAAATAAAAGGAGGAGTGAAGCAACCCCAATAAGAAAATTATATAATAAAAGTCCTAGATGGGAAGGATTTCTTATAGTGGTACACCCTCAAAAACAGGCTATGAATTTAAGTAATAAGTGTAGCCATCATCAGATCCACAAGGGTAGATATATTACTACCACAACCATGAAAAATAAAAAGAATTTGGGGATAAGGTGCAACCTGATAACTGTGAAGAATGTACAACTATGCAGAAGTATTGGCTCAACTTCTCTGTTAATTAGTATTACCAGCCAATATACGTGTTTCAAGGTGAACACACCTCTTCCTCAGGCCTCGGTCAGACGACCGTTTTTTGCCGCGATTTGCGGATCACATGACGGATGCGCATCTGCAAATCACGTGACCGGGGCCGACGAGTCGCCGAAAAATCTGCAGCTAGCAGCGTTTTCGGTGAAACGGGCCCGATCAAAGGTGCACTGTCCGCCCATTGAAATTCAATGGAGCCGGCAATACAGTCGGCTCCATTGAAAGCAATGGGCTGCCAGCGAGCGCAGGATGAATTTTCCATCCAAAAATGTGTAAAAATAAAAAAAATATATATACTCACCTTGTCCCTGCAGCCGGAGTTCAGCCGCAGCCAGCCGGCAGTTCTACTGAACTGCTCTGTGTAATATTCAGCAGGCGGGGATTTAAAATCCCCGCCTGCTGAATGGGCTGCCTCTAATTGGTCAGAGCCCTCACCAATCAAAGGCAGCTCTCACTCACCCATTCATGAATTCATGAATGGGGGAGTAAGTGCTGCCTCTGATTGGCTGAGCGCAGGGACCAATCAGGGGCAGCTCTCAGCTGTCATTCAATAGCTGAGAGCTGCCCCTGATTGGTCCTTGCGCCGGCCGGCCGCGGCTGAACTCCGGCTGCAGGGACAAGGTGAGTATATATATATTTTTTATTTTTACACATTTCTGGATGGTTTTCAGGGAAGGGCTTATATGTTTAAGCCCTTCCCGAAAATTCATCCTGCGCTCGCCGGCAGCCCATTGCTTTCAATGGAGCCGGCTGTATTGCCGGCTCCATTGAATTCAATGGGCGAACATCGTTCTTCTCTGCCACAGCTGTAACAGCTGTGGCAGAGGAGAATGATCTTTATAGTATATGTTCTCAATGGGGTCGGTGCTGCTGCCGCTGGCCCCACTGAGCGCATATATAGAACACAAGGAATCACAGAACGCAGATAGGCGCGATCTGCAATTCGTCGTGTCCTATAATTTATCAGACATCCGCATAAAAAGCGGACATCTGACCGATCCCATTGCGAAGCAATGTTTCTATATATGCGCAGATCGCATGTGCATCCAGAAATCGCGGCAAAAAACGGTCGTCTGACCGAGGCCTCAGTAAATGCTTGGGACATATGTCAAGAGTATTCATAAAAGTCTGGAAGATGCCCAATTTCTGTGCTATAATGGCCATACGTCCAAACTTCTTTGAATACTCTTGACGTATGCCCCAAGCATTTACTGAGGAAGAGGTGTGTTCGCCTTAAAATGCGTATATTCGCTGGTAATACTAATTAACAGAGAAGTTGAGCCAACACTCATGTATTTGTACGTCATTCACAATTATCAGGTTGCACCTTATTCCCAAATTCTTTAGATTTTCCAGGATTATGGCTTCCTGCGGTCATCAATAGAAAAAATTGGCCAACGTCCTGGCTAACCCCTTTAAGGGGACATGATACTCTTGGCCATTTTCTGATATATTGAAGAGAATCTTCAGGATGTTCAGCCAAAGCTGTTTTCCCAATACTGTCTGAGTATGCCAAGTCTAATCTAAAATCACATGTAATAATCTGTACTCTGAGGACAGAAACCTGTTAGAAGAAGGTCATGAATCTTACGTTTACTATGAAATTAGTTATAATGGCTTGAAATGTTGCCATAAGTTAATGGGTGGACATATGCAAATGAAATACATAGACCCTTAGACTGGATAGCCGGGCCGTTCTCTATGCCAGGGAACATGAGCAGATTCGTAAGTTATTATGGCCACCACGAACCCTCACTGAGGGGGATATTTATAGTTCTCTGGTATGATGTTAACTTTAATTACTTTGATGAAAACAATGAAAAATCTTTATTTTACATATTTCAACTCTTCCTATTGTATGTCTGTAAGAAATAAACATTTGCAGCTCCATAAAAAATACGTGCCAGCAATTCTACAGAATCGCTGAAGCAGCCAACAAAGGCTAAATATGTTCTTCCAGCTCAGTGCAATTGAAGTATTTACATGAAAAAAGTCTCCTTATATAACAAAAAGCTGCCAGGCTGCATACCATTAGAAGGATGATGTCATACAGTACGGTGTATGGAGGACGTTAGCGATGGGGAAGCCATGAAAAGCCACAGAGATCCGCCAGATGGACCATTGTGTTAGAGCTTGCTTCATGTGGATTTCTAGCAAGATCCCTGACTGATAAAGTTGTAGCTACTGAAGAAAAATAAGCTTTTATGTATAACACTTGCTTCCCTGGAACTTATGTTTCCTTTTCCCTAGAATTGGCCTATTTAGTTGGTATACGTTATTTTTTGAAGATTGATTGATAAGATCAAATATATAAAATGAATAACGTCACCTGTGAACTGAGTTAAAGCATAACTAATTTTTCTGAGTAAGCTGCCTTGTGTGTACATGAGGAGTAACACTACTTCTGACCTTTATATGGCATGTATCCTGCATTTATTACCAGTTTTCTCCTTTGCAGGCTGTACTTCTGATTTTCAGTTCTCTCTGGACTGCTGGGAGGAGGCTAGCTATCGTGATATCTTCTATAGACTGTGCAGAGAGAAAACTGCAGATTCTGTTCCATAATTGTCTGGAACACACACAGACATAACATCATCATGGAGGACACGAGAGAAGTGCTGAGTAGTAGAGATGTGATTTGTTCAAGTAGTTGTTTGAAAAGGTTGCCTGGCTTTTTTTGAGGATAACAATATGGTTGATGTTGTATAGCTTTTAGAATTCATATAGTTTAGGTTGTCCTGCTTTGTGGGTATTAATATGGTTGGGGTCGTCGATCTTTTAGGATATTCATTTAGTTTCAGTTGCCAAGCTTATGGGATAGTCATACAGCTCAAATCGTTCTGTTTTTCGGATATTGATAAGTTTCTGGTTGTCCTGGTTCTGGGATAACCATCAGCTTGCGGTTATCTTGCTTTTGGGTAATTCATATGGTTCAAGCTGTCCAACTTTTTGCAATGCTCATATGTTTTGGGTTGCCCTGCTTTTGTGTATGTACAGTATATGTATTTATTTTCTTTTGTCAAGCCAAAAAAGATCCATATATGTACGGTAACTAAGGCCCCCTGTCCACGGGCGTTGCGAAGTCCCGCGGCAGATCTCCGCCGCAGGAGCCGCCGCCCGGGAGCAGGAGCCGCCGCCGAATCTCCGCCGGTCAGCCCTATCTGATAAATAGGCTGGCCACTGAGAATCGGGGCAATTCGCAGCATGCTGCGAATTGCCCGCCGCGTGTGGAGAATCGCAAGGATTTTCCGCTCGTGGGCTTGGGCCGGCACTTTCCATAGCAATGCTATGGAAAGTTTCGGCTGGCGTGATACGCCGGCAATTTACCGCTGGCGAATACACGTCCGTGGACAGGGGGCCTTAAGGAAAATCAGGTTTGTACTGTAGATTTGAACAGCAAGTATTGTTACGTTGCACGCACATGGTAAAACTTTGTTCACGTAGCCCGTACAGAGACACATAGAGTCCCTACAAGACAGCACTACAGAGCTGTACGCACCCTTTCTGCTGCTATGTCATGTGTCTGTAAAAAACAATGTCTACATAATTCAGCCTGCAATTAAATATGTATAAATCCTGAGGAAAAACTCTGTATGTCTTTTTACGAAGTCAGAGGCCCGGTGTTTTAAAAAAAAAAAGATGGCGGAGGGGCTGTAGTGGCCCAGTACATACTTTCCTGGCCCCCTCCATAATGTCACACGTCATGTCTTATGTTGATGCTCTTATGTTGGTGCAAATCTGTCTAGTCATTCTGTTATATGTATTGCACAGCTGCAGCGTGTGATGGGTTAAGGGCTCATGTCCACGGGCAAAATGTGATTTAAAATCCGCAGCGGATCTCCCGCGCGCGGATCCGCACCCCATAGGGATGCATTGACCACCCGCGGGTAGATAAATACCCGCGGATCGTCAATAAAAGGCATTTAAAAAAAAATGGAGCATGAAAAAATCTGGACCATGCTCCATTTTCGTGCGGGTCTCCCGCGTGGACGGCTCCCGCGGGCTTCTATTGAAGCCTATGGAAGCCGTCCGGATCCGCGGGAGACCTAAAATAGGAATTTAAAGCATTTACTCACCCGCAGCGGACCGCGAAGCTCTTCTCTTCCTCACGGCCGCATCTCCCTTGCTTCGGCTCGGCGGATGTGCCCGGCGCATGCGCGCGGCACGTCGACGACGTGCCGGCGACGTGCCGCCGGCGTCAGGAATTCATCCGCCGGCCGAAAATGAAGATCCGGCCGTGAGGAACAGCTGACCTTCCCCGCTCGCTACGGATAGGTAAATGCTTTTAAATTGCTATTTTCAGCGCTCATGTCCGCGGGGCAGGAGGGACCCGCTGCAGATTCTACATGTAGAATCTGCAGCGGATCTGATTTTCCCCGTGGACATGAGGCCTTAGTGTTTGCAAAGCCTGGAGACTGCCTGTGAATGTATCAATTTATGTCCTGTCACATGGTATGAGTGAGGTTATAAAAGTGAGTGTTTGAGAGCGGGAAAAGAGCTTACATCATAAGTACCACCAAGGAGAGAAAGTACAAAGCTGCA
The DNA here is from genome assembly GCF_035609145.1 of Eleutherodactylus coqui. Lineage (NCBI taxonomy): Eukaryota > Metazoa > Chordata > Amphibia > Anura > Eleutherodactylidae > Eleutherodactylus > Eleutherodactylus coqui. The sequence goes on along the minus strand of NC_089840.1, from coordinate 233,408,493 downwards.
TGGGGTTACCTTCAATCCTCATGTTGTGAAGATGGAAGAGGAGGAGAGATTCCACCGAGCGTGTGTTCCCGTGTTGAAGAGAGAGTAAAGCCCCAAAGAAACAGAGTGAGCAGTAAGTGAGCGCATTCTTCCAAGGCCTAGTGCAGAGGTACTTATTCCTAATTGATTCACACCCGAGCGTCCTGTGGTATGGGACTGCCAGGTGGAGGTACTGTACTTTCATTGTTCACACTCCAGTGAACTGAAGTCTGGGTCCTGCTTAGTGGAGGTATGCGTCTTTTTTTGGTCACACACAGGCGTTCTGTAGTCTGAGTCTGCCGTGTCGAGGTACTCTAGCTTATCTAATTCCTGCACTTCTCAAATCTGTAATCTGTGCCTTTTGTACTGCTGACGTAATGTTAAGTAAAGTTGTTCTAGGTCCTGACCATTCCTGGGGTCCCGAGGTACTCTATGATTGTCTGTGGCTCAATTATTTACCGCCGATGTTCATGCCTGTGGGTGCCAGATTGGTGGCGTCACCCATGACATACTCTGCACCTGTTCTACCATCTATTGGGCATCCCTATCCTAGGGGTGTATGGAAGAGGCCCAGCACTGCCCTGGCTGAGGCTACGTGCGTCCATCCGGGAGGGAGGTGGTGAGTGCCGCTATGACAAGCCAGCAGGGCAACCTACTAACTTTGTACAGATATATCAGGGGACAATACAGAGATCTCTCCCATCGATTTATACCCATTCACATAACTGATTGGTGGTGGGTTTATGTGAATGGTGTATAAATTCTGTTATGTATAATGGCACTGTATTCTGCTTGACAAAGATCCCGAGCGGGTCGAAACGTCGCGTCTATGGAGGAATAAACTTAGATTTGAATTCCTGTACGCCTGGAATGCTGTCACTTCCTTTGCATTGAATAGAGCTTATAATAGGGTCCCCATAGTGGCCCGAGTAGTAAGTGACCCCAGTAGTGATAGGGACCCCATAGTGGCCCCAGTAGTGATAGTAACCCCATAGTGGCCACAGTAGTAACAGTGACCCCAGTCATAATAAGTGACTCCAGTAATAAGAGAGATGACCATAGTGGCCCCAGTAATAACAATGACTCTCATAGTGGACCCAGTGGTAAGTGACCCCAAAGTGGCCCCAGTAGTAACGGTGACCCGCATAGTGGCCCCAGAAGTAACAGTGACCCCCATAGTGACCCCAGTAATAATAGTGACCCCCATAGTGACTCCAGTAGTAAGTGGCCACAGTAATCAGAGTGGCTCCAATAATAAGAGGAGTTTCCATTGTGGCCCCAGTAGTAATAGTGCCCCCTATAGTGACCCAAGTATTAATAGTGTCCCCCATAGTAGCCCCAATAGTAAGCAACTCCAGTAATCAAAGTGGCTTCAATAATAAGAGTGACCCCCATAGTGGCCCCAATAGTGATAGGGTCCTTCATTGTGGTCTCAGTAGTGATAGTGACCCCAGTAGTAATAGTGACCCCCCCAGTGGTCCCACTGGTAAAAGTGACCTCCATAGTGGCCCCAGTAGTAACAGTGACTCTCATAGTGACCCCAGTAGTAACGTGACTCTCATAGTGGCCCCAATAGTAACAGTGACACTCATAGTGGCCCCAGAAGTAACAGTGACCGCTACAGTAATACCAGTAGTAATTGTGGCCAGAGTAGTAATAGTGACCCCCATAAGGGCCTCAGTAGTAATAGTGACCCCCACATCAACCTCAGTAGTAATTGTCTCCTGGCCGACCAGCATTCCTACAGACATTCCACTCACCAAGCCTGTAGCTCCAGTCCGACGGCAGCCGCTCATGAGCCTGTACCCGCTGGCGTCTCCCCTAGGCAGCCGCGGGGTGTACAGGACGGCACAGACAGACACGGCAGAGAAGAGGTCAGTGATCACAGACTACACCCCAGCGGACCAGAGCTATAGGCTGTATGAGTGGACCACCTATTTGGTTGTTGCACAGCCGTCGGGCCACATAAAATGAGGCGTTGGACCGAATTCAGCCCGCGGGCTTTGTGTTTGACAAAGTGTGGTCTAGAGGAAAAAAGTTTTCTCCACCAACATAGAAGGAGGTTCTTTACTGTAAGAGTAGTGAGACTATGGAACTTTCTGCAGTGGTGATGGCAGTTTAAGAGGGGCCTGGATGCATTAAAATATTACATGTTATAGGAACTAATTACGTTAGAAGGGTCGGTGATCCGGAGATTATTATGATTCCCAGATTGGAGTATGGAAGGAATTTTTTTCCCCCTAATAAGGAAAATTGGCTTCTACCTCATTGAGGCTTTTTGCCTTCCTCTGGGAGGAGGGGGTGGGGTAATAGGCTGAACTAAATGGACATATGTCTTTTTTTGGCTTAATCTACTATGTTACTATATTATATTACTGTGTAAAAGTGCTGTCTTACAGATCTGCAATACAATCATGGTCTTACACTATCATAAGTAATTGGACAAATGCAAGAATCAAAAGCAATATTTATTTCTATATGTTAATACTTAGTGGGGCCTTCTTTAGCCCTAATGACATTGAATATTCACCATGGCATATTTTTCACGAACACCTGATACACTTCAGCTGGCATTTCCCTTCATTCATCCTGCAAACATCTGGCAAATTCTCTCAAAGAAGATGGATATTGTTCATATTTCCTGACTCAACATTCCAGTTTGTCCCAAAGATGTTCAGTAGGGTTCAGGTTGGGTTGTATAGGCCATTACAATCATGGAACATTCATATTCTCAAACCAGCATAAAACAATGTTGGATTAGTGACAAGGTGCATTGTCTTGTAGGAAGTATTGCTGACCATTCCCACAGTATTACCACATTGTCGGCAGCACATTATTGTCTAGAACGTCAGGGTACACCTCCATGTTCATGGTTCTTGCCACTACAACCAATTGACTGAGACCATGCCACCTAAAACATCCCCAGACCATAACAGAACCTCCGCCATACCTAACTGTTGGCACAACACATTCAGGCAAAATATATTTCCCTGAAATGCTTCACACCCGGGTACTTCCACCTGATTTGAAGAGATGGAGTATCATGACTCGCCACTTCACAGAACATTATTCTATTACTCAACTGTCCAATGATGATGCTCCTTGCACCATTGTAGCCGGGTCGTTGCATTGCACTTCATGATGCCCGGCTTGTGTGCAGTGGCATAACCCGTATATCCAATAGCGTGTATTTCCCGTCACAAACTATTCCTGACACCTCCATGGGTCTGTATCTTATGTAACATGGTTTGGGACATGTGACATGGTAATAAGACATGATCCAGTCTACTGATATGGAAGTCCAAAGACTTTTAGTAGGATAGTGTACATTATAGCAATGGAACTCCCTTATAGGACACTCTATGAGACATCAGCCATGATGCTTGACATTTGCAACCAGGACTCTCTTCTTTCTTCAAAGCATTGTAATAAAAGTCCTCATCGTTACATAAAGGAGCTGCAAAGGTTAAGCAGAGTTCTTTTGTTTTCTTCATGTTTAATACACGTTCCCTGGACTACCTGTATTCATTTTTGGCCAATGAATTTGCTGAGTAAGTTTTTGGAAGATCTCATCTGCCCTTGGTGCTGAAAAGGGCTACAAATCCGGGAACATGAAAAATAAAACTCGCTGTGCCAAGTTCAGCAAAAGTGCTTTTTGTGAAATGATTAAAATAAAACAAGAGAGTTGTTTCAACACTAAGGAATTTCAATGTTCTTTTTTTCTCCTCTAGAAGCGGAGCTGAAAGAACACGCTAAATCCTGTGTATAAGCACGGACGCGGACTGCTAAATCTGCCCTGGATTATATAGAAACTTATATTAACTCCCGCACTTCCAAGGTCTCTTTCATTGATTGGTATATACACATAACCTTCTTATTCTTCATCAATTGTCTAACAACTACCAGATGGAATTGTGTGAATGCAGGTGTCAGCCAATGACAGACTTATCTATCTGCAATACTAAACAAGCGAATTGTAGCTATATAGCGACCAGTAAAATGGCTTATGGGCCTTTTACGCAGGGTGATTATCGGGCCTGAATGTTCCTCTGAATGTTTGTTCTTTGCATTCGGGCCATGTAAATGGAGCAATGATCAGCTGACAAAGGGTACAAACACTCGTTCATTCGGTGAGAGCTGCCTGTGATTGGCTGAGCACATCAGCCAATCACAAACAGTTCTTTTAGCAGGCGGGGATTTTAAATCCCCGTCTGCTGATAGATCAGCACTAGAGAGCCAGGGACAGCCAGAAGAAGACGCGGCTGAGCCCCCGCAGCTGAAGGGAGATAAGTTTTTGTTTTTTTTTAAACCACTTTTACTTGATTTTCAGGAAAGGGCTTATATTTAAAGCCCTTCCCTAAAATCAATTGCCGGCAGCAGAATCCTCTACCGCAGCTGACGTGTGACAGCTGCGGTAGAGAATTGAAGAATTCCTCTGCTGCATCTGTCACAGATGTGGCAGATGTAGCAGCAGGGAATTCATTTAACTAGCGGGGATGAAGGAAACATCTGCCGAATGCAGCAGATGTGTTCTTCATCTCTGCGGGGGCCACGGCAGCGGCGGACAGGTACATTTTTTTTGTGTTCTTTTACACTAAAATTTTTCTTTTTCAGGGAAGGGCTTATATGTAATGCCCTTCTCTGAAAAAGAATGCAGGGGTGACGGCAGCAGCCGCGGCTCCATTGAAAACAAGAATGTAATACATGGATCTCCACAGTTCTCATGCACCAAATTTACATCACCATAGAGCCCAGGTGATCTGGATCTTGTGTCCGCAATGTGGATGCAACCAAAGACCAGTTTCAGACATCCATAAAATGGGCACATTTTTGCTTCTGCATTATGGCCACCGCCCCAGATCCTTTTGTAGTTCTGTTGAAGTTGCATCTTGCATCATCATAGGATCCTATGGTGTAATTCAGTAAAGCCATGGTAGATTTAGTTATTTCGGTTGTAATGCAGTGTATTATAGCCGGATGAGAGCAGCCTTAGTCTTTGAATATAGGTATTAATAAGGGATTACTATGAAGACCATGACATTTCGAAAACTTCTTCAGTCAATAGATGAGATCTAGTAGAATTGTTAATGACCCGCAAATTTTTGGAATAGTATAACAGATGACTCATTTTACACTGGGCATATTGTTTTTAGCATCTTCATTGCCGTATACTTTCTATGAAGGAAAAAGTCTGTCATTAAAGGTGTTATCGCACCAAAACCGTTTATGCACAAGACTGGCGTTAAATGTTTAATCGCTGGTGGTCTGACGGCTGGAGACCCCGGGAATCATGAGAACAGTGTCCTAGTGAATGCAGGGGCAATGCATATGTGTGGCTACTATTTCATTCACTGTCTATGGAGATAGCTAAGGGATATGCTTGGCTATCTCCATAGAAGTTAATGGAGCGATGGTCATGCATGCACACCACTACTCTATTCACTAGCGGGACTTGCAGGGCATCGCAGTAGTGAATAGCTATATGATTTTCCTAGTATAAGGGACTGGCAAAATTGTGCACTCATTGATCATCTTTGGAGGGTGGGTTTTAGCTACATGCATGAGGACGCAGTCTTAAAGGAGATGTCTCATGAAAGCAAGTGGGGTTATACACTTCTGTATGGCCATATTAATGCACTTTGTAATGTACATTGTGCATTAATTATGAGCCATACAGAAGTTATTCACTTACCTGTTCCGTTGCTAGCGTCCTGGTCTCCATGGTTCCGTCTAAAATCGCCTCTTCTGGCGATTTTAGACGCGCTTGCGCAGTCCGGGTCTTCTTCTTTCCTCAATGGAGCCGCTCGTGCAGGAGAGCGCTTCTGTGTAGCTCCGCCCCGTCACGTGCCGATTCCAGCCAATCAGGAGGCTGGAATCGGCAATGGACCGCACAGAAGCCCTGCGGTCCACTGAGGGTGAAGATGCCGGCGGCCATCTTCACAAGGTAAGTATGAAGACGCCGGACTGCGGGGATTCGGGTAAGTACTATGCGGTTTTTTTTTTTGATCCCTGCATCGGGTTTGTCTCGCGCCGAACGGGGGGGCTATTGAAAAAAAAAAAAAACCGTTTCGGCGTGAGACATCTCCTTTAATAGTCTCTTTTTGGCATATAAGAAAAATACAGTGGGATAGCGCCTTGTGCAAACGGTAGTAGATACAAATAATTGATATTAGATAAATGATAAGAGTAACTTACCCAGTGTGGGCAGTCCTTCAAGAAGGCTGTCATCAGACCTGAAGTTCAAGTCTGCAAAAAGATACAAGTCTTGTGCATATGGGCATCCAGAGGTAATAGGAGAGCCACAGGACAGATCCAAAAATGGCAATTTTTGGTCAACGCAACAGAGGAAAGAAGAAAAAAAAATCCCGCACTCAACAACAAAACGTATTTGAATAGCATTCAACCAAAACAACCTTAGTTGCATAAAGGGATATATATATATATTTATTATATTACAAAAAATACTTAAAAATATTGAGGATATTAAATGCAACGCGTTCGAGAAAGGCGTCATAGTTAGAGATGAGCGAACGTACTCGTTTCGGGCGTTTTTGCACTCGAGCACCGCTTTTTCCGAGTCACTGACTACTCGGACGAAAAGATTCGGGGGGCAGGGGGTGGCGTGGTGGAGCGGGGGGTAGCAGTGGGAAACAGGGGAAAGCTCTCTCTCTCCCCCCCCCCCCCACACTCCCCTCTGCAACCCCCCGCTCACCCCCAGCGCCCCCCGAATCTTTTCGCCCGAGTAGTCAGTTACTCAGAAAAAGCGGTGCTCGAGTGCAAAAACGCCCGAAAAGAGTACGTTCGCTCATCTCTAGTCATAGTATTGCCAAAACGCGTTGCATTTAACTATGGTTGTTTTGGTTGAATCCTTCCTATCCAAATATGTTTCTTGTTGAGCGCAGGATTTTTACTACCCTTTCCTCTTTTTGGCATATGTGTAGCACCCCAACATCTTCTAGCCCTCAGTTTTCCATGTTTCGTTGTGTACAAAATAGTGCTGAAACTATAAAAATCTGCTAAAGGCTTTAGTTAGAGACAAGACTTTACAACATTGTGTCAAAGTCTCCCAATTCTCCACTTCTCAAAGTATAACATTTGGTAAAAGCTGAGTATGATGGTTTTGCCTGGGTAGGATTGATTTACCATGGCACAGTATCCTAACTACTTTGGGCCATGTGACACAGTGATCCCTATGGATTACACATCATCACGTAGGCTGGCGAGCAACCAGTGGGGGATCCTAAAGATAAGTATATTGGCAGCGTATCCCAGTAATACGTTTCTTCATGCCACAAGCATACAGGCATTGACTCCCACGGCTTTGTCATCATTTATACTGCTTTGTTTTTGTGTGCCAAGCAATTTTTTCCCCCTTATTCTTCCTTTTCAGCACCTCTTAGCTAAGCCTAGCAATGCAGCCCATCTGTAATCCTGAAAGGCTGTGCAAACTCGAGGAAGAAAGGAGCTTCTTACTAGTTTGCTTGCTCATCTGCCTTGAATAATTGAAGTCATTGACATATCACTTCTGTAGTCCAGTCACATCAATGCCCATCTGAAAAACAGTTTGCTGCTCCTGAAAGAAGAATATTGCGAACTCCGAAAACTTTTATTTACTGCATTGTTGTCTCCTACTTCTTTCATTTACTCATGGCTTTTTACTCGACCAACAAATGGATATTGATATTGATATGATTATGTGATGATATATATATGTATATAAAACAATAAAGCTCCCAGCACTTACTTGAAATGGGTTTCTGATGGACGCTGGGACTTCCTTGTAATCCAAGAATGTAGTGTATTGAAGTCTTGGTTGATAATCCAGAAATTACTTGGTCAGGTCCACTTTAATGAAAAAACAATAACAGACCAGCTTGGATTGTGTAACGCGTTTCGGAGTGTGATCACCCTTTTTCAAGCACATTATTACAGTGACTTGGAGGTGATATATATATAAAGGAGCAGTGCGTGGGATGGCCATAATTGCGTATGTAAAATTACCATGTGTTTTTGAGAGAAATATGGCGCCCCGGTGTGCATTTCAGTGAAAAGGCGCCAACGTTAGGCATGCATTCCAAAGACTAGATGTGACTGCATCGCCGTGATATAAGCACGTCCCGCCGTGTGCATTTCAATTATCTAATGTCACGCAATTTTTGAGCAATGCGAGAGAGAGTGAAAATGCTGAATTATGAAACCAATGGCTTTCAATGATTTCGTTCCCATTTGTGATGTTTCCTGTCATGCGATGTTGCGAGATTTGAACATCGCGGCATGTTCTATTTTCTGCATTTTGTGATTTTATTTTTTTCGTCCATGCTTTCCTATGGGGTCTCTGACTTATTTCACCTCTCTAGTGGTTCAAATCATGTTTATGGCCTCCTGACACAGTATTCACGCCAGCTGGTAGCACCTTCTTTAGTACACTGCCCTAAAGATAGGGGATAACTTGCTGCTCATGGGGTCCCACTACTGAGACCACTGCTGATCTCAAGAATAGGGCTCTCGTGTACCCCATTTTCACTGTGGGGTTACTGCACTTCCTGCAGTGAGGAGGAGACATCGAAATGGATGGGGCGCTGACCACGATGTGCAGCTAGCATTTTATTTAGAGTGGATAGTAGGTAACTTGGAATTTTGGTACAACCCCTTTAATGTGGTTTGGGGCACTGAAACATTCCAACCCACAAAAGACTTTCTAGTATATAGGGGAGCTCCGCCCAAACTTTTTTCTGTGCTTTCCACTGATAACACACCGAATGGCCAGTTTACAAGAAATAATTGCCATCTCACAATTGAAGTTTACCCATATGGAAATTAGACATGTGGCCCCAAAGTGCAACATAAAATTAAGTGAGCAAGTTTTCCATGGATCACTTTCAGTGTGAATCCATATTAGAATGGGAAAATCCAGTGATCACGCAATCTCAGCATCTTACAATGAGGCCTGGTCATCACCGTAAGACTAGCTAGGGCCAGTATTTCAAAGCCTAACAATCTTGTGAGGTTTTCTTGTGCATACAGTATCACATTTATATCAAGAATTGCATGATTGGAAGAAACATCCAGCAATAGAGGATCCTGTGGACCTACAGTATTGTGTAAAAGTCTTAGGCAGGGTGGAAAAACTGCTGCAAAGTATGAAGTTCTTTCAAAAATAGACGTCGTCTGATTGACTTCAAATTTATTCTCCAGCAGGACAACAACTCCAAACATACAGCCAATGTCATTAAGAGCTATCTTCAGTGTAAAGAAGAACAGGGAGTCCTGGAAGTGATGCTACGACCTCCACAGAGTCCTGATCTCAACACCATCCAGTCTGTCTGAGATTATATGAAGAGACAGAAGGATTTGAGTAAGTCGACATCCAGAGGAGATCTGAGGTTACTTCTCCAAGATGTTTGGAACAACCCTAATGCCGAGGTCCTTCAAAAACTGAGTGCAAGTGCACTTAGAAGAATTTATGCTGTTTTGAAAGCAAAGGCTGATCACACCAAATATTGACTTGATTGAGATTTCTCTTTTGTTCATTCACCAAAAAACATTTTTTTTTAATTGACCAAAAAGCTATTAACACTTCAACTTTTGAAAATATTCTTACTTTGCAAGTTTTTTCCCACACCTGCCTAAGGTCTAATTCCCACGGCCGGATTTCACCGCAGCTATTAGGTTCTATTGAACTTAATAGCTCTATGTACATGCTGCGGAATTCCACCGCGGAATTCCGCAGCATGAAATTACCTGCAGCATGTCCTATTTGCCGCGGGAGTACGCGCGGACAGCTTCCATTGTAGTCAATGGAGGCCGCCTGTCACGCTATACTTCCGCTGTAGCACAGTGGAAGTATAGCGTTAATACGTGCCCTGCCCACTGCGTCATGTGACACCGCCGGCGCGTCATGCGCTGTACTGCGCATTTGCGCCGGAGCATCATACGGGACTTCGCGCAGTGGATCCGGAGGTAAGTATTGGGTCTTTGGGGGAGCGCGGTATTCTGCTTGCGGAGCCCGTCGCGTCCGTAAACAACTTGTTGATAAAAGGGGTCAAAGGAGGATGTCAAGAATGTTCTAACAAACAGGTGGTGCACAGTCAAGCACACGGTAGCTGAGTATAACGCTGGTACTTCAACCAACTTGTCTGATCAACAGCTTGACATTCCATAGCACGGATGGACTATAACAGCAGATGATCAGTTCCAGTGCAATTGCTGTCTAAGAGGAACGGAAAGGCGAGACTCCAATTGGCAAAACAGCCCAAAAATTGGATCACTGAGCAGTAGAAAAACATCGCCTAGTCAGATGAATCCTGATTTCTGTTGCAACACGCTGATGGGAGGGTTAGAAGTTGGTGCAAACAGCATGAATCAATGAGCCTTTCCTGTCGGGTGTCAACAGCTCGGGCTGGTGGAGGTGGAGTAATGATGTGGGGAAGGTTTTCTTGGCATCCCGGGTCCTCTGCTACCTTTGAATAGATGCCACAACAAATTTTTATGATGCTCACGGTCAAAGAAAGTCCAACTTGTTACTAGATTGGTGCCTCGAATAAAGTACCCATTCAGTTTGTGTATCTATAATATGCAGTTACAAGAAACGTTTGTGAACCCTTCAGAATTATCAAGATCCCTGCATTGGTTACAACTTTAGCTCATGCATTCAGGTTTCCCGTGGGATTTAGTCGTGGCATCCTTATAAAATGTCGTGTGAATGTACGACAAGGGTAAATATTCACTTTCAAAGGGTTGTCTAATTTCTAGCTTTCTTGCTGCAGGAAGCAGACAGCGCCATACATTTCTCAGTGGACCAGGTTGGTATTGCAGGCTGGGTCCAATTGAAGTGAAGAGGACTGCAGTACTGATCTGAGCCACTGCGCAATGTACAATGCTGTCTGCTTCCTGGGACATGGGACAATCCTGTTAAACTGACCCGAATGCAGTGTCTGCTGTCATGTATATGAGGTGCTTTTGTGCTTATACTAAAATTAATAAGAAATTATAGCCTTATTAATACATCTTGACATCAAGATTCCCTTTCCAAACCCCTCAAACCACAACCTGATCCCGTAATCCCATTTTCACCAAACACCAGCTGCCCTCTTGGCCCGAAGCACATTAAGCATTTACTATGGTTATAATATTACTGCTAATACTCAGTCTATTACAAATCCGAGAAAGGAAATGCAATCAACTTCTTATTTAGCGATCTCTTACCAGTCATAGGAAATATTTCGACCTGTCCACACACAACGCTGTTTTAAATTCGATCATGCTTTTATTGCTGTTTATAGCCTTTATAGGACTAAATATGAGAAAAAGTCTATTAACCAGTTCAGTATACTCCCCGAATCTCTTAGCACTTTTTTTCCTTACTGGCTTATTTAAACTTCTCCTTGAACTTTTTTTAAAAAAAATTTTCAATTGAAACATATGAAATTTCTCACAGGAAACATCAGCCTCATAAAATTAGTTAAATCTAGCTAATTTGAAACATTTTAAAATCTGTAGGAAAGGGCTCAAGCCACTATTTCCTTAATTTTCAAGGCATCCAGTCACATGATCAGATATTTTTGCAAATCTAATAAGGGCTATAATTTAGCTATGTACATTAGAGTATAATACGGAACAGCACTAGACTGAATCCACAAGAAAAATACTGCTTTGGGCTATATTATAGGCAGTAGTGTGCGTAGACTGAGGCAAGGGGCACAACAAAGATTAAAATGAGGTTGCTTTTTGCTTGACACCATGACATTCCATACAACATTAGTAGATCCTGGTGTCAACATCCCATTTTCATGATTTAAGTACAATTCTCACTAGTTTGTGAAGTATCTACACATATGCATTAACTTGGGGATAAGACCACCTTGCAATGAGTTCTTTCCCTCCAGGAGCCGTAGGGCAGCTGCATGGTCTGCATTGTCTGTAGGAAAGATACCTTTCTTAATGCAGGGTCAATAGTAAAGCTAGTTAGAGTGTCAATTATTAAATTTGCATGACATGCTTGGAACCTGATAAATTTTGTCTTATCTTCCTTATTTGTCATCTTCCTTATTTGCATAAATTGCCCAGAGGAGCTTGCATGGCCTTATAAGTTTCCTCACTCACCTTCTAGGTGTCCTCCTACCCTTTTTGGGTGCTCTTCTTGGGGAGAGACTATACTATCCCCCGACCCACTCACCCACTAGGTGTCCCCACACACTTTTAGGGTGCTCTCCTAAAGGAGACATGACACCCCTCCTGACCCAAATTTAGTTATGTCATGGTGCCCTCCGCATCTCACCTGTCCATTGCACTTCCAACTTGCATGGCATCCCCTACTCCATGCTGCACTTCCTCTACCCAGTTCTGGCTGTCCACCCATAGGGTGCGCACATGTTCCCTTCACTCTTTTTTAAGGGCCAATGTATGTGCTTTAACTTATGCCCACCAATCTCCATTCTGCTTCTGCTATATTAGACGTCCTCGCCATAGGAAAAATGCCTAAGCAATCTGTCTCCTTTAGCCTTCTGACAAAGTCTCCTTCTTGACTCAATACAAACAGTTAATTTTTTAGACTGAAACCAAGATTGAGTGGTCTTGGCCAAGTGCCACAAAATGTCTTATCACCAGCAGATACTCAAGGACAAATATATTACAATGACATCTATGGTTACACGCCGTCACGTGGAGTATACCTTCTCTCCTTTACACAATGGAAGGGTTACATTTTCACCATATCAACAAGTAATAAAATCTCATACAGAACCTTAATCTGAACTTCTGCTTTCCGCCTCTTGTGAGCTGTGAATATGATCGGATTTTCACATAACTTGAGATAAAAGCCAACAAAGTTTTAAGAGGTTTTTCAGATTCAATAAGCGCCGTAGTTGGCAATAAAGGATTTCAGCGGATTGTCTGCAGGAAAATTGAATTGCTTCGAAATAATTTAGGCTCCTGGACAAGTTCTGAGAGTTATAAATGGTGCAAACGTGCAAGTTCTTGGTTGCGATGTAATATTGCCCAGAAAATAATGCGAACATCCAAATGCTTTGTACTGCATATATGAATGGCACAAAAATGGGGTTTGTCACCAGTGCAACAGCCTGGAAAAATATTCACAATTTAGCTATGATAGTTAATTTTACAGTAGAATTTTCCAGACTTTTGAGTGTCAAAAACAACAGAATGTGTCATCCAGGATTATGCCTCAAGGACATGACTGTACATATTTCGCCCCTTAATACAGTGCGTATTATATGCATTATGTGACCATTTTGTGCATCATGTTGTTAAATGCATAATTCCATATTGGTTACTTAATCATTGGCTGAGATTTCTTCCAGAAGCACTAAAAATAGTCCTTCTGTGGAAAATTCTGTCCTATATGCATTGTTAGACGGACTCTACATAACAATAATCTATACAGCAATCACTGTATAATACAGCATATATACATTATGACCCCATTGGATGCATGCATTACCACCCTCCTTGGAAGTTGTGTGCCACATGGGCATAAATTAAATTGGATTGTCCAGGGCTAGAAAAACATATCATTTTTTTTTCTAGAAACAGCATCACACTTGTGTTATGAAGTGAATAGGGCTGAACTGCAATACCATATACAACCCGTGGACAGATGTGGCATTTTTTTAACAGTCAAGTTCAAATGGGTATTCTGGCAATTCAAAATGAAAGTTATATGCAGATGGAATAGCTAAAGTACATATGAGGTATTGGTTGATATTTTGACAAGATACTTAAGCTCACAAGCCCACGACAAGGGTCCTTGTTGTCTCGTAAGTCTCTACTCTAACAAGACAACTTACCCCATGAGTTCTGCCTACAAGTGGGGAGATAGTCCCAATAGGTAAAGCCCCATAAAGGAATCTAGGGGCCTGGTGCGCAACAGACGGAAAACTGCATACAAGCTGAACAGGACACTGTTTAGACCAACAGATGAGGGAATCCCCCCCAGAATCTCATACATAAAGCAACACCAAGCAAAACATGCATGACTCCAAGCACCAGGGTTCTGAGAGGGAATGATAAGAAAGATAAATGACCAGCTTCCTCTAGCAAGAGCGGCTGGTATTTATATGCAGCAGACCAGTGGTGATTGGCTGACTGGAGCAATACACATCCAGCCTGTTCAATCATCCCACACCTGTGGTAGTGTGTTCCTGGAAACCCATAGAAGTACAGATCTCAGGAGCATAACGTGACGTGTAGTTTTTACACTCCCTGGTGGCCATTTTAACTAATAATGTGGAAATCTGAAGCTGACTGGAAAGCAGCGGTGGCGCAGGTAAGCAAAAAAAAGGTACTGAGTTCAGTTTGACTGTTTAGATTGATTTTTTAGAATAATAGTAATGAGTGGAAATGTTAGGGAAATTTTGCCCAGTCTCAGGAATACCCCTGAAACATAGTAAAATAGTTTGTAAGGCAGGAAAATGGCATATGTCCAGCCACTTCAGCCTATTATCCTGCAATGTTGAACTAAAAGAAGCTAAAAAGCCCCATGAGGTAGAAGTTAATTTCCCTTATCTTAGGGGAAAAAATCCCATCCCTGGCAATTAGAATAGTTCATGGATCAAAAACGCTTCTCAAGTAATTAGTAACATATTATAGTGTAACGCTCAAGAAAGGCATCCAGGTTCCTCTTGAACCCTTTTAATGTGTTTGCCATTACCATGTCCTCAGGCAGAGAGTTCCATAGTCTCACTGCTCTTACAGTAAAGAACCCTTTTGTTATGTTTATGCAGGGCTTATTCACCTGGCCTGCATGAACAAACTAAGAAAGGGGTCATACCAAGACATAACGGTCCAAGAAGGACCACACCAACAAACATAAAAGGGGAAATTATCCCAAGCAACCCTGCAAGCAGAGTTATTGTCCTGACAAGAATGGCACTACGTCTCGTACCTAAGGCCTAGTCTGTCCCTAGATGGAAAATAGGAAAGAAGACAGAACTAGACAGATGAAAATGAGCTCCAAAGATACTCAAAACACAGGTGACCACATTCACACCCCACACAGTGTGGCGCTTATTGACCGCGGAGGGGTGCGGGTGACAGCAAAACACAGTGGTGGTAGCTCTGCTACTCTCCCTCTCACAGAAAAGCAGTCTTCATGAAAAACGCTGCAGTGTGAATGGTGTTTTGTTGGTGTTTGCTGCTACCTGCAAAGTCGGGCAGGAAAGGGTGGTGGTTTGTCTAGTTTGTGACGCCAGTCTGTATGTAAGCCGAAACCTACTCCAGACAAAATAATAAGTAAAATGCAAAAATAAAATAAAAAGGGTAATAGTCTTTTCTCCTAGAGTGTAGTGTGGCACCCCAGTGTAGATGTTGTCGGTGGTGGGAAGAGACTCCAAGAAGATAGGTTGAACAGTAAAACAATGGAAGGCTTTATTTGTGAAGAGAGAGATCTTCACTTAGGGACAGTTACACAAGTTGCATTACGGTTACTTAGGGTAGATGATTACAATTGAACAATGGGAATACTCCTTGATCCATATCGATTTCTATTCCAGCTTTTCTCTCTGGCGTTGCCTATAGAGCATTTTCGTTACTCTCTCTCTATCACTCTCTTTATTCTCTTAACTGTTAAATTCTTCCTTCTATCTTCTCCTGGACTCAACCACTCTCTCTTGTCATCTTTCTATACTTTCAACATGAAACAGCTTTGGTACTCACACTTTCCTTTCTCCCTCCCACCACACTGGCTTTCTCCTGGTGTTCCTTCTTCTCTTCATTCAAACTCTCCTTTCTCCTAGACTGACTAAAGTCCACCCCCTCTCTCCTTTTATAGAATTTCTCTAGCCCAACCCGTGCAGAGGATTCAACTCTCAATTTCAGGCTCTTTCTCTTCCTGCTACTTGTCTAATCACTCCCTTATCACTCCCCACACTGTTGCGAGGTGTGTCAGCCTCTTAGAAAACCTAGGATGTGCATTGAGGACTTTTGCCACAGCTGTCCCAGCTGTAGCAGAAATCCTGGATGCTATCCCATTGCTTTTTAGTAGGGTCAGCACTGCTGTGGCCCCATTGAAAGCAGTGGGTTGCAGGCAACCCCCGGAGTGATGATTTTCGGCATCGGGCTTGAAATATAAGCCCTTCCATGAAGATGATCCCTAACTGTAAAAAAAAGTAAAATATGTATATACGCACCTCTCGGCTGCAGGCGCGTCCTACAGCTGACTCCCCATATAGTGAAGATGAAGCAGCATCCAGGGAGATTACTTCAGAAACAACACTTTAATTCATCCAGCATAAACTCCCCTCCGACTACAGCTGGCTCCCCGACACTGTTGTGAAGCTCTTTCAGCCCTTGAGTGCTCAGCCAATCACAGGCAGCACTCAGCCATTGTATAACAGTTGAGCGCTGCCTGTGATTGGTCACAGCACTTAGCCAATCACAGGCAGTGCTTAATTAATGAATGGCTGAGCGCTGCCTGTGATTGGCTGAGCGCTGTGACCAACCACAGGCAGTGCTCAGCTGTCATTCAATGGCTGAGCGCTGCGTTCGATTGGCTGAGCCAATCAGCCCAGCCCTTTCAGCTGTGACAGCTGTGAGAGAAGTCCGCAATGTAGTCCCTATGGCTTCAATGGGGCTGGTGCTGCTGCTGCTGGCCCCTTTGAGAACAATGAGCGATATCACAGATTTTTAGGCCACTATCACATGGCCATAGGCATTTTTACGTGCATCCACCGGCACCGTGAAAATGCATAAATGTGCGCACAAATCGAACGTTTGTGTGCCCATTCAGATGGCTCGGTCCCCGGCGCATATATGCCGAGGCCGCAATGCCGCTGCCGCCCCTTCCCTCCCCCTCGCCAGCTTACCTCCTCTCTCCTTCCCTCCGGCTCTTTGCAATGGAAGTGGGAGGGGGCGGAGATAAGCACCCGCCACTTGTCTGCAGCCAGCAATTGGAGGGGGTGGAGCTTAGCTCTGCCCTGTTCACTCCCACTGCATGCAGCAGGAGGGGAGGAGAGAGAAGGAGAGAAGAGAAAGGGAGTTTAGCAGTCACGCTGCTAAACTCCCTCCCACCTCCCTTCTTCGGACACTGTTATAGGCTCCCATAGGAGCCCATGCAGTGGCCGACGTGTTCCGGCAGGAAACATAGTTCCAGGACTATCCGGCACTGTATTGGCCCGGCCAGGCGCTTTTACCCCGCGAGAATACGGCCATGTGATCTGATGCATTGGAATCCAATGCATCAGATCGTAGTGTATATCCACCGGCCGTGAAAACGGCGGCCGATATATGCTCGTGTGAAAGAGCCCTCAACCACTGTTGTAGACACAAATATAATGAAAGCTTTTTTCTAAATGACCATTTTATATAGTTGCCTAGATTTTTTTGATAGCGTGTTGGTTGGATGGCATAGGAAACTATAACAATGAAAAAGTTAGTGAACTGTGAACTGCTATTATAAATAATTGGATGTGGTACTATCAACCTTACTGGAACATATCTTAAACCAGGTCTGCACGATATACGGCCTGAGGGCCACATGCGACCCGCCAGAGGATTTTTTAGTGACCTGCAGACTGTGACATAACTGTGATGTCAAGAGGCTAGTTGGTAGCTTCTTAACATTATAGCGGTAAAGCCTAAATTTTACGGCTAGCATGACATGACTGTGCAGGATAAGTGAATGACAGTCATGTGACCTGCCATGCTGTGCAGCATGCAGCTGGTCACATGACTGTCACTTAAGTCAGGGAAGGTCTTGTAGGCCCTGGGAGTGGCGGTGCCGCAGAATCTTTCAACCAATTCTACATAATATTTGGAGCCATGTTTTTGCTGCAGTAAGTCTGTTGCAGGGTGAAATGTTTTATGTGATCCTGCTCCGGCTTCTTCTTAGGCTCCCAAGTATATATAGTGCAGCCATGTACACAATAAGGCCTCCTTCACATGGGCAACACGGTATCGCTGCGAGAAAATCACAGCGTATCGCATCGCTGGTCCGTGCGATATTGCTGAGGTTTCTTGCGGTGATACCGCGATTTTGTAGCGCTACAAAGTCGCTTGACTTTGTAGCACCATATGCAAGGATTTTCGGGGAGGGGGGAGGGCTTGAAATATAACACAACATATATATCAACTTTCTGTTATTTTTGTTTTGTTTGTTTATTATAAAACCCAATAAAGATTATTGAAAAGAAATGTAAGCCCTAACCCGAAAATATGCTCTAGCTACAGGAAAAAAAAAATTATACATCACCTTAGAAGCGCTGTCCGGGGTTCCGCCGCAGCTTCTTCTCGGTCCCCAGTACTCTTCTTCTTCATCTCTTCTGGCGGGTAATTGAAAAGTCCCCGCCTCCTGGAAGCGCTGGCTGTGATTGGCCGATGCTTAGCCAATCAGAGCCAGCGCTCGATGAATGGATGTGATTGGTTCATCAAGCGCTGGCTGTGATTGGCTAAGCTTCAGCCTATCAGAGGCAGTGCTTCCAGGAGGCAAAAATTTTTCAATCCACGGCCAGGAGAGATGAAGAGAAACAGTGTCGGGGACCTGTGGAGAAGATATGGCCGGGCTGACAGCGCTTCTAAGGTGATGTATACTGGTTTTTTTTTTCTGCAGTTAGGGCTTAGGTTAGGGCTTTGACAGTAGGATGTCCTATTGTTAAAGTTGCATCGCACCGCACAAAAATCGTGTTTTCATGCGATGCAACAGAGAGGAAGGCTCCATAGGGAAACATGGGCTACAAAACCTCACGAGTCACGGGCATATTGCCGGACTTGCGAGGTTTTTGTGTCGGGTTGTCGCATGCTACAAAACATCGCAGGTGTGAATGAACCCATAGCAAAGTATGGGCTTCACATACATGCGATTTCCTGCTTTTAAACACTCACATATATAACCTCACTTGTACCACATGACACAGTAGAATAGATACATTCAGCAAACAGAGCTGACAGGCAATGATTTTCTTACAGTTAACCCTTCAGATGCTGCAGCTGTGCAACACACATACAGCAAATGACATGACAGCTTTGCACAGTGCTTCCACATGGGGAAAATCATGTATGACAATTATGGAGGGGACCAGGATGGTGTTCTGGGCCACTACATGTGTCAATACCAGCATGCACTAAATGAGCCCCATGCTCATGTCTATTCACTAGCAGACAGAGCATCCTGGGGTTTGCAAAATAGTTTAATCATTAAATTGTAGAATAGGTTTTTAGCGGCTTACTTATAAAGTGAGCCGCTAAAAACCTATCTGCAGCCCCAAGAGGTTTGCCGATTTTAATTTTGACCCCTACCTACTGCCAAGTTATGCAGACCTGTTTTAAGACCATTCATTTATATTATATTTGTGTTGAATGCTCTATTCTCTCACTTTAAATGACCTAGTTTTCCCGCATTGAATTGCATTGCCCCATAATGTAATTTATTTCAGCTCCTAATATATAGCAGTACGCGATGTACTGGCAATCTACCACTGAATGTTTACAAACCATGCCTGGGCACAGTTGTCTTCTAATAAAAATCATGGCAGAGAATAGTCTTGACCAAATCTGTAATTATCACCACAAAAATCTCTTGCGCAGAGGCAGCTTGGATCTTTTGAAGTACTTCTGTAAACCAGAGTCGACTCTTAAGCCTTAAATCCCCCAATAAATCTGCGTAAAGGATTTCTGTCCAAGTCTGATGATGGTCGCCTGGTCTCCATCTCACTGGAAGCTTTGGCTTTATGGACTTTCACTCCCAATTAAACTTCCAGAGCTGCTTTAAAATGTCAGAAAAATCCTTGTGAGATAAGCCCAGTGCTTGGTTACAGAGACCATTGAATTAACTGTATGTTGTGTTCAATTGCTACTGGCCACCAAACCAAGAGTGTTCTTCACTCTAAGTGTTCTTAGTGACTGGGAAAAAATCCTATATCTTATCTTGTAGGCACGTAATACACGGGACACATATGCCCGTGTGAGTGAGCCCTTAGGGGGACCTCTTTACACATCTTACTAATAATATCTGAAACCCTTTTACTTTGAGGCTTTAGAGATGAGTCTATGGTCTTTCAACCACTAGCGTAACTATAGGGGATTTAGGGGATGCGCTTGCACCTGGGCCCAGGAGCTTTGGGGGCCCATAAGGCCTAGCTTCTCCATATAGGGAGCCCAGTACTATGAGTAAGGCATTGTTGGGGGCCCTGTTACAGGTTTTGCATTGGGGCCCAGGAGCTTCAAGTTACGTCTCTGCTTTCAACCAACTGTGTGTAGTATACTATGACCATAGTTATGTTTTGATGAGTGCAAACTAAGTAGTTGGTATGAAATGGAAAATGATTCCATGGCTTGTTGATATCATAAAAAAGTACTTGAATTGCTAAAATTTTAGACTGCTTTGTATGATCAGAACCTAATCTATAACTTCTTTCTGCTAGGTCTGTAGCAGAAAAGCTTCGATAGGCATCGGTTCAAATTATTGAGGGATTCTCAAAATATTTGTTGGTAAGGAGAAATTTCCAAAGGTGGTAATAGTAGTGGGACTGATATGGATGATCATTTATCATAAGGCTAGAAAAACGGGATTCGGGCAACAAGCATAGTACAGTAGGTCTTCTCTTTTCCCCTACTTATCATTTTTAGACAGTTTTTCTCATAGTTTCTGCCTACTTAGTACTGCCATAAAGTTCCCACATCATATACAGTGTCCCACTCACTGGAGACCCATACATCCAAGACTAATGAACGAATTTTAATGAAATATGGTCAAAACATGCATGTCCCTTACTCAATGATAATCAGGAATCCCTCATAGCATGTTTGTTGAGCACTACCTAACCCGACTGCTACTGTCCACATAGCTGAAATACAGTAGCAAAACAGATGGAATGGCTAGTCTGGGTGGCTAGCATGGCTCTCTCGCTTGCACACCATGCCACTCCCACAGCCACATATTGCCTCAGTCAATAGAAGCCTATGCTGCCTCCTGAAGGGGAAAGTTTGCTGGAATAAGTAATAGCTAGAGTTTCTGATCAGGCCATAAGTTGTGACCTAAAAGGTTAAATAGTTGGTTGCTTATAGTTGGACGAGGGCTGTATTTACAGATGGTGCTGCCTTAGGCACAGAGTCTGAATGCACCCCATATAAAGCTGGGTTCACACTGTGATTTATTGTGTGACCAGCTTTCCGTTTCTTGGTTCCGTCTGAATCACTGAAAGTGGCATTCAGAACCCTGGGTGAAACCATAGATTTTTATTATTCAGAGTCCAAGGGTGTCTCTGTTTGACAAGATTTCCATTCTTTTCCATTTATTTCTGGAAGAGAGAATAGCATAGTCAACTACAATATTCTGTTCTGCAGAAATAACTCATTAAAGTCTTTCGACTCTATTCGACACATTAAAGTCTACAGTTCATTTAGGGGTTCTGTCTGAATACCATTTTCGGTAATTTAGATGGAGCCCCAGGACGGAGGTTCACAGCATAGTGAATCATGCTGTGTGAATAAAACCTTAGGCCAGCCTTACACGGGCGACACGGCATCACCGCGATAAAATCGCAGCGATATTGCATCGCTGCTTCGTGCAATATCACTGCGTCTTCTCGTGGCAATACCGCAATTTTGTAGCGCTATAAAGTCGCGCGACTTTGCAGCATCACATGCGAAGATTTTCGGGGGGGAGGGGGCTTGAAATATAAGCCCTACCCCGAAAAAAAGTATACATTACCTCTCCCGTGCTGTCTGAGGCGCCGCAGCAGCTTCTCCTCGGGTCCCGGCACTGATCATCTTCTTCATCTTCTGGCTGGGGATTTGGAAAATCCCAGGCTGTTGGAAGCTCTGGCTGTGATTGGATGATGCTTAACCAATCACAGCCAGTGCTCGACGAATGACTGTGATTGGTTTAATCATTGTCATTCATCGAGCACGGGCTGTGATTGGCTAAGCGTCAGCCAATGACAGCCAGCGCTTTTAGGAGGCGGGGATTTTTCAATACCCAGTCAAAAGAGGAACAAAGAGAAGCAGTGCCGGGAACCACGGAGAAGCTGCGGCGGAGAGTGCTTCTAAGGTGATGTATGTCTTTTTTTAAATTTTCTTTTGCAGCTAGGGCTTAGATTAGGCTTTGACAGTAGGATTTCCTACTGTCAAAGTTGCACCACACCATGCAAAAACTGTGTTTTTGCTCGATGCGATGCAACAGGGCGGAAGGCTCCATAGGGAAACATGGGCTACAAAACCTTGCATATCGCCGGAACCATGAAGTTTTTGTGTCAGGTTGTTGCATGCTACAAAACATCGCATGTGTGAAGGAACCAATAGGAAAGCATCGGCTTTTCATACATGCCATTTGTAGCATTGTAGCAACACAACAAAATCGCGCGACTTTGCCGCCCGTGTGAAGGAGGCCTTAATCATACTCTTGATAATAGACATCAGGGACCTAATGCAAACATACATAAAGTGGTGTACCTTATGCTCCGCCAAGGGGCGTAACTATAGGGGATGCCGTTGCTTCTGGGCCCAGGAGCCTTAGGGGCCCATAAGGCCTCTCTTCTCCATATAGGGAGCCCAGTACTATGAATAAAGCATTATAGTTGGGGGCCCTGTTACAGGTTTTGCATTGGGGAACAGAAGCTTTAAATTACGCCTCTGGCTCCACCCATTTTTACATGATATGCTTGCCAGGTTTTGATATTTGACCTGACCTCCTAATTGTACACAGGCCCAGACGTTCCAGGGGAATTGGCACATATGACATTAATGCACACATATATTGACACATATACATATGTGATGTATATTCACTCACATAAAGAAGTGCATGTATACACACACTGCACTCATACATTCACATACTGGACACATGCACTATACACTCCAATCCCATCATATTTGCCTGTTTTTTCAAGGCTGGAACTTCTCCTCCTCACATCTTTGCTATGGGGGTTCTTTAATGTAGTTGTCCAGTTGTTAACTACTGATGTCCTGTTATTAATAATAGACTGTCAGTACTCTATCACACAGGAACCCTCCAATCCATTGTTTGATGGGTGTCTACAATGAGCTGATGAAAGCTACTTTCCACTGCAGTGGCCAGTCTTGGTATTGCAGGCCAAGTTCCCATTCACTTCAGTGCAAGGTGGGCCTGCAATACCAAGTCTGGCCACTACAATGGGAACGGAGCTGTCTGCTTCTTACAGAAATGACCACAGTGCACAAGCACACAGGCCTAGAGAACAGCTAATTGGCAGAGATCTACTATTGATGACCTATCCTGCTGGTAGGCCAGCAGTAGTTTACAACCGGACGACCGGGTGCAGAACAGAGAAGAAGGTAAAAAAATCCTCTTTTCTTGGCTCTGCATGTTACCAGCACACAAGACAGCTGTGTGCTGGTTTTATTGCTGCTAAATTGCTTTAGAGTTGGATTGTCAGCAGCATTAATGCTACACAAACATAATAAATGATCGGTGTAAAGTGACGCCCCCCTCCTTCTGCACACCCTAGGCACGGGCCCTCAAGTGCCTTCTTATAAACACAGCAGAATGTGGTTTAAACATCTTAGTCCCTTAAAGGAGTTGTCTCACTGTGTTAACGCCAGTCTCTATGTCCTGTTAGGGCATTTGGATGTTATAGAAGGAGGTCCCTTGCTGTAAAGAGTGGTTGTCACTCTGGGGACCCTGCAGGTAACTGCATTACATAGATGACTACTGCTGGAAAAAACCACGGCGGCCCATGGATTCCCAGGTAATAACAGCTGAACATCGGCTGGTAGAGAAGCCAGACCAAACGATTACTACCACACTCCCTCACTATAGGAAAAACGTGCCTTTCAGTAGGACCTAGAAGGAAGGGCTCTCTATATAACTATGCAATGGATATCATCTTTCTTTTGCAAATCTATAATAAAAATGTGCTAAATACATTAAAGAACCATAATCTGAAAAGTCTGAACATATGACTCTCTGTTTATAATCCCATTTAAATCTTTATATAGAAAAGTGAGATTCTCGAAATACGATCCCATTTCTCAGCTTCAAAAATTAGATTTTTTTTTTATACCCACCTTAATATTTTTCAATGTTCCAAGAAGACATGTAAAGCTAATGAGAAGTTTAATAACACTATAAATTATGGTGCCCTTATGTGAAAGAAATATTGCTAAGGTGTGAAATGTTCCTTATAGAGGGCACACAATAATGGTAAAAACATTTGGTAAGAGGAACGCTTTCTAAAAATATATATTAGCTTAATGTGAAATTCTATCTTGCGACATTCATGAATACGTAGCTGAAAGTAGCTCTGTATATTATATAGTGGCCTCATGTAACAAAATTGTCTCGGGGGAAAATTGGCCTTTTTCAGCTTTGACTATCCTGGACTGGAAAAATGAAATATGGAAAAAGTTGATTTATGGATGGATTAATATGGGCACAAGATCTGAAGCCTATCATAGAAACGTTCTCTTAGCTATCCCAACAAAACCAGTTGTTACCTATTCACGGGATTGGTTACAAATGCTTGATAGCTGGGGGTCTAACTGGGGGACTAATAATGACCATAAAATGTCTTCGGATTGTAAATTGATACAATAATTGAGCAGAAGATCACAAATGAGTTGAAGTAAAAGAGGGTTTCCACTTTTATGTAAATTCATGGCACATCGTTTTCATATGCTATCATTTTATGATTGCCGGAGGTCCTCCATGTCTCCACCACTTATAAAGTGATGGCACTATGTGTTGGTCCTTTGTACTCCAAGCAACAAACAGTAAAGGCTATAGTTTCCCTTTAAGGTATGTTCCCAAGTGGCTGATTTGCTGTGGATTTTCTATTGCGGAAAAATCCCCCGTATATTTGGATTCGCAGCAAATTTGACCCCTTCAACTAAATTGAGAAGGTCAAATCTGCTGCAGACCAAATGGTTTGGAGTTAGGTTGGGATTTGCTATGGATTTTTCTGCTGCTTAAAATCCACAGCAAATGTGTTATGTGGGAACATACACTTTCGTTATTCATTATGGAGGACTTCAAAATATATTTGCCAAGTTCTGCCACTGATATGAGCCACTAGATCTTCTGTGCCCACTGCAATTCATTGGGTAAGTTAGTCCTTGGCTCCTAGTGGTTAAAGGCCTATTCCCATCTCAAATGCAGATAGGTGAGGGTCCCACCTCTTGAAGCAGCACCTATCTTTAGCTGTGGCCCTCACTGCCCCCCGTCCAGATGTATAAGCTGGCCATAGGCTTGTAGAATTATGGAAACTGCTGAATGTGCTGTGCTATATTGTTTCAGTAACCCCCCATAGACTGTTTGCATAACTGTGGCACTTTAGTGAGAGTTCATGCGACTGGCCAGATAATGGAAGCAGCGGGTGAGCCAAGGGGTATTATTTTTTGTTTACTAATATTTTATTCCTTTCACTGCCACCATGAATGTGTTTTTTATTCAGACAACCCCTTTAATAAGACAACCCCTTTAATGTTCATCTTGGGTGAAACATTGTGTTCTTGCAAGTGTTTTTGCTTAATGCGAAATATTTTCCATTACTGTAGATGCGTCATTTTGGTTAACAAGATTCGTCATCTCCAAGTGCTTGTTACCCCGTTTCCCTGAAAATGAGACCTACTCTGAAAATAAACCCTATCCAGATTTTCCAGGGGAAGGCTTGAAATACAAGCCCTACCCCAAAAATAAGCTCTAGCTGCATTACATAAAAAAAAAGGAATACTTACCTAGCAGGCTCAGTCCAGGTCCTCCTGCTGCTGTCCGGAGCTCCGCCGGGCATCCTACTGTCCTCGTTCACCCACCAAAGATCACTTCTTGGTTATAGGATTCATAAATTCCACCTCCAGGAAGCGATGACTAAGCCAATCAATGCAGTGGTCAATGAACCAATGCGATGGCTGTAGTTGGTTCATCGAGAGCTGCACTGATTGGCTGAGCAGCGGTCAAAGAACCAATCACAGCCATCACATGATTTATGAATTGGCCAATCTATGCTGCTGCTCAGCATGTTGCAGCTCCGGAGAGCAGCGGGAGGGACCGAGCCTACTAGGTAAGTATAATAAAACATCCTCGAAAATAAGACCTAGTCCCTCTTTTCGGGCAAAAATGAATATAAAACAGGGTCTTATTTCTGGGAAAATACAATGCATTGGATTATGCCTCACTTCATTCCTTTTGCTCCTTACCATTTAAAGGAAGATTGAAGAAACTCTGATTTATTCTTGTGTAGAAGACACAAAAGTATAAGAAACTGGATCCTTCAAATCTGCTTGTAATTGCAAATTCCTTGGCCTTTAGATACTGTAACAAATTTTCTATGTGTAATTCCAGTAATCGATTCTGCTGCAATTTTACTATAACTTGCATATGCAACGAATTCCTCTGTAACTGATAAGTATTTTAGTAGTAACAAGATACAGTAGCTTAAATAGGAGGAATTCATCAAGTTAACTATTTATCCTGTACCGGGTGCCTGAGTGTATATGTGTATATGTGCAGTTGGAAGAACCTCGTGGAATTACCTGGATTTCTGCATAGATTACTTATAAATGTGGTCTGACTGTTATCTAATTAACATTAATAGACAAACACGATCCAACCAAACTAATAATAACTCACAAACAGTTGTAGCGTCCATGTCTTTTATTGAGCACATTGAGTAAACATCCATAGAGCAGAAAGAAAAGATAAATAAATCCCTAGGTTAATGACTTTTTCAAGAGCTAATTGACAAGAGGTGTTTCAATTAAGGAGTTAAGACAGGAAGTTTGGGTTTCACAAATGCTTTGCCCATGAAATAAAGGCACACAAAGCCTGGTTATATGCAAAGTCTGTTCTTCCCAAGAAAGATTGATTAATGTGAACTCCACAGCTCTATGTAAATAGCTTTTAGAAGACTTGTATTAACCATTAAAAAAACATTGGGACATTTCACCAAAAGTGTCATCAACTTTACAAACCTATAAACTGGCTACATAAGATAAGCAAAAACTTTGGAAAAATTTCTCCAAGATTATAATGGGTAATCTTAAAAGAGAACACGTGGCCTGAGGAAGCTATTTGTTTAATAGTGAAATGCGTTGCCCACCTGTATGCTATTGATCTGCCTGTCTGCTAGCTGGTTTAACCCTTTCCAATCCAATTTTAGATTCAGGGTTTCCTAAAAGGCTTTCTCTTTTTGCTGTTATACAACAGTGCCATCTGCTGGCTAAAGCCAATGTGTGTGCCAGAGAGGCTCCGACAGTGGAGTGGCTGGCAATAGACAGTAAGAATACCCTGTCGGACATCTTCTGACATTGGAGCTGTACAAGCTTCAATCAGAATGTAGGAAGATGTCAGATAGTGGATTGGAAAGGGTTAAAATAAAATAATTGATATTGACGTTATTTAGGTCTTTGGATGTGCAACAAAGGAGCTCCCTTGCATCTTTTCTTTTTTTTTTTTATCATTAAATTTTTATTTTATTTTCAAATTAGCAGTTGAACATGAATAAATGCTATATAGGAAATAACATGTTTTACATTAAAAAGCATACACAAAATGAACAGTGGAAGAACGCAGTTTAGTAGCTATAAGATGTAGACAATATCCCTTCTCAAAAGTTCCGTTTATGAATGAATTATAAGACCTTAAAAGGGATCAGCCATAAGCAGGTCATCTTCTGGAACACTGTCCTTGAAAACAATCATATAAACGCATGTTATCCTCTTTATGCTAACAGATAGCGCCCAAACCAAATAACACAAAACCTAAACATTGGCATCAATGAGTATTTAACGCCTCAAGGAAGTTTATAGTGGTTCCCTCCATCCGCTCCACATCTCCTCGTGCCTTACCAACGAATCTTCTCTGAATGCCAACCATCTCTCGTGTACCCTCTGCTCCGCCATTCTATTTTTAAATTCGTGAATATTTGGTGGGTCTGGGCCACGCCAGTGTTGTGCAATAAGAGTCTTGGCGGTCATGAAGGCGTGTCCTACCAGAAACCTGGCAGGAATGGGAATGTCTTCCAGACCCACTAGAAGTAAAATATGTTTAGCCGCTCTTGGAACACGAATCTGCAAGACTTTATCAAGTAAATTCAGTATGTCTTGCCAGAAGCTGGATAATTTAGGGCATGAGCAGAAGATATGTGAAAGAGTGCCTATTTGCTCACATCCCCTCCAGCACAGGCCATCACCCCTCTTAAATCTGTTGCGTAAAAGCGCCGCGGAGTAATACCACCTCATTGCAATTTTTATTTGGACTTCTAATATACCCAACCCCTTAGTTGATTTTCCAGCCAGCTTAAAAGCATTTTTCCAGAGGTCCATTGGAACGTCCGTTTTTAATTCTTGTTCCCAGTTAATCATGTGGGATTTCTTTGAGATGTCATTGTTGCCTGTCAATATATCATAAAAGGACCTAATTTCTGACTTTTTCAGATTGGGCGTTGAGTTAAGTCTATTAATGATATCACATGGAATCTTTACTGTGTGAATTAATGATCTATTAATAAAGTGGGTGACTCTAGAATATTTGAATATGTCTTGGTTGTCCAGGCCGTATGTAGTACTAAGCATTGTAAAGGGCTTCACCCCATTTTTTGACATCAGGTCGGCCACCATACATATCCCCCTCTCTTTCCAATTTCTCAAATCTAACTCTGGGACAAACACCCCTAGAGTCTCGAGAGGAATATTGGGCGCTTTCAAGGTGCTAGTTATAGCCGATTTTTTTGTCAGTTCACTCCACACTGTGAGAGATGTGAGCGTAGTAGGGGATAGCCCCTGAGTATTTATTTTTAGTTTTGCTTTATTTGGTAGAGCGTCCGACATGGCCTCTAGAGAGGCTGCTAGAAGCAACGGGTTGCATGAAGTTGTTTTGGCAAAGCTGCTTTCCACTCCTACCCACCCTGTCCTATCGTCTCCCGCAATTAGATGCCTGGTTTGGTTTAAAAGTGACGCTCTATAGTATTTGGTCAGGTTCGGAATATCTGCACCTCCTTTGTCTCGGCGCATGGATAAGATAGAGAGGGCCAGATGGGGTTTTTTACCGCCCCAGACAAAGCTAGACATCTGCCCTTGTAGTTTGGTTAGTATAGATTGGGATAAGGTAATTGGTAGAACTCTAAAAAAATAAAGAATTTTAGGGAGGAGCTTCATTTTGTAAGACATAATTCTGCCATACCACGAGAGTTTGAGTTTTGCCATGTAATCTAACTCTTTCTGCACTTGGGACAACAAGGGGGGGTAGTTTATTTTTTCCAAGTCAGTCAAATTAGAAGTCAAATGGATGCCCAGGTATGGGAGACCCCCATCCCCCCACACATAGGGAAATTCTTTTTTAATTGCATTTCTTAGTTCCTTGGAGGTATTGACACCCAATATTATTGATTTATTTATATTGAGTTTATATTGTGAAATCTCGCTAAAGGCCTGAAGGACTTGTTGGGCCGCCCTCAGGGAGCCGATTGGACGCGTCAAAGTGAGGATGACATCGTCCGCAAACAGGCCAATCTTGTGTTGACGGAGATTCAGTGGGATACCCCTTATCTCAGGGGCCAGCCTAATCGCCTCGGCCAAGGGCTCTATTGAAAGAACATATAAGATGGGGGAAAGAGGGCAGCCCTGCCTCGTGCCATTGGAAATTTTGAAGGTCTCCGAGAGCAAGCCGTCCACCAGAACCCTCGCCGACGGGTTGGAGTACAGGGCCCGGATAGCACGCCGCATCCCCTCCCCGAAGCCAAACTTGGCCAATGTTTGAAAGGCGTAGTCCCAGTGGACACGGTCGAAAGCCTTTTCGGCGTCAAGAGCTAACATGACCGCAGGGGAATGCGAGAGTCTTAAAGAGTGAAGAAGGTTGAGGACCCTGCGGGTGCCATCCGGGGCCTGCCTCCCCTTCACAAAGCCGACCTGGTCGGAATGTACAATCTCCGGGAGAATCCCGAGCAATCTCGTTGCAAGGATCTTGGAATAAATTTTTATATCCGTATTTAGCAACGAGATCGGACGGAAATTGGATGGATCATCTGGGGATTTGCCCGCCTTGGGCAAGACTACGATAGTAGCCTGGAGGGCCTCTTCCGGAAAGGCTCCACTGCACATGGCGTTATTAAAGTATTTAGTTAGGAACGGGGACAGCACCCCTGAAAACAGTTTGAAATATTCTGACGAATAACCATCAGGCCCGGGGGCCTTTTGGTTCTTCATAACTGTGATTGTTTCAGTCACCTCCAAGACTGACATTTCTCTGTCTAATTCTGACGCTTGAGCATCGGAGATACTTGGGAGGTTTAGCTTATTTAAAAAATTGTCTATCATTAATTTGTTAGGTTGAGCAGAGGCGGGATCGTCTTTTAAGTTGTACAATTCACTATAGTACGAACGAAACTTGTCCGCTATTAATTTTGGGTGAGTGATCTTAGACTCTTTATGTTTTGAACTCCATACGAAAGGAATGGAGGATCTAATCGTCTTCTTTTTAAGTAGGCTGGCCATCCATTTAGATGGTTTATTCAGTGACGAGTAAATATTAGCTCTACGGGACGCTACCTCTCTATCAAAGTCGTTTTGGAGAATTTTGCGTAGTTCCAATCTTGCTTTGAACAGTTCCTTATGGGATTGTGAGGCGGGCCCCTCTCGAACCTTTTTTTCTAGTCGCTGTATTTCCGACATTAAGGCCTCTGTCTTTTCTGTTTTCTTTTTTTTGTATCTGGCGCCCAGTTTAATAAGTACCCCTCTCATGAATGCCTTATGAGCGTTCCACAGAGAGCGTGGGTCTACATCGGGGGTATTGTTTAAAGCGAAAAACTCTTCCATGTTTTTTTGAATTTCAGATTTATATTCCGGCAGCTTCATTAAGTATACATTGTTTCTCCACGATCTACTCGATTGATTAATCCCTCCCAGGGCAATTGAGGTCACTATTGGAGCGTGGTCCGACCACGTGGCCGTGCCTATCTCTGCCTTCGTTACTGCCATGATAAGGTGTCTATCGACCAGACATAAATCGATACGGGAGAACGACCGATGACGAGGGGAAAAGTACGTATACTCCTTGGTCGCAGCATTAAGACAGCGAAAGGTGTCGTAGAGCGCGTGCCTGCGTAGCCAAAAGTTTAGATCTGAACCCAATCTCCCAGAGGGGTGGGTGGAGTCAATGAAGCTCTCCGGGGTTGAGTTAAAATCCCCGCAGAATATCAACTTGCCTTTCGCCACTTTACGGATTACTTTCATAAGTTTATTCAGAAAACTTATTTGCTTTTTATTCGGGGCATAAACGTTAATTAGGGTAATTGGATCGTTTCTTAGTGTCCCTACCAAGACTATGTATCGTCCCTCTGGGTCGCAAATTTGTGTCGTGAGAGTGAATGGAGTAGATTCACCGAATGCCACCATCACACCCGCCCGTTTCTTTGGGGCGCATGCGAATGTGGCATGCGGGAACTTCTTGTGCGACATGCGGTGTATGTCTGAATCTATGAGGTGTGTTTCCTGTATACATACGATATTAATGTTGTTTCGACTGGCTTCCTTCCACACGTAATTTCTTTTCTGCGGGAGATTCAGCCCGTTGGCATTCAGCGATAAAATTTTCAGAGCCATAATATTGGACTAGGCACATAGGAGCTAAGAGACAGGAACCAAACAGTGGAGGTGATGCCTAACAAAACATAACTGAATAAAGAAGAATAGATTGTTACACATAAAGCCTTACAATCGCAAGATATGAAACTGTATAATAACGGTTTGCTGCGGGCGTAAAAAAGACAGCAAGAAAGAATAAGAGAAAAAAGGCAAGCTATCGCTTGCTGAAGCATCAGGGGGGTAGAAAACAGTTCACTTGAGTGATCAGCAAAAGTCTCTGGTCTGTCATGTCCTATGACAGCGGAAGTGAGCGAGGATAAATGTAGACAAAACTTCTCTCTTTTTTTTTTTTTTTTTTTTTTTTTTGGAATCTGACGATATAAGCAGTTAAGATCTTCCTTCTCTGAATTTTCCTGCGGGGTTTGCCATGCGAGCAGACGGAGGTTCCTTCACTTCCACTCCCCACGAGGCTAAAGTTGCCCTAGCTGAGGCGACATCTTGAAGCACATGCGTTGTATTTTCTCTGTTAGTAATGACTTTCGTGGGAAATCCCCATCTATAGGGAATGTTCGCCTCTCTCAAGGCCAGGGTTATGGGGGCGAAATTTCGCCTGGCTTCCATGGTCGCTTGGGAAAGATCGATGAATATACGAATGTCAGCATATGGGCTTGGTAACGTTTGCATTTTTCTCGCTGCTTGCATAAGAGCCTCTTTCGTACTGAAATGGTGAATTCTCGCTATAATGTCTCTAGGGCTATTGTCCTTCAAAAATCTCGGAAGCGGCAGCCTGTGGGCTCTGTCGATCCTAAGATCGCGATCGGGGAGGTGCGGAAGCACTTTCTGAATCAGACGCATAACATATTCAGGGATTTTGTCGTTAGTAATTTTTTCGGAGACGCCGCGAATCTTGACGTTGTTGCGTCTATTCCTATCTTCCAAATCATTTATTTTGTTTTGGAGTTTAATAACAGTCCCCTCGAGCACATAGTGTGCGTCAATAAGCTCATTATGCGACTTCACAAGCTCCTCCGTTTTACTTTCTGTGTTCTTTAATCTGATGTTAACTTCAGAGATTGACTTGTCTACGTGATGATACATGCTTTTCAGGTCTACTTGTAAGGTGTTTCTCAGGGCTAATATCGCCTCTTTGATATATGACTCTGAGGCCGGTTTGTCAGAGGCCGGTAAATTAACGATTTCTTCATCTTGAGCAAGATGGAGGGGAGCAGCATCATGAGACTCTTCCATTGTGTCATCAGGTGAGTCTTGCCTTTGTTTGGCTGGGCTGTTTGGGGCAGAATATGTGGCCCGCAACGCACTTGGCGCCAAATCTTGGGGGGAGCTGCGGTTTGCGGGCAAATTATGCTGCATTATGTTCTCCTCTGCCAGACTATTTTCAGGGGAGGAGGCATGTATGTCCGTAAAGACAGGGTTCTCATCTTCTGTGGCGTTTAACAGTCTTTGCTTTTGTTTGGCCGGGCTGCCAGAGGCGGAGTGAGCGCTCCCTGCAGCGACCGGCGCCATTTTGTTTTTGGAACTACGTCCTAGGGGCGCCCCGGACCTTATCTTGTTCCCTCCTGTGGGAGCCTTCTCCTCCCGTCCTACTCCTTTTGGTCCCCTCTGTCCGCTATCCACCTCCTCCCTGCTCATGGGTGTCGGGGCAAGAGATTTGCGGAGTTCTCTTACCGGGGTTCCCGCCGCCGCGGCCATCTTCTTTTCAGCCGCCATTTCCGGGAGCACGCTGCGCGGAACGAAAAACTCCTCTAAACGGGTCGGAGCCGCTTTGGAAGTCCGTCTTTTCGCTGTCGCCATGCTCCAGAGGGTTTCAGCCGGTGGTCGGGTAGGTTTTCTCCTTCCGTTGTGTGCTGTGGTGTCGCTGAGACTAGCTGCCGAGCGGAGCTCACAGAAACTCTGCCGTCTCGGATTCACTCCAGGCCACGCCCCCCTCCCTTGCATCTTTTCTGAGAGAATTCGAAAAGAGTTGAGAAATAACTCAAGACTAACAGCAAAAGACCTACAGAAGACTCTACAAACTGCAAAAACCTCTGTTCTAATATCCACACTGAACATATCACTGTTGTCCTTCCAAGAATAATGTCCATGGATGGACATCACGAAGGAAGTTGCTGCTGTCCAAAAAAACATTGCAGCAAGTCTAGTTTGCTGGACAATAATACCTGGATGCTCCCCAACGCTTCTGGGAAAATGTGTTGTACACCTCTGAGATGACTGATTGGCTGCAGGTAACCTGCATGGGATCCAGTCAGTGAGTATACCTTCTTTTCCTAATTTTATAACATTCCCTGCATTTTGAAAAATAAATCTCTCGGATAATTCTATTAACCCCTTAAAGATTGGCGCCCTTTTTTTTTAATTTTGGTTATTCCTCCACACTTTCAAAAAATCCTAACTCTTTTATTTAGCCATCGATGTAGTTGTATGAGGGCTTGTTTTTTTGCAGGATGAGTTGTATTTTTCAACGGTACTCTTTAATGTCTCATATAATGTACTGAAAAACTTTTAAAAATTTCTAAGTGGAGTGAAATTAAAAAAAAAAAATTCAGCCATCTTTGGGGGTGGGAGGTGGGTTTGCTTTTACTATGTACAAATGGTGGCGAAAATGACGTGATGCGTTAATCTACAGGTCAGTATCATTATGATGGTACTAACATTCAATATATTTTTTTGCTGTGCTACTCTTCAAAAATTAAATTTCTGACCGACAGTCGATCAAGCCACCCCACAGGAATGGCTTGATGGGCTATCAGTTATAGCATTCAGGCTGCCATGGAAACCAAACGTCACCCGGCAATGACATTTTCAGACATTTTTTTAAGTAACTTCTACTTCTAAATACATTTTTATACTTACTTTGCCATCCTTGGTGTCAGCTTAGTAGAGAAACTTTAAGTTTTAAGGGATTGTGCCAAGTTCTAAAGTTATTCCCTATGCACAGGACAAGGGGTAACGTTATGATTGGTTTGGGTCCAACTGCTGGGAACTCCACCGATCCTGAGAGATGGGATCCGAGTAAATGAAGTGGAGGCCGCAGAAGGTGTACCGCTGCTCCACTCACTTGGTGACTGCACTGGAGATTGTCAAGTTCAATCACTTCAGCAATCTCCAGTGTTGTCATTGAAGTGAATGGAGTTGCGGTGCGCCTGCGCGAACTCCACTCCATTCATTTGGGGACAGACTGGACACCTGTTTTCATTCCCCCGCCATTCATAAAGTTATCCCCTATTCACAGTATAACGTTATGACTTGGAACAATCCCTGTAATAACTTTATGTAAGAAACTGACCTGCACTAAAAATATTCTTCAGCTAGTAAGAAAAGACAGCAACTTCCTGACACTTTCTTCAATTATTGGGACCCACTGCTGTTTTGATATGCAAATGGACCTGTATATGGGTATTAAAAACAGACTCTTCCATCAAAAACATTGGTAGTTGAGAAGCGCTATTACTAGTTATGTATTGAAGCTTCAAGTTATGCCTTTAATTACACCCCACCAAAGTAGATGTAAGGAGGTAATCAGGACACTTTATAGATATTTTATTACTTCTATTTGCTTCTTGTAACATTCAAGTAGTGTGGTGCGCTTAGGACTGGGACAGTGAGGAACTTGGGTGCCTCCAGCAAAAATGGCGGGTTTTTAGGCATCCATATGCAACGCCTTGTAGCTCTATAAAAAGGTACTGCTAGTTCCGGAAGTTCTCTTCTGTGCACCAATAGCTAAAGCAAGAAGACTGGGTTCCACCCAGTGTGCAGGCTTAGAAAACAAGGCCATGCCAAAAATAGAGATGAACCCTGCAATTTCCAGTCAACCGCTCCTCCGAAGTGAATCTAAGACCTCCTGTCTGTCGTAGCACCCAAACAGTTTCTCATTCTGGTTCTTGAGAGGAAAAGCAGGAAGTGCATCTACTACAATAAAGTTGACTTTTTCATTACACCAAGATGGAGTAGATTCCTTCACTAGATTCCAAGAAGCATGATCGAGACCTCGGCAAGCCCTGCAACTGACTGTTCGCCCAAAGATTTATGGTAACAGTGAACGCACTGCCCACTTCCATCGTCCCGGCTTACTCTATTTCAGAACCGGTAAGTGCTGCCGCTATCCAAGGAGGAAAGTTGGCCCTTCCACAACTTCCATCTGCCTATACCCCTACTTCACAGACACAAGATGCCTGCCTCCATTAATTCATGACTCTCTCCAAACCACATCTTCCAGCCTGTGCAACTCATTATTATCTTGGTTGAAATTTCAAGTGGTTTCCAGCTCTGACTTTTATTGATCTTGCCGAATGGATACCTACCCAGCTTAAAAACAGGGTCGGATCTTTTGAAAAATGTTGATTGATGTGTGTGGCCAAATGCAACCATGTTCCCGGTTCTCATAGCTTGGTCCAGGCGGCGGTGGGATCAGACGTGAGCATCCAACATCGTTGTGGCCTGGGAAATGTATATTTGATCAAGATAAACTAGAAGTGTTTTTATAGCCTGTGTAGGAGAATCAGCATGTACATGTAACTGTGTATTCTGACTCCATGATGAGTTCCACATTTTCCAAACTCTTGTTCCAGATCTCCAAAGGAGTAGATGTCACATTTGTAGAAAACCATTCATGTTCGGCACAGCTTGTTTAATGTGTGGATCATGTTCTACTCCCCCTTTTCAACGCTTGTTTACAGATTCGTAAAACATAACTCTCAATTGCACCATAAAGATGGAAGTTATATAAATATACAGCCCTGGACTTTATTGGCATGTGTGCCCTCGTGTGGGAGAAATTATTCCTCCTCCAATAAGTCCCATCAAAAGAAGGAGGGAGGAGGATGATTGGGCAAGAGATTGGGTTGCAGGTCTCATGTAACCCTTTGTTAGTACATAGCATTCTGTGTGTGTTCTGTTTGCACGGTTTCCCCATCAGGGTGTTGGGCGTCTTCTCTTTTTATATTATAAAAGGCGTCTCGGTTAATTTAATTCCCATTTATTTCTTTTTTCGGAATCCATTATGGATGTCTGTATATTTATCTTTAGTCTATGTGTATTTGTTCAACGGGAATTTGGCAACATTGTGAAAAAATCACCCGTTAATATTATCATAATCCCAGCAGTACATTAAATCAAATATTACTTTGGGAATTCTACATTTAAAGAAAATACCATCATTGTTATCAGTGCACCAAAGTAGGGAGTTCTATAAACATATATTATTGAATTGGCAGCTCTTAGTAAATATTATGTTCTTATTACATTGGCAGATCGCTATCTGTGGAATATTAGGTATAGAGCGTTAAAGTGTATTTTCAATTACATGTTCTGACATTTTTCTAGAAATGTGCCTAAGGGTATACTTAAAATTAAAAATAAAATATTGCTGTTTGAACCACATTATATGCTGCCCTGCCATTGAAACCCTAACTGAAAGAGTTAGCGGCCAGGGTATATGAGGGCTGTCATGTGGTCATTCCTACCTCCGTGAATGTACCGTAACTTGTGTATTTTATTTATCTAAGTGGGCAACAAAGATCCACAATTTAATTGTGTTTAACATGCACAACTGTAAATATATCAAAAAAGAAAGTTTTTCTTGTTTTTCTTCTCCGTGTGAGTTGGGGTGGGTCTGTGGGAAATCTAATTTAATATTTTCTGGTATGACTATACTTTGTATATTTTAGTGAAACTTTGTAATAGAATTAAAGTAACCCTCCGGTCCTGGACAAACACAGATGGCAGCACCGCTTCTCTGACTACCTGATGCACATTGGTAGGCTAAGACACTACATGCTGTTCTGACTGGTCAGCACTGAGCATATGGGCAGCACTGGTCAATCGAAGCAGGTGTAGTATCATAGCTTAATATTGTAGGCTAATGCAATATCTCCACTAATTATTGAGCAAACTGCATGAGTAGAAGCCTGTTTCAGGTTAAACTTTGCTAAAAGTTTGGTTCAGCACAAACCCAAACTGAGCTTTTAGCAAAGTTATACCCGAAACAGGGTTTTGCTAGTTCGGGTCATTTAACAATAGTGCTGAACACTGGTGCATAACAATGTCTAAGGCTTTTTTCCCACGAGCGTATATCAGCCGGCCATTTTCACAGCAGGCTGATATATGCTGTGATCTGATGCATTGGATTCCAATGTATCAGATCACATGGGCGTATTACTGAAATGTAAAAGCACCCGACAGGGCCTATATAGCGACAGGCATTTTTACGTCGGGCCCAAAAGATAGTCGTGGAATTATCTTTTGGGCTGGAATACATCCTATGGCTGCTAGACTCCCTTCCTCTGCTCTCCTCCCCCGCGTGCAGGCTCACCTCATGTCTCCTCCCCGCTTGTTCTGTACAATGGAAGGGGGCGAGGCGGAGCTAAGCACGGGCCCATCCCGCTTCCTCCTATTGATGGCTATGGACAAGGGGTGGGACATGGGCGGAGCTAAGCTACCGCCCTCTCCCCACACCTTGTCCTTAGCCATCAATAGGAGGAGCTGGGGCGGTGCTTAGTTCCGCCTCCTCCCATTGCAAAGAACAATCACAGAGGAGACAAGAGGTGATCCTGGGATGAGCAGGGAGGGGAAAAGAGCAACAGCATGGTGAGCTCGGTGCATATGCATCGGGCCCCATGCCGTGTGAACGGGCGCACAAACGTTACTCCCTCCCAACTCCAATTTTGGCAATTGGAATAATCCCCGGATCACCGACCCTTCTGAAGTCATTAGTGATTATAACATATAATACTGGATCGCTCAAGAAAGGCATCCAGGCCCCTATTGCACTCTTCTACTGAGTTCGCCATCACCACCTCCTTAGGCAGAGAGTTCCATAGTCTCACTGCTGAAACAGGAAAGACCCCCCTTCTATGTTGATGATGAAACCTTCTTTCCTCTAGATGTAGAGGGCACCCCCTTCTTACAGTCGCAGTCCTGGGTATAAACAGATCATAGAAGAGATCCCTGTATTGTCCCCTAATGTATTCATACATAGATATTAGGTCGCTCCTCAGCCGTCTTTTATAAAAACTAAATAACCCCAATTTTGATAACCTCTCAGGGTATTGTAGTACGCCCATTCTGTTTATTACTTTAGTTACCCACCTTTGAAGCCACTCAAGCTCTCATATGTCCTTCTTGAATAGCAGTGCCCAAAACTTTCCAAAGTATTCCATGTGTGGTCTGACCAGTGACTTGTAGAGTGAAAGAACAATGTTCTCGTCATGTGCCCCTAGACCTCTTGAAAAAGTCCAAATACACAAGATCCAATGACTCTCCCTGGTC
Source organism: Eleutherodactylus coqui (assembly GCF_035609145.1). Lineage (NCBI taxonomy): Eukaryota > Metazoa > Chordata > Amphibia > Anura > Eleutherodactylidae > Eleutherodactylus > Eleutherodactylus coqui. Next base: position 233,369,685 of record NC_089840.1, on the reverse strand, counting down.
CAGTCTAGAACTTACCTCCCTATAGAAGCTGATCAGATTGGTTTGACAGGAGTGACCTCTTATAAACCCATTCTGATATAGAGTTATACAGCTGAAAAAGTTTTCGAAAAAGTTTGGCAAACTGAAACTGACTGAACCGAACTTTTCAAATTCAGTAATCTGTACGCTACAGTTGTATTATTAGGACTGAGATGAGTACAGGGGTACTGGGAGACCAATCATCCATTTTGTTTTTCCTTCCCTCACCCACAAATGCGTTTTGGCACAATGGGAAGAGTCATTATTTTTTTTCCATTTGTCATAAAGATACATCTATTGGTTTTTCAATGGAATTTCTACTCTTTATAGAACATGTTTACTCAAGGGGGAAGAGCAGAGATTGCCTTATCATTCAAACCAGGTATTCTGCATAAAGGGGAAATCTGTTGACATAATACTCCCTGGCAGTGAAAGTGTTACAGACTCTCAATAATAGAAAAATGGGGAAAATTATGTTTTTCCAAGAGAAAGGTTTGTTATTGTGAAGAAATCTGAGACCCCCTGTCTATAATTATAAACAGCTGGAGCCTCAACACTCTACCCACGACGTGTTGACTCCATCTTCTTGGGTACATGGAGCTGGCAAGGGCACCAAGTAGTTTTTTTGGAACGGCAAGGATCATTTTGCTCAATTTCCTCCGCCAATGGTTTTCAGGTTGAATGTTATTCTGTTATTTTTGCTGATTCTTCATGCATTGTCCTTTTATTGAGCGGCAGAAATAACCCGTGCGGTGCTGGCAAGTTCAGCCCGGATTCCCAAGTACATTACAGCCTCGTTTAGAGTTTGCTCTTAAACATTGTGCAGATTTCTCAGGCAGAATAGGGGCCTATAAAATGTACTGTAAAATGCTGAACATAAGATGAAGAACGTATGATGGAGGCTAATCCAGCTTAGTTCAAATCTTTTTACTGTGTCACTGCTGTGAGTTGGAAAAACTGACTACTTGCTTGCTTTCTTCGCCTGCCAGTAAGCAATGTCAAAAGTCGCCAGAACAGAAAGCAAACGACACTGCATGATAGGGTGTAATTTCGAGACACGTCTACTGAATACACATGCAAAGACATTTGTAAAGCCTCTTGATGTAACACCATTACTTAGTTCTTGCAGTTGTTGCTCGGAGCATTCGATTAGTGATAGAATGGCTGATTAGTTCTTAAAGGGAGCCTGTCATCAACTATAAGCACCATAAACTAAGTTATGATGCTTATAGTTTAGTTGATGTGGAGTATATATACTTATTCAGTGCCCCCTCAGCAAAGGCAGCACAGACAGAGCAAGCTTGACTCTTTTCAGAAGGCTGTACGCATATACTCCCATAGAGAAGAATTGGATTGCGCATGCACAGCCCTCTGAAAAGAGTGAAGTGTGCACAAGCTGACTTTGACTTGCAGGAATGCTGCCTTCCAATAGGTGGTGCTGCAGAGGTATTGTTCCATCTCCCTTACTTGCATATTACCCAGAGGAGCATGAATGGCCTTATAAGTCTCCTCACTGACTCAACTTCTAGGTGCTCTCACTAAGGGCTCAGACAGATGAGGAGAAAGGTGCGTGTTTATGCACCGAAACGCGTTGCCACCAAATAAAGTCTTTTCCTTTAGTGTACACGTGGGAGTCTGTGTACTTGGATACTTGTGGATGACACTTAGAGGAGGGGGCTTCTGCTGATCACATCCCCCTCCTTTTTAAGTAAGTTTTCTTTTGTCATTACTCATATGGGAGCTGCTTACTCCTTTTTCCTTTTTACTCTCTTCATACGAGCGCAGAATTTCCTTTTTCTTGACATTATTCAGACAGATGAGTGATTTATTTGGCGCACCTATGTGCGCCAAAAAGAAACGCTCCACATATTAGCAAAATGCGCGTAACTATAGTTCCGTGCCGATTGCTTTCAATGGCGGCGATGCTCCTGCTGCCGACCCCATTGATAGCAATGGGATGCAGGCAACCCCCACAGTGATTTTTGGGGAAGGGCTTTAAATACAAGCCCTTCCCTGAAAATCATCCTTAGGTGTAGAAAAAAAATATATATATATATGTATATATATATATATATAACTCACCTAGTAGCACTGTCCGGGCTACGGCGCGTCTTGTCTCTGCAATTCCGGCACTGATTTCAAGCACTTCCAAGAGGTGGGGATTTAAAAATCCCTCCCTCTTGAAACTGCTGGTCTGATTGGTTGAGCGCTCAGCCAATGACAGGAAGCGTTCAGTCATTCATTGCATGACAGGTGGGCAGTGCCTGAGATTGGTCACAGTGCTCAGCCAATCAGAAGCAGCACTCACCCATTCATTGAATATTTTTTGCAGGTTCGAGTATTTTGCGCCTGTAAAAGACGGACATGTGAACACACCATAGGAAACCAATGGTTCTATCTGGTGCACTTTTTTGCGTTTATGGGCACGTGCAAAAAAACACTTGTCTGACTTCACCCTAAGGCCGCCTGCAGACAAGCGGGTCGGATTCGGCAGCGAGAATTCTCACCGCGGGACCCGACCCGAGAGCCTGCAGGGACGAGCGCGTACTCACCTGCGCCTGGCGGCCCCGGCTCTTTCATGTGCCGGCTGCGGCGCAGCCAGCGCATGCGCAGACCGGGGCCGGCGGCCGGGTGAGTGCGTGCCCCCCACAAAAATAGGACATGCCGCGGTTTGTTTGCCGCGCGAGATTTCGCGCGGCCAAACCGCGGCCGTCTGCATAGGAGTGCGTATTGTAATGCACTCCTATGCAAACTTTCAGTGGCGGAAATCCCGCGGGAAATCCCGCCGCGGGATTTCCGCCCGTGTGCAGGCGGCCTAAGGAGAAAAAATAGCGCTCCTGACTTTGCCGAAGGCACTGCAGGAATGCGGGACTGTTTGAGTACAAAAAGAGGCTCCGCCGACTTCACATTACCTAAACTATAAGCACCATAACTTAGTGTATGGTGCTTATAGTTGATGATGGGTTACCTTTAACCTCTTAAGAATACGGCCCTTTTTTCATTTTATGTTTTGTTTTTTTTTCTTCCTTGCTTTCAAAAAATTATGTCTTGTCAAGGAGGTCCTCCATCGTTGCTGCTTCCTGCTCAGTGTCTTATATAGACTATCTTGCTCTATTGGCTACATTCTGGGCAAAACTGAATTAGGGCACCCACCCACTGGCGTTTTTTTTCCCCTGCGAAATTCGCAGCATTTTTTTCTCTGCAGGGGTCTATGGGACTTGTAATGTTAAAATCACGATCGCGCAAAATCGCGATTTCGCGGTAAATTGCGATTTTGCGCGATCGCGATTTTAACATTACAAGTCCCATAGACCCCTGCAGAGAAAAAAATGCTGCGAATTTTGCAGGGAAAAAAATCGCCAGTGGGTGGGCGCCCTTATAGAGAGGACTTACAGGTTGATCACCAGGTCCAAGCTTAGTTTCGATGACACCCTGCGTGAAATTTTCTTTTTGCGTCTCCTCACAATGGGCAAACAGTGGGAGCCCCCTCTCTCTGGCACTTTCTTAGATGGCACTTTTGACAGAGGCATCTAAGGGCTTTAACAGCTGGGATCATTTTTTTCTCTAATCCCCGCTGTTGCAGCAGAGCTCCACTGTCAATTACATATCCTGTGCCTGCTTGGTCATCCTCACAAGTGTACATCCACATGTACCACCTCCACATTACACAGCCACACTGCCTTCTGTACTGAAAGGCCCCCTCCATCGCAGTCAGCCTGTAAATGCTCCCTGTACCCCCTAAGCCAGCGAGAGAGTGGCGTCTGTAGGAAGTGCTCCATCTTGCATCAACCCTCATTCAGTCGCTGACCTACCGGGATTTCTCTCTGTAAAATCTATGGCCAATCTGTCTCTGACTTCTTGGTAAGGTAATCCATAGTGTACCTTTACATATGGGTACTTCAACCCCTTAAGGACATAGCCTATTTTGGCGTTGAGGACCCAACGATTTTTGGTATTTTTTCATCTCCATTTTTCAAAAGCCATAACTTTTTTATTTTTCCGTCGTCGCGGCCGTATAAGGGCTTGTTTTTTGCGTGGCAAACTGTAGTTTTTATTGGTTCCATTTTTGGGTACATAGACTACATTGTAAAACGTTTATTATTTTTTTATAATCGTAGGGAGAGAAAACGCATCAATTCTGCCATAGATTTTTTTGTTTTTTTTAAAGCGTTAATTATGCAGCATAAATGATACACTATATTTTTTTCTGCAGGCCGGTACGGTTACAACGATACCAAATTTCTTATTTTTTTAGGTTTTTCCACAATAAAAACCCTTTTTTTGGAAATTATTTTTTTTCTAAACTCACTGCATTCAAAGTCCTATAACTTTTTTATTTTTTCATGGATGGAGCTCTCTGAGGGCTTATTTTTTGCAAGACGAGCTGTAGTTTTTATTGGTACCATTTTGCATACATACGGCTTTTTTGATCACTTTTATTGGGAAGCAAAATGCTAAAAATTAGCATTTTGCCTCAGTTTTAAAGCATTTTTTTAACGCTTTTTGCCGTGCAGGATAAAAAGCATGTTCAATTTATTGTACACATCGTTATGGACGCGTCGATACCAAATATGTGGGATGTTTAATTTTTTTTTCATGCTAATATGAGAAAAAGCATTAAAAAAGGGTTTTTTAACATTTTTTTTAACATTTAGATTTTTTGTACTTTATTTTGCTCTTATTTTTACACCATCTGTGTCCCTCTGAGGGACTTTTACTACAGCACTAATGATCGCTGCGATAAGGCATGGCAGGACTTCTCTCCTGCCATGCCTTATCGCTTCTTACAGCGATCTTAGGCAATGGCAATACAGGACGACAGTATCTGGCATCCTGTTGCCATAGCAACCCGCCGGGCTCTCGCGATGTTATCGTGAGAGCCGGCTGGAGTCACAGAGGGAGCGCACTTCTTCTGTGAACCCTTTCCCTGCCGCGATCTACTTAAATCGCGGCAGGGAAGGGGTTAACAGCGGGGGGGGGGGAGGGGCGGGATGCCGGCTACTAGTGACAGCCGACTCCCGCTGCGGGATAGCGCGAGATCTGCTATGATCTCGCACTATCCCTATGACGTAAGGGTACGTCATTTAGCGGGAAGTACCGTCATGGGGCGGGAAGGGGATAAAGGGTTTATCAGGGAACAAAGATATTTCAAAATCTGCTCTGCCTGCTCTAAAAAACATAAAAGAAACCATACTCACCTCATCTGATCCAGTCCTAGGGGAACCTAGTCCCTTGCTGGTGTTCATTTCCAGCGGCAGCATCGATGACGTCCCAACACAGGGGCGTGTGACCGCTGCAGCTAATCACTGGCTGATCTGAGCATCTAAATGAAAAAGTAATTCCATATATATTAAAAACTCCAAAAAGTTTTTTAGTGTATTATGCTGTCAAGATTAAAAAACGTATGATAGCAAGTGATATGGAGAAGCATTTCTGTGATATAAGAACAAATGTTGACATACAGGACAGGTTTGCAGGCAGGGAGACCATGGGATGCTCGCACTCCGTAACAGTTGTGAAATCCCTTTAACAGTTGTAAAACCCCTTTAATAGTTTTGAATATTTACGCTGGGCAATTATTATTTTGCCAACAATTGCCCTATGAAATGTATAAATTGTAACAATAATTGATGGAACCCAGTGGCAAGTGTTTAATGTCTCTGCACTGCCCCCAGTGGAGAAATTAATTATTACACAGTGTCATTTAAATGACAGTAATCTCTGTGTAATGCGTGAATTTGCTGGGTCCTCCAGAGTTAGGACAGCCTTTTTTTTTACACTTGCTAATAGATGAATTGGGGGGGGGGGGGGGGGTGAACTGATATTCAAATGGTCAACATAGTCAAAAGTCTACCTAGGTCAATTTCTTAACTGTAACGAAAGATCAAGGCAGCCAACCTATTTATAATTTGGCAGTCCATGAAGAATGAATGGCCTGTACATGATATCTGTGTCCAGTTTACACAGATGGAATAGTGAAGACCCTAATGACCTAATTTCAGTCTGTCCTAAAAATTAATGAGTTGGCCTCCTTGTTTTAGGTAGACGCGTGCAATAAAAAAATTGTACTTATCTAGTAACATTATATCCCCCTTTTGACCTGATTTTGTAGAGGCCACATAAGTGGATTAGTAAGTCTACAGATACAAGTAAAATTTATTTGGCCTGCTCGAATGATAAAATAGTGCGGTGACAGTGACAGGCCCCATGTCTCCATCATATAGGCATCTTTGATGTTTTGCAAGGAGAGAGTGATCCGTTGTCTCTTCGAAGGGATGACTCTTGAGGGCCACTCGCTGAATTAACTGCTGGGCTTTACAGGCTCCCTTGAGACATGCAATATATACTGCTTTGTTTCCGCTTTGGCGTGTGTAACTCTGTAACTGTGTTCTGCCTATTATCTGAGGATCCAGGGAGCATGGAGCACAACTGGCACATTCTGAAGTCTGAGGGTCAGATTACAGAAAAGCTATTTCACATTAAGTGGAAACTGAAGACATCGAGTCAGCCAAGCGGAAAATGGGTTTAATGACCCCGTGGTGCTTGGCAGAGGGGGAGGGAGAGCTGAGGGTCCTTAGCCAAAATCTGAACAGAGACTCATTCCTTGGACTTCACTGGCTCTGTTACACCTGTGAGTCATGCAGGTCCCAGCTTCCAGGTCACATGAATTTGAGGAGAACAAGAGTGCACCTGGCACCAAGTCAAGTCCTTTAACTCCTTGCTGACCGACATTTTCGGCACTAATAACTCATACACTCATCGTATTTTATGTCAGTTTCCTTGATTTGAACCACCTGACTCAGTTATAATTAACCCTACGGAGCAAACATAGGCTCACAAGGAATGAGTCAGGAATGAGTCTTCGCCAACATATGACATGTAGTATTCAGAAAAGTGTAAATTGTTACTATGAATCCCCCTAGTGTAACATGAAAGGAAAGGTTCTGAAAGTAACACGGGCCATTCACCTGTCTTGGTGATATTAAAGGGACCCTCTGGTCTTGGTGACTAAATTTATCCAGGGACTGGGGGAGGAAGTTATATTACATTGGTACCTTCCTTTTCCTAGTTCTGCCTGTTCATGGGAAACAACATGGCCATAGAGCTCCTGTCACTATTGATGCACACTATGCATTGGTAGTCAGAAAATGAATGCTGCTTCCTGATTGACCAATGATACTCACATGAGCAGTACTGACCAATCAGAATAGCGTGTAATGTTTTAGATTAATATTTTATATCAGTGCTCCGTGTGAATTGGGTACCCTAAAGATCTCCATGGCCAGTGATGTGCCGACCATGTAGGCAGACCACGCAGTCACTACAGGGCTCACTCATGCTGCAAGCCTTCTCTGACCTCCCCTCTGATGTCCGACACAAGTGCACCACTGATTGGTGGAGCAGGAGTCACCCCTCAGAAGGACAGGAATCCTGGGGCACAGCAGGCACAGCACTGCACACAGGAAGCCTGTGAAATTCCAGACACTGGAGAGCGTTGTAAATGGCACCAGTTAGTTTGTTGGCTGCATGTGATGTCCACCACATAGGTTTGTCCCCTGTGAGGGTTAGTGGCGGGGTATTTCATGCAGTGGGGAAAACTGACAAGTGGCAGCAGGGGCAAGACTTCCCAAACTGCCAATCTTGTGGGGTTGCATCAGTGTGGAGAGTACGCAGAAAATGTGTCATTAAGGAAAAACATCCAGCGAAAGGGGATCATGTGGACGTAAATAACTGAAAAGGAGTCAGAGGAGGATGTCAGGAATCATTCTGATGAACAGGCATGACACAGTCAAGCAAATTGCTACTGACTACAAGTCTGGTGTTTCAACTAACATGTCCGAATGCACAATTTGTTGCTCCCTAGTATGGATGGGCTATAAAGTTAGATGACCAGTTTGATTGCCATTGTTATCTAAGACAAAAGGAAAGGCAAGACGGGAGTTGTCAAAAGAACTCAAAAAGTGAAGCACTGAGCAGAGCAAAGACATCACCTGATTTGATGAACCAAAATTTCTGTTGCACTTTGCTGATGGGGGAGTCAGTACTTGGTACAAGCAGCATGAATCGATGACCCCTTCCTGTCAACTGATCAGAACAGGTCAGCACCTCCATCTAATATACGGCAACTACAAGAAGCTTCCTGTCCAACTGGTCGATATTGATGCAGAATAATTTCAACATCTGGTGGAATATATGCTACAATGAACTGCTGTGGTCCAAAGTAGTTTGTACGTTCTACAGTATTAGATGGGTACTCTAATAAAGTGACCACTCAGTGTAGACCTGTCAAACAAATAAAACTTCATTTTAGGGCTTCTTTCCCACGAGTGTATATCAGCCTGCCGTTTTCACAGTCGGCCGATATACGCAGTGATCTAATGCATTGGATTCCAATGCATCAAATCACATGGCCATATTCCTGAGACGTAAAAGTGCCTGGCCAGCCCAATATAGCGCTGGGTGTTTTTACGTCGGGCCCAAAAGATAGTCCTGGAACTATCTTTTGTGCCGGAATACGTCGGCCGCTGCATGGGCTCCCGCCCCTTTGTCCATAGCTATCGATGGGAGGAGGCGCTTAGCTTCGCCCCTGTCCCGCCTTCTCCCATTGCAAAGAACGAGCTGGGAGGAGAGGACAGGTGAGCCTGCGATGCGGAGGGAGGGGAAATTTGCGACAGCATGGTGAGCTCGGCGCGTATGCACCAAGCCCCATGCCGAGTGAACAGGCGCACAAACGTTTGAATTGTGCACCCGTTCACGAGCTTCTACGCCCCAGATGGAAGTGTATATTGGCCAGCCGTGAAAACGCCGCCCAATATGGGCTCGTGTGAAAGAAGCCAAAGTCTGTGTGTTTGGAGGTGTAATTGTGGGTATATTATGTTTCGACCGTTCCTATACATTACACACAGTACCCCACAGATGCCTACCATGTCACCATTATGGGTTGTAAAGGAATTTTTGACTAAATCTTATTTTTCTGCCTTTCTTGGATCAAGATTCTTAACTTTTTTTGTCTGAAGTTAAATTTGATAGACTTGTTGTTTGGTGCTTTTTGTCCATTTATCATCAGCTATTGGACTCTATGTCACGTCATGAGTTGCCGACCTTATTTTTAGGTCAACTCGTGTTGTGAACCTTTCTGTTCCAGTAAAATGAATGTAGGAACTCCTCTCGCACATTTGGTTCCACAAAGATTAAGACAACTTGTTGTTTATGTTTATCTCTTCAGTAGAATGGGATGTTTAGGACCCAGTTATTACGTCATTCTCTAAGATACACTTATGGTAATGCTCAGCACTGTGGAATTCCCCAAATAATTAGATTATTGCACACAGACTACTCAGATTATGATTCACCGCTTTGGATAGAGGAATGATAAACATTTAAAACTACAAACAGTCCCTGACAGCTAATAGGAAATCTGCGTTGAAGCCTTTCTGGATTAATTCATTCCGGTTATTAGAATGCAGGGGCGTAACTATAGAGGATGCAGGGGATGCGGTTGCACCCGGGCCCAGGAGCCTTAGGGGGCCCATAAGGCCTCTCTTCTCCATATAGGGAGCCCAATACTATTAATAAAGCATTATAGTTTGGGGCCCTGTTACAGGTTTTGCATTGGGACCCAGAAGCTTCAAGTTATGTCTCTGTGCAGCATGGTTTAGGTATGGGTACAGGTACAGATACAGATAGAAGGGGGGGGGGGGGAGCTCACATTTTGCATTAGGGCCCCCGAGCCTTTAGTTACGCCCCTGTTAGAATGTATTACATCGAAAACTTATCTGCAGTTTATTGCAACTTGGATTTATGCATTGCAGAGAGCTACACCTTTGGATTATGTATCACTTAGGCCGGATGCACACGGCTGGATTAGAATTGCGGAATCTGGGGTGGGCTTCCCTAGGCCCCCCCCCCCCCCCCCCCCGCGCGCGCGTACCGCAGCAAACATTGCCCATAACTCGCAATAGAAAAGTGCTTTTTCCTGGGCACTAGCGGAAATCAATTACGATTTTTCGGTCGCAGAGGAAAAGTCGCAGCATGCTCTATTTTTGTGCGGACTCCACAGGGACAGCTTCCATTGAAGTCAATGGAAGCCATCTGACCCGCAGCCCTTCTGCAATTGTCATTGCAAAAATGTTGCGGGACCCGCGTCATCGCAGGAAAATCTGTACTGCGCATGTCCGATGGCTCGGCGGCCAGACCATCCACAATACAGAAGGTCGCCTGCACACAATAAGAAATGACAGGTATGCGGGGTCGCCGGCCAGACACAGGGTCAAATTTCGGAGAGGGATCCCGCATCCGGAATCCGACCCGGCCGTGTGCAGTTGGCCTTAGATGATAATTTCACACATTTTTTGCAAGATGAATATACTTTTCTCTATAAAGCTTGCCTCTTCAACATAATAGGCAGAGAGGTAAGTTAAAGGGGTTCTCCAGGACTTTTACTATTGATGACCTGTCCAGAGTATTGGTCATTATTAGTTGATCATCAGTGGTCCACCGCTTGGGATTCCCCACCGATCAGCTGATTGCCAGGCTACTGTCAGTGCAGATAGTGCTGGAAGCAGATAGCGCTGTCAACATTGCAGCAGCCTGGTTGGTACTATAGGCACAGCTCCCATTGAATCCCTTTTGAACACTGACAGGAGGCCATGCAATCAGTTAATCGGCAGAGAAGACAAGCAGTCACCCCTCTTCAATTAACCAGGAGCTACCTAAAGGCACATGGGACAAGATGCAAAAGTTGAACAAAGGTTAAGAGTTACAGAAACAGCCGAGCACACTTGACATAGAAATGAATGGAGAGAGCTGCAGACATGGCCAACTTTGTGTTCATTCTCTGCCTGAACGAGGCATTTTTTTTTTCAGTTTGTCATCTTTGCCCTCTGAGAGCCATAACTTTATTTTTTTTGTCTATTACAGTAGTACAATTAGTATATTATAAGAGTCTGAGGCTCAGTAGTTGTTAACCCATTCATGGCCCAGGACATAACTGTATGTTATAAGTCACATGAGGATGTTGGGAGTCACACTTGCTCCATACCCAGTGGCTGTCAGCTATTGCATACTGCTGACCTTCACAGCAAAGATTGAAAATAACTCAGAAATGTTTAAAGGGGTTTTACAGGGAAATCCTATTGATGATCTACCCCCAGAATAGGTCATCAATAGTTGATCGTCAGGGGTCCATCGCTCAGGACCCCTGCTGGTCAGCTCATCAGGTGCCGCAAAACACAAGACTTGGAGCAGAAGCAGTTGGCTTTGACTTCTATGTAGTGTCTGGGGCTTGTAGTTACAGGCAGGGGTCTCAGTAAAATCAATTACATCTGTACCTGCAATTACAAGCAACAGCCAATGCACAAGGGTTTAAGCCAACTGCTTCCGCTTCGAACCATTATTTCTGGTTGGTGACAGTAGTCAACTGATCAGCTGATTGGCCATGGCCCCGAGCAGCAGACTCCAGTTGATCAATTATTGATGATCTATCCTGAGGACATGTCATCAATAATATTTGTATTGAAACCCCTTTAACTGCCTAAACGTCACAGCGATTGCTAAGGCCACTCTCACAGAAGCGCTTTTTACCAAGGCTCTATTATACCACGTTTAGTGCACCATATTACCCTTCACAATGATGAGGTGCACTAAAATACGCTATTGGACGCAGGAGCCTGCATCCAAAAACTAGAGTACAATGGTGGTAAAAAGTTTTGCCGACTACATGTGTGAAGGTGATCAAAAAGTGATCAAAAAGTGATATGTACCCAAAAAATGGTACCAATAAAACTACAGCTTGCAACAGCAACCACCAATTATGGAACCAGATGCAATTTGTAGCACTGATGTCCTTTTATGTTGCAGAAGACTATTTAGTAATCAGATCCCTGAGACTGTTCAAAACTTGCTTGTTCAACCAATAAGCAAATTCATCTATAGGCATATAGAGGTGACCGAATAGCAAAGATTTAACATCACTACACCCCAAGACAAAAAAAGGCATGAAACTTGTTTCCATGATCCTTCATTTAATTTCCCCCACCCATGTTTGCTAATGCAGAAACTGCATAGATTCCCATGATCCACTTTGGATGCAGACAGCATATTCTCGGCCCATTATGCCCCATATCAGCTGCATAGTCTGCCACTATAATACATATGCCCTTATATTAATAAAAACCTTGCTTTTTTACCTGGGGGATAAGGAGACAAATGATTTTTTTCAACTAATAACAATATAAATAAGTCCTATTTTAAAGTGTACAGAAATACAGGATTACATGGTATCCTGGTCAGTTCGGTAGTCTAGATGTTGTACCGTAATACAGAGGCTTAGGGCTAGGGTTGCCACCCGGACGGTATTTTTCCAGCCAGGCTGGTGCCGGTATTTTTTTTTACCGGCCCTGTTACATGCTGGTATTTTGGTCGGGCTGCCATGTCCCCCGCGGGGATGAAGAACACATCTGCTACATGCGGCAGATGTTTTCGTCATCCCCGCGGGGAATAAATAATTTCCTACCGCTGCTGTTACAGATGACACTGCAGTAGAGGATCCAACTGCGACACCCTTAATTGTTTTTCAGGGAAGGGCTTTAAATAAAAAAACAACCCAAACTGGTGTAAAAAAAAAAAAATCATACTCACCTTTCTTCAGCTGCCGAGACTCCGCCACATCCTGTCTCGGCTGTCCCTGCACTGAAGTTCTTTCAGCAGGCGGGGAATTAATAAAATTCCCACCTGCTGAAAGAGCTGCTTCTGATTGGCTGAGGCACTCAGCCAATCAAAGCAGCTCTCGACTGTCATTCATTGAATGGGCGAGAGCTGCCTGTGATTGGCTGATCGCCTCAGCCAATCAGAAGCAGCTCTTTGAGCAGGTTGGGATTTTGTCCCATTATGTAGCTGTGATAATCATGACCGCATAACAGGATGAAACAAAGCCACTGATTTCCCTGCAACCACTCTTGTCCCAAGACAGAATTTTGTCCTTAACCAAAGGGTCATTTTTGATACAGATGTAAGCAAAGCAAATTAGTCCTGGGTGCTCTTAAAAGTTTTTCAGCGCATTTTTATAAACATGGCTAAGAAATGTATTTCTAATGTATCTATCATTAAAGAGCCAAAGGGGAGGAAGAAATAACAATATTTTACATTATAACATAGGAAATACTTATTATTATGCAGAAATGGAGCAAGTGCCAAATTATTGTTTTTTTTAGGCACAAACTTGAATACCTTACACGTCTTGGCTTGCTGTCGTCCTATATACAGGATTAGCGAAATTATGACTCAGAAGCCTCTGGAGGGCGCTCTGCTGCTTTAAATTTGGACAATGGCCACTTCAGATGATGCGCTCACCATTTATTATTAAAAAAATTTAGTAAAAAAGTCGCTAATAGGTGGTGCTGTAGCGGACCAGGTCTACCCTGACAAACTTGCATCAGTGTCAGATATGACGGACAGCATTGTTCAGCATGTTGTAGCGATTAAGGCTTCTTTCACACGAGCGCATATTGGCTGGCTGTTTTCACAGCTGGCCGATATATGCTACATTGTTAGGGAAAAATCTGGTGAACGGGCGCACAAATCAAACGTTTGTGCACCCATTCATATGGCCTGGTGAGCCCGGCGCAAATGCGGTGAGCTCACCAGACCATCGCCCATTTCCCCTCCCTCCCTATCACAGACTCACCTCTCATTCCTCCCAGCTCGTTCTGTGCAATGGGAGGGGACGGAATGGGGGCGGAGCTAAGTGCCAGTCCGCCGCACCTCCTCCAATTGATGGCTATGGAAAAGGGGTGAGGAGAGGGTGGGCGCTTAGCTCCGCCTACATCTCGCCCCTTGTCCATAGCCATCAAAGGTAGGAGGTGGGGCAGACCGGTGCTTAGCCCCACCCCATCCTGCCCCCTCCCATTGCACAGAAGGAGCGGGGAGGAAGGAGTGGTGAGCCTGCATGGGGGCATATTAGCCTTTTACTCCCCACTTCTACAGGAGCCAACCTAAACAACCAATGACCATGAATCAGGCAAGCCAAATAGCCAATCACCATAAATCAGGCAACTCAAATAGCCAATCACCGTAAATCAGGCAACTCAAATAACCAATCACCGTGAATCAGGCAACCCAAATAACCAATCTCCGGGAATGAGTAAATCCAAACAACCAATCAGGTTGCGAATGGTGTGCATTTGGGGAGTAATATAGATATATGCGCATGGGGAAGGAGGAGAACAGAGGGAGGGAGTTTAGCAGGCACGACGTATTCCCGGCCCAAAAGATAGTTCCAGGACTATCTTTTGGGCTCGACGTAAAAACGCCTGGCGCTATATTGGCTTGGCCGGCCGATATGCGCCGGGCGTTTTTACGTGTGAAAGTAGCCTAAAGCTGACTCTCTGCAAGTTTTGCGAATAACCAGCGTTGTTGAAGACCGAAGGGTCAAACTGAACATTTCTACTGTAATTTGCATAGCTACAGCGCCACCTATCGGCAATTTTGTTTTCTCATAAATTGTCTGAAATGGACATTTCCCGAATTTTGCCTCATATGTTGCAATAAAATGCCCTCCAGAGGCTCTGAGTTGGGCAGGTTTAATTTCACTAACCCTGTATATATCTAAACAGGCTTATTCCAGTTTGTCTTCTAACGGCTATGTTACGGTGGTATTACCACTCAACACCCATCCAGATATTATATATATATATTTGGCTCTTGCAGACAGCAGGCAAGACGACTCCAAGAACGATGAACCGAGTAGGAGCTCCATGCGCTGCCACCATATACGGCAAACAGTGACTTCTTTTAATTGCCGCTGTGTAAAAACACGTATTACATAAAAATCTTGGGTTTATTAAATCATTAAGCTTGTGTTACAGCCACTCAGCCTTCACAGACAGATTCCCACTTAAGGACATAATGAAGTATAGAACATGCAAAACTGTAGAATCCAAGAGTGGTTTTGGCACATTATAGATTGTGTCATCTTTTACAGCATGAACAAGTGAGTCCAAGCCGTAATTCAATTACTTCTTAATGTACTAATATCCCTCACTCACTGATTATTTCCAATTCAGTTAATTAGAGCCAATTACCACACTGATTATGCTCTACTAGTCATTAATTACTTGGGTACACTGACAGTAAATTGGTTTATCAATAAAGGGATATGAAACAGAGCTATAAATTAGCCTGTAAATGTGGTTTATGGAGACGACTCTCTGCAGGGATACAGCTGATGTTTGTTACAATGTATTGGATTTTTGTAATAGTCTAAAATAACGCAATTGCTGTATAAGGCCCCCTGCACACCGGCAGAAATTCCGCGGCGGGATTTTCCGCAGAATTTCGGGCCATGGAAACTGCCAAAGGATTGCGTTAGAAAACGCAATCCTAGGCAGACGGCTGCGCTTTGTCCGCATGAAATCACGCGCGGCAAACAAATCGCAGCATGCTCTATTTCTGTGCGAGTCCCCGCCGTCGGCTCCGCTCTGCGCATGTGCCGGCTGTCCGGCAGCCGGCACATCAAGGAGCTGCGGGAGAGGTGAGTATACGCTGCTCTCTGCAGGGGCTCAGGTCGGGTCCTGTTGCGAGAATTCTCACAGCCGGATCCGACCTGGCCGTCTGCAGGCGGCTTTAATGTACCCGTCGACGGGCTTATGCTTTACCATCAGCACAGACGGAGTCTCTACATTGGCAAAAAAGTGGATGAACCTTTTGGAATCACCTGGATTTTTGCCCTGATTACCAGCAAAATGTGGTCTGATTGTTATCTAAGGTACAATTATAGACAAACGCAATGCAACTAAACTCATAACACACAAACAGTTGTAAATATCCACAGTGTAGTGAGAAAACGTAAGTGAACCTCTGTGGTAATGACTTCTGCAAAAGCTTATTGGCAAAAGGTGTTTCAATTAGGGCTCTTTTACACGGGAGTTGGCGTTTTTACGTGTGCCTGCCAGCGCTGTAAAAGTGAGCGCACAAATCTGTCGTTGGTGCACCTGTTCCAGCGGGCCGAACCCGGCGCATAAAGCTGAGCCCGGATTGCCGTCTGGCGGGGGGAGACAGTTTAGCTCTGCTAAACTGCCTTCCTCCTTTCCACCCCCTCGCCGGCTCGCGACAAGGGGAGGAGGCAGGTTGCTAAGCTCCTGCCCCCTCTCTGCCCTTTGTCAGCGGCCAGCAATAGAAAGGGGCAGGATGGGGCGGGGGCCTAGCAATTAGCTCCCGCCCTGTCCCCCCGTCCCATTGCAAACAGCCAGCAAGGGGAGGAAAGGAGGAGAGAAGGGGGCGGGAGTTTAGCAGTTTAGATTTGTGCACCTGTTCATGCTTTTTTACATCGCCGGGGGCGAACATAAAAACGACAACACCCACGTTAATAAGCCCTTATAAAGAGGAGCCTGGATGTTTGGCTTTTACAGGTGCTTTGCCCATTAAATAAAAGAACACAAAGCCTGGTTAATGACAAAACTGTTCTTCTCAAGAAAAGATTGTTTACTGTGAACCATGCTGTGATGCAAACAACTTTTCAAAAAACCTCAGAAGGCGTGCTATAGAGGCATCAAGTAGGAAAAAACATTGGAACAATCAGACCACATTTTATTAGTAATCAATGCAGAAATTCAGGTAATTCCAAAGGGTTCACTTAATTTTTTTGCAGCTTTACAGTTCTATATTTTGGGTTTACAGGCAATGTGTATTCTGCCTCTGTATGGCACCGTTGTCTCCTCTAGAAGCAATACATCTAGAGTACAATGCATCCATAATATGACAGCAATGGAACATGCCATGTCTTTTCTTTGTAATTATATGAAGGTACAATGTGAACTCAGAGGTTTATACACGATCCTACTAAAAGTAATTGGACAAATGAGCAAGAATCAGTATTTCCATTAATACTTTCCGTTAATACTTAGTGGAGCCTCCTTTGACTCTAATGACATCGGATACTCTCTTTGTCATACTTTCTGCTGATACTCTTCAACTGGTATTTCCCTCCATTCATCCTGCAAATATCTGCGAAGATCTCTCAAAGAAGATGTTCATATTTCCGGCTCCAACATTCCGGATTGCCCTAGAGATGTTCATTAGGGTTCAGGTCAGGATTTTGTGCAGCCAGCTTACTTGTGGAACATCCATGTTCTCCAACCAATGTAAAAGAGTGTTGGATTTGGGTCAAGCTGCATTGTCTTGTTTAAAGTATTGTTGCCCATTCCCAGAGTATTGCCACATTGTTGGCAGCACATTATTGTCTAGAATGTCACAATAAGGCCTCCCGCAGATGGCTGGGTCAGATCCCGCTGTGAGAATTCTCGCAGCGGGATGCGCGCCGTGCCCCTGCAGTGACTACTGCGGCTCACCTGCTCCACCGTCTCCCCGTTCTGCTACGTGCCAGCTGCCGCCCAGCCGGCGCATGCGCAGAGCGAAGCCGGCGCGTCACTAGTGATATTTCTGTGCAGGCCTCTGCAAGGCTCGCACAGAAATAGGACATGCCGCGTTTTGTTTACCGTGCGAGTTTTCACGTGGTCAAATTGCATCTGTCTGCATAGGATTGTATTATCTAATGCGATCCTATGGCAGTGGGCATGGGCAGAAATTTTGCGGGAAATCCCGCCGCGGAATTTCCACCCATGTGCAGGAGGCCTATACCTCCGTGTTCATGGTTCTTGCCACTACAACCAACTGACTGAGACCATGCCACGTAAAACATCCCCAGACCATAGCAGAAACTCCGCTGTACTTAAGTGTTGGCACAACACACTCAGGCAAAAGGCGTTCTCCAGGCATGTGCATGCAATATCTTCAGCTGTAATACTTGTGTATATCACATATATAAGAACACTTGTGGCCGCACTTAGTCCTTAAAATGTTGAAGAAGGTTTTATACAAATAGCCCACAATGACAAACACATCTTAAAATATGTTCCTGGAAATGTCAGAGCAACATAAAAATCAGGCTTAAAATACTGTTCTCCAAATGACACTAATTAAGGTGCTTTTAGAAATTCATTCAAACAAGCGAAAGTGAACGATAATCGTTCAGTCTAAGGTTTCTTTCATATGAGCGCATATCGGCCTGCCGATATGCGCTGTGATCTGATGCATTGGTGTACAATGGGCGTATTTCTGAGATGTAAAAACGCCCGGCCAAGCCAATATAGCGCCGGACGTTTTTACGTCGAGCCCAAAAGATAGTCCTATCGTTTGGGCCAGGCATACGTCGGCCGCTGCATGGGCTCCTGTGGCTGCTAAACTCCCTCTCTCTGTTCTCCTTCCCATCGCAGACTCACCTCTCATTCCTCCCCACTTGTTCTGTGCAATGGGAGGGGGGGGCTAAGCCCTGGTCCGCCCCATCTACTCTCATTGATGGCTATGGACAAGGGGCGTGATATAGGCGGAGCTAAGCATCCGCCGTCTCCCCACCCCTTGTCCATAACCATCAATGGGAGGAGGCGGGGCGGACCGGCGCTTAGCTCTGCCCCTGTCCCACCCCCACCCATTGCACAGAGCCAGCAGGGAGGAATGAGAGGTGAGCCTGCAATGGGGAGGGAGGGGAAGTGGGCGATGGCCTGGTGAGCTCGTCGCATTTGCGCTGGCCTCACCAGGCCTTATGAACAGGCGCACAAACGTTTGATTTGTTCGCCTGTTCACCAGATTTATCACTAACAACGCAGCATATATCGTCCGGCTGTGAAAATGGATGGCCGATTTGCGTTCGCGTGAAAGAAGCCTTAATATGAGCCAAAGACCAGAAACGAATGATAATCGTTCACTTTTCACTCGTTCATTTTATGCAGGCATAAAAATCACCGTTGGCTCCTTCACATGATCATATGTTTAGTGGCGCACACTTCAGCGCAACGTATTTGCGCTATGAATGAGGTAAATTTGCATGGGTTTTGGTGCATTTTACTGTACTTTTTGTGCATGCAGGGCAGGGTTTTTCTGCACATGCGAAACAACCACGCCCCAATTTAACCCTTTCCAATCCACTGTCTGACGTCTAAAGACATTCTGATTGAAGGCTATACAGTTTCCAATGTCGGAAGACAACCGGCAGGGTATTCTTACTGTATATTACTGGCTGCTCTGTTGTCAGGGGCCTCTCCAGCATGTCCCATACTGCAGTACTGGCTCTAGCCAGCAGGTGGCACTATCGTGAAATGGCAGAAAGAGAAGGCCCCCTAGGAAACCCTGAATCCAAAATTGGATTGCAAAGGGTTAAAAAGTTATTTAGCCTAATGAGATCTCGATGGGTTCTTGTTTTTATGGAATTGCGCAGCATATTGCAGATTTGTGCTTATTGTCTGCGCATTTGCACACCTCTCATAGACTTCTATGAGACTTTTGGTGCACAAATGCGCACAAAAATAGAGCATGCGTGCAAAGAAGAGGATTAAGAAGTAACAAATTGAAATTGAAATCAATGGATTCTATTCTCTGCGTATTGCGCATATAAAGCTTCCCTTAAGGCTCTTTCAGACGGACACATTTGCATCCACAAAGTATATGCACGCAAAATGAAGAGAATAGAACCTGTTGATGTCAATGGACTCTTTCATATTTTTCTGCGGATTTGGGCACCAATACGCCCGTGTGAAGGAGCCCTTAGGGTACATTCATACCTGCACGATTCTGCCTCTGTTCCTCTTTGGGAGCAGAAACAAAATTAATAATCTCCAATCTTTTCTACCCAGGAATGAGTATTTAGCTCAACACATATTGTTGTCCTCCAGTAAGGCAAAATGAATGTAGTAAAGAATCGATTAAGATGTGGCTCCGCCATGCCACTCACCAGTTTGACTTGGGCTATCTAGAGAGGCAGTACTTGTTGAATTGCATTTGTTTCCACCCTTGAACCCTCCAAGTGGAATTTGGTCTTCGCTGTATGGTCCCCAAGCCATTTTTTGCCCAATTATAGTAGCAGTGGTGTGACTGCTGATGCTGCACTGGGCAGAGGCGCGGTACCTGGTGATGTGAACAGTTGTACAACCGGAGAACTTGCAGGGCCAGCGGCACATGATTAAAAACAATGTCCAGGTAGAAAATCAGATCAGGCAGCAGGCAATAATGAAGTCCAATCAACAAAGCTGAGGTCAGGAGGAGAAGAAGTCAGACAAAACAGATACACAGGCAGAAGGTCAACAGGGGGGTTGTCAGAATCAGTACGAAGACTGATTGTTTAGGATGCCTAATATAGACGGACATGGATGGAGATTGGTGGGGGGCATGTTAAGGGCGTATGCAGTAGGCCTTTATGGAAAGGGGAAGGAGCTCACGTGCACCCTATGGACAGACAGCAGAGAGCCAGTGGTTGAGTAGACATGGAGTGCATTGCGTGAAGGATGATGGTGCCCGACTGCTGCCCAAGGGAAGTAACAGTGGCATGCTACAAACTAACATTTTCTTATGCTCGGGGTCGAATTAAGGTTGGTGGAAATAACTGGACAAAACATTTGATGGGTGCCCCATGCACCGGCAGCAGAGTTATATATTTCGGTAATCTATACTAGTTATAAACATTAGGGGAAAAGGACTTATTCCTCTGCACTTTCAGGTAATTTATTTTTTATTCGCCACCAAGCTGGGTACTCATTTTAGCGACCTCAGAAGGATGGAAGGCTGAATCAACCTTGAGCCGGCTACCTGAACCATGCGGAGATTGAACTTGCAACCTTCAGGTCATAAGAGAGAGCTTAGGACTGCATACTGCTGCCTTAACACTCTGCGCCACATGAGCCGATCCAGCATAGTGGTAAACCCTACTATCACCCCTCATCTACTGTTAGGGGAAATAAAGTTTGGCACATGAGATTTTATCATGGCTAGTTCTTTGTTTAACTAGGAGATTCATTCTGCCAGAGCTTTGTTATAGTGTGTATCCCCCCTCTCCTTAAGCTGAATTTCTTCTCTTTAGCGGGGCTGGCAGAAGAATGGAATTTGGTAATAAATATTAGTAAAAACTATGTAATCACCACTTTTGCTCCATATTAACTTTTATATTGTTGTAGGTATGCTATAAATCTTTTTAAACCCACATGTCTTGCTCCTGGGAATGGATGAAGAGAACTAGGTTTGGGAGACCCCTGGGCAATTGCCTAGTTGCCCTCCATATAATCTGAACTTGCTTGTGCACTTTGCTACATGCATGCAGAAACTGTGATTACCTCCTGGCCCTGTTACAGAGTATTGAGTGTGCATAGAATAGGCATACACATACATATGGAACAGGGTCACTCGATAGACTAGTTGGGTATGGATGATGATGGGGGCAGCGGAACTGGACAAGACAACCACAGCAGCTTGCTCTTCTCTCAGCACAGTTGAGAATTTCTTCATGTAGCATCGGGAAGATCCTGCGCAACTTGCGATTCTCTTAAAAACCCATGAGGCCAGATACTTATAGGGTTTTAGGGTATGTTCACATGGCTGAATTCACTGTGGGAAATTTCCATGTGAATTCCACCTATAAAATTCATATAATAATCCGCATAGTTTTGATGCAGTTTTTGGCGTAGATCCACATGCGGAATTTGCCCTGTCAATGGGCAAACTTCACATGCAGAAATCTGATAGCATTTATCATTATCAAACTATAACAGTACAAAGGAACAATTCCAATCCTCATTACTCAGAAAGGCTAGAAGCAATGGGATGAAACTGAGGGGGAGGAGACACAGATTAGATATTAGACAATGATGGTGATCAATGAATGGAACAGGTTGCCGCGGGAGGTGTTGAGTTCTCCTTCAATGGAATTTTTCAAACAGAGATTGGACAGACATCTATCTGGGATGATTTAGTGAATCCTGCACTGAGCAGGGGGTTGGACCCGATGACCCTGGAGTTCCCTTCCAACTCTACCATTTTATGATTACCCCCCACCCCCCACCCCCACCCCTCCGTTACCTCAATACAGCAAAGTCCAGCAATGCCATGGAATTTTGTCAAACTAATACAACTCCAAAGCCAGCCATCTTGGCGATCAGCTGATGAAAACCCTAGCAATCCGCTATTATATCTGGGAGAAGCTAGAGGCAGCCACAAATTTACATCAGTGGCTGCAAGAGGAAAAATGTATTACATGTCACCTAGTTAAATGACTGGACCACCATAGAACACATTCCCGTGCAGAGCCTGGCTAATGGAGATTGGTCCTTCAATGACTTCATTATGCCATAATAGTGAATATAGACATGGGTTGTCATGTTGGGTCAACCCCTTTAATAGGGATGTGTTGAGGTTAAGCCTGTAATTAAATGTTTTGTGATAGAAACCTCTCATTGTGTGCCTAAATGTGGCTTTTTTTTTGTAAATTTTGCTCTTTGAGATTATGAATAAATATCTGGTTATGGTACGTGTTCTTCACCAGCAAGCTAAGCCTCAGCATTTGTTTATTTAGCTGTCTTAGATATAGCGGTTAATGTGGTCTGTTTCTTTTACATATTTCGGACAATAAGCAGAAAGGACACCACTAAGTAGTCATTATGCATAATCACTATTATTTTCTAATTATATACAAGGCTCAGTTGCATGCTAATAATATATTTAGATACCTTTGGCAATAATTCGCCGATGTATTCTAAATAAAGCTTCACCTACCGTGTCTCATTTATATATTGTATGCCAAGAGACCTCCAGAAAATAGCAATAAAAGTAAAACTATATTTTATTAGAGCATGATTTCAACAGATATTTTAAATTTCATACATTCCCACTGTAGCTGGGGCATCCATAGGAGCAGCATCCATGGGAGCCCCAGTTAAACGAGAAACAAACAGAGCTGATCTGGGTCTACAAGAACCCTGCAGCTCTGCCATGGCAGGAGGCACCCAACAGTCACGTGATCGGAAGTAACACTTTCGCATTCTCTCTTTGCTACATAGCGCTCATTGAGTGCTATGTATCCTGTAAAGGGGAACCGTTTAAAAAACACTTCTGCCTTCTCTTCCGGGTTCTTGGCTGAGACTAACACCTGAGAACCCGACCTGCTCCTGCTACATTGCAGGAACAGCAGCTTTAATCGAGCACTGTATTTTTACTATCAGTTAGGATTAACCCATTCCAATCCACTGTCTGACGTCTCTCAACATTCTGATTGAAGCCTGTACAACTCCGATGTCAGTAGACATCCGGCGGGGTATTTTTACTGTAGATTACTGGCCGCTCTGTTATCAGGAGCCTCTCTGGCATATCGCATACTGCAGTACTGGCTCTAGCCAGTAAAATAGCAATTGTAAAATAGCAGAAAGAGAGAGCCCCCTAGGAAACCGTGAATCCAAAATTGGATTGGAAAGGGTTAAAGCCCAAGACCAAGGGTCATACATTTACTGTGCTTGGTCCTTTAGGAGATATTAGAGTAGGGGCAATCTACTCTAATATCAGATGTGTAACTGATTGGGCACTGGAAGACAGATAGTTCTGTAGAATCAGTGAGAAATGAATCAATGCCCTGGGCGAAAGATGCCTAGCTTCACCTCAACATAGTATATAGTTCTGGCTATATTCTATTTCGTGCAGTTTGTGAAGTAAAGTTTATCTCTTTTGATGCTTAGTATTTTTTTAAACAGTCTGATGTAAAATAATCCAAAAAATGTGTTACTTGAATCAATGCAATGGATGATAGACCAACTGTGCAAGACCTTGGCAATGCCATAGCCATGAGTGGCCTGGATTATAGAAACAGCATAGAAGAATCATTACAGCTGTTTCCATAATGCAGGCCACTGGTGGCCATAGCATACAGATGGGTATTCTCATCTTAGCCATGGACATGTGAGCGTAGTGGACCTCTAGTGTATAATAATAATAATATAATAAACTTTATTTGTATAGCGCCAACATATTCCGCAGAGCTTACATAGACAGGGGGAATACAGTAAGACAAAAAGTACAAAAATTACAGAACCACAGTTACATGTAGTAATCAGTTGATTGATATAATAGGGGTGAGGGTCCTGCTCCAACGAGCTTACATACTACGAATAGTGGGGTGATACAGAAGGTAAAGGGGCTGGAGATGTGCACGGTATGGCGAAGTGGAAGAGTGAGCGATGTTATACACATAGACAATGGTCAGACATTTAGCCGTGTGACGGCAGAAACAGTATGACTGCAGGAGCGGTTTATGACGGCTAGCAGGGATTGCAGTCACTAGGGTAGAGAGCATGTTATCAGGCGGAGTACAGAGGGGTTTGTTTAGGGAATGCGGTATGCCTCCCTGAAGTGGTGCGTTTTTAGAGCACGCCTGAAGTTCTGCGAGTCCTGGATTGCTCGGGTAGCCTATGGTAGTGCGTTCCATACAATACAATACATCAGTGTTCCCCAACCAGTGACTCAGAAGGTGACCTATGGCGTTCAGACTCCCTCCGTGTGGCTCACCAATTGGTGGCAATGGGGATATCATACTGTAGCATTTCTAGAACTTAGTGATGGTTGTATATGAAAGCAGATCATGACCTACAAATGGTTGGCAACTAGAGATGAGCGAACGTACTTGTCCGAGCTTGATACTCGTTCGAGTATTAGCGTGTTCGAGATGCTCGTTATTCGAAACGAGCACCACGCGATGCTCGAGTTACTTTCACTTTCATCTCTGAGACGTTAGAGCGCTTTTCTGGCCAATAGAAAGACAGGGAAGGCATTACAACTTCCCCCTGCGACGTTCAAGCCCTATACCACCCCCCTGCAGTGAGTGGCTGGCGAGATCAGGTGTCACCCGAGTATAAAAATCGGCCCCTCCCGCGGCTCGCCACAGATGCATTCTGACATAGTTCAGGGAAAGTGCTGCTGGTGCCGGAGCTGCTATAGGGAGAGCGTTAGGAGTTATTTTAGGCTTTAAGAACCCCAACAGTCCTTCTTAGGGCCACATCTAACCGTATGCAGTAGTGTGGAGGCTGCTTTTTGCAGTGTTGCACATTTTTTTTTTTTGTATATCGGCCGTGCAGAGCATTGCGCCCTGCAGTAATACTCCAGGGACAGAAGTGCTTAGGCAGGGACAGAAGACATATTTAGTGTATATAGGCAGTGGGCCTTTCCAAAAACATTTGGGAAAAAAAATCTATTTGGGCTGCCTGTGACCGTCCTCAGTGTACTGGGTCTCTGCTGGGGGTAGTTGTCCTAATTCATACGCAGCCAGCTAAGTGTTACAGCAGGCTTGAGCAAAATTCTTTCCTGCCTCTGCTGTGTGTTCCGTAAGCGAAGTCAGCCTCCAACCACAGGCCAATAAGCGGCACATTTAATTACAGCGTTCTGTTTCTGCACTACTGGTAATACAGCATGCTGAGGGGTATAGAGGACGTGGACGCGGGCGAGGACGCGGAGGCCCAAGTCAGGGTGTGGGCACAGGCCAAGCCAGTGCGGTCGCCAGGGGTAGAGGCAGGGCCAGACTAAATAATCCACCAACTGTTTCCCAAAGCGCTCCCTCGCGCCATGCCACCCTGCAGAGGTCAAGGTGCTCTACGGTGTGGCAGTTTTTCACAGAGACGCCTGACGACCGACGAACAGTGGTGTGCAACCTTTGTCGCGCCAAGATCAGCTGGGGAGCCACCACCACCAGCATGTGCAGGCATATGATGGCCAAGCACCCCACAAGGTGGGACGAAGGCCGTTCACCGCCTCCGGTTTGCACCATTGCCTCTCCCCCTGTGCCCCAACCTGCCACTGAGATCCAAGCACCCTCTGAGGACACAGGCACGAGTGCCTACCGGCCTGCACCCACACCCTCACCTCTGCTGTCTTTGGCCCCATCCAGCAATGTCTTTCAGTGCAGCGTCCAGACGTCGCTAGCGCAACTATTTGAGCGCAAGTGCAAGTACGCCGCCACGCACCCGCACGCTCAAGCGTTAAACGTGCACATAGCCAAATTGATCAGCCTGGAGATGCTGCCGTATAGGCTTGTGGAAACGGAGGCTTTCAAAAGCATGATGGCGGCGGCGGCCCCGCGCTACTTGGTTCCCAGTCGCCACTACTTTTCCCGATGTGCAGTCCCAGCCCTGCACGACCACGTCTCCCGCAACATTGTACGCGCCCTCACCAACGCGGTTACTACCGAGGTCCACTTAACAACGGACACGTGGACAAGCACAGGTGGGCAGGGCCACTATATCTCCCTGACGGCACATTGGGTGAATTTAGTGGAGGCTGGGACCGAGTCAGAGCCTGGGACCGCTCACGTCCTACCCACCCCCAGAATTGCGGGCCCCAGCTCGGTGCTGGTATCTGCGGCGGTGTATGCTTCCTCCACTAAACCACCCTCCTCCTCCTCCTCCTACGCAACCTCTGTCTCGCAATCAAGATGTGTCAGCAGCAGCACATCGCCAGCAGTCGGTGTCGTGCGGCGTGGCAGCACAGCGGTGGGCAAGCGTCAGCAGACCGTGCTGAAACTACTCAGCTTAGGAGAGAAGAGGCACACGGCCCACGAACTGCTGCAGGGTCTGACAGAACCGACCGACCGCTGGCTTTCGCCGCTGACCCTCCAACCGGGCATGGTCGTGTGTGACAACGGCCGTAACCTGGTGGCGGCTCTGCAGCTCGGCAGCCTCACGCACGTGCCATGCCTGGCCCATGTCTTTAATTTGGTGGTTCAGCGCTTTCTGAAAAGCTACCCACACTTGTCATACCTGCTCGGAAAGGTGCTCCGGGTCAGCGCACATTTCCGCAAGTCCAAGACGGACGCTGCCACCCTGCGGACCCTGCAACATTGGTTTAATCTGCCAGTGCACTGACTGCTGTGCGACGTGCCCACACGGTAGAACTCTACGCTCCACATGTTGGCCAGACTCTATGAGCAGCGTAGAGCTATAGTGGAATACCAACTCCAACATGGGCGGCGTAGAGGGAGTCAGCCTCCTCCATTCTTTACAGAAGAGTGGGCCTGGTTGGCAGCCATCTGCCAGGTCCTTGGAAACTTTGAGGAGTCTACCCAGATGGTGAGCGGGGATGCTGCAATCATTAGCATCACCATTCCTCTGCTATGCCTCTTGAGAAGTTCCCTGCAAAGCATAAAGGCAGACGCTTTGCGCTCGGAAACGGAGGCGGGGGAAGACAGTATGTCGCTGAATAGTCAGAGCAACCTCATGTCTATATCTCAGCGCGTTGAGGAGGAGGAGGAGGGGGAGGAGCATGAGGAGGAGGGGGAAGAGACAGCTTGGCCCACTGCTGAGGGTACCCATGCTGCTTGCCTGTCATCCTTTCAGCGTGTATGGCCGGAGGAGGAGGAGGATCCTGAAAGTGATCTTCCTAGTGAGGACAGCCATGTGTTGCGTACAGGTACCCTGGCACACATGGCTGACTTCATGTTAGGATGCCTTTCTCGAGACCCTCGCGTTACACGCATTCTGGCCACTACGGATTACTGGGTGTACACACTGCTCGTCCCACGGTATAAGGAGAACCTTTCCACTCTCATAC
Organism: Eleutherodactylus coqui; assembly: GCF_035609145.1. Taxonomy (NCBI): domain Eukaryota; kingdom Metazoa; phylum Chordata; class Amphibia; order Anura; family Eleutherodactylidae; genus Eleutherodactylus; species Eleutherodactylus coqui. The sequence goes on along the minus strand of NC_089840.1, from coordinate 233,342,271 downwards.
CCGAAGAGGAAAGGGGTTCGAGAGTGATGCTATACCACAGGACCCTGGCAGACAAACTGATGGTAACATTCCCATCCGACAGCGCTAGTGGCAGAAGGTGCAGTTCCGAGGGCCAGGTAGCAGGGGAGGCGCAGAGATCAGGCAGCATGTACAGCGCAGGCAGGGGAACATTCTCCAAGGCCTTTGCCAGCTTTATGGCTCCCCAGCAAGACTGTGTCACCGCTCCCCAGTCAAGGCTGAGTTGGCGGCAGCACTGTAAAAGGATGGTGAGGGAGTACGTAGCCGATCGCACGACCGTCCTCGGTGACGCCTCTGCCCCCTACAACTACTGGGTGTCGAAGCTGGACACGTGGCCTGAACTCGCGCTGTATGCCCTGGAGGTGCTTGCTTGTCCTGCGGCTAGCGTCTTGTCAGAGAGGGTGTTTAGTGCGGCTGGGGGAATCATCACGGATAAGCGTACCCGCCTGTCAACCGACAGTGACGACAGGCTTACACTCATCAAGATGAACAAAGCCTGGATTTCCCCAGACTTCTCTTCTCCACCAGCGGACAGCAGAGATACCTAAGCAATACGTAGGCTGCACCCGCGGATGGAAGCATCGTTCTCTATCACCATCAAAAACGGGGACCTTTTTGCTTCATCAATCTGTGTATTCTATTCATCCTCCTCCTCCTGCTCCTCCTCCTGAAACCTCACGTAATCACGCCGAACGAGCAATTTTTCGTAGGCCCACAAGGCTCACTCATATAATTTGTAAACAATTTTTATACGTTTCAATGCTCATTAAAGCGTTGAAACTTTCACCTGAACCAATTTTTATTTTAACTGGGCTGCCTCCAGGCCTAGTTACCAATTAAGCCACATTAACCAAAGCGATTAATGGGTTTCACCTGCCCTCTTGGTTGGGCATGGGCAATTTTTCTGAGGTACATTAGTACTGTTGGTACACCAATTTTTTGGGGCCCTCGCCTACAGTGTAATCCAATTAATTTTTTGCCCACCTGCATTAAAGCTGACGTTATATCAGCTGTGCTGGGCACTGCAATGGGATATATTTATGTACCGCCGGTGGCTTCCTGGCACCCACCCATGCTGTGGGTCCACAGGGAGTTGTAACTGCATGTGTCCACTTCTAAAGAACCCCAGTCTGACTGGGGCATGCAGTGTTGGCCGAAGCCCACCTGCATTTAATCGGACGTTACCTCAGCTGTGATGGGCACTGCAATGGGATACATTTATGTACAGCCGGTGGGTTCCAGGGAGCCACCCATGCTGTGGGTGCACACGGAATTCCCATTGCGGAGTTGTACCTGCCTGTGACTATTTATAAAAAACCGCGGTCTGACTGGGGCATGCAGACACCTTGACAGAATGAATAGTGTGTGGCACATAGGTTCCCCATTGCTATGCCCACGTGTGCAGCTCCTGATGGTGGTGGCACAGGATTATATTTCTCATTGCTTCTGTACAGCATTGTGGGCTATCGCCCCGCCCCTTTTAAAGAGGGTCGCTGCCTAGCCGTGCCAACCCTCTGCAGTGTGTGCCTGCGGTTCCTCCTTATGGCAGACGCACTTATAAATAGACATGAGGGTGGTGTGGCATGAGTGCAGCTGAAGGCTGCGCAGGGACACTTTGGTGTGCGCTGTGGACACTGGGTCATGCGGGGGGGTTGGGCAGCATGTAACCCAGGAGAAGTGGCAGCGGAGTGTCATGCAGGCAGTGATTATGCTTTGTTGGAGGTAGTGTGGTTCTTAGCTAAGGTATGCATTGCTAATGAGGGCTTTTCAGAAGTAAAAATTATTGGGAGGGGGGGGCACTCTTGCCGCTATTGTGGCTTAATAGTGGGATTTGGGAACTTGAGATGCAGCCCAACATGTAGCCCCTCGCCTGCCCTATCCGTTGCTGTGTCGTTCCCATCACTTTCTTGAATAGCCCAGATTTTCACAAATGAAAACCTTAGCGAGCATCGGCGATATACAAAAATGCTCGGGTCGCCCATTGACTTCAATGGGGTTCGTTACTCGAAACGAACCCTCGAGCATCGCGATAATTTCGTCCCGAGTAACGAGCACCCGAGCATTTTGGTGCTAGCTCATCTCTATTGGCAACCTGTATATTTGAGCATACAGTATCAGTCAATATTTTTCCAATTACCAGCGCTATATAGTATATTTTTCAGGAATTTGTAATATATGCTAAAGCTCTCAACTGAAGAGCACAACTGTATTTTATTATCTTAGCAATGCTGAAATGTTCTCTCGAATGTCCATGTCATGATGCAACAGTGACACTTGTCTAGTGTTCATTTCTAAGCCATGTTAGTATAAGTAAAAACATCAGCTCTATATTATAACTGTTGTAGTTCATGGCGAATTAAAGAAGGTTGTTGAACTTGTAGCTTGTGCACTAGGGATGAGCGAGTATACTCGCTAAGGTACTACTCGCTCGAGTAATGTGCCTTAGCCGAGTATCTCCCTGTTCGTCCCTAAAGATTCGAAAAAAAAATTCACTGAGGCAGGGGGACACGGAGAGAAATTTTAGTAGAATATTCACTGTATGTGTCCCCTAAAATATAACTTTTATTCAAAGATTTTTTTTTAAAAACGTTAGGTGCCTCACAACACACAAATTCAACAAAGAGACAAACAACGGAACAATGAGTTCCACACTGAATCAGAACCAATGCGGTACAACCACAGCCCCTCGAGAGGATAGGTCGGGAGGCCGGGTTGTGTCTGAGGCCACGGAAAACAGGAGCCGTGGCCACTCAATCAGCCCCTCAAAGGAAGGGGTTGACCCACAATGGGGAATCGTTACACAACTGTGTATTTCTGGGCGAAGAAAGGCCCCGTTATAGTCTGGGCCAACAGCTTTATTAAATGATCGGTTACTCTCAATAGTTCCTAATCCTGAAGTACGTAAGTACGGAAGATTATTGGATATTGGTGGAGAAAAAAACCAAAGTGAATTTCACCAATCAGGATAGGGAGACACAGATCATTGATGGACGCCCAGAAGGAACGGGTCTGATTCAATCAGGTCGTACCCTCGTGCCCTTGTTTCTAGAAAATGCAACCGGACGATACCAGCAATAAATAGGAGCAGGGCCAAGCAATAAAAAGGCCCAGTCGGAAATGACAAGTAAGGTAAACGGTCAATAGGAATCAATGTTGAATTCCCACCGAGTGTAAACTCAATGATGACACAGTAAATATCGGTCTGTGAGGATCAATAAGTATTAGAGATTAGAGATGAGCGAGCACCAAAATGCTCGGGTGCTCGTTACTCGGGACGAAATTATCGCGATGCTCGAGGGTTCGTTTTGAGTAACGAACCCCATTGAAGTCAATGGGCGACCCGAGCATTTTTGTATATCGCCGATGCTCGCTAAGGTTTTCATTTGTGAAAATCGGGCCAATTCAAGAAAGTGATGGGAACGACACAGCAACGGATAGGGCAGGCGAGGGGCTACATGTTGGGCTGCATCTCAAGTTCCCAGGTCCCACTATTAAGCCACAATAGCGGCAAGAGTGGGCCCACCCCCCGCACTGTCAGTATAAAGATCGTTCTCCTCTGCCACAGCTGTAACAGCTGTGGCAGAGAAGAACGATGTTAGCCCATTGAATTCAATGGAATCGGCAATACAGCAGGTTCCACTGAAAGCAATGGGTTGCCGGCGTGCGCGGGATGAATTGTCGGGAAGGGCTTAAATATAGAAGCCCTTCCCTGCAATTCATCCAGAAATATGTAAAAATAAAAAAAATATACCGGCGTATAAGGCGACGGGGCGTATAAGACGACCCCCCAACTGTCACCTTATACGCCGGGAATACAGCGGAGCAAAAAATAAAAATCATTACACACTTTCCCCGGCGTTCTGCGGCGCTGCTGCAGGATGTCGCTCCCTCCTGGTCCCCGGCAGAGCATTGCTTTCTGGACGCAGGGCTTGAAATCCCCGCCTCCAGAAAGCTACTGTGATTAGCTAACACACGCCGTCAGCGTATAAGGTGACAGTTGGGGGGTCATCTTATACGCCCCGTCGCCTTATACGCCGGTATATACTTACCTTGTCCCGGCAGACGGAGTTCAGCGCGGCCGGTCTACAGTGGGTGTGAAGGGGGTGTGAGTCAGACCTGCCCCCTGATTGGCTCAGCGCTGAGTCTCACTCACACCCCCTTCACACCCACTGCCGGCCGCCGCGGCTGAACTCCGTCTGCCGGGACAAGGTAAGTATATATATATATATATATATATTTTTTTTTTATTTTAACACATTTCTGGATGAATTGCAGGGAAGGGCTTATATATTTAAGCCCTTCCCGACAATTCATCCCACGCACGCCGGCAGCCCATTGCTTTCAGTGGAGCCGGCTGTATTGCCGGCTCCATTGAATTCAATGGGCAAACATCGTTCTTCTCTGCCACAGCTGTTACAGCTGTGGCAGAGAAGAATGATTTGCCTTCTATATGTTCTCAATGGGGTCGGCGTTGCTGCCGCCGGCCCCATTGAGCGCATATAGAGAAGAGAACAGGAATCGCAGATCACAGATAGGTGCGATCTGCGATTTCTATGGCCTAAGAAGGACCGTTGGGGTTCTTGAAGCCTAAAATCACTCCTAACGCTCTCCCTATAGCAGCTCCGGCACCAACAGCACTTTCCCTGAACTATGTCAGAATGCATCTGTGGCGAGCCACGGGCGGGCAGATTTTAATACTCGGGTGACACCTGATCTCGCCAGCCACTCACTGCAGGGGGGTGGTATAGGGCTTAAACGTCACAGGGGGAAGTTGTAATGCCTTCCCTGTCTTTCTATTGGCCAGAAAAGCGCGCTAACGTCTCAGAGATGAAAGTGAAAGTAACTCGAACATCGCGTGGTACTCGTGGTATAGTGGTACTAGCTAGAGGTATTTATTAGCCCTGACAGGTACATACTAGTAAGCCATAAACAGGCGGCATAGACCCATTTATAGGCCGTTACCCCATATCCAATAAGAATGTGAATAATGGGTAAGCCACAGGTGAATGTATACCGATGGGTATCATTAGGCCACGATGTACGAACCCTTACAAAATTAACGATGAAGGATATAGATTATGAAACAGGGTCCGTGTCGAAAAACGCCTCCATAGAGAGAATAGATTAGAGGGGACGATTAATAGATTTCTAGGAATTGTAGTCTCAGACAAGATGGAAGTGAAATTCAAAGAAAACAACCGAATGGAAGGACCTCGTTCAGTCCTCTAGGAGCCACTGAGTCGATCCGATAAATCCATTGTGATTCCTTTTGGAGCACTTTTCGATTGATGTTACCCCTTCTTCCGTAGGTACGTAAACATTCTACTCCTTGGAATCTAATCTTTAGTTCCTCCCCTGGATGAACCTGACGCATATGGTTTGCCAAGGGAGTGCTCTCACCTCTCCTAATGTTACCCACATGCCCCAAAATACGTCTTCGAAATTGCTGAATAGTCTTGCCGATGTAATTTTTGGGGCATGGGCAGGTGGCAATATAAACCAAGTTAGATGACTTACAATTTATGAAGTCCCTTATTACATAAGAGGTGTCTGTGGCTGCACTGCGGAACGTGTCGCCTTTTTCGATGAAGCCTCGCATCCATTGCATGGAAAAGTGCCTTTAGGTCGAGCTGACCCCAGCCATGTGCGTGCATTTGGGGAGGGATCTAAGTGGCTTTTGACTATGTGATCTTTGAGGTTTCTTCCTCTCCTGAATGTGAAAAGGGGGGTGTCCGGAATGATGTCCCTAATATCTGGATCACCTTTTAGGATGTACCAGTATTTTCGTAGTAGATCCTGCATGAATGGTACTCCCTCATCAAATGTGCCGATAACCCGTAGTGAATTGTCTGACGTTCTAGTTTGTTTCTTCAGAAGTATTGTGCGGTCCTGTTTCTTTGCAAAATCAAAGGCCTGTTCGACTATATTATTTGGATATCCTCTGTGGAGAAACCTATCTTTTAAATTGGTGCCTTCTCTCAGAAAAGCAGATTCTGAGGAACAGTTTCTTTTTAATCTCAAAAATTGTCCTTTGGGGATACCCCGGCGTAAAGTAAAGGGATGGAAACTGTGCCATGACAAAAAACTATTGGTGGCCGTCTTTTTTCTGAATAGAGTGGTCGATAGATATCCTTGTAGAGTTTTGGAAATATTAATATCCAAGAAGGCCATAGATTCCTCTTGTATTTCAGACGTGACCTTTAGATTTATGTTATTGCTATTCAGTTGCTGGACGAAAACCGAAAAGTCAGTTTTTATCCCGGACCATAGAAGAAACACGTCATCAATATATCTGTACCAAACCAATATGTTCTTGGTCCAGAGGTTGTTGTCTTCAGAAAATACAAGATGTTCCTCCCACCAGCCCAGGAACAAATTTGCGTAAGATGGGGCAGCTGGACTCCCCATCGCGGTGCCCCTGAGCTGGTGGAAGATCTTGCCGTCAAACAGAAAATAATTATGGGTTAAGATGAAATTCAGGAGATCCAAGATAAATTGGTTGTGTTTTAGGAATTCGCAACCTCTTTGTTTGAGAAAATGATGAACCGCCTTCAAACCGATGTCATGTATGATGGAGCTATACAGTGACTCGATATCCAGTGATGCCAGGAGGACCCCTTCATCCACCTGTATGCCCTCGATGTGACGTAACACGTCCGGGGTATTGTCCAGATAGATGCCACAGTTTTGTGAAAGATTATCTACCCCGGACACAATGGGCCTCCCTTTTAGAGGGTGGAGGCCCTTGTGCACTTTGGGTAGAGAATAAAAGGTGGCTACTTGTGGACACAGTGGTAAGAGAAAATCATATTCTGTTTGATCAATGCAGTGATCACCCAGTGCGTTGTCTAATAGTATTTTCAGGGAGCTTTTAAAGCTATCTGTCGGATCATGGGGTAAGGTTCTATATGTGGCCTGATCGTTCAGTATTCTAGTACACATGACCACAGAGTCCTCGCGTGACTGGATAACTATGTTACCTCCCTTGTCCGAGGCTTTGATAACTATGTCCCGATTTGTTTCAAGATTTTTTAAGGCTCTACGTTCCAAGGGAGATAAGTTGTTCTTTTTCCCCAAGGTGTATGAACCATGCTTAATTTCATTTTGGATGATTTTCTTGAAGATGTCGATATGTGGGGACTGTCCTTGTGGTGGAAACTTGGTGCTAGATAATTTAAGATCAGTGAAAGGATCGTCACCCCTTTCCATGGACTGATCATGTTCAAGTGACTCTAGTTCTCTTATTGCTATCATATCTTCCGGTTCAAGATTTAGACTAGTTGCCATTTTACGATCTGTTAGGGCAAAGTGTTTCCTCCACCTCAATTTCCTCAAGAAGAGGGCCATGTCTTTCGTCCAGACGAACCTGTTGAATTCGCACGTCGGGACGAAAGACAGGCCCCTCTCCAAGAGACTGAGCTCCCCTTCCGAAAGAACGTAGGATGAAAGGTTGATGACTTGTAATTTATCGGAAGTATCCGGAGATGGGTTAATCTCGGTAGTGGGAGCTATGAGAGGTGGTTCCACTCCGACAGGATTAATATGACTCAGACTCAGTGGGGGTCTCGACGTTCCCTCATAAAATAGTGCCCGATGGGCTGGCCGAGAAAACCTGTATCCCGGTTCGTTTGTGGTCGACCTCTGCCCCGGGACTTTGGAGGGTATCTTCCTTTTCCCTTTCCTAAAAAAGGTATCTGTTGTGTTCTTTTTGTGAACTCCCCCTCAGATATTTCTCCTTCTGACGAGCTTATTTCTGTGTCTGATCTAGTGTGGGACAATTTATATGCCCTTCTCTCCCGGAAGTCTTGTAAATCGCGGGAGAATTGAGAGTGTTTTCTCTCTTTGATGTATAGCGTATATTTCTCTATATTCTCCTGTAGAGATTTTTCTCGAGCCGGAAACTCAGGATCTGAGGCGAAGGACTTAGCCTTCTCAATGGCTTCTGTTAGGAGTTTTGAACTTTTTTCATATGTTAATTTCTCCTCTAGAAGCAAGCCAATAAGTCTAAGGGAACTGTCAGTCACTTCCTTTTCCCATTTAGAGAGGAATTCCGGAGTCTGGCATCGGGGGGGGGGGGGGGGGGGAGTGGGGATCGAAGGCCTCTATGGACAATGTTATGTTCCAAATATTTTTGGAGACCTTGGATCTCCCACCAGCTCCTCGTGTATTCCCTATAAACTGACGTAAGATGTTTGGAGGTAGTTCTAATTGTGGTGAACTGTGATTGTGGATGAAACGTCTTGTCTGAGAAAACAGAATTTGCCTTTGAGAGCCAGAGGTTAGTATCAATATTGCTGGATAGAAAGCCTGCCATAAGAAAAAATTCACTGAGGCAGGGGGACATGGAGAGAAATTTTAGTAGAATATTCACTGTATGTGTCCCCTAAAATATAACTTTTATTCAAAGATTTTTTTAAAAAACGTTAGGTGCCTCACAACACACAAATTCAGCAAAGAGACAAACAACGGAACAATGAGTTCCACACTGAATCAGAACCAATGCGGTACAACCACAGCCCCTCGACAGGATAGGTCGGGAGGCCGGGTTGTGTCCGAGGCCACTGAAAACAGGAGCCGTGGCCACTCAATCAGCCCCTCAAAGGAAGGGGTTGACCCACAATGGGGAATCGTTACAAGGGGTAACATCAATCGAAAAGTGCTCCAAAAGGAATCACAATGGATTTATCGGATCGACTCAGTGGCTCCTAGAGGACTGAACGAGGTCCTTCCATTCGGTTGTTTTCTTTGAATTTCACTTCCATCTTGTCTGAGACTACAATTCCTAGAAATCTATTAATCGTCCCCTCTAATCTATTCTCTCTATGGAGGCGTTTTTCGACACGGACCCTGTTTCATAATCTATATCCTTCATCGTTAATTTTGTAAGGGTTCGTACATCGTGGCCTAATGATACCCATCGGTATACATTCACCTGTGGCTTACCCATTATTCACATTCTTATTGGATATGGGGTAACGGCCTATAAATGTGTCTATGCCGCCTGTTTATGGCTTACTAGTATGTACCTGTCAGGGCTAATAAATACCTCTAGCTAGTACCACTATACGCAGTTATATCCTGCTCAGCATATATTTCTTTATTGTGACAGCTGTTCGTAGTATGGATTTTTATCATTCACTGGGTTACTTGGGGGCCCATCTTTACTATCTATTTTGACGATACTAATATGCTAATTTGTTAATTGATTATCATCCATGCTTATTAGTAATATACGTCGCCATTATGTTCTGCACATATATCATCTAGGTGCAGGCATCCACTATCTGATACATATTCATGATACTAGGGTAATGACATGTATTATCTAGGTTCCCATAGCTATCGGGATGTGTATACGCCTCTCCAGATAATTATTCATAAGGGGAGGTATTCCCATGCATTACATTGCATTATGTGGTAACCTAACATCTCCTGACTCCACCCTTCTTCATAATGGCTTGCCGCAACGTCACGCTATCACATTACCATATGCACGCATGAGGACGTCTATCCCTCCAAGCATTATTGCACTGGGAGGTACCACTCTCTTAGCCCCTCCCAGAGGATACTCTGCGTCATCACGTTACCGCGTCATTACGCGATCACGTGCATATGCACGCATGAGGACGTCTATCCCTCCAAGCATTATTGCACTGGGAGGTACCGCTCTCCTAGCCCCTCCCAGAGGACTCTCTGAGTCATCACGTCGCTGCGTCATTACGCGATCACGTGCATGCGTGATGACGCGTCCAATTGCTGTCACTCCCCCCTACTGCGCTGAGACACACCTAGCGCTGTCTACAGGCACACAGTCCGGCCGCGTCATCGCGTCTCCGCACTATCACGCTGCCAGGGTAATGTGTGATGACGCGCCAGCCTACTGTCACTATTTTCCCTGTACTGCGAGAGGATCATCGCTGTATTCAGGTACATTATCTTCCATGATGCAATCTGGATAACCATACCGGACACATCATAGCCATGGATTGGATTTCCCTCTTGGCCACTTTATGTTGATTTCGCTGGTCACCATACACCCATGCACCCCTCCCACACCAAAAAAAAAAAGGGGCGGGTACATTATTTTGGGGCTTTCATTGGATGTTGGAGACTTACCCCCAGCGGGGGCGGCACCATATCAGCCTTATTTAAGACACACAGTCTTGAGAGACCTCATTTCCCTCCTGTCTACCATCCAGACAGGAGATGCTGTCTTGTCTTTAAATTTCCCACTTTACTCTATCTCTTCTTGTTGGTTTTGGTCGGGACAATTTTGTTATATTGATCTTTTTTTGGATCAGTGGATATGGGATTTCCACTTTGGTTCTATTAAGACCATCTGATTGGATATTTTTTGTCCATAATCCCTGTCTTTTGTGGGTTCTTTCTACTACTGGCAGCTAGTTATCATTAGCGTAGCCAGAGCATGCATACCCAGTACAGAGCATTTTATTAATTTGTAGTCTGTATCGTATCTCGGCCTGGGGAGTATAGGTGTGGGTCAGGGTTACTCTATTCAGTCATTAGGCAGACACTATAGTCTATACGCCTTCATTACATGACGATAGGGTCCCCGTTGGACACCTGCAGCATTTATCTAATCTTTTACATCAAGGGTATTTTTTTGAACTAATACCTGGTGGGAATCTCTAATACTTATTGATCCTCACAGACCGATATTTACTGTGTCATCATTGAGTTTACACTCGGTGGGAATTCAACATTGATTCCTATTGACCGTTTACCTTACTTGTCATTTCCGACTGGGCCTTTTTATTGCTTGGCCCTGCTCCTATTTATTGCTGGTATCGTCCGGTTGCATTTTCTAGAAACAAGGGCACGAGGGTACGACCTGATTGAATCAGACCCGTTCCTTCTGGGCGTCCATCAATGATCTGTGTCTCCCTATCCTGATTGGTGAAATTCACTTTGGTTTTTTTCTCCACCAATATCCAATAATCTTCCGTACTTACGTACTTCAGGATTAGGAACTATTGAGAGTAACCGATCATTTAATAAAGCTGTTGGCCCAGACTATAACGGGGCCTTTCTTCGCCCAGAAATACACAGTTGTGTAACGATTCCCCATTGTGGGTCAACCCCTTCCTTTGAGGGGCTGATTGAGTGGCCACGGCTCCTCTTTTCCGTGGCCTCAGACACAACCCGGCCTCCCGACCTATCCTCTCGAGGGGCTGTGGTTGTACCGCATTGGTTCTGATTCAGTGTGGAACTCATTGTTCCGTTGTTTGTCTCTTTGTTGAATTTGTGTGTTGTGAGGCACCTAACGTTTTTAAAAAAAATCTTTGAATAAAAGTTATATTTTAGGGGACACATACAGTGAATATTCCCTAAAGTTTCGGGGGCCGCCGCGGCTGACAGGCGAGTTGCGGCGGGGAGCAGGGGAGAGCGGGTGGGAGAGAAGGAGAGATTTCCCCTCCGTTCCTCCCTGCTCTCCCCCGCAGCTCCCCGCGGCCGCACCCGAATCTTTCGGGACGAGCGGGGAGATAGTCGGCTAAGGCACATTACTCGAGCGAGTAGTGCCTTAGCGAGTATACTCGCTCATCCCTATTGTGCACTCAATTACTGTAGTTAGAGGACGAGCAAGAGGAAGCTCCTAATACATTACCAGGTCTTTTTGGCCAACTCAAGCACCGTCAAGGTGAAGCTTGAGGTCCTTTTTCAAAATGAAAATGATGTCATGGCTGACAGCAAGTTATTCTTGGATCTGTTTACATTGGGTCAATGTGTCTTAGAGAGAAAAGATCTAAACAATTAATCACTCTTTATGTTTTCCCCTCTGTTCCCTTCTCCAATCCAGCTCTCAGAGTATACACAAACCTTGTAATCAGAGTGCAGTGTTATAAACAGAGACCCTACATGCTCTCTTTCAGGACCACACAAGAGACGGAAGCCCACAGCTAGGTTGTCCCTTAACAAAGACCAAAGTACAGCCCTATGGAAACTTTCATTTTGTAGTAATCTGGTGTACAGGCAATTTACAGATCCATAGCTGTTATAAGCCTAAATCCCCCCAAGTTATTTGCTCTGATGACATAGCCATGTAACACCGCTAATGCATCTTGCATTAGCGAGTTACTGCGGTAATGAGTCATGCTACGCTATTTGTGTAGCATGGCCACCATTCCCTTTGAAAAGCATTGGGTAGTCTGCGCTGCAGTTACAAGCGCCGGCCACTATAAGGAGGTCTGCATGGAGGCTTTCACTCCGATCTCTGTGTTTTTGGAGCAGAAGTCTCCGCGTCCCATGGCCTCCCATGTAGTCCCTCGCTTGTAAATGCGATATCTTTGGTAAGACTCATTGCTCCTTCCAATGGTTCTAGTGTTGAAACAAGTACAAACTATCCTGAGGACAGACCATCAATTCCAAAAGGTTGGATAACCCCTTTAAGTTGTGACCTCTAACCTTAATTAAAGCCAGATATGCGCACTCGTATATTGAATGTTAGGGATTAAACAGGTCTGCTAGTCACATAACATTATTCTGTGTGAGAGTAGTTACTACATGGCTTAACCCTTTCTAGTCCAATTTGTATCCTGGTTTTCCTAGGGGGCTTACTCTTTTTCTGCCGTTATACAACGGCGCTATCTGCTGGCTAAAGCCAGTACTACATGAGGTGACACATTGGATAGGCTCCGACAGCAGAGAGGCTGGTAATATATAGTAAGAGAACCCCGACGGATGTCTACCATCATCGGAGCTGTTTAAAAAACATCTCATCCACTTTGCTGTTACAGCTACTGTAAATTCTGCAGGAAATCCACCCCATGTAGTATTAGTGACCCCCTATATTTGTGGCCCAAATAGTAATAGTGTCCCCTATATAGGCCACAGTAGTAATATTGTTCCCTATTGTAGCCCCAGTAGTAATAGGCTCCCCCATTGTGGCCCTAGTAGTGATAGCTCCCCCCATTGCTGCCCCAGTAGTAATACTGTCCCCTATTGCCACCCCAATAGTGATAGGATCCCCCATTGTGGCCCCAGTAGTAATAGGGTCCCTCATTGCTTCCCCAGTAGTAATTGGGTTCCCCATTGCTGCTATGTTCTTCAGATGCAGGGAAAGGAAGGGGTCAAATTACTTACTACACACAATCTTCCCTGTCTCTGCTGCACTGCTAACCCCTTCCCATACCTGAAGCTCGAGGTTTACCAGTGCCTCAGGTCTAGGGCGATCGCATCAATCACCCCTATTATAATCCGTCATTGGTCCCTGCTCTTCTCACTGCTGTAGCGGTGTCCAGACAGACTGTGCAGAGGAAATAAATTTCCAGGACCTGCAGTTGGCATAGCAACACAATTCACATGAACGGAACTGGCTCATGTGATCCACGTTGCCACGCCGACTGCAGGTCCTGGACGTTCATTTCCTGAGTACAGCCTGTCCGGACATCGCTACAGCGGTGAGTAGGGCAGGGACCTATACCCTCTGTTGGAGCCCCTGATAATCACTCGCAGAGCCTCAAGGGCTCTACGGAGCACACTTTGGGAAACCCTGCTCTAAAGGAAATGAGCTGAGGTAATTGCCTTAAGTATTTAAAAATCTGCCAGTTGTGACTAATGCTTGATTATATATATAGAGATGAGCGAACGTATTCGTCCGAGCTTGATATTCGTGCGAATATTAGGGTGTTCGGGATGTTCGTTATTCGTAACGAACACCATGCGGTATTCGGGTTACTTTCACTTCCTTCCCTGAGACGTTAGCGTGCTTTTCTGGCCAATTGAAAGACAGGGAAGGCATTACAACTTCCCCCTGTGACGTTCAAGCCCTATACCACCCCCCTGCTGTGAGTGGCTGGGGAGATCAGATGTCACCCGAATATAAAAGTCGGCCCCTCCCGCGGCTCGCCTCAGATGCCTTGTGAGTTAGATGAGGGACAGTGCTGCTGGTACCGGAGCTGCTGTAGGGAGAGAAATAGCAGTTAGTGTAGGCTTCAAGAACCCCAAAGGTCCTTATTAGGGCCAGTAATACCTGTGTGTTGGCTGCTGTTAGCAGTGCCTTTTTTTTTTTCTTTCTCAAAATCGCCTCTGCAGAGCGTTGCACCCGGCATTAGGGACAGAAGTGTTGGATAGGCAGGGAGAGTGTTAGGAGTGAGTGTAGCCTTCAAGAACCTCAACGGTCCTTTCTAGGGCCATATTTAACCGTGTGCAGTACTGTCCAGGCTGCTGTTAGCAGTGCTGCATTTTTTTTTCTTCTCAAAATTGCCTCTGCAGAGCATTGCACCCTCCATTGATACTACAGGGAAAGAATTGTGTAGGCAGGGCCACAACACAGTTATTATTCATTGAATATACGCAGTGGGTCCTTTTGGTGTAAAAAAAGGGAAAAGAAATCTATTTGTCCTGCCTCTGTCCGTCCTAAGGGCTGTGGACACGTGTGAGCTGCGTGTACAACGTTAAAAAATCAGACGCACCCAGCTACGGTTTACTGCTGGCTTCGCCATTTGCTTTCCTTAATTGGGAAAAAAATACCTGCTCTGCCAGAGTTAATAACTCTGCTACCCTCAAGTTCTGTGACACATTAGCAGGGCCACAGCACAGTTATAAAACTTCTCATGTTCATTGAATATACGCAGTGGGTCCCTTTGGTGTAAAAAAAGGGAAAAGAAATCTATTTGTCCTGCCTCTGTCCGTCCTAAGGGCTGTGGACACGTGTGAGCTGCGTGTACAACGTTAAAAAATCAGACGCACCCAGCTACGGTTTACTGCTGGCTTCGCCATTTGCTTTCCTTAATTGGGAAAAAAATACCTGCTCTGCCAGAGTTAATAACTCTGCTACCCTCAAGTTCTGTGACACATTAGCAGGGCCACAGCACAGTTATAAAACTTCTCATGTTCATTGAATATACGCAGTGGGTCCTTTTGGTGTAAAAAAAGGGAAAAGAAATCTATTTGTCCTGCCTCTGTCCGTCCTAAGGGCTGTGGACACGTGTGAGCTGCGTGTACAACGTTAAAAAATCAGACGCACCCAGCTACGGTTTACTGCTGGCTTCGCCATTTGCTTTCCTTAATTGGGAAAAAAATACCTGCTCTGCCAGAGTTAATAACTCTGCTACCCTCAAGTTCTGTGACACATTAGCAGGGCCACAGCACAGTTATAAAACTTCTCATGTTCATTGAATATACGCAGTGGGTCCCTTTGGTGTAAAAAAAGGGAAAAGAAATCTATTTGTCCTGCCTCTGTCCGTCCTAAGGGCTGTGGACACGTGTGAGCTGCGTGTACAACGTTAAAAAATCAGACGCACCCAGCTACGGTTTACTGCTGGCTTCGCCATTTGCTTTCCTTAATTGGGAAAAAAATACCTGCTCTGCCAGAGTTAATAACTCTGCTACCCTCAAGTTCTGTGACACATTAGCAGGGCCACAGCACAGTTATAAAACTTCTCATGTTCATTGAATATACGCAGTGGGTCCTTTTGGTGTAAAAAAAGGGAAAAGAAATCTATTTGTCCTGCCTCTGTCCGTCCTAAGGGCTGTGGACACGTGTGAGCTGCGTGTACAACGTTAAAAAATCAGACGCACCCAGCTACGGTTTACTGCTGGCTTCGCCATTTGCTTTCCTTAATTGGGAAAAAAATACCTGCTCTGCCAGAGTTAATAACTCTGCTACCCTCAAGTTCTGTGACACATTAGCAGGGCCACAGCACAGTTATAAAACTTCTCATGTTCATTGAATATACGCAGTGGGTCCTTTTGGTGTAAAAAAAGGGAAAAGAAATCTATTTGTCCTGCCTCTGTCCGTCCTAAGGGCTGTGGACACGTGTGAGCTGCGTGTACAACGTTAAAAAATCAGACGCACCCAGCTACGGTTTACTGCTGGCTTCGCCATTTGCTTTCCTTAATTGGGAAAAAAATACCTGCTCTGCCAGAGTTAATAACTCTGCTACCCTCAAGTTCTGTGACACATTAGCAGGGCCACAGCACAGTTATAAAACTTCTCATGTTCATTGAATATACGCAGTGGGTCCCTTTGGTGTAAAAAAAGGGAAAAGAAATCTATTTGTCCTGCCTCTGTCCGTCCTAAGGGCTGTGGACACGTGTGAGCTGCGTGTACAACGTTAAAAAATCAGACGCACCCAGCTACGGTTTAATGCTGGCTTCGCCATTTGCTTTCCTTAATTGGGAAAAAAATACCTGCTCTGCCAGAGTTAATAACTCTGCTACCCTCAAGTTCTGTGACACATTAGCAGGGCCACAGCACAGTTATAAAACTTCTCATGTTCATTGAATATACGCAGTGGGTCCTTTTGGTGTAAAAAAAGGGAAAAGAAATCTATTTGTCCTGCCTCTGTCCGTCCTAAGGGCTGTGGACACGTGTGAGCTGCGTGTACAACGTTAAAAAATCAGACGCACCCAGCTACGGTTTACTGCTGGCTTCGCCATTTGCTTTCCTTAATTGGGAAAAAAATACCTGCTCTGCCAGAGTTAATAACTCTGCTACCCTCAAGTTCTGTGACACATTAGCAGGGCCACAGCACAGTTATAAAACTTCTCATGTTCATTGAATATACGCAGTGGGTCCCTTTGGTGTAAAAAAAGGGAAAAGAAATCTATTTGTCCTGCCTCTGTCCATCCTAAGGGCTATGGACACGTGTGAGCTGCATGTACAACGTTAAAAAATCAGACGCACCCAGCTACGGTTTACTGCTGGCTTCGCCCTTTGCTTTCCTTAATTGGGAAAAAAATACCTGCTCTGCCAGAGTTAATAACTCTGCTACCCTCAAGTTCTGTGACACATTAGCAGGGCCACAGCACAGTTATAAAACTTCTCATGTTCATTGAATATACGCAGTGGGTCCTTTTGGTGTAAAAAAAGGGAAAAGAAATCTATTTGTCCTGCCTCTGTCCGTCCTAAGGGCTGTGGACACGTGTGAGCTGCGTGTACAACGTTAAAAAATCAGACGCACCCAGCTACGGTTTACTGCTGGCTTCGCCATTTGCTTTCCTTAATTGGGAAAAAAATACCTGCTCTGCCAGAGTTAATAACTCTGCTACCCTCAAGTTCTGTGACACATTAGCAGGGCCACAGCACAGTTATAAAACTTCTCATGTTCATTGAATATACGCAGTGGGTCCCTTTGGTGTAAAAAAAGGGAAAAGAAATCTATTTGTCCTGCCTCTGTCCGTCCTAAGGGCTGTGGACACGTGTGAGCTGCGTGTACAACGTTAAAAAATCAGACGCACCCAGCTACGGTTTACTGCTGGCTTCGCCATTTGCTTTCCTTAATTGGGAAAAAAATACCTGCTCTGCCAGAGTTAATAACTCTGCTACCCTCAAGTTCTGTGACACATTAGCAGGGCCACAGCACAGTTATAAAACTTCTCATGTTCATTGAATATACGCAGTGGGTCCCTTTGGTGTAAAAAAAGGGAAAAGAAATCTATTTGTCCTGCCTCTGTCCGTCCTAAGGGCTGTGGACACGTGTGAGCTGCGTGTACAACGTTAAAAAATCAGACGCACCCAGCTACGGTTTACTGCTGGCTTCGCCATTTGCTTTCCTTAATTGGGAAAAAAATACCTGCTCTGCCAGAGTTAATAACTCTGCTACCCTCAAGTTCTGTGACACATTAGCAGGGCCACAGCACAGTTATAAAACTTCTCATGTTCATTGAATATACGCAGTGGGTCCTTTTGGTGTAAAAAAAGGGAAAAGAAATCTATTTGTCCTGCCTCTGTCCGTCCTAGGGGGCTGTGGACACGTGTGAGCTGCGTGTACAACGTTAAAAAATCAGACGCACCCAGCTACGGTTTACTGCTGGCTTCGCCATTTGCTTTCCTTAATTGGGAAAAAAATACCTGCTCTGCCAGAGTTAATAACTCTGCTACCCTCAAGTTCTGTGACACATTAGCAGGGCCACAGCACAGTTATAAAACTTCTCATGTTCATTGAATATACGCAGTGGGTCCTTTTGGTGTAAAAAAAGGGAAAAGAAATCTATTTGTCCTGCCTCTGTCCGTCCTAAGGGCTGTGGACACGTGTGAGCTGCGTGTACAACGTTAAAAAATCAGATGCACCCAGCTACGGTTTACTGCTGGCTTCGCCATTTGCTTTCCTTAATTGGGAAAAAAATACCTGCTCTGCCAGAGTTAATAACTCTGCTACCCTCAAGTTCTGTGACACATTAGCAGGGCCACAGCACAGTTATAAAACTTCTCATGTTCATTGAATATACGCAGTGGGTCCCTTTGGTGTAAAAAAAAGGGAAAAGAAATCTATTTGTCCTGCCTCTGTCCGTCCTAAGGGCTGTGGACACGTGTGAGCTGCGTGTACAACGTTAAAAAATCAGACGCACCCAGCTATGGTTTACTGCTGGCTTCGCCATTTGCTTTCCTTAATTGGGAAAAAAATACCTGCTCTGCCAGAGTTAATAACTCTGCTACCCTCAAGTTCTGTGACACATTAGCAGGGCCACAGCACAGTTATTAAACTTAGATTATTCATTCACTAGAGGCAGTGGGGCGTTTCGTTTTCAAAAAAGGAAAAAAATTATATTTGGCCTGCAGTCTTGCGCCAATTTATTTCCTGCCTGTGAAATCAAATCACTGGTAATACAGCATGCTGAGGGGTAGGGGTAGGCCTAGAGGACGTGGACGCGGCCGAGGACGCGGAGGGCCAAGTCAGGGTGTGGGCACAGGCCGAACTCCTGTTCTAGGTGTATCGCAGCCGTCTGCTGCTCGATTAGTAGACAGGCACGTTTCTGGCGTCCCGACAGTCATCGCCCAATTAATGGGTCCACGCGGGAGACGGTTATTAGAAAATGAGCAGTGTGAGCAGGTCCTGTCGTGGATGGCAGAAAGTGCTTCGAGCAACCTATCGTCCAGCCACAGTTCTGCGCCGTCCACTGCTGCAAATCCGAATCCTCTGTCTGCTGCTCCTCCTTCCTCCCAGCCTCCTCACTCCACTACAATGACACATGCTCAGGAGCGGGAACACTCCCAGGAACTGTTCTCGGGCCCCTGCTCAGATTGGGCAGCAGTGGTTCCTCTCCCACCAGAGGAGTTTATTGTCACTGATGCCCAACCATTCGAAAGTTCCCGGGGTCCGGGGGAAGAGGCTGGGGACTTCCGCCAACTGTCTCAAGAACTTTCTGTCGGTGAGGAGGACGATGACGATGAGACACAGTTGTCTTGCAGTGAGGTAGTAGTAAGGGCAGTAAGTCCGAGGGAGCAGCGCACAGAGGATTCGGAGGAAGAGCAGCAGGACGATGAGGTGACTGACCCCACCTGGTGTGCAACGCCTACACAGGACAGGTCTTCAGAGGGGGAGGCACGGGCAGCAGCAGGGCAGGTTGCAAGAGGCAGTGCGGTGGCCAGGGGTAGAGGCAGGGCCAGACCGAATAATCCACCAACTGTTTCCCAAAGCGCCCCCTCGCGCCATGCCACCCTGCAGAGGCCGAGGTGCTCTAAGGTCTGGCACTTTTTTACAGAGACGCCTGACGACCGACGAACAGTGGTGTGCAACCTTTGTCGCGCAAAGCTCAGCCGGGGAGCCAACACCAACAGCCTCACCACCACCAGCATGCGCAGACATATGATGGCCAAGCACCCCACAAGGTGGGACGAAGGCCGTTCACCGCCTCCGGTTTGCACCCCTGCCTCTCCCCCTGTGCCCCAACCTGCCACTGAGATCCAACCCCCCTCTCAGGACACGGGCACTACCGCCTCATGGCCTGCACCCACACCCTCACCTCCGCTGTCCTCGGCCCCATCCACCAGTGTAGTTCAGCGCACCGTCCAGCCGGCGCTTGCGCAACTGTTGGAGCGCAAGTACGCCGCCACACACCCGCACGCTCAAACGTTAACCGTCCGCACAGCAAAATTCATCAGCCTTGAGATGCTGCCGTATAGGGTTGTGGAAACGGAGTCCTTCAAAAGTATCATGGAGGCGGCGGCCCCGCGCTACTCAGTTCCCAGTCGCCACTACTTTTCCCGATGTGCCGTCCCAGCCCTGCACGACCACGTCTCCCGCAACATTGTACGCGCCCTCACCAATGCGGTTAGTGGCAAGGTCCACTTAACTACGGACACGTGGACAAGCACAGGCTGCCAGGGCCACTACATCTCCCTGACGGCACATTGGGTGAATTTAGTGGAGGCTGGGACAGAGTCAGAGCCTGGGACCGCTCACGTCCTACCCACCCCCAGAATTGCGGGCCACAGCTCGGTGGTGGTATCTGCGGAGGTGTATGCTTCCTCCACTAAAGCACCCTCCTCCTCCTCCTCCTCCTCCTCCTCCGCAACCTCTGTCTCGCAATCAAGATGTGTTAGCAGCAGCATGTCGCCAGCAGTCGGTGTCGCGCGGTGTGGCAGCACAGCGGTGGGCAAGCGTCAGCAGGCCGTGCTGAAACTACTCAGCTTAGGAGATAAGAGGCACACGGCCCACGAACTGCTGCAGGGTCTGACACAGCAGACCGACCGCTGGCTTGCGCCGCTGAGCCTCCAACCGGGCATGGTCGTGTGTGACAACGGCCGTAACCTGGTGGCGGCTCTGCAGCTCGGCAGCCTCACGCACGTGCCATGCCTGGCCCACGTCTTTAATTTGGTGGTTCAGCGCTTTCTGAAAAGCTACCCACGCTTGTCAGACCTGCTCGTAAAGGTGCGCCGGCTCTGCGCACATTTCCGCAAGTCCCACACGGACGCTGCCACCCTGCGCACCCTGCAACATCGCTTTAAGCTGCCAGTGCACCGACTGCTGTGCGACGTGCCCACACGGTGGAACTCTACGCTCCACATGTTGGCCAGGCTCTATGAACAGCGTAGAGCTATAGTCGAATACCAACTCCAACATGGGCAGCGCAGTGGGAGTCAGCCTCCTCAATTCTTTTTTAGAAGAGTGGGCCTGGTTGGCAGACATCTGCCATGTCCTTGGTAATTTTGAGGAGTCTACCCAGGTGGTGAGCGGCGATGCTGCAATCATTAGCGTCACCATTCCTCTGCTATGCATCTTGAGAAATTCCCTGCAAAGCATAAAGGCAGCTGCTTTGCGCTCGGAAACGGGGGCGGGGGAAGACAGTATGCCGCTGGATAGTCAGGGCACCCTCCTGTCTATTTCTCAGCGCGTACAGGAGGAGGAGGAGGAGCATGAGGAGGATGAGGAGGAGGGGGAAGAGACAGCTTGGGCCGCTGCTGACGGTACACCGGCTGATTGCCTGTCATCCTTTCAGCGTGTATGGCCTGAGGAGGAGGAGGAGGAGGAGGAGGATGATCCTGCAAGTGATCTTCCTAGTGAAGACAGCCATGTGTTGCGTACAGGTACCCTGGCACACATGGCTGACTTCATGTTAGGATGCCTTTCTCGTGACCCTCGCGTTACACGCATTCTGGCCACAACGGATTACTGGGTGTACACACTGCTCGACCCACGCTATAAGGAGAACCTGCCCACTCTCATTCCCGAAGAGGAAAGGGGTTCGAGAGTGTTGCTATACCACAGGACCCTTGCGGACAAGCTGATGGTAAAATTCCCAGCCGACAGCGCTAGTGGCAGAAGGCGCAGTACCGAGGGCAAGGTAGCAGGGGAGGTGCGGAGATCGAGCAGCATGTACATCCCAGGCAGTGCAACAGTCTTTAAGGGCCTGGACAGCTTTATGGCTCCCCACCAAGACTGTGTCACCGCTCCCCAGTCAAGGCTGAGTCGGCGGGAGCACTGTAAAAGGATGGTGAGGGAGTACGTAGCTGATCGCACGACCGTCCTCCGTAACGCCTCTGCCACCTACAACTACTGGGTGTCGAAGCTGGACACGTGGCCTGAACTAGCGCTGTATGCCCTGGAGGTGCTTGCTTGTCCTGCGGCTAGCGTCTTGTCGGAGAGGGTGTTTAGTGCGGCTGGGGGAATCATCACAGATAAGCGTACCCGCTTGTCAACCGACAGTGCCGACAGGCTAACACTCATCAAGATGAACAAAGCCTGGATTTCCCCAGACTTCTCTTCTCCACCAGCGGACAGCAAGGATACGTAAGCAATACGTAGGCTGCACCCGCGGATGGAAGCTACGTTCTCTCTCACCATCCAAAACGGGGACATTTCTGCTTCATCAATCTGTGTCTAATATTCCTCCTCCTCCTCCTGCTCCTCCTCCTGAAACCTCACGTAATCACTCTGAACGGGCAATTTTTCTTAGGGCCACAAGGCTCACTCAAATAATTTTTCTGAACAATTTTTAAAAGTTTCAATGCGCTTAAAAGCGTTGGAACTTTAACTTGAACCAATTTTTCGTTAAACTGGGCTGCCTCCAGGCCTAGTTACCACTTAAGCCACATTAACCAAAGCGATTAATGGGTTTCACCTGCCCTCTTGGCTGGCCATGGCCAATTTTTTGGATGTACATTAGTACTGTTGATACAGCAATTTTTGTGGGCCCTCGCCTACAGTGTAATCAAATTAATTTTTAGCCCACCTGCATTACAGCTGACGTTACATCCGCTGTGTTGGGCAATGCAATGGGATATTTTTGTGTATCGCCGGTGGGTTCCAGGGAGCCACCCATGCTGTAGGTGCACACGGAGTGTAACCTACATGTGTCCACTTGTAAAGAACCCCAGTCTGACTGGGGCATGCAGTGTGGGCCGAAGCCCACCTGCATTAAGCACGACATTACTACCTCAGCTGTGTTGGGCAATGCAATGGGATATTTTTATGTACCGCCGGTGGCTTCCTGGCACCCACCCATGCTGTGGGTCCACAGGGAGTTGTAAATGCATCTGTTTCCACTTGTAAAGAACCCCAGTCTGACTGGGGCATGCAGTGTGGGCCGAAGCCCACCTGCATTAAGCACGACATTACTACCTCAGCTGTGTTGGGCAATGCAATGGGATATTTTTATGTACCGCCGGTGGGTTCCAGGGAGCCACCCATGCTGTCGGTCCACAGGGACTTCACAATAGGGGGTTGTACCTGCCTGTGTCTATGAATTAAAAAGCCCGGTCTGACTGGGGCATGCAGACACCTTGACAGAATGAATAGTGTGTGGCACATAGGTTCCCCATTGCTATGCCCACGTGTGCAGCTCCTGATGGCGGTGGCACAGGATTATATTTCTCATTGCTTCTGTACAGCATTGTGGGCTATCGCCCCGCCCCTTTTAAAGAGGGTCGCTGCCTAGCCATGCCAACCCTCTGCAGTGTGTGCCTGCGGTTCCTCCTCATGGCAGACGCACTTATAAATAGACATGAGTGTGGCGTGGCATGAGGGCAGCTGAAGGCTGCGCAGGGACAACTTGGTGTGCGCTGTGGACACTGGGTCGTGCGGGGGGGTTGGTCAGCATGTAACCCAGGAGAAGTGGCAGCGGAGTGTCATGCAGGCAGTGATTGTGCTTTGTTGGAGGTAGTGTGGTGCTTAGCTAAGGTATGCATTGCTAATGAGGGCTTTTCAGAAGTAAAAGTTGTTGGGAGGGGGGGGGCCCACTCTTGCCGGTATTGTGGCTTAATAGTGGGACCTGTGAACTTGAGATGCAGCCCAACATGTAGCCCCTCGCCTGCCCTATCCGTTGCTGTGTCGTTCCCATCACTTTCTTGAATTGCCCAGATTTTCACACATGAAAACCTTAGCGAGCATCGGCGAAATACAAAAATGCTCCGGTCGCCCATTGACTTCAATGGGGTTCGTTATTCGAAACGAACCCTCGAACATCGCGGGAAGTTCGTTTCGAATAACGAACACCCGAGCATTTTGGTGTTCGCTCATCTTTAATTATATATAAACTTTGTGATGTAAGCTGCAAGTTAATTAGTTTATCAGATTGTATTGAAGTATCACTTATTTTATTGCTGTTGTGTTTTACTGATACTGGAATTAATAACTGTTGTTCTATAGTGCGCATATAATATTAGTTAGCATTGTTAGCAGGGGCGTAACTATAGAGGGTGCAGGGGATGCGGTTGCACCCAGGCCCAGGAGCCTTAGGGGCCCATAAGGCCTCTCTTCTCCATATAGGGAGCCCAGTACTATGAATAAAGCATTATAGTTGGGGGCCCTCTTCCAGGTTTTGCATTGGGGCCCAGAAGCTTCAAGTTATGCTGAAGTTATAACTGATACAGATAGAGGGAGGGCCCCAGCTCACCTTTTGCATCAGGGCCCCTGAGCCTTTAGTTACGCCCCTGATTGTTAGCTAGCTATTCAGATTTGCATAACTGTACTGTAAGATTGAAGTGCTTTCTCTTCTGTTTCCTTAAACCACATAACCTTGTACTTTTAGGCTAGGTTCACACGGGGTGGATTTGCTACGGAATTCTCACGGATTGGCCGTACCGAAAATGGGCCACGAGGATTTGGAATTTTGCTTTTCCGCTGTGGCCATCTCTCCCCATAGAGAGAAGAGAGGTCGCTGTGGAAAAAAAAAGAATTGACATGCTGCATATTTCATTTCGGCGCCGTATGGTCGTTTCCAAAGCCTTTTTCCGCAACGAATTGGCCGCAGTATGTGGACGAGATTTTTGAAAAATTTCGTCCACTTTGCTGGCTAATCCCGGGATTAGGGGCCACGGACGGAATTTCCATGAGGACAATTCGCAGCAAATCTGTCCCATGTGAACCTAGCCTTATAGTTTATTGGTTACAATAAACATTGTTAGTTTTGTAACTCTGTCACCTGATTCATATCCTGAAATCTATGTCTCCCCGCTCGTCTCTAAAGATTCGGGGCAGCGGGGAGTGGGGAGCAGTGGGGGAGAGTGGGGAGGAATGGAGGGGAGATCTCTCTCTCCCTCTCTCCCCCCCCCCCCCCCCCGCTCCCCGCCGCTACTCACCTGTCACCCGCACCCCCGAATCTTTAGAAATGAGCGGGGAGATACTCGGCTAAATCACTACTCGCTCGAGAAATGTGCCTTAGCGAGTATACTCGCTCATCTCTAATTGTGACATGTGCATGTGCCTACTTGAAGCAAATTTCTGCTGTTCATAGGACAAGCTAAGTGGCTACTCCAGAATCAGGTAAAGAAAATAAAAAATGGATAGAAAATCGGAAAATAAAATCAGATTAGAATAAAAAACATATTTCAGTATAGATTTTAAATTAGTGTAAAAAATTAGACATTCCCTTGTAAGAGGTGGAGTAACTACTTTTCTTAATTTTTTTGGCAAATCTCTTTTGTACTATCTCATACTGTACTTATACAGTATAATGGGACTTGTCTTTTTTAAACTCTTGGTTATATACGGCCCTGTAAATTATGTACTAAAAAAAACACCGCTTGCCTTTTATACAATCCAGGGCAGAGTACCCTGCTGCGATGTTCCTTTAGAGTAAAGTCTGAAAATCACTCAATAACTGAAAGACTAAATGAATCTGTTCTATTTCTATGCAGAATGTCTAAGAGCACAACATATCCTAAAATATCACATGAAATGCACTAACAATGTGTTACATCAAAAACCACAGGAACGAATGTAAAACACAAAAACACAGCCAAATATAAGTCTCCATAATATTCAGAAAAATGTTACTTACCGTATATACCGGCGTATAAGACGACTTTTGAACCCCGAAAAATCTGCTCTGCAGTCGGGGGTCGTCTTATGCGCCGGTAATACAAAAAAAAAAAAAGTGTAAAAAAAAAAAATTTATTACTCACCTCCCACGGCGTTCTGTCGCGCTCCGGCAGGATGTCGCTCGCTCCGGCAGGATGTCGCTCGCTCCTCGTCCCTGGCGCAGCATAGCTTTCTGAATGCGGGGCTTGAAATCCCCGCTTCCAGAAAGCTAATACACACGCCGGCAGCCATGACAGCATTGAATGGCTGTGATTGGCTAAAGCACACGTGGCTTCAGCCAATCACACTATTCAATGACATCATTGAATGGCTGTGATTGGCTGAAGGCGCACGTGTTAGCAATCACACCCATTCAATGATGTCATTGAATAGTGTGATTGGCTGAAGCCTTGTGTGCTTTAGCCAATCACAGCCATTCAATGATGTCATGGCTGCCGGCGTGTGTATTAGCTTTCTGGAAGCGGGGATTTCAAGCCCCGCATTCAGAAAGCTATGCTGCGCCGGGGACGAGGAGCGAGCGACATCCTGCCGGAGCGCGACAGAACGCCGTGGGAGGTGAGTAATAAATTTATTTTTTTTTCTCCACTGTATACCGGCGTATAAGGTGACAGTTGGGGGGTCGTCTTATACGCCCCGTCGCCTTATACGCCGGTATATACGGTAATTGTTTCAAGAAGATTCCTATGATTCCTTTTCCATAATAAAGTGTCAGTAAAGTAACTCGTAGAAAAAAAAAACATTTTTAGACCCTGCTGAGAAAGGACCAATGTGACTGATAGTTTTCATTGTACCATGTGGGACCATAAAAGTCAATCTCTAAGTTTCAATTCTTTATCATTCTCAAGATTTTGGTTTGCTACAATATATTAGCCTAGTTAAAGGCTATGTAGACCTTTGCACTCCTTTTTTTTCTTTAACCAAGGTGTCTTTAGAAATTAAGACTTTTTGTAATTGGTGTTCATGAAATATTTCTGATTGTTTGGTTTACATGCTTGTATTCTTTTCCATGGCACTGCAGACTGGAGGACTGACAGATTAGCGAAATCTGTCAGTGAGAGTAAGCTGAACACATTACACAGCAAGGGATTTGTGAGACATGACAACTCAGGAAGAAACTAGCACATAGTTATTTGTAAGTTCATGCGAGTATTCCACACAGGAAACTTCAGTCTATGGAAAGCTTCTATATCATTGCTTATTACAGTAACTCCAAGTTATAGAAGTAGAGGATAAAAAGCCTGTGATATAACAGGACGGAGAAGACTTTGTAGCGGCTTGTCTGTAGTGACAACGTCGTGGCATGGTGGCTTCAAAGACCTGTTGTCTTGTTAAGCAGGTAAAGGGTTAATACACCATGTGGAGAGTCTGCTGGTGTTGTGTGCCTTTGCTGCATGATGGATTAGTCATGCCTGGGAGTAGGGTGGAGGTGTGGTTTTCTATTCACTCTGTCAGTGTTTTAGGTGCAGAGTGGCTATATATTCTCACCTTTTCTGGTGAGCAGTGCTGCTTATTCCGTTCCATAGTGGAGAAGTTGGAGTTTGGAGCTCTGCTGTGCTGGGTGTTTTTCCTACTTGCAGATAAGTTGCTGCAGGTTCTTTTTCAGTTGTATTGTTGCTATTCATTTCTGGTTTTGTGGTCATTTACATGCAGTTAGCACTATTATATGGGCAGGGCAATTCAGCATAGCTTTTTTAAGTTGGGTTCCCATAGCCAGAGTCAGACACAACTGATGGTATTTTGGTGCACTTTTTGCATTGGTCCAACATTAATAGCCAGGCAGAACATTGGTGCATGCAACGTTTTCCTGTCTGGTGCAAGTTGGCTTTTTTGCATCAAAACTGAGTTGCCATATGCCTTATAAGGGTTGTCCAGTTGCAAACTATTGATTATCTATTCTCAGGATCAGTCATTATTAGTGGATTGGTGAGGGTATGTCACCAGAGACCCTGTCAAACAGCTGTCCACCAGGTCAGTGCACTTTAGCATGGAGCTGATTTTGGCAGGAAGCAGACAGCTCCGTTCCCACTGCAGTGGCCAGGCTTGGTATTAGAGGCAAAATTCCCATTGAAATGAATAGGAACTTGCCTGCAATACAAACTCTTGCCACTGCAGTGGGAATGGAGCAGTTTGCTTCCTCTAAACATCAGCTCAGTGCATGAGAGTGGCTGATCGTCAGTAGTCACTGGCAACAGACCACCATCAATCTACTATTGATGGTCTATCCTAAGGATAGACCATCAATAGTTTACATCATTTCACTACAACACCGATGGGGGATAAAAAGGCTGCGGGGCCAGATATATGAAAACTCAGCCTTATTTGCCTGGATTTTTTTTTTTTTCCAGAGGTGTCCCCAAACTGCATCTTTGCCCTAAATGCAAGAAAACCTTTCTACATCATTGGCAGGCAGCGCCAATTAGTGTCCAAGTTGTTACTCCTTTAATTGAATATATAATGTAGACACAAAATTACATAGCTGTGACCAAACATATATGCTGAGGCTAGAAGTTGTACGGTCATGTTCTTACTGCAGCCACGAGCCTTTCATCATACATTTTGCACAAGATCCTTTTTCAGCTTACAGTACTTAACTATATTGCCAACTGACATCGTTTTCATTTTCAGTTGCCTAATGGAGACCCCCACTGATGCTACCTCAGAAAGAAATGTTATTTAATGCTTTCATTGCCAGAGGGGTCAGCAATTTATTTGTGAAGCTACACATTGATTCTCCCATAGCAGCAGCGAAGTTCCGAAGTTGCGGGTAAAATCCCACCTCGCACCCCTCCTTACATAGGAGACAGCTGGTGACGCTTCAGATATACCCTGTGCAGTGAACACAGTTGTCTATGACCGGTGTGATGCTGCACTAAGTGAACCGGCTCTTTGCTGGCGAGGGGCCCTCTAGAACACGTGCTTTAATATTAATCATTTCCTGGCTTATAACCGTAACAGATAACTGTAATTATTAGACCTTGTTCTTCCGAAATCATTTATTTTCAACCCTTTTGCTGCGAGGAAGTGGATGAAAAGTTTATTCTATCTGGTCTTTTTGTAAGGTTAACCCATTCATTACCGTCACAAAAACTAAACACCTCTTTTACCATTAGCACATGTTAAGCAAAAGATAAGTTAGAAAAGTTATATTTAGTGCAGCTTCCTTAAAGGCGATAACTTGTGGGAACCAAAATACCCCTTGAAGGTACCTTTTCAAGGGAGAATTGTTGGGCGCAGAAGCGCCAGACATCTACTCTGACCACTGTGAATCTTGTGCTCCCCCACCATGTGAATTCCCTGAGGTTGCGAGGCGTTTTCATGGGAAAACAGCCTCGCATCACTACGGGGAGGGAGGGAATCCCCGCCGCGGCTGTAACAGTCACAGAAGAAGATCATGGAGTTTCTCCACTTCCTTTCAATGGAGCCGCTGCTGCTACACCACCCCTATTGAAAACAATGGGTGGTGCGATGCGAGATCACGCACAAGATACAACAATTTTTCATAATGATTTTTGTTTTTTAACAGAAAGAATAGAATTTTATAGAAAACATGATTATTATGGTCTTTATGTTGTATCTATGCTGCTTTCTCCAATTATATCACTTCATGATTAGAGATGAGCGACCACCCAAATGCTCGGGTCCGCGTTATTCGAGTCGAGCTTTTCATAAAATTCGAGAGCTCTACTCGAGTAACGAATCTCTCTCTCTCAAAACTGGGGCGGGGTTGAGTAACGAGCACCATCAAGTAAGCTAATACTCAAACGAGCATCAAGCTCGGCAGAGTATGTTCGCTCAACTCTATTCATGATCTGTATAGTGACTCCCTTTGTACTTCATTATCCCATCTATGTCATTAGATATGTTGAACGCAATCAATTTGACCAACAGTCATCAATGCAAGAACCATGGAGACCTGGGGAAACAGTTAATATACTGCACATGCAAATGGTGGGGTAGACATATTGTCTGCTTTAAGGGTCCATTTTTTTAGACAAGCTGATCATTCGAACTAGCAGATGATGTGACCGCTCGCTCTTGTGCCACCTGTTTAAACAGGCAGATACATCGTTGGCACCTTTAAATGATAATGTGCCGTGAACGAGGGCCTGTTGACATGCAAGCGTTACAGCCCCCCGCCATGATTTAAAAGGCTATTTAGCCTCAGGAAGTCCAGATGTGTTCTTCCCATCATGGAATTGCACAGCGTATTAGACTTCTATGGGGCTATTTGTGCACAAATATGCAGGAAAATAGAGCATGTCCTATTTTTTCCACGTGTTCAAAATAAAAAGGATGAGGATACACCAATTGAAATCAATGGATTGTATTCTCTGCGTATTGCATGTGCAAATATGCATGCAAATATGGTCATCTGAAAGAGCCCTAACTCTTTGGCCCAAAAGCCCACATACACCAGGAACCAATTCTGTAGTCTTGCTATGTGTTGGCTTACACTAAAATGTAAAAAAAAAATTGCTTTGCTCAACTGAGTTAAAGCTTTATTCATGAGGTCTTGGATACGATGGCGGTTTTAGTTGGCGATGGCGGTTTTAGTTGGCGTTGGCGGTGGGTCATTTTCTTTTTTGAGGTATATCCAATTTTTTTAGTAAAAATTACACAAAAATATTCTATTCTCTGTGTGCGATTCATTCACTGCAGCAAGCAGAAGTTAGCAGGAGGGTAGATTGAGTGATTTTGCCAATTCTAACTTTATCACAGTGGTTAAGACTCTACCTAGAAGGGTGGCTCGTGTAGTAGGTGAGATTGCAATAGGGTCCGTGCCAGGGCAATCTATATTTAGTGTAGGTCGGATGTGACGCCACTGCCTTTTAGTGAGTGTGTTATGGTAGTGACGAAATAAAGAGACAAGTCCAAGTGAGTATCAGTAAAACCAAAGGCATACAGTTTACTACAGCTTGGAACACAGAACACAGTCCGACAGGGGTAACTATATACATTCACTTCTGGTTTTCTCAATTGAAGGAAGAAATTATGTCACCAGGCTAAGTGAAGTGGTTGCTGTACCAGGAGGTTATTTCTGGAGGAATGGGGAGAACAGTGCAGGCTTTCCTGTGGACACTGAGGCCTTTTGACTGGACCGGAGCAAGTTAGACTCACGATTGCGCTGGCTGACTTCCTTCCCGCTGATAAGCAGACCTCCCCTGGCAATAATCCTTCAGGGCAAGGTTGCAGAACACCAAAGAAAACTCCTCTCTGTCCTGCTGTTCTCCCCTCCTGCTCACTCCACGACTAGGTTTTCTCCATGACTTGCCTTCAGGCTTAGGCCAGGCCCTCTCCAGGCTTGGGCCAGCCTAGAAGTTGGACTCCATTCCTCTAGACTTGTTTAGTCTCCTGGCTCAACTCCCAACCAACTGCTGAGACTGAAGAAGAACTCCTGACCCCACCCCCACCTTGTCTTTTATACCTTCCCCACTAACCAATCCCGAGCTAAGGGAAAATCTCTCCACCCAATCCCAGTACTAGCTAGGGGTGATTGACAGAGGACAGAGAGGGTTAGGGTGAATTCTACAAAGTCATGCAGTGTAGACAGAAAAACAGACATTAACTCTTTGTTATGCAGTAAAGGCCAATACACATAGATAGACATTAAGACACAGACAAACATACACACACCCCATGAGGTAGCTAATAAAGTGCTCTGGGACCCCAACTCTAAGGTACTACATGCTACTTATTCTCAACAATCTTTAGGTTATTGTATATTAACCCTTTCCAATCCACTGTCTGACGTCTGAAGACATTATGATTGAAGGCTGTGCAGCTCCAATGGTGGAAGACATCCGGCATGGTATTCTTACTGTAGATTACTGGCCGCTCTGTTGTCGGGTGCCCTTTCTAGCATGTCGCATACCGCAGTACTGTCTCTAGCCAGCAGATGGCACCATTGTAAAATGGAAGAAAGAGAAACCCCTCTAGGAAACCCTGAATCCAAAATTGGATTGCAAAGGGTTAAAACAGTAGTACTAAAGGGGTTATGCAAGTCTTGCAAATGTTTTAAAATAATAAAAGATGCAATATTTGCCCATTCATTTCCCAATGATCCAGTACTGCAATGCAGCGGTCCTTGCTGTTTTTGTTTAGAAATGGCCAGCACCTACCTAATACTGGGAGCCATGATGCGAGGAGTATGGCTAAATGCCATCGCAGCCACTGATTGGCTAGAACAGTCAGGTGGTGGCCACTTGTAAACTTCCAGCAGACTGAATGCAGCAGATGCAGCGTTGGATCACGGAAGAAAAGAATTGATGAGAACTGTGTCTTTTATTGTTTTACTGCCTTTTCCGCCAAGATTGTGAGAGTTGTATGACCCCTTTAATCCCTTCCCGCTCCAGGGCGTAAGTTTACGTCCTGGCAGCAGAGTACTTCCCGCAACAGGGCGTGAACTTACATCCTGGGGATAGCGCGAGATCACATATGATCTCGCGCTATCGGCAGCGGGAGCTGACTATCAGTCACAGCCGGCGTCCCGCTGCAACAGCAGGGGGGGGGGGCATCGGAGATGCGCCCCCCGCTGTTAACCCCTTCCCTGCCACGATCTAAGTAGATGCCTTATCACAGCGATGGGCAGTACAGTTGTCAAAGTCCCCCAGGGGGACTCAAGTTGTTTAAAAAAAAAAGATTAAAAAATGAATAAAAAAAAAAAATGTAAAAAACCCCCTTTTTTTATGCTTTTTCTCATATTAGCATAAAAAAGGTTAAAAAAAATTAAAACCCCACATATTTGGTATTGTCACGTCCGTACCGACGCGAACAATAAGCTGCACATGCTTTTGAGTGTGCATGGAAAAAAGCTAATTTTTAGCATTTTGCCTCACTAAAAACGCAATAAAACTGATCAAAAAAGCTGTATGTACCCCAAAATGGTACCAATAAAAACTACAGCTTGTCTCGCAAATAATAAGCCCTCACAGAGCTCCAAACATAGAAAAATAAAAAAGTTACAGGACTTTGAATGCAGCGATTTAGAAAAAAAAAAGATTTCCAAAAAAAGGGTTTTTATTGCAGAAAAGGGGAAAACCTAAAAAAATGTAAGAATTTTGGTATCGTTGTAACCGTACCAACCCGCAGAAAAAATGGATTGTGTCATTTATGCTGCATAATTAACGCTGTAAAAAAATATATATATGGCAGAATTGATGCGTTTTCTCTTCCTGTTATCATTAAAAAAAAAAAAAAGTTTTACAATATAGTCAATGTACCCAAAAGTGGCACCAATAAAAACTACAGTTCGCCACGCAAAAAACAAGCCCTTATACGGCCGCGTCAACGGAAAAATAAGACAGTTATGACTTTTGATAAATGGAGAAGAAAATCCGCCAAAAATCATTGCGTCCTTAAGCCCAAAATAGGCCAGGTCATGAAGGGGTTAAGAGCTTATTTTATAATGAAATTCAGTAATCAGTACATCCCGATCTGCCAATATGACGGCTTAGCAGCGATGTGTCCCTGCCTGGAAACTGTTTTAAAATGTTCCCAACGTATATGTAAATAAAGATTGAATCCCGCCAAGCTTGATTTGATCCAGAAGGATGGGAGAGTCGGGTAAGCAGGATGCATGCAGCCATTACTTCGAGGGATGGAGGAAGAACATTGAAGTCTCGGTCAACTCCTGAAACTGCTGGAATGTTACGTATGTGTAATGAGTGGAATGTGAAAGACTCTAAGTAGCACCCGGAAGGCAAAAATGTCTGAAAAAACATTAATTGGATAATGTGCAATGATTTACCAATAAGTTATATCAACAGTATGCTATTGTGTTTTGTGCCATTGCCATCTTTTCTTAACCCATTAAGGACCAGGGTGTTTTGCTCCTAAAGGACCGGGCATTTTTTAAGCATTTTACCCATGTGGTGGTTTTACTGCCCTATTATTTCCTTCAGCTATTATTTTTGATACATTTTTTTCGCAAGACATGTAGGGCTATTTTTTATATCTTTTTTCACCAACTGTTTTTTCCCATTTTCTAGTTTTTTGTGGGTAAAAAGCTAAAAAAAAACATTTTTTTATCATCTAGTTGTTTATTTTTAAAATTAGTATATTTGCTCTTATATAAATTGCGCAACTTTGTATCGACACAAAATTGCAATATCACAGCGAAAAAAGCAGCAATATTGCTTAGAACACTGCAATATCACTGCGATGATCACTGTCACCCATGTCAAAGAGGCCTAAATCCCGTACTTCTGCTATCACGGGATAAAAGCCCAGGACCAAGTGCTGTAAATTTTCCACGCTTGGTCCTTAAAGGTTAATGAGGCAGAACATAGGTTGCCTACTAGAGATGAGCGAACGTACTCGGATAAGCACTACTCGTCTGAGTAATGTGCCTTATCCAAGTACCGCTGTGTTCGTGCTGAAAGATTCGGGGCGCTCCGCTGCTGACAGGTGAGTCGCAGCGGGGAGCGGGGCAGAGCGGGCGGGAGAGAAGGAGAGAAAGATGTCCCTGCTCTCCCCTGCAGCTCCCCGCTCCGCAGCGCGTGCCGAATCTTTCAGCACGAGTACAGCGGTACTCGGATAAGGCACATTACTCGGACGAGTAGTGCCTATCCGAGTACGTTCGCTCATCTCTATTG
This sequence comes from Eleutherodactylus coqui, assembly GCF_035609145.1. Classification (NCBI taxonomy): domain Eukaryota; kingdom Metazoa; phylum Chordata; class Amphibia; order Anura; family Eleutherodactylidae; genus Eleutherodactylus; species Eleutherodactylus coqui. Next base: position 233,308,154 of record NC_089840.1, on the reverse strand, counting down.
CCTACACATTTCCTAAATCTAGCCCTGGAGCTATGCGGATGTCTCAAATGTAGTTATTGCTCAAGGCTTTCACTGTACTATGTCCTCTCTCTCTCTAATAAAACCTTAAAGCAACCCTCCAGTTTCTTGACAAAATTCTGCCCCAAGACCAGAGGCTGGAGTAGGTTGTTCTACAGGCCCACCGAATATGATTGTGCTACGCAGTGCTACTAAGCATAAAAGTGCCACAGAGTGCCCTCTGAAATCTATGGCACCGCACACAGTACCCCATGATTATAAAAGTACAAAAGATTGCTGAATATAATGGTGCTCCACATAGTTCCCCGTGTCACACGGGTGATACATTTTTACGCATCAATAAAGAGTGGCTGCTATCAAGTCCCGAGATTAATTAGCGCTTTCTCGTCCATTCACATGGGCGTATCGCGTGAAAAATACGCTGCAGAGCGGAATTCCATTAGGCGGCAGAAATCCTTGGAATGACTTCCAACGTTTAAATAGAAGCCGCTCTCTTCTTTTCCAAGCGCCGGACGTAGGTAAACTCCCTCCCCCTCCCTCTTTTTTCAGCTCCCATAGGAGTCCATGGGAGCCTCCAGCATTTTTTGTCAAAAGATAGGTCAAGACCAAGACCTATCTTTTGACACAGCATGAAAAATTGACGCCTGAAAACAGTCACTGATTTCACGTTTTGACGGTGCAATTTTTCATGTGCCCGAAAATCACCCGTGTGAATGAATGCACTGGAATCCAATGCTTCACATGGTCACGATTTTTGTGCAACGCTTTATCCGGACAAATAGTCGCATAAAAATGCACGTGTGAATGAGGCCTTAGAAAGGTGGGGATGGAGATGCCACAGGATGACTGCGGGATCCCCAAAAAGCAATGTGGTGGGGAGAAGGAAGACAGGGCAGGGCGTCTGCATGATTAATGAAAGTGCTGCCAATCAGATAATTCCCTACCCTGCACTCCTCGCTTCATATGAGCGTAAGCGCAATTGCGTACGCCTTAGTGCAACTTTTTTGCAACAAGGCTTTTTTGTGCACACATCAACGTAATTAAATGTACTTTTTCTGCTCGCAGGGCATGTTCATTCACGCGTGGCAAGCAAATGCGACGATTAAAATGGCTAATTAGATCCAAATATATTTTTTTTCCCAGCGCAATAACGCAGTGTTTCACGCATCTCCTTGCATATTGTGTGCCCATTTGTGCACCCCGATAAACTTTTGTGGAAGCCCTAAGCTAGAGCATGGTCTATCTTTTTTTGCGCGACCGAAAAAGCGCACTCAAAATCTGCGTATATCACCCAGCAGTTGGGTTTGGTGGCCATATATAAAAAAAAAAAAAACTCCAGCAGAAGGAAGGGGGCACCACGGCCCCGTACCAGACAAAGCTACCATGTGTGTACTACCATAGATACATTTTACCGCAGGCTGGTACATTCGACTCATTAAGTTTTTTCTTCTTCTCCCCATCTGTTTAGTAATGTCACACTCTGCACATTAAGGAAAATGTGTTAATGATAATAGAAATAATTGTGGGCTTAATTCTCTGTTGAAAGAACATGGCCCGTAAGTAGTAATTACCTATCCAGGGCTCCGGCATTGCATAAGACCTGAGAATGTGGGTGCGTACTGCGGCTCCTAATTGGTTCGAATGCTGGAGGCTACATTACATAATGCATTTATATTAGTACAGCTAGTATTAGTAATAGGCTTCTCATCACATGTGTTATTGTGTTGTGGGAGACTTAATTGGAAAATGTTGCGTTTTTCTCGACGGAGGGCATGTCTTTCTTTACCACAACGTCATGGACGACTCTTAAAAATAGGACAGTTCTGTATGAACACGATCGCTAAAAAGGGGAGAGACAAAAATAAAGTTTCTTCTATGATGTCAACAAGTCTCTAGACTAAGATCTAATAAACTGTTCATGCCAAGTACAATATATAGCTCCCCATGTGTGATTTATGCCTATAGGGTTCATAATGAGCTGGAATGTCATCTTTAATTGCCATCATAGCACTTGTAGGGGTTTGCATTTATTTTGCAAGGACGAGATGATGGCAAACTGACTAAAGAGGGTCCTGGACACCTTTCTTGAGTGCAATAATATTACGTTATAGTTGTAAGAGGGGTTGCATAGCGCTTGGGTTTTATTGTGGCATCAATTATATGTACTATCTCTTTAAGATTTTGTCTTAAGCCACTAACGCTGCAGGACATAAGTTTATGTCCTGGCCAGGGACACTTAACTCAACAGGACGTAAACTTACGTCCTGTGAAGAGCACAGTTGTAACAGTAGGGATCGATGTTCTCATCGATGCCCTCTTTTAAACCCAGGGGCGTAACTATAGTGGGTTCAGGGGATGCGGTTGCACCCGGGCCCAGCAGCTTTAGGGGGCCCATGAGGCCTCTCTTCTCTATATAGGTAGCCCAGTACTATTAATAAAACATTATAATTAGGGGCCCTGCTACACATTTTGCATTGGGGCCCAGGAGCTTTAAGTCACGCCTCTCCTTAAACCCCTTATGTGTCTCAATCAATGCACATCACAGTATGTAAAGGATTTAGAGGAAGCACGCTTCCGTCATCGGCACTCTGTGATGTAATCGTGGAGGGACGATGGAGAGCCATGGCAACTGGGCATCAGATACTGTTGTCCGGGGCTGCCATGGCCTATGATTAGAGATGAGCGAGCACCAAAATGCTCGGGTGCTCGTTACTCGAGACGAACTTTTCGCGATGCTCGAGGGTTCGTTTCGAGTAACGAACCCCATTGAAGTCAATGGGCGACCCGAGCATTTTTGTATATCGCCGATGCTCGCTAAGGTTTTCGTTTGTGAAAATCTGGGCAATTCAAGAAAGTGATGGGAACGACACAGCAACGGATAGGGCAGGCGAGGGGCTACATATTGGGCTGCATCTCAAGTTCACATGTCCCACTATTAAGCCACAATAGCGGCAAAGCACAATCACTGCCTGGATGACACTCCGCTGCCACTTCTCCTGGGTTACATGCTGCCCAACACCCCCCCCCCCCGCATGACCCAGTGTCCACAGCACACACCAAACTGTCCCTGCGCAGCCTCAGCTGCCCTCATGCCACGCCACCCTCATGTCTATTTATAAGTGCGTCTGCCAGAGGAAAAGCAGGCACACACTGCAGAGGGTTGGCACGACTAGGCAGCGACCCTCTTTAAAAGGGGCGGGGCGATAGTCCACAATGCTGTACAGAAGCAATGAGAAATCCAATCCTGTGCCCCCTCCATCTGGAGCTGGACACGTGGGCATAGCAATGGGGAACCTATGTGCCACACACTATTCATTCTGTCAAGGTGTCTGCATGCCCCAGTCAGACCGCGGTTTTTTATAAATAGTCACAGGCAGGTACAACTGGGAATCCCCAACTCCGCAATGGGAATTCCGTGTGCACACACAGCATGGGTGGCTCCCTGGAACCCACCCGCTGTACATAAATGTATCCCATTGCAGTGCCCTGGACAGCAGAGCTAACGTCAGATGAAATGCAGGTGGGCTTCGGCCCACACTGCATGCCCCAGTCAGACTGGGGTTCTTTAGAAGTGGACACAGATGCATTTACAACTCCCTGTGGACCCACAGCATGGGTGGGTGCCAGGAAGCCACCGGCGGTACATAAAAATATCCCATTGCATTGCCCATCACAGCTGAGGTAGTAATGTCATGTTTAATGCAGGTGGGCTTCGGCCCACACTGCATGCCCCAGTCAGACTGGGGTTCTTTAGAAGTGGACACATGTAGTTACAACTCCGTGTGGACCCACAGCATGGGTGGCTCCCTGGAACCCACCGGTGGTACATAAAAATATCCCATTGCATTGCCCATCACAGCTGAGGTAATAATGTCATGTTTAATGCAGGTGGGCTTCGGCCCACACTGCATGCCCCAGTCAGACTGGGGTTCTTTAGAAGTGGACACAGATGCATTTACAACTCCCTATGGACCCACAGCATGGGTGGGTGCCAGGAAGCCACCGGCGGTACATAAATATATCCCATTGCATTGCCCATCACAGCTGAGGTAATAATGTCATGTTTAATGCAGGTGGGCTTCGGCCCACACTGCATGCCCCAGTCAGACTGGGGTTCTTTAGAAGTGGACACATGTAGTTACAACTCCGTGTGGACCCACAGCATGGGTGGCTCCCTGGAACCCACCGGCGGTACATAAATATATCCCATTGCAGTGCCCAACACAGCTGATGTAACGTCAGCTGTAATGCAGGTGGGCTAAAAATTAATTTGATTACACTGTAGGCGAGGGCCCCCAAAAATTGGTGTACCGACAGTACTAATGTATCTCTGAAAAATTGCCCATGCCCAACCAAGAGGGCAGGTGAAACCCATTAATCGCTTTGGTTAATGTGGCTTAATTGCTAACTAGGCCAGGAGGCAGCCCAGTTAAAATAAAAATTGGTTGAGGTGAAAGTTTCAACGCTTTAATGAGCATTGAAACGTATAAAAATTGTTTAGAAAAATTATATGACTGAGCCTTGTGGGCCTAAGAAAAATTGCCCGTTCGGCGTGATTATGTGAGGTTTCAGGAGGAGGAGCAGGAGGAGGAATATTATACACAGATTGATGAAGCGAAAAGGTCCCCGTTTTTGATGGGGATAGAGAACGATGCTTCCATCCGCGGGTGCAGCCTACGTATTGTTTATGTATCGCTGCTGTCCGCTGGTGGAGAAGAGAAGTCTGGCGAAATCCACGCTTTGTTCATCTTGATGAGTGTAAGCCTGTCGGCACTGTCGGTTGACAGGCGGGTACGCTTATCTGTGATGATTCCCCCAGCCGCACTAAACACACTCTCTGACAAGACGCTAGCCGCAGGACAAGCAAGCACCTCCAGGGCATACAGCGCGAGTCCAGGCCACGTGTCCAGCTTCGACACCCAGTAGTTGTAGGGGGCAGAGGCGTCACGGAGGACGGTCGTGCGATCGGCTAGGTACTCCCTCACCATCCTTTTACAGTGCTCCCGCGACTCAGCCGTGACTGGGGAGCGGTGACACAGTCTTGCTGGGGAGCCATAAAGCTGTCCAGGGCCTTAAAGAGTGTTGCCCTGCCTGTGCTGTACATGCTGCCTGATCTCCGCGCCTCCCCTGCTACCTGGCCCTCGGAACTGCGCCTTCGGCCACTAGCGCTGTCGTATGGGAATTTTACCATCAGTTTGTCCGCCAGGGTCCTGTGGTATAGCAACACTCTCGAACCCCTTTCCTCTTCGGGTATGAGAGTGGAAAGGTTCTCCTTATACCGTGGGTCAAGCAGTGTGTACACCCAGTAATCCGTAGTGGCCAGAATGCGTGTAACGCGAGGGTCACGAGAAAGGCATCCTAACATGAAGTCAGCCATGTGTGCCAGGGTATCTGTATGCAACACATGGCTGTCCTCACTAGGAAGATCACTTTCACGATCCTCCTCCCCCTCCTCCTCAGGCCATGCACGCTGAAAGGATGACAGGCCAGCAGCATGTGTACCCTCACCAGTGGGCCAAGCTGTCTCTTCCCCCTCCTCCTCATCTTCCTCCTCCTCCTCCTCCTCACCGCGCTGAGATATAGACAGGAGGGTGCTCTGACTATCCAGCAACATACTGTCTTACCCCGGCTCTGTTTCCGAGCGCAAAGCGTCTGCCTTTATGCTTTGCAGGGAACTTCTCAAGAGGCATAGCAGAGGAATGGTGACGCTAATGATTGCAGCATCGCCGCTCACCACCTGGGTAGACTCCTCAAACTTTCCAAGGACCTGGCAGATGTCTGCCAACCAGGCCCACTCTTCTGAAAAGAATTGAGGAGGCTGACTCCCACTGCGCCGCCCATGTTGGAGTTGGTATTCCACTATAGCTCTACGCTGCTCATAGAGCCTGGCCAACATGTGGAGCGTAGAGTTCCACCGTGTGGGCACGTCGCACAGCAGTCGGTGCACTGGCAGATTAAACCGATGTTGCAGAGTGCGCAGGGTGGCAGCGTCCGTGTGGGACTTGCGGAAATGTGCGCAGAGCCGGCGCACCTTTCCGAGCAGGTCTGACAAGTGTGGGTAGCTTTTCAGAAAGCGCTGAACCACCAAATTAAAGACGTGGGCCAGGCATGGCACGTGCGTGAGGCTGCCGAGCTGCAGAGCCGCCATCAGGTTTCGGCCGTTGTCACACACGACCATGCCCGGTTGGAGGCTCAGTGGCGCAAGCCAGCGGTCGGTCTGCTCTGTCAGACCCTGCAGCAGTTCGTGGGCTGTGGGCCTCTTATCTCCTAAGCTGAGTAGTTTCAGCACGGCCTGCTGACGCTTGCCCACCGCTGTGCTGCCACGCCGCGTGACACCGACTGCTGGCGACGTGCTGCTGCTGCTGACACATCTTGATTGCGAGACAGAACTTGCGTTGGAGGAGGAGGAGGAGGAGGGTGCTTTAGTGGAGGAAGCATACACCGCCGCAGATACCACCACCGAGCTGTGGCCCGCAATTTTGGGGGTGGGTAGGACGTGAGCAGTCCCAGGCTCTGACTCTGTCCCAGCCTCCACTAAATTCACCCAATGTGCCGTCAGCGAGATATAGTGGCCCTGCCCGCCTGTGCTTGTCCACGTGTCTGTTGTTAAGTGGACCTTGGCAGTAACCGCGTTCGTGAGGGCGCGTACAATGTTGCGGGAGACGTGGTCGTGCAGGGCTGGGACGGCACATCGGGAAAAATAGTGGCGACTGGGAACTGAGTAGCGCGGGGCCGCCGCCGCCATCATACTTTTGAAGGACTCCGTTTCCACAACCCTATACGGCCGCATCTCCAGGCTGATAAATTTGGCTACGTGCACGTTTAACGCTTGAGCGTGCGGGTGCGTGGCGGCGTACTTGCACTTGCGCTCAAACACTTGCGCTAGCGACGGCTGGACGCTGCGCTGACAGACATTGCTGGATGGGGCCGAGGACAGCGGAGGTGAGGGTGTGGGTGCAGGCCAGGAGACGGTAGTGCCTGTGTCCTCAGAGCGGGGTTGGATCTCAGTGGCAGGTTGGGACACAGGGGGAGAGGCAGCGGTGCAAACCGGAGGCGGTGAACGGCCTTCGTCCCACCTTGTGGGGTGCTTGGCCATCATATGTCTGCGCATGCTGGTGGTGGTGGCTCCCCGGCTGATGTTGGCGCGACAAAGGTTGCACACCACTGTTCGTCGGTCGTCTGCACTCTCAGTGAAAAACTGCCAGACCTTTGAGCACCTCGGCCTCTGCAGGGTGGCATGGCGCGAGGGGGCGCTTTGGGAAACAGTTGGTGGATTATTCGGTCTGGCCCTGCCTCTACCCCTGGACACCGCACTGCCTCTTGCAACCTGCCCTGCTGCTGCCCTTGCCTCCTCCTCTGAAGACCTGTCCTCAGTAGGCGTAGCAAACCAGGTGGGGTCAGTCACCTCATTGTCCTGCTGCTCTTCCTCTGAATCCTCGGTGCGCTCCTCCCTCGGACTTACTGCCCTTACTACTACCTCACTGATAGACAACTGTGTCTCATCGTCATCAGCCTCCTCACCCACTGAAAGGTCTTGAGACAGTTGCCGGACGTCCCCAGCCTCATCCCCTGGACCCCGGGAACTTTCCAATGGTTGGGCATCAGTCACGATAAACTCCTCTGGTGGGAGAGGAACCACTGCTGCCCAATCTGAGCAGGGGCCCGAGAACAGTTCCTGGGAGTCTGCCCGCTCCTCAGAATGTCTCATTTTCATGGAGTGAGGAGGCTGGGAGGAAGGAGGAGCAGCAGCCAAAGGATTCTGAGTTGCAGCAGTGGACGGCGCAGAACTGTGGGTGGACGATAGGTTGCTGGAAGCACTTTCTGCCACCCACGACAGGACCTGCTCACACTGCTCATTTTCTAATAAAGGTCTACCGCGTGGACCCATTAAATGTGCGATGAATGTGGGGACGCCAGAAACGTGCCTCTCTCCTAATCCCGCAGCAGTCGGCTGCGATACACCTGGATCAGGAGCTCGGCCTGTGCCCACACCCGGACTAGGGCCTCCGCGTCCTCGGCCGCGCCCACGTCCTCTAGGCCTACCCCTACCCCTCAGCATGCTGTATTACCAGTAATGCAGAAACAGAACGCTGTAATTAAATGTGCCGCTTATTGGCCTGTAGTTGGAGGCTGACTTCGCTTACGGAACGCCAGGAAATAATTTGGCGCAAGCCTGCTGTAACACTTAGCTGGCTGCGTATGATTTTGTTGTAGAACTACTACACCCAGCAGAGACCTAGAACACTGAGTACAGTGACAGGCAGGCCAAATAGATTTTTTGCCCAATATTTTTTAGAAAAGGCCCACTGCCTATATTCAATCAATAATTAATATGTCTTCTGTCCCTGCCTAACCACCACTTCTGTCCCTAGGGTATGTGACAGAACTGCAGAGTGTTGCACTGTTAACTGCTACACAGCGGTGATTTCAGAGCCCAGACAGAGCCAGGAAATAATTTGGCGCAAGCCTGCTGTAACACTTAGGTGGCTGCGTATGATTTTGTTGTAGAACTGTTCTGGATTATGATTTCTCCAGCAGGCTTTGGGGTATTTTGCCGCTTCCAAATTGAGTATTGTGTGCACACTTCGTCGACCAGTATCAGACACAAATGCTTGTCTAAAACCGGGAGAGTCTCTACAATGTGTAGAGGCTCAGGCTTTTTATTATAACACATGACAACCACCCTTCAATGGGCGTGCAACAGATTACATCAGTAACATATAAGATTCTCATTCGCTGGATCATATAGAATTCCCAGCCTCCTTGCCCACCTTCTCTCAAGTCCAGTATAATGTGGACTTTTGTCCTAGCTGAAGTCATCTCCATGTAGTGATGAATCATTGTTTACCTAGCTTGTGTTTGAGGAGTGGAAGGGGGCTAGGTAAACACTCAGTATTAAACACAGGATATACACGACACTATGGCCTTTTAACTCTTAGAGGCTTCTTGTGTAATTCTATGTACTTAGAGCAAATACTATGATTAGATTGTGTGTGTGTCCTTTAAACTCCTCAGAGCTTAGAGTCATTGCAACAGCAAAATACATTTGTGTTATATAAATCGATAGACATTTTATCATAATTAATTATTATGTCTACTACAATCCCCCCTTGAAATGTCTATTCTCTAACTTTCCCTAGTAATTCCACAGTTTTCTGCGCATGAGCCTATAACTGGAGCGCGTTGAAGGTTCGTTTTAGGGTCTTCAAGGGGGTGTAGGACTTGTCCACTCCTTCTGGGGATGCATTCAGCAAACTCATGGTGGGGGCGGCTTTTCCAGCATCAGTTTCACAGGTCTCTCTGACACAGGGGATAACACAGCAGACTAGAACAGAAAAGGTAACCATCAGTTCACATACAACAGCGACGCCAGGATCCTTTACCACCCGCTCATCCATGGCGAGTGCTGGTCCCAAAAGTTAGCTCTTTTTAGTCAGTGCGGTCAGCTTCTTAATGGCAACTGCGTCTTTACCCGCGGGTCACGTGTCGTCTTACAGACACTCCCCTTTTTAGCTAAAGTCATATCTAAGGTCACTCTATTTTAAAAAAAAGTCATAGTCGAGGTAGGTCCTATTGGTCGACTAGTCCCTATAAGGCGTCTCTAGTATAATTTATAAACCGCTGCTAATTATAATAAACATAATTAATCCAGTCAACATTTATTTACCATAATGATCAGGAAAATGGACTCGATTCTAGTTTTAACTTGATCTCTAATTTTTAAAACTTGTCAGGTACCCCCCTTGGCTATCCTATGACGTCAATTTATACGTGTAGATCAAAACTACCACCAGGGGTCTCTCTTCTCGCTCTAGCATAATGTTACAATACTAGTAGCGTGCACAGGTACGCACGGCGTGGGACTCCCTAATCTTCACCCACACCAATGTCCCTCCTGGAGATAGTCCTAATGGTGAACACGTCCAAGTCGCCTCACCCTTGCGTCAGGGTTTTCCCACTGCCCGTAAGTCCCTACTCCTAGGAGGGGGGGGATCCCTACCTCACCTCAGAGGGAGGCCATGGATTCCCTGGGCTCATTTCCGGGCATCCATACCCTCTATCTGTACAAGTTAACACCCCACAGGGTGTGCCCTTGCCGGAACCTAAGGTCTTCTGCACTATCCCTTGGCAAATGGGAATTCCACTGACAATCCATCTTAGGAGATCGGGGCAGGCGCAGTACTAGTACATTTCTCCTTTTCTTTGGTAGCGTATGTGGTTGGCATTATCGGAACTGGCTCTTCATCTTTTTTAAACAAGGGAAATATTGCTGAGTTCCCCAAAAATCTCCCTCCACCCTGCCTAATTGCCTGGCAGGTGTAGTTTCCTGGGTAGTCAGTAATACTCTCTCCGGTGCAAAACACTTTAGTTATAGAGTATTCCTTCTTCCATTTCTCACGGACAGTGTAATTAGCGGAAATGTTCGTGAAGAGACTAAGCATCTACAGGGAGATTTAGGGGGACCATCCCCGAGTGTAGTCGGGCACTACCGCACACGCAACAGTTAGACTTGTTGCTCCTGTTAGCATTGTACCTCATCAACTCCAACCAGAGATTCTGGTCAGAGTAGCCAGTCGCTACTGTCAAGGTGTCCTCAAAGGTAGGGTCGGCTATGATCATCATGTTCGTCAAGGTCTTTATCTTACGGCGGAGGGGGTTAATTATGGGCACGGGACTAAGTGAAGGCTTCCATTCGGCTGCATCTACCATACCCCTTATTTTAAACTTCCCTAAGGGATCTGTCCTCCCGTACCGGTATGTCCCCAGACTATAAGTCTCCCTGTCCCCCGGGCTGGGATCTCCCATGGTTAATGTAAAAACCGCATTAAAACCAAGCAACATACTAAGTTCAGCCTTCCAATACCTGCTGTCCTTATTATTCTCAAGGAGGGTTATACGACTAATTAGGGATTTCCCGCTCTTATTTTTCTTATTTAAGGCACTTCGCGGTTTATAGGACTAGTCTGTTCCTGCGTTCCATCCCACTAATCCCCAATAACGGCAGTCTTCTCCCCAGACGTTATCAGTGGCGCAAACATATTGTATTCCCCGGGTATATAAGTCATATAACCAGCTGGACTGAGCTAAATCTGGCCTGCGGTGGGATCTTGCGCCTAGACACGGGACCACAGTACAATAGTCGAAGGAATATGCGGCTACTTGAGCATTGGACGAGTTATACTAGAAGGTAACCATACCCTCATATTCTTCCGACTAAGGATTCCAGTTGCCACCCTCCTCTCTCACTAGCCCTAACCAGAGTAATGTCTTTGGCACAACTAAGACTGGTCTCCCGGATGTGAAGCTTTCTTACAGTATGAAGCATGGATCCATGTAAGTCTTTCGGCTAGTTTCACAGCTGTGGCAGTAGTCAGAAGCACCTGGTAGGGGCCATCAAATCGGGGCTCAGGAGGGTGCTTCCTGGGGAACTTCTTGACACACACCCAATCCCCAGGCTGCAAGATATGTGTCCCAGTGTCTGCCTCTGAGTCTGGAAGAGAACACCTGTGCATAGGCTTTGGTTAGTTCTTTAACAACGGAAATCACATACTCAGTCAACACATCAGATTGTAATTGTAACCACTGAGGATAGTAACGACCTAGCCTTGGGGCTAGCCCAAACAATCTCGTAGGGAGATAATGTATAATCCCCCCTGGGTTCATATCTAACACTGTATAAGGCTATTGGATGACAGTCTTTCCAAAGTGGCGTCATTTTTAAGTATCTTACTTTTTAGCGTGCCACTACGTCTCTCCACCTTTCCACTACACTAAAGGTGGTACAGTATGTAAAAGGCCTGGGATACACCCAGAGCAGACATGACATGTTACATTCACCTGTGAAGTTTATACCTCTGTCTGACTCTGAATCACTTCTGGTACCCCATATTCACAGTTTACCTCGTTCATGAGCTTCTTTGCGGTTACCTACTTGTTTGCCTTGGTAACAGGGTCAGCCTCCAACCTGCAAAGACATCAACAACAACAAGCACGTATTCATACTTCCCAATAAGTGGGAGCTGAACGTAGTCAATTTGCAATCCCTGAAATGGGTAGAGTGGTCCAGGCAAGTGTGGTGTGGCAAATTTACTTCTGCCCTGACTTACCCATGGCATAGATCATGCTAAACCGGACAAATGATGCAGCAGCTACAGAGAACCCAGAAGTCGCCCAACCTCTTTCAAGCGTCGTCGTCAGTGCTGCTTTACTAGGTGGGTCTTTGCGTCCATCAGCTGGGCCATCATGGGATACAGGAACTGTGGTGGGCAAGTGCTGTTGACCGTTCACCACACGCTGTCCTGTTTCTGCTGCTCCCATATTAGTCCATTTATTCTTTTCTTCCTTGCTGGCTTGTAACTGTAAAAGTCTTTAGCATATCAAAGTCCAAATTTTTGTCAATGTCCAAAGTTTTTTACCACTGACTCATGCTGTCAGTATCTTTCTTCTTTCTTCCACGGCTTGAGGGCCGCTGCCTTTGCTGCGCTGTCAGCGAGGGTGTCGTCTCTCGCCTCTCCAGTGTAGGACTCGGTGCGAACTCTCAACTTTGTCAGGTAGAAGCAGGGCCTCCATGCGACTCTGCACCGCTGCACCATTCTCAATTGGTTGTCCTGCTAAGGTAAAAAACTGTCTGGCCTTCCATATTGGGCCGTAATCATGAGCTATGCCAAATGCATACCAGGAGTCAGTGTAAAGGGTTGCCGTCTTACCTCTCACCACTCTACTCGCCTCAGTGAGGGCCTTCAATTCCGCTTCTTGTACTGTGACATGCGGAGGCAGAGCTTCTGCTTCTAGGACATCTTGTTGTGTGACCACTGCATATCCGATGTGGAGTCATCAATCCTCACCCTGGTACCATCTACAAAAAGCTCAACATATGCATTATCAACAGAGGTTCTGATAACTGTTTGCATATCTGCAGTTTCTTACTGAATTAGTACTAAATAATCGTGCTGATGTTTTATTTCACATGGCTCGGAATCTTGTTATCTTATTCCATTTATTTTTATTTTTTTCAAACCCAATAGCTGATCTACAACACCTAGATCATCTATGGCCCAGATCACCTATGCCTCCCCCCTTTTGAAGCGGAATACTCAATGGAAAAAGAGTCATTGCGTTCAAACTAGTAAACCAAGAGGCACAAAAACAAACACTTTGTAGGTCAAGGTGACATTGTATGCAGCGAAGTCTGAGCGAAAATATCCTTTAGATTTTTTTTTTTTTTTTTTTCAGGTTGCAGTTAGCATTTTTTAACACAAGGGGGCGCCACACAATTCAAATTTTACGTCACCCAGTGTAATAGTATTTCAGGGTATGGCCAGCATTTAGCTTTTACTCTCCTGTCAGAATATAATTATAGCTTCAGTGTAAATTGACACTAGAATATACAAAAGACTTAAAGAAAAACTAAAGAATACGGATGACTTAACATCCTACTCTGGGCAATTCAATCCCTCTTTCTTCACATAAAAAGTTAAATTACTTCACCAAATTGCATGAAAAAAAGTTTGCTGGGTGACTATAGGGAAATTATTTCATCTGTAGGAGCCTTCCGTAACATCATCGGTCTGAATATCCATTGGAGAAGCGGGCAGTGGAAAACAGAGCCCCTGGGAACATGAGAGAGCGTCCCCTGTCATGTATTCCTGGTCTCTGCCCCCCATGCATCAACTCCAATCTTCCATGCACTATAAACCAGCTTAGTCATCTACTATGTCCCAAGCTGTATCTCCACAAAGGTTTGTCTCCCTGAACTTATCACACATCCAAAGTGGCCACATCTTGGAGCGCAACAAAGTCTGGTCAAACAAAACCTTACTTCAGACAATCATGATGTTAGCACTGGATACAGTGGCATTGGGGAATATAGGCCTCCCAAATGCAGCAAAATGGCCGCCAGAGGCAGAAAGGGGCGGGGCTACAAATCTCCCAGGTGAGGCAAAATGGCTGCTGGAGGACCGGGCGGGGCCAGGGGCAGCAGCACTCCCAGGTGAGGCAAGATGGCCGCTGGAGGACCGGGCGGGGCCAGGTCCTGTCCCGGATGGGGAGGGACCGGAAGTAACATCACACACCCTGAAAGTGAGCACATGGGGGGGGAAGTAACTTCAGGGTGGGGGCAGGCCTCACTACATTTACTGCAGAGTCACACTATGTTGGATTGTAAACATTGCAAGCATGGCCGCCATTACAGGGAGGGGCTGTAGTCAACACAAAGACATTACATTGTTCATAAGCAATACACATACCCCACTACATGCTTTCCCCTCTTCAATCTCTTAACTACGTTATACCTCCTCCTAGCAATCTAAAAACACCTTTCTTTCTGCTGGGCTTCCTGCTCATCTTCTGAAAACTTTCTACAGTCTATCTTACCTGTCCATGACCTGACATTTCTTTCTGCAACTTTTCCTGATCCTTTCCCATCAGCAACCAAATTACAAGCTCTATGACCTTTGTCCTTGCTCACTTTGCTCAACTCTATTCTATTCGAAGTTTCTGGACACAATAGTGTTTCTCTTGTAAAATCTGCTTTCTTCAAATCCTTCCAATATAACCCCTCTTTCCCACTCAGAAAAGACAAAGGAAACAGAAAGGGTTAATTGAAAAAGCTTTCAGTTCACTCTCTTACCAGCACCCCTCCCCCCACATAACAAAGGGAGACCTCTTCAGCCACATGTTGCACAATGGCTTATATCAACTTTCCTTTTTACTTTCTATAATACCAGACAGACGGGATTACTGGAGAATACCCACAACGGCTCAAGGTATATATATATCTCATCCACCTTTATATCAACCAACCTCTACTAGTAATCCCCAAGAGCACTCCTTGTACACGATCTAGACAGGACATTTAGCTATACACAGAGACTGACGATTATTTTCAATGACCAAAACCTCAATAATATTCTGGAGAAATCAGCCGTCACACCACGGCTATATTCCCGCATATATACCTTTTCACATATGAGAACATAACACGCTCAATCATAAAAGGTAAATATACGTATCATAAATCTTCCTAACCTCACACTAGTTTTACCTAGGAGCACGTGTCACTGGCGTGTTCCCTCAGACTTAAACAGCCGAGTCCGCCCTTCTGACACATTAACCCTCACAGAATTTATCTCTTGGTCTTGCATAAACAATTTTTAACCGTCTCAGACACAACAGCATACACAGCGTACAAAATACCCCTAGACAGGTAACGTGGTGATTTTTCGAGTGGACAGACCTGTCTTTCAGTGAAGGTCCAGTCTGGATCAGGAACAGGCAGAAAAGCAGTCAGAACCCAGCTCACATCGGTAGATTTACATAAAGCAATCTTACCGTGTTCTGTAGATTTTCGGGCCCCTGAGTTCTGCGTGCCATCTGCCGATCTCTGTACGTTCCAGGCTGTGACCTCACAGATCCACTCGAGCCCACCCAGGGACGCCACTGTTCTGGATTATGATTTCTCCAGCAGGCTTTGGGGTATTTTGCCGCTTCCAAATTGAGTATTGTGTGCACACTTCGTCGACCAGTATCAGACACAAATGCTTGTCTAAAACTGGGAGAGTCTCTACAATGTGTAGAGGCTCAGGCTTTTTATTATAACACATGACAACCACCCTTCAATGGGCGTGCAACAGATTACATCAGTAACATATAAGATTCTCATTCGCTGGATCATATAGAATTCCCAGCCTCCTTGCCCACCTTCTCTCAAGTCCAGTATAATGTGGACTTTTGTCCTAGCTGAAGTCATCTCCATGTAGTGATGAATCATTGTTTACCTAGCTTGTGTTTGAGGAGTGGAAGGGGGCTAGGTAAACACTCAGTATTAAACACAGGATATACACGACACTATGGCCTTTTAACTCTTAGAGGCTTCTTGTGTAATTCTATGTACTTAGAGCAAATACTATGATTAGATTGTGTGTGTGTCCTTTAAACTCCTCAGAGCTTAGAGTCATTGCAACAGCAAAATACATTTGGGTTATATAAATCGATAGACATTTTATCATAATTAATTATTATGTCTACTACAGAACTACTACACCCAGCAGAGACCCAGAACACTGAGCACAGTGACAGGCAGGCCAAATAGATTTTTTGCCCAATATTTTTAAAAAAAGGCCCACTGCCTATATTAATCAATAATTAATATGTCTTCTGTCCCTGCCTAACCACCACTTCCCTCCCTAGGGTATGTGACAGAACTGCAGAGTGTTGCACTGTTAACTGCTACACAGCGGTGATTTCAGAGCCCAGACAGAGCCAGGAAATAATTTGGTGCAAGCCTGCTGTAACACTTAGCTGGCTGCGTATGATTTTGTTGTAGAACTACTACACCCAGCAGAGACCCAGAACACTGAGCACAGTGACAGGCAGGCCAAATAGATTTTTTGCCCAATATTTTTTAGAAAAGGCCCACTGCCTATATTCAATCAATAATTAATATGTCTTCTGTCCCTGCCTAACCACCACTTCTGTCCCTAGGGTATGTGACAGAACTGCAGAGTGTTGCACTGTTAACTGCTACACAGCGGTGATTTCAGTGCCCAGACAGAGCCAGGAAATAATTTGGCGCAAGCCTGCTGTAACACTTAGCTGGCTGCGTATGATTTTGTTGTAGAACTACTACACCCAGCAGAGACCCAGAACACTGAGCACAGTGACAGGCAGGCCAAATAGATTTTTTGCCCAATATTTTTTAGAAAAGGCCCACTGCCTATATTCAATCAATAATTAATATGTCTTCTGTCCCTGCCTAACCACCACTTCCCTCCCTAGGGTATGTGACAGAACTGCAGAGTGTTGCACTGTTAACTGCTACACAGCGGTGATTTCAGAGCCCAGACAGAGCCAGGAAATAATTTGACGCAAGCCTGCTGTAACACTTAGCTGGCTGCGTATGATTTTGTTGTAGAACTACTACACCCAGCAGAGACCCAGAACACTGAGCACAGTGACAGGCAGGCCAAATAGATTTTTTGCCCAATATTTTTTAGAAAAGGTCCACTGCCTATATTCAATCAATAATTAATATGTATTCTGTCCCTGCCTAACCACCACTTCTGTCCCTGGAGTATTACTGCAGGGCGCAATGCTCTGCACGGCCGATATACCAAAAAAAAAAAAAAGTGCAACACTGCAAAAAGCAGCCTCCACAGTACTGCACACGGTTAGATGTGGCCCTAAGAAGGACCGTTGGGGTTCTTGAAGCCTATAACAACTCCTAACACTCTCCCCATAGCAGCAGCACCAGCAGCAGCACTTTCCCTCAGCTAAGTGAGAACGCATCTGTGGCGAGCCGCGGGAGGGGCCGATTTTTATACTCGGGTGACACTTGATCCCGCCAGCCACTCACTGCAGGGGGGTGGTATAGGGCTTGAACGTCACAGGGGGAAGTTGTAATGCCTTCCCTGTCTTTCAATTGGCCAGAAAAGCGCGCTAACGTCTCAGAGATGAAAGTGAAAGTAACCCGAACATCGCGTGGTACTCGTTACGAGTAACGAGCATCTCGAACACGCTAATACTCGAACGAGTATCAAGCTCGGACGAGTACGTTCGCTCATCTCTACCTATGATCCATAAATACTGCAAAGCATTATCAAAGTGATCAGAGCTTTTATGGTATCACTTCCACTACAGGGACATAAAAAAATGTGAGAAAAAAATAAAATAAAAATAGCTTTAAAAAACAAACAAAAAAAACTTTTTTGCACACTTTGCCGTTTGTATAAAGCTTTTTTTTTTAAACCCACTTATTTGGTATCATCATATCCATCATGACCTGTTCAATAAATTGAACACGCTATTTATCCTGCAGGGCTAAAAAAATGTTTTTTAAAAAAAGCAAAAGACAGGCAAAATGCAAAAAACAAGCCCTTGTATGGCCATGTCGATGAAAAAAATTAATATGTTATGGTTTTTGTAAAGTGCAGATGAAAATCCCCCAAAATCGTCCAATACAAGTCTATGAGAGAGTGTGTGCATCCCCAATCTAAAAAGATTTCCATGCACCACGCTATCTTCAGAGGGGAACACCGCAGGAACCAGGGGGGTATAAAACTACCTTTTCCGACTCCCTGCCACCTCTCTTAACAGTACCATAACTTATTTTATGGTGCTGTAGGGAGGTGAGAGGCTCCCTCTGAGTTATCATTTGGCTGTGCTGTCAATTCAGTCATTGCATAGTGGTATTATTTGGGTACTGTATGGTACTATGTGTTTAATATAGGGGCGTAACTATAAGGAATGCAGAAGATGCAATTTTTTTAACCCAGGCCCAGGAGACTTAGCTTGCCCATAAGGCCTCTCTTCTCCATGTAGAGAGCCCAGTACTATGGATAAAGCATTATAGTTGGAGGCCCTGTTACAGGTTTTGCATAGCTTCAAGTTGCGCCTCTGGTTTAATATATGGCACTGTTTGGCACTACTGTCCTCTGTACTGTATAGTGCGTCTACACGACATTCCTGCACTTGTGTATCATATGCATTCAAGGAACACAGATAAATCTCATTATGCTGTTCCTTAATGTATTTGACAGGAAGCTACCGGTCTAAATCTTTCCACCCTTTCTGTATAAATGCACTATACAAATATACAAATATCTGTAGATACGCTCAGTCACATATTTACTTAGCCCAACTTGAAAATCTAATGGATACTTGAAGGTAATGCATTCTTTCTCCCTCATTCCTGCTTCCCTAACAGTTTATTGCTGCATGCGGAAATGATTTAGGAGTTTGTATATTTTTCGTTTCATCCTGTTGCACATTTTGTAATACTCAAGAGAGTAAACATGATTCTTTGGAGGGCCCCAAGTTTCCATCCTCCTGTCCCAAAACACAAGTCTGAACAAAGATAGACCCTGCAAGTGGGGGCTCTGAAAAGAACAAGTCAATGCAAATACGTTCAGTGTGTAGCAGAAGGTTTCTTGAGAGTGGAATGTTAAATGTATCGAAGTCTGCAGGTATTGACACATTCTGTAGTTCTGTTCCAGCTTTGCTCCATATTATAAGATCTATGAACTTCGCTTTACTAGTCATGCAGTATTTGGACAATGCGTTTGGCATACACGATTGTAGAGCATCACCCTGGGACTTATGTGACTGTGCATGTAATAAAAAGTCTCTACATACTTTTCCTTTTCCTACAGTAGTTCCACATAGAAAAAAAAGTAATCAGAATCAAACTGTGATTGGATGCAGCTGCAACCAATCCTGGAAAGAACAATTACCGCTAATCATGTTGTCAAATTTGTAACTGAGTTCCAGATGAAACAATCATATTGCTCATATGTATATGATGCTTTTGCTGTCTATCTTAAGTGACCGGTGTAGAACATGTATTACATATTCAGCTGGCATCTATTGTTTATGTGATGACAAGACATTAACGACTTAAGGACCGCCCCCCTTTTTCCATTTTCATTTTTGTTTTTTCTTGCCCACATTAAAAAAAAAAATCATAACTTTTTATTTATCCATCAAAGTAGGTGTCTGAGGTCTTGGTTTTGCGGGACGAGTTGTATTTTTCAATGGTACTATTTAATGTACCATATAATGTACTTAAAATTTTTTCTTATTCTTTTATTATAAATATGGCAAAAAGGGGTAGGGGTTACAACCTTTATTACCTTTAGTTTTTTAAAAATAATTAATAAAACTTTTTGAAACTGATTAATACATTTTTTTAGTCCTTATAGGCGACCAGTACGTGCAATAGTTTGATCACTTTTGCAGTATGATGTAATACCAGTATGATATACCAGTATGTACTATCAGTATGATGTCATACCACGATTACATCATACTGCAGTATGATGTAATCGAGATATGATGTAATACCATAGTATTACATCATATGGCGCGATCTGACATGTAATCTATCAAGCCACGCCACAGGCATGACTTGATAGGCAGTCTACTATGGTAGACCA
This sequence comes from Eleutherodactylus coqui, assembly GCF_035609145.1. Lineage (NCBI taxonomy): Eukaryota > Metazoa > Chordata > Amphibia > Anura > Eleutherodactylidae > Eleutherodactylus > Eleutherodactylus coqui. Next base: position 233,288,205 of record NC_089840.1, on the reverse strand, counting down.
GGGGGATTTCAGAAGGCCTGTGGCTGCCATGGCAACTGCATGGCATCCGCGATCTCATCAAACATCGATCAGGGCATTTTAATGCCATTGTCTTAATTGATAGCAAAACTTAAAGGGTTAAAAATTGCGATCAACATGTGTGCTGATTGTAGATGTTGCAAGTGGGTGACGGCTGTAAGAAACAGTCCATTCCTTTGGTCTGCTATGCTCCTACGCAACAGGCTAGTTGTCTGCTAGCTCAGTCTCTAATGGTGTGCACACCTAGTATTGGAGTTGAGGCTGGCCTCACTTACACTTTGTTGCATGGGAATCGTTGCTACCACCAACTCAGGTTAATATAAGCTCGGGAGGACAACTCTACTACAGTTCTCTTGGATACCTGTAGCAGCTCTGATATCCCACTGAGTTGGTGAAGTAGTGCAGCTGCTCTCTCACACTTGGCTCCAGATGCTTGGCTTCCTTGCAGGCTTCTAGGTGGCACCTCTCACATTCAGTGGCCTCCTTTCCTGCTCTTCTGCTCAGTTTGCCTAGCAGCAGCTTCTTGCAGGCTCTTAGTGGCATAGCAAAACTTATGCTTTTTATATGGCGTTTGTAGTGCTGAGAGAGTTTGGACACCTTCAAGGGGCATGGCCTCCACCAGTGCATGTAAAGCTGACTAGTAATTATTATAAAATTATAGTACCAGTATTTCTGGAGGTGCAATGCACCACACGGCTGTGCTACATGGCAATCCCCACACATTATAACCCCACACATCGCACACACAGCTCTACTACATGGTACATCCATTTTAATCTCAACACATCACACACAGAGCTCTACTACATCCATCATGATCCCCACATAAGACAAACACAGCATGGCTCCTCCCACAGCAGTGATGTCCCCACAGGTCTTTTAGCTCACCGGATCTCTGTGGTGGGGGTAAGTTGGTGTCTTCTGTTAGGACTAGTGAGTTGTGTCTGAGATAATAATGTCTTAGTTGCATTCTCATTTTATTATTGTTGTCGTCCCCTTTTCAAGAGCCCTAACTTTGTTGTTCTTCTATTGGTAAGGCTCTGTGTTATGTATATGTGTTAGTGGACCTTTGATGACGCCACAAGGGGGCGGAGCGATGGCATCACCAGGGGTGGAGCATAAGAAGCACTCACATACATATTCACAGACAAGTGGTCGTTAGTAGGTTGACAATTACTGGCACAAGGACAGTCTTCTTCTTAACTCTACTCCCCTGCTCGGCCTAATAGGGGGGGCCGAGCTTGGCATGGCTGAAATGGACGTTTGCCAGAGCATCTGGGAGACGCTGTAGTAAGAGAAGGTAAGTTCTAGTGACCCTTAATGGTGCATAAAAAGTTAGTATATAAAATGGGAATGCTTGGTCTGGGCAGGAATGTGTGTAAGTCAGTAAGTAACTGGCTCAGTGATGGAAAGCAGAGGTGGTTATATATGGTACATACTCTGATTGGGTCACCATTACTAGTGTTATTGGACCCTATTCTTTTTGTAGAGGGATTGCACAGTAAAATATCAATATTTGCAGATGATACAAAACTATGTAAAGAAATTAACGCACGAGATGACAGAATGCAGTTGCAAATGGATCTGGATAAGTTGGCGGTTTGGACAGAAAAGTGGCAAGCAGGGTTTAACACTGATAAATGTAAGGTCATGCACATGGGCAAAGGAAATACTTGTCATCATTACACACTAATAGAAATGCCGGAGCTGAGCACAGAGGACAATAAGCGTAGGCAGCATGACAGGGTTAATGGGGAGTGAAGGGGTTAACCAATCCAGGGGAATGCTGGGAGCTAAACGGGGTGGAGTTTTCACAGGAAAGTGTGAAAGGAAGAGTGGAGGAGCCAAACCATTGGCTAAAGAGCCAGGAGAAGGAAGAACAGAGCCATGGAAGAAGAGAGAAGATTGAAATCAGTGGTTCCAGCAACAGGAGAAGTCGCAAGACTGAGGAGAAGTTCCTGAGGGAAGAGGGAGGAAGAAAGAAGTAAGAGCCTGAAGAGGTCGGCTGCTACTTACCCAAGATGGAGGCTGTGCTGGTGAGGATCCAGGCGGCGGTGGAGAAAGATGGCTGGGAGTGGCTGCAGCGGCTGACCAGAGAAGCGCTGCAGGACGAGCCGGCTACAGGAGTGGTGGGAAAGAGGAGGCCACGGAGGGAGCGTGGCTGAGCCCCAGGCATGTGCCTTCCTGCAGGTGCAGCGTCAGGAGTCCGTCCAAGGGCCCTCACTCGTAAATCCGCCAAGCGGGATGGGGGGGAGGGGCAGGCCTGGGAGAAATTCCATGCGCTGTAGTGCTGCGTCCGGAACGGCCCCGTGCTGCGAGGGGTGCGGGGCCTAGCACCGGACAGTTGTCTGAGAGAGGAGACGAGGTAGGGGGGGGCCCTCCCCCTGGGAGTTCCAGGGGTCAAGAGGCCCCCTCCTCCCGCTGCATGGCTAATCTAGCAGGAGCTGGCGGCTAATGTACAGAGGGAGACAGAGATGGAGGCAAGCTTGGAGAAAAGGTCAGCGGGCCGCAGACAGCAGCGACAGCGGTGGCCCGGTGTAGTTCGGCACCCAGAAGGTCCACGGCGGCTGTGAATACAGCGAAGCGGTCGCAGCCAGGGAGAAGCAGGTCAGCACAGAGGGACAGCAGCAATGAGGACCGGATGGATCGGCTAGAAGACGGATCAGCAGGTAAGATACCATCTATGCTTGGTATGTGTAATGTACTTAGTCAGTTGGCGCCTGCAGGAGGTAGTTGGAGGGAATTTGCGGGGGAGGGAAGGCGCTTGTGGGTGCGCCAGACATTGGTGAGCAGATGAGGGCCTTAGTGGGGTGTATGTAGGAGTTCTTATGGAGCCAGAAGTTAGGGCGAACATCGTCGCCTGCGGTGGCGCAAAGCACGCCGGGAGCGCATTATGCAGCAGGGATAGTTTTTCTGTAAGAAGCTTGGCTGGAGGGACTGGGGTAGAGCAGGTGGTGGGTGTGATGGACGCTTGGCCCACCCCAGGGCTGGTTACGGTATTAAACCTGCCGGATGGCGGGTCGTCTAGCGGGGAGAGTGTCCCAGTTGGAAGCTCCGCCAGCGGGGTGAGAGTCGCAGTAGCGGTCCAGAAGGAGAATGGCGGGGACGGGATCTGCCTGGATGGTAGGGCAAAAGGCGAGGTATATGTTTGCTTTGAGTTGCCCTTGGCGGCTCAGAAGGAGGTACCAAAAAAAAATTTGGAGCGATGAATACATTGAGATATTCTCCCTCTTGCCCTAAAAAATTCTGTTGGACAAGGGAAAATGGACAGAGTACAAAAAGGAGGAAAAGGGCAGGTGGACATTCACAAACTGGTTACAGGTTTTTGCCATTTTGGCTATCGTCATAGATGAAAAGGCGCCAGAAAATTGTATCTGCTACTTGCAGTCGATCTGGGAAGCTAATTGGGTTTATGGGGGTCAGAGCTGGCTGCGCTATGATGAACAGTTCAGGCAGAGGAAAGTGGTCCGTCCATTGATTCGATGGGATGAAGAGAATATTGGGTTGGGGCTGAGAGTAATGGCCCCAGTGCGTTTTGGGCTGCTCTTGCAGGGGAGAGCCAGGTCTTCTGGCTCGACATCCACATCCATGGCAAGGGGTTAAGGGGGACAGGTGGGGGGGGGGACAAATTTGGCTTTTGTTAGCAGTTCAATGAAGGCCAGTGTAGGTTTGGTGCAGCATGCAAGTTTAAGCATGCCTGCTTACATTGTAGCGCAGGGTCGCACGAAGCATTAAAATGTTTCAAACAACAACAACAAAAAAGATGGGGGGCACGTTTTTTGAGAAAAGAGAGGACTCTCATGAAATTGGCAGAGATCGTGCCGTTTCTAAACGCATATCCGGACAGGGAGAAAAAGGTGTTATTTTTTAAGGGATTTTAGGGAGGGGTTCGTTATTTCACCCCCTGCATATAAAGTCCTGTTTTTCCACGGAAAATCTACGCTCGGCACTTGAGTACTCGAGTGCGGTGTTAGAGAAACTGGGTAAGGAGGGTAGCTTAGGCTGTATGTCGGGTTCGTTTATGAACCCCCCTTAACAGGATTTGGTGGTGTCCCCGCTGGGTGTAGACATAAAGAAAGGAACTGAACAAGCTTCGGTTAAATTCATCACTAGTCCTACCCCGAAGGATGTAAATGATGGCAGAGACCCTGACATTTGTTCGGTTGTTTATGCGTCCTTTGATGCCGCATTGCATTGGGTGCGGACATATGGACACAGGGCTTTACTGGAAAAGGTAGATATTGCATTGGCCTTTTGCTTGCTACCGGTGGTGCTGGAGAGCACTAGGATATTGCAGTATTTGGGGAAGGAAGTTATTTGGCTGATCGTTGTTTGCCCATGGGATGTTTCATCTCATGTGCATATTTTTTGAAGCATTTAGCTCATTCTCAGAGTGGGGATGGGAGACCCAGTCGGGTATCCGTTACCTGGATGATTTTGTGCTTTGGGTGAACGGGTCGCCAGTGTGCGTCTTTGGTGGCTACGTTTTAATGGACTGCTCAGCTTTTTGGGGTGCCATTGGCCCGGATAAGAGGGACGGGCCTACGACATGTTTAAGCTTTTGGGCATAACCATTGACACCGAGGCAATTGGTTTGCCGATTGCCCAAGGAAAATTGTACGATTTAAAGAAGGAGGTGGCAAAGGCCCAAGAGAAAAGAAAATTTTCTTCGAGGACTGCAGTCGCGGCTGGGAAAACTTTACTTCATGTGCAGGATATTGCCCATGGGTCATGTCTTATGTAGGAGATTGGCAGCAGCCACGGCTGGTGTGAAGGCCCCGCATCATTTCATTACATTTGGAAAAGGTCACAAAGTTGACCTGACTGTATGGGCCTCCTTCCTGGAAAGGTATAATGGCAGATCGGTAAGAATAAGTGAAAATGCTGATTTGGAGTTATATACGGATGCAGCGGGCAGTGCTGGGTTCGGTGCATATTTCCAAGGACAGAGGAGTGACCCGAGGCTTGGAAACAGACTGGCTTGGTACAGAAGCTGGGGTTATTGGATCTTTTTTTTAATAGTGGGGGCCGTAGTGCTTTGGGGTGCTCACTTCCGGAGCAGGAAGGTGAGATTTCATGGTGATAACCTGGAAGTGGTTCAGGTAGTTAACATGCTTACGGCCTCAACTTCTCCAGTGGTGACTTTGCTGCGCCATCTGGTGCTAGAAACATTATCATTGAAGGTGTGGATAGTGGCAGTGCACGTCCTGGGGGTGGAAAAGTCTCTTGCGGATTCTCTCTCTAGTTTCCAGTGGGAGCGGTTCAGGATGCTGGCTCCGGAAGCAGATGTGAAGGGGAAGACCTGCACGTTTCAGCTCTGAAACGTTGTAAGCGAGCAGTTGGACACCTGATGAGGGTCACTGGCTCAGGGTATGAGGGTGGCATACGATGCGGCATGGCATGACTGGGAGGCATGAATATTACAGTGTGGGGTTGCGGACTCTGAGGATGACAGGGTGGAGGGCCTTGTTGAGTTGGCTTGGTACGGTTTCGGAGGAGGAGTAATCAGTAGTATCGGTTTATGGCCAGGGTGGCATTTTTTGGGCAGTGAGAGGATTTAGGAGGGAGAAGATGTGGCGTGATCCAAGGAGATCAGTATCTTTTAGCCTGCTGGAAAGTATGGGTCAATGTTGGATACCATATGTGTGGATCCTTTTGAGAGAACGTTATTTCAGGCAGCGTTCTCAGTGGCGTTTTTTGGGGTACTGAGGATAGGCGAGTTACTTTCGCCTAGAAAAAGGTGTGGGGGGGGGGGCGGTTTACAAGTGGAGGATGTTAGATTGGTGGACGGGAGGCTAGAATTTTTCATTCAGCGGTCAAAGATGGATCAAGGGGGTCGTGGACAGAGGGTGTGCATTGGAGTAGTTAAAGGGGGGGGGGGCGCAGATGTGCCCCATATGGGGTGGGAAGACTGCAGGAGTAGTGAGGATAGGTGGTGTTCGTGGGGTAATTAATTATTCTGTGTTTCTGTTTTTGTTAAAGGTCATCAGCCTGCATTAGTGTGGACTTTGGGGGTACTCCTATTTTTTGTGGGGGGCAGTAAGAGCAGCAGTTAGACTGGAACGGAGGCAGTTAAGGTTTGAAAGGAGCGAGGTGGTCATTAGGTAGAGTGGCTTGAGGGGGATGTGGTGGTGCAGGCTGTTAGAAGAAGTGGAGAGGATGGTGAGTCTAGATAGAGTGACGGATATTCTATTTTTGCACATGGGGGAGAACGATTTAGGCAGGAGACCATTCAGAGGCCTCTCGAGGGATATTAAGTGTGACATGTGGCTGCTGCTAACGTCATACTGGGGCCTGGTAATTGTATGGTCGGAAAGAGGCCCTAGGAGGAGTTGGAGGGGAGTGAGGTCGGTGAAGGGTGTGAATAAGGCCAGGATAAAACTAAACAGGGGGTTTTCTTGTTGTATAGGTCGCAAGGGCGGAGTGGCGGTTAGGTATTTAAATTTGGAGGCAGGCACAGGTAATTACTGGAGATCAAATGGGGATCATGGAAACGTCATAGGGATGGATTTGTGCTCAAAAGGAATTTAAGAGAGCTTTGAACAAGCTCTAGTGGTGTGGAGGACAGTGCAGGCTTGAGGGGGTCAAGCTGTGTCGGCTGTGGCGGTGAGGGGAGGGGTCCTTGGAGTCAGCAAAAACGTATGGTGGGGGGGATGGCAGGGGCTGGATAGCTACCTTCACCTTTGATTCTTTAATTGGTGGGTCTGTTGCCTCTTTGCTTTGCCAGGTCGGTGGCCTGCAAAGTTGGTGGGTGTGGCTAGCCAGGGTATGGCTAGTCTGCCTCAGTGTCGGGAGGTCCGCGACTAGAGGAGAGTTGGTGAGCCTCCCGAGTCGGTTGGTTTGCGGCGGGAGGCGTGTGTTGGGAAATAGGGTCGCCCGAGTTGGTTATTACGCGACGAACGGCAGTTACAACTATTTCCCGAGTGGTGAGGCGACAGAGTGGTACAGGGCTCCAAGGATCTCTCCCCAGTCTTCCAGAGGGTTATAAAATGTTGTTTTAAGTTAATGTTGTTTGTCAATATATATGGCTGCTGTGGCCAAAATTATCCAAAAATGAAATGGTGTCAGTAGTTACTTTAGGTAAGTGGGGTGAGGGAGGTTTTGAAGGGGAAATGGCTACAGCGGAGACGACTCCGTTATACCCAGGTCATCTGACATTTTTGCTGTCTTTTTGTTTCTTTTCTACTTTAAATGAAGCTGACTCCATACCATTTTATGCATGTAAATAATTAATATTTTTTGTGATAATCAAAATAAAGCATGCTACAAAAATGGGATATTTAGCTTAAATAAAGAAAAATGCATAAAAAAACCCCAAAAATCTCACATGTGAATACAACCTAAAACGTTGTACCATATTTACGAAATAAAGGCCATATTAGGGACATTAAATTCTATGAAGGTGGAATATTCTCCCTGCATGTTGGAAGGAAGAGTCCTCAGGAAGAAACATTTGATAAAACTTGGTATAATAGAGAAAGGGACTCATTTTGACAATTTCCTGCACATATAATGTGCTATGTGTTCCACAATCGTTTACATTCGGGTGTTATGACTGTTCCTGGAGGGGAAAGTTTAGTCTAGGTGAGAAATGATTGAGCCCACCATGTTAATGCCCTTTTAATGGCAGAAAGACTGCGATAATAGTAAACACCTGGAGCACTTTATTACCATCACGTGGCACTTGGTGAGATTCATGTTTAGTGGAGATGTCTTGGAAAAGAACTACTTTATGAAGCTGTAAAGATAGTAAATTGATTATAGACTGGATACTCTACTGGCAGGTGCCACTTGCAAGATGCCGCCACTAAGCGCCGGCTCTATTTTATAGTCTGATAACGGCTGTGAACAATAAGGAGCACAAACATACCAGCGCCGCAGCTGCTCCCACAAGGACACATAGGGGGTGATTTACTATTATTGCTCCAAGGTGCAAATCAGCACTAAACCGGGGCAACTGACCGGACATCTGCTGTTTGTCTATATTCCATAAATCTTTATTGCCCATATTATATAAAACTCACACCACTTGTTGATAACTAATTATTGCAGTTTATTACAGACTAGCACCTTTGTGTAGGACTTGCAACAATGTATATATGTAATAGAGCATACTATATGCGGAGAGGAATATATTTATAGTCTATTCTCACACATGTAGTACAGAGAAGCCATAGGAATGTATGTAGAATAAGCCTCAAGGTCCATGCAATATTATGGCCCTTCTTTGACCGGAGAGGCAATAGGGCTGCCATAGAGGTGCATGAGCCCCTGCTGTAACTCTGTGTGTCTCCGATTTATTTTTATTTTTTTTACAGAGGCAGATAAAGGTTTTATTAGTTGAAGTACATAGAAATCCAACAGATAAAAAGTTTTAGCACTCTCTAACAAACTCTGTAAGTATAGAGGTATTCTTCGGTAGAAGCATTACAAGCATATGCGTATTTGCGCGTGCATAAGGGAATCTATTTGCGTTTTTTTGCGACGCATCATTGTATTTTACTCTACTTTTTGCACCTGCAAGGCATGTTTATTTGTGCAAGGCAAACAAAGATGAAATGGCTAAGTAGTCTTAATGAGTTCCAGATGTGTTTTTTTTTCCCTGCGCAATTATGCAGTGTTACGTGCATCTCTATGCTTATTGCGCTTCCCCATTAACTTCTATGGAGATCTATGGTGTGCAAATATGGCAAAAAATAAAACATATTCTATTTTTTGGGGCGTAACCAAAATGACACGCAAAATACAGAAATGTGAACAAACCTACTGAAATCAATGAGTTCTGTTCTCTGCATAATGGACATAATTACACCCATGTGCAACCGGCTGAAGAGAGGTGTCTCACAAGTGTGTAGGCACATGTTTTTGCTTGAGCAACATCTGAAGCGCTCAACACATGGAATAGAACCCATTAATCTCAATGCATTTGTTCTCATGTACGCAAAAAATACATGTTCATGGCAGGTGCGCAGATATGCATGGGGAAGAGTGAAACACTGAGGCGAATGCATTTGCGCAAATGCAGAGGCACAGGGGGAGACCATGTGGATGCTATGATGGCTTATCTGGCCTATTCTCTATGCTACGGAGTAGAAAGAACCTCTGTTAGCAAGCAAAAGGGGGAATTAACCCAAATGGAATGAAAAGTGTATGGCATGGGCATCGGGACTTTCTGACCTGGGTGATAAAACTGGGCACCGTAATGGGGGGCTCATGTTGCATGACTCCCACTCTTCTACATATGGCACTAATCCAAAGGTATCTGAAAGTGTCTTATTTTTTATGTAGTGATTGACCCAGAGAGACACCTTGTGTTACTTCTTTGGGATTTCCTTTCTAATATTTTCTAAGACTGGCCATACTCACTAGATGGCTTCAGCTGAATGCTTGACCGAAAGTTACTATATCTCTCTTGACTCTCATCTTAGAACAAGTAGTCAGACGTGGGTTGGCGGCAGGGGCCATGTCCCATTTTGAATGGTTCGGATATGGAGAGATTGGACCACCGGACATACTGTTTTTAACAAAACTTTATTCCCAAATCACAAACTTTCAAAATGTAGAGGAATCAAGGCCAAATGCCACTGGCAGTCTTGCGATGGGTTGACTGATTCTTGTTGGAGTGAGCAGACTATCCGCTGTGTGAAACTCCTGTGATAACGCACTCTGAATTGCCCATACGGTGTTGAGGCTTCCTCCTTCCCTCCTCCTCCAGTTCTTACTACACCACCCAATCACCTAACCCTGCTCTTCCAATGAGCTGGTTTGTTTTAAACAGAGATGTTACACCTTAACATGGTGAAGAAAAAATTATTATTCTCCCAGATAATACCTCTTACTGGGGTTCCCTTATTGACTTCAACTCTAGAGGGGCTACCCCTTTACACTCACATGCATGTGTTCTCAATGGGGGGTGGTGAATGTAAGCCACTGTCAGTCTCCTTTCGGGGCAGTTTATCTCCCTAACAACAAAAAGATCAGGCGAGTTGAAGTTCATCTTTCACTGAAATAGGCAGCTTAGGTAGATGTACATCTAAGACTGGCTGTACGTCGGCGGGGCGGAATCCCGCAGCAGAATCTGATCTTGTGTCAAGCCGGCATCTGCGCATACCTGCTTTCTAAAAATCTTCTCTGTACTGCAGATGGTCGGCACGGCAAGCCATCGGACACGCGCAGTACATAATTTTTCTAAAAAACCTCTGCTTTTCCCGTGTCATGGCCTAGTGATGACACAGAATCCACGACCTTTCCGCAAGGTCATTGCAGAAGGGCCGCAGATTGGACAGCTACCATTGCCTTAAATGGAAGCCATCTGTGCAGAATCAGCGCAAAAATAGAACATGCTGTGATTTCCGCTCGTGTAGAGGAAAAAGCGATTATCAATAGTACGTTACGGGCAGTATTTGCTGTGGAAATCCGCTAGGGATTCCACAATGCAAATCCGACTTATGTGTATGGCTAGCTCAAAGGGGTTCTGTCATTAAAGAAAAATCAATACTTACCTACTCCTTCCTCATCAGTCTTCTTATCTCATCTTCTCCCTGCTGATCATCTGATTCATCTTCTTCTGGTGACGAAGCGTCCATTCTAGGCAGTCTCCTTCTTTTAAGTCGATGTACGCTACGTCACTAGTGATGTAGCATTCACTGCCTAGCAGGAAGTGCCGAGCTATTGCCGAGACTGTGCATGCGCGCTTTCTTGCGTCAATAGTATATGAACACTCACGTCGAGACACCACGCATGTGCAGTCTCTGCGATAACTCAACATGCCATACTAGGCAGTGAATGCTACGCCACTAGTGACATAACCTACACTGACCTGCTGGAAGGAGAATGCAGAGAATGGACGCTCCAGAACAGGAAAAAGAGAATCCGACCGGCTTGCGGTGAGGTGACTCAGGGGGCTGGAGAAGATCGGTCAGGAGAAGATGCGGTAAAAATACTGCCGGGGAGGAATAGGTAAGTATTGATTATTTTTTTTCTAATGACAAAACCCCTTTAATTTTTTTCTACGGCATGTACAGTAACTTGAAAACCGGCTAGCCTTCCTGCTGAAAACCCTGTACCATTCATTGTATGACATCACTTTTAATGAAACCTCTCACAAACATATGGGCATAATAAACGATAATTGTATTGTGTTATTAGACCAGATTAAATACAACAATCATAAAAGAAAAAGGGACCCTGCGCCTGTAATGAATTACCCAGCTGACCAGTGAACTTGGCATTTACCCCCGATAGACTACACAGCATATTTTCACTTTTATATCAAAGCACAAGATCTAAGCAGTCATTTCTTTATTACTTTCAGTAGCTTGGAAGAATCCACAAAATAACATGGTCATATTTCTAAAGGGAACATTTACATTTATGTTGTATATTATACATTTTGGATGGATAGAGATTTGTGTTGTTTTTGGCCGGCGTTGACCACATGAGCATCTCTGGTTAAAAAGAGGGCAGTAATAAAGCATTAGTAGTCTAACACTACCAATACGCTGTGGGGGATTAGGTAGTCTGAATATTCCATTGGCCATCTTGGATGCCCCAAAAACAGGACCCAGAACCGGCAGAATGAAGGGACGGCAGAGAAGAACTGCAAGTAATATACCCCCCCTACGGCCCTGGAACAGAATTTTGCCTCAAAATCGGAGGGTTGCTTTAAGTATCTTATGTAGATACTGATTTACATATAATTTTTGAGCTCATGACGAGGTTTTGCAAAAATGTGTCATTCTGATTACTAACTCCTATGCCTGGGGTCAATGAGGAAGCTATGACTTACGATGACATAGGACTGGTTATAGTTCTGTAATACTATGCTATCACAGGAAGGAATCTACAGATGACTAGGGATTAGGTGTCTGTACTTGTATGCTCTTGTGGGCTAATTATGGCAGTGAACATTCCTCATCGTGTGCTCGAACATTGATGAATTGATGCACCGAAGGAGTTTCTTGTAGAATTTGCATTGAGGGATCACATCTGTAAGGCTGGGTTTGCAAAGAGACTTTGGAGACCCACATACATATCAGAATGACTGATCTAACTGGACCATTCGCACTGGAGAAATCTAATGAGATTTTCTCTGAAAATAGTGTTTACATGGTACAACCGATAGACGTTAAAGGCGGCGTACCATGGCAGTATTTACCCACGCAAAATCTGCATGCGCTAAACACAAAGAATAGAACTCATTGATTCCAATGAGTTCATTCGCATTTTGCACGGGTATTTCGTGCGTGCACAAAAAATTGGTCCTGCTCTATTTTCCTATTTGCCGAAAGTGCCATGGAAATCTATGGCAGGTGGGAAAATACGCAACTGGAAGGGTGTAACACTGCGGAAAATGCAGGAAAAAGACAGCTGGACCTTATTAGATTTACTTTACTTCCCATTTAAATTCTTTGCTGTTCCTAATTTGCCCATGCCGTCGCCCACTGCTTTGTCCCATTCACACCATCAGCACAATGACAATTAATGGCTGTCAAGTCACCAATGTGGACTCCCCAGATCCCCAATATTGAACTGAACGTGGATCACCATAGGGATGTAGTAACGGTGCAAAAGTAAAGATGACTTATTCATACATGAATTGATATAAAACAGCCGGAATAACATGAAAAGATAGAAGTCTTGAAGTTTTTAAAGCACCTTACAGACAGTCAATGTGGGTCTCGTTGGTGATATGGCAGATGTCAAGTCCACTTCTATCCAGACGCATCCCAGCATATCTTCTGTTATCGATTCCACTGAACTGGACTACCAACTTGACATCTGCCGTGACACAGATTTAGGTATTATTGGTGTCATCTGCTATATCACCAACAACACCCACATTGAACATCTGTAAGGTGCATTAAAAACTTCAAGACTTCTATATTTTCATGTCATTCTGGCTATTGTATGTAAATTCATCCATGAATAAGTCATCTTTACTTTTGCACCATTAATTATGAATTCCCCTGTACAGACCGAAAAATGGGGCTGTATTCCAATTCCAATTCTATCTAAGTCATGTCTGACTCTTGGACACCCTGTAGGCCGGTCCTTTCCATGCTTCTCTATTCTCTATGTATGCTTTCATTTGCTTGATGTCCATTCCTGTGTCCTTCTTATTGGTGTCCAGCCAACATGTCTTTCGTCTTCCGTTTCCTTTTACCACTGACCATAAATCAGCCTTAATTTCAGGGGGAATCACAACCTGTGCATGGTTGTTCTTAGCTATCAATATCATGATCCAACTAACTAAGCTAAAACATCTACCAAATTCATGATGGGAAAGGGTGTTAATTGGTTGAATCAAAACTCCAAGTGGTCTATGGTAGGATCTTCCTAATATATTCAGTTGAGAAAAACATTCTCTTAGGCAAGGGTGGGACAAGGCCACTCGGTGTCCAAGAAAAGAGTTTCGAGATACGTCCTATCACCTGCAGTCCTTGACGTAAGGAATAATAACTACCCCCTGTCCCTCTTCCAACTTACCTAGCCCTCTTATCCATCATGCTTCTCATTTCTCTCTACCCCAATCTCTTTGACAAGCACTTCAGATGGTCAAGGAAAGATATTTGAAGGAAGAGTTTGGGGTGTTTTTTCGAAATTGTTCAATGGAGTCCTACATGGCTGCCTACTCTGCATGCCTCTAGTCCTGCCACTTCTCTTTGGGGTGTCTAATTATACTATTTGAAATAGATATTGTTTTGGGTAATAAGGTTTTTTTTCCCCCAAAGCTGCACTACATTCACACAGTAGCCAGTCCGAGTGAATGGGAGATATTTCACACCAGGTGTGATTTTATTTTTCACATCAAAACTTATCCTTCTTCCAGATAAACTCAAAGAAAAAAGGCGAGACAGGAAAATTGCATCACTCTCTGACCAGGTGTACTCGCCAATAAACCTGCTCTTCCATATTTCCCAAACAGTAAATGTCATTGTACAAGCAGCACTTCATCACATTATGATATGTTATTGCTGAGAATGATGATAAGGCTGATGCATTGATTTTTTAATGATAGGTTTAAAAGCTTTTTATGGTTTGCCGAGACCACTATGAACAGACTAGTGGGAACCTATCTCCCCTGTCAAATCTGTCATGTAGTCTATAAATTACAGCATTGCTGACCTTCAGGGGACATCTGCTACTATGTTCACACATGTCTTGGAAAAGCAGCAATAAGCCGGCCTAGGGTGATTAAACATTGACTTTTACGTTTTTATTAAAAGGGAACGTGAAGCAGAAAGCAAATATTAAATTGTGGCGTTACCTGCAATTGTGCTATCAGCAACAAGAAATAGGACTCTAGACTACAAATCTGTGCTGATACATATTGGGGAAAGTCGCAAAGACTTGATTTTTATGGCACATGCTATAAGACCACTGGCCATATTCACTTATATTAGTACTAGTAAAGAGAGATATTTGTTTACAGTAAGGCAGGGCTAGAACTATGGAGTTTATGATCATTATTTAAGGAAAATCCCACCTTTATGGCGTACGGGTTCAACGTAGAGGAAAGGGAACATAGTTCTTTCTTCAATATAAAGAGAACGCTAGAATTCCACTACTAAGATACTGCTAGTCACTGCTTTGGGCTCGACCACCTTTGGAACGCTGCTCCTTCTATCTCTGTTGCCTTGAATTATGTATTGCTCAGAGACTATTTCTATAATTTCCCTGCAATTGAAGTAACTGGTTGGTCATGCTGTTGTGTTTCCATCGCAGCTACTAAACTGTTTCAGAGCAAAGATACTTTACAAGTTCTACTTCTGCCAGTCCACTGCAGAATATGTGGAACCCGCAACCTGTTGACCACTTACATCCACATGCATGTGCCTTATTGTGGGGCACTTGGAGCTCAATGGCATTAATGGGATAACTAACCCTGTACCCGTTTGCAGCCACATGCTGTCCCGATTTTCACCTCTACCGATCCAGCCCATCCCTGGACCTTTCCACAGAACCATGGACACCAACTGTTCAATACTTGATATAGTGGAGAAAGACTTCTAAAGGAACAGTAGGTTAGGCATTGGAAGTATCTGGTACTTTTTTGTCAAAACAGTACCCCACCTGCCCATGGGCAGTGAATAATATTGGAACTCAACCCAATTTAGTGATTAGATGCGATACCAGACACATCCCTTAGACAATAATGCTGTTTCTGCAATAAAGCAGAAAACATTTTCTTCTCCTGCACAGTCCCTTTAAGCAGGAGCTTAACTATAGGGGATGCAGGGAATGCGGTTGCACCCGGGCCCAGGAGCCTTAGGGGGCCCATAAGGCCTCTCTTCTGCATAAAAGGAGCCCCGTACTATGAATAAACCATTATAGTTGGGGGCCCTGTTACAGGTTTTGCATTGGGGCCCAGAAGCTTCAAGTTACGTCTCTGCCTTTAAGGATTTAGCCTTACAGGTTTAGAACTAGAGATGAGTGAGCATACTCGCTAAGGCTAACTACTCGAGCGAGTAGTGCCTTAGTCAAGTACCTGCCCGCTTGTCTCTAAAGATTGGGCTGCCGGCGTGGGTGACAGGTGAGTTGCGGTGGTGAGCAGGGGGGGAGAGAGGGAGAGACGGAGAGAGAGATCTCCCCTCCGCTCTTCCCCTCCGCTCCCCGCCGGCAGCCGAATCTTTGCTTCCGAGCGGGCAGGTACTCACTAAGGGCAATGCTGGATCGCGTAGTTAGCCTTAGCGAGTATGCTCGCTCATCTCTATTTAGAACCTTTTAGCAATGTCTTCCAAAATAGACTTTGAAGCCAGGACATGTACAAATGTGAACCTTTTGGGACATATTCAAAATTGGAAGATGATGTAAATTGTAAGAAGTGGTAAGGAGCGTATTTCTGAAGGATACTTCATACCAAAGTAATTGCATTGCGGTAATTATTGTTTTGTCTGAAATAGATCTTGGCTTGCTTACAACCCATGCTGCTGAATTGGTATTCATGGAAAGTATTTTTTGTTGGCAGAAGAGAAAAATTGAACTGTAAATGACATTAATTGGAGAAAGATATGGAGGAAACATTTTTAGGAAATAAAAGACCCTTCATCTTAGCCAGCAGTACAGTATATTATATTACATAACACTTTACATAACAGGAAATCCCCATTTACAGGAAATATAGTTAAAGGGGTTGTCTGACTTGTAATATCTCGGTTCAACTCCTTCCCTATGTACTAACATACCAAGTAGTGATATACTATAAGCTGAGCCCTGTGATTGGCTGCAGCCCCTATAACTTTTCCGTAAGCCTGGTGGGACTGCAGTTGTAAATACACACCAGAGCAGGGAACCGAGTACTGGTGCGGGACACATCGGGAGCCTTGAGTATATCACTGCTTGGGTTGTACTGAGATGTTACAACTCAGACAACCCCTTTAAATCAGTTTTAAATAGTACAAATTTATGATTTTATTAAAGGTTTGTACCTATGATATTGGAATAAGCACTCGCATCACTACAAACATCACATCGGCTGCTAGAACAGTGTAGACATCAAATTAATTAACATGTACTAACCTTGGTGAAAGATTGGTCCCCTGCAGCATTCTCCAACTTTTCCCTCTAGTACAATCTACAGTAAAGCAGAATACTGTGAATGCATTGTGAGCCAATGGATGTTGCAATGCTGACTTTGACTCTGTGTGGTTTATGTAACAACTCTAATGTATAATGCTGTCACTGTGCACTACCGCCACAGTTTACTTGTCGCTGGAGCTGTGGTCCGGTGCTACTGTTCTCCTTGCCTTTCCCGCCGGGCTGGGTCCACTCCATGTTGTACTTTTTCTGCTCCATCTCTCTTATCAGCAACCATACTACTGGGACTATCTGGACCAGTAACGGCTTGGAGACTCCACAGCAAAGACCGTATCCCACTTGGAGGGGTCAAGGGTGAAAAACGGGCACTTATAGCCCAAAGTCAAACCGGTGTGTTACAAGGTGGATCCACATCCACCCAACCGACAAATGCACTGGGCTCTGGTCCATCTATATGTTCATTGGTGGCACTGAAACTCTAGTACCTCAATGTATCTCAATGTAACTAAATGCCAACAGAGAGGCTTTTCCAGGGAACTAAAATGACCTTTACTTAGTATAGTCCATAAATGTTTTACCTCTGCTAGACGTCCAACCTCGAAGTCTCCTGCGATAATCAAAAAAAAAAAAGTCGAAGGTGATTGCTGATTGAAGCTATAGAAAGGAATTCCAGCCCAATTTGGGTTGAAAAACTAGCATACAGGACTCGCAACACATTTATTCCGGGTTTTAGATACTTTTTGTGCCTAAATAGGCACGGTGCATCATGGAAAGGGCAGGACTCAGAGGAAAGGGTCATTGCCTAAAATTGAACGTGTAAAAAATTGCACCAAAATTTTAACACAAAGCATTGTCATAAAGTCAGCCAACCAATAAGTAGTATAACATTAGACAAAAGTGTCTAAAGGCTCGTATTCACACTTTCACTATGGATTCAGTTTTTCCTGCTCCATAGAAATGGAATCCCTGGGCCATATTATGATGGAACCAAGTGGTGCCGATCGCACCCCATTGATTTCCATCCAGCTGTCCGACATTTTCCCGGATGCAGTAGTACAGCATGCTGTGCTATTTTATCCAGGATTTTCACTTAAATCAATGATGGACGTTCCGAATTGAACCTTCGATCCCAATGTGAACGCAGCCTTACATGTCTAGCAACATGCACCGAATTTATTCTCCAGCCTGAGCTGCTGTGACAAATTGGGCACATTTACAGACCGCCTGGTCTACGCTTAGGCAGTCTAAATATTAGACAGTATTAGTAAATCTGCCCCACTATGCCGGCAATGAAGGGGCAATGTCCTTCACCACATCAATGAGGGCTGGACAACTACCGATTAAACCTTGATGACCTATAAGAAAACCCTGTAAAAGGAAAGCAATGAGGTATATAATCCATATATTATGAGAGAGTGAGTGTGAATAGGATTATTACCCAGCGGCAGAATGTGTGCTTGTCCTAGACTTACGTCTGATATGGTCACACTAGTCAGTGCGCCAAAGAAATACCTGGAAAATAGATATGGTATTGATACGAGATCGGAAGTACACAAGACTCGTTAGTCACCCTTTATGCACAGTGCAGTCCATTCACTCATGGGCAGGTAAAGATTAACACATCATTTTAATAGTATCGCAAGTAAACAAAGGAAATGGCACACAGGAAAAAACAGCGCACTTATCTCAAGTCGGAAATCTCAGAAGTACCCAATAAAAGTACTACTCCATGTATAGATAAGAGCGGCGGCTCAAAGACCCGACGGAGGTTCTCACACTTGACCTCTGCTGCTGCTGTTCACCGTATGGATTTGTATGCGTGACTGGCTTTCCTTAAGGCTATGTTCACATTGGACGGATATGCGGCGCAATGTCCGCAGCATTTTGAAATCCCAACTAAATGAATGAGTTTTAGGGATTTTTCGTCTACGAGGAGCGGAAAATATCTGCTGCGTAATTGTGTTTGCAGAGCGAATTTTTAAAGTTGCACAGAAGCACGTTTCCGCAGCCATGGAGGTAATACAGAGGAACATAGTTAGGGCGGTTTCAGACGAACATATGCGCAAATCTGCTCACCTCACTGAAACCTATCTGTCCTATGAACAAGGTTGATGAGCTTGATTTGCGCGCATATCTGTGCAGAGTACTGTACATTTGGCGCACGCAGGGCCAGATCACATGCGTGCGACACCTGTGAATTAAACAGGTTAATGAGGTCCAGATGTGTTCTTTTTTTCATAGAATTGCGCGGTGTAGACTTCTTTGGGGGCCTTTGCTATGCAATACGCAGAAACTTAGAGCAGGACCTATTTTATTGCGCACGCAAAACACGTTCATGAGAACAAACCTATTAACATCAATGGGTTCTATTCTCTGCACATTGCAAAAACAGGCAAACATGGAGGAAAATCCGCATACGTTAACAGAAATCAAAATCGCCCTAAAATCCGCACTGAAAAAAAAGCACTTTTAGCCGAAAAAAAATGCTACGGAATCCACAACAAACGGCAACTTTATATCTTGTGGATTACAGGACGGTTTATCAACTGCCCTGCGGAAATTTCAAAGCGGACATTCCACAGTGTATCGGTCCTGGTTGAACATAGCCTTATAGTATAACACGTATAGTAGATTCTTGCTCCTTTTCTATCACATTTTATAGGAGACTTGTTATTTACAGATAACGGACAAATCCTAATTGAAAAATAATGTAAAGGACAGTCAGTAAAGGAAAGGGTTAAATACTCATTGCTCCAGCACTGCTAATGTGCAGAATAGAAAGTAGCAGAATTCTGCTGGCAATTCCACATAAACATTGCATTTAGGCGCATTCAGATGCGCAGATTTTGGTGCTGAATTCCAAAACGTCATATTCGGCAACGTTTTTGCGGAATATTCCGTCCCGTGTGAAAGTACCCTTAGGAATGAGGGGAGCGTAGAAAAGGAGCAATAATGAGATATAACTAGAACTTCTGGGCCCCTATGTACAACTTCTAACAGGGACCCCAGCTACTATGTGCCATTTGGTGCCTCCTTCGGGTGCATTCACATGATGCAATCAAATTGTGCTTTTTTGCCATGATTACTGCAGCAAAATGCAGCTTTGTTGCAAAATCATGACATTTTGCTGTGAATTTGCAGTAATTTGGGCAAAAAAATTGAATTGACTGCACCGTGTACTCTTAGAGGGGTTGTACCAAGATTTAATTTTGTCACCTATCTGTAGGAGAGGTAATACAAGTCTGATTGTGGGGTCTCACCACTGAGACGCCCACTGATTCCTGGAATGGGGGTCCTGTGACCCTCTCATCTCCTCACTGGGGGCTTGCTACACCCACCTGCAGTGATGTACAGATTGAACAGAGTGGCGGTTGCACATGCATGGCATCACTCCATTAATTTAAGTGGAACTGACGGAAAGAAACAGCCTATTGAAGTCTTAATGCGTTATCCGTTTCACCAAATTACGCAGTATATTGCACATTTCTTGCGTTTTGTGCCGCATTTTCGCGAGTCCCGTAGACTTCTACTGGCAAATAGTGCGCAAATACACGGGTAAATAGAGCAGGTCCTATTTTTTTGGCGTGGACGAGATATGAAGGCGCAAAAAAAGGAAGTGAGAAGAAACGCATTGATATCAATGGGTTCTATTCTCCTTGCAGCGCACATGCAATTTTTGCGTACACGAAAATGCATGCAAATATGTCCGTGTGAAACCGCCTAAGGCCAGCTGTCATCCACGATGGATTAACGCTACTTCACAGAAGTGATGCAAGGCATTTTTTTTGCAAAAAGGCCTCGCATCCACGGCAAAATTACAAGTTGGCGAGCGCAATGTTAAGCCGTGATGCGCGGCAAAAGCTTGTAGATGCAACTGCGCCTTATGAGCGGTCCAATACAACAAACAAGCATGATATTTGGGGCCTATTACAAATTTTGGATTGGGTCTACACATCCATTTTCTACATAAATCTATGCAAAATTTTTAAAAATGTGCTTTTCTGCAAAAAAAGGGTAAAATTCAGCACAAATACTCACCAATAATAAGACTTGCTATATATAACAGAAATACATCTCAAAAATGTGAGACGGCCTACAGGCAGCTTGTAAGGGTTAATTCTGACTGTTCTCCCCCTTACCCAGCTATAACCCTTCCTGCCCTACTGCAAACATAATTCATAATTCTTCACATAATGGTCTTTTCATAAAAGGTCTTGAATACGACTTCTTTCCCCTCCCTTGTGTAAGTAATAAACTATTTCCTGCTCTGGCTGTGACATGTTATTTTTTTCCATTATACCTCTAAACAAAAACTATTTGCTCTGTGAATAAACTTCTGTGTTGATTGGAGGCTAGCACAGCCGGCATATTGTTTCTCACCCCGGCCCACGACTCAGACAGACCTGGGGGTGAAGTCATTGCTGATTTCAGCTTAAACACGCTATTGATTAATGAATTACACCCTTCATAAGAAACATTCCATCATTTTCTTTATTATGAGGTTGGAAACAGAAGTTTTCTTTCTATAAAAAGTCCTCAAAACATGGAGGAAGCCTAAACCTGGAGAGCGTTTCTGCTCTGCGTGGCAACTGTCTACACTTTTTGGCCTTGCGTGATTCACTTCGACGTCTCACAGGACAAGACCGAGCTGGCAAGGCTAATCACAAATTAGGCTAGTTATTTTTTTACCTACTGTAAGTTTGCAGAAGAGGTCATCCTGCCATCCGTAAAGCTCCCCTTTGTTTCTCCAGCGCCGGGGCGTAGCTATGGGGGTGAGGAGGTAGCAGTGGTTACCGGGCCATGGAGTCTTAGGGGGCCCAAGGGCCTTTGTATCATATAAGAAAACATCAGTGTTACACATGGCACATGGATGGTTGGGGGATGATGTTACAGAATTTGCATCGGGGCCCCCTACATTGACCTTCTGCCTAATCTTTTAAGATTCTAGCAATGTTCCTAGATGTTACTGTTGTATTGATGGGCTTCTTAAGAGACCCAACGATGAAGAGGAAAGTTGGGGAGGCCCCATGCTGAACTTTAGTATACGGCTCATGAGCCTTTACCTACATTTCTGCTCCAGCGGATTATATCACTTCAAATTATTCTGGGTTCCTGGGAGCTATCATTCTGTTCTGAAGACATATTGGATTGGTTATAAATGAATATAGTTCTCTTAAAGGGATAATTCTATGACAGACTACCCTTTTCCTAATGTTTCGGCTCTTAGCGCTTTTGGCAAACAGCTGATTTTGCCGGGAAAATCGTCTCTGGACAGATATTTTCTCTGCAGCCAATGTTTTTGTAAGCTAATTAAATGGTAACAGTTGGCATAAAACCAATTTGAAGCCTATCTCCTGGTGCCCAGCACTTCTTCACCACCTTCTCATGCCTTGTACATAACTCACAAATAGTATTGAGCGAACCAAACCAGTAGAACCCTGTTTCTGGTCAAACTTTGCTAAAAGTTTTGTTCTTCGTGTGCCCAAACTGAGCATTTAGAAAATTTCTACCAGCTCCTTTCGCCAGTGGAAAGGAGCCCTTAGGATTGACTACCCACTTCAGTTTTTTTTTTCACTGCGAAATTTGCAGCGTTTTTTTTTCTGCAGGGGTCTATGGGACGTGTAATGTTAAAATCGCGATCGCGCAAAATCGGAATTTACCGCTTGTGGCATTGTGCTCTGCAGCTCCCATAGTAATACATAGCCCGGAAATCTTCTGGGCTATATCACTATCGGCAGTGGAGCTCGTCCCGGAAAATTTCCAGGCGTGCCACTCGAGGGGTTAAAGGTACAAGTTGCTGCTACTTAGTTGTACTTCCTAGATTTCGGCATTTACAGAATTTACATTTTGTGCCCAGAAAACCCTTTTAACACTATCTAAGAGCCATAAAGGCCATGTATAATGCTCTCAGTATGTCTTTATGGCTCTTAGGGCTTATTCAGATGAGCATAGGCGCAACTTCCTACGTCGGCACGGAGCGTAGTTGTGCCTGAACCAGGGGAAGATCTTCTCCCTTGCCAGATTTACAAACTGCATATGGGAAAGATATCATAGGTCCTATCTTTTCTCCACCATACAATTGCTGGCCGAGAATCCCAATAGTAAAAACGAAAGCACTGAAATCCATTGATATCAGTGCCTTTGTTTTGTCCCGTTATGCAGGATACAGATACAGAGAGAGGGGGGCCCCTGAGCCTTTAGTTACGCCCCTGAAACCATGTGTCACTGGGGAGTGGTATATATTGGAGGTTCTGTTGGCCTTATGGCTGCCTAAGACTCCTGGGCCCGGGTGCAACTGTATCCCCTATAGTTACACCACTGATGACTACGTTGTATGGCACTGTCCTTTGCTGCAAACCATATGGCTATACTGGTCCACATGAACAAAATATACAAAGTCCAATTCTGGCCAGTCTTTTGCAGATGTAATTTGTAAAATAAAAACTAATCTATATATATAAAGATGAAAGCCCTCACTGACTCACTGACTCACTGACTCACTCACTGACTCACTCACTGACTCGCCAAAAGTTCTCCAACTTCCCGATGTCGTAGAAACATGAAATTTGGCACACACATAGATTATCTCCAAAAAAGGAAAAGTAATTGGGTCCCAACTCGATTATTCAATTCTAGCGCAAAAGAATTGGCGTCGCAATTTTACGTACGTAATCTAAATCTGTCACTTTCCAATGTCATAGAAACTTAAAATTTGGCCCGAGCATTGATTATGTCATAAAAAGGAAAAGTTAATGGGTCCAAACTCGATTATTCAATTCTATGCGCAAAAGAATTAGCGTCCAAATTTTACGTACAGAATCTAATTCTCTCACTTCCCGGTGTTATAGAAACTCGAAATTTGGCAGGAGCATTGATTATGTCATAAATAGGAAAAGCTAATGGGTCCCAACTTGATTAGTCAATTCTATGCGCAAAAGAATTAGCGTCCAAATTTTACGTACGGAATCTAATTATCTCACTTTCCGGTGTCATAGAAACGTGAAACTTGGCACGAGCATTGATTATGTCATAAATAGGAAACGCTAATGGGTCCCAACTCCATTATTCAATTCTATGCGCAAAAGAATTAGTGTCCAAATTTTACGTACGGAATCTAATTTTCTCACTTCCCGATGTCATAGAAACGGGAAATTTGGCACAAGCATTGATTATGTCATAAATAGGAAACGCTAATGGGTCCCAACTTCATTATTCAATTCTATGCGCAAAAGAATTAGCGTCCAAATTTTACGTACGGAATCTAATTTTCTCACTTCCCGATGTCATAGAAACAGGAAATTTGGCACGAGCATTGAATATGTCATAAATAGGAAAAGCTAATGGGTCCCAACTCGATTATTTAATTCTAGCGCAAAAGAATTGGCGTCGAAATTTTACGCGCGGAATGTAATTTTTTCACTTTCCGGTGTCATAGAAACGGGAAATTTGGCACGAGCATTGATTATGTCATAAATAGGAAACGCTAATGGGTCCCAACTCCATTATTCAATTCTATGCGCAGAAGAATTAGCATCCAAATTTTACGTACGGAATCTAATTTTCTCACTTCCCGATGTCATAGAAACAAGAAATTTGGCACGAGCATTGATTATGTCATAAATAGGAAAAGCTAATGGGTCCCAACTCCATTATTCAATTCTATGCGCAAAAGAATTAGCGTCCAAATTTTACGTACGGAATGTAATTTCTTCACTTTCCGGTGTCATAGAAACAGGAAATTTGGCACGAGCATTGATTATGTCATAAATAGGAAAAGCTAATAGGTCCCAACTCGATTATTCAATTCTAAGCGCAAAAGAATTGGCGTCGAAATTTTACGTACGGAATCTAATTTTCTCACTTTCCGGTGTCATAGAAACGGGAAATTTGGCAGGAGCATTGATTATGTCATAAATAGGAAAAGCTAATGGGTGCCAACTCGATTATTCAATTATAGCGCAAAAGAATTGGCGTCCAAATTTTACGTACGGAATCTAATTTTCTCACTTCCCGATGTCATAGAAACAGGAAATTTAGCACGAGCATTGATTATGTCATAAATAGGAAACGCTAATGGATCCCAACTCCATTATTCAATTCTATCCGCAAAAGCATTAGCGTCCAAATTTTACGTACATAATCTAAATCTCTCACTTCCCAATGTAATAGAAACATGAAATTTGGCACGGGCATTGATTATGTCATAAATAGGAAAAGTTAATGTGTCCCAACTCGATTATTCAATTCTATGTGCAAAAGAATTAGCGTCCAAAATTTTACATACGGAATCTAATTATCTCACTTTCCGGTGTCATAGAAACGTGAAATTTGGCACGAGCATTGATTATGTCATAAATAGGAAAAGCTAATGCGTCCCAACTCGATTATTCAATTCTATGCGCAAAAGAATTAGTGTCCAAATTTTACATACGGAATGTAATTTTTTCACTTTCCGGTGTCATAGAAACGGGAAATTTGGCACGAGCATTGATTATGTCATAAATAGGAAAAGCTAATGGGTCCCAACTCAATTATTCAATTCTAAGCGCAAAAGAATTAGTGTCCAAATTTTATGTATGTAATCTAATTCTCTCACTTCCTGATGTCATTTTATATAAAGGAAACGTCGCATGGTTACCTCCACGTGGTGTTTCCTGGGTAACGCAGAGAACTATGCAAAATGGTGAACATATGTTTTTCCGGTATCTCTAAAGTAACCACGACTTCATAAGATTTTCCGTGTGAACACCAGATAAACGCCAGTACCAAATTAACTCGGGTGAAGCCGGGTATATCAGCTAGTATAGAATATGGACAGGTGTGTAGAAGCAGCTCTTTCTCATAATGCACTGATAAGAGTCCTTCTTTAACCAAGCAATATATTGTAAACCGGTGTTATAGGACATCATTCTACGGAGTTCTTGCTCCCTTCTATACTAAAAGGGAAAGAGAAAACTTGCAAAAGTTTTCATAGAAAAAAAGTTCTAGTCTAGTTAAGTTCAGCCCCCCTCTCCATGGGCCCACATAACCTTCAAGGGCTGCTACTATAGTCCATATGCCCTTGAATATTACCTAGGTTACCTAATCTGAAAAGTGATATTACTCCACAACATTCAGATTTCATTAGTGTTTTCCCGGCAGAACTTTGCTGTAAAATGTGTATGTGGTTTACCAGACTTTTCAATGATACTCTTGTTTATTTGCTTTAGTACTTTTTCCTGTATTAGATTTTGGATGGTTTTCATTACTGTTTCAAGGGCATGCTATCTGTAATGGATAGGTATATTAAAAAGGAATCTATCATCACACTTGCATAGATCTGTATTTAATGCTGAAACCAGTTCTTGGCAGCGTCGAGTAGCTGTTTGTGGAAAAATGGGATATTTGAAGACAATGCGGAACTTATTTTCTTCAGTACAGTCTGTATGGGATGTCTTTTTCTCCTTGAGAGATTGTTCCAAGTATTTTTCTGACATGTGAACAATAAGTTACATGACATCAGTTGCTTTACTTCTTACTAATGGCTGTCAAGCTAATGTCTAATAAATCCGGCCAAAGCATTATGATTTTTATAAAGGGCTGTAAGTAACACGCCTGGTGGGCCTAAATATGTTTAACAAGATCGTGTAACTTCTTTAAGAACATGTAATCATTGCCATCAGCTTTGTGAATTTTGTAACAATGCAGAACAAGAATAACAATACTTCTGCAATACTTTCAATTACGCATCAAAATCCACAGGTAGCCTGCGGACTTTGGTGCAGTATTTACTGCGGCGTAATTCAGGCCCGTTTAAAAAGTCCCTTTACGCCAATTTGAACTTACCGGTTCTAATAAAAGTGTGTATTTTTGTAACTTCAATGTGGGCTTTGTATCCTGGTACCTGTGTTACCTACTACCTGCTGCGACCGGCCTCCTGCACACTGCAGAGTAGGATTCTGCATGCGGAATCCGATTCTGCCAGAAGCAACTTCCGTGCGTATCTGCTCTGTCACTGGAGAATCTGTACTGCGGATGGACTGCACATTGGCAGTACAGATTTTGTTCCCCGTGTCGTCACCTAGCGATGTGAACAACCCAAAGCTACTGGTATTGCAGTGGAAATTCTGCAGCATTTACAGTACAAGGCATGTGAAGGAGATTTCTAAAATCTCCTTCAGAAGTTACAAAAAAATTCCGTAATTATTCTGCAACATTCTGCTGCAGATTTCATTGAATTGCATTGAATGGATGTGATTGGTTCATCGAGCGCTGGCTCTGATTGGCTGAGCCGCAGCACTCGAGAACCAATCCCAGCCAGAGCTTCCTGGAGGCGGGGATTTTGAACCTCCCATCCAGGAAGGGCTGATAGAAGACTTCAAACAAGTGTTGGGGACCAGCGAGAAGAAGTGCGGCGGACCTGACAGTCTTTGTTAGGTGGTATATTCTGTTTTATTATTGTTTTAATGCAGCTAAAGCTTATTTTCGGGGTAGGGCTTATATTTCAAGCCCCCCCCCCCAAAAAAAAATCCCGTCAAAAGAGCGATACAAAGTTGCCCAGCTTTGTAGCACCACATACGACTTTGTGGCGACACAAAATAGCGATATCGCTGGAGAAAACACAGTGATATTGCACAGAACACCGATGTGATATTGCTGCGATTTTCTCATGGCGATATCGCTGTCGTCCATATGAAAGAGCCCTAAATCATGCACCACATGCTTAATATCAGCTGGGATTAAAGCCCTGGACCAAGTGCCATATATTTACGGCACTTGGTTCTTAATGGGCTAAAGGGGTTGTTCTACTATTAAATATTACATTTCTCTGTTAGATCATGAAAAACACAGCAATTTTTACTTAGAATCATTTTAAAAACTTGCTCTCGTGTCCACATATTACTGCTACATACATGCTAGGGTATATTCCAATGGGTAGGATCCACTGCAGAGGGGCAGCACGAACAACGGGCCACATGAACCCAGGACAGATATGCACAGTGCCCCCGTGTATGTGTCATTGTGAAATGCTGTAGTGCTTCAGAATAAACATAGTGAGGCTCGTGGTCTTTGACATTGGGAACACAAAATATTTTTTTCAAGTGTATTTATTGTGCAAAAGTAATAACACATAAACAATGTACTCATTGTCTGTATTGAGCTTGGTTCTGATGCTGTACATACTGTATGTATTGAGCTTGGTTCTGGTGCTGTACATACTGTATGTATTGAGCTTGGTTCTGGTGCTGTATTTATGTACTGAGGTTTGTTCTGATTTTGTATTATGTACTAAGGTTGCTTTGTGCTGTATTTATTTTCTAAACTTGGTTCTGGTTGGGATCTTTCACATGAGATGGAATATTCCGCAACAGCATTGTGGAATATGCCGCCCCTAAATTCCAGATCAAAATCTGCACTGCTAACTGTGGACTTTGATGCGGAATTGCAGGCAGGTTTCTGCTATTTTCAATTCGCACTAAAATCGGCACTATCAGTAGTGCAAATTTTGGGACAGAATATCCACTCTGCAGAATATTTCACACTCCGCAGTGCCTCGCAGGAAACCAGAAGATACAGTTCTATTTGTTTTTTGAGTATTTGATACATATCTACAGAACATATCCTGTGGGATGAATTGAGATCAGAATCAAGGTAGAAAGGCTTTATCTGATATGTAAGGGACCTCTTTCACACGGGACGGAATAGGCCACACCAGAGGTGTAACTTGAAGCTTCTGGGCCACAATGCAAAACTAGGAACAGGGCCCCCAACTATAATGCTTTATTCATAGTACTGGGCTCCCTATATGAGAAGAGAGGCCTTATGGGCCCCCTAAGGCTCCTGGGCCCGGGTGCAACCACATCCTTTGCATCCTCTACAGTTACGCCCCTGGTCACACGACACACCGCAAGTAGCAGTAAATTCAGTAGATTCTGAAGGCTACCTTTTTGACCTGCCTGTGATTCCACATCAAAATTAGCAGTTAGACCCACGGATTTTGCTGTGGAATTCCGCAGCTCCGGATTTGGCTGCGTCCTGCGGCGTAATTCCGTCCCGTGTGAAGGTTCCCTTAGTGTTTCAAAGTTATCATTTTCTTCTGCATGTTTTCGCTTCATTCCTTAGGATTACCACAGCCTTTGGCTTTGTCTTTCTTGGCAAACGTTCAACCCTGTGTGAGCGAATTCTCCATGTCTGTCCAGACCTGTTCTGAGCACAACATGTAGAACTTTCCTTCAAGGAAAATAATTACAGCCAAAGAAAGACAAGTAGGAAAACTGACAGGATCAGGCTGGGAGGCAAGCAGGGAAGTGAAATTTCTCTCTCCTTCTCTTTGGCACCTCGGGCAAACATTCTTGTCGTGGCCAGAAAATACACAGCTTGGATTTTTAAAGCAAGAGCTAAGTAAACATGGAGAGTTGGCCTGGAGGCCTTCAGACAATGCATACCTTAATGAAAACCTTTGTCAAGGAAAATTATGGGATCTGTGAGAAGAACCAGGTGTTATCTCTCTTTCTATGAAGGCCTCCACGTGCCGGGAAGATATTACTGATATCTCTATCTAAGAGCTGGCAGACTCTTAAACCTGTTGTGTCTAAAGGGAATTTTGCTACCAGGCTATTACATGGGCAGAGTAGTCGTTTCTAAGAAAATGGTATATTATGTGGTAAATCTTAGATTTCGTCCCACCACATAAGGAGGCACAACTTAGAAGGGGTTGCTTAATGGAGGGGGAGAAATATCCAAAATCCATGGACGGCCGTAAGGGCTTCTTCAGACGGACGTATTTGCGCGTGTTTTTGCATATCCCAAAATTGCATGCACAAAACACAGAGAATAAAAACTTGCTGTCTAACTTACACAACTGGATTTAAATTGCGGAATCCATGATCGTCACCTGCTCGGACGATCCGCGGTATTCTGCACACATAAAAAGAATAGAACATTCTCATATCTGCTCGGATTCCACTGCGGGCTCTCACATGTGGAATCCAATCTGTTCATGTGAGAACGACCTAGGGCTTGTTCACACGAGCATATATTGGCCGGCGTTTTCACGGCCGGCCGATATACACTACCATCTGATGCATTGGATTCCAATGCATCAGATCACACAGGCGTATTCCCACAGCGTAAAAACGCCCGGCCGGAATACCAATCATGGCCACTGCAGTAAGACCAGAGCTGCAGAAATCAGCTCAGTACGTGCGTACACCAAGCCAGAGAGGAGCTAATAGGTGAGAGTCCCGACTATTGACTATCCTAAGGATAGTCCATCACTGGTTTACAACTGGACAAACCCTTTGGGGTGGACACCCACTGGCGATTTATTCTCTCGCGCTGCAAGAGCACGAGAAAACTCTCGCCTCGCAGCGCAAAAAAGACGCCGGTATAGAACCAGCATATCGCCAGTGTTTTCAGCAGCACTAGCCCCATTGAAAACATAGAGAGAATGTCGCGGACCTCTGCCACAGCTGTGACAGCTGTCACAGCTGTGGCAGGAGTTTCCTTCATCCCCGCAGGGACCGCAGGGATGAAGGAATCCTCTGCCACAGCTGTCGCAGCTGTGGCAGAAGTCCCCGGCATTCTCCATCTCTTTTCAATGGGGCTAGTGCTGCTGCTGCTGGCCCCATTGAAAAGACTGGCGATATGTCAGCGTGATGCAGATATCCCGGCGTCATGCCGATTTTTTTTCTCGCACTGCGATGCGAGACTTTAACTTTAGTCTCGCATTGCAGTGGAGAAAAAAAAAGGCCAGTGGGTGGGAGCCCTTAGGGCTTCTACCCACTAGTTTTTTTTTAATGCTGCGATATCGCTGCGTTTTTTTCAATGGGACTTTCTAATGTTAAAATCACATCGTACAAAAATCGCAAAAGCACAAACTTACGATTTTGGTGCGATGCGATTTTAACATTCGAAAGTCCCATTGAAAAAAACGCAGCGATATTGCAGCATTAAAAAAAAAACACTAGTGGGTAAAAGCCCTTAATGCCAATATCTAGAATTCACGTGGCTCGCTTAGTTGTAATGCATACTTAGTGAGTGTCTGTCTTTGACTGTATACTATGAAAATGGCAGGCCTACTGTTTATCTACAAATTGGACGTAAAATCTGTCTTACGCGGACAGGTCGGATTCCGCATGCGGGAGCCCACAGCGGAATTCGGCCCTCTGTCCGGCCGGCGTCCGCATGTACCAGTTTAAATCTGTATTGCGAATGGACCCATGCACAGTACAGATTTATTTTTTTTAAAATCACTGGCTTTCTCGCACCGTCACTTGTCAATTGCAGATGGGATGCGGGTCAGACAGCTTCCATTGACATCAAGAAAATAGAAAATGCTGCGATTCAATTTCCACAAGCTAAAATTGCAATCGCTGTCTGCTCATGTGAATGCTCAACACAACTAGTGTAGTGGCCCAGAACACCATACTGGTCCCCTCCATAAATGTCATATATGTTTTGTCCTATGTGGATGCACTGAATGGTGGCATCACGAGTGATAAAAACTACTACGCCCATCAACCCGTTTATTGGCATTCCCTATCCTAGGGGTGTCGAAGCTGATCTGCGATCCTGCTCTGGCCTTGGCTGTGTGTCATCCCTCTGGGACCAGAGCCTGGTAAGTGCCGCCATGACAAGCCAACACTTAACCCTCCCAGCTCTTCACGTTAGCCAGGCGCTCAGGGTCATCCTTCTGGGCTGTTGCACTAGTATAACAAGTGGTATTTCCAAATTCAACACAAAATGCTACTTTTAATGACTAGTGCGGTGTCAGGCCGGTTTCACGGGGCCGAGAAGCTCATGTGAAATTTGTGCGTTGTGTTGAGAAAGTTAAAAGGCCACTCTGGTGATTTTATTTTTATTCTTTCATTATATAGCTAACCCCTCAGTATATATAAATTGGCTAGTGTTACGTTTGTTAGTTATTCCTTTCTATCTGTAACTCCTGTCCTCTTTTTCCTCAGTTGGTCATGTGATCTCAATTCTGACCAGCTCAGATCTACTAGGGGTTATGTGTTCTCGAATGAAGTCAGTTTCTTAGTCTGGGTGATGCTGTTACATGCACTTACTGCAGAAACTGCCTACAGGGAAATACAGGCACTTCTGTCAAAATTTATGATGATCACACAGCTCCTGTCACACAGTTGTAATAGAGGAGATCACAACTCACTCTTCTGATTGTAAACCTATGATCTATAGCTTATTTAGGGGAATACAAAAGATAATGATAATTAAATTGCCCCCCCAGCAGGCAAAAATGGTTTAGCCTCAGCTAATGTTGTGCTGATGCATCATGGGGCAGGTGTGAAAGTAAAATATCTCAGCATCAAGATGGTGCCTGATAAGCATCAGACAGGGGGCTGCACTGCATGGAAGTGGCTGGAATACACAAAGGAGACCTCCAGAATGTGACAGGCAGTCTGGTGAGGTTAGAAAAATGTGTTTTTGCCAGAGTGGCCCTTTAAATTGTTCTTGCTTGATTATTTCTTTTGCAAACCGCTAAAAGTTTATAAATTTGGCACATAAACCTAATTTGCAGTAAGGGATGAATAATTTGGATTGCAACTGTAATTATTATTACTATTATCTTTATTTTTATAGGGCCAACCTATTCTGCAACACTTTACAAATCAGAGTGTGCAAGTACAGGCAGAATCAGACATTACACATGGCATGAAACAAAATCAAACAATAGGAGTGAGAACGCTGCGTGCAAAAGTGACTAAACTATGAGGAAATAGTTCATAAATTGTAATCCACAGTTACAGGCAAGACTTGTGATCACATATATGCCTTGATGGTGGGATACAATGGAGTAATTACTCACAGCTCCTCCGACCCCAAGGGCTCTTTCACACGACCATATGCGTTTTTACAGTCGCCCATATGCACTGTAAAATCGCATGAAAGAAGAATAGCCATGATCAAGCCCCGATCTTTAGCCACATATTTTCTGGGGTTCACATGGGCGGCTGCTGCGTATCGGCAGAAAAATACGTGCGGAAATGCCTCAATCGCCAGAAATCCTCGGAATGACTGCTAATGCTTAAATAGTGGCAGCTGTCTTTTCCCAGCGTTAGATGCAGTTAAACTCCCTCCGCCTGCCTTTTTTTCAGCACCCATAGGAGTCTATGGGAGCTTCCAGCGTATCTTGGCCAAAAATAGGGCAAGACCTATGACGCAGTGTATAAAATCGGCAACCGAAAACGGTCGCCAATATGCTATTTTTCCTGGCGCAATTTTTTTATGCAGCTAAAAAATCGTCCATTTGTTTGAATACATTGGCATCCAATGCTTTAGATCAGTGTTCCCCAACTCCAGTCCTCAGGGACCGCCAACAGGTCATGTTTTCAGGATTTCCTCAGTATTGCACAGGTGATGTAATTATTGTCGGTGCCTCACACATTGCCACAGGTGTTCTTACCAAAGGATATCCTGAAAGCATGACCTGTTGGTGGTCCCGGAGGACTGGAGTTGGGGACCCCTGCTTTAGATGGTAGCCTTTTTTGCCCGATTTTTGGACACAGCTAAACAGCTGCATATATACGGTCATGTGAATAAAGCCTAAGGGTAATCTACCACTATATCCCTAGGGAAATTGCCCCATAAGGCCGGGCTCACAGGATCGTATCACAATACGTAGCATAAAATTTGCAGATTTTACCCATGTATTGCCACCTATGTGTGCGTATGTACTGTATATGTTACATGCGCAAAAACAAACGCAAGCAGGTAATGATGTCAGGAGTTGCCCTACCCCATAGAAACACCCTTCAGTGCTCACATGACCACACAGGCGCCATTTTCTTGTAGTTTCCTGTATTGGTGAATGTTGTTCATTGCGCTCCAAGGGCCATGTCTTCACTAGAGGATGACGCTCTCTTGGCTTGGCTGTTTTTTTCCCACTTTTGCTCAGCCAAGTCTAATGCATTAGAGCAATCAGTTTGCCCCACATCAAAAGT
Source organism: Eleutherodactylus coqui (assembly GCF_035609145.1). NCBI lineage: Eukaryota > Metazoa > Chordata > Amphibia > Anura > Eleutherodactylidae > Eleutherodactylus > Eleutherodactylus coqui. Next base: position 233,254,705 of record NC_089840.1, on the reverse strand, counting down.
CGCCATGGTATTATTATTATGGCCTCCGATATCCACAGACAACAGGTTGGATGGGTCGGTGCCCCCTAGAGGTTTCTGCACTGTCTGCCTATAACTTTTTGGTTTCTTTTTTAATGTCCTTCATGTCTTCTAGCAACGTGCGTAAAAAAGTTACAAAGGCGCAAAGTAATTGCATAATCATGGCGTTCGTATTGCACCCATAGAACAATAGGGCTTTTACACGTGTAATACGCGGAAAACTAGAACATGCTGGGACCTTTTTTATACGCATAACATACGCATTAAATTAAATATACGTAAATGTGAGTGGAACAATGAAAAGCAATGCACTTTCATTGACGCCATTTTGCACGTATTATACACGCGTACATTGCGAACGTAATATGCAACGAAAATACGTTCATATAAGCCTGGCCTAAGAGCCATGGGAAAATGCTCACCATCTATGAGAGGAGTCAACAGTTTCTTACCACCAGCTGAAGTTGGCCCATAAGGAGACTGGATCACAGTTTTGCCTCCTGATTTGCTTGACTGACTATTTTATTTGTTTTTTCATATATAAGTATTGAAGATGGGCAGAAGCCCAATCCATGGTGACAGAACAGCGACACCTTCCATTGTACAAATTTGAAATCAAAGACAACGTTCACATAAGATATGAGAGTCCTTCTCCGAAAGCTTCCTTTTTAGCAAAAAGAGAACTGACCAAACTTAACTCCATACCCAAATCGCTCGATGCCATCCCACCTCAAAAAGTTTACAACTGCCATAAAGGCACGAGAGACGGGCAACATGTAGATAAAGTAAATTCTGCATATTGTGTGAAACCTGGGGCAGTTACAAGACTCCATTATAGAATACGAATTTCAAATGAAATGGATGTAAATGACCTAGCCTCCCCAAGTGTCCTGCCTCCGACTTCAGCAAGTACCAGAAAGTATGTCAGAAGAATTCTACCAGCTGTTTAATTTCATTATCGGAACAAAACTTCCAAATAAAACATCTCCATTTCCTAAAAAAAGTGTGTTTTTCTTCCGACCATTCTATTTCCAAACGATCCATAGTAAGATACACCTTGATTTGTTCAATAACCTCCACAAGCGTAGGCTGTAGCCAATGGTTCGCTAGGCATCCTGTGCTACTAGTATGAAGACATGTGCAATCTGCAGGATTTATTCCTCTTCGGAAAATGAATGGAATAATAGGCCTCCAAGGATTAATGCAATAGTGACAAGCAGCAGCTGAGTTCTATGAGACCAAATTTTCCGTGTTTGGGGACAATTCCATATTCCATGTAACATGTCTGTCCTTGGCTCTCCACACTTCGGACACTGCAGTATCCTATCTGGTGCATTCGGTGGGAAAGGATATTAAATCCATGAATAGTTGGATAATAATAGATTAACTTAAAATGAGTCCCCCACCACTTTTCAATGATAATCGCTTTTCTTGCTGTATTCCATCCCTCCATTATCTTGAAATTTAGTAGCCTACACCCCAAATGCCTTCCGCAATCGTGGCTCAACTGCAATATATGATAACCATGGATAAATCTTGGAAAGGAGCGTTTTGGATTTGGAGATAGTAATCCAAATATCAAAAACATTACTTGATCGATCCCGCGTCCAAGTAGTGAAACGCAATTTTACACACACTTTTAGCTGCCAGTAAGTCAGGAAATGCTGAGAGCCAAAGTCAAAAGCAGTGCAACACTCATCAGACGTTAGATATCTATTCTCCTGCAGATGTAAAAGCTGATATGCCGTTCTAAGCCCCTTTTCCTTCCATTGTACCAATAATTTGTTATCCGGCCTAGATAAAATTCAGAGTGACCCCAAAGCATGAGTTATTTAGACATAAGATAGGGATAGCAGAAGACTGCCTTCCATGTGCCAGTGGTACCCCTGAACGTCAAAGAGGTTTTGATTGGTGGGGATAGTGCAGCATACCTAATATACAACAGTGCTGCTATGTTAGTGCAATGAAGGCAGAGTGCAGCTCATTGAAGCCTGAATGTTTAATAAGAAGTGGGATAATTTGCAGGGGTTACAAAGGCCAAGCAAAACGTTGATCAACTGGCAATGGGCTAGTAATGAGGAAGGTAGCCCATGGCTTTAGTTCCAAGCAAATTTTCCCTACGAGTAGAGGGTAGTTCAATTGATATAATAACCCCGGTGTCCTATCCATTTTAATTCCTAAGTAAGTGATAGAAGAATATGCTACAACAAGTGGAACAGATAAGTTTCTCCATTTATTCTTATTTACCTTTGAGGAAAGATCTAGTAGTTTGCACTTCTGTGTATTTATTTTAAAACTGGAGTATCGACCAAATTGTGATAAAAGTTGAAAGACTATAGGTAAATCTCAAAACGGGCAAGATAAAAAGAGCAGCACATTGTCCTCACATAGGACTGTTTTCAGCACCTAACATCCTATTTTAATGCCCGTAACTTCGAGAAGCTGGGGATGGGGTTGGATAGAGATATTAAAAAGCAATGGAGACAGAGAACAGTCCTGCCATCCCTCCTTCTTAAGGGTAAGAATGGGAGAAATAAACCCTAGAGTATATATACTTGCCAGTGGTGAGCAATATAGAGAATCCAAATATATGCAAAAAGGACCCGTCAAATATTATCTAACACATTGCCTATCCATTCCTAATACACATTATCAAAAGCTTTTTCTGCATTGATAGTATGGATGGCTGGGGATAAGTGGGCAGTGGTGGTTGGCCTCACAGCATCCAGATCTGTAAAGTCTTAAGGCCCATTTAGACACAGCGATTATCGCTCAAAAGATATCTTTTGAGTGACTTTTGAGCGATAATCGTAGCGGAGGATGCAGAAGACAAGCAGGGCCGCTTGTCTTTTGCATCAAGCTGTTCCCCGTACCCGGAGCGCCCGACTGTTATACAGCCGAGTGCTCTGAGCGGAGGATGCTGAAGACAAGTAGGGTGGTCCTGCTTGTCTTTTGCATGCAGCTGTTCTCTGCTTGGAGCGCCCAGCTATTATACAGCTGAGCACTCCAAGTGGGGTATGGAGAACAGAGCTAGACCGCTCTGTTCTTCATACCCAGCCCGTTATCAGGGAGCGGGATACAGCTGAAACAATAGTATCAGCTGTATCCTGCTGTGAATCCCTGATAAGGTTCATCGTCGTCTTTCAGCATGCTGAAAGACAACGATGCATGACGGCTTAACGAAAACTGCACGATGTCAGTACAGTTACACACAACGATTATCGCTCAAAGGACGGCTTTTGAACGAATTTTGAGCGATAATCGTTGTGTCTAAATGAGCCTTAACGGACAATAATAACCTCTGACCGACTCTTCACAAAACCAGCCGAATTAGGCGAATTCATTCTGGGAAGACCTATTCTAAACGATCTGCTAACAGCTTTGACATTATTTTCAGATCAACATTTATCAAAGAAATTGGGTGGTACTATGCTGGATATAGTAGGTCTCTACCCAGTTTGGGGAGAACTTTTATATAAGCTGTAATTGTGGAGGATGGCATTTTTTTCACATTGCATCCTTTTTGCCACCCATTATATAACTAGGGATATCTGCTCCTTCAAAAGCTTATAAAATTCCCCAGAATATCCGTATGGGCCTGGGGTTTTCTGATTTTTAAGGGAGGTAATAAGTCCAACTCCTCAATTGGGCTATTAGGGACCTACCCTTTCCAAAGTGGTTAAATTGGGTATATGAATATATGCCAAGAAGGAGGAACTATGAGAATTGGATTGTGAGTCAGAAGTGCTATATAGGTTGGCATAAAATTAGGTTTCAGGACATTTTGTTTAATTTTTTTTATCCAATCCAAATCTCGTCCAATCCATAGATTTTGTCCATTGCTTTCATTGTCCACTAGGACATTTTGTCCAATTTCTTTCGACCAATCAACATTTCGGCCAATTGCTTTCCTCGTCCACTAAGACATTTGACATTTCCCAATTGATACTTTATGCCTTACTTAAGAAAAGAGACATGTATTCTGCTCTCAAACATGTAGTCTAAATGAAATCACTGTCTGAAGGATGACTTCGGATGTCACCACCTCTTGACTTAATACTGTAGCAAAAAAGTTGTAATTTCAAAAATTTTTAACTGATCACATGACAGTGACATCATCACAGGTCTTGTAGTGCAAGCGCTGAAGGACCTGTGATTATGTCAATTATACGCAGATCAACAGACATTTTAAATTAATAAATGAGCAAAAACAAAGAGGCCCATTAACGACAAAGTTCACTAAGTAACTGCTATACTGTATATCTGTGATATTCGATTCTCCCACAACCAGAGTTCCTGCCACAACCCAGTGCAAAGTTGTCCTGTGGTTGCATAAAACATATTTTTCATATGCATAAAAATACATATTTTGATTGTACTCTGCATTGCACAGTTATTTCTATGTTAAATTGACACATCTGATTTCTGGCCATTAAGGCGCAAACAGGCCCGGTCACTAAAGGGCTAAAACAACTGTCTCAGAATTACTCTTGAGTTTTCAATGCTAAGTGGATAAAATCTAGGTTGGACATAGCCATATATAGGACAAATTGAGATTGGATGAATTGTCTGCCTGGATGAGTTTTTTCTTGGACAAACTTATGAAAGGACAAGAAATCTTGGACTAACTGCCCTCAAACCTAAAATTGCTTTACAATATTGTTAATTACTTTGAGGTGAGTTGCCTTCTTCCCTGTCTGATCATAAAGAGCTAAAATATGAGCAGGAATATGGTGCCCTCTGGCTAATGTCACCAATGAGCATCCCGTGTTTGTTACCATATTTGAATAAATGGGCTTCCTTGTATAATTGCTTTGAGCATTCTTGTTTGTCCATCCAAATCTCATATTCCTGTTTAGTTGTGGATCAGTCTGCTTTTGTTTGCACTGAATGGGCTGCCAAAAAGGCATTATAAGCTGTTCTCAACTGTGTACTAAGCTCCTCCAACTTTTTATGAACTTTTTACAAGATGATACATAAGCTAAGATGCATTTCCTGAGCACAGACTTAGCCGCATCCAAAAACAACGGGATTATCTTTATGTGTTTGATTTGTGGATTCATATTCGCACCCCCAGCCAAGCAGTAGTTCTTGGAAGTTTTCATCAGTGGCTAGATAAGTGGAAAAATTTCATTTATAATCTCTGCCCCAAGGGGTAAAATCCTCTAAATCTAATATTTTCAGGGAATGATCAGAAATAATCATGTTGCCACATGACATGCAGGGGAATAAAATGAACCCCTGACTAAATATTGCATGCCTAACACAGGACGAAGTGCAGAGCCGGTTAAAGAGGATCAAAATCGATAAATCGCAGGCCCAGATGGAATACACCCAAGGGTTCTAAGAGAACTTAAGGACGTGATAGCTAGACCCCTATTTCTTATATTTATGGACACTATTGAGACCACGGTCATACCGCTAGATTGGCGCATTTCCAATGTGGTTCCAATATGCAAAAAGGGGTCTAAAAGAGAGCCTGGTAACTACAGGCCAGTAAGTCTCACTTCAATAATTGGAAAGATATTTGTGGGGTTTCTGAGAAACGCCATCATAGAATACCTCAAGGAAAACAACGGTATAACCCCTCATCAGCATGGGTTCATGAGGGGTCGATCATTTCAGACCAATTTGATCAGCTTCTACAATACAGTAAGTTCTAGGCTGGACCTCGGAGAGTCTATTGAACTCATATATTTGGATTTCTCGAAAGCATTTGACACGCGCAGCATAATAGGTTGATATATAAAATGAGACAGCTCGGTCTGGGTGAAAACATGTGTATCTGGGTTAGGAACTGGCTCAGAGATAGAAAGCAGAGGGTGGTAATAAATGGATCATACTCTGATTGGGCTAGTAGGGTACCACAGGGTTCAGTATTAGGCCCCAATGTGTTCAATATATTTAGCAATGACCTGGTAGAGGGACTGCACAGTAAAATATCAATATTTGCAGATGACACAAAATTATACAATATAATTAATACAACGGAGGACAATGTGCGGCTACAAAGGACCTAGATAAACTGGGGACTTGGGCAGAAAAATGGCAAATGAAGTTCAATGTTGATAAATGTAAGGTTATGCACATGGGCAGCAAAAACGGATGTCACCAATATTCACTTAATGGGGTACCGCTAGGGAAAAATGATACAGAAAAAGACCTGGGGGTACTAGTGGACTGTAGACTTATCTGGAGCAATCAATGCCATTCAGCTGCTGCAAAGGCAAATAAAGTCTTGGGGTGCATTAAAAGAGGTATAGGGGCGTGGGACGAGAACATTATTCTTCTACTATATAAGGCACTTGTCAGACCCCCCATGGAATACTGTGTACAGTCTGGTCACCGGTGCTCAGGAAAGATGTTGCAGTGCTTAAGAAGGGTTCAAAGAAGGGCAACTAAACTAATACATGGAATGACGGAACTGGAATACCCAGAGAGGCTATCAAAATTGGGATTATTTACCCTGGAAAAAAGACTGTTAAGGGGTGATCAAATAACTATGTATAAATACATGAGGGGACAATACAAGGATCTCTCCCAGGAACTGTTTATACCCAGGACTGCGACGGTAACAAGAGGGCATCCTCTACGTCTAGAGGAAAGCAGGTTTCATCACCAACACAGAAGGGGGTTCTTTACTTCAACAGCAGTGAGGCTATGGAACTCTCTGCCTGCGGACGTGATGATGGGAAAATCCATAGAGGAGTTTAAGAGGGGACTGTCTTTCTAGAGCGGAAGGATATTACAGGATATAGACATTAGGTGACCAGCAGGATTGTTTATCTCAAATGTTGATCCACGGATTACTCTGGCTGCCATTACGGAGTCAGGAAGGAAATTTTTTCCTCTATAGGAGCTAATTGGCTCGCTCATTTTTTTTTTTTAAACAGGCTGAACTAGAAGGACATTGTCTTCATTCAGCCTAACATCCTATGTCTGTTATAGAGGGTCCAACTACCCTTTGTCACAGGGAGATGGATACTAATAAATAATCAATTCTAGACCATGTGTTATGTGCGTGTGAAAAGTGAGTATATTCCCTTCCCTCTGAGTTTTCCTGCCTTCATGGGTCTACTAAGTTAGTATCCTCCATTAGTGAGGGCATCTGCTGACTTGATCTAGGTTGGGATAAAGATCGTTCCACAGCTCCTCCTTTTCTATCCTCCCCAATATGTACCACCGACTATTTTATGAGAGACATCATCTGTCCAAAGCATACCTTCCAAAGAACGAAAGAAAACCCTATTTTTCACATTTGGGCCATATATATTACAATCATGAAGCTTATCCATAGTAGACTATAGGAGGACACAAACCACTTGCTCATCAGCGTCAACAGAAAAATAGCTGGCTGTATAAACGATCTGTTTTATGAATAAGTATAAGCACATCAGCCCTATTGTTAACAGGCGGTGAGCCAAAAATTTGCCCAACCCACAGCTTTTGCATATGGTCAAAGTCTGTCTCCTCCAAATGTGTTTCTTGCAGTAAGGGTATGTCCACCTGAAATCTTCCCAGATGTCTCAACACCATAGCCCGTTTGGGTGGAGAGCATAGCCCTTTAACTTTCCACAAAATTATTTGTACCACATATATAGCATGATCCAAAAATTGTCCCCCAAACGTGAAACTAGCAACCCCCTCCAACATCTTCTTTACCTCCTTTCCATACTAGAGCGGAAAGATATTACAGGATATAAATCTTAGGTTAATTGTTAATCCGGGTATACAGGCAGGTAGAAACTATTAGGGGTTGATCCAGGGAACAGTCTGATTGCCATTAGGGAGTTGGGAAGGAATTTTTCCCCCAAAAGGGCTAATTGGCTCCTGCCTCTTAGGGTTTTTTGCCTTCCTCTGAATCAACAACACAGGAGGATAACGGGCTGGACTAGATAGACATTGTCTTCATTCAGCCTTACATACTATGTTACTATGACCCTAATATTTTTCTTCTGCTTCTTGTGTAGGTAGTTAAACACCATCCAATGCTTGATGCTACCCCAATCTGCCACGGTTGGAGCCCCGCAATACATCCCTTGCAGCTTTCTTGGCTGTAAAGTCTCCTCTGATCCAACTCTTTTGCTCACAGCAGCCAGTCCTGCTGCTATTTTTACGACTCTTCCACTTCATCTTTCTACCAGCCTTATGGCAAAGGGAGACTTTAATATGTGGGTAATTGTCATTGCAAAGAGATTGTGCCAACAGCTATACATTGCCCAGGTGTTACTAAACGTCTTTTTTCCTTACTCTCTCTAGTTTCTGTCCAGATGGGAGAGAGTTAATACTGCAGATTAATTAAGGTTTTCTAATAAACTGTAGAAAAAACTGTTGAAATGAAATTAAAAAAGACCAGCTTCACTTAGGAAATCTTTCCATATTTAGAAAAGTTTCCAAGGATGTATATTGTTCTGCCCCAGGGCTGATTTCGTAGAAAGTATTTTCATCATAGAAATGGACCTAAAATTTTTCTACAAACGACAGGATTTTAGGTCATCGCTGCCTTGACTCATGCGCCAGTTACTTCTAACATTGAAGCCAAACAAAATCATCTGAACAGAAAGAGGTTAAAAACCTTTCCCTGGGGCCAAAACTTAATTAAAAGATTGTAATATTTGATTTTGTTATTAGTATTTTCCTGTCTAAACCTGCACTGCTCCGAGCTGCAAAATGTATGTATTTTAGGACATGTTTCACCAAACCTGTTATTTTTAAGAAGCATCTTGGCTGGAAGTAAGTAATTACATCTGTAAGACAAAATAAAGAGTTTCCATACCCCAAGGGACGGGAGGATCAGGACAGTGAAGACAGAAAGGATCTAAATTCAGGAACGAAACATTAAACATTCAATGGTAAGTTGAGTAATTGGAGAGGGAAATGACTTACCGTGATTATTTAAAGCAGTGATTCATTTTTCTGCTGCTTCCTTTTTTGGGGGTTTGTATGGAGTCTCAATAGAGTTTCCATAAGGACTTTAGGCTGGGTCTACACGGGGGCAAATTCGCCTGTGAGAACCAGACTTGCTCTGTCACACTCTGTATATACCGAGGTTTCATGAGCGGACTCAGGAGCGTAACTAAAGGCTCAAGGGCCCTGATGCAAAACGTGAGCTGGGCCCCCCCTCTATCTGTATCTGTACCCGTACCCATACCTAAACCATGCTGCACAGAGACATAACTTGAAGCTTCTGGGCCCCAATGCAAAACCTGTAACAGGGCCCCCAACTATAATGCTTTATTCATAGTACTGGGCTCCCTATATGGAAAAGAAATGCCATATGGGCCCCCTAAGGCTCCTGGGCCCGGGTGCAACCGCATCCCCTGCACCTTCTATAGTTACACCCCTGGGAAGAATCATTGCTTCTATGGGACAACATCTTCGTACATACAGCAAGGAGTCGGTATGGCAGTCCACAAAGGTTATGCGGTTCCATACTACAGAGCTAGATGACCTTCATATAATAACATAAATGAGCACTTTGGCACACATTCAATATCTGAATAAAATTGCACAACTATTGTTTATACTAACCGCATAAAAATGCAAGGTTTTTAGCAGATATTGTGATCAAAGCATGTGGGCCCATCTGCCACGTTCCAACAAACTTTATTGGATGGGTACCCATCCCAAAAGACACCTCTCTTTGGACCAACTCAATAAACTCATGGAAAGCTGGATACCTGGCTATATACTGTCATTAAGACACCTGGGACATTTGGATGAATGGAGTGCTAGAAAAAAGTGAGGATCGCCACTCGCCCACCAATGCAATGCATATAAAAAACTAAAGTCAGCAGAAATATAGTAAATGTAAAGGTTTGCAAAAATAACTTTGACAAAAAGTTAACTAAAAGAACATATATCACTCCATAGGAGGGTTTGTGTAGTTTAATGTTGCGGAATAACTTTGGTGTAAACTCCCTTAAAGAGATAGTCATCAAATTATCACCTGTGACACAAAATCTATTTTCATCACACGACATCCCTCGCTGTCATGTACATCTCTTTTAGTCCAACTTTCAGCAGCAAGGCACATTAATATCAGCATCTTTTCCAACTTCTCTTGGCTGCAGCATAACCGTTACATTAATCATCTTTATGGCTGAAGGCCCCGACCTCAAATGTCCCATCGGAGCAGCGTCCTCTACACAGAATGCTTAACACATCATAGACTTACATACCCAGAGGTTGTCATATTAAAGACGGTTCCATACTTTGCACCACATCCAACTTTGCACATTATTGTACTCAAATATGTATTGCTGCTCTATTACATGTGCCTCACTGCACCATTATACATACTTTGTCATAGACGTATCCTACACATTTCACATCAGCAAACAGTTTACATAGCTATCTTTCTTCTTAGGGAGAGCACCTAGACGCTGAGTGAGGAGACTCAAAAGGCCATTCATGCTCCTCTGGGTAATATGCAAATAAGGGAGATGAAATAATACCTCCACAGTGCCACCTATTGGAAGGCAGCTTTCCTTCAAGCCAAAGTTAGACTCTTTATCCAAGCCGTGTAACAATGACTGGGAATTAAAAGCAAAGCCAGATTCCATGTACAGACAGCTGTTTCAGGGTATTTTCCCTTCATCAGTGTACAGTAGGAGTCTGGCTTTGCTAGTGAGAGGCCTGAGATGGGGGCATTACCCAGAGGAGCATGAATGACCTTTTGAGCCTCCTCACTCACCGTCTAGGTGCTCTACCTAAGGAGAAAGGATAGCGTTTCTGACCCCCGTCCCTCCACTGGTGCAGCTCTAACATCTGATATGGCACCTGCCTAAGGGCGCCCACCCACTGACGTTTTTTTACCTGCGTTTTGCGTTTTTCCTGCACAGGCATAGAGATAACATGTGTTCCTGTCCACTGGCGTTTTTTTTGCGTTGCGTTTGCGTTTTTAACATAGGAACTGTCAGTTGCATATGTGTCCTTATTTTTCTCCTAATGCACCCATGAAAGTCAATGGAAATTAATGGAAAAGCCGCGAAAACGCCGTGAAAAACGCGCGGAAAAATCGCGGTAAACGCGGCGAAAACGCTGCGTTTTTTCCCCGCGGAAAACGCAAACGCCAGTGGGTGGGCGCCCTAATGCAGTAACCTGGTGATGCACACCTTACAAGTGTCTAAATGGGTGTGTGAGCATCGGAGCTGGACCATGGAGCAATGGAATAAGGTGCCTGGTCTGATGAATCATGTTTTCTTTTATATCACATGGATGACCCAGAAATAGAACGTCACTTACTGGGGGAAGAGATGGCACCAGGATGCACTATGGGAAGAAGGAATGCCGGAGCAAGCAGTGTGATGCTCTGGACAACGTATAGCTGGAAAACATTGCGTTCTGGCATTCATGTGGATGTAACATGTACCACCTACGTAAACGGTGTACAGACCAAGTACACCCCTTCATGGCATTAGTATTCCCTAATGGCAATGCCCTCTTTCAGCAACCACACTGCAGAAATTGTTGAAAAATTGTTTTAGGAATATAAAAAGAAGAGTTCAAGATGTTGACTTGACCTCTAACTTCCTAGATGACCATTGATCGTGTAGCTCCCTACCTGCCATTCCTCAGTGCTATACTGGTTGGACATGGCCAAATCAGGAGAACCTGTAATGACTTACAATAAAATCATTTTGATGTAGAACAAAAATAGTGTGGAAAAATCTATGTTACGTTAAATAGTCTTGTATAAAAAAGATAGAAGTATTATAGTGGTGATATCTTTATTGGTTAGTCAAAAGAAATTATAAATCCAGGCTTCGAGGTGACTTGATGCTTCTTCATCAGGCTAGAGTCAGAGCATAACTTGTGTATAAATGTTTCCTCAATTACAATCTGACTAAGGGCTCATGTCCACGGGCAAAATAAGAATTAAAATCCGCAGCGGATTTTAACTCTTCTCCTGCCCGCGGATCCGCATCCCATAGGGATGCATTGACCACCCGCGGGGTAGATAAATACCCGCGGATCGTCAATAAAAGTGATTTAAAAAAAAATGGAGCATGAAAAAATCTGGACCATGCTCCATTTTCATGCGGGGCTCCCACGGGGACGGCTCCCGCGGGCTTCTATTGAAGCCTATGGAAGCCGTCCGGATCCGCGGGACACAAAAATCTGATTTTACTCACACGCTCCGGTTCTTCTCTTCGCCGCGGCGCCATCTTCTCTCAGTCGCGGCCGGATCATTTTGCTTCGGCCCGGCGCATGCGCGGGGCACGTCACCGACGTCATCATGCACATCCGCCGAGCCGAAGAAAGAAGATCCGGCCGCGACGAGAGAAGATGACGCCGCAGCGAAGGAAGTATCCGGAGCGTGTGAGAGGTAAGTTAATTCTGATTTATTCCTATTTTCAGCCCTCATGTCCGCGGGGCAGGAGGGACCCGCTGCAGATTCTACATGGAGAATCCGTAGCGGGCCTGATTTTCCCCGTGGACATGAGGCCTAAGGCCGACTGCACACAAACAGGTCAGATTTCACGTGCGGGATCACGCAGCAGAATCCAACTCTGTGCCTGGACAGTGAACCCACATACCTGTCCGAAATCTTCTTATTCTGTTCTGCAGATGGTCCGGCCGGCGCACATGCGCAGTACAGATTTTGCCACGTCATCGCTAGGCGATGACGCAGATTCCGCGACCTTTCCACAATGATGATTGCGGAAGGGCCACGGGTCGAATGGCTTCCATTGACTTCAATGGAAGCCGTCCACATGGAATCCGTCTAAAAACAAAGCATGCTGCGACTTTTCCTCCGCAATCGGAAAAACGCAATTGGTTTCCGCTCATGTACAGGAAAAAATCGCTTTTTCATAGCATGCTATGGGCAGTATTTGCTCTGAAATCTGGAGCCCGACACCCGCTCTAGATTCTGCAATGCAAATCTGCCCGTGTGCAGGAGGTCTTTAAGGGGTTCTGCCATTAAAGAAAAAATTCTATACTTACCTATTTCTCTCTCTTCAGTCTACTTACTGCATCTTCGCCTCACCTAACTCCTGTCTCCTGCAGTCCCACCGGTCACCTCACCTCCAGCTGGCTGATTCTTCTGCTACCTGTGACATTATGTACCTTCACAGGCAGTCTTCTTCCTGCCCGGCAATGTACACTACGTCACTAGTTCACAGCCTAGCAGGGAGTGCCGAGCTATTGCAAAGACTGCGCATGCCCGCAATCAATCGGCATTCCTTCCTAGGCAGTGAACGCTACGTCATAGGGACACAACCGTCACTGATCTGCAGGAAGAAGAATGCGAGGAATGCAGGGTTCATAACAAGCTGGCTGCCTTGCGGTGAGCTGACCTGGGGGACTGGAGAAGATCAGTGAGGAGAAGATGCTGTAAGGAGTCTGCATGTGGAGGAATAGCTGAGTATAGAATTTTTTTTTAATGACAGTACCCCTTTAAGCCTGATGAAGAGGTTTTAAGTAATCTTAAAAGCTTGCATTTATATTTGTTCTAGTTATAAATAAATCCAATAAAGGTATTGCCTCCATAATACTTGTGTTTTTTTTTTAATACAAGAGTATTTAACATCACATAGTAAAACCATCTAAAACAGTCTTAAGGACCAGTCCAGAAGGGTCATGTGACCCAAAGGTCCTACTACACAGCAATAAACACACTGCAACAATTTCAACATTTTTATTTGGTGATACTTCCATACCTTACTGTAATACTAGAAATAAGATATGAGAAACGGGTTGCTGCTGATTTTGTATTTAATCCCATGAGGTACAAGTTATGATTCTAGGAAGAAAACCAAAATATATACAGGGACAATGGGAGACCATGCAAATATCATGTAGATGTCACCATACTGGAATTGAAAGTCAGAGCTTGGTTTACAAAGATTGAGTTGCTTACCAGTGAGCCGCCATAGGTTCCACCATATTATATAAAATGGTAGCATATGTTTCGGGACTTTTTACAAAATGTAGAGAAAACCACATTTAACTTTTCATTGTCAAACTTATTCATTGGATGATGTGATTTATCATGAACAAGTCTGTGGCTTGTTGCATGTTTTTGGCAAATCACAGGATGACTCACACAACTAAGCTATTTCTGTTTTAATGATGTATTTGTCTACCTTTGCCACACACCTTCACCCACTCAGTGATTTGCGGTTATATCTCATCATATTAATTTATTGACACAGTGATTGCTAAATGCCGAAGAACAATGTGAAGCATGTCCTGAAATAGACACGTTTAATGATTTTTGTCTGGAGCGATCATCGCTGCATGACTAATTTTTTGGGATAAAATAAAGACTGATTTAAGAAGAGCTTGTTCATTGTTCCCATAGGAATTGGGTGGTTATACGATTATCCTTTTTTTTTTTTTTTTGCACCATCCTTACCACAAAACACAACAAAGTAGACTTGAATCATATCATAACTTGTGTAAACCCTGGGAAAATTTTGAATAAAGCCACATTGGGGAATGTTTGTGAATTTAGCAGGTTTTAGGCCCTCCACACCCTATTTTATGACTGTTCAGATCATGAACAGAAAATCACTAGTAATTGTTAGGAAATTTATAGCACCAGTGCTTGTGGTGGTGCTATGCGCCACACAGCTCTGCTACATGCATGTCCCACACACAGCTCTGCTACATGTACATCACATACAGCTCTGCTACATACATTCTTCATCCCATACAACAGGGATCACAACCACCACAGCAGAGTCCTGCACACACTGATCACCCCCTGTTCACCTCCCACACAGGTGACTGATCAGATGATGGTGACATCATCACAGGTGCTGTAAGCACACGGCTGCTGTCCGGCCCTACAGGTTTTTAATAAAGTAAAGGAGCTGTGATGATGTTACCATCATGTGATAAACAGATTAAACAATGTAATTTTATTACCCAAATTGCTTTCTTTAACTTGGAGGAACTTGTTAAGGAAAGGTAGCAACAGATCTCACACATGTTCTCCAAGTGCCATCAGCAAAATATAGAATGGTTGTCCCAAAAGTTCCTCATTTTTACTCTTCATTTATCTTTCATTATAGTCCCCTGACATCTCGTCACACTTGGCCCACCCATGTTCCAAGGCTCGGATACCAGTGGAACAGAAGGTTTTGTTGAAGCATTTTAAAACCTCCTCCACCGTACAAATGACATCTTCATTTTTCTTGAAATGCAGCCCTTCCAGCTTTTCTTAAGATTTGAGAAGAGATGAAAGTCTGAGAGTGCCAAATCAGGAGAGTCGGGTGGGTTAGGTGATTCGGTGTTCGGTGATTTTTTAGACACATTCATAAATGCCAGCCACAGAAATGATGGCTTTTCTGTTTGGACGTATTGTTCTGGTAGAAGAGAACGCCGATGATAATCTTTTGCATTGCTTCTGCTTAATCTCCTCACACAGTTAACTCAGCAGACTGGCATAGTACGTCCAAATCACAGTTTGCCCCTTTGGAGGGTAGTCTGCTATCACTATGCCCTCAGAGTCCCAAAAAGCCATTGCCATGAGCTTCCCAGTTGAGGGCACTGAATTAGCTTTCTTTGGTGGAGAGGATTAGGGGCGTTTCCATTGCATGGAGTTCTGTTTGTTCTTCAGCTGGGAGTGATGGACCCAGATCTTGTTGATGCACTGGTGCACCGCTAGGGGTCGCAATTGCGACCTAGACCCTTAGCAAACAGGGGTCCATAGGTCCCCTGCCATAAACTTTATTGCTGCCGCAGGCCAGCTATGGGTGACCCCTAGGGTGGGGAGGGGCCACCACCTGGGGAAATCGGCATCAAATTCCACATTACAAACTTCCCCAGTGAGTGGTCCTCCCTACCATTGAGATACTGCAGTTGTGATTCGTCACATTCTATCAGCGCAATGCCGACCATGTGATTGGTCAGGCCAGCGGTGTCTGATAGTGGAGGATGGGCATGGACCAGGGGTGTAACTAAAGGCTCAGGGGCCCTGATGCAAAACGTGAGCTGGCCCCCCCCCCTCTATCTGTATCTGTACCTGTACCCATACCTAAACCATGCTGCACAAAGACATAACTTGAAGCTTCTGGGCCCCAGTGCAAAACCTGTAACAAGGCCCCCAACGATAATGCTTTATTCATACTACTAGGCTTACTATATGGAGAAGTTAGGCCTTATGGGCCCCCTAAGGCTCCTGGGCCTGGGTGCAACCGCATCCCCTGCACCCTCTATAGTTACGCCCCTGGCGTGGACCATGCAATGTAACAAGATATGTACTGCATATAATGATGTATGTCCAAGACAGGGGTCATCTTCAATGCTGGTTCTCCTGTCTTGAATTCCGCCACCCAGTTTTTCAATATCGTATATGAAGTAGCATAGTCCCCAGGTGTTGTCACCATATCAATATGGATTTCTTTTGGTGCTTAACCTTTCATATGCACATACTCAATTACAGCTCGGTGTTTGAATTTTTCCATTTCTCAAATTTATCAGACATTCCAATCTTTATCAGTGAGAATGAGAAAAAACAGCAATTTTTAGCTATATAGTCTATATTCCTTCCTCAAAAGAGTTAAATTTCAGGAGTGTATGTCAATTAGAACATAAGATAGCTAAGAACATTTGGGACGACCCTAGTAAGCACCACAACTAATGGCCACCACCACAGCTGAAAGGTGTTTCTATCCATTAAGTACAGTCTTTTCACATTGTGGTCTTCTATCCACCTCTGTCTCCAATCCTGCTTTCCATCTTCTATGCACAAAACCACATAGGGACATAAAGTAGGACAGAACTGGAACTGAATTGTGGTATTTAATATGTGAGACAGACAGACTCTTTGTTCTCCGTCTTATGTATTTTATGTCCTTGCCTGTCTTTTAACCAAGAACAGTTTTCGGCATAGAAGACAGAAAGCCGTGACGGAGCCTATGTTGGATAGAAGAGGACATCGTGAGGACACTGAAAGTCCTTGGTATGACAGTACTAGGAAGCACAGCCACAAGGAATTGAATGTCCCCACTTCTACTATCACCTTTTATTTAACTCTACTCCTTGCAGTATGACTAGGGCTGTAAGCCAGTCCAGAATATCCATCTACATATGGCAGTAATCCTGAAACAGCTGGTCTGTATGTACATGGATATTCTGGTTCGATCTACAACTCTAGTCATATTGCAAGGCTTAATAAAGGGTTAGATATTGACTCATAGTGTAGCTACAATTCCAATAGGTATCAGTACAGAGGATTATTCCATCACTCATTTGAATGGCTTTTTCCCATGGAGCATTGCATGGCCTATATAATCTCCCTACACCCTTGTGGTGCTCTCCACGAGGAGATACATTGCCCCCTGTAACCATACATGAACATCAGGCCATCCTGTTGTCTATTTTTCTATTCCAGCCTTATATGACATCCCAAGACATAAGATCATCGTATGAGATTTGTAATCTATATGGATTTGAGCCAAAACAACATCTACAGTTTCATCTTGTCTCTATAATTCACTTAATTAATTGACATTCCATCATTGATGATCCCTACAAGAGTAGACCTGAAATTACTCCATATTAAACAAGTGATGAAAGGATCTGCATTAAATTGACTCGATGCCACTGCCAGATGTTTACTACACCCAAGATACAGAGGAAACATGGATAAAATATGCATTCTATTATTAGTAGTACTGATGATATACGGTATTCTAAAATATATAAAATGAAACCCAACAAAGTATATATTGATAAATGAGTCCAACCTATAGAAACTAGGGCTAGCATAGAAAAAGTAGAATGTGGCCACATCAAATTTTGGATCTTATGCAATTTTTGAAAAAGAGCTGCAAAACGATACATTTTGCTGCGATTTGAAAAAATCATTGCAAAAAATTTGACTTGAAAGCACCATATGAACAGAGTTGATTCTCTGATGGCATGCTAAATCACTTAAGGTTTAGGCCATTTTGTGCTTTCTGACCTACACAAAATCTTCGAATATTTCATCTCGCCATTCCGGAATTAATAAATTGTTGTAGTTTCTACACATGCCATTTTAGGGTTCATATTAGAGATGAGCGAGCGTACTCGCTAAGGCAAACTACTCGAGCAAGTAGTGCCTTATGCGAGTACCTGCCCGCTCGTCTCTAAAGATTCGGGTGCCGGGGGGGGGGGGGGGAGAGCGCTGAGTTGCGGGAGTGAGCAGGGGGGGGGGGGCGAGAGAGAGATCTCCCCCATTCCTCCCCGCTCTCCCCCGCCGCTCCCCGCCCCCCGCCGGCACCCGAATCTTTTGAGATGAGCGGGCAGGTACTCGCATAAAGCACTACTCGCTCGAGTACCGTATATTCCAGCGTATAAGGCGACGGGTCATATAAGACAACCCTCCAACTGTCGCCTTATACGCCTGGAATACGGTGTAAAAAAAAAAAGCAGTACTCACCTCCCCCGTCATCCTGCGGTGCTGCTGCAGACTGTCGCTCCCTCCTCGTCCCCGACAGAGCATTGCTTTCTGGATGTGGGGCTTGAAATCCCCGCCTCCAGAAAGCTAATGCTGTGATTGGCTAAATCATCATTGCATGGCTGTGATTGGCTAACTCACGCGGCGTCAGCCAATCAAAGCCATTCCACATTGAATGGGTGTGATTGGCTGACGGCGCGTGAGTTAGCCAATCACAGCATTAGCTTTCTGGAGGCAGGGATTTCAAGCCCCGCATCCAGAAAGCAATGCTCTGTCAGGGACACTTTTTTTTTTTTTTTGTATAGCCGGCGTATAAGACAACCCCCGACTGCAGAGCAGATTTTTCGAGGTTAAAAGGTCGTCTTATACGCCGGATTATACGGTAGTTTGCCTTAGCGAGTATGCTCACTCATCTCTAGTTCATATATGTTAGCATTCAATTTTTAAAAGTTTGGGAGGACAAGCAAAAACCACCAGTCCGTCATATTCCTTTTTTCTGTAATACAATGGTAATTGTTTTTCATTATCAGTGAAAAGAACTTTCACAAAACATTATTTTTTTTCTATATTAGGCCGCCTGCAGACGAGCGGAAATCCCGCCGCGGGATTTCCCGCGGGATTTCCGCCGCTGAAAGTCTGCATAGGAGTGCATTACAATACGCACTCCTATGCAGACGGCCGCGGTTTGGCCGCGCGAAATCTCGCGCGGCAAACAAACCGCGGCATGTTCTAATTTTCTGCGGGGCACGCACTCACCTGGCCGCCGGCTCCGGTCTGCGCATGCGCCGGCTGCGCGGCAGCCGGCACATCAAAGAGCCAGGGCCGCCAGGCGCGGGTGAGTACGCGCTCGTCCCTGCAGGCTCTGGGGTCGGATCGCGCGGCGAGATTTCTCGCTGGCGGATCCGACCCGCTCGTCTGCAGGCGGCCTTATACTAGCAGACTTATGTGTGCTGGTATACACTATTGTGTCTGCACAACAATAGACACATGGCACCCGTTACGGCATACCAGCTATCTTTATAGTGACACTAACTTTGGCAATCACAAGTGCAAAGGGGTCTACATCTCTTGTACAGTAATAAGATTTAATTGCGGCACTGGGTTGATTAAT
This sequence comes from Eleutherodactylus coqui, assembly GCF_035609145.1. NCBI lineage: Eukaryota > Metazoa > Chordata > Amphibia > Anura > Eleutherodactylidae > Eleutherodactylus > Eleutherodactylus coqui. Next base: position 233,235,176 of record NC_089840.1, on the reverse strand, counting down.
CACCAAGATTGGCATTCATATGATCATGGCAGTTGCGTTGGGAATGCAAGTGTGTATTCCAGCTGTCCTCCCACCGCTAATCACATGGGCACAGTAGCAGTGCCCGTGCAATCATCACGACGTTATAGTACATTATATTGTCTCAACTATCTGAGGTCCTGGAGTGCTATTACTTCAAGATGTGGGAACAGGTTAAAGGGGTAACCTTATCTTCTTCAGCTTGATGTTACTACTACTCATTGACAAAAAAATTATAATTCTGCATCAAGAAGTAGTTGGAATCGAATGAAACTTTATATGTGTGATTGTAATGATGATATATGTAAGTGTTTAATGTTAGAGTGAAAGTATAAGTTTATTGTGGAAAATTACAAAATACAATTCGATTTCCCAGCAGTCAAGGTTTCTCGTTCATGGCACCACTGTAAACGAAGGTGACGGTGTTGGGTTGTTAATGGCAGGACACATAACGGGTGCTATGACACCAAATTTCCTTCTGCTAAGCATCTGAAAAATGGTGTGGGCAGAGACAACGTTCTGTAATGAAAGTCCCTGGTTAGTGAAGAACAAAATTGTTGGATCCGCTTGTGCTTGTCTGTGGATCAAATTATTTTCTCCACTGGGGGCTGTCAGAGCCACATTGACATGTGTATATGTGCCCTCACATAACAACTGCTCCCAACACCTCCTAACAGCTTGGTCAGAATGGCCTAGATGGCGGGCAATTTCTTGAAACAACCATCCTGCTTTTCTCATTCCAATGATGAACATCCTATCAAAGTCTGGTAATTGGGCTAAATGTCTCTAAGTGTGTCTTAGATGCATGTCTAGTGGTCAATGATCTCTCAGCAAAGGTTACACTACACAAAAGTAACCTCTGAGAGCCTTTTTATAGGGCAATGAGGGAAGCACTTCATAGAATCGTAGAATTGGAAGGGACCTCCAGGGTGATCTGGTCCAACCCCCTGCTCAGTGCAGGATCTAAATCATCCCAGACAGATATTTGTCCAGCCTTTGTTTGAAGACTTCCATTGAAGGAGAACTCAACACTTCCCAAGGCAACCTGTTCCACTCATTGATCACCCTCACTAACAGAAAGTTTTTTCTAATATCTAATCTGTGTCTCCCCCCTTTCAGTTTCATCCCATTGCTTCTAGTCTTTCCTTGTGCAAATGTGAATAGAACTGATCCTTCTGCACTGTGACAGCCCTTCAGATATTTGTAGACAGCTATTAAGTTTCCTCCCAGTCTTCTTTTTTGCAAGCCAAATATTTCCAAATCTTTTAACCGTTCCTCATAGGGCACGGTTTGCAGACTGCTTACCATCTTTGTAATTCTTTTTTGAACTTGCTTCAGTTTGTTGAGGTTTTTTTAAAATTGGAGTTCCCAGAACTGGGCACAGTTTTCCAGATGAGATTTGATCAAGGAAGAGTAGAAGGGGATAATGACCTCATGTGATCTAGACTCTATGCTTCTCTTAATACATTCCAGAATTGTGTTTGCATTTTTTGCGACTGCATCACACTGTTGACTCATGTTCAGTCTGTGATCTAGTAGTATACCCAAGTCTTTTTCACATGTGTTGCTTTGCTGCTTATAGCTCAATTTCTCACATTCTGTATGAGCTTTTTAAATTTGTCTTGCCCAGATGTAGAACTTTGCATTTCTCCTTGTTAAATACTAGAGATGAGCGATCATACTCGCTAAGGACAATTACTCGATCGAGTATTGTTCTTAGCAAGTACCTGCCCGCTCGGAAGAAAAGGTTCGGCTGCAGGCGTGGGTGAGAGGTGAGTTGCGGCAGTGAGCAGGGGGGAGCAGGGGGGGAGAGAGGGAGAGAGAGATCTCCCCTCCATTCTCCCCCGGCAGCCGAACCTTTTCTTCTGAGCGGGCAGGTACTCGCGAAGGGCAATGCTGGATTGAGTAATTGCCTTTAGCGAGTATGCTCGCTCATCTCTATTAAATACCATTCTGTTAGTTGCTGCCCACTGTTTGTCTAGATATTTTTGAATACTCTCTCTCTCTCTTTCTTCTTCAGTGTTAGCTATGCTATTTAGCTTTGTGTTGTTGGTAAACTTGATTGTTTTACCCTCATTTCCCTCCTCTAGATCATTTATAAAAATGTTGAACAACACTGGGCCTAGGACAGAGCCTTGCGGTACCCCAATTGACACATTCTTTCAATTGGATGTGCAGTCATTTATGACTACTCTTTCAGTACGATCACTCAGCCAGTTGTGAATCCACCTAACAGTTGCCTTGTCAATTGCATATTTGGTCATATTTTCAATAAATATGGTATGAGATACTTTGTCAAATGCTTTACTAAAGTCAAGATATAATATGTCTACTGCATTTCCCTGATCAACCCAGTCAGTGTTTCTGTCATAGAAGGAAATTAAATTTGTCTGGCATGACTTATTTGTTACAAACCCATGCTGGCTCTGGTTAATTACTCCATTCTCATCCAAGTACTTGCATACATGCTATTTAATAATTTGTTCAAAGATCTTTTCCAGTATAGGAGTCAGGCTCACAAGCCTATAGTTTCCTGAGTCCACCTTCTTCCATTTTTGAAGAAAGGGACAACAGTTGCCCTTCTCCAATCTTCTCAGACTTCTCCTGTTCTCCAGGAATTTACAAAGAAAAATTAGCTCTGCTGCTTCCTTTAGTATCACAGGATGTAATTTATCTGGACCTGTAGACTTGAATTTATTTAAGTTAGCTAAGTGTTCCCTCTTAAGTTAGCTAAGTGTTCCCACATAGATAACATACCAACAGAGCTATTGCTGCCAGTATCAGTGGAAACCATCACAGCGCTGTGCCAGGCAGTTTGGGTATCCACACAATGGCCACAGGACTTGAAAAGATCTGTCTTCATCCCTCTTCCAAAGAAATGCGACTCCCAGAATTGCTCTGACTACCAAACAATAACCATCATTCCACATGCAAGCAAGATCCTTCTCAACATTGTACAGGAAGACTGAGATCAGTAGTCGAAGTGGCACTCCCTGATGCGCAGGCAGGATTCCAGCGAGTACGCGGCACCTGTGACCATATTGCAAATCTGCAATAGACCATGGAAAAAGCTTGAGAATACCAAAAGAATATCTACATCTGCTTCATCGACTACATCAAGGCCTTTGACTACGTCGACCATGGCAAGCTATGGTGCTCCCTACCAGAGCTGGGAGTAACGGCGCATCTAGTCAAGCTGATAAAATCACATTATACCAATCAAAAAGACAATATGAGAACACAGTACGGGGACACATACTGATTTGGGATCGGCAAAAGTGTCCGACAGGGCTGTATCCTCTTACCCTTCTTGTTTAACCTATATGCGGAAGTCATCATGTGGAAAATTGACCTAGACAAATTGGAAATCAGGGTGAGAATAAGTGGCAGAAACATCAACAATTTCCACTACGCAGATGACACAACTCTGCTTGCAAAAACAGGAGCTGGTCTGAACTAGCTGATATGTAAGATTAAAGCTGAAAGTGAAAGAATGGGCCTCTACCTGAATTTAAAGAACACAAAAATTATGACAACTGCAAAAAATGGCCAAATTCAAATCAAAATCAACATCGAGACCATTAAATGCGTGAGATTCTTCCTTGGCTCAAAAATTGAACAGGATGGAGAATCTATGCCAGAGATAAAACGTACAATAGCACTGGGGCGAAGCGCAATACTAAACATGGACAAAATCTGGAAAAGTAGGGATTTTGGCATCACAACTAAACGCAGGATAATGCAAACCATCGTTTTTCCCATAGCCATGTATAGATGTGAAAGCTGTACTGCGAAAAAGCTGATAGGAGGATTAATGCACTTGAGCTGTGGTGCTGGCAAAAGCTATTGCGTATGCCCTGGACGGTGAGAGTAACAAACAGAGAAGTCCTGAATATAAGAACCGATATATTTTACTGGAGGGGAAGATGACCGGGCTCAGACTCACGTATAATGTGGGAAGAGTCACTAGAAAAATCTATAATGCTTTGACAGATCAGTGGCAAAAGAAGACCCGGCCGCCAAAGAACACGATGGCCGATACTGTCAGAGCTGATACTGGAATGGATATCACACAAGTGAAAGAAGCAGTGCAAAACCGAAAAACATGCTTATAGATAGCCTGCATTCATTTATTCCTTTAATAGCACAGAGAAGATCAGCTGATGTTACACTTACTTTCTGAAAGAAAACATATACAATATAGAAATTTAAAAGTTCAGCCTTGTCAACATCATTTTTAACCAATTCATCATTTTCATCCTGTAAACATCCTATAGCATCTTTGACTTTTCTTTTGATTTTGACATACCCCCAACATTTACTGCCTCTAGTGGCAAGACCCAGTGTCTAATCAAACCACAACTGTAATCATTTACATATCTGACAGAGACATAACAGTAATCTGAAGTTTTTGTCTGGTGCACTATTTTTTTTCAATAATTTTATATTATATATATATATATATATATATATATATATCGTAAAACCTCTGCTGGTCTCCTGAAGCCTTCATTGGACCTTCAATCTTTCGACCCATGCAAAGAGGGCCAAATATCTTTTCTCTTAAGGAAATACTCCTGTAAAAACCGCACAACGGTAAAAAAAATTATGATGTACCCTTTAATTAAACAGTCCCAAGAAAACACATTGCAGCATGGGTTGTAACTTACATAATGGTGACAGACGCCCTTTAAAGTCTATCTATATCAATAGCTTCAGCCAGAAGTTGCTGACGGAGGGTATATGATACCTTATGGGGAAATTCATTCAGCCATGTATACTATTTAACTGGCTTCGATTATCTCATCAGATACGTATAGGCTTTTCCTTTTTGGCCGCTGACGACAGCTCAGTTACCTTCAATAGAAAACAAATAAAAGACGTGATGACGGACAACTCGCTTGTAGTAATACATTTTACAAACAGACTTGTACAAACATAAAATATTCATAGATCTTACAAAATCTGTTTTCCATAGAAACGTTTAACAAAATATTATGCATGCGGGATATTTGGAAGAATCCAAGTGTTATTCATGTCATGAAAAGTTGTCTCTGAGCTGCTTATGAGCGCGGACTGTTAATTACGTTTAGCCTTAATATAAAGGCTACCGTCCAAATTCAAGTGACAACTCCTTGTGGCAGTCCTCGTTGGCTTTGTCCCTGGCACCGAAGCATTAAAAGCTAGGGAAATTATGACTTCTATTTTCTGGGGAAGTTCTGTATGTAAATGAAAGCACTATCATGTCTTGGAAGCCCTCGTCTCTGTAGGGGAATACATTTACTTGTGACCTGCTAGTCAATAAAATCATCTAACAGCTAGTAGTTCTAGCCCGAGCTGGAGTAGGCTTTTTTTTTACAATCTATGCCCGTTTCTGGTGTAGATTATAGTCAATGTGATTGGGCGTGCTTGGCCACATCCCCGAAAGCTGAACTCTGTCCACTTTTTCAAAAAGGGGAAGGCATAAATGGACAAAAAGTGACAGTTTTGGCATGTGTGCCAGAATTGCAACTTTTGCACGCCAGAATTCTAGCGTCCAAGCATAATATATAAGTTATGGGTTTTTTGGAAAAAGAAAGTCACTGTAGTTTTTGGTGCAGTTTTTTATACAGTTTTATGAGTCCAAGTCAAATGTGGATCCAGCAGGGAGAGTGGTAGAAGTCCTTCCTTCATATATTCTCCATTCTCTTTCAATCCACTTCTGGCTTTGGCTGAAAATACTGCATAAAAAATGACCACAAAAACCTTTTTTGTTTTGAAGATATGCTGTGTGAAACCAACCTTTCTGTGGTGTTTTTTGCCTTTTTTTATCAAAAAACATTGGCCAAATTTTAGTTGTAAAAGTCAACAGGGAAATATTGGACTCACCGCAAACCGTGCAGGTGTTTTTGGTGGTGTTTGTTGTCATGCAATTGTTTTCTTGCAGTCAAAACACAGTGTAGGTTTGGCATTGTTTTTGAGTAGGCTTCTCTATAAGACGTGAAAAACAAATATGGTAGAAACACGTTAAAGTTGAAAAATGCTGGCTTTATAAAAAAAATTTGGGTTTAAAAATATAAGAAAAACTACTGTATGGTTAAAGGAGGTCTAAAAGTATTTTCAGTGTTCAGCTAAATGATCAAAAATAGAATTATAAAAACATTGGCTGCTTTTTTTCCAATAACACAGCCACCACTGTCCACAAATTGTGTGTGGTATTGCAGCTTTTCCTATTCACTTCAATTGAGTTAAGCTGCAAACCATGAACAGGTGTGGCAACCTATGCCTATGGTCAGGCTAATCTTTCCAGAGTAAACATATATACAAGGTCGTAATTTTTACTGCATGAAAAAAACTCTAATAAACCTGGTAGAAGTCACTTAGCTCTATGGGTAACTCATCAGTATCAGCTGTAAGATCTCAGAGCTCCAGTAAAAGCGGATGGCAGTCAGAAGAGTGTTGGGGACCCTTCATCAGAAGTGTTGGTGGGGATATTGAATCACAAATCACGAGCCAAACAAACTCAGTCATGTCAATCTCTATGGTGAGAAACAAGTTTTAGAAAAATGTTTGGTTACTTCAAAGTCCCCATGGCTCATATTATAGCAAACAACTGATAACAGAGACTGAGGGCTCTTTCCCACGAGCGTATATCGGCCAGCTGTTTTCACGGCCGGCCAATATACGCTACGATCTGATGCATTGGATTCCAATGCATCAGATCACATGGCTGTATTCCCGCGGTGTGATAACACCCGGCCGGGCCAGTATAGAGCCAGGCGCTTTCACGCTGGGCCGAAAAGATAGCCCTGGAGCTATCTTTTCAGTCGAAATACTTCTCTGGGAGCCAATGACGGTGGCAGGAGAAGGGAGGTGGGAGGGAGTTTAGCAGTGTGACTTGGATGGCTTAGCTCCGCCTGTCCCTGCTCCTCCCATTGCTGGCTGCGGACAGGGGGCGGGAGCTTAGCTCCACCCCCCACACTGCCCCCTCTTATTGCAAACAGCCAGAGGGGAGGAAAGAGGAGGTGAGCCAGCAAGGGAGGAAAGGGCAACAGCATGACGGCCTCAGCGTATGTGCACCGCGCCCATGCTGTTTGAACGGGCGCACAAACATTAGATTCGTGTGCCCGTTCACAGGTTTTTACGGCGCCGGCGGGCGCATGTAGAAATGCCTACGGCCATGTGGGAGAGGCGTAGGGGTCCTTTTACACCAACAGATTAATTGTTTGAGCAAATAAACGATGTCAGAGTTTGCTCGCTTGTTTGAGCAACCGGCTTATACAGGCAGATAAAATTGTTGACTTGTTTGCTCGCTAAATCATTCAGTCATTCACATTTATTGAATAAGTGAATGAGAACGACTGAACGATTGGTATTTAAACTGAATGATTAGTGAATGAGCCAGTGATGATTTTTGTATGATAAGTAGAGATGAGCGAGCATACTAGATAAGGCAAACTACTTGAGCGAGTAGTGCCTTATTCGAGTACCTGCCGGCTCATCTCTAAAGATTTGGGTGTCGGCGAGGGGCGGGGAGCTGCGGGGGAGAGCAGGGAGGAACGGAGGGGAGATCTCTCTCTCACACTCTCCCCCCTGCTCACCGCCACAACTCACCTGTCACCCGCGCCGGCAGCCGAATCTTTAGAGACAAGCGGGCAGGTACTCGAATAAGGCACTACTTGCTTGAGTAATGTGCCTTAGCGAGTATGCTCGCTCATCTGTAATAATAAGCAAACTAATTGTTCGATTGTTGGCTTTTTTTACACTGTATGATTATTGCTTAGTTTCCCTTGTTTAAATGATTTTTTGAACGATCATCATTTCTTGTAAAAGAGCCTTAACCAAAGACTGGTATATACTTGTTCCTAGACTAATCGGATTGCTGCCTTCACACTGAATTGTACTATCAATTTCATTGACCTGAAAGGGTGTTTCATATGGACTGTATTAATCGGCAATAAGATGCAGCATATTCTGCCACGTGGAAAAATCTACATGTCTAGCATGCGGATCCCGAGGCACATGTTGAAATGCCTTAATTTTACTTGCAATTCTACATCAAGATACACATTTACAGAAAAACACACTTCAGCTCTCATCTACATTTAATACCTGAATAAAAGTGCACGGCTGTTATTTATACTAAACTCCATGAGGCCTCCTTCACACGGGCAACAAAGTTGCGCGATTTTGTCACGTTGCTACAATGCTACAGATGGCATGTATGTGAAGTCCATGCTTTCCTACAGGTTAATTCACACATGCGATGTTTTGTAGCATGCAACATCCCAACACGAAACCCCTAATCTAAGTCCTAGCTGCAGAAAAACATTAAAAAAACAGTATAGATCACCTTAGAAGCGCTGTCAGCTCAGCTGAATCTTCTCCTCCGGGTCCCCAGCACTATTCTCTTTCATCCCCGCCTCCTGGAAAGCGCTGCCTCTGATTAGCTGACGCTTAGCCAATCACAGCCAGTGCTCGATGAACCAATCACAGCCATTCATCAAGTGCTAGCTCTGATTGGCTAAGCATCAGCCAATCACAGCCAGCACCTCCAGGAGGCGGGGATTTTTCAATCTCAGAAGAGATGAAAAAGACCAGTGCCGGGACCGGGAAGAAGCTGCAACGGAGTCCTGGACAGCAGTTCTAGGTGAAGTATACTTTTTTTTCTGCAATTAGGACTTATTTTCAGCATAGGGCTTATATTATGAAAATCCTTGCATGTGGTGCTACAAAAGTCACACAACTTTGTGGCTCTACATGGGACTTTGTAGCGCTATAAAATCGCAGTATTTTCGTGAGAAGATGCAGCGATATCGCACGGACCAGCAATGCGATATCGCATGGAGCAGCCATGCGATATCCCTGCAGTTTTCTTGCAGCGATACAGTGTCGCCCGTGTGAAGTAGGCCTAAAATTGCAAGGTTCTTAGCTCACATTTTGATCAAAACATTATGTGGTTTAGTGTAAACAACTGTTTTGCAATTTTATTCAGATATTAACCCTTTCCAATCCCCTGCCTGACGTCTAAAGACATTCTGATTGAAGGCTGTACAGCTTCCGATGTCGGAAGACATCCAGCAGGGTATTATTACTGTCCGCTGTGTTGTCGGGGGCCTCTCCAGCATGTCACATACTGCAGTAATGGCTCTAGCCAGCAAGTGACACCATTGTATAATGGCAGAAAGAGAAAGCCCCTTAGGAAATTCTGAATCCAAAATTGGATGGCAAAGGTTTAAATGTGTATCAATGCTGAGATGTGTGCTTCTGTTATGTGTTTGTCACAGCCGTAGCTTACATACACTTTCACATTTTATTTATTTGTTGGAAGTGCTTTGTTTTTTGTTGAAAAGTTGCATTTAGACCTGCAGATTTTGACAGTGCAACATCCTGAAGGCTCTTGCAGAAAATTCCAGTATATGTCAACCACCCAAACAGATTTCTGCAGAACTTTGCCACAATATATGAGAGTCATTCATGTTAGTCTTGGCATAGATGGATATGAGCTGTTTCATAACCTCTTTGCAATCGGTGCCTTTACCTATACATGGCTGTCTGTACACAGCCAGTCAATAGCCTGTCGAAAGAATAAGTAGCAAGTGGTGTTGTGATCAATACATAATCATCGATATGTTTCTAAACCCGTGTGGATATATGTTGTTTTTTTTATATAAAGGATAGGTTACAAATCTTTCACTTCTTCTGCAAAAAGTCTCATTCCTGTCACATCACCAGTTATCGTATTATATTAATATCATCGTCTTCTCGCTTCTCTTACTTGGAGGAATTCCATGCATGATGAACCATAGAAGGGTTAAGTTTCATGTTAAAGTTATATTGACAATTTTCCACTCTTTTAGCATGGTAAAAGTAATCTGATATAAGCTAAGAAACAATAAACCGCTTCCTGGGTACCTATACAACTATAACCGGTTGTTAAAACTATCTGTGCTGAGCAAAGGTCAGTGATAAAATGGTCTACATCAGGCTAAGAGCTGGGATTTATGGGATACCGTACCAGTAAGGCTTTACAGTTATAATGTATTACCTGAAGGATTCTCTATTCATTGCAGCACTGACAAAAATAACCTGGTGATCTGATTAATGAGTTGGGTGGGGGAAAGTTTGGTTACAGTTTCCCTGTCTGCTATTTCATTAAATCATGTCTGGCAAGGTAAATACAGATTGTGACTGAATGTTTTGCAGCTCAGCAGGTAAGGGCAAGTTTACGATTTGTTGACTGACAAAGTTAATCTCCATTTCAAAATGCTTTAAATCATCCCTATAAACCCATTTGTTTATCAACGTGTTCCTTTCCAAAGAAAACTGGACTATTACAGTTGCTACAGCTGCGGATGTGGATCCGCTGTGCCTCAGAACTGATTTGACTTGGGGCTAGATCCAGAGCAGCACCCTTTCACCCCACCAATCAGGATTTGGTCTTCAATGTACAGACCCCCAGACCGATACCCTAGAAATCATCTCAATTAAAAGACAACTGATTAAATTGGTCAATTTTTCTGTAATGCGATACTGAAGAGTGTAGATAGTGATGTAGTTATAAAAGAGAGCCAAAGTTGGGCTTGATCTCCAAGCCGTGTCCGTTTACCCCATTGGTGGACAGCCCAGGGATCATGGCCTTTTTTCGAGTTTCTTCCCTGACGGCCAGAATAGCAGACTGAGTCTCCTGTGTGCGTGACCTAGTTATGGACACAGGCATTAAGTCCTTGCAAAAGATATTGGAGGGGGGACCCCCTGACTGGTGCGTGGTACCAGTATCTACAACTCTGTCATTACATTTGGTGGCACCCAGCACTCAGGGCATCCCATAACCTCCTTTGAGAGCCTTTGTCTCTTGACCCCAGAGAAACTTTCTAAAATCTCTGCATTATATCAACTACTTATGGAAAGTGACGCCTGGGACGGGGGGGGGGGGGGAGGGGTCGGATGTTAGAGTCGGAGCTGGGAGGTGAACCCTCAAAGAAGTCATGGAGGAAAGCCTATGTGTTGACACATAAAATGAGTGTGTCCAGTAGGATGCAGGAACTTAATTGTTATTGTACACTTCCATTGCCAATTTATGGTGATGAAAGTATAAGCATAAAACTTATTTATATTTTGACATCTTACTAATTCACATTTCTACTATAATATTACTTCATTGGTAGTGAATATTTCCACCCTCTTTCAGGTGCCTTTGATTTTAGATAACTAAAGGTTTGGGGCTGGCATAAACCCTACTGGATTCCATAAGGAGTTACCACGAATGTCAAGTATCAGTTGGTGCAGGAAACCTGGTTAGAAATAATCCTCTGCACCCAATGAACCTTTCCAGAGCCTTTCCAAAAGTCCTATATGGCGGCCCTCAGTGATAGTTCTATCACACTGTCCCTTCTACATGACATGGGCCGGAGCTAAGTTTTGCACAGCTTGTCTGTCTTTTGGGTAGCGTCAACTGCACTAGCAACATGGAGCCCACCTATGTTCCTTTTACAGTTTCTGTACCACCTGCATATACCCAAAATTAAAGGAACTTACAGATATAGCGTTATTATAACTCGATGAGCCACCGTTTGTTTATTTTTTCAATTACTTTACAATCAGTGTAGTTGTGTTAAGATGACAATAACTTTTTAATGGGTTAAGTTAACTTTCTGCGACAAGCTATCACAGCTAAACTCTACTACATCTATAACACATAATATGAATTGGTTGAGGGGTGTAGGATGGGGTGCCCTTCTACCATCACTTGAAGCTTCTGGGCCCCAATACAAAATCTGTAACAGAACTACAAAATCCCCCAACTATAATGCTTTATTCATAGTACTGGGCTCCCTATATGAAGATGAGAAGCCTTATGGGCCCCCTAAGGCTCCTGGGCCCAGGTACAACCGCATCCTTTGCATTCCCTATCGTTACGCTCATGCTCCCGCTCCCCACTTAACCCCTTCCCGCTCCGCGATGTACATTTATGTCCTGGAACGTCGGGGTATGTTTAAAGACAGATCGTGGGGTGACCTCTCTTCATACAGCACGGGCGTTAGCTGTTTATTACACCCGCATTACGTCATACTGCAGGAGGAATCAAATTGCATGTTGTAGTCCCCCAGGGGGACCTAAAAGAAAAGTTTAAAAACAAAATCAATAAAGTTTTATTAATTGTAAAAAAAAAAAGTAATAAAAGTTTCAATAACCCCCATTTTGCCATACCTATAATAAAAAAATTAAAATCATAAAAGAAAAATACATATTTGGTATCACAGCGTCCATAAAAGTCCGATCTATCAAAGTAGTGCATTATTTACCCCAAACGGTGAACGTCAGCCGAAAAAAAAACAAAAATGCACTTTGTTACCCTGGCTCCCAGAAAAAATGCAATAAAAAGCGATCAAAAAGTCGTATGTATTCCAAATTGATACTAACGGAAACTACAGGACATCCCGCAAAAAATGAGCCCTCGCTCAACCACATCGATGGAAAAATAAAAAAGTTATTGTGCGCTCAAAATGACTGCAGAAAAGAATTGAAAAAAATTAAATGTCTTTGAAAAAAAAAAGAGTAGTATAGTAAAAAAAAAAACTACACAAGTTTCGTATCGTAGTAATCATACCGACCCATAGAATAAAGTTATCTTGTCGTTTTTGTTGCACTTTGTGTGCCGTAGAAACAAGACGCACTGAAAGATGGCGGAATGTCGTTTTATTTTTCATTTTACTCCACTTAGAATTTTTTTAAAGTTTTTCAGTACATTATATGGTACTTTAAATAGCACCATTAAAAACTACAACTCGTCCCGCAAAAAACAAGCCCTCATACAGCGACGTCGATGGATATATGAAGGGCGTTACAATTTTTTTAAAGGGGGGGAGGAAAAAACAAAAATGGAGAAAAAAAAGGGTCCGCGTCATTAAGGGGTTAAAGCACATGTACACAATGGAACAATTGCAAACAACAAAATAAACATCAAACATACACTACCCCCTCAGGGTTCATTCCGATGGCTGTATATATGCGGCATATTACATGCAGATTTTTTACACACGTAATATGCAGTGAATAGAATCTATTGCGGGTAAGATCGAGCGGCACCTGTCTTCCCAAGGTTATTTTCAAACTCCTGTTCTCTGGCGGAATATGCCTTCCCTCAATTCTGTACCAAAATCCACATTGCTAACTGCAAATTTTGAAGCAGAACTGCCGCCATGATTAAATTCGGCACCCAAATCCGCACATTAGCAGTGCAGATTTTTGGGCTGAATATTCCATAAGAGGACATATTCTGCAAGACTGTTGCGGAATATTCTGTCTTTTGTGAAAAGTCCCCAAAGGAACATCCCTGTTACAAAACTGCTTGCACTTAACTTTGTAGCAAATAATATATCAAACACTTTATCTGGTCAGGGCACGGAACGTATATGTAGTCATGAAATATAGAATACACTTCTAGGAGGTTAGAAAAACTTCTATTACTTCTGAAGTCTTGAATCCCCCCTTGTCACGTAGTACAGTGGCGCCTGACACCCAGGATGTAGGGTTGAGGGTTGAGATAAATTCAGGACAGCAAACACTTAGCAGTGACAAAGTTACATTCACCCTTGTCAAACTTTCTGATCCTGTAGGGCTCTTGAACTTCTCCAATCCTGGACCATGGCCGCTCGGTATATCTCATTACAATGCACTTTACAATGGAGCTGTGTGCTGTGCAGACATCCATATCTAAGTATAACTTCACCCCTCTTCTGATATACAAGTGAGTAACCTCTCCAGCTCTCGAGAGCCCTGCAAGGCGCCTGAATTCCTGCCCTTCACTTCAGTAGAGAATTGTTCTACTAACTCCTTCCCTGCTGCAGAGCAGTCCTGGTAATTCTTCATATGGATGGAAGACAGAGCCGAAATATAGGTCGATAATTACATTACTTCACATTCTGAATTGTTTGGAAGGCTGGCCGAGGTTTTTGGAGTTAAAAACTGACTTTTAGAAAAGTTTGAGATTACAAAATCCAAAGAAAATATCTCGCAAGCAGCTTTCCTTACAGGGTGGGTTATGTGATCCTGTTATTACTTACGCATCTAACGGCGAATAAAGTGTTGAGGTCGCAAAACGAAGAATGAAGGATCATTTTTTAAATATTAACCAAAATAAAGCGGTAGCGAGCCAATATGCATGATTAAAGGCTTCATTCTGAGCAAGCCTGCCCGCGTGACTGTTCTGTGTTCTGAAATACGAGACTAGAAAGAAAAGCATCATTAGATTCTCTGCCGTTACAACTGCTGGCGAGTTCCAGATCAGTAGGCGTTTACTAGCGTATTGGAGAGTGGAAATGAGATATGATTAGATGGATCAGGGTAGGATTAGGTCAGGCAGAGAGGCTGTTTTTGCATATCAAGACATGGTATTTTTTGCACCAGGTTTGATTTAAGGGTGCATTCACACATTGCTGCAGATGCTATACAGGCACAGCCTCTATTATATATGCGGCACTGTAGCTAGTGCAGTGAGCTGAAGTTGACAGAAAAGTAGCCCGAGTGGTTGCGCCAGTTCTATCGATGTCACGGTGATGGCTAGTCTGCCTGTGATAATGGCTCGTGCAGCAGGTGGATTGCAATGGAGTTCTTAGGAACAACAATTAGTGGTTCGTGTATTAACTGATGTGACGCCAGTGCCTTCGAATGAGTTAGCTTATTGAAATAAAGAGACGAGTCCAGATACACTGCAGTAAAACCGAAGGCACACAGTTTACTGAATGCTTGCAAATCCATGACAACATTCACATTCTTCTCCAGTAAATCAATAACTTTTCCAACAGGAACTTGTACAAATGACATGACATGCTTTCGTTCTTTACTTCTACCCTCTAAAGAAGAATTGGGGCTGCCAGGCTAAGTTATCTGGCGAATGTACTGGGAGATTATTTGTGCAGGAATGGAGGGATTAATGCAGGCGCTCCTGTATACAGGGTCAAGAAAAACTTAAAGTTGAATTGGCTGCTTTTCCTTCCAGATTCCACAGGGTCTGCCCTGACTTAGACTCCCTCTCAAGCCGGGATGAAAAAGACTCCGCTGTCCTTTAGTTCTCCTCTTCAGCTGACTTCATGACTACACATTCTGGCTGGCTGGCCTCCATACCGACTTAACTCCCTCCATGCTAGCCTAGTCCAGACTCCACACTCCCCAGAAGGAACAAGAAGCACCAACCACACCCAAGTTCTGTCTTTTATATCTTCCCACCAACCAATCCTGAACTAGGGAAAAGCCTACTACCCAATCCCAGGACTAACTAGGGATGACTGACAAAATACTTCAAAGTCATGCAGAAGGTAGTTAGAGAGACACTAGACATTAACTCTCAGGGACTTAAAGGGGTTGTCCCGCAAAAGCAAGTGGGGTTAAACACTTCTGTATGGCCATATAAATGCACTTTGTAATATACATCGTGCATTAAATATTGGCCATACAGAAGTTATATACTTACCCCCCCGGTGTTGGCGTCCCCGTCTCCATGGCGCCGACCGAAGCCTTTTTCTGCCTCGATTAGACGCGCTTGCGCAGTCTGCCTCTTCTGTCCCGTTGAAGGAGCCGCTCCGGCGTGCTCGCGCCGCACAGCTGGTCTGCGCATGCTCATTTTCACGCAGCCGTTCAGGCTGTTCGGTTCTATAACCTAGACTCACCATCCTGATGATGCGGTCACTGCATTAAGGACCGCGAAAAACGCGTAGATGGTGTTAGCCAGCCTAAGATAGCCTTATTGTTGTGCTTGACATGCCACAGATGTCCACATCATTGTATATCGGGCTATCTATGCTTAAATGGTGATAGTGAATGCAGCAGTTACTGACAAAGAGGGTTCATTATATATCTTATTGAACCCTCTTCAGTTTAGCTGCTCGTAGCTGCTGGTGATTATAAAATCTCACAAACAGCGGCATTCATCTCTAGTGAAGCAGTGATCAGCTGTTTTTATTAGCTGCACTCAGCAGTGTTCAGTCCATGTGACAGGGTCTTATGAGATAATGACCCTGGTCTAAGACTCTCCGCTGTGTCTGTCCCTAATGGGAATGTGGCAAAATAAAAGGAACGTTTGGTGCTGTAATATGTCCTTGCACCATTTAACTCCTAGTTACAGACCACTCAGCGCTGCAGTCTATTTGCCAGCTTTTATATAAACTAGATAAACACGCTAAATGACGTCAGTCAAGCGAGTCACTATATAGATGAAATTAGTGACCGTGTTTACTATAGCTGGTTATCGCATCAGGGTATAATCCACCATAATAGGGGATATACCACATAGTATATACCTGATTGATGCTATATTTTCTGGGCATTAATATATGCCTCAATACTCTGCCAGACGGGGGTTACATTTATTATTCTGGCCTTTACCCATTTATCGGCTCCAACGTATAAATACAAAAAATATAACCTACATTGTGCTTTGTTAGCCCTTGTGGCCATTTATACACGTGGAGCTGTACACAACCATAATATATATCTCGACCCATGCACCAACAATATAGATTGGGTCATTGTGGTTGTGGAGTTAGAACTTCATCATCTGGTATATACTTATATGGACCTACTACTGTTAGAATATCTACTTGTCCAGTAGGAGTGTAACTGGAATAAGAGTCCACGCCTTTTATACATTTTTATCTTTACCTAATAAAAGTTATATTTTAGTGATTCCCTCGGTGATAGGCTTGTTGACACACAGGGTTTTCCTTTCTGTCACGGTGACAAATACATTGTATACGGGCTGCGGGTACCCGTGTCATCGCTAAGCGACGGTGCGGGAAATACAAACAAACAAAAAAAAGGTGTACTGCGCATGACCACCCGTGTAAGTGCGCAGTTATGCGCAGTACATTACGTGGCCGTACGCAGGGTCACAGCCGGGATCACAGCTGGGATCCGCTGCGGGCCTCCGTAAGCGGATTCCATCTACGGCTGCGTGAGTCCAGCGTTATTCAGACCGCTACCTGTAATACGTATTTTACAAGAAGCCCCGGGAACGCTCCCCTTCATGCAGTTCCAGGAGCAGCTTGTTGAGTGCCTTCTGTGTGAGACCGCTGCACCTCCGCAAGCTTACGAAGACTCACGCAACTCCACTTTTTACACCCCATACCCGCCACTAAGGTCAAGAAATGACCCCCAAAAAGCATGAGAGGAGGGGGGATACCCAGTTTTATGGCCCTATGGGCCCATTCCAACCAGCCTCCGTAATTACGTCTGTCTTCGGAAATACCACACAGTTCACATTATTACTTTTATCTAAGATTTGGGGAACGCCGAAATAGGCGCGGAGGGGGAGGGAGGGATATTTTTAGGGAGTCAATTTTTATTCCGTACAAATAAGCAATGGGGCCTGGAATTTATTCAGTTGTGCCCTGCAATCCAACGGGTGTTTCCTCCTTTATAGGCCTTGCCATGGGTCCTGTAAGTAAATTAGGGCCACAATGGGTATGTTTCTGAACACAGAACAAACGGGGGTATCCATTTGGGAGTGAATGTCTTCATTCCTATGTAGACTGTACAAAAAAACTGTTTTTAAATTTAAAAAATTGCCCAAAAAATTGAAAATTGTAATTTTTTCCTTCTGCTTCGCTTAGATTCATTCAAATACTGTGGGGTCAAAATACGCAGTACACCCCTAGATGAATTCTTTAAGGGGTCTAGTATTCAAAATGGGGTCATTTGGGGGGGGGGTTACTTATCGTTTTGGCCGCTCAATGGCTCTATAAGTGGGCAATGGGGCCTGGAATTTATTCAGTTGTACCCTGAAATCCAACGGGTATTCCTTTCATTGTAGGCCTAGCCATGTGTCCTGAAAGTCTATTAGGGCCACAATGGGTATGTTTCTGAACACGGGACAAACAGGGGTATCCATTTTGGGGTGAAAGTTTTCATTTATATGTGTGCTCTACAAATAAATCTGTTTTTAAATTGACACAATTGCCCAAAAAATGAAAATCATAATATTTTCCTACTGCTTTGCTTAGATCTATTCAAAAACTGTAGGGTTAAAATACATAGTACACCCCTAGATGAACGCGTTAAGGGATCTAGTTTTCAAAATGGGGTCATTTGTGGGGTTCTCTATAGTTTTGGCCGCTCAGGAGCTCTACAAGTGGGCTATGGGGCATAAAAGGCCTTCAAGCAAAATTTATGTTCTAAAAGCCACCGACTACTCCTCTCATTTTGGGCCCCGTTGTGCATCCAGACATAAGATTAGGGCCAAAATGGGTATGTCTCTGAACACGGGAAAAACAGGGGTATCCATTTTGGGGTGAAAATCTTCATTCCTTTGTACACTGTACAAAAAAAGCTGTTTTTAAAATGACAGAATTGCCAAAAAAAACGAAAAGCCCAATTTTTTCCTTTTGTTTTGCTTGAATTCATTCAAAAACTGTGGGATCAAAATACGCAGTACACCCCTAGATAAATTCGTTAAGGGGTCTAGTTTTCACCGATTACTCCTTTCATTTTGGGCCCCGTTGTGCACTCAGATATAAGATTAGGGCCACAATGGGTATATTTCTGAACACAGGACAAACAGGGGGATCCATTTTGGGGTGTGAATGCTCATTTTCATGTAAACTATAGGAAAAAAATATGTCTTTAAAATGACAGATTTGCAAAAATATGAAATTTTACTTTTTCACTCTAAATTGAATTAATTCCTGAAAAAAAACTGTGGGGTCAAAATACTCATAACACCCCTCAGTGAATACATTAAGGGATGTAGTTTTTAAAATAGGGTCATTTGTGGGGGTAACTATTATTCTGACACTCACGAGCCTTTCCAATCTTGGCTTGGTGTAGGAAAACAATGTGTTCTTCAAAATGCTGAAAAGTAATGTTAAATTTGTATGTCCCCTAAATGGTTAAAAAAACACGAAGGTTTTTCAAATGTGCATCCAGAATAAAGTAAACTGATGGAAATATATACCTTAGCAGAAATGTGTACAGTATGTTTGCACATATTTGCGTAATTACAGTTGAAAATGTGAAAAAATGACAATTTTTTTCTTAATTTTCCCAATATTGGCACTTTTAATAAACATTCATAAATTCTATCAGTCTATTTTTTCCACCTATATGAAGTACAACATGTGGCGAAAAAAAATGTCAGAATCACTTGGATATGTAAAACCTTTACGGAGTTATGCTAAGTTAAATGATACATGTCAGATTTTCAGAATTTGGCTCCGTCACTAAGGAGCAAACAGGCTTCGTCACTAAGGGTTTAAAGCACTAGGAACCACTTTTTTTCTGCAATGCACTGCTTTGTCCAATACAAATAAATGAAATTTTGATGTATCCAATGTGGAAGATGATAACTGATCATTATGAATCCTCACAGATCTTCTCTGATCATGATGGATTCCACATGGCTGTAAAAAAATGTAAGCTAATATGAACAGTACTTAAAGTTGTTATCCCGCAAACAATATTTATCACCTGTCCACAGGTTAGATGATAAATGCATGATTGCTGAGGACACAAAGATGGGACCTCCAATGATTGAATCGGAGTCCCAAGGCCCCTATCCAGAGGAGTTGGAATGAAATGCACTTCTGCTCTATTCAGAGTTTGTGGGGCTAACAGAAATAGCTGAGTACAGCACTCGGCTATATACTCAGTCCCATATAAATTGAATGGCGTAGAGAGAGTGCAAGCTTGACCAATGCTCCATTTAAACTCCTTCGGAATAGGGGGCTTTAGAGCCCCCAGTGAGCATACATTTATCCCTTATCCTGTAGATAGGCACTATATGTTCTTGGTGGGATATCCCCTTCAAGTTTGTTTAATAGGAAAAGTAGAAACTAATTTCTCTTGCAAATCCAGTAGCTGCTTTTGGAACCCGCTAATTGTGAACCCACGATGAAGGGAGACGAGCATTTTGGATATCATTACGTCACCAGTTGATGAGATGAGAGTCCCAGAAAATGGTGCATCCTAGTCATCATTAAGGCTAATTTCACACAGGCAAGCACGATTTCGGGCGGTGCAACTCAGCCCATGGATGCGGGGTGTTTTTGTGTCAAAATCGCTTCCCATCACTTGAGGGAAGTAGCGATCCTCCAGTGCGGCTTTCAGACGTGTGGGAGGATTAGCAAGTGCTTTCAATGGGAAACCTTGCATTGCATCGCATTCGCTTGCACCTCAAAAACAATGGGCGATGTGTTCTACACAAAGATAGGGCACGCCGTGATTTTGTCCCGCACCACAATGCAGGCAAAAAATTGTTCCTGTACATGTCTCCATTCAAAATAATAAGGTTCATATTCGTGCGAGATTTGTGCATCTCGCAACGCACAAATCTCACGCAATTTTCTCGCCCAAGTGAAAACGGCCTAAAGGCCTCGGTCACACGACAGTTTTTTGGTCCGATCTGCAGACGCACTTGCGATCTGCAGATCTATAGACCGAATGCATCCCAATGGGATCGGTCACATGTCCGCTTTTTATGCGGATGTTCGATAAATTATAGGACACAACGATTCGCAGAACGCACCTATCTGCGTTCTGCGCATCGCTGTGCTCTATATATGCGCTCAATGGGGCCGGCGGCAGCAGCGCCGACCCCATGGAGAACATATATTTAAAGATCGTTCTTCTCTGCCACAGCTGTAACAGCTGTGGCAGAGAAGAAAGATGTTCGCCCATTGACTTCAATAGAGCCGGCTGTATTGCAATGGGCTGCCGGCGAGCGTGGGATGAATTTTCGGGAAGGGCTTAAAAATATAAGCCCTTCCCTGAAAATCATCCTGAAATGTGTAAAAATTAAAAAAAATTATACTCACCTTTTCCCTGCAGCCGGAGTTCAGCCGCGTCCGGCCGGCAGTTCTCCTGAACTGCTATGTGTAGTATTCAGCAGGCGGGGATTTAAAATCCCCGCCTGCTGAATGGGCTGCCTCTGATTGGTCACAGCCCTCACCAATCAGAGGCAGCTCTCACTCACCCATTCATGAATTCATGAATGGGTGAGTGAGTGCTGCCTCTGATTGGCTGAGCGTAGGGACCAATCAGGGGCAGCTCTCAGCTATTGAATGACAGCGAACAGCGGACAGCGCTCCTTTGATTGGGCCCATTTAGCTGAAAACGCTGCTAGGTGCAGATTTTTCAGCGAATCGTCGGCCCCGGTCATGCGATTTGCGGATGCGCATCCGTTATGCGATTTGCAAATCGTGCGATAAAACGCCTGTCTGACCGAGGCCTAAAGGAGCAATCTCAGGAGAGACACTAAAGGCAAATAACGCACAGTCCAACTGCTGCGCTCAATCACCACGAGGTCCTTTTACACGAGCCGATTCTCATTTGAAAGAGCGAGTAATGTCACCGCTAGCTCATCCGTTCTCGCGCCGCCTGTTTACAACAGGCTGTACAAGCGAATGTGAAAGACTGAACAAGCGCTGTTTGAACTAAACGATGAGGGAATAATGATTTTTAGTCCTGCGGAAAACCAGAAAACGCAGTTTCAGAAAACGCCACTCAAGATCGCAGCAATTTTCCTGCAATTTTAAACAACGTTTTTGTACGCATTTTGATGGGGCTTTTCTAACGTGACGGGTGATGAGGTCCGTTAAAAAGCGCTAAAACCAATCACAGCACAGCTTTTAGTTCTTATCCTGCTCAGGTAAAATGAAAGCTGCGCTGTGATTGGTTGCTAGGGAGACAGAGACAGAGTTTCTACAGCTTTCCTAAGAGTGCGGTGCCGGCCTGCTTTCCATGGCCACCCTGTATAATTGTAGCTATAGTAATAACAGAGTAATTTCAGATGCTTCACCTTCTGGTAAACCCCAACACTCAGCATTATACATTCTAGCTATTTTCATCCAGATAAAACCAATAAAAAAATCCCAGCGTAGTGCTTGCCAGGTATTTTTCAGTTGTTTTTGGCCCTGCAGAAGGTAATCAGCCTGCACACAGGGCTAATGTTCTTTTGATGTCTCTATTGGAACCTAGCTTTAACGGAAGTTACATATCAGCGCCTTAATAAGGAGGCACCAGGGTACTCTGGGCAGGGCATTCAGCCAGGGTCAATAATATCTCACACTGCGTTTGTCAGACCCATTAGGATAAATAAATAGATATATTAATATGTATATTTTGAATTTATTTTATTTAAACCTCTTAGTGCAAATAAGGAAGATGAAACAATACCTCTGCAGCGCCACCTATTGGATGGCAGCATTCCTGCAAATGAATGTACGACTCTTTAACAAGTCTGTAAAACAATGATTGGGAATAGGAAACCAAGCCAGAATCCATACACAGACAGCTGTTTCGGAGTATTGCCCCTCATCAGTGTGCAGTAGGTTTCTGGCTTGGCTGGTGGGAGGCCTGTGATGTGGGTCAGGAGGGGTGTCGTCTCTCCTTAAAGGGGTTGTCCCGCGCCGAAACGGGTTTTTTTTTTTCAACGGCCCCCCCGTTCGGCGCGAGACAAACCCAATGCAGGGACCTAAAAAAAAATCCACACAGCGCTTACCTGAATCCCCGCGCTCCGGTGACTTCTTACTTACCGGTTGAAGATGGCCGCCGGGATCTTCTCCCTCGGTGGACCGCAGCTCTTCTGTGCGGTCCATTGCCGATTCCAGCCTCCTGATTGGCTGGAATCGGCACGTGACGGGGCGGAGCTACACGGAGCCGCTCTCCTGCACGAGCGGCCCCATTCAGAAAAGAAGAAGACCCGGACTGCGCAAGCGCGTCTAATCTGGAGATTAGACGCCGAAAATTAGACGGCACCATGGAGACGAGGACGCTAGCAACGGAACAGGTAAGTGAATAACTTTTTATAACTTCTGTATGGCTCATAATTAATGCACAATGTACATTACAAAGTGCATTAATATGGCCATACAGAAGTGTATTGACCCACTTGCTTTCGCGGGACAACCCCTTTAAGGAGAGCACCCAAAAAGTGCGTCAGTGCTCTCCTTGGGAAGAGACGATGCCTCCCCAACTTACTTACCCCATAGGTGTCTCCACCCCGAGTAATGAATACACAGAATCGATCAACACAGTTGTCCCATGTTAAACAAGCCCAATGGCACCTTCCTGAGGATGAAGGTATCTGACTAAACCAGGGGTGCTCAAGCATTGAAGGGGAATATAAATACAGGACATCTGCTGGCCCTTTAAGACTGTAGGCATGTATATTAATGCCCCTCAAGCAGCCAAAGACAGCCTGACAGGAGGCTCGTGCTTGTTGTATGCCATGGACAAGAGAAGAGCACACAGTGTGGCAGTAAGTGGAGACATGTGAGGCAAGATGGTGGCTGTGAATTGTAACACAATATACATCAGTAATATATATGTTATTATGATATATTAACTAGTAATTATTAGGAAATTATAGTACTAGTGTTTCCAGCAGCGCAATGCGCCACACAGCTGTGCTGCATGGTACATTCATTATGATCCCCACACATAACACACAGAGCTCTACTACATCCATCCTGATTCCCACACATTTCAGACACAGCTCTACTACATCCATCCTGATTCCCACACATTGCACACACAACACATTACATACACACAGCTCTACTACATGCCTCACACAGTTCTACTACATCCATCTTGATTCCCACACATTACACACACAGCTCTACTACATGTATCCCAGGCCCTACACATCACACACACAGCTCTACTACATCTATCCTAATTCCCACACATTACACACACAGCTCTACTATATGTATTCCATGCCCTACACATCACACACACAGCACATTACACACACAGCTCTACTACATCCATCTTGATTCCCACACAATACACGCACAGCACATCACACACACAGCTCTACTACATCCATTTTGACCCCACACATTACACACACAACACATTATACACACAGCTCTGCTACATCCATCCTGATCCCACACATCACACACACAGCACATGGCAAACCTTCAGCTCTGCTACATCCTGATTCACACACACACAATGCTCTGCTGCATGGTACAGCTATTATGATCCCCACACATCACACACAGCTCTACTACATCCATCTTGATTCCCACACATTACACACACACAGCTCTGCTACATAGTACATCCATTATGATATCCACACATCACACACACAGTTCTACTACATCCATCCTGACCCTACAAATTACACATACAGCTCTGCTATATCCTGATTCCCACACACACAGCTCTGCTATATCTACATCCATCCTGATTTCCACACATCACCAGACTCCTGGATACAGTGTTGAGCCCCTGGTCATGTGATTCCTGACTCCACCTACACATGTGATCACATGACGGTGACATCATCACAGGTCCTAGTAGTAGCTGCTGTCGATTTATCCAGTATACAGTACTTTCTACCAAACTGCACAATGGATTCTCCCCCAACAATGACATCACCACAGGTCCTTAAGCCGACCGGATCTCTGAGATGATGGTAGGTTGGTGTTTTCTGTCAGGACCGCTGATTTGTGTCTGAGATAATAACGGCTTAGTTGTATTCTCATTTTGTTATTTTTGTCCTCCCCTTTTCAAGAGCCCTAACTGTGTTGTTCTTCTGTTGGTCAGGCTCTATGTTTTATGTATGTTGTAAGACCTTCAATGACGTCACCAGTGGGGGAGCATCAGAAGCCCTCACATACTGACAAGTGGTCATTAGTAGTTTGACAGCAGAGACTGCCAGTGAGCCTGATGAACGAGGCCACAAGTAGACAATCAGAGGGCCTGATGACCTGGTACTGAAGAGACAGCGCAAGGGCGCTGATGACCAGGGGCCAAAGGAATGGTGAGCATAACTGTGGACTCATTGGCAGGGGCCTCACATTCTGAGGGAGGACACAAAAGTGAGGCTTGGCCTAGATTAATACCCGTGTGCACATTAAATGGGACATTAATGAGTAGCAGGCCTGCTAAGTGATAGGAATCAGTTATCGTTCATGCCGGGAAGTAAAAAGTTAATCTTGTCTGAAGATGTTTATGTTGATGAAGCCTGACAAGTGTAACGTATAGAGAATATAGAAATGGTTGCCTAGCAATTTTTATATTAATGAAGTATGCTAAAGTGAAGTGACAGCAAGACCTTGGCTGTGAAAAATAAGGAAAGCATGAATGTATGTCAGACCTTGGCGGTACTGATGGCTAGGATGTCGATGCATCCAGTTGTAAGGACGTGGCCCCAGCAGGGTGGAAGAGGTCGATATACCATAAGAAGTCGGGTTAATATAAGTGAGGCTAGTTTCGGGTACATGTTTGGGTGGAATTACGGATGTCTTGCAGCTGGATGCAAAATGAACTATAAATGTGATGCACCAAAGGTGCCTGGGAGCTGTAGAGAAGAGATCCCTTCTCACTATCCACTAACCTGCTTTGGGCCCCCTCTCTTCTTGGACCCCATAGCTGCTGCTGCTTTTATGGGACATAAACCCTTGGTCAGGAGCAGCAGTTATTTGACCCTGGTGGTCAATGAAATTGCTTGTTGTAATCTACCAAAAATTTTGGCTAAAATGATTGTGTAAACTTTGGATGCAGTTGCACTGCGATGTTTCATGAATACTTTTGTACAGCGTAATAGGCAGTTTTAATATTCTGCATAGGAGCGGTCCAGATTTATTTCTATAAATTATCCGGATTTCCTGATCAACTGCAAAAAAATATCCTCAGGCTTAGAAAGTTAATATTTATTGAACTGCACTACTTAATAAGTCAAGGAAAGCGTATGATTATGAACTATTTAGCATTTCATGATGAGGAATGTAGTTCTGCTCATTTCTGCATGATAGATTCATACATAATAGACTTAGATACACAAGATAAACAGAATTAGGTCCTGGGAAACCATTCAGAGCAGAAGCAATAAACAGGGATGTGGAATGGTGAGTGGGAAACATTTTGGCATTTAACCATTTCCCATCAACTGTCTGACGTCTAAAGACATTCTGATTGAAGGCTGTACAGCTCCGATGTCGGAAGACGTCCGGCAGGGTATTCTTATTGTATATTACTGTCCGTTCTGTTGCTGGGGGCCTCTTAAGCATGTCACATACCGCAGTACTAGCTCTAGCCAGCAGATGGCGCCATTGTATAATAGCAGAAAGAGAAAACCCCCTAGGAAACCCTGAATCCAAAATTGGATTGCAAAGGGTTAATAATCTGAGACGTACAGTGTTTGTCACTCCTTTTTAGACATCTGTTTTTGACTGTCAATATACTGTATTCTGCAGCTTTTTCAGTAGGGAAGGTGGTAAGCAATCTTAACAAAACATGGGGAAAAAGGGAGAGAACACTGTCCATAAGAGCTTACAATCTAGAGTGAACGACAGATAATATATCACGATACTAGATGTGGATTCGCTGTACCTCAGAATTGATTTGACTTGGGGCTGTTTTATGTTTTTCACCAGGATCTGGTCTTTGCTGTGGGGACCCCCAGGCTGTAACCCTAGAAATAGGCTTGGTTAAGGGGCAGCTGATGCATTTGGTCGGGTTTTCCATCATATGGTATTGGAGGGTGTAGACAGGGATGTAGTTATTAAACAGAGCCTAGGTCAGGGCAGGCAGAATACTTTCACAATGTAAATCAGGCAAAGGATCAGGCCAGCAGCAGACAAAGAAATGTAGTCAAATAACTAACCAAGGTCAGGATTGGAGATGTCAGGAAAGCTGGGTGGTTTAAACATTGATCAAATAGCTGGAGATCAGATTGCACCTTCGCACAGTATAGAGACTAATTTCTCAGAAATCTGCTAGCTAGGAGTCCTGCCTGAGTTAGGAGGGGATGCAAACGCTGTGCACACTGGCCCTTTAAGAGGTGGTCCACCCGTGCGTGCACCTTGTGGGGACCAAGGAACTGACAAGAGAGGAAGGAGGAGGTAAAGGATGCTGTTGGTCATAATCAGCAAAGCACAATAGGTATAAAGTGCTAATTTTTCATTAGACCACCCACTTGTATGTAATGTGACGGGGAATATAAACGAAAATCGCGACCATCTGAAGCATTGGATTCCAATATGTTCGCTCAGATGGGTAATTTTCTAGTGCGAAAAATCGGCCGGCCGGAAAAGATAGCACATATGCTGCCGATTACGGCTAGATGCTTTTACACGCTGCCAGGAAAGATAGGTCTTGTCCCATCTTTAGCTATGATCAGCCGGCAGCTCACATAGAAGCCTATGGGAGCTGCCAGCAAGGGGAGGGAGTTTAGCACGACTAGCACTGCTGAACCCCCTCTCTTTACCGGCAGCTCCCATAGGCTTCTATGGGAACTTCTATTGCTACAATCAGCCGGCAAAGGGAGGGGGAAAGAGTTTAGCATTGCTAATCTCTCCCTCCCCGCCCAACGGAATTCCAGTCTGTGGAGTATATATGCCACACCCAGCCGTGTGACTGGGCAAGAAAATGTGAGATTTAGTCACAATTTGGTCACGGCTTTCTTTCGTACATACATTTTTCATCCACGATGCGGGCGGTCGAGAATCGCAATGCTCGTGTGAATAAAGCCTTAACTTGAGACCCAGATCCGGCAGGGAACCGCAGACCACATCAGATACACCTTCAAACTGAGAACCAGGAAGTCAGATAAAGAGTCAAACCAGGTGAAGCCAAACAAACTAGACATGACCAGATCTTCGTACAGGGAGATCAGACCACACAGAATGATCAGACCAGACTGAATGAATAACCGGCATCCTCTTCGAGGAGGAGCCAAAATAAATGTACACAAACTAATGCCGATTGGTTGGCTGGGGTTTCCCACTTCTCAGCCAACCAATATGCCCATACACAGGAGGAGAAGTATCACTGTCAATGTCTAAATAACAGTGAGCATACTCTGGCACGGGCAATCTGTGAACTAACATAGTGATGTCACCCGCCTCCCAGTCGTCAGTCGTAGCCGGGGCGCCATGGCAATTTTGTTGGTTTAATATAAATAGGAATCTTGATTGATTTCTTAATATGTTTTCACATTGATTGTAGATTTGTTATTCAGATACAGAGCATCAAATCCCCTGCTCAGATATAAAATGAAATGTTAAAATTATAGCTGCCTGCAGCTGCCACTAGAGGGAGCTTACTACATACGGTATATACATAGAAGTCAATAATAACACATTATGCATAAACCCCTCTCTAATTTCTTAACAGAGCAATTCAACGTATTTTCACAAATCTTTTAGATGTCCGCTAATAACAATAGCAAAATAAGTTGGAGCTCGTTCACATCTGCATTTTGCTTTCCGTTTTTCATGTTTTTCGTTTTTTTTATAAATGAAATGGACAACAAAATGTTACAAAAGAAATTAAAGGAATTTTTTTTAATTATAATTATTACCTTATTTTCAATTATTTATTGTATATTACAAAATACCGTATATATTCGAAAAAATGTGCTGAAAAAGCCCCCCTCGGCTTATACTACAGTTAGGTAAAAAAAAACAACAAAACTCAATACTCACCTATCAGCCGGCGCCTGCGTCCCCCGCGCGATACTGTCCCCCGCGCGATGCTGTCCTCTGCGTGATGCTGTCCCCGGCGCGATGCTCTCTCCCTGCTGTCTTCTCCCTGGCTTGCTTTTAAAATCCCAGCCGTCAGCGCTGATTGGATTGAGTGCTGGCCAATCACAGCCGGTGCTCAATAAACCAGTCACAGCCATTCAGTGATGTCATTCTGAATGGCTGTGATTGGTTTATCGAGCGCTGGCTGTGATTAGCCGGCGCTTGATCCAATCACAGCGCTGACGGCGGGATTTTAAAAGCAAGCCAGGGAGAAGACAGAGGGGAGAAGACTGCAGCAGCTGGCCGCACTGACGGAGAGAGCATTGCGTCGGGGACAGCATCACGCCAGGGACGGCCGATAGGTGAGTATTGCTTTTTTTTTTTAACCTACTATATACTCGAGTATAGCTCGGTTTATACTCAAGTCAATACATTTTACCAATTTTTTGTGGTAAAACTTATTGACTCGGCTTATACTCGGGTCGGCTAATACTCGAGTATATACGGTAATACTGTATTGAAGGAAATTTGTTATAAGTCAATAACGAAGTATGAGTAATTGTATATGTGCCGTAATGTATATTATATTGCTTCGTGATTTTGCGAATAAAATGAAGTTAAAAAAAATGTAATTAAAATGGAAGCGCATAGAAGCCAAAGATTTCATTTTTTTAAACAAATTCAGTAGACAAATGTGTCCAAAAAACGGACCATTTCTATCATTTTGTTTCCATTTTGCTTTGTCTGCATCTGTTTTTAGCTGATCTATTTTGCCTTCATTTGCCTTTCTTCCGTTCTGCACATGCTCATTTAAAAAAGGATCCATTAAATGGGGGAAAAAACGGAAGCACACGGAGAACTGTTTATTTCCGTCACCTATTGATCGTTATTAGAGATGAGCGAACGTACTCGGTAAGGCCGATTTCGCAATCGAGCACCGCGATTTTTGAGTACTTCACTACTCGGGTGAAAAGTACTCGGGTGCGCTGTGGGTGAGCGGGGGGTTGCAGCGGGGAGTGGGGGGGAGAGGGAGAGAGAGAGAGCTCCCCCCTGTTCCTCGCTGCTACCCCCCCCCCCCCCACTCCCCTCTGCAACCCCCCGCCCCACAGCGCACCCGAGTACTTTTCACCCGAGTAGTGAAGTACTCGAAAATCGCGGTGCTCGATTGCGAAATCGCCCTTACCGAGTACGTTCGCTCATCTCTAATCGTTATGGGAAACGGTATGATCCTTTCAGGTTTTTTTTCCCTTTTTCTAAGCAGAGAAAAGGCGCTACTTTTTTAGTTAAAAAAAAACAACAAAAGTAGACGTAACAGAACCGATCGGAGCAGAACTGAAGCACGGAAAATCCCACTGAAATCGACAAGAAGTAAAATGGAACCATGTTTTTCTGTGTTTCCGCTCCTCTGACGGAACAGCAGAATGGAAAACAAAAACAGCGACGTTAACGAGCGCTTAACACGGTTTAAAGAAAAGTTTTAGTAACTTGGAATCAGCATTGCGCTATTTGGGACTGTAATAATAATAAGGGTCGGGACTTCTCCTTACGAGCCACTTTTGTAGCGTGCTATTGTGTGTTTATTACATAGCGCTGTAGTATTCACAATACACTGCGGATATGTCTGGTTTTAAAAATCAAGCACCAGAGATACTGTTATGCAATTAACAACTTTTATGAGAAAAAATAACTTTGAGTCCCTCTCATTGTAAAACGAGCTACAATTCATATAGTCTCGCTGCAAAACAACTGCTGCCAAAATCATATTAGGAATGAGGTAAACAGTGTCTGTGGGGATTAGAGTGTATCAGTTATCTCAGCAGCTAAGGGTGTAAAGCTCTTGTTTGGCCTGTCTGCTGCAACAAGTCTGTCTCCTAGTATCTTACAATCTATTAGACATGACTACTTGCCATTTCTGATCAGCTGAACTCCACTGCCACCTAGTGTCTTATAGTATAACTGCAGTAACAGTATGGGATTATACAATTCTTTTCTTGACAGGGTATAGTAGTATGAGAGGTAGTGACAGCAAGAGGGTCATAAGGGGTTAAGAAAAGTCGGGGGCCCCAAGATAAAGTTTTGCAGTCGGTCCCATGAGCTTTTAGCTACACCCCTGTTCGTCTGCTTGTGCAAAGCCAATCCTCACATTACCCAATCAAGTATTCGAGGAAGGTGGAACAACTTTTAAAAAGTTTTTGGGGGATTTATATAAAGTTTAATTACTCTACAAATTAAAATCTTTCTAACTTTCTAATATATTTTAGATTTCAGTTTCTCGTCATTTTCAAGATATTAGTTTAATGACAGTGAATGAGAACATTGCAGTTTACATAAAGGGAATGGAATTGTCCGCAGGACGCAATGTTGGTGCGGATTCTGTCAGCGAGTGCAGATTTTGTTGCGTTTTTAACTGCTGAATTTGCTCTGCGAAACATCTTGCGGAATTTCTTGCGTTTTATTCCGCAGATTTTAATTGCAGAATTACATCTTCTGTATGTAAGAAATCCACAACAATTCCGCTAGACGTACTGAATTCTGCAAGAGAAAGTTTTTCCATTGCAGAATTTAATCTTGCAGTTTTGAAGTAAAGACCGGTAGATTTTAGCAGGTGTGGAATTCAAGCCCCATAGGGGTAACATTGGGATGCGGAAATTCCATTGTATCCCAATTCCATACTGTGAGAAACACCCCTAACAGAATGTAAACATAGCTAGTCCTGCTCTCAGTAGGTACAACTGTATCCACTCTAGGCAATGCTCTGTATATCCTTGGAGTGATACAATGCAGCCAGCTACCTACCAGAGATTTGTGCAGAAGCTGCGGGCTGGTAAGTCTTTGGGCCCATTTACACATACAAGATTACAAGATTACATGGATTGTCTTGCTGGGAACAATCGCATTTTAAACCAATGCATCAGATGGGCCAAGCGTGAAAGCACGTCTGATATACGTTTGTGTGAATGAAGCCTCAAAGAGAAAAAAAATTATCTAGAATTTTTAATGCAGAACATTCTACATCAGGAAGCTTATTCTTAATAGTTTATATGGAGCCTTAAAAACGTCCATCCAATGACAGTCTTTACTATCAACATTTCAAGTCATTATACTTTTGTGAGATTTCTCTCAAGTACAAGTTATTATCTTGCCAGGAGGCCTGCAGCCCTAATCTGTCCTGCTGGGTTTGCTGTTTGCTTATGTCCATTTACCCTTCTAATCTTGATCATCCTATAGTATATATAAGTTGCACCCTTCCCAGATCAAAGTAGACCATAGGAGGAAATGATAATGTAAAGAAGCTCCAAGATAATTTATGAAGTGGGACTTTGAGTAGGAGTCTTTTTAGCTCAAGATCAGGTGCTAAGGTTGGTTTCACATGAGCGCTACATATTTGCAGAATGAACAATGCTTTTTTGCATGTGTGTCAGCGTATTGTACTGTAATTTTTGCCCCTTCAAGATATACATACCGTATTTGGGTGCAACAAACAAATGCATCCATTGAAATGGCTAATTAGCTCCAAATGTGTTCTTTTCCCAGTGGAATTACACAGTGTTTCATGCATCTCCTTATGCGTTGCCCATACCCCATTGACTTCTTTGGGGACCTTTGGTGTGCTAATGTGCAGAAAAATAGAGCATGTTCTAGTTTTTTTGTTTTGCATGACCGAATACGCCTGTGTGAAGCCGGCCCAAAGCTGAAGTAATTTTGTAATGATCCAATGTGCTATATATGTCCTAATAAATGCAGATGTTTGGACAGTTTACGCACATCGACTCTTTAATCATTTTTAACAAACTAGAATAATGTTTTGAGCACATCATTCCTTCAGCCAGTTTTTATAGTTCACAAAGCGACGGTCAGCAGTGGAAAAAAAAATCATCTTATAATGAATTGTTGTTTTTTTTTTGTATTCATGCCTGCAGATGTACTGGCATTATTCCTAGCTTGGACTAGATGGACTTTTTCAAGGATTCATTTTCTCACTTTAGTTATTTTATGTTACGTCATTGATAAGAAATTTTCTATGAAATGATTATCAATGTATGCACACCATAACATTACTGTGATTTGCTATGAAAAGTTTATTGTATTATGATTGAATGCTTACAGGGTGAGATGAGCTCATGATCAGCTCCTGACAGTACTAAGTTTACTATGTAAGATGTACTTAATAAATGTGCTTCAGAAGAAGAGAAGCGTGAAACACCATCTTGTCTTCTCCAGTACATTATATATACAAAATAGGCTTCCATGATTGATAAGGCTATGATACCCTTTAAGTATCACCTAAATTAAGTGATTACTCCAACTAGCCAGTCGCTCAAGAAAGACGTTAAAGTTATAAAGTCTCTTGTTCACTTTTACACAGAGTGATGATTGTTCATTAGTTATTTGCCAACATATCGTTCTTAGAGGACATCTCCATGCAAATTAATTAAAATTAAAATACACTTGAATGACTATGACTTTACACCAGATGACTTTGATCAACCAGTGACTACTTTTTGGTAAGCTGGAATGCTGAAACTATTAGCAACTTATTGCTCGTTACCATGTCAGTGGCCATGTTTACACTGAACAACTATCGTTTGAATTCTCCAATAGTTGTTCTGCTTAAAGGTACCTTTACACATTTCAACAGAATGAAAAAATCTTTTTGGATAGCTCCTTGTCATATGCCCTATTAGGTTATGTGGAGGTAATAGGGAAAGGTGATCCTTCAACTAAGGTGGGACCCCCTCTGTTAACCAGCGCTGAGATGCAGCTTTCATTATGAGGAGCTCATGTGGTACATAATCTATTTAGAGAATTTGCGGCATGCCTTATCCCTGACACTGACTCATTTCATTACCATTTGACTATAGTGGTAAAATGTCAGAATAATTTCAGCCAGCATAGAAGCAATTCTCACCAGAGATCTGCTATCTATGATTTATAAGTGATATACATAGATGTAATCTTACGGTGGTTTTAAACGGGACGACAGTCACCTCTGTGCTTTCACTCAGGAGCGATAGTCGTTGACTAAATGGAGGCGGAGTGAGCCGGAGATCTCAACTAAAGATGAATGACTGCCTGTTTATACTGAACAAGACGTTGCTCCCTAGTCGGTTCAGTGAACTGAAATGCAACAACTGGCAACTATTGAACAACTTCTTGTTAGGTACCCTGTTGGGTGCCGTGTTTACACAGGCCAACATTCGCCATAATCACTCATTTGAGCGACTTTTGGCCCATGTAAAAGTAGCATTATCTTATCAAATTGTACTAAAATTGTAGTGTGTAAACCCATCTTGAGTTTGCCATTTAATCAATGCTGCCATCAGAGCAGTACAGATGGTACAACTATCAGGTGCCCAAGCAAATTAGGGGCCTAAACCAGGGACCCCCTTTTCTGTCAGACCACCTGCTGTACACCAGTCGCTGCATGGGAGCTACAAGGTCTCACTTAAAAAATGAAAGGGCACTATTTTAATAGGCAATCATATGCAAGTCTGGTTCCCGACGTCCTTCATTTCACATAAGTGACAATGCAGTCTCCAATTAGTATTCTGACCCCTTCCCTGTGAACCCAATAAACATGTAGTATGGGTCTGAGGTCCTGTATAGAGATACTATTATTCCCCTTCACTTTAAAATCAGTGATCATTGTGTTTGAGTAGTATATCAGCTTTCCTCAGGTGCCCACCAAATGTATGACTTTGGGTAGTTGGACACATTACGGGCCATCACCATTTACCTGTATAGGGACTAGATCGGGGGTATTTAAACTGCATCCCACAGGGGAAGAATGTCTGTTTACTGCACTGGGAATATTTCCAGTGGCCAACCGGCCAGCTGCTGTGGCTCATTATACACAGGGCTGGCTGCTGTGTATAAGAACTGCGGCAGCCCGCCTGCCTAACTTCTACAATGTGTGACTGTGAAGAAACGAAGTACAGAGACACATGTATGGAAGGGTGAGGAGCCTGGGGATGGGCACTTACAGGTCAGCTGCTGCTTTTGCTACTCCAAGTTATAGGAGAGGAGAGCCAGGGAGTCGTGCTGGCTGAGCCTAAACCAGGGAGCTCTCTGATTAGTAAGTCTATGGCAATTTTCTGTGATGGCTTGTCCGTAGAGGTGAGCGAGTATACTCGCTAAGGCACATTACTCGAGCGAGTAGTGCCTTAGCCGAGTATCTCCCCACTCGTCTCTAAAGATTCGGGGGCCAGCGGGGGGTGGGGAGCGGCGGCTGAGAGCGGGGAGGAACGGAGGGGAGATCTCTCTCTCCCTCTCTCCCCCCCGCTCCCCGCCGCAACTCACCTGTCACCCGCGCCAGCCCCCGAATCTTTAGAGACGAGCGGAGAGATACTCGGCTAAGGCACTACTCGCTCGAGTAATGTGCCTTAGCAAGTATACTCGCTCATCTCTATTCGTCTGTTTTTTATATTTCCCTTTCAGTGATACTTTCATATTAGTGTAGGGACTCACAAAAAGTGAGGAGCCTTGACGTTGGCTTGTGAGCTCAAGTATTTTGGCCAAAATCCATCTAATACCTCGTATTTATTATGTATTATTCACATGCAGTGCGGATTTAAGATGCCAAGGGAGCCCAGGGTGACAGTACCAATGCGGTTCACCTTTTGAGGTGCAGGCTACCGAACTGATATGGAGTCACTAATAGGTTGAAAGCCTGCATGGTGCACTACATGTATCAGAATGGTCTGTCACTTTGTATCTACTACTCTGTGTGGGAGTATACACCAAGCAACCACCCCCCACTCTATATTCAAGAGGTTGTGTGAGTGGCTGTCTCATTGGTGTCCTCCACAGGTGTAATTGGCTCCCTCATTTGGCATTTTGGCTGCCTGCATGTTGAGGTGGTGCAGATATCTGTTCCCCTGTATCAGTGAGATACACTGTATGCCCGTTTTCTGTGTCTCATTGGTCCAGCACTTAGTAGTCCTGCCTCCAGGCCATGCTGAAAGCGTTGAAATGTACTCAGCAGAGCAGCGATGGAGCTGCATGGGGCCTATGTTAGCTCCACCTCTTCCTATCCCCTCTCTAATTGAGTCTCGGGCTAGGTGAGTCAATGTGAGTTAATAAGCCGGCGGCCTAGTGCAGATAGTAGTTAGTAGACTAGTCAGGTCAGCCACCCCAGCCACATTCATTTACAAGTCATCAGCTCAGTGCTGCCTGCCCCTGTGTCTCAGGTGGGTATGAATTGATTATTTGAACCCTAAGGGTAGGTTCACATGGTGGAATTTTTATATGTGCAAATTTTGTATCTAAAAACTGCAAAAAACATGTCTTTCTTCTGT
The DNA here is from genome assembly GCF_035609145.1 of Eleutherodactylus coqui. NCBI lineage: Eukaryota > Metazoa > Chordata > Amphibia > Anura > Eleutherodactylidae > Eleutherodactylus > Eleutherodactylus coqui. The sequence goes on along the minus strand of NC_089840.1, from coordinate 233,199,400 downwards.
GGTTTTTGTCATAGATTCGTACTCAGATTTAACCCTCTCAATGGGCAAAATCCACGTGCAACTACCAACGCGTTTCATTAGTCTTTGTGTATTTAATGAGTAACCCAAGACAACTCTTCTACTTCCAAAGTGACCCAGAGAAGGTTGGGCCCCCTTGGGACTACAAATTTCTGAATTTTGAGGTTGTGTAAACATACATGTCCACAAGAATTGGCATATTCAAAGTCTTATATTAAACCATAGACTACAGTATATCATGGAGAGTAGTTCCGAATAACAAACTGAGCTCGGCCAGATCTTGCAACGTACGACCCTCTTCCCGTGTTCCTACCGTGGTATAAGTTTCCTTAAGATTTACAGCAATCATCATTGGATTAATCTTACATGTACACACATGAAAATGGTTGTGGATAATATTAAATGCTCTCATTGTTGTAAATGTGGAGTCAATAAACATACACAATGGAGTCTGTTTTCGCATCTTGGAATGACATGACAAGCCTGGGAAGTTGGAACATATGTTTTCATGTTCTTAGCTGGTGTACGTAACATAGATTATGGTCTAAACATTGCGGGCCCCCGTCAGCGCTGTGACGTGGACCCCAGTAAGCACTGTACTAGGCGGTGTGTTTAGTTCTACAGAGCAGGATCACATTGCCAGATGTTCAGGCAGTCAGGACAAGAAAATGCAGAGTTCACACACCTAACACTACCATTGTTTATAGACTTGTATACAGTGATTTGTGCAAGGGAATCTCTGTGAAGGAAACTCATTTGACTTAATAAGCATGGAGAAACTGCAATGAATCCACATAACGTAACATTAGACATTATATCAAAAAAAGGGCCGGAAAGAGATAGCAGGGACAGCACACTATGTTCTCCATTGGAGCAGCTGATTACATTGCATTGAGCTGACAGCCTGTGGCAGCATGTGAGAAGACAATGCAAAGTCCAGAACACATGCTGAGATTTGCAAACAGCTGCTGGAGGCTCATTTACATGCAAATGAAGCTGATAAAGTGCTAATGGGCATTATTGTCCATTAGTACTTTATGCAAAATGATCACTAGAACTTTCAATTGCTTAAAAGATTGTCTTTGCATGTAAATGAGCCTTTACTCTCTTCCCTTTTAGATATCCTCCCCTGCACCTCAGCCCCACTGTATTGTGATTGCCTAATTTACATGCACTAATCAGTCTTAACATTAAACCCACTAAAGGCCCATTTAGACACAATGATTATTGCTCAAAATTCACTCAAAAGCCATCTTTTGAGCGATCCGTAAGATGAGAAAAAGTTGCCCGCGCTCTCAGGACACCAACCCCCGGATCAGGCTGCAAACATCACTCGCTTCAACGTTTTATTAATACAATCTCTGCATACTCAGTGCTGTGTAGTGCAACGCGTTTCGTCGTAAACTACGACTTTCTCAAGCACAATCAGCATAAAATTACATATATTCACTATTTATAGGTAACTCACATTTAAGTAGTGGCATCCTATACGTCCCGGTATAGTAGGAGTGGGCAGTCCAGGCATCTCTCCAGAGCGGAGCACAGCGCGAGGGGGGAGTGTCCGTGTGGTGCCTCCATGCGTGATGACGTCAGACGTACTCGGGGTGGAGCTATGTCCTCCATATCCTATTCGTTCTATGACCTGTCAATCATAGCGCGTGAGTCTCGGGAACGCTGGCTGTGCACCAGCGCTGTGCGCCGTACCTAGCTCCTCCTCATGTGACGTTGATGTGTAAGTGGCCGTACCTAGCTCCTCCTCATGTGACGTTGAGCGATAATCGTTGGGTGTAAATGTGCCCATCTTTCAGTTTTCTGCCAAACGATGATTTTCAGTTCTGCTTGAAAACCATTGTTCAGCAGAACAGCTGATTAGCAGGACCGCATGCTGTGTTCTGCCCAGGGAGCACTGATTACAGCTGATTGCATTCTCTCAGCTGTCAGCCCCGCGGCAGCTGATTGGTCCCGCTGAGCCAATCAGAGGCAGCAGTCACACACCCATTCATAAATACTACTCACAGCTCACAGCTGTTCAGAGCAGTTCAGGAGGACTGCCGCTGGCCGCGCTGAACTCCGTCTGCCGGGACCAGGTGAGTATATATATTTTTTTTTTACACATTTCTGGATGAATTGCAGGGAAGGGCTTATATATTTAACCCCTTCCCGACAATTCATCCCGCGATCGCCGGCAGCCCATTGCTTTTAATGCAGCCGGCTGTATTGCTGGCTCCATTGAATTCAATGGGCTAACATCGTTCTACCGGGACAAGGTGAGTATATATATATTTTTTTTTTTTACACATTTCTGGATGAATTGCAGGGAAGGGCTTATATATTTAAGCCCTTCCCGACAATTCATCCCGCGCTCGCCGGCAGGCCATTGCTTTCAATGGAGCCGGCTGTATTGCCGGCTCCATTGAATTCAATGGTCAGTGCTCGTTTAATCGAGACGAGTACCGCGTGGTGCTCGTCTCGAGTAACGAGCATCTCGAGCACCCTAATACTCGAACGAGCATCAAGCTCGGACGAGTATGCTCGCTCATCTCTAGGTACAACCCCTTTAATGTGTATTTTATACCTGTACCATGACATCACCTTGAGCATTATTCCTTTACACTGACATTGCTATTTGCATGCTTGTACTGTAACTGTAACTGTGTGCTTTATTCTCTCTGACTGATGTCATGGTTTGCATGTTCACATTTCTTTGTCAAGGCATCACTACTATTGCTAATCTGTAACATCTCATCACCATCACTGTTTGCAATATTCCTACTCTGTGACACATTGATATCACAATGTTTAACACTCCTAATCTCCGAACAGCAGCACATTTATGATGTACAATTACATCAATGTGTGGATTTCTTGTCTGCTGACACATCACTGTGGATGCTGCCCCTGCAGTGTGGCATTACTTTGATCATCTTGTGCAGTGGAATGTGGAATTGTGATGGGCTGCCACCCCTTTAGGTAAAAGCGTAGAACATTTTCAACACTAGTGGGGGTCCAATGGTCAATTCCCTCCCTGCCCCCGCCACACATTGTGGAGTCAAGAATATTACATTAGTAAGCATAAACTGCCCACAACTATGTGCATGTATAGGTATTTAGCACTCTGAGAGCGAACGTGGGGATTCTGGCATCTGAGGTTTCTTGTTTGATGTGACAACTTCATACAAAACTTTATGCCATAAAAAGAGTGCACCGGTCTGGAAAATGTCTGAAAACCACAAATTTCAACAAAATTGCATCTGGAAATATAAACAGAAAGACACACTGGGCTGTTGTAAATTCCAATATGATTTTCTTCTCTGGGATTGTATATGTGTCTTACATCATGGTGCAGTTATACGGTGGCTCCTGCTATAAACAATGGGAATTATATTTAGCTGTAAGTATACATACCAGTAGCCCATCGAGATCATTACTGAAGTATAGACAGTTTAACATCCACCTAACATGTCCAGTATTGGGGAGAAGCAGAGCCGGCATTAGGAGACGGCAAACTGGGCAATTGACCAGAGCTCCAATTCCAAAAGGGGCCTCTAGGCAATGTGAATTACTGACTGGACTTGTCAATGTGCAAGTGTACAGATGGATTATGGCTCCCTCCCTGAGCAGTGGCATAGCAATAGGAGTCTCAGGGGTCTCAATTGTGGGACCCATAGGTTGGGAAGGCCCATGGGGCACCCCTCCCCACTGACATCAACTTACAAATGACAGTGTGCTGCCTTCTTCCTGCCAATGCAAAGGGTCCCTGAGCTGTCATCTGTTGGAAATTCCTAAGTAGGCACAATGTATAATGTGCCCCCATTGCTGGTGTGATAGTCTGTGGGGCCATCGCATACGACATTCCGTCCCCCCTAGTAGTGGTATGAGAGACAATGACAGCTCAGCGATATGTTCAGGACATCCTGCAGCCACGTGTGTTCCTCTCATGGCGACATTCAAGAGGAGACAGGATAATACTTACCCATACATACAAGGGGGTCACAGGAATGTCTCCACAACATTGTCACACTTCTGTCACTGTCTAGTCACCATGTTTATTGTCAATGGAACATTATGGGACCATCTGAGATGTCAATTTCCACAGCCTCTGAGTTTACACCATCTAGAGACCCAGTTACAGCAAATGTGGAGCGATATGCCACAGGATACCATATGGAACCTGTATGCTTCAATACTCGCCCGTATCACATCTTGTATCCAAGCTACAAGCAGTACAACAGAGTGCTAGAGCCTCCATGTCCACCCATATCACATCTTGTATCCCAGCTAGAGGTCGTACAACAGGGTACTAAAGCCTCCATGCTCACCTGTATCACATCTTGTATCCAAGCTAGAAGTGGTACAACAGGGTATTAGAGCCTCCATATCCACCCGTATCACATCTTGTATCCAAGCTATTGGTGGTACAACAGGGTACTAGAGCCTCCATGACTGTCTGTATCGCACTTTGTATCCAAGCTAGAGGTGGTACAACAGGGTACTAGAGCCTCCATGCCCCCCCCCCCCCCGTATCACATCTTGTATCCAAGCTAGAGGCGGTACAACAGGGTACTAGAGCCTCCATACCCGCCCGTATCACATCTTGTATCCAAGCTAGAGGCGGTACAACAGGGTACTACAGTGTCCATGCCAGCTCGCATCACATCTTACATCCAAGATAGAGGCGGTACAACAGGGTACTAGAGCCTCCATGCCCACCTGTATCACATCTTGTATATAAGCTAGAGGCGGTACAACAGGGTACTAGAGCCTCCATACCCGCCCATATCACATCTTGTATCCAAGCTAGAGGCGGTACAACAGGGTACTATAGCCTCCATGCCCACCCGTATCACATCTTGTATCCAAGCTAGAGACAGTACAACAGGGTCCTAGAGCCTTCCTTCAAGTGTTCAGTTTACTGCAATAAATTCTTCTTTTGCTCTGAAAAAAAAATCAGGTATTGCATTTTTGGCTCTTTTCCAGTGAAATATGTTTTTGTGTTCCCCCCTTGCCTCTGTGATTTTAATTTAATTTACTTTACAGTGAGATAGTGTAAGTTCTGAGGGACGCTGTGTAGCCTTGCCGTTTGGCCTGTCAGCCTCTGCATCTTGGCCAAAACGCTAACTAACCCGCATTTTCTTAGTGTGTATCAATATTAGTGTGCATCAATATTAGTGTGCATCAATATTAGTGTGCATCAATATTAGTGTGTATCAATATTAGTGTGCATCAATATTAGTGTGTATCAATATTAGTGTGTATCAATATTTCCTTTATGTAGTTTGCTATAAACTTCTGGGGGAGCCCAAGATGTCAGCCAGTGTGGCCCACAGTTGAAATACGGGGCAACCCACGCACCCCCGACGCACCCATCTATTGGCTGGCTTCTGTGGTATCCTTTACACTGCAGATTTAGTTGCATGCAGTCGCTCCTCCCCAATCTGGGCTGGGTTGAGTGGGTGGTTACATATACGTCTGCAGTGGACAGCTTAGCTCCTCTGGTTTATAGTCTGGCTTGCTGCATATTGTTAAATTTTACGGCCATTGTGCCTGCTTAGCGGCGATCGTGTCTGCTCTGCACTTTATCAGGTATTGCATTTTTGGCTCTTTTTCAGTGAAATATCTCCTTTTGCTCTGATATTGTAATCACTTACTTATATCAATCTTACAATCACACAGAAAGTTTCATTTGATTCTGACAACTTCTAGGTGCTTGATTTTTTTTACAATGAATGTGTATACTCACTGTATAGCGGTATGTAGTGGGCATGGTGTGGTGGTATTATTGGTAATACTGGTAATTATACAGTACATTTTGTACAAAATAATATGAAATTAATATAATCCCTGTCTGGAGGTAATATTTAGTCCTGCTATTTCATAACTAGAAATATACATGAATAATCTGTTTAGTAAAACCCCAGCCACCCCCCTGAATGTTTTAGGCCAACTTCGCAAGGGCTTTAAACACGGAGGAGATTTCAGAAATCTACGGAAATTTTCTTCAGTGATTCCACAGCATTTTTTTTTAACGCTGCAGATTATAAAACCATAGCATACCTATTTATGCTTCAGATTTCTGCTGCGGGATTCAACCCTTGAAATACAAGAGTTAAATCCTGTAGCAGATCTGCTTCAAAAACTGCAGATATTCTCAATCATTGTTTTAAAGACTTGTTTAAAGAGTCATACATTGATTTGAAGGAATGCTGCAATCCAATAGGTGGTGCTGCAGAGGTATTGTTCCAGCTTATTTGCATATATTACCCAGAGGAGCATGCATGGCCTTATAAGTCACCTCACTCACCTCCTAGGTGTCTCCACACACCTTCTGGGTGCTCTCCTTAAGGAGAGACGACACCCCTTCTGACCCAAGAAACTCCTTGTCATATAGTCAATCTTATTGTTTCAGTATATGACAACTGCTATAGGGCCTGTAGTAGGAGTTCGATCGAACGTGCTGCCTACTTGCAGCCACCACTATAGGGGACCAAGCTGCATATACTGTAAATTTACACAACTGTCATTGAGTTCACTGTTAGCTCTATGCATCTATCCGTTTGCAGTTAGCTCCCCCAAGTGGTGAATGCATGCAGCAGTAATATCATTTATCAAGAGCACCCAACTCATGGTATATCTTTAACTCCTTTCCTGAATTACACCATGCATGTATGGTGGATATCGATTATCACTGCATAAAGCAGGTTCAGGAGCCAGGAAATGTCAGCTGTCTTTGACAGCTCACACCCAACCACAACTACCAGGATCCGAGGAAACTCCAAGCGCTGCAGTTAACCCTTTAGATGTGGTTTTTAGTTCTGACAGCTACATTTAAAAGACCCAACAGAGGAAAAAGGACTCTTACCCGCACCAAGACCCTGAGCAGCAGGAGCCTTGTGAAGGCCTACAGGGCTGCCATGTATTTCTGCCTAATAAATCTTGCCTGCATCATGGCTTAATAGAATGCCTGCAGAAATACAATATACTGCAATACAGAAGTATTACAGAAATATTGCAATATATTGTATAAGCAGTTGAAATGATCGCTAGTTCAAGTCCCCCATGGGGACTAAAAAGAAAACGGAAGATTAATACTTTTTTGTTTATTTTTAGTAAATTTAAAAGTATTAAAATTTAAAGAAAACCCCTTTTCCCATTCTTACATAAAAAATAAGTTTAAAAAAATTAACCAATTTGTATCGCTGTGTCTATGAAAGTCTAATCTATTAAGACATCACATTATTTATCCTGCATGGTGAACATCATCAGAAAAAAAAACACAAACGCCAGAATTCTGGTTTTTTTTTTGGTCTCCAAGGAAAATTCAATTAGTTTGTACGCCTCTGATCCTGCATCATATATTACAATATATATATCAGTGTAACACTAAATGAGTGTTAATAACTATCCTGCTGGAGCTCTTCCGATTTATAAAGGGATAGACATACCTCTTGCATTAGGACCTGTTCGGGGATTACGGTTTATGGTGTTAGTTAATCCACAAATGTGAACCAAAGATGAACTCGCACTTTACAATGTATAAACTGACATTAAAATTCTTAACTGTGATTCCAGATTGATAAGTCTGGAGCCAGAATGCGATATGTAGACTGAGCATACACAATACTCATGACTCAGACTTCCTGTGAACGCTGTTGATTCAGGTATAATATAAATACTTGGCCACTGACTTGGGTCAAAGGTGCAGCCCTATAGGAGCCTGGAATAGCAATATGTACATGCTTGTCCTGCAGAAATAAATGGACGCACAACTATATGCTACATCTACAATATGTGCTGCACTTCAGATAAGCCACATGTAAGAAATTCTGAGCCCGAAGTCTCATTACTTATATTCCACATAAACTAATATGGTTTGAAATTCCACTTTATGCTAAGGCCCCATGCCCACGGCCGGGTCAGATTCCCACTGTGAAATATCCCAGTGCCCCCCAGAGACCCTATACTCACCTCTCCGGCTCTGCCGCGAGTGTCTCGTCCGGCGAGCCATTGCGCATGACACATCGGCGCTGGGCTGTGATGCAGATTCTCATGGTACTTCTGCAGTGCTCACTGCAGAAGTATCTTGGGACGGATGGCTTCCATTGACTGCAATCGAAGCCGTCCGTGCGATTTTCCGCACAGAATAGAACATGCTGCGATTCTCCCCCGTGAGCAGAAAATCGCAGTTGATTTCCGCTCGTTGACATGGAAGAATCATTTATCACAGCATGTCTATGGACGGACATTGCTGCGGAATTCGCGGCGGGTGTCTGACGTTGAATTCCCCAGCAATAAACCATCCGTGGGCATTCGGCCTAAGTGTGATTCTGTATGCAGCCCGGGCTCTCCGCTCTGCTAATGAAACCAGACTGAGCGCCTCTTTAATTCAAACTTCTCATTCCCGCCTACAAGACTTCTCCAGAGCAGCACCGATCCTCTGGAACGCACTACCAAAGGCTATCCGAGCAATCCAGGACTCGCAGAACTTCAGGCATGCTCTAAAAACGCACCTCTTCAGGGAGGCATACCGCATTCCCTAAATAAACCCCTCTGTACTCCACCTGATAACATGCTCCCTGACCTACTGACTGCAAACCCTGCTAGCCATCATAAACCGCTCCTGCAGTCATACCGATTCTGCAGTCACACGGCTAAATGTCTGACCATTGTATATGTGTATAGCATCCCTCACTCTCCACCTCGCCATACAGTGCACATCTCCAGCCCTTTACCTTCTGTATCACCCCATTACTTGTAGTATGTAAGCTCGTTGGAGCAGGACCCTCACCCCTATTGTTTCCATCAATTGATTACTATTAGAGATGAGCGAACACCAAAATGTTCGGGTGTTCGTTATTCGGAACGAACTTCCCGTGATGCTCGAGGGTTCGTTTCGAACAACGAACCCCATTGAAGTCAATGGGCGACCAGAACATTTTTGTATTTCGCCGATGCTCGCTAAGGTTTTCATGTGTGAAAATCTGGGCAATTCAGGAAAGTGATGGGAATGACACAGTGACGGATAGGGCAGGCGAGGGGCTACATGGTGGGCTGCATCTCAAGTTCACAGGTCCCACTATTAAGCCACAATAGCGGCAAGACTGCCCCCCCCCCCCCACTGTCAGCATAAAGATCGTCCTCCTCTGGCACAGCTGTAACAGCTGTAGCAGAGAAGAACGATGTTTGCCCATTGAATTCAATGGAGCGGCAATACAGCATGTTCCACTGAATGCAATGGGCTGCCGGCGATCGCAGGATGAATGGTCGGAAAGGGGTTAAATATATAACCCCTTTCCTGCAATTCATCCAGAAATGTGTTACACTAAAAATATATACCGGCGTATAAGGCGACCGGGCGTATAAGACGACCCCCCAACTGTCACCTTATACGCCGGCAATACAGTGGAGCAAAGAATAAAAAGCATTACTTACGTTTTTAGATGATCTGCGGCGCTCCTGCAGGCTGTCACTCCCTCCTAATCCACGGCAGACAAGCTTTCTCTATGAAAGGCTTTAAATCCCTGCCTCCAGGAAGACACGTGCCTTCAGCCAATCACAGCCAATGACAATGATGTCATTGAATGGCTGTGATAGGCTGTGTTTCTGGAGGCGGGGATTTCAAGCCTTGAAATCCCCGCCTCCAGAAACACAGCCAATCACAGCCATTCAATGACATCATTGTCATTGGCTGTGATTGGCTGAAGGCACGTGTGCTTCTGGAGGCAGGGATTTAAAGTCTTTCGTGGAGAAAGCAATACTCTGCCGTGGACCAGGAGGGAGTGACAGCCTGCAGGAGCGCCGCAGATCATCTAAAAACGTAAGTAATGATTTTTATTCTTTGCTCCACTGTATTACCGGCGTATAAGGTGACAGTTGGGGGGTCGTCTTATACGCCCTGTCGCCTTATACGCCGGTATATATTTTTAGTGTAACACATTTCTGGATGAATTGCAGGAAAGGGGTTATATATTTAACCCCTTTCCGACCATTCATCCTGCGATCGCCGGCAGCCCATTGCATTCAGTGGAACATGCTGTATTGCCGCTCCATTGAATTCAATGGGCAAACATCGTTCTTCTCTGCTACAGCTGTTACAGCTGTGCCAGAGAAGAAGGATTTGTCTTCTATATGTTCTCAATGGGGTCAGCGCTGCTGCCGCTGGCCCCATTGAGCGCATATAGAATGCATCCATAGCGAGCAGCGGGAGGGGCAGATTTCAATACTCGGGTGACACCTTATCTCCCCAGCCACTCACAGCAGGGGGGTGGTATAGGGCTTAAACGTTGCAGGGGGAAATTGTAATGCCTTCCCTGTCTTTATATTGGCCAAAAAAAAGCGCTAACGTCTCAGGGAAGAAAGTTTAATTTACCAGAACACCGCATGGTGTTCGTTACGAATAACGAACATCCCGAACACCCTAATATTCGCACGAATATCAAGCTCGGACGAACGCGTTCGCTCATCTCTAATTACTATGTAACCGTGGTTCTGTAATGTTTGTACTTTTGTCTTTCTGTCTATGTAAGCGCTGCGGAATATGTTGGCGCTATACAAATAAAGTTTATTATTAAAGTTTATTAATGCCTACCAAAACCTATCGAAGGAAGAACAACTGTTGAATTGGTGACAGGGTCATGGGTACCCAAAAGCATTCTGTTTTGCCTTCTAAGCTCCCATATTCAGTAGAGGTGCCAGCACTGTAAAATCACATTATATTTTACAGCTATGCCTGACCTTGGCTACATACGGTCACACAGGGCACTAGCGACCAGATTGTAGGGGCGCAACAGGCAGATTTAGGCTAAGGGTGATTAACCTCCCTTAGGTCTGCCCAGGCAGATGATTTTCTTCCTCTGTGCGGCAGTCTTGTGGAGCTAATTAATCATCTTCTTTCAGCCCATCAGCAACCCTGCAACACAATTGCTTAGTTCTGCTACTGTACTTATGTTATGAGCTTGTGTCTGGTACTGCATCTTTGTACTGAGGTTGCTTTGTGTTGTATCTATATTATGAGCTTTGTTCTGGTGCTGTATTTAGGGTATTAGCTTGGTTCTAGTACTGTATTTATTCACTCAGCTGTTCTGGTCCCATCTTGCTGTTTTCTGTACAAGCAGTGCAATACTTATATTGTTTTTTTTCTTTTGATGGGGGGGCACCAAAAAAAATTCAGCACATGGTGTCATCTAAAGTAAACGACGGCTGAAACTATCTACAGCATTGTAGAATCCCATAGGAAAGACTCAGCCGGACCACACGGCTATTTGAAGCAGAATCTTCTATATAATGCATTTAGAAAAAAATATTATTTTTCACTCTCCTGCAGTCTAATCATTTTCTACATAATTGGAGGGATACTATTTTTTCACTTTTTTAAAGTAGACCCTTGCCTGAGTATCAGTTCCTATCCTGTACGCTGCCTCCAGCATGTATTATATTCTCCAGCTTGCCTGTGTTTGTTTGTGATTCATGTCTGGACTCCATCTCTTGCCTCGCCCCTTGAATTTATCGCCATCTGTTTATCTCTCCAGTTTGTTGGCTTGGATTTCTGACTCTCTCTTTGGTTTGCCCTCTGGATTTGTCGTCTCTCACTTACTTTTCAGTTCTGACCCATAGCTGCCATCTAACCACCCTTCTGTGCATCATCAATGACTACTCTGAAGGATGTGACCTGGGGATCCCCCTTCTTAAGTCGAAACTTCCTTATGGGGTTCCCTGGTGAAGAATGGGAGCCTTCTCTAAACTCCACATCTCAGTTTAGTCAATCCAAATCCACAGACCATGTGATAGCTATGCCTGACTACCCTATGCGTTATACTGTGTTTCTATATAATTATGGGATCAGCACTATATATGTGGGTGAGGAGATCAGAATATTGCTTTCCACATATTATCATCATCATCGAGGGAAGCTTTATTCTAAAAGTCACAATGTCTGTTGCCACATGTGGGGGGTCAGTCCCGTGTGCAGGAGGAGTAAAAAAAGGCACACGTTGCTGTAAACAGTAACAGTCTTTACTCTGTACAATTACAGAACCTAACTTAGCACATAGTTCAGAACGCAGTTTTAAATACTTTGGTTATGCTGGCTTTGCTATTCCAAAACTTTATCTTGGCTTTCTGGCTCCTGCGAAATTGAAATTTCAGTCTCTTCGTATGTTCACAGTCTCATTGGCTACTCACAGTCTCTGTGGTTACTTAAACACACCTGGTGCAACTCCATGGACACTCAACACATCTCCAAATGGTGTACACTCACAGTCTTAATTGCATAAGGGTATCTCTTTATGACTTGGCAGTTTAGCAGACTACTAACCGAAGCTACCACAGGTGAACAGTCCAGACTGAATGGATACACTAGTTCCAAACAGGAGATTCCAAGGATTCTCTCACATTCATGCTTCTCCCAATTTCTTCCACAGTGGGCTTCCAGGGCTTGCTCTTGAAGCTCATGATTAGGCCATACTCAACCTTGCGCTGACCACATACTTGCTTGCACTCTTCACCATTGTGTCAACATAACAAACCAACATGCCAGCCATACCTAGCAATACAGTGACCTGGTGTGGTACATCCAGGGGCGTAGGTATAGGAAGTGAAAAGGGTACAGTTGCACCCGAGCCCAAGAGTCTTAGGGGGCTTATCATGTCTCTCTTCCACATCTTGGAAACCAATACTATTAATGAAGCATTATAGCTAGGGCCCAGTTCCAGCTTTTGCATTGGGGCCCGGCCGCTTCCGTTATGCCTGTATGTACATCTTCCAATGGTCACCGAGTCTGGGAACAGAGCCACTCACAGAGCCACAACAGAAACGTTACAAAAAGCTACCTGCAGAGTATCTGAGATACCATAACAATTTGTGGCAAATTGCACATCAATAATGCCCAATAACCCCTTAATAGTTATCTATCACAATGCAATTACTCCCAATAAACCTCAGCATTTACATAATAGGCATTACTCACTTTAGCATTGCTCCTAATAAGCATTATATCACTTTCCTTAATATACATTAGTACTTTACTCTTCCTCACTAGCTAAATTCTAGTATATATAGCAATTCCCCCAGTATACATTAGCATGAAGGACTTCTACTGTCATAAACATCAGCACTTTTATAAAACTTTTCCCTTCAGCATCAGCGGCATCCTACATCATCTCTAGAATTACACTCTGGGGGTTATAGCATTTACCCGACTACATTGTATTAACTTCTAATCCGCCTTACATGTGACTACCCCAGGGTATAAGGATACTGTACAGGACAGAATATTTGGGCTGCACATCGTTATTGGGACTCATTGGAAGCCTTTTATTTTGTAACTAGAGATGAGCGAGCATGCTTGGTTAAGGAAATTACTCGACCGAGCATCGGCATTTTCGAGTAACTGCCTGCTCGTCCGAAAAGATTCAAGGGGCGGCGGGGGAGAGCGCGCGCATGCGCGGGGGGGGGTTATCTCTCTCTCCACCCCGCAACCCACCGCTCACCCCCCGAATCTTTCCGGACGAGCAGGCAGTTACTCGAAAATGCCAATGCTCGCTCAAGTAATTTCCCTAACCGAGCATGCTTGCTCATCTCTAGTTGTAACGGTTTCCCTACTAACTATTTGCATATAACACTTTTTTGCATTGTTTTTTGGATAGAGAATATCCATCTTCTGTTCATCATTGGTAGATGACTAGCTGACGTAGACTTTTAGAAGGCTGTTTTAGCTGCACTCTGTTACTCCGGCATCACAAACGAAAGAAGTAACCAGTGTCTTCTACTTGAATTTCTATAGCAATCCGTCATGGCATTTCAGCTTGTGCTCATGGTTATTGTGGTCCTAGGAACTGACAGAAGCACAACTCTGCAGGTTTTGGTTGATTTGGCTGTCTGTCAGGTGGGTTAGACCAGCCAGCCAATCACTATTGGTCTATGCACATATATTCTGGCCCCTCCTCTCAGAGGGCACCAGTTATTGTCCTGAAGTGATTTGGGTTTGAGTATGCATGCTGGTCAGGTCTCTATCTATCTGTCTCTTGTATAGATCTGTCTAAGTTTATGTTATCTCTGAATTATGTCCTGAACCCTGTAAAGGTATATACACTAATTGTCAAAAAAATCCCTTCCCTAGAAGGAGTTATCGGAATGGAGTGACACTTTGCCAGGTGCGTAACTAAAGGCTCAGGGGCACAGGTGCAAAAGTTCAGCTCCCCCCCCCCCTCTCCTCTCCATCTGTACACATACCCAGAGGCATAACTTGAAGATTCAGGGCCCCAATGCTATACCTGTAACAGGGCCCTCTAACTATAATGCTTTATTCATATTACTGGGCTCCCTATATGGAGAAGATAGGCCTTATGGGCCCCCCAAGGGTTCTGGGCCCAGGTGCAACCGCATCCCCTATAGTTACACCCCTGACACTTTCTCTGTGTGATATAAGTAAGTATAAGACCTGGGGGTACTAGTGGATTGTAGATTTAACTGGAGTAACCAATGCCAGTCAGCTGCTGCAAAAGCAAATAAAGTCTTGGGGTACATTAAAAGAGGTATAGAGGCGAGGGATGAGAACATTATCCACCCACTATATAAGGCACTTGTTAGGTCCCACATGGAGTACTGTGTACAGTTCTGGACACCGCTGCCAAGGAAGGATGTTACAGGGCTTCAGGGGGTCCAAAGAAGGGCAACTAAATTAATACATGAAATGATGGGACTGGAATACCCAGAGAGGCTATCAAAATTGGGATTATTTACCCTGGAAAGAAAAGACAGCTAAGGGGTGATCAAATAACTATGTCTAAATACATGAGGGGACAATACAAGGATCTCTCCCATGATCTGTTTATACCCAGGACTGCAACGGTAACAAGAGGGCATCCACTACATCTAGAGGAAAGCAGGTTTCATCACCAACATAGAAGGGGTTCTTTACTGTAAAAGCAGTGAGACTGTGGAACTCTCTGCCTGAGGACGTGGTGATGGCAAACTCCATAGAGGAGTTTAAGAGGGGACTAGATGTCTTTCTAGAGTGGAAGGATATTACAGGATATAAATTTTAGGTGACCAGCGGGTTGTTGATCCGGGTCTTACAGACAGGTGGGAACTATTAGAGGTTGATCGAGGGATTAGTCTGACTGCCATTAGGGAGGCAGGAAGGAATTTTTTCTCCAAAAAGGTTAATTGGCTTCTGCCTCTTGGGGTCTTTTGTCTTCCTCTGGATAAACAAGGAGGTTGAAACAAGCTGAACTAGATGGACATTGTTTTCATTCTGCCTAACATACTATGTTACTATGATTATAATATCAGAGCAAAAGGATCATTTATTCCAGAAAACTGACCCCTTGAAGAGAGGCTCTAGTACCCTGTTGTACCACCTCTAGCTTGGATACAAGATGTGATACGAGGGGCATGGAGGCTCTAGTTCCCTGTTGTACTGCCTCTAGCGCTCGCTGGCAGCCCATTGCTTTCAATGGAGCCAGCTGTATTGCCGGCTCCATTGAATTCAATGGGCTAACATCGTTCTTCTCTGTTACAGCTGTGGCAGAGGAGAACGATCGTTATGCTGACTGTGCGGGGGGGGGGGGGGGTCTCACTCTTGCCACTATTGTGGCTTAATAGTGAGACCTCGGAGCCTGAAATGCAGCCCTGCATGTTGCTCCTCGCCTGCCCTATCCATTTCTGTGTTTTTTACATGACTTTGGTGATTTGCTAAGATTTTCACAAATGAAAACCTTAGCGGAGCACCAGTCATAAACAAAAATGCTCGAGTCGCCCATTGACTTCAATGGGGTTCGTTACTCGAAACGAACTCTCGAGCATCACTGAAAGTTCGACTCGAGTAACGAGCACTCGAGCATTTCGGTGCTCGCTCATCTCTACATGACACCACTGCAAACAGAGACGATGGTGGGTGGTTGTCAAAGGCAGTACACGTCATGAGCATCGTGAGACCAAATGTTTTCAGCCAAACACCTGGGAATGGTTCAGACAGACACAGGGGCCTGTAATGATGCTGCCACCTGTCTTTGGATGATGGACAATGAATCAGTTGAAACTGCCTGTGCTTGTCGGATGATCAGCCAATCCTCTCTACTAATGGTCTGTCAAAAGCATCCTGTTGACCTCTGTACGTGCCCTCACTCATTCACTGATCCCAACGCCTCCTAGCAGTCTGGTCAGAATGGCCTAGGTGGCGGGCAAATTGTTGATACAACCATCCAGCTTCTCACATTCCAATAATGCGTCCCCTTCAAACTCTGTTAACTGCGCAAAATCTCTTCAACTGCTTCATAGAGGTGTCCAGTGGTCAACAAGCTCTACACAAGCAGAAAAAGAGGTCCACTACACACAAGGAGCATCTGAGAGCCTTTTTACAGGCCAAGGTTGGAATCACTTTTAGGGTCTCAGGTGACAAGATGGTTCATCTAATCCCACCACAACTCTAATCATTTGTATATCTGCCTGAGATGAAACTGCATGCAGAGTTTTGCAGCAAAACAACAACTCGTTTTGACAAAGAGTGTATGTTTGTCACTTTTCCATTCTTGGTAATTAATCGTCCAGTTAGGACATAATATTGGCCCCCATCCAGGCTACATAAGTGTAATTTCTGCATGGCCGTAGTAGTTGGTCCTTTTAGAACATCTTACTTACACTTGTGCAGGGGCACAATAAGTCTGCACGAACGTAACACAATCATTATAGCTGGCATCCTGGGATATACTTTAGCACTATTACTCTACACCCTAACATATACCCCCTCAACAGCTTTCTTGAAATTTTTGGACTTATGAATTGAGCATAGATAGAAATGTTAAACCTCTTAACGCCTTTATATCCATAGAGAGATATGCTAGACAGGAAACTGTGCAGAACACATAACTTCTAGAGAACAGGGTAACTTCTGAGCAGCGCTTAAGGAGAAGGCTGCGTCAGTCTCTCGAATGTCACAATGAATTCTATGGGTACTTATCACCATAATAAACAATACATATCTCTGTGTTGAGTAGTCAATGCAAAACCGCCGTCTAGCATCCAACATCTCAAGACCATCTTTGGTCATAGTGTCCTTCTGGTCTATAAACACAGATTAATGTTTGTCACTGTGACCTGTTCTAAGTACGAGTCCCATGACAAGTACCTTTGCTTCAGACATGTGCAGCTGGTAGGAATTACTATGAGCTATTTCCTATTCAGTTTATTCCAATCCCACTTTTTAGATGCCAAGTGCAGAATGAAAATAACAATTCGCTGAAAGAAATGACGATATTTTAGCTTTTGAGTCCTGTTCTACAGCGGCCGCCATTGAAGGCTACAATTTCTGGGAAAAATCTCCCAAACCAGTGTCCAAAGTTTCTTTTACACAGATGACATTACCATATTAATTAGATAATCTGCACATCCCTAGATCCACAGTAGTGCCTGATAAAAGACATGGCCATGTAAGCTCAGCTGCAAGCAAGTCATCTGACTTTTCTATTTGCAGGCTCAAAATGGTGACGTTACCTTGGTTCCCATTTATTAATGCAACATATCAATATTTTTTGGAAACCAGCTTTCCAAGGAAGAAGTGCAGAGCCGCCTTAAAAGGATTAAAATAGACTAATCGCCGGGTCCTGATGGCATACACCCCCAAGTTCTAAGGACTCTATAATGATGGAATCTAATCTAATGGATTCACACATAGCAAATGTGGTACCGATATTCAGAAAGGTGTAAAAAAGTGAACCTGGTGACTATAGGCCGGTAAGTCTTACTTTTATTGTGGGTAAAATGTTTGAAGGGTTTCTAAGAGATGTTAAGCTGGAGTACCTTAAGGAAAATAGCTGTATAACTCTGTATCAGCATGGGTTTATGAGAGATCGCTCCTGTCAAACCAACCTGATCAACTTCTACAAGGGGTAAGTTGTAGACTGGACCAGGGAGAGTCATTGGATCTTGTATATCTGGACTTTTCCAAAGCGTTTGATACCGTGCCGCATAAAAGGTTAGTATATAAAATGAGAATGCTTGGTCTGGGTGAGAATGTGTGTAAGTTGATAAGTAACTGGCTAAGGGATAAAAAGCAAGGTTATTAATGTTACATACCCTGATTGGGTCACTGTTATTCGTGGGGTACCACAGGGGGCAGTATTGAAGGAGTCACCATTACTCGTGGGGTACCACAGGGGGCAGTATTGTGCCGTGTTCTTTATAATATATTTATTAATGACCTTGTAGCTAACTTTTATTTACCCAATCAAGGACAAGTGGATTTTGGTCACTGGGCCCTAAAGCCCCTAGCTTAGTTCACAACAGGATCATACCTACTAGTGGGAGGAGACTTCAATTTAGCAATGGATGCAAGTTTAGACACTTCTGCAGGTAGGTCATTGGTGTCTTGATCAGCGGTTCGTAACTTGCAGAGACTATTTGCATATAGAGCTGGGCGATTTTGGCAAAAATTAAAATGTCGTTTTTTAAAAATTTATAGACAATTCTTCATTTAAATTTCCAATTTGTATTTTTGCTAAATGTACTGAAAATATCGCCAAAAGACGCTTTTTTTTGTGGGACAAGTTGCCCTTTTTAATGGCACTAGTTTTAGATACATATAAAGTATTGCTGAACTTTATTCATTTTTTTAGGCTGGGGGAGGAAAAAAACCTCAGCTATTGTTTTTTTTTATGGTGTTCATTATACAGTAAAAATGACATGTTAGCGTTATTCTGCAGATCGCTACCATTGCAGGATATCCAGTCGATAGTCTTTTGATGATACTACTTTTCCAGATCTCTTTAAAAAAATAATTGCGATTGCATCAGCACATTCCAAGACCTATAATATTTTCATATTTCTGGCTCTGGAGCGGTGTGAGGTCCTGTCTTTGTGGGATGAGTTGTAGTTTCCATTTGGATCATTTTGTGGTACATGTGACATTTTGACCACTTTGTATTGTGTTTTTTTAGACCAATTCTGGCATTTATTTTTTATTGTTACGGCGCTCACTGTGCAATATAAATATGTTAACTTTATTCTTTGGGTCAATATGATTTTGGTGATGACAGATTTATTTATTTTTATTCATACCTCTGCAAAAAATTACCTTATATAGCAGCCACCTAGCCTCATACTCAACCATGATTGGTGTCACTTTGAGGAGGAGGGGGGGGGATGGATGTTCACATTTTGGCAATCAGCCAATGAGCGGAACGGCTCTTGTATTAGTTGATTTCTTACACTGACAAAAGCCACTCAGTTATTGGAAGGCTGCATTCCCACGAACGTATATCGGTTCGGTTTTCACGCCGAGCCGATATACGTCGTCCTCATCTGCAGAGGGGGGGAGGATGGAAGAGCCAGGAGCAGGAACTGAGCTCCCGCCCCCTCTCTGCCTCCTCTCCGCCCCTCTGCACTATTTGCAATGAAAGGAGGCGGGATGGGGCGGGGCTTAGTCCCGAGAATTAGCCCCGCCCCTTCCCGCTGCAAATAGTGCAGAGGGGCGGAGAGGAGGCAGAGAGGGGGCGGGAGCTCAGTTCCTGCCCCTGGCTCTTCCATCCTCCTCTCCCTGCAGATGAGGACGACGTATATCGGCTCGACGTGAAAACCAAGCCGATATACGTTCGTGGGAATGCAGCCTAAGGGTGGTTTCACATCCGGCTGGACCGCATTATAGTTAATCCAGAGACGGAATGTTCGGCCATGGAAATTCCCTTTCTCTGCTCCCCGAAAGGAGCATGAAAACTTAATCTCCAGCGCAAATATAATACCGCCCTTATAAATCAACTAATGCGACATCCACTAGGCACATTTATCCAACCCTAGAGGAACAGTTCATTACACAGTCCGCATGCAATGTGATGCTGGTAAAATGCAATGCAGAACGAATCATGGGTAGGTGATGGGGCTCTCCATGACTTCTGAACACACAGCAGCTCTATTTTGTACAAATAGCGCTCTCACTGTGAAGAACACCCATAACCTGCGAATGATTTTTCATTGGTTTTGCACGTCACTTTAGGCTGTTTTCATACCTGCGTTAGGGTCAGTTCAGGGTTTCTGTCTCTCTGCTTCATTTTTTAAAGAGAAAAAGTGAAATAAAACAAAAATAATGAATCAGTCTCCCCATTAATTTCATGTGGGCAAGTGCAATATCATGCTCGGGAACATGCGATTACCCCATGGATGGGAGGGTAACAAGAAAGCCTTCTAACTAGGCCTCTGGTAACCAATAACAATTTACCTATTCAACGCCAAAATGATCCGTAAGTATATTTCGAGTTTTGTCTTCTTACTATTATCTCCATTATGGTATATGGTAGGTCCAAGAACCTGCATCCACACCATGATGCACAGGTCTCCTATCCCACCCCCTAGAGCGCTCCTATGCAGTGAGGATTAGTGGGTCCTTAATAAACAAATTAATCTAATTAATTGTATTAATTGCCCAGCCCTACTTGCATCCCTGGAGTTAGTTGATCTATGGCGTCTCTTGCGCCCCAGAGAGAAAGATTTTAGCTTTCATTCCATGGCTCATAATAGTTATGCTAGCATGGATTACATATTCATATTACATACCCTGCTAGACTATGCAACTGAGTGCTCAACAGACCTTTATTTGTGGTCAGATCATGCCCTTATTTTGGGATTGATCTGTGGACAGGGCAAGCTCCTGGAAGCTAAATGATGATTTACTAAAGATGGTTCCACATCTGCGGCAGGAATTTTCATTGAACCAGAGATATTGCCCCGGTGTGTCCTAAAATTTTGACTGCAGTGGTCACGCATGCATGACACCACTCCATTAGCTTCAATGAGAATTGCCAGAGATAGCCAAGTTTAAGCGCTTGACAACCTCCAGAGGCTGTTCTTGTTTTTGCGGCCGAAAGGCTCCGGACGGACACCATTCACTATAATGGGGTTTGCCCACTTTCTGCCCGGCTGCCCTGCTTTTGGACTAAATAAAAAGCATGGTAAAGTGTTTTTTCTTAAAGCAAATGGGACCTCTGGAGATTGCCAAGTGCTTGAACTTGGCTATCTCTGGCACTTCTCATTGAAGCGAATGGAGTGGTGACGTGCATGTGTGACCACTGCAGTCAAAATTCTGGGACACACCGTGGCAACATCTTTGGATTGGTGGGAGTCCCAACAGTTGGACCCCCACTGATCAGCAGGTTATCCCCTATCCTGTAGATAAGGCATAACTTGGATGATGAGATGGGAATACTCCTTTAAGCAGATGCCATTACAATCTACAGGTGGCAGATGGCACCGTTAGGCGTCTCTCACAGCCTCCATTTAACACACATACGTTGGACACTTTTTCTGGCATATATGTTCAGTGGAGGCCAAAACAGCAATGTGAACAGAGCCTAAGCTAGTGAGAAGCCGAGTGTTTGTATGCCATACCTGGTTCCCACCACCAGTATATGTGTAGACTATTCTATAGCAGATATTACAATTTAGAACAAGACCGGGCAGGACGACTTTGATATTTTATCTCCACTGTATAAATACAAGGCTCTGTTTACTTACGATACTCGGTAGGAGACAGACTTCCTATGGTAAATAAACCTCATTGTATGGCTTAGACTCCCGCTCTATACATTGCATTCTGCGACGGTAACAAAGAGCCGCCAGCTCTACAGAACGGACGCCTTACAGAAGTTTCAGCTTGTTAGAATTTGATACTTTATTTATACATCTCCAAATCCATGAGCTGACTTCACCCAGCAGACAAAACACACAGGCAACACATACCTACTCTACTTTAACCCCTTCATAGGCCACTGCTCATCCGTCGGTTCATTGTCAATGTAACCCGCAGCGTTACAAGTGGTTAACAATCCATGTTGGGGTAGACCGCTAGACGTCAGGCATTTGCCCAGATGGCTCGGACCACACTGGCCTCGCCTCTTCTACACAAAATATGTATCCAAACTGTCTCGACAGATTTCACACCCCATGTTGCCGGTAGCAAGAAATCTGCCTCCAGCTTTATGACAATCTGCGGCCACAGCGCTGTCACGGCATGAATGATTCTTAGTGGAGTCCAACAGCTAAAACTCATTAACTAAACTCAAATTTCTCATTAAAAACCAATCCAAGCTATATTTCCTGCAAACTACACAAAAAGCACCATCAGGGGGTTGGTGAGAAATAGACTAGTTATGGGGATGTAGCGGAGTTGTCATTTAATTCTATAGGTTTGCAGTGTTCATTCATCTTAATTCTCTGATGTAATTTAGTTAGTTGTCTGCAAAGCCAGGTTAGGGCCCATTCAGACCTCGTTATTGGCTCTATCCAGGGGTCCCGTGAGTGTATCCATTTAAAATCCTGAAAACAGCACAGCTGAACGGAACTTGAATGCACCAAAGTTGGCCATTTTTGAAAACCGATCATTTCCAGCATTTTGGGCAGGAAAGACTATCATAGCGGATTCCCTCCAGGTTCCATCCAGCAGTGCTATTTTCAGCATTTTAAACGGACACCCCGACGGGACCCCTGGCCAGAAGCAGTAACGAGGATTGAATGGGGTCATAGGGCTTATTCACACAAACGCATTTGCGCACACAAAATTTGCGTGCTCAATACACAGTGAATAGAATGCATTGATTTAAATGGGTTTGTTCACGAATGGATTTTGCATGCACATTTCATTGGCACAAAAAAATGCGTATGTTCTATTTTTGTGTATTGCGCACCAACATAGCACATAATAAACTTAATCGCCCATTGAAATCAACGGGAGCATGCTTGCATGTTTTTTTGTACGTGCAAATACCTGTGAATCTGACAGTCTGAGGCTTTGTTCCAGCGAGCGTTCAGACGGCAGAGGTCAAGGCACATATACGTCGAGGCCGCCATGCCCTCACCCTTACCCCTTCCCTCCCCCTCGCCGACTGACCTCCTCTCTCCTTCCCTCCGGCTGATTGCAATGGCAGGGGGTGGGATAGGGCGGAGCTAAGCGCCGTCCCATCCTGCCTCCTCCCATTGCTGGCTGCGGACAAGGGGATAAGGGGGGGGGCAGCTTAGTTCCACCTCCGCCCCCTCCCATTGCAATCAGATGGAGAGGCGGAGAGAAGAGGGAGGAAGTTTAGCAGTCACACTGCTAAACTCCCTCCCACCTCCCTTCTCCAGCCGCTGTCATTTGCTCTCATAGGAGCCCATGCAATGGCCGGTGTATTCTGGCCCAAAAGATAGTTTCAGGACTATCTTTTGGGGCCTACGTAAAAACGCCCAGCGCTATATTGGCCTGGCCGGGTGCTTTTATGTCATGGGAATACGGCCTTGTGATCTGATGAATTTTAATCCAATGCATCAGATCACAGCGTATATTGGCCGACCGTAAAAACAGCGGGGCGATATACGCTCGTGGGAAAGGGCCCTTATGCAGTATTTTACATGGACGTTGCAAGTGGCACCCAACTCTCGGGCGCAACTCCCATCATACAGCACACGGACAGCACACGTTACATGTCCTATTCTTGTAGGATTTTTTAAAAATTGGATCATCGGTCCAAGTGAAAATCATCTGTGTTCACGAACCCATTCATACTAATGGGTTCTTTTCCTGTGCAGGTTCTCTCCAATTGAGATATTGACTCACACTGGAATATCGCCCGTGAAGATGCAGCCCTGATGCCTAAACCCAGCTCTACCGCACTTTTTTGCAGTTTTCAGAATCGCCATGGTTATGTCTCCAGCTATCTGCTGCCACAGTGAATACAATATATTTCCTCTGCACTCTTAAAAGACGATATCAGCTGAGGTCTGTTTTTAATAAATCCTCACATTCCCCATGAAGCTATTCTGGATCATATTTTCTCAGAAACCTGCTCTATGCCATTCTTCTGTTATCCTTCCGGGAAATGTTTGAATGAATTGACAATTCAATATATTGTCAATGGGACATATATACAATCTGGTATTCTGGGATTTTAAGGGCTAGGTGTCATCAGAAAATAGATCCCATTTTTATGTTAAACATGTTTTTTAAGAATTTTTGTTGATTTTTAAAAATTTTCAATCACAATCTATATTTTTTTTTAAAATTCTAATATCCTGCATTGTTCATGCTAACCACAGATCCTGATATAATGGTCTGTCACTTCCTGTTCTGTAGAGGAAACTGCAGCACTAAAGATACCTTTACACGTGGTGAATATTACCCGAATTATCGCTGGAAACAGCAAATTCGGGTGAAAGTCGTCTCGAATACAAGGGGCTGCGACAGGGCATTGAGCAACAAATCACTCATCATTTATTGGAGTCACAAGGTTTTTAGCTCATCTGAACACTAAGCAACTGTTGGGTCGTGTGAACAGAAGTCGCTCAATCTTAGTGATATTGTCCCTTTAACTAATGATGACCTATTCTGAGGATGTCTGGCTCTAATCGCTTTAAGCAGCCGGAATAGTAATAGGAGACATCACTCCCACTGATTTCAATAGGATTAAAGCCTGCTTTAGGCACTGACCACCAATGATGACGTCAAACCCAATGCACTGACAGCCGCCTGCACCACCAGCTCATCACCAGGGATCTCAGGTCGATCCTCCGCCGATTGACTATTGATGATCTATCCTTAGGATAGGCTATCCGTAAAGTCTGGGAATACCTCTTTAAGTATAGTACGGTTAGATTTTAGTTTTATACAGTAGTGTTCAAAAAATAGCAGCGAGTTTGGAAAAGTAAATAAAGTGCAAAATAATAACTTTAATTTCCGAAAAGGCACTGGAAATACTTCACATTCAAGTCCAAATCAAAACAATTAGGCCTCATGTCCACGAGCTTAAAATCTGCAGCGTTTTTCCCACACGCGGATCTGCGCCCCATAGGGATGCATTGGACACCCGCAGATAGTTAAATACCTGCGGATGTCATTTTTCCCGTCAGGTGCGGATCCGCGTGCGGGGAAAAAAATGGACATGCTCCATTTTCGTGCGGGTCTCCCGCAGGCTTCTATTGAAGCCTATGGAAGCCGTCCAGATCCGCGGGAGACCCGTCCCAATATTAAACTCACTTGCTCCGGACGATGCGGTTCTTCCCTTCTTCGCGGCCGGATCTTCTTTCTTCGGCCCGACGGATGTGCCTGGCGCCGGCGTGCCGAGCACATCTGCCGGGCCGAAGAAAGAAGATCCGTCCGCGAAGGAAGGAAGATCCGCATCGTCCGGAGCAGGTAAGTTTATTCTGATTTTTAGGCCTCATGTCCGCGGGGCAGGAGGGACCCACTACGAATTCTACATGAAGAATCTGCGGCGGGCCTGATTTTCCCCGTGGACATGAGGCCTAACACAATTTATCCAGTTTGTGTTAATCCTTTACAGAAATAAAGAAAAAGGACATTTTGGCTGTTCAAAAAAATAGCAGTAAAGCATTTTTCTATAAAAACTCAAAAATGTAATATATAAACTGAAAAAAATGTTTCAAATTTCACTTTCTTTTGAATAAGTAAACATAGTGGCACGGCCATGTCGTCTGAGAACTGCCCGACATCTGTCCTGCACGGAGTCTACCAGCTTCTGGCACCTCTGAGCAGGTATTCCAGAACAGGAAGATTGGACTACATTCCACAGCTGTTCTGCATTTTTTGGTTTTGCCTCATAAACCGCACTTCTCATGTCACCACAAAAGTTCTCTATGGGATTGGGGTCCAGGAATTGAGATGACCACTCCATTACCTCAATCCTGTTTGTAACCAAGATGATGATCGCTTACTTTGTGTATTTTGGGTTATTGTTGTGTTGAAGCACCCATTCCTAGAGAATGTCCTCTTCCGCATCCAGCAACATGATTGCTATGTATTGTATGCTGATGTATTCAAACTGATCCGTGATCCCTCGTATGTGATTAAATAACAATCATCTTATGATTGTAGCAGAACCTACTAGTAAGTCCAGAACTTCTTTGATCTTTCTGGAGTTGATTATTGGCCGAGGCTTTGCCATTTTGACTATTCTCCGATGCATTTGAACAGTAGTTCCCAGCTTCCTTTTGCATCTTTTAGTTTGGGTTGCTAATTTAAGGCATTCGAGATCATTTTTAGCTGATCAGCCTATAACTTGCGGCACTTTTCTATATGTTATTCCCTCTCCAATCAACTTTTTAATCAAAGTATGTCCTTTATCAGAACAATGTTTAGAACGGCCCATTTCTACCAGTATTTCAAAGGGAAATGCACTATAACCAACATGTGCAACATTTGCCACCTTCCTATCTGAACCCCTTAAGGACCAAGCACCGTAAATTTATGGCGCTTGGTCCTGGACTTTAATGTCATCTGATAGCAAAAAGTACGGCATAAGATTAAAGCCTTTGCTCCTGTAATCAAGCAAGAGCAGGTTGGGTCCTCGGCTGTCAGACACAGCTGAGGCCCCAGAGGAGAACGGAGAAGCAGTTTTTAACGGCTTCTGCCTTCTCCTTTTCAGGCTGCATAGTGCTATGTACCAAAAAGTGAAATCGGAAGTGTTAATTCTGTTATGGGACTATGATTACATGACTGCCTGATGTCCTCTGTCACAGCAGATCAGCACCCTTAGTGACTGATGTCACTACAGGGGATGGTTTCCCATGTAACTGGTGCTTCTATGGATGCCCAGCTACAGGGGAAAAGTGTGAAGTTGAAAAAAACAAAAAAAGAAAAGAGACCATGTGAATGACCCCCAGAGGTCTTATATGATGTCATGGGGGTCATAAATGGTAAAAAAAAATATATTTTATATATATTAGTTACAATAAGTAAAAACAAATTACAGAATTAAAAAAAAAAAAAAGATATAAAAAAGAAAGCAACACACCGCCGATGCCAACCAAAATAGTCACCATATGTGCCCTGTAATCCAAGACTATACAAATTATATATCAAAACGGCCGAAACAAAATGAGGAACCCATTCCCATACTTTATTTTAGCCAGCTGTCATTCTATGTGTGGGATCGTCAAGGAGGCCAAGTATAAGATTTACATTCCTGGATTCAGCGTTTCATCTCCTGTGAGCCCATAACCTTAGTTTATTGGGCTCATAGGAGCTGACAAATTCCCTTTAATAACATGGAATTCCAAAAGTCCTTTATGGTCTGGGGATGTTTTACGTGGCATTGTCCTAGTCCATTGGTTGTAGTGGCAAGAACCATGAACACGGAGGTGTACCTTGACATTCTAGAGCAGTGTTTCTCAACTTGAAGCCTCAGGGACCCCCAACAGGTCAGGTTTTTCAGGATATCCTATAGTAAGAATACCTGAGGTACCGACAATTACATCACCTGTGCAATACTGAGAAAATCCCGAACACATGACCTGTTGGGGGTCACTGAGGACTGGAGTTGAGAAACACTGTTTTAGACAATAATGTGCTCCCAACAATGTGTTAGTACTCTGGGAATGGTCAGCCATACTTCCAACAAGACAATGCGCCTTGCCACAAATCCAACGCTGGTTTACGTTGGTTTGAGGATATGGATGTTCCATGATTGGACTGGCTGCACAGAGTCCCAACCAGAACCCTACTGAACATTTTTGGGACAAACTAGAAATACGTTGTGTCCACCTTTTTTTTATAGAGAACTCGTCAGACATTTGCAGGATGAATGGGAGAAAATATCAGATGAAGTGTATAAGGTTTTAGTAGAGAAGTATACCCCAGAAAATATCCAATGTCATTAGGGCCAAAGGAGCCCCACTAAGTATTAACATATGTAAATAAGAACTATTTTTGATTCTTGCTCAGGTGTCCAATTACTTAGGTAGGATAATAATGTATTTCTAGCAGTAGTAGTGGAGCTGCTGAAGACCAGGGCAGACTTTTATGGTTTAAAGTTGCTGGTAGCGCGGTTAACTATGTAGTTTCGAATATACCTGGTTTTCCAGAAGTTTATGACTGGTAGTCAAGTAGGATGACTATGGTATTATCCCTGGTGGTCTAGGAGGATGACGGTGGTATTATCCCTGGTGGTCGGTTTCCCTTTCCTCTCCTGATCTCAGAGACTATTTAACACCTACACAGTTGTCACAATGATTAGACAGAGGACTTCAGGAGAATTTTGAAGCTGGTTTTCCAGAAGTTAATACATTTTTATGACTGGTGGTCGAGGAGGATGACGGTGGTATTATCCCTGGTGGTCTAGGAGGATGACGGTGGTAATATCCCTGGTGGTCGGTTTCCCTTTCCTCTCCTGATCTCAGAGACCATTTAACACCTACACAGTTGTCGCAATGACTGGACAGAGGACTTCAGGAGGATTTTCCATTTAGAGATTTTCAAGTTCATGTTAACTGCCAGTCATAAATAGCAATAGGATTGTAATGCCCACTGCAGCCTGCTGAAGTCTCATCAATTACTCAGAGCCCTAAAAGGTGTTCTGGGAGCCGGTTTAGGGTATTTCCACATGGACAAAAGTATTCTACCAGGATGCACCTTAAACCGGTATTGCAGATTTCCGCACTAAAATCCACATGGCTAACTGCAAGTTTTTCATACAGAATTGCAGGTAGATTTAAGACATTTTCAATTCTGCATCCAAATTCCTGGGTAGCCCATGGATTTTGGGGTGGAATTTACTGTATGTTGCGGTGCCGTGTTGCGGATTAATTCCACCCGTCTGAAAGCACCCTCATACCATTAATTGGCGACTAGTCTCTCTGATACATAAATTGTTTAATAAAAGCAAAGGAATTTGAATTATCGCCGTGATCGTTTGTGCCAAATGATAAACTAAAGCTCTGCTACATCTTGTCTCTGTGAATCGCTGTTAAGGCATGCCTGTCTGTTACAGAAGTAGTGTACATAGTTAAAATATGTATAGTTTATACACATCACGGCACATATTGTTCCAGTTGTAGAATTTGATTTTATCCCGGGGAATTGGCCTGGAGGAGAATCTCTTCTCTCATCTGCTTTCCTGTTTACAAGATGGGGAAGCGCTAGCTTCTCTCCAGCGAGATTCGCCGCCTCCTCCTCTTCGGCTTCAGGGTGTTTACCTAAACTTGTCACTTGTTCCTGAGCCTAATCCATCACACCTCTCTGCAACTTTTATGAACGCGAGGTGCAGGACAGGAAAGCACAAGTTCAGTAAATGTGTTACTTGTACCTGAAAACTTCGATCCAAGTAGAGGACCATACACGTGGCAAGACACTGGGCAGCACAGTGTCACTAATATACTGGATTACCGATCAGAAGATCCTTACTCCATCCCAACCTGCCAGGACACTCCAATAAAAGATCCTTGGGGAACCAAAAAACCTTCTGCGTGTCTCCATATATACAATTCAAGACAATGGCTCATGCATTCGTGTAATGACTAGGTTCTGCTTTGTGAGCTATAAAAGGTGCCATAATCGTTAGACAGAAGTAGGGTCATGGCTGAATGATTAACCTGGTGAACAGACTTTACCATACACAGTAAGTATATGCCGTCCCAGCCATTCAAATTGGCCATACATATTCAATGATACAAACGACGGACGAAGGGTCTTTCTGTGAACATTCTCTTAAAAGAAAGATGTCCGCATTGATTGCTCGTTAAATTTTACCCTAATAACGGTTTTGATTGATATCATCCATTTCCAATCAACTTAAGCCTATGGGAATCTTAAAGAGGTTGACTTTACTACTGATGACCTATTCTCAAGCTACTGTAGGACGTCGATCAGCAAGGGTCTGCCGCTTGGAATCCCGATGAGTAGCCATTTTGCAGGGACCTCCGCCATCCCAGAAAGAACCAGCTCAATCTGGAGTGCAGTGGCCCAGATTGGTAATGCATTGAATTCAATGGGAGATGTGCCTACCATACCAATCCGGGCCATTGCACCATGGACAGAACTGTCCTCTATGACTGCTGGTTGGATACTAGGCGATCAGCGGAGAGTCCAAGCAGTGGACTTCTTCGAACAACTATTGATAACCTATCTTGAGCCTAAGCAATTAATAATAGAGTCCTGGAAAACCCTTTTAAGAGACAAGGCCAGATGATTGTTGGTAGGCACCTTGACCCTAGGTGAACCATATCTCAGCCACATATAGACAAGATGGCCAGCTACAGTACGTGTATTGCTCTCTCTCCTTTGAACTGTATGGTAGTTATGGAAACAGTTGTCCCAGTGACTCCCTTAGACTTTGGATTGTGTGACTACTTCTACAGTTGGATAGGATCAATGAACAACTATCTAAGAATTCTGATAGTTGACCCAGAGAGCAGTGTATACACTACATATATAAATAGTGGAAACCACATGAGTAAATAGAAAAATGCAGATTGCTATAGCAAACCCGTTCTTCCCAATCAATTAGTGAGCCACAGTAAGCCGGATGCCCCGTAGACAAAAAAATAAAACAATATTAGCTTGTGAGCTTGAAGCAATTGGCTGAGGGCTCCATTGCATGCACTGGCTTTTTCCAATCTAGTTTAACAGTCAGTTTGGAAGACTGCCCTTGGCAATGACTGTGTGGTCTCCAGAGAGGCGAATGCCTTACAGCATTTCCGCATACAGAACAGGGTCAATATCTGCACCATTGATGTGGATTCAGACTCGAAATTCAGTGCGTATCTGCAGATCGCAGAAGATACAGCGCTCCCCGCACCAGCACGCAGCAGCCGCTGGTCAGGTGATGCAGAAGTGATCCACAGCGTTATTTTATAGTGGAGTATAAAATAATGTAGATGACTGCCCTGTTCTATATTCTAAATATAACGGAAACTAAGAGAACCCCGGTGGAACGGACACCGAAGCGGTATTCATTTTTACTAATGATAGTGAAGACTTCCATTCCAGGATTCCATCGCAGCACTGTTTTTGTATGTGAATAATATATTACAGGGTCAATGACAGCACTCGGCCCTGCGGATCATGGAATAGGGAGCATCGAGCTGGCCCATTAGGACAATTCCTAGTGGAATACGCTGCCAATCCACCCCTGATTTTCACCCACATAATCCGGGACACATCATTGGTGAAGATAGTACTGCAGCTAGAACCAGTACATATTTAGGGTTGGGTTCAGTGGTTGCACTGTTGCCTTGCCCTACTGGGCCCCAAGTTCAGATTTGACTATGGGCAACATTTGCAGAGTTTGTATGCTCTCCTGTGTTTGCGTGGGTGGCGGATGTAGATTGGGTTTCGTCTCTGGGGGGGCTTACAATGTAAGGGATCACAATCTGTGTACATCGCTATAGTAAATCAGTAAA
The DNA here is from genome assembly GCF_035609145.1 of Eleutherodactylus coqui. Lineage (NCBI taxonomy): Eukaryota > Metazoa > Chordata > Amphibia > Anura > Eleutherodactylidae > Eleutherodactylus > Eleutherodactylus coqui. The sequence continues at coordinate 233,168,239 of NC_089840.1, read as the reverse complement.
ATCAATAAAATGTAGGTTCTGCGCCGATAACTCCACACAATTTTAATAAATTCTCGCAGCTTCGGCGGTGATCAGTGTGTAGCACCGTCAAACAGCGCTGGGAAATTATTTTTTACTTCAGGCATAAACAGTAATGTGAAAAACTGCCATAAAGTGCTTTCAACCCCACAGTACACTACTGGCTTGTTGTTAACACACCGTTTGGTTTAAAGGTAAATTGGTCATATACATTGTAATGGGAGTCAGACTCACAGATTTCAGCAGGATGAGCTAATTAACTAATGTGGATTAGGGTGGGGGTCCCAACCTTTTCCAAGGACAGAGGTCAGGGTGTTGGATTCCAACTTGTCAATCCTTTTTTTCTCTGGGCAAACAAGATATCTAGCAGTGGCTTAGTCCACTTGCCCCACTGAAATTACATGCACACTTGCCTGAGCTGAGTGTGTATAGGGAGGCGGAAGGAATGGTGGTTGTTCAGCCAACAGCTAGCTGAAGCCAAATTTAAAGGGCCACTCCAGAAAAAACACATTTTTTTTTATCCCTTCTCCCCTCCCCTGGTTGTCTGTCACACCCTGGCCATCTCCTCCTTCTGTCTAATACTTATCAGGTACCATATTGATGCAGCCATTTCTATTTCTCGGTGTTCTGCTAATACTCCCATGATCCATCAACAGCTTAGTATGACCAGCTAGAGCCAGTACCATCTCTGCCTGCAAGGAGGACACTGTACCATCTGTATTCATCTAAATAAACTGTAGCCCATAATTATACAGGGAGGAGGATAGGCTGTAGCTTGTTTCATTATAATTGTGTGATGAGAACCTCTAATCATCGTCAGTAAATGTGAGGAGTCTCTGCTTCCTCCACGAAGAGCTTGTGTGGTACATTCGTACAGGAATTATGCCAACTGAAATACTCACTTCTTGAGAGAACACACAGCCAATTGATTCTCATGCGGTCATAATGAGCTCATAAGACTCATCGAAGGAGAAGGACTCCAGGAAGTTTCAGATAGAAAGGAACAACTAACAAAGGTAATACTAGTTGACTTATACAGTATATACTGGGATTGGGAGGGGCTAGTTACATAATGAATGGAAAAAAAAAATCACTGGAGAGACCCATTAACTCTACAGAATGCACTCTAATTCGGAAGCTTCAGCTTTAATGCTATGGCTACTAGATCACTACTGCTGTTCCAATAACAACCTGCAGGGAGCAGTCAGCAGAATTTTTTTCTGAGTGCACAATGCAGCTACAGGCGGTCCTGGTTTATCACTACATCCCTGCAGTCTGCAATAAGAATAATATTGAAACCTTCATGTATCCTGCAGACGGCGCCTCCTGCAGTGCAACAAAGACCATATCAATTGTCAGTCATGTAATGCAAAATCAGAATCAAATCATTCTTGCACAACACTGCATGTTACATTGATAGTAGTCACATCAGTACACAAATTCCAGGTTGTCCCTTACTAAGTTTTTACATGTAGTTTTTTGTTCTTTTTTCAATTCACCTGTTCAACCAGCAGATGGCAGTGTTTTACATACATATGGCTCATGTTTCCAGCACATCTATAGGTTGAAGTATAGCGTTAAGAAGGTAACTATAGCGAAGATGCTTTAGAGATGCAACACAGGCTTTTCCAAAATTTTATATTTTTAGGGCCCAGGTGCCGAGACTGCTGGAACCAAAAAGGGATTGAAGTGCTCGGCTATTGGCCTTTTACACACAATGGTAAATGCACGATTCTCCAGCTCCTTTGTGTAGCCTGTTTAAACAAGCAGATAGTTGAGAAATCGCTCACTTCTCATTCCATGTTCCTATGGGAAACACTCATCGGCAAGAAAGCATTGGAAACCATCAGGATTGGAGTTTCCCTTTATGGAAGTCAGACCCCTGACCCCCGGGGTGCAGCATAAAATCAAGCGAGTGAATTTTCGGTGAATCAGTTTCAGTGTGAATCCACACTAGAATGGGAAAAATCAAGCTGAGTGTCTTCCAGCAAGGCCTGGTCATCGGTAGACTAGACGGGGCCAGGATTTCATATATTGCCAACCTTGTGGGGTTTTCTTATGAAACGGTGTGGAGACTATACCAAGAGTGGCGTGTTAGAGCAAAAACAGCAAGTGAACGCGAATCCGTGGATATAAATAATTTGTCGAAGAAAGGTGTCAGAGGAGGACGTCAATCATCCTGACGAACAAGTGGTGCACGGCCAAGCAAAGTGCAACCAAATACAATGCTGGCGCTCCAGCTAATGTGTCCCAACGCACAACTCATCCTTCCTTAACCCTTTGCAATCCAATTTTGGATGCAGGGTTTTCTAGGGTTTTTTCTCTTTCTGCCATTATACATTGTCGCCATCTGCTGGCTAGAGCCAGTACTGTGGTATGGGACATGCTGGAGAAGCCCCCAACAACAGAGCGGCCAGTAATATACAGTAAGAATACCCTGCCGGACGTCTTCTGACATCAGTGCTGTACAGCCTTCAATCAGAACGTCTGAAGACGTAAGACAGTGGATTGGAAAGGGTTAACATGGATGGGTGATATCATCAGATGAGCAGTTTGAGCACAACTCCAGGGGGCAAAAGAGCTCAAAATTGAATCACTGAGCTGTGGAAAACATCACTTGGTCAGATGAATCCAGATTTCTGTAGCACCATGCTGGCGGGAAACTCAGAATTTGGCGCAAGCGGCCTGCATTGATGAATTCTGTCAGGCAGCTAGATTTCAAGCTGGCGGAGGTGGAGTGGAGAATGTTTTCTTGGCAAACCCTGGATCCTCTGCTACCTGTGGATAGAAGCCATGATAAATTGCTGTGGTTCTGAAGGCCAAAAGATCTCCATGGGTGTCTGAGTCATTCAGTGCACCTTACAGTACACAAAGAACACACATGTAACAATGTAACCATTTCATAATTTTATTAGAGTAGTCAAAAGACACATCAGGTAGAGAATGGACAGAAATCACAGCCCTCCCGCCTGCAGCCAGTATTCGCGGAGAGCCCCGACCCCATGGGTTTCTCTGCGAGTACAAACTCCTCTCATTCGCGCTCTCCGTTTATATTCCAAGAGATGATTTATGGTCCGTAAGAGAAGGTCCACACAGCACTGAAAGTTTGGAAAACTAATTAGATAGGGTTCCCCAGGCAATTGTTTAACTGAGACTGGAGCGGATTATCCGAAGATCTATTTTGCAAGCGACCATGAGAGACTTGTTTGCAGACAGAAGTTGTTGTGAGCGGGGGACAGCACAAGTAATGAGTTGCCACTAGAGCAGCAGCTGGTGAATGACAAGTAGCACATTAATTCCTCATTCCCTGATCCATACAAATGTGTTAAACAATGTGTGCACGGTTGCAAAAAAAACAAAAATAAAATGTAACAATTGTGCAAATACCCTTTAAAAAAAAAAATTATATATATAACACACACATACCGTTATGTGTATACAGCTCCTGTGCTAACCTATGCGTATCCATAGTTACATACCGCAAAAAACAACACCCCTGTCTGTAGCACGGTCCTGCCTCCAACTGGAGTTACACATGACAGCAGGGTCATGCTGCACACTGTTTCGTTCTTCATAGTCTGTAAACATGGAGATGCATAGGCCCGCATAGAAGCTGTATACACAAAACTGAAAAACATGATAGTATATAACTCGGGCTTTGTGAATATTTCCAATGTTCTTTTTGTTCTGTTATAAAAACAGAAAAACTAAAATAAGAGCGTGCTGGATCCATCACGAAGGACACAGACAACACCCGACGGAACTCATTGGCTCTAATGGGTGGTGTTGAGTTTCTGCCATAGTGGACAACATTTTTATCAGAGTTTTTTTCCAGTAGTCATGATAGAAACTGTTGAATAATCCTGAGGGGGTTTTCACGGACAGTTTTTTTTTGTGTGTGGAAGCCATTTGCACTGAAATTTACGTTTAACTTGGATTTTCACATGGTTTTCCGGCACATTCACTGTAGTGATGTCACTATTACAAATCTGCAAGGATTCTGTTACAAACCTACATCAATCCAGATATTAGTCATGCGAATTTTGGTGTGGATAGCTTCCATGCAAAAAAAAAAAAAAGTGTGAAAGCACCCCAATGAAGGTGTGAACATGACCTTACTAACTGATCTTGTTCACCTTCCGGTGAGATTGGTGGACTCTTTGGTCTGTGACATAAAGAATGGTACTTCTACATGGGACAACCATCGGGCCGTCCCAACAATTATAGCTTCTAGGCTTTCACATAGGAGCAGTAATCGCTTATTGAATGATTGCTGGTGATCGCTTTTGGCCATCCAACACTATTTGGAGAAAACAGGCAGTCACTCATAGATGAACAACTGCCTGTTTACACGGATCCATAGTCACTCGGTTTTTAGGCAAGCCAAAAACCAAGCGACTACGACAAGAGTGATTCTTGCCCACTTGCCCTGTTGGGTCCCATGTCTACACAGGACGACAGTCTCCAATATTCGCTCGTTTAAGCAGTTACTTTGGTGACTATCGACCTAATAAGTAAAAGCACTCTTAGTAGAGCAGTGTGCTCCATCCAATGTCTCCAGTTGTGATTTAGTCTTTTGAGGTGCTGAACGATACCTCATTGCATCCAGCACACAATTAGGAGTCCGCTATAATACAGCGTCTGCATGGTCTGCAGAAAGTGGATGACGCGATCGGATAACTGATTATAGATATCCCCAATGGGGTCTCCATTTTTGACAGCACACCTTCAATAATATATATGGAACTAGAGTGATAATTAATTAGTAAGCTACATAATATTACATTTAGGCCGTTGAATAAGTTGGCGCTATACAAGTAACGATTATTATTATATTAGTAGAAAATGACTTCCCTGAGGCTACAACGGTGAAGGGGCTAGGCTTCTGCAGCGATTCGATTATTAATGCTCATGTTGGCTAACGTAAAGTGATAGGAATGACATCCCAGACTTGCTACCCTTTCCTTCATTGCCATAGTAAGCGATCCAGGAACACAAAGTACATGCTTAGACTAACTTCTAAAGAAGGTAGAATGGAAAGGAACAGGGGGTGAAGGTGTGGCGGGGGGGGGGGGGGGGGGGGAAATCACAAATAATTCACTTTCATAGAGATGGCTGTTCTGGACTGGTAGGGAAACCCTAAAGAAACAACAGAACACAGGAAACAAAGCAAACAAGCATAAAAGTTCCCGGAATAGAAGTCCGAGCAGCTCTATATACCCCCGAGCAGCTCTATATACCCCCGAGCAGTTCTTTATACCCCTGATCAAAAATACAACATATATTCCGTTATACAATCTCCCCTTTGTGGATTAGCACATGACGTCCACTAACAAGGTACTGGTATCATTTACAGGATAGTAATGATGTCATCACGTTATTGGGAACACTCATTAAGAAGGTAGTAGTAACACTCTCTTAGGTCCATCAACTATACAGATGACCAACACACTACAAAAATACAGAGTTGCAGCTACTATACACATATTTGTATTCTAATACATCAGTAGAGACTAAACCAAGCCATAGATGTCCCAAGAGTGAGCTCAGGATGGAATATCTTGGTTCACTCCTGTTGGTTTTACATAAGTCAAGCAAGCCACAAACATGCTATCGTTGTCGACTTAAAGCGCTTTCATCCGATTTCTCAACCAACGTGCACATCTGGCTCGGCAGAACATGTACGCACACTAGACTTACTGCACAATTTTAGTTGTTTTTGTGGCATCCAATATGGCTGCCACATACATGGCTAGTACACTGTTAAGACTATTAAAGCGGATTAGACTTTACTGAAAGCTTAGTTAAGGTCAGTCTTTGCTATAAAAACATCTCCAGGTAGCAGGGCAACATATATTTAAAGGCATGTTCCCCTCCCCTTCACAGCCAATTTATTGTCATTTTCCAATGCATCTAACATGAAGCATTTTTGCAAATAGTCTTGATGTACAATTTCCTATTATTTTTCTCTGCAGCTCCTGTGTCTCCATGGTAACAGACTACAAACAAACCCCATGTAGTCTGATTCTGCTGTCATACTTCCATGCTGTATGGAAATTAGACACATCGCCTTGAAGCACAACAGGAAATCAGGTTTTCCATAGATCAGTGCGAGCATGAAGTCAGACTAGAAGGGGGAGGGAAAAAACAAAAAACGAGCGATCTGAGCGACTTCCAACAAGGTATGGTCAGCTAGACTGGCCGAAGCCAGGATTTTACTGCCAACCCTGTGGGGTCTTCTCATGCAACGGTATGGAGAATACACTAAGAATGGTGTGCTTGAGAGGAAACATCCAGTAAGAGAGTCATCAATGAAACGGGATCAGAGGAGGAGGTCAAGAAACTGTACTGACAAACAGGCGATGCATAGTCAAACGGCAGCCACATACAACGCTGGTTTTCCAACGAATGTATCCTAATTAGAGATGAGCAAGTATACTCGCTAAGGCACATTACTCGAGCGAGTAGTGTCTTAGCAGAGTATCTCCCCGCTCGTTTCTAAAGATTCGGGGGGCCGGCGCCGGTGACAGGTGAGTTGCAGGGAGAAGCAGGGGGGAGAGAGGGAGAGAGAGATCTCCCCTCCGTTCCTCCCCGCTCTCCCCCGCCGGCCCCCGAATCTTTAGAGACGAGCGGGGAGATACTCGGCTAAGGCACTACTCGCTCGAGTAGTTAGCCTTAGCAAGTATACTCGCTCATCTCAAATCCTAATGCAAAACTCATTGTTTCTTAGCACAGATGGGATACAACAGCAGTTGACCAGTTTGGGTCCCCTTCTTGTGTAATGGAACCTGAAAGACAAACCTTCTGTGGGTAAAAGAGAGCAAGAATTGGATCACTGAGCCGTGGAAAAGCATCAACTGATCATATGAATCCAGATTCTGTTGCACCGTGCTAACGGGAGGTCAGACTTTGACATAAGCAGCATGAATCGAAGAACTCTTCCCATCAGCTGGTCAGAACACGTCAGCAGCTCCATCTTCGACAATTACAAGAAGCTTCCCGTCCATAAGGGCCAATACCATGATTTAACACCTAGTGGAATGGATGCCACAATGACCTGCTGCAGTTCTGAAGGCCAAAGCTAATCCAACGTGCTACTAGATGGGGTCTCTTCATTGTCGGCATGGGAACAGGATAATAGAGTCACACTACACCGCGGTTGTAGTTTGTTACAATGTAACACAGAGGCGCAAAGGAAACAAAATTGTGTATTACAAAATGTCCTCTTTTTTCATTTGAGATGCTTTGGGACAATGAAATTGGCTGCAAAGATGTACAAAGCCCAGATAGACTTTATGGCGTTTTATGTATTATCGGAGCTGAATAGAGATGAGCGAGCATTGCCCTTAGCGAGTACCTGCCCGCTCGAGACAAAAGGTTCGAGTGTCAGCACGGGGGAGCGGTGAGTAGCGGCAGTCAGCAGGAGGGAGCGGGGGGAAGAGAGGGAGAGAGAGATCTCCCCTCCGTTCCTCCCCGCTGTCCCCCGCAGCCGGCACCCGAACCTTTTGTCTCGAGCGGGCAGGTACTCGCTAAGGGCAATGCTCGCTCGAGCAATTGCCCTTAGCGAGTATACTCGCTCATCACTAGAGCTGAAGAAGTGGCCCATATAAAAGCCCACGTTGCCCGAGGTCAGGAAAGTAGCTGTACAATATATGATAGCACAATTATAACTACCAATCCGGGACAGGATAGGCCTGCTCCACAATGTGCCTCCTATAAGACCCTCCTCCGCAGAGCTTCATAATAGAATAGAAGGACATCTCTCCTCCACTCTGCATTATTTTCTGCACTACCATCCTCTCACACCTCGCTGGTAAAGCTTACTTTATAATAATCTTGACAGATTTTATATACATTACATGAATACTGTTTTTCCAAATTGACATAAACCCATAACTTCCACTCATCTCTACCTTTACGGAAAATCAGATAACCTGTAAGGACCCAACCTGCACAGGGCTGAACCAGATTGTGTTAGCTCTGTGATGTAACAGCCCCGAATTACTCATTTTTTATATATTGCAGCATAATCTGTACAGTAAGGAGGTGATAATGGAATGTCTCATGGGACTATACGGAGATGCTCCATGTCCACCGCTGGAGAAAAGCGAATAGCAGAGCATATATTGAGTGCAATCATCTGCTGTAGTTCTTAGCAGCCTCCTTCCATCTTTTCTTCATTCTCTCGTTATCAGAAGATGTGCAGTGAATCAATAATTTGCCTCATTTTTCATCCTCGGATTTGTTGTTTTGAAGCTCCGTCACCAACTCCGCTCCGGCATCGCCTGCCTTCAGGGCAAATCGCAGGGCTCCCTGGGTGAAACCTAAAGAGCGGAGTGTGCGTGCGTAATCTACAAAGACTGCGGAGATCAGTTTATGTGAGACGGGGTTAAGGAAAAGCCACCCGTAAATGATGAAGTACCTGCGCACTACTTATCAGTACCTCCACACTCTGTTATCACGTTCATTACAGACCTGAGAAGGGAAGCCATCATTCAGCTGCGTTAGCAGACAACTACAGACAACATTAAAGATGAGCAAAGTAAATTCCACTTTGTCAGCATTTTTGTATAGGCTTCTTTATAAAAAAAAAATAAAAATAAAAAAACACCATAGTAAAAAAGTGAGAACGAGGGGAGTAAAAAAAATAAATAAATAAATACACACCGAAAAATGACTAGCCAGGTTTGGAAAAAAAAAAAAAAAAGTTTGGCTGAGTTCACACTGGGCAGAAATGACACGGAATTTCCGTGCAGACTTTCTGTACGGAAGATCCGTTGACAATCTTCAAACCAAACACAAGCAGCACAGTGGACAGGCTTTGCAAAAATCTCATCCACGTGCTGCGGCCAAGCCGCGCTGAAGCTTACATGGCGCGTGGAATTTACAGCCACGGCTTGTCAATTGTATCGCCGTTTCTGCTGCGGCCATCTCTCCTTGCTGGGAAAGTATGGCCACAACGGAATACAGGCCTCAGAGCCACTTCAAAATTCGCAGGTTTTGAAGTTGCCTTTCTGCCATGGAAATTTCCATGCGGTCCCGCTGCAGCTATTCCGCAGAATTTACTGCCCGTGTGACTGCAGCCTTAAAGGGGGTGTTTAGTTCTAGAAAAAAAAACATGGCTGCTTTCATCCAAAAACACCCCCCAACCAGGGGCGTAACTATAGAGGATGCAGGGGATGCAGTTGCATCCAGGCCCAGGAGCCTTAGGGGACCCATAAGGCCTCTCTTCTCCATATAGGGAGCCCAGTACAATGAATAAAACATTATAGTTGGGGGCCCTGTTACAGGTTTTGCATTAGGGCCCAGAAGCTTCAAGTTACGCCTCTGCCCCCAACTGCCCATCGGTTGCGCCGGTTTTTCCACTATGCACCTTTGAAGTGAAAGTGGCTGAGCTGCAGTACCCCATATGACACGTGAAGATAAGGAAGTAGCCATGTTTTTAGTATCCTGGACACCTCCTTTAAAGAAGTATTCCCATCTCAGCAAATTATTCCCTCTCCATGGATGAATGGGACTGCCAGAGATTACTGAGCACTTGAGCTCTGCTATCTCCAGCGGTCCCTTTGAAATGAATGGAGCAGTAGCACACGTATATGTAATCACCATTGTCGAAAATTTGGCATGCATCGGGAAAATCTAGCGATCAGCAGGGGTCTGAGTTGTCAGATCTCCGCAATCAACAAAGTTATCCTCTATCTACAGGATACGGGTTACCTGCTGAGATGGGAATACCCCTTTTAGGGCTCCCACACACTGGCGTTTTTCTTAACGCTGCGATATCGCTGCGTTTTTTTCCACACGATTGTCAATGGGACTTTCTAATGTTAAATACGCATTGCAGAAAAATCGCAAAGTACAAACTTGTGAGGCGTTCTTAACATTAGAAAGTCCCATTGACAATTGTGTTAAAAAAATGCAAGTGGGTGTGAGCCCCAACGGTGGTTTCACACAGATTTTGATACAGAAGTGGATCTAGGAGGAAGGAAAAGTAGAAGTCGTCCTTCTATATTTGCCATTCTATTTGAATTTACTTTTGGCTTTAACTCCAAAAAACATCATGAAAAACTCATACATTTTCCCTAGGGAGAGGGGGCGGGAGCTCAGTGCACTGCTCCCAGCCCGGCCCGCCTCCTCCCCCCGCAGAGAGGGACACCATATATCGGCCGGGCGTGAAAACCCAACCAATTTATGGATGTGTGAATAAGCCCACAGATTGATGAAATAGTTTAAAAAGAGGAAAAAAAACGGTTTATATTGCCCATAGCAACCAATCACAGGTCAGATTACATTTTTAAGAGTGGAATAAGAAAGCCGAGCCGTGATTGGTTGTTATGGGCAACAGAGTTTTTGTTTTAGACAGTTTCTCAAATCTCCCAGATTGTGTGGAGAAAGCTTAGAGTGGTTGCTTTACCAAGTGTCGGCTATGATCATCTAATTGCACTTACAAGCTGCTGTAACACGGCTGCGCTGCAAGAGCAGAACTCGTTGACAGCCGTATGAGGACTTTTTTTTTGGTCAAGTATTTTTTTAATGGCACCAGTCTGGGGTAATATATCGCGTGTCTTTTATAATTTTTTTATTTATTTATTTTGGAGGGGAGGGAGGGGGTGAGGAGATGGAAAAAATATCCAGAAATTCCGCTATTGTTTGGTGGATGCTGTAAAAAACAAAAAAGACAAATCGGCAAATATAACATGATAACTTTCTAATGTCTGGATCAGCACAATTAGGGCTTATTCAGACGAACGTATAACGGCTGGGTATTCACGCTGGCCGATATACGGCGTCCCTCTTTGCAGGGGGAGGAGGCTGGAAGAGTCGGGAGCAGTGCACTGAGCTCCTGCCCCCTCTCCACCCCTCGGCACTATTTGCAATGGGAGGAGCGTGACGGGGCGGAGCCAACTCCCGGTACGCCGTATATCGGCCGGCGTGGATACGCGGACGATATACGGTCGTCTGAATAAGCCCTTACTATATCATGTTTTTATAGATTTTTTTACATTTTTTACTACTTTTGAACAATTAAAAAAAATATATATATATATAAGGCTGGCGGCACACGACCGGATTTGCATTGTGGAATCCAGAGTGGGCGTCCACCTCCGGGTTCAGCAGCAAATACCATCCATAGCTTGCTATAGAAAAGCGCTTTTTCCTGCACACGAGCGGAAATCAATTGCGGTTTTTCCGCTTGCAGAGGGGAAAAAAAAATATAATCGCAGGATGCTCTATTTTTGAGCGGTTTCTGCGCGGATGGCTTCCACTGAAGTCAATGGAAGCCATGCAACCTGCAGTCCTGCCACAATTAACACTGCGGAAAGGTTTTGGAATCCGCATCATCGCTTGGCAATGACGCGGGAGAAACAGTGTTTTAAAAAAAATAATAATGAAAAAAAAATAATCTGTACTGCGCATATTCGACAGCTTGCTGCGGCGCCAGGTCCATCCGCAGTACAGATGAAGAAACAAAATGACAGGTACATGCAGACGCCGGCTGGCAACAGGGTCAGATTCTGCTGCAGACTCCTGCATGTGGAATCCGACTTGTTCGTGTGGTCAGCCGGCCTATAAACCCCCCCCCCCCCCCCAAACTGTTGAGCCCCTTCCCCCGTTATCTGCTTACATGCGTCAGAGGCTATGTAAGGGTTGAACTGCCAGGATCTGAGGTTTCTCCTCTCCTGGCAGTTAGAGCAGGAGCCTGGCTGTCAGTAGTCAGTCAGGCCACTGCCTTAAACAGATATATATGCAGGTTTGATGCCCTTTACTGAGGTCAGTAAAAAGGCGTACAGGCCGTCACTAAGGGGTTAATACACAATAGTTTTGCTTTGTGAAGTCAGCCAGTAAACACTTGTAGATGAGCTTTAATCTTCCGTTTCATGTAACTACTTATGAGGATGAGGTTTACTACAGTAATGTTCTTCTGACACACGAAGGTCTTTAGCCCCATTATGTTCCAGTCCGGCCCGGCGCCGACCGCTTGGAGACAGAGCGGATATATGGATGTCTACGGTACCTGTTCACACACATCAATCCGGCGCTGCTTTATTCACTAAACTCAGAGATTTCAGGAACCTTGGCAGCAAGATTGTGTTCTGTTTAACCCCTTAAAGCGGAGTGCTTTGGACCTAGAATACACTTTAGAGGGATTTTACGGCCCTATTTTTTTTCTTTTTCTTCCTTGGTCAGTGAAAATTATTTAGTCGGTATTTACTCAAGACATAGAGGGCTTTTTTTAAATACATTTTTGTCACTTTTTCCAGTTTTTAAGGGACAATGTGCACAAACAGTAAAAAAAAAAAAAAATCATCTCTAAGGGACTGACTCTGTACATGGCTTCTGCTCGGCAGCCCCCTAGAGATGAACGGAGCAGCAGCGCCCATGCTTTGCTATTCCTAGAGGTGGATGTGGAACTTCTGTTCTCGTAATCAGTGGGGGACCCCAACCGATCAGATACGTATCCGCTATCCTGAAAATAGGGATGACTTAATATTTTGGGACAACCCTTTTAAAGGGGATTTTCAGGACTAAACTATTAATGATCTATCCTCAAAATAGTACAACATAATTGATTGGTGGTGTCCGCTTCTCAGGATCCCAGCTGACTGAAGAGGAAGCAGCTCTTACGTGAGAGCCGCGGCCTCTTCTCAGGCCTATGACATCACATTTATTAGTCACATGGCCTCTGAGTAGCTCAGTCTCATTCAAGTGAGCTGCTATACCATGTACAATGTACAGTCCTGTGCCCAGTATGGACTGAAGTGGCCGCCGTGCTCTCTAGAGCATTGCTATTGCTTCAATTCCTAGCAGCAGGCTCGCTAATCAATGGCCTATCCTGAGGACAGGTCATCAATTGTTTAGTCCTGGAAAATCCTTTATATCTATGCAAAGTGTAAATGGAGGTAAAGGATTTAAATTTCCGTAAAATCCGAGTGCGGTGATGGGAGGGGGGGGGGGGGGGGGGGGAGGGCAGGACAATTGATACACATTTTTAATATAGATCAGCGCTGTAGTCTCTGATACATGTCAGCCTTAGATAAAGGACAGAAACTGGACAAATGATGTAACATAACTAGTCATACCCATTTACAATAACACAATCAAAATAAATGGAACATCTGTAGAAACATACTGAGTACACAGGGACAATGGTTCCCGGCCTACTGTTTGGTCTCTGATCATACTTGCCGCACGGCTTCTGTTCCTACACAGCTAGAACAGATCTCTTTTCTAAAGAATCTTGACATGTCCCATTGATTTCTAATAGGGTCCATTAGGAATAGCGCTGCAGACCGCACTGTTCTGGTTGTGAAGAACACCACTGTGAACAGAGCCGAACTGCAAACACTATCCCCAAGGCCGAAGCCAAATATGTAGACTGCTGAAAACAAGACTCTGTTTCCATACTAATTTACCGAGCCACGAGGAAGGTTCGGAGATACCGTTAGGAAGAGATAAAAAGGATATTGGTCTCATCGCTGATCTCAATTGCTGAGTTCTTCAGACAGGCTTCCAAAAACAAGGCTGCACGATCAAAACACCTCATGCTGAAAGATAATGAAAACATTCTTTGACTAAAGAAGCAGTAAAATCCTCTGGAAAGCAGACATCAGGGTCAGACTTCCATAACCTGTTGTTCTCCCGCTGCTATGGCGGGACGACGCAGAAACGTAACACTCCAAAGCCAACTGGATTCAATACTTACACCAAAACCTTACTCAAGTGACAATGACTGTGTTGCAGTACCCGACATAGTCTGTGGCCAGGAGTGGCACTGTGGCAGAAGATTTTCTGCAGCAAATCCATACCATTTGCTGCAAGTTTTGTCACGGATCCACGACAGATTTAACCCTTTCAATTTGAATTCAAATCTGCACCAAATCAGCTATGTGTGAATGCACCCTTAAAGGGGTTTTCTCATATCCAGGTGGATTTCAGAAAACCCATTTACTTGGGCTTCCAAAAATTAAAGGCATTTTCACACAGACGTTTTTGCAGCCGTTTTCATACACGTTGAGCCTAAATCAGTAGTGACTATAGATCTATAAGGATAGGGGATGTAAAAGGAAGAACTTTGATTTATCCTTCCGCTTGGATCCATTTCTGGCTTTGGTTCGAAAAACTGCATAAAAAAAAACAGCCAACTTAGCTAGGTCATCAATATCAGATAGTGGGGGTCAAACTCACAAGCCCACCAACCAGCTTACTGAAAGGACTGAGATGCTTGGGTAAGCAATGGCAGCCTCTTAATTGTTTAGCAGACATAGCTCTGTACATTGTATGGCAGCTGTGCCTGGAATTACAACTCAGACCCATTTACTTGAATGGGACTGAGTAGCGGTAACTTACATTACTTGGCACAGTTGTTGCAAAATGTACAGAGCTGTGCCTGCTAAACCATTAACAGGCCATGATGCCTGACAGCCGGCCGGACGTGGTGGTTGGGCATCAGCACAGGAAGTGCATGCACCAGCTTCACTCCCATTGAAATCAAAGAAAGAACAGCACTGCTATAGCACATTCTGCTGGTCAGGCCATTACATCCAGTTATGATCAGGAGAGGAGCAGAAAGTGCTGTAGCAGCGTGGCTCGCCCACTGATTCCAATGGGAGTAAAGCCAATGTACGCCCTTTCCTCCCCTGTCTGCCTTTGCCAACATCCAGCCCTGCTGAACTGGACAGCAGGCTAGACAATCAGCTGGTGGACGGGGGTCCCGCACGGCAGACCCAAAGGATAGGTCATCAATGAAAAAGAGGGCAGAAAACCCCTATAAGCAGAGTGGGATAAGAAATACACAATACAATCTAGTGGCGGAAAAATAGTAGAAGCCACAGATTTCAGCTCTGCCTGGGATTTAACCCTTTCCAATCCAATTTGTATCCTGGTTTTCCTAGGGGGCTTACTCTTTTTCTGCCATTATACAACAGCACTATATGCTGGTTAAAGCCAGTACTGCATGAGGTGACACGTTAGATAGGCTCCGACAACAGAGAGGCTGGCAATATACAGTAAGAGAACCCCGGCGGACGTCTTCCAACATCGGAGCTGTACAGCTCTAAATCATAATGTCTTCAGAGGTCAGACAGTGAATTGGAAAGGGTTAAAAGACATCTAGACTATAAGACATGTCCAAGTTTAAACAGAAAAAAGGGCAGTGAAGGGGATAAAGCCAGCTATGATCAAGGTTAGCAAGGGGTTAATAACAGTTTCTCTAGGGTTGGGCTCTTGCTCTATTGTGTAGGGTACAGCATAACTCAGGAATCACTTCTAAGATATGGACAAGGATGACTGTGCAACACGGTCGATCGGCAAGCACTCCGCCGTTACCTGTGTAACACGGTCGATCGACAAGCACTCCCCCGTTACCTGTGTAACACGGTCGATCGACAAGCACTCCCCCGTTACCTGTGTAACACGGTAGATCTACAAGCACTCCGCCGTTACCTGTGTAACACGGTCGATCGACAAGCACTCCGCCGTTACCTGTGTAACACGGTCGATCGACAAGCACTCCGCCATTACCTGTGTAACACGGTCGATCGACAAGCACTCCGCCGTTACCTGTGTAACACGGTCGATTGACAAGCACTCCGCCGTTACCTGTGTAACACGGTCGATCTGCAAGCACTCCGCCGTTACCTGTGTAACACGGTCGATCGACAAGCACTCCGCCGTTACCTGTGTAACACGGTCGATTGACAAGCACTCCGCCGTTACCTGTGTAACACGGTCGATCTGCAAGCACTCCGCCGTTACCTGTGTAACACGGTCGATCTGCAAGCATTCCACCGTTACTTGTGTAACACAGTCGATCTACAAGCACTCCGCCGTTACCTGTGTAACACGGTCGATCCACAAGCCCTCCACCATTACCTGTGTAACACGGTAGATCTACAAGCACTCCGCCGTTACCTGTGTAACACGGTAGATCTACAAGCCCTCCGCCATTACCTGTGTAACACGGTAGATCTACAAGCCCTCCGCCATTACCTGTGTAACACGGTAGATCTACAAGCACTCCGCCGTTACCTGTGTAACACGGTCGATCGACAAGCACTCCCCCGTTACCTGTGTAACACGGTCGATCGACAAGCACTCCGCCGTTACCTGTGTAACACGGTCGATCGACAAGCACTCCGCCGTTACCTGTGTAACACGGTCGATCGACAAGCACTCCGCCGTTACCTGTGTAACACGGTCGATCTGCAAGCACTCCGCCGTTACCTGTGTAACACGGTCGATCTGCAAGCACTCCGCCGTTACCTGTGTAACACGGTCGATCTGCAAGCACTCCGCCGTTACCTGTGTAGCACGGTCGATCTGCAAGCATTCCGCCGTTACTTGTGTAACACAGTCGATCTACAAGCACTCCGCCGTTACCTGTGTAACACGGTTGATCCACAAGCCCTCCACCGTTACCTGTGTAACACGGTAGATCTACAAGCACTCCGCCGTTACCTGTGTAACACGGTAGATCTACAAGCACTCCGCCGTTACCTGTGTAACACGGTAGATCTGCAAGCACTCCGCCGTTACCTGTGTAACATGGTAGATCTGCAAGCACTCCGCCGTTACCTGTGTAACACGGTAGATCTACAAGCCCTCCGCCGTTACCTGTGTAACATGGTAGATCTGCAAGCCCTCCGCCGTTACCTGTGTAACACGGTAGATTTGCAAGCACTCAGCTGTTACCTGTGTAACACGGTAGATCGACAAGCACTCCGCTGTTACCTGTGTAACACGGTAGACCTGCAAGCCCTCCGCCGTTACCTGTGTAACACGGTAGATCTACAAGCACTCCGCCGTTACCTGTGTAACATCACAACGACTTTCCTGAAGCAGCCGAGGGAGAGGAGAACAAGGATGGCTTTGTATTTCTGGTTGATATGTGGTGAGCAGAGATGGTCAACCCAACGCTTCATGACCTCCGCACATTCCTCCGGATTCAGTCGCACCTGATAGAGAAGTAGGTGAACATTGTGAGGCTGGACTTGCACGCACCGTCCGCTGCAGGCAGACATTAAATTCTATAGTGAAATCTGGGAACACCTGCTACATAGAGTTTGGGAAGCGGTAGTGTTTTTGGGCGCAGTGGTGTTTTTATCAAAACTCTGCACGCTATATGGTATAAACTAAGGGCCCTTTTACCCTAAACAATCATCATTCAAATTTGCAGAATCCAGTGATAATTCACTCACGTTCGTCATTCACTTTATGCAAGCATAAAAATAATCTTTTGCTCCTTCACAACTTGTTGTGTGTGAACAGCAATCATTTTGGTACACAGAATGTGAACTGAACAATCAAACAAATTAAATTTAAGAGATGTAAACTGGCGGCACATCCGAACACTTTCTCACTCCACATAAAAGGACCCTAACTTACAAATGTTACATTTTAGCCCTCAGTGATCCATGGTATAATGTGACCTTTTACAGCCAGTGATTGGCTGCAGCAAGTCACATGTCCTGGTAAGCAGCAACCAGGAAGGACACAGTGGTTGGGAAGCAATTTTAAGTGGTAGGGCAACCCCTTTAAATATTTTTCTATACTCCTGTTCCCAAAGCCATCCCAAAATGACACTTTGGCCAAGGAGGGATTTAATTTACATGTATTATATACTTTATCTAAAAAAGTGTACATTCAGTTTTATGGGGAATAGTCGAGGTCAAGGTTCACATCATGTGACCTTGAAATCAAGAATGTAATTTTATTATAAAACATTTTTTAATGATCAGTGTGCTCCATTAGCTTAGAGATGCTCCAGGTGAAAGTTCTTCTGTAATTAGAAGCAATTTATTCTGCTGGACCTCGTAAGCATACATTTTACAATTTCCTCATGTTTGCAATCCTGCTGAATACCAAATATTACATCTGAAAGTTACTTTATGCCCTCTACCATTCTACCAAATTTCATGAAAATCTGAGACGGTCGGGTTGGGAGCCGTGATGATTTGGCATGGGATCGCCCCTAAAGGGTTCATGCTGCAGAAATTCTGCAATTGAAAATCAGTTCCATTAATCTGATTGGGGATGTTTAAGCAGCAAGTCAATGGATTTCAGATGGACAGAACAGTCGCCAAAGTTTCTGCAACAAAACTGCCATGTGTGAATTTATCTTAAAGTTGCCGTTCCCTGTTCGTTTTTTTATGTTGGGTATAAGCCCTCATACACACGGCAATATTAAAGCTACATACAACCTTGGCGTACAAGTTAATGGGTCCTTACTGTATCTACATGTGCCTCAGATTTTATATGGAAGCATACAGCGTATTTTGTTTCCTTCCGGATTCCTTAAGAAATCCAGTGGAGAAAACCTAAAGCGTGCTCCACTGCATACTGTAAGTTACAGGTACACATTTATGGGGAAATAGACCCGGATATGGATTATGGTACAGGGCTTCCATGTTCTGCAGTCTAGGTTTCATGTGCACAACTGTGCTACCCATGTTTTAATTAGGCCGCAGGGACAGTAGCAGAATACTTTGCCATTATGGACAAGTCAGGAAGGGTATCGTTTCTCCTTAAGGAGAGCACTTAGGTGTGTGAGGAGACTTAGAAGGCCAACCATAAGTTTCCTTGCATACCTTCAGGTTGCCCTCCTTAAGGAGAAACTATACCCTTCCTGACTCACGTCTAAAGGCCTCTCACTAGCCAAATCAGAAACCTCTTGCACACTGATGTGTGCAAACCCCGAAACTGCTGTCTGTGTATGGTTATTCTGGCTTTGGCTTACAATTCCCAGTCTTTGTTACAAGGCTTGTTCAAATAGTCTGACATCGCCTTGCAGGAATGTTGCTTCCAATAGGTGGCGCTGCAGAGGTATTGTTTCAGCTTTCCATTTGCATTATGGATAAGTGACCCACAGTGAGTGGACAACAGAGCCCTACAATGTAGCATCAAGAAGCAATACTACTGCGGCCAAGCCGTGATAGAAGTGTATTTTAATGTGTGTAACATGGCCGAAATGCTCGAAAAACCTGCGGTTTTGCTAAACTAGAATCGGATCACAGTTAGTTCCTTCGAGGTGCAGATATTGAGCCCTTAATAACGACACTTTTTTGATGCCGGACAACAACCCAATATTATATATAACCCTGTTCCCCAATAAATGTACTGGTCTCATCCGCAATACTCACCTTTGCCAGCCAGGCTGCATGGTTCCACTCGTTATACGTTTGCAGGTAGCGGCAGGCGTCTGCAGCCTTGTCTATCAGGCAGAGCAGCTGCACCCCCTCTGTGCAAAAGAAAAACGGGTAAAGGGGCTGTTCAATGAAAACAAGCTATCCCCAGCATATAGGATATGGGATAATTTACTGATTGATGGAAGCCCAATTGTTGGGACTCCTATCTGAGGTTTCAGGATGCCCCAGAACAAATACAATGGTGGTCGCATGTGAGCGCCGCCACCCCATTCATGCTTTAAGAATTTACCATTCATTCACTTGGTTCTTGTCATCGACATTATCTACCCACCTGCCAGCTTCCCGTTGGCGATCATGTTAGTTGCTACTAACTTAATAGTGCTCTGGGAGGGCCCGGAGGACGTGACTGTGGTAACGAGGCATGCCTTCAAGGAGTCGCAGTAATACTGTGGGTTGTCAGCACTGGTTTCTAGCAGTAGTTGTACAGCTCGGTCTGTCTATAGAATACATACATATGTTCAAAGACAAGAAATAACGCAAAAGGGGCCATGTACACAGTGCAGACACAGATGTTAAAAACTGGAATACTGCCTTTAACAGTCACTATCACATATCCATGGGAGTGGTTCAATGGAATGGAGGCCAGGCATGTTCACTGCTGGTCCATACAATTTTATGGAACCTGCTGAGCGGCCTCACTAAGTTGCATCCGCACCTCCTATAGAGATGTATGGAGCAGATGTAACTCTGCTGGTGGGGAGAGATAAGGGTTTGGGGTTCTCTCTAGCAAATCAGTGGATGTCGAATTGGACATACCCCCAAACAATCTAATGTTTATCACTTATCCTTTGGACATGTGATAAATGCCAACAGCTAAAATACACTATCTTACCAAAAGTAATTGGACCCAAGAATCAAAAGTAGTGTTCATTTCCATATTTTAATACTTACTGGGGACTCCTTGTCCCTAATCATGTTGGATACTCTCCATGGCACACTTTCTACTAATGTCTTCATATATTTTTAGCTGGTATTTCCCTCCATTCACCCTGCAAACTCTTGGCGAGTTCTCTCAAAGACGATGGACGCTGTTCATATTCCCTAACCTGATGTTCCAATTCGTCCCAAAGATATTCAATAAGGTTCAGGTCAGGACTGTGTGCAGCCAGTCCAATCGTGGAACATCTATATCCTCAAACCAACGCAAAACAGCGTTGGTTTGGGACAAGGTGCGTTGTCTTGTTGGAAGTATGGCTGACCATTCCCAGAGTACTAACACATTGTTGGCAGCACATTATTGTCTAGAATGACAAGATCCACCTCCCTCTTTTTGCCACTGCAACCAACGGACTGAGACCATGCCACGTAAAACATCCCCAGACCATAACGGAACCACCACTGTACTTAACTGTTGGCACAACACACTCAAGCAATAGGCTTTACCCATGCGTCCTCCAAACAGATTCACTGTGTATTTGCACATCAAAACAATGGCCCTTCTGTGTATTTTTTGGGGTTCATAGATACGCTGTGTATTTACTCGTGCAAAAAATGCAGAAGGGAATAGGCAATTTTCAGTCACCAAGTACTCTGAGTATTCACGGACTGAAAAATGCGGACCCCTGTGTGAATGATCCCTTAGGGTGTCCAAATGCTTTTGGTAGGATAGTACTAGTACCATGTTTCCCCAGAAAATAAGACCCTGTCTCTTATTATGCTTACCTAGCAGGCTCAGTCCAGGTCCCTCCTACTGCTCTCCACAGCTCCGACGTTCTTCCCGCAGTCCTCAGACGCTCATACATCACCACTTCCTGGTTACGGGATTCATAAATCCAGCCTCCAGAAAGCGATGACTGTGATTGGTTCTTAAACCACTGCTCAGCCAATCAATGCAGCGCTGGATGAACCAATGTGATGGCTGTGATTAGTTTATCCGACGCTGCATTGATTGGCTGAGGTGGGATTTATGAATCCTGTAACCAGGAAGTGATGCTGTACGAGCAGCTGAGGACTGCGAGAACCATGCCGAACCTCTAGAGAGAAGTGAGGGGGACCTGGACCCAGCCTGTTAGGTAATGTATTATTTTTTTATGTAGTGTAACTAGGGCTTATATTTCAAGCTTTCCCAAAAATTAGACTAGGGCTTATTTGGGGGTAGGTCTTATTTTCAGGGAAACGGGGCAGCAGTTTCCCAGTACATCCTGGTGATAAACTCATAGTTTCATCATAACTTATTCATATATTAAAACATAACACTACTGTATTACCCTGCTACAAACTACTTATTGGTCTATCAAAGTCTCCCCCCATACTCTATATGTACCTGCCCTAAGAGAAGCAGCTGGTCCGCACATTTCCTCGTATGGTCATAGCTTGAACGCTTCACCTCTTGTAGACAAATTCTATCCAACTGGAATTTCTGCAGGTAAAAAAGGAGGTAATGACAAATGGTAATATTCTAGGATTTATGTCATTTGTTTTAGTGATAGCCGACAGGTCCATCAATAGATGATTGGCAGGGATCCGAGCAGTGGCTCCTCGCCAATCAGCTGATTCCTGAGGCTGCTGTCATTGAGGTCAGGGCAGAAAACAAAGTGCTAACCATACAGCAGCGACCCGGGTTGGTACTGCAGGCACAGCACCCATTGAATTCAATGGAGCAGTGCCTGCAATAATAACCCGAGCACCAGTGCTTTCTGCTTCCTATGCTGACAGCAGTGACAGCAACCTCAGGAATTGGTGATATGTTCAGTTACACAATTTTTATACTCACATACAACATAATCTCATTGGACCATTAGAGCTCTGTGTACTCATAAGCCCAATGTCCATGGGTGGATTTGATACGCGGGAGATCCGCAAATCAAGCCGCTCATAGGGATGCATTAGCATCCGCAAAGCAATTAAAAGCATGCGGATGTTAAAAAAAAAAAAAAAAAGAATCGCAGCATGCTCCATTTTCTGTGGATCCTGCACGGAAGGCTTCCATTGAAGTCAATGGAAGCCGTCCGATCCGCGGCACCCCCACAGCTGACACTGTGGACGTGCTGCGGATCCGCAGGGAAGCAGGAGATTTTGATTACATTTTTTTTTAAAAAGGACTGCGCATGCACGGGTGCGCCCGCACGCATCTGGCGTGCAGAAGAAAGAAGATCCGGCCAGGACGCAGGAGATCCACACTGCATCCAGACAGGGAAGAAAACGGTCCATGGCCGTGGGTGGATTCTGTGCAGGAATCCACACTCAGAGTCCGTGTGTGCCGTGGACATGAGGCCTAATGGTCCTGGATCCCAAGTCAATTAAGGCCTCACGTCCACAGCGCATGTGGATTTCCATAACGAAAGACTTGTGTATCAGTGCGGAAGTTATTTTCAAATGCTTGCCGGCGATCGCAGATGCAATTTTTTTACGCACATATGTAAGCAGATGCACTGTAGATCATCCGCACAAAAAAAAAAAAAAATAATATCTGCAACCCCACCTCCCAATCCGCAGTGCATCCGCAACTGTATTTGAGGATGCACTGCGGATCGTCCGTACCCATTGACTTCTATTGAGCCCATCTGCACAGAATCCGCACTAAAATGGAGCATGCTGCGGTTTGTTTTCTGCACCAAATGGTTCGCAAATCAAATCGGCATGCTTAAATTCAGTTGCAGATGCCAATGCTTCCCTATCGGTACTTTGAATTGCGGATCTTCCGATTGGGTGACCCGTGCGGATTGCGCAACTCAAATCCGCCCTAAGTGGGACTGCGATTTGAAGCAGATGTTGAAGTGCCCACATCTCCAGATGCAGACTGGTGGGATGTCCTCATCGTGCTGCCTGTATCTCTACGCTGCAGTTCCCAGGGTGAGAACTGGCCCCGATGTGGGTCGGGAGATATGCAAGCGCTAAGGAGACAATGATGGGCATCGTACAGAGGGGATACTTCTTGCCACTACTGCAATATAGGTGGACATGGGTGAATATGGAGTACTATATTCTGCAGAGAGTAGATTAATCAGGGCCCTCTTTAGCTCTGTTGTCCCCTTGAGCCACCCCCATGCCAGCAACATTAGATATTTCCCCTTAAGTAGTCTTAGAAGTGGAGTCCGTGTATTTAGGTGGCACAGTAATCTGGAAAATGTTCTGTTACATTTGTAATGTACCGTCTGACTTCAGCCCTTGCCAGATCTCTAGCTGCGCCTCTGGTTCCCATCTCCATAACACATCAGCCATGTGTATTACATTTATGCTTTACCAAATTATCTTTTTACTGCCATTTCTATGTTGTAATTAGCATGAACACTTCCAGAAAGAGATGACTAGCCCGAGTCCGAGTCCGAGTCTCTCAGCCTGCATACATCCTGCATTTCCCATTTTTGCTTGATTTTCTAGCTGTATTACCTGGAAGTAGGAATTCTCACATAGTAGGTCGTAACAGATGTCCAAGGGGTTTGCTGAAATGCTGACATGAGGCGCTTCACTTTGGAAAACCTGAAGGTAATGTGAAGCCACAATCCAAAAGTGAAGCTCAGACTCATCGCCATATAACCTGCAGAAGGGAAAAATCATAAAAACATAAAAGAGACAGAAACATCCAGTTAAATGTGTCTTTACAAACAACACTAATGCTCTGCAAATGTGAAAATGCTACTCATAGTCTAGATGTTAATGGGGTTGTACAGTCTTATGTAGAGAAAGCTTGGGATCAAGAAAGACAATCCTGATCTAATGCTACCAACACATCGGTGTACGTAAGGCTGTATGTAAACAGGCGAGAAACTCATGGCGTTCCGTCCAAAGCGATGTGGATAGAACTGGCATGAGTAAAGAGCCTATTCACTTAAATGGGTTCATGTACACAAAAGCAATTTTTTGCTCGGACCTATTGGGGACTGGGGGATCCTGTTCTAGTGATTGGTAGTGATCACAGCAGCTAGATCTTCAACATTCTGGGAGTAACATTTGGTGATTGTTTTCAGTAAGAGAAACCAAGTAATCTCGTAGATTTACCACCTTTTAATGGCTAACAAAAATACATGATGTTATTGCAAGCTTTCAGATCTTCTATGGACCCTTCGTCAGACTTGTTACATTTGGAACAGGATTTACATGTGTGTTTACAGGGAGAGAGTTACTAGAATAAGAAATACCTGGTGGCTGTTGAGGGCACAGATATCTCAGGTGTATGGCCATAGCTATGAGATAGGACTCATTTTAAAGAGGTTGTCCAGGGCGTTTTTCTAATTACCGTATATACCGGTGTATAAGACGACTTTTGAACCCCCAAAAATCTGCTCTGAAGTCGGGGGGGTCGTCTTATACGCCGGTAATACAAAAAAAAGAAAGTATCAAAAAAAAAATCATTACTCACCTCCCCCGGCGTCATCTAAAAACACCCCAGCTACCCAACCTTAAAAGGAACACCAAGCAGAAACAAATCTAGCAATTCCGTTCTTGATCATCTTCATTCCTTTCATCCTATTGGCTCTCAGATTACAATAATAACAGACATAAGTAATAAAATGTTCTTTATGGATGTCAGGACTCGTATGTCCCAACCCTTCCACACTATTCTGTGAGTGGGGCTGCAGCAGGATCCTCCCCCCTCTGCCCTCTCTATGGTAGAAGGATCAATAAGCCCCTCCCCTGAGCTGCTTTTCCGTCAAAAATGGCAGAGATCAGCAGAAAATGATCCCCTGTATTCTCTGCAGATTTCTACAAAACTGTTTCCATTCTATGCCGAAAACTAGATTTCTGTTCACTTTAATCATTCATGTCAAGGTTTAGTGTTCCTGTAAGAAATATCCTACAGCTCAAATACATAAACGTTCACAGCCAGACATGTCTTATTATACCTTGCAACCAGCAGACACCTCTGCAGGAGGGTGAATTCGGGGTCCAGAAGGAGATCCTTGATATCACTGTGGAGGTAAGTTCAATAGTTACCATATGTTGCACTAAGGTTTATTATGCTACTAACCATTATTTATCTCATGTGACTAATGAGGGATTATGATTTCCCATTACTTATATAGTTCCAACATATTCCATAACACCATTCCCTTCAGCCCTTGCCCGTCAGGGGGCACACAGTCCAACTTCCCCATCTCAGACACAGAGCCCAATTGTGTGTGTGTAATCCCATGCAAACAGAAGGAATACAACCTCTATTGGACCCATATATTTGGGTATCATAGTGCACCCTCTCATTGCTACAATAAGTTATGCTAGAAACACAATGTATATTCCCAGAATTGCACATTTTGCCCTTCACTTTCTATGTGGCGAGACTCACTTGGTCAATGCGTTGACTTGCTGCTGGATCAGGTTCTTGATGTCATCGTGCTCTGCGTAGTCACTGTAATGAAGACACACATAGCAAGAGGATTTTCATTATAGCCATCTCTCAGTTATCAGATTTCCTAGTACTATAATTTGGCAGAATAGGTTATGGAACTGGAAAGAACACAGAGGACAGATGCAGCATCATTAGAAACACAACCACCCTTGTGTATAGGCTAAGTCTGGTATTACCCCTATTCCAATGGAGGTTCAACGCTAGACAAAGCTGATTGGAACAAAAGTGGTGCTGCTCTAGGAAAAAAAAAGAAGCTTTTTTTTGGACATAGCCCCTTAGCCTTTGACCAGAATTCCCCTATATAGCTTGTAAAGCTCTGGGTGACCCCAAACTGCTCTTCTCCCTAAAGGTAGGATGCCTGTGAATGAAGCCCCCACCTCCGGCCTGTCCTTTCCATAGAGGGGGCTATAATGATTAATACCATAGTAGATGTCCGCACGGTCTCTGGATGGTGTCGGATTTAACCCCTTCCTGACACACATACACTGTGCAGTTAAGACATATATAGACGGCCACAATATATGCAGCGGGCTCGGGAGAAGAACCTGCTCCATACGGTCTTTGACAGTTGACACTCGACTGCAACAGCTGCGATCGGAAAAAAAACTCGGATTACAGCTGTTAACTCTTTAAATGCTGCCATTAATTCTGACCACTACATTTAAGTGTCCCGAGCGGCCTCGCTGCACTAAGATCACAGGCTTGCCTTCCAGGTGTCATGGCAGCCTGGGGTCTGCTGAAGCCTGCACGGCTGCCCTAATGGTTGTCCTATTAAAATATGCACGTGGTAAGTCTTTAACAAGCAGCTTGTAATACAGTCTAATGCAATACCCTATATTGCATTATACTGTATAAGCGATCAAACTATCACAAGTTCAAGTCCGCTATTGGGGGTGGGAAAGTAAAATAAAAACATTTAAAAAACAAGTTTACCCCCTCTCTTTTCCCAGTTGTTGCATCGAAAAAGAAAAAAAAAATTGTATTGCTGCATCTGTAAAGATACAGTTTATAAAAAAATGTATTACATTAATAATTCTGCATAGCGAAGGCAGTCAGAAAAAGATGCAATGCCAGAGTTGTGCTTCTTTTGGTCACCAAGGTAAAAAAATAAAAAATAAAAAGTTTTTTGAACCCCAAAGTAACAATAAAAACTACAGGTCATCCCACAAAAAAATGATCCCTCACACCTCTAGCCATGAAAAAAAAAAAAAGTTATGAGGTCTTTGAAAGTGTGAATGCCAGAATTGCAGAATGTGACCTGGATACAGCGGCATCAATGATCCTTGGTCATAAGAGGCTTAATGTTCAAATTCATGCATATCAAATGTTCACTTTATAACATAGAAAGTCAGTCTGTGTTAATGCAAGAAGAGCAGAACATGGAGGGTAAATGATGAGGATGCAAAGATGTAGAGCGGATACTTTATTGGAGACGCCTTTCTGAGTCGCACCAACCCTTCTCAAGGCATAATAATTCTCATAACAATGATGATGCGACTAGTCAGGTGACCTGAGCGAGGAAGTGGAATCAAAGCAAAAATTATCAAAAATTCTATATTAACTAATTATAACGACATAATGCATCTGAGGGCGGTAAACAAATGGTTAAACCCATGTATCCAATAAATGAATAAAATGTATTTGCCTGAGCAGCGCAGGAATAACAGGGATTAGTCGCAGACCGCCAGTGACAGAAGAGAACGTCTCCAGGTACAAGAACTAGCGGGATGACAGCCGATCTCTGCTAAGAGGGATAAAACATGAATTTTCAGCATGAGTCTGTCTGTAGTTCCGCTGACTGATCCCGGTTATCGCTGCACTGCTCAATCACACATTTTATTAATTCACTTGATACGTTTATTAACCATGTGTTAACCACATCAGATGCATTATGCCATTGTAACCTGCTCATATAGTATTTTTCTTAAGTCTTCATTCATTTTCACTGTGTTTATATGTCTAAGAGCTCCACGCTTTCATTTCATGGACATGTGCTTGCCGACGTACTGTTTGACATGAAATTCATGTTTTATCTGTATATATGTGAACATTTACTGATTTATTGAATTTGATATTATGACAATTGTTAGTATCGCATAATGTGTAAATGAAGTGGTTTGAAATCCCACGGTCAGATGATGTCACCAGACTGGTGATGTCATCACTGACAAGCTTTCGCGCTGTTTGAGTTTTTACATTTTTGTTGTTCTGAATATTATTATAGCTTGAAAAATTAGTCGGTGAGACTCAGAAAGGAGTCTTCAATAAAGGATCCTCTCTATAGCTTTGCATCCTGATGGTTTGCGTCACAGCGGCAAACATCCATCATCTGCTCTTCTCCCATATACAAGGTCCCTGATTGGTGCCTCTATGGAGGAGGCTTCAGCTGTGCTAATGACACTACAGGTTGATGTGCACTCAGCAGAACATCATAGGAGGAGCACAGTCATTACTGGGAGCAATCTTCTCTTTATAGAGATTTTCACATTGGAGTGAGGTTTCCCTTTTTATATCATGGAAAAGAAAACAACTTACATGCTGGAAATGTCTAAGGAATGTTTCTCGCCCCAAGGCTGGTGCAGCAGGAAAGCTTTAAGGACCAGCGATGCTCTTGGGAGAAGTAGGTACGGACACCAAACGGGATCTGGAAGTATAAACAATCACTCTACAACCATTTGGGTATTCAGCAGTTGATTTCCCTTCCAATCCTAAACGGCATTGTGCTTATTTGTTGAACCAGCAGTTATTACATCCCATCCTTCCATTATCAGGCAGACGCTGCTCAAGAACATGCATGTTAGGCTTCAATACCGTATAGTATTACACAGATCCTTTAGAGGTGTAAGCAGACTCTAACAAACAAGAATTATGGATAAAAAGTTCCCACCAGTGTCAAGTTCTTTCTAAGACACCTATCCTTGGCCCAATGTTCATTGGTGCTTTGAATGACCGGTCGTGAATCAGTGGCTTAGGTCTTCTTCCAAGTAACCAATTCTACCAGCGGAGATCAAAAATGACCAATAGTACCGCCAGGGTTAAAATTCCTCACAGCTTTTATTGTACTCATAAAAAAAGAAATGATATGACAAGCTGTTTAGACACAAAACATCAAGTCCACGGGTCACACGGATCAACTCGAGTTTTGCTCCCACTTCTGCAGATGGAGCTCAATAAGAGCGAAACTTGAGTTGGGTGATTTGACCGGTGGAGTTGAAGTTTTAGGTCCGAAAGGCTTGTGATATCTTCTTTTGGGCAAGTACAAGAAAAGCTGTGTGGAATTTTAACCTTGGCGGTCTTCACTATTGGTGATTTTTTTGTTTCTGCTGGTAGAGTAGGTTACTTGGAAGATGACCTATGCCATGATTCACCGTAGGCCATTCAGAGGACTGGTGAACACTCCCACAAACTTGTGTGTTTTATAAAGAACATGAAACCAATTGGAACTTTTTGTGGACCGCTTTCACCTCTAAAGGAGCTGCGTGGTACTTTCTCACTGGGCTGCAGTATGACTTCACTGTACTTATCACAATTTGGACACAAGGTTTATTTATAACTAATGCATCTTGTTTTAACCCCTTAGTGACCACCAATATACCTTTCTACAGTGGTCACTAATGGGCTTTTAAACCTGCACATACATCTTTTTAATGCAATGGCTTGGCTGATTACTGACAGCCAGGCTCCTGCTCTAACAGCCAGGAATGAAGAAGCCTCAGATCCAGGCAGGTTAACCCCTTACATACCACAATCAATAGCAACTGCAACAGGTAAACAGATGACAGGACGAGGGGGCTCTGTCACTCATCAGCACCTGGCAGTGGGATTGTAAGATACCAACGGGTTCCCATGGGAGCTAGAAGCCTGACAAAGGCCTCCATGTCTGCCATGTAACTCAGCCTATTAGGTTCTGACTCTCACTGAGTACATTTTTTTTCTTCAATACTTCTATTTTTCGCACCATCACTAAGTGAGGACATGGGTACCTGCAGTCCTTAATTGTGTATGGGCTGCGGTTCGGACAGCCTCCATGTACTTCAATGGAGGCTGTCCAAGTGGAGTCCATGACAAAATAGAACAGACTGTGATTTTTCTTCCGCTAGCAGAATACGCAATTCTTATCTGCGAGTGAATGAAAAAGTGAGAGTTCATGCCTTTCAATGCCTGTGTTTTGCCGTGGTTCCTCTGCGCAGACACCAATCGCGGATTCTGCAATTGGTTTATGCCCGTGTGAGCCCAGCCTTAGACAAAAAAATAGTGTCATAAAAAGTTCAATAAATTTAATGTGAAGAAAGAAAAATCCACTTGGAAAAAAAACCAAACTTCTTTTTCACCACAAAACCCGTTGTAAATGGATAATATACAAAAAAAAAATTTAAACAACAAAAACATAATAGGTATTACCACATTCATAACAACCCAAACAATGCAAATATTTTATCATCACACATGATGAACGCCAAAAGATCATTTTAGTATGGCAGAATTGCTGGGGGGGGGGGGGGGGGTTGTTCACCTGCCATAAAAATGTAATAAATTAACAAGATATGTGGATTTTTAATTAGATTTTGCATTAGATTTCACATTTTACAATGTAATGGGTGAAATCTGCAGAAAAGCTGCAACAAGCTAAAATGTCATTTTTATGCTGTTTGTGAATGGAGGCTGTTAAAACTCCATTTACTTATATTGTTCTGTACTTTGTTGGGAACTCTGCCTGGATTCTGTAACACATATATGATGTGTGAACACAGCTGTTAGGGCTTATTCAGATTCTGTTCAGGTTTTCTCGATTTTGTCACCAATTTTGCATCATTTTTTTTCTACAGTTAAGTAACTTCTGTTTGGGTCGCACTATTGCTGGATACATTGTAATCTACCTAGTAGCTCTTGTTCATCCACTCTGAAGCAAGCGGGTTTCATGGACATCTCCAGGACTCTGATGCAGCCATCATCACAAGCCAAAATAACCTTGTCCGATGAGCACCAGTCAACATCTAGTACGCGATAATTCATATTTCTTCCAGTGCGTAAAGAACTGACCATCTGAAGCTGCTTAAAGAAAGAGTGAAATGTTAGACTTACTTTAAGATTGTTTAGGTTGGTGCGGCTGTAAAATCTCACCGGATTTATCTGAGGGCAGCATAACGTATACACAGCCACCCTGATCCAAGGTCACTTACCTGATGCTGTACTTTTCATAAAATCTCTATTTAGCAGAAGCAGCTGAGCACAGAGTCCTCCTATTCATCAGCAGCAGGCTAACCCCACCCCCAAGACTGATTGACAGCTTTCTCCCTCTAGAGAGAAAGCTGTCAACCGGCAACAGGTGGGCAGCAGCTCATGAACATAGAGAACTCCACAACACATCATTGAGAAGATTGAATCCTCAGTTCTCTCTACAGTTGATAAACTGTGATTTTATGAAAAATGACGGCATCTTCACAAGTGACCCCATGCTGGGATCGAGGTCCCTATTTTATGCTGCCCTCACATAGGTGAAATATTTACTCTAAATTTTACAATGATAACTCATGAGGAATTAAAGTATTTCAGCCTAAAGCAAAAAGAAATCACCCAGCAAAATTGCTACAAGGTTTATTCAGCCATTACTGGGAAAGTTTGGTGGCCACCTAAACGTCAGCCACTACAGCATCCATGGAACTAGTCATTGAGCTTTTCTATAGTCCTGTATAGAGAACGCCAAAAAGGGTGTGACCCATAGGACAACACCCAGTGCTGAGTATATGCAAACTAAATGCCCTTAGGTTTTAGCATTATTATATTGTAATTCTTCAGATATAACCTTTATTATGTTTCAAAAAAATTACCCAACAAAAAAATAATCTAAATTACAATGAGAGCCCACATGAATAGCCTCGAAAACTGGACTTACATATCAATATAGGAAGAGACAGTTTATGTGTTTTCCCCAAGTAGCTACAGTCTGTATAGGCTCTCCCTTAAAGCCCTGTTAAGTCACGTACTGCAGCTGGGGACCAAGCCAGCAATTGTAGAGGCCAAGCCCTCTTTTACACGGGCGACAGGGATATCGGTGCTACAAAATCACGGCGATATTGCAGCTTTGTTGCTGACTGTGATTTCATTGCGAGAAGGTTAAGCACTATCTCTAAAACTCTAGCTGCATTTCCCAGGGAAAAGAAGGGAATACTTACCTAAAAGGCTCGGTCCAGGTCCTCCTGTTGCTCTCCGGAGCTCCGCGGGGGATTCTGCGGTCCTTGTTCGCTAACAGAAGATTACTTCCTGCTTGCAGGATTCAAAAATCCCACCTCCAGGAAGCGATGGGTCCGATTGGTTCCTCCAACGCTACTCAGCCAATCAATGCAACGCTCAATGAATCATTGCGAGGGCTGCGATTGGTTTATCCAGCTCTGCATTGATTGGCTGAGCAGAATTCGAAGAACCAAATCACGTTGTGGAGGCGGGATTTATTAATTGGCTGAGCCAATGGCCATCAGAAGAAGAACCAAGATTGTATCAGGTAAAAGAACAGATCTGCCATTACAATCGGTTTGTATATAGCATAATTGTTGCGGATTTGGATTCTCTATATGTGGTGTATGTTTGGTTTTTTTTGCAAACAGTGAAATTCACAGCAAAACTGCAATTATGTAAAATACATTTCCAGCAACATCAGAATTTAGCTTTATTTTTCCAGAAAGAGCACTTTTTAGGAAAAGAATCCAAAGAACATCAGTAAGTAGTCAGGATTTCTTATATAAAGGGCCCTTTTATAACGAACAATAATCATTCGCATTCTCGCAGGATCACAGGAATCTGAAGGATATCAGTCTAAATGCCAGCAGCGGCTGAACGATAATGTTCACTTTCTGCAGGTATATAAAAAAAAAAAAAAAAAAAAATCAGACGATTGCCCTGTGTAAACAGGTGGGCGGATGGAGCGATCGCCGGCCAACTCCATTCACTGAGCGTTCCTCACTCTTGTGTGAAGGCAAAGGAAATTATCGCTGGGCTGATAGGCATTGCAACGCCCGCAAGTCGTCACATGTAAAAGGACCTTAACAGGGGAAGCAACCAGCCATCTATCAAGAGAAAGAGGGCACAGCTAGCTCAGCAGCTTATGAGTCAGCATGACTCTTCCCAGCCGGATGACTCTTCTCTGCTCTTTTGCATACAGCAAACGATAACTTTAGAGCCTTATTGTGGTCTTAATAAGATATCCTATTAAGACCATGTCTCATATCTCATTAGAGAGGATATTAAAAGTGGTTATTTTTTTCCACTCCTGCTGGACAGTGAAGTTAGTTAGGGGTCAGATGGTGGGGACAGGTTCTCTTTAAATAATGCTTCTGCACTACCAATCTGATCTTTCTGTAATTGGTCTGTAGGAGCTGATAGCTGGATAAAGGGTCACCGGGTCACACATTATTTCATGTCCATATAATTACACTGCAATACCGCACTAGTTCCAGACTATAATCAATGTCAAAAGAAAATGCCAATTAACGTTAGCCGTTTTTCTATGTAAAAAGCAAAGACATTCATACTGAGCAGCTATACAAAGCAGTCAGATACCCTGCAGTGGAAACGCAGAAGGGTAATACGGTCTCACAAATAAGTCTAATTCTTCTTGTAATAATTATACGATTTATCAATAGATTTTCTGTATCAGTTCCTCATAGTTTTCAAGATAGAAATAGGAAGAAAAGAAAAGGGATGGAGTGAAGCAACCCCGGTGTGGACAAGTCTGAAGTGAGGAACCCAGAATTAGGTAGCAGGTGTAGTACAGAGACCACTTTCTTCTTCTGAAGGTGCAGCCCACCTATGAAATTTTCTACCCATAAGGTGAGCATGTAGAATCGCAGGTAAGGAACAAAAAAAATATATAAAATTTTTTTTGGGAGTCGTGACTATGGCGCAACCTTTAAAGACTGTCATATGTATTTACCAAAAAAAGTATCAGCTTATCAATCAACCAGCTTGTCTTATTAATAAACTAGTACTTCTTTTGGCAAATACATATGACAGTCGTCTTTGTCTGGAGATTACGCCATAGTCACCCCTCCAAAAAAAATTATACTTTTTTTTGTTGTTTGTTTTTCTTATTCTTTGTCTGTAATAGTTTTCAAGATCTTTGCTGGCTATCATTCAATAGGAACCCTTAAACATCTGTCCTGGTCATGTGATAGACAACAAGGTACAAACAATTATGACAAGCTGATCACCTGTATGACCAGTAGGATGCTCAGCTGCATAGCTAGAGGTGTGACCAGTAGAAAGAGGGAGATTGTGATCCTGCCATATAAAATTCCTGGGGTTAAGGGGTCAGCAGCAGGTCAGGAAATATTTTTTACTGAAAAAGTAGTAGATGCTGTAAAATGAATGTAACGAATGGCCGAGTGCTGTGACCAATCACTGAGCGGTCATTCAATGAATGGCTGAGCGCTGCCACTGACTGGTTGAGCGCTCAGCCAACCAGAAGCAGCCCTTTCAGCAGGGAGGATTTTAAATCCCTGCTGCTAAAAGAACTTCATTACAATAATGGGACCCAAGCGGCTAGATGCGCCTGAGCCCCGGCAGCGGCGGAGAGGTAAGTTGCCAATAAAATGTAAAGTGAATGAACAAAAAGGAAAAATCCAAGTCAAATTAATACTTGGTGCAACCGCCCTTTGCCTTTAGAGCAGCATCAATTCTTCTAGGTACACTTGCACACAGTTTCTGAAGGAAGGTTTGTTCTAGACATCTTGGAGAAATAACCACAGAACGTCTGTGAATGTCGGCTTGCTTAAATCATTCTGTCTCTTCATGTAACCCCAGACAGACTGGATAATGTGAAGATCAGGGCTCTGTGGGGCCATATCATCACTTCCAGGACTCCTAGTTCTTCTCTATGCTGAAGATGGTTCTTAATGACATTGGCTGTATGTTGGGGGTTCTTGTCCTGCTGCAGAACACCTCCCTGATGGTATTGCACTAAGTTTCCTTGGCCGACCACTGTTTGCATGGTGGCTCCTCAGCGCTGCCAGTTTCTTTGTGCTTTTTTTTCGAAAGAGCTTGCATAGCACATCTTGAAACCCCAGTCTGCTTTGCAATCTTTGCCTGGGAGAAACCTTACTAATGTAGTGTAATGACCTTGTCTCTTGTTGCTGTGCTCAGTCTTGCTATGGTGTCTGACCTGTGACAGAAAACTGTCTTCCATAACCTCACCTTTATAGCAGAGTTTGGCTGTTGCTCACCTAGTTTTAAGCCTCCTAGACAGAGGTTTCATTTAATGACTGTTTCAACCCACATACAAAAATGATGATCATTACCACCTGTTTGACATAATTAGTTCATCATATACCTGACTATAATCCTACAAAATCCCTGACTTTGAACAAGAGTACCTAGAAGAACGGATGCTGTTTTATAGGGAAATGGCGGACACACCAAATATTTGTTTAATTTAGTTTTCCCTTTGTTCATTCACTTTGCATTTTGTTAAATTGACAAAAATAACCATTAACACTTCAATTTTTGAAAGCATTCTTATGGGTGGCATTTTTTCCACACCGGCCTAAATCGTTTGCATAGTGCTGTGCATGACCGCCAAAGCGAGTATCAGCAAACTACTCCAGTCACTGGAGCCGACAAGGTATAGATAATCAAAATTGGCTTAGTAGTCATTATGTATGGAGTAAAGGCAGCAATAGTGTGTGCCATAGACTCATAAGAAATAACAAATCAGGAAGGATGAAAAAAGGGGAAAAGAAGAGCATGAAGGAAAATGTTTAGACCAATGTAAGGAGGACCCAAATTAAGTAATTCTAGAGGAATCGTTTAGTGTGGCCAACAAGACCCGTAACATGAGTCAATGAGGTCGTGGATAAGGACCATGTTGAATCAGAGTGTTATACAATCCATGGATCCAACATCTGAAATGTGGGTCTTGTTGGGACGGAGTAATGGTCCATTTCCAGAACAAAGCCAGTCAAGCATTAGTCTGCTGTAAGAATATGTAGGAAGGACCTGGTGTCACGTCTGCATGGAGGTTTTTATGGGACATTTAAAATGCAATTACTATACGTGGGAGAATCGAATGGAAACGTAATATGAAGAATCTGTTCAATCAGGGGTTAACCGACACCGAGTCCAGTAAGGAAGGAGCCAGGGACGATCCCATATTGTATGGGGCAGTGAACCACAAAGTCAATACATACTGAAAATGCAAGGTTTCTACTGTTTTTTTGGTGTTCAATGTAGCATATAGTACGGCATTATTCTAGGAGGCCATGACGTCACTGTGAACAGACACAATAGTATAATTAAAAAAAAAAAATAAAAAAAAAAAAAAAATATATATATATATATATATATATATATATATATATATATATATATATATATATATATATATATATATATATATATATATATATTTATTTATATATATTTATTTATTTATTTGCCTTGGCATTTAATCCTTTCATTCCCAGGGACAAGTAGGAATTAATATCTATGTTAATATATGGTATTTTTTATATAAAAGACACGAGGAATTACAATGTCATAATAGGGTAAATGATGAGCATGTCACCAGCTTTCCCTAATGATATTACATCAAGAACATTCTGCAACAATAATGCCTATTTTTGTGTTATATCATTGCAAACTATAGGGCAAATTACAATATTGCTGGTGGTATCCATTTTTCCATAGCTGCCACGATTTTCCAGGGCCTTGCTTCATTGTAACTCCCTTAATTACTTTCATTTCTTTGCTTTGAATTTTAAATTAATCATTTACTGCAAGTTCACTTTATAGTTATGTTCAGTGGTAATGATAGCGACGGGCTTTAGAGAAAACCAGTTACTGAAAAGCCGAAGCAACAGTGACCTCTGCTGGGCACAAGAAGAAACATTAGAAGACTCTACGAGGTGGAAGGTCTATCTCTAGCCTACCTAGCTCAAGTAGAGTTGAGCGAACGTACTCTGTCGAGCTTGATGCTCGTTCGAGTATTAGCGTACTCGATGGTGCTCGTTACCCGAACGAGCATCCCGTTGTGTTTGAGCCCACCCCAGTTTTTGGCTCCTCCCCGCTGTGACGTGCCACAGAGAAAAAAAAAAAAAAAGAACAGGCTCGGGACCCGGCGTCCCACATACAAAAATGCTCGAGTCTTCCATTGTAGTCAGTTGGGTTTGTTACTTGAGTAGAGCTCTCGAATTTTACGAAAAGCTCGACTCGAATAACGCGGACCCGAGCATTTGGGTGCTCGCTCATCTCTAATCTCAAGCCTGTCTGTCTCAAGCCTGTCTGTCTCAAGCCTGTCTGTCTCAAGCCTGTCTGTCTCAAGCCTGTCTGTCTCAAGCCTGTCTGTCTCAAGCCTGTCTGTCTCAAGCCTGTCTGTCTCAAGCCTGTCTGTCTCAAGCCTGTCTGTCTCAAGCCTGTCTGTCTCAAGCCTGTCTGTCTCAAGCCTGTCTGTCTCAAGCCTGTTCTACGACCTTGACCTCAAAAAACAAGAGACAGTTGTTTCTCTTAGTCTGGTTTGAATGGCCTGTGATATGGCTTTGACTCGGATGCCAATTGTCTGTGATGCTTTACAACCTTCCAGCTATTGGTCCAATAGTGCCTATGTATCAGCCACCAACTAGGGATCTACATGTCGGGTACCAAAGTCAAATGTGGGTACCCAACTACCAAACAACATAAAAAACACTGGCTGGAACAGGCCATTAAGACACTTACGTCCTTTGTATCCCAAACTTCTGCCCCATCATTGTACAGCACAATTAACTTCTGGTTGCCTTTGCCCGGAGCAAAACGGATTTTCCATACACCATTCCTGCGAGTTGGCACTCCTCTGAAGCAAACAGGTTATATGTAAGTGTTAGCCTTGGCAATTGGTTAGTGCTTACAATGATAAAAGTTCAGAACGGTAGGAGAGGCTTATTAATATACATATAACGGGTCAGTCCATCCATCAACGTGGAGATCACATCAGCAATGAAAAGTCACTAAAACAATTGATGGACTTTAATTACACATTAATTCCAGGATTTCACTGTAATGGATTCATAATGCATCTGTGAGTTTCCACAGTGGGATAGTAACAATCTGTAGATTTTTACATCTTGCATGAGCGAATTATTCTGCATGTAGTCCTGCACTTCAACACAGATGGATAAACAACAATGAAAAACGATTTCATTTCAGTCTACGGAGGCAAATTATCTTTTTTATGATCGCATTTATTATAGCGACTCCAAAAATAACCTTTTTTTAAAAAAAAAAGAAAGAAAGAAAAAAACCCTCAAAATTATTAATGTGGAGTCAGTCTGACACCTAAATAGAAGCTGAAGGTACGGCGAATTGGGGATTGCTTCCTCTATACATAAGAAGTCCCTCTTGTCAAATGCCTTTACAAAAAGAGATAAGTATGGCTGCTCACATTCACCACTAGGAGGAGCTGAGTGAAATTATATCACTGATACAGGATTATAAGGGTTAGAGAATCATATATATATTACTGAAAATGCACCAAGTAGTAGTTGTTGGACTTGGATGCACCTTTATATGTGTGATTGTAATGATATATGTAAGCGATTCAATATTAGAGCAAAATAATAGGTTTATTGGGGAAAACTCTACAATAAAAAGAAGGCTCTAGTACCCTGTTGTGCCGCCTCTAGCCTGGAAACATGATGAGATACTACCGGGCATTGAGGCATACAGGCTCCATATGCTAACCAGCGGCACATTTGCCCACAGATGGGGATCCTGCACACTCGTAGGCAGTCTTAGCTGGTCCCATAAATGCTTGAGCAGTGTGTGGTGTCTTATGCTACCGATGTACAGTACACAAAAATCTTGGAAAACCAAAGCGGGGCCCGGACCCGGCGGATGCTGAGCAGAATGTTGCAAACGGAGGGTTACTTTAACTCTATAGCTGCGTGAAAGGAATAAGGCCTCATGTCCACTGAGACAGATCCGCAGCGGGTCACCCGCAAGCGTGATCCGCACCCCATAGGGATATATTGGACACCCGTAGGTAGTTAAATACCTGCGGATGTCATTTTCCCCTGAGGCGCGGATTGCGTGTGCGGGAGAACACCCGCAGCATGCTCCATTTTATTGCGGGTCTCCCGCAGGCTTTTATTGAAGCCTATGGAAGCCGTCCGGATCCGCGGCACACCCGCAGCTGAATTCCTGCTCTCTGGCGCGGGAGCGCAGGAGTTCAAAAAAAAAAAAAAAAGAGAGAATGCACGGCGTGCCGAGCACATTCGCCGGGCCGAAGAAAAAAGATCCGTCTGCGACAGAGGGCAGATCCGCAGCGTCCGGACAGGTGAGTAATTCTTTTTAGGCCTTATGTCCGCGGAAAAGGAGGGACCCGCTGCGGGATTCTGCATGCAGAATCCGCGGCAGGCCTGATTTTCCCCGTGGACATGAGGCCTTAGGGTCTCCATCACAAAAAAAAAAACACTAATGCCCCCACCTGTTTGGGGGATTTTGAAGTGCTGCCCCTGTAAATGCAGCCACATTCAAAGTAGCCAATTTCAGAGGAAAATGAAGAACCTACAGCTGCATTTCTGGAATTCAAATTACATACAAAAAGGTATTTTTGGATTTGTATTCATGATATCCCCGTTCTATTCTGGATACCAATCTAAATGTTCAGAAACCACAAATCTCACAAATAAAGTTTAATGTAAGATCGTATCAGTTTTGGTTGAAATGTTAATGCGCTACAATGTAGGACAGCCGCCAGAGACCGCTCACCTTGAAACACGGGCCTTTAAGTCCCAGAAGTTTAAGTTTCCATCCACGTCTCCCAGGACCAATGTGTCCCCCTTCCAAGCAATGCAGGAGATGCTTCCCATACTGCCCTGCGGATGACAGGCACAATGTAATAAAGGGGGAAAAAAAAGCTGTGAAATAACACTACATCATACAATTAAAGACCATAACTAATGTAAATTGTTGACTACTTTCCTGGGAGCCTCACCATTTTTTAACTCCTCTCCATCTACTACTCTTCACAAATGTCATGACCGATTCCGCGGCATATATTTTTTAGAAAAAGGGAAAACCTAACAGTTCCTGTCTGAAAAGTCCACCAGCATAAGGCTGGGTTCACACAGGGCGGATTTGCTGCGAAAATTCAGTGCAGAATTCCGCTGCGGAAAATCCGCTTGCAGCCACTAAACCTGAAATTAGCCAGCCAGATTTGTCAAAAATCTCGTCCACACGGGACGGTCAATCAGTCGTGGCAAAGCCGGCATTAGCCAGCGCTGCGGCGTGGATTCCCCAGCCGCATGTCTTTTTTTTTCCCATTGCAGCCCAGCTCCTCTCTATGGGAGCGCCGGCCGCAATGGAAAAGCAAGCGGCCAAGCCGCTGCAAAACCTGCAGCTATGTGCCGCACGTTTTGAAGCTGCGCTTTTCCGGCGGAAATTTCACTTTTTCGCTGCGGCAAAACAGCAAGATTTCCGGCGAGATTCCGACCCATATGAACCCAGGGTAAGGCTCAGAAATAGTGCTGGAGCTTAAGAGTAGTGTTCTCTAATTTGTGCTTTACCAGTTCTTGAGAAACTATAACAAATCCTAACAGATGGAGAACTACAGATTGGAGACCACAGCTGGGACTCCCCTAAATAAGAAGGACAAAGAGCCACCAGTCTTTGGTAGAATATAAAGTACGCTCATTGTCAAAAAAGGCTCTAAAAGTTGTTCTACCTTGTTGACCAATATATGTCTCTACGGTGCCAAAGAAATTTCACCCATTTAACAGTCTGAGAGGTAACACATTATTGGAATGCGAGAAGCTGGATGGTTGTATCGACGAATAATCCGCCACCTAGGTCGTTCTCTCCAGACTGTTAGGAGGTGTTGGGACCAGTGGATGCGTGAGGGCACACAAGGTGACCGGGCTCAGGATGGCCTCGACAGACCACCAGTAGAGGGGGATCATAAACTGCCTTTGACACCTACTGCCGCCTCCGTTTGCAGTGGTGTCATGAACGACTAAACTGGACTGCTATGGAGTGGAACTGGGTTATCTTCAGCGACAAATTAGGTTTAGTATGGTCACCATCAATGGCTGTACTCATGTCTGGAAACCTGGGGGTGAGAGCCTCAATGCTGCCTTTGCTGTGAAGCGGCACACTGCCCCCAATGCTGGTGTAATGGTCTTCGGAGCATTGCATACGACAGTTGGTAACCACTAGTGGTGGTACGAGGGACAATGACAGCTCAGCAATATGTTCAGGACATCCTGCAGCCACATGTGTTCCTCTCCTGGCGGCTTCCAAGAGATATTTGCCAGCAGGATAATGCTTGTCCGCACAGCCAAGGGTATCAATAGAAGCTCTCCACAAAATTTCCACAATTCCGTGGCTGCCCAATCAAAGATTCTTCATCAATAGATCATGTATAGGACCACCTGGGATGCCCACCTCGACTGCCTATGAATTTGCACAATCTAGAGGCTCAGTTACAGCAAATGTGAATTGATATGCTGCAGGATACCATAGAGAACCTGTATGCCTCCATGCCCGCTCATATCACATCTTGTATCCAAGCTAGAGGTGGTACAACAGTGTACTAGAGCCTCCATGCCCGCTCATATCACATCTTGTATCCAAGCTAGAGGCGGTACAACAGGCTACTACAGCCTCCATGCCTGCCTGTATCACATCTTGTATCCAAGCTAGAGGCGGTACAACAAGGTACTAGAGCCTCCATGCCTGCTTGTATCACATTTTGTATCCAGGCTAGAGATGGTACAACAAGCTACTACAGCCTCCATGCCCTCCCATATCACATCTTGTATCCAAGCTCGAGGCCGTACAACAGGGTACTAGAGCCTCCATGCCCTCCCATATCACATCTTGTATCCAAGCTAGAGGTGGTACAACAAGGTACCAGAGCCTCCATGCCTGCTTGTATCACATTTTGTATCCAGGCTAGAGGCAGTACAACAGGGTACTAGAGCCTCCATGTCTGCTTGTATCACATCTTATATCCAAGCTAGAGGCGGTACAACAGGGTACTAGAGCCTCCATGCCTGGCCGTATCACATCTTGTATCCAAGCTAGAGGCGGTACAACAGGGTACTAGAGCCTCCATGCCCTCCTGTATCACATCTTGTATCCAAGCTAGAGGTGGTACAACAGGGTACTAGAGCCTCCATGCCCTCCTGTATCACATCTTGTATCCAAGCTAGAGGTGGTACAACAGGGTACTAGAGTCTCCATGCCTGGCCGTATCACATCTTGTATCCAAGCTAGAGGCGGTACAACAGGGTACTAGAGCCTCTATGCCTGGCCGTATCACATCTTGTATCCAAGCTAGAGGCGGTACAACAGGGTACTAGAGCCTCCATGCCAGCCTGTATCACATCTTGTATCCAAGCTAGAGGCGGTACAACAGGGTACTAGAGTCTCCATGCCCACCTGTATCACATCTTGTATCCAAGCTAGAGGCGGTACAACACGGTACTAGAGCCTCTATGCCCTCCCATATCACATCTTGTATCCAAGCTCCCTTCAAGTGTTCAATTTTTCGCAATAAATTCTCCTTTTGCTCCGACATCGTAATCACTTACTTACATCAACAGTACAATCACACAGAAAAAGCTATTTGATTCTGACAACTCTTTCTAAAGGATGGATGATTTTTGACAATGTGTGTATTCATTTTGAAGCTTTATGTGGAATTTCAGGTGACTTGTCAGAATAAGCTGCCATGTTTGTACACAAGTAGCAGCACTACATCTGGTCATTATATCCTGCAAATAATCACCAGTTTTACCTCTGCAAGCAGTATATATAATAGTCAGTTTTCCCTGAGCTGATGGGTGAGCACTAGCTGCTATGATAGCTCTGCACACTGAGAAGGAGGAGATTCTGCCTTCATTTCTCTCTGTAGCACAACCTAATAATTAAGAGCAGCACTGAGCAGTGTAGCTGTGAATACAGCACGCTTTTGAATTAAAACACTTATTAAAGCCAAGAGCAGCATTTCTGCATCTTATTACTCCATACACTTCCTTCTACTCTCTCCTTAGATGTCTATGGGCAGCATGTAACCTTATCCCTCAGTGAGCTGATCTATCTCGAGACTGATTTTAGCAGCATTTCAAAGTGAGTGATTAATAAAAACAGTAAGTATGCATCATAGTGAAGGGCAGTCGTGAATTTCTTCAGGGCCGAGAAACATGCAGAGTCTTCCGAAACAACGGTGTGTGTGGTGGGAAGGATTGAACTGGAGGACCCTTCTCAGTACGGTCTAATGGGACATATAACAACTGACTGATGAAACTAGACAACTAATTTCACATACAACTTTCATCAGTGGCTGGAGCAAATACATTTTACATTTGCATGTGGGAGTACAGGTCTTCTCATGGGTATTAGTGGATAATGAGACTGCCATTACCAGACTGAAGAAATGCTTTGGAAGACCTAACAAAACTGATACAAAGAAAAGTAACCAATGAGAATGCTGCTTTGAGAGTTTAAAAACAATACAAATGTGGAATGGGATTGGTTGCATGCACCATTCCTTTTCCTTTGCACCAGTTTTGATAAATCTTCCCCATTATCTAGCATGTGTGACATTCCGCTAACCGTACATTATAAAGTGTAACCGTACATATAGATATTTAGCATCTTTAACTCCTACTACCCAAACAAATCCTGTTTATACGTCGCCCATGGATGATGAACATCTCGGTACAGCGGCAAGTGTAATTTCAGCCTATTGAGTAGAATATATAGCACTTAACAATCCCCTGTGAGCCACAAACAAAATCTTCACACATGCCTAATGTGCAGGTGACCCAGCAGATATAGCATTAACACAATATTCTGTAGTGATTACATCGGGTCCTTGCAATAAAAGTGACAATACCTGCAGAACAATGTGTGATTCACAGAGCTCTTAAGCAGTAATCTGCACTGAAGAGGAGCAGCACCAGCCGAAGAAAGGAGAGTGCTGAAAGCATACAATGTAACCAAAGGGCTGCCTGCTGGAGACATAGTGTCAAGATCATCATCAATACACATAGGGTAAATAGAGCCGATTCCTCTCCACTCACGTGACGGCAGTAAGCAGACGTTTGAAAAGACTGAACTCTAACACAACCAGAATACTGTTGTGTAAGCAGCACTCAGGAATCTCCTGATGTATCTTTATTGAATCCACAAACGAAAAACAATGTTTCGGTGACAACGGGATCAGGAACTCGCCAAAAAAGACCAGCAGTGACATGCTCATTGGTGGTAAATATATCAGTAACCCTTTCCAATCCAATTTGTATCCTGGGTTTCCTAGGGGGCTTACTCTCTTTCTGCCGTTATACAATGGCGCTATCTGCTGGCTAAAGCCAGTACTGCATGAGGTGACACGTTGGATAGGCTTCGATAGCAAAGAGGCTGGCAATATACAGTAAGAGAACCCGTCTTCCAACATCTGTACAGCCTTAAATCATAAGGTCTTTAGACGTCAGTGGATTGGAAAGGGATTTCTGAAATAGAAATACATGAGTTCTCTAGGGGGTCTGTCATTGTGTCCAGTCCCGAAAACTAACTGGTTTCAGTTGGACCTTGACAGTAGGATTTTGTGTAGGAGTTTGAAGTTAAAGAAGCATTTTTTTGCAACAAATATGTCTGTTACATCTGATGTTCGGGTGGATTTGACTGATGCTCAGTCCAAGCCCCGTGACGGATTTACGTTGAGAGGTGTAGGACTGTGCAAGAGGAGCTCCTTTATTTCACCTGTCAGTAGCCATGCCATTGAGACCTTTGAAAATCTTGTGAGTAATGATTTAGCGAAATTAAGAGCTAAAAACGACAGGATTTGGGTGATGATACTTCAATCACCATCAGGGTTGCTGATAA
The DNA here is from genome assembly GCF_035609145.1 of Eleutherodactylus coqui. Taxonomy (NCBI): domain Eukaryota; kingdom Metazoa; phylum Chordata; class Amphibia; order Anura; family Eleutherodactylidae; genus Eleutherodactylus; species Eleutherodactylus coqui. The sequence continues at coordinate 233,123,875 of NC_089840.1, read as the reverse complement.
AGGGGGTGCAATCGTTATCATGAACACAGCGTTCTATCACAAGGAGATTTTCGCTCAACTCTATGATAGTAACAACTATGAGCCCTTGAGGAGTAATCCTACCACACATTTTTGCAATGACCTGAGGTCAACATTGGACGAGGCCTTGGATCAGGGCATCGTTGATGTCCAGTTAAAGGAGTTTCTGTTGCCTAGATTCCCAGTGGTGCTCATCATGTATACCCCTTCCGTAGATCCACAAGAATCTGGAAAGGCCACCCAGGCGGCCTATAATGTCTGGAAGGGGGTCATTTTATAATAATGTGTCTAGATTCCTTGACAGGGTCCTTTGACATTTTGTGACTGATGTAAGGTCCTATGTATGGGACACAACTGACTTTTTGTCAAAGATCCGGGATGTCCGGGTCACTGATGGAGTGATCCTGGGATCCTTTGATGTTCTGTCACTCTACACTAATATTTGCCATTCGAGAGGCTTGGAAGCAATGATAGGATATCTAATTAACTGTGATATGACAGGTAGAAAGATTGAATTTGTTATGTTCCTCTTGGAGAGGGTATTGCACAATAACTTTTTCGTACAATAGAAAATTCTACTGTCAAAAGCAAGGTACAGCGATGGGGTCCAACATGGCTCCATCATATGCTAATGTCTTTATGAACCAGGTAGAGGAGACATTGATATATATATACCTCCCCAGCCTGGACTTATGTCCAGGCGTGGTGGAGGTATATAGACGACGTATTTATCATTTGGAGGGGCACTTAGGGTGAGTTAAGTGCCTTCCATGATGAGCTCAACAACATTCTTCCCGAGCGGAAGTTCACGCTCATGTGTTCTAGCCATCAGGTACAGTTTCTGGATGTAATGATGACAGTGTGTGATGGATCTCTTAAAACAGACTTGTTCACAAAATCTACAAACAGAAATGGCCTTCTCTGCTATAATACCTGCAATCCACCAAGCATGCGCAAGTCACTCCCATGGAGCCAGCTGCTTAGAGTGAGGATTGTCGATGATGATTTTGTGGACGAGCAGTTGAACGAGATGAGTAAAAAATTCCTGAAGAGAGGCTATCCGGTTGCCCTGATAGAGGATCTTGCCCTGAGGGCAAGGTCAGGTGGGCGTGAACAGCTCCTGATCAATAAGCCGCAGAAGAAGGTTACCGCTCGAATCCCCTTTGTTACCACATATGGGAGAGATAGCAGGAGAATTTTGCAGATTGTCAGGAAACACTGGCCTATTTTGGGCCAGTGCCATCCTGAGATCTTGGAATTTAAGGAGCCCCCGCTGATGGCTTACTGTAGGGGCCCCAACTTAAAACATAGGGTGGTGCGTACTCTAGGCGACCATCTGAGCAGACACAGCAGCGGACCTTTAGCCCAGTTAGGAAAGGTGGCTTTCCATGTATGGGGTGTGCCTGCTGCCACAATTTACTCAAGAGTGACACATTTGCACATCCCAGGTCTGGAGTTTCTTATCGCATCATGCCAGTCGACGTACGTAATCTACATGATATGTTGCCCATGTGGATTATTGTACGTCGGTGAGATAACTACAAAAGTAAAAACTAGGATTACCAAACACAAAAGCACTGTTAGGACCAGGAAAACCAATGTGTCAGTCGCAAAATATTTTGTTAATATGGAGCGCTCTGTGAGCCAATTAAGAAACCGGATAATGGATCAGGTACCAACTGACATTAGGGTCGGTGACAGGGAGAGGAGGTCAAAACTGATGGAGCTAAAATGGATCTTTGAATTGCAGACCCTACACCCTAAAAGGCCTTAACCCTTTCCAATCCTATTTGTATCCTGGTTTTCCTAGGGGGCTTACTCTTTTTCTGCCATTATAGAATGGCACTATCTGCTGGCTAAAGCCAGTACTGCATGAGGTGACACGTTGGATAGGCTTTGACAGCAGAGAGGCTGGCAATATTCAGTAAGAGAACCCCAGACGGACGTCTTCCAACATCGGAGCTGTACAGCCTTAAATCATAATGTCTTCAGAGGTCAGACAGTGGATAGGAAAGGGTTAACTTGGAGTGTAGCCCTGTGCCATATTTCTAACAGGGATTCATGTACAGCGTCCCTTGCGCTACATACAGTACTAAGCAATGTGATAAGCGGATTTTTGTACAATTGATTTTAATTTTGTGTTGGTGTTTTTGTGCAGGTTGAATGGAGGATGATCCACAGGTGTGGTGGCTTGCCAAGTGCATCAAGTGAAAGAATCGTGGAATGTACAAGAAGATGATCGCTGCATAATTGTTGGTTATGATTTGGATAGTATGACCCGTGACATGGTGGGGCAAATGGAATATGCTGTTTGACGTTAACATTTGTATATGTGAATAAAGTGTTTTTGTTGCAATTGTTGTGTCATCCAAAGTTTACTTCTGTTGCAAGATGGACCTATATAGCATGGTGAAATATAGAGTTACTGATAAACTGCTCTCTTGACAGCTTGGGTAATAATCCAATTATATAATATATGAGAATGTAGTAGTGGGCCAAAGTTTTGGGGCTTGGAATGGGTGAGAAGCATCCTGGGGGTATGTGGCACCATCGGAGTGCCCCCTAGTGACTCTAAGTGCAGTGTTATTTTCTAGCCCTTAGACAAAGATTTGGTGGTAAAAGCAAAATACTGGGATGCTTAGGTGTTCAGGGCTATATGGCCCGGTATATAGATACTGGATATCAGTGGTATGATCAGATCATTGCCTGCTGTGAAAGGCTGGTGTCCATGGCAACGGTATCTTGTTTGGCTTTATGCTGAATTGATAGGTGATGCATATAATGTGGCTACGTCTGCATGGTTACGCTGATGTGAGTGTTACTATGCGGTGTTAAACCAATGCGATAGCTGCGATTGGTTCAGCAAGCGCTTTATTGATTGGCTGAGCAGTGCTCGAGAACCAATCTGAGCCATCGCTTCCTGGAGGCGGGATTTATGAATTCAGTGACCAGGAAGTGATCTTCTGTTGGCGGCGGCGGACTGCAAGAAGCGTGTCAGAGCTCCAGTGAGCAGCGGGAGGAACCTGGACCGAGCCTGCAAGGTAATGTATTCCTTGTATTTTTTAATGAAATTTTCAGAGGGGGGGGGGGGGGGGGGTTATTTTAAGCCTCCCTAAAAAAAATCAGGCTAGTGCTTATTTTACAGGTAGGTCTAATTTTCAGGGACACGGGGTAGCTGACATATATACTGGGGAGACAGCTACATTATGATTAAAAAAAAATCACTGGGGCAGTCCTTCAAAAAATAACATTCTTGTTGACTGAAGCCACCACTAAAAGGAGTGCAGGAGGTTTCAGTCTACTGTAGTACAAGGACCTCAATAATAGAGCAGCATACAGTAAACTTCTCAGCTGCCTCTAAAAGGGATTCTAAAAAACAGAAGGTGTTAGAATCCAATGAAACTTTATCTGTGTGATTGTAGAGGTGATTAAGCAAGTGATTACAATATCAGAGCAAAAGGATAATTTATCTTGGAAAACTAACTCCTTGAAGGGAGGCTCTAGTACCCTGTTGTACCACCTCTAGCTTGGATACAAGATGTGATACAGACAGGTATGGAGGCTCTAGTACCTTGTTGTACTGCCTCTAGCTTGGATAAAAGATATGTTACAAGCAGGCATGGAGGCTCTAGTAACCTGTTATGCTGCCTCTAGCTTTGATAAAAGATATGTTACAGGCGGGCATGGAGGCTCTAGTACCCTGTTGTGCTTCCTCTAGCTTGAATACAAGATGTATTACGAGAGGGCATGGAGTCTCTAGTACCCTGTTGACCACATCTAGCTTGGATACGAGATGTGATACAGGCAGGCATGGAGGTTCTAGTACCCTGTTATACTGCATCTAGATTAGATACAAGATGTGATATGGAAGGGCATGGAGTCTCTAGTACCCTGTCGGGCCACCTCAAGTTTAGATGCAAGATGTGATATGAACAGGCATGGAGGTATGCAGGTTCCATATGGTATCTTGCAGCATCTCACTCCACTCCTCTAGGTTGTGTAAATCCATAGGCTGTTGAAGTTGGCATCCCAGATGGTCCTATACATGTTCTATTGGCGATAAATCTGGTGAGCATTTAGACCACACAAGTGTGACAATGTTGTGGGGCATTCCTGTGACACCTGTGTGTGTGCGGCCAAGGATTATCCTGCTGGAGATTGCCTCTTGGAAGCCACCATGATAGGAACACGTGTGGCTGCAGGATGCCCTGAACATATCACTGAACTGTCATTGTCCCTTGGACCACTACTAGGGGTGACTGACTGTTGTATGCAATGGCTCCCCAGACCCTCACACCAGCAGTGGAGGCAGTGTGCCGTTCCACAGCAAAGGCAGGATTGAGGAACTCACCCCAAGGTCTCCAGACAAACACAACTGTGGCCAGTGCCCAAACTAAACCTTGATTTGGCATTGAAGACAACCGAGTTCCACTCTGTAGCAGTCCAGTTTAGATGTTCATAGCACCACTGCAAGCATAAGGCACAGTGGATAGGTGTCAAACGTAATATACATAACGGGTACTGCAAGGCCAAATGTCCTTCATCTAAACACCTGAAAATGATTTGGACACAGGGGTCTGTAACGATGGAGGACAACTTAACAGTTGGAGCTGCTTGTGCTTGTCGAACGATCAGATGATCCTCTCTATTGGTGGTCTGTCGATGAAGTCTTGAGCCCAGTCACACATCCACTTGTCCCAACACCTCCTAACAGTCTGGTCAGAATGGTGGTGGTAATTCGTCGATACGACCATTCTGCTTCTCACATTCCAATAAAACATCCCCTCTCAAACTTGGTTTACTGGGCAAAATCTCTTCCAATTGGTCAACAAGCTCTACACAAGCAGAAAAAAAATCCACACACAAGTAGCCTCAAAGCCTTTTATAGGCCAAAGGTGGAACCACTTTTAGGTTCATCTAATCATGCCACAACTCTTTGTAATTGCATATCTGCCTGAGAATGTAAATGCAGCAAAACGACAACTCCGTCTTAGTGCTTGATTTCTTTAGTTTACGAAGAGTGTGTATGCAGACATTTTGGAGCAGTGTGTTGTAATAGTAGAATTCCAGAAATTAATCAGCACAGAATTTTGGACCTAAAAACTGCATGGCATTAAAAAGTGGACATTTATTTAAAGTGTAACTAAAGTTTCAGCAAACTCTGGCATGTCACAGTAACATGTCAGAAGTTTTGATCGGTGGGAATCCTGGGTATTTCTGCACCCGAAGCACTCAACTGAATCCTGTGCCTCTTCAGCTGTGATCGTCAAGCATTGTACAGACTCAGATTTTTTACTGAGCTCATACTGTGCTCTGTGGACACCTCTGTTCCTTATTTTGCAGCGATTGGGAGTTTCAGAACACATATCTGCGTTGATTAACCCTTTGCAATCCAATTTTGGATTCAGAGTTTCCTAGGGGGTTTTCTCTTTCAGCCATTATACAATGGTGCCATCTGCTGGCTAGAGCCAGTACTGCGGTATGGGACATTCTGGAGAGGCCCCTGACAACAGAGCGGCCAGTAATCTACAGTAAGAATACCCTGCCGGACGTCTTCTGACATTGAAGCTGTACAGCCTTCAATCAGAATGTCTTTAGACGTCAGACAGTGGATTGGAAAGGGTTAAACTGTCTGACATATCACTATTAAGGTCAGAAGTTTGTTTAAAGTTTAGGTACATTTTAAAGTATACTGTAAAGATTCATCCATGTTCTTATGAACACTTAATTCCGTAACATTTTTTTTTAACAGTTGAAGCATTAAGATAAAAGAGCAAGGAAGCCACAAGAAATACTAATTCCTACTGGTGCGTCTGTCAACCTATCCGTAGGCACAAGACCATTTCAGGACATTCGGTGTTTGCTGCCTGTAAGAATAGAGCTGAGAAAAATGCCCGCCTGCGGAATGAAAAGTAGGACAACGGTGGGAAATTTGGCCTTCCCACCACTGCCCTGCAATATTATCCAAACACACCTGCTCATAAAGAGAATATTTCCTATACAAGTAACAGACTAGGAAAATACTGAAAACCTCATATCCAGACACAGATAAACCAGATTTTTTAAAAATTCTCCTAATGAGCTCCAATATTCTGCGACAAATGTCACGGACATGGCCTTCTCTTCTACCCTGACTGCATCATATTTGTGGCTGTGCAGATCATCGCTGGCTGAGAAGGCTGCCTTTATCTGGGTCACTAGTCTCCTTGGGAGAGAGAATAGAGGCGCGCACACTGCTGTGTACCATGATGTCCTATGCAGAGTCAGAAGGACCGAGACGAAGGTCAGCTACAACTACAGGCACTAGCTGAGCTCTAAAACTGAACTCACCTCACGACTTCTACCTCTAAGAATGATAATTAAGGGCAGAGGTCCACAATACCGTTCTGTGCAGCCCCAATTAGGCTGGCACTGTTATGGGGGAGCACTGTGTGGCTGACACTGACGGGGGGACTTTATTGGCTGTATGAGTTCTATTTTAAGGTACTCAAAGTACAATCCAGGCAAATCCAGGACACCAGTTTGACTCGGCCTTTTAAAGAAGTCTATTCCCATGTGAGACAATTATAATATTTCTATAGCATAAATGTCCGATCGGTTTGGCGCTGAGGTAGAAAACGTCTTTCTGTTGTAGTTAATGGGAGCTGTGAAATATTCAGCAGTTTCTGTAACTATAAACTACAATGGAGAAAGGTGAGGTGGAGGCCGGCTTGTCTCCTCTTCTTAAAGGAATCTGTCACTGGGTTCATGCTGCCCAAACCATGGGCCACATGAAAATTCGTAGGCTGTTGAAGTTGGCATCCCAAATGATCTCATACATGTTTTATTGGTGATAAATCTGGTGACCGGGCAGACCACTGAAGTGTGACAATGTTGTGGGGACATTCCTGTGACCCCCTTGTACGTGCGGCCGAGCATTATCCTGCTGGGAAACACCTCTTGGAAGCCGCCATGAGAGGAACACATGTGACTGCAGGACGTCCTGGACATATCGCTGAGCGGTCATTGTCCCTCGTACCACCACTAGGGGTGACCGACTGTAGTATGCGATGGCCCCCCCCAGACCATCACACAAGTGGGGGCAGTGTGCTGCTCCACAGCAAAGGCAGGACTCAGGCGCTCACCCCGAGGTCCCCAGACACAAACCTGGCTATCATACGTGTGCAAACTAAGCCTGGACGTGTCATTGAAGACAACCCGGTTCCACTCCATAACAGTCCAGTTGCGTCGCTCACTACAAACAGAGACAACGGTGGGTGTCAAAGGCCGTACACATAATTGGTGCCGTGAGACCAAATGTCCTTCAGCTAAGTGCCTGGCAATGGTTCGGACAGACACAGGGCCTGTAATTATGGCGTCACCTGTCTCTGGATGGCGGACAAAACAGTTGGAGCTGCTCATGCTTGTCAGATGATCCCCTCTACTGGTGGTCTGTCAGGTGTCCTGAGCCCGGTCCCCTGTGTGCCCTCACATATTCACTGGTCCCAACACCTCTTAACAGTCTGGTCGAAACAGCCCAGGTGTCAATAATTCATTGATGCAACCATCCAGCTTCTCACATCCCAATATTTGCGCCCCTCTCAGCTTCTGTTCACTGGGTGAAATCTTTTCTCTGCATCATAGAGGCGTCTAGTGGTCAACAAGCTCTACACAAGTGGAAGAAGAGGTCACTGCACACCAGGAGCCTCAGAGCCTTTCTATAGGCCGAGGGGGGAACCATTTTTAGGGGCTCAGGTGGCAAGACCGCTAATCTAATCACACCATAATTCTAATCATTGGCATATCTGCCTGAGATGTAACTGCATGCCGGGTTTTGCAGCAAAATGACAACTTCTACTAGGGGCTTTATTTTTCTTCGTTCCCAGACTTCATGGGTCATCTACTTCAGTTCATAAGCTTAGCTAATAGGGATAAAAGTAGGTGACAGATTCCCTTTAACAGGGGGGGGGGGGGGGCAGGGGATTCCCTTTCTTTTCACTTGCAAGAAATCCACAGCAAATCAGCTACATGTGATGGCAACTTAAAGGAATTTTCCAGGGAAATACTATTAATGACCTATTAATAGTAATTAACGCAGGATAAGTCATCAATACTTTACTGACTGGGATCCACCGCTCAGGACCATGGCTGATTGAGATCCGCTGTCATTGCCACAAAACACAAAGGGAAAGGAGCAGAAGATGCTTCGCTGACCGCTGTGTATTGGCCAGGCTTGTACCGCACGTGCAACGGTCAGTGATTTTAATGACACTCCAGCAGGCAGTTACATGCGCCGACCACCATACAGGGGTCAGTGCAACAGACTCCACTCTGTACCCCAGTGTGTAGCAGCGATGAAAGTGGGCGTCTGGTCAGTTGGGCACCTAGAATCCCAAGTGGCGAACCCCAAGCCAATCAACTGTTGATGACCTACCCTGAGGATAGGTTGTCGACAATATCTCCTTGGAAAGCCCCAACCTTTGTGTATGGCCACAGTATAGCTTTATACAAATGCCTTAGTTTGTAATTGCATGGCTAATTTTCCACACTGCTTGTGATATTTACACTATATGATCCAGAGAGCTCCCAAAATTATTACTTCTGTACTGGAAATAGTAAGGAGTTAAGTGAAGTGTTCACAATTTAACGAATAAGGCCGGGGTCACATGACCATATGGTAAATCACTGCGTAAAAATCATAGCCTTTTACCGGCATGTGAAGTTGCGTATCACCGCATTTCTGATCGCGTATGCCTACGCATATCAGCGTTTTTGTACGCACCCATAACGAACAATAGAGCTCTATCACTCGTAATACGCAATAAAAAAAGAATGTGCTGCGTTCTTTTTTACGCACGTATTAGACGCAACGAATTTAGTGTGCATAGATCAATGAAAGTCAATGTACGTTCATTGACTCCACTGACCACGTATTATGTACGCGTAATACACAATAAAATTCGTGTGAGCATGGCCTTAGGTTATCAGTCAGAGTGTTAAGGCAGCAGAATGCAGTCCTAAGCTCTCACTCATGACCTGAAGGTTGCGGGGGTCAATCACCGCGTGGTCCCGGCAGCCGGCTCAAGGTTGACTCAGCCGAGGTCCGTAAAATGAGTTTGCTGGGGAGTAATAAACATTAAAAAATGACATAAAAGCGCTGCGGAATAAGTTGGCGCCACACAAATAATAAGTCCCTTCTCCTCTGATGAAGTAAATCACTATTGACAACAAACCACATTGTTAATTTGCTGTGTAGCTACCTGGCACAATTTCTTTCACATACCTACAGGGCAAGTCTGCCATTGGCACAAAAGCAAAAGAAACGAACTCACATCTGGGGGGATCCTGGCGCTGTCTTTCACGCTGTTCCCTTCCACAGTAAGGTGATAAACTTGTCCATCTGTGTCTGCAAACACAAAGTGTTCCCGGGCCGAGATGTTCTGGCTGAGCTCCGACTTGCTCTCCGCCTCCTGTAACAGACTAATACGGCAGGTAAATGCTGGCACCAGCCACTTTGTAATTCTCTTTACCGCTCTTCCTTCTAATTGCCTCATTAGTGCGGCATTAATGCACAGCCAGTGGCCATAAAGGGAGAAATTTAAAAAGCAGCAAACCAGCAGCTTCCGTGATCAGCTCTTCAGATTAATGCCCTTTTTCTCTATAGAAGTATGTGCCATCTTTCTGCCAAGTCACCCACATGGAAAGAGATGGGATGAGGCGTAAGAAAGCAATATAACGCAATGTGGGAGTCATCGCATCTATAGACCCATAAGAACAATTTCATTTATCCAAAACCAGCAGATATATAAGAGGTATTATTGAGCACTTCAGTGCCGACAATCAGCAGCTCCGATGGCTATAAACCCGACCCACCTCTATTACCCATACCCTTTAAGAGGCGCCATGTATTACTACACTTCACGGATAGCTGGCTGCAAGCTTCCCAGACCGTAACAGCTGATCAGCAGTGGTTTTTAGAAGCTACCGTTGACACTAGCCTCCTGCCCTGGTTCATTACAATAATTTGTGTATTAAGATGCCGCTAATTACCCTATTCGGCATGTGGATTGGATCCAGGATTGACATGTCAATTTTCAACTGCACTATGGTGCAGATTCCCATCGAACACAATGGGATGCTAAAAAATTGCAAATTCCGAAGCCGAAACTGCACAATAAAAAACCCATTGTGAACAGAAGCTAGCAGGAGCCATACACATTAGATCTAGATTGGCCAACCCCACCAATTTCAGTGGGACCGGCCAATTATTTAGTATGTATGGCGGCCTCTTCCCCCAATGACAGATGCTGGGGGAAGATGAGGACCGGGCAAGTTCAATGGAGGAGTTTAAGAGGGGACTAGACATCTTTTTGGAGTGCTACAACATAGCAGGATATAGACATTAAATAACTAGAGGGGTTGTTGATCCAGGTATTGGGGTCAAGTAGGAACTTTCAAAATGTTGATCCAGGGAGTTTTCTGACTGCCATTATGGAGTCGGGAAGGATTTTTTCCCCCCAAATGGGCTAAATTGGCTTCTGCCTGTTTGGTGTTTTTTTTTGTCTTCCTCTGGATCAACAAGGAGGTGGAAATAGGCTGAACTGGATGGACATTTGTCTTTTTTCAGCCTAAAATACTATGTAAGTTGGATTTCAACCGCCAGATCCTTTAGTTCTTCGATGATAATCCACTGACAGAGGTGTCTAGCAGTGGATTTCTACATCTCTACAAGTGTACACAGGTATGAAGGGGGGGGGGGGGGATAGCCGCTCACACAAAAGGACATTAAGATATCCAAGTGTACGGGCAGCTTAAAAGGATTGTACTAGAATCACAACAATCTTGAGAACACGGGTCCCAAGTCTCCCTCTGCCTGTCACTTTGGAGTGTCACTTTTTCCCCTGCAGTGAATTCCGAATGAATGGAGTGCTAGCCAAGCATGTGCAGTTAGTGTTACATTCATTTCAATGGGGGTAACAGAAATATTCTAGTGCTTGGCATTCTGCATATCTACACAGCGATAGTGAATACAGTGTCAGCAAGCTTGAGTGCCCAGCGCTCCAATTCAGTCTTCTCACCACCACCGGGGGTTGCAGTGAGCTCACAGTGTGGAGGACACAGGACCTCTGTTCTCGGGATCGATGGGGTCTCAGCAGCGAGACCCCCACCAATCAGCAAGTTATCCACTATCCTGTAGATAGGGGATAACTTGTCATACTGGTACAACAGCTTTAAAAGGTTTGAGATGGGGAGAGAACACCCTTCAAAATCAAGACTCTTGCATCGTACATTAGGTTGATACGTGTGCAAAATGGGCCGTTACCAAAATTAATGATTGGAGGAAAATGGTTCACACTCTTATACATAAGAGCAAAACCAATTCAAGGCAGATCCTATGCCTAAACATGGCTTCCCCATGATCCTAATATTTAGGACTATGACGCTTTATTGAAGCGCCATGCTGCCATTTATACATAAGCCCAAGCATGCATGAGCTAGGAGAGCTCTATTCTGCCGATCTGTGTAGGCCAGATTATATTTTTACGTAATCTAATATTTATCAGTTTGTTTCCTAGTTGGAAAAAGTTTTCTATGTTCTAAAACACGTCATTATTAGCAGTGTTCGAGTCCTACATTTTCCTTTTTTCCACTGCAGTTTTCTTCTTCCTGTCTCAAATGTGACATCTAAAATATGGTGAGGAGGCTTTGAACTATTAGTACAGTGCTAGAGAGCTGGCAGATGTTTTACCTGATGACTGAGGATTCAACACAGCTCAGATCCGTGTCTGAAGAGACTGTCTGACGTGCCATCGCCTCTCGAGCTGCCATCTGTTTTTTACGAAGGCTCTTCAGATTGTGAGAAGGGGACCACTCCTGAGAGGCAAAGGAGGAGGGAGCTGCGGTGTTACAATGCCCACCAAAATAGGTATTAAATATTCACAGATCACAGAGCAAAAACACTTTACCGGAAACGATCAGTAGGTATAGAGAATGCAGAATCGAAAATATAAAAACGGTACTGCGAAGGACACGGCAACAAAAATAGCAGGTCAGAGTCTTGTACCAAAGTTGGGCACCTGAAAGCAAAGTAACAAGTGGGCAGTGCAGATTTGGATCTACAGGTATAGTTTGGGAATTGAAAAAAATTCTCTCATGCAAAAATGTAATGGGTAGTCCGGGACTTTTACTAATGATGACCAAGCCTCACGATAGGTCATCAATAACTGATCGGCAGAGGTCCGTCAGTCGGTATCCCCGCCGATCAGCTGCTCCCAGAGCCGGTCAATGTAGACAACTCGGGATGCTGTAATATGGACAATGCTGTTAGCTTTCAGTGATGTCCAAGGCCGAAAACAGAAGCAAAAATGCAGATGTGAACGAACTCTAATGCCAGCATTCATGTTCTCTGGTTTCCACCAACACCCCAAAATATTAACCCCTTGATTGGCACGGCCGGAAATTTTCTGGGACAAGCTCCACGGCTCATGGCAATATACCCCGGAAGACTTCTGGGCTATGTTTCACTATGGAACCTGCAGAGCACACTGCCATAAGCTGTGGCATTGTGCTCTGCCTGCACAGACCCACACAGAGAAGTGCAGGACTTTGAAAAAAGAAGTAGGAAGATATTACCAATCTGTCGGCAACTTTCCGCTTCTATTTTCAAACTTCTGCACTGATTTGCTTACAGGTTGCCACTGAGACCATCGGCTTGTTAGAAGCCAGCCGATTGTCTCTGTGGCAGGGAGAGCTGGTGCTTGGCTGTCAGAGGATAGCCAGGCACCATCTCTTACAGCAGAGAATGGAGAAAACCTCCGATCTCTACCGTGTTAACCCTTTACAATTCCACGGTCTACGCCACCACAGCATGTAAAGGGCTGTCACCCTCAGACCCCCACAATGTGATCAGGGGGTCCTGATGGGTCTGTGGAAGTCCCCTAAAGGGACAAAAACTTTAAAAAGAAGTTTAAAAAAAAATAGTTAAAAATTAGTAACAAAATAAAACTTAAAACACTTTTCTCCCTAAATAACAAAATGACACATGTGGTATCCTTGCGTCGTAATGACTCAGAGAAGGAAGTCAGTACATTATTTAACCCCTTAATGATGTGGCCCCTTCCCTTCCTTTTAAAAAAATCATAACTCCTTTATTTATCCATTGACGTCGCTGTATGAGGGCTTGTTTTTTGCGGTACGAGTTGTATTTTTCAATGGTGCTATTCAAAGTACCATATAGTGTTCTGAAAAACTTTTACAAAATTCTAAGTGGAGTAAAATGAAAAAAAAATGACATTCCGCTATCTTTCAGTGCGTCTTGCTTTTACGGCGCACAAACTGCAACAAAAACGACATGATAGCTTTATTCTATGGGTCAGTACGATTGCTACGATACCAAACTTGTATATTTTTTTTTCCCTGTAGCACTTGTATTTTTTGTCAAAGACATTTAACTTTTTTTCAATTATTTTCTGCTGCATCTCCTGCGCACAATAACATTTTTATTTTTCCATCGACATAGTTGAGCAAGGGCTCATTTTTTGCGGGATGTCCTGTATTTTCCGTTAGTACCAATTCGGAATACATACGACTTTTTGATCGCTTTTTACTGCATTTTTTCTGGGAGACAGGATGACTGAAAAAGTGCATTTCTGAAATTATTTATTTTTCGGACTACGTTTACCATGTGGGGTAAATAATGCTTTCCTTTGATAGATCAGACTTTTATGGATGCGGCTATACCAAATATGTATTTTTCTTTTATGACCGATTTGTTTTTATTTATTATAGATATGGCAAAAGGGGGGTGATTTAAACTTTTATTACTTTTTTATTTTTTTTATTTTTATTTTTTTAAACTGTGAAAAAGTCACGAAAAAGAAAAAAACTAATACAATTTGGTATTCGCATAATCGTACCAGCCTGTAGAATGACTTTAATATATCATTAATACTGCTCAGAAAATGCAGTGAAAAATAAAAATAAAAAACATGCCAGAATTACAGATTTTGCTAATCTTGCCCCTAGAAAAAAATGGAATAAAAAGCGATCAGAATTTTACATGTTCCTAAAAATTAAATAAATGAAGACTAGAGTTCATCCTGCAAAAAACAAGGCCTTCTAGAGCTCTGGCAATGGAAAAAAAATTAATACGGCTCTTGGAATGTGGCGACACAAAAGCAAACCTTGAAGAAAAAAAAAAATGTTTTAAATGTACAAAAATAGCAAAATATAACAAAACTGTATAAACTTGGTATTACCGGAATCGTGCTGACTCAGAGAATAATGTTATCACGTTATTTATTCTGCACGCCAAACGCCGTAAAAATGAAATCCAAATAACAAAATGGCAGAATTTCTTTTTTTCCCCCAATCTAACTACAATTTTTTTTACAAAAGTTATGCAATACATTATATATACCCAAAAATGATGCCATCAAAAAGTACAACTTGTCTCGCAAAAAATAAGCCCTCATATGGCCCTGTCAATGGAAAAATGAAAAAAGTTATGGCTCCTGGAACGCGACTGGAAAATTAATTGAAATTAAATGACTGGTCCATTTAAAAAAAACTTGCCCTGGTGGGTCTGACAGGGGGGTAAGAAACACACCACTCAAGGGGTTAAAGGGGGTTTCCGGGACTTAAAAAAACAAACAAAAAAAAAAACTGACTAATGGCAGGGAATGGGATAAAATAAATTATTCAGCACTCCCTCGTTAAAGCTCCAGTCCTGGAAGCTCCTGCAATGCTCACAATTTAGGGTTATGACTTTTTAACTTTTTTCAAAATATTAATTTTCTTGATGTTGCATTTCATGACCTTTGGCTATATGTGATTTTCTTTATGTCATGTAAAAACCTCCCGCAGCCAATATCATTTCATTTTGGCCATATACGGCAAATACCAACAAATAATAGGAGTTTATAAGTTGTAAAACATAATAAATAAAAGAAGCCAATCCACTAGGAAAGGATTAATGCAAGCTTGAATACAAGAATTTCTGTCAGCAAGGTTACTAGGTCATGTGCAAAGTTTACATAATGAGTCACAGAGGATGGAGAAGTGCTGGATAGTGATGCTCCAAGTTCAGCGTATTATTTAAAATTGGTTTAAATATTGTTAGCATCATCAATTCACAATTCTCATGTCTAATGGGATGCATTTTATTTTCAGATTTCATGCTTCAGGCTAAAACAACATCTCGTTAGGTGCAGAGGCTTTTCTTTTACAATTTAACAAAATCAAAATTGTTTTTGAGAGTTACATGCTAAAAGTCATTGTTTGCCAACACAGGCTTTCAAATTTGAAAAAAGTCATAATCCTAGGTCACATGCTGCGCTGCAGCCAATCACTGGCCTGACATGTGAGTTCAGCATAGTTATTTTATCCTATTCCATGCCCCGGGTATCCAATTTGATGTGAGAATTCAGTCACACTGCCCTTTTTTAGTGACACGCAGTTCAAAATCTGTGGGTGCGGGGGGGGCCAAAACGTTTGAACTTCAGCACTGATTTCCATTGAAATCAATGGGCCATGCATTTCAGCATGGAACAAAGTCCAGAAGTATACCAAATATAGTTTATAGGTGTCCACCTGATGGCATTACCTGGTTATAGCATGCATTAATAGGAACCTGTCACTCCCCTACAGCACCATCAACTAAGTTATGGTGCCATTAGGGGAGGTGACAGGGAGTTGGGCGTTTTTTGCTTTTTTTTAATACTCCTCCAATGCCCGATTCCCGCAGTGTTCCCCTCTGAAGATCATGCGGCACACGGAAATCTGATTCACTTCAGATTGCCATTGCATGCACTACCCAATACAAGTCTACGGGAAGCACGCACACGTGAAAGGAAGGGGGGCCCAAGTGGTTGAACCCCTTTTAATGTGCCTGCCTTTACATAATTAGACTTCTATATATTCAAGGACCTTCAGAAACCGGAGGTCACATGATTTGCTGTGATTCCGTGGCTGTGGGGTGAAAACAACCTGTGACCCGCCTGCAGAAAAGTCTTGGAACTAACTAGGACTGCCTCTGTGTTGGGGCTGTGAATGTGGACTAACGCTCACCCCGGGAGATGGCAAAGGGCCCTGATGACCTGGGGGCCGAAGCAGACAAGCAGCCTCCAAAGAGAGGGTGACTTGGTCCCAAAGCAGACGACAGCACCATTGACCAGAAAGCACGGAGCAATGCTGCATGATACATGAAACTAGATTGATGCAACAGTGTGCACACTATAGGGACTATGACATGCTGATGTGACTAAGGGAGTATCTCTCTGGAATGGACTGCGACATGGGGAATTGTTATGATACTGTGTGACATTTAGGAGGAAAAGAGGAAATGTAATGCAAAGCACTGTGTTTTACAGAGAATATGTGCTAAACTGTCTGTTAAGGGGCGAACAATGCACTTTAGGGTAGCAGCTCTATGCTCCAGTAAGAGATGATGTGAGGCCAAAATAGGCCAAAAGAGATGTCTGCACCCATGGTGCGTTGAGTCTGCAGTAACGTGGGACTCCGAAAAACTTAGATGTACTCCCAATGAAATTGATCAGAAGAGGCATGCATATATTCACACACATCCTTTTGACAAGGCACAGACAGGGATGTGATTAATTTGCCCTTAAAAGAATACTGCAACAGAAATACAAACATAGATGTGAAGGTTTCAGGGACCATAAAACCTTCACATCTATGTTTGTGTTTCTGTTGCAGTATTCTTTTAAGGGCAAATTAATCACATCCATGTCTGTGCCTTGTCACAAGTATGTGTGTACCATTTCATTATTGCCTTGATGAAGGACCCTGTGAGGTCTAAAAAAGCTTGCTGTAACATCATGTATTTTTGTTAGCCATTAAAAAGGTATCATACCTACAAGATTACCTGGTTTCTATAACTGGTACTTGATGAAGGCCAGACCCCTGACTGGCCGAAACGCGTCTACCATCATTGTAAGTTAATAAACCAGTGAAACGGATCGCTCCTTGCCGCAGGATTCTGTTATATGCTTTCTGGGATCGGAGGCGTCTATTCACGGACGCCTCCGTGAAGTAAGTCGACTTTCATATTTAACCTCACAGTTAATTGGTACCCAATTCTTGAGCGCTGAGACTCTTTTCTTTTTCTTTTACTGCATACTTTCCCCCATCAATAATTGTTTGGGGGTCATCTCAAGCCGCTCTGCAGCCTTCAGCTACCTGCATGAACTGGGACCTCAGGATTTGTTCGTCTAGCCACAATTCATCAATCACGGCCATCTGACTAGTGAGCGCTCCCTTTCTTTAACATTGGTTTCTATAACTGAGAACAACAACACTCTGCTCTACTGGCTAACACGGTACCAAACCTTTTTTTTTCGTTTTACCAAATGGATCCTTAAAACAGAACCCCCGCCCCCCGTTTTTCTTCTCCCATGACGGAACAGCTGGAGAGAAAGCGAAAAAAAAAAACCGCTAACGTGAAATAACCCTAACAATGTATCTGATGTATGTTTATGGCTCTCCTGCCGATGACCTAGTATATTCAGCAAGCATATTTTGTTAACTGGCTGCAGCGTCCCGGTGATAATTCCAAGTGGAACAGGTTGTGTAGTACATAATGGTTTCGATGAGACCTCTCGGCTAAACACCATCCAACTGTTCTAATGCCTTAATTAGAACGCGTCGCCCGTTGGTATTGGAAAAGCAACGCTGTCAGCATTCGTTAACAGGACCTACCAAGGCGGTTACAGTAGGGAAGACCTTGGACATTTCCCGCAGCAGCGTACAAGTCCTGATATCCCATAATTCCATTGGCTTGTCTTTAAACACCACGACCAGATACTGCCTAGAATACACAAGGACAGATGTCAGTTCTGTATAATTACCTCGTCAGGATGGAGGAGCCGAAATTTCAGCACTGCAGCTAAAGTGAATATTTATCCCAAACAGAAGCAGCAGACATCTGCCACACAGTATCTGAGACGACTCGGGAGGAGCGAAAAATGACTACAAATGTATACGCTTCAACATAACATTCTGCTCAAGTGCAGCAATACAGGCGCACTTACTTCAGGTGGGACACTTTAATCATCTCCATGGGTTGCTCATCATTGCCCCTCTCTCCTCTGAAAGCCATACTCTTGCCTAAAGTAAAAAGAAAACAAAAAGTTTAAGAAAAAGTTTAAACAACATACACAGCGGAAAACATACATTTGTTAGGATCTCCGACATCCCATCATCTTTTAATCTCCAGTAAGGCTGGAATCACACATGCAATTTAAGCCAAAGTCTGGAGTTGATTCAAAGGGAATGGGAAATATGAAGGAAGGACGTATACTTCTATCTGCTGGCCCCACTTCTAGCTTCAACTCAAAAAGTGCATCAAAAACTGAACCTCAAACAGAATCAAAGGCTTTACATGCTTTTTCAACCTAAGGCGAATTCAGACATAACCTAACAGTCCGCTAGATAAAATATGAAAAGATTGCTGCCATCAGAATACAGAGGAAGTATCATGATATAATATATACACACACTGTATGTATATGTGTATATATATATATATATATATATATATATATATATATATATATATATATATACACACATACATACACACACACACACACACACACACACACATATTTATTTTTTACTTATTAAAACCAGATAGTGAAGCTTTTTCCAATTTTTTTAAATCCGTTTTAATTTTCTGATTATAGGTTTATTCTATTGCATGCACACAACTATCGGGACAGCCATTTTGCCTGAGCAGCTGTTAACAGCACTTCGAGATTTGTTTTCTAGTAACCTCATGGGTCATAGAAGTAAATGAGTCCTCTCAGTCCATTAAGTCAATGGGAGAGTGTAGTGGACATGCTCTGTGCAAGGAAGGGGAGGAGGTGAGCTCTGACCATCGCCTATTGTGGATCCTGTGTTATCTATATATAGGTGTCACCTTTCATTGTAATTCTGCCTTGATGATAGTGAAACAACTACTAAAACAGGGTCTGTCTACAGAACAGGAAGTGTCAGACTAACTGCAGTTTATTTTAAATATAGATCGTGACATCGGGAAAAAAACAAAAAAAAAATTCTTTAAAAATATGTCTAATACAATGGGTATTTTTCTGATAACACATTCTCTTTAAATGGTTTTCCCAGAAAACTGTTGATCACCTATCCTCGGGATAGATCGCCAATAGAAGATCATGGAAGTCCATGTGCTTGGAACCCTCGTAGATCAGCTGCTAGAATGGCTGGAAATATGAAAGCGCGTGCAGGGAGCAGTGGCCCAATTTGATATTCACATCAATGGCAGAAAGTTGCAATGCCAAACGGGGCTACTGTTCTATGGATGGGACTATTCAAGCATATCATCAGCAGATTGGTGGGGCTCCCAAGTTTTGGACCCAAACCAATAGTCTTGCTCCTGGTAAACCCCTTTAACAAAACAGAAAGCTACTGCACATTGATGAGGAGCAAACACTCAGAAACAGCTGTCTGTGTATGGATTCTGGCTTGGCTTTCAATTCCCAGTCATGGCTTGTATAAAGAGTCTGACATTGACTTGCAGAAATGCTACCTTCCAATAGATGGCGCTGCAGAGGTATTGTTCCATCTCCCTTATTTGCATATTACCCAGAGGAGCATGAATGGCCTTAGAAGGTGAGGGAGTGGGGAGACTTATAGGTGCTCTCCCTAAGGAGAAAAGATAACATTCCGGATCCTCTACAAAATGTCACTTTTTTGGAGCAGAATGGAACAAGCCCTAAAATGTACCCCTTTTTTTTTAATACAACATATGAAAGGGATATTGAAAACCCCAATCCCTTTTATTGCACTGCAGTTTACAGTGGATGTTTGGTGCAGCTCCAGTGAAGTTAATTGGCATGTTATTTGCTCATCAAGTTTTTTTTCCCTTTACTAGGAAATGGATTCTTCTGCAGTCAATGCACAGGTGTCATCTCCATGTGACTAATGCACGCCAAAAAAACTTACTAGATGTGCCAGGGCACATACCCACAGAGTTCGCTGCACAGCCATTAACGATGAATAGTCAGTAAGCACTTAAATCATTAGCAAGCCACGGACAAGCAGGAGCGGCCACATCTCAGCCACGCTCCATGGGAGCATGCCTTATAGTAATAATGATGGGAATCAATACTTTTACACCAGAAAATATGATGAAAAACATTTTATAAGTATTGACCATGTGAATATTTAAGCTCCTTCCCTATAAACACCTTATTACTGGCCAATAAGCACTTAGCGCAGGTATATAGTAACAGTTATTTCATTTTAGCACCTCGGGGAGTCCAGGCTCAGCCTGACATTCTCTAAATTCAGTTCCGGCAGCCTCGCATATCACCTCGGTGTTAAATAATTCACATTGTGAAAGCTGAGTCTGCTGCCAAGCACAGCGTGAAACCTGAGCACTTAAAATCCCGGAGACGGGGAAGAGGTTTAGTTAGAGGAACAGTCACCAGGCTTTAGAGCTCTCCTAATAAGGGTGACATTTCACTTTTGCAGAAAGATCAGAGAACACCCTATAGGTGTGTGTTATTACAAGTTACACATTTGGTTTATGAGATCCCGCCGTGTTCCTGTACTTATTATTATACAGTCTGGATTATAAAGGAACGACAGCCCTGCCTTCAGCAACATGACTGGAACACGATTTTATTAAAACCGCTGACAGGTGACAGAACATGAATAGTTAAATGGAATCTGCCGCTATGATGGAACCCGTTAGATGCCCTAATGGAAACAAGCGTTCCCATAAAGCATGCCCCGATTAGTGGAGGAGACGCAGAGCCGTGTTCACAGGTATTAGTATGTAAGAAGTGTTGAATGTGAACCCGCTGGGCTAAACAAATGGCCTTGAAATGAATCAAAAATCAGCACAGAATTTTGAACCTATTTAGATTTAAACTATAGACACATTGTAAAAAAACAAACAATCCCCCCCTAGAAGTTGTCAGAATCAAATTAAACTTTCTCTGTGTGATTGGAACACTGATATAAGTGATTATAATCAGAGCAAAAGGAGAATTTATTGCAGATACCTGGACACTTGAATGGAGGCTCTAATACTCTGTTGTACCGCCTCTAGCTTGGGTACAAGATGTGATACAGGTGAACATGGAGGCTCTAGTACCGTTGTACCACCTCTAGCTTGGATACAAGATGTGATATGGGCGGGCATGGAGGCTCTAGTCCACTGTTGTACCACCTCTAGCTTGGATACAAGATGTGAAATTGGTAGGCAGGGAGGCACTAGTATCCTGTTGTACCGCCTCTACCTTGGATACAAGATGTGATGCGGCCAGGCATGGAGGCTCTAGTACCCTGTTGGGCCACCTTTAGCTTAGATACAAGAGGTGATCCGGCCAGCCATGGAGGCTCTAGTACCCTGTTGTACTGCCTCTAGCTTGGGTACAAGATGTGATACAGGTGAACATGGAGGCTCTAGTACCGTTGTACCACCTCTAGCTTGGATACAAGATGTGATATGGGGGGCATGGAGGCTCTAGTAACCTGTTGTACTGCCTCTAGCTTGGATATAAGATGTAGAAAATGTGCTTTAGAATGCGCCTCGCTAGCAATTTCAAGTGCTTTTATAGCTTAAAAAAGTAAAAAAAACGAAAGAGTGGACTTACCCGGTGCCAGAAGGGTTAATCCGATGGTAAGGAAATAACCCCTCTGCACCTGTTGTCCACGTTTGCCTTCAGCAGGTTTCTTACTTCTCCGTCTGTCCTTTTGGAGCGGCGTCCGGGGAAATCCTTTCACCGTGTTTGCAATCACGGTCTGGTTGGATGATAAAGTTTAAAATAAAAAACAAAAATATCCCGCGCCTTGAAAGAAACCAATCTTTTTTTTTATTTTGTTTAAAACAACGCGTTTCGACACATAATTGTGTCTTTATCAAGTTTATACCTTGGGATAAACTTGATAAAGACACAATTATGTGTCGAAACGCGTTGTTTTAAACAAAATAAAAAAAAGATTGGTTTCTTTCAAGGCGCGGGATATTTTTGTTTTTTATTTTAAACTTTATTGGATATAAGATGTGATACAGGTGAACATGGAGGCTCTAGCACCCTGTTGTACCGCCTCTAGCTTGGATAAAAGATGTGATACGGGCTGGCATGGAGGCTCTAGTCTACTGTTGTACCACCTCTAGCTTGGATACAAGATGTGAAACAGGTAGGCAGGGAGGCACTAGTATCCTATTGTACCGCCTCTAGCTTGGATACAAGATGTGATGCGGCCAGGCATGGAGGCTCTAGTACCCTGTTGATCCACCTTTAGCTTAGATACAAGAGGTGATATGGGCGGGCATGGAGGCATACAGGTTCCGTATCGTATCCTGCAGCATATCAGTTCACATTTGCTGTAACTGAGCATCTAGATCGTGCAAATGTGTAGGTTGTTGAAAAATTGGCATTCCTGATGGTCACATACATGTACTGTTGGTGATAAATCTGGCGGTCCAGGCAGAACACGGGAGTGTGACAATGTTGTGTCCTAGCATTATGCTGCTAGGAGCCTCTTGGAAGCCACCTTGAGAGGAACACATGTGGCTGCAGGATGTCCTGAACATATCATTGAGCTGCCATTGTTCCACGTACCACTACTACCAGTGACAGACTAATGTTTGCGATAGCCCTAGACCATTAGTTGGAGCTGCACGTGCTTGTCTGATAATCAGATCCTCTCTACTGGTGGTCTGTCAAGGGCGAAGGCATGCCCATACATTCATGGAACCACTGCAGTAAATCACTGGCCTCAGCGGTCTTGATCCATACACGACAGGGATCAGTGTCAGGATGCAGCAGCCACATGTGTATACAGCCCATTACTGAGGCATCCAAGTAAATAAAGACCGGCAGGTGATGCTGCAGTGGTGGTAACTTAAATTGGTTTTCTGCAAATCCAATACAGATGACCTATCCATGGGATAAGTCATCAATATCTGATGGCCGGAGTTCCATCCTTTGGGACCCACACAGGTCAGGTGTTTAAAGAGTGCATGGCACTCAGGCGAGCACTGTGGCCTTCTCACTCCACACCAGGCACAGCGCTGTACATTTCATAGCGTTGGTGCCTGGTATAGCAACTCAATCTCATTCACTCGAATAGAAC
Organism: Eleutherodactylus coqui; assembly: GCF_035609145.1. Lineage (NCBI taxonomy): Eukaryota > Metazoa > Chordata > Amphibia > Anura > Eleutherodactylidae > Eleutherodactylus > Eleutherodactylus coqui. The sequence goes on along the minus strand of NC_089840.1, from coordinate 233,100,748 downwards.
AGAGTTGCTTTCAGGCCATCTCCTGAATAAACGTTACGCCACTGGCCTGCAAAGAGGCAGTGCCACTCATCTAAGAGCTACAGTCTCTTCAAACAGCTGATCAGGAGGGTCCCGAGCAGCGGGTCCCCACTGACTGGATACTGATGAGGCTCTTCTGAGGATACGTCATCCCAAAAAGCTCAAAATGCTGTCTGTTTGGCAGTAGCTTGATTCTGCATTGCGGCTTCTTCTCATGAAAGTGAATGGACCCAACCGAACTGCCATTGATGACCTGTTCTAAGGATAGGTCATCAGTAGTAGTCACACTCTTAATAACATTCAGAAATATGCTTTATAGCAGAACTCATTGGCCATAGGCACAAAGGATAGGAGCTGGCACACTGATTTCTATGGAAGACTGTTCTAGGCATGCTCCGTGACACGTGCAGAGGTCACTGTGCAAGTGAGCCGTGATCATCTATTGTGGATGGTGCATCCTGTATTATCTGAATATATAGACGCCACCTTTCATTATAATCCTACTTGTGAGGACAATTAAATAACTGCTGGAAAGTTTCTTTTCTTCAGAACAGGAAGCGTCATCCTACGGTTAGGCATGATAGACCGTGTGAAATCTGCAGGATATTGAGATGGTTTATAAAAACAGATCAGGATATCGGAAAAAGAAAAAAAGTCAGCAAGAATAATGTTTAACAAACTTGATTTTACCAATAGATACTTTTCTGATGACACATTGCCATTAAAAAATGATACTAAATGGTGTCCAAGTAGAAAAACATGTCAATCACGGAATGGAAAAAGCCGTGAAAGACAGAAATGCGTGGAGAACATTGATCCGCGGAGTGACCGAGGGTCAGATGCGATTGAACGGATAATCATCATCAACCAGCAGAAAAACAGCGCTCTGACTGCTTCAAAGATTTACATGACTTAACGCGTTTGGATAACAACGCCTTTACGCAAGATGACTGCCGGGTGGCTAATTGCCCAGTAGCCGTTTTAGCGACGGTCAGTCTTGGACTTTCACAAAGGAGTCATAGTCGTTGAGTGAATGGAGGCCAATCAGTGGGCGATGCATCACTTGTAACATGTCAACCACTGACTCGGGCGGCAGTACTTACCGCCTGGCATGGTCTGAGCAGGGGCGGAAGCTGGCACTTTAACAGCTTCTGCTCTGTGATCGGACTGCTGCCGGAGAGAAAGAAGAGCAGCAGCCTCCCGGTGACCGGCCCCGTACGGCACAGGTGAGTATGTTTTTTTTTCGTTTTTTTTCTAACAGAACCCCTTTAAGGTATCTTTAAGCAGTGCAACTATCACCCAAATTATAGCTGAAAGCAGTAAATTCGGGCGATAATTGTCCTGTGTAAATATGGCCACTCTCGGGGCATTAAGGGAGAAACCGCTCACCTGTTGGCGCTGCCAGCAGAACAAGGGATGATCAATGTTTGAGCGACTTCTGTTTACTGTGACTGGAGGTGGGCGGCCAGAATGATCCCTGGCCACTATGCCTCCGTTCACCTGAACGACTATCGCTTCTATATAAATCCCAGGAGCAATAATCGAGCAGTAGCCAATGGGATGGTGGTCGAGCGCTTATGCACCCAACCGTCATCCCGTGTAATGCCCCTTTCACACGAATGGATTCTCGTTTTAACAAGTGCACGAGCGAGTGACGTCACTTCCAAATCGTTCGCAGTTCTTCGCGTTCACGCAGAATGTTGAGACGGACAGATCGTCGTTGAGAATCGCTCACTTCTTGTTCAATGCTTTACATCCATACGTTAAACTCTGAGCGGGGAGTGCTTGAAAAGTAACGAGAAGTGAACGAATCGCTGATAACTTTTATGCTGGCTATATTAGGATGAGACCAATAGTTTTTCTTAATGGCTTTAAAGGGGTTGTCCCGCGCCGAAACGGGTTTTTTTTTTTTTAACCCCCCCCCCCCCCCGTTCGGCGCGAGACAACCCCGATGCAGGGGTTAAAAAAAACACCCGCACAGCGCTTACCTGAATCCCGGCGGTCCGGCGTCTTCATACTCACCTGCTGAAGATGGCCGCCGGGATCCTCTGTCTTCATGGACCGCAGGGCTTCTGTGCGGTCCATTGCCGATTCCAGCCTCCTGATTGGCTGGAATCGGCACGTGACGGGGCGGAGCTACACGGAGCCCCATTCAGAAAAGAAGAAGACCCGGACTGCGCAAGCGCGGCTAATTTGGCCATCGGAGGGCGAAAATTAGTCGGCACCATGGAGACGAGGACGCCAGCAACGGAGCAGGTAAGTATAAAACTTTTTATAACTTCTGTATGGCTCATAATTAATGCACAATGTATATTACAAAGTGCATTATTATGGCCATGCAGAAGTGTATAGACCCACTTGCTGCCTCGGGACAACCCCTTTAATTAAGGTAACTTTCTGCGGCATGTTAACATCGGCACCACTTGTACTAAGAAATTAATAAGCACTCAATTTTGGATATAAAAGCGCATGATAAAAGATCCGCTTCAGGCCACTCAGACACAATAGATAAAAGCTTGGTGAACGTCATCATCCAACGACAATCCAGCGTGTATGGGGACATCACAACTGTCTCCCTGTGGCAGAGAAACTAGTATTGAAATTCAGCATGCTCAGCTCTTTGTTCTGCCAGGTGGTGACAGGTGTCAGAGGCGTCTGGTACGGGTCGTCTCCTCTTTTTATTGGATTATGTGACAGATCAGACGTTTATTAAAAGTTTAGTTATGCTTTAAGCCCACAAGATAGCTTTCATTGAAGGGGTATTGCAGGACTTTACAAACCTGTAAGCTTTAACCACAGTCTGCTTCAACAATACTTTTTGTTTACCATTAAAGGAAATCGGTCATCCAGTTTTTACAATGTAATCCACCAGCTGCTAATGAAATTTCCTTATTGCCATTAAGTCCTGCAGCCCGTGCCCCGATGCCTTTACAATCTGCTTTTGAAGTTTTCCCATGCTGTATTCTAATGAGCTGAAGAGAGTGAGATTTTTCCCTCCGCTTCACGCCAGGCATGCCCTGCACTTGGTTGGCATGCATACTGATCTCTCTTCTTCACAGTAATCCCACATAGGTGCCGTAGCGAACCCTGCCCACGTCTACGCACCTCAGCTCTCCTTTACCAACTATGACCCAAGCGGTGTACTGCGCATGCACCTTTGAGAATCGCTGCTCCCACAGCATCCAAGGTCAGATGACTGTGGGATTAGGGATCCTTAAGGCGCATGCACAGTACGCTGCTGAAGTCTCGCAAGCAAGGGGAGGTGCGGGCAGGGTTTGCTACAGCTCCTGCCTGGGATAACAGTGAAGGAGTGAAATCACTTTGCATGCTGATCAAGAACAGGGGCGTACCAGGAGCGGCACTGAGGGAAAAACTTGTCTCTCTAACTTAATACAGCATGGGAAAACTTCAAAAGTAGTTGGTAAGGGTATTAGGCATATACTGCAAAACTAATTTGCAACTAGGAAGTCTCATTAGCAGCTCTTATAGAGGCTTTTCTAAAAATTGCATTGCAAAAACTTGACAGGTTCCCTTTAAATGAGTGCTTGTGCCTCAATCATGGTGTGTCACATGACCCTGCTGTCCTGATTTTGAGTCTTCCTCTGATGTAAGGATAAGGGTCAGAGCTCCTATCTTCTAGTTCTGAACATTTGATCATATGAATATTTAGGAGTTGGACGGGCAGTTGTGAGCGGGCAGAGTTGTAACCTCAGAACGGGCACTGTGCATGCTCACCAACACAGCCCAGCGCCGCAGCCTTCTCCCTTTACCTGTTACTTTGATGACTGTCATGCGTTGGGAAGTAGAATGTTATCTATCATAGATAACATGTATAGCAGTGGGTCAATGAGCAATAAAGGTTACATTTCTGGAAGGTGTGTGTACTGTATACATCTTACTCCACAGCATTGGTATACACTGGAAAATAGATCTGGAAGGTAAAGGTGTGTATTGCTCTGTATGGGTGATGTGGGGCTGACACTGTCTATACCATACCAAGTGGCTGGATAGAGTAGTGGCTAAAAATGCTAACTTTGACATGGCAGACTGGGGTTCAAATGCTGCCTGAAACCTGCTATATATTTGGTCCAAACACGGTATTTTCTTCTATAAGGTGGTATGATGATCCACTGGACACTAGGTCTGTTCTCTTATATGAGAGCAGACTGCAGTTGCAGCTATAGCTGGTGACAGCGATACAGGCTCTCTCCTCTTATTCAGCTTGAGAGCCGCTGAATGATCATCATTGTTTAGTGGGTGGGATTTAGTATTCATGTGAAAGGAGGATATGGAGTAGACAGGCAGATATGCAGCCCAGGGGATTCTGGGAGATGTAATAGAGAAGCACAGGAGGACTGTGAACAGGAAGTGCTGGTATAAATGCCAACAAAGCACAGCGAGTGCAGCAGAATGATGAGGAGAGCAGAAAAGTAGAGGGAAGGTAATGGATGGATTTACTATAGCACTGGGAGATGATCTAGGACTTTATTGGAATTTGACTTTGGTCTCAGAATATCCTTTTAAGGGGGTCTCTCCAGGTAAGGTTACCCTTAAGGTACACCTCGGAGGAGGGGAATATTTTTTTTTTTTATATAACACACACACACACACACACGGATCAGACCTATCTCTGGATGTAGTACAATAGGCTACACCAGAAGGACTGGATGATACCTTTTATTCATTGATTTTCAGATTGATGGTTTCTTTGAATAAGCTGAAGGTGCACCATACATACATGAGTGAAAGCCCTAACTGACTGACTCACTGATTGACTCACTACTATTTCTCTAACTTCCCGATGTCATACAAACATAATATTTGGCAGGAGCATTCTTTAAGTCCTAAATAAGAAAGATAAAGGGGTCACAACTTCATTATTCAATGCTAAGTGCAAAAGTATTGGCACCACTATGTAATGTATTTAATCTAATTCTCTAACTTCCCGGTGTCGTACAAACATGAAATTTGGCATGACCATTTTTTAGGTCTAAAATAGGAAAAGTAAAGGGGTCACAAGTCGATTATTCAATGCTAATTGTAAAAGTAAGTGCACCCCTATGTAATGTAACTTCCCAATGTCGTACAAATGTGAAATTTGGCGCAAGCATTTTTTTAGGTCCTAAGTGAGGAGAGCGGGAGGGGTGGCACATTCTGTAGAGGGTAATCAGTACATGCAGCCGGAGGAGAATCTAACGCTCCTCTATGTGTATATGTATTTTATTCCTCGGTTCCTCTAAAGTAACCATGACTTCCTAAAATTTTCTCTGTGAACAACACATAAACACCTGTATCAAATTAACTCCAGCAAAGTCGGGTATTTCAGCTATTATATATCTCATTGACCTACTAAATTGTGCAACAGGATAAACATGTAGTTTAAAAATAGGAAACCAATTATTCAGATTTTGACAGACAACAAATTGTTCAGTGTGCTGGAAATTTTCCTTATGAAACAGCACTTTGGCCAAAAAGTTGCAAAAACAGCTGACTACACAAAGCAATTAGAAGATATCTGAACTCATTTGTTTAAGACTTCTTGTACGTGTGAGCCTCGGGGTGCACTATTATATTATACCAGCACATTTATGTTTAGAAAAAGCATTTTTACTATATTATTATAGCTGTTTTCCCACAGGCTATGACCTTTATTGGAATGACTAGAAATCCTCCTTTCCATTGCCAGCTCTCTCGGCTTCTCCAACACTAGCCACCGGCTCTGGTATTGCAACATATCCTTATTCAAGCTTCTATCCCACATTGGGTCATGAGTCAAGACTAGTGCAGTATAGAAGAAAAGCCGAAGGGGCTGCTGTGCTTTTAACTCTCCTGCAGCACATTCATTTTAAGGACTTGTGCGGAATCACAAATGGATGACATGACTTAGCAATAGGTCACTGAAGGGATTTACTAGGACTTAGATCCTCATGGATAGGCTATCAAAATCAAACTCCTAGCACTCCCACCAATCAGCTAACTAAAGAGCTGCGGCACCATGCCCCCTTCAGTACTTACCCAACACAGCACTGTATATTTTCTAACAGCCAAACCTTGTATTGCACCTCCTTGTGGCTCATTCATGTAAATGGAACTGAGCTGCAATGCCAGACACAGCTGCTACTAAATGTATAGAGCTGTACTTGAAAGGGAAGCAACTCTTAACAGAGTTCTGTGACCCATCAGTCAGCTGATTGGGGGTCCGACTCTTGGCTTTCCTGCCACCAATTTGATAATGATGCTCTATCTTATGGACACAGGCAGTCAACATCAAACTCCCAATAAACTATTTTAAAGGGGTTATCCGACTTTAAAAAATTGATGACCTAAGGTCTCATCTCTCAAATATACTCGAGCCTTGTTCATACCAAGTTCCGCACACAATTATGATATGTAACTAGATGGGAGCGGGACTTGGGGGACATTCTGAGTGGGGAGGAGTGGTCTCAGATTTGGAGATCCACCAACCGTGGCGTCCGTAACATATTAATGTTGGAAACCTCATATAAAATCCTCCTTCGCTGGTATTTGTTCCCAACCAGAATTGCACATGCGGTCCCTGGCTATTCTAAAGAATGTTTCCGAGGTTGTTCTTTCCCTGGAGACATGCTCCACATATGGTGGTCAGACCTAGAGTCAAAAGACTTTGGATTAGGACAGACTCCCTAATTCACTCAGTAACGTATCACAACCTGCGCAAAAATCCATGGGAGGCCCTGCTGAACAAAAAGATCGAGAATATAATCCCAAATTCCAGGAAGTTGATTTCTTTCCTCTTCTGAGCTGCAAAACAAACTATTGCCTATTCTTGGCGTAAAGCTTCTCTGGACTTTTCTTAAGTTATACGCTGAATGAATTGGTATCTGATAAATGAAGGGCTAATCTCGATAACAGAAGAAAAAAGTGATAAATTTCTTAGTATATGGACTCCATGGATAAATTACGCCTTTCCTATAGCGGGGTTCAGCCCACTAACCTAAATCTAATTTCCTGGCATCTTTGCCACTCGGAGTGGCAGCCCTGGGAAAGAGGGAATACCCGCCTCCACCCTTATACTCTTCTCTGTTCCCACGCTGAAATGTGAATTGGCCCTGGCCAGACCTTTGTTCATTATTGTATAATGTTCTTCCCGAAAATAGCAAAGAAAGATGTGAAATTCGATAACATTCGATTGCTATCATATAGTTATATATTTTTTTATTCAGATGGTATAAGCTCATAGCTACATTACTGTGTTAGGACTGGAAATCTTCTCATACTGCTATGCCTTAGTACGCATAATTGAAAATTCAATAAAAACTATTGTTTAAAAAAAAATTGATGACCTATCCTCAGGCTAGACCATCAATATGTGATCATGGAGACTCAACTGCCTGGGAACTCCAATGATTAGCTGATGAAAGAGGCCAAGGCGCTCATTCGGGCACTGCAGCCTCTCCCATGTTTGTATAATCCGGCCCGTACTCAGAACGCCGTACTATTTGCAGCGCTGTCCTGAATACTGCAGCAATGCCCCATGGAAGTGAATGAGAGAACTCTACAATACTCAGAATGACAGGTACAAACACTACAGCGTTCTGAGTACGAACACGATTGTCATAACATGTAAACATTGAAGAGGGGGCTGCACTCGCAGGGGTGCCGCAGCTCCTCCAAACAACTGATCGGCAGGGGTCCCAAAATACCTTTAATCCATTTAAATGCAGGTTACAACTTGGCCATAGCGCATTGAATACATGAGTGATAATAGAATGCTAAGTAATACAGACCACTACATCTAAAAGCTACATTTACACACAATGATGATTTCTCAAAAGCCATCTTTTGAGCGATAATTGTTGCATGTAAATGTGTGCACTTTTCGTCCATCGCCGAGTTAAGCTGCGCATAAAATTCACCGTCCCAGATAAGAGGGACCGCATGCGGAGTTCTCCGCAGGCAGCGCTAAGATTCTTTCAGCTGCTGTCCAGCTGGAGAACAATAGTGATGTATTTAGAGAACAGACCACCCGCTGTTCTCTAAATACATAAAAATGTGGCTACTTAGCTTCTAATTGGCCGATTTGCCCATTAGTAGCTAGTGCAAAATGATCACTCAAAACTGTAAAGGCCCATTTACACGAAGCGATGATCGCTCAAAGGACAGTTTGAGTGACAACTTTGAGCAACTGTTTTGCAAAAACTATTAAATAGCTACTTAAGAGCAATTAAGTGTGTAAATGAAGACTTAGCTGAAAGCAGTTAATAGCCCGAGGGCTCTTATCTGCATACAGCTCCTTTGTTCTCCAGTGGGGAACAATGCTATCGGCACTACCCGTGGAGAACTGCTGATAAGGCTGAAGGATGATTTTTTTTGGTTGGACTGAATGTAACAATTAACTAGCAGTGCACGATAAGTGCACGATGGGCACGCGTTTAGATGCAACGATTATCGCTCAAATGATCGTTTAGCGATTTTTAAGCGATCATCGCTGTGTGTAAATGGGCCTTTAGTTTCTGACGAATTTTGAGCCATCATCTGTGTGTATAAATGGGGCTTTAGGCACCAACTTACCAGTAAGCAAATCTACCAGCTGCAGCTCATTTCTCACCAGTCCTGAATTGTTTGGAGTTGAAGAGGCAAAAGACAGGAAGCTTGTGAGACTTGTCCACTCGATGCCCCTGAAAACAGAAGAACTAGTCAGTTGCGCTCAAAAGGCACTTACACGCACATATTTCGTCTGCTCTTGTGTATCTGTGTTCGCAAATGCACTGCATGTTTTCGCATACAAAAACACATACAAAAAAAAATTAAAAAAAAAAAAAATCACATTGATTTTGTACATACATGCACAGATTTTCTGCGTATGTCATGTGCATTTTTGAACTCCCATTGATTTCACATGAGCAGATTTGCGCAGAATGCTACACGTGCATGATGCACAGTGAATATAATCCATTGATTTCAATGTGTGATGGCGTGAAAAACCACACAGCATGACCTATCTTTCTGCGTACTTGAGCACCACAGGAGCCAGTGAAATCAATGGGCGTGCATAAATGCGCATGACGGACGCAGAAATCCTGTGTATTCGTGGCGCATGTACGCCCCAAATCAAGCGAAATATGCAGGTGTAACCACATTTTGGCTACGTCAACACGGCGCAATCGCTTAGGCCCATGTGAACAAGCCCTTAAAGGCAATAGGCCCCCAGAAAGTAAAATACAAAATGTGATGTAAACAGTGGGTCAAAGGGTATCTGAACTCTCTAAAACATTTAACATACATAGAGACATGTCAAAAGTTTTGATCAGTGAGGGTCTGGGTGCCAAGACCCCCTTCATCGATTGCTAGAATGAAACAGAAGAGCTCAGCTGAATGCGGTTTCTGCTCACTAGCTGATAACAGGTTCAATAAAAAGTCTATGAGCCCATCTTCAGCTAGTGAGCAGAGACCGCATGCTGCTAATTCATTCTAGTGATGGGCATCTTAGTACTCGGAACCCATTGGTACCATTTTGGGGTACAGATTACTTTTTATTGTGGGTTTAGACAGTTGAGGTATACAAAAAAAAACAAAAACCACAACTCGTTTTTTTTCCCATACACTGTTCACTGTGCGGTATAATTGATGTTTTCCTTATTCTGTGGGTCAGTATGATTTCGGCAATATCAAATTTATATAGTTTGGGGATTTTTGATTTTACTACACATATTAAAAACTTTTTTTATCTTAGAAAAAGTGTTTTGCATCACTATATTCAGAGAGACGTAATTTTTTTTAAAACTTTTCCGTCTATAGAGTTGCGCGAGGACTTTTTTTTGCCCACAAGGGGACGTGAATATATGACAATGTGATCACTTAAGCCTGGTTTAGACACAACGATTATCGCTCAAAAGATATCTTTTGAGCGATAATTGTTGTGTGCATTTACAGGGCAAGGTGATCATTGAGTGATCACCTTGCGCTCCGAGCGGGAATGCAGAAGACAAGCGGGGCCGCTTGTTTTCTGTATTCATCTGTTCTCTGCTCGGAGCGCTCAGCTGGTATTCAGTTGAGCGCTCCGAGCGGGGTATACAGAAGACAAGTGGGGCCACGGTGTTCTCCATACCCCGGCTGTTCACAGAGCGCTGAGCTAGTATACAGCTGTGCGCTCCATGCAGAGTATGAAAAACACAGCTGGTCTGCTGTGTTTTTTATACCCTGGCTGTGTTCAAGGAGTGGGACACAGCTGAAACAATAGTATCAGCTGTATCCCACTGTGAACTCCTGATATGGCTGATGGTTGTTCTTGAGAACAATTAGCAATTCGTTAATGAAAACTGCATGATGTCAGTGTAGTTAGACACAACAATTATCACTCAAAAGACGGCTTTTGAGCGAATTTTGAGCGATAATCGTGGTGTCTAAAAGGGCCTTTAGATAATAAACTGTATATGGCAAATCAGGAGGCTGATCGAGTCAGTGCTTCTCTCTCTCCCCCAGAACTAATGGCGTCCCAACATTATTTCATTGCAGTCATCCATGTGCAATCCAAAAGGTACTGATAGCCAGCTGCGGGCCCCTGATATACAAGCACGGCTCTGACTGGCTGACTCTCAGCCAATAAGTGCTATACTTACTTGTTGCATGACTCCTTCACTGCTTTTTCCTCACCCCGCCTCCACTGCGGGTTTTGGACTCCACGTCCCCCACTGCTATTTCCCAGACCAAATATCAGCTCCGCCCACATGGGTGGGGCTAATATTGATTTCACGATTCAGAGCAAACTCTGAATTGTTGCCATTAAAATGGCAAAATCAAATTAATTTCATCACCCAGCCCTACCCCCAATACTACACTCCATGCTCAAACCTATAGGAAAGCAGCTCAGTTCCCTGGTTTACTGACTGGACAGGGTTATTTAGACAACCGACTGGCAGTATTATAAGGTTATAGTTTAAAACCCTTTCTGTCTCTGAAATTTGCAATCTTGTGCTCAAAGTCAAGAGGCTCATGTACCATAGCCATGAAGGCTTAAAAGGCCATTCATGCTTCTCTGGGTTCCAAAAGGTGGCGCTGCGGAGGTATTGTTCCATCTCCCTTACTTCCATACCCATGTTTAATTCTATTTTGCATAGGCTCCATGATGGTCTGTTAAAAGGCCAGTCCTACATTAAAAAAAAATTTCCGCTGCACTCAGGATGTCTCCTATGTATACTGCAGTCACTTCCATGCAGTGCAGCCTCCTATCTGATACCATCTTTATTAGAATTCCCCCTGCTTTCTCTTCCTACGTGCTGTGCTAGTAATCCCATAATGCATCAGTTTTACATGACCAGCTAGAGCCATTACCATCTCTGCATGCTGGGAGGACAGTGAGATTATATCATTGCCCAGTATATTGTTCTAAATGATCAAAGACCATAAGTATACAGTCAGGAGCATGAGCCATCATTATCTCCATTATGTGCGTGAGACAGGAGCCTCCAATCACCAACAGTAATTGTGATAAGTGTGTCTGTGTCCCCCCCAGTGAAAAGCCTGTGTGGTACAGGCCATGCAGTTTCATCTGCCCGAGTTCCCATTTTCCATGCAACTCACCTAACCTCACAAGAATGTATGTTTAACTCTTTGTGTAGCAGTCCACTGGTCAGATTATACACAAAGACCGAACCGTTGCTCGTACCTGTTAAACAAGAAGACGCTCTTGTCAATATTCTTGAGCCAAGAAGAGCTTTAAATGATTGTATATTAAATTAATCGCACTAGTTCCATGCTATGATCCCATTATCCAAGTAACTAAACATCATTTCTACCTGCAGCTACAGTTGGAATAAAGGCTTTAATGCATTAGTCTCCTACCAACAGCTGAACGCACCATCCTCCCAATTCATTACTGACAGAATAAGTACCCGTCATTAACCACAATGTCTACCTCTCCGAATACAGGCTTTGTTTATTAAAAGGCTTCATTAACTGTACCCTCTCTGTCTTCACATTAATCCCTCCAGCGGTTCCAGCAGTCAAGCCAGTAAGGCTGAAAAATAAGTTAAAGGTATATTCTCGTACTGTGAGCGAGCGTATTTGGTAAGGACAGATACTCGAGCGAGTATCGTCCTTTTCGAGTACCTGCCCGCTTGCCCCCGCAAAGATTTGGGTGCCGGCGGGGGTGAGCACTGTGTTGCGCAAGTGAGCAGAGGGAGGAAAGAGAGATCTCCCCTCGGCCGGCACCCGAATCTTTGCGGGCAGGCAGGCACTGGAAAAGGACGATACTCGCTCATCTCTAATTGCGACAGCTCACTGGCAGTAATGTCTAGTACAGTTTTTTTTTCAATATTTGTTTTTCCCGCGCCGTCGCTAAGTGATGACGTGGCTACCCGTGGGCTGTGGGCGGATGGCCTCTGTTGACATCCACGCAGATTCCATAGCAAAATAGAGTATGCTGCAATTTTTCTTCCGCTTGAGGAATATGCAATTCATATCCGCAAGTATGAGCGAAAAATCCTGCGTTTCGGCACAGATCCTCCAAGTGTACGCCAATTGCAGATTCCCACCGTGTGAGCCAGGCCTCAGATGTCTGTGAATCTAGGATCTTACGAATCAGTCCAGCTTCATCCCAGTATGAATTTCCCTTTCTACAACCCAAGATCTTTCCTCTGCGGGGTGGACTGGCACTGATGCTGGGGAGTGTGTGATTTCCCTATCCTCCTGTAGAGCCTTCTGTAGGTGCTCTCCTCGGTCTACGCTCATACATAGTCTGTGTGCTCTCTCTACCCATCTCTCCATCATCTGTGTGGTGTATGTGCTTTCCTTCCCCATTTACACTCCCATACAGTACAGGCTATGTGATCTGCCCTGCTTGAAGCCTTGGATGCTTTCCTCCCTCTACCCACTTTGATCTGAACCTCTTCCTCCTCCCTGTTGACATCCCTAACACAAAAACAAAGGAAAGAGCAGAAGGAGAGGACTCAGCCAGGAGCAGTGTGCTGTCAGATCTGCTGTATGACAGAAGCAGCAGCACACCCGGCTATGTACAGGAGTTACACAGTCTCTACAGTAACAAAATAGTAGGAAAGTTTTAATGAAGACTATTTAGAAAGTTATTTCATTTTGTATTCAAGAAGCACATAAAATGAAATCCGTGCAGAAGGAGTCCATATGTTTTAGAAATAAGGGACTATGTGGTCTTCAGCTGTCAATAAGAGTGAGAAGTGAAGTCTTACTTTGAAAAGTCAAAAGTTTGAAAACAAAACAGATAATCACTGATTAATATATTGATATCTCCTTTCTGATAATAGGAACTAAGTTTGGATGACTTCATGGTCAACATTCGTTAATAGATTAAATTATGATTATACTGGATATTGAATATATGGCTTCGTTTCCTGCGTTCGATATGGAAGACTTACCTACAGCGAGAAGAGGTTTGTACTGTGAGATATTCTTTGTGGTAAGGGGAGGGCACATTCTCACCACAAATGGGGGCTGTGGCAACCCAGAGAGGAGGCCAGTGAGCAGGAATTTGAGGTGCACTTCTGGAGAACTTGCAGACTGCAGGGAGTCAGACAGACTCTGTCCTGCTGCAAAAAAATCAAAAGGTTATAAAAGAGTTAAGGTCTACGGAAATCAGCTGCCGGATTTATAGAGAATATTTGTCGCAGGAGAAAGGAATTTGGAAGAGAAATATACAATGAATTACTTTACAAACTGCTATAAAGCATTGCCAATGTTAACAAAAGATGAAGAACAAAGAAATATATGATTTTGTTGCGATTCTGGAATTCTAAAAGTGACTAATAATGATCACTAATATCAGGTCAAGCAGGAATTGAATGTGAAGCTATCCAGGCTTAGGAGCACATAATGAAATCCCACTGCCAATAAAATCTGCTGATGGCTCTCTTATTTCTCTCTCGTCTCCTCCAAACTTCAGAAGCTAAATGGCACAAGCAGTAAAAGATGCCTTGCAGAAATGTGCAGGAGGAAGTCTGTTCGTAATAGAGTCTCTTACCGATCATACCGTCAAGTGAAAGATCTGGACGTTTCTTCTGCAGAAGCCCGACTGGTTTCCCGAAGAAGGACAGAGGAGCATATAAAGTGCACGTATTCAAGCCACTGTAGAGACAAAGCAAGAGTTATAATAAATTAGGCTTCGACATCCTAATTACTACACTGGTCTACACAGCCTGCCAAGAATAAGGAGGAATAGCCGTCATTCAGCCACTGAGCTCTATAGTCACATATCATGTGGCTCAGAATGGTTAGTAATTTTTTGTTATTTCCCCCATGAATCTAAAAATGAAATAAAAATTAGGCAACTTGGCAAATAGGCTTCAAATTAAAATATCCTATTATTGCGTATGCAGCTCCAATGCAGATCAATGCATCTGTGTAGTCAGATTCTGTAGCCTTTCCATCTGTCCTGCAACTCTTTTTAACAAGCCTTTCAGGTTTCGTCGTGACAATATGAACACCATATCAGACTACACAGTTTGTAGTCTGCTACCATGGAAACATGTAGGTCTGCATAGGAGCAGCAGGCCCAAATAAGTAGAATTTTTAATAAAGTCTATTTTCCGTTCCTCACCACGGACACGCTATAGAAACTTGAAGCGTGAAGTCCCTGCTATCAGCGTTTCTGCCGAACGATGGATTTTATGCTGAACATAAAATCAGCGTAAGGCAGAAAAGTGAAAGATGGGCACATTTACACAACGATTCACTCAAAAGATGGTTTTTGAGTGATCATTGTGTGTAAAAGGGCCTTTACTTGTCCTGAGACAATCCCTTTGACAAGCACATATGTACAACATTATACCACCATTACCATGTATTTCCTGAAACGTAGACACCTGAGATATTGTGAAAATGCCCCTATTAGAGAACTCTTAACTAATAGAGGGGGAACTCCCATTGAAGACAACTGCTACAAAGTCTGTCTCGGTCTTAGTGTCACTTCCATTCAGCTAGATCCAGATCCGCCAATCATTCATACCTATTTTACTGTAGCAGGTTCTTTACGAAACAAACATTATGACATGAAGTAAATGGTGCTTGTCAATTTTGAATGTACTATGAAAACTAAACGTGTATACGAGCTCGGATGCGACAATTGCTCGTGTTATTTTCTTATTTGAACCCAGCTATTTTTATTCCATCTCCAAACTAGATAAATATTTGTAACAAGCCTTGGGCTGCCGGCAGTGGTGATGAGAACAAGTCTAGTCTGACAGCTCCGCTGTATGACAGCTCCTTTCCAGCAATGGCTAATCAGCACAATTGCTGTCACACAAGTGCTCAAACACCCTATAAACACGATTTGCGGTGCTTTCTGACAACATTCTTCGTTGAAGACGCTTCTGACGGCAATTCAACAATCATTAAGTGTTTTCATGACAGCGAAAATGAGCAGATAAGTATTGGCTGTTAAAGGAATTATGAAAAACCGTAAAACATCATATTTAATAAGCTTAAGAGACAGGGATGAACAAGCGCCCTTGTGATGTCGGCCTTCCTTTAAGGCACTTTTTCCATAGCAAATATTAACCTTGGAGTCTGAGGTTGTAGTCGGCATTAATGGCTCGTGGAAAACTGGCCAGGCCGAGGGGCTACAGGAACAGCCTAATACCTCTACAGCTTTTTTTTTCTACATCAAACTCTTGACATTAGACTCTAGATGCTGGTAAAATCGGTCACGTTAACGTCTTGATGCGGTTCTGTAAGATTTCTGTTGCCCTTGACGGGTTTCGTAGCATTGTCTGTTGTGGTGCTCTGCCCTAAAAAGGAATACTCAGAAATCGAACAGCTCCATTATTTGTTGAATCCCAATTGGGCCTTAATATTAAAGAGGTTTTCAAGGTTAAAACTATTGATGACCTATCCTTAGTGACATAGTAATATAGTTTGTAAGGCTTAAAAAAGAAAAAAAAAAAAGCATTTATCCATCCAGATCAACCGATTATCCTGCAATGTTGATCCAGAAGAAGGCAAAAAAAAACCACACAACCCACAAGATAAAAAACAATCATTCTCACTTTAACGGAAAAAAAAAAATTCCTTCCCGACTTCAAAACTGGCAGTCAAAATAACTCCCTCGATCAACAATCCTTCTGAAGTAATTGGTGACTATAACATGCAATATTGTTAAAGTCTTTTATGGGGTTCTCCATCACCATGTCCTCAGGCAGAGAGTTCCATAGTCTCACTGCTCTTACTGTAAAGAACCCCCTTCTATGTCAGTGTAGAAACCTTCTTTCCTCTAGATGTAGAGGATGCCCTCTTGTTGCTGTCATAGTCCTGGGTATAAATAGATGATGGGAGAGATCTCTGTATTGTCCAATGATATATTTATACATAGTTATTAGGTCACCCCTCTACTGGCTTTTTTCAAAACTAAATAACCTCAATTTTGAGAACCTCTCTGGGTATTGTAGTCCGCCCATTCTATTTATTACTTTAGTTGCCTGTCGTTGAACTCGCTTTAAGTTCTGATATGTCCTTCTTGAGCACCTGTGCCCAAAACGGTCTATAATATTCACATGCAATGACAAATAAGTTGTAAAGAGGAAGAACAATGTTCTGTCATTTGCCCCTAGACCTTTTACTGCATCTCATAAGCCTAAATGCCTTGCAGAAGCTGCCTGACTCTTTAACCATGGATGTTTGGAGCCTTCGGATTATGTAAGGTTTCATGGATGTCCTGTCATCTCACAGAGATAAGCAGAAAGGAACAGCACAAATTACTAAAATAAGTACAATCAGAGAGTTAATAGGTCATCTTAAAACAAGTTGCCGCACAATTGAAGGGATTTTCCAGGTAAAGGCACTTTTAAGTTGTATATAATGCACTACTTCCTAAAGCGGAGTTCTCCGAGGTTTATATGAGCCATTCCACCACTTGCCAGCCGGACGACCATGGTGCCACCGCAAAACGATTGGTCATTACACGTCCGCAGTTTTGCAATGGTTAAAAAATGCTCCTGTTACATACTTATTATAGTGCCCCTTGCTGGTCCTTTGTTTCTTTCTTAGAATGTGCACCTGCTAAGAAGCCTCTTCTTCTGCACTGGTTCTTAGTGTCCGGATTGCACAATAGCAGGAACCACTCTGCTGTCCGGGTACAAGAGGCGAGACTGAGCATGCGCGACCACCAGCATGATGAGGGCATTCTGAGAGGGACTCAAAACGATAACGGGGATTGGGGAGGTGGTGGGAATTTAAAAAAAAGTGTGCAACAGCAATATCCAGACACAGGAGCCCTTTCTTAAAATGATTGTTTAAATTGTTAAAGGGGTTGTCCCGCGCCGAAACGGGTTTTTTTTTTTCTTCAACAGCCCCCCCGTTCGGCGCGAGACAAACCCGATGCAGGGGTTAAAAAAGAAAACCGGACAGTGCTTACCTGAATCCCCGCGCTCCGGTGACTTCTTACTTACCCGGTGAAGATGGCCACCGGGATCTTCTCCCTCGGTGGACCGCAGGGCTTCTGTGCGGTCCATTGCCGATTCCAGCCTCCTGATTGGCTCTCCGGCACGAGCGGCCCCATTCAGAAAAGAAGAAGACCGGACTGCGCAAGTGCGTCTAATCTGGCGATTAGACGCTGAAAATTAGACGGCACCATGGAGACGAGGACGCTAGCAACGGAACAGGTAAGTGAATAACTTCTGTATGGCTCATAATTAATGCACAATGTACATTACAAAGTGCATTAATATGGCCATACAGAAGTGTATAGACCCACTTGCTGCCGCGGGACAACCCCTTTAAGATTTTGTCTGTTCAAACAGTCTAAATTAAGATTTATTTTGGGACAACCCTTTAAACTATGCTGTGCCCTCAGTCATAAGTGCCAGGTAGTTGGAAAGCAGAAGGTGGGTTCTTGTTAGCCATACCAACGTTAATTAACGGTAACATAGAAGGCAACAAGCACATCAGTGTGCAAATCCTGAAGGTAGGTGGAAAAAGGGGAGTGGAGACTCAATCACTTATTAGGCTTGTGCCGATTAGGCATAACGCTAAAGCCACTCTCACACATGCCGCGATTTTACTGCCGGTACAGCGGGTTTTAGTGCACCATATCATTGTGATGGGCGATTAGGTACACTTAACACGGCAAAATAGAACAGACAGCTCTTAAAAATCGTAATCGGTAAACAAAACGGATGAGTGAGAGTGGCCTAAGAGCAGCATGGTATAATCAGTATTGGCAACTGCAGCTTCCTCAGTGGCAACCAGCAATCTGGACATGCAGTAAGAGAAAACAGGAGGAAGTCCACCAAACTAATTTCTGTCCTAATCACCTGACTACTGCACTATGGCTGGATGGGAAGAGGTGGGCCAGAACAGAAGATAGGTGTGGATCCCATCTCTTGAACTAACACCTATCAGACCTTTTTGACGACGCCTATGGATACGGCATAAAACTCTAAGATGGGAATATCCCTTTAAACAAAAGTGCTGCCAAATCTGTCCATGGCCGGTGTCTGGTATTGCATCCCATTTCATCCCCAATTCAAGTGAATGGAACTGAACTGCAGTACCAGAAACAGTCCATAAACAGATGAGGCGCTGCTTCTTGAAAAAAGAAGAGCCTTCTTCAAGTCCCGAACAAACCACTTTATAAGTTTAGGGTATCTTTAATAACAAGTGTACTGTTCATGGGAATGCATCACTTATATTTTCTTTACTAATTAAAGCCAGATAGTGAAACATTATCCATTTTCTAATCTGTTTTCATTTTCTAATTGTAGATTTTCTTATTTTATTGTCTGTACCCGACTATGGGGCGGCCATCTTACCAAACTGTGTTTAACAGCATTCAGGTATACGCTTTACAGCAGTTTCATGGGCCATTCACACAATAAACAGGAGCCGACCAATTGAATTCTATTGGAGATTGTTCTAGGCATACTCTGTGACCTCTTCAGAGGTCATTGTGCAAGGAGGCGAGGAGGTGAGCTGTGATTATCACCTATTATGAATGGTAGATCCTGGTTACCTTTCAATGTAATCCTGCCTGTGATGAGAGTGAGAAGACTGCTGAAACATTTGCTACACCGAACAGGAAGTATCAGCCTACCATTAGGCTTAGTAGTCAGTGTGAAATATGCAGGATTTTAGGATTTTTTTAAATATAGATTGTGATATTGAAAGTAAAAAACAAATAAAAAAATATATGCCTAAACACAAAAACCTGATTTAAACAATATGATTAACCCTTTCCAACCGAATTTGTATCCTGATTTTCCTAGGGGGCTTACTCTTTTTCTGCCGTTATACAACGACGCTATATGTTGGTTAGAACCAGTACAGTAAAGCGCTGTGGAATAAGTTGGCGCTATACAAAGATTATTTTTATGACTGCATGAGGTGACACATTGGATAGGCTCCAACAGCAGAGAGGCTGGCAATAAGAGAACCCCGACGGATGTCTTCCAACATCGGAGCTGTAGAGCTTTAAACCATAATGTCTTTAGAGGTCAGACAGTGGATTGGAAAGGGTTAATACAATATTTTCTAATGTCACCTTTAACAGTATACAACACAATGCTATAAGAGACGACACCACAAAAAACCTATAAAATCTATATGGTATTCTCCTCCCATGAGGCAGTGGACTGATTTCCAGATTATAAAATAAGATTATGAGTTTCCAAAATTGGTTGCTTTTTCCCCATATAAACTGAGACTTACATGAAACCGCCACGAAGAACACTGATGGAAGGGAAAAGCTACTTTACAAAATGCATCAAATTTCTTCACAAACTTAGAATTTTTTTTTTTCCAAGACGGACTATTACCAATGATAACACTGGCTTTTTTTTCCCATATGAACATACCCCAATGCAGAACATATGGTAATTGTGAGCGAGATACGGGAGGCTAATAACACAGACTGCTGCAGGGAATCCTTCTGCGTCTTATCGAAATGGCAGCATTCCGTGAAACGACAGATAATGACTTGATTATGCCTACGAGCCGAAGTTTAATAATCCAGAATAAACACTGCACGGATGAACTCAATAAATACACCAGCGGAGAATGTTAAATACTATGGGAGCGCGTCCGGGGTAAAAGGATACATATGCTTATTTGGCAACTAAGGTAATAATGGTGACATTTAGTACAGTTTTTACATTATAAAGGAGCTGGAGGAGTTTTCGTGACATGTTTCTATAAAAGGCTGTCGTTCTCGAGACGGTAACCTGCGGCACTTCTCTTGATGAGTCAAATAAAACGTATGGCGTACAGGTAGGCGATTGTTCTGCATAGCTTATCCCACACACATCTTGGGGACCACATAAAACAAGTGATATGCTGATGAAACTCTTCATACGAGTTTAAGATGCAGTTTAACGAGTCTTGTTGCCATGGGAATAGGAATATCTTGGGACGGTATTGCACGAATGAAATAATGCTGCTAAACCCCCAAATTAAAATGCCCACATAGGAACTTTCGGATTGAAATGCATTATTCATTATAACCTGGCACAGAGTCTGGGTCTCGTTAAAAACTAGGCTCCATTGTAGACAAATAAAGGCCCTGTCGCCTTCTTCATGCTGATGGGCTCTGATACAAGTCAAAGAGCTGAGACTGCAAGTGTTGCTGGAAAATGTCTTGTCCTGGATTTCTGGATAAATCCGCCAAGTCTACCCGGCACATCGTATGCCGTGATGTTAGCTAGTCCATGACAGCCGTGATAAAAAAAATTACACTAAGGGAACATAATCAGCTTATTAAAAAGGTACTAAAGGCTATGAATATCCTTGGGGTGATATTTGTTTTACAATCATTTTTTGCACAGTTTGATTAAAAAAAACTTTGCAGTTTGTCTTCTGCAGCTTCTGCTTATCACTGTATACAGAAGCTGCAGCTTAAGTCTCAATAGGAGATCCATCAGTGAAGCTGGACTGACAGATTCATTCGTAAGAAGATGCAGGAGAAGAGAGAGCAGAGGGAAACTAATTTAGAACCACAAAGTTTATTTATTTAAAACTTAAGGTACTTTTACATGGGACGACTGTTGGGCGCATAAGCACATGACAGTCGTCCTAATGACTAGCGCTCCTGTGCTTTCAGTGAATGGAGGTGGAGCAGGACAGAGATCTCTTCCAGCCGCCCGCCTCTATTCACTGCAAACAAGCAATTGAAAGACTTCCATGTACTATGACCAAGAAGTCACTCGCTAGTCGCTTTGTTTCAGTGAGCTTAAAGGGAACCTGTCACCTGACCCTTCTCAGAGTCCTGTGCTCGCGTTCTCCCATAGACTTGTATAGGAGAGCACAAACGGGACTCTGCAAGGATTCAGATTTTCACCTGATATGCCGACTTTACAGTCGAGCACTGTGGGAACCAGGAGGTTGGCGGGTAGGAAAAATACAGCACTCGACTCCCCGTCATCTGCCCTTACAGCACCATAAGTAAGTTTATGGTGCTTTCAGTAGGTGACAGGCTCACTTTAAATGAAGCAACTACTGAGCAATTTCTTGCTCAGTGCCGTCGATGGCAGGGCATACACAGGTTGACTATCACCGAAAAATCGATGGTTCAGGCAATTATTTGGGGGCGGGAAAAAAAAAAAAAAAATTGCCCCATGTAAAAGGTAGCTTTAGATGAAAAAAAGTGCAGGAGAGGAGAAATAAGGGCTGAAAAGTAAGCCATCAGTTCAGTCTCACTGACCGACCTCTAGATGAGACTTATGCCCCATTTGAACAGGACAAGCTGTCAGGCAATCAATTCGCGACAGCTTGTCCTAGGGACGCTCGCATCTGTGCTATTACGGACATCACTTTAAAAAAAAAAAGGCTGCCAGCATGAAGGCAGAGCGGCTGGGAAGCATTTTTCCCTGCCTGCATCCATTCACAGTAAGCAGGCAGTCGTTCAGAAGTGACCGACTGCTGTTTAAACTGAACAGCACACTGTCCAGTTTTGTGCATGCAGAAACTGAACGACTGAACAACTGTTGTTCAGTTGCTGCATGCTTACACAAGACGATTATAGTTACAACTTCTGTGGGAATTTGAACGATCCTAAATGATAATCATTAAACGGCCCTTTAAACCGCAATGCCTCGATATTATTTGCAGGGATAACTAGAAGCCGCAACAAACGGGACAACATTTTAATTCAACCCTATTGCAAGAATGATTACCCGCCCAAAATGCATGGATTTAAGTGAACAATAAAAACAATGAAAAATTGCTCCTCCAAAGGGGTTTTTAATAGGGATGAGCGAGTATACTCGCTAAAGGCAATTGCTCGAGCGAGCATTGCCTTTAGTGAGTACCTGCCCGCTCGAGACTGAAGGTTCGGGTGCCGGCAGCGGGCAGGGAGCTGCGGGGGAGAGCTGGGCGGAACGGAGGGGAGATCGGGGCGGAACGGAGGGGAGATCTTTCTCCCCGCTCCCTCCTGCTGACTGCCGCTACTCACCGCTCCCCCGCGCCGGCACCCGAACCTTCAGTCTCGAGCAGGGGAGATACTCGCTAAAGGCAATGCTCGCTCGAGCAATTGCCTTTAGCGAGTATACTCGCTCATCTCTAGTCTTTAACTTTTAAAGCCGAACTCCACTCTGTACTGGAAAAATTAATCCAATATCCAACCTACTAATGATACTAACAAGAGTCTAGAAAACTTGGGAGCGAAAATGTATTTTTGATGAGGGCATGGGATGCCATCACACGAGAAGGTTTAAGGCAAGGTAAGACGGACTAGATGAGGGCAAGAGATTTGTGCACATGCATAAACCCTGGCATTACAAAGGCCAACGACCAATGACTAGCACACCAAGAACCAGGGAGACATCATAGCGTTCTGTGGCATCTTTACTGGTCCTCTTTTGCATCGTGCAAACTGTACACCTATTAAGAATAATGCTTATTTCCAGGGATACTGACCTTTAACTCCTTTAGTGGCACGCCCGCAAAATCTCTGGGGCTTGCTGCACTGACCATGCAGTTAAACCCTGGAAGATTTCCATGGATAGCTCTAGTGCTGAAATGTGCAGAGCGCTGAGCTGTCAGCTGAAATCTTCCAGGGTTTTTATTGCATGGTTGACTCATTTAAAAAACCTGCCCTGTGAGGCATGGTAATAATAAACCTGCCACTCAAGGGGTTAATCCCAATGATGGTGCTCTACGTTGTTCCTAGACATGCCCTCAATGTTGCATCCATGATGGAGAATCCAATTGGGGGTAGAGTCTGCCAATCAATCCTCAGTCTCTTTTCATTCTCTGCAGTGGGACCATAAAAGTCGCTCATTCATTGAGCCGGCTCTATTCAAAACTCTATGCAAATGTAAAACAAATGGTTGGCTATATATGAAACAACTCAATAAGCACCTGTCTATACAAGCGTCAGACATTAACTGTGCATGCCCGACTTCCCTCTGCTCCTGCATAGAGCCAGAAGAGGCGGAGGTATGGCATTTTACATGCACAGGATGAGTGCTGCTACGGTCCCACTGCTGAGAACAAAAGGCGACTGGAGGATCGATTGTACATACTTGGCCACCCAAACGGAGTCCCACTCATGTATGCACACGGCGTGCACAAGGGATGGCCATTATTAAGATGAAAGGTGAATCGCTTTGATAAGTAGTATTACTTTTAACAGGCGTCAACTGATGAAATGATTACAATACTGCGTTCTACATAACTTAATGCGATGGCGGCATAACTCCTTTAACGACTATGCCAAGGTCAGTTTAACAAACTGCTGCTTTGGAAAATCCCGATTGAATCATTTAGTGGCGTACCGCCTCTTCTCATTTGTTACGTCTCCTGAAAATATCTAATGCTGAACTCTCTAGTCTGATATAAAATCCAATCAAGTAATCAAGATCAAAAGTATTAAGAGAAGAAGAGACTAAGGAAAAAAATCTCAGTCTGATGAAGAACATATACCAATATATCACAAAAGTGACATAAAAAGGTTAAAAAAAATACTACAGAAGCAAAAACAAAAAGTGAAAGTCATTTAAAAAGGTTAAAATAGAGTAATCCCCAAACGATGTTCATATCCCAGCCATTAAAAAACTATTTTCGTAACCTTGTAAATGCTCATCAAGTGATACAGCTACATTGTAGAAGCTTCTTGCAGTAACCAAATACTAAAACATGTGCGTCAGCAGTTTAAGACGGCATCAGTTTAGTAAGAGATTCCTCATGTAAGCGGCTATCTCTGGGGTTGTTGCTGCAAAGAGAACTGGGCATCTCGTTTGATGGCGAGCTGGATGTGTCCATTCTGCTGTAGGGACTTCTTCCGAGTACTTTATACAGACTACGGGCATGCTGCAAGTACACGATGTTCATTCCAAAACCAGAAGATCGGAACACGGCAAAATATACTCTTACCTACATTTACATGGAGTTTGTTTTCCGTGTGGACTCATTGATGAAATGTGTGTGAAACCCATATACATGTGTTCCACCTCAAACTAAAGCCAAGCCACATTTACCCGCAAAGACGATCGCTTCAAATTCCTTCAAAAGATAGAATAACTCACAGTTTGAGGATGACTGGCTGAAGATAGGATGACTGACAGCTTTTGCATGTAAATGAGCCTCAGTGCGCTGTATGCAGAGAACAGCAGGTGGTCTGTTATCTCCATGCAGCACTTTTGTTCTGCCATGGGACTGCAGCTGAAAACAATGTTATCAGCGCTCCCGTGGAGAATCACAGAGTGTGGTCCCTGCTATCCACTAACTGGCTGAACAATGTTTTTTATGCTAAACTAGAAAGCTAACGATTGTAGCATTTACACGTGACGATTATTTTCAAAAGACATCCTTTGAACAAATTTTGAGCGATAATCGGTGTGTGTAAATGGGCCTTTACAAGGGAGAAGTAGGTCCGGCTCACCGCCTTGTGTGAGCCCTCGTTCCAGCAGAGCATGGATCTCATATAGACTAACCATAGAGGAGCGTAGAAGACACACTCCAGCTCCACGGATGGTTTCACGGATGGTTTCACATGAATGTATGCGCAATTGTGCACATCTTTTTGCACTATGAACAAGGCTTTTTTGTGCAGGTTGGCATATTGTAACATACATTTTTTGCCCGCAAAGCATTTTTTTCTGCGCTTTGAAATGGCTAATTCGTCTACGGAGTTCCAGGTGTGTCCTTTCTCCAGCGGAGTTACGCAGTGTTTCACGCATCTCCTTGTGTATTGCGCATGCATTTGTGCATTCCCCTACAGACCTATTTAGGGACCAAATACATAGAAAAATAGATCATGTTCCATTTTTACAAAAATGCGAATGAACTCATTGAAATCAATGGGTTCTACGTTCTGCATATTGTGCATCCAAATAGGTCCGTGTGAAGCCGGCCCTACTTAGAGTAGATCCATAAACATCACAGATCTCGGCCACTTGACAAAAGCCTTACAGATGCAGCATGAGGTCTTAGGCACCCTACAGAGCCGGATTCCGCGTTCGCATGTACCTGGTTAGTTTTTTTTCCTTTTGTACTGCACATGCGCAGTACAGATTCTCTTTTTTAAACTGATGCTTTTCCCACGTCATGGCCCAATGAGAATCCGCAATGTGATTGCGGAAGGACCCCGGATCGGACGGCTTCCATTGAGTTCAATGGAAGCCATCCACATGGAATCCGCGAGAAAAAAAAAATGGAGCATGCTGTGATATTTCCTCAGCTTGCAAAAACCATAATTGGTTTCCGCAAATGTGCAGGAAGAACTGATTTCCCATAGTTTGCTATGGGCACCGTTTGCTGTGGATCCGCGGTGCGAATTCCGCAACAAATATCCATCCGTGGGCAGGAGCCCTAAGTCTTTGCGTAAACACATCGACCACCTTTTCAATATTTAAAACACAAAAAGTAGCCAATGACAAATTTGGTTAGAGATCACATGATAACATAGTAATTAGCGATCATAAAAAGCTCGTTTGTAACATCACATGGTGCGTTTTGGTCAGCGAAAGCCAAATAGCAATAATGTGGTGTCCATTTATAACGAGGTCATGTGACAGAACATCATTTTCAACCATGAGTGATAACATGATCATTCATAAATAGGGTCACTTGTTATATGCAATCCAGGTATGGGGTGGGAATAAAATATAAATGTAGGCTGTGCGATAAATAAATTGTGTTCGCTCATTAGACCAATCACATCAGCTCGAAACCACTCCTTTGTATGAAAAAATATATTTTATTAAGAGTTTAAAAAAAAAAAAACTGGATCTGCATGTATGATAGAAATAATCAAGTAAAGGGAAAATAAGTCGTTCCAAACTACAAATCATCATTATTGCCCGCTGATAAATACATATTACACTCAACCTAATTCACTGTTATTTCTCTAAATCCGTGTGCACTCCGGGCCAAAGAGAACAATACCAACCCAAGCTAACGGCCCCAGGATGTCCAGCATCTCTGCCCCTGAATGTGTCGTAATAGGATGGTACAATTTGGACAAATTAAGAACAAAAACTGCTAATTTCTGTAACATATGTGGCAATTAGGCCTCAGACCTCTTATTCATAGTGGTACATTATTTGCCTCCGCAGGTCAATGTCATTAGGAAACCGGGTACTTCAATGTACAATCCACAAGGCTTCTGGGGGCGTTATGTTGGGTTTGTATTGTTCTCTTTTGCCCGCTGTGCACACTCGTCTGCAACAACAGCAAATTGGGTTGACTTCATCATGTAATTATCTGTGGACAATATAATACATTGTACGAGGACTTGTATTCTGTTTCATCATTATTTCCATCATGGATGTTTATTCAATAGGGGTTTTTTAATTATGAATATTTTTAATACAGGACTCCTTCTAGGTGACTGATTATTTTTTTTTTAACGGAGTTGTCGTTTTACTGCAAAACTCGGCATGCAGTTACATCTCAGGTAGATATACAAATGATTAGAGTTGTGGTGTTATTAGATGAACGGTCTTACCACCTGAGACCCTAAGGGCTGCTGTCCACGGGCGATAGTGCATTGCATTACTCGCGGCGATAATCCGTCCGTGAGTAACGCAGTGCACGCTTTCCATAGCGTTGCTATGAAGAGCGCAGCCCCCTGTCCATGAGCGGAGAATTATAGCGATTCTCCACTCGCGAGACTCAAATCGTGGCATGCTGTGATTTGCCGCGATTCTCCGCGGTGAGCCTATCTGTCAGATAGGCTCCCCACAGAGAACTGACAGTTTTCTCCCCTGCTCCCTGGCGGCGGCATATCACTAGCGATATTCCGCCTCGCCCGTGGACAAGGGGCCTAAAAGTGGTCCCCCCCCCCCCCCCCTTGGCATATAAAAAGGTTCGACTTGTGTGTAGTGACCTCTCCTTCCGCTTGTGTAGAGCTGGTTGACCACTGCATGCCTCTACGATGCAGAGAAGAGATTTTGCCCATTTACCAGAGTTTGAGAGGAGCGCATTATTGGAATGTGAGAAGCTAGACTGTTGTATCAAAGAACTGCCCACTACCTGGGACATTCGGACTACAATGTTAGGAGACATTAGGACCAGTAGATGTGTGGGGGCACACAAGGCAACAGGGCTCAGACAAACCACTAATAGAGGAGGATCGTCCGATTGTCCAACAAGCACGAGTAGCTTCAAATGTTTTGTTGTCCTCCATCCAGAGAGAGGTGTCACCATCATTACAAACCCCCGTGTCTGTCGGAACCATTTCCATAGAATCAGGTTCTATTCAGTGACAAATTCAGGTTTAGTTTAGGCACAGACAACAGCTGGGTTCATGTCTGGAGACCTAGGGGTGAGTGCCTGAATCCTGCCTTTGCTGTGGAGCGGCACACTGCCCCCTGCTGGTGTGATGGTCTGGCTCGATCATCACATACAACAGTCGGTCACCCCTAGTAGTGGTACGAGGGACAATGACAGCTCAGCGATATGTTCAAGGCATTCTGCAGGCACATGTGTTCCTCTCATGGTGGCTTCCAAGAGGCATTTTCCAGGTGCTCAGCCAATCACAGGCAGCTCTCCCCAAATGAATGCTGGGCGAATGCTGCCTGTGATTGGCTGAGCACCTCAGCCACTCACATTTAGCTCTTTCAGCAGGCAGGGATTTTAAATCCCCGCCAGCTGATAGATCAGCACCACAGAGCGGGGGACAGCAGAAGACGGGGCTGTGCCCCGGCAGCTGAAGGGAGGTAAGTATGTATTTTCTTTTGTTTTTTAAACCACTTTTTCTGGATTTTCAGGGAAGTGCTTATATTTAAAGCCCTTCCCTGAAATCAATTGAAGGGGTTGCCAGCAACAGAATCCTATACCACAGCTGACGTGTGACAGCTACGGTAGAGAATTGAAGAATTCCTCTGCTGCATCTGTCACAGATGTGGCAGATGTAGCAGCAGGGAATTCTTTACACTAGCGGGGATGAAGGAAACATCTGCCGCATGCGGCAGATGTGTTCTTCATCCCCGCGGGGGCCACGGCAGCGGCGGACAGGTAAGTGTATTTTTAATTTTTTTTTTCTCTTTTATATATACACTAAAATCTTTTTTTTTTCCAGGGAAGGTCTTATATGTAAAGCCCTTCCCTGAAAAGAATGCAGGGGTTCCAGCAGAGCATTGTTTTCAATGGAGCCGCCGGCAGCAGCCGTGGCTCCATTGAAAACAATGCACGGACCTGCATTCACGCGTGTTTTTGCACGTACATGGGTGCGCACTTATGTACACACCTATGTAGGCACAACAACACACTCTTGTAAAAGCCACCCTTAGTATTCACTAGGGTTGTAACTTTTTTCACAACCTCATATTCCTATATCCTAATTTCATGCACTTTTGCCTAAAAACGAATCTTATTGTTAATTCAATATTCTTTCAGAAAAGGTCACACCAAAATCATATCATTGGATATATGGATTCTATAGACACTACCTATACAAATGTATAGGTCTCACGCTGTGTGTAACGCAGAGAAATAGAGCATGCTGTGATCTATTTCTCATGTGTATCTACATGCACAAGGATCAATGAAAGTCCACTGACTTTCATTTACTCATTTCTCCGTGTATAACAGCCGTGTAACAAGTCCGTAATACGTGGTGAAATGTGAGTGTTCTGGCAGTTTACGGACCTTTAAAAAGGAATCCGTTAGCCATTTTGAATCCTATAAGCTAAGCTTATGTGCGCAAAGTAGCAGACCCAGGGGTGCAAGTGTTAGAGTTGCCTTCCCTGCCATGCCCCAGTGTCTGAGCGTACATTGAGCAGACTGCATGGCGCACGCCAAGTAGTCCTCCTATTCCAAGTTTAGAATGGGAGACTTGCTTAGCGCGCCACTTAATGCAATGTAGTGGTGGCTTTCAGTGCCAAAATCCAAAGAACAGTGTGGAAGGCAATTATACAACTTACATTCCCGGACTCAGCGGGTCAGCTACTTTGAGCTTAGCTTATAGGGCCCAAAGTAGCTAACCGAGTCTCTTAAAAATAAAACAAATATATTAAAAAAGTAAGTTGCATGTCGTACAAACCTGGCATTGCGCATCTTCCTCCCATGGACACTGGACTTCAGCTCCCAAATCATAACCCTTCCATCGCTGATAATAAGGGCAATAGCATTCTCATTAATGGGGTTGCAGGTTATGCTGTAAGGGCGGACTGTCTTAGTAACCCGAATGGCATCACACTGACAGCGCAAATCATAAGTCATCTCCGGAACCGGATCGGACTCTGGTAAGAAAAAAAAAAACAAAACACCAGGATTAGTTCAGTTAAAGTGAAAAGTCCCATTTGAGACAAGACATAATGTGGAGACGTTGAACTTCACATCTATGCAAAATTGATGACTACAGCCATTAAAACTACCCGCAGGGATTCGTTTCTGTAGCTCACAATCACAGCAGTTTGCATAGTTTATTAAGTTTGCATCTATAGCCAAAATTCAGTGACTATTCCAGGAGACGATGGCAAAGCCTAAAGCCATGCTTTACACCATTTAATCGGAGAAGGAAGAGCAAACTTATTTTTCAAGACCTCATTCCCTATTGAGTTTTGAGACTTTTTTTGTTCCATTTGTGGCTGCGAGCAATGATGAATACAATTCATAAAAAGTTCTACAAGAAAAAAAAAAGGAATTAGGGAATACAAATATCGCTCTGGATGGAAGGCTGCTAACTCAGACTTTCGGGTTTCTGGCTCTGCAAGGGAGTCTGATCTGCAGGTGTCCCAGAATCTTCATTAATTCTTCATAGAATGGTGTGCGCTCATTTCGTCCCATGCTGATGTTTGACACCCCGGCAGCTGTTACACAATCTAAAATTGATGCTGCTGCCCTTTATTTTTATCCGCTTGCTCAGTTTTTATTCAGTTGCTTCTTTTAGTTGCCATGGTGAAAAAAAGACTGCAAACACTGGTATTAAGGTAGGTGATTAATCTTCGTGTCACCCAGAAGATGTATGAGAAGACGATAAGGCTTCGGACTGAGGAATTGTATACAACTTTTTTTCGTCCGTCCGTGTGCATTTCCCCTCTATGTTATGCTGTGCTGTTCCTGCCTATATTACAAGACCAGTAAGGAAACGCACAGCTGCCATTGTGATGTTAGATCTCGGTTTTATTCTGGCCCCTGATCACACAGAGTACTCCTCTTCTTCCGATTACTCTCAGTGACCCAACTTTTAAAGAAGTCACAAGTATTTCCAAATCCACGGCAGCATCTATTCAGTGGTCTGGTGACATGTCAAATGACCTGTGACGTCACTGGTAGTTCTGTCCCCATTGATAGTCTGTATACAGGTCACGTGGGCCTGTAGTTAATAGGCTCAGGAATGTACACTGATGTCACTGGTGAAATTTTGTTTCAGGGCAGGACACTGGCTGTAGCAGTCAGGCGGGTAGAGAGGTATGCCACCATTCCAGCCAATGCAAACACAGACTGGCGGGGGGGCGGGGGGGGGGGGGCAGGAGTGGTGGCGCTAGAGAAGTGGGAAATGTGCAAGACAAGTACAGGTCACACACACTTCCGCTATGCTTTATCAAATCGAACAACTTCTTTAAGACAATTTAAGGGTATCTAGCTAAATCAACTTTGCCATTAGGTTTAAAAAGAAAAATACAATGGTCTGTACTACCAAACTGAACCACTGCAATACAGACAGCGCTATATGCAGCAGACTCAGTGATCAGAAGGGATCCACACCGGTGGACCCTTGCCGATCAACTATCAATGAGCTATACTGAGGATAGTTAAGAATAGCAAAAATCCAGAGAAGCACTTCAAAGTTATCAGAAATAATGACACATTTTTTCTTAATCTTTCCACTATAGAGATTAACTCTAATTCCCCATAAAAAGAAGATCTAAAGTAGAATAACTCACAAAGCATAAACAGGGACCACACAAGTGATTCTAGTACATCTCCGATCATACTCTTCTTACCTCCCTCTTCATTCGGGGCCCCCGAGCTTCCACAACCTTGCCGGCCCACGCGTAGTGTAATACACCCATTCTCATGCAGACAGAATAGCAGATCTCTCTGAAAGCAAGGGGTCACCTGCGCATGGAAGGACAATATAATATCAGTCATACAGTAGATCATGTCACAGCAAACAGGCGCCCCAAAAAAACATTTGTTATCTGTCATCTATACGAGTCCAAGAAAAAAAACAGAATATATATAACAACCTGCAGGAAGGGTACTCCTGTCCTCTCGATAGCTACAACTCCCACCGTCTGGTTAACCTCAAGGTCCAAGATGAGGATCTCCCGGGGATACAGCAGCAGCATGTGGTTGCGTTTCGAGGGCAAGTAGGACAACTGCAAACACTCATTCAGCGTTACGGCCTCAGCACTGAAAGCGGAAAGACAACATTGTTTAGCCACATGCTACGCGACACAGTCATGTTCAAAGCCAGTTCCTTGGGACACCGGATAAGTGTGTAAGGATCTCAGCTCAACCTACCTGGGCTTCTCATTGGTAATGAGAATCTTGACCTTGTTGAGCGCCTTCTTGGCGCCTGTGGTGGACACCAGCTTTGCATGTGCAGGGCTGGAGTGAGGGCTTGAGATATAAACTTTCCGTCCACAACTTGTTGGAGGCTTAGATGGTGAGAAGTCAGAGACAAATACGATGCCCTCACTAGTCAGTACTGCAAGATTAAAAAACTGCAAAATGTCAAAACCAGACAGAGGGATACCCAACTGAATAAATATATGAGGATCTGTCCGCTTTAGTAAATACTTGTACAATTATCGAGTATTTTTATTTACAGCCTTTTTGTTTTCAACTTTTTTCATTGCACCATTCTTCTGTTACCCCTCCTGGAAATACACAGACTTTTCCTTTGTCAAAGGGATGTTTATTAACATAGTTTGTCACTTTTAGCACTGATAGTGTTATAGTGACATCCTTACTTGACTCAGGGAATGTTAACACAGTTGTGAATTTATTTATAAAGGCCCATTTACACACAAAGACAATCTTTCAAACGATTGAAAGATTGAAAGTTTTAGCGATCGCACTGCATAAAGTGTTAATGGACACTAATGTCCATTAACACTTTAACAACTTCATTTAAAAGGCATGTAAAAGGGCCTCTGGGAGCTGTTTGCAGAGCACAGCATGTGGGCTGGGCTCTGCACACAGCTTCATTGTTCTTACACGGGCTGTCGGCAGAATGCAATGTAATCTCCAGCACCCGCTGAGAACAGTGTGCAGTCTGTTATCTCTCTCCGGCTGAACAATGGATTTTAAGCTCACATAAAATCATCATTGAGCCGAAGAGTGAATGAAGGAATGTCTACATGCAACAATTATAGCTCACATGCCATCATTCGAATGAATTTTGAGAGATAATGGTTGTATGTAAATGGGCCTTAGGTTCCTCAGAGGCATCACAGAGGAACCGGGCCATGCAGATTTCTTTAAAAAAAAAAAAAGAAGCTCTAGAAAGGTTATTTTCTGTGGAAAACACGTATTTACTAAAATAGCCATCTTAGGAGAGGTGACAGGTCCTATTTAGAGATCGGTTCTGTACATCGTGCCTTCAGCGAGGTACAGTAGTGGTGGGCACTTCTACCAAGTAAAACTGAAAGCACCGACAAACTCATATGTAAGCAACATGGAATCCATACTTTATATTCTTGGGGCTAGAAGGGTTTCTTGGATTTTTACCGCACACCAAAAACACAATCATACATTAATTGGCTTCCTGTGGTAGGTACTAGTGTATCGGCTGGGGAAATTAAGTCTTCCATCCCCACTGGAAGCATGGAGATTGTCACAAGTTAAATACAGTGTACGCCGTGCTGA
The DNA here is from genome assembly GCF_035609145.1 of Eleutherodactylus coqui. NCBI lineage: Eukaryota > Metazoa > Chordata > Amphibia > Anura > Eleutherodactylidae > Eleutherodactylus > Eleutherodactylus coqui. The sequence continues at coordinate 233,067,532 of NC_089840.1, read as the reverse complement.
AATAATGGGTAATAAATAATAAACGACTCTCACAGGCAAGTTGTGAAGGTTGGAAGGGATTGAAGGAAAAACTCAGGATGTTCTCGGCGTAGCTTTTCTTCCACAGTTTGGTGCCAGTGTCTGCATTCCAAAGCACAATTAGATTGGGAGGGTGAACGGCCAAAAGCAGATCACGGGAGGCATCCTGGCTCCACAACCACTGCATGTCTGCAGAAAAGCAGAATAAAAGGTTATAGAGGACAATCATCACCAAGTCAACACAATTACTGTATGTGCAAGTCATAAACATTGGTAAAAGAATCCTGGGCATCCATGGACTCATAATATCATACACTGGGTAGCCCCTTTAATAGACGCCCATCATGTCATAGATTCCACTAGGTGTTGTAATCGCTCTGCCGGACTATTGGCCAATGTGGGCAGGAAGCCTCTTGTATTTGCTACAATTAGAAGGAGGTGCTGACGTGCTCTGTACAGCTCGTTGTACCTCATCCTAGCGACGCTCTATGGCACTGAGGGGGCTGTGAAGTTAGGGAAGCAGAGGAAGCTCACTGCCATGTTTCTAGAACCAATCCATGACTATTCAACCATGGTGGCTTGGGGCATCATTCTGTAGAACGTGCCTTTTTGCTATGGGGTAAGGCGCTGCCATGAAGGAACAATTTGGTTGACCATAAGGCCGCTTTCAAGCGACAGCGATATCACCTCAAGAAATTCGCAGTAATATAGCATCTGTGTTCTGTGTGATATTGCTTCGCTTTCTCACGCCGATATTGCGATTTTATTGTCGCTGCAAAGTCGCACAAATTTTTAGTGCTTTTTCGCTGGGATTTTCAGGGGAAGTTTGAAATATAAGCCCTACCCCAAAAATAAGCCCTAGGTGCATAACCCCTCCCCCCATACATCTAACAGCCACTATCAGGTCCAGCGCAATTCTCCTCTGCAGCTCCAGCACTTGCTTGAAGTGAATGAATAGCTGTGATTGGTTCATCGAGTGGTGGCTCTGATTGGTTCTCGAACGCAGCGGCTTAGCCAAATCACACCAGCACTTTCAGGGGATTTTGAACCTCCAACCCAGGAAGTGCTGACAGAAGACTTCAAACAAGTGCCGGTGCTGCAGAGGAGAAGTGTGCCGGACCTGACAGCGGCTGTTATGTTATTGTATTTGGGTTTTTTTGGTTGTTTTTTTATTATGTGGATAGGGCTTATTTTAGGGCTGTAAACGTTGCATCGCACTGCACGAAATCCACATTTTTGTGCGATGCAACAGAAAGGCAGGCTCCATAGGGAAACATGGGCTGCAAAACCTCGCAAATAGCAGCAATATTTAGCAACCTACAACTTTTTTTTCTGATCTGTAGCAGCCTACAAAACAGGTAGTCCCTACTTTTCAAAAACTCATATACATGTACCAAAGGACCCAGGGTGTGCAAAAAAAAAAAGCATTCCCCACACTATTACTCCACCCTAACCAGCCTGAGCTGTTGACACCTAACAGGAAGGGGTCATCGATTCATGCGGCTTGCATCAAATTCCAACCCTCCCACCAGCACGGTGCAACAGAAATCTGATTCCATCTGACGGGAGATGTTCTTCCACTTTTTGCACTCTTTTTGCCCACCAGGCTCTCATTTTTTTTGTGTCTCATATTCAGCAGTCGAACTGGTCATCTGCGTCTCCAGACCATCAGTACTGAGGAATGATCAGGAGCACGCTGCTCCTCTTCTCAGGTGCCATAATACATGCTTCCTCATTAACTTATACCGCATCCTGCTCAATATCGTATCACACTCAGACAACATGGGCCCAGTCGGAAAGTGCCGATGTGCCAGGACACCCTTTAACAGAGGCACCACTCAAGGCTGCGAGGAAAAATTAGACCAAGCTCTAAGACCCTGATCCTTACGGCTTGTGTAATGGTCTAAAAAACACGTTTTCATGAGATATTTGTCTTCTTTCTAGATGTACGGCGGGTTTAACACACGTTTATACAGGTTACATTAGAGGGATCTGTGGTGATGGGATTTGTTACTTTTCCTAGAAGTTGAACTATTCCTTGATCTACAAATAGATAGCTTGTAATACTAGAAAGAACGAGATCTCCTACATGTAGCCATCAGATGACATATTAGTGGACAGCGTATAAAAATGATGTTACACGACTATCGGCCAAATAATCGTGAGAGAAAAGTGAAGACAAGAAGTTTTTTGGTGTAAACTGCCACCGACAGGCTGATTAGCGATAATTCACTCACTAGTCGTTTTGTTTCAGTTCATCTAAAAAATAGTTGCTGGTTGATCAAGTCGTCTCATGTAAAGTCACAAGAGTCCATATTTGAACAACTCGCAAATGAAGCGTGATCCGCGCCCCATAGGGATGCATTGGACACCCGCAGGTAGTTAAATACCTGCAGATGTCATTTTCCCTTCAGGCGTGGATTGCGTCTGCGGGAAAACACCCGCGACATGCTCCATTTTTAGTGCGGGCCTCCCGCGGGGACGGCTCCCGCAGGCTTCTATTGCAGCCTATGAAAGCCGTCCGGATGCGCGGAACACCCGTACCTGAATATCTGCTCTCCGGCGCGGGAGAGCAGGAGTTTAAAAAAAAAAATGGGGAGCCCAGTGCATGTGCGCAGCACGCTGCCGGCGTGCCGAGCACATCCGCCGGGCCGAAGAAAGAAGATCCATCCGTGATGGAGGAGAGATCCGCAGCGTCCGAACAGGTAAGTTTAATCTTTTTTTTTGCCTCATGTCCACGGGCAAGGAGGGACTCGCTGCGGGATTCTGCATGGAGAATACGAAGCAGGCCTGATTTCCCGGGTGGACATGAGGCCTTAGCCCTTTCCAATCCACTGTCTGATGTCTTTTTACATTCTGATTGAAGCTTGTACAGCTTCAATGTCAGAAGACGTCCGACCGGGTATTCTTACCGTCTATTGCCAGCCACTCCGCATTTGGAGCCTCTCTGGCGCACACGCACTGGCTTTAGCCAGGAGATGGCACAAAGAGAGAAGTCTTTTAGGAAACCCTGAATCCAAAATTGGATTGGAAAGGGTTAGGTAATGGGGAGTTGCTATCATATCATACGGCATGCATTAAAAACAGACGAATGTCGTACATGGTCCACAACAAGCACTCTGACACATTTTCCTGCATGGAATTTTTTGCGGTCCACAACGAGAGTCGTTCTAAGAACACAAAGATGTTCGCTGTATCCAATACTCTCTCAACAGAAGACATTTTAATAGTTTAAGGAGCTGTAGGTGGCAAGGAACGTCTTGCATTATTTAATGTGGAAGTGTTTTAATCTTCATGCAATTTTCAGTCTGAGCGATACCTTAGCGAGGCTCCTGGGGGGACGGACTCGCCATCCACAATACTGAAGTATATAGACAATGCCTTCTTGATAGATTTGCATTGCAAAAGCAATAGAAAAAGAAGGAAGCATTGCAAAAATGAGAAACAAGTTTACCGTGGATGGGTTTGGAGTGTTCTTGTATTTCGCATCGTGTTGTACCAGTGGTAACATCCCATACCACAATTTTCCCGCTGGCATCAGCGGACGCCAGACGTAGGGCATAGGGCGAGCCCAAATTATGATGATAGTTTTCTCTGGCCCATTTAACCTGCGGAAAAAAAAGAGCAAAATTAACACAACTGTGCCAATAATCGGTTAATTAGCAGTAATTCATAAAAGATTTTAATAAAATGTTTTTGTGATTTAAAGGGGTTGTCCCGCGCCGAAACGTTTTTTTTTTATTCAATAGGCCCCCCATTCGGCGCGAGACAAACACAATGCATGTGTTAAAAAAAACAAAACGTTTAGTACTTACCCGAATCCCCGCGCTGTGGCGACTTCTTCCTTACCTTACTAAGATGGCCGCCGGGATCTTCACCCACGATGCACCGCGGGTCTTCTCCCATGGTGCACCGTGGGCTCTGTGCGGTCCATTGCTGATTCCAGCCTCCTGATTGGCTGGAATCGGCACACGTGACGGGGCGGAGCTACGAGGACCAGCTCTCCAGCACGAGCGGCCCCATTCACCGCACAGAAGACCGCACAGCGCAAGCGCGTCTAAAATCGCCAGAAGACAGCGATTTTAGACGGATCCATGGCGACGGGGACGCTAGCAACCGAGCAGGTAAGTGAATAACTTCTGTATGGCTCATAATTAATGCACAATGTATATTACAAAGTGCATTAATATGGCCATACAGAAGTATATAACCCCACTTGATTTCATGAGACAACCCCTTTAAGAGGAAATTTCACAACTCATCTCTATAGGCCTTGTTAGGAATTTGAGAAAAACTGTGAAAAAGCAGACCATACAAACTAATATACAGTTTGTATGTTTAGAATGGCAACTTTTCTTTTAAAGATCTCCAGGTCACCTATCTGATCAGTAAAGGTCCAACCACTGGGGCCCCACTGATCCTGAGAATGGAGGTCCTGTGAAAGTATTGAATTATATTTTATGTAGTACTGTTGTGTGCGTAGCAAGAAGTACAGGTACAAAAGACAAGTATTGCAGTTTTACTAAAAAGGTCTCAGATGCGGAGCATGCAGCTTTATCATAATCAACCTTTGTAATGTTTTACTAAAATAGAAGTATCACATATACTGTAGACTTTGAATTGTTGACTTTGTGGGGGTTGTCACACAATATAACCTCTTGCATTAGAGAAGCGAACAATGAGAACCACAAGTAATGTTTTCAAACTATTCTGTTTTATTGCTGCAATGCATCATCTATATACAATAAGGCATACCTGATTGATAAGGCTATGTCACCCTTTGAGTATCACCTAAATTAAGTGATTAGTTCAATGGTTCCCTTGGTAATTGAATGAATAGAACGGTGGTCGTGCATGCACACTACTGCTCCATTCATATCAGGGCAAGTGCTCCGCTATCAGTAGTCCCCTTGAAATATATGGAATGGTAGTGCGCTCTCATGACCACCACTCCATTTATTCATTCAGGGACCTCAGGACCCCTGCTCTTTTGATCATTGTTTTCAATGATTTGACCCCCACTAATCAGAAATTTGTCTTCTATCCTGTGGATAGGGAATAACATATTTTTGTGTGACAACTCTTTTAAAGCGACCCTCCAATCCTGGGGACAAAATTTGTCTGGGAACTAAAGACATGGGGTTGCAGGGGGTAGTTCTACTACCTAGGGTTCTCCTTTGTCTCCATTCTGCTACAGATTCCTGTTTCTGGGGGCATATTAACTTTTTCCACCAGACTTCTGCCCTATTCAGCAATTCCAGCAACCCGATTGGTTGTTTGGTGAATCAGCCAACCCAAACAACCAATCAGGTTGCTGGAATTGTGAATCAGCCAACCCAAACAACCAATCAGGTTGCTGGGATTGCTGAATAGGGCAGAAGTGTTGTGGAAAAAGTTAATATGCCTCCTGGGGGCCCTCTGTGGTGTTCCAAGATGGCAGCAGCACTCCTGTCATTACTCCATGCACACGGAGCACTGGTGGCCAGGAACTGCACAGTGGTGATAAATTGGCCGCTGCTTCTCATATGAGCAGCGCTGGCCATTTAGAGCAGTGTGCAGTATCTTAGACTATCAATTTACCAGCAGAGCTCAATTTGGATAGGGTAGTCTAAGAAGCAGCGTGGCCAACTTGGAACACCACAGTGGGACCCCAGGAAGAAGCAAATCAACAGCAGAAAGGGGTAAAAGTAGGGCATCAGGATATACAATTCCCTCCCCCACTCCACTTCTGGGATAAATTTTGTCCCAGGATCGAAGGGTCACTTTAGAAAGGCCAATTTCAGACTCCCTCAATCGCTCATTAGACAATAAAGCTAAGTCGTAGTCAGTGATTAAGATCGCATGATAGTGCAGAATAGGAAAAGCAGCCAATATTGCAGTAGCTAAAGGAGTTTTCCAGGGAAATACTATTGATGATGTATCCTCAGAGTAGGTCATCAATAGTTGATTAGCCAGGGTCCATCGCTTGGGACCCCAATCGATCAGCTGATTGAGCGCCTCTTGTCGACACTGCAACACACAGGAGTACTGAGCAGTGTAGTGGCTGGCCCTTGTAACTGCAGCTCCCATAATTTTAATAAGAGCTGTGCGGAAGAACCCAGACGAATCAACTATTCATGACCTATCCTGAAGACAGATCATCAATATTATTTCCCTGGAAAACCCCCTTATAAAGGTAAGCATTAGTGAATGTCCTGACTGTAGCTGACACGGGGTCACGTTGCCATTTGTTCAAACAATCAGTGGGGGTCACAGTGGTCAGCACCTTACCAATTGAATATTGATAACCTATACTATTAAGGTCTGTAGTGAAAAAGTTATTCCAGCTTTAAACTATTGATGACCTGATCTCCGGATAGGTCGTTAACAGTTGATCAGCAGGGGCCTCGGCACAGGACCTTCATTGATTGCCTGCTTGCTGGAGCCAGTGTTTAGTGCGCAAAGCGCTTGATTGGGAGCTGTGCATGCAATATCAATCAAAGCCACAGCATAGTGTATGGAGCTGTGTACTTCCAACACACATCGGCTCTGTGCACCGAAACACTGACTGTGATGAACGACATGGGTCCAGTGTGGCGGGGACCCTTGTCGATCAACTACTGGTGATCTATCCTGAGGATCGGTCAATAGTGTAAAGCTGGAAAAATCCATCAAACAACCCTTTTAAAAATGGAAGCCCCAATGTCAGAGAGACTTACGTATAATTTTATAAGTACAAGTAAAATCTACTTAAAATTCTAGACGGTCCCTCCCGAAATTAATGTTACAATACATCTACACTTAAGTGACATGGTAATTTTTCCAGACTGACAATGACAGACCCAGTTTAACACTTATTTTGGCTCCATTTGCCTTTACCCTACAGATTAATGATCGGGACCCGACGCAGACCTGAGAAATCATTTTCTGAGCTGTGATATGAAAGAAGAGGCAGCGGCATTGATACATCAAAGAACCGTAAACTTTAATCTAACACCGAGAATGATTTCCAAGTGTTCCATGTAGGTTAAAAAGGGAATAAACTATAGGAGTAAAAATGCATTAAGTTGTTGGAGAGATGCAGGAGAGGGCTGTCAAGTACATACTAATTATCTGAAAACAAAGCCGTAGATGGATTGTGGAAGGAGCCACGGCTGGATGCATCTCCGTCTAATACCCGAGGGAGGCGAAGTGCAAGAGAGGAGCTCTATATGCAACACACAGAGCAGCGATGATGAATCACTACCTCCACAAGCACATAAAGTAGGGCACGAAATAGAAATGTACGTACATATACCTTTATTTAACCAAGAACTAAAGTCCAAAGGGCATGTTCAACCTGGCAGTCTTATAGGCTCAAACAAAAAGTGTGACCTAATAAAACTCTATGACGTCATCATTAGGACAGCGGGTGTACCAGAGCTCAGGTATCAAGTGGTGTCTGGAATAAATATCTGAAAATAGGCAGCGGAGAACGTACACCATATTTATACATAAACCAACCAGCCTAATATTTTGTAGGTTAAAGGGGTTTTCCCAGTGAAATCCTATTAATGACCTATCCTCAGGATAGGTCATCAATAGTTGATCAGCTGGGTATCGTTGCTCGGGACCCCAACCGATCAGACGAGCGGGAGTATGATGTCAGCGCTGCAAATACACAGCTCTGTGTAGTGGCCAGTGCTTGTAACTGCAGGCCCGACTCTCTCTGAAATCAATGGGAGCCGTTCCTGCAGTTACAAACACGGAAACCACATGGGAGGGCGGCGTGGAGTCTTCCGCTCCAAATGCACAGAGGTTGGAGGAGAAGCCTCCACGCTGACCTCCTTATAGTGGCCGGCGCTTGTAACTGCAGGCTTGGCTCAAATTGATTTCCACTATGAGGAGGTCGGCGCGGAGGCTTTCACTCCGACCTCTGTGTTATTGCAGCACAGACAGCATGCGCTTGCCCAGCTAATCAGTTGGGGTCCCGAGGGTCGGACCCCAGCCGATCCACTAATGATGACTTACCCTGATAATAGGTCATCAATAGTTTTTCACTGGAAAACCCCTTTGATTCATGTCAACAGCAGCAGCTCTGACCCATGGGGGCATAGACTCCACAAGACCTCTGAAGGTGTCCTCCTCCAGCCAAAATGTTAGCAGCAAATCTTTTAACACTTTAAGGCCTCATGTCCACTAGCAAAATTGAATTGCTGCGGAATCCGCATTCAATTTTGCCCATAGGGATCCATTGGCCATCCGCGGGCAATTAAATTGTAATTTGCACCCGCGGATGGAATTTTAATGGATTTGCGTTTTCTCCCGCATGTGAGAGAAAACGCAGCATGCACCATTTCCTGCGGGTCTCCTGTGCGGACGGCTCCCGCGGGCTTCTATTGAAGCCTATGGAAGCCGTGTGGTCCCGCGGTACACCCGCAGCTAAATTTCTGCTCTCTGGCGCGGGAGACTCTGCGTTCAAAAAGGAAAAAAAAATTTTAAAAAAAGAGTGCACGGCGCATGCGCGCGGCACGCTGCCGGCGTGCCGAGTGCATCCACCAGGCAGAGAGAAAGAAGATCCGGCCCGCGACGGACGGGAAGCCGCAGCGTCTGGACAGGTAAGAAAAATCTATTTTCAGGCCTCATGTCCCCGGAAAAGGAGGGTCCCGCTGCGGGATTCTGCATGGAGAATCTACGCGGGCCCAAATTTCCTAGTGGACATGAGGCCTAAAGGTCAATTATTTTTGGGATGTTCATCTCAACTCATTAAAATCTATAACACTTCATTTTTCCACCAACATAGTCATATGAGGGCTTGTTGATTGCATAGCGAGCTGTACTTTTCTATTGGTACCATTTTGGTACCAATAGAGGTATCAAACTTATTTTCAATGAGGGCCACATCAGTTACCATTTGTAATTGGAAGACTGTATTTTAAAGGATATACCCTTTTTTTAACCAAAGACAGCCACTAGAGGAAGTTGTTTTGCTATATCACTAGCCACGCAGTTACACTTCAGACAGATATGCAAATTATTAGAGTTGTGCCGTGAAAAGATGAACAGTTTTGCCACCTAAGCCCCTAAAAGTGGTTCCATCCTTGGTCTATAAAAGGCTCTCAGAGGCTACTTATATGTAGTGGACCAGTAACTGGACAACCCCTTTAAGGGCATACTACACTCCATGAGAAATGTAGACGTGATGGTACTAAAATCCCATTGTCCCATAGTGCGCTTTTGCTATTGTTAGGCCTGGCAGCTGACCCTCGGTGGTCAGAGAGGAAATCTCACCTTGTGCTAGTCGGGAAGGTGGTGGTACCCCTGCCTAAAAGCGGGGTAGGCGTGTTAACAAGGACAGCCCCACAGTCTTCCTCTCGAGTCTGACTATTCCTGATAGGACACAGGACAGGGCGATACAAACCACAGAGATGGGAATAATGCAGGGACAGGAAGGCAATAAACAAGCTCACACAGACAAGGGCAAGAGACAGAGGAACAGACAACAAGGACAGAGACAGGATTCGAACAAAGACCGAGAGGCAGCAGACAAACGAAAAACAGATATGAATCCGCAGTGAGCGCAGTCAAAGTAGTGGAAGAAAAGGACCTATGCTGGGAGACAAACACACACCAACACTGTGGCAATGAGAGAGTACTCCCAGCTCAGCTACATAGAGAGGCAATTGCCCATGCCCTACAGCTGAGCTGGAAGGACTGGAGAAGGTAAACTTTCACATGTTGGTGAGAAGCGTGCAGCAGTTCCTGTTATAGAGAAAGCAGGATGACACCCACGTCTGCCAGAAACAGCAAAGGGAAGGCAAGTCTGAGAACCTAGCTTAATAGCTATGCTATATGTGACTGGTCCAGGAAGTTGAATTCCTATCTGCTCAGCCAATAAACTTTCTTCTTCCTTTAAATAATGATGATGAGTAAGGGCTAATGCCCACAGCTGGATTTACGTCGTGTGAAACGCGGCGGAAATCCAGAGAGTTTCACCACAGCTATTAGGTTCTATTGAACCTAATAGCTCAATGTACACGCTGCGGAATTCGGCAGCATGAAATTACCCGCAGCATGTCCTATTTGCCACAGGCATACGCGCGGACGGCTTCCATTGTAGTCAATGGAAGCCGCCCTTCAGGCTTTACTTCCGCTGTAGCACAGCGGAAGTATAACGTGAATACGAGCCCTGCCCACCGCGTCACATATGCGCCGATGCATCATGCGGGACTTCGTGTAACGGATCCGGAGGTAAGTATGGGGTCTTTGGGGGGGGTGGGGCATGGCGGAGCCCGTCACGGCCGTGTGGATTAAGCCTAACACCTTACTAGATAAAACTCTCACATTTCACAACAAGCCAAGCTTTACTGCTTACCTTGACTACGTCCGACTTGTGTTTTTCTAAGACTTGAAGTGACTGTGCGGTGCTGGGGTCCACCACAAGGACCAGCGAGTGACAGCCGTAAGCAATTAGACCTTGACAACCCCTGTTAAGAAAGTGATGTTCAGAGTCAACACAGAAATTTAAAAGAAAATGCATACAAATTTGTGCTTTCAATTTGCAGGTGTTGTACGTTACAATAGGATACATTGTAAATCTTGTCATTAAAAGAAAAAAAAAGCTTCACTTTATGAACTAAAACTCAAACCTGACCTGAGGAGGAGACATACTTTCCCGCAGGGCTATGCTCAGGTATGTATCATTTGTGCCTATTGAAAAATCCAGCCATGCGAACCAAAGGAAAATATAACGTAAATATAACTGCATGTATCCAATAGCCTGAGGCTGTGGAGGGATAGCTTCTTTACTAGATCTTTTTCTGGCACTTAATGTGGCCACCACTACATATCTCCTAAAGCTGTTGACACCTTGCTGGCACTTTGTTGGCTCGGACTCTCAAACTGCAAAGCTGCTTACTTATGTAGCAGTAAGAGTGTATATATATATGTTGCTGCATAACTAGAAAAAGTGTCAAATCGAGAAGTAATGCCGTTTTTCCTGTAGATGTCGAATAATCAAATATAACTTGGAAAAGTCAGAATATATTTTTAACAAACCAGTGAAACAGAATTAACTAAAGACTTACTGGGTTTCTCCAGTTTTCCACTTACAAGCCTCATAGGATGTGTATGTACGTGTAAGTGTATAAACTCAGGTTTCTATTAGAGAATTCAAAATAAATGTTGCACAAGGTGTATAAGCAGGCTGTGTTCCATTCATTTCAATATGGGGCAAAGTAGGAAAAAACTTCAATTAACTACAGTCCTTTACTTCTTCCCTGCTGTTGTCAGCTGCAGATGGGGTGAAAAAAGATTGAGAATGAGAAATAGCTAGTACTCATCACTAGGAGTACACTGTATTCTGTGCTAGGTGCTAATAGCCAAAACTGTACTTATAGCAATAATTCTAATAAGGTCTAATAGTACAGCAGTCCTGTGATCACAGCAGCCTCACAGCGAGTCAATCAGTATGTAATAAGAGGAAAGGAAAGAAAGAGGAGAAACAAATGTAATATCAGCTGGCACTCTTGTAGAGATAGTGACTGTGACCAAACTGCAGCTCCACTGTATCTGTAGCATGGCAGAGGATGATAGGAACCCTTTGTTGGTAAAACTGACAGCAAACCTTAAAAAAAGAAAGACTTCACAAAAAAGGTACAAGGTACTGCCCAAGAGGATCTACGAGCTAATTGTTTCTTTTCCATATGTGATATACTTAAATTTTTTTTACAACATGCACAAATGGTAAGGTGCAAGTGAATGCAATGGGCAAAAACATACACAAATATGCAGTAAAAATTGGAGGCAAATATTTTTGCACAGCCCTAAAGTTACTATAATTAAATGTGTTGCTCCCAGGAAATAAGGTTATCTCCTATCCACAGATGAAGGGCTTTATTCTTACGAGCGCATATCGGCCGCCGTTTTCACGGCCAGACGATAAAAGCTACCATTTGATGCATTGGATTCCAATGCATTAGATCACACAGGCGTATTCCCGCAGCGTAAAAGCGCCCAGCTGGCAAAATAGCGCCGGGCACTTTTATACCAGGCAGAAAAGACAGTACTGGAACAATCTTTTTCGGCCGGAATATGGCTGCTGCCATAGACTCCTATGGGAGCCAATAACAGCTGCTGGAGAGGGGAGGTGGGAGAGAGTTTAGCAGCGTGTCTGCTAAACTCCCTCCTCCTTATCTTCCCCTCTCTGCCCCTTGTTGGCTGTTTGCCATGGGAGGGGGTGGGACGGGGGGGGTGGAGCTAAGCTCTTCCCCATTTCACACCCTCCTATTGCTGGCTGCCGACAAGCGGCGGAGAGGGGGTGGGAGCTTAGCACACTAGCTCCTCCCCTTGTAGAGAGCAGGCGAGGGGGAGAAAAGGGGGAGAACAGCTTAGCAGAGCTAAACTGTCTCCCCACGCTCAATGGCATTGCAGGCTAAGCGTAAACGTTAGATTTGTGCGCCCATTCACAAGTTTTTACGTCGCCAGTGGGCACACGTAAAAAATGCATATGCCCATGTGAATCCAGCCTAACACAAGCGATTACTAACTGATTGGTAGAGGTCTGGACTGGTGGGTTCCCCACGGATCACGAAAAGAAGGGTCATGTGCACCGCTCTACTCATTTCAATAGGACTAGCCAGAGATAAGAGTGCTTGAATTCAGCCATTTAACCTCCAGTAGTCCCATTGACAGGAACAAAGGGGTGTTACACATGCGTAAACACCACTCCATTCATTCTGGGACTTTCATGACCCCCTCCCCAGCCCCTGGTGGGGATTCCAATGGTCAGACCCCAACATCCCCTGTCCTGTGAATAGGGGATACATTTCATGAGACAACCCCTTTAATCAGATATGCCTTTCAGGAGTCTATGAAATCCAAGTGAAAAGTGCTGTTCGAGCCGTAGCATTAGCCGCCACCAACCTGCCAAAAAACATATACTATTAAATCTTCTATTTTGGACTTTTATGGCAATGAGGAACATGATCGAATTCTATTAGAGCACGTATTAGACGGACGGCTGTTTTCACAGCAATTTCGCTTTGGACGCAAGCTTTGCTCAGTATAAAAATATACTAAAGAAAATGACATATTAGAAAAAAGGGTCCAGTGCCCTTTATCACCACTCCAGCCCAAAATGGCATCATATCTATTGGATTCACACGGTTAATCCATCTCGCCACATTACAAACTGTGCATATTACTGGAGCAAACCATGCATGAAGATGGCTTCAACTGAAAAGCCAAACCGTCCAAGTTAATTTGTGCTGAAAGAGGATTTCATGCGAGGTTCTGGGAGTTTCTGTCATTTCTTTTGCTCATTATCCGACTGCTGAAATGGTGCGAGATCAAAAATATAACAAGTCGGAGCAAGAATGCCGGCTCTATTAAGGCCAAATATTGGAGTCGTGCTCACTTCACGCTATATTCCGAGATGACGCCACAAGTCAAACTGTAGCTAGGATGAGACGAAACACATACGACCCATCATACAAGTCTTCTGGAAGGACACAGCTGTAGCATCATAAACAGGGGACATAAAAGCACCAACATTGCAAGATCTGAGGACATTTATTACTTGCATATAGATCAAGGCGGTAAAAAAAATTAAAAAAAAATCTTTTCTACTTTGAACCACCGAGACATCAGGGCTTCACCTAAATTACTTTTTGGCAGCTTCCACATGAGCGCCATATATCGCTGCTACACAATAGCTTCGATATCGCTGCTATGTACACACGATTTTGTAGCGTCAGTGATGCTTTCCTTTTGGGGAAAATGTAGCATTAGCGATTTTGTAGCAAGAAAGTTTATATAATTTTGGGCTACTAAAAAAAAAAATATTCATGACCGTATACAGCATGCCCCAATTTTGTAGTCTCGCAATGTAGCAAGCTACAAAATATTGTTCGCGTGGAAGAACCCATAGGAAAGCACGGGCTCTACATACATCGCCCGTGTGGAAACGGCCATCAAGAAGCAAAAACATGACAAAAAAATAAATACTCCCCTCCGCCCACCTCCCCTTCATCATTGAAGCTTTCTTCTACATTGTGTTAGAAACATTGTCCCACATGGGAGCTATGCAAGGAAATCTCAATGTCGGAAGAGATCCAACACTGGATTAGAAAGGGTTAGACCCTTAGGCTGCCGGTCCACGGGCGTTGCAGTATGCCGCCGCCCGGGAGCAGTAGCCGGCAGACGGAGCTCAGTTGTCAGCCTATCTAAAAGGTAGGCTGACTGCAGAGAATCGCGGCAATTCACAGCATGCTGCAAATTGCTGCCCGCGAGTGGAGAATTGCAATGATTCTCCGCTTGTGGATGGGGCGGGGGGAGGGGGAGTGGGGAAGCGCTTTCCATAGCAACGTTCCGCCATTGCTTTTTGGGCTTAATTTCAAGGCGTTCATCATGCAGAATGAATGTGATAACATTCTGTGGGTCAGTGCGATTCCGACGATACCAAGTTTATGCGGTTAAGTTTTTTGTATTGTTTTTGTTCAGATTTGCTCTTGTGTCACCGCATTCCAAATGCCATAACGTTTTTATTTTCCCATCGATGGAGCTTTACGAGGGCCTGTTTTTAGCAGGATGCGCTCCAGTCTTTATTGATCCCATTTTTGGGAACATAACATTTTGATCACTTTTTATTACCTTTTTTTTTTTTTACAGGTAAGATAAACAAAATCTGCAATTCTGGCATGTTTTTTTTTATTTTTTGGTGCTTTTCCAAACAAACAGAGAATTCATTGGAGGACTTACTGCTGCCCATTCCTATTAAAACTGCGAGTGCGAGAGCTTGCGAGTACGGTTGGATGAAGGCAGGATTTATTTTAAGTCTGACTTCGGATCGGACGGAATCTCTGCTTTGCATTTTACATCCAGTCCCAGCGGTCCGTAGTTTATACATTGTAGCCACATTTGTCTTAGCGGTTAATACCTTGTGCTGAGGGGACACATCGGAGGATTACATGGCTACATTTAAACACATACCGTATAGTTTGCTAGTATACTCAGTCTCCAATGCCTTGCACAGGTGATTAATTCATGGCAGGGTTTCTTAATTAATGTGATAAATTGCATCTGCTGAACTTGCCGTGTTCTTTCCTAACAGAGGATTCATTGGAGGAGTTACTGCTGTTGAAAGCCATTTAAACCCTTCCCGCTGCAGGGCGTAAGTTTACATCCTGGCAGCAGGGTACTTCCCACAACAGGGCGTACACTTATGTCCTGGGGACAGCACAAGGTCATAAGAGATCCAGCGCTATCCGGCAGCGGGAGCCGGCTGTCACCGATAACCAACCTCACACTGCAACATGGGGGGGGGGGGCATCGGAGCAGCAACCCCCACGGTTAACCCGTTCCCTGCCGCGATCTATGTAGCTCACGGCATGTAAAAGGTTCACAGAGGAAGCGTGCTCCCTCTGTAAAAGTCCTGTTTAAAGCCCACGCTACATGAAGATAAATGTGAAGGAAATGAACATGTGTAAACTCTATGGGTAAAAATACATGACGAGAAGAAAAAAAATAAATAAATTCCTCATAGGGGTTTTTCATAGGCCACCAAATATAACAGAAGCCACACAAAATCTATTATTAAGGCCGCCTGCAGACGAGCGGGTCGGATCCGGCAGCGAGAAATCTCGCCGCGCGATCCGACCCCAGAGCCTGCAGGGGCGAGCGCGTACTCACCCGCGCCTGGCGGCCCCGGCTCTTTGATGTGCCGGCTGCCGCGCAGCCGGCGCATGCGCAGACCGGAGCCGGCGGCCAGGTGAGTGCGTGCTCCGCACAAAATTAGAACATGCCGCGGTTTGTTTGCCGCGCGAGATTTCGCGCGGCCAAACCGCGGCCGTCTGCATAGGAGTGCGTATTGTAATGCACTCCTATGCAGACTTTCAGCGGCGGAAATCCCGCGGCGGGATTTCCGCTCGTCTGCAGGCGGCCTAAGGCAAATAGATGAAGTGGGAGATCACAGTGAGGTAATTATTATGGGGGACTTTAACTATCCGGATATAAATTGGGAGACTGAAATATGCAGATCTCATAAAAATAACAAGTTTCTGTCAGTAACTAATCACCCAACTGGAGGGGCGGCCATTTTAGACTTAATATTAACCAACATGCTCGACGGAATAACAGGAGCTCAGGTCAAGGGCACATAGGAAATAGGGACTGTAAAATAAATTTCCATTTGTCTTTCAATAGTGTTTCGTTGGGGAGTCCCAAAATACTAAACTTCAGGACGTTAAAGTTCAATCAGTTTGGAGAAACCCTTAAAGACCTTTTTGACTGGGACAATGTCTTCAGAAATAAGAGTGCAGACAATAAAAGGGACATTTTTAAAACTATCTTTTTCAATACTGACTGAGTGGGTTTATACCTTACAGGAATAAAAGGGTTAGGAATAGGAGAAAACCCTATAAAGGGGGCAATAAACAAAAAGAAAATACTGAAACAAGAAGGCAGTGAGGAAGCACTGAAATCCTATAAGGAAAAGACAAATAATGTAAAAAGCAAATAACAGCAGCGAAAGTGGAGATGGAGAGACTCATTGCCAAAGAGAATAAAACTAACCCTAAACTGTCCAACTATATAAAATGTAAAAAGATTGAAACGGGAAGTTTGGGCCCTTTAACAAGTAATGAGGAAAGAATGAAGGCGGCAATGAGGAAAAAGCAAATCTGTTACATTACCTTCACATCTGCGTTGGAACCTGCAGTCGGAGGTTCTGTTGCCGATCCGGCACAAAATACCAGAAGAAATAACGTTACATACAGCACTTTTTTTTCCAGTAAAATGGCGGGCAGCTGAGCGAAAACGGAACAGACGTCCATTATAGTCAATGGGATCTGTTTGGCGCTGTTGGGTTCAGTCATAAGACGGACACGTTCGGTCAGGAGACTCTTTTTCCTGCTCCCGGAACATAGCAGGAAAATGGAAGCCCTGCCGCAGATGTGAAGGCAGCCTTAAATAGTTTTTTCGCCAGTGTATTAACTCAGGAAAATGAAATGCCAGGTGAAGTGATCAAGTAAACTCTCCATTAACCCCTTGAGTGGCGGGTTTCCTACCACCCAGTCGTTCCCACCAGGGCAGGTTTTTTAAATGGTCTAATCATTGAATTTCAACTAATTTTGCAGTTGCGTTCCAAGAGCCATAACTTTATCATTTTTCCATTGACTCAGCCATATGAGGGCTTGTTTTTTGCGGGACAAGTTGTACTTTTTGATGGCATCATTTTTGGGTATATATAATGTATTGCATAACTTTTGTAAAAACATTTGTAGGGAAATTGGGGGAAAAAAAAAAAGAAATTCTGCCATTTGTTTTTTGGATTTCATTTTTAAACATGCAGAATAAATAATGTGATATCATTATTCTCTGAGTCAGCACCATTCTGGCGATACCAAGTTTATACAGTTTTTATGTTTCGGGGAGGAAAAAAAGAAATGGGGGGAAAAAAGAAAAAAAGGGGCCATGTCATTAAGGGGTTAAATAATGTACCAACTTCCTTCTCTGGGTCATTAAGACGCACGGATACCACATGTGTGATTTTATTTTAAATTTTTTACAAAGTAAAGGGAGACAAGTGTTTATTTTTTTTTACTTTTTTTTTTTTTTTGTCCCTTTAGGGGACTTCCACAGGGACCCATCAGGACCTCCTGATCACTTTCTGGGGGTCCGATGGTGACAGCCCTTTACATGCTGCAGTGACAGCCCTTTACATGCTGCAGTCATATAGACTATTAACCCTTTACATGTTGCAGTCATATAGATTGTTAACCCTTTACATGCTGCACAGCAGAGATCAGAGGTTTTCTCTGATCTCTGCTGTAAGAGCTGGTACCTAGCTGTCCTCTGACAGCCAAGCATCAGCTCTACCTGCCACAGAGACCGTCGGCTTGCTTCTGACAAGCCGATGGTCTCTATGGCAACCTATAAACAAAGCAGGAGACTTCGAAGCAGGAGATTGCTGGCATATCGTCAATATCTTCCTGCTTCTCAATGTCGTGCTTTGTTCTGTGTGGGACTGTGCAGGCAGAGCACACTGCTACAGCTTGTGGCATTGTGCTCTGCAGATCCCATAGTGATTCATAGACCGGAAATATTCCGGGCTATATCACTATCGGCAGTGGAGCTCGTCCCGGAAAATTTCCGGGCGTGCCACTCAAGGGGTTAAAGCTCAACAATCTAATCAAGGTAAAAGCGCATAACCGCCTTCAAAAGATTAAAATAAACAAATTGCCGGGTTCCGATGGCATACAACCCCAGGTACTAAGGGAATTAAGTAAAGTGATAGACAAACCGCCGTTTCCTATATTTAACAACTCTATAGTAATAGGCTCTGTTCCACTGGATTGGCGCATAGTAAAAAGTGGTGGCAAAAAGCAAACCTGGAAACTACAGGCCAGTAAGTCTAACTTCTATGGTGGGTAAAATGTTTGAGGGGGTTTCTAAGGGATGCTGTTCTGGAGTACCTTAATAAAATAGCTGTACAACTTTCATATCAGCATGGGTTTATGAGGGGTTGCACCTGTCAAAGCAATCTGATCAGCTTCTACATTGAGTTAATTTGCAGACTGGACTGGGGAGAATCATTGGATCTTATATATGTTGATTATTCCAAAACGTATTCGACACTGTGCTACATAAAAGGTTTGTATAGAAAATGAGAATGTTTGCTCTGGGTGAGAATGTTTGTAAGTAGGTAAGTAACTGGCTCAGTGATGGAAAGGAGAGGGTGACTATTAATGGTACATATCTGATTGGGTCACCGTTACTAGTGTGCTACCACAGGGGTCAGTATTAGGCACTATTCTTTTTAACATATTTATTAACATTGTGGAGGGATTGCACAGTAAAATATTATTTGCAGATGATGCAAAACTATATAAAGTAATTAAACACAAGAGAGGACAGAATACGGTTTCAAATAGATCTGAATAAGTCGGCAACCTGGACAGAAAAGTGGCAAATAAGGTTTAACACTGATAAATGTAAGGTCATGCAGGCAGGGTAAATACATGTCACCATTACACACTACATGGGAAACCACTGGGTGACACTGACATGGAAAAGGACTTGGGGGTTTTAGTTAACTGTAAGCTTAACTGGAGCAACCAGTGTCAGACAGCTGCTGCCAAGGCAAATAGGATCTAGGGGTACATCAAAAAAAGTCAAGGGGAGCCCCTCAGAGAAACTCCAAAATTTGGAGAAAAACTTATTTAAAAGCACCTGCAAGTAAAAAAACTGATTAAAGAAGCTGTGATTGAGTATTTTAAATTTAATACAAGCCCAGAAATCACTGCTTTTACTTTCTGGAATGCCCACAAGGCGTACATGGGAGGGTAATTGATAAAATTGAACGCTCAACAAAAAAAAGCTAAAAACAGGCGCACATCAAAGATTAACGTAAGCAAATTCACACTCTAGAAAACCCTGGGAAAACTCCCAAACTGAACTAATGTCCCTTAGACGTAAACTGCGAGCAATATTACTAGAAGAACATAACAAAAACATTGATTTTATGAATGCAAATTATTATGCCTCCTATGACGAGCCCACAAAATTAATGGACAATCGGATAAAACAAAGCAAAGCTAAAATCCCTTATATAATGAAAGCTGGAGACCGCCCAACTACATTGTCTCATCCACCAGACATAGCAGATGAATTTAGCTCCTTTTACACTAAATTATATCATTTAAGAGAGGATCCGTCAGCCCTTCAACCAAACTCAGCCATCACACATGAGTTTTTGCAAAATGTACACCTCCCTATAGTAGAAAGCTCCAATTCTTAAACAGTTCCATATCTAGAAGGGAGGTAGAGAAAACAATTAAACTTTAAAAAAAATGTTAAGTCCCCGGGCCCAGACGGCTTTTCCAATGAGTATTATAAAATCTACACTCCAGCCTTATTCCCATCCCTTACAGAAACCTTCAACGAGGCAAAGTCCAAGGGCACTCTACCGGACGAAATGTTACAAGCCACCACTGTGGCCATCCCCCAAACCGTTATATGGCTGTGATTACAAATAGACGCATAAGATGATAAAAGTACATTCGTATGACTCCGCCCTCATTGCGTATTTGCGCATAAAATTAGTGGGTTTCTTTTGCACTTGGATAGTTTCACACGGGCGATTGAGATTTTGCTGTGAGAAAAACAGCAAAAATCGCTTCTTTGTTCCCGCGATTTTTGGGCATCAGCAATGCTTTTATTTTTATTTTTTTTAATAATCTCGCATCCCATTGGTGCAGCCCGCAATGCTAAAAAAAAAACAAAAAAAAAAAACGTGCATTTGTTTAAAAATCGCAAAACTCAATAGGACTTAGTAATGTTAAATAAATAAATAAATAAATAAAAAGGAGGCTCCTGAGGAAAACCTGAGAGATGAGGGGGGAGAAAAAAAAACAAAAACGCAAATCGTAAAACGATAGGACATGCTGCGATTTTTTTTGTTCGCATCAGTGAAAACATCTCAGATGGGAAGGAAAGCGTTGTGAATCATTGGTTTCATAATCTGCTTTTTTACAGATTCGCAAATCACGCGGAAATTGCACGATCTTCTCGTCCGTGTGAAACTACCCTTATGTGTGCAAAAGAGATAGTTGTAAGAAGGGCCGAAATACACCCTGAACAGGCAAGTTTTAGTGCATAATTAGGCAGCGTATTCATGGACCCAAACCCGCATCTGCCTGTGTGAAGGAGGCCTTATAGTCACTGCTGACTGCAGAAGGGTCGGCCATCCAGGGGGTTATCCCGATTGCCAGAATGGAGTCAAGAACACTTTTTTCCCCTAAAAGGATGAATATTGGTTTCTACCTCATAGTGCCAATTTAAAGGTCCCAGTAGTAATAGTGCCCCTTTAGTGGTACCTGTAGTAATATTGCCCCTAACAATGATAGTGACCCCTTAGTAGCTCCAGTAATAAAAACGGTGGAGGCCAAAAAACTAACTTCTGGCCTGGCAGCAACCCCACACTATCATACACTCTAATCACGCTGTAGCTCTGGTAATCGGAGACTGTTATCCCTGACTTCTCCTCCCAGCTTCGGTTTTCCTGCAAGTCCTGTACGCAGCACAGTACCCAGGAAGTGGCTGTGAGGGTTAGTGGTCAGGCCTGAGCTATGGACTGATGGTGTGTGGGGTTGCTGCCCAGCTGGGGATGCTCACCACTGACTTTTTTTTTGCTTTTATTTTTTAATTAATATGGCCGGTAAAAAATAAATACCAGCACCGACCTTTGAACCCAATTATCAAAAAAAGATTTAAAAAATGTAAAAAATAAAAGAAAACTCTACATGTCAATATTTTTAGTTTTTTTTCTTTTGTATATCTGCACTTAAAACTAACCATACATCTCCAAAAGGTGAGGGAATATTGAGGTGCTGTCATGGGCTCATGGAAACCAGATTATCAGTAAGTAATGTCAAAATTTCAGTTAAGCCCATGACAGCACCTGTGAGAATAAACTAGATAATATAATCCTAAAGAAGACTAATTGTTGAAGGACCTTCTTTCCAAAGGATCCTCAGATTGGAGGTCCA
Source organism: Eleutherodactylus coqui (assembly GCF_035609145.1). Lineage (NCBI taxonomy): Eukaryota > Metazoa > Chordata > Amphibia > Anura > Eleutherodactylidae > Eleutherodactylus > Eleutherodactylus coqui. The sequence goes on along the minus strand of NC_089840.1, from coordinate 233,046,008 downwards.
GTCTGTAATGTTAGGCCCCCTATCCACAGACGTGAATTCGCCGGCGATAAAAATCACCGTCGAATCACGCTCTCTGAAGCCTTCCATAGCATTACTATAGAAAGCGCCGGCCCCCTGTCCACAAGCAGGGAATCATTGCGATTTTCCACTCGCGGCCTGCAATTCACAGCATGATGCGAATTGCCATGATTCTACGCCGTCAGCCTATCAGATAGGCTAACTGGCGGAGATCCGTTTGCCGGCTCCTGCTTCCGAGCGGCGGCTCCCGCGGCAGTTCTCCACCGCGGGACACCGCAATGCCCGTGGAAGCAGAAACTGCCCCGGTAGAGAGAGCAACAAGTCCTGAAGGAGCATCAGTCCCGGCAGAGGAATAAACTGACCCAATCGTGAAAACAATGCATCTAGCCTACGTCCTACTAGACCCTTTCCGGCCTTTGTTATTCCCCTTGAAACTGTACAAACAGTTGAGAAACCTTCCTAGAAGATTTAGTAACTTCTAGCTTTGTGATTAGACGTCTTCTAACATCAAGCAAATAAAGTGGAAATTCCCTTTCATCCTTCGGCTCTTGGCAGATGAAGGTTAGGACAACGTCCTGAGAACGGTGGAAGTTAGAAACCACCTTGGGAAGAAGAGCAGGGTCAGGTTTAATTACCACTATATAAGATTATTCGTATATGGAGGAACTGCAGACATCGGTGCTCTCTATTCTAACAGAAGTACTCGCTACCAGAAAGGCCGTAGTATAAGATAGAAATCCAATTGCAATCTCCTTCTAAGGGATGTAGACAAAGATGGGATAATGCCAAGTTTAAATCCCACGGAGGAGCGCTAGATCTAACAGTAGGATGTAATCTACGAACAGCCTTGATGAATCTTCTGATCCAAGGATCCTCACATACTAGAATATCAAAGAGAGAACTAAGAGTCGACGCTTGTACTTTAATAGTATTCGGTCTTAACCCTTCATCAGTTACCCACCTGAAGAAATTCTAGGATGTAAATGGGAACTTTATCAATAAAATTAAAGTAGACCTTCCAAGTTCTAAGACGCTTTAGAGGTCTCCTCCTTTCTAATAGAGCAGTGTTTCCCAACTCCAGTCCTCAGGGACCGCCAACAGGTCATGTTTTCAGGATTTCCTCAGTGTTGCACAGGTGATGTAATTATCATCAGTGCCTCAGACATTGCAACAGATGTTCTTACTATAGGATATCCTGAAAACATGGCCAGTTGGTGGTCCCTGAGAACTGGAGTTGGGAAAAACTGTTCTAGAGAGTAATGACTTCATCTGATACATCCTTCTGTTTTAAGACCTGCCTTTCAAAACGCCAAGCAATCAGGTAAAGGGGCTTTATTTCCAGCTGAAACAAAGGGCAATGATGGAGAAAGTCCTCTCACTCCAGAAGACCCCAAGGGTCCGCCAGAGACATCTCAGGCAAGAAAACCAAACCTTCTGGGCCAAAATGGGGCCATGAGAATTATTTTGGTCCCCTTCTCCCTGATCTTCTCGATCACTCTTGATACAGAGAAGGGAAGGCATAATAAAGTGATCCTCTCTCCCCGACTAGCATAGAGCATCCACCCCAAAGGGGCCACCATGAGGATTTAGGTAAAATGAACCTACTGCATCTTTAATTTTTTTTTTTTTCCGTTGCAAATAAATCCAGAGTGGGCTTTCCCCAGAGACTGGAAATTTGGTTGAAAATCTCCAAAATCAACATCCACTCCCCTTGCCTGAGTAGATGGCAACAGATAATCTGCCTGGATATTTTCTGAGCCCTTCAAATGAACTTCCAGACACCAATAACACCTCCAGGAGAGGACAGCTCCGTGCTGCCAAGATTTGCGCCCAGACAAGCCCCGTCGCTGGAAGTCAGTGTGACCCCGGTCAGCGCAGTATGAAGCAGGTCACATGACCAGAACCTCCCATTACCCCAGAGCCACGGTAGTTTTTTTTAATATGGGTAGGAAGCCGCTGCGGCGCCTGTAAGCGATCCAGGAACATCCAAGAGAAAACTACCCTGCCCATGGACAGGAAATAACGGCTGAGGATACGGAGGGGGTTCCAGTCATTAAAGCTATCTGGGAGCTTCCTGCAGGATGGGAGGCGGTACCCCACACGGGTGTAAGGGAAATACGTAGCAACGGTTGCTGATTTGGTGTGGATTTATCTCAATAAATCTGCAGTAATAACCGAGATGTTGCGGGTCCAAAATCCGCTCAACAGGTTCATTTTCGCACAGATCCTGCGCAGATTTTTTGATGTCCCTCTGCTGCTACTCCAAGTGCCGTAGATCTTCCATGCAAAAAAAAAATACACGGCAAATTCGCGCCCGCGTGAACATACTTGTTAACGCTCATGTAATAGTGCTAATTGCCCGGCTGCACCGGAGCTTGTAGCTTCAGCCTGGCAATTGTCGGGAAAAATGCATCTAATGGCCTGTTTACTGTGAATGGAGTCGGGCGGGCGTCCGAGGGGCGATAGTCGGGCGGGCGTCCGAGGGGCGATAGTCGGGCGGGCGTCCGAGGGGCGATAGTCGGGCGGGCGTCCGAGGGGCGATAGTCGGGCGGGCGTCCGAGGGGCGATAGTCGGGCGGGCGTCCGAGGGGCGATAGTCGGGCGGGCGTCCGAGGGGCGATAGTCGGGCGGGCGTCCGAGGGGCGATAGTCGGGCGGGCGTCCGAGGGGCGATAGTCGGGCGGGCGTCCGAGGGGCGATAGTCGGGCGGGCGTCCGAGGGGCGATAGTCGGGCGGGCGTCCGAGGGGCGATAGTCGGGCGGGCGTCCGAGGGGCGATAGTCGGGCGGGCGTCCGAGGGGCGATAGTCGGGCGGGCGTCCGAGGGGCGATAGTCGGGCGGGCGTCCGAGGGACGATAGTCGGGCGGGCGTCCGAGGGACGATAGTCGGGCGGGCGTCCGAGGGACGATAGTCGGGCGGGCGTCCGAGGGACGATAGTCGGGCGGGCGTCCGAGGGACGATAGTCGGGCGGGCGTCCGAGGGACGATAGTCGGGCGGGCGTCCGAGGGACGGAGGTAGCTTTACACTCACTCCATCAAGTGACTAGTTGGAGTATCCCATGTAAAGCCACCCTAAGGGCTTCTGCAGACGGGCATTTTTGCGCACGTAGAATTGCTCACGCAAAATGCAGGGCATAGAATCCGTTGATTTCAATCGGTTCCGTCACATTCTGCGTTTTTGCGCTCAACTTTCACACGTGCAAAAATATACGCAACATATTTCATTTTTATGTGTCTTTGCGCACCCAAGGCACTATAGGAGTCTATGGAGGTGCGCAAATGCGCCCCCATCTGCATAAGGGCTCTTTCACACTTGCGTTTTTCTTGCCCGCTTTTTTTACGCGATATCGCTGCACTTTTTTTACGTGATTGTCAATGGGACTTTCTAATGTTAAAAATACATTGCAAGTTTGTGCTTTGGGATTTTTGTGCGATGCGTTTTTAACATTATAAAGTCCCATTGACAATCGCGTTAAAAAAACGCAGCGATATCGCGTGAAAAAAAACGTGCAAGAAAAACGCAAGTGTGGAAGAGCCCTCAGGTCGCTCACTGAACTGCAAGATTAAGTCAATTACAAGGGGGGCTCGTTAGGCTGCACAGCCGGTTCAATCACACTGCGGGATGTGAACGGGCCCGGCAGCGCAGAGAACTACAGTAAAATGCGCGGCTACCTTTAGCGCTATTGCATCACACTATCGCGAGCGTATGTACGCCTACACTCGTCTGCAGGAGCTCTATGACCGGATTCACACGAGGGCATTTGTATTTGCGTGTGGAATTTGCCCCACAGTTTGAGCATCTGACGCTGCACTTTTGCGCGCACTACTGCGGTTTTATCGGTACGTTTTCTCAAATTTTGCGCATTTGTACGCACAGAAAAAAAACAAAAAAACTCACAGCTATAAGCCCGAATACCGACATGGCGAATTAGCTTAGTTTCATATGTTCTAAGCCCCTGAGCAGGAAAATCGAACACGTATTTTTTGGCGCGACGAAATATGCGCACGTGAACAAACCTATTAAAATCAGTGGTTTCTATTCACTGCGTATTGCACACGCAAATACACCCGTGTGACTCCCACCTCCGGCTCACTCACCTAGGTGTATATGCCCACGTATCCCATGCATGTGAAATACGCAATAAACGTTGACTACGCCGAGCCCGCGAATGACGAATCGCTGTACTGGCCCGCAATACGAACCAAAACAGGACAAGCTGCGTTTTTTCCCTGCATGCAATACGAGCGCGACAAATAACGCAGGTGTGAGACGCCTAACAGCAATCAGCGTACTTTTAGCATGGCGCGGTGCGTGGACGCCAGCCACTCGTGTGGCCCCTGGGACGCCGCTGTACTTTTATTTGCACTGTGTAATGTTCTCAGCATCCGGCTGCCTCTAAACCTACAGCTCAGCGCCATTCTGTGAACACCGCGTCTCCATAGCGCAGCCTCGTTCACCTATAAATAAAGTTAATTTAAAAAAAAAAAATTAAAGGATAAAACTAGAAAATAACAATAATAAGGCTTTTTTCCACCAGAAGTCACTGCTGCAAGCATTACACATGGCTGCCCGCTACTGCACATTCCTTGCTGGTACTTGCAGTTCTCCAGCCACTGACAGCTGGGCTTCCCGCAGTCACTCACCAGTCTAGCGCCCCCTTGTTGTGCTGTGTGAGAGCTCCCGTCAGCGTCCGGGTGGACAACTTGATATTCACGGTGAAGGGGATCATGGCTGCACTAGGGAGGTGACTGATAACTACTACTACTACATGACAGCTGACGAGAACCCAGGCTCCATGTTCACCACACACTTCCTGGTCCCGGCAGGAGTACGTAGCTACTTCCGGGTAGATGTGACGTCATGACGTGTTGACGCTGCCGCGGCCATGTTTGGTGAGGGCAGATATGGCGTCTATTGCCTTTGTGTTTGTCTTCAGGTTTTAGTTTTTGTCTTTCCTGCTTTATTGGATGTGTTTATGTAACTTGTGCAGGAAGGAGTGTATTTACTGGAGGAAGAGGTTTGACCCCTTAGTCAGCAGCCTATTTTTTTTACCTGCTTTGCGAGGGCTATAACTTGCTGACATGGCTATATGAGGGTTGGTTGGAAAACCCAGACATTACGCCATTGTTTTGGGGTTTTGGTTTTTTTCGGCGTTCACTGTTCCGTAAAAATAACACGATAACTGTCTTATCTTGATCAGCACAATTACTGCAATTCCGAGTTTCTAGAGATTTTTTTTACTATTTTTGCACAATAAAAACATTTTTATGATGAAAAGCAATTAAAAAACGCATCGCCGCAATCTAAGACCAGCGACACACAAGAATATGTGTATCTGCACGTGCAGAAGTGTGGCCTTTGTGCAGAATTAACCATGCTTTTTTGCGTGCGCTTCGCTGTATTTTACTATAATTTTTCCGGGCACAAGGGCTTGTTGATTTTCGCCCAATTGAAATGGCAGGGGCTAGAGGACTTTCTCAGGGCTTCCCCGAGAGCGGGGCGAGGGAGCTGGGCTGTAGGGTTGACTATGAGAATCCCTGTAGCTCTGCCCCCTCATCCCCGCTCTTGGGGAAGCCCTGTGAAAGTCTTCTAGCCCCGCTCCCTAACTCTCCAAATATGGGGAGATATTAAGAGATCCCCTGTAGCTCCGCCTCTGAATCTTTTCGCCCGAGTAGGCCGTTACTCGAAAAAAGTGATACTCGTTCGGGTAATTGCTCTAAACGAGCATGTTCACTCATCTCTAGTACTAGTTGAGGTGCATACGAATTTCAGATTGCTCTTTTTGCGTTTCTTGAGAAGTGACTATTAAAACGACTTTTTACAGCATTCACCCTGTGTGATAAATAACAAAATATTTTCCTTGTCAGTTATGTGCTGCGTTTTTATCCATTTAGAAAGGTTTTTTGGGGGTAAAAAAAAAATTTTCGGGATTTTTTTTATACATGGTGCTTATGAAATCCTTCCATACAACATTAAATATCACTAAATGTTGCAATACTGAAGTATTACCGTATTTAGTACAAGTGATGAAATGAATTCAAGTTGAAGTCCCCCTGTGTAGACTAAATAAAAATGTACAAAAGGGTTTAATACAGGCTTTAAAACTGAAAAAAATTAAGAATATTAAAAGTTAAAAAAAAAAATGTAAACCTTTTAAAAAAACACATATTTGGTATTTCGGTGTTTGTAAAAGTCCAACCTATTAAAATATCAAAATATTTGTTTTGGAGGGCGGACACTGTAAGAAAAAAGTACAGAACGACAAAATTGCAGGGGGGGGGGGGGGGGCTGTCATCCCGGGTACCCGAAAAATTGAATAAAAAGTTATCAAAAAGATGTTTGTACCTCAAAATGGTAGTAATGAAAATAATTATGTCAACGAAAAAATGAAAAAGTTTTGGTTCTCAGAATACAGCAATGGAATGCAACTTTTGTTTTAAAAACGTTTCTTTATATTTTAAGGGTAGTGAATAGGGATGAGCGAGCACGCTCGGAGAAGTCAGTTCTTCAGCGAGCCTCGCTCTTCTCGAGCAACTGCATTCTTGTCCGAACCTGCTTGGAGGGGGGGGGGGGGGGGTTGGCGGGTTGTAGCGGGTGGGAGAGAGAGATCTCTCTCACTCTCTCCCTCGCTACTCCCCCCTATCCTCCGCCGCTCCCCGAGCAAGCTCGGACAACAGTGCAGTTACTCGAGAACACCGAGGCTCGCTCAAGAACTGACTGTGCACCTCCACAGCAATGGCAGAATTGAGGCTCTCACTGCTATCGGTAGGTCTCCCAACACCAACACAGCCGTGGTCAGTGCCCACACTAAACCTGGATTCGTCGCTGAAGACAACCCAGTTTCACTCTGTAGCAGTCCAGTTTAGAAGTTCACGAGACCACTGTAAATGAAGGCAACGGTGAACGTCAAAAGCAGTACACGTAATGGACACCTTAAGAACAAATGTTCTTTAGTCAAACGCATGGAAACGATTCTGACAGACACAGGGGCCTGTAACGATGCTGCCACCTGTCTCTGGATGGTAGACAAGAAAACAGTTGGAGCTGCTTGTTGGATGATTAGACAATCTTCATTACTAATGATCTATCGAAAGCATCCTAAGCCCAGTCACTTTTGTGTGTGCCCTCACACATCCACTGGTCCCAACACATCCTAACAGTCTGGTCAGAATGACGCAGGTGGCGGGTAGTTTGTCAAAAGGACCATTCACCTTCACGCATTTCAATTATGCGCCCCCTCTCAAACTTTGTTAACGGGGCGAAATCTCTTTGATTGTAACAAGCTCTACACAAGCAGAAAAAGATTTCCACTACAAACAAGTAGCCTCAGAGCCCTTTGAGGCCAAGCATGGAATCTTTCAGGGCTTCAGGTGGCAAGACCATTCATCTAATCACACTACAAGTCTAGTAATTTGCACATCTGTCCATCTAGCATGGGGGTCTGGTTGCCATGGCTTGATGGCCGCGACAGGGCCGTAGTATACCGGCCATGAGGCGAAAACAACTGGCAGTGCTAGATCAGTCCAAGCCACCTTATGACACTTTTGTGGTTGTACATTTGTTATCTCCTTGGGTTCCCCTGTGGGTGATAAATGGTCTTTGGGAGTCATATGTTGAAATTTTCCTAGGTGGTTTGTGTTTTCCTTGGCTGGCCAATCTATTTGAGAGGTGGGTGTGAGGGATTAGCGTTAGGACAAGATAGCAGCCTGGGCGTCCACGGCCAGAGACAGTGACACCAGGAAATAAAGTTCTTTAGTCCAGGCTTCGCCTGGGTTTATTGCAGCATAAATAAAGTAAAACAGGCCTTAACTCCAGGCCAACAGAAAATGAACACCTGCTCATCTGAGCACTTACTATACATAGCTAGGGTCCTGACTACTCACTGTCAGAAATACTTCTTGCTGCGCACAGCCAGTCTGGTCCTCAGACCTGCAGAGGTCTCAGCACACACCTCTCCTAGGTGTGGAGGTTAGGGGCGTCTCCCTGTGAACCTTTGGCCTTTTCAGCCACACACTGGGCTAGCCGGGCTCCTAGCTCCACTGAGCTATCTCTCTGGCTCTCTCAGCCCACATCCACAAGACCTGCAGGCCCAGGTTTTTATGAGGCCTGTTACCAGCCTCACCTGGTACGTGGGAGTGGCCATCCCACCCTTCACTTTGACCACTCCAAGAAAAGCCGGCCCGGATTATGCGGCTTGGAGTCACTACATAAACTTACAATGTGTCAGTAACTTAGTGTTACTGACACCCAAATGCTGGCTTCCTCCACCGAGCCCAGGCTGCTCGGTGACACGTATCTGCCGAGGTGCTCCCTAAAGCCACATATGAGCACTCTAAGCGAAACATGTCTCCCCTCCAGCACTTTGCCAGTCACTGCCTCTTACAGGGGTTATATATTTCAAGCCCTGCTCTAACAAGTTACTGCTTATTATTCATCTCTAGTGGGTGAAGTTGGTTTGGCTCTTTTTCGCTTGGTGCTGCCATCTGGATCAAGCTAAGTAGTTGATGTATTGATTATTGTCTTAGTATTGTTCCTTTCATTAGTTGTTACCACTTTATTATTGGCATTTCTTGTATCTACCCAGGGTCAGTACAGGTGGCCTAGGTTCGGGACGTCGGGTTGTCCTTATCAGGACGATCACCCTAACTTAGGCAGGGATATTTTACCCCCTTTTGGTTATTAGGGCTAGATTCCCCATCTTTTCCCCTTTTTTATGTTTGGTGGTGGTTTTGGTGTTTTCCGTAGAATTTTCTGGAGTGCATTTGTCCAGTATGAACACTGACTTGCGTCCCTATTGGACATGGTGCTTTAACACACAAGCAACATCTATATGTGCCACGACAGAAACCGTTATATAATCCAATTATACAGTGATACATAAACAGTATTAATCATACATTCACCATCATTTGTACAACATACATTGGTAATTCTACATTCATCTCCACAGCTACGCGGTAACTATTACTGCATCTATCCTACGGTATTACTTCACTTCTTTTGCATAATAAGCATTCTGTATTGAGACATTTCTCTTATACACGCTAGTGACTATTATACTCTCCTAGGCAACATTAGTACTTTACTCTCCCCACTAGCTAAAGTTTAGCACACATATAATGAGTTTCTGAATAAACACTTTGTATTCATAGCATTAGCCCTATCAATAAACTGTACTGGCTTTTGCCTGGCTAAACAGTAAAATTACAGCATTCTGCTGCAAAAAACATTCTCGCAATTTCTGTAAATTAATGCTGGTAAATTTGACATTTTCTTACATTTCATTTTCTAAAGTTAACTAATGATAGAATTGCTTTTTTTGTCACCCTCCCCCATCTCCCAATAGAATTCGAATAAAAAGTGATCAAAAAGTCCTATGTAGCGAAATATGTTAGCCATAAAAATAAAAACAGCTAGTCCTGCAAAAAACAAGCATTCCACACAGCCCCATTGTTGGAAAAATAAGAAAGCTATGGAGATCAAAATATGGCTACGAAATGTAATTCCTCTGTGAATAAAAGTTATTTTTTAATTTTTAAAAAGTAATAAAACAAAAAAAAACAACAATCAATAAACATAATATTGTTATAATCCCACTGACCTGGCAAAAAAAATTAAAGCGTCATGTTTACTACATCATGAACGCTGTAAAGACAACCTTACCCCCCACCCCCAAAAAAACACAATTCTGTATTTTTCCATTTCGCCCCATTAAAAATATTTTTAGATACATTATGTTGTACAACTTGTACAATAACCCCTGACGACATGGCCTATTTTGGGCTTACGGAGGCAACAATTGTTGGCGGATTTTCATCTCCATTTTTCAAAAGCCATAACTTTTTTATTTTTCCGTCGACGCGGCCGTATAAGGGCTTGTTATTTGCGTGGCGAACTGTAGTTTTGTGTTGGTGCTATTTTTTGGTACATTGACTATATTGTAAAACTTTTATTATTTTTTTTTATGATAGCGGAGAGAAAACGCATCAATTCTGCCATAGATTTTTTTTTTTTTTTTACAGCGTTAATCATGCAGCATAAATTCATGCACAATCCATTTTTTCTGCGGGCCGGTATGATTACAACGATACCAAAATTCTTATATTCTTTTAGGTTTTTCCACTTTTCCGCAATAAAAACCCTTTTTTTGGAAATCTTTTTTTTTTTGTAAATCGCTGCATTCAAAGTCCTGTAACTTTTTTATTTTTCCAAGTACAGAGCTCTGTGAGGGCTTATTTTTAGCGAAAAGAGCTGTAGTTTTTATGGGTACTATTTTGAGATACATACAAATTTTATTGCGCGATTAGCGTTTTGCCTCAGTTTTTTAGCGTTTTTTTAACGTTTTTTTCCGTGCAGCATCAGTAGCATGTGCAATTTATTGTACGCGTCATTACGGATGCGACAATACCAAGTATGTGGGATTTTAATTTTTTTTACCTTTTTTTAAGTTAATATGAGAAAAAGCACAAAAAAGGTGTTTTTTTTTTACATTTTTCTTTTTTGTACATTATTTTGATCTTTTTTTTACAGCATCTGTGTCCCTCTGGGGGACTTACAGCACAGCACTGATGATCGCTGTGATAAGGCATTGCAGGACTTCTGTCCTGCAGTGCCTTATCGCTTATTACAGCGATCACAGGCACTGGCAATGCAAGACGCTGGTATCTGGCGTCCTGTTGCCATAGCAACCAGCTGGGCTCTCTGCGATTATATCGCGAGAGCCCAGCAAGTTCACAGAGGGAGCGCGCTCCCTCTGTGAACCCTTCCCATGCCGCGATCTACATAGATCGCGGCAGGGAAGGGGTTAACAGCGGGGGGGGCACATCTCCGATGCACCCCCGCTGTTGCAGCGGGAGGCCGGCTATGAGTGACAGCCAGTTCCCACTGCCGGATAGCGCAAGATCACTTATGATCTCGCGCTATCCCCGGGATATAAATTTACGCCCTGTTGCGGGAAGTACCCCGAGCAAGGCCGTAAACTTACGCCCAGGAGTGGGAAAGGGTTAAATGGTATCATGAAAAAAATGTAACTTGTAAAAAATGTAAAAAACAATGTGCTTCCCAAGCTTTGTACTTCTGCTAGCACATGTTAGTGCCCAAAAAGTTCATCATTTATACTGATAATAAAAACATATATTACATAGCTGTAATTTTTAATAGAGTGAACTTTCCAAAAATGTAGCTCTCATTTACGTATATCCCAAACCACTATAATATTTTCCTGCTAATCTCATTTTCAAATGTTAACTTTTTATTGTTTGACTCTTCTTTAACCTTCCGACTTACTAAATTAATCATTACTATATGTCGCTTAATATACAGTTGTTAGAAAGCCTTTTAAGGCTGTGCATAATGAGATTGGTTGGAGATCTACATTAACAGATCCGAAAATGTGACTGCATTTCATCTAAAGCTAAATAATAAATATGGTGTAATTTAATAAACAGCCCATGGGGCATATTTACATGACTACAGCTTTACCAATGGTTCTAGAGAGTCAGTGATGTTAGATACAAACCTGTAGGATAGTGCTCATTTTTAAAGAGCGTAATTTGAGTAAGATGTTCTAATCAATTAAAAAAAAACTTTTTAAAAACCTCTTCCATGTTCCAACAAAGTTTTGCTCAGTGGTTAGCACTGTTGCCTTGCAGCGCACGGGTCTTCTGTTCAAATCCTACTAAGGACTACATCTCATGGAGTTTGTATGTGCCCCCCATGTTTGCGTGGGTTTCCTTTGGGTATTCCTGTTCCCTCCAACACTCCAAAAACATATACAGTAAATAGGTGAACATTAATTTTGAGTCCCAATGAGGACAAAACACAATATCAAGTTATGTAAAGTGCTGAGTAATGCATGCGCTATATAAATAAAGGTCAATATTAGAGATGAGCGAGCACCCAAATGCTCGGGTCCGCGTTATTCGAGTCAAGCTTTTCGGAAAATTCGAGAGCTCTATTCGAGTAACGAACCCCATTGACTACAATGGGAGACTCGAGCATTTTCGTATGTGGGATGCCGGATGCTGATCTTTTTTTTTCTTGCCTCTCTCTCTCTCTCTCTCTGTGTCTCTCACAGCGGGGAGGAGCCAAAAACTGTGGCGGGATCGAACACAGCTTGATGTTCGTTCGAGTAACGAGCACCATCGAGTACGCTAACACTCGAACGAGCATCAAGCTCGGCAGAGTATGTTTGCTCAACTCTAGTCATTATTATTATTATTATAAGGGGTCTGAGTGCTGAGACCCTCACCGTTCGCTAAAATTAACAGGCAAAAGCACTTATCTGAGTGTAATGCCTGTTCGGCGGTCATTGTGAGAAGCGTATGCTCTCCATAGACTTTTTATAATGCCCTTACACCACTCTCAGCAGTAATGGAAACAGTCGAACGGGCACAGCACTCAAATAAGCACTTCTGCCCATTTGTTCTAGCTATCGTGGGGGTCTTAGCACTGAGATTTCACTAATAAAAACTTCTGACATGTCACTATAACATGAAAAATTTCAAAGACAGCATCCTGGGTGCATTAAAAAATCTACTTTATTCCTCCATTATGCAACTTTTCGACTTTGTCGATGCTGGATTCTAGGCTGTATTGACTGGCATTAGAGATGAGCGAGCATACTCGCTAAGGGCAATTACTCGAGCGAGCATTGTCCTTAGCGAGTACCTGCCCGCTCGGAAGAAAAGGTTCGGGTGCCAGCGGGGTTAGCGGCGAGTTGCGTGAGTGAGCTGGGGGGGGGGGGGGAGGAGAGTGAGAGAGATCTCCCCTCCGTTCCCCCCTGCTCTCCCCCGCCACCCCCTGAACCTTTTCCACCGAGTGGGCAGGTACTCGCTAAGGACAATGCTCGCTCGAGCAATTGTCCTTAGCAAGTATGCTCGCTCATCTCTAACTGGTATCTTTTCCCACAAACATTTACAAAAGAGCATTGCTTGTTGTTTGCTTTACTTCATTCAAAAAATAGGTCAGCACGCAAAGCTTCCATAAAACAATGTTTCTATATTTTATTGATTACAATTAAAAAGATGTTCCAATACAACAGAGATGAGTCTCCAATGTGCAGCAGACGGGTGAAAGAAAGGCATTCAGCATATCATGTTCATAGAATTATATATATGCTCTAAATGCATGTATGCAAAAATATATATCAACAATAATGCAATCATATAAAATGACACATTAAGCATACCAAGAATTGCATATTATCATATACGCAGCAGTTACATAGTATATATAGCTGACCTTACCACTTGCAGCCCGACATGTGTTTCGCCCCAAGCTTCCTCAGGAGGTACAATTCATAAATGAAATGGTTGTTCTTCAATAGCAGCTGATTAGGTCACATGATTATACGGACACTCCCTTACGAATACATGATCAGAATAGTAACCCCCCCCCCCTGGTGGTCAGTTCTTATTGTGTCCTCTTTGTCATGGAAAAAAATCTTTCAGTCTTAATGCCCATTTACACGGAGCGATGATCGCTAAAAGATCGCTCAAACGACAGTTTAAGTGACAGCTTTGAGCGATCATTTTGCATAAACTATTAAGTAGCTACTCAACTACTTAATAGCAATTCAGTGTGCAAATGAAGCCTTAGCTGAATGCAGTTAATAGCCTGAGGGCTATTATCAGCGCTCAGATCCTTTGTTCTCGATGGGGAAACAATGCTATCAGCACTCCCCGTGGAGAACTGCTGATAAGGCTGAATGACGATTTTTAGGTTAGACTGAATTTAACGATCGGCTAGCAGTGCCTGAAAAGCGCACTATGCGCGCACATTTAGACGCACTGATTATCGCTAAAACGATCGCCGATTAGCGATTTTTTTTTGCGATCACCGGCTGGTGTAAATGGGCCCTTAGTCCTGAAAATGTCTTCCATGTCTCTGCAGAGTTCTGTTTTGTCACGCATTTAGTAGGACAGAATGAAAGTCCCCTGGAGAGGACACTGAACTCCACATGAATGGGGTTGTGAGATGACAGATTGATAACTCAGCTGGTTCTACCTTTGTCCGTGTCCTGTTGGGGGTTTTGTTCCATCATGCTGGACTCGGGGTGTTCCTGATCGGTGTGTGGGTACAGGCCGTATCCCGTGTAATGTAAGGAGCTGCAAGACCTGCTCACATCTACTGACTGAGGACATGATGCGGATCCCCAACACACAGGACTGTAAGATCCCTTGGACATTCACATGTTTCATGTCCAATGTTGTGTACCTGATTCGTTGCAGTAAATGTCCTGTTTAGGGGCTTTATATCAGGGAAACAGGACAAAAACTGAGAGCCTGATGAGATCTCATCACCACTAAATTGGAGAGGAAAAGACAGAATTACTTGTGACAAAACATTTTTGTGGTCAGGGGCACAGCATAGAGCAGATGAGAGTTATCATACTGAAGAGCAACTTCAAATCACAGCGTCACAGAAGAATTTGGGAGTATAAGTTTATGGCCATGTTTGATACCCTCAAGAATGGAATGAACTTCAGCCCGGGATTCTTGCATAAGTGGAGAATATGAAAGGTCTGAAGGAGGTCAAGATAGGTGTCCTCTTCCCAATCATTGTTTGTTTTTTTTCATAAAAATTCAGAAATTGATTGTACGAATGTTGCCATCCAATAGGTGGTGCTGCAGAAGTAGTGTTTCCATCTTCTTCTATATGCAGTCTGTAAAGTAGAGACATCATAAGGGCAGATCTGAGTAATCCCATTAAAATCAATGAGAGCGTTGTACCGCAGTTAGCAAGGCACACTTGTAATAGTGGTAAAAAGCGGTGTGCGTGTGAGAGTGGCTTAAAGGGGTTGTCTCGCGGCAAACATCAAAATTTTACATTAGCCCATTCCCCCTGTCACCCCCCTGGCATAAAATAACAATTTAAAGCGTTTTTTAAACCGCTTGCTACTCACCGATCTGACGAAATATGAAGTTATAAAAATCTTCTCCCTAAGATGTCCGCCGGTCCTTTCCCAGGGATGCACTGCGGTTTTCTCCCATGGTGCACCGCGGGTATTCTCCCATGGTGCACCCTGGGCTCTGTGCGGTCCATTGCCGATTCCAGCCTCCTGATTGGACGTGGTGACCAGATCTCCGGCACGAGCGGCCCCATTCACCAGGCAGAAGCACGGACTGCGCAAGCGCGTCTAAAAATGCCAGAAGACATCAGAATTAGACGGATCCATGGAGACGGGGACGCCAGCAACAGAGCAGGTAAGTGAATAACTTCTGTTTGGCTCATATTTAATGCACAATGTACATTACAAAGTGCATTAATATGGCCATACAGAAGTGTATAACCCCACTTGCTGCCGCGAGACAACCCCTTTAAGGGACTAGAAACAAATTTTAATTTAGTGCAGGAAATTAGTCATGTTTGGAAAGATTACACCAAGCGGCTAGATCAGATATGGAAATTTGCCTTGCAGCTGTATGCAGCATGATTAAGGTATAGGTACAGGGGAAGGGGGCCCCAAGCTGAACATTTGTACCCTGGCCCCTGAGCCTTTAGTTACGCCCCTGATGCATATTAATGCACAGTGTGCATCAGGTAGTCCCAGAGGGTCGCTTTAAGGCCGCCTGCAGACGGCCAGGTCGGATCCTGCTGTGAGAATTCTCGCACCGGGACCCGACCCACGCTCCTGCAGGGACCAGTGCGGGTCTCACCTTGCGGCTCTAGCTCTCTGATGTGCCGGCGCATGCGCAGAGTAGAGCCGGCGGCCTGGGAGTGACATTTCTGTGCGGGCCTCTGCAAGACCCACACAGAAATAGAACATACCGCGATTTGTTTTCCGCGTGTGATTTCACGCTGACAAATCGTGGCCGTCTGCCTAGGATTGCGTTTTTTATTACAATCCTATGGCAGCTTCCACGTGCGGAAATTCTGCGGGAAATCCTGCCGCAAAATTTCCGCCCGTGTGCAGGGGGCCTAAATGTAATCTGTCCTTGTGCTTTGTTGTTCCATAGTTCACAGATACAAAATGCCTGTTATATCCCTTCATTATTGCAGATTAATTTTCACCACTTTTATCCTTTTTTGGGATTGTCAATGTAACATGTCTTCGTTTGTAATTGAGGCATAATGAAATATATCTCCAACAGCTACTATGTCTACTACTTTCTCTCTTTTTCCATCTCTTTATCTTCCCTTTGCAGGCTACTCTGAAAATCCTTTCCACCTACACTCCCATATCTAATAACATATGCCCCTAAGAAAGACAAAGAACAATTTCATCTAATCCAGATGCATTAAACTTTGCACTTTGGTATTGAAATATGTCATTTGGATTCTGTGCTATTTGTGTCAAACTGAATTTGTCACACAAACATCAAATTTCCATCCTGATGTTACTGGCAGGCTGAGATTTTCAAGTCTGTCCCTGATTTTTTTTTAAATTTTCTATTAAAATTGCAATAAAGGAAAGTAAAAAGACATGTAACATATTCTCCATGGCCAATTTATAATTAAAAGTATGTTTCTGTCCCTGGATACCAGAGAAGGCTTGCAGTGTATGGAAACAGTGGCATTTCACTGCATACTGTACCTGTGTCTGTGTGCATTAGTCGTCCCTCTAGTTGTGACAAGCATGATGTTCATTGTGTTCTGCAGATAAGAACGAGTGCATAGAGGTGTCTACAAGCACATAAAGGTGACATTCTGGTAATAGAAAACGGAGGCGGCAAGCGTAACTATAAACTAGCACTGAGTCACTTGAAGATAAATTCTCATTTGTCTCCAACCTCAGACACATTTCATTTGTAATCTATTTTCTTTTGCATTTAGTTTACATAGTTTTCTGTCCAAACTAAACATTAGGTTTGCAATAGGTGAATGTATATCTGGTTTCCTGAGACAAAAACAAGACTTCCTCACCCTGTTAAGCTTTTTAAGACTTTTTTAGGATAGATCATTGATGTATGGTGAGTATGTATCAAGCCCCCATGATTATGTAACTGAAAAAATTGGTTGTAGCTGGAGAACTACAGCTCCTTCACCGTGGGCATTATTGTATCTTGTCACCACCGGAAACAGCGGGGTGATGACAAGATGTAGGCTGCTTGACAGTCTGGTAGTGCCCCCATTATGTGATTGGCTGATGTGGCTGCTCAGTGTCCCTGGAACATGTAGCTTACTGTGGGGCTGCCACACTACGAATCCCCCTGCTCTCAATCCCTGCCCTCCCATGTCCCCTGAGGAAGCCGAGCCGCGTTGTAAGTTACCAAGGTGGCCACCATCTCCCCTGGCGATCCGCTTCCTCACAGTTCCTCTGACACTGCAGCTACTTGCGCCTCACAGCTCCGTTGTCCAGCCCGTGTCCCCGTGTCTCTGTGTTCCACCTCAGTGATTCTTCGCGGCCACCGGCCTTGATTCTCCCTTGCCGATCTGCTCCCTCACTGCTCCGGTCACACTGCCGCTACTTGGGCCTTACAGCTCTGTCGTCCACGCCGCGCATCCGTGTCTCTGTGTTTCGCCTCACTGCCTCGTCATGGCCAGTGGCTCTCTTCTGCTGTGGCCACTGGCAGCTCCTTCCCCTCGCCCTCCCTGCTCCATCTGTACCGGGGTGTGCCCCGCAGGGCCGAGCAGCCTGGCCTGATAACAAGCAAAAGAAGAAAGCTGCGGTGTGCCCGGGGCATCATCATTGTACGGGGTGGCGGTAGTGACAGCAGAGACAAGGCAGCGAATGCAACGGAGATCCAAGGGCTCCCGGGAGACTCTGTTACAGCGGGCTGAATTATAGTTCAGATGTGGTACCAGACACAACCACATGGATGGGAGTATCATTGTGATGGTACTGAAGTGAAGAAGCTGGAGCACCTTGGCCCTTTTCTTCTGCTGATCAATTAAAGTTGCAGGGTTGGACTGCAGTAACTACACATTCATAGTATATCCTCTAGATTAGTGATGAGCAAACTTTTGCAAAAAGTTCAGTTCTGTCTGAGTTAGTTTTAACCCAACCGGAAATTCACCAAAACCCCTAAAACTAGTAAATAACAAGTTCTCTCTTGCTTGAAAAAATATGGGCATTTTGCAGCCCAGATACTCTAATCATTTGCATATCTGCCTGAGATGTAACTGCATGCTGGGTTTTGCAAGAAAAAAAAATAACAACTTCTTCTAGGGGCTTGATTTTTGTCCGTCAACAACCTCTTGTGTTTCACATTTCACATGTCAGTATCTGAGGTACACGCAATATCAGCGTTTTTATCACTTGCACACACCCCAATTGAAGGTTATATGCACACATACACATATGAGACTTAACTGTAAATTGAGCTGCACAACTTTTCTTAAAGTCAATAGAAGTACACCGTGATTGTTTCTCTTTCTATTGATTTCTGTAGATTGGTTGTATTACATTTAAATTATCCCAGAATCAATAGGTTTTTTTAAAAAAGCACAGTACCCTCACTTTGCATAAATCAACTTACTTACTTCTCCCCTTCCATGTATTTTGGACCCTTTTCTTCTCTGTGTGTGCATCCTCCTTCACTAAACAGATTAGGCGGGCTTTCTTCTGCTACCATGTGACCACTGGAAAATCAAGTGTCCCAGCAGCACACTGCATCTGCACTGGACTCCGGGAATCTTCCTGTTCACCTACCATCTGTATTTGCAAGTGTGGTTTCCCTGAACAGGGAGAGCCAGAAAACACATAGTGGAGAATGCAAAGAGAAGTGCACGTTTTACCACCAAGCGAAGAACTACTGGGGGACGTCTCTAGTAACAGTGGAAGGTAAATAGAAGATTGCGAGGGGGAAGAAAAGTCGTGAACAGTATTTTATTGAAAATGGTTTTTAGTGGCAAACATTTATTGATTTCACACACAAAATCCACTGTGCCACCGTCATCTTAGAAATACCCCTCTAAGTCTGGTATCAGCCTTTTCGTGGTATTTACATTGAAAACACTTTTTATCACACCCATTGTTTGAGTCAGTAGAGCTGTCAACTGTCAATGCACGACACCCAAGTAAGCAAAACTTTTGCTAATAGGATAACTAAGCAAGTCCACTCTAAATCTGAAGTTCTGGTTCAGAAGACATGTCTTAAAGGGGTGGTCTCGCGAAACCAAGTGGGGTTATACACTTCCGTATGGCCATATTAATGCACTTTGTAATATACATCGTGCATTAAATATGAGCCATACAGAAGTTATTCACTTACCTGCTCCGTTGCTAGCGTCCTCGTCTCCATGGTTCCGTCTAAATTCGCTGGCAGCTTGCTTTTTTAGACGCGCTTGCGCAGTCCGGTCTTCCTTTCAGCACGAGCCGCTTCAGTGTGCTCCCCGCTACAGCTCTTCTGCGCATGCACAGACGAGCTGTCACTGCTCGGGAGCGCGCTGGAGCGGCCATTCTGTACCTTCCTCTGTTAGAGGAAGGTGCAGAGCTGCCGAGCTGTCCGGAGAAGCCGCCCAGCTGTCCCGCCGTCCAGCTGTCCTGGTAAGTGATGGGCCGGGGGGGGGGGGGGCTGTCACTGCGATGGGGGGGGGCTGTCGCTGCGCCGGGGGAACTATCGCTGGGCCGGGGGGGGCTGTCGCTGCGATGGGGGGGGGGCTGTCGCTGCGCCGGGAGAACTATCGCTGGGCCGGGGGGGCTGTCGCTGCGCCGGGGGAACTATCACTGGGCCGGGGGGAGGGCTGTCGCTGCGTCGGGGAAACTATCGCTGGGCCGGGGGGGGGCTGTCACTGCGCCGGGGGAACTAGCGCTGGGCCGGGGGGGGCTGTCACTGCGCCGGGGGAACTAGCGCCGGGCCGGGGGGGGGGGCTGTCGCTGCGCCGGGGAACTAGCGCTGGGCCGGGGGGGGGGGGGGGCTGTCGCTGGGCCGGGGGGGCTGCGCCGGTTACCTTCTGCCTGGCGGTGGGTGACTGGTCGGCCGTGTTCACTCCAGGGGTCCGGTCGGCGGCTGCGGGGCGTCGTGTTGTCATGGAGACACAGCTGGCAGCGTCTCGGGAGCGCGCACGTCGGGCTGCAGCGAGCGACGGGAAAAGAGCCGGCGGCCATCTTGGGGAAACTTTTATAAGTTGCTGAAACGCTGGAACGGTAAGTACAAACCAGCTAGAAATGTCATTTACAGGGGGGCTTAGTAATGTGTACTTAATGGGGGGGACTGGGAAAAAAAAAAATTCACTGCTTCCTCGAGACATCTCCTTTAAGGCTGGTTTAGACACAATGATTATTGTTCAAAAAATCTTTTGAGCAATAATCATTGTGTGCTTTTTGCAAACGTTGAGTGATCACTTTGCGCTCCGAGCAGGGAATGCAGAAGACAAGCGGGGCCGCTTATCTTCTGCATCCAGCTGTTCCCCACTTGGAATGCCCAGCTGTTTTACAGCCGAGCACTCTGAGCGGGGTATGAAGAACACAGCTGGACCTCTCTTTTCTTCATACCCCACCTGTCTTCAGGGAGTGGGATACTGCTTAACGAAAACTGCACGATGTTAGTGCAGCTAGACACAGCGATTATCACTCAAAAGATGGCTTTGAGCGATTTTTGAGCAAAAACCCTTGTGTCTAAAAGGGCCTTTAAGGCTGGTTTAGACACAACGATCATCGCTCAAAGAATCTTTTGAGCGATAATTGCTGTGTGCATTTTGCAAGGTGATCCCTCAAATGTTGAGTGATCACCTTGCGCTCCAAGCGGGGGATGCAGCAGACAAGCGGGGCCGCTTGTCTTCTGCATCCAGCTGTTCTCTGCTCGGAGTGCCTGGTTACTATACTTTCGAGCACTCCGAGCGGAGGATGCAGAAGACAAGCGGGGCCGCTTGTCTTCTGCATCCAGCTGTTCTCTGCTCGGAGTGCCCGGCTGTTATACAGCCGAGCGCTCTGAGCAGGGTATGAAGAATACAGCTGGACCGCTCTGTTCTTCATATCCCGCCTGTCTTCAGTGAGCACGATACAGCTGAAACGATAGTATCAGCTGTATCCCGCTGTGAGTTCCTAATAACTGATCGCTGATCTTTCAGCATGCTGAAAGACAACGATCATCAACGGCTTACGAAAACTGCACGATGTCAGTGCAGTTAGACACAACGATTATCGCTCAAAAGATGGCTTTGGGCGATTTTTGAGCGAAAATCGTTGTGTCTACAAGGCCCTTTATTTTGAAGCAGTCTCTATATCATAATATGGGTCCCATCTATGAGCTCCTCTTCTGGTGAAAGTTGCCCGTTCTTTCATTTGTGTAACAGCCGATCAATAACATTAAGCATAAGAGAAGAGAAGTCGGCTTCATTTTAGAAATTGAGAGTTGAGAGAAATGTCTTAAGACCTTCATCTTTGCCGTCTAGGATCACCCGAGGTGCTTTCAGTCATGAAAAATTAGCATTGTAGAACGAATTGAAGAATATAATAATTTTGTGTATTCTATGCGCTCACTTTAAATTTAGTTCTCTATGATTTCTCTATCGACTTCTATTCTAAAAAGTTCTGGACTCTATCTTCAGCCTTCATCATTATGGCCTAACCAATTAATTTTTATTTCAAGTAGTTAGTGGGTTAAGACCAGTTTGGCAAAATTATTACACTACAATGTCTTATTCAGTCCCAACTGGTTCAATTAGAAATGACAAACCGGTGTTCAAGGATTAAGCGATCACTTGCACTGGGCAGCACGTTCCTGTTCAGTCTGCTATGAGGATATTTCACAACATCCATCTCTGCTTCCATTAATTATTCTCACTTTCTGTTTTTCAAGCAACGAGAAATAATAATTTCCCAATAGAACACTAAGCTTTTTTTCGCTCTTATTAAAGACTCGGCATTAAATTATCCCAGCCGCTGCATAACAGCCTACAAAAGCTGATATATCTTCCGCTTGGATGCTGCCAAACTGCTATGAAAGCGATTCTTCTTAGCTTTTGTCAGAATGCTTTATGACATTGAAGGTGAAAAGGAGATATAATAATTCCCATGCCAAAGATGCATAACAAATAGTTGTTAAACCCACGCTTTATTTTCTGGCCCACATTAACCCATTAGAGTTAATCCTAGAGCCAACCTTTCCCGTAAAGTACACAGATTGGCTGACTCTAATTGGACATGTTGGCTGCAAAACTATATACTCTACTCATTTTCCTTAATTTTATTGCTCTACAAAACATCTGGATGCAAATGACTATATTCACTTAATCAAACTCATAAATGTGTTCATGAGCAAAACATGCCCTGTCCTCCAGAGCGACCTTTAATCTGTTGATTGATGATGTAAGGGCTGAAGATGCAACATGAAAAATAGTTCCGTGAAGCCAGTGTGGGGAAAATGAGATTATGTCCTGCCGTTTGATTCCAGCAACAGAGTAGCTTTATCATCCTATTAAAATTGCGAAAATCAGTTTTGGTAAATGATTGCTGGAAAAGTTGACCATATGGTCCATTGCCCATCTCAAGGGCAGGGCAAGAATAGGTTTGGCAAGTTTAATATGCTAAATTGTATCATATACCAAGTCGAATATATAAAGTCTGGCATGATGTCAAGTGTAGTATGCACAGATTCAGTTCAATATTATACCCATGAGCAAACATGGAGTTTTTAAAGGGGGGTTTCCAAGTGTGTTACTGCCTATTCCCATATTTCTATATGTACTGCATGCCTATCTTTTACATGGAGTCCGTTATTGTTCCTTTGTTGTGATTGGTAAGACTCCTATTGATGCATATCCTAAAGATGGGTCATTCATTGAAAATCAAGAAAAAAACCTTAAATGATAGATTTCTGCTGCTATGTTTAGAGGTTGCTCACTGCTTAGGGATTCATATAGCTCCTTTTGAGCTCAATAATAAAGAATTATATCATGAACTCTTTTTAATGGTAACATAATTTTTCCATTAAACACAGAATTTTATGCTGATCTGCTTAGAGGGGGTATATCAGGTTACTAAGAACCACCACAAACCCTTAAAGATGCCCATGCACATAAGAGGCTAATTTTAATTTAGCAAAATTGTCTAACAGTATGACCCCATTTACACTGATACATGATTGCTCAAAAGTTGCTCAAACAACAGTTTGAGTGACAGTTTTGGGCGATCATCTTTGTATAGTCTATAGTAGCTAATTAGCTACTAAAGAGCTATGCAGGCAGAGCGGGACACCACTGCTATCGCTTGGCAAACAATACAGCTGTTTTGTATAAGCAAACAGCTGCATTGTTCTCCACGCTTACAGCTCGCGTGACGCTGTGAACTACCAGCGGCACACGAGCTGAAAGAATCTTATCAGCACTGCCGACTGTGATAACAGCCTGCACCGCAGATAGGAGTTCATCGCTCAATTCTAGAAAACTAGAATTGAGCGAGGAACGAATCGTGCACGAAAACTACACAATGTCCATGCATTTAAACACAACGGTTATCGCTCAAAAGACGGCTTTAAGCGAATTTTGAGAGGGAATCGTTGTGTCTAAATGGGCCTTAAGACTATGTTTGTTGCCCAAGACTGTCCAATCACTGCGCAAATTTCATTTCTCAAGCTGCTGATGTAAAATGAAAGCTGAGCTCTGATTAGCTGCTATGGGCAACAAGGACAGTCTAACTGTTAGACAGTTTTGCTAAATGAGACAAAAAAAGTTTTATGATATCAGACAAAATGGCTCCCAACAAAGACAGAAGAGTGTTTTGTGTCCTTGGTTTTCATGTCTACCAGTCTGCTATTAGTGTGAAACGTCATTTTTAAACAAAGTTTAGGGACCATCCACCTAGTGCGCTACAATTTGTAAGCAGTACTCCAATTTTAAAGAAAAAGGATACATTTGTAAGTGAAAATCATCCGTCCGTCCACCAGTAAACAGAAACAGTGGAACGTGTCTCTGCAAGTTTCACATGAGTCCTCAGAAATCCACCATCAGAGCAAGCAGAGAATTAGACATTCTGCAGCCGACTGTGTGGAAGATTCTGAGAAAATGTTTGTGGTGTTACCCCTAACAATTATAATTGTTACCGGCCCTGAAACCAGATGACAAACCAAGGCAACATTCTTGCTGCAAGACTTTGTAAACTAATGGAAACCAATGGTTTAGTGTTTAGTAGTGAAGCTTACTTTCACCTTTGAGGCACAGTTAACAAACATAAAGTCAGAATCTGAGGGAGGGAAAACTCACATGCCTACGTAGAGCGTATGCTCAACTCCCCCAAGGGGAATGTGCTTTGCACTATAATCTGAAGCAAACAATCATGGGTATTTTGTACCTGGACATGTTACAGATATGACTTCTGCTGCAGCTGGAAGAGAAAATCCCAGGTTTCATCTTCCAACAAGATAGAACAACCACCATTTGCACAATTATGTCAGCAGTGAACTCAATCGGCGACTACTAAACAGAAGGATTGACCATGCAGGTGGTGACAATAGTGAACCTCTTCCTTGGCTTCCATGTTCTCCGGACCTTGTGCCTTGGGATTTTTTTCCTCTGCGTTTTGGCTAGCCACAACTGCATATCAACACTGGCGCCTCGGCTGAGTCTATCCATGCTCACCCACTAGATCTGTTACCATTAGTAGATCAATTACTATTAGTAGTTGGCTGTACAAGAAAAATGGGGGATCATGTGCAGGCTGAGCTTTAGTCACAATATATAAAATAATAAGGTATTGCATTTTAGGATAGTGTATTTCTTGGATATGGACCATTTTGGGCAATAACAAAACATAATTATAGGCAATCCCTTTAAATCCATTTTTTCCCACATGTGAGACTTGTCATGATCCTACGGATTCCATATTACGAAGCTTTTCTCTATAGAAACATTGCTTCTATTAAAAGAATAATGCAGTAGTATGGAACACCATATGGTGGCACACAAAGTGTCTATAGGCGATGCATGACTCCTAAAAGAGAGGTTCATGAACCTTGTTATGTTGTTGCTCTTTTCCAAGTTAAGCAATAATACGCTCAATGGTAATTCATAACTAGGTAGATGGGCCATGAAAGGGTACTGAAATTTGTTTTGGAGAACATTTGGATTTTCATTCTGTTGCTCATGGATTGCCACAGCCCAATCTTATTTTTCACCTCCATGGCCTGGAGATGGTACATTTGAACTGGCACATACAGAAGAAACTATACATTCTTAACTAAGAGTCAAGTCGGGGGTAGCACCTAGAATATCTAAAATTTTCCCTACGACTGGATTTTAACTTCTTTAAATCCTCTAGATACCTGGGACTAATCAAAGGCAACAGCTTCAATTAGTTACTGGACAGACTACAAGAGATGTTGTGCTCCAATCACAGCTACAGCAGATGGGCACAGCCAGCTACTTATTTGCCTACAAACAACCAGATTTTTTGTTAGATGATACTCTATGAAGTGTCTCCATATTTGTTGTATCCTACTTATTGAAGGATCTTAGGGTACTTTTACATGGGACAGCTCTCGGGCAATTAAGCTCCCAACAGTCATCTCAGTGATTATCACTCAGAATACTAACGGAGCGTGCAAGAAATCTCACCTCCATTCACTGTGAAAAGGCAGTGGTTCATAGTTGAACGACCGCCTGTTTACATGTGCTAACATTCGCTTGATTTTTACTTTGGCAAGGGAGCAATTCTTGCCCCGTCAGGTCCTGTGTTTACATTGGCCAACAGTTGCCCATAATCGCTTGCTTGAAAGACTACTCGGGCAACTATCGGCCCATGTAAAATTACTCTTAGAGAGTTGGCTGCCACCACCTCCAGGCATTTATAAAGTGCGGGTACTTTTCCACAGGATGACTGTCATGCAGTGAATGGAGTGTGAAGCGCGTTGGAGATCTCTCTCAGCTGTCTACCTTCATTCCTTGTGAAGAGGCAGTCATTCAAAGTTGAACAAATGCTTGTTTACACTCAGTAAGAAGTCATTCACCAGTCGCTTCGCTTCAGTGAGCTAAAACTATATGACTAGCAACTACTGAGCGCTTTTTTTTTGCTCAGCACTCTGTTCTTTCTCACTTATACGCAGGACAACTATCGGTCAAGATTGCCCATTCGAGCGATTTTTTTTTTCGGACCAACATAAAAGCACCCATATTAATGAGGACACCCCATTACATATGTAAGAAATTCTTGAGAATTTTGCACAGTGATTTCCATTTACAAGTAATATGTTTGCCTTGGAGGAAAATGTTCTAGAACTAATTAAAATATTTTCTATTCGTTCCATGCCAGCCGACTCATTTTGTCCTTTTTTTCCTTAATATATTTTTCATGTCTAAAGCGAGAAATACATATTAACCCTTTCCAATCCACTGTCTGACCTCTGAAGACATTATGATTCAAGGCTGTACAGCTCCGATGTTGGAAGACGTCCGTTGGGGTTCTCTTACTGTATATTGCCAGCCTCTCTACTGTCGGAGCCTATCCAATATGTCACCTCCTGCAGTACTGGCTTTAGCCTGCAGATAGCGCCATTATATAATGACAGAAAAAGAGTAAGCCCCCTAGGAAAACCAGGATACAAATTGGATTGGAAAGGGTTAATAACTGTAAGAATGCCCATCTCTTGGTATAAATGAGTTGTATTTCAGCTGTGGTTCTCCTTCCAGTGCTGTAATAAATCTCTTGACAGTTTTGCACCAGCACTTCTACAATGAAAAATGGCATTACGTTCTAAAACATAAGTCTGACATATGATGAGGAGCCCGTTTGCTAAAGTTCTTTTGTCAGCAGCTGGAAAAAGCTGCAATACAGGGAGAATAATGAAGAGTGGACACATCTTTCCGTGAACCTCGGTGCAATACACATTTTTTGCCGCTTACCTACGATTTTCTTTTTTATCTTAAATGCTGTTTGGTCAAAATATGTGGGAGGCAGTAAAGAAGTGGTTGTCATGGAAGCCGTTCCTGTGCCGATCGATGTGTTCTGATTTTAATCACTGTGATAGCTGAAAATAATGAAACTGAAATGTTCTCCCTTTATACCTGCTATCTACAATATCAAGCGGCAATCCTCCAGACACCGAAGCAGGCCAGGTGGTAAATAACCGGAGAGCCTTATCAAAGTGATAATGTCTTAAAGCTTTGGATTTAGATTAGAACTTTTACGTGCAGGAAGGAGCCTTTGAACCTGTACATTGGTGGGCTATGTAGAGCGGTCAACGACTCCCAACAGATACCGGTTCAATTGTTATCTATCTACTTATGTCTAGACAGAAATAAATAACAGTTGTACATATTTCATTTCCAGGCCACCTTCTGATGGCCGTAAGGAAGCTACATTTTAGAATCTATATTATGGTCCCAATTGAGGGTTCTCTTCACATCTGCAGTGTTGTGTTGGTTTTTAACACAAATCAGAACACTGTGTCGGATGTGATGTTAAAATAGCGCCTGATCGACCCCATTGACTTATAATGGAGCCCATCGGGATTTCCACTGTTTTCATGGTAAAAAAACATTCAAGCAATGCAGCTGTAATATTAAAGAAAAAAATGTCTGCATTAACATTTTCCAATCCACTGTCTGACGTCTAAAGACATTATGATTCAAGGCTGTACAGCTCCGATGTTGGAAAACGCCCGTCGGGGTTCTCTTACTGTATATTGCCAGCCTCCCTGCTGTTGGAGCCTATCCAATGTGTCACCTCATGCAGTACTGGCCTTAGCCAGCAGATAGCGCCGTTGTATAACGGCAGAAAAAGAGTAAGCCCCCTAGGAAAACCAGGATACAAATTGGATTGGAAAGGGTAATACCTTCTGAAAACGGCATGAGAGTTAATTTAAAAGGCTGCTTGTCGCTAGGAAAGGTCCTTTTGAATTAACATGAATTTCCAATAAAATGGCCATATATTAAAAAGCCACTCTAATGAAAACAAAGTTTTCCATCCCTGCACCAGTCACCTCATTGCCTGTCATGCTCTGGATATTGCAGCCACTTCTATGCAGTGCAACCTCCTGTCTGATACTTATCAGGCACATCTCGATAGTGGGAATGTGGCTTTCACTTTCAAATCAATCCCATGATACGTCACCACACCAAGATAGTACTGGCTCACTTATATACACTTGGGGATAGCTACATCATGAATGAAAAAAAAAATCACAGGAGTGGCCCTTTAATGAATCAGTAAGGCTATCACCAAAATGTGGTAATTATGTTTGCTTTACTTACATAGAAGCCGTCATCCTTTTTATTCCATTTCGAATGTGACATCAGGAAGTGCAGCCATATTGGTTGTCACTAGAGATGAGCGAGCATACTCGCTAAGGACAATTGCTCGATCGAGCATTGTCCTTAGCGAGTATCTCCCCTTGGGAGCAAAGGTTCGGGTGCCGGTGCGGGTGACAGGTGAGTTGCAGTCAGCAGGGGGGAGAGAGGGAGAGAGAGATCTCCCCCGCCGCTCCCCGCCCGTCTCCGGCAGCCGAATCTTTGCTCCCGAGCGGGCAGGTACTCGCTAAGGGCAATGCTCGATCGAGCAATTGCCCTTAGCGAGTATGCTCGCTCATCTCTAGTTGTCACATTTACATAGGCCTTTCAGCATCTCATGGGAAAGGTTCACCTTATTTATTGCACATGCTGGTATTGCATAATTTTTAGGCTGTGTTACAACTTTGTTCATAAGAGAAACAAATGGGATTCATCTAGATACTATTAAAAATAGTCATACTCCTCATTAGGGTGTGCCTATGAACATCCAATACATACATCTATTGGCTCATGCCTTTTTTTTTAAAGACCCTTATCTCTAAGGAAAAGTACCAGGGCATGACCCTGGCAGGTTGTCACCACTGCCCTATAGTGTATAAACCTGAGATGCGAGTTGTCCTGCCCCAGCACCAGCACAGGTTGACATTGGCTTTGCTGGTGTCTCTTCAATGCTATATGATAAAAAGTAAAAAACTTGGCCTGATACATAGAAAATTATGGTTATTACCAGTTGCAATTAACCTTAACATGTGCTGAAAAGGAATATCCTGCCATGAAATGATTCACTGTGATTTCACAAATGATTTCAAGTGCAGGCCCAAACAATTTAGTGTTTTTAATCATAATCGACCCAAATTTTGCGGATAATTTTTTTATAGAGAGCCCCACATAGCCTTAAAATTAAATTATACATGTTCTGCTGACTGAAGCCAACTGTAGAGGAAGCTACCATACTACTCGTTCTGCATACTGGTTATATATTAAACTCATTAATAATACAGCTTACGTAAGTTCCTAATCTCCTTGTAGTTGGGGCTGCCAGAATCCAGAGATCTAACTACTATATAATTTATGAAAACCTTAATTAGCATATAATGTTGGACCCTAGAAATGGCATGATGATAAAAGGTGTTCGTTCCCTTTAAAGGAATGTGTCATCAGAAAATGAACCATTGTATAAATCAAATTTTTACATTTAGCATATTGTTAAATAATTTTGGGTGATTTTTTTTACATTTTCAATATCACAATTACAGGTTTTTTTAAAAAAAATCCTAAAATCCAGCAGTTTTCACACTGACCACCAAGCCTAATAATAGTCTGTAACTTCCTGTTTGGTAGTGAAAACTTTTCAGCAGTCATCTCATTTTCCGTCAAGATCACAATAAGAGGTAACATATATACATAGATTACACAGGAACCACCAAACACAATATGTAATGATCACAGCTCACCTCCTCCCTTTTCCCAAATAATGACTTCTGCACATGCCCAGAACAGCCTCCCATAGAATCCCATAAGTCCTCGCCTGTCCGTTGTGTCTATGGCCCATGAGGCTGCTCTAAATGCTACTAACTGCAGCTCAGTCAAGATATAAAAACATCTACAATCAGAAAATAAAAACAGATTAGAAAAATGAAAATTCACTATTTGGTTTTAATTAATAAGAGAAATAACATGTGCTTTGTTTTAGGCAATGCATAAAATGGAAGATTTAGAAAAAAGGCGAATGAGATATGTTTATGTAAATGTTTAACGATGGAGTAGCATTTGTGTATTGTCTTTGTTTGCTTCATTTTTAGACCAGATTTATTATTTATAATCCCGCCAAGCTTAAAGTTAAACTGTTCCGTTGCCCGAACAAACAAACATACAAAATATGAAAACAAGGATAATGTTATTCCGCCAATGAATCAGCCGTCACTTGCTGAAATGTTTGTGTTAGTTCTACAGGATATTAATATTAACTATGATATTAATACAGCTTGATCCGGGTCTTATCCCAACACAATTGCCTCAAACATTAACTCTTCATTTAAAAGAACAATAGAGGTAATACAATAATACCCATTGTGAGGTTTTGTGCACATGAGCCAAGCCCTTATGTTCAACTAATAGAAATTCATTTACAAAATGATGTTACTCTACCGATTTGGTTTAAACTTTTCAGCTCAAACAGTACCACTCATACCACTTTCATCTTCCATTCAATTGTAGAATGCCTGAAGACCAGAAACAGATATTGCATAGGCATTAAGAGAGCAGAGGCAGAGCATGCAGCTAATATTGGAGCTTTGGACAGCTCTGGATGGTCCTATTCCATTTGCTGTTGTGTGGCAACAACCAAGTGCCAGGCTTCTACTATATCTCCATCATAACTGAGCTGTTAACAAGCATATTGGTTTGAGAATTGGCCAAAGTGTCATGGAAAGAGAATCATAGAATGGTAGAGTTGGAAGGGTCCTCCAGGGTCATCGGGTCCAACCCCCTGCTCAATGCATTGATCACTAAATAATTCCAGATATTTGTTCAGCCTCTGTTTGAAGACTTCCATTGAAGGAGAACTTACCACCTTCCGTGGCAACCTGTTCCACTCATTGATCACCCTCACTGTCAAAAAGATTTTTCTAATATCTGATCTGTGTCTCCTCCCTTTCAGGTTCATCCCATTGCTTCTAGTCTTTCCTTGTACATATGAGAATAGGGCTGATACT
The DNA here is from genome assembly GCF_035609145.1 of Eleutherodactylus coqui. NCBI lineage: Eukaryota > Metazoa > Chordata > Amphibia > Anura > Eleutherodactylidae > Eleutherodactylus > Eleutherodactylus coqui. Next base: position 233,015,172 of record NC_089840.1, on the reverse strand, counting down.
TGTAGACCGCTATTAAGTCTTCTATCAGCCTTCTTTTGTAAGCTAAACATTCCCAGATCCTTTAACCGTTCCTCATAGGACATGGTTTGTAGACCACTCACCATCCTGGTAGTTCTTCTCTGAACTTTCTCCACTTTGGCAATGTCTTTTTTAAATTGGGGTTTCCACAACTGGACACAGTACCACTAGAGATGAGCGAGCATGCTCATTTAGAGCAATTACTCGAACGAGCATCGCTTTTTTCGAGTAACTGCCTACTCGGGCGAAAAGATTCGGGGGGCAGCAGGGGTGAGCAGTGGGTTAAGAGAGAGAGTGATCTCCCCCCTAATTCCACCCGCTACCCACCGCTCCACGCCGCCGCCCCCTGAATCTTTTCGCCCGAGTAGGCAGTTACTCGGAAAAAAGCGATGCTCGTTCGAGTAATTGCTCTAAACGAGCATGCTCGCTCATCCCTAAGTACCACTCATACCACAGTATAGAAAGGGAAATAGATACAACCTTTTCTGCCCTGGGTGGCAAAACATGGCACTTCTAGAGGGGGGCCATAATCTTTGCTATAAGGTCCCATCAATTTTACAAAATAAGCAAACAATAACTTGACATTTAACATGTTATGATAACTACAGTGTACAACAATGATGTAAATAGTTATCACAATGTGCTAGTCGTGTTAATGATTGCTATATCTGCTTGTCCCTAGTTGTGACGTTTCGATGTCACATCAGACATTAAAGATACTCTCAGATTTAAAATATGCCTTGTGTCTTGTTCCAAGCATGCAGCTTTTGAAATATCTCCAGTAGCAACCAGCAGAATTAAGAATGTAGATTTAGACAATAGCACACGCCACAATGCAGCATTGCTGCAAACTAATTCTATGTGAGGACTATAAAATGTTGTCCATAGTGTTCAACGTAAATTATAAATGTGACCTAGTACAAGGGTAAAACAATAATTGTTTTTATACTGAAAATATATGAAAATAATACTTTAATATCTTACTGCTATGTTCCTATGTGATCAATTATAATTATAGGCCCAAAGGTTAAGGCTACAATACTTAGGGATTCTGACACCATTTCCCATTCTGATTATTGTCAGTGTTGTCTTAGAAGCCTTGTGTGGACTTAGATCACCATTAGAGATGAGCGAGCATACTCGCTAAGGGCAATTACTCGAGTGAGCATTGTCCTTAGCGAGTACCTGCCCGCTCGGAAGAAAAGATTCGGCTGCCGGCGGTGGGCGGGGAGCGGCGGGAGAGAGTGGTGGGGGGGGGGAACGGAGGGGAGATCTCTCTCTCCCTCTCTCCCCCCCAGCTCCCCCCTGCTCACTCCCGCAACTCACCCGCGCCGGCACTCGAATCTTTTCTTCCGAGCGGGCAGGTACTCGCTAAGGACAATGCTCGCTCGAGTAATTGTCCTTAGCGAGTATGCTCGCTCATCTCTAATCACCATCTATATTAATGTTCACACAAAAACACACATATTTGACACAATGTAAAACAGTTAGGATGCAGATTTGGAAGTACAAAAAAAGATAAAATAGGTCAGCACTACCCAATGGAAATATATCTCAATAGAAATCTATAGGTGCACATTAAACCATGGCTGCAACATACAGTAGAAGCAGAAACCAAAAATGGCAACAGCACGCAAAACAAATTTACATACCTATAATCAATACTCCAACCACATTAAATAATGCAAGGTTCTTGGTATATAATTTGATCGAATTACATTGGTCCATCTTAAAACGTCCAGGTGACCAAGCTCTCAGATGGGTCCTAACATTAATATTAGGTAGTAAATCGCAACCTGGGAAAGCTGAATACCTACCTCTCAGAATGCTACTCTTCTGGGACTAAACTATGGTTGTGCACACCTGCTGCCCATTTGCCTTCTGTCCCTCCTACTGGAGCATACAAATAGTATACTACCTTCCCTGGTTTTATTTGTAGGCTTAGTCCCAAGAGAGGAGCATTCTGAGAGGTAGGAACTCAGCTTTCCCTGGTTGAGATTTACTACCTGATATTAGTGTTAGGACTAGAGTTGGGCGAACATACTTTGCCGAGCTTGATGCTCGCTCGAGTATTAGTGTACTCGATGGTGCTCATTACTCGAACGAGCATCAAGCCATCTTCGACCCCGCCCCAGTTTTTGGCTCCTCCCCGCTGTGATGTGCCTGTTTTGGCCCCTCCCCGCCACGACGCAGCGTGCGTCATTGGCAAATTTTTTATCTGGCAGGCAGGGGAGAAAGAAAGAGAGAGAGAGAGAGAGAGACGAACCTAGGAAAAAAAAAAAAAAACTCGGCACCCGGCGTCCCACATATAAAAATGCTCGAGTGTCCCATTGTAGTTAATGGGGTTCGTTACTCGAGTAGAGCTCTCAAATTTTACAAAAAGCTCGACTCGAATAACGCGGACCCGAGCATTTGGGTGCTCGCTCATCTCTAGTTAGGACCCATCTGAGAGCTTGGTCACCTGGACGTTGGTAGATGGGCCAATGTAATTCGATCAAATTATATAGCAAGAACCCTGCATTATCTAATGTGGTTAGGCCGCCTGCACACGAGCGTTCCGGATTCCACTAGCGGATTTTCACGCGCGTATGGTACCTAAATGTGCTTGTGGATAGGTGTGGATGCGTGAAAAATCACGCGCGGATATACGCGGATGTGTTGCGGAAAAAAATGCGCTGAAAAATCCGGAAGACACCCTTATTGTAAACCCAACCCCTAGAGAACTGCCCATTCCCTGGAAAACAGCTTAAAAACCAACATCCAGACTCCGTTTTGTCCCTCTTGCTTGTGCGAGCACCGTTAAATTATTCTGGCAACATGCTTTCACCCGGTGAGCAGATGTCTTTGTGGGCATGGTTGATCCATGTAACTTTTTTCGGACGTACTATAAAAATACTATATAAGGCCGCCTGCACACGAGCGGAAATCCCGCCGCGGGATTTCCCGCGGGATTTCCGCAGCTGAAAGTTTGCATAGGAGTGCATTAAAATACGCACTCCTATGCAGACGGCCGCGGTTTGGCCGCGCGAAATCTCGCGCGGCAAACAAACCGCGGCATGTTCTAATTTTCTGCGGGGCACGCACTCACCTGGCCGCCGGCTCCGGTCTGCGCATGCGCCGGCTGCGCGGCAGCCGGCACATGAAAGAGCTGGGGCCGCCAGGCGCGGGTGAGTACGCGCTCGTCCCTGCAGGCGCTCGGGTCGGATCGCGCGGCGAGAATTCTCGCTGCCGGATCCGACCCGCTCGTCTGCAGGCGGCCTAAGTGTGGTAATGTAGTAATCGTACTGACCCATAGAATAAAAATATCGGGTCGTTTTTGTTGCACTTTGCGCGCTGCAGAAACAGGACGCACCGAAAGATGGTGGAAAGTCTTTTTTTTTCTCTCCGATTACAATTTTTAAAGGTTTTTCAGTAAATTATATGGTACAATAAATAGTGCCATTGCAAAATACAACTCGTCCCGCAAAAAAATAACAAGCCCTCATACAGCGACGTCGATGGATAAATAAAGGAACTACGATTTTTTAGGGAGTAGGGGGAAAAAAAGGAAAAAAGCAAAAAAGCTCCGTCACTAAGGGGTTAAAAATGGGGATGGAAAAAAGCACAATAAAAACAAAAGTAAAACTGCTTGGCCACTAAGGGGTTAAAATGAAAAAAAAAAGTACATTTGACGCAATAGCGAATAATACTCACACAAGTTCTTCTGTTCTGCTTCTACTGCGTTCGTCCACGCATCCCCATAAACCTGCGCGGACAGTAGACGCCAGGATTGTTCCTTTCTGTTCTTGTCGAGGTATTCTGGGGAGTTACTGTCCCATAGGCTGGGGAAGTCCTGCATGATTGCCACAAGTTTCCCCATGTCGATCATTATGGCTTGTGGCAGGCTGGTGTCTGCTGGCTGCTCTCTGGTAGATGAGGGGACTGAAAGGACAGATCTGCAGTTGAAATGTGCCTGTGAAGCTCTGTGCTGTGTGTTGGGACGCCTCCTACCATGCCTACTTCCTGTAGCCATAGCAACCAGTGACTCCATCCGCAGCTGCACTGCGGATGTACTGCGTGAAAAAACGCACCCATCACTTGTATTGGAGGCTTCACGCGCATGATCCGACCAAAATTAGAACAGGTCGCAGATTTTTTCACGCGCGTGAAAAAACACGATACACATCCGTCCGTCTGGGGACAACTGCGGATCCTCATAGGAGTATATTGGCTGCGGTCTGGGGCGGATTATGTGCCTAAAATCACGCGCTTGAAATTCTGCTAGGTATGTATATGGCCGCCTGCAGACGAGCGGAAATCCCGCCGCGGGATTTCCCGCGGGATTTCCACCGCTGAAAGTCTGCATAGGAGTGCATTACAATACGCACTCCTATGCAGACGGCCGCTGTTTGGCCGCGCGAAATCTCGCGCGGCAAACAAACCGCGGCATGTTCTAATTTTCTGCGGGGCACGCACTCACCTGGCCGCCGGCTCCGGTCTGCGCATGCGCCGGCTGCGCGGCAGCCGGCACATGAAAGAGCCGGGGCCGCCAGGCGCGGGTGAGTACGCGCTCGTCCCTGCAGGCTCTGGGGTCGGATCGCGCGGCGAGATTTCTCGCTGCCGGATCCGACCCACTCGTGTGCAGGCGGCCTATCTCTGATAGTAGATTTGGAAGTAGATGGTGATTTGAATTTATATCGAAAAGCGGAAATTTGAAAAAAGAAATTGCATATTGTAGTGCCTGCTGGTAAGAAATTTCATACACATATTTATAGGGCAACTAAACTCTTAGAAACTATCTGACATATCATAGTGACATATCAGAAGTTTAGATTAGTAGGTGCCTAAGAGCTGAGAATGCCACCGATCGCTAAAATAAAGTGGCAGAAGCATTCTTGTGAGCGCAGTTCTTTTTAGCTCTACTCATAGCAGTGTACAGGCTCAACCAATCAAAGCTGAAGAGGCAAAGCGCTCAGTTGAGTTCTTCAACCCTTTTGTTTAAGCAGTCGGTGAGGGGCTCTGTACCCGGACTTACAATGATCAAAACTTCTTACATATCACTTATGTGGATAGAAGAACTCAGGATAGAAGTAAAATATAAGAAAAACTTTATCACTCATCTTTGTACATGATGACAGACACATGGATAAACCAAGCAGCCTTTTGGGGTCAAAAACTAAATAGGTTTATTCAATCTAACAAATTATTCTAATCTTGCATAAAAATTGACCTTGATGGGATGTTTAAACTTTGTATTCAGCCTCCAAATGCTTTGCACCCTTGAAAACATAATGCACATAGGCTATTGCATTGGGTAAACCCACGACATGTGTACATTAATGTGCATCTGCCACCAATTTTGGTAGTGCCGTTAGTATTAGTCTATGATATATCCCCCTGTGGATAATGAGGTTATTGAGATCCTTTTTATTTTTCTGTACCTCTCTGAGCCATTTTCAGTACCTTTTACTTTAGATTGAATGCGTCTAAAGGGCCAGCATGTGACTGAAGGAGTCTAAAACCAGGAGTTGCATGTAAGGTTCTGACTAATGAGATTCAGTGTAGCTAAACACAGTATGGGAGATCACATGATTGACCAAACAGCTGCTAAATCCTGTACTCTAAGGCTTCGTGTCCACTAGCTAAATATGATTTAGGATCCGCAGCGGATCACCCGCATGCGGATCCGCACCCCATAGGGATGCATTGACCACCCGCGGGTAGATAAATACCCGCGGATGGTCAATAAAAGGGAAGTTTAAAAAAATGGAGCATGAAAAAATCTGGATCATGCTCCATTTTCGTGCGGGTCTCCCGTGGGGACGGCTCCCGCAGGCTTCTATTGAAGCCTATGGAAGCCGTCCGGATCCGCGGGAAACCAAAATAAGAATATACTCACCTGCTCCGGATCTTCCCTGCTTCGCGGCTTCATCTTCTCTCTGTCGCGGCCGGATCTTTTTTCTTCGGGCTAGCGCATGTGCGCGGCACGCAACCGACGTGCCGTGCACATCCGCCGGGCCGAAGAAAGAAGATCCGGCCGCGACGGAGAGAAGATGAAGCCGCAAAGCAGGGAAGATCTGGAGCATGCGAGAGGTGAGTAAATGCTATTTTCAGTGCTCATGTCCGCGGGGCAGGAGGGACCCGCTGCGGTTTCTCCATGGAGAATCCGCAGCGGGCCTGATTTTCCCTGTGGACATGAGGCCTAAGGAAGTTGGACAAGAGGGAACCCCTCATTAATACTAGTATTCATTATTTACCATTTTGATAAGATACATATCTAAAAATGCAGGCAGTTATTTGTATTAAGGCATAGTTTACACTAACCAGTCTTTTTTAAGAAGAACAGATTTGGCAGTAACCAAGCTTTGTGTGTCTTTGTTTAATGGGCAAACAGGCATGAAACCCACACTTCTAATATCATTTTATTAATTAGCTTATTAGATCTTGGAGAAGTTTTAAACATGAAGATTCACTTACTTTTTCCCCCTGTATGTTTACACCTTGTACTGAATAAAAGACATAAACAATACAACCTTTTGTGTGTTATAAGTTTAGTTTGATTGCTTTTGTAAAAAACTGTGACTTAGACAAGAGACTGCAACACCCCAGAGGGATACCCCAGACACTTGACTAATGTGGAGAGCTGGGAGGAATAAGTGTTGGCTTGTCACGGCGGCACTTACCATGCTCTCTTCCCAGAGGGATGACACGTAACCAAGGCAAGATTTGGATTGCAGGCTACATTCGATACCCCTAGGATAGGGTATGCCAATAAACGGGATGATGGGGGTAGTAGTTATCACGCGTGACACCACCATTCCCTCACACTGGTATGCTACACGGCGAAGAATAATCACAGACACTTGTGCATAGTACCTTGGGTCCCCAGGAACGGTTAGGGCCCGGTATAACTTTACTTGATAAACTTTAATAAACAATTATTCACAGAAATGCAGGTGCAATTCTTCACAGAGAAAGCAAAACCAGAGCTCAGAGATCAGGGAGGATACACAGGATGAATCCGGTCCTACAGTCCACGTTATCTGTACGGTACCGCTCCTGGACTGGAAGCACTCCGGAGGAGGAAGGGGGTAGAGTCACTCCACAGAAACTCTGGCAGCAATTATTTAGTTAAAGGATTAGCTCTGACTCCCCGCACGGGAGACACATGGGTGTGACTGGTAGCGTACTTCTGCGCAGTAATCCTAACTTTGGACGGCCACGCAGGAACAACTTATAATTAAATTAGTACCTTTACGCTGTGTCTCTCTATACATAATTACTGAGGAATGCTCTCTCTTACGGTTTTGGGACTCACTCCACTCACATCCAGATTTCATTCGCTACTGGATATCTCTTCTTTTCCTCCATCTTCACCTACATGGAAGCTGAAGGTGCTCCCATGTGACTCTGTGTTAGGTCAGAAACTAGCAATGGGATTGAAGACAGAACTCCTTTCCCGCTCTCAAGCACTCCTATTTATACCTTAACTCATACCACATGACATGACAGACGGATACATTTACATGCAGGCAATGATTTTAGTGAGGTTAACCTCTCAAGAGCCGCAGTTCTGCAGCACACACACAGGAATTGACAATCTTTGCACAGTGCATCCACATAGGACAAATATGTATGACATTTATAGAGGGGACGAGGATGGTGTTCTGAGCCACTATAAGACAATATTTAATTAGTAATTGATGTAAAACTTCAAGTCCAAAGGGTTCACTTACTTTTCCTTGCAACTGTATCGTTTTAACATGTATGCTGGAATGTATTTACAGCCTAAGCACAGCAGGAATAGCTGAAAATACTGTTTTCATAATGAACATTGTACCCCAAACACACCTATAGTCATAGAAAGTCTCTAGAAATGTGATGTCAAATGTTCATTTAGCGAGAGCAGAAATGCTTTCCCACAGACTCTTAAATGCAAAAACTGGTAATTTATGTTACTGGTACTTAAAAGCAATAGTTGGGATGCAGGAGAAAATTATCTTGCAGCCTGCACTAGATAATAACTATTCCGCTCCGTTATTTATTCACAGCTGCTCGGTAACAATGTGCTAATTGTTGTTTTTTAATCTTCTGCATAGGACGCATTAAGCTGTTTTGCTTAAAACATAAAAATGTTTTATTATTAAGCGGTAATGTTAGATCGTTTAAGACATGGTTTAACTTCCCTTGCAGAGCAGCATAAACACATTTAAGCAGTTGTAGCATGAAACTTATAACGCAGAAACTAGAATATGTCTGCCATTTATGTCACAACAGGGGAGCAGGAGCTTAAAGGGATATTCCCATCTCAGCACTTCCTGGCTGAGAATAGAAACCCGAGGCTGGCTTCCGAGCCACTTTGTGGAAACAGTCAAGCATGTCAGCCTTACCTTGTTTCCGTAACTCCTATTGAAGTGAATGAGCATTACGGAACCAGCACAGCGCGCTACACTGTTTGTGTAACAGTCCTTGTTCTGGAAACAACAAGGGAGGGAAGAGAAAAATATATATGTGTTTTTTGTAGAAAGTTGAAATTGGCACAAGCTTTTAATGTGATAAAAAATAATAATAATTGAAAATAGATATATTAGCCAAAAAGATCTCAATTTATTATTAAAACCAACTTGTATATGCGTTTCGAGGTGTTAGCACCTCTTCTTCAGTACTTGCTGGGGTTGTACATCCAAAGATGCTAACTATGTTTATGAAAACGGGGTCCGAAAGGAATGTCTTATGCATTCAATGCCAAAAAGACCTGTTTTCATAAACGTAGTTAGCATCTTTGGATGTACAACCCCAGAAAGCACTGAGGAAGAGGTTCTAACACCTCGAAACGTGTATGGTTTTAATAATAAACTAAGATGTTTTTGGCTAATATATCTATTTTCAATTATTCCACATGTTCACATGTCAGGTATGGGTGGGCAGCACCTTTCAAATACAAGTTTCTCCATCTTACGACAGTGATTCAGCTTCATATCTCCATTTTTTCATATTTCCTCTTCATCGGGGTCAGCAGTTTCTTTTCAGTCAGCTGATACGGAACAACTAGTAGCAACTGAACGACTTTTCGCTTACTGCCCTGTCAGGGGACGTGTGTACACGGGCTGACAGTTGCCTGGAATCACTCCTTTGAGCGATTATTTGGGCGACTCTCGGCCCGTGTAAAGGTACCTTAAATCCATATGCAATGAGCTCTCCCTATTGCTGGCTCCATACAATAGTTTTATCATATATCTTCAATCATGAAGGGAAGCCAGGGGCGTAAGTAAAGGCTCAGGGGCCCTGATGCAAAACGTGAGCTGGGCCCCCCCCTATCTGTATCTGTACCCGTACCCATACCTAAACCATGCTGCACAGAGACATAACTTGAAGCTTCTGGGCCCCAATGCAAAACCTGTAACAGGGCCCCCAACTATAATGCTTTATTCATAGTACTGGGCTCCCTATATGGAGAAGAGAGGCCTTATGGGCCCCCTAAGGCTCCTGGGCCCGGGTGCAACCGCATCCCCTGCACCCTCTATAGTTACGCCCCTGAGGGAAGCCATTGATAGATAACTCTTTAGAGCTCTAAAACTAAAAAATGCCGCTCTATTCCTAAAGTGGATATTAGCAGAAACTAATAAAAAATTCTCATTTGATGATTGTCGGATCTCTCAATGGTTAGTGGCTCCAATACATGTCCTGTCCACCTCCGATAGCAGTATAGTTCTATAAAACAATTTTTCATTTCTGACATTGTGTGGGGAATGAACGGCCATATTAGTTTTGGATGTTTGGCACTGCATTGTCCGAAACCAGATTTACTGACAGCCAAACATACCTGTCGTATTGGTAAACCCAGAAAATACATAAAATTAGCTTCAATTGCTTTTGTAGAAATCTCTATATGCGAGTCTTAGAAGTCTTGGTGACCGTACGCATTAGAATAAAGTTGCTGAAAATGAATAATTCATTGGGTGAAGTCAGCCATGTCTGCAATTTTTGGCCAGTAACTGAATAAAAGCATCTTTCACTCAAGAACAATCTTTCCTTGAAAGAATTGGACTTATTTAGCAATAAAAGCGTAAGTTTCACAGATTTTATCCAAGTTCCCGACGGGTATAATCTGCGCCATATTTATCAAAGAGATGACTGGTGCTTGTAAAAGTGGTGAATAATTAGAAGCACTGGAAAGCTAGTAGATGTACCAAAAATTTACCAAATGTGCCAAGAATTCGGGTAGTCTATGAAAGAGATTCAAGCAGGCTAGGAAATGGTCAATAGATGAGGCATGAGAATCTGAGAGGCGCTATAATTTTGGCTAAATGCACCAAAAATCTTGTAGATGTGCCAAAAATCATGCAGATGCATCACAGTGGGAGTTTGTTTGACTTTGTCTACTTCAGAGTTCTTGTTGAGGTAATTTTTGCACAGAGTGGCAGATTTGGAGCCATATAAAGGATGTTATTCCACTAAAATAATAAAAGTGTTTGAAGAGTTTATGCAAGTAAGAGCAATGCGAGTTCGAAAAGTTACGAGAGATGTGCAAAAATTGCTTGGATGCACCATAAAATGTGCCAAACTCTTACCTATGCTTTAGCGCAGGGATCAATCAGGGGCAGCTCTCAGCTGTCATTCAATAGCTGAGAACTGCCCCTGATTGGTCCTTGCGCTGAGCCAATCAGAGGCAGCACTCACCCATTCATGAATTCATGAATGGGTAAGTGAGAGCTGCCTCTAATTGGTGAGGGCTGTGATCAATCAGAGGCAGACCATTTTAAATCCCCGCCTGCTGAATACTACACAGAGAAGTTCAGGAGAACTGCCGGCCGGCCGCGGCTGAACTCCGGCTGCAGGGACAAGGTGAGTATATATATTTTTTTATTTTTACACATTTTTGGATGGTTTTCAGGGAAGGGCTTATATGTTTAAGCCCTTCCCGAAAATTCATCCTGCGCTCGCCGGCAGCCCATTGCTTTCAGTGGAACCTGCTGTATTGCCGGCTCCATTGAATTCAATGGGCAAACATCGTTCTTCTCTGCCACAGCTGTTACAGCTGTGGCAGAGAAGAATGATTTGTCTTCTATATGTTCTCAAAGGGGTCGGCGCTGCTGCCGCCGGCCCCATTGAGCGCATATATAGAACACAAGGAATCGCAGAACGCAGATAGGCGCGATCTGCGATTCGTCGTGTCCTATAATTTATCGGACATCTGCATAAAAAGCGGACATGTGACCGATCCCATTGCGAAGCAATGGTTCTATATATGCGCAGATCACATGCGCATCCGCAAATCGCGGCAAAAAACGGTCGTCTGACGGAGGCCTAAGAATGCTTCCAAAAATAGAAGCGTTAATAGTTTATGTTTGCTGATTAGCAAAGTGAATGAACAAAAGAGAAATCTAAATCAAATCAATATTTAGTGTGAGCACTCTTTACTTTCTTCTAGGTACACTTGCACACCATTTTTGAAGTAACTAGGCAGGGAGGTTGTTACAGACATCTTGGAGAAGTAACCACAGATCGTCTATGGATGTAGGTTTGCTCAGTTCCTTCTGTCTCTTCATGTAATCCCAGAAAGATTGGATGATGTTGAGATCGGGGATCTGTAGGGGTCGTATCATCACATCCTGGACTCCCTGTTCTTCTTTTCACAGAGGACAGTTGTTAATGCCATTGGCTGTGTTTTTGGGGTTGTTGTCCTGCTGCAGAATACATTCGGATCCAATCAGATGCCTCCCTGATGGTATTGCATGATAGATAATATCTGCCTGTATTTCTCAGCATTGAGGAGACTAATCCTGACCAAATCCCAACTCTGTTTGCTGAAATGCAGCCCCAAACGTGCAAGGAACTATGCATTACTGTCCTGAGCCATTTTTCTGTTTCGGAAGTCATATTGAGTGTCATCATTGAATAAGCTTCTCGGAAACCTGATGCTTTAGTTGTATTAGTTATCTGTCCTATTTTTCTATAATTTTCTCTTTTTTCATACTTTGTATTGACACTAGAGTCTTTAGAACCTACTAGGTTTCCATAGATTTATGATCATAAAGCGACCCTCCAGGCCTGGAGAAATAAAGATGGGCAAACCATCTTCTCTAATTGCCTGATGCACATTGTGTATTAGTTTACACCATTAGTCTAAGACATTACACCTGCTCTGATTAACCAGTGCTGTCCACATGAGCAGTGCTGCAGATCAGCACGTAGTGTAATGCATGTTATGCACAACATGCATCGGGTAATCAGAGAAGCAGTTCAGCCATCTTTGTTTCTCTAGGCCCGGAGGGTCGCTCCAAGGAGGTTTTTTTTCCCAATAAAGACATTTATCATCTATTTAAAGGAAAGGTAATAAATGTATGATCACTGGGGGTGCAACCGCTGGAACCTCTATGGATCACAAGAATGGTGCACCCAAGTATCCTAAGGGAATGGAGCGGCAATGTGTTTGCCTGTCTACTACTCCATTCACTGGCCACGAAGATAGACATCGCTTGCCTATTTCTCTTAGTCCCATAGAAGTGAATGGAGTAATCACACATGCTCACTGCTGCTCCATTCACTAGGGGGACTAGTTCTCATGATTCATGGTAGTCCCAGCAGTTGAACCCCCCAGTGAGCAACCATTTACATCTGTGGTTAGGTTAAAAAATATCTTTTATGGCTAAACCCCTTTAAATAATTTCAAGCTACAATGGTCAACCTTGACTAAATTAACATAAGTTGTCAGAGCGCTGTATGTACATGTTAACTGTGAAGTATTATAGATGGATGTCCAAAGTGGAGTTCATTATTGAAAATTATGGTAGCAGGAAAGATGCTGATAAAAAGAAACTCAATGATTTAAAAGACAATTCTAGATATAGTAGCACCTTGCTAATCACTGATTTACAAAGTATAGTTTATAGGGTTATAGACTGCCATATAAAATTTCATTTTACCTTGTAGGAGGCTCACTGCAATCTAATCGCTGGTGTTGCCTTGCAGCAATTTCTTCAAATGGTTGCAGTAGACCGAGCAAATGATAGCGGTTCGGTCATCTATAAAGTTAACAGTTAGGCCAAGGCATCAAGTTAGGAGATGAATAAGTCCTTGGTTACGATTAGCAATTTGCTCACTACCTTATTTTACATTTATTCTGCACTATGTGACTGAATTTCTTTCGGTAAGTTACGCTGTAGATTTATTTAATGCTATCTATGTATCTGGAGAAGAAAGAATATTCTCTAGGCGCTTGGCTCTTGTTCAGCCCTTTTAGAAGGACTTAATAGCTGATTAGTTGATTATATACCTCACATACAAGACTGGGCTGCATTGAATCTGATCGATCAGAACATGATTGACTCATTCAGACACAAGCCGATCCCGTGGATTCACTTAGTTCAAAGTGAAAGGTACTAAAAAAGTAAAATGTATTACTTATCTTAATGTCCACAAGGGAATTACTGATTCATTCCCCAACACTAACATTAAGGCCCCCTGCACACGGGCGGAAATTCTGTGGCGGGATTTCTCGCAGAATTTCTGCCCCTGGATGCCTGCATAGGAGTGCATTGCAAAACACAATCCTATGTAGATGGCTGTGATCATGGCATGCTCTATTTCTGTGTGGGTCTCGCAGAGGCCTGTACAGAAATGTCTCCCCCGGTGCCCGGCTCCGCTCTGAGCATGCGCCGGCTGGGCGGCAGCCGGCACATCAAAGAGCCGGAGCCGCGGGAGAGGTGAGCGCCACACTGGTCCCTGCAGGGGCTCGGATCAGGTCCCGCTGCGAGAATTCCCGCAGCCGGATCCGACCCGGCCGTCTGCAGGCAGCCTAAAGTTGGAAAAAAACTCTCGAAAATATCAATTTTTTATTGTAGATTTTGAGTTCTCATGTAAATGTATTTTATGAAATACAAGAGCAACGTCTCCCAACCATCCAGGAGCAATTTGGTGATAAACAATGCTCTTTCCAGCATGATGAGCATCCTGTCACAAGGCAAGAATGATAACTAAGTGGCTTGGTGAAGAAAACATTGAAAATTTGGATCCATGAGCAGAAAACACCCCAGATCTCAATCCCAGTGGTCAATCCTCAAAAAATGGGTGGAGAAACCAAAACACAGAAGTTGCGATAAAGTCCAAGCACTGATTAGACAAGAATGGGTTGCCATCAGTCAGGATTTGGCCCAGAAGCTGATATCCAGCATGTCAGGGCGAACTGCAGAAGACTTGAAAAAAAAGGGTCAGCACTGTAAATATTGAGTCTTTGCTTAACCCCTTAAGGACCAGGCTGTTTTGTACCTAAGGACCAGACACTTTTTAGGCATTTTACCCATGTGGTGGTTTTACTGCCCTATTTTTTTTCCTTCGGCTACCAAAATTATTTTTGTTGCATTTTTTTCTCCGTGACATATAGGGTTAATTTTTAAATATCTTATTCACTGACTTTTCTTCCCGTTTTTTAGTTTTATTGGGGGTAAAACGCTAAAAAAATGATTCTTTTTAACATTCATAGTTATTTTTTTTAATTAGGATATATATGCTAAAAGAAAGTATGTGAATGGGTTCCTCTTTTTGTTTCAGATGTTTTGATATATATTATGTATGGTTTTGGATTACAGGGTGCATACGGCGACAGTTTTGGGTTATTTTCTTTCTTATGTATATATATATATTTTTTATTTTGTAATTTTGTTTTACTTATTTATGCAATTAATTTTTTCATATCTATGTCCCCGATGACGTCATATAAGACCTCTGGGGGACATTCACATGGTCTTTTTCTTATTTGACATTTTTCCACTGTAGCTGGGGCATCCATGGGTGCCCCAGTTACAGGGAAAACATCCCCCTGTAGTGACAGCAGCCACTGGCAGAGCTGATCAGGGTCTGATAGGACCCTGTAGCTCTGCTGTGCCAGGGGATCCTGGCGGTCACATGATTGCCATCTCACCTAGTGGAAGAAACACTTGCACTTTCACTCTTAAGTACATAACACTTATTGAGCACTGTGTACTAGAGAAAGGAGGAGGCAGAAGGGGTTAAAAACCACTTTTCCCCTCCTCCTCCTCCTCCTCCAGGTTATCAGCTGTGACTAACAGCTGACAAGCCGTCCTGCTCCTGATTGATTTAAGAAGCAGAGGCTTTCATCCCCCGCCATATTTTTACTATCGGCTGGGATTAAAGTCCAGGACCAAGCATTGTAAATTTACTGTGCTTGGTCCTTAATGGGTTAAACTTGATGTATTTATCAATAAAAGTTTAAAAACTTATGAAATGCTGATAATTGAACTTAAGTATTCCAAAGAAACATCTAAAATATCTAAAAACACTGAGGCCTCATGTTTTGCGCGCACATAATGCACGAATGGGTTTCTATAGAAGCGTTCACATGTGCGGAATTTGAAGCTTAAAACAGCGCGCACCTGAAAAAAGAGGACATAGGTGCGCATTTTGCAGGTGTTTCCATTGACTCGTATGGGAGTAGGAGTTAATGGAAACTCCTGCGCATGGAATAGCTTCCCCTTTTTTGGGGGGAAGGCTTGAAATATAAGCCCTACCCCGAAAATCATCCCTAGCTGTAGAAAAAAAAACATTAACTCACCTAGAAGCACTATCCAGCTCTTCTCCCCATCCCTAGCAGTCTTTTTCTGTATTCTGGTAGCTGGGGATTGAAAAAGCACTGCCTCTGATTAGCTCCAGAAAGCACTGCCTCTGATTAACTGAGTGCTGTGACCATTTAGAGACAGCGCTCAGCCATTGAATGCCTCTCATTGGTCACAGCGCTTAGCCAATCGGAGACAGCGCCCAGCTGTATTCAATGAATGGGTGAGTGCTGCCTCTGATTGGTCACAGCGCTCGGCCAGTCAGAGGCAGTGCTTTCTGGAGGTGGGGATTGCTTTCATCCCATTGCTTTCAATGGGTTAATATGTGAATATGTACAGTAAAGTTGTTGTGCTACAAAAGAACTTGACGTGCCTACGCATGCCATTATTTCAGTTCCATCCTGTAATCTGCTATCCCCCCACATATTTACAGTATTACGTAGAAGCAATATACCTAAAGGAACATGGCACAATTTATGTTCTGTCAGATTCATAGGAAACCCAACAAGAAATTGGAGGCATACAGACGTACAACAGGGCCCCATAGTAGTGTATGCTCTCAAGGTTGTCCAAGAAATTGGAGGCGTACAACTGGGCCCCATAGTAGTGTATGCTCTCAAGGTTGTCCAAAGTCGTAGTACATCGGGAGTCCTAACCATCAAGGTTCAAGCATAGGGAACCATTCTTGAATCAGACACATAATAAAGTAAAGACTTTTTATTGCAAAGAATATAAAAGATATAAAACACAATCTTTTACATTGTGACACATAAATATCAAACAGTTAAACAGCCAAAACGGTATATTTACTCAATATGTGTACAGGCTGAACGTCCCGACACACACATGCAGACAACGCGTATGACCGGTGCATCATGCCACACAGCACTTCAGTTCTCTCACATACATTCATTTACAAGGACAGGCAACACAAAGTAAGCTAAACATAATTTGTCTTCCGCCAGAACTTTCTTGCCCTCAGAGACAGACGTCTGAACTGCCAAGCAAGAGGCTCAATAATTAAACAAAAGCTCAGTACGAGTCGTTCTCAGTCCAGAAGATTGCTACTAAACTGCCTCTGGAGTTCTCCTGTGGGACACTTGCATGAGTACTTTCTGACATTGATTGTAAGTTACCATACATGTCCAGCCGTTACTCTTTTTAGAAGCCGTTCTAGGAAAATCACAATGATGAGCACAATAGAAAACAGACTGCAGAAAATGGAAAAAAAAGGAAAAGGGCAACCGGCTCCTGGGATTTCTATTTTTTACTCAATGGTTGTTGTGGGGTCTTCCAGAGCTGTAAATGAACATTTGTGCTTTTCAACAAAAGTAAACTTTCAAAAACAAGTCATAAATACATATTCCTTTTCATTAGAAATTTTTCACAAAGAACAGGAGGATTGTATCAAAATACCCCACTCATCAGAGTACAAAAATGTCCCCCTTCCCCGTCCATCTTAGCAATAATGTTCTGTAGAGGCAGAATCTGTGAGCAGTTAAAGGGGTTCTCTCACCTATCCTCAGGATAAGTCATCAGTAGTAGATCAGCATGAGTCTTCCCCCCCCCCCCCCCCGTGACATCTGGCGCTCAGCTGTTTTCCTGCGCCAGTATCTGTGTGTACAGAGCTGTTTTTCTGAAGTCAACGCCATACATTCCACAGTGGCAGCAGCTGGTATTGCATGCTGAGTCATATTCACTACAGTCGGACTCAGCTGGGGCCACTGCACAATGTATGGAGCTGTCTGATTCTACAGAAAAACATACCATCGCTGGCCCAGGGAACAGCTGATCGTTTGGGGTAACAGGAGGAGGGAGGGGAAGGGGTTTGATCCCTGCCTCTCTGCTAATGATGACTATAAGTGAGAGCACCCCTTTATAGTGTAACCTCATCCACTCACATTTAGCCCCTTCAGTGTCAGGTTTAAGTAGTCTTCAGCACATTTCAACACATATTTTTAGGAGATTCTCCGGGCGTGCCACTAAAGGGTTTAAAGGGGAACAGTAGGGGTGGGTTCACATGTAGCACAAAAGATACACCACAAAATCCACAACAGTAATTCTGCAGCATAGAGATCTAGGGGAATAAGATGTTTTCTTGTAGAGGCTGCCAAGGGAGTCTTATAGGCCAAGCAATGCTCCCTGGGAAAAAAAGGTATGCAAATACACTCTCATCCTGGCGGAAAAAAAATCAGGTTTTCTAGTTCCACCTTTTGGATAGCAACTAAGGATGAGCGAGTATACTCGCTAAGGCACTACTCGTTCGAGTAATGTGCCTTAAACGAGTATCTCCCTGCTCGTCCTTAAAGATTCGGGGACCGCCGCGGCTGACAGGTGAGTTGCGGCGGGGAGCAGGGGAGTGCGGGCGGGAGAGAGGGAGAGAGAGATCTCCCCTCCGTTCCTCCCCGCTCTCCCCCGCAGCTCCCCGCTCTGTGCCGGCATCCGAATCTTTAAGGACGAGCAGGGAGATACTCGTCTAAGGCACATTACTGGGACGAGTAGTGCCTTAGCGAGTATACTCACTTATCCTTAATAGCAACCCATAAATTAATATCTGAACCCTTAACAGGCCCATGAAAGCATAGGGCATTGACTTATAGGAATACTATCCAATAGGTGACACTAGAAAGCCTAGCAAATAAATGGCGGCGCAGAAACTAATCATAATGCAATAAAAGTCAACTTAAACTTTTACATATCTGTAGGTGTAAATGACTTACTGCCTCCATTATTCCGCCACTGCATTTTTTCTCAGTGCTCACATCTAATGTAATGATAGAAAATCAAATTTACTTCTCAGCAGTTGTTTTCTTTGCTTACTTTGCAACTACAAATCCATATTAGTTCTCCACTTACTCCAGAACTCCTTCCTACCTTACAGGACCCGTGTAATATGTTTTAAGCATCGCTCCAAATAAAAAGTGTATATCCCTGACATTGGCGAGTTTATACCAGGACAAGGATTTTAATAGATCCCAAGAGACTTTGAGAACTTTTTATATATGAAGCCAATTGTGTGATAATAAACTTAAAAGACATAATGTGAACTCCAGGAATGCCGTACCGAGAGGCTACATCATTTAGTTGGAACCCACTTGCTTGCAATCGTTCCGTTAAATTAGGTAGACAATATCAGTCTCTGGAGAATGGTGGTAACAAATGGTGGCATAGACACAATGCACTGCATGCATTGCTTAGATTCAATCACTGTGAGATTAAGAAGCAGGCTCTAAATGCTTTATTCCTAGCAAGAGCCTCTTATGAACCATATGGCAGCTGAAATGGATTCTATCTATTTCTTCTCCATCTCTGTTGGAAAAAAAAACTGTTCGGAGGATCTGCGATGGGGAGCTTAACTATCTTACTGCTGAATACTGCATGAAATAGAGCTACATCTAATGCCTGCCAACACTGAAGGCTTGCACTGGCCTTTTTCTGCTAGATATATTGCTGCGGACAGGAGTTAATAATGTGTCTGAGAGGTAAAATCCCTCACCACTCCTAAAAGAGCAGCACGGATACACGGACACAAAGGCTAAATCACTCCACAAGGTTCTTGTAAGCCCACAAATCCCGCTCTGGATTTTTCAGCTAGTACCCCGGGGAACAAATATGAAGAGCCTCATTAACTCCCTCTCCATCCAGCACACATAACTAAAAGATAATTACTAAGTTACAGCCCGTAATAAAATATTAACCAGAACCAACAACGTATTATATTAGCGGAGAGTAGGAAATGCTTCACTACTACATTGGCTGAATAATTTATGTAGTTTTGATATTTGTTTTCAAGCATTTGTTGCATTAATTTAATGTCATTTTTAATAAGGATGGATAGCCATCTATTCACTGAAATCAATGGTGGTAATGGAAACCTGTAGACGCAGGTTCGAATCCAGCCAAACGCAACATATGCATGGAGTTTGCATGTTCTTTCAGTTTGGGTTTCTTCTGGATACCTCACTTTCTTTCCACACATTAGACACATATTCATAGTCTAGTTGGCTTCCTGTGAAATTGAATCACATATGTGTATAGTATGTGTGCTAAACAAGAGCATACATCCTAGGGGAATTTACAGACTATTTTTTACTTTATTTTCTGACGTCTTCGGGGATTTACAGACTATTTTCTGCTTTATTTTCTGATTGTAGATTTTTTTAAATTTTCTGTACATGACTATCTTGCTGAGCTGCTAACAGTTAGAGCGTTACTTTATAGCAGCCGTATGGACAATAGGAAGCTATATATTGGAAATAATGCATTGACTTCTATGGGAGAGTGTTGTTGCATGCTCTCTGTTCTGTTCAGAGGCCATTGTGCAGAGAGGGGGGAGGAGGTGGGCTGTGATCATCACCTATTGTGAAGGTTTGATCCTGATTAGATATTAGAAAAAACTTTCTAACACTAAGGGGGATGAATGAGTGGAACAGGTTACCACGGGAGGTGGTGAGTTCTCCTTTAATAGAAGTCATCAAATAGAGGCGGGACAGACATCTGTCTGGGATGATTTAGTGATCCTGCACTGAGCTTGGAGGTCCCTTCCAACTCTACCATTCTATTTTCTATTCTATACATAGATTTGTCCTTTTATTAATTCTGCCTGTGATCATAATGAGATAACTGCTAAATGTTTTTCTCTACAGAACACTTAGGCCTCATGTCCACGGGCAAAAGAAGAATTAAAATCCGCAGCGGATTTTAACTCTTCTCCTGCCCGCGGATCCGCATCCCATAGGGATGCATTGACCACCCACGGGTAGATAAATACCCGCGGATGGTCAATAAAAGTGATTTTTTTAAAAATGGAGCATGAAAAAATCTGGACCATGCTCCATTTTCGTGCGGGTCTCCCGCAGGGACGGCTCCCGCAGGCTTCTATTGAAGCCTATGGAAGCCGTCCGGATCCATGGGAGACCAAAATTGGAATTTACTCACCTGCTCCGGATCTTCCCTTCGTCGCGGCTTCATCTTCTCTCCGTTGCGGCCGGATCTTTTTTCTTCGGGCCAGCGCATGCGCGGGGCACGCAACCGACGTGCCCTGCGCATCCGCCGGGCCGAAGAAAGAAGATCCGGCCGCGACGGAGAGAAGATGAAGCTGCGGCGAAGGGAAGATCCGGAGCGGGCGAGAGGTGAGTTAATTCTTATTTTTATGCCTCATGTCCGCGGGGCAGGAGGGACCCGCTACGGATTCTACATGGAGAATCCGTAGCGGGCCTGATTTTCCCCGTGGACATGAGTCCTAAGCTTCAGACTACTATGAGGCTTAGTGATCAGTGTGAAGACTGCAGGATTTCAGTTTTTTTCACAAATATAGATCAATGCATCAAAAATTAAAATAAAACAACCAAACATTCTTAAAAATATGTCCAATATAAAAACTTCATTTATACAATATGTTATTTCCTGATGTCACATGCCCTTTAAACTGAATCTGTCATCAGCTATAAGTCATGGTCTTACTAGTTTAAGTGATGTGAATTACGTGGAGCATCTTTTCATACTTACTAGAGATGAACGAGCACCAAAATGCTCGGGTGCTCGTTACTCGGGACAAACTTTTCGCGATGCTCGAGGGTTCGTTTCGAGTAACGAACCCCATTGAAGTCAATGGGCGACCCGAGCATTTTTGTATATCGCTGATGCTCGCTAAGGTTTTCATTTGTGAAAATCTGGGCAATTCAAGTGGTTGAAATCCCCGCCTCCAGAAACACACGTGCCTTCAGCCAATCACAGCCATTCAATGACATCATTGTCATTGGCTGTGATTGGCTGAAGGCACCTGTGTTTCTGGAGGCGGGGATTTAAAGCCCTTCGTACTGAAAGCAATGCTCTGCCGGGAACCAGGAGGGAGCGACAGCCTGCAGCAGCGGCGCAGAACGCCAGGAGAAGTGAGTAATGATTTTTATTCTTTGCTCCACTGTATTGCCGGAGTATAAGGTGACAGTTGGGGGGTCGTCTTATACGCCCCGTCGCCTTATACGCTGGTATATATTTTTATTGTAACACATTTCTGGATGAATTGCAGGGAAGGGCTTATATATTTAAGCCCTTCCCGACAATTCATCCCGCGATCGCCGGCAGCCCATTGCTTTCCGTGGAACCTGCTGTATTGCCGGCTCCATTGAATTCAATGGGCAAACATCGTTCTTCTCTGCCACAGCTGTTACAGCTGTGGCAGAGAAGAATGATTTGTCTTCTATATGTCCTCAAGGGGGTCGGCGCTGCTGCCGCCGGCCCCATTGAGCGCATATAGAGAAGAGAACAGAAATCGCAGATCGCACATAGGTGCGATCTGCGATTTCTATGGCCTAAGAAGGACCGTTGGGGTTCTTGAAGCCTAAAATCACTCCTAACACTCTCCCTATAGCAGCTCCACCAAGATAGCACTTTCCCTGAACTATGTCAGAATGCATCTGTGGCGAGCCGCGGGAGGGGCAGATTTTAATACTCGGGTGACACCTAATCTCGCCAGCCACTCACTGCAGGGGGGTGGTATAGGGCTTGAACGTCGCAGGGGGAAGTTGTAGTGCCTTCCCTGTCTTTCTATTGGCCAGAAAAGCTCGCAAATTTCTCAGGGAAGAAAATGAAAGTAACCGAACATCGCTTGGTACTCGTCTCGAGTAACGAGCATCTCGAACACCCTAATACTCGAACGGGTATCAAGCTCGGACAAGTATGCTCGCTCATCTCTAATACTTACCCATTCATTCATTCTTGCTGTCTCCCCCAGTGAAGGCATTACCCATACAGCAAGTGTGACTCTTTTCTGAAGGCTGTGCATTCACATTCATCCCAATCAGAGTGCGGGCGCACAACCTACTAAAGGGGTCATGTTTGCTGTGCATGTGCTGATTTCACTGGGGGCGGCACAGTAATGCTGGACCGAGTGAGTATGAGATTCCTTATCACCTGAACTATAAGCAGCATAACTTAGTTTATGGTGCGAATGTTGGTAACAGATTCCCTTTAAGGACAAGATTTTATTGGTTCTGGGTCCTACAGCCGAAATAATGGCATTATCCCTTCTTTAGCATAATACTCTAGGGAAGATGTCAGTCATTCTGTGGTAAGCAGGGCCAGAATCTTATGTTATGCGACAAACCAAGTCTCAAATCTCAGATTTGAATAACATTTTTCAGTATTTTCTACCAACATAAACAAGGCATCATTTGATAATTGCCCATCGATGAGCCTACATTGCTTATTGGGATTGTATTGGAGCTCTACAACCACTAGACTATAGCACAGTCTACACCATTTTCTTTTAGGTTACAAATATAACCCATCCTTGGCAGCTCTTATTGTTTTCTTTGCTGTCATTTATTAGCATGGTTGTATGAAAAGCCTCAATTCAAGGATTTTTGCCTGTGCGCGGTATAATATGGCACATACGTGAATGCTACCACATGGCGCCCTTTTTTTCACCACATATAATATTACCAGAAAAGAATACCTCTTGGAGGAAAAAACATCCATGTGACTCTGTGTAAGATCAATGTTACAGTATGGGCCCATACCATTACAGTTATGGAGAGATGCATGGGGCCTAACAGCCACTGTTATTTAAGGCAAGAATAAAGGAGTTCTCTACTTCTCATTTAGATATGTTGCACTGACTGAGGTGGACATCTCAGTCAGCGCAAGAGTTGTCCGTTTCTGTCCTGTGGGTAAAAAAATGTGTTGCCATCTTAAAAGAAAAATAACTAAACTTTTTATTGTTCCTTAAATTTCAAGGGATTGCCCTAAAGAACAGCTTTATGACTTCAAGGAGTTGTTCAAGACTTAGGTCATCAATATCATATTGGTAGGTGGCTAACTTATGGTTCCTTCATCAACCAGTTATGAAGAGGTAGTAGCACTCTGGTGACTTCTGTGATCTCTGCGGTGTAAACCAGGCACAGCGCCATACATTGCATAGTGGCTGTGCCTGGTATAACAGCTCTACACCATTCACTTGAAAGCGACTAAGATTCATTTAGGCCATACGCCCAATACATGTGGCATCACAGGACATGGAAGACTAGTAGATGTATGAGAGTCGGTCTTTCATAATCTGATATGGATGGCCTATCATAAGAATAGGTCATCAGTGTGTAAGTCATGGAAAACCCCTTTAATAGCTCATATATTATATTGATATTGCTAGATATTGCGATTGTAGAGGTCTACTACTGTCAATATGCGCCTTAATGGGAATATGTGTGCTAGGACCATTGACAGATCACAAAACATGGTCAACATCTTGATCCCATTGACTATAATGATAAAGTTGATTTCTGCTTCAATCAGCTCTTTATACATTCAATATCAGAGGCGGAAAACTTGAGTTTTGGGAACCTCATGTCATGATTATTAAAAAATCCTCCACAAAGGCCTAAAGATGCGAAATAAATAATGAGAAAAGTGGGCAGATACTTCATCTGGGGTAGCTGCACCATGGACACATACAGTACATCATGCACATGCTAACAGATATTAATGAATATCATAAATCATCAACACAGACAAGCACTAACAGCTAAACACATGCGTCAGGATTAATTCATATACTGCAAGACTTGAGCATACGTCAACCGTGAAGTCAACTTAAATCATTTATCCTCATGTTGTGTTTCTATTACAGCACACCACCAAGCATAGGAAGGAACCGAAAACAATGAGACAAGGAACAAGCCAAGTGTGTAGCCACTAAGACTTCTCCTGTTTAAAATGCATCTTAATGGAAAGATCAGGATCCATGACTAAAATATTCCTCCACTGGATTACAGAACATTAGGCTAGAAGAAACTTTCCCTGTTAGTGGAATATTAATTTGGTGAAACAAATATATTACAAGTTGTAGGCATCCAGACAACAGAAACGAGGCTTCAAACAGTAGATGAAGCGAGAAGCCTATACTAACAAGAAAACTTCAGGATGTGTACCTCAGGCTATATCGTTGGGTTGAGTCACTTTGGGTATTAAAGAAGGGAAAATATTAAGTGCCTTACTGCTAATGGCATATTTTTCACTCTAGCGCCACGTTGAGTAATTCTATGACATCTACTAGGGCACATTAGTATTTAGAACTGCCAATAGCTGTGGAGTCACATGCAGGGAGCCCTAGTACCACACGCGGCTCCGGAGCCGCAGGATGGGGAACGCGGCTTTAAAATGATACAGGAGATATCCGGCAAAAACGACTGATAACACATTATAATATAATGATAAGTTGGGCAAACTAAGCCCTACCACATTAATGGGGTTGTGACAAGTTTTAAAGTTGTCCCCTATCCACAGGATAGGGATAACTTTATGATTGGTGAGGGTCCAACTGCTGGGACACCCATTGATGCGGAAAATGGGGGCCTCAAAGGTTCCCGCGTGAATGGAGTGGAGATTGCACAGGTGCAATCTTTTAATTCAATCGGAGCTCTGGAAATTGCCAAGTACAATCTCCGGTGCTGATATTGCAATGAATGGAGACACAGTGCACATGTGCAACCGCTGCTTTATTCATGCGGGTACCTTTCGGATCTCTGTTATCAAGTTTGGTGGGGTTCCAGTAGGCCTCTGAATAGGGGACAACTTTAAAACATGATACGATCCCTTTAATAAACAGCACTATATGGGTAAAGCTCTTAATTTCCCGGGTATATATGTAACACAACCAGATACTGTAAGGCAGTCTTCACACATGGCGAAAATGCTGCGGAATCACAGTACAAAAAAAGTTTGGTCCGGTGTAAGCCAGTAGAGTAAAGTTTGATTGTTTTCAGGAACAGAAACCAAGTAATCTTGTAGATATGATACCTTTTAATGGCTAACAAAAATACATGATGTTAAAGCGAGCTTTCAAACCTACTCAAGGTTCTTCCTCAGGCATAATAATCCTGAGGAAGAACCTGGAGTAGGTTCGATGTCTCATATAACATCATGTATTTTTGTTAGCCATTAAAAAGGTATCAAAACTACAAGATTACAATACAAGGAATATGGAGGAGATTTCTAAAATTTCCTTCCCATGCTATGAATTTGGTGCATATTTGCTACAGGTTTTCTGCTGCGTAAACCAGTAGCAGGTATGCACAATGTGAAGGCGCCCTAAGGCCTCAATCAAGGTTACTGTAATGCAGCCACATTTAGTGTCCACCCTATGGCCATAAGCCCTGGCCCGACCAAGGGTCTAATGACCCAGACTAACAGTATGATAGAGATCTGTGCTGCTGTTGTGTCATTAGACTTGAGGTTGGGCTGGAACTTACAGCGGCGATAATGTTACTGTAGTAGCATGCAGATGTTTTTGGATTTATTACCCGGACGTTTTTAAGGGTTGGTTAACTTGATGTACCGCAATGTCTTTATAAAAAACATGTATTAATGAAATTGGTTCATTAACAGAAATCTGATTAAAAATAGGGATATTGTAGGAAATTTAAATGTCCCGCCATAAATTCATGCACAGTCTGTAAAAATAGGGGGCTTTTTCCCACTATTTGCAGCGTTTCAAAATACCACTTATATGGGGGCACAGTGAATACCTGTCCCTGGTTCACGCTGCCTAAGGTTCCAGCAGCATAAACTTGGTGACAGGTTCCCCTTAAAGTGAATGTCCCACTTTTAAAACCGTGTTGCTTTTTAGTATATTAAATTAAAGGGGTTTTCGGGGCTAAAGAAATTTTAGAGCTGTGGAATTTTGTGAAATAAAGAAAAAAGTAATGCTCATCTCTTTCAGTGGTTCCCTGTCCAGCGTTGAAGCCCTGAACCCGGAAGGAGCCGGTTGTGGCCATGTGCCATTCACTCTGTATTTGACCACTCAGCCAATCCCAAGTAACATAATGAATTCTGCCATGACTGATGAAGCCTGTGATTGCATAAATGGTCATGTACTCAATCAACGGCATTTGAGCCCAGCTTGCTTTTTTCGGGGTCAGAGTGGCGGAGACCAGGGCTCCAGCATTGGATGATGAGCCACTGAAATGGCGGAGCATGATCTTTTAGTCTCAGAAAGCTGCCTTAATTTCTTAACATATAATACCCTGCTTCCCTCAAAATAAGACCTACCCCAAAAATAAGCCCTAGCTAGATTACATTAAGAAAAATTGAATACATTAACTAGCAGGCTCAGTCCAGGTCCTTCCTGCTGGTCCCCAGAGCCCCGACATGGTTCCCACAGACCTTAGCCCGCCACACAAGATCACTTCCTGGTTACGGGATTCATAAATTCCGCCTTCACAAAGCAATAGCTGTGGTTGGTTATTTGAGCGCTGCATTGATGGGCTGAGCAGCGCTCGAAGAACCAATCACAGCCATCACTTTAAGGATGCAGGATTTATAAATTGGCTGAGCTGTGTAACTATGAAGTGATCCTGTGTGGCCGGCTGCGGACTCTGGAAGCTTCGGCAGGGCTCTGGGGAGCAGCGGGAGGGACTTCGACTGAGCCTGCTGAGTAAGTTAAATAAGACATTCCCAAAAATAAGACCTAGTGGCTCTTTTGGGGCAAAAATTCATATAAGACAGTGTCTTATTTTCTGAAAAACATGGTAGTAGTCAAACCCCAAATCCACTGTAGAGACATAGGTAAAAAAGAAAGTCCTGACTGTCTATTTCTGCCCCTAGGGGGAGCCTAGGAGCTTACAGTTCATATACTGAATTGCATGATATAACTGTATGCAGCAAGTTGTTAAGCAGCTCCCTCTAGTGGTGACCAGTTAACCAGACATTTATCATTTAGATTTATGCAGGGGATTTGAAACTCTGTGTCAGAAAAACATGGCTAAAACTGCAACAAATATATATGAAGAATTAGAATTTTAGTTATTTACTCTATAAAATAGCAAAAAACGTGTTCAAGGGTGAAAATACACTTTGAGCACATCCTGGCTTGAATGCTGTCAACATTGTGGCTTGTGCCTCAGTGATTGTGTTATAATGAAATCTCCTTTAAGTTTACGGCTTAAGCGAGATTTTGCTGTGTTGTCATTAAATAGAGAATTGTTAAATCGCCCCATGCGGTATAATGGATTGTTTTCTTATTTTGCAATAAATCCAGGGCTTAGGGAAAAAAAACACCTTTGTAATTGTAGGTGCCCACTGCTGGGCAAAGTTGATCAAGACAGCTTCATTTTCACTCACAGCACATGTTTCCTCCTGGGCACTTAATCTCGCAATCTTCACCTGCATGTATACCAACTGTTTATGAGCCAAGCAATATCTGCTAATAAACAAGACATTGGTTTCAGAAAACCCCGTAGCGTAGTTTGTGAGCGAGAAAATGTACTTTTCGTTTAATAATATCAAAATCAATACGACCATTTTTAACCCATCAACATCAGAGGAAAACTAAAACTCTGATTTGTTTTTCATGTCTTACAGAAATTTTATGGTAGAGTTGAAGTTCATGCAGTTTAATTGATGAAAATGTCACCTGGGAAGGATCTGCAGGAGCAATCAGAGCGCGGACGGAATCGCTCATATCACAGAGGCGTGCAGCCCGAAAGCATTTTCAACAGTAAAGGCCTGTCCAGTAGAGATGAGCGAGTATACTCGCTAAGGCTAACTACTCGAGCGAGTAGTGCCTTAGCCGAGTATCTCCCCGCTCGTCTCTAAAGATTCGGGGGCCGGCGGGGGAGAGCGGGGAGGAATGGAGGGGAGATCTCTCTCTCCCCCCCCCTCACCCCTGCTCACCGCCGCAACTCACCTGTCACCCGCGCCGGCCCTCGAATCTTTACAGATGAGCGGGAGGATACTCGGCTAAGGTACTACTCGCTCGAGTAGTTAGCCTTAGCGAGTATACTCGCTCATCTCTACTGTCCAGTAAAAATAATGGTGGTCATCTTAAAAAGGTGACAATCATTACTGTAGTCGTAGACAATAAGGCAATGCCCTACTCACCATGTCATATCATCTCCGGTCAGTGCTGACAGCACAGTGCCTACGTGTCCCTGTTATGGATTGACTGCCCATATTTTAACCAAAAACTCTGTCCCTTTTTGCTCTTTGAAAGGGTTTTGCCATGTTAAAAAAGGATAGGGGATAACTTTCAGATCTGGACACTTGGACCTCCACCTACCCTGAGAATGGGGTTCCGGTGTATCCCGAAGAGAGGGCAGTGGTGGTTGCACATTTACAGTGCCACTCCCTTCACGTTAATGGGAAGATAGCTAAGAAGGATAGAACAGAGCAGTGGACCATGCTTTTCTATTTAGTTAAAAGTACTGACAGGGGCAGAAAACTTATAAAACTGAAACTGAAGTTGCCTCTGCTTCTCACATTAAAGGCTATGGTTTAATCCACGCTTCTGTTTCAGTGCCATTTTCGGCATGTGAGTCGGAAACTTAAGGCGAAGAGCAGGCCGAAGATGGAATAGTAGTAGACAATCTTCCAGCTCCCTACATTTTTTTTTACTAAAATCTTTGTCCCTTTTTCTTCCAAAACTGTTCTTTTTTTGAACTGATGAACATATTTGTATTAATACATTTACTCCTAGTTGGCTATTAGACCCCAGCTACATAATGTGATGCAATTTGGACATTTTTAGATGATTTTTTGTGGTGATGTATAAATAAAAATATAGTTGAGTTTATAGACATGCATGCATAATGGATCTTTCACACAATGAACCATAAGTGTCCCTCTTTGACCGTCCAAAATGTCGGGAGGCAGGCCAACAACTCCAGTACAACAGGTATTTCTTGACATCTTCTTACCTCCTCAGGGTCTGCTTGGAAAGGGTAGGTTTACTACATTTTCAATAGTAGCTATACTCGATCAATCTTTAACCCAGAGAATTCTCCAATTATATAAATTTATGTGAAGCTCACTGCAGGAGGAACTTAAGAAGTTGCAATATCCTCCAATGATGAGCCTGAACAAGTCAATTTTCTACAAAAATTCTAGAAGTTTTTTTATTAGCAGTAAGTAGGAAACCCGTAATACCCTTTATTAGGCAAATTGCTGAAGTCATGGGGTTCGATAAAAGGAAAGTCAAAAATGCAAATTGCTATGAATGGAACCTGCTAAGTAGCCCAACCTAGATAGGGTTAAGAAGAGTCTAGTGCAATGAAATATAAACTGCATGGAATAGACATGTGATTCAATCATTTTGATCAAACTTCTAAACTACGTTGCTCTATGCATTACGTAGCAATAAGACCCCTCTTCCTTCTAATCGGTGATGGAACGTCCCCATCCGACATCTGATTATTGCGCTCACAGGATATGATAGGAGTCATGACTAGAAGCTCAACATGCATCAAAGAATTCTTCTGCTCAATCCCAAAGTTACACAGGACATCATAATAAACTACATGCATGGAGATTTAGATATTTCGATCATGTCTTTTTCATCAGTGCAATACATCAAAATGGAAATGCTGAAATTTAGAAAAATCTGTGTTACACAGCAACACAACAGGAGACATCATATGGATACAATGAAGCTACATGAATGCCAGCACCTTCTAGAACAAGTGTGGTACAGAACATCTCATGAGTCTGTATTAGTGCTTCAGTGGTTGAAGTGAAGATTCCTGCACCGTGTTTAGACAGAGAACACAAACCTTCAACCACAAACTGGTGGAATGATCTTCTACCAAGACTACAGAAATGAGACACTTGGTGGACGTCCGAAAATACCAATAGAAAGAAGAATGAATGTGGACATTGAAAAGTAACACACAGCACCGCCATAAAACTGTAGCACATATTCTGTATGGAGATGTTGATGCCTGTAGATGATGGTATACCTCTTGAATGTAGGTGACATTCTAGACATTGTCGTTGCATTCATTGTAGTACTGCTGGTCACATAGAGACAATGTCTGGTACTATACACACAGTGCAGGAAACCTCTTAAATGAGGCTATGTGTGGCTACAAGTCAAATGGGACCACTTGCTGGTCATACAGGACCCTCTGTCATTCCTTCATGCATTAAGCTTTCACTGTTTTCAGTAGGCGTTGGTTCTTCTTTCTTTGGGATGTTGACCTGACGAAGACATACATAGGGGCGGTGGCAGGAAGAATGTGTCAGCGCTGGGTAATGTTGCCGGTAGCAGATATAGGCTAAAATCAGACCAAGCACACCACCTACGAAGGCATCTGAAAAAGGAGATCAAAAATTAGAAGTAAAGTTGCAGAAGATCTGGGATTAACAATAGGGAACGTGGATCTATATGAAAGGGAGGATGAATCAAAATTACGGGGATCGATCATACTAGTATTACTATACTCAGTCTTGTCCTGTAAATTATGGACAGTGGTGCAGGTAGAAGTCAAGGATGTAGAAGAAAAGGGTGGTCGCAAAAGAAGGACAGAGGCCTGGCAAGTGCAAGAAAGTATTTACTGCATTTGGAAAACTGCCACAGGTATGATACAGTAAGGCACAATCTCTTGAACTACGTTACAAATGTTGGTAGGCTCAAACGGCAGCAGTGGTATCTTTTCTTACATCGTCAATTAGGACGGTCACTTCTCACAGCCCCTTTCGACTTGTGGAGAACACTGCATAACCACCTGTACCCATCTCTCTGCACTTGCACATCAGACTCAGGTTTTGTAGCAGCAGTCCTAAGTCTCGTGCCCATAGCCCAGGCATAGTCTTCCACATTTTACTGCATCACACCCTCCGGACACTTCCTCCAAGCACTATAGAAAGGCTTCACTACCACTACACCCATCCACCCGGGGGAAGGAACAGGACCCCTATTATCTGTTTGTTTCAGAATATATTAGATATGCATGATTGCTGCATACTCATGCCATCCCAACATTTTCCGTGCTCTTCCTCCCCAAGTATGACAGATTGGGCCGCATCTTCCCACCAGCAGATCTATCTGTATTGGATACCACCGCACCGTACAGAAAGGCCTCCTTCACATGGGCGACATGGCAACATCGCAAGAAAATCGCAGCAATATCCCATCACTGCACAGTGCGATATCGCTGCGTCTTCTCGCGGCAATACCACGATTTTATAATGCGACAAAGTCGCATGTGACGCTACGAAGTCGTGTAGCATCACATGCGAGGATTTTTTGGGGCTGGGGGGGTGCTTGAAATAAAAGCCCTACCCCAAAAATAAGCTGTAGCTAAAGAAAAAAAAAAGAAGTATACATCACCTCTCCCGCGCTGTCCGGGCACCGAAGCAGCTTCTTCCCGGGTCCTGGCACTGATCATCTTCTTCATCTTCTGGCCAGGGATTTAAAAATCCCCGGCTGCTGGAAGCGCTAGATGTAATGGCTGTCGCTTAGCCAATCACAGCAAGTGCTCGATGAATGGCTGCGATTGGTTCAATCACTGCCATTCAGCGAGCACTTGCTGTGATTGGCTGAGCGTCAGCTAATCACAGCCAGCGCTTGCAGGAGGCGTGGATTTTTCAATCCCCATCCAGAAGATGAAGAAGAGAAGCAGCGTCGGGACCTGGGGAGAAGCTCCGATGTCGGAGAGTGCTTCTAACGTGATGTATGTTTTTTTTTTTTTTTTTCTGCAGCTAGGGCTTAGATTATAGCTTTGATAGTAGGATTACCTACTGTCAAAGTTGCATTGCACCGCACGAAAATCGCGTTTTTGTGAGATGCGATGCAACAGAGAGGAAGGCTCCATAGGGAAACACAGGCTACAAAACCTCGCGTGTATATTGCCGGACCCATGAGGTTTTTGTGTCAGGTTGCTGCATTCTATAAAACATTGCATGCGTGTAAGAACCCATAGGAAAGCTTGGGCTTCACATACATGCGATTTGTAGCATTGTAGCAATGCGGCTTTGCTGCCCGTGTAAAGTAAGCCTAAAAAGAATATTACATTTTAACATAAAAGCCCTCTAACGCCCATAAAACACAAATACATCATCTTCATGGAGGAACCACAGCTAAAAGTTAAAAAATTTGGCAATTTTGCAAATAATCTTAGTGAAAGTTAAAAATATACAACCTCGGTGTAGTCTGTTTTTGCAATCATGCTTCCCTTCATCTGTCTCCTTGCTAATCTGCCAAATGTATGTGAGGAAGAACTATGGGACAGATGGAAAGGGGTACGATTGCAGGATCAGACTGTACAGAGTTTGTAGTCCATAACTATGGAGACCTATAGGTCTGCAGGGGAGCTGCCGACAGAAAACAGTAGCATATTTTTAAGCAAAGCTATTTGCAAAATTGCTTTTTTTCTATTCTAGATACATAGAAACCATAAAAAATTGTTCCATCTTTACTCTTTTAAAGGCGGATATGGTCTTCTTGGTGTAGTCCGAATGACATAGCCATTGGTAGCTTTGTATGTCTGACCGATGATTTTAAAAATGTGATGATGTCATGGTACATGCTCAGTTTAGTCATTCATGATTTGACCACACTAAAATACGGAAGCAATTTCTTATATAGTAACATAGTATGTAAGGCCGAAAAAAGACATATCTCCATCCAGTTCAACCTATTATTCCCCCAATGTTGATCCAGAGTAAGGCAATTGTAGCAAAACGGCACGATAGCACTTGTAGGTCCTTACCTTGCCAGTGATGTTTGTAATCACACATACGTGAAAGGGCAATCATCATAGCACAATACAGGGGCAGGACTGTTGCGCAGAGGCGCCAACTTTTCCCTTGTCCCAATTCTGTGAAACAATGTAATTTCCCTGCCAGATAGAAGGAAGTGAATCCAAGGCCGGAAAATGCAACTGTAGTAAAAGGATAGAGGAAGAATAAGAGATAGAATGCATACAGTACATGGATACAAAAGAAACAGTACATCCACACAAAGAAAGAAGTCTTTGAAGGCAAATGTGGGGATAGCATACATTCATATAAACTAATTAGCATAAGATCAATGAAGAAAAAACAACATGTCAAAAGATAACAGACTCAACAAGGAACCAAACAAAATATGCCTGGGCCACATTAATAGTAAATTTGAATTCATAAGGTTGGACATTTACCTAAGTTGGTAGAAATGCTTACTGATTTGTAGTGTTGAGTGAACTGAGCCAGTAAGGCCCATTTACACAGAGCATTGATCGCTCAAAAATTGCTAAAAAGCGATCGTTTGTGGGCGATCATCATTGCATCTAAATGCGCGGCCATCGTGCACTTTTCGTGCACTGCTAGCTGATCATTAAATTCAGGCCAACCTAAAAATCGTTGTGCGGCCTTATCAGCAGTTCTCTGTGGGTAGTGCTAATAGCATTGTTTCCCGTCGGAGAACAAAGGAACTGAAAGCAGATAAGAGCCCTCGGGCTATTAACTGCTTTCAGCTAAGGCTTGATTTGTACACTAAATTGCTATTAAGTAGCTGAGTGGCTACTTAATAGTTTATGCAAAATTATCGCTCAAAGCTGTCACTCAAACTGTCGTTTGAGCGATCTTTGAGCGATCATCGCTCCGTGTAAATGGGCCTGTAGAACTTTGCTTTGAGTTAAACTTTGATAAAAGTTAAGTTTGGCACAACACTGAACTGATCTTTTAGCCAAGTTCTACCTGAAAAAGAGTTCTACCGGTTCAGCTTGCTCAACACTATTCCTAAACACTGGTATAGAACACCATCTAAGAGCAATTAAAGCCCTAAATGATACCCTTAGAGTGCCATATGGGGCTTTTATGGCTGTTAAGCAGTGCTATAGACCAGTTTGTTTTCTTTTGCAAAAGTTTGGTTAATCGTAATCGGCCGATTCAAAGTTTTCTAAAGTTCGCTCATCACTATTGATGTATATGAGATACTTAACACTACTGCAAACCTAAAAAGTCTGATTAGTTTGCAGTTATGCCCACCCCACACCCCCATTTCATGCTCACAAGGTCCAATTAGTTGGGCCCTCGCACTGGAATGTTGATCGTTCCAGAAAGTGACACTGGTTTCTGCCATCCCAGAGATACATGGGTATCTCTGCAGAGTTGACCTTCAGCATGGCCGCACTTTGAGGTTTCAAGCAGATGAAGTGCGAATTTTCTCTTCAGTCAAAAGAAGCATTTTCAACTTTTTATCAGAGGGCCATTTTTAAGATATTTGTATGACTTTGTGTGTACAGATGTGTCCTCTTCTAACTTGTCTCTAACCTGATGTATCCTGGGATGTAGCTATGATTAAGACTATCTGTCAAAACACATAAGGGATTTCTCCGAGAGGATGCTTTTACTCTGCCGTGGTGAATAAGAAATTCGTTTTATCTGTATTTCCGGCGGAGTGCTGGAGTTTTTTTACTACCTTGATCCTGAGATGTATGGTGCGAGTGTTAAAGGGGTAATCCACTCTTTCCTAACTGCTGACCTATCCCCTGGATAGGTCATCAGTAGTTGATGGATAGGGGTTTGTCGCTCGGGACTCCTGTCCATCAGCTCATCGTCTGGTCCGATGCCCTCTGCAGTGGGCCATACGTTGTTGTCAATGGTCAGAGGAAGCCGGGTGAGCGCCGCCTTCACTCCGATTTAAATAACATTACATTTAAAACACTACATCCTGACCATGAAAGGAGAAGGAGGCAGCGCTGCCCTACTATTGATTTCTGACCATTGATGACATTGTCTGGTCCTGCTGCACAGTAGTGGACTAGATGATCAGCTGATGGACAGGGGTCTTGAGCGGCAGGCCCCCATCCATGAACTACTGATGACCTATTCAGGGGAATACTCCATTAAACAAGCATGAAACAAATGTATAAGTCCAACAGATGCCATCTGTCAGCCATTGACACCATAGGGTCCCTTTTAAAAAAACGTAAACTTTGTTTACTGGAACAAGAATTAATGCTAAACATATGTTGTATGAATTTTTGGTGATTTTAAAAAAATATTTGATCTGTATCTTGACAAAATCATAATATCTTGCAGTTTTCACTCTGGCTACAAAGCCTACTAATAGGCTGACACTTTGTTCTGTAGAGAAAACTTTTCAGCAGTCATCTCATTATCATCCCAGGCAGGATTACAATGAAAAATGACACATTTATTTATAGACAACATGAGATCCATCATTCACAATACAAGATGGTCACAGCTCACCTCCTCCCCTTCCCTGCACAAAGACCTCAGCACATATCACAGAGCATGCCTACAACACTATTGCATAGAAGGCAATAGGTCCACTTCTGCCCACTGTATCTATGGCCCATGAGGCTGCTGTAAAGCTTATCTCTGAGTGCTATTAACTACAGCTCAGGCAAGATGGTCACCTGCATAGTTATGGACAGAGAACAGAATGCAAAAATCTGCAATCAAAAAATAAAAAAAACATTAGAAAAATGGAAAATGTTTCGCCCTTTGCATTTAATTAGCAAAAAAATATAGGTGATACATTCCCTTTAATACAATTCAAGAAAAGGTAAGGGTGGACGCATCAGTATCATCAAAGTACTGTATTAATAATGTAGGGGTTATGGTATTTTTAATCTCTGTCCAAATGTCATTGCTGCTCAGGTACATGATAATAAGTTCCTGGAGGTGCCCGAGGGCTGTTCTTCCTATGGTAGTACTGTAGATCATTTGCTCATTTCATGATGCTAGAGGACACAGTTTATGAGAATAAGAAGGTCCCCAGGAGACGAGAAAGGGAAATTAATCATAGTCAGGAATCTGGGTTAAGATCAATTTGGCATCTCGGCTACATAAATGTGGGGCATACAATAGACTGTCCAGGGAAAATATATAATGTAGAGGCATACATTTATGCACAGGAAGACATAAATACTGACACACATCCAAACTTGAGAACGGAGTGAACATCTGTCAAAAAAACAGTAAAAAGTTTAGAAGGGGTTTGTCTCCTGTTACAAGTAATAGCTTGAATTTTTATAGTTGATGATCAATAGGATCTAACTGCTGGGACCCCCATCAAGTCTTAGAATGAAGGGGCACAGTGCTGGGTAAATGCTGTGACTCCTTTACTATTTTTCACGGTGCACAGTCATGTCTCCCATCCATGCATTCTACTAGGGACTGTCGCTAAACCAAATTCCGGTTGGCGCTTCATTCTCAGGATCAGCAGGGGTCCCATAGGTTGGACCCCACTGATCATAATGTTCAATAGGACATAACATTATATAATGGGATTACACCTTTAATAAATATAGTTATTGCACAAAGTTGTTATGACTAGTCATATACTTTTGACAACTTTATTAAGATTGTCATCTCTCCTAAATTATTACAACTAGTTTCTACAATCCAATGTGGCTGCCTTTTAGTTTGCACTGAACAATTGCTCCGTCATATTGCAATCTGGCTCTCCGCATGCTATCAGGGAACATGGTGATCGAGCCTGCCCTGCAACGTATCAGGGGATGCATACTTGGCTTCCTTTTCTGTAAGTTATGTCTTTGTACATTTTTTCTCTCACCTCTGTGATTTTAATCTAGTTAATAATGAGATAATGTAGATTCTAACGTATGCGTGGTGGCCTTGTCGCGGCCCGTCAGCTTATGTGTTTTGGCCAAAATGATAACTAACACCCGCATTTATTTGTTTTTTTTGCATGCAGTCTACTATAGATGCTGAGGGAGCCAGGGGTGTCACACCGGTATAGACATATAGTGGTATACATTGCTTATTTAAGCAATCCTCCAGTTTCACAACAAAATTCTCTCCTGGGATTGGAGAGGGAGGTGTATATTACTTGCAGTTGTTTTTCTCTGTTGTTCAGCTGGTCCAAAAATCTGTTTTTGGCCATCCAAATGACCAACACAATCTTCACACAACCTAATCACTTATAGTACATTGGTAGTGTTGGACTACTAATACAATGTGCTCTGCAATTGGCCAGAGCTGTTCATGTGATCAACACTAGCTAATCAGAGAGCAGTGCACGTTGTGCATTAGGTAGTTACAAAATAATTGCAGCTATGTAGGAGAGACAAAAACAGGGCCTGAAACTGGAGCATCAGAGGAGCAGCAGAGAAGAACAACTGCAGGTTATATACCCTCTACCCTCTCCAGTCCAAAAATCAGGAGTAAAAGCAGGAGTACAGTGCCTCAATAAAAATATGCAGAGCAAAATACCAGATATGCACTCACTAAGGTGTTGGGGATGGACCCAGAACTCAGGTGCAACCCCAACACCGTAAAGCCAGGTAGACTCTTCTACCACAACTCAGGTCGCCAGAACCCCAACCATAAACAGACATCCGGACATCGGAGGGTGCATCAAACT
Source organism: Eleutherodactylus coqui (assembly GCF_035609145.1). Lineage (NCBI taxonomy): Eukaryota > Metazoa > Chordata > Amphibia > Anura > Eleutherodactylidae > Eleutherodactylus > Eleutherodactylus coqui. The sequence continues at coordinate 232,977,492 of NC_089840.1, read as the reverse complement.
ATAATTTACAGAGAACGGATACAGAATTAGCACTCAGGTGTCCGTGGTGGATATATCATGAAGTGAAAAATCAAAATAGCCACTAACTACTGTGACGGGGGTAAATCTAACCCCTTTGCTAAGTCAATGTGTTATATATCACCCTGTAAGTGGAATATTTGTTGTTCAACCAAGATCCATAAGTTAAATATAGACATCCCCGGACAACAAAATGGCAAACAATTATCGGGTCTATGGTGTTTATTCATGGTAAAACACGGAGTCAATATACAGGCAACGCGTTTCGGGATGTAACTTCACCCCTTTCTCTAGCATATATGGTATTAATCACATGCTGCCTGCACTACCTTTGCACTCCTCACTGGGGACAACAACTGGTCTTAAAAACATACAGATGGGTGACTTTTAAAGACTGATTACAGTCCCAGTATGCACACCGGTTGTGGTCAGGGCGTGAGGGGGCTGGCACCCAGGGTGGTCAGTCCTGGCACAATGTAACTCAAGTATGTGTATAAATATATTATATATAGATAGATATGGATGGCATGTGATTACTACCTTATGAGCTTGAGTAAGGCGTTAAGTTACATCCCAAGATAGAATTTCTCCCAAAACCAGAGGGTTGTGTTAGTCTCCCGCACAGTTATGAAGATGACGAGTGTGCACAAAAAGTACAGTATAATATGCTGAAACGCTCGCAAAAAAGAATTGTTCATAGTGCAAATACGTTGTGCTGAGTTGCACACAAAAATTTCATATGACCCTGTGAAGCCGCCCTTACTCTTTACTTAAGTCATTCGTTTCTAGATTGATACGATAAGGGCTCGCTCTCACGGGAGTATGTGTCCTGCGTAAAATACCTAAAATACGCAGCACCCAGCAAATAGGCATGTATATTTGTATTGGCTGCATATGTTAAATCCTAATAGCCAATAATGGTATGTAATATACGCCAAAATAGAACATGCTCCTATGTAATACGCACATGAAAGAATACGCAGGATTGAGTGGCCCAATAGAAATCAATGTGCTTCTAGCACTGCATATATAAATACACGCATAATACACGGGACACATACGCCCTGGTGAGTGAACCCTAAGTGATAGATGTTATTGCAAGGCAATTTATTGACCCAGATGAAGAGTAATTGGCCTATATTGGTTGGTAATGGGTGCATGACCTCTACTCTAATTCCTTGGAATTCCCTCTGTCCCCCCCGTGCACCGTAACATAACAACTATGTACCGGTTTTCCAGGAACACTCAGGGCATCAATAATGCAGGGAACACCCTTTTAAGTGTATACTTCTAATAAGTTTTAGACATGACTGAGGGCGTCAGCAGGCCTACACATTACAATCTGGTCTCAGTGCACAAAAGCAATTTAATTTGATGTCAATTACAGAAACTCATTCAGAAATGATTGGGCCCTTCTCGGAAGCAGGACTCATCTTCTAAGGTTCCAAGTCAGTAATGTGTGGCATATGGTTTCCAGTTAGTCCGAACCATATGCGACTAGCTGAATAAGTAAAGAGAGTTAGAGGCACAATTGCTTTGTTTGCCCCATTCTGTAGCTCTTGCATGGTCTGTGGTCACCGTAGTTATACTATCACCCTCTGACAACAGTATGCTGAGAGTTCAAACTTATTTCCTGAACTTGCGATGTGCTTATCTCTGGACTATTAATCATCGATGGCCATATTTTGTTTTAGACAAGTAGCTCATGAAGATAGTCTTGAAAGATATATTACATTCCCTCCACACATCATATAGCTTCTAAACCGCTGCCGTCACACAGCAATGATTCTCCAGCAGGAAGAACAATTTTAAAAAAGGGCTTTTTTATGGTATGACATGCCGCACCTTGTAAGAGTTATGTCTGTAGTGCACCTATATGGCGATAGGGGCAGGCGGCACAGGGGATCAGGGTACAATGCGGACACCAGGCTTACAAAAATATATATTTTTTTTATTTTGACAAATGAGCTTGCAGATTAACCCTTTCCAATCCAATATGTATCCTGGTTTTCCTAGGGGGCTTACTCTATTTCTGCCGTTATACAACAGCGCTATATGCTGGCTAAAGCCAGTTCTGCATGAGGTGACACGTTTGATAGGCTCCGACAGCAGAGAGGTTGGCAATATACAGTAAGAGAACCCAGACGGACGTCTTCCAACATCAGAGCTGTACAGCCTTAAATCATAATGTCTTCAGAGGTCAGACAGTGGATTGGAAAGGGTTAAGTTGGCCGTAGAAGTTCCTGTTAATAGATGAACGATATATGTTCCTCTGCTGTTGGCTATAGCTCACATATTTTAACTGGCAGGCCTGTGTTAAGGTGCACACGTTGGGCCTTTTCCTGAGGGCCTCCCTCACTTACGTATCTCCAGCATGTTCAGTATCATAATGCAGGTGACTTCTTTGGACGTCTGTTGGGGTGCCCTATTTCGCAGAGCTGCAGGACAATGTAAATCCTATGTAGCAGTCTCCCTAGCTGTAGTCCCTACAGCTTTGTTTTCTCAGCAATGTTGATTTTGGTGCATTATGGAACTTTGCGTCTCAAACACCAGCAGCCTCCTTTCTTTTGCCACCGTCCCTCTCTAACATACACAGGTTCTCCAGGACATGTCCTCCGCAGCTCCCCAAGCTAACTCCTCACCTACTTTGGCAGCTCTCTCCCAACATTACAGTCTGTCTTAAGGCTCAGTACCACTGGAATTACTCTACAGCTTGCAGCTCTCAATGATCTCAAGTCCCCCAGATCTCCCACGTGACCTCTGCAGCCAATGCTCTTACATACAACACTCTATAGAGAAATACACAAACTGCAGTAATGTAGGACAGCCAGTAGAGATCGCCCTTATACCATCATGATTACCTAACTATAGGAACAAAACAGAAATCATTACAGCAAAAACGTGAAACCTACCCAGGGCTTAAAGCAACCTAGTTTAAGATACTAAATGCTGCTTTAATTGATCATTGCTGTCCATGAGATCAGCATTAGCCAATCAAAATAGCATGTAGGGTCTTAGTCTAATGATGCTACTAATACACATTGTGCATCAGGTAGTTTGAGAATTGGCGAGGCTATCTTTGTTTGTCCAGGACTGCTGGGTCACTTTAAGCACTGCCACACAGTTTCATCTTTCATCTACAGACCATTTTTTTCCAATTCCACAGGCTCCATACCATCAGTCTTTTTGCACAGATCTGTAACAAAAAGCTGCCAAGGTCCTACCAACATGTTCAATGCTTTCAACACTTGGTCAACTTTGTTCCTCTTTCTGGTGTCATCTTTCACCTGTTTCCAACTCTGACGCTCCATCAACACATACTGGCCACTACACATTGGCTCCCTCTAATGGTTGACATGTGGTATTACACTTCAGAGCTCTTTCTAGTGACCAGTATGTTGTACTACTGTCATTTTAAAAGACCTCCCTGTGACATCACTTGGTTCAATAGAAGTGCCTATAAAAACATATTTTACAGTCAGCACAACAGTTTGGCAGAGTATTAAGTCCCATCCTAGCTCCAAGGTTTGTACCTATACCCATCACCTTTTAGCCAGATTAAGGGGGCAGGGCTACAACCTACAGGAGTAGGCCTGTTAGACTCCGGTCCTTGTCATTGCCTGCATTAACTCTAAACTAGCAAATAAGAAATTAATATGTCCTGCCAGGTATGCAACAAGTTCAAATGTAGAAAAGAGATGTAACTTGAAGCTCTTGGGCCTAAAGGCCCCTTTTGACACCACGATTATTGCTCAAAAGATGTCTTTTGAGCGACTTTTGAGCGATAATCGTTGTCATTTACAGCGCAAGATGATCGCTCAACCGTTGAGTGATCACCTTGCGCTCCAGCTGCTCCCCGCTCCGAGCGCCCGGCTGTATAACAGCCGGGAGCTCGGAGCGGAGGATGCAGAAGACAAGCGGGATCGCTTGTCTTCTGCATCCAGCTGTTCCCCACTCCGAGCACTCAGCTGTTACAGCTGAGCGCTCTGAGTGGAGGATGCAGAAGACAAGCGGGGTGTCCCCGCTTGTCTTCTGCATCCAGCTGTTCTCTGCACGGAGCACCCAGCTGTTATACAGCTGGGCGCTCCGAGCTGGGTATAAAGAACAGACCTGGACCGCTCTGTTCTTCATACCCAGCTTGTCATCAGGGAGCAGGATACAGCTGAAACAAAAGTATTAGCTGTATCCTGCTGTGAATCCCTGATGAGGCTCATCGTTGTCTTTCAGCAGGCTGAAAGATCAGCGATGGCTTAACGAAAACGGCATGATGTCAGTGCAGTTACACACAAGGATTATCGCTCAAAAGATGGCTTTTGAGTGAATTTTGAGCGATAATCGTTGTGTCTAAATGGGCCTTTAAGCAAAATCCATTACAGCATACCCCAAATATCACACGTTTTTTGTATTCTTTGTCTATTTATATGAGGCAGAGGGGCCTGTTTGGCTTCTCTTAGGTTCCAGGGCCTGGGTACATCCACAAACTCTACACCAATATTGCTTGGTTCCTAATGTAGAAATAAATCACAAAGGACATTCAAGACTCATCCCCGTTCTACACAGCCATATATTGTCCCCTTCTGTTCCAAATGAAATGATCTTCTTCACCTCCAATTCCCATTCCATACATCAGTCTTAAGACAATGTTTTAAAGTATTCTTTGTTATAAGGATCTCTTTACACCATGAAGATTTTGTGCAATCTTCTGCCAAGATCATGATTGGATCCAAAAGTGGGTAAAGTACAAGTTTCATTGTCTTTCGGATCATATCCAAAACAAAGCCTTGCATCTCTTACATGTCTAGACATTGCATAGCTTACCATTGCTTCCCATCTGCCCAGCAGACAAAGAAATAAGAAGACTATGATTTTAGACTGTGTTGCACTGAATAGACCTCCCATAAGCCACATAATGTAAGCCTTTCACCACTGGCCACTGTCTTTTAACAATGGGTGATGCATGTCCTCAATCTGTAGCAATATTTTGGCGTCGTACAAGAAGGTTAAAAGCGTTCTGCCATTAAAAAAAGAAAATTCTATACTTGCCTATTCTTCCCCAGGCAGTCTCCTTACCAAATCTTCACCTTACTGATCTAGGTCGGGCTATTGTGGAGGCTGCGCATGCGTGCTGTCTCGCCATGAATGATCATATACTATTACTGTAAGGCATGCGCAGTCACGGCAATAGTCTAGCATTGGATTCAGCAGGGAGAATATGCGGTAAGCAGACTGATGGGGGAGGAATAGGTAAGTATTGATTTTTTTTTCTAATGACAGAAACCCTTTAATGATTCCCTGAGCATGTCTGCTCTGAGAACGTGATACAAGTTGTAGGAGTTTTATTCGGCACAGTTAAAACCCCTAGAACTTGCAGCATCTTGTGAGTTCTACCCCAGCCCACAGGTATATATAGCCAGGAGCCAGCAGCAGTCTGGGGCAGGACTGAATGGTGCATAGAGTACTGTGCATTAACACAACCTTGGAGGTGAGCATACTTAGCAGAAATGTATCTTTGTACAGTAGTCTACACATGAAGACTACTTTTTTTCTGTTACATGCTCTAAGAACAAGCTCTTAATAACAGCTCAAGTACTTAGAGCAACCAACTGCTCTGAAACGGTATCGGTAGAGGCTCTAATCACCATCATTACGCCTTTGATCATTGTGGTCCATGACTGCAGCATTATCAAAAGCTATGTCCCCCTTCAATCTCCGGCGACCCAATTAGATTGGGGACCCATTTGCTATCAGCCCTTGGGACCGATAAATGTCCCTAAGTGTTACGCTAAACCCAACCTCTGTCATAGAGACACACATCACATTGTATTACCATACAGGAGTATGCTGGTACATTATAAGTTTAAAATAAATATGTAAAAGAGGAATTCCTCAAAGGGATTAAAAAATATAATGAAACATTTTAATCAAAAAAGATAATTAAAAAGTCCTCAAAACATGATAATTTGGTATAAAATACTTTGTGTGCACATTATATAAACACATATTAAGTATGTGCACAACCATAATAACCTGAAGAATTAATCTAACAGGTTATTCACCGTGAAACATGTAGGGTATACTAAGTAAATGCTGAAATCTTCTTTTTCCTATATTCATGCAAAAACAATTATGTAAAATTAGACAGTAAATTATATATTGTATAACCCAAAGCAGCTCTAAAAAAATAGTACAATTTCTCCCATATAAAACAATGCCTCGTACGGCCGCGTAAATGAAAAGATAAAAATGTTATCATCGATAAGGCTAAAATGAGAATATTTGGTTGGCCATTAAAAAAGTTTTAACACTTTACTATCGATAACCTATTCTCAGGACAGGTCATGAATAGCTGGTCGTCGGGAGTCCGGCATCCCCACCGATCTGCTGATTCTCCAGCCTGCTGTCAGTGCTAGGCGTCCACATCGGTGGTCAGGGCTGGAAGTTTAAAAGATAGCTTCACTCCCATTGATTACAGTGAGAATAAAACTGTTTATTACACTTGTGGCCCTGACCACCAATGTGGATGTCTGACTGTGGGCCAGACGATCAGCGGGGATCCCAAGTGGCAGATCTGCTATTGATTACCTATTCTGTGGAGAGGTCGTTAATAGTAAAAAGTGGAAAAACCCGTTTAAAGGGTACGAACCGGTTAGACCAGGCTACACATATGTTAATCTCACTATACTCACCTGAAGGTGATTTGCCCACTTTTTACCTTCGCCATAAATCTACAATGTGATAGTTAAGAGTACCACTTATTGCGAGTCTTTGGGATTTACCAAAATAGACTTGACCACATTAGGTTGGGGTACCCTATTCTTTCGATAAGTGGAGGCTTTAGATGCGGAACCCCCCGCATATCAAGCATTTGCAAAAAAATGCTGTGGATGTGCCACAGATTTCTGAAGGAGGGATACCCCTATAAAGCCACATCCAGATAGAACATTATATACCGCAAGGCAAAACCACATTTTGGCACTTATTAGGCGCTATTGTCCTATTTTTGTGATTTTGCTGTATTTTTTTCCCGTTCTTCTTGTGTTGTTTTTTGTCATGGTTTTTCATGAAAATTCTAATTATGAACATGGTATTAGCGTAACTTCACACATTCATGCAACATCGTGACTGCCATGAAACACCAAGCGCTTGTGGAAGAGCTCAGATGCTTTCTTTTACCAATCCGGCTGTGAAGTCTCCCATAAATACCACCCAGTTTTTCTTCTATGCCAGTTTTCAGTACAAAGCTTAATAATTAGAGATGAGCGAACACCAAAATGTTCGGGTGTTCGTTATTCGGAACGAACTTCCCGCGATGTTCGAGGGTTCGTTTCGAACAACGAACCCCATTGAAGTCAATGGGCGACCAGAGCATTTTTGTATTTCGCCGATGCTCGCTAAGGTTTTCATGTGTGAAAATCTGGGCAATTCAAGAAAGTGATGGGAATGACACAGAAACGGATAGGGCAGGCGAGGGGCTACATGTTGGGCTGCATCTCAAGTTCACAGGTCCCACTATTAAGCCACAATACCGGCAAGAGTGGGCCCCCCCCCCCCCCTCCCAACAACTTTTACTTCTGAAAAGCCCTCATTAGCATGGCATACCTTTGCTAAGCACCACACTAGCTACAACAAAGCACAATCACTGCCTGCATGACACTCCGCTGCCACTTCTCCTGGGTTACATGCTGACCAACCGCCCCCCCTCCCCCCCACAGCGCACACCAAAGTGTCCCTGCGCAGCCTTCAGCTGCCCTCATGCCACGCCACACTCATGTCTATTTAGAAGTGCGTCTGCCATGAGGAGGAACCGCAGGCACACACTGCAGAGGGTTGGCACGGCTAGGCAGCGACCCTCTTTAAAAGGGGCGGGGCGATAGCCCACAATGCTGTACAGAAGCAATGAGAAATAGAATCCTGTGCCACCGCCATCAGGAGCTGCACACGTAGGCATAGCAATGGGGAACCTATGTGCCACACACTATTCATTCTGTCAAGGTGTCTGCATGCCCCAGTCAGACCGCGTTTTTTAATTCATAGACACAGGCAGGTACAACTCCCTATTGTGAAGTCCCTGTGGACTGACAGCATGGGTGGCTCCCTGGAACCCACCGGCGGTACATAAAAATATCCCATTGCATTGCCCAACACAGCTGAGGTAGTAATGTCGTGCGTAATACAGGGTGGGCTTCGGCCGACACTGCATGCCCCAGTCAGACTGGGGTTCTTTAGAAGTGTACAGATGTATTAAAAACTCCGTGTGCACCTACAGCATGGGTGGCTCCCTGGAACCCACCGGCGGTACATAGAAATATCCCATTGCATTGCCCAACACAGCTGAGGTAGTAATGTCGTGCGTAATAGAGGTGGGCTTCGGCCCACACTGCATGCCCCAGTCTGACTGGGGTTCTTTACAAGTGGACACATGTAGGTTACACTCCCTGTGGACCCACTGCCTGGGTGGGTGCCAGGAAGCCACCGGCGGTACATAGAAATATCCCATTGCATTGCCCAACACAGCTGAGGTAGTAATGTCGTGCGTAATACAGGTGGGCTTCGGCCCACACTGCATGCCCCAGTCTGACTGGGGTTCTTTACAAGTGGACACATGTAGGTTACACTCCGTGTGCACCTACAGTATGGGTGGCTCCCTGGAACCCACCGGCGGTACATAGAAATATCCCATTGCATTGCCCAACACAGCTGAGGTAGTAATGTCGTGCGTAATACAGGTGGGCTTCGGCCCACACTGCATGCCCCAGTCTGACTGGGGTTCTTTACAAGTGGACACATGTAGGTTACACTCCGTGTGCACCTACAGCATGGGTGGCTCCCTGGAACCCACCGGCGGTACATAGAAATATCCCATTGCATTGCCCAACACAGCTGAGGTAGTAATGTCGTGCGTAATAGAGGTGGGCTTCGGCCCACACTGCATGCCCCAGTCAGACTGGGGTTCTTTACAAGTGGACACATGTAGGTTACACTCCCTGTGGACCCACTGCCTGGGTGGGTGCCAGGAAGCCACCGGCGGTACATAGAAATATCCCATTGCATTGCCCAACACAGCTGAGGTAGTAATGTCGTGCGTAATACAGGTGGGCTTCGGCCCACACTGCATGCCCCAGTCAGACTGGGGTTCTTTAGAAGTGTACAGATGTATTAAAAACTCCGTGTGCACCTACAGCATGGGTGGCTCCCTGGAACCCACCGGCGGTACATAGAAATATCCCATTGCATTGCCCAACACAGCTGAGGTAGTAATGTCGTGCGTAATAGAGGTGGGCTTCGGCCCACACTGCATGCCCCAGTCTGACTGGGGTTCTTTACAAGTGGACACATGTAGGTTACACTCCCTGTGGACCCACTGCCTGGGTGGGTGCCAGGAAGCCACCGGCGGTACATAGAAATATCCCATTGCATTGCCCATCACAGCTGAGGTAGTAATGTCGTGCGTAATACAGGTGGGCTTCGGCCCACACTGCATGCCCCAGTCTGACTGGGGTTCTTTACAAGTGGACACATGTAGGTTACACTCCGTGTGCACCTACAGCATGGGTGGCTCCCTGGAACCCACCGGCGGTACATAGAAATATCCCATTGCATTGCCCAACACAGCTGAGGTAGTAATGTCGTGCGTAATACAGGTGGGCTTCGGCCCACACTGCATGCCCCAGTCTGACTGGGGTTCTTTACAAGTGGACACATGTAGGTTACACTCCGTGTGCACCTACAGCATGGGTGGCTCCCTGGAACCCACCGGCGGTACATAGAAATATCCCATTGCATTGCCCAACACAGCTGAGGTAGTAATGTCGTGCGTAATAGAGGTGGGCTTCGGCCCACACTGCATGCCCCAGTCTGACTGGGGTTCTTTACAAGTGGACACATGTAGGTTACACTCCCTGTGGACCCACTGCCTGGGTGGGTGCCAGGAAGCCACCAGCGGTACATAGAAATATCCCATTGCATTGCCCAACACAGCTGAGGTAGTAATGTCGTGCGTAATACAGGTGGGCTTCGGCCCACACTGCATGCCCCAGTCAGACTGGGGTTCTTTAGAAGTGTACAGATGTATTAAAAACTCCGTGTGCACCTACAGCATGGGTGGCTCCCTGGAACCCACCGGCGGTACATAGAAATATCCCATTGCATTGCCCAACACAGCTGAGGTAGTAATGTCGTGCGTAATAGAGGTGGGCTTCGGCCCACACTGCATGCCTCAGTCTGACTGGGGTTCTTTACAAGTGGACACATGTAGGTTACACTCCCTGTGGACCCACTGCCTGGGTGGGTGCCAGGAAGCCACCAGCGGTACATAGAAATATCCCATTGCATTGCCCAACACAGCTGAGGTAGTAATGTCGTGCGTAATACAGGTGGGCTTCGGCCCACACTGCATGCCCCAGTCTGACTGGGGTTCTTTACAAGTGGACACATGTAGGTTACACTCCGTGTGCACCTACAGCATGGGTGGCTCCCTGGAACCCACCGGCGGTACATAGAAATATCCCATTGCATTGCCCAACACAGCTGAGGTAGTAATGTCGTGCGTAATAGAGGTGGGCTTCGGCCCACACTGCATGCCCCAGTCTGACTGGGGTTCTTTACAAGTGGACACATGTAGGTTACACTCCCTGTGGACCCACTGCCTGGGTGGGTGCCAGGAAGCCACCGGCGGTACATAGAAATATCCCATTGCATTGCCCAACACAGCTGAGGTAGTAATGTCGTGCGTAATACAGGTGGGCTTCGGCCCACACTGCATGCCCCAGTCAGACTGGGGTTCTTTACAAGTGGACAGATGTATCAAAAACTCCGTGTGCACCTACAGCATGGGTGGCTCCCTGGAACCCACCGGCGGTACACAAAAATATCCCATTGCATTGCCCAACACAGCTGAGGTAACGTCAGCTGTAATGCAGGTGGGCTAAAAATTAATTTGATTACACTGTAGGCGAGGGCCCACAAAAATTGCTGTATCAACAGTACTAATGTACATCCCAAAAATTGGCCATGGCCAGCCAAGAGGGCAGGTGAAACCCATTAATCGCTTTGGTTAATGTGGCTTAAGTGCTAACTAGGCCTGGAGGCAGCCCAGTGTAACGAAAAATTGGTTCAAGTTAAAGTTCCAACGCTTTTAAGCGCATTGAAACTTATAAAAATTGTTCAGAAAAATTATTTGAGTGAGCCTTGTGGCCCTAAGAAAAATTGCCCGTTCAGCGTGATTACGTGAGGTTTCAGGAGGAGGAGCAGGAGGAGGAGGAGGAATATTAGACACAGATTGATGAAGCAGAAATGTCCCCGTTTTGGATGGTGAGAGAGAACGTAGCTTCCATCCGCGGGTGCAGCCTACGTATTGCTTACGTATCGCTGCTGTCCGCTGGTGGAGAACAGAAGTCTGGGGAAATCCAGCCTTTGTTCATCTTGATGAGTGTTAGCCTGTCGGCACTGTCGGTTGACAAGCGGCTACGCTTATCTGTGATGATTCCCCCAGCCGCACTAAACACCCTTTCCGACAAGACGCTAGCCGCAGGACAAGCAAGCACCTCAAGGGCATACAGCGCTAGTTCAGGCCACGTGTCCAGCTTCGACACCCAGTAGTTGTAGGGGGCAGAGGCGTCACCAAGGATGGTCGTGCGATCCGCTACGTACTCCCTCACCATCCTTTTACAGTGCTCCCGCCGACTCAGCCGTGACTGGGGAGCGGTGACACAGTCTTGGTGGGGAGCCATAAAGCTTGCCAGGCCCTTAAAGACTGTTGCACTGCCTGGGATGTACATGCTGCTCGATCTACGCACATCCCCTGCTACCTTGCCCTCGGTACTGCGCCTTCTGCCACTAGCGCTGTCGGCTGGGAATTTTACCATCAGCTTGTCTGCAAGGGTCCTGTGGTATAGCAACACTCTCGAACCCCTTTCCTCTTCGGGAATCAGAGTGGGCAGGTTCTCCTTATACCGTGGATCGAGCAGTGTGTACACCCAGTAATCCGTCGTGGCCAGAATGCGTGCAACGCGAGGGTCACGAGAAAGGCATCCTAACATGAAGTCAGCCATGTGTGCCAGGGTACCAGTACGCAACACATGGCTGTCCTCACTAGGAAGATCACTTTCAGGATCCTCCTCCTCCTCCTCCTCCTCCTCAGGCCATACACGCTGAAAGGATGACAGGCAATCAGCCGGTGTACCGTCAGCAGCGGCCCAAGCTGTCTCTTCCCCCTCCTCCTCATCCTCCTCATGCTCCTCCTCCTCCTCCTGTACGCGCTGAGAAATAGACAGGAGGGTGCCCTGACTATCCAGCGGCATACTGTCTTCCCCCGCCCCCGTTTCCGAGCGCAAAGCAGCTGCCTTTATGGTTTGCAGGGAATTTCTCAAGATGCATAGCAGAGGAATGGTGACGCTAATGATTGTAGCATCGCCGCTCACCACCTGGGTAGACTCCTCAAAATTACCAAGGACATGGCAGATGTCTGCCAACCAGGCCCACTCTTCTGAAAGGAATTGAGGAGGCTGACTCCCACTGCGCCGCCCATGTTGGAGTTGGTATTCGACTATAGCTCTCCGTTGTTCATAGAGCCTGGCCAACATGTGGAGCGTAGAGTTCCACCGTGTGGGCACGTCGCACAGCAGTCGGTGCACTGGCAGCTTAAAGTGATGTTGCAGGGTGCGCAGGGTGGCAGCGTCCATGTGGGACTTGCGGAAATGTGCGCAGAGCCGGCGCGCCTTTACGAGCAGGTCTGACAAGCGTGGGTAGCTTTTCAGAAAGCGCTGAACCACCAAATTAAAGACGTGGGCCAGGCATGGCACGTGCGTGAGGCTGCCGAGCTGCAGAGCCGCCACCAGGTTACGGCCGTTGTCACACACGACCATGCCCGGTTGGAGGCTCAGCGGCGCAAGCCAGCGGTCGGTCTGCTGTGTCAGACCCTGCAGCAGTTCGTGGGCCGTGTGCCTCTTATCGCCTAAGCTGAGTAGTTTCAGCACGGCCTGCTGACGCTTGCCCACCGCTGTGCTGCCACACCGCGCGACACCGACTGCTGGCGACATGCTGCTGCTAGCACATCTTGATTGCGAGACAGAGGAGGAGGAGGAGGAGGGTGCTTTAGTGGAGGAAGCATACACCTCCGCAGATACCAGCACCGAGCTGGGGCCCGCAATTCTGGGGGTGGGTAGGACGTGAGCGGTCCCAGGCTCTGACTCTGTCCCAGCCTCCACTAAATTCACCCAATGTGCCGTCAGGGAGATGTAGTGGCCCTGCCCGCCTGTGCTTGTCCACGTGTCCGTAGTTAAGTGGACCGTGGCAGTAACCGCGTTGGTGAGGGCGCGTACAATGTTGCGGGAGACGTGGTCGTGCAGGGCTGGGACGGCACATCGGGAAAAGTAGTGGCGACTGGGAACTGAGTAGCGCGGGGCCGCCGCCTCCATGATAGTTTTGAAGGACTCCGTTTCCACAACCCTATACGGCAGCATCTCAAGGCTGATGAATTTTGCGATGCGGACGGTTAACGTTTGAGCGTGCGGGTGCGTGGCGGCGTACTTGCGCTTGCGCTCGAACACTTGCGCAAGCGACGGCTGGACGGGGCGCTGAACTACACTGCTGGATGGGGCCGAGGACAGCGGAGATGAGGGTGTGGGTGCAGGCCATGAGGCGGTAGTGCCTGTGTCCTGAGAGGGGGGTTGCATCTCAGTGGCAGGTTGGGGCACAGGGGGAGAGGCAGGGGTGCAAACCGGAGGCGCTGAACGGCCTTCGTCCCACCTTGTGGGGTGCTTAGCCATCATATGCCTGCGCATGGTGGTGGTGGTGAGGCTGTTGGTGTTGGCTCCCCGGCTGAGCTTTGCGCAACAAAGGTTGCACACCACTGTTCGTCGGTCGTCAGGCGTCTCTGTGAAAAACTGCCAGACCTTAGAGCACCTCGGCCTCTGCAGGGTGGCATGGCGCGAGGGGGCGCTTTGGGAAACACTTGGTGGATTATTCGGTCTGGCCCTGCCTCTACCCCTGGCCACCGCACTGCCTCTTGCAACCTGCCCTGCTGATGCCCTTGACTCCCCCTCTGAAGACCTGTCCTCCTGAGTAAGCGTTGCACACCAGGTGGGGTCAGTCACCTCATCGTCCTGCTGCTTTTCCTCCGAATCCTCTGTGCGCTGCTCCCTCGGACTTACTGCCCTTACTACTACCTCACTGCAAGACAACTGTGTCTGATCGTCATCGTCCTCCTCACCCACAGAAAGTTCTTGAGACAGTTGGCGGAAGTCCCCAGCCTCATCCCCCGGACCCCGGGAACTTTCGAATGGTTGGGCATCAGTGACTATAAACTCCTCTGGTGGGAGAGGAACCGCTGCTGCCCAATCTGAGCAGTGGCCCGAGAACAGTTCCTGGGAGTGTTCCCGCTCCTGAGCAGGTGTCATTGTAGTGGAGTGAGGAGGCTGGGAGGAAGGAGGAGCAGCAGACAGAGGATTCGGATTTGCAGCAGTGGACGGCGCAGAACTGCGTGTTGACGATAGGTTGCTCGAAGCACTTTCTGCCATCCAGGACAGGACCTGCTCACACTGCTCATTTTCTAATAACCGTCTCCCGCGTGGACGCCAGAAACGTGCCTCTCTCCTAATCGCGCAGCAGTCGGCTGCGACACACCGGGATCAGGAGCTCGGCCTGTGCCCACACCCTGACTTGGCCCTCCGCGTCCTCGGCCGCGTCCACGTCCTCTAGGCCTACCCCTACCCCTCAGCATACTGTATTACCAGTGATTTGATTTCACAGGCAGGAAATAAATTGGCGCAAGACTGCAGGCCAAATATAATTTTTTCCCTTTTTGGAAAACGAAAGGCCCCACTGCCTCTAGTGAATGAATAATCTAAGTTTAATAACTGTGCTGTGTCCCTGCTAATGTGTCACAGAACGTGAGGGTAGCAGAGTTATTATAACTCTGGCAGAGCAGGTATTTTTTTCCCAATTAAGGAAAGCAAATGGCGAAGCCAGCAGTAAAGCGTAGCTGGGTGCGTCTGATTTTTCAACGTTGTTCACGCAGCTCACACGTGTCCACAGCCCTTAGGACCGACAGAGGCAGGACAAATAGAATTATTTTCCGTTTTTTGGCACCAAAAGGCAGCACTGCGTATATTCTATGAACATGAGAAGTTTAATAACTGTGCTGTTTTCCTGCTAATGTGTCACAGAACGTGAGGGTAGCAGAGTTATTAACTGTGGCAGAGCAGGTATTTTTTTTCCCAATTAAGGAAAGCAAATGGCAAAGCCAGCAGTAAAACGTAGCTGGGTGCGTCTGATTTTTACAGGTTGCACACGCAGCCGACACGTGTCCAGCGGCGTTAGGACGGACAGAGGCAGGACAAATAGAATTATTTTCCGTTTTTTGGCACCAAAAGGCAGCACTGCGTATATTCAATGAATAATAACTGTGTTGTGGCCCTGCCTATACAATTCTTTCCCTGCAGTATCAATGGAGGGTGCAATGCTCTGCAGAGGCGATTTTGAGAAGCAAAAAAAAATGCAGCACAGCTAACAGCAGCCTGGACAGTACTGCACACGGTTAAATATGGCCCTAGAAAGGACCGTTGAGGTTCTTGAAGGCTACACTCACTCCTAACACTCTCCCTGCCTATGCAGCACTTCTGTCCCTAATGCCGGGTGCAACGCTCTGCAGAGCCGATTTTGAGAAAAAAAAAATTTGCCACTGCTAACAGCAGCCAACACACAGCTATCAGTGGCCCTAATAAGGACCTTTGGGGGGTCTTGAAGCCTACACTAACTACCAATTCTTTCCCTACAGCAGCTCCGGTACAAACAGCACTGTCCCTCATCTAACTCACCAGGCATCTGAGGCGAGCCGCGGGAGGGGCCGACTTTTATATTAGGCGAACACCTGATCTCGCCAGCCACTCACAGCAGGGGGGTGGTATAGGGCTTAAACGACGCAGGGGGAAGTTGTAATGCCTTCCCTGTCTTTCAATTGGCCAGAAAAGCGCGCTAACGTCTCAGGGAAGGAAGTGAAAGTAACCAGAACACCGCATGGTGTTCGTTACGAATAACGAACATCCCGAACACCCTAATATTCGCACGAATATCAAGCTCGGAAGAACACGTTCGCTCATCTCTATTAATAATCTAACAGCCAACTCAGGTTGATACATGTATATTAACTTTGTTATACCTTTATTTCTATGTTGCTTCTTGGTGATAGAAGCCTACATATTCTTCGCGCTCAATAAAACTTTAGTGCTTTTACTGCAAAGAATTTTTTTTGCCCATAATGCTGCCAGCTTCAGCTGTCCTTTATCTGAGATAAAACATATCCACATATAAATTTTTAATGCCTATGATATAACAAAGAATAATATTTTTATCTGTAGCGCTAGCTTCTAAGCCTTTTCTTATGACTAAAATGTCCTATTCTCAAGATTAATTTTGTCTCAGAAATCCCTGATGTACTTATAGTATAATTATTAGTTTAAGAAAGACTACGGATAATTGATACTGTCATTTTTTTATTCTGACATGTTTTAATGAAAACAGAAATGGAAAATGTAGAAAAAAAAAAAGAATAAAAGACACAAATTCAACAAGAAAGACAGCTAAATGTACTGTAAGGGCTCAGTCACACGGGAGTTTTCGCGCTGCGCATGTTACTTGCGTTTGCGATCCGCATCTGTTAGAATTATTGAATGCTTTTCAATGGCAGCGGTCACATGCCCTATATTTAACTGCGCACAAAAATGCGCAGCGGTAAATGTAGGGCAGTGGATTTAAAAGAGCAAGTAAGAGCGGCATTCCGGCTTTTTTGGATGTGGAACACCTGGATGCTGTCACATCCAGGGGTTTCACCTTGTGCTCAATGGGGCTACAAGCTGCAAAAAAACCTCTTTATAGGTGCACTATTAGAAAGGCACCAACCAAGTATGGTCTTCATGCAAGGATACCAAGACAGAAGTTTCTGTTGCCCATAGTTCGAATGCACAACATTTTATTTATAAAAAAAGAACATTGCACACCAAAACATCATCCCAACTGTAAAGCATGGTGGAGAGAACATCATGGTTTGGAGCTGCTTTGCTGCCTCAGGGCCTGGATGCCTTGCAATCATTGAAGGAAAATTATTATCTAAGATGGATCAAAACAGAATGTAAGTTTAGTAGTCCAAGACTTCAAGCTGAAGAGATGTTGGGTGATGCAAGACGACAATGACCCAAAGTACACAAATCAACTAAAGAATGGCTGACCTGGCCATCCGAAACACAAATATCCTTCTTCAGAGTCCTAATCTTAACCATAACTAGATGCTGTGGTATGACCTGCAGAAAGCCGTACACAAAAGGGCATCCCAGAAATATTGATGAGCTGCAGCACATTTACAGGGAGTAATGGCCCAAAATTCCTCCTCAGTGTTGTACAAATCTGATTTGCAGCTACAGGAAGCATTTGGTGGAGGTGATTACTGCTAAAGGGGGATCTGCAGGTTATTAAATTTTAGGGATCACTTACTTTTTCTTCCTAAACTGCAAATGTTTACTCAATAAAAAAAAAATCATGAATTGTACAAATGTTTGTATATTATTAACTTAGAATAAACTTGTCAATAATTGTGACTTAAATAACAATCAGACTATAGTCTATTAGTAATTTGTACAGAAAATTTGGATAATTCAAAGGGGTTCACTTACTTTTTCTTGCAACTGTGTAATCTTACAGGGGTTAGCTCAAGGGACGGTTTTTAAGTTGAAGCCGACCTGGGGATCAGCTATGTCTATCTTCAGATTCCCCCCCCCCCCCCCTCCCCATCGTTCTGCTGTTATTGCTGGAGGAAGGAGAGGCCACTTGTACATTTCTCCTGCAGTGGAAGACCATGTAATATAAGGACAATCTCATTGTATACAGGGGATTTAGGAGTGCTATATCAGAAAACTGAAGCTCTAGCCACTAGAAAGATTTACTGTATTACGAAATGTATCAGCACAAACTTTTGAAGCTATTAAAAAAGAAAAACCAAAATGGTTTTTAAAGGGTTAAATGTAATCTTCCATAAAGCCCCGTGGCTTATACCTTGCTTATTGTATCAAAAAACTGAAAGGGGGACATGAATTTCATCAGCTGAAACTTTCTTGGTTTTCCTTGGGAAGCAAAGTATGCTGCAAGCGTTACACCCTGCAAAGTTCCCCCAAAATTGCGGCACCGTCATCATGTTCCCTGCATAAAAGACAAACTGGTCTAGCACCGACGCCTCAGATAAAATGAAACTCTTTAATCATTAGGAAAGGAGATCAAAACAACCTCCGAGTAATTATCAGCTGCAGATAATGAACAATTTCAATCCGAAGACTGGCCTTGATTACAAAGCTCCGGAAGCTACAGAATGACATAAATTGTCTTGTCACCTCCGGGAAATTAGTCATATTTTCATAACACTTAGCATTGTGATGCCATGGGATGATAAATGTGCTGCTGATAGTTGCTGCTGCTCAGGTTCCCATTCATCCAAGCAACAGGTTCGGCTCAGGCAGTCAAGCTGAAATCTTTCTAATACCCAATCTCAGACCGTGTGCCGCTGTCATGGTGCTACTGATCCTGGGGATGGAACATTGAACTCTCTTGCTTGACTTTAGTGGAATGGTAAAACGGTGGCCAATGATTTAGATCTCCAAAAAAATAAGAGCAAAATTTGATTTTGTTCAAAGATTTTTTGGTATTGAGTAGAATCACAGATGGAGAACATTTTCACCAAAGCACTTGCATTAACCCTTTCCAATCCACTGTCTGACGTCTAAAGATATTCTGATTGAAGGCTGTACAGTTTCCGATGTTGGAAAACGTCCGGCAGGGTATTCTTACTGTATATTACTGGCCACTCTATTGTTAGGGGCCTCTCCAGCATGTCCCATACCACAGTACTGGCTCTAGCCAGCAGGTGGTGCCATTGTATAATGGCAGAAAGAGAAAAACCCCTAGTAAACCCTGAATCCAAAATTGGATTGCAAAGGGTTAAAGTATCTATCTACACCGTCTACTTCAATGTTCAGTCAGAATGTATTATTAACGGTAGTGGCATCACCTGACCATCAGCGCTGTGCTCATTAGTGGTCGCCAGGTACGGGTTGCACCGACAGCAAAGAATTGGGAGGTGAGTGGAGTACCATAGATGCTATAATCTGCTTCGTATAAACAGCTGATTTCTAGTTTTGGATATGGAAATTTGGCGGAATTAGCCACGGAATTTTCCACTGTAGAAATTCCGCAGCATTTCCACCCTGTGTGAACATACCCTAAAGGAAATTTCTGAGGGTGTTATGCAGGGCTTTTATTGCTCTTAGACAGTATTATACACTAGTGTTCAGGACTAGTGTTGAGTGAACCCTAACCAGTAGAGCCCTGGTTCGGGTAGAACAGGGGTCCCCAAATGTTTTCAGGATATCCTATGGTGAGAACACCTGTGGCAATGTCCGAGGCACTGACAATAATTACATCACCTGTGTAACACTGAGGAAATCCTGAAAACATGACCTGTTGGTGGTCCCTGAGGACTGGAGTTGGGGAACACTGAGGTAGAACATTGCTAAAAGCTCGGTTCAGGTTTATGTTTAACCAAACTTTTAACAAAGTTCAACCTGAAAGAAGATTCTACTGGTTTGGCTCGCTCAACACTACTGGTGGAGATCTGACAGGTGGGACCAGCACTGTTATCAGGAACAATGTTCTAGTTTCTACTCTCAGTTTAGAGGTGGCACTGCCTGTTTAACCAGCTTTCCACTGAAAACAATGGGATTTATGTGAACCTACATGTCCCAAAACTCTAGTGAAAATGAAGATTGTAATTGTGAAATCATTTTATACTAATCAAGAAGCCACTATGAGAACACAGTATGGGGACACAGATTGGTTTGGAATCAGCAAGGCCCCCTGTCCACGGGCGTGATTCCGCCGGCGAATCACGCCATCTGAAGCTTTCCATGGCGTTGCTATGGAAAGCAGCGGCCCCTTGTCTACGAGCGGAGAATCATTGCGATTCTCCGCTCGCGGCTGGCAATTCGCAGCATGCTACGAATTGCCGTGATTCTCCGCGGTCAGCCTATTTGTCGGATAGGCTGACAGCGGAGATCCGTCTGCCGGCTCCTGCTCCCGGGCGGTGGAGATCCGCCATGGGATACTGCAACGCCCGTGAACAGGGGGTCCAAAGGTGTCCAACAGGGCTGCATCCTCCAGAATTTCTGTAAGTTTTATTTACTTTAGAATATGTGTTTTAGTCTTATGCAGCTTTCTTTTTCCATTGTATTATAGCTGTTTGGATCAGTGCAGATTCCCTTAGCCCTGATTAATTCCCCTGTGGGTATAACATGAATAGTGCGTGTCGGGTGGCAGCTAGAAGCTTGTAGAATGGTATTGCCTGACCCAGGTTTGCGAAATAATTAAATATCAATGGTGTTTTTCGACAGATTGACCTCTACAAATAGATCCCAAAAGGCAATATGCTTGAAGTCCTAATTGAGTGTAAATGTTAAATTGCAATCATTATTATTGATGTAACTCAAAAAATCTTGAAGTACTGAAAAAATCTGCATAGCGAGTGATGTTACTGGAAATGTCTGATTGAACATTATGATTCCACATTAGGATGATATCGTCTATATACCTGGCATACCACACCACACTGCCAACAAATATTGTTCCTCTCCCATCAGGCCATATATAAATTTGCTAAGGTGGGGGAAAATTTAGAGCCCATCGGGGTCCGACCAACTGCAAATAACAACAATTATTGAACATACAAAAATTATGCTTGAGCATAGATTCTGTACAAATAGGGATAAATTCTCTTAAATCACATTACCATAATTGCTGTGCATGTTTAAATGAAAATGTAAAGCTTGTATGGCAGTGTGATGGGGTATGCAGGGGTTTGTGAGCTATATGCTTTTTTAACCCCTTAAGGACCAGGCTGTTTTGTAGCTTAAGGACCAGACACTTTTTAGGTATTTTACCCATGTGGTGGTTTTGCTGCCCTATTTTTTTTTCCTTTAGCTATCAAAATTATTTTTGCTGTGTTTTTTTTCCCACAGCATATAGGGCTATTTTTTAAATATCTTTTTCACTGCCTTTTTCCGTTTTTTAGTTTTATTGGGGGTAAAAAGTAAAAAAAAATAAATTAACATTTCTAGTTATTTTTTTTAATTTAGTATATTTACGCTAAAATAAAGTATGGGACTGGGTTCCTCATATTCTTTTGGACGTATTGATATATAATATGTATGGTTTTGGATTACAGGGCGCTTATAGCGACTGCTTTGGGTGATTTTCTTTCTTATGTATGCATTGTTGTTTTATTCTCTAATTTTGTTTTAATTATGAATGTAATTATGTTTTTTACTATCTGTGTCCTCCATGACGTCATATAAGACCTCCTGGGGGACATTCAATATTTTTTTTATTTGACACTTTCCCACTGTAGCTGGGGCATCCATAGGAGCCCCAGTTACAGGGAGAAACATCCCCTGTAGTGATATTAGTCACTGGCAGAGCGAGTCAGGGTCTAGTACAGCCATGCAGCTCTGCTGTAGCAGGGAATCCCAGCAGTCACATGACCCCCCGACTCCTGTGGTGCTCTTTGAGCGCTGTGTACTCGGGGACGGAAAATGCAGAATGTAAATTTACTGTGCCTAGTCCTAAGCGGGTTAAAACAATAAAGAAGATTTAAAGCTGTTGAAGCTGTCCTCCTATCACATACATTTTGGCCCCCTATAAAGGCCCTAATGCATTTACTGAAGTCAATGGATGGCTCATTAATTTTAATGTGAATGAGTTTAACATTTCTTTTCGCCTGTGGCATTGCTGATTGGCCAACAATTACTGGGCTCAGCAGTTAGGTGTTCACAATCAGACACTTATGGTGAAACCTATGAACACAAAATTAGCTGTCTATGTCCAGCTGCTAATGGGCATATTTGCGTTGCGGAATCCAGAATGGGCGTCCGCCTCCGGGTTCTGCAGCAAATACCGCCCATAGCATGTAATTGAAAAGCGCTTTTTCCTGCACATGAGTGGAAATCAATAACGATTTTCTGCCGTGGAGGGGGAAAAAAACAAACAAAAAACGCACCATGCTCTATTTTTGAGTGCATTCCGCTTGGACGGCTTCCATTGAAATCAATGGAAGCCATCCAACCTGCGGCCCTTCCTCAATTAACATTGCGGAAAGGTTGCGGATTCTGAGTCATCGCCTAGTGACGGCGCAGGAAAATCTGTACTGCGTATGTCTGATGGTGAGCTGTTCAGACCATATGCAGCACAGAAGAAAGAAGAAAACAACAAATGTGCGGGGTCACCGGCCAGGCGTAGGGTCGTATTCCGGTGCAGGATCCTGCATCCAGACCCGTTCGTGTGCAGCTGGCCTATATCAGATATTGGCATCTTGGCATAAATATTTGATTGTTTGGAATCAAACTAAATGGACTGCCATCAATCCTTAGAATGGGTTCAGTATCTCTAGTTTGTAAGTCAGGTGACAGCAATCCGCTATAGTGAACAGAAGATAACGAAACAGTTAAGTGCACTTACTTGGCTGCTCCTTATTTTCCCTTGGCTGTAACTTAGAGTGACTGTATGTAAGGGGTTTAATACACAGGCATATATATGTATATTATTGATGGACTTTTTACGAGTCTCTATACATGGACTTGTATAGGTTCCTGATAGATCACTCGGGGATGTCACATGACTGTGCTTTTTTACTTTTTTAACTTTGCTGATGTGGATTAATAGGACCTGAGCTGCCCATTGATTGACTGATGAGTTTGGTATAAAAGGCAGGTCCTGTTCCATGGCTCTGGTGTGACTCAGCAGATTTTACAGAGTGCAGAGAGCCTTGTGAGGAGTGAGCTGCCCCAGTGCTACTGGAGAGCTGGTTTTTCCTGTACCAGAGATAAAGAAAGAGCAGCTCAGATTCCTGGTGTAGAACTACCCAGTTGTTGCAACATGAGTGCCAGACGGATATGTTCTGAACATCCAAGTAAATGTCAGCTGCAGGTAATGACCACAAGTACAGAGTTGTCTTTGGTAGAGGGATCACTAGTGAGAGCAGATAGACTGAAAGCCAGTATCCAGATATTCAAGTTTTGGTGGTGTGTAATCATGAGTACCATCACCAAGGCTCATCATCGGTAAAGGAGATTATTTTGACTTGATTGTTGTTCAGCCTCCCCAAAGGTCCTGTGCTAATATATTGTTCAGAGGACAGTGACTGCATATTTCAGTTACCGGATTTAGCCATTTGGTTAACTGAATTTCCTGCAAGTCTAAGTTACTTCAGAAGAAACTCCTATTTTCAACCAGCATCTTTGGAGCCATTTAGCCTTGACCAGGGTAGCATTTATTGACAGTTTTATACTGCGGCCACAATAATATGGACACCCTATTCATAAGTTACTGACCGATCTATAGTGTTAATCAAACATCAATAAACTGTCTGCATTGTGTCCAAATAATATCATTGTGTGCTGTTTCCATATTATTCTTTATTGTACATTCAGTAAAGCATTGTTTGTTCAAATAAACCGGTGTAAAGCCTCTCCATCCCTGGCATCAAATTCCACAACCGTTACATGTGCCTGCCCAGCCACTGCAAACAACGGACTTTAGACACTGAATGTCGAATAAAGTCAAGCGCCACTTTAAGAACCCAATATGGTAAGTTGAAAATCAAAAAGCCACATATTGGCTATTACCTTATATATGACCATTAAAAATCTTTGATGTGTAGTTTATTTTAGTCAGTTCTTAGACAAAGTAATCAATATGCTTGACAAGCATTCATATATCAGGGGCTTCGTATGGCGCAGAGTATTAATTAACCTTTTAGTAACCAAGCCTGTTTGCGCCTTAATGACCAAGCCAAATTTTGGAAATCTGACATGTGTCACTTTAACATAGAATAACTCCGTAAAGGTTTTGAATATCCAAGTGATTCTGACATTGTTTTTTTTGCCACATATTGTACTTCATTTAGGTGGTAAAAATAGTCTGATAGAATTTGTGTATATTTATTAAAGCGCCAACATTGGAAAAAAATTTAAAAAAAATTGTCATTTTTTCACATTTTCAATTGCAATATCTCAAATGTGTGCAAACATACTGTACAAATTTTTGCTAAGATATATATTTCCATCTGTTTACTTTATTCTGGATGCACATTTGAAAAACATTCTTTTTTTTTTACCCATTTAGGAGACGTACAAATTTAACATTGATTATCAACATTTTGAGGAACACTTTGTTTTCCTACACTGAGCCAAGACTGCAAAGGCTCATAGGTGTCAGAATGATAGATACCCCCACAAATGACCCCATTTTAAAAACTACACCCCATAATATATTCACTGAGGGGTGTCAGGAGTATTTTGACACAGAAGTTTGCTTTCAGAAGTTAATGCAATTTAGAGGAGAAAAAATAAAATTTCATATTTTTGAAAATATGTCATTTTAAAGGCAGGTTTTTTTTTCTATAGTGCACATGAGAATGAGGATTTACACCCCAAAATGGATACCCCTGTTTGTCCCGTGCTCAGAAACATACCCATTGTGGCCATAATCTACTTACACATGGCTAGGCCTATAATCGAGGAAACACCCATTGGATTTCAGGGCACAACTGAATAAATTCCAGGCCCCATTGCTCACTTGTGCAGAAAAAGAATTGTAAACTGTGTCATATGTCCGAAGACAGTTGTAATTACGGGGGCCTGGTTGGGATGGGCACATGGGGCAATAAAATTGGGTATCCCTCCCCCCTCGCATGCTTTTTGGGGGGTATTTCTTGACCTCAGTGGCAGGGATGAGGTGTAAAAAGTGGCACTCTGAGTCTTCGTCAGCTTGATGAGGTGCGGCGGTCTCGCACAGAAGGCGCTCAACAAGCTGCTGCTGGAACTGCAGGAAGGCGAGCGTTCCCGGGGCTTCTTGTAAATTACGTATTACAGGTAGCGATCTGAATAACACTGGGCTCACACGGCCGTAGGTGGAATCTACTTGCGGAGGCCCGCAGCGGATCCCATCTGTGAGCCCGGCCGCGTAATGTACTGCACATAACTGTGTACTCACACAGGCAGTCATGCGCAGTACACCTATTTTTGTTTGTATTACCCACAGCCCATACACAATGTCCATGTGTATGGGCTGCGGGAATATCTGTGATCATAGATATCCGCGGTAAAATAGAACATGCTGCGTTCTGTTTTCTGCAAGTGGATTGCATAATTCCAACTCGCTAATGAGAGCGGAATTGTGTAATCCAATGCATTTGATTGAACTGCATATTACCAGGCACCAAATACATGCGGAATCCGCAATTTCTATCTGGTCGTGTGAGATCGGCCTAAGGTAGATCGCTACCTTTTTATCATGTGACCAGGGACCGCTCAACGAGGCCACTGGTCACCCCTCCAGGCTCTTGGCGACTAGTGGCTCCCTGTCTCCTGCGCATGTGTCCAGCATTTTGCCAACAGGCGCATGCGCAGGAGCCGGGTAAGGTCTGTGGAGGAACATCGCGTCCGGGTTCAAATACGGAGACCTCCGGTAAGAAGTTTCATCTCCTCTTACCGATCGCATTGGTGAGGGGAGATGAAACTTCAACCTTTTTTTAAAACTTTTACGTGATCACCATTATCCATTGGATAACGGTGACCAAGAGACCAGTAATCGCATACCGCTGCCCCCCTGGGGCATCTCCAGGCTCTCGGCTACCTTTGGTAGCCAGGAGCAGGGAGATTTTAAAAATCCTTGACTTTTGCGTATGCGTTTGCCATTATGCTGACAGGCGCATGTGCTGAAGCCGGGTTAAGGTCCGCGGATAAAGATCCCATCCGGGGACAAATCCGGAGACCTTGGGTATGTAATTTCATCTCCCCTCATGGATACGATCCGTAAGGGGAGATGAAACTTTAGCATTTTAAACTTTTTTTTCTTACACTTTTTAACTTTACATGATCACTGTTAGCCAATTTTAAATTTAGCGCAGAAGCCCGCGGCAGGTGCGGATTGCCGTGGGACATCACGGAGAACAGGGGTTAGTATTTTCACCTCCCCTCATGGATCTGTTGGATAACAGCAATCACTGGCCCGGGGACCAGTCACTGCGGTCCCTGGTGACATCTCCTGCCTCCCGGCTACCTTCAGGAGCCAAGAGCCAGGAGATTTCAAATTTGCCAGGGCTCCAGGCCTTCTGAGCGTGCAGCTGACATAATGCCGCCTGGCGCGCATATGCTGAAGACTGGCATCAGGTCCTGAAGGACTAGATCGCCGCGGGACATCACACAGACAGGAGGGAGTACCCTCAGCTTCCCCCATGGATCCAATCCATGATGGCAGCTGAATCTTAAACTTTAAAAAAAACTTTACACTTTAATGTAATCGGAGCTACCTGCTAGATAGCTCGGATCGTATTGCTGGGGAATGGGGACTCCCCGTGGCTCCCCATGACTGTTTCATGTTGTCGACTACCTCTGGGATCTGACAACATGGAGCTGTCATGTCCATAGCCCACGTGGCTTTAATCCCTAGAGGAAGCATGTTTTTAT
This sequence comes from Eleutherodactylus coqui, assembly GCF_035609145.1. NCBI lineage: Eukaryota > Metazoa > Chordata > Amphibia > Anura > Eleutherodactylidae > Eleutherodactylus > Eleutherodactylus coqui. The sequence continues at coordinate 232,950,919 of NC_089840.1, read as the reverse complement.
GTTCCCAGGGATTAAAGCCCACTTAGCTAGGATGTAAAAAGTCTATGGGGTTAAGGGGGTTAAGGCAGCAGAAATGCAGTCCTAAGCTCCCACTCACGACCTGAAGGTTGTGGACCCACTTGGTTCAGGTAGGCGGCTCAAGCTTGACTCAGCCTTCCATTTTTCCGAGGTCGGTAAAAGATGAATTTAATTTTTATCATTAAACTATTGTTTTTCTGTCTTTCAGGCCATGATACATCACCAATATCTCTAAATGTGTCTTGAATCCATAGTTTTATAATGCAGCAACATTTTTTACTGATTTTAGCACTTCCCTTCTTTTCTTTCCTCGGTGTTTATTATGCTATCACCTTTATTGCAGTAGCTGTACCAGTGCAAATTAATATTGGAAATAGCTGCCAACACCTGACATTACAATCCCTACCCCAAGCAAGGGAGCTACTGCCTCCAGCTTAGATGAAAATGCATATTAAAGATGCAATCTTCAATAAATTGTGGTCAACCTTTCAACATAGCAAAATAATTCATGCGATGGAGGAAACTTAGTTGTCACCGGAATCATCTTTGATACCCGTTAAAGGTGAATCACATGTGGATATGAAATATTAGTCTTCAAAGTCCAACCACCTCCATGGAGGGCACGTACGGCCCTTCATACTTGGCGCTCCTGCTGCTGTACTGCTACAACACATCCATCCAATTCACATCTGCCCTGCAGCAATCTGTGTGCTGATGCTGCGCTCATTGCTGAAGGGAAACATTGAATTAAATGTCAGAATGGATGCCGAGGCATTGAGCATCTCTGATCAATTTTAGCCTGCAGAGATTTACGCTAGGCGAACGCTGTGCACTCCCAGCCATGTGTGTACAGTAATGAGCAATACACTTATACGAAGAGAAACCTTACAAGCCCCAAAAGGGGTAAGAAAAAAAACATATTAGCAGATATTACGTGGTGTAAAAGGAAAATAGGACAATTTATCGCACACTGTGAACTGCAACATTTAGGAACCCACAAAGCAATCCATTAAGTGGCAAAGAACTGTCCATGTATGGATATAAAATAGATACAGGGTTTCTGATGAACACGTAAGTGTATAGTGCCAAATTATTTCGTATTGCCTTCAGGTAATTTATTTATTACCTCCCAGCAACTCATTTTACCAACCTTGGAAGACTAAGTCAACCTTGAGCCAGCTACCTAAACCAAGTGGGGGTTGAACCCACAACCTTCAGGTTATGAGTAAGAGCTTATGACTGCATTCTGCTGTCTTAACACTCTGCACCACATGACCCCTAAAGACAAAAATTAATGACCCCGGCTTAAGAACCATACTTGTGTTGTAAAAGCTGAGACCACACCGCTGTATATTTAATTCAGAGAGCCTGAGGGCCCATGCAACTGTATTACAATTCTGTACAAAGGACTGCAATACTACCTGTGAACAGGTGTGGTGCTGTTTTTTTTGTAATAAAGCAGCCAAGTTTTTCAATGCTGTACAAACTCATTAGCGGTTTTCTACTGTCTAGTGGATTAATGATGAATGTAAGGATACTGGTGGGTACCGGTGGCATTAGACCTCACTCTCAAAAGGCACTTTTACGCGGGGCAACCTGTTGAGCACCCAGTAGGTTGTCCTAGCGATAATCGTTCCTGTGCTTTTACACAGTGAATGGAGGTGGAGCGGGGCGGAGATCATTCACATGAACAGGGTTTGATTTTTCAAACTCCACGCTAGTACACGCAAGTTTGAAAAAACAGCGGGTAGATAGGTCCTGCCCTATCTTTCTCACACGTAGCATTAACTATGCACGGAAAAGATAGGGCAAGTCTTATCCTTTCTTGCCCGTACTGTTAATGGGTGAGAATACCACTAATGAAAACGAAACCATTTAAATCAGTGGTTTCGTTTTGTTCCGTTATGTGGCCGTGATAATCGCGGGACTAAAATACGCCCACGTGAAGAAGCCCTTACAGCTGCATACCTTGCATGGAACCATCGGTCTCCCGGGATCATACAGGAGACCGGTACAGACTGCTTCTGATACCACATTGCATTTTGAAAATGAACCTTACTTGAATAATTGCGCAGTCTCTTACAGTTCTCTGCTTTTTGACGGCAGACGGGTACACCAGGGTGGACACTTCAATGTAACTCAAACTCGGTTTTCTTCTCCTCTCACTCCAACAGCTTACCGTCTCTCCTTCTGCAGATGACCACACACAGAACCTCTGCAGAATCCTAATAAGCAGACATGCATCTTTCTAGGATTGTGGGAGCACTTCCCTGCTCTCCGCTTTTCACTCAACCTCTCTCTCTATCATGGAGTTCTTTCTTTTTCTCTATTCCTTAACCCCTTAAGGACCAGGCTGTTTTGGTCCCAAAGGTTAACCACTACAACTCCACATCCTGCCCTCTCAGAGCAATGGTTTTTGAAATCGGTCCCTTTTTCCCCTAATCACGTCACTCTCATACCTTGCTGCTTGCAAATACATAACGGGATACAAAAACATTTGTGTATAGCGGTCATCAAACAGTACAGTATGGTAGGGTATTATATGTTGGGTATTGGAGAAACCCAAATAACAGTTTCTACTGTTCTCTGCTGTTTATGGGTACTACTGTATAACTGCTCTGTGTCCATGAGGGTTTGTTGGCTGTATCTATAGCTCCAAAAATGGGATCAGATCCTGTCATAATCTGAAATGCAAGAGAACCTTTACTAATGTCCACAAGTGGAAAACTCACAAGGCCATTGGGACCTATGAGGGCGTGCTAATAAGTCCTTGGCTCTGCGATCTTCATTTGTTTTCACATCAATGAATGTTTTATCATTTGAAAGCTCCATCTCTACAATACTTTGTGAACAAGTTTCGGCATGATGTCATGTGCCATTCTTATGTTATGCTGGTTTGGAGACAACATGGAGGAATCTGCTGCAGATTTCACTGTTAAAGGAGAGAAGAGCAGTGATGAAGTTCCTGTTCCTGAAAGAGATGTTGGCCAAAGACATTCATGGTGACACAGTAGAAACATCAGGTGACAAGTGCCCTTCACACTCTACAGTCAAAAATTGGATAGCCAACTTCAGAACTGGCCATTTCAACATTGACGATGAAGACCACTGGTGACCATTCCAAAAACCATTGATGCCATCCATGACATGATTCTGAATGATTACCGAGTTTCTGCTAAGACAACAGCCGGACCTCTGAAAATTTCCAGAGAAAGAGTTCAGAATTTACAATTATCTGAACACGAGGAAGATGTCTGTCAAGTGGGTCCCAAAATGCTTGTCAGCAGATTAAAAGTGTGCCCAAGTGCAAGTCTCCCAGGGAATTTTGCAGCATTTCTGGCAGGATGCCGATGCGTTCTTGTCTCAACTGGTGATGATGGATGAGACGTGGATTTTTATGTATGATCCTGAGTTAAAAGAGTAGTCAGAAGAATGAACACATAATGGTTCCCCACATCCAAAGAAATTCAGAGTGCAGAAGTCATCATCCAAGGCGATAGCGTCTATCTTCTGGGATAAACATGGGATACTGCTTGGGGACTATCTTCCAAAGGAGTCTAATATGATGACTGTGCATTACACAGCACTTCTGGATAAACTGAAGACATTGAATTATAAAAGGTGCGGAAAGTTGACGTAATATGTAATGTTTCTACACGACAACGCTTCTCCTCACACAGCGGCCACCACCCAGAGCAAACTGGCTGACCTGGATTTCGAGGTCCTGGATCATCCTTCTTATTCACCTGATCTGACACCCTCAGACTATCATCTGTTTTATAATATAAAGAAGCACCTCAAAGGAGCCAAATTTGCCTCCATTTCTGATGCAATTGCAGCGCCCAATGATTAATTTGTTGCCTAACCAAGGGAATTCCATCTGGATGAGTTGAAGAAGTTGCAACACCACAGTAAGAAGTGCAATGATATCTGAGGGGACTATGTAGAATAAATTTACTTGTTGTGCTTCAATTTTTGGGGGCCCAACTCCAAAGACTCATCAGCACCCCCTCTTAATTACACAAGATTTTCCCTCAAATTAATGAAGTTATTATCATAATCACTAACACTATATAGAGTGGTGCAAGAACACTGGCCAATATCAGAGACTGAGGAACATAAAAAAAGAAGTATAACATAACGGAAATATGGTGGGAAAGGAATGGGAGGAGAGACCAACCTAATAAAGAATTAGAAGGTCAATACAATGGCAGATGGCGGGATAAATATCAGTCTATACTGTCCAGAATGTGTCCCGTGGTTCCCAGACAGACGGAAATCATTCTGTACTGTTGCGCAGGCTGGGATCCATAATTCTGGAAAAAAGGTCATGGAAAAAGAGAAAATTGTTTGATTCCAGAAAAGTGTATTGCCGCTAATATACAGAGGAGCAGTTTGGTGTGAGACCTAGTGAATGCTCCTATGGACAGGCAGATCTTGTAATAAAAAAATAAAAAAAATCAGAAAAAGAAAAGTTACATTGGTGAAAATTTAGCAAATGAGTTGCAATATCGCATGGATGAAGGTAGAAATGTGTTTGGTAAGAGCTGAATGGTTTGAGGCCTTCCACCATACACCTTCCTGCTCACGATTGTTGGAGGTCCCTGTGGTCAGATGGTCATCAGTCACAGATCAGTTGTATAGCCTAGTAGTTATCCACTAAGGCCGCTTTCACAAGGGCGATAATGATATAGCAGCGATAGTGCAGCTGTTTTCTCGTATGACTTTGTAGCGCTTGTTTGCCGGGATTTTTAGGGGGGCTTGAAATATAAGCCCTACCTCTAAAATAAGCCCTAGCTGCATTAAAAAAAACCAAAAAAAAAAACCCCAATACATTATCTAACAGGCGCTGTCAGCTTCGCCACACTTCACCTCCCAAAGCTCTGCTACACTTGTTTGCAGTCTCCAGCAGCCACTTTCTGTTTAGGGGGTCATAAATCCCGCCTCCAGGAAGCACTGGCTCTGACTGGTTCTCAAGTGCCGTGGCTCAGCCAATGAATGCAGCGCTGGATGATCCAATCAAAGCCATTGCCTTCTGGAGGCGGGATTTATGAATCCAGTACCCAGAAAGTGATCCTCTGTAGGTGAACAATCCTGGCAGAGCTCCAGAGCGCAGTCTGAAGACCTTGACCGAGTCTGCTTGGTAAGTATTCCCTTTTTTTTTTGGAGTGCAGCTAGGGCTTAGTTTCGGGGTAGGTCTTAACCTTCTTGTTATAAAATCACACAAGTTTACGGGCCAATTTTATCGCAGGCAGTAGTGATGCAATGCGTGATTTTCCACAGGAAAACGTATCACTGTCGCTACAAAATCGCGGGGTCAAAGCTGCGATATCGCTGTCGCCTGTGTGAAAGAGGTCTTATGCAGCACCAAAAATCCTCAGTTGTCTGCAGGATATTGTTCTGCGTAAACAGAGATGCGCTGCTGATGGATCTGTCACGGCCCGATTTCGCGCTCGCCAACATGCATTTTCCCTGCGGATGCGAGGCGTTTTTATATTAAAACCACACATCAGGAAGTCGCGATCCCTTGTACTACATCACATGCACCTAGCACGTGGTGGAATGCTGCCTCTGGCCCCATTGAGAACAATGCGAGAGCACGCACAAATATGGGACATGCCGCAATTTGTTTCCTGCATCACAGTGTGATGCAGGAAAAGAGAAGAAAAATCGCTCATGTTTATGACCCCATTAAAAGGATGGGATTCATATTCATGCAAAATGTGTACGTCCCGTAATGCACAAATCTCGCACGATTTTCTCGCCTGTGTGAAGCCGGCTGCACTAAGCATATGCAGCGTTGCGCACGTCTGAGCGCTGTATCTTTGCAAAATTAACTATGTTGTTTTGCACGGGCATCGGTACTTTATTGTACTTTTTACGTCTGCAAGGTAAGTTCATTGAAATGGCCAAGTAGTCTTAATGAGTTGCAGATATATTTTTTCCCTGCGCAATGTCCTTGCATATTGTGCGCACATTTGCGCACCCCCATTGACTTCCATGACACCTTTGGTGAAAAAAATACGTAGAAAATCGAGCATTTCTATTTTTTGCGCGACTGAAATGCAAGCAAAATATGGAAATGTGAACAAATATATTGAAATCAATGAGTTCTATTCTCTGCATATTACACACGCAAATATGGCCGCGTGAAGCCGGCCTAACAGCAAAGTTTCGACCCATAAGGTCTTTCTCAAACATAACATAAAATGACCATATGGAAACATTTACAGCAAACAGATAAAGTGCTTAACCAATCACAATGAACCACCTCCCCAACATATATATCCAATCATAAAGCAGCTAGAGAGCATGTGATTGCATACCTACAAAGAGGGAGCAAAATGGCGCAGACATCAGCGTCCCACCCGGTATAAACACACAGTGGTGTCAGTAGTAATACAACAAATTAATGGAGAAACTGTAAAAACGCTAAAGACAACCACATTATAAAATACTAGAGACCACAGCGTATATGTAGTGTATACCCCAGGTATGCTGGGATTTGAATGAGCTCCTAATCTTATTACACATATAGGGGAGGGTTCCTAATGGTACCCCAGATTCACTTCACCCCCAACCAAGGTCCCCCCAAAGCATACAGGTGCCTCTATTTAGGCATTAGAAATCATTCCAAGGATTTATACTGACTAAGCGTTTTCCGGGCTGCGGCGTATATTTTCACTAATACGCCACAGCCACTTGTGAAAATAGACAAGAAAACACAAATTTTGGCCATGACTTGATAGCGGCTGCTCTTCGTTCTCGTGATTTTCGTCCGCGGTGGGGCCAGCGTGAAAGAACGCATCACTCGTGTGAAAATGGCCTAACAATCTTTCAGGCACACGCAGTAATGCTGAATGCTCCATGTAAATGGAGTGGAATGAGCGCCAATCAGTTTGCAAAAACATAACATAAAAGGAATCAACAGAACTAACCAAATAACCTTGTTTTGTGGTCTGATTGCTTTGATAATACGAGGGTCATATTATACTCAAAGAATATTACAGTCCATAATCGTCCAGGCTCAACACACAAAAATGAAGCACCTAGAGAGAGTTGACATTTTGCTGCAAAACCTCAGCATGCAGTTACATCTCAGCCAGTAGAGTTGTGGTGTGATGAACGGTCATACAACTTGAGGCCTTTAAAGTGGTTCCACCCTTGGCCTACAAAAAGGATGTCAGAGGTTACTTGTGTAAAGTGCACCTCTTCTTCCAAGGCTTCCCAATACGAATTTTCCAGCAGGATAATGCTCGGCCGCACATACAACGGGGTCACAGGAATGTTTTCACAACTTTGTCACACTTCCGTGGTTTGCCAGATTTATCGCCAGTAGAACATGTATGGGACCATCTGGGACTCTAGATCATGCCAACTAGTAGACTGTCGAAGTTGGAGGTTCGGTTACGGCAAACATGGACTGATATGCTGCAGGATACCATACAGAACCTGGATGCCTCCAAGCTAGAGCTGACCCAACAGAGTACTAGAGCCTCCATGCCCACCCGTATCACATCTTGTATCCAAGCTAGAGGCGGTACAACAGGGCACTACAGCCTCTATGCCCATCCGTATCACATCTTTTATCCAAGCTAGAAGCGGTACAACAGGGTACTAGAGTCTCCATGTCTGCAGTATCACATCTTGTATCCAAGCTAGAGGCAGTACAACAGGGTACTAGAGCCTCCATGCCTGAAAGTATCACATCTTGTATCCAAGCTAGAGGCAGTACAACAGAGTACTAGAGCCTCCATGCCTGAAAGTATCACATCTTGTATCCAAGCTAGAGGCGGTATAACAGGGTACTAGAGCCTCCATGCCACCTGTATCACATCTTGTATCCAAGCTAGAGGCAGTACAACAGGGTACTAGAGCCTCCATGCCTGAAAGTATCACATCTTGTATCCAAGCTAGAGGCAGTACAACAGGGTACTAGAGCCTCCATGCCTGAAAGTATCACATCTTGTATCCAAGCTAGAGGCGGTATAACAGGGTACTAGAGCCTCCATGCCACCTGTATCACATCTTGTATCCAAGCTAGAGGCAGTACAACAGGGTACTAGAGTATCCATGCCTGCACCACATCTTGTATCCAAGCTAGAGGCGATACAGTAGGGTACTAGAGCCTCCATGCCCATGCATATCACATCTTGTATCCAAGCTAGAGGCGGTATAACAGGGTACTAGAGCCTCCATGCCACCTGTATCACATCTTGTATCCAAGCTAGAGGCAGTACAACAGGGTACTAGAGCCTCCATGCCACCTGCATCACATCTTGTATCCAAGCTAGAGGCAGTACAACAGGGTACTAGAGTATCCATGCCTGCACCACATCTTGTATCCAAGCTAGAGGCGATACAGTAGGGTACTAGAGCCTCCATGCCCATGCATATCACATCTTGTATCCAAGCTAGAGGCGGTACAACAGGGTACTAGAGTCTCCCTACAAGGGGTCAGTTCTCCACAATAAATTCTCCTTCTTCTCTGATAGTGTAATCACTTATATCAGTGTTACAATCACACAAAGTTTCATTCCATTCCGACACCTCCCTATTGGGGAGGGATTGTTTTTTGACAAGAAGTTTATAACCAATACAAGTGATTTTAATTTGCTCATTGACAACCTCTAAATACCTGATCTTTCAATAAAGGTTGTGCTAGAAGTATCTGTAACATATAAGACTCCTTTTATGATCACTAACCCCAAAAGTCAGTCTCAGACCACGAGCTCGGAACAAAGTTGTTATTGCATAATGTTTTGTGAAGCCTATTCTGCACTATTATGTATGATTTATACAAGGTTGGACAGTCCTTGCTTTGATATATGCTCCCCATGCTATCAATGTATCACTGAGCACATTCTTTATTATTACACCTATTGTGAGCTTCAAAGATATAAGGCAAGTGGAGAAAGCATGTTAATAATTAATGTCTTCCTCATGTGGAGCTCTGACAGCATAATGTAATAATGCGAGAAATCCCTGCCCTCCGGTAGCTATTCAGAGGGAACATGGTGTGCGCCGGTGCAAGTCATGAATAGTAATTCTGTTTTACATGCAATCTGGGTAGTATATACATCTACAAATGTGCAGAAACACAACAGAGATGACCTAAACAATGCAGTAGCCACAGGCAACAATACCGATTAGTGCTATTAAATAAAATGATGGTTACGGTGTATTTGTGCAGAACGACTTTAGCTCCGATCTGCTAAAGATTGATGGATTGTAGCATCTACTGCTATGTGTAAATCGACTATCAAGGTATACGCTAGTATATATAATTGCCAGGTCAGACCCGTTAACGAGCTATTAGCATCTAGACGTAATTGGAACAAAGAAGCCTTGACAGTCATCCTTTTTCTGTTCAGTGTAAGGCTTTATGGACACGGACGTTGCGAATTTCGCATCGTGTCCGAAAATTGCATGATGAGAGAAAACTGTGATCAAGTCACGGCTAAATCTCGTGTTTTCTCGCCAATTCACACGACCGGGGGAAGCATATATCTACATTACTCCGCAAATGCACAATATTCACAACCTGATCGGTTGTTTGAATTTACTCTTTCCCGGGGATTGGTTATTTGAGTTGCCTGATTCACTGTGATTGGTTATTTGGTTTGGCTGGTTCATGGTGATTGGTTGTTTAGGTTGGTTCGTGTAGAAGTGAGGAGTAATAGGCTAATATGCCCAGGGAAAGATGCTTTAGCGATGCTCAACTCCCTCCCTACCCCTCCCTTTGCCTGCTGATTGCGGCAATATAAGCTCCCATAGAAGCCTATGAGAGCTGACGGCAAAAAGAGCTGATCGTGGCCAAAAGATAGGGCAAGACCTATCTTTTCCAGCCACGTGTAAATTGGCAGCGTATGAAATTTCTTTTCTGGACGGACAGTTTTACATCATCATCCATCTGAATAAATGCATCGAAATCCAATGCTTCAGATGGCCGCCATTTTCGGCCGATGTTTTATGGTGGCAAAATAGTTGTGATAAAACGCCAGTGTGAATAAAGCCTCAGGCCTCTTTCAGACGACCGCATGCATTTTTTATGGTCATCCATACGCAATATAAAAAAAAAACAAAAAAAAAACAAAACGCATGAATGAAGAATTGCCACAATCACATTCCGATCTTTAGCTGCATATTCTCTGCTATTCACATGGGCGTCTGCAGTGTATCAAAAAAATACGCTGCAGCGCGGAAATCCCTCGATCGCCAGAAATCTTTGGAATAACTGCTAATGTTACAGCTGTGTTCTTTTCCCAGCGTTTGACGCAGGTAACTCCCTCCCCCCCCCCCTCTTTTTTTTCAGCTCCCGTAGGAGTCTTTGGGAGCTTCCAGCGCATCTCAGCCAAAGTTAGGACAAGACCAGACGCAGTGTATAAAATCGGTAACCGAAAACAGACGCTGATGTTCTATTTTTGCTGGTGGGATTTTTTTACGCAGCCAAGAATCACTCATTTGAATGAATACATTGGAATCCAATGCTTCAGATGGTTACAGTTTTTGCCCTATTTTTGGATGCAGTTAAATAGCTGCGTATATACGGCTGTGTGAATGAGGCCTAAATGTGCTTTTAGCAGAAACGATTATCGTTCAAAAATAATTGTTCAAATAAGTGAAAATTAACGATTACACTGGATCACAGGAAAAAAACCTGGCAATTTAACTTGCCACGCCGGGGTGGGGGTGGGGGGGTGCTATCACTAAAACTTGTTGCACGGGGGGGTTCACTGTTGGGCTGTCACTGTTCAGTTTGGGTGCAGTTCAGATGCTGTTTTGGGTGCGGTTCGGGTGCAAGGATGGATGATGGATGCATGCATGTAAGGATGGATGATGAATGCAAAGATGGATGGATGGATTCATGGGCTTTTAATTTTTTTCCCTTTAGGCTGGCTTCACACGGGACGGATTTCCAGCATAATTCTCGCGAATTGGCCGCACCGAAAATCCACGTGAATTCCTTTGAAAAAGTGCGGTCGTGGACTTTGAAGCGGCTTCGCCGCCTGCATTTCCGCTACGGTCATCTCTCCCCATAGAGAGGAGAGAGGGCACTGCAGAAAAAAAAAAAGAATTGACATGCTGCGACTGTTTTCCGCGCCACATGGCCGTTTCCGCATAGCTTGACATCAGCGTGTGGACAAGATTTTTGCTAAATCTTGTCCACTTTGCTGGCTAATCCCGGGATTAGGAGCCGCACGGAAATTCCGCAGCAAATCTGTCCCGTGTGAACCCAGCCTTACTGCTGCTAATGCAATGGGCGGGGCCAGGAGAGACAGACGAGGAGTTCAATGGAGGTGGGCAGGGCTTGGGCCGGAGGTGGGTGGGGCCAGGAGAGACTGCTTTTTTTGTTCTGCTGTCATCGGGAGCGCGCACACACAGGGGGGAGAGAGCAGGGCATTGTGGGAAGGCAGCACAACGGCGCCATCTTTGAAAGCTGCATTCAACCTCAGATTACAAAGTAAGGGCTCCTGCACACTTGCATTTTTTTTTTTCACGTGATATCGCTGCGATCTTTTCACGCAATTGTCAATAGGATTTTCTAATGTTAAAAACGCATCGCACAAAAATAGCAAAGCACCAACTTGCGATGCGTTTTTAACATTAGAAAGTCCCATTGACATTTGCGTAAAAAGAACACAGCGATATCACGTGAAAAAAAAATGTGCAAGAAAAACACAAGTGTGCAGGAGCCCTAAGAAAGACATTCCAGCTGATCTGCCTGCCGGTTTGAGCCCTGTATGCTGTGTGTTACCATGCTTAGTGAAAGGAAAACATTACTATTATATGCATTTTTCTCGCTCAATGTCTGTTTTATCTTCAGTGTTTAGGGCTGGGTTCACACGGGACTGATTTCCAGCGGAATTCTCGTGGATAGGTCGCTCCAAAAATGCGCGAGAATTCCGCTGGAAAACTGCAGCTGTGGCACCTACATTTCCGCTGTGGCCATCGCTCCCCATAGAGAGGAGAAAGGGCACTGCAGAAAAACAAATTTGACATGCTGCATCTTTAATTTCTGTGCTGTATGGCCGTTTCCGCAATGAGCATTAAACAACCAGAGGTCAGAGGAATCAATATCTAGAGAAACAAACATCTTATGAGTGACTACATTGTTTTGGGATTTCAAACACATTGAAATAAGATTCCTGAGATAAGAATACCCCTTTAATACTTCCCCACATGTGATGAAATACCCACCCAGAAAGCTTGCCCAATGTCTTAACATTACTGTGTACCATTATCATTAACAGTAAACATTAATATACATTTCCCTGCCGACATCCTGTGAACAGAGTGTACATAATAACAGTAATAAGAACATTAACCTCAGTGTAATACTAGTGCAACATATACCGTAATGCAACAGGTCAACCATATGTTGTGGGAGAGTCAGCTCAGGTAGAGCGCGGGGTTGCAGAGTGAGCGGCAGTCAGAGACCACAACTGCAGATAAAGTCCATACAGGCTTGGCCTGTGTTTGTTAGAAAGCATAAAATAAACAAAATAAAGCCTTAACTTCAGGCATAAACAAAAATCCTGCTTATCCAGCACTAACTATACAGAGCTGTTCCCCGTCTATACATACGGCTTGCTGCAGCCGCACGAAAAGCCACACAGTCCAGTTTCTTCCTGGGTTAGGGATAGAGCGTCCCTTGAGACCAGCAGCTTCCAGCATCTAGGTGCACCTGGTGTTGCGTCCCACTAGGAGTGCAACCTCCAAAACAAAGAAAAAAGGCAAAACTGTGCAAAGGAACATAAAACTAAGGGGAGTTCTCTCCCTATAAACCCCTAACCCAGAAGGGGGCCCTGCCTACTCGTCGGGCCGATCGCTCCGATAGGTGCAAGCCCGCACTCGTGCCTGGGCCACTGACAAGTCCCTACCTGGGAGCCCTAGCACCAAAGAAAGGGAAAACAAATAACCAAATAAAGCAGAAAAGGACTTAGCTGGAATAGAGGAGCTCCAGCCAGGATGTGTTCCTTCGTCGCTGTCCAGCGGCAACTGAAGCATTGACTAGCATAGGGGTCAATGCTAGCACAGTTTAAATAGGAGCTGAGCTAGTCAGCACCAGGTGCTGACTGACATCACTCCTGCAACTACCACACCCCTCAGCTCCAGGAGAAGCAAGGGCACACCCAAAACCTGGTCTGGCTTGCAAGCAAGGAGCAGGCCTCAGAATGGCTGCAACACCTGGCCTCTTCCCTGTCTGCATAGCTGCAGACTTTATGGACTGGGTTAATTACCCAGCCTCTACACCTGGGGAGCTTGCCTCCCCCTAATAAAACCTGGAGTGGAGTGGGTGGAATGGACAGCTCCACTACCAAGCCTACCATCCATTCCAAAAAAACAGGCCCAAATATGTTTTATAAACACATCTCCAGCAACTAACTTTTTTTCCCGTGTCTCACGTGAGACATGAACTCCCTTCACGCCCACTGGGCGAAACATCTGACCTGAGGTGGAACATACCGACCATCCATTATTATCCCCTTCAGTGTCTCACAATGTATACACAGATCATGGATACAGTGTTCAGCGGTTGGGCGTCCTGACAGTTCACATCAGTTTCCAACCCTATTACCAGCTTTCCTACAGTTCACTAGACCACACAGTACCAAGGATGGTTCCACTACTCATCTTGGATAACAATCAGCAGCACACAACAGTCCAGTTTTCTATATTTTGGGAGTAAATAGTTAATTTCAGTTCATGACTACACTGTATATAACACTAAATGAATACAAGGTCATTATACTGAACCAGGTGAACTCTATTCATTGATCATGTTCTCGCACTAATGTAATGAAGCTCTTATGTGGGTGTTACAGAACATTGAAAATTAGACTCAATTAATTTTACTTTTCTCCTCCACAAAAAAACAATGGAGAGTACACAATCACTAAACCATGAATGCTTAATCAATTAACATAATCATACCGCAAATGTAAAGTTTGCTGTGCATTCACCATTGATTAACCAGAATTAATTAGGGAATCACGGGAGAAAATACACTTTAAAACAGGATTCTACTAGCAAAACGACTTTTCTGAAATCTAATAAAAGTAGAATAGTGAATCGGACATCCTGCTGATGAGCATTTACCACTCAGATCCCCTCTTTTCCAAGTTCGGGTGTCTCCTGCTCAGCCAATAGGAAGATAGAACAATATGTATGCAGTGCCACCTATTGGACGGCAGCATTCCTGCAAGTCAATGTAAGGTTTTTTAAACAAGCCTTATAACAATGACTTTAATTCTAGGTGCTCTCCTTATACTGATGAGGGGCAATCATCCGAAACAGCTGTCTGTGTATGGTTATTCTGGCTTTGGCTTACAATACCCAGTCATTGTTATAAGGCTTCTTTAAAAAGTCTGACATTAACTTGTAGGAATGCTACCTTCCAATAGGTGGGGCTGCAGAGCTATCCTTCCATCTTTTCATTTGCATATTTCCCAGAGGAGCACAGATGGCATTATAAGTCTCTTCACACCTATTAGGCGCTCTCCTTAAGGAGAAACCATACCTTTTCTGATCCACATCTAAAAGTCACTCTCTAGCCAGGCCAGAAACCTACTGCAAACTGAGGGGTAATCACCCTGAAGCGGCTGTCCGTGTATGGTTATTCTGGCTTTGGCTTACAATACCCAATCATTGTTATAAGGCTTCTTTAAAAAGTCTGACATTGGGGCTCATTCATACGGCCATAGCAACTAGTCTCGCCACCCTCCCAAACAGACGGCAAGGGGTGGAGAGGAGGAGAGAATAGGGAGGGAGGTTAGCAATCATGCTAAGTTTGCCCCTGCCCCCCCATCCGTTGTGGCTCCATTGTAAGTGCCTTGGGGCACATGTCCCCCCTGCTAAAAAATTGCGACTAACTCACCCAAAAATCAGATTACAAAGAATAGCTGCGACCAAGTTGTGGCTATTTTTCGTGATTTTATCGTCCGTTCACACAGCTGGCTGTGGTGAAGTAACGCCGCAGCCCCCAAATTCCTCGGTCGCCAGAATCACTTAAATGACTTTTAAATGCCTCACTAGAGGCATCTGTCAGTGTTTAGCAGTGCTTGTCGCTGCTAAACTCCCTCCCCCTCTCTTTTTCGGATGGCTCCCATACACTCCCATAGGGAGTCTATGGAGCCTCCTGCGCTAGTCCGTCAAAAGATAGGACACGTCCTATCTTTCAGTGCAGCAAAAAAGTTCAGCGCAGGCCTTCTGCAATGGAAAACCCACAGCAATTACACTGGAAATCCACAGTGGCCAAATCCTCAACTAAATGGTGTGGATTTGGCCGCGGTTTTTGAATTTAACCCTTGCATTTTAAGGGTTGAATTCCGCAGCATAAATTCATAGCATAAGTAGACATGCTGCAGATTCATTGCGGGAGTTTTCTGCGCCATGTGAAGGCAATCACCACCACTTGCTGCGGAATTTCTACTTTGATTCCGGCACAGATATTCTGCAGTATTTCCGCCATGTCTGAAGGGTATATTCACAAGCAGCAGACTTCTTGCAGAAATGTTTGCGACTGCTAACCCATTCCATACATCTGAAGCTATTTCTGTATTACGTGTGATTTCTGCATGCCCCATTCAGGTAAATGAGACGGTCGCAGACACTTCTACAGCATGTGACTATACCCTAAGAGGGTGATATGCAGAACAGCATCAGCAAGGTAGATGGGATTCCAGTCCAGCCGAAAACATTTGTTGGTCCAAAGTTAAAAAAGTCAAGTAAAAGCTATTGAAACACCTTAAATTTGTTGATAAAAAAGAAGATAAAATCCATTAATGTCTTTTTTCGTCTATTACATTTTCATTAGCAAAATGCAGGAACTCCACAAACTGGCTCAGGTCTATGACTTGGCAATGTTTCCGCTAATTTGACAAGTGTTTTCCTGATAAGACAAAGTTCGCTTCTCTTTCACCCTGAGGGAAATGTCTGTCTTGGTGAATATTAGCAAACACCGATGTCAGATAAAGTGCGCACAGCCCCTCCCGGAGGAGATGCTCAGGTTCAGCTTCAATTAGAACATGAAGGAGGTGGAAAGAAGACCCCATTTATCTTCTGCTTCATTCTTGGAGTAATCTACTAAGAATTTAGCTGTTCCATTTCCCCAGACATCCGTTGCAGCCGGCAATACAGCTTAGTCATTCATCTTAGCGCTCCCAGGCGTCTACTTAGAGCCCGCGGGAAATGTTTACAGGTCCAGACAGGATGCGCCTTCAACTAGTGTCGTAAGTGTAGGAATATATAGCACGGTTCCGAAATTCAGAACTTACGGAACACAATAAAGCTTCCCTCATAGTCTTCGGTTATATACCTCACAATGTACATTCACTGGGATTATTCACACTTAGGCGCCTTCACACGAGCGTATTGGCGCACGCAATACACAGTGAATAGAACACATTGATTTCAATGGGTTTGTTCACATGCACAAATACACATGCCTTGTGGGCACTAAAAGTAGAGTAATATACGCCAATGCGCGCAAAAAAAGCATAGTTCATTTCACAAATAACGCAGCGCTCGGGCACACAAAAATACGCATACACTCGTGTGAAGAGGGCCTTAAGCATGCTTTGGCGTATTTTACTGTACTTTCAGTGCCAACATGTGCATGAAAAATCACTTTTCCATAGCATGCTGTGGGCAGTATTTGCTGCTGAATCCGGAGCCAAACACCCGCTCCAGATTCCGCAATGGGAATCCGCCCGTGTGCAGTGGTCTTAAACATGGTGACGAGTGATTTTGACTGCAGGAAGCTTACTGGTGCCCCAAGGTGTGGTGCTAGTATTTCTGAAGCACTTGCTGGCTGTTCCTGAACCATATAATCAAGAGTGTACTAAGACTGGTTGAACCATGGACAGACATCTGACAGAAGATCACACAGCAGCAAGCCACATGTGCTTGACCCTAGAGGCAAGCATCGGTTGGCACATCCAGCATCCAACATAGCAGTACAACAGCAGGGAAGTTAAACAAATTCCCTCATTGACTATGCGGTGTACCTTGCATTGATTGGGGTTCAATAGCCTAAGACCGACTAGGGTGCAATAGATGATCTTGCATCATCGCCAACAATACCTTGCATATGCCCAGGAAAGACATCTGTAGTCCTTGAACACATGACAGAAGGTTGTCTGGTGTGTCAGGTCCCATTTCCTGCTGAACCAAATGGATGGCTAGGTCTACATCTGGTGTAAACAGCATGAAGCTGTATCTCATGGACCTTTAAGGTTGAATAGGCTTGTAGTGGAGGTGTCGTGGTCTGGGGAGCGTTTTCCTGGAATGGTCTAAGACTGTTGGTCATCATACCACAGTCCTTGAATGGTGAACGCTACGGCAGCCTGTTAGCTGACTATCTGCACCCATATCTTCAGGAAGTCTTCCCCGACCACAGTGCCATCTTTCAACAGAACAGCACACCGTGTCAAGTGCAGATCACTAGGAAGTTGTTGTAGGAACATGACAATAAATTATCCACACTGCCTTGGTCCCCAAACTCACCAGAGTGTAACCCCTTTGAACATGTTTGGGATATGCTAGAAAGGGCTGTGAGATCTGCTCCCACTTATCCACAAAATGTGCACCAACTGAGCTGAGGTAGATTGAATTGAGTATGGAAGATGTTGGCCACCTTATGGAATCTGTTTCTTTAGGTCTGAAATCCGTGCCTTGCCAAAAAGGTCGAGCAACCTGTTATTGAGTAGGTGTTCCTAATCCACTGTTTGTTCAAAATAGTGCTAACATAATACAGCTATATACTGTGCATATAAAATTTCCGAAACAATTGCTAAGTAAATAGTGATACTGAAAGAGTTAAAGTATACTTTGTAGTTAATACAATTAAATAGCTCAATCCTGGACCTCCTGTGCTGCCTTCTCTTTTGTTGTGCAGACAATCCATCTGCCTCATATACCTCCTAGCGTTGGTCACTGTGGGGGGGCTCACTGATGTGGATAAAAGAAAGAACTCTGAAGACTTTTATGGAGTTGGGGAACTGTCATAACTTGCAGCTCTTACTTTGATCATTTCCTAAATCTTGAGACAGCATGTAAAGCTGTGGAGAGACTGCCATTCTGTGATCTTTTAGGTGTCAGAAGTAGAACAACTTAAAGAACGGCTCTTGATTAACTTCCATTAGAAAAACGGTGCCGATTGGTTCCTCCAATACTATCAAAAAGCAGCTTATTTAGCGACACAAGGATAGGATTCAGCTCTTTGCCAGTACAGGAATTGTGCAGTGTGATCTCATTGCAGCACTTTTCTGAAGCAATGATGCATGGGGCAGAGCGCTTTGACTCCCAAAACATTTCACTTGCAGCTCCTTACATATTCAGCTAAGCACCAGGGCCTTACATGCCACAGGTCCCATATAACTGGTGCACTTTGTCTTCATGGTAGTGCAATAGTAATAATATACGTTTCTTCCATCAGCCTAGGTATATATATATATATATATATACATACACATATACATTCTTAGTAAGTAGCTGGCAGCTTAGTGGTTAACATGCTCAATATTATACACTGGTATGTACAAGCAGCATGTTGTAATACACTCCTTCACATTTTTCCCACAGAAAACCTATCTTGAGAGTACTCTGGGGCCACCACCACTGATAAGGAAAAGCTACTTGGATAATAAACAGAGTATAGGGATTTATTTACACGAGCGTATATTGTCCAGCGTTTTCACGGCTGGCCGATATACGCTTCCATCTGAGCAGTTCCCCCATTCCCTCCCACGCTCTGGCTCTCTGACTTTCTCCTCCCCTCCAAGCGGTTTGCAATGGGAGTGGGTGGGACAGGGGTGCAGCTAAGCTCCTGCCCCTTGTCCATAGCCAGCAATGGGAGTGGGCGGGACAGAGCAGGGCTTAACCCAACCCCTGCCCCACCCTCTCCCATTGCAAACTCCAAAGTGGAGGAGAGAAGCAGAGAGCCGATGAGAGGGAGGGAAGGGGGAAAATGCTTAGATGAAAGTGTATATCAGCCTGCCGTGAAAATGCCAGGCGATATACGTGTTGCGTCCTAAGAACATGCAACCTCAATAACATAAATCAAAGGCACAACTGTGCAAAGAAAATACAAAATAAATGGGGGAATACTCTCCCTATAATCCCCTATCCCGGGAGGGGACCCTGCCTGCTTAGCAGACCGACCGCGCTGATAAGTGCGAGTTGGCAATCGTGCCTGGGCCTCTGACCAGTCCCTAGCTGGGAGCCCTAGCACAAAACAAAAAGAGAAACAAAACCAAACCAAACAGCAAAGAACTTAGCTTATCCAGCAGAGCTTCCACCACTCTGTGTTGCTCAGTCGCTGTCCAACATAGAACTGAAGTGAATCATTGACCAGCACAGGAGTAACAGTTAGCACTGCTTAAATAGGAGCAGAGCTACTTAGCACCAGGTGCTGACTGACATAAATCTTGCAACCACCACACCTCTCAGCTCCAGGAGAGGTAGGAATGCTGCTAAACCCTGGTCTGGCCTGAAAGCAAGGTGGGAACCTCAGAACGGCTGCAACAATACGCTTGTGTAAATAAGCCCGAAGTTTGGTTTGTTCTTACTTAGTTAGAGGTGACATGTTTGGTAGCGGCATACACCTTGGGTTGTTAACATGTGTTAATCATTAGAGTCATTACATACTAAGCCAATCATGAGTTGTTATGATGTTGGGGGCGTACATTTGTATTGATGCGTCATTTCCACTATATCTGTACTGGTATGGTGTTAATAAACCAGAAGTATACTGATGGTTGACCAAAAGTGTCAGAGTCAGTTACATTGCATGCATGCTACTTCTCATTATAACCAATTTGGAGCAGGACAGTGAACTCAGCTGGAATATGATATTATTCCAATAACATCAGGTATGCCACAGCTTTTTTAGACTCTGCTAGACTGTATATGGTACATGATGTAGCATATGTATCATTATAAATCAACCTGCATGGTATTCTAGCTGTTCTAATAATGTGTTGCTATCTAACAAACAGTAATAATATCACAAGCAGGTGTCCCTCCACACTGCCGAAACAAGAGTCTTGCTCAGTCTACGTAGAGCTTAAATGGGTCCACTTTTAAACATATTAAGCACCTACAGTGATGCAATACTTAAGTAGTGCTGTTTCCAAAACGTATTTTGTTATGTTTCATGAAGAAATCATACCAGGAGAAATTGCATTTTAAATTAGTTCTGTGCTACATGCAAATAGAAGCATACTGGCCTGGTGGGTGGGCTGTGGACGTCTCTGCAGGCCAGAGCTTTTCTCATTAACACACCCATCTC
This sequence comes from Eleutherodactylus coqui, assembly GCF_035609145.1. NCBI lineage: Eukaryota > Metazoa > Chordata > Amphibia > Anura > Eleutherodactylidae > Eleutherodactylus > Eleutherodactylus coqui. The sequence goes on along the minus strand of NC_089840.1, from coordinate 232,930,605 downwards.
TTCTGGAGTTACATGTATGATGTTGGAGACGTCATCCACGAAGCGATCCAAATCTCATTCATACATTGAGAGTCCACATATGCGCAGGTGACTGCACCAAATCTGCCTACAAAATGGACAAATGATCTGCTCGGTCCAGTATAGATAGTCCGACCTGCCCTCTGGACTGGTCTGCATCCATTGCATGCAGCGTGGGTTAAAATGCTATTTCTCCAGGTAGGATTTCTTCAGAACACATAACAAAATATGTTTTGGAAAGAGCGGTACTTATGTATCCTGTTGCTGTAGCAATATAATATGTTTGAAAGCGATGACATGTTCCCTTTAAAGATAAGCTGAGGAGGCATGTAAAAATAGTCTCCAAGGGGCTTTTCACATGGGCCTCAATTTGGCCGCAACATACACCACAGCATGCAATTGAATCTGCCTCCACAGAAATTTGCACCAAGACCTGCATGTAGAATTAAGCTATGGAGGAATGCAGAGTTTGAGCAGAATTTTTTTGCAAGCTGCAATGTGTGTTGAGGCCAAATTCTGCCAGTTTGAAAGGTTCCTAAGGGAAAGATACCTTAGTGAAGACTCCACGAACTCTACCATTAATGATAGAGCAGAGGGCTTAATAAATGTTTCGGTTGATCATACGGAGAACTGTGCAGCTCCTTTCTATTCCTGCAATGCTTGCAAAAATATCTAGAGGAGCTTGAACAGTGGACTACTTCTAACAGAATGGTATTTAACAAATAGAAATTTAAAGTCCTACATCTGGGCAAGAAAAATGAAAAAAGCACATACAGAATGGGAGGAATTGGGCTAAGCAGCAGCACATGTGAAAAAGCCTTGGGTATACTTATAGATCACAGACTGAGCATGAGTCAACAGTGTGATGCAACAGCAAAAAAGGCAAAAACAATTATGAGATGTATTAAGAGAAGCATAGACTCAAGATCACGTGAGGTAATTATCCCCCACTATTCTTCCTTAGTTAGACCTGATCTGAAATACTGTGTCCAGTGCTGGGCATCTCAATTTAAAAGAGACATTGACAAACTGGAGCAAGTTCGGAGAAGTGTTACCAAGATGGTGAGTGGTCTGCAAATCATGTTCTATGAAGAATGGTTAAAGGATCTGGGAAGGTTTAGCTTGCAAAAAAGAAGGCTGATAGGAAATGTAATAGCTGTCACACTGCAGAGAGATCAGCCCTATTCTCATTTGTACAAGGAAAAACTAGAAGCAATGGGATGAAACTAAAAGGGAGGAAACACAGATTAGATATTAGGCAGTGAGGGTGATCAATGAGTGGAAAAGGTTGCCACTGGAGGCGGTGAGTTTTCCTTCAATGGAAGTGTTCAAACAAAGGCTGGATAAATATCTCACTGGGATGAGTTAGTGAATCCTGCACTGAGCAGGGGGTTGGACCCGATGACCCTGGAGGGACCAGACCACTAGACATACAGTCATTAACCTCTGCTCTAAACCAACAGAAGTTGCTGACATTACCTCATTTCTTTCTAACACCATCAGGGCTGTAGTTGTTAAACCCTAAACCCTTTTTTGCCCTAGACCAACATAGGTGCTCACATGAGCCCCTTTCACTACCCTAGACCATCAAGAATCTTGATATAAATTTCTTTACTACCCTAGACCACCGATGATATGGAAATTGGCCCATTCCCTGCCTGTCACTACCAGATTTGTTGCATAGATACTATTACGTGATTTTTCAGAATTTGTATAAAATTATTTGTCTGCACTAGAGATGAGCGAGTATACTCGCTAAGGCAAACTACTCGAGCGAGTAGTGCCTTATTTGAGTACCTGCCCGCTCGTCTCTAAAGATTCCGCTGCTGGCGGGGGACAAGGGGCGGGGAACGGCGGGTAAGAGCGTTGAGGAACGGAGGGGAGATATCTCTCTCTCACTCTCTTCCCCCCAATCCCCCCTGCTCACTCCTGCAACTCACCACTCACCCGCGCCGGAAGCCGAATCTTTAGAGATGAGCGGGCAGGTACTCGAACAAAGCACTACTCGCTCGAGTAGTTTACCTTAGCGAGTATGCTCGCTCATCTCTAGTCTGCACAGTTTCAGTATCATGTATCTGGCTGACGTAAGGCTAATTTGGGCTCTATATGGCAAAATTTATTTTACACTGTTTTGGACTATTCAGCTTAAATTAACAATGCCCAATTCCCTTTCTGCCAAACTCGCTTGCTACACTGGCATACAAGGAACATTGGTTTTCAAATTCAGAGTAAATTACATTTTACACACCACGGGATCCATTCTGCTTCTGAAAATGGGTACTGTATGCCAGTGGTTATTGTCATCTGATAAGGTCTCAGATAACACCTTTAAAAACTAATATTTCATCTTACCTGCCAGCAGCTTTTCTTCCAACGGCCCCGCTCCCTAAATGAAATTCTGCTGCCTCATGCAGCAATGCGTAACTGATGGGGAGTGCTAACAAAATTGAAGGTTCATGCCACTCGCACATTGTTGAGAACATACAAAACTGCTTCTATGTAAGAAATGAAGTGCAACCCCATATTTTGGAGGTATTCCACTTAAAAGCAATTCTGATGATACGGCAAAGAAAGAAAAGAGCACGATTTATATTAACTCTGACAGAGAAATACTCCCTATGCTGAGTATGAAGTTGTAGGCATATGAAGTTATTATGGCTGTCTGAGCTTGAACAAAACCATAATATGGCCAAGAAGAAAAAAAATGATTCCAAATGACCAAAATCTAAAAAGCGTGCACAAGGTGTTTTGCCATACTAAGAAATCCAGAAGTGCAGATAGAGTCCAGCTGTTGAAAATATATTATAAAATGTGTAACTTTTTAATATGCATGCAATGATCCAAACATACATCCTACACATTTTGAGACCATATTATATCTCTAGTCATGATATCACTAAGGACCATCTCTTGGTCTTCCAAGGCAGCAGAATGCTTAATGCAGCTGCCATGGACTGGAGGGCGCAATTAGACTACAGGGGGTAGCGACCCGCAGCTGGAAGAGGTGGAGAGAAGTATTAGGAGAGGTGGAGGTAGGGAGAGAAGAAGAGGAAGTAGGAGAAAGACGAAAGCAGGAGTTTGGAGCCGGGAGTCGGGTGGAAGACACCCGCCCAGCCTCCCGGGAGAGGAGCACAGGAAGGTTCATGTCAGAGTCGCGGAATATAGGATTCAGAGTTCTTGAAAGTCATCACAGCTGTGGTATAGGCGGAAAGTTCTTTCCATGCCAGCAGTTGTAGTAGAAGAAGGGTGGTTTTCAAGCCCGAGTTACATCGGGGCTTTCTAACGCCTTTTGGACTCAAGGAAAATCGGGAGTTTTCAAGCATGGAAAGTGTTAAAAGTTTTTTATAGAATTTTAAGTATTGTTTGGAAGTTAATAAAGCTGTGGCCTACCCCACTTAAAAAGCCAATCCGTGTGGAGTTTTCATTTGGAGTAAGAAGGGGAGCTGGTTGGGGGAAATGAGTTGAGTACCTCCAGTCCCTATGCATAGACTATGTCTACGGAAATACATATCCATGGGCAAAAGAGAAAGAAATCAATTTAAGATAAATTAGCATAACAAATAATTTCTGATTGTAAAAAATAAAGATAAACGAAGGGCTTGAAAGAAAGAAGTGAGCTTTACTGTCTTACAAAAAATGTTTAAAGCAACTGCTGTCAGCAGCTATAGAGAGATGTACATGGTTGAACATGGCGAGATGGACAGCACACAGCATTTCTGGGGCCACTGTTTCACAGGCCGCTCATATTTGTCTCCTGTTTGGCAGTTGGGTATCTGTTGTAGATAGCTGCCTTAAGGTGACCCCGCAGGAAGAAATCCATAGGGGTCAAGACTGGGGAACATGACCAAGGAACAGGGCTGTGTAGTCCAATCTAGAGGAGTCAAGACTGGGGAATATGACCAAGGAACAGAGCTGTGTAGTCCAATCTAGAGGAGTCAAGACTTGGCAATATGACCAAGGAACAGGGCTGTGTAGTCCGATCTAGAGGAGTCAAGACTGGGGAACATGACCAAGGAACAGGGCTGTGTAGTCCAATCTAGAGGAGTCAAGACTGGGGAATATGACCAAGGAACAGGGCTATGTAGTCCAATCAAGTGAGTTCCAAACTGAGCTGCAAGCCACTGTTGTGTGTTTCTTCAGGAATGAGTTGGAACGTCTTTGTTCAGGTACCACACTGTGTCAATGGCAAGTCATTGAGTCAATCATCCAAATCAGAACATAGGATGCATCTTTCTGTCTGGAAATACTGAGATGTTATGTGTGATTTCGGACCCCTACTGTCTTGAAGTCACCAATATATATCCAATAAGAAGCTAAAGCATTAGGATTTTAGATGCACTTAAAAGGAGGTAAGTTTTATTAATTCATCAGGATTTCCAAGATGCACAAATAGTAATAACTTGTCAGACTTTTGTCCTTCTTCAAGCTGAAGAGCAGAGAAATATAAATGCAGATAATTAAGATTATTCATCCAAAAAGAGAACTGAAGAGTCAGAGTGACTCATATACAGAGAAAAAACAGTATGGTGTTTCTGCCCAGCGTGGGATGAGAAAACCAATTCGTCCACTGTCATGTTCAATATGCTCAGATATCGGTCACCATTCAGGGTGCCATCAATGAAAACAGGACGAAGGAGCTGCTCACACCAGTTGTTTAGGGCACAATGCCTTTGGAGTTGCACTTGTTGCATGTATCGTGGAGCATGCTCTGCCTAGTGGTGCACCTTGTGATGGTTCCATACTCCATACCAGGTAAATAAAAAGCCTCATCAGTCCATAAGAAGTGCTGGAGTAATGGTTCGTCATGTTGTACATTCAACTGTCACGTCACTGCCAGCACACATTCACTTCTGTGGGTTCTATCCTGACTAGTTAGGGTTAACATCTTCTCTCCTGGCTAGTTAAGGTTAATTAGTCCTGCAGTCTCTGTTTGTCCCTTGTTTTCTGTCCTCTGGTTTCCCTCTGACCGTAGACCTGTCATCGTGGAAGTAGTGGGGTCGTCCCTTTCAGGACGGGTGCTTCGCTACAAGGTGGGTTCTGTCGGAGAGGTTCTGAATGCCCCATTCTGATTGCTACTTCTTTTGCCTGTCTGCGCCTGCATCTAGCCACCTGTGTAGCAAGCCTACATGTCAGTCCTGACTGCTCCAGTGCCAAATCTCCACTGGTACAACAGCAACATTGTGTTGTACCAGTCAAATCGCATCATTATGCTAATTCATCTTAAAATGATTCCCTGGGTTACTTTAGCTCTGCAACAAGCAGCTCCACACACATATACCCTCATGCAATGCTGGAAAAAATCTCTTACCCCAGAATAGGGCACCCTGTATCTGCTCGCTTCAATCCTTGCATGTATATTTATTAAATGCGTGGGTGTTGCACTACATTTTCCGGTTCTGGCCCTCTACATGCACTTCACAATATAGCCACGCACATGACCTCTTCAAAGTGAAAATTTAAAGGGGTTGTTAAGGGTGATAATACGAGTCTGCTGTTTTTTTTAAACAGTGCCATGCTTGCACATAGGCTGTGTCTAATATTGCAGTATTCACTTGAATGAAGTCGAGCTGCAATACCAAATACAGCCCTCAGACATGTGTGGCACTGTTTCTGGAAAAAAATTAGCCTTTTTTTAAATTCCCGTACTATCCCTTTAAGCACGTGTCATCCTGCCACAATATATAGGATGACATTTAGCAGTTTCTAAGCAAGTGTAACAGATTTTCCCAGTAATATACCATATTGCAGAAATGCTCCTCAAATAGAGCATACTCCTCACTAAACAGCCCAATCTAGGTGAAATAATGAATGGCATCAATCCAAGATTACTTATTCCAATTTAACAGTTGAATGAACAAATGTAATAGACTGCTGCCATGTTATTCATGTAGTGCGAGTAGTTTATATGTGGTATAATTACTATTAGATGCTGTTAGTTATCCTGCAAGAAGGACCTTTCAATTATCTTCTCAGAGGAGCAAATTACTCACAGGAAGAGTGGATACTGGGGAAGCTCTTCCTGCCCTCCGACACCAGACTGGCATCTCCAGTGCAGTGCATCTCTTCATTCGATATCCCATCAGGAAAGCACCGGTAAAAAAAATCTGGACGGGGCCTAAAAAATTAATAAACACTTCAGTCTTTCTGAAAACACACATCACAGCATTATAAGGTTTCTTCCATGGTACCATGACATCACTGTGTGGCGTGGATGCTGAAAGTGCAGTGCCAAGCAGTACAGATTTTATTTAATTGAAGGATGGGGCAACTTTCTTCTATTTTTGATCATTTGTACAATTTAAATGTTTCAGATCATCCAACCAGTTTTAAGCCCTTAGCGACAAAGCCTGTTTCTGCCTTTATGACCAAATAATTTTGCAGTTTTTTTCATCGTCAAATTCCTTGGAGAAGCGCAGCTGCTCCAGGAGGACAGAGAGAGAAGAAGCCCCACAGGGGTTTGGGATTTCCCCATAGCAGGGAGAGATAATCCCCCATAGCTCTGCTCTCCCTCCCTTGCTATGGAGAAGTCCCCAATAAATACGCTCCATCTCACTGCTATGGGGAAATCCACCATAGCTCCCATCGATCTCCCTGCTATGGTGAAATCCCGAGGGATATCCCCATAGCACAGAGAGAGTGGACGGGGCTATAGGGATCTCACAGAGATTCCCTCTAGCAAACCATAGAGGGTGCAGAACTACAGGGATGGAGCTAGGGTGGATCCCTCTAGCGCGACCCCTCCTCCCGAGCTCTTGGGGGATACCGTGTAATTCCACTCCTTCTCTCTTCTGAATATAGGGAATTCACGTGGGGAGAGAGGGGTAGGGGGTTCCCTACTGTCTGTCCATGCTTCTGGACAATTGCCCAGCAGCGGGTCAGGAGGAATACCCTGCTGTCTACAGCAAGGTATTTAAAAGGTGCTGCCCAGAAGCACTTTTTAAATGTCCCGTTGTAAACTCCTGTTAGTCCCTGCGGGGATTAACAAAACCCTCAGGAAGTCCCCTCATCCCCGCGTGGACTAACAGGAGTTTACAGTGGGGCATTTAAAATGTACTTTCTGGGCAGCACGTTTTAAATGCCCTGCTGTAAGCTGTGGGGAATCTATTTCCTGCACAGGATTTTCCATTAACTCCTTCTGCCATAGGAGTCAATGGAAACTCCTGCACGGCACGCAGCACGGACCTGCGTTTTGGCATTGTAGCCAAAACGCTGTCCTATCTTTGTTAGGTGCGCTCCGTTTAGCGCACCTACATTCTCTCATGTGACCGCTTCTATAGGAACTCATTGGTTCTTTTAGAAGCGCTGTTTTTTAAGCGCAAATAAAAAACACTTGTGTGACTGAGCCTTTAGGCTGTGGACAGACAAGCGATGGTTTTTTTTGCACGTCTATGTGCGCCAAAAAAATCGTGCCTATTAGAACCATTGGTTTCCTATGAAATGTTCACGTGTCCATTTTTAAGAGGCGCAAAAGACAGGACATGCGTGCCTATAGTGCACACCCGACAGCAGACTGACATGTTTAGGCTAAACATTATTTAAAGCTCTCTAAATGTCTGTATGTTTTATACTTGAAAAAGGCTTCAATACAGAGCCGAAACACGTTGAATTTGTCTGAACTTTCCGTCTTGAAGATTCATCGTGTTTGAAATAAATTTGATCTCTAATATCTGAAGTATATGTGGATTTGGTTTGGACCTCTACCATCTGAAGCGGACATGGGATCCATCGTAATTGTATTTTTAAGACTATCCAGGACCCAGAGGGGGGAGACATCCACCCAGTGAACACTTGGCATTCTCCCCTCTACCGAGTGAGTATTGTCTAACCCTTTTGGGCTATATGTTTTGAGCGCATTTGGTAGTTTTTTTCCTAATAGTTCTTACCCCCACCATCTTTTGATGGGGGGTTTATTTTCCTCCATATATATGCGTCTCTCCACTAAAGTAGATTACATGTGGATTGGAGTGGATCTCCTCGCGACCCAGACTGTGTTTTTGTTTACTGCACTCTTCATCCCAAGGCGCTGTCCTCATCTTCTGTTTCCCTCAATGAGATTCAAGTTACAACTTTGACTTGGCCCGTTCAAAACCTTAATTTAGTTTCTTTTGAGCTATTCAGAGTTGGACTTACTTGTGTACATCAGCTCATTGCACTGCTGCAAAACCCTTCTGTGCTCGGGGTTTAGGCTACGAACTGAGTGGTGGACATTCTCCTTCAGGATTTTCTCATAAAGAGCAGAATTCATGGTTCCATCCATTATGACAAGTCATCCAGGTCCTGCAGAAGCACAGCAGTCCCACACCATCATACTACCACTGCCATGATTGACTGTTGATATGATGTGCTTATTGTGGAATGAGGTGTTAGCTTTAGACCAAATGTAACCACAGTCCCATAGCTTTTACGATGTTCTACCTTTGACTCATAGCTCCTCTGAATATTATCCAAAAGTAAAGTCTTGGGGGTTACCTAGATGTTTTTGGCAAATGTGAGTCAAGCCTTTTAATTCTATTTGGACAGTGGTTTGCATCTTGCAGTTCTCCCATGGATGCCATTTTCGCCCAGTGTCCCATTATTGTGGTATTTCCAGAGTGGTAGACTTCAATGGGAAAAGAGAAGAACAGCACACCAGGTAATTATGCTTGTGTGTGTGCTGGGCCAGGCAAGAAGATGGAAGACTGGCCCAGGCTCAAAGAATACCAAAATAACTGTGAACAGGAGGGGGTCTTGTACATGTCATCAGCGGTTGAAGGCTTCTGTCTTCATGCCTTCAAGTGCAGTTCACGCTTCATGAAGGTCATCTTTACCCGAAACGTTGCATACAAATTTGAATCTGTTTACCAGCAGTTTTGAATCAATTGGAATAAATACAATTTAATTGCAAGCATATTTACCTGATTTGCTATTCTGATCTTCTCCTATACATATTTAATAGGAAAGTGATCTACCCATTTATAACCTGTCCCTACATACCCCATTCTGAGAGTTGTGTGGCCTGAATACATTTACAGTTTCGTTTGGTAGATTTCGATGACTATGTTTTGCATCATAATTTCAATGTCTTTAGAAGTGGCATCATGGGCTGCTTTCTGAGACCTTCAAGTCTGCTTCACATTACAAGACAGGTTCGATTTAAAGGGGTTTTCCAAGCAGCACCCGTTGTCACAGCCGGGAAACACCAGGGTTGGAGCGGAAGCCGGCTGCTCTGATCCCTGTGTAGCAGCCGGCGCAACTCTCATTGAAATCAACGGGAGCTTAGCTTGAAATTGCAGGTGCAGCTCCCACTGATTTCAATGAGAGCTGTGCCTGCAATTACGAGCACCAACCTCTACACAGGGGTCGGAGCAGCAGCGTCCACTTGAACCCCGATGTAGCCTGACTGCCCAGTACTACCGGGAAGACACTTGTAGGTGATCTTTAGATTTAACAAGTCTGGAAGTAATCATGTCTAGGTATGGCTAGTGAAATTAAACGTAACTGTCAATTGCATTTGGTTAGATGGTTGATTTAGTAGCTAAGGGGGCAATTACTTTCCACATAGGGTTATCTTTGACTGTTATAACAAGTAAATTGATGATCTGAAACCTTTAAGTGTGACAAATATGTACAAATAGCCGAAATTAAGGATGTGCAGATACCTTTTCACAGCACTTTATATGTATCCAATGCTAAATAATGCTTTAATCCTTTACTTGTGTGCCAAGACCACCTGTGTTGTAGAGATCCCCAACCTTTTATACCTTGTAAGCCACATTCAACTTCGAGTGATGGTTGGGAGCCACAATCCACTTAAAGTTGGAGAGAAACTTTTAGGCTAGGGTGTGAAACTTTTTATGCAGCCAAAGATAGCACCATGGCCAGTCTACATCGCAACCTAATATAGGTCGATCATGACTAGCAAGTTGCCACAATCCGACAATCGCAAAAAGTTCAAACCTGATGACTGTATTCACTTGCATTTAGATGTAATCAGGGCTATAGTGTAATCTTCGACCACATGACATGAAAGCCACCATGTAGACGTAGTGTACTTAGTGTGGAACTATTACATTTACTATTATAACATCCGAATTGGCACTGTTGGTGGTTAGAATATGTCTGTAATAATGTTGGTTGCCAGTGCAAGTGGTTACAACTTAGGATTGCCACACAATGGGGTTTGCGAGCCACATGTGGCTCCCGAGTCACTAGTTGGCGACCAACGTTCCTGCTTGGATAGTTTCCTGACTACCTTCTGTAAGCAACCCTCTTCTTTGCTCCTGTTGTGTGAAGTTTTGTCATGGGGGCTTTTGTAGTTGACTGTGCAAAACTATGCAGCCCCCCAGCGGTCCTAATAAAAAGAGGAATGGCGGGCAAGGGAGGAATCCAACACTAAGGCTGGGTTCACACAGGGCGGATTTACCGTGGAAATTCCGCGCAGAATTTCGCCGCGGCAAATCCGCCTGCGGCCGCTAATCTCAGGATTAGCCAGCCATGTGGACAAGATTTCTCAGAAATCTCGTCCACACGGGACAGCCAATCCGCTGCGGTAAGTCAGGCTGGAACCGCGGCTGTGGCGACCGCAACCGCGGCTTTAGAATATGCAGCATGTCTATTTATTTTTTCTTTCCGCTGTGGGCGCGCTCTCCTCTATGGGAGCGCCGGCCGCAGCGGAAAAGCGAGCGGCCAGGCCGCTTCAAAGCCGCCGCAGGTTTTTCCGCGGCGGTTCTCCCGGCGGAAATCTTGCGGTTTTTGCTGCGGCCAAATCGCGGAATCCGCCTAGTGTGACCCCAGCCTAAAGGGTCTGCATTCTGTGTTATTGGCAATCAGTGTCACACATGTTTACAGGTTGTGTGTCCTATAGTGGCTCAACCCAATTCACTTCAATGGAGCAGAACCACAATACCAGGCACAACCCAAATGTGCAGTTGTTTTTTGAAGAAAACCATGTTTTGCACAGCCCCTTTAAGCAATACTTCCCAATCAATACCAAATGTAACTTCTCCATGTTATTACTTTTACCCCGAGTAGACTAACTAACTTAGTTTTAAAGTTTTCCAAGAAAAGCAACAAAGAATAATGAAGGCATTCTACTGAGATGTAGGAAGCATTTCACATTCACATCTATTACACCATGATAAGAACACTCCTCTCACTTCCCGAAAATGATACTTTAATGATCAGACATTCTCCGGGAAACATTATTTGTATTGGACTATATGACAAATGATACTGAATTATAGAAATGTTTCTATTGCAAACATTTATTATCATTTTCATTGCACCTACCTTCCCACTATGAGTTTAATGGTATTAGTACAAACGCCATTCAGTGCCAATGCCAAGGAGACAGCTGAATGAGAAATAAGAGAAAAGTAGTTATAAAGGTCTAATTCTATCAAGAATGACAGACCTGATATTGCTGAAGCCTTAAACCTCATCCACAGACATAAACTGGGTCTCTGGAGAAGATAAGTTCCAGGTTATTTTTTACCATACAGTCTAAAATTAATGATTAGGATTTATTAAAATCTCAGTTTTGTGTAGTAGTTAGGAACTGCAGAATTTTTATAGGTTTTTTTTTTTAGTTGACAAAATGTTTTGTCACATTTTCTCTTATTGAATTCAATGCGGGAAACAAAATTTAAGAGCGACTGTCATGCAGAAACTTGGCATTCCGCATTGTGAAAAGGACATAGGAGAGCGGTAGAGGGTTCAGCGGCATGTCTAGGTTATTAAATGAGATAGGTGGTCACTTACATGTCACCTTACATAGGAAAACAGGGGTATAAATATGTTACATATGAGAACAATAAACATGGACTAAATTAAGAGCAAACTGATTCAAAGAGAGAGAAGACCCTGCCTGTGAGGGCTTACAGTTTACAAGGGATGGATGTAGGGGACAGTGGGTGACGGTGGTGGCTGCTCTCATAGTAGTGGTCACTGGCGTAACTATAGGGGATGCCATTGCACCCGGGCCCAGGAGCATTAGGGGGCCCATAAGGCCTTTCTTCTCCATATAGGGAGCCCAGTACTATGAATTAAGCATTCTAGTTGGGCGCCTTGTTACAGGTTTTGCATTGGGACCCAGGAGCTTCAAGTTACACCTCTGGTGGTGGCAGGTCTACTGTAAGTTGCAGGTTTTTCAGGTTCTTTTGATGTTTTACCAGTAGGTAGAGCGTCTGATGTGTTGGTGTAGTGAATTCCAGAGTATAGGTGACACACGGGAGAAATCTCAAGGCAAGGAGGTCTTCTGAGGACAGGAGATCATGTGTGGGGACTCGGGAGGTATTGGGAGATTAGGTCAAAGATGCATGGAGAAGACAGGCTGTGGATGGCCTTGTATGTCATTAATAAGAATATGAACTGGATTCTTTGGATAATGGGTAGCCAGTGGAGGGATTGGGAAAGCATAGCAGCAGGGAAGTAACAGCGAGAAAGGTGGATTAGTTGGGTAGCAGAGATGAGGATTGATTAAAGTGGTGGAAGAGCATTGGATGGGAGGCCGCAAAAAAGAATGTTGCAATAGTCTAGATTGGAGATGGTGGGGTTATGTACTAACATTTATTTGACTCTGGAATGAGGAAAGATTTAATAATGAAAGGCTAGAAAAAGTGGACTTCTTCACATGTAGCAGAAACGGTGCGGATTTTCTGCAAAATCCACAGTAAATTCGTCAGCAAAAAGCACGTCAAATTATGCAACATTTGTATGGAATTTGCAGTAGATAAACAGCAGACTTCAGCCCTTAAATCGAAATCGTGAAATCTGCTGTAGACCCGCGGCAAAAATGCATCACAATCTGCACCAAAATCCGCTACATGTGAACGCACCCTAGAGGTGATGTAAAGTGCTCAAAAAAGTACAGGAATAGAGATGAGCGAGCGTACTCGGATAAGCACTACTCGCTCGAGTAGTTGGCTTTATCCGAGTATCGCTGTGCTCGGGGCTAAAGATTCGGGTGCCGCTGCGGCTGACAGGTGAGTCGCAGCGGGGAGCAGGGGAGAGCGGGCGGGAGAGAAGGAGAGAAAGATCTTACCTCCGTTCCTCCCCGCTCTCCCCTGCAGCTCCCCGCTCCGTGCCGGCACCCGAATCTTTAGCCCCGAGCACAGCGATACTCGGATAAAGCCAATTACTCGAGCGAGTAGTGCTTATCCGAGTACGCTCGCTCATCTCTATACAGGAACCTTTAAGCATCACAGTACAACTCTAGTATAACTCCAAGAAACTTAAACTTCAGGGATATCAGCCTGTCCTGGTGAGAAGTATAAGCGTTTTTAATTAATTTCATCATCTCTGGTGCAAATGAAAGTTACAACGGATACACCGGAGGGACAACAGCAAGATAATCCTCCAAAAGGGAATGGTTTAAAGGTGGCCACAGACTTTTACTCTATCCCAATCCTTCCTTACTGATTGTTCTCTAGTTTTGCGTCTTGCTAGAGTCCTTGTCACTAGCGGTACATGAGATGGTGCCTGCAGGCCAGTCAGTTTGCACAAGTAGTCCTACTCCTCCAGGATGGCACATCCATATGGGCTTTTGCAAGCTGGATGGCTGTGTTTCCCAGCACAATCTTAAGAGCATGGAACAGAAACCAGGACATGGGCCATTATACAAGGAGAGGTGAACAGGGCCGTAGACCCATCATCAGGACTGGTATGTGTTCTTTTGTGTAGCAACAGGAAGAACACTGCCAGAGCCCTACAAAATGACCACCAGTGGGCTACTGGAGATCATTGTGACCATAGTGTTAGAAACAGACTCCATGAGGGTGGCATGAGGACCCAAAGTCCTATAATGGGACATGTGGTCATCGTCGAGCATCATGCAGCTCGATTGGAAATGGTAGGTCTGCCATTGGTGCTCCATTCTCATCACGATAAGAGGAGGGTCACACTGAGCACGTGTAAGAGATGTAAAAGAGTCCGGAGACCATGGAGATCATTGAGATCCGATGCAAGTTTTCAGTGTTCCGGATGCACCACTGCTGAGACATGTGACTCTTACCCTTATATGAAGCTACAGTACATTGGCTTTAAATGTTGCTTACCCAAACAGGCTTCTTTGATCTCTGTTCTGTCTGTCCTCTGGATGATTTTCACGACAAAAATGACAGCCAGGGGTGTCAGAAACGAAATGGCCTGCACAAAACAGAACAAGTGGGAAGCAGACATAAATGAAAATCATGGAAAAAGACAAAAGTAAAATAAAAATACTTTAATAAATACTGTAAATGTACATAGTTTTTAGACACTGTTCACACCAGCACAGACCTAAAAAACATATGGTCAATGGGCCACATGCGGTCTGGCAGAGGATGTCTTGCAGCCGGCGGCATGCTGGCTATCCACAGTCCATTGCAAATATGTACAGCACCCGGTATGACCCATGTGAATAAGCCATTAAGGAATATTCTCATCTCAAGCATTTATAGAATAAAAGAAGCAGCTAGCATGCTCAACTCAGAGGAATCATAGGTTAAGGAACTCAATATGGTGGAGGCCTCTAGAGGTGAGACCCTACTTTTAAATATTTATGCCACATCCGGTGAAAATGCCATGAATGTCTGACATGGGAAATGCTAAAATGATGGTTTACTACAACACCTAGAAGGGCTTAAGGGTCTAACGCTGTATTTACACAGGGTAGTTGGGGGTACAGTAAAAACCCCACAAAAAAACTGCATAGACAAAACTTGCATGTTTTTGCCATGGTTTGCATTTTTGTTTTGCCTTCCAATAGGTGGCACTGCACAGGTATTGTTCTATCTTTTCATTTGCATATTTCTTAGAGGAGCACGCACAGCCTTATAAGTTTCCTCACACCTTCTAGGTGCCCTCCTTAACCCGTTTAGGACCAGCCACTGTAAATTTACGGCGGCTGGTCCTGGGCTTAGAGCACCGCCGATAGTAAAATTACTGCGGTGCTCTAAGTCTCCTGCCTCTGCAATCAGTCAGAGGCAGGAACGGGTTATCAGCTGTTAGTGACAGCTGATAACCCGGAGCAGAAGGCAGGTGGGGTTTTTAACCCTTCCTGCCTTCTGCTTCCCTGATATACAGTGCTCAATGAGCACTGTATGGGCAAAGTGAAAGTAAGCAGGTGGTCATGTGACCTCCCGGGATTCCCTGCTACTGCAGAGTTGGGGGCTCAGACTAGACCCTGGCAGCTCTGCAGGTGACTAATGTCACCACAGGGGTTGCTTTCCCCTGTAACTAGGGCTCCTATTGACGCCCTAGCTACGGTGGAAAAGTGTCAAATAAAGTAAAAAAAAAAATATGTGAATGTCCCACAGAGGTCTTATATGACGTCATTGGGGACACAGATAGTAAAAAAACACAATTACAAACATAAGTAAAACAAAATAACAGAATAAAACAACAATACATACAAAAGAAAGAGAATAACACAAAGCAGACGCCAACAAAAACCATCGCCGTATGCGCCCTGTAAACCAAACCCATACATACTATATATCAAAACGTCCGAAATAAATAGAGGAACCCGTTTCCATACTTTATTTTAGTGTAAATATAAAAATAATTTAAAAAAAAACTATAAATGTTAAAAAAAATCATTTTGTTAGTATTTTAGCCCCAATAAAACTAAAAAACGGAAAAAAAAGTCAGTGAAAAAGATATTAAAAAAATAGTCCTATATGTCACGGAAAAAAAAACGCAGCAAAAATAATTTTGGTAGCTAAAGGAAAAAAAATGGAGCAGTAATACCGCCACATGGGTAAAATCCCTAAAAAGTGTCTGGTCCTTAAGGTACAAAACAGCTTGGTCCTTAAGGGGTTAAGGAGAAATGAGACCCTTCCTGACTCCTGAAAAAGCACATATGTTTTTTTTGTTTTTTTTTAACTGCACTACAACTGGCCAGCGTGTATACAGCCTTACAGAAATTATTATAGACTTGATGTACAAGTCCGCCTTCAGCAAGTCCCATCATCCCTAAGTATTTTATCACTGAACGCAGAGAAATCAGCATAGAATTCTTGACCTAAAGATTAAGTGATGTTTAAATGGTGTTTCATTTGTATCAGTGGTTAACTTACAAACATCAGTCGGGTAGGTATGTTGTCTGATTGCACCAGGGGATTTTTATACAGCCAGATCTCTTCTGGTTGAATGACACGCTGGAAGGGATCCAAAAACTCTGTAAACCTAATAACAAGATAAACAAGATTGTTGGTTTAGTAGACAAACACAAAAAAAGGAATATTTAAGGCTGCGGTCGCATAGTGTTAAGAGCTTCATTAGGGGGCTCCGTTCAAGGCCCCATCTAGATCGCTCAAAAACAGCATCCAGACGAAACCCTGGATGGCTCCATAAGCTGCTAATAGTAAAAAGGAGACCAAGCTGCAAGATTTGATCCCCATTTTAAAAGGTTTTCATTTGATTATGGCATTTTGGCAGAACAAAATAATGGAATCGATTCTCTATTACCAACAGCAACTTATAGGGTTATCCAGAGTTCTGTCTGGACAATGTTTTCGGCCATCCAGGCGGAGTCCTAGAAATGGAGCGACCAAAAAGGTTTTGGAACGTATGTGAATGTAGCCTTTTGAAACGGAAAGGGAGGAGACACAAATTAGGTATTAGAAAAAACATCCTGATAGTGAGGGTGATCAATGAGTGCAACAGGTTACCATAGGAGGTGGTGAGTTTTCCTTCAATGGAAGTGTTCAAACAAAGGTTGGACAGACATCTGTCTGGGATGATTTAGTGATCCTGCATTGAGCAGGGGGTTGGACCCGATGACCCTGGAGGTCCCTTCCAACTGTACAACATAATTCTATGGTCTCTATGATACATGTACATATTAGATACATGTATCTATACTGTCACTTATATAAATTGGTTTGATGTTCAAAACTGTTGAGAGCACATATTTTATACTTTAGGGACTATTTCTGTCATTTAAAGGGGGTCTATTGGGAGAAAATAACCTATTGTTTAATTTATGCTTTTGCATTCAATATATATTTTTTTCCAAAAACTGCCCCTTCACCTGATTGTCTGTCACCCTCTGGACATCTCCTATGTATATTGTGGCACCTCCATGCAGTGCAACCTCCTGTATGATGCTTATCAAGCACAACGCTGATTTATAGACTTCTCCCTACTTTCTTCTGCTCTATGCTGTGCTATCAATCTCATAATGCATCAGCATAGCATCACATGACTAGCCAGAGCCAGTAATATCTCTGTATGCTGGGTGGAACATTTATCATAACCATCTGTGTTCACTTAAGTAAGGAAATATACCATAATTAAAGAGGAGGATGAGCCGTGATCTCCTTCATTATAACTGTGTGACAGCAACTGTTATATAAATATTTGCCTTCTACCCCTGTGAAGAGCCTCTGCGGTACAGTCTGTGTAATTTTATCATATAGGACATTGTGGTGATCGAGATTGTAAAGAGGCAAGTAATTCCTAGATGGGCACAGTCAGATCACAGAACCCATCTGAAGAGAAGGAATCCAGGAATTTTCAGATAAAAATAAATAACTAAACAAGGTAATACCAATAGCTGACTGATATGTACTAGGGGACTAGTTATATAATGAATTTTAAAAAATCACCAGGGTGGCTCTTTAATTTTCCGTGCTACCATCCATATTGCAGTTTTCACTGTATTATGTATACTGGGGGCAGGGCCAATGGTCATATATCATTATCATCAAAGGACAGGATTACAATCGGTGATGGACACATTTCAGCCCCACTCCCCTCCCTCCATAGTGACCTCTGCAAGCTGAAGAGCAAGTTGACAACACTTCCCCATACAAGTCAATGGGTCATTTTCTGACTTAGCTTCTTTGTCTAGGTGGCTGCTGTAAAGCTTATCACTAACTGCTATTGCAGCAGCTCATGCAAGATTATTTCCCCCATTATCATGTAAAAAAATAGAATAACTATTATGACCAATGGATCATATTTAGAGATGAGCGAACGTGTTCTAAACGAACACTTACGCACCCAGACACCGGCTTTACCGAGGACTTCAGTGTCCGCGCGTAAAGATTCGGCCGGCGCCGGGGGCGGGGAGAGGCGCGGCGGCGCGGGCGGCAGCAGCGGGGAACAGGGGGGAGCCCTCTCTCTCTCCCTCTCCCCCCCACTCCCCGCCGCACCCCCCCGCGCTGCCACGGCGACCCCCGAACTTTTTTCGCCCGAGCACGGAATTGCTCGCAAAGTTCGGTGCTCGGGCGAAAAGGGGCGGAGCCGAACACGTTCGCTCATCTCTAATCATATTTAAAGATGAGCGAACACCAAAATGTTCGGGTTCGCGTTATTCGAAACGAACTTCCAGCGATGTTCGGGTGTTCGTTTCGAATAACGAACCCCATTGAAGTCAATGGGCGACCAGAACATTTTTGTATTTCGCGGATGCTCGCTAAGGTTTTCATGTGTGAAAATTAAAGATGAGCGAACATGTCCGTTACGGACACATCCGCACCCGGACACCGGCTTTGCCGAACACTGCAGTGTTCGCGCGTAAAGGTCCGGGTGCCGCCGGGGGGCGGGGAGATGCGCGGCGGCGCGGGCGGCAGTAGCGGGGAACAGGGGGGAGCCCTCTCTCTCTCCCTCTCCCCCCCACTCCCCGCCGCACCCCCCCGCGCTGCCACGGCGGCCCCCGAACTTTTTCGCCCGAACACTGAAGTGTTCGCAAAGTTCGGTGTTCGGGCGAAAAAGGGGCGGGGCCGAACGTGTTCGCTCATCTCTAGTGAAAATCTTGGCAATTCAAGAAAATGATGGGAACGACACAGCAAGTTCTCCTCTGCCACAGCTGTAACAGCTGTGGCAGAGAAGAACGATGTTAGCCCATTGAATTCAATGGAGCCGTCAATACAGCCGACTCCACTGAATGCAATGGGCTGCCGGCGATCGCGGGATGAATTGTCGGAAAGGGGTTAAATATATAAGCCCTTTCCTGCAATTCATCCAGAAATGTGTAAAAATAAAAAATATATATATACTCACCTGGTGCCGGCAGACGGAGTTCAGCGCGGCAGGTTGCAGTTCTCCTGAACTGCTCTGAACAGCTGTGAGTAGTATTCAGCAGCCGGGGATTTAAAATCCCCGCCTGCTGAATAAGATGCCTCTGAATGGTCACAGCCTGACCAATCAGAGGCCAGCCCTCACTCACCCATTCAAGAATTCATGAATGGGTGTGAGTGAGGGCTGGCCTCTGATTGGTCAGGCTGTGACCATTCAGAGGCATCTTATTCAGCAGGCGGGGATTTTAAATCCCCGGCTGCTGAATACTACTCACAGCTGTTCAGAGCAGTTCAGGAGAACTGCAACCTGCCGCGCTGAACTCCGTCTGCCGGCACCAGGTGAGTATATATATATTTTTTATTTTTACACATTTCTGGATGAATTGCAGGAAAGGGCTTATATATTTAACCCCTTTCCGACAATTCATCCCGCGATCGCCGGCAGCCCATTGCATTCAGTGGAGTCGGCTGTATTGCCGGTTCCATTGAATTCAATGGGCAAACATCGTTCTTCTCTGTCACAGCTGTTACAGCTGTGGCAGAGAAGAAGGATTTGTCTTCTATATGTTCTCAATGGGGTTGGCGCTGCTGCCGCCGGCCCCATTGAGCGCATATAGAAAAGATTTCTCAGGGAAGAAAGTTAAAGTAACCCGAACATCCGAACATCGTGTGGTGTTCGTTACGAATAACGAACATCCCGAACACCCTAATATTCGCCCGAGCATCAAGCTCGGACGAGTACGTTCGCTCATCTCTAATCATATTTAATCAATATTTTTTAGTACTATAACCTAGTGATTTTCCCTACCATACATGAGGCTACACATCCATTCCCACTTGTCTCTATGGGAATGTGTGCGCACAGCCGTCTGAATAGAGTCACGCTTGTTGTGTGCACGTTGACTTCGCCGGGGGGCACCACAGGAACAGAGGGCATGGTCAGTATGAAAAGAAGCTCCCTGGCCTCCATGTCACCTAACCTATAGGCACCATAACTTAGTTTATGCGGCTTATAGTTGGTGACAGGTTTCCTTTAAATAAATTTAATACATAGAAATGCACTACAAGGGTGCATAAGAACTCCCTTTTTTGCCTTTTTGTTCATTTTGCCTCTCAAAAACACTATAGAAATAGCTATATAGCAATCAGAAAAGTCATATGTACCCCAAAATGGTAGCAAAAACACTACAGTGCAAAAACCAAGCCTCCACACAACTCAGTTGATGGAAAAATGTAAAAAAAAGTTTTGAAGGCAGCAATGCCATAAATAATGTCTAATAAAAAAGGGTATTTTTGTGCAAAAGTGGATAAACACAAAACACCACCGAAATCAAACCCATCCGAAGAAAAAAAGGTATCATGGTATTTATATTGCAAAGTGATAAAAGTTATACAATACATTACAAGTACCCCAAAAGGGTATCAATAAAAACTAATGCACGCAATGACCAAGCTCTTACATGACTAAGTAGATGGGCAAATAAAAAAGTTATGGCTTTTGGAACAATAGTGATGAAAAGAATATAAGATTGCAGCATCCTTAAAGAGCACCTGCGCTTTTTTTCTTTAAATGTACAGAATACGAAATTGTAAGCATTTTTTCAATGGATTTTATCAGCCTTTTCTGTACATTTTACTTAAAACACCCTCTTCTGCTATGGAGGGAGGTGAAAATGGGGTTAATAAATCCATCTTTGCCTAGTTGTATAACAGTAGGGGGCGCTGCATCCAGATGTGTCTGCAGCTGTTCTCTACAGAAGAGATGCAGACACTACTGTACTGTTGTCTATGAAGGGTCTCCATTAGATATACTTTTTTAAATAACTCTTTGCCCCTGACTCTGTCTCACCACCCCCGCATGTTGTACTGCTTTCCCTGCTCATATACAGCTGCCGTCCCCAGGTGCTGTGAAGAGAAGCTGTTCTATTCTACAGACGGCTTCTTCCCTCACAGCGCACCTGTTCACTACCTGAGCCGATGTACTGACTGGGGCTCTTAGTGCATCCGGCTGTAACATATAGTAGTGTACACCGGATGCACTGAGCCTATTCTCTACATTAAAAAATAAGTACGGGTGCTCTTTAAGGGGTTAAACAAGTGAGTTGGGAAACAACAAGCAAGACACAAAAAAGAAGCAGCAGATGAAGACTAAAACAATGTTCTTTGTTGATATAAATCTTCTTAAAACAAATCCTTCTCACCTTGTCTCATGTTAACTAGAGATGTGCAGGATGAGTGGCAGCGGCGGAAGACAGAATAGAACCAAAGCGCAATAGGAAATCTGCTAATGAGACAATACAGGAGTGTTGGCCTGTCTGTAATAAGATGTGACATAGCAGTAGAGAACCTGGGATAGTAGAAGAAGATACATCTGCCCTCTCTGACAGAGGCTGAAACCATTACGGTGATATCTTAGGATGCTGTTTCTCAAGTAGTATTACTGTACTGGGCTTGGAAATAAGTGTTATATTGGAGGTATATTGTAGATGAAATAGATATACGTTGCATGCACAGATGTTTATTAACAGGCACTGTCATGTCAACAAATATTGTAGAGATCAAGAGTACAAGCAAAGATAAGAAGCTTCTCAAGGGCTCGTTCAGATCAGCTCCATTGCTGAATTCCATTTGAAAACAGGATGAAATAATGCAACATGCAGCGTCATCTTCTGGCCGGAATCCTGGACAGAAAGTAATCGGACTCCATTGTGGTCAATTGGTCTGTTTGGCGCTGCATGGTTCCATCATAAGGTGCCGCCAGTTGGCCAGGGGGTGCCATTTTTCTGCTCCCCAAATGGAGCAGGAAAAAGGAACTCCTGAATGCTGATGTAAACCGACTAGTATATCCTATGGGAGTAAAATGCTTTTTTTCTCCAATTCCCAGCTCACCACCACCACCACCACCTCCTGCACTGATGACTTTCTTCGAACTTACTGATAAAATTTGCCAACAGAAGTCTGTGCACTGAGGGATCAGGTTACAGCTGCAGCCAATAGAAGTTTATGCATCAGGAGGAAGTAGCTGCTGCAGATTGGGAGAGAGGCAGAAAAACATTGCTGATCACTATAGTCAGTTTTCTATCTCACTCAAGTGCTGAATTCATAGTAAAGCTGATCAGTGCTGTTGTATAATGTCCTCCATGCTGCTGCTGCTCCTAAGGGTGTGCTACAGACAGATGGGGGGAGCAGGATCACATCTTCACTATGTATGCTGAATATGGGAGATATCAAAGCAGCTAGTCTACACCTACACCAGCTGAGGAAAAACTAATAATTAGAAACTGAGCACACAAAGGAGAAAATTGCTACAAATGCATGATAAGGCCATGGTCAGATGAGCGTGCTTTTTTGTGTGCCTATGTGTGCGAAAAAAATGCGCTCCATGCATTAGTGCAAAACACGTGAACGGGCAAAGTTTCATATGCGCAGCGCATGAGACTTTGCCCTTCACTGGAGTAGCTGCGCTTGGAGAAGCTCAGCTGCTTCGCGAAGGTCCCCTCATCGATGAACACTGTGACAGCTCCGGCGCATCTTCTCCCCTGCACTGTTCTTAAGCATTTTCTTCAGCTGGGAATTTAAAAATCCCCGCCTCCTAAAAGCACTGCCTCTGATTGGCTGAGCGCTGTGACTAATCAGAGGCAGCACTCAGCCATTCATTCAGTGCTGTCGCAATGTTCAGTAATGAGGGGACTCCCTGTGAGGATTAACAGAATCCTCGGGGAATCCCCTCATCCCTGCAGGGACTGAGAGGTTAACAGCAAGATATTTAAAAGGTTCTTCTGGCCAGAAGCACCTTTCATATGCCCTGCTGTAAGCAGCCGGCAAGTTATTCAGTGTGCTGGAGTTTTCATTAACTCCTGCTCCCATAGGAGTTGATGGAAACTCCTGCAAAACGCGCACCTATGTCCTATCTTTTTTTAGGTGCACGCTGTTTTGTGCTTCAAATTCCACGCATATGAACGCTTCTATAGGAACCAATAGGTTCTTTTAGAAGCGTGCAGTATGAATACGCAAGACACACGCTCGTCTGACCGAGCCCTAAAAGTCATATAATGGCCAGAAATAGTGCTACTCCTCATGCACACACATGGCAGCTTACGCTGAAAAGTCATCTGAAAGTTTAATTAAACTTTAAAAGTCTCTGAATATAGCTCCGTGGCCTTTAAACTATTATCAAGTGTAATAGTCACTGAGGTTTGACATTAAGAACACATTAATAGGGAATCTTTAGTTGTAATGAAAAGAATCCTAAATATAATGAGTATCTTTTGGATATTCTGCATGAAGCATAATGGCATTCATCTAGAAAAGTAATCAGAGGTTATACTGAGAAAAGTTTTGCAGTGTACTCAGGCTATATATTAGGCCTCATGTCCACAGCACGCATGGGGAATCCTGCACGGAATCTGCCCATGCCCGCGGCTGGCAACCCTGTGTACCTGTCCGTGTCTTCTTTCTTTTGTACTGCGCATGTGTGCGGATGTGCCAACCGTCGCCCTGACAGGAAGAATCATTTTTCCATAGCATGCTATGGAGTGGGCGTCCACCTCCGGATTCTGCAGCAAAAATCCCCCTGTGGACATCAGGCCTGACTCAGTGGTTACTTATTTTTCTCTGATGCAAATCCTTATTACCAAATGCTATACCATGTGTAAGTTGGATAGAGAGATCCTGTATAGCACACACCAGAGCAGCCATTTTTAGTATATATTACTGCCAACGAATATGACCACCTTTGCAGCTCACATAGGGTTTGTCATCTTATGGTAAATGTCTTGTTTTGCCCTTCAAAAGTCTTTCAAAAGCTTAAAGGGCATGTGTCAAGTTACAAAGTTCTTCCCTATCTATAGGATAGGGGATAACTTTATGATCAGTGGCGGTCCGAGCGCTGGGATCCCCACCGATCCCGAGAACAGGGGTCTGTTCAGTCGCCAAGTGAATGGAGTGCAGGTCATGCAGGCGTGCCAAAGCGCCTGAACCCAGAAATCTGTGCTGTCATTGAAGTGAATAGAGTGTGGCCCTGTTCTTGGGATTGATGGGGGTCCTAGCAGTCAGACCCCCACGGAACATAAAGTTATGACTTGGTACAACACCTATAACAGAAGAAAATGCATTTCTAAAGAGGATTTTTACTTTAGGGAAATGCTTCTTGGTATTTCAACAAGAGGTACTTATGATATATCAATAGGATATCCCTAGATATTTCATAGGTGAAGGTCCTAGCTCTGGAAGAACAGGCCTCCCACTCCTGTTTACATGTAGAAGCTAGTCAATAACAGCCACAACATTGTCGATTGTAGAGTCCATCGTGTATCTGTTTTTGATGCAGAATATTGAAATTTCCATAACTAATGACGGGGCCAACAAAGGTGGCATTACCTACAGTAGGCCGTTTACCTGCAGGTGCATAAAAAGTGGCATTTTTACCTACGGGGCCTTATATATTACAGGGACAGAAAGAGCGGTATTATTTATTATGGGAGCTGAAGAGTGGCAATATTAATTACAGGACTAGAAAAGGTGTCAGTATTAAAGGGGTTGTCTCACGAAAGCAAGTGGGGTTATACACTTCTGTATGGCCATATTAATGCACTTTGTAATATACATCGTGCATTAAATATGAGCCATACAGAAGTTATTCACTTATCTGCTCCTTTGCTAGCGTCCCCGTCGCCATGGATCCGTCTAATTTCGCTTTCTTCTGGCGTTTTTAGACGCGCTTGCGCTGTGCTGTCTTCTTCCTGGTGAATGGGGCCGCTCGTGCCGGAGAGCTGGTCATCGTAGCTCCGCCCTGTCACGTGTGCCAATTCCAGCCAATCAGGAGGCTGGAATCGGCAATGGACCGCACAGAGCCCACGGTGCACCATGGGAAAGGACCCGCGGTGCATCGTGGGTGAAGATCCCGGTGGCCATCTTGGTGAAGGAAGAAGTAGGAAGTAGGAAGACGTCGCAGAGCGGGGATTCGGGTAAGTAATATGTTTTTTTTTTTTTTTACACATCCATTGGGGTTGTCCTGCGCCGAACGGGGGGCCTATGGAAAAAAAAAAACCGTTTCGGCGCGAGACAACCCATTTAATTAGAGGAGCAGAATTACTGGCATTATTATTTACAAGGGCAGTTTAATTAAAGGAGCAAAGAAGATGGTGTTTTTACCTAAGGAGCAGCAAAGGCAGCATTATTTATTGAGGGCATAAATTAGGCACTATTACTTATGGGGGAAGGAAAAGAGGAATTTGTAATAATGGGTGAAGAAGAGGCAGCATTATCACTGAATTGGCAGAAAAGGGGGCACGTTTACTGTCTGGAGGGCACTAATAGCAGCAATTACTGCATGGGGCATAATTAATATCTGGGGCACTTGGATTGTAGAAGTGTGAAATAGGAAGGAAGGGTGATGGAAAAGTAAGGAGCCAAAGACTTCTGTGAGTCAAAATAATACCACTTGTGATCAATGGAGGTAGATACACAGTGTATGTTCTAATTAATTTAACCCCTTAAAGGGGTTCTGTCATTAAAAAAAAATCTATACTCACCTATTCCTCCCCCGTCAGTCTACCTACCAGATCTTCACCTCCCCTATCTTCTCCTGTCTCCCGCAGTCCCGGGGATCACCTCACCTCCAGCTGGCTGATTCCTCTGCTTTCTCTGAGGTACAGTTCACAGCCCAGCAGGGGGAGTGCCGAGCTATTGCAATAGGCAAAGTGACATGACAACTTATTCCTTGAGTCAGAATGATCCTGACTGTACCAAATTAATATATATATATATTTTTTTATTATTATTTTTTTTGCTGTACTGCAATGCTCACAATAGTTTTAAAGGTTATGGCAGTCCCAGACACCAATGGCAACACATTGGCCCTCAGCGATTACACTCACAAATGCATACCTACATTGATCACAGCATGTAAGGGGCTAACATTGGAGATCGGTGTTCTCAATGATTCCTGCTGTTGCAGCAGGAGGCCGGCTGTCAGACACATCCTGTTATGTTAACTACTACCCTGCCAGGATAGAACGTCCTGTGGCATTAAGAGGTTAAAATGGACTCTGGAAAAATGGAAAACCGTTGTGTGGTCAGATGAATCAGAATTTGAAATTTGGAAATTATGGATGCCGTGTCCTGTGGACTCAAGAGGAGAGGGACGATCTAGCTTATCAGTGCACATTTTAAAAGTCTGTTTCTCTGAAAGGTACTATCAATGCTGAGCAGTATATAGAGGTTTTAGAACAACATATGCTCCCATCCAGGCATCGACTTTTTAGGAAAGGCCATGTATATTTCAGCAAGTCCATGCTAAACCACATACTGCACCCATCACAACAGCATGGCTTCATAAAGACTCCTTGTGCTGAATCGTCCGCCTGCAGTCTATACCTTTCACCAATAGAAAACATTTGGCACATTAGGAAACACAAAATCTGGCAAAGGCGACCCCCGAACCGTTGAGCAGCTAGAATCCTACATCAGACAGGAATAGGACAACATTCCTCTCTCAAAACTCAAGCAATCGGTCTCCTCAGTTCCTAGATATTTACAGACTGTTGTAAAAAGAAGAGGGGATGCTACACATTGGTAGACATAGCCATAGCCCGACTTTTGTGAGATGTGTTGCTGCCATCAACTTCTGATATGTGTTCTATGCTCTATTGTGAATAAAATATGGTTATACAAGATTTACAAATCTTAATTTATTTTTTATTCTTTACATTTATTTATATTTTACACAGTGACCAAATTTTTTTGGAATTGGGATTGTATAAATCAGTTATTATCCATGTGTTTAGTTATTCCTTTTTATTTGAAAATTCCTGGATGCCTTTTCAGGTGGGTCATTTGATCTCATTATGACTACCTGATAATTACTTGGCTTTATATTCTCTCAAGAAGTCACTATTTCAGTCACCAGAATTCCTGAATTACAAGAACTATACCACACGGGCTCTTCACAGGGGGACAAGGCCTCTATCACAGTTACTGATGATGATTAGAGGCTCTTGTTACACAGTAAAATGGCACCGCAATATACCAACCTTTTCATGGCAGAGCTGGAGAGTGACTTTCTGGCCTCCTGCTCCAGCAAACCATTGGCCTACTTCTGCTACATTTACGACGTCATAATCATCTGGACCAATACCGAACAAGAACTAATAAAATTCCAGGAGCGATTCAATGCATTCCACCCCACCATAAACCTGACATTCAACTACTCATATACTCAAATCAACTTTTTGGACACCACCATAAAATTTTCAAACAACTCAATACAGACAACCCTATATCAGAAACTGACTGATCAGCTCACATACCTCAGATGCGACAGTTTCCATCCTAAACACATCAAAAAGTCCAATGTCTACAGCTAAGCCATCAGATACAACCGGATCTGCTGCAACCCAACAGACAGAGAAGAACATCTATACCATCTTAAAAGAACATTTTTAAATCAGGGCTACCATCCAACCTCAGTTGATGATCAAATCACCAGAGCCACCAGGATACCCAGGAATCAACTACTTCAATACACAGAGAAGGAAGAAAACTGTCGTGTACCTCTAGTAGTGACCTACAACTCACAGCTAGAGGTAATAAGAAAAACTACAAAAAAATCCATCATACTCTACACAAGGATGACCATCTGAAAACCATATTCCCGGACCCTCCCCTTCTGTGTTACAGGCAACCCCCAAATTTGAGGGACTTTATAATCAGGAGTGCATTGTCCTCTGACACACAAAAAGGAACTTATCCCTGTAATGTAAAGAGCTGTAAGACCTGCTCACATATACTGACCGTGGGCAGGATATGAATCCCCAACACATAGCATGACTATAAGATCCCGGGGACGTCCGATGTTGTGTATCTGATCCTTTGCAGTAAGTGTCCTGTTGGAGGCTTTTATTTTGGAGAAACTGGACCAAAACTGAAAGCGAGGATGAGGTCCCATTGCCACACAGTTAAAAAGAGAAAGACGGAATTCCCTGTGGCGGAGTCCTTTTCTACTCACGGACACAACATAGAACACATGAAAGTCACCATATTAAAAGGCAATTTCAAATCACAAAGCCACAGAAGAATTTGTGAGTACAAATTTATAATTACTTTTGACACTTTCAACACAGGTCTAAATTCTTCAAGAGAATTCATGCATCACTGGGAAGTATGAGACATTTAAAGCACAGATAACAATCTGGCCTGGTGACCCCCTAACACCAATTCAGAGACCATAAAACTTTCACATCTTTATCAGTAGACCATTTAAGTATTTATTTATTTCTCTACTCATTCTGTTCTGTTTTTTTTTAAAGTGCAAATTAATTATATCATGTCTGTGCCTTGCCATATGTATGTGTGTATATATATGCATGCCTCTTCGGATCTATTCCATTATGCCTGAGGAGGAATCCTGAGTAGGTTTGAAAGCTCGCTATAACATCATGTTTTTTGTTAGCCATTAAACGGTATTATATCTACAAGATTACTTGGTTTCTCTTGCTGAGAACAATCACAGTTATATTTAAGATGACAGTTCGTTTTTGCTGACTATATACTTATGGTCTTTAGTTTATTTAGGTCAATAAAAAACGTAATGATAATCCCATTGTCCTCCCAGCAGTCAGAGATGGCATTGGCTCTAGTTGGTCATGTGATGCTCTGTTGACGGATCACAGGATTGCTAGAACAGTGGAAAGAAGGAGTGTCAAACTCATGCCCCATGAACCAAATATCATTTATTTTCTTCCATGTACCATGATTGCATTCCCAACCTGCCAATGGGTAACAGAGAAGACCCCACTCAGTCCAATAATCTACAAAGCTGTCACTGTTAGTCACTGTCATCGTGTAGGCATGACTGCTCCACAACTGCTCCTTGAGTCATGGACTGAGGTTATTGCTATATTATGGAGTCTATAATATAGTAATAACCTTTGTTTATGACTCAAGAAGCAGTCGTACCATGCACAGGTGGAAGAGAGGAAATGATATTTGGTTGTTTGATACATGCGGTGTAGATGAAGAAAAAGCAGGGAGAAATCTCTGCACCAAGATGGTGCTAAGCATTAGACAGAAAGCTGCACTGCATAGAAGTGACTGCAATATACACAGGAGACCTACAAAGTGTGACAGAGATGAGGGGTACAGAGATGCAAAAAGTGTTTTTTACTGGGGTGGCCATTTCAGTTAAGGGGGCACTGTGTATGTTCTAATAAATATCAGGAGATATTTCATATTATCATACAAGACTAACCTAGCCTGCAGTCTGAAATATTTACATAGTAGGCAGTATAGTAACATACTATGTAAGGCCAAAAAAAAACAAATGTCAATCCAGTTCAGCCTATAACCCCCCCCCCCCAAATGTTGATCCAGAGGAAGGCAAAAAAAACAAGGAGGTAGTAGCCAATTTTCCCCATTTAAGTGAAAAAATTCCTCCATGACTCCAACCTGGCAATCAGAATAATTCCTGGATGACCGACCCTACTGAAGTTATTAATAATTATAACATATAATATTGTATCGGTCAAGAAAGGCGTCCTGGCATCTCTTGTACCTTTCTCTTGAGTTTTCCATCACCACGTCCTCAGGCAGAGAGTCCCACAGTCTCACTGCTCTTACAGTAAAGAGCCCCTTCTTTCATCTAGACGCAGAGGATGCCCCCTTGTTACAGTCACAGTCTAGGGTATAAACAGATCATGGGAGAGATCTCTGTATTGTCCCCTGATGTATTTATACATAGTTATTAGAGATAAGCAAGTATACTCGCTAAAGGCAATTGCTCGAGCAAGCATTGCCTTTAGTGAGTACCTGCCCGCTTGAGACAAAAGGTTCGGGTGGCGGCAGCGGGCAGGGAGCTGTGAGGGAGAGCGGGGCGGAACGGAGGGGAGATCTCTCCCTCTCTCCCATCCCGCTCCCTCCTGCGGACTGCCGCTACTCACCGCTCCCCCGCGTCGGCACCCGAACCTTTCGTCTCGAGCGGGCAGGTACTCGCTAAATGCAATGCTCGCTCGAGCAATTGCCTTTAGCGACTATACTCGCTCATCTCTAATAGTTATTAGTTCACTCTTCAGTCGTCATTTTTCCCAACTAAATATTCCCAATTCTGATAACCTCTCTGGGTATTGTAGTCCACCCATTCCATTTATTACTTTATGTGATATAGCGATATTGATAAAATGTTCCCCAACTATCCATAGCAACTTGACTCAGGATAGCAGGAAAGTTAAGTGGACTTAATCAATATTTCTCTCCCCCTCCTTTGCATCTTCTCAGGTCTTTTGATGTACAAGAGACCAAGAAATCCTTTTTTCAATGGCAATAAAACTAGCTAGTGACAGGGGGATGCTAATTAACGCCCTGCCAATGATGATCGATGCCTCTGCCCTTTTCCATGGACCACCTGAATACAGGGCAGATTATTGGGAGAATATTTTAATAAACGATATTTGGTCGTGGTGCTAGTCCGATTATATTTTTAGAATTAGGCTGGCCAGCTAAATAAAACGCACCCACACCTGTTTCAGTATGGGCCCCGGAAAACCTTCAGATTTTGTATCCCTATACCTGGTTACAATTTCCGGGACGTGTGATATGAATAGATAAAATCATTACCAAAAATATGACAGGCATATATTACTGGTCGGAGGAACTCGTGCAAAGATATGACTGAAATGGGGAATTATGATTTTTTCAGAGCTCGTACTAATCCAACCCACCTCTCTCCAAATTACTTCAGAGGGGGCAGAGAGAAGGTGTGTTCTGGGGAACCCTATATAACTCAGGGCTCTACAAGCTCTTATTATCAGACCTTTGGAGATATGACCAATGTAAGGACTTTCTCTGTGTTTCCAGGAACTCCGGCAATCAGAACCTTGGGCCATGTATCTTTATTTTCTACCTGTTATTTTTAAAGACTGTATACCTGTATACCCTTATAATGCAGTGTAACAACCTTTTTGTATATCTTTTGTACACACACACACACACACATATATATATATATATATA
The DNA here is from genome assembly GCF_035609145.1 of Eleutherodactylus coqui. Lineage (NCBI taxonomy): Eukaryota > Metazoa > Chordata > Amphibia > Anura > Eleutherodactylidae > Eleutherodactylus > Eleutherodactylus coqui. The sequence goes on along the minus strand of NC_089840.1, from coordinate 232,899,595 downwards.
TATATATATATATATATATATATATATATATATCTGCATTGCTTGTCTTTTTCTCCAATAAATCCACAATTTATTAGTCAGCCTTGTCTGTTTTAAAACAAACCATAACTCCAAAGATTGTGTTCATAATTCATAGTCTAGGTCCCAGCTTCCCTTAACAGCTGGTGGTGGCAGTGTGTATTTGTGTGGGTATTGCAGGGTGCTGGGCCCATTGGAATAGAGGAGGGGTGACCTGAGCTTCTGGTCTGCATGCATGCAAAAGCCAGGGAAAGCTTGGTACACATCCACCTGTATTCTAACGACCCCATGCTTGCACTCCTGCTAGAGCAATTGATCAAGGCTTTGCCATGACAAGCGGTCATAGCATCGAGAAGGCTCGGAACAGTCAATCTGTGGCAAATTGGTGATAGAGGCGGGATCGGTCGGGGCCTCCTCTCTCCCATCCGTGACGCTATAGTTGTCCGCCCTTGTACCTGCTCAAGCTCTGATATGTCCTTCTTGAGTAGCGGTGCCAAAATCTGTATACAATATTCCCTGTGTGGTCTGACTAATGACTTGGAAAGAGGAAGAACAATGTTCACGTCATGTGCCCCAGACCTCTTTTGATGCACTTCATGATCCTATTCGCTTTGGCAACAGCTACCTGACACTGGTTGCTCCAGTTAAGCTTACAATTTGTACACAAGTAGGGGTCAGTTATCGCTTAAATATATGAATAACACTGTGATCGCACAAGCAGGAGGCTATCGGTGACCGTGGCAGCTTTGTAAATGATTGGACTGAGTGGGGCCTTCCTCTGTCATGCATTGGCCGATCGTGAATGCAATCATGGCCTGCCGATAGGTTGCCAATAATGCTTTAGTATATTAAGCATACCTAAGCAATATTTTAGTGATATCCACATATATTGTATTGCCATAATCATAATTATAACCTCTGTAATAACGTAAACATTATTTTAACCACATGGTAGACGATGTAAAAAAGAATGACACCAATGGAATACACCATGCAGTTTTACTGCCATGACATACAGCAAAAGGGCTAATTGAGGGTATACTGCCAAAGGGTGCCCATAAAACTGGAGCCAGCCTTGTTCCTACCCTGTTTCCCCGAAAATAAGACAGTGTCTTATATTAATTTTTGCTCCAATAGATTGTACTTTTTTCATGTACAGCTGTCTGGAGACTATTTATATTGTCCTTTTTATTAACTGTAAATAGGGCTCAATTTTGAAGTAGGGCTTATACTTCAAGCATCCTCAAAAATACTTAAAAAGCATTCTGCATCCGCAAAAATCCAGAAAAATCCTGCTATGTCTTATTTTCAGGGTATGTCTTATTTTCAGGGAAACGGAGTAGTTGTTAGTAATTTCACTGCAATCCTCCATGTAGTATTTTACATGTGTGGCCACGTCTAGTACTGCAAATCGTGTATTTCAGGTTAATATAAATCATCTTATTATATCCTTGTCAGATTTTCACTTTCCAGCTTCAGCCTTCAGTTTCAGCACTTGTCTCGGTTTTACAAAACCCTTTAGAAACAGATGTTAGTCTTGTTACAAGTGAAGCGTAGAATGGAACCTGGCTTAGTGTGATATACAGGCACCGAAAGGGAATTATAAATAGCTGTGAATATTCAGATGACAGGTCCAGAATGAAATATCTCTCTGACTACAGGCTTAAAAAGTAAAAAAAAAAAAAGTCTGTGCATTGAAACTGTCACTACGGACATATTCATCCGTGATATAATTAATGGTGTTTCAATGAGCAAGGTATAATAAAATACATTAATATTGCATGTGACGGTAATTAGAATTTAAGCTCGCAATGGATTTTTATTGTATACCTGGATACTAAAAAAAGGTATGAAATACACAATACAGAATATTAATGTAGCTGTATAAGTAGGATTCAAGCAAACAATCCAATATACATTAGATATCAGATCATTTTACCCACCATTTGATCAATGCTCAATTTGTTCATCACCAAAATCCACGCACAGCATGTAGATCTGTCAGTGTTTTTTGAAAAAAAGTATTTTTTAATTTTGTACTACCCCACTAGGATACTCTATCCCTGTAGACTTACTCCTAAAGACTGGTAAAATTCATCTTGGTAGATAAGACGGACTAACGGTTCACTGATGGATCAAATTACATGCATACCATAGAAGTCTATAGAGAGGAAATGGAGGAGCAAAGTGAGAAAGATAAAAAGAGACTCTCACATATATGCTGCAGCAGTTAAAAGTGTTTACTGTCTCACAGTTACTGGAATCACATCTACACTGCTCAGTACTTCTTTACAATGTCCCCGTGCTGCTGTAACTACTAGTAAGCCCCCTTCACATCTGATCTGCGTCAGAAGTTCTGTTCGGAGTCTCCGTTGCAGATTTCTATAATTTACCAGAAAAAATTGAAGAGCTTGGAGCGCTTCTTTTTTTTTCTTGCAAAATGTCAGACACCATGATGATAGCCCAGTGATCCCATTATAATCATTGGGATCTGTTGGTCATCCTTAGTGCTTGACATATATAAATCCGATACCACTGTCACTTTTATTGTTATGCTCTTATAACAGAACAATAGAATGGAAGTGAAAAGCACCAACATGAACACAGCCTTAATATTTTACTGTATCACCAGTACTAGATTGGCATCTTTACTTCTTTATCCCCTTAGTGACCAGCCTATAGTGTTTTTACGTATGTATGAAGGGGAATCATGCGGTGACCTCGAATTCTGACAGTGGCAATTAAATCTCAGCTCTCTTACACCCCCCACCGCGAAGAGATTGCAGGAAGCCGTGTGGGTGTCATGGCAGAATGACTGTCAAGTAGAGATGAGCGAGCATACTCGATAAGGCAAACTACTCGAGTGAGTAGTGCCTTATTTGAGTACCTGCCCGCTCGTCTCTAAAGATTCGGGTGGTGGCAGGGGGCAGGGAGCGGCGGGGGAGAGCGGGGAGGAACGGAGGGGAGATCTCTCTCTCCCTCTTTCTCCCCCCCCCCCGCGCCCCCCCTGCTCACCGCCGCAACTCACCTCTCACCCGCGCCAGCAGCCGAATCTTTAGGTACTCGAATAAGGCACTACTCGCTCGAGTAGTTTGCCTTATCGAGTATGCTCGCTCATCTCTACTATCAAGCCATCCTCATGGGGAATTAAATCATACTGCAGGAGTAATCAAAGCATCGTAAGTTGTTGTCCCCTCTGAGCACTAAAAAAAAAAGTGAAAGTAAGATCAATAAAGTTATACTAATTATTACAAAAAAAAGTACTAACCTCTCCCCCCAAAAAATCCCTTTTACCATGTTTATAATAAAAGAATCTAAATAATAAAACAAAAAAACATATTTGGTGTCGCTGTGTCCGTAAATGTCCGATCTATCAAAGTAATGCATTATTTATCCTGCACGATGAACGTTGTCAGAAAAAAAAATAAAGAACGCCAGAAATACGCTTTTTTGGTCACTCTGCATGTCACCCATGCAATAAAAAGCGATAAGAAAGTTGTATGTATTTAAAAATGGTACCAACGCAAACTACAGGACATCCGGCGAAAAATGAGCTCTTGCACAACTTTGTTGACAGAAAAATAAAAAAGCTACTGCGCGCAAAAGATGGCGGCAGTTTGTGCGCCGTATAATTTTTTAAAATAGTTTTTCAGTAAATTATATGGTACATTAAATAGTACCACTGAAAAAAACAAGCCCTCATACAGCTACGTTGATGGATAAGTAAAGGCGTTACGATTTTTTTAAAGAGGGGAGGAAAAAACTAAATGAAAAAAACAAAAGCACTGCGTCATTAAGGGGTTATAATGTCCTCCATAGTGCCGCTGCCGCTCTGTATATGAGAGATGGGGACAGAATTTTCTCCGCTTTCTATGAACTGTGTATTAAAGATATAGCAGTGTTAGTAGGGCTGTTCTTTTACAACACAGGTGGGCCTAGTGCACAAGTATTAACTCTTTGGAATCCAATTTTGAATTCAGGGTTTCCTAGGGGGTTTCCTCTTTCTGCCATTATACAATGGCGCCATCTGCTGACTAGAGCCAGTACTGTGGTATGGGACATGCTGGAGAGACCTCCCGAAAACTGAACGGCCAGCAATATACAGTAAGAATATCCTGCCGGACGTCTTCCGAGATCGGAGCTGTACAGCCTTCAATCAGAATGTCTGAAGACGTCTGAAGGGTTAATACAGACCCCCTCCATCATCGCACTGCCCCTCATCATCACCAAACCTTTTTTTGCAACCCCCCTTCCACTAATACTCAACTTATTAAATAGGCTGTGCTCCTCTGCTCGTCTTTCCCTTAGTCTCTTTAACTCCTGGTTCCGGCGATCACTAAGCACATGAACGCTGCAGCTAATCACCGATCTCATTTGGTACTGAGACTTGTGATTAGCTGCAGTGGTCACGTGCCTCGACAGGTATGTGACTGTTGAACCCGGAAATGATCAGAGACTGTGAGGACTGTAGCGGTGGGGACATGGGCACCACACAAATGGCGAGTATTAACTGGCCAGGGGCCTCAATTGGCGCAGAGTGTTAAGACAGCAGAATGCAGTTCTAAGCGCTCTCTCACGACCTGAAGGTTGTGAGTTCAATCCCCGCCTGGTTCAGGTAGTCAGCTCAAGGTTGACTCAGCCTTCCATTCTTCCAAGGTCAGTAAAATGAGTGACCACTGTAGCTAATCACAGGTCTCAGTACCAAATGAGACTGGTGATTAGCTGCAGCGTTCATGTGCTTTGAGATCGCCAGAACCAGGAGTTAAAAGAGACTAAGGGAAAGACGAGCAGAGGAGCACAGCCTATTGGATAAGTTGAGTATCTAGCTTGCTGGGGGCAATAAATAATAAAAATTACCTGAAAGCGCTACGGAATAAGTTGGCGCTATACAAATAACAAGTCCCTTTGTTGTTTTTTACACTCCTCAAAAGTTTTCAACTGTACCCGTGTCCTGAGGACGGAGATACTTTTGAAAGTGGTCCCCTGCCAAGGTGCCTCGTGCCACCAAGAGCTCCGGTACAGATGTACTTTTTGGCCTATGGTTAAATCTACACTCAGGGAAAACTATGAATTAAAAATGGAGCCTGCAAAGGGGAAAACTAGTGATTAATGCAGGCTACAAGTCACATAATGCCCACATATAGAGCAGTACTACTCAACATGCACACGCATGACAGCTTTTTCTGAAAAGTCACCTGAATGGATAGATTTACTTACTTCTCCAATGTAATTTAGTCAGCTTACCGATGCTGGATGTCAAACATCACATTTTCCATTACATTGTCGAGTCTATAGACGATCCCCCCCAGTGATTGACAGACCCCGAATAGCATGATTATGAAATGTAACGCACAGATCTAGGATTTATATCCCATGCAGGGTGTGTAGACAACCCTTAGAGGAATTGTAAAACAACTCGCAAACTGCTGAAGCTGTGAATAATTCAGATGTCTATTTCTAGTTAATATTTCGATTTTGGGGGGAAATAAATATATTCCTCTTCTCTATCTGTAGCGCTACGTGCCCTGCTGCATCTTTCAAAATTTTAGTGATGGATACAGATGATACTTTACCTTATCAAGGAAGGAGTTCAGTAACAAACTGCCAAAATAATGCAAAGAAGCCTAGAAGGGAGCTTCACTATCTATATCACTATCCATATGATTAATGTGTTCATAAACGTAAAAGAAACTTCGCCTATATACAGACATTTTCAATAAAGAGAACAATGAACAGTGGAGCATTCAGAAATGAAATACGAGGAAATTCACTGTATAATCTATTCCAGAATTCTAACTTTTCCTTAAAGGGGAACTTTTTTATGGACTTTGAGAGCTTAGGGACATCACAGAGACGGGTTCCCTCTAAGGACTCCCTTCTATTAGGTTGCTTCAATGAGTAATGCACTTGACCATGCACTAAATAGTAACCCATTGTCACCATGCCCAGAATAAATCCTTAAATTTACAAAAGGTCACAGAAAAGGACTAAAACTTAACTTTTATTAAATACACCTCATACAATAAAAATTGATCGACATGTATATATTATCCAACCAGGATCACACCCAGTGTGGAGTGATAGCCAATAGAGATGAGCGAGCGTACTCGCTAAGGCAAACTAGTCGAGTGAGTAGTGCCTTATGCGAGTACCTGCCCGCTCGTCTCTAAAGATTCGGTTACCGGTGGGGAGTGGAGAGCGGCGGGGGAGAGCGAGGAGGAACAGGGGGGGGGGGGGGGAGATCTCTTTCTCTCTCTCTGCCCTACGCTCCTCCCCGCTCACTCCCGCAACTCACCGTTCTCCCTCGCCGGCACCCGAATCTTTAGAGACAAGCGGGCAGGTACTCGCATAAGGCACTACTCGCTCGAGTAGTTTGCCTTAGCGAGTTAGCTCGCTCATCTCTAATAGCCAATATGACCCGAAGGGAACATAAAATTACTAATTTGTATACTTGTCCATAAATGTATGCACATAGGGTTATAGTTAGAGATGAGCGAACGTACTCGTTTAGGGCGATTTCGCAATTGAGCATCGCTTTTTTTGAGTAACTGACTACTCGAGCGAAAAGATTCGGGGGACGGCGTGGTGGAGCGGGGGGTAGCAGTGGGGAACAGGTGGGAGCTGTCTCTCTCCCCCCCCCTACTCCCCTCTGCAACCCCCCGCTCACCCCCGGCGCCCCCAAAATCTTTTCGCTCGAGTAGTCAGTTACTTGAAAAAAGCAGTGCTCGTTTGCGAAAACACCCTAAACTAGTACGTTCGCTCATCTCTAGTTATAGTCTTCTAATAATGGGGTGAAAGAAATTGTATTAAATTTTATTAAACACCCAATCCATCCTAGAGAAGGTTATCCAGACATGTCACCTGATATATCCAGAGATCTAATTAGTTATCCTCGTAAATCTAGAGATCTATTTCCTTATCTCAAGGTTTTTTGGAAGAAGAACAAAAATCCCACAGGTCTACAATCATATCCGTGAAGCACTGTACACATGAAACAGTATATGCATAACAGGAGATAACTCAATTCTTTGCGATATTGTATGTTCACTGGCTTTAATCAGCCTATTTTATCATGGCATAAATTAGGTACAGATATCGATATGTAGTCACCCAAAGGCAATTCATGCCCTGAATTGTCTGTATTGATTTTCAACAGACATTGAATGACCACACACCTATAGTGCCAATTATCTAGACACAGGACACCAAAGTGTATATAGCACTGTCCCCCGTTTGTTTATTGATTGACAGTGCTAGGCACTCTAAAGTCTATCACTAGGCTGCCAAATGATATACCAAGGCAGATCTAGGACTAATGCATGACAACTAGAGATGAGTGAGCACCCAAATGCTCGAGTCCGCGTTATTCGAGTCGAGCTTTTCGTAAAATTCAAGAGCTCTACTTGAGTAATGGCAGGGTTTCAGTAAAAAAAGCTATGCGCTCGTGAAGATTACAACAAGTCAAGCGGAGTTTAAACAATCTCCGTCCTGTGGAGGACGGAAAAAAGGAAATGAAATAGAATAGAAAGGCACTTACTCAAAAGGAGGGGGGTGTATAAAACAAGAAGCCCCCTCCTCTAAGTGCTGACTCCTCTGGGTCCTCTTAGTCGCCGATGGAATTGGCAGGAAGCAAGATGGTTTCTTCGGTTTTATTTGTATAAAAGCAAATTTACAAAGAGGCCACTTTGTAAATTTGCTTTTATACAAATAAAACCGAAGAAACCATCTTGCTTCCTGCCAATTCCATCGGCGACTAAGAGGACCCAGAGGAGTCAGCACTTAGAGGAGGGGGCTTCTTGTTTTATACACCCCCCTCCTTTTGAGTAAGTGCCTTTCTATTCTATTTCATTTCCTTTTTTCCGTCCTCCACAGGACGGAGATTGTTTAAACTCCGCTTGACTTGTTGTAATCTTCACGAGCGCATAGCTTTTTTTACTGAAACCCTGCTGTTTGTTTTTATTGGGGGCTCACTCTCCTGGTGAGAGTCCCCCCTTATTGTCTTTGCAGCTCTCCTCCTGCACGGAGGATAGGAGATAAAGCACGTCTGAAGTCGGTGTAGTATCCGTTGGCGCTGTCTGATCCACTGTATATATATACTACTTGAGTAATGAACCCCATTGACTACAATTGGAGACTTGAGCATTTTTGTATGTAGGACGCCGGGTGCCGAGCTTTTTTTTTTTCCCTAGGTTCCTCTCTCTCTCTCTCTCTCTCTCTTTCTCTCTCTCTCTCGCCTGGCTGCCTACCTACCTGACAAAAAACTTGCCAATAACGTGTGCTGCGTCACGGTGAGGAGGGGCCAAAACAGGCACGTCACAGCGGGGAGGAGCCAAAAGCTGGGGCGGGGTCGAACACGGCTTGATGCTCGTTCGAGTAACGAGCACCATCGAGTACGCTAATACTCGAACAAGCATCAAGCTCGACAAAGTATGTTCGCTCAACTCTAATGACAACCTAAAATTCCTTATGCCTTATTGCTGTTTGTCAGAGTACTGATAACATTTTATTTATTGTTTGTTTGGGGCAGCATCTCTATTTTTGATCTTATTTTCTTTTTAGATTCCTTTATAAGCCGCCTATCGACGCGTTTCCCCAGCCACCTAATGGTTGTGGCTGATACATCAAGACGGCTAAGCTATCTAAGAGTAGTTATTTTCTGAGCTACCTAATGAAACAGCCTGTCTGGCTGTCAGCTTGCTTTGTACAGAGATGGTAGGACAAGGTAAGGTACAGGCTTGATATACCCGTGTCTCCACCTCCCCGACAATCTCTATCCAGAAATATGTCTCCATCAAACCAATCAGCATAGAGAAATCGAAATCAACTCTGACCTCCGTAGCCCCACGATATTTTGTGGATCTCACGCAAGTGCAGATTATCATTAAGTGTGCTTTGTTTTCATAGCCGTAGCATTGCGGTATCTTGAGAGGCTGCGCATGCACAGAACAGACCAGCATTAGGGCATCCACGGACAGTCTATACTAGATGCTCTGCACATGCGCCAGTACCTCCGCGAGGTAATATTGTTTCTTGACACCACCGAAAGCTAGGGGTTTGACAGGACTTCCATGGAGGAACGCCCCTGTCACAGCCCACAGCCCTAGCTCACGATTGGCTGAATAGCTGCAGGTCCTGTAAGCCCATGATTTCCCCTCCTTGTTTGTTTCACTGAGCATTCCTTGGATGCTTGCCTTGGCCTTGGTCCCCTGGCTGCTGTGAGTAGTGTACCACTACCTCCCCACCCCACCTGGCTGTTCTCACCCGCGGCTGTTCTCCCTGTGGCCCCACTTCATCACTCATGGGGTCCGCTGTCCCTCTGCTGGCGGTGCGGCTCCAGCTGTTTCCGGCGCCTCTGACGGCGGTGCTGGTCCCACTGTTTGCCGGTCCTGTTGCTGTGTCCCAATGGCACTTGGGGCATTGTAGAGGGTGGCGCTGTCAGGCTTACTGCTCTCCTCTGGTAGCTGTGGCGCTGCCGCTCCCGCAGTGTGACCTCCCTGCTGCCGACCGTGTTCTGCACGTTAGCAGAGACGGGGGGGGGGGGGGGTGCCGCCTTCAGGTGCACCGGCGGGGAAGCCCCTTGCACCTGCAGCTACAGTGGGGGCGGCTGTCTGGGCTCAGCCAGCTCTCCAGCCAATCACGTACAGGGGGCGTCACACCCCTGTCAATCTTGACTCCACCAGTACTTCCTGGTGGCGTCAAGATACAATAATACCCCTCCGTGGACTCATAGAAGAAAATATCTCCCGGTACTTAGTATATCTCCTGGTACTTAGTCCATACATCTTACGTTAAATCGCTGAGCATTAATAGCACCTATATAATATTTTGCCAGGCTATAGACAGAACCCTATTTATAATCTGGCATATTACTAGCGAAGGCAAAGCAGGTGCTTGTCTATAGGTATTCATTACAGACAAAGCGATCATTAGGAGACACTTATCCATAGAATGTATAGAGAAATGTCACATATGGTCGGAAGTCTCATTAGAGCAAAACAATTTTTAAACCACAATACACACATCACATAAACCTGAAATATCCATATCACTGATGCAATAAGGAATAAATAATAAATCCTTTTATTGATTTGTGTGATGTAAATCTCAAATAACAACAATCCCAGGCTTGTCATTATGAAATACCATGAGTGAATTTCACACAATATCCCTGGGAATTTACCAAGGAAGTTATTCAAAACAATATCATCGTCTTTGAATCAATTGAGAGGAAAAGGTATGAGGTATGTATCTGGTATATATATATATATATATATATATATATATATATATATATATATATATCTAGTATTATGGTAAAGATGGTACCAATAATTCTATTTAAACTTTGTAGCAACTACCCCTATCTTGAAACAGAGACATATCATCCGCCAGAGGGGAGGGATAAATTATTCCCGCTATGATCAGTATTATTTCAGTGATATGACATAAACATTGGATAAGACCAACAATAACGCAGTATAAATCAGGCATTAGATTTAAGATTAAGAATGAAAATGTAAATCAAAAAGCAGTATTAGCGAGCCAAGAGGTATTATTATTGACAAACAAGGGATACGGAAGAGTGTCTATTACAAAATGACACAACTATGTTGTTGTCTGAGCATCCCTAGACTAGAGGAGGACAAAAAGTAGGTTAGTACTTAATTTTTGATGAAGGGCGTGAAGGAAAGCTGCTCATTTAAGCCTTTTGGTGAAACTGATCCCATACGGAAAATCCATGCACTCTCCTTCCTAAGTAGCTTCTGGTTGACATCGCCACGGTGCCCATCCAGTCTCAAAATTTCTACACTCTGAAATTTGATAGTGTCTGGGTCGTTATTATGGAATTCACGTACATGGGTTGCCAGGCTTGTATGTTCATTTATGTTTATAATGCCAATATAGGCAAGGACCCTCCGTCTCAACTGCTGTCTTGTCTTCCCGATGTAGTCAAGGGGGCATGGGCAAGTTCATGAAATCTCTTATCTTGTAACACACGCCTGTTGCCGAGCTCTTAAAATTCTGACCCTTTTTGATATATTTACAGGCCTTACAGTGTGCACAAGGGAAACAGCCCTTGACACGATCAGGTGTTAGCCATGTTGGTATCCCTGGTTCTTGTTAAAAGTGGTTGTGTACAAAGTGATCTCGTAGATTTCGACCCCTTCTATAAGTAATCATGGGTCATGTAAGTGGGCAGTGGTCAAATTGTTATCCTTCAAGAGGATAACCCAATACTTTTCAATCGCGCTTCTCACTTCTTTGAAGTGGTCATCGAATGTCCCAATAATGCCTTGTTTCTCTGTCACTATGTTACAAAGGCAATAGGCATCCTTGCCTTCATGCCGCCTATGTAACATAGTAACATAGCATGTTAGGCTGAAGGGAGACAATGTCCATCTAGATCAGTCTGTTTCCACCTCCACTGTTGATCCAGAGGAAGGCAAAAAAAAAAAACCCAATGTGGCAGAAGCTAATTTAGCCCATTTGGGGAAAAAAATCCTTCCCAACTCCATAATGGTAGTCAGAATAATCCCTGAATCAACGTTTTGAAAGTTCCTATCTTTCTCCAAGACCCGGATTAACAACCCTGTTGGTTATTTAATGTCTATATCCTGTAACATAGCACTCTATCAAGCCATCTAGTCCCCTCTTAAATGTCTATATCGATTTTACCATCCTCAGGGAGAGTTCCACGGTCTCACTGCTCTTACAGTAAAGAACCCCTTTCTGTGTTAGTGATGAAAACTGCTTTCCTCTAGACGTAGTGGATGCCCTCTCATTACCGACGCAGTCCTGGGTATAAGCAGATCATGGGAGAGATCCTTGCATTGTCCCCCAATATATTTATACATAGTAATCTGGTCGCCCCTTAATCGTCTTTTTTCCAGGGTGAATAATCCCAATTTTTATAGCCTCTCTGGGTATGATTTATTCTGAAATGCTGCAGAATTTTGACTTGGAAGGGTGCTTGAGCCATGAGGGCAGGCTGCTCTGGCCTCTCCACACCCAGATCATCTAAGATGACAGCTCTCTTCCTGTACACAAGCAGGAAGTTGTCATTCCATGATGGAGGCTGACGTGGCCCACGTCTGTGACTCAGAATGCATTTCCAAGTCAAATTTCAAAGTATGTTTATTCTGAAACGCTGCAGCACATACATGGGGCATTGTACATACCTGCCCCAGGCTGGCTGTGGTTAGAGTAGCATGAACCTCTTGATAGGTTCCCTGTAATGTAATACTAACCCCTTAGAGACGCAAGTAATTTTTTTTATTTCAACACTTTCACTTTTTCATCCTGACTTTTCAGAATCATTACTTTTTTATTTTTCTGTCAATATAGTCACATGAGAGCTATTTTTTTGTACCAGAACAGCATGTATTTTCTAATGGTACCATTCAATGTACTGAAAATTTGTAAAAAAAAGTGGGAAAAAAGGAATTGCACCATTGGGTAGTGGTTGGTTGCATTTACGGTGTGGTAAAAATGATAACTTTATTCTGTGGGTCAGTATGGTTACAGTGACATCACATTTCTGTAGTATTTAATGTTTAACTGTTAAAAAAATAATTTAAAAAAATCTTTTGATCATCACATTCCGATGCCCAAAACTTTGTTTCCTGTTGATGGCGTTGTGTGAGGTCATGTGTTTTGCGTCATTCTCTGTGCAGGATAGATAATGTAATATTTCCATCTTTCAGACTTTTACGGATCTGGGGATACCAATTATGTTTATTTATTTATTTGAAAACTGGGGGAAAAGTTTTTTAACTTAAGAGTTTAAATTTTTGTAATATATTTTAAAAAATTCAATCTAACTTTTTTTTAGTTCTGCTATGGGACTTGAACATGTAATTGTCTTATTCCGTGGACAAAGTGCATTGAAAAGCAGGGAGATTATGTTGAAAAAATTATGTATTTGTCTGAAAGCTACAATAAATTCTACAGCCAGAGTGTGGATAATTTTTGACTCACCCTTGTATAAGTAATTTAGCTTACACAAGTGCCTGTTTACATTGCATTCTTGGTATTTTTCTTAAGTGCATGGTGCTCGTATATTATACTTAGCGATCTCTGGGTACGTAAGTACGGCATGGGACTAAATACTGGCAACTTGGGAGATCACTACAGCATCCATGCTGGATTGGAGTAAGATGGACGAGATGTACTATTTGTTTTGTTTACTTTAGAACTTTTTTGCATTCTTTTAACTCTTGGACAACACTTTTACAACATAATGGCAAAAGAACAAAATCAGAAATCTGGTATGCAAAAAAAAGCTCTCATTACAGGAAGAAGGAAAACTGTCTCTCCAGCACCACCTATTGGAAGGTAGCCATCCTACAAGTCAATGCCCAACCCTTTAACAGGCCTTGCAACATAAGGAAAAGATAAGCATCTGCAAACAGCTGTTTAGGATTCCTGCTCTTATCAATACAAAGCAGGATAATGATTGATTAGCAGAGTGGGAGTCCTTTAATATGGATTTGGGTGGATTGACTTACAGGCTACTTACCTTCCAATTGGTGACACTAAAGAGGCAGTTTTCCATATTCCTGGAAGGAGATCTTCTTTGCATCCTTTTTTTTCTCTTGGCGTGCATTACATGGCCTATAAGACTCTCTTTACCAGCTTTCTCTCCACAACGAGAAATGGTATCCCCCCCCTTCCCTTCCGCAGTCAGTTTGGCGAATTTCCATAAGTAGCGATTCCCCAATATATAACTTTCAAAGTCTTTTATGTCTTCCCTATTGTCCTATAAGTCCACAGTTGAATATGCAATATAAAGCGGACATTAGTGATATAAAAGCAAGCATCCGCGGACAGGTAAGCAGTAAAAAACTCAAATTCCCTGTGGCGTTCCTGCTCTATAATTGGAAAGTTGCTGCTTATAAAGGAAGCAATTCTGGTAATAGCTATATATTGTTGATAATGCAATCCTATAATATACATTTATGTATAGTTCCACTAAAGGTAAAACTACACTATGACAACTTAGATCTTGATAAAATGGCTATGCATAAACCAAGAGGCTGTAAAACTGTGTTGGGAAATGACAGCTCGCACGAAGCATCACTTATTTATGAGAACCGGGTCATTAAAATATTGAAATTTATTCAGATTCGGCAATAGTCCCTTCTTGCAAGTCATCCGAAGTGAAAGATGAGATACAGGATTTTTTTTCCTCTACTGAAATACATTTGCACAACAAGTGCTTACAAAAGATTTGCGAAGAATGAGGGAAGTAAACAAGTGTTCTAACTAAATCATTTCAAGGACTTTTTTCTTGCTGGTTTTAAGCTGGGTCCACATGTTGCAGCCATGATTCAACCAAGCTGTGCCCATGATATGGCTGAAACAATGCCAATATGGTCTTCAATCGGAATACAGCTAAAGCCAATTACATTGTTAATGGACCCACAGTTTTGCAGTTAAATGGCCTTTTACATGAGCGGCTATTCTGTTTGTTAACAAATGCTGATCAACAATTTAGCATGTCGGTTGACGCTCGTTGCTGATCCTTACATGTGGCAGATGATCACTTCAACAGAATCATGAAGATACGCAAAGAGAAGCCTGAAGCCAAACGATTAATCCACATCTGATGAATCAATACATTAGCCGAATGCCATCTGTGCTGCCCATTAAAATTACCATAGAAGCAATGAATAATAGACTTGCTGCAACTCGTGGCTGTATCACAACTGCATCCTGAGTTGACCACATGCATTTACCCTTACGATAGGTCATCAATATAAGTTTGGTGGAGGTTTGATTCTCATATCCCCTCCGATCAGCTATTTTGAAAGCTTGCTGCGGCCTCTTCATTGTATACCAGGCACCTACAGAGCACTGCGAAGCAGCGGTACCTGCTATTGCAACTCTGTCCTGCTCACTTGAATGGGTTAGAGTTTCAGAAAGGCCATGTGACCAATGAACATAGCACTACAGGACAAAGAAAAGGCTATAGCGCCTGCCCGAGTGCCGTGGCCCCTTCAAACTTCTAATATTGGTAACCTACCCTTAAAATCCTTGGTAACATCTTTAACAAGTTACAAAATCATAGTAAGAAACACCACCTCAATGAGTTCTTTAGAACTACCACAATATGGTGGCCACCTTAATTTTGGAAGGCGCATATACCACCTACTATCATGAACTCTCCAACTTTTACATCACCAATCAATAGGAAAAGCAACTAATAACAAAAAACAACTAAAACACTCCAGTAAGTATAGTGTATGAGGGCAGGTATCGTACATGGGAAAATGAGGAGAAGTTGGGGCTGAACCAATATGTAAGGAGACATGGAAAGGCAGAGTCACCGCATGCCACAATAACTAATTCCAGACATCTAAAGACCAATCAAACCAAAGACCAAAAGAAAAGAAAGTAGTAGGCTGTTAAGGAAGAAGTGTTAAGTGCCTCTACAGCCATTGGCACTCAATCATCCTGCTCCAATGGCATCCAGAGTACAAAGAGTATATATAATCGTCACCTTATTTTAACCCAGAAGCTCTTTCTTCTCCAGTAAAAGTTGGAATAAGTGAAGCTGCAAATAACGTAAGCATTTTTCTTCAAGGGTGAAGGTCGGTCACAGCCTGAATTTTTTATATTCTTTTATTACTCTAGCATTGGCCAGGTTACATATATTGATCTGAAGCGTAAACACAAACAAGCTGAACAAAACAAAAACAATTTATAACGTTTACCAAAAAGGTAGAAAACTTTGAGAAAGCCTAAAGAGTCGAAGCGGAAAATCTGTGTATGTAATACTGTAGCAGAAGGTAGACGGGATCCATGTGGACAGTTTTATGGTTGATTTATACAGCCTAGTAGATGATTGTGCACCCAAATGATTGCGGTGTCACATTAGGGAAGGGCTTCTACGTATGAATAAAGTACGCTTGATTTTCTTTTGGAGAACCAACTAGGCTGTACGGAGACCTTAACTGCACTAACACATTTTATCAATCACATCCTCTTGAAATCAAACTGCCAGTGCGGCCTGATTTACGGATGATGCAGATGTCAGGCCACTCCCAAGAGAAGAGGATGGAAAGACCTTGAAAAAATGGAAGAAAAGTTAGGAGATTGAAACAAAGTAGAAAAGTTAAAAGGAAACTCCATAAAACCGTGATAATCAGTGACAAATATGAATGTAAAATGCCAATGTTCTTTTTATTAGTACCGAATTGCTAGTAATACCTTGTAAAGTCCTCCCATGCTTCTTGGAAATTGCTAGCAAGACTTGAAATATGTCACCTAATTTGCGGAACACAGACTGTGACTCATACTGTATATTAATTATGTTTCTCTGTTGTTTACGCTATTGATTGCACGTGGAGTTAAAGAATAATACTAATTAGCAAAATTAAACAGGACACTTGATCATGTTATTGGCCAGATATACTTTGTGACAATAATTCTTTGACTATTGTAGTTACATAAAGGGATTTGACATTTTATACTCATATTTTATAGTAGCGTTATTCAACCTTTTCAAGCCAAGTATCCCATAGTGACAAGAAGTTCTAACTAAGTACCCCCAAGGAAGTGATCTGTTATAAAGTTCTGTCCACATTATCATTAGAAGCTCTATTTGAAGCCTCCATCACAGATTCTGTCAGAATTGTCGGGAAGAACTCCATAACATGCAGAGCTATTCTTTATCTGACAGATACCAAGACAAAACCGTGTAAGCCTCCCCCCCTTCATTCCATTATACGTCAAAGGGACCAGTGGAAAGTACCATTGGTGTCTGTTCTGTGATGAATCTGGTACAGTGTAGAATCCTAGAATGGTAGGGTTGGAAGGGGCCTCCAGGGTCATCGGGTCCAACCCCCTGCTCTGTGCAGGATCACTAAATTATCCCAGACAGATATTTGTCCAGCCTTTGTTTGAACACTTCCATTGAAGGAGAGCTCACCACCTCCTGTGGTAACCTGTTCCACTCATTGATCACCCTCACTGTCAGAAAGTTTTTTCTAATATCTAATCTGTGTCTCCTCCCTTTCAGTTTCATCCCATTGCTTCTAGTCTTTCCGTGTGCAAATGAGAATAGGGCTGATCCCTCTGCACTGTGACAGCCCTTCAGATATTTAGTGTTATTGTTTCTGTTCAGAAATGACAATACGAAGTGCAGGACTTCCCAAATAAAGATATAGACCCCAGGCCAGCCTCTTTTATGTACACCCTAAGCCATTGCCCCTCTGTCTACAGAGCCGCTATATACACTGATTGACAAAAAACAGAATACACCCACGTAGAAATGTCAGATTGCAGCAAAACTCAGCATGCAGTTATGTCTCAGGCAGTCATGTAAATTATTACATTTGTGGTCTGATTAGACACTGGGTCTTGCCATCGGAGACCATAAAAGTGCCTCCTTGTTGTCCTATAAAAAGGCTCTGAGAGGTTACTTTTGAGTAGACATGCCTATATGATGCACTCAAAGACATTTTGCCCAGTAAGCAGTCTTTGATAGGAGGCTTATCACTAGAATGAGAGAAGTAGGATGGTCATTTTGACAAATTGCCTGCCATCTAGGCCGTTCTTACCCAGATGTTAGGAGGTGTAAAGTGCAGTGGTCATGTGAAGGCACGCATGCAGGAAACAGGCTCCAGCCAGCCCACCAGTGGAGAGGATTGTTTGCCTCCATAGCTGATATTCTGTATGCCTCCATAGCTGACCGTATCTCATCATGTATCCAACAAGAGGAACCCCAACAAGCAGAGGCATAAATTGAAGATCCTGGGCCCCAATGCAAAACCTGTAACAGGGCCCCCAAATCTAATGCTTTATTCATACCGGTAGTACTGGGCTCCCTATAGGGGAAAGAGAGGCCTTATGGTCCCCCTAAGACTCCTGGGCCAGGGTGCAACTACATCTCCTGCATCCCCTATAGTTACGCCCCTGTCGACAAAGTATTAGAGGCTTCTTAGTATTGTAGAGTTTTCCCCAATAAACCTATCCTGTAACAATGTAATCACTTACATATATCACTATATATACATACCCCAGACCAGTCAGCCCCTGTTTACAGATCCCAGATCCCTCTAAAAAGTAGATACCACAAATCATCCTCGCAGAGCACTTTTTGGGTGTGATGGAAGGACAAGGCCTACAGTATGACCTTGTTGCTGATTAATATTGAGTACTTAAAAAGTGTATGTACCGTGTTTTCGGGGGAGGCTTGAAATATAGGGCCTCACCCGAAAATAGGACCTATTTCGGGTGCCCTCCCCCCTCCAAAAAAAATTAATACTCACCTGCTCTGCGGCATCCCCATGGTGAATGACATCACTGAATGGCTGTGATTAGCTCATCGAGTGCCGGCTGTGATTGGCTGCCAGCGCTCGAATAGCCAATCACAGCGCTCGCTTCTGCTGGAGGCGGGGAATTCAAAGCCCTGTCGCCAGCAGAAGGCATCTGTGAGACGAGGAGGACGCCACGCCGCTGCAGGACACCAGGGCACCATCAGGACGATGCGAACCAGGTAAGTACAAGCCCCTTCCCCCCCAAAAAATAAGACACTGTGTCCCTTTTTGGGGAAAAAATTAAAGGCAGTGTCTTATTTTTGGGGAGACACGGTATTAAAATAGTACTATTATTATAGTTCCTGTACTTATTCAGTCCTGGAACAACATGGACTATATTGATTGTCTAATACAAACATTTTGGAAAATGATTTTCCCATCTGGAACATTCATCATTTAGCCATAAGAAGCAAAAATTAGATCAATAAGAGCAAGATTTTGCATTATAAGGGCACCCTTGGATTCCTGTTTTATAATCAGCCTGGAAGGGAATTTATGGACCTGGTGCTGAATATGGAAACGTCTTAAATGTCTAGTTCAGCGGTTCCCAAACTTTTTCAGCTATGGAGTCCTTTTTGAAGCAAAGGTTTCTCGTGGAGCCCCACGATGTGTGTATCAGAGTAGGGGGTTAGGGGCGTGGCTTATCACAACATATGATTTTTACCACAGTCATTATAAAAAGTGAACTGTAGCTCCTATACCCCTGATGACACCAGAGGTCTGGTGAAACTAGTCTGGTTAGCTGGTCTTTTAGCACAGAGCCTCATGTTGTCTATCCTGCAAAAGCTCAACTCAGACTCAGTTTATCTGACAGCATTTATCACACATGCTGGAATTTCATGCAGGGATCCAATCACTTGCCATATCTTTAGTACATAGCAGTGTACTGCAACATAGTAGCATGCACCATTTGCAGCAAGTGTTAGGCCAGCTGCCCACGGGCATAGCGTTTTCCCACAGCGGATTTCCGCTGCAGGAGCCGCCGCGGGATAACACTAAAGTCACTGCGATTTTCCGCGATGAACCTACCATTAATGATAGGTTCATCGCGGAAAATCGCGTCCAAATGCCACAATTTTTATATGCGACCGGAAAACCGCAGCGATTTTCCACTCATGTACATCGGGCTGCGCTTTCTATAGTTATCCTATGGAAAGCGTTCATTGCTTTACCCGTGTGCGGATTATCGCCATGGATAACGCAATGGAATATCGACCGTGGACAGGAGGCCTTACAGTTGTGACCCTGATATTTGTGCATAATCAACAAGGCAGGATATTGTTTCTCTTAGACTGGTTTTGTCTATTGTTTTACATTTACTCACACTATACTGAGAAATATAGATATATTTCAGTAGTAATAGTTTCCCCTATATTGTCCCCAGTAGTAATGTTGTCCCCTACAGTTGCCTCAGTAGTAATAGTTACCTCCCAAATTGGTGGCCTCAGTAGTAATAGTGTCCCCTATATTGGCCCCAATAGTATTAGTGTCCCCCACTGTAGCCTCAGTACTAATAGTGTCCCCCACAATGGCCTCAGTAGTAACAGTGACCCCCACAGTGGCCCCAGTAGTAACACTGACCCCCACAGTGGCCTCAGCAGTAATAGTGTCCCCTGTATCAGTTCCAGTAGTAATAGTGTCCCACAGAGTGGTAGTAATAGTGACCTCCTATATTGGTGGTCTCAGTAGTAATAGTGACCCCCAATATTGGTGGCCAAAGTAGTAATAGTATCCCCTATATTGGCCCAAATAGTAACAGTGACCCCTATTTTGGTCATAATAGTAATAACGACCCTTATATTGGCCCCAGTAGTAATAGTGACCCCTATTGATGACCAAGTAGTATTATGCTCCCCTATTGTAGCCCCAGTAGTGATAGCACCCCCCCATTGCCACCCCAGTAGTAAGAGTGTACCTCATTGCTGCCCCACTATTAATAGGGTCCATCATTGCTGACTCATGTGATCCACGACACTATGCCGACCGCAGGTACTGTATGTTCATTTCCCCATTACAGGCTGTCTGGTCACTGCTACAGGGGTGAGTAGAGTGGGGACCTAGATCCTCCATCGGAGCCCTAATCACTCGCGGAGCACTCTTTGGGACACCCTGGTCTAGTTCTATGGAAAATACAGAAACAACTAAATGCATCATATTATCACTAAAGTAGTAATGTGAACTAAGTGATTGGGAGTTGTCCTTATATCAGTATATGTGCTGATGCTGGCATTATAGAATTTGCTGGCTTGAAGGGATTTTCCAGGACTTTAACTATTGATAACCTATCCTCGGGATAGGTTATCAATCGTTGATAGACAGTGATCCACTATTTGAGATAAGTGTCGATCAGCCAGTGCTGGAAGCAGATAGTGCTGTCATTATTGCGGTGGCCTAGTTTGGTATTCAATGGGTACTATGCCTGCAATACTAAACCGAATTACTACAATATTGACAGCGCTATCTGCTTTCAGCAGCCCCAGCTGATTGGCAGGGATCCTGAGCGACAGATCCCTGGTGATAAACTATTGAAGACTTACTGTATCTTGTTGATAGATCATCAATAGTAAAAGCTCATAAAAGTTAAGTTACTTTAAACACTTTGTCCCGGATTAGAAAAGGGTGTGCTTTTTTCTTTCCAGAAACGGCACCACTCGTGCTCAAGGTTTGGTTTGGTATTACAGCTTACCCCCATTTGAGTCCATCAAACTAAGTTGCAATACCAGGCACAACCCATAGACAAGAGTGGCGCTGTTTTGAAGGACACCTTTCTTTTTTCTAATCCTTGAAAACTCCTTTTAAGAAAGAGCTTTAGGGCAACAACAACTTGCCAGGATCATTCCATCAATGTCACCGTGTGGCACTAGAACTAGATTTATGTCTAAGCAGTCTTCAGATAGTAAAAAGTTCTGGTTTCCTAGAATCAAACTTTTACAATGTCTTGACAGAGCCTCCGGGGCGGTGGGGTGTCTGACAATGGGAGGGGTTTTCCTGATCATAGCAGGCAGTGAAACATTTCACATTGTGTGTATGGCTCTAACAATTAACTACCACTATTAAATTATCCACAAGACACATTTACATATATTTCACAACCTCCTCCCTTCGCCTTTAATAATATTCTAGAACCAGTAAAACCGTTGCTGGATTCGTTTTTATATGCATACTTGGGAACAAGAGAATCGCTTTGCAGGTTTTTTTATATTCGCTTGAGGAAAAATGTTTGATTTATTCACTGTTTAATTTTTCTATGCAGTGAAGCATTGTTGGAAATGCGTGTTTTTACTGGGAAATATGGCTTCTTAATCACATTAATACAAGTATAAATTATTTTAAGACTATAAACTTCATTAGGAAGAGGATGCAAATTACATTTCCATGCGGTCTGGAGTGCACACTGTGCCGTATTTATGGGTTATTATAATGACCTGTATGGCAGAGATTTAAAAAGGTGATAATCACAGAGAGAGGTGCTGGTGACAGGGACATAAAGCTACAGGAATGAAGCACATACAGTTTATGGACCATTCTCACTTTCTCTATACCAATTTGATTTTCCTTTCCCATGGCTGGGTGATCTTGATGCTTAAAGTGTTGGATTGTCTTCACAGTTTTTCTTAAGCACAGATGGATCATGTAATAACTGTCTTTAAGGAAATTGTATTAATTGGTGTTCTGTTTTAAAGACATTTTTTTAGGGATTTTTATACTTTTTAATGGAGATTTCAAATGATCTGCTGAAAGCTAATACATATGGGGGTGTACCAGAAGTAGCAAAGTGTAGCATGAGCAGAGAGTTCAGTACATGTAGTACAGGTGTCGTGGATAGGGACAGGCGACACAGGAACCAGAGTACGATGCAGACACCGGGCTTACAAACATTATGAATGCAGTACACAAATGGCCTGCAGAGGGTGGTAGACAGGCATTCAGGCTGCAGAAACAAGAGGTAACACTTGTGGCATAAAAATGTCAGTTACTGCCACACTCAGAGAGAGAGGCTGTAGGAGCAGTCATCAGGCACTTAGAGCCTGGGGTCTGTGTGGATCAGTTTAAACCCATCACCAGTAGTCTGACAGAGGACACCCTCTAGACGGAGTCCCTCTGAGTTGTGAACCCTGGACTGTTGTATAGTCCACACGTTGTGTGCTGTACATGAAAGAAATGGTGACAGGTGCAGGAACTTAAAGAATTGCAGGTCTCCTGGAGCCTTTATGCATGTGGTGTGTATCCCTGTTTAAAGGCAAAGACAGCAATCCGATATACAGACACACATTTATTATAACAATCTTGGGGAGTAGGTTGGCAATAGAAGTTTTCGTTAATAGATAATCGGTATGCAGTTATTACAGAACCTTTGAATAACCTCACTAACTTTACCTAAGGATATGCGCAACTCTAACATGCACAGAATATTATAACAATCTTTTACAAATCACAAAAATTTGACACACCTCAGCTATGAAATATGTGGTTGTAACACCGAATGTTTCAACCCAGCAGTGGTGGTCGCCCACACAGTCCAAAGGTAACACAAATGTTGTCCAAACTTTTGTCCGAAACTGGCAGATGAATATATATTTCTCTAGTTTTGGCTCGAGCTCGCGTATTTTAACTGGTAGGCCAGTCCTTTAGTCACTAACCATGTGCAGAAGTTGTTTTTTTTTTTCTGAGGGCCCACCTTACTTACGACTTACATATCTTGTGTTTGGTACCGTAGTGTAGGAGAAGCGTCTTTGGACATCTGTTGGGGGTACCCTGATGCACAGTGCTACAGGATGCTGTGGACTCTCTAGCAGTCTCTCTAGCTGTAGCCCCTGCAGCTCTGCTCTCTCAGTGATGTCAGTTCTAATACATTATGAGATGGCTAATATGGCTAATTTCTTTCTTGTGCCACTGGTCCTCTCTAGCAGGCGCAAAATTTCCAGGACTCGTCTTGCATGGCTCCCTTGGCTGATTCTTCACTTCTCTTGCAGTTCTCTCTGCCTGCAATGCAGCCTCTCAAAGCTAAGCATCACTCAGATCACACTCCAGCGTACCACTTTCTCACCCAGTGTCAGGTTTCTATGATTCCCACCCAAGCACACTCAGTCAGTTGGTGCACCTCTCTATCATACCTAGTCCTGCAGGCATCCCACCTGATCTCTGCAGCCAATCAGAAGTAAGACACAACACTCTACTGAGAAATACACAAAATGCAGTGATATATAATGGCCAGTAGAGATCGCCCTTATACTATCCAAAGAAAATATCATCTGAGTCCCTTACACAGGTAGAAAGCAGTATATATGTATTACAGGTGGGGGGCAGAACAGCACATGTAGTGCAAATAGAGAGAAGTATAGTACATGTCTTACAGGTATAGGGCAGTACAGTACATGTAGTACAAGTAGATAGCAGTATAGTACATGAATGTCACGTATTGTCGATCGTGACGGTGTCATGGTACGTTAACCATAATGCGGAAGCTATAGAGATAGTTGGTTGACACATTTTGTGTGGGGGTTGCTGGCTACCATCTGTATCCCTATGTAGTTGCATTTTGGTATTTCCCTCAGAGTCCCAGGTATAGAGCAGTGCAGGACATACAACACAAGAAGAGAGCAGTACAGTACGTGTAGTACAGTTAGATGGCAGTACAGTACATACACTACAGATAGAGAGCAGTACAGTACAAGTAAATGGCAGTATGGCACATGTAGTACAGGTAGATAGCAGCATAAAACACATATTACAGGTAGAGAGTAGCATAGTACGTCTCATACAGGTAAAGAACAGTACAGTAAAAGTAGTATAGGTAAAGACTAGTACAGCACATATACAGTAGTGGAAGTAGATAGCCGTATAGCACATTTATCACAGGTAACGTGCAGTGCAGTAGAGGTAGAGAGCAGATTTCGATCTCTGCATATATTCCTATGTACGTGTGCCATTTCTGAATGATAATAGCAAGTTACATAAATACTTCCATTCACTCACACATTCTGCAGACCATCAGTATCTATTATATTGCTTCAGCCCTTGTTATTTTCATAATTTTTTGCTCCCAACTTAAAAAAAAAAATCATAACTTTTTATTTTCCCAGTGACATAGCTAATTGGGGTTTTTCTTTCTGCGGGATGAGTTGTATCTTTCAATGGTATCATTCAACGTACTGTATAATAAATTAGAAAATGTAAAAGATTTTCTAAGTGGGGCAAAATGAAAAAATATATATATTTGCGCCTTTTGGGGAGTGTGTTTGTTTTTATGGCATTCATGGTGGTCCTTTATTTCGTAGGTCAGTACGATTATGGCTATACCAAATCTATATAGTTTTTTATGTACTACTTGCTACTATTTTCTTTCTGTTGCCATCTTTTGACCTTCATAATTTTTCCGTTGATGGGGTTGTGTGAGCGTTCATTTTTTTACAGGGTGCCCAGACATATTTATTGGGATAGTTTAAGGGTGTATATTACTTTATTAATTTTTATTTCAATTTTTCTTAGGGAAGGGGTGACTAAAAAAGTGCAATTCTGGCATTGTGTATTTTTCCTGATGGCCTTCAGGCTTCATTCCCACGAGCATATATCGGACGTGCTTTCACGGCGTGCCGATATATACGCTGCCCATCTGATGCATTGGTTTACAATTAGAGATGAGCGAACCTACTCGGCCACGCCCCTTTTTCGCCCGAGCACCGCGATTTTCGAGTACTTCCGTAGTCGGGGGAAAAGATTCGGGGGGCGCCATGGTGGAGTGGGGGGTTGCAGCGGGGAGTGGGGGGGAGAGGGAGAGAGAGAGGGCTCCCCCCTGTTCCCCGCTGCTACCCCCCCCTCTGCCACGCCTCCCCCGCCCCCCGGCGCCCCCCGAATCTTTTTACCCTAGTACGGAAGTACTCGAAAATCGCAGTGCTCGATCGAGCAATTACTTGAAACGAGTATACTCGCTCATCTCTATTTACAATACATCAGTTCAGGTGGACGTATTCCCGCGGTCAAGATAGCACATATGGTGTGCATTTCTGCCAGGCGCTTTTATGTTGGCCAGAAAAAATAGTTCAGGAACTATCTTCTGGCCAGATTATGGCGGTGGCTCCCATAGACTCATATGGAAGCCTATGGTAGCTGTCGGAAAAGGGAGGGAGTTTAGCAGAGTGACTGATAAACTCCCACCTCCTTCCCTCCTTCTCTCTGCCACTGTTTGCAATGGGAGGAGGCGGGATGGGCGGGAGCTAAATGCTAAGCTCCCACCTCATCCCGCCCCTTCCCATTGCAAACAGCCAGCAAGGGGCGGAGAGAGGGCGCGAGCTTTACACTAGCTCTTGCCCCATCCCACCCTTCCCCCTTGCAGAGCTAAACTGTCTGCCCCATTCCAAAAATCGCATGAGCAGGCGCATAAATCTGCCTTTGTGCGCCCTTTCAGATGTCCTGGGTCTGGCGCATATACGCCAAGCCTGGATCGCCATCGGGCAGGAGGAGACAGTTTAGCTCTGCTATACTACCTCCCCCTTTCCACCCCCTCACCGTCTCTCGGCAAGGGGATGGGGCAGGAGCCAGTGTGCAAAGCTCCCACCCTCTCTCTTCCCCCTGTCATCTGCCAGCAATGGGACGGGGCAGGATGAAGTACCCCGCCCGCCCCCTCTGATTGCAAACAGACAGTATGGGGTGGAGGGGAGGAGGGAAGGGGGTGGGAGTTTAGCAGTCACGCTGCTAAACTCCCTTCCACCTCCCTTCTCCGGCAGCCACTATAGTCTCCGATAGGAGTCTATGGGAGCCACCGCCATATTCCGTCCAGAAGATAGTTCCTAAAAGTGCCCGGCAGAAATGTTCACGGTATGCGCTATCTTGGCTGGCCAGGCACTTTTACGCTACGGGAATACACCCATCTGAACTGTTCAAATGGGCAGTGTATATCCGCCGGCCGTGAAAGCGCGGCCGATATACACATGTGTGGATAAAGCCTAATGGAAACAGCTATACCAATTTTTCTTTTTTTTTTTATGTAACAACTAGACAAAGGGGGGGGGGGGGGGGGTTGCAAACTTTGTAAAAAAAAAATTGCAATAATTATAAAGTCTTTTTTCTACATTTTATTCCC
This sequence comes from Eleutherodactylus coqui, assembly GCF_035609145.1. Taxonomy (NCBI): domain Eukaryota; kingdom Metazoa; phylum Chordata; class Amphibia; order Anura; family Eleutherodactylidae; genus Eleutherodactylus; species Eleutherodactylus coqui. Next base: position 232,873,174 of record NC_089840.1, on the reverse strand, counting down.
CATGGGGAACTTGAACTTGTGATTCCTTCATCGCTTTTTTTAACTTCATTCATTGCCATAATTTTATTGGTTCATGTACGTCCTGCTTTTTTGTACACTTTACCAAGAATGTGTACTGCGGTAGGAGCATTTATTCATAAGGAATCCCTATCTTGTATTTGTTTTTATCTCTTATTTCTACTCTATGGATTATCACAAAGTTTTTGACCTGATTTTTAATTTTGGGTGCGCAGACATATTGAATCTGTTCTTTGGCTTTCTTACAGCTCTTGTTCTTTGCATTTTTTACAAGCATCTTTTATAAGAGGTGGATTCTGAACAAACGCAATGCGGAAACTCTACCCCCTGTAGGGCACATACGACATTGTCCAGTAGAAGTCTGTTTATTGTGCTTTACGTAAAGAGCTACTTAACTGCATGCAACATAAGATGTCTTACAATACAGTGAATGATTCACATTGTACACAATTTTCCAAGAAAAAGTAAGGGAACCCTTTATATCCCTGGATTTCTGCATTGATCACTAATAAAATGTGGTCTGATTGTTATCTTAGCCACAGTTATCTTAGTTATAAACACAATTGCACTAATCTAATAACACACAAACATTTCTACCATTCTTGTCTTTTATTGGGCACACCAACATCCACAATGCAGGGCGAAATAGTAAATGAATCACTTAATTACCCACATTGTACATGGGTAATTAGCTGCCACATGTTGCTCTCTGATTGGTCAGGGTTGCCCATGTGAGCAGTCCTGGCTAATCAAACCAATTTGTCTTAGACTACTGATGTGCCCTAAGGTATTCTAAGAAGTGGTATGTCCATCTTGGATCCATGCAGTGCAGTTACAGGAATTGACCCATCATCAGTTATATGGGATTATAGGAGGACACCAAGTAATATAACTCATCTGGTCCCAGGATAAAATTTTGTCCCAGGACCAGAGAGTCACTTTAAAATGTATCCACACTTTCAGGTGACTTTTCCAAATAAGCAGTTGTGCATGTACATGAGAAATAGCATTGTTTCTCGTCATTATTGTCATAGTGCGCCACCACTGCTCATTTCGCTCACTTGCTGCTGGGGCTGATGTCTGGCATTGCTGTTATTCGCACTCTGAATGCCTCTCCACTGCTCGCTCACACACTTCTGCTCATAGGGCTCATGCACACTCCTGCAAAGCTTACTAGTGAGCTAGTGTGCGCTCCAATTACTCTACCCTTTCCAATCCGGTTCCTGTACTTACCATATTAGGCATCCATTCCCTAGGGTGGGTGCCTAAGCAATTTGGTCTCATCCTGCCGTTTGTGATAAAGCTCCGATTCATGTGTTCTGGTTTTGATCTTTGCCTATGTGCTGACTATCCTAATTTCTATACTACCTGACCTTACATAGTAACATAGTATGTAAGGCTGAATGAAGACAATGTCCATCTAATTCAGCCTGTTTATCCTCCTATGTTTTTGATCCAGAGGAAGGCAAAAAACCCAAAGATGCAGGAGCCAATTAGCCCATTTGGGGGAAAATTCCTTCCCGACTCCCTAATGGCAATCAGACTAATCCCTGGATCAACCCCTAATAGTTCCTACCTGCCTGTATACCCGGATTAACTATTGACCTAAGATTTATATCCTGTAATATCCTTCCCCTCCAGAAAGACATCAAGTCCCCTTTTAAACTTTATGGATTTTGCCATCACCACTTCCTCAGGCAGAGAGTTCCACAGTCTAACTGCTCTTACAGTAAAGAACCCTTTTCTGTGCTGGCGATGAAACCTGCTTTCTTCTAGACGTTGTAGATACCCTCTTGTTACTTTCGCAGTCCTGGGTATAAACAGATCCTGGGAGAGATCCTTGTATTGTCCCCTCCTGTATTTATACATAGTTATTTGATCACCCCTTAGCTGTCTTTTTTCCAGGGTGAATAATCCCAATTTGGATAGCCTCTCTGGGTATTCCAGTCCCGTCATTCCATGTATTAGTTTAGTTGTCCATCTCTGAACCTCCTCAAGCACTGTGACATCTTTCCTGAGCACCGGTGTCCAGAACTGTACGCAGTATTCCATGTGAGGCCTGACAAGTGCCTTATATAGTGGGAGGATAATGTTCTCATCCTTCGCCCCTATACCTCTTTTAATGCACCCCAAGACTTTATTTGCCTTTGCAGCAGCTGACTGGCATTGGTTACTCCAGTTTAGTCTACAATCCACTAGTACCCCCAGGTCTTTTTCCATCTCACTTTTTCCTAGCAGTACCCCATTAAGTGAATATTGGTAACATCCATTCTTGCTGCCCATGTCCATAATCTTACATTTATCAACATTGAACTTCATTTGCCATTTTTCTCTCCCAGCCCACAGCTTATCCAGGTCCATTTGTAGCCGTACATTGTCCTCCATTGCATTGATTATATTATATAATTTTGTGCCATCTGCAAATATTGATATTTTACTATGCAGTCCCTCTATCAGGTCGTTGATAAATATATTGAACAGAGTGGGGCCTAATACTGAACCCTGTGGCACCCTGCTAGTGACGGTGGCCCAATCAGAGTACGAACCATTTATTCCCCCCCTCTGCTTTCTATCTCTGAGCCAGTTCTTTACCCAGATATACACGTTTTCACCCAATCCGAGCTGTCTCATTTTATATATCAGCCTATATATCAGACCTTGGCTCTGTATACTGGAGTATGCTTTGTCTGCTGCCTGCCCTGACTAATAGCTTGGACCTCTTTTATGCACTTGTGCTGCCAACTCTGACTCAAGCCTGTCTATTTGTTATGTATCAATTCATACCTCCATGTAGTACACCATGGTCCATTGCAGCATCCGCAGCAACACAACTGGCACTATCTGTGAGTGTAACAGCCTGGGGACTCCACAGCAGAGCCAGCATCCCACTTGGAGGGGTAAAGCCTAAAAAACGAGATTTCCCAGGTACTGCCTCCTCAATTAGCCCGCAGCCAAACCAGTGTTTGGCAAGGCAGATCCACATCCGCCTGTCTGACAATTATATGAGGATGAACTGTGGCACTTTCGCCAGTTTTTCCCTTTGCAGACTCCATCTCTGATTCTCAGGTTGTCCCTATGGATATAGACTAGCTGCTATAATGCCTCCACACATAGGAGAGCAGGATTTCCTCTTTATTTCTGTTTTGCACACTCTCACAAGTAACAGCATCATAAAGGACAATGAAGAGCAATACTAAGCAGTGTTGATGTGAAACCAGCAGAAAGCTGAGATAAATCACTTATTATTAGCCACAGCAGTGTCCGTGTGAGTCTCTCTGTCTTGCTCCTGCAGCTTCTTCCTCTCCCTCGCCTCTCCATAGACTTCCATGAGCAGCATGAGATAACACTCACCCTCACTTTCTATTATCCATTTCTGTGTCTCTATTTCTACAGATGGACTTCACTTGATAATATGCAGTGGAGAGCAAATTAGAAGAAAGTGATAGTCCTAATGGCCAGCACATTAGAGTGTTTTTTAGCACTAAGACACCACTTTAAGCAAAATTTATACTTTAGCTAATTGTCACATTCACTATAACATAAGCACACGTTTGTTCAAAGCACAGTGAATATTTAAGTGATGAATCATGGAAAAGCGACTTTTTTCTTGTCTGTTTGTAGAATGAATATTAGTAAAAAGGCAAAGATTTACATTAACATTAATGGCACCCTTGAACACTTTTGTATGTGAATAGGCACAACATGTATGCTTATTATTATAATACATTTTATAGTGGTTTGAGCATTGTTCATGTACAGAACATCCAATCTACTGCATAGAGTTAAAGGGCTACTCAGGTGAAAACACAATTTTCCATGCCTGCCCCCCCCCCCCCCTTCTTCAAGTGATCACGTGTGTAATATACATAGGAGATGTCCAGGGTGTCTGTCACACCCTAGACATCTCCTATGTATATTACACTTACTTCCATGCAATGTAACCTCCTGTCTGATACTTATGAGGCACCATTGTGATGAAGAGTTACATTCTTGCTTTTTCTTTCACTATTCTGGGCTGAGAATCCCATGATGCATCAGCACATCAATATAACCAGTTACAGCCTGTACCATCTCTGCCTGCAGGGAAGACGATGCCTTTAATTTTTGTATTCTGCATTCTTCGAAACAAACTACCATAAGTCAGGAGGGTGAGCTGTGGTCTCCTCTATTACAACTGTGTGACCATCAGCAGTAACTGCGATAGGAATGTCTGTGTCCCCCTCTAAAGAGACTGTGTGGAAGAGTCCATCACACAGGAATTATGCTGACTGCAAATCTGATTAATTTCACAATACATAAACCTAAGTAAATATCAGGTAGTCAGAATTGAGATCACATGACCACCTAAGGAGAAGGAAGCCAGTAGTTTCAGATAGAAAAAAAATAACTAACCAAGGTAATACTAGCTGAATTATATACACTGGGGGGCTAGTTACAAAATAAGTGCAAAAAAAAAATTTACCGCCTCTTTTAAATGATAAAGTTCAGGTTACCTTCAGCCACCACTAGAGGGAGCTTATGGTATACTGTAATGCATTGATTGAGCTCCTCAATAAAACTGTTGCAGTTACACCCCAAGCACCTCTTATTGGTAGCTGAAGACAGGATTTTGTATTTTAACAGGAGATTTATATTTCTGAATCAGAAAAACAGAGTTCGAGTCACTAAAAGCATAATTTAAGCAATTAAGCAGCACAGAATTTTTGACCTAAAACGCCTTCATTATAAATGATGGCTATGCAGTTTAGAATAAAATACTGAAATGGTTAAGCGAAATGTTGAAACTAGTAAGATGGATGAAGCGGGTTCAGAGGCCCCCATATCAAACTGCAGTAGCTTTTATATGAATGGCAAATCAATGCATCTGAATAAATCAAAAGCACCAGCTAAATGGTTTTTGGACAGCAGGTATTCTAGAGTGCACAGAATGTCGCCCATCCCCAATGCACTTGCATGTCATTCCATATACCGCCCAAAGAAATCACATTTTTGGAGTTGAGCATTTCAAGTGAGTAGACCGCATCTCCACTGAACACTTGTCATAAAAGATGTATGCTTCCGAGTTTTGCTCTGCCAGTTTATGAATTGCAGCTTTTATGGATTCGCTCAGCACAAAATCCAGGTGAGCTATCTACATTAAGTGGGAGGCATCGGACACGGGAAAATGTCTTTTACCGCCATTCTTTTAACGGAATGAAAAGAATGGTTGTACACTATAGGGTCATTCAACACCTGCTAGGCACCTGAGGGGTTAATAATAGCCAGTCTATAAAGCAGCACTACTAACGATTAGGCTTCATGCATGCCGCCGCATTAAGGCTCTGTTTTGTACAGAGCCACAATAGGGCTCCCATAGATGTGTCTGGGGTGTCTACTGTAGTTGAGTATACCTCCAATTTCATAAAGAGGCATTTGGGGTTCTTTTTTTTTGGCAGATGTCATATGAATCCAACAAAATAAAAATCATGACATGCTTAATCTTATGTATTGAGGTACTCTTCCCTAGGAGTATTACTGCTATGTACCCACAGTCCAAAGAAAGGCGACTCCCAGAATTGCCCCAACTACTGAAAAATAGCCCTCATTCCGCATGCAAGCAAGATCCTTCTCAAAATTATACAGGAAAGACTGAGATCAGTAGTTCAAGCGGCACTGCCTGATGCGCAGACAGGATTCCGGCGAGGACACGGCGCCCGCAACCATATTGTAAACCTGCGATGGACCATGAAAAAAGCTTGAGAATACCAAAAGAATATCCACATGTGCTTCTTCGACTACATCAAGGTCTTTGACTGCGTCGACCATGACAAGCTATGGCAGGCCCTACAAGAGCACAGCGTATCAGCACATCTAGTCAAGCTAATAAAATCCCTTACTACCAATCAAGAAGCCACTGTGAGAACACAGTATGGAAACACAGATTGGTTTGGGATCGGCAAAGGCGTCCGACAGGGCTGCATCCTCTCACCCTTCTTGTTTAACCTGTATGCAGAAGTGATCATGCGTAAAATGGCCCTAGACGAATTGGAAAGCGGGGTGAAAATAGGTGGAAGAAACATCAACAATCTCCAATATGCGGATTACACAACTCTGCTTGCAGAAACACAAGCTGGTCTAAAGCAGCTGATACGTAAGATTAAAGCTGAAAGTGAAAAAATGGGCTTTTACCTGAATTTAAAGAAGACTAAAATTATTACAACTGCAAAAAAGGGCCAAATTCAAATCAAAATGAAGTCATAAAATGTGTGCGAGACTTCATCTTCCTTGGCTCAAAAATTTACCAGGCTGCAGAATTTATGCCAGAGATAAAACGTAGGATAGCATTGGGGCGAAGCATTGGGAATGTAGTGGCCCAGCGGCTCCTAAAGAACATTCACAGCAACACTTGTCCTGTCACACCTGTCTATGTGCCGTCCTTGGACATAGAAGGTGCCGTCCGTAGGAGAGACCCTGTTTCTCCCATTTCTCTCCACTAAGCCTAGAGCTTACCCCTGATGTCAGCTGGTGTCCTATCGGTTGATAGTCAGCTTCAAATTCACTGGTGCAGAGGCCAAGGGCAGGAAAACAATAATACAAGTCCCTATGCAGAGGGGGAGGAGTTGAGAAAGTGCAGGAAGGAGAAGAGAAGATAAAAGGAGGAGTCAGTGAGCAGTTAGGGTGATGCAGCCAGGAATGAGAGAGAAGTGGTTGCTGCCAGGTCATGTCAGAGGAGGATATGTGGGTACAAGAGAGAGACAGAGCAGACAGTAGCAGCATGTTCTTCCCAAGGTTAAGCGAAGTCTCATTCTGCTCCCTTGGTGTTCCACAGCAGAGAGGAGGAGAACCTTTCCAAGGTCGGTCTTCTACAAAACAGTGAGTCTAAAACTACCCGGCGAACTCAAAGCCAGGAATAGTCTAAGGGCCACTTTTCACTCTGCTTATCTACACTTTACTAAACTTTAATCATCCCTTCAGTTAGAACAAATAGTGGGGAAAATTGTCTTTCAAATCAGTTCAGAGGAAGATAAGGAGAGAGCGTTGAAGTTGGTTCTTAATCAAGTCAATATTGCTGTATTTTACACTGTGTTTACTCTACTGCATATTGCTGTATCCTCTTGTACCAATTCCAAGAACCAATGTGGAGATTGTAAATTCAATTGTTTTGCAAAATATCAGCTTTGTAAATCTGCGTACTCGCAGATTAGTATCACAAGCTACTGGACTCGTCTCAGTTATTTCATCGGCATTCAATCCCGAGAGTCCTGTTGGAGTACTGGCATCATGCGTGACAAAACAGGCCTTCCTGTTGAGTGTAGCACGGTACATTCTCTGGCTCGCTGCACAACTCCCGAGCAGAGTACTTTAGGCGCCACAGTCGGGAGGAACCAGAGAGCTACCTGTGACAACTCTTCTGCAAACCTCCTCGTCTCTCTCACTTTGGCGTGCTAGGGTCGGCCATTGCAGGCAAATGGCCGGACTAAGACTCACGTATCTTGGCCATGTAATGCGAGCAAAGTCGCTTGAAAAATCTATAATGCTTGGACAGATCAGTGGCAAAAAAAGACCCGGCTGCCAAAGGACACGATAGAACCAAGATACTGTCATAGCTGATACTGGCATAGATATCACACAAGTGAAAGAAGCAGTGTAAAACCGAAAAACATGGAGGGAGCTCGCCTTTAGAGTCGCCAAGGGTCATGATGAACAACTAAACGGCTAACAACAACCCACAGTCCAATGGACCTTGTATGTCAACATACGAAAACTATGAGGCTCTGTACTAGGGAACCTTGTGGCCTCTGTTTACTGCTGTACAGGCTCTGCTGTGTGCTTGTGCCCTTAGGCATGAGCGAGACATGATACCGGGTATCAGATGGATGGAATCTAAAGAACACTTTATATATATATATACATTTTTTTAGGTTTTTGCACAATAAATGGGGGTCTTAAAATCTATAACACCTAGGCAACCCCTTGCAATCTCATTTAAATACCGTTGCAGGTTGGTGTAAGCTGTTAAAGATGGCTGACATTTACCATATATATAGCAGGCTTGGCTCCCAAACTCAGCCCGCTCCATACACAGACACCCATCGTGCATTGTACATATACAGAACATGTCAGGAAAGGGTTAATGTATTGTCATGTTGTGTTATTCAATCTTTGTTTATATGGCAACGTTTCTGCTTTGAATCATGTATATTCCTCGCATGGTACCTTTGTTTGATTAGGACTAGAGATGAGCGAGCACACTCGTCTGAGCTTGATGCTCGTTCGAGTATTAGGGTGCTCGAGATGCTCGTTACTCGAGACGAGCACCAGGCGGTACTCATCTTGATTAAACGAGCACTGACCATTGAATTCAATGGAGCCGGCAATACAGCCGACTCCATTGAAAGCAATGGGCTGCCGGCGATCGCGGGATGAATTGTCGGGAAGGGCTTAAAGGGGTTGTCCTGCGCCGAAACGTTTTTTTTTTTTTTCAACCCCCCCCCCCCCCCCCGTTCGGCGCGAGACAACCCCGATGCAGGGACGTACAGAAAGCTTACCGGAGCGCTTACCTTAATCCCCGCGCTCCGGTGACTTCTCTACTCACCTGTGAAGATGGCCGCCGGAATCCTCTTCTTCCGTGGACCGCAGCTCTTCTGTGCGGTCCATTGCCGATTCCAGCCTCCTGATTGGCTGGAATCGGCACGTGACGGGGCGGAGCTACACGGAGCCGGCATCCTGCACGAAAGGCTCCATAGAAAAAAAGCAGAAGACCCGGACTGCGCAAGCGCGGCTAATTTGGCCATCGGAGGGCGAAAATTAGTCGGCACCATGGAGACGAGGACGCCAGCAACGGAGCAGGTAAGTAAAAAACTTTTTATAACTTCTGTATGGCTCATAATTAATGCACAATGTATATTACAAAGTGCATTAATATGGCCATACAGAAGTGTATAGACCCACTTGCTGCCGCGGGACAACCCCTTTAAATATATAAGCCCTTCCCTGCAATTCATCCAGAAATGTGTAAAAATAAAAAATATATATATACTCACCTTGTCCCGGCAGACGGAGTTCAGCGCGGCTGGCCTGCAGTGGGTGTGAAGGGGGTGTGAGTCAGGCATGCCCCTGATTGGCTCAGCGCTGAGCCAATCAGAGGCAGATCTCACTCACACCCATTCATGAATTCATGAATGGGTGAGTGAGTGTTGCCTCTGATTGGCTCAGGGCAGCTCTCAGCTGAATGACAGCAGTTCAGCACCACAGTGCAGGGGACAGCAGGAGAACAGGTGGCTGTGCCCCAGCAGCTGAAGGGAGGTGAGTATGTATTTTTTTTTGTTTTTTAAATCACTTTTAATTCATTTCCAGGGAAAGGCTTATATGTAAAGTCCTTCCCTGAAAAAGAATTCAGGTGTGCCAGTGGACCATTGTCTTCAATGGAGTCGCCGGCAGCAGCAGCAGCGGCTCCATTGAAGAGAATGCCTGCATTTTTATTCTTTTTTACACTAAAATCTTTCTTTTTCAGGTAAGGGCTTATATTTTTAAGCCCTTCCCGAAAATTCATCCCGCGCTCGCCGGCAGCCCATTGCTTTCAATGGAGCCGGCTGTATTGCCGGCTCCATTGAATTCAATGGGCTAACATCGTTCTTCTCTGCCACAGCTGTTACAGCTATGGCAGAGGAGAACGATCTTTATGCTGACAGTGCGGGGGGAAGGGGGGGTCTCACTCTTGTCACTATTGTGAGACCTCGGAGCCCGAAATGCAGCCCTGCATGTTGCTCCTCGCCTGCCCTATCCATTTCTGTGTTTTTTTACATGACTTTGGTGATTTGCTTAGATTTTCACAAATGAAAACCTTAGCGGAGCACCAGTCATATACAAAAATGCTCGAGTCGCCCATTGACTTCAATGGGGTTCGTTACTCGAAACGAACTCTCGAGCATCACTGAAAGTTCGACTCGAGTAACGAGCACCCGAGCATTTTGGTGCTCGCTCATCTCTAATTAGGACCTGTTGCTCTGGATTTGTAGGTGAAGTAACCCAGGAGAGTGATAGCAGTTGCAGAAGACATTCTAGGTATACAGTGCTGCTATGTGCATCAACCCCTCAAAAATTGCTGGTGTGGAAGGTCAGACTAATTCTGTGGCCAACAGAAGGTTTGAAACGTCGAGAGAACAGAAGGATTCATGGGACTGTGACCATAGTGGGTCTGAGACAGTAGAGCTGAAGTAAACTACCAGTCAACACCAGTAAAGTGCAAATGAGCCATGCTCTTAAAGCATCTGGAAATTCCTTCCCGGCATCTGCTGAGTTGGAGCAGCTCCTTCCAGTTGCTATCTGACAAGGAGTAATGTTGTATTGCTGACCTCCAATGACATCATAGGTGAGGGATGGGCTGTCGGCTCATTATAATAATCAAGCAAGCAGTTCTTTCTATCACTGCATTTGCTTCGTTCAGCTTCACTCCACCGGTCAACACTGAAATTGTTACTAACTTAAAGGGGTTGTCTCGTGGCAGCAAGTGGGGTTATACACTTCTGTATGGCCATATTAATGCACTTTGTAATGTACATCGTGCATTAAATATGAGCCATACAGAAGTTATTCACTTACCTGCTCCGTTGCTAGCATCCCCGTCGCCATGGATCAGTCTAATTCTGATGTCTTCTTGCTTTTTTAGACGTGCTTGCGCTGTGTGGTCTTCTTCCTGGTGAATGCGGCCGCTCATGCCGGAGAGCTGGTCCTCGTATCTCCGCCCCGTCACGTGTGCCGATTCCAGCCAATCAGGAGGCTGGAATCGGCAATGGACCGCACAGAGCCCACGGTGCACCATGGGAGAAGACCCACGGTGCATCGTGGGTGAAGATCCCGGCGGCCATCTTGGTGAAGGAAGAAGAAGGAAGAAGGAAGACGTCGCAGAGCGGGGATTCGGGTAAGTAATAAAATTTTTTTTTTTAACACATCCTTTGGGGTTGTCCTGCGTGAACGGGGGGCTTATGGAAAAAAAAAACCCGTTTCGGCACGAGACAACCCCTTTAAAAAGGTCCTAATCTGTAGTATCTTGGTGTGCTGAACACGAATATGACCATGAAAATTTTTTATTGGCTCTCGTTTTGACGATATTTCATATAGTTCATTTTCTGTGTTTCACTGTGTAAATGTTCCAGCAGGACTGTAACAAAATCCTTATAGTTACAGTTTGAGCCTTTCTTCAGAAAGGACGGTAATCTGGTGTTCTGTTCTGATATTGAGGACCTCATGAATGCCTTAGAAATCACTCATGACCCAGAAGAAATAAAAAGTGATCAACAGAAAAATTCCAGCGTTTTGAATGAATGAATGAATAGCTAAGGGCTATGTGTCATTGGCTGAGCACTCAGCCAATAGCTAAGCACTAGCTGCTATTGGCTGAGCCCTCAGCCAATCAGCACAGCCCTTTCAGGAGGCAGGGATTTTTAAATCCCCGCCTGCTGAAAGAGCTTAACAGCAGTGCAGGGGAAACAACCGGAGGACACGTCTGAGCGCTGGAGAGGTCAGTAATAAAAAAAATAAAATTTAACACTTATTGCTGATTATCAGGAAAGGGCTTATATTTCAAGCCCTTCTCCGATAATCATACTGTGGGGCTTGGCAGAAAGCATTGCTTTCAATAGGATCAGCAGCAGTGCCGATCCCATTGAAAGCAATGGGATAGAATGCCGTGGACTTCTGCCACAGCTGTGACAGCTGTCACAGCTGTGGCAAAAGTCCGCTGCATTCTCAATCTCTTTTCAATGGGGCTAGCGCTGCTGCCGCTTGCCCCATTGAAAAGACTGGCGATATCCCGGCGTGATGCCGTTTTTTTTCTCGCACCGCACTGCAAGACTTTACCTTTACTCTCGCAGCGCAGTGGAGAAAAAAACGCCAGTGGGTGTCCACCCTAAGGGCGCCTACCCACTGGCGATTTTTTTTTCCTGCGATATTTTGCGTTTTTTCTCAAGAGCAATTAGTATAGAATGTGTTCTTGTCCATCTGGGTTTTTTTTTCCGTTTCGTGGGGTTTTTTCACATAGGAACTGTCAGTTGCATATGTGTCCTTATTTTTCTCTTAATGCACCCATGATTGTCAATGGAGGGCTGCAAAAAACGCCGCGAAAAACGTGCGAAAACGCCGCGTTTTTCACGCGCGAAAATTGGCAACGCAAGTGGGTAGGCGCCCTTAGGCTGTGCTTTTGCACAGTGGAAACTGTCTTCCATCTATTTCAGTAGCACATGTTGTCCACATGGAAGAGACATACGAAAACTTAAAGCAGCTACTGAATTCCATTGAGTATAACAAGTACAGGTGGCACCTCTGTGGTGATTTGAAGTAGTGCAGTGCCCTTTTAATGGGACTGCAGCAGGGATATACCAAATACATGTGTTTCTTATGTGAGTGGAATAGCGAAGCAAGGGAATTGCACTACTTGCGGAAGGAAGAGACTTGCAAACAAAATGTAGCAGTTGGATAGAAGAATATCCAGCACCCAGCTCTGGTCGAGGCTCACAAAATCCTGCTAGGTTTGATGAAGAACTTTGTGAAAGCCATGGACCAGCTTTCCGATACCTTCATGAAAAATTCCCTCGGTTCAAGAGGCAAAGTTTGAAGAGAGAGTTTTTTTGGGTCTTCAGATTCGAGAGCTCTTCAAAGATGACCGGTTCAACAACTTGCTGCAGGGTGATGCGAAACAAGCATGGAATGCTTTGTGTCTAGTGTCTACAATCTTTCTCGGGAATGTTAGGACAGAAAACTACAAGGTTTAGTACAAGACATGCTGATGCCGTATCAAAAACTTGGCTGCAATATGTCTCTAAAGATCCACTTCCTTCATTCCCATCTGGCTTTCTTTCCAGACAACTGTGGTATGGTTTGTGATGAACATGGCCAACGTTTTCATCAAGATATCGCAACAGTGAAACAAAGCTAGCAGGTAAAATGGTCCACTACCATCCTGGCTGACTACTGCTGGACACTCCACAGAGATGCTCCCAACCAGCTGGACAAGAGACGGGCAAAGAGATCTAAGACATAGTCTATGACTTGATGTTTTACAGGTATTACCAATAGGCCTATTACTATTGGCATGCATTTTGTGATGTAAACAGTTATTGCAGATTACAAAAAGAGCCAATTTTGTATTTTGACTGTCATATTCGTGTTGAGCACATAAAAATTGATACTAATTTTGTTTCAGTAACACAACTTTTGTCAAACCTTGTTGACCACCGGTCTAGCTGAGGGGTCAGGCTCACTAGGCAATCCAGTCACTGGTGCCACAACGGTATACAAGTTTGGCGGTGAAGAATATTTATAGGCACACATTGTGATGCCTTTAAAACAATGTCTACTTGCAGAAGTTGGAATGACAATAACAGAAACAGTCTCTTTAAGGGCACATTCACACGAGTGTATGTGTGTTCACGTTGGCCGCATTGTGACCGAAAATCGCATCAATGAAGAGTAGCCGCAATCAAGACCTGAGCTTAATTAGAGATTTTCTCGTCCATTCAAACTTGTGTATTGTGGGAAAAATATGCGCCAGCACGGATATTCTTTAGTAGACAAAAATCCTCGGAATGACTTCTAATAGCTTCAATAGCTTAAACAACAACAGCTGTCATACTTTCCGAGAGCTGGACGGAGGTAAACTCCCCCCTCCTCCCTTTTATTTCCAGCTCCCATAGGAGTCTATGGGAGCTTCCTTTTGTGTTTTGTCAAAAAATAGGTCAAGACCTATTTTGTCACACAGCAAGAAAAATTGGCGATCGAAAACAGTCGCCGTTTTGACAGCGCAATTTTTTTACGCGACCAAAAATCACTTACGTGAATGAATGCATTGGAATTAGAGATGAACGAGAATGCTCGGATAAGTCAGTTACTCAAGTGAGCCTCGCTCTTCTCGAGTAACTGCATTCTTGTCCAAACGTGCTCGGGGGGGGGGGGGGGGGGGGGAGGGTAAGCGGGGAGAGAGTGAGAGATCTCTCTCTCTCCCCCCCCCTTACCGCTCACCCCCGCCCCCCCCCCCCCCTTCCCGCTCAGACAAGAATGCAGTTACTCAAGAAGAGCGAGGCTCACTCGAGTAACTGACTTATCCGAGAGTGTTCGCTCATCTCTAATTGGAATCCATTGCTTTACAAGGTCGTGATTTTTCAGCGCAGCTCCAATAGCTGTTTAGAAGCACTTGTGTGGATGAGCCCTAAGGCTGTACAGCAATGCAGGCGGTTTTCTTTGGCAGCAGCGGTTTGTAGCAAATGACACAGACTGCTTTGCTGAAATATCTTCGCAGCGGTCACGGCTTGGCTGATCTGCTTGGCTCTAGGGTTTACACCACGGTGCTGGCTGTGTCACTCACGGAAGCTTAGGTCGGCAGCTTCTCTGCACGGGAAAATCTCTGTTTAAAGATTGCTCCTATACATGCATGTGAAGCCTCTGCCACATACTGCTGTGCACTGTTACAATATATCTAGGCATCTTAAAGTGACGGTACACATTAAATCTAGTGCACATTTCAAATCCCTCCAAAATCTTACAGCTTTACCCAAAACAGCTAAATTTGAAGATCCAAAATGCTGAGGCTTTATTATGTCTCCATTTAGTGTCCAGGCACTCCTTCAGCATCCCAAAAAGATAAGCATATGTTCGGCAATGCAAACTAGACTCAGTCTACCCGTGCAAATCCTTACATGCACATAATATTGTATTCCACCAGGCCAACTTTAACTGTAAACTGGAGAAAACCTGGCATTGCATGTAGTGTGTGGCCCTAGGATGGAATCAAGGGCCCCGGTACTGAGCTACATTGTACATGCTGCCTCAGCCTTTTAATTAGATATTTGCTTTGTCACAAGAAATAACATAATGTTCTACTACAATGAATACTCTGCATTAAAAATAGATACAATTTCCTGATATTAGTAATGACTTTCATGAGAAATGAAATCACAAATTGAATTACTTTATTTGAGGCTGAATCAAGATTGCCAAAATTAAATACCGTATAATATAATCAGTTTCAAACAAAGACACATACAGCGCAGAATGACGGCCCACACACAAATGCTGCATAGTACAGTGACCAGCCATGCTATTATTGTTCCATCTTTCCATTTGCATATATTTCCCAGAGGAGTATGCATGGCCTTATGAGTCTCCTCACACACCACCTAGGTGTCTCCTTAAAGGGGTTCTGACACACACACAAAAAAATTGTACTCACCTTGCCTGGTCAGCACCGATCGCCAGGCATGTCCCCTCCGTCAGGCATCTTCTTCTGTGGCTTGTAGAAGCAGAGCAGGAGCGGTCAAAATGACCGCTTCCTGCTCTGCTCCGTCCGTCAGCCACTTCCGAGGTGAACGGACGGGCCGCCCACAGCAAGCACGTCACAAGCAGTGCTTGCTGTGGGCAGCCCGTCCGTCCTGGCTGAACTCCGAGATTCTGCGCATGCGCAGTGGAGACGCGGCCCATCCTGACTCCTGTCAGAGGGCACCTCTCCAATGCGCATGCGCGCGATCCCAGAGCGCCGCGGCTTGTGGAGGAAGAAGCAGAAAAACAGCGCCTGCCGGGAGATGATCCCCCGATGTCAACAACAACAGGAGACAAGGTAAGTATCATGTTTTTATGCTTTAACGGCCATTAAATCGTGGGTTCCCTGTGTCCATTAGGCAGAGCAGGGAACAATGGCTGGTAAAGCATAAAAACATTATTCATGTCAGAACCCCTTTAAGGAGAAATGATACCCTTCCTGACCCACGTCTATAGGCCTCTTACTAGCCAAGCCAAAAACCTACTGCACACTGATGAGGGGCAATCAACCTCGGAACAGCTGTCTGTGTATGGTTATTTTGGCTTTGGCTTACAATTCCCAGTCATTGTTACAAAACTTTTTTAAAAGGTCTAACAGTGACTTGTAGGAATGTTGCCTTCCAATAGGTGGCGCTTCAGAGGTATTGTTCCATCTTGCCATTTGTATAATTATATAGTTACTGAAAATCAGGTCTGCTTCACAGTGTTCACAGCATCGTGTCTGCGCCAGCATCTCAGCCATGCAGCTGCCTAAGCGACTCGCAAATAAAAGCTTAAAGGGATTCTGTAATAAGGTTTATGCTGCCCATGATGACCTCAGGACAGGGATGTCTGTTGCTCCAGCTGGTGTTTTACTCGGAAACTCTGCAGTGTTTTAGGATAAATAAACTTTGAAATTTGACGGAGCTGGAAGGTGCTAGAAGCTTTTGAAAGGGGAGATAATATAGACCCTGCATCTCCTGTTTAGCTCAGTTCACAGTAGAGTTTACAGAGAGATATTAGGAGAGATCACAGAAAAGATGAGAGAGAGTGTGGAGAAGGAGCAGAGTAGAGGGGGCAATGATCTATCTGTCCCTACTCCGCTGGTGCAGCAGTAGACACCTGATAACTGCAGGATTATCAACAGCCTTTGAGTGTGGAGACCAGCAGGAGTGAAGCACACCTGGACTGGACCTGAAGTGGACCCCAAGGCTTGGATAAGGTATAAGCGCTATTGTGAGGGGATATAGGCCAGTGATAGTATAGGAGAAAAGCTGGGACCATTTAACCCGTCTAGGATCAGGCACTGTAAAATTTACAGCACCTAGTCCCAGGCTTAAAACCCAGCCGTATGTAAAATTACTGCGGGGTTTTAAGCCTTCGGCTCTGCAATCAATCAGAGGCAGGATGGGTTGTCAGCTGTTAGTCACAGCTGAAAACCCAAAGGAGAAGGTAGGAGGGGGTTTTAACCCTTTCTTTCTTCTCCTTCTTTAAGAACACAGTGCTCAATAAGCATTGTGTACTGAAAAGTGAAAGTAGAAGTGTAACTTCCACTACAGGGGTCATATGACCGCCAGGATTCCCTGCTACAGCAGAGCTACAGGGTCCAAGAAGACCCTGACCAGCTCTGCCAGTGACTAATATCATCAGAGGATGTTTTACCCTGTAACTAAGGCTCCTATGGATGCCCCAGCTACAGTGGGAAAGTGTCAAATAAAAAAAACCAAAAAACATGTGAATGTCCCCAAGAGGTCTTATATGACGTCATAGAGGACATAGATAGTGAAAAACATAATTACATACATCAGTAAATAAAAATTACAGAATAAAATAACAATATATACATAAGAAAGAAAATAACCCAAAGCCGACGCCAACCAAAACCGTCACCGTATGTGCCCTGTAATCCAAAACCATACATATTATATATCAAAACGTCTGAAACAAATAGAGGAAACCGTTCCCATACTTTATTTTAGGGTAAATATACTAATTTAGAAAAAAAAAAAACTATAAATGTTAAAAAAATTTTTTTTAGCTTTTTACCTCCAATAAAACATAAAAACAGGAAAAAAAAAAGTCAGTGAAAAAGATATTTAAAAAATAGCCCTATATGTCACGGAAAAAAAAAGCAGCAAAAATAATTTTGGTAGCTGAAGGAAAAAAATAGGACAGTTAAACCGCCACAGGGGTAAAATCCCTAAAAGGTGTCTGGTCCTTAAGGTGCAAAACAGCCTGGTCCTTGAGGGGTTAAAGATAGTCAGTCTGTTTAAGCTGTTGGCAGATATATACAGAGCAGCTCGCTGGGCTTTTGCGGAGATACACATACAGGAGATACGGTGGATTTTACTGTGATTTGTGGTAAAGACTAGGTGTGACCCGTTACCAAATGTTCAGTAAATTTCTAGTTTCCGTTTTCACAATTCCTCTGCCTTGTTTGTGCGGCACTGAACGCCTCAACCACCATCATCCACTGGTTCATCCCTCCCTTGTAGCAGAGTGGATGGGAATCAGAATATTTAACCACCGTGAACCTAAGCTGACATCCGCAACTCCCGCTGGCCACAGATGCTCCAAGCAAAATGGCCAGAACAGCCATATCAGCAATGTCACAGTTCACGAAAGCTTAAATTCCCAGAAACTGCGTGTCGTTAATGATGAGGCCGTTAACTGGCCAGGCGACAGTTCGTAGCTGCTTACTGCTAATTGGAAGTCATTAGCAGCGATCGCCCACAGATTAGGGGAAACGTGACTTCCTTAGCTGTCCGATGGACTTTTACTTCATGGCCTATGCTGAGACCTCCCCCAGAAACATGCAGCTGTGGAAGCGGTCGCGGGCGGTGGCGCGGCAATGACAAACCGAGACAGAGGTGGTAACTTTTTAAAAAATTTTATAGAGATGACTTCACTGAACTGTTGCATAATAAACAGTATTGCGCTCCATTTGTGTATTTTCACACTACGTAATAAATGGGTAGCATAAACTCTCTCACTTAAGGTGATAGTACTCTTAAAGCGACAGTAAACAAATATTTAATTTTAATATTTTAAGCATCTTTTGTCTCTTCTCATTGCTATAGACCCCAACCTCATAGGAGCAGCGTTCCCTCTCATAAATGCAAAAACACATCTTTGACGTCACATAAATCCAGAGGCCATCATGCATCATTACAAGTAGTTTAACTCCCAGGTTACACTAGAATAAATCTGTATCACATACTGCTGCTCTGGCCTGTGCCTTACTGCACCATTACACTTACTGCGTCACAGACACTCCACTATATCATATCAGGTACATTACACTTAGCATAACCACTGCACATAACATCATTAACCCCATCGTTAACCTGATAACCATGTCGCCATTACTAAATTACGCCATGCAAAAAGGGAAGATAGAACTATACCTCTGCAGCGCCACCTATTGGATGGCAGCATTCCTGCAAATCAATGTCAGACCCTTTAATCAAATCTTTATAACAATGATTGGGAATTGACCACAAGCCAGAAAGCCATACACAGACAGCTGTTTCGGGGGTTTTGCCCCTCATCATTATGCAGTAGATTTCACACATTCACAGACCATTCACTCTCACTTTGTTTGTTGGATGTATCCATGGTAAAGATGAGCGAGCACGCTCGGTTAAGGCAGTTACTCGAGTGAGCATCGCTCTTCTTGAGTAACTGCATACTGGTCCGAGCAGATTCGGGGGGGCGGCGGGGGGGGGGGGGGAGTGAGAGAGATCTCTCTCTCCCCCCTGTTACACCCCGCCACCCCTACAAATGTGCTCGAACCAGTATGCAGTTACTCGAGAAGAGAGATGCTCACTCCAGTAACTGCCTTAACCGAGCATGCTCGCTCATCTCTAATCCATGGTGAATCTCTTTTCCTATGCGCTGTGGGGCACTTCACCATAAGGATGCAGCTGTCTCTCCATCTTTGCCTCTGGATCTTTAGGGTTTATGGTGGTCACTGTCTCTATGGCTGTTCTCCAACATGGAGATGCAGCCGTTCTTTTGCCCGTGAAATGGGCCCACCATGATGCTCTGGCTCGGCCCACTGCTGTCTCTACCTCAGGGTCTCTCGATACACTAATCTAGATTGTTGAGACAGCTCTTTGTCATATATAGCAGGTGCCTGTGGTGCCAAAATCTCCCATGCCTCAGGTAGGAGGCAGGAAGCTAGCACTATTTCCTGCTGGATGGCCAAGTCTCAATACTGGTTACGCACTAGCCGAGTCACAGCTACATTATTTGTCAGCGCTCCTTAGACCAGCGCCAGTCTCTTCATCCCCGCTCCCCCTCCTGTTCAGGTGGAGGTGAGGCTAAGCTTCTGTAAGGGGGACGACAGGCAGTGCTTCCCCTCCAAATAATGCTGTTATATTTTATTGACATATTATTCTTTATTGTACATTCCGTAGAGCATTGTATGTTCAACTGAACCAGTGTAAAGCCTCTCCATCACCCATATTCCGCACCTACAGTCTGTTTCATAGCTATAGGGAGTACAGAAGTAGTAGTTGCACTAAGAGGCAAAGCTAAAGGCTCGCGGGCCTGGATGCAAAAGTTTAGCATGTGGGCCCTTCCACAACCTTTCTCCGCATCGTTGGGTCTCTTATGAAGCTCATCGATGCAACACTAGTATGCAAAGACATTGCTTGAATCTTAATCGATTAGGTAAAGGCTAAATGTAGGGGGCCCTAATGCAAAATCTGTAACATGGCCCCCCAACCATCCATGTGCTATGCATAATATTAATATTTTCGTATATGATAGAGGGGCTTCTGGGCCCCGTAGTGACTGCTACCTCTGCAACCCCTATAACTACACCCCTGGTTGCACACAAACCTGATTCTTGAGCGAGCGCCAAAGGCTCCTCTACCACATAAGACACCAGTATTATAAATGGCACGTGGCAAGTAGGGCCCTGTAACAGATTTTACATTGGGGCCCGGGAGCTTCAATGTAAGTATCTGTTTCTATTAACCCAGGTTATGTTATAGTGATCTACATAAATTCAAGCCAACTGGATTATATCTTCTCTGTGAATAGTATCACTAAAAACAAAACATGAAGAAGTGCTACATCCTGGGGCAAATCTTAGATATCTCTACCAAGCCATTGGAATTGCAATCTTTAAATTTAATCCATCTCTTACACTACATTGCATTTCTGTTCCGAGCAAAATGTATTTGTTTGGTTACAGAATATCTAGATGGATTTCAGAAAAAGTATTATCAATCTGTTAAGAAGAGTTTGTCATGCACAAGAAATGGATCGCTAGCAGCTCCTAATGAAACTGAACAAAAGGCTAGAATGAATGTGTCAGAGTCATATCTCTTCTCTCACCGACAAGGGAAACGCAATTAAATATGAATATCATTTCACCTCCGAGATAAGGTATCCGGCGATGCTCCAGGCTGCGTGAGGAATCAGCGTGGCAGAGAAGGAAATTCCACCCATGACTAACAGCAGCTTTTGTACCACTACCGAAAGAACAGTGATGTATGCGTATTGCCGGTTATAAATGTATCTTGTCTCTAGTATTCCAGTCATAAAGAGGTCTCTAATAAAGAACATTTGTCTTTATTACAGTAATCGTCTCAGTCATGCTCTAAAAACAGACATAATGGCACTTACCCATTAATACACACTTCGATTTGGTAAGTAAGTAATTAAGAGCTATTCCAGAAGACCCAATGACTTGGGTCAGATAGCCAGCATTGCTTATGGATGGCAATTATACGATTGTAAATCCTGATCATAGTGGTTCACGGATAGAATGCAACTATTACAGTAAAAAACAAAGGAATAAAGCTCTATATTACCAAAAAGACTTATGTAAGTGTAAAGAATAAAAGTTGACACTATTCTTTTATGAGTTTGTCTCTGTTTAATTGTTTTTTATTAAAAAGTTGTGGTAGGTGAGTCTGGTAGGCCCAGAACAGAAAGTGGCATGGTGCCATTTTTGTGGCACACTTCAGCTGAGCACTAGACATGGAGAGACATGCTGAAAAGGGTTCCCATATGTGAACAGGATGTCGAGAAAAGGGGCAAAATTGACGAAAGAGACAGAGGATTGAAAGAAGTCTGGTTCTGCAACCGGATTGAAAATTTAGGCTCATCACTAACCAGTTCTTACAGACTCCCCACCGATCACCATCCATTTGGTTCATCGGTAACAGACTATATTGTTCAGTTCATAATAAAAGTTTTGCTTCAAACCATGTGCAGGTGGAAAATGTGTTTGCCAGTGTCTCGCCTAGCTCAACCCAGAATTTTTTCATAAGATTCAAGGAGGCACTATGATCCGACAGTAATGTAAGCCAATCACACCGTCAGAGAAGGCCAAACCTGCATCAGGTATGGAGAAGGCAGCAGATGAACCATCTGTCCTGCCTGCAGCAGGACCCTCAGACTCAGCATAACCTGACCCAGTGATAAGTGAGCATAGTCAAGCCTTTCCTGTGCCTATCACTGTCTAACAGCCTTGCCATACCTTGGTGAAGAACAGAGTGTCCATCACCAGACTTTACCTGAAAGAAAGCCGGAAGTTCAGTTAAATACTTTTTGTGTTTTTATAATCCTCACTTCTGTCCTCCATACCCCCACAGGTTCCCTGCCACTTTCTGTCCCCCAGTCTTTTCTTATCCTCAAAGAGTCCCTACCACCTTATGCTCTCATATTCCATCTGTCCATGGAACCCTGACTCTTTGTGTCTCCCGTGCCCCCACTAAATGGGCTACTGTCACCTTATGTCCCTGCACAGAAAACTTGCTATCATCTAGTCCCCCGACTACACCACAAAGCTTTAACCATCTTGTATGTGGACCTCCCCCCACACACAAAAGCCCCTACCACCTTGTGCTCTCTCAGCCACTTTTTTAATAGAGCCCCTGCCTCTTTGCATTGCCCTCCTATCCTCACATATAGCCCCTGCCACCTTGTGAGTTCCAAAGTCTCCTGTAACCTTATGGCCTCCCATTGCCCCCTGACCCCCCAAGAGTAAAAAACAAGATAAAAGAAAAATGAAAAAAAAAGCAATTTTGACATTCTTTATTGCATTACCCCTAAAACAATTGATAAAACTTAATGCTAAGATATCTGTAAACCCAAATGGTGCAATTAAATCAAACAACTCATCCTGCAGAAAACAAGTCATAAAATGTGTATTTAAATGGGCAAATATTTTATTGTGACCTGTTGATTTAGAACAGTATGACAATGCAGCCCTCAGTCCTAAAAAGGTTCCTCATCCCCCCCCCCCCCTCCTTCTGGCTGTAGAGTATAGGATTGTAAAAAGACAAATAAAACAGAATTCAAGTGGCAATGCTGCATCAATGACCGTAATCTGTGGGGACTTCTTGGAATTGCTATTTAAACCTTGTAACATAAAATGTGAAATACTACAATGTATGAAAATAATAAAAAGTAGACCTTAAATCTATAATTGCCCATTTGATCTCCCGGCCTCCAAGCAGCTAGTATTTCAGATGTAAAATGCCAATTGCTTGAGTCCAGAGGGAACTGTTCTGTGTCACGCAAACCTAATTACACATTCGCTGGTTCTGTGTATTAGGCTACAGCAGACCACATTATTACATAGTAAAAGGATTACCTGACCCTAGCCGTCCCTCAACCCAGCCAAATGACGCACCGAAAGCCATGCAGCCCGGGTGACCTGAATGTCCTGACGAAAACCACTATTATAAAACAAGAAGCTTGAGTTTTATGAAATTTTATAGTGCGCCACCAATAACTTTGTGAGAGGAAGCAATAGGGAGTGATGTTTCCAGTAGGCCAGTTTCACACAAGTGGAAGTTTTGAAAGCTGCATTCAGAGCCTCTAAAATAGTGCAGCATTCTGCGCTATTTTGATTGGCTACATGCTGGGGTACATGATGAAAACCCGATAGACCCTATTATATTTAATGGGGTCTGGCGGGCATTGTTAGTGCCCGTCATATTCTGGTTCCAGTATTGTCATTCAGTTCCTATAATGGAGCCAAACAGAAAACCCTAGAACAAGTATGATTGAAGTCCAATGTACAGTACGCACAACAACATACAGGTAAGTGTCAGGGGGAGGGGAAGCATGACACCTTGTAACAGGTGAGGCAGGCAAAATTTTATTGGTTAAATGGGCTGTTGAAGACAAAAAAAAGAAACATTTTTCCAAAGGGATTCCCCAGCCTGGAAACATAATAAAGAGCTCACAGAGCTCATACTCACCTCTCCCTGCTCCCAGCTCATCTTCCACAGCTCTCCGCTGTCTTATCTGTCTACAGGCTGCCGTCAGGCTGTGACATCCCGTAAACCTGCTGCTGCAGCCAATAACACAGCTGAACCGTAATCACTGAGCTCTGACACTGGCTGTGGTAGCCTGTTTATGAGAGGGCTCAGGCGGATTGCAGTCTGCAAAGATAACGTCAGCAGGGAGACGCGGAACAACTGGTGGGGAGCAGGGAAAGGTATGAGCTCTGTGAGCTCTTTATTATGTTTGCACACTGGGAAATCCCTTTCGAAAAAAAAATATTCTGACAGGAATCCCCCATAAAGAAAAAAATTTCCTTGTAAAAATGTTGTATACAATGAGCGCTTCCATCAGTGAGCATCTTTTGTATCTCTCATTGATCTTCTCTTCCGGCTGGCCCTCCTCTGCTCTGGGCAACTAAAATGCATTGAGCACCAAGACAGGATATGCACAGCACCCATAGCAGAGGAGGACCTAGAAGGCTAGAACAGCAGCAGTAGAATCAGCATCACCCAAAAGGAGGCACAGGGGGTTGGGAGCAGTGCCTGGACACAAGGAGTGTGGAGTGGTGATTTTTTTTAATGGTACGGTCAGCTGTCTGAATTCAAGGAACTGGGGCTGTATTCATTATGGCATGCGATTTTGGGTTTGCATTAATTATGAGATCTGATCTGGGGGTCTGTATTAATAATGGGTCCTGTATTAATTGTGGGTTCGGATAAGCGGTCTACATTAATTATGCAGGCTTTCAGTCATGTGGCCCATGGTTGAGCCTGGAATTTATGAAACTGGCCTTAGGTATAGTTAGACGCCAAATTAAGACTACACTATTATTCACAATGTGCACTGGAATATTATTTCACGCTTTCCTAGATTCAGCTGTAAATCTACCATATTTCCCTAACCTCCTCACCTCAGTATTTACATAGCGCCAGTATTCCTAGGGAGGAAAAGAGGGAAATCAAGATTCACAGAATGCACAGCAGAATCTAAAGCCGAGGCACAAAAGTTCAAAAGCCATAAGACAGACTCACTGCTTGTAAATTCCATCTGAAGCCTTAGATGCAGCAATATTCCGCATCCCCAATTTTTGTAGATTATGTCAGCCATGTAGAGTTACAAAAGACGTTTATTTGCAATTCATATCCAGCGCACAAAAAGAATCAATTTCCATATTTAATTCAGATAATTTATTCATTCCAAAGAAAATTATTAAATAAAAGAATCTCAACTCTCCTGATATTTTATTCTGATGCCCTCCTCAAAATCTGCAAAACAGAAGATCCTCTTTCTTCCCTGTTACAGACAGTTGCATTGCTGTCAGGTAGTATAATGTGGTTTATGATACAGACAGGAGAGAAGCCTGTCTAAGCTTAAAGGGCTTTTCAAATACCCTATTAGATATTGAGAACCCACATGTATTAAATTTGAGTTACAGGGAGCCAGCACATTCATGCATTACACAGACAGCCCGTAGAAGCCCTTACTGGCAGGTCAACCAGGTGCGAGGTGTCAACCCCCTTACCGCTTGAGGACCTGAGATTCTCATTTTTATACTTTGCCTTTTTGTGCTCATGTTGGAAGAGCCATAAGTTTTAAATTTTTCCACTGCCAAAGTCGTATAAGGATTTTTTTTTTACGGGAAGAGTTGTATTTTGTAATGTTACCATTTAATGTACTGAAAAACTTTTAAAAACTTTTAAGTAGGGGGGGAATGAAAAAAAATTGCAATGGAGTCATTCGTGGTGGGTTCAGTTTTTATAGCACTCACAGTGCAGTAAAAATAATATATGCACTTTGTTCTATGGGTCAGTATGATTACGGTGATACCAAATTTATATATTTTTTGACCCCTTGATGCTACAGGACGTAAGTGTATGTCCTCGGCTGGGGGGTACTTAAGGCTGTGTGAAGGCTTGTTTTTTTCTGGGGTGGGCTGTAGTTTTTATTACCATTTTGGGAACCATATTTTCGAATACTTTTTATTCAAATTTTTTGGGAGCCAGGGTAACAGAAAAAAAAGCGCAATTCTTCTTGGCATTCCGTCCCAATATGGCTATTGCTGTAGGAAAGTGACAGGTTCCTTTTAAGTACAAATGCTTCACAATCTCCGGCGCTCCCATTGAAACTAATCAGAGGCATGCATGTGCACTGCAGCCTCTACTCCATTCATGTAGGGACCTTCAGGAACCCCATTCTAAGGATAGGTGGGGGTTCCAGTGGTTGGACCCCCTACGATTATCAAGTTATCCCATATTTAATAGATAACTTTATAACTTGGCACAACCCCTTTAAATTGTTAAAAAGTTAATGCTGATGATGCTTGTGGTAGGCTGTCACTTTCATAAAAGTAATGACTATGCATATTTGTGATGGTGTCAGTGGCATACATAGAAGAGATGCAGCCCTGTAACAAAAACATAAATTGGCCCCTCATTATGGTGTCCAGTTTTGCCATCCAGGACAGGAGAGCTTGATGCCTGTTTTCCATTCCATGCCCTTTAAAATGACCCTTGGGCCAATTTTCCACCTCTTTGTTTGCTAGCAATGCAGTTCTTTGGATGAAGGTCCTACATATATCCTTTCATGACACAGTAGCAAAAGGAATAGTTCAATCAGAGCTGGGGTTCCCTATCTCCAAGGGCCCCATAGCAGTCACATGGTTTTTGGCATGTACCGTCATGGATGATGTGCAAACAGCGTTTTAGGCAAGCATAGCTGTGTATACGAGAGGCATGATTTGTGTATTTGTATAAGATAATAGAATTTGGGTTTCCGTGCAAAATGTGATGACATGGCGCAAAGCAAGCATGCAGTTGTGTTATGAAAGGAGTGGAATTGAGTCTATGAGCTTTCACGGAGGGAGGAACAGAACAGTAGCAGTGGGTGAAAGGAAATGCATCTAGCAGTGTGGAATTTGCTACTCACCATTATCTGAGTGCCGCTCATGTTTGCTGGAAGTGTTATATGCCCTGGGAGCAGAGGCTGCTCAAGGAGTGAGTGCTGTGTGACCTGATTAGAGTAAGTGCCAAACAAGTGCCAACCGTTTCTGTTAGACAGTCAATGCTGCCGTAGAACTGTTCAAGTTCATCTTCAGTAAAGAACTGTTTGAGCAACATGCGGCACTACTTATATAAAACTGCGCCACTTGGAGCCCTCAAGACATCAGCCATATATGGTTCCACAAAGCTACACTGTCTTCGAGTGTGCCAAGTGCCATGATATTGCAGTAGTGGTGCAAAATATAGTTGGTAGAGCTACCTTTAGTACTAGATGGGCAAAGCCATGACTAGAAACAGAACGGCTGTAAAAATGTTCGTAAAAGTGCAGTCAATCCCGGAAAAAATCTGATGTATGGTGCAACATCCGGTTGAAGAAATGCTCAGAAAACAAGAACATTAGTTACAACTTCTTTCTTTTGAGACACAGTTTCAAGTGCTTGTCTCTTCTAGGGCTTGTATGTCTTCCCAGCATAACTGAGGAAGGGGCTCCAATGCCATGAAACGCGTCTGTATTGCTGGGTCAATGAGAAGAGAAATAATGTTCCTTATCTCTGGGCATTTCTTTAACAGGACGTTTCCCCATTTACTAGTGTAATATACAGACTGTGTCCCAGCCTTATGGCAATAGGAGTGCTGCTTCTGTGCATATACTTGTCCTAATATACAGCCCAATGATGTGCCAAGTTTCATTTGTTTAAACTGTGTTAAAGTTGAGTGTATATGTGTTTCTGTGATTCTGGTCAGCAGCCCCTGCAATGGGAATGTGATGCTGGAGGGACACACCCCTATGAGGTCAGCCTGCCTGTCTGCAGACACAGTATGAGAAGGAAGCAGGATGTGACGACACAGAGAGAGCAGCAGCCATCTTTGCAGAGAGAGAACCAAGTGTCTGTGCTGCATTGAGAGTGTGTGGAGATCTTAGAGGACTTTCCTGTGCAGCTAACCTGTGTGTAATTCAGCCCAGAGGCAGACAGAGTATAAAGAGACAGAATGTTCAGTGGAGCCATGCTGAAAGGACTGTGCCCAGTGGCTAACCAGTAATACTGACATTGTGGCTGTGGACATTGCCACCAAAGCTAAAGACTGGCAGTGCTGTTGAGTACTGGACGGTAACTGCACAACCCTGGCTTATATCACACCGGGGTGTATGGATTCTGCAGAACTGTTAGTGTGCTGAGCTACTGGCTGTTGGATTTCATTGCCTCCATTTTGTTTTCTGCCTGCTGAGAAGAATCTTATTGCCTCGGATGTTGTGATAACCGTGAGGAGAGGACACTTCACTATACTAGAAAGGGACGACATCGGGCCCCAACGCGCCCTTCTACAAACTGTAAGCAGTCCACCCGGACCACTGGTAAGAGGGGTGCGCACCCAAATGTGAAGTTAGGGTCAGTTAGGGATAGTTTTGGGACTATTGTTCTTTCAGTGTCCGTGCTGTGGAGGTGGACATAGTAAACGTGGAATATATTGTGAAATCTAACTTGAATTGTTCAAACTATACTGTGTATTTTGCTTGTCCTTATTCCTGTTCTTTTACCATTAACGTGCCTTTATTAACCTGTAGTAAATACATTTTTCTTAACTTGACCACCCCGTGTGTGTCCTTTCTGGTTGCGGAGACCAAACCACCTACCTTGCTCTCGGTTCACACTAGACTTTTTCATCTCTGCTCAAGATATTGCAGCTGCAGCCAGTCTTGAGTTCCCTGCCCCATCCAATAAACCTGCCTTCTGCTCACAAGCCCTTTACAGTTGATTACCGGGGGTCAAAGCTTACAGTTAGGAGTCACTTCTAATAAAAAGAAGTTGTCTAAATACCTTCGCAGTATCTGTGCATCCTGAAACATGAGGTAAGAGGCCTAATGGAAAGGAACATCTGGCATTTACATAATGAATGAAGCTCCACCTTGGAGACTCTTTAGTAATACCATATAATATAGAACTGCATTATCATCGATTACATAATTGTTTCTGTTCCAGGTCGCCCAATTCAGATCCGTCACTGAAGTACAATAAAATTGAAAGATTTGTGCCCAAAACATAGAAGTGTCCATATAGCAGTAATTCGTAAGGTGGAGCAGCAGCCAAAGTTTAGTCATCATTTAACTTTACCATCACAGCCATTTTTGAAACTTAAAGGTATTGTCAAGAGCTCCAAACACGCCCAGCAAACAGGTATTATGGCAACGGTGATTGTGGAGGGGGTGCCATGCCTGCCCATAAATCAATGCAGCATTACATGGTAGCCACTGAAATAAATGCCTATCTTACAATACATAGATTGGCCATCACATTTACACAATAATTTGTGACTTTTTGCTTTTTTACACTTAAAAGTAAGTAGATTTACCAAAGGGAGGGACTTCTATGGAATTAGATATTTACTATAATTTACGCTATAAAGTGGCACAAATAATAGAACAAATCTATGCTAGCTTATAGCAGGAGTAGTTTATTAATTTGTGTCAAATGGATAGCTGCATAAGGACTTCTGCTCACAAGGGGATATTTGCTGCGGAATCCACGGTCGGCGTCCGCACAATGAATCTGCAGCAAATACCGCCCATCAGCTACTTGTGATTTCCACCCGCGGAGGAAAAATTGCAGCATGCTCTATTTTTGTGCGGCTTCCGCACAGATAGCTTCCATTGAAGTCAATGGAAGCTGTCCGATCCGCTTCCCGTCCAAAATGAACATTGTGGACAGGTTGTGGATTATGTGTCGTTGCATAGCCTTGGCTCGGGGGGAAAAAATGTGAAAAAAAAATCTGTACTGTGCATGTGCAATGCCGAGCCACCGGGTCCATCCACAGTACAGATTATATGGAAATATCAAGGTGTTATCTGGAAATTTTCTTTAAAATTGAAATCTATTCAGCCATGTCACAGAAGAGTAATCTCCTGCCGTAAAGGATAAATCAGACCAATATGAACCCCACTGATCATGAGAACATGAGTCCCGAGTCTCCTTGTGTAATTGGAGTGGTGGTCAATCATGCATCTGCACTGCCGTTCCATTCATCTTAACACAAGTCCCTTGTGTTGGCTATGCTATGATGTTGCGTCCATAATGGCATCAACAGCATGCAATATTATGTCCTTATACAAGGTAACTACGGCTTAGTAGATACACGTCTGGAGAAAAAAAATTCAGGAAACTAGTTTAAATATCAACCTTTGTTTAATGAAAGCAACATTCAGACCCTTTTGTGCTGGCTATGCACTCACTTGCCGACTGGAGCATGCCAAAGTCCAAAAGCCACTTGCACACGGTATAACATTTATGGTGTCAAGCCACATTTAAATTCCACCTCATAATCAGCAATTAAATCAGTGCAAGATTTTGTTGGGGATTTTATTGGACAAATAGAGTAGCTGTCGATTTTACTCATTACATTGAAAGGAATGAAATTCCCAGTGAAAGTCTGTATTATATCCCCAACAGCCAAAACATGATGTGGATTGGGAAATCCTCAGTATGCCAAGAATCCGCTGTGTTTTTTTTTCACTGAGAGTGAATGGGGTTGAAGCCCCAGTCATTAATACTGTACTGTACTCTGTTGTAAATTTTGCAACTGAAATTAAGCAACTAATGTGGTACCTGTGTTTCCCTGAAAATAAGACAGGGTCTTATATTAATTTTTACCCCCCCCCCCCCCCCCAAAAAAAAAAAATCATAGAATGGTAGAGTTGGAAGGGACCTCCAGGGTCACCGGGTCCAACCCCCTGCTCAGTGCAGGATTCACTAAATCATCCCAGACTGATATTTGTCGAGCCTTTGTTTGAACACTTCCATTGAAGGAGAACTCACCACTTCCCATGGTAACCAGTTCCATTCATTGATCACCCTCACTGTCAGAAAGTTTTTTCTAATATCTAATCTGTGTCTCCTCCCCCTTTTCAGTTTCATCCCATTGCTTCTAGTCTTTCCTTGTGCAAATGAGAGTAGGGCTGATCCCTATACACTGTGACAACCCTTCAGATATTTGTTGACAGCTATTAAGTCTCCTCACACCATCTTGGTAACTCTTTTCTGAACTTACTGCAGTTTGTCTGTGTCTCATTTAAAGTGGGGTTCCCAGAACTGGACACAGTATTCCAGATGAAGTCTGACTAAGGAGAAGTAGTGGGGGATAATTACCTCACGTGATCTTGACTCTATGCTTCTCTTAATAAATCCCAGAATTGTGTTTGCCTTTTTGGATGCTGCATCACATTGTTGACTCATGTCCAGTCTATGATCTATTAGTATACCCAAGTCTTTTTGACATGTGCTGCTGCTTAGCCCAATTCCAACCACTCTGTATGTGCTTAGAGGTGCTAGGGCTTATTTTCATGGAATGTCTCATTTTTCTTACACAGTAGGCTCAGTCCAGGTACTTCCCGTTGCTTTCCAGAGTCCCAACGCATTTTCAACAGTCCTCGGCTGCCCACACCAGATCACTTCCTGGTTACGGAATTCATAAATCCTGCCTCTACAAAGGTTCTTTGAGTGCTGCATTGACTGGCTGAGCTGTGGCGCTCAAAGAACCAATCACAGCCATCGCATTGTGGAGGTGGGATATATGAATTGGCTGCCATTGGTTCTTTGAGTGCAACTCAGCCAATCACAGCCATCACTTAGTAGAGGCGGGATTTGCGAATTGAGTAAGCGTCGATTTAGCCAATTCATAAATCCTGCCTCTTCAAAGTTATGGTTGTGATTGGTTCTTAAAGCACTACTCAGTCAACCAGTGTAGTGCTCACAGAACCAATCACAGCCATCGCTTTGTGGAGGTGGGATTTATGTATCCTATAACCAGGAAGTGATCAGGGAACTGCAGCGGGGCTCTGGAGAGCATTGGGAAGGACCTGGACTGAACCTGTTGGGTAATGTGTTCCTGTTAACTTTTTTTTAATGGAATCTTGAGATTTGGACAATTGCCTTTGTTAGCAGGGTTCCCAGATGATAAATTGATTACAATCTGTTCTGCTGCTGGACTTGCAATAATCTTCTGTAACCTGTAGGTAACCTGGCAGCAACTGTTAAATTTCCCTGCAGCGCCATCACAGGAGAAGTGAAGCATAACACAGTACCCATAGAAATCAATGTTTTTCCTGTATTGCCTGTCCTCCAGAGGATGAAATGCTCTTGGCAGTCAATCTTTACTGGGCTATATGAGGGTCCTGAACAAAGGATCTCTCTATAACCTTAAATTATGTAATTGGGTATCTTAAAATGAGTCTTCTAAACCAGACAACGGCATAAACTTCTCTAAACACATGGGAATTTGTGTATTTTTGCTGCAGATTGGTAACAATGGGTGAGATCTTAATATGCAATTTGTTGTGTCTTATTTTCTGTAGGATGTGATGTGAAAAAATTTCCGATCTTGCAACATACATTAACAATGTCGCTAGTCAAAACTTTGCAAGCTCAGAGTGAAGCACATTACCATTCCACTATCAGTTGCTGCATACGCCATAACGTCTACATGTATTGATTGGATCCATAGACTATAGTGCTGTCTATTTTCGCCCAATGAGTCTACGTTACAGAAATCGATGGCAAAAAAGCACATAAGGAATGACCGAACCTGCAGAAACAATGAGCCGTGAATCTGGACATTAATCTAAGGGACAAGAAGCACTTCAATTCCAAATAACCTGATTATGTGAAACTAGGTGAGGAAGCTTGTTATAAAGTGCTCGCGATTAAACCAAAACACTGCAATATCTGAAATAATACAAAATACTATAATGACATCCTAAATTACTTTAGGCAGTGGTGAAATTGAATTTTTTTGAATAACAATATTAATTTGACTCTGAATTGCCCTAAACCATGGCAGTGTGGAAGCATACACAAGAGCAGAGAATCACAATGCTGTAAAAAGACGCAGAAGGGGCCATGGCAAGCTTGTAGACGCTTGTCCGTGACTTCATGCATGGTCTGCTCCACTGTTCCCATGCCCAGTTTGTTGAGTCCAGCTGGCATTTGTCTTACTTTATTCCATGTAGTGAAATATCAGTTGTTTCCTAAACTCCATTTATGTCTCAGCAATCCTAACCATATCTGTTAAATAATGCTAAGCTGTTGCTCATAGCTTTTCTGGGGGTCTTTTGGAGGGGTTGTCTTATGTAGAAAATCCGAGTCCATGGGTTTAATTAAGGGTGCTTTTAGATGTAATTATTATCGTTCCAAAAAGTAATTCCACTACGGTGACTTATGAAAGATAGACCAAGGCTGATATTATCTTCTTGAAATAGCTCTATGTGAGCCTCTTGAATAAATGGCAGTAGCTTTCTCTTAGACGCCACCCCCCTCCTTTCTCCCTACCTCACCTACCCTCGTTTCTCCCTACCCCACCTACCCTCTTGTGGAAACCCTTTCTATCCTAGTTCGCTTTTCCTTTTTTCTTTTACTTAACATACAGATGGTACTGCGCCTTCTCCTGTTTTTCTTTTTTTACCCTTGCAGTTTGGGTAAGCTTCAATGCTGTGCCTCTTTTAGCTGATCTCCACTTACGAACTGGATGTTCAGGAATTGAAGCTAGGAGACAAACTAAGTAGACAACTTGCCTGATTTGTAGGATTGGAAGGTGCAGAGAAGGTTTGGTGAAATTTTAATAGTTGGAAGTATGTTATTCCACAAATCACAGTGGTATGAAGTATCTATATTTTTTATAGGTTGAGGCCGTCACAGATATAGAGTTAAAAA
Source organism: Eleutherodactylus coqui (assembly GCF_035609145.1). Lineage (NCBI taxonomy): Eukaryota > Metazoa > Chordata > Amphibia > Anura > Eleutherodactylidae > Eleutherodactylus > Eleutherodactylus coqui. Next base: position 232,839,936 of record NC_089840.1, on the reverse strand, counting down.
GAATAAATTTTATTAGTAATTAATTTAAAAAGTCAAAGCCTACCAACAAAAAAACAGTCACATAGAACATATAGTGACAGGACAAACAGTTAACATAAAAAGGGAGGATCTTATAGGGGGTAAGGGAGGGGGAAGTATATCTACAGTTCCCGTGTAGCCCTCCAGAGGTCCTCAGGAGTCACTTATATAAGATGGTTCACTATCAAGGTAAGTATTTAGTACTTGAGCTGTTATGATTCGCATCCCCTTGAGATGGCGATTGTTTTTTAGTGCGAACCAGACAGCCCTTTTATTTATAAGGACTCGTATGATTTTTAGTATGGTATTCAAATCAGTCTCGTTTGGTGTATTGTTTACACTGTATCATTTCGTGCATTGTTTACACTGTATTCATATTATTTTTGACTCTCATTTGTTTTTGCTCTACGCGTTTCCCTATCGGGATAGCCGATAGTTCGTCAGGAGCTGGGCAACAATACGCCCCTAGAGAAGTAGGAGAGAGTTTTCTATCAGAAATGATCACCAAAACGATGGCTAAAATGTGCCTGTCACTTTTCAATAAAGAGATTCCTAGATTCCTCAAAATTGCCTCATTTATAAATTGCGCTTGGATTCTATCTGTAGAGTGAATCCTACGTATGCTTGAAACCTATAAGGTCCAGAAAGCTATTCAACTGGATCCTATTGCCTCGCAACTGAATGCCGTATTCGCATTAGATAGTGTAACTCTAAGATAGAGTAAAGTAACTGTGCATCGTGTATTATACACGGCGACGATGCATGTGCAAAATAGCCAGAATTTTGTCCACCTCCAATCGTGTCTCAAGATCCTTGGTGATTTTCGTAGGGTTAACACCAAGAGACCTTGGCTCTTGGAAAAATGACTGTCAGGTTAAACACCTATTAGCCCAGCACAATAATAGCATGCAGGATATACAGCCCCACTTCAGGCTAAGACCTACTAGTAACTGCCACAATGGCAAAAGGAGTGCCAGGAGTGATCTCCAGCAGCCTACAGCTCACCATCAGAGCTGCAGGTGCTGCTGGAGATCACTCCTGGCACTCCTCTTGCCCTGCTCTATACCTTCTGTCTCGCTCTATAAGCTATTACAGCTAATTCTGCCTTACTGAATGCAAGCCTTATAGCCAGTTTAAAATGCTTTTTGCCATTGTGGCAGTTACTAGTAGGTCTTAGCCTGAAGTGGGGCTGTATATCCTGCATGCTATTATTGTGCTGGGCTAATAGGTGTTTAACCTGACAGTCATTTTTCCAAGAGCCAAGGTCTCTTGGTGTTAACCCTACGAAAATCACCAAGGATCTTGAGACACGATTGGAGGTGGACAAAATTCTGGCTATTTTGCACATGCATCGTCGCCGTGTATAATACACGATGCACAGTTACTTTACTCTATCTTAGAGTTACACTATCTAATGCGAATACGGCATTCAGTTGCGAGGCAATAGGATCCAGTTGAATAGCTTTCTGGACCTTATAGGTTTCAAGCATACGTAGGATTCACTCTACAGATAGAATCCAAGCGCAATTTATAAATGAGGCAATTTTGAGGAATCTAGGAATCTCTTTATTGAAAAGTGACAGGCACATTTTAGCCATCGTTTTGGTGATCATTTCTGATAGAAAACTCTCTCCTACTTCTCTAGGGGCGTATTGTTGCCCAGCTCCTGACGAACTATCGGCTATCCCGATAGGGAAACGCGTAGAGCAAAAACAAATGAGAGTCAAAAATAATATGAATACAGTGTAAACAATGCACGAAATGATACAGTGTAAACAATACACCAAACGACACTGATTTGAATACCATACTAAAAATCATACGAGTCCTTATAAATAAAAGGGCTGTCTGGTTCGCACTAAAAAACAATCGCCATCTCAAGGGGATGCGAATCATAACAGCTCAAGTACTAAATACTTACCTTGATAGTGAACCATCTTATATAAGTGACTCCTGAGGACCTCTGGAGGGCTACACGGGAACTGTAGATATACTCCCCCCTCCCTTACCCCCTATAAGATCCTCCCTTTTTATGTTAACTGTTTGTCCTGTCACTATATGTTCTATGTGGAAGTATGTTATTCCACTACTAACGGTATCCTCCTATGAAAACAATAGGAAGGTTGCAAACTTAAACATAGTAATCTGATTTTAAAGTTTGGAAGTTTATTGTACTTCAAAAGGTCACAAATCTTCATTGAGCTAAAATATTGCCTATGATTTTGTACCATTAAAATTGAAAATGCAAGATTTCATATGGACTAATGTATGAATACGTGAACGGTAGCCACCTGAAGCTAGGGGTTTGATAGGAGGAATGCCCCTCTCACACCCCTAGCTTCGGATTGGCTCAAGAGCTAAAGGTGCTAGTACCCTCGATTAGTGGCAGAAGGCAGCGGGGCTCAGTGAAATAGGCTATGCTCTGTTCCCCCCACCCCTCAGTCTCTGCTCCCCGCTCGCGATGCTCACCTTCCCCAGCTGCGCTGCGGGCTACAGCTCTGCGCTTAAAGGCTCATGTCCCCCTGTCTGAGCTCAGTGTGCCTCGCTTCCGCACTCAGTACTGCCTTCCTCAGCGGCTGTGCTCCGCCTGCATTACTGTGACATCCGTGCCGTGCGCTCCATTGCTGACAGCTGCGGCCCTCTGCGCTTGTGGTCCCCCGCCGGGAAACCGGCATCAGGTGGGGGTGGAGGGGGGGGTTGTGTTCCTGCACTCTGCGGCCGTCGCATAATATCTCTTTCCCTCCGGTCCTGTCGCCTCTCTGCTGCCACCGCTCTGTTCAACTCACATTACGTGTGGGTGAGGGTGCCGATTGTGAAGCGCCGATGCCGGCTCAGTAGTTAGCGCTTCAACACTATTTAGCCTCTGTGCTCCAACTGTTAGGCAGCCTGACCGTTTGCCCGCAGGAAACCATGTTACCACTTATTTTAGTGGGCTTCCAGGACCTATTTGGAAGCCTGATATTCAGCCAATCAGGTACAGGAGGCGTCACCCTCCCTGTCAGTCTTGGTGGTGTCAAGATACACTAAAATCTATGTGAACATATGATTTCGCTTTTAACTACATTGTTGAATGAAAACATTTTTCAATAAAAACTGATTTAAGAAAAAAAAAAGTAATTCCAGTGATCTGCAATTTTGCAACTTTTATATCTGTTGTTTTGAAATAAAAAGGTGTATCAGAATAGATTATTTCCGCAGATCTCAAAAATGACCTTAAAAATCTTGTAACACGCCATGTTTTTTCACAAATCCCGAAAATGTGAATTAAAAAAAAAAGGAATTTTTTAATGACATTGATATATTGCAACGTTTGTAACATGTGAAAATCTTCTCTGGAGGGATGAAATGAATGTGCAAGGAACAGATAAACATAAGTACATAGCTGATTATGAAAATGAAATTGATTTATCTGTATCGTATCAAGATTTGCCGCACTCACAAAGCCTAAATATGAGAGAAAGTAATCTTGGCCCGCCAGTATGACCCCTACCTCACGTCACCTTTCCCTTCTTTCTTTATAGTACCCCTTTGGTTGTTTCTTCGTATCGTCTACAACGGCTTCACATGGTTGTGTCAATCATCCAGACATATTTTGGTACATATGTAGCGGTTATACGACAGGAAAACAGGCAAAATATTACGCCTTTCGTGAAAAATGCTTATTTTCAATACTTCGGGATTAAACTAGCAGATCAGAACAAAGCATTGGCTCCTCACAAAGTGTGTCGAGCATGTGTGGAGGGGTTGAGGAACTAGAAAAGTGGACAAAGGGAATCAATGCCGTTTGGTGCACCCATGGTGTTGAGTGAGCCAAGAAAGCACAGTGATGACTGCTACTTCTGAACAGTGAAGATCGTGGGCCATACTAGTACCAGTAAGTGTAACACTGTGTATTTCAATATACTATCTGCCATGGGACCAGTGCCTCATAGTGAATTCATCCCTGTGCCATCCCCATCCAATGTCAATCCCCCAACAGACACCAATTCAGACGGTGATACAAGTGATGAGATGTACCCAGCAGACAGAATAGAAGATGAAACCCCACTGCCATTTACCCAGCATCAACTGAATGATTTGGTTCGTGATCTGAATTTACCCAAAGATGCATCAGAGTTGTTAGGATCATGACTTCATGAAAAGAATTTACTGTGTCCTAATACGAGATTCTCCTGGTACAGACACTGAGAAGCAGAATTGCTCCCATTTTTTTCTAAGAAAGGTGGTTTGGTATATTGTCGAGACATTCCGGCAGTCATGAAATGCTTCAACATTAATTACAATTCAAGAAAATGGAGGTTGTTCATAGATCACAGCAAATCCAGTTTAAAAGGTGTTTTATTATACAATACTAACATCCATCCATCCATTCCAGTAGCACATTCTGTGAGTATGAAAGAGGCATACGAAAACCTTACATTTCTGCTGGAAAGTTTGCACTACAAGCTTCATGAATGGTCTGTATGCAGGGATTTCAAGGTGATTGCAATATTGCTCAGCCAACAAGCAGGCTACACCCAATTTCCTTACTTTTTGTGTTAATGGAACTCCAGAGCAAGGACTGAACATTGGGTTTGGAAGCAGTGGCCCGTCAGAAGTACCTTCACACCTGGCGAAAGAAACATTGTTTCATTTCCACTGGTTGATCCCTCAAAAATACTGTTGCCACCGTAATTCACAGCAATTTGTGACAGCTTTAAGCAGGGACAGTAAATGCTTTCAGTACTTTGGTGTTAAGTTTCCATCAATCACTTCTGAAAAAAATCAAATCTGGTATTTTTATAGGCCCACAAATACAAAAATTAATGGTGGACAAGATATTCAAAAAAAACAGGAGTGAGTGTGAATTGCAAGCATGGACTGTATTCAGAAATGTGGTTCAAAACTTTTTGGGGAACATGAAGGCTGCAAATTACACCATTTTAGTCGACGAGATGTTGGAATCCTATAAACTGCTTGGTTGCAACATGAGCATCACTTTCTTCATGCTCATCTAAATGACTTTCCTGACAATCTTGGTGATTTTACAGAAGAACATGGCAAGCGCTTTCATAGGGATATTTAAAGGGTAGCCAAGTGGTAAATGTTAGGTATGTTTACGTTTCCACGTGTTACAAACATTGTCATCTATGAATGTCATTAAAAAATTCATTTTTTTGTAATTTTCACATTTTTGTGATTTGTGAAATAACGTGACTTGATACAGAATTTTGAAGGTCATATTCTAAATCTGCGGAAAAAATCCATTCACCTTTTCATTTCAAAACAACAAAACCTTGGATATGTGTAATCGCTTGGTCTATACGTGAACCAAAGACTGAAAGACAAACGGGAATCGTTCGCTTTTCATTCGCCGTTCATTTTATGCAGGCAGAAAAATCTTTGTATTTCTTGTTTGCAAACGAGAATCGGTCAGAATGGTTCAGTCCCGCTATTCCGCTTATACAGGGACTGAACGATTCTGACCGATACTCGTTTGAATGAGCCAATGATGCATTTGCCTGTCTAAATACGTGGCAGGAGTGCGAATGAGTTAGCGGTGACGTCATTCGCTCCTTGCTTATTCAACCTAGAATGAGCTAATCTAAAAGGACCCTAAGGATCTCTGACTCAGGATACTCCTCTGAGCCAGGAGGGAGAGAAAGAGTAACAGCATCTCCAGCTCTGGCAGGCTCAAGACACCCTTTAATTACATTACCAACCTTTTATCTGAATTACCGCCGTATAATACTACATTTTTCTTTGTGTTCAGAGTCTATAATCCAAAAAGTAATGTCTGCCTGAACACCACTTCAATGCATTGTGCCATGATTGAAAGTTATTCCCTATCCAATGGATTGGGGATAACTTTTAGATGAGGAGGTCTGACCTCTGAGACCCCCACTAATCATGAGAACAAGGCTGTAGTGCGTACTGCAAATAGGGCAATGATGGTTGCACAAGAACTTGTCCTCACTTGAGAATGCACTTGATTGAGCTCCAATCTTAGGATTGGTGTGGGTTTCAGCAGTGCATTGTTTGGCTTGAAAGCAATGGGCTGCCGACAAGAGCTGCAGTGATTTTCAGGGGAAGGGCTTCAAATATAAGCCCTTTCCTGAAAATCAATCCAAAAATGTGTAAAAAAAAAAATCTATACTCAAAAATCATGAATTCATGAATGGGTGAGTGCTGCCTCTGATTGGCTGAGCGCAGGGACCAATCAGAGGCAGATCTCAGCTGTCATTCAATAGCTGAGAGCTGCCTCTGATTGGTCACAGTGCCCAGCCAATCAGAGGCAGCCCATTCAGCACTACTCAGAGCACTGCAGGAGAAGAGCCGGCTGGACGTGGCTGAGCCCCGGCAGCTGCAGAGAGGTGAGTATAGATTTTTTTTTCTTAACACATTTTTAGATTTATTTTCAGGGAAGGGCTTATATTTGAAGCCCTTCCCCGAAAATCACTGCAGCACTTGTTGGCAGCGTTCCTCTGCCACAGCTGTGAGAGCTGTGTCACAGCTGTGGCAGAGAAGAGCAATCTTCTTCAGTATATGTTCTCAATGGGGTCGGCGGCCCATTGAGCGCAAGGTGAAGCCCCTGGATGCGAAAGAATACATAGAATAGCAGTTTGCCACAGTTACATACATTCTGCGAACCGGTGTCCCATAATTTTCGCAGCTGGCGTTTTTCCGCATGTAAAATTCGCACATGTGACCGCTGCTATTGACAAGCATTGGTTCTATTCAGTGCAAATTTTTTGACGTGTGGAAAAACGCCCGTTACAAACGCCTTTCTGACTGAGCCCTAAATCAAGGCTATTTCCATGACTCATCCGGAGAACTTTAATCTGAAGGGGGTTATTTCTGATGAGATTAACCCCCTTAAACAATATTCACGTAGGTATTACTTTTGCACAGGATAGCAAAATGACGAAAAAGACCATAGACACGGTATGCAAGCTTTTCATAAATTGTAATATAACTAATTTTATTGTCCTAATCCGGTAACAGTTCCTCTTATATGAAGTACTCAATATATAGATTTTTCTCCCTTTGGCGTGTGAACCATAAAGTATCTTACTTTTAAGATGTGAAGTTTACCAAGCACTTTGGGAAAAGGCTTTAGTTTTTATGACAGTTTTTTGAGTTTCAGCCAGAAGTGAATGCAAAAAGAATGGGAATATTAAGAAAGGATTTTTTACTTCTCCTTCCTACTGGATCCACGTCTGACTTTGACTAAAAAAAGACATAAAAAAAAGCTTGATGAGTATGTCCATACAAGTTGGAGTGAATAGAGTGAATAGTGAATAGAACTTGTAGGACCTATATTTCATGATTAGAATGGGGGACCTGGAGGCTAGACCCCCACTGATCAGACACTTATCCCCACTCAACAGGGTAGGAAAGAAGTTCATAACTTGGGATAACTCCTTTGACCTCTATAGCTTCCATAACATTAGGCAGTCGACTTCTGCCTTCATGTTCATCTAAACTCAGAAGAGATGGTTTTGAATGAGCACAACCATAAGATGAAAGAAATAGTCCTCAGGCTATAAGACATATATCCCATATAACTGGTTCATGAAATTGAACTTAGTTTGACAGTGAAGAGAACCCCTAGGGTCGGAGATGCGGCCTGCTGCCGAGGAGGCAGGGAAGGGGTAAGCAATTAGGTAGCACAGGCAGGATTGATAATAGGACGGCAAGGCACTCACCGACTGAAGGAGGTAGCGGCTGGGGTTGCTCTGTATCCTCATGATTCGGAACTCGTGTGACAAATCACTGACTTGTGTGCTTGAAGTCAACTTTACTGAAAATGAAGGTGATGAAAGTGTAGTTCTCTTTGGCACTACAGTTTCCTATTCTTGCAGTAAAAGGGAGTTCTTTCACAGATTATCTGTATCCCCAAAATTTTTTGCAAAAAATGCTGCAGGACTGGTTTACAGCCACGAAGGCTTTGCGTTTATTGCACCAATTCCCTCAAGCCAGAAGCAGTGTACTCTGACTGCCTTCCTTGCCTTAGGCTCCTCCCACTGTATATCTATTACCATGTGACTCCTTCTTGGTGCGGGAATCAGCGCTGCGGCGCATAAGGGGCATAGAATCTCTAAAGGAGTTGTCCACGGTTAGAAAAACATGGTTTGTTTCTTCTAAACAAAGCACCACTCTTGTCCATAGGATTGTGTGTGGTATTGAAATAAATGGGAACTGAGGTGCAATACCAGACACAACCCACGGACCAGAGTGGCGCTGTGTTAGAAAAGAAGCAAGCATGCTTTCTAACTTTGGATAACACCTTTAAATACCAATGTTACATAATAGCCATAAAAAAACCTGAATAAATAATCAACAAAAATAATGGCTACTCCACCCCCAAAACGACAAGGGAAGAAGGCTACCCTACACGTAGGAAAAAACACCAAAAAACACAACTTCTATTAATTATATCAAAACGTTCATTCTAAGGCCCAATGTACATGGGCAAGTTTGAATTGCGGAATCTGCACGGGACAGCCGTGCGTATAATCCGCAATTCAAGCTGCCCATAAGGAGACATGCAGCTTAATGGAAGCATGCAGATAGATTTTTGTGCAGACCTTCTGGAAAACAAATCACAGAATGCTCCATTTTGCTGCAGTTCCCACATGAACGGCTTTCATTAAAATCAGTGGAAGCCGTCCGATCGTCCGTAATTGAATTGCGGATGGGCCATGGATTCCGCAGGAAAGCAGACGATTTAAAAAAAAAATCTCTACTGCGCATGTCCGGCGTTTCCGCACACATCCGCAGTGAAGACCCGGAGAGGTAAGCGCAGTTCTCGGCTGTGGGCAGGGTCAGATTCCGCTGCGGGCTCCCACATGTGGAATCCAACCTACTAATGGATGTGAGGCTAAAATCAACTACAGCTTATCTATATAGGAAACAGGCCAGTAACACGGGATGAGAAGTCTCTTATATTTATAACACCCTATACACAGTGTGCTGACATCTGATACATAAAACTAATATTCCGAGGTCATCAATATAATGCTAACATTTCTACATGGTAAATCATACAGTACAGTATATCACAAATGTCTATGGGCAATGCCTATAGCTATGCCAGTAGGTAATAAATATGATGCTACCAGTCGCTATGTAGAAGGGAAGTATCACTGCATGAAGAAGAGCATCTATGTATGATTCTGATCGGCAATGTATAATACCTGGGGCTATAGAAGTCACAATGTCACTATGGTGTCATTAGTTTCTACTAAGTACAAGGAACAAGTGACACTAGAATATAAATTTTGCCGTAACCCAGAGCATTCTCCTATGTCGTAAATACACTGACAACATGATGCCGCTGTGTAGTTTATGAGGGACTCATAGTGTAAATATCCTGACCTCATGGAGCTGGCTGAGTGCATGCCAAGAGCGCGCAAAGCTCTTATCAAGACAAAGGGTGGCCAATCCGAAGAGCCGATAATGGAAACTTTTCACTCATAGTGTATGTATGTGTGTCTCTCTATGACGATGTTTGCCAATGAGTGTTTTGGGTAGTCTTTTCATTGAAGAAAAATGATCTTCAGCTCATTTAAAGCTATGCATCACATTTATTATTTGTTACTTGCTATTATTTAGTACTTTTGAGCCTAAATTGGGAAGGGGAGTGGCTTAGTAGAAATGGGGTGTGGTTTGGTGGGAAAGAGGCATGACTTAAAATGCAACAAAATAATGCTGGAAACTAAGTGAACCGGTATGTGATATAAAGTTAGACAAAATATATCTAAATATGCTCCACATTTATAATCCCGCATGAGCCACTGTGATAACTCCGGCACATTCTCAGACTGTCTAGTCTTTTTTTAACATTAATTTTTGTTTGTGATTTAAATTTAAAATAAAATGTAATAAACTGAAAACGAAGCGCCCAGTAGATGTGCTGCACGACAGAGTGTTACAAGATTAATAGCAGTAGCATATTATAGATACTTATCTAAATACCAATGTTCTTTTAGATACAGTACAAGTCTCTTAACTGTTAAATGGTGGCCTGGCTAGGGTCAAACTGTAAGAAAATGGTAAGGGGTGGGAAGCGGATAAAAGAGGGGGTGGGAAGGTCAGAGGGGGAGGGAGAACATTTCTCGTGGAGTCGGTATTTGGGAACTACAAGGCAGTTTATTAAGACTTTACGGAGCTTATTGTGTTAGTCAGTCCATGGAGACCTGATTTTTAGAAATCCTTCTTGTCTTTCTGTAATTATTGATGTCAATTTTTTGTTAATTAGATACCAATTCACTCAACATTTAACCTCCAAGAAGTCTAGGGATGCTTTCGGCATGAGTAAGTGATAGTTTGCTTAGTAACTAACAAAATAAAAAGGAGATTCATTTTTGTGAGCCTACAGAATTATTTGCGAACTGTTTATTTTACCCTTTCCAATCCACTGTCTGACGTCTTAAGATATTATGATTTAAGGCTGTACAGCTCGGATGTTGGAAGACATCTGTCGGGGTTCTCTTACTGTATATTGTCAGCCTCTCTGCTTTTGGAGCCTCATGCAGTACTGGCTTTAGCCAGCAGATAGCACTGTTGTATAATGGCAGAAAAAGAGTAAGCCCCCTAGGAAACGCTGAATGCAAAATTGGATTGGAAAGGGTTAAAAATGCGTCTCATTCATTTTTGCGTGTAATTTGTTACAGAGTAGATCAGATAATATGCAGGCTTTCACCTCACGGATAAGACCACCAAATGTGGAGCATGTTACCTGGGGTTAAGCATCCATGGAAACAATTTAGAGAGTAACCTGGAATTGCATGTGTATTCTGGTGGAACTAGATACCAGCAAAGCAATATTTTGTATGATGTTTCCAACATTAAAATGTTACAAGCAATGCTGTTGGTTGAATTCCATACTTGGGACCAATCTTCATCAGAAAGTCTACACTGTATGGATATTAGTAAATCTGACCCACTGTGCTAAAGTTGTCCCAATGTTGTTATACAACAATACAGGAACTATAACACTCGTATGTGTCGACTAGTGATGAGTGAACATTTCGGTTTGATTGGTTTACCAAACTTTTACGAAAAGTTGGGTTCGATCTGCATTAGTTTGAACTGAACCAGAAGTTCGCCAAAGCACCTAAAACTCTAAAAACCATAAAAGCCCTGTATAACACTTAGGCTGGGCTCACACAAATGAGTCGGATTACGCATGCAGGAGGCCAGTAGCGAATTATGGCTGTGAGCCCGTCTGGTCACCCTGCAGCCCTGATTTTTCAGTATGCGGATGACCGCAGCGGCTAGCCATCGGTCAAGCGCAGTAGTTTTTTTTCTCATTGTTTGTATTTCTCACGCCATCACTAAGCAATCAAGTGGGTGCCGCAGCCCATACGCAATCTTAATTGTGACGGGACTGCGGGTCGGACAGCCTCCAATGACAATGGAGGCCATCTGCACAGAGTCTGCTGCAAATTAGGGCATGCTGAGATTTTTCTTACGCTAGCGGAATATGCAATTCGCATCCGCGAGTGTGCAGGAAAAAGCAAAAGGTCTTGCCTTTCAATGCCTGCGTTTTGCCACGGATCCTCCTAATGGACAGCAGTCGTGGATTTTGTAATTACATCCATCCGTGTGAGACCCCCCTCCCCTTAGAGTGCTGAGTGAACTGGACTAATAGCACCCTGTTTCAGGTAGAACTTTACTAAAAGCTTCATTTGATTTCATTCTGAATTTAACCTTTAGCAAAGGGTTCTTCTGGTTCAGTTTGCTCAATACTAGTGTGACCATTCATTAAGGTTTTGCTTGTGTGTTACGAGTGGGAATGATTTATGACAGTAGAGATTCCTCAGCACAGGACACCAGTTCTCAGGAGACCCTCAAGAGAAAAAGGTGATAGTGATCTTCATAGGGACACCTTCAAGTCATATCCTACATGCAGGGCCATTTTATCCATATGAGGCTGCATCAAGACCCTGGCAGTGTGCCCCCCCCCCCCCCCCAACTACAATGAAGATAGCCGCACACATGCATGGTCATCTCATCTATTCTTTTCTGAAATACCAAACAGATCCCCATTTGGCCAATATACAGGGATCCCATGAATGACCACCCAATGTACCATCAGTACCTACCCATCCCAGGTCTTGTGCTACACATTACTCCTCTTCTCTCCAACTTGGAGAATATAGACATAGTCTATATGATAGGGGGGCCACACAGAATGGACTTATGTTGCCTCCAGGCTATGGGTTGTGCACTATATTTATTTAGGGGGGTTGGTCTGGAGTCTGTAATTGTTTGGAGATGTGGAGTCAATATGAGGTAGTTTAGAATCCATCGTCTGGCTCATCAAAAGTTCAAGATGCAGTTCTTTCTCTCCATATGCTACACGCTGCAACTCTGCATATTCAGATAGACTGCTCCGCGCACAAAGTCAACGAGAGTTCGCCAGAAAGTCAGTTCATTTACAGCTGATTTCCATTTCAATAAGGACAGAATACAAAACAAAACAAGTTTATGGAAATAACAGGTAACTGCTACACATGTCCAGAGGCAAAGAGCTTCAATAAGCTGGAGTCCGGAGCTGCAATATAAAGACATACCTATAAGGTAAAAAATAACATGATCAAGTGTATCTGCGTTCCTCAAGCTACAGATTTAAAGCAGAAACGTAGATCAAAATGATAAGAGAAAGTCCTGCAAGAAGGGGTGAAAGTATAAGAGATGGTGAACTGATACAATACAAGGTGATTCAAAAAGAATGGTGCAAACGTTGAGCTGATTTCTTTATACATGAATGCATAGACAAGAACTCTTCAACTTTTTATTGCACCTTACAGATGTTTGATGTGGGCGCTGTTGGTGACACTACCCTGTTTTCCCGAAAATAAGACAGTGTCTTATATTCATTTTTGCTCCCAAATATACGCTAGGTCTTATTTTCAAGGGATGTCTTATTTTTCCATGAAGAAGAATTCACATTTATTGTTGAACAAAAAAATGCACATTTATTATATATGTACAGTAGTTGTCATCACAAACCAGCAGAACCAGACAAACTGTGAATTCTATCAAGCATTTCTTGTTACTACTATTATTTCCATGTACGCACTGTCTGGAGACTGTAGCGATCACCCACAGTAGTTCCTGGACCACTTGTACAGCAGGGGCAGTATTGCAGCTTCCGGCCCCCAGCAGGAACAGAGATAGGTCTTACTTTCAGGGGAGGTCTTATATTAAACAATTCAGCAAAACCTCTACTAGGTCTTATTTTTGGGATGTCTTATTTTCAGGGAAACTTGGTGGATGACCTAAAACAACGCATCTGCAGTGTAGTGGAATCGAGAGCAGAGGATATGCCAGGAAAGCTACACTACCGACGTAACATCTACCATGACACCTGCAGTGCCCACATCAAATATGTGTAAGGTGCCTAAAAACATTGAAGAGTTCTTCTAACTTTTTATGTCATTCTGGCTGTTGTACATCAGTTCAATTAAAAAGAAATCAGATTTAGGCCCAATGTCCACGGCGGGACAAGATCCACGAATCAAGCCGCCTATAGGGAAACATGGGCATCCGCAAGTGAAATAAAGCATGTGGATTTGATTTGCGAACCTTCTGGTCCAAAAATAAAATCGCAGCACACTCCATTTCAGTGCGGATCCTGCACGGATGGCTTCGATTGAAGTCAATGGAAGACGTCCGATCCGCGGCCGGTCCACAATTGAATTGATTCTGTGGGAAAGCAGGGGTTTAAAAAAAACAAAAAAAAAAACTCCACTGTGCATGTTGGGTGGCGCGCCAGACTGCGCTTCCACACACATCCGCAATGAAGACGATAGAAGACCAGCACTGTCCTCGGCCATGGGTCGAAATCTGCTGCGGGTTCCCACATGTGGAATCCGCCACTGCAGCCCAATTTACAGTGCAGTTTAAATGCAATACCAGACACAATCTGCAGGCAGGTGTGGTGCTGTTGTGGAGAAAGATGCCAAGTTTCTCTAACATTGCACAACTTGAAACCAAAAGCAATATACATTTTCATGTTTAAGGGCTTATTCATAAGACTATATGTGCAAGTACGCTTGCCTCAGCACAACAAGTTTGATTTGCGCATGTGTTTGCGCATAGTATTGTACTTTTTGCGCATGCAGGGCATGTTCACAATTGTGCGGCATATTGTACATTTATGTACCTCCCATATACCTTTACGGGGACCTGTGCTGCGCAATACACAGAAAGATAGTAGGTCCTTTTTTTTTTGCGCACGCATTAATGAGTTCTATTCACTGCGCATTATGCACGTATATTTTACACAAGCAAAAGAGTGCGCAAATATGGTTGTCTGAAGAAGCCCTAATATAGGACTCTAGCAGCAAGGTAAAATAGCCACGGCAATAGGGCTGTCTGGGGTAATATAATGAACTGAGCAATACTTACCTGTCCGCCACCACAGGGATCCAGCGCTGCAGCCCCACTGTGGTCCCTGTGATTGCTGTGACAGCTAACGTTACACAAGTGCAGGTGACCACTGCAGCCCATCCAAGCCATTCCTATTTTTTATCATGTAATGGGGACTGGTGGCCATCTTCCTTGAAGAACTGAACTAGGACCACATATAGGAAGTGTTAACAGAACACAGTTGTTCAGTCTATCATACAAGTCAATGAAGTGTTTGAATATTTTGCTAATCAGCTTTTTCTGGTATTAGAACATGCTCGTTATACAGACACATAGTATACAGTATTGTCCAGAAATCACACATCTCTTATGCAAAAGTTCCTCCTTCAATGTTAACCTCTGGTGCCAGAAGACGAATGTATTTTTCTGAACCTGCTGACTGGCTGCTTACACGTGGGGGCTCTTTCACATGTATCGGAATTTGCAGCAAGATTTGCCTCCGTACCAATAAATCTGCAACAAAATAGGCAAGTCTAATGTACGGATTTTACATTGGAAATAGTTTAATTCTACCAGCAATTCTGCATCAAAACCCACATGTAACCCCTTAGTGACGGAGCTTTTTTTCTTTTTTCCCCTTTTCTTTTTTTTCCTTCTCCCTTTTAAAAAATCGTAACTCCTTTATTTATTAGAGATGAGCGAACGTACTCGTCCGAGCTTGATATTCGTGCGAATATTAGGGTGTTCGGGATGCTCGTTACTCTTAACGAGTACCACGCGGTGTTCTGGTTACTTTTACTTTCCTCTGTGAGACGTTAGCGCGCTTTTCTGGCCAATTGAAAGGCAGGGAAGGCATTACAACTCCCCCCTGCAACGTTTAAGCCCTATACCACCCCCCTGCTGTGAGTGGCTGGGGAGATAAGTATTGAAATCTGCCCTTCCCGCGGCTCGCTACGGATGTATTCTGACATTAGTTCAGGGAAAGTGGTATCGTGTTGGAGCTGCTATAGGGAGAGTGTTAGGTGTATTGTAGGCTTCAAGAACCCCAACGGTCCTTCTAAAGGCCATAAATCGTCTCTATATGCGCTCAGTGGGGCCGGCGGCAGCAGCGCTGACCCCATTGAGAACATATAGAAGACAAATCCTTCTTTTCTGCCACAGCTGTAACAGCTGTAGCAGAGAAGAACGATGTTTGCCCATTGAATTCAATGGAACCAGCAATACAGCAGGTTCCACTGAATGCAATGGGCTGCCGGCGATCGCGGGATGAATGGTCGGGAAGGGGTTAAATATATAACCCCTTCCCTACAATTCATCCAGAAATGTGATACACTAAAAATATATACCGGCGTATAAGGCGACGGGGCGTATAAGACGACCCCCCAACTGTCACCTTATACGCCGGGAATACAGCGGAGCAAAGAATAAAAAGCATTACTCACTTCTTCAGACGATCTGCGCCGCTCCTGTAGACTGTCACTCCTTCCTGGTGTTCTGCGGTGCTCCTGCAGGCTGTCGCTCCCTCATGGTTCCCGGCAGAGCATTGCTTTCTCTACGAAAGGCTTTAAATTCACGCCTCCAGAAACACACGTGCCTTCAGCCAATCACAGCCAATGACAGTGATGTCATTGAATTGCTGTGATTGGCTGTGTTTCTGGAGGCGGGGATTTCAAGCCTTTCATAGAGAAAGCTTTAGTCCGTGGACCAGGAAGGAGTGACAGTCTGCAGGAGCGGCGCAGATCGTCTGAAGAAGTAAGTAATGCTTTTTATTCTTTGCTCCACTGTATTGCCGGCGTATAAGGTGACAGTTGGGGGGTCGTCTTATACGCCCCGACGCCTTATACGCCGGTATATATTTTTAGTGTATCACATTTCTGGATGAATTGCAGGGAAGGGGTTATATATTTAACCCCTTCCCGACCATTCATCCTGCGATCGCCGGCAGCCCATTGCATTCAGTGGAACCTGCTGTATTGCTGGTTCCATTGAATTCAATGGGCTAACATCGTTCTCTGCCACAGCTGTTACAGCTATGGCAGAGGAGAACGATCTTTACGCTGACAGTGCGGGGGGGGGGGGGGGCACTCTTGCCGCTATTGTGGCTTAATAGTGGGACCTGTGAACTTGAGATGCAGCCCAACATGTTGCCCCTCGCCTGCCCTATCCGTTGCTGTGTCGTTCCCATCACTTTCTTGAATTGCCCAGATTTTCACACATGAAAACCTTAGCGAGCATCGGCGATATACAAAAATGCTCGGGTCGCCCATTGACTTCAATGGGGTTCGTTACTCGAAACGAACCCTCGAGCATTGCGAAAATTTCGTGCCGAGTAACGAGCACCCGAGCATTTTGGTGTTCGCTCATCTCTATTATTTATCCATCGACGTCGCTGTATGAGGGCTTGTTTTTTGCGGGACGAGTTGTATTTTTCAATGGTGCTATTTAAAGTACCATATAATGTACTGAAAAACTTTTTAAAAATTCAAAGTGGAGAGAAATGGAGAAAAAAACCCACATTCCGCCATCTTTCGGTGCGTCCTGTTTCCACGGCGCACAAACTGAAGCCCAAATGACCTGATAACGTTATTCTATGGGTCAGTATAATTACTACGATACCAAACTTGTATAGTTTTTTTTTTTGCTGTACTACTTGTATTTTTTTCAAAGATATTTCATTTTTTAAAATTATTTTCTGTGTCCATTTTCTGTGAACAATAACTTTTTTACTTTTCCGTTGACATGTGAGGGCTCATTTTGTGCGCTACATCCTGTCATTTCCGTTCGTAGCATTTTTGAATACAAATGACTTTTTGATTGCTTTTTATTACATTTTTTGTTGGCGATAGGATGACCAAAAAAGTGCATTTCTATCAATCTTTTTTTTTTTTTCAGACGTCGTTCACCGTGTGGGGTAAATAATGCATTACATTGATAGATCAGACTTTTATAGACGCAGCAATACCATACACGTATTTTTGCTTTATTATTTAGATTCTTTTATTGCAAATATGGAAAAGGTTTATTTTTTTACTTTTATTACTCTTTTTTTTTAATAGTTGATAAAACTTTGTTTTTATTTTTACACTTTCTTTTAGTCCACAGACTAAAACAACCAGCAATGCTTTGATCGCTTCTGCAGTATGATGTAATGCTACAGCATTACATCATACTGCATTCTGACAGGCAGCCTACCAAGCCACCCCACGGGGATGGCTTGATGGGCAGTCTGCCAAGACAGCCATGGGGCCTTTGAAAAGGCCCCCAGCTGCCATGACACTTGCATGGCTCCCCCCATCTCACCGCGCACGGGGGCGGGGGGGGGGGGCGTACGGGACCCCCGAACATCGGTCAGGGGATTTAAATGCTGCTGTCAGAATTGACAGCAGCATTTAAAGGGTTAATAGCCGCGATTGGCCGCGCGGCCGATTGCAGCTATTGCCCGCGAGTGTCAGCTGTATTAAACAGCTGGCGCCTGCACTGTATGGAGCGAGATAGCGACGCTATCTCCCTCCATACACGTTCTGCAATGGCAGAACGTAAAAACACTACGGGGCCGTCACTAAGGGGTTAAAGGTCTATGTTTTAGCTGAGATCTCTGCAGCAGCAAATTCTGGTCCATGTTGAAGGACCCTAGCAAGTAACAGACATGAGAGACCCTGGAGAAAAGTATTTTATATCATTAGGGAATACTGGCTGTATTTGGGGGTCAATCTGGATAGAATAAGCTGGGAGCACTTTGGTTGGCTCAGTGGATGACACTGCTATGGCTGCTGTGGCAAGTTGGGGTTAGTCACCTATCGCATCGCCATCTTTTCGTCAGGATGGTTGGCACATGTGCATAATTACTCAGGAGACTTGCAGTTTCTTTACGTTCTGGCACCTATCAGTATTTATTTCACATACAGCAGTCACTGGTAAACACAGTGCCTCAGGGTTCACAACCCACAGGGTCGCCGTCACCATCCCCAATCTGGGATGTCTAGAGGGTGTCCTTCTCTGTCAGACTTGTGGCAGGCCCAGACTGGTCCACACAGACCTTAGGCTCTCAATCCTGATGGCTGCTGCTACAGCCTCTCACTCTGGCTGGCAGCCAACTTTCCCCTGAGTGTAGCAGGAACTGATTGTTTTATCTTTCTTCCTGACACACTCAGAGGTGTTTCTTCTCCTTTCAAGTATCAGAATGCCTGTCTACAGCCCTCTACAGGCCATTCTGAGTACTACCCTTCTACTGGGCTTATAGAAAAAATGGTGCTGCTGCTCATTTCTGTAGAAAACAACCCCCAGCGGCTGTGAAGCCAAATTTCAGGCACTGAAATCCAAGTGATCAGTTGGTACCACCGTGGAAAGCTGCAAGCAACTACAAATCTCTTTTCAATTGAATGGGTCTCAATATTAGAAGGAAGCACTACATGGGGAAACTGCCTCTGTGAAATCCATATACCCTAATAGGGCCTATGGACTAATGTTGTCTAACTGGTACAATTCCTTTAACAGTGCATGGCAGCTAAAGACAAAGAATCAGTACCTCAAACACAGCTGACACATCCATAGTCATCACTTTGTTGCAGAGGACTCTTGTTATAAGATATTAGTAGGTCTTTTACATAAACTACAATGTCATAAAATTTCTAGCTTATATTTAGCTAAGCCTGCTTTAGGGCTTCTTCAGATGGCTGTGATTTTGCAGCTTTTTGTGACCGTGAAAATCACGTCCGCAAAAAGTGATGACTGGCGGGATTCTAGGTGTTAGAAAAAATAGGGCTTTCCTTATCTTTCTCACATGTAGTTTTTCTATAGGGCAGGACCTATCTTCCTGCTATTTTTTTTAACTTGTGTGCCATAGCGCAAAGTTTGAATAGTCAAAAAAAAAAAAATCACTCTGTAGTGGCGAGTGTATTGCGTTTGTGCCCAGTATATAAGCCCTAATAGAGAGAGCAAAAAGGGGCAAATGTTTCTGCGGCTTTCAGCTGCTCCGCAAACAGTTGTATATCTCTTGGTTTATGGCTTTAAAGACCAACCAATTGAGCTTTTTCCGCATCTCACCCTCCTTCATACAAGTATCAATACAGAAGTGAAAGCTGGGCAGACCACCAAAGAAATGTAGCCCAGAAGTAAAGCGCAGTATGAAGTAGACCTTATGAAGTCAGTGCAAATAGGTGCTCCCGGCCAAGTATGCTGGTCAACCCAATGGTCATGTTAGACATTGAAGTGTAAGGTTGTTAAAAGGAACTATGACTCTGGAATAAAGGCACTAAGGGCTCATGTCCACAGCTGGGTCGGATTCCGCCTGTGAAATCTTGCAGCGGAATCTGACCCGGCACCCCCCAGAGACCCTATACTCACCTCTCCGGATCCGCTGTGAGTGTCTTGCTCGGAGAGCCGGCGTACATGAGCAGTGCAGCGCATGAAACGCCGGCGCTGAGCGGTGACATGGATTCTCGCAGTACCTCTGATGTGCTCACAGTGGAAGTATCGCGGGACGGACGGCTTCCATTGACTGCAATAGAAGCCGTCCGCGCAATTTTCCACATAGAATAGAACATGCTGCACTTCTCCCCGAGAGTGGAAAATTGCAGTTGATTTCCGCTCGTGGGCGGGCATGGGAGAATCGTTTACCACAGCATGTCTATGTATGGAGATTGCTGTGGAATTCGCAGCGGATGTCTGACCGCGAATTCCGCAGTGATAACCTGTCCGTGGGCATTAGCTCTTAAACGGGTGTTCCCATCTCAGCTTTTCATGCCAAGATGGCCAAACCTAACCCTTTGTTTCCGACCAACTGTCGGAAACAGCCAAGCACTTCATGTAGCACTGTTTGCATTGCTCCCATTCACTTTAATGGTACCTATGCAAAAAGTGCTGCACTGATGCGCTCAGCTGTTTTCGTAGTTAGTGGCCGGGTGGCTGGTAAATACAGCAGCTATGAAAAGCCGAGATGGGAATAACTCCTTTAACACAATGCTGGTATTGGAGGCAATGTTATCTGCTGGTTCCAAATAAAGTGTTTCTGCTTTGATACATATCATTGGCTTCACTCCATTTTAAAACAACTACCTACCAACAGTCTGCACCAGAGCCACAGTTCCTTTTTACAATCTTGAACCTCAATCCTACATGCTAATTATTTTCAGTGCCCCTTTGAAGCCCTAGTCATGTCATGTGAACCATACAAGTATGCCAAACCTCACATCTTGCCTCAGCTTCCTCCAACCGTCATACCCCCAGCATTGTGTTACAGTAAGTACCTCAGTTTCAATTGATTAGTTTATCGACATTGATATGGCTCTACATTTTGGCTTTATTGCCCTAATGCCTGAGCGTTATATGTATCTATTATTATTTGAGCAGTGTATAACGGTGTTATTTGGCCAATATACAAAACATGGTTATTAATAGGTTCATTTTTATCAGTTTTTCTCTTATTTGTCCATCAAAGTAAAGTGGATTGAAGTCCAAAGCACAATCATTTGGCCAGAGACCAGCACATACCTTAGTCTGATCCTACATTCAGTGCTCCTACAATCATGAAATTGAAAACCAATGCTAGAAAAATGTCACTAATTACTACTGGGTGACTAGCATTGTTTTATTTTACCACTAGTCACTTGTCATGGTACATTCCAATACAATCTCCTTAGAATAAAAAGGAGGATTGCTGACAGTGTTGTAGCTTTTCAATCTATGTAGCCAGACAGCAAATATACAACATCCTCGCTCCACTGTACCATACATAATCCTATTACCATTACATCGAAGTTAATGAAACAGAGCGAACACCACACCTGTGGAACATGTGACTCAAAGCTGAGCTGTCAGATCATTGGATGGTGAAATGTGCAAAGATTTTTATATATATACACATATAGCCTGGAGAGACAAGATTCTCAACTCAGCAACTGCATGCAATGATTAGAAAGACAAGATGAAGCTTATCAGCTGATCATGCCAAGCTGACACACAAGAGATAAGAGGTTTATTGAAGGCTTTAGAATACAGCACCTAGAGTTTGAAGCAAGTTGCAGACAATCGAACTAGTCATATTCCTCAGATGCAAATTGTGTAACATGATTTAGCTTATTAGTGATGTTGGTTTTAATTACATACAGGGTGTAATCAAAAATATGGATTCAATGCTATATCTCATTACTGGTGTCATATATTGAAATAATAATAGCATACTTGAATAGGAAGACATGGATATGCTACACCATGCACATGGATCCCTGTGGCCCTGGAACATGGATTTCAATTTTGTGTTGTAGCCCCTGTAAGGGCTTAAGCAGATAGGTATGATTTAGTCCCATTATTCGTCCGTGATTATCACGGCTGCATAACGGGACGGAACAAAACCATTGATTTCAATGGTTTTGTTTCCACTAGCGATATTCTCACCCATTAATAGTATGGGTGAGAAAAGATAGGACTTGCCCTATCTTTCTTGAACCAAGTTAATACTACATGTGAGAAAGATAGGGCAGGACCTATCTTCCTGCCTTTATTTTCACACTTGTGCAAAATTAAAAAAAAAGATTGTTTACCTCGTTCATACCCAACTATGCTCCATAGCAGCGAGCATAGTTGCGCATACGTCCATGTGAAGAAGCCCTAAGAGTCAGAGTAAAACCCAATTGCATGTGAGAAGCAGAAATCCACTTTCCGCGGACGACAATGGATGACTTCCTGGATGATCTGCCCCTACAGTAGCAGAAGGAGGCCACTTCGAGTATGCTTTCCTTACTTAAGTCATAGCAGCGGTACCATGGGGCTTAGATAGACCCGGAAAGCGGATTTCTACTTCTAATACGCTACTCTTTAACGTTGCAATTGGGTTTTACTCTTTACTAGAGATGAGCGAACGTACTCGGATAAGCACTACTCGTCCGAGTAATGTGCCTTATCCGAGTACCGCTGTGCTCGTCCTCAAAGATTCGGGGCGCTCCGCTGCTGACAGGTGAGTTGCGGCGGGGAGCAGGGGAGAGCGGGCGGGAGAGAAGGAGAGAAAGATCTCCCCTCCGTTCCTCCCGGCTCTCCCCTGCAGCTCCCCGCTCCGCGGCGCTCCCGGAATCTTTCAGGACGAGCGGAGAGATACTCGGATAAAGCACATTACTTGGACGAGTAGTGCTTATTCGAGTACGTTCGCTCATCTTTACTCTTTACCCCAAATGGACCTTTCAACAGTGTTGCAGAATATGCCCTCTTGTGGAGTATTCAGCACCAAAATCTGCACTACTAACATGTAGATTTTGGTGTGAAATTGAAATCCAGTTGGTATTTTCGCATCAAAATCCACAGTTAGCAGTGCGGATTTTAGTGCGGAATTCAGGGATGGCATATTCTGCAATGCTGTTGTGGTATATTTTGTCCCTTGTGAAAGGTCCCTTACAGAGGCACAACACAAAATCCATGTCCCCTACCATCATGTAGCGCATCCATGCCTTCCTACTCAAGTACGCTACTATTATTTCAATACAGTACACCAGCTTTAAGATATAGCGCTAGATCAGTCTTTTTGACTGCATGCTGTATACTGTTACATATTACATTACCTGTTCAAACTGAATGCAATTATCTGAAGATACAGCACAACTCCAATAGGAAACCAAATCAAAGGGTGCTCAGAAAACCCTCAAACTAGATTTACTGCAATCAATACAGAAGTTCAGGACCCTAACTACTATGTGGACAGCCTTAATCCAATCACAGTAATGACAATATGACCAATAATAAATCCTCATAGTAATAATCATTACATGTATAGTACCAAAATGATTTGATACAATCATCAGAAATCCAATAGGAGAACTTGGACATGCTTAAAAAATTCTGTATGATCCTTAAGGATAATTGTGACATGTGTTTGACAACCTGGTGAAGCATTGGTGGCATTTCAGTGAAGCATATAAAATGCTGTATACTGACTGTGGATTTTTACAAGGGTGATAAATCTGTAAAATGATATGTTCCCATCCAGCAAGGAGTTAATCTAAAACTATTATGCTCTGATCAGCACATACGGAATTGATAATTGTTTCTAAGAAATTGTTACATTTTTCAGGATGTGAAACAACTGCTGCAAAGATGGAACATGTTTATTGCACATGTAATAACTACATGTATAGTCATAGCGGGAGATGCATTCAACTTGTTTAATTGTTGATATACAACACTAGTATTTACTAAACATTGCAAATAGAAGAAAGGTCTTGAGCCCAGTACTTACACAAAGACACCGAACAGCAATGCCCGGATCCCCAGCTCTTCTAATAGTGCCCTCATCATCCACCGGCATCAGAGGCACTGGCACCAGAACCCTCCACCGGGCACAGGCAGAAAGCTCACCCAGGAAAATGCACAAACTGCTAATAAGTGAAGGGTCCAGGATATATGTGACTGCAGAGCTGCAAGCAAGGAACCTGCACAGTTATTCGGATGCCTCCAGGTCGGATCAGGGTTCAGGAAGAGACAGCTGGGATATCTGGGGAGATCACTCCAAAGAGAGTTGTGCTGCTGTCACGATAGTGAGAAGGAGGTCAGCAATGAGAAGTCCTACTTGTGATGAGACAGAGCTGCAGTGTGATCCAGAGACTGCTACAGACTTGCTATCTGCAGCCACCTATCAGGGCTGTGTGTGAGACTATTACTATACAGGTTGTTCTAGACACACACATGCTAGGAATCCCCTCCTGCAACTGCACAGGATCTCCTCAAGTGAAGAATGACTTCAGAAGAGCCTCCTATGCACTCAGGCACTGCCTCCCTTTTTGCTGTGAAGATGCCTTGGATGACTACACTGAGATTGTATTGCTAACTGCTGTATGTCTTTACAATAAATACTTAAAAGCAGTATTTATAGTACAGCAAATCCAGGATACTGTATATTCATCAGAACTATCTGATAATAACACTAGGCATACACAGATACCTTGTTAGGATTAGAATTAGTGTAGGTTCAGATGATTGTTAAAGCATAATCATTACGGTTACCTTCTTGTATTTGTTTTTATCTTGCTATTGCTGGCAGAAGTTGCCAATGCCTGGATGTTTGTCTAGTAATACTCATTAAAATGTAATGCCCTCTTTTGCACTAATAGCCGACTCTTGTTTTCATGGGCTAAAAACATTCCATTACTATTAATCAATAGTTCCAGGCTGGAGTCACAAGCACCGTTCTCTGCTAAGTTTTTAAGCCTTGCAATTACTAGTGTCCTAACAAATAGGGTCTGTCTTGCTATGTTGCTAGCAAGCCTGCTTAGTCACTAAAAAGTCAATAGTGGTGTGCACATTGTTCAGCTTTTAATGAGGCCAGCCACACTTACACAAGTTAAGTGGTGGTATTGGTTTCAATCAGTTCTGGCTAATCCAAAACCAGGAGTTTTCCTCATAATTTTTGGAAATCTTGATAGTTGTTCAAACAACCTCTTGTAGCTTATTGTCTCTGGGCCGTCCCTCTCTCTTTCTTCTTCTTGCCAAATGTTACGCCTGGGTATATAGCATCTCTGCAGCCTTTGGTCCCCCTGGAAAGGCTCCTTCACTCATCCTGGTGCTTTTGACCTTAGATCACTAGTTCTCTCTTCAGACACAGCTCAGCTGCAGGCTTCCATGACCCACGATACCTTTACTTGCTCCACAGATACCTACCTGCTGGCTCTCCTCCAGCAGCATCTAATGCACAAGTCTCTGCACCTTTTTCTTTCGTGACACAGAGGAAAAATTACTTTATATAGCCCCCAGAAAGTTCCCGTGCTCTCTGGAATCAGGACTGGGTTTTCTCTCATCAGTCCCTATCATCATGACAGATTTAGGGTGGTGACATATTATCCATGTCACTGCTTTCATCGTCTGAGGGGGTGGCGCCTCCTCACTGATGCCACCAGGTGCACTTTCTGGGGCTGGGAAACAGAACTGCATGTGTCTCCTTGTAGCTCTCCCCCTTTTGCCCTTTAGTCTTAAAGGGGTTGTCCCGCGGCAGCAAGTGGGGTTATACACTTCTGTATGGCCATATTAATGCACTTTGTAATGTACATCGTGCATTAAATATAAGCCATACAGAAGTTATTCACTTACCCACTCCGTTGCTGGCGTCCCCGTCTCCATGGCGCTGACTAATTTCTGTGTCTTCTGGCTTCTTTAGACGCGCTTGCGCTGTCCGGTCTTCTGCCTGGTGAATGGGGCCGATCCGGCGCGCTCGCGCCGGAGAGCTGGTCTGCGCGTCGTCATCGTAGCTCCGCCTCCGTCACGTGGTACCAATCAGCCAATGAGGTGGCTGTATCGGCAGTGGAATGCAAGAAAGGAGAAGAAAATCCACAGTGCACCATGGGAGAAGACCCGCGGTGCACCGTGGGAGAAGACCAGCGGCGCCATCTTTAAAAGAAGAAAAGAAGAAATCTTCAAAGCTGCAGAACGGGGATGCAGGTAAGCGAAATGTTTTTGTTTTTTTAAAACTAACAAATGCATTCTTTTTAACAGGGCATAATGCAGGGGTCTATTGAAAAAAAAAAATTGGATTTCGGCGCGGGACAACCCCTTTAAGCTGGAGGGGCAGATCCATGGCCTGGTCACCAGTCGCTTGTCACGGGAAGGGGGAGCAGAGCAGTGCTTCCCCCTTACAACGTAGATGTTAAAGATATAATCAAACGGGAACATGACATAGGGTAGATACTAAGAAATGGATCAGGGTCAAGTCACATCCTTTCATCAGCAGGATCAGCTGCATACCTTTACAGTCCTGTCTTCACTGACTCCAACACCATTTTTATTTTTTATTTATGTTGAAAATATAACATATCTGTTATGTGTATGCATTTGGTGTAAGGACAGTGAATTTGGTTTGCTCTTTTAACTGCACAAGTCTTTCATTGCAGGAAGGAACTTGGTAGGGAATCTTTCTCTTATCCTAGGAGAGCAATATCCCTTTTGTTATTCCAGATTGCCCTAGATATTCCAAGTCAAGCAACCTGCATCACCAGCCGGGAGGAGGAAGTGCAAGATGATGGACTGTTAGATATTTACTGGGTTTGCTCCTTACTACCTGGCTGCCTAATCCTAGGCCAGGGATTTGTTTAATAGACCCAGGGGTGGGTATAAACCTGGAGTTCAGGATGGAAAATATGAAAAACAGACACTGAACAATGAGACAGGCTCATACTTGGAGAGGGCAGCTCTGCTGCTTTAATGTGCCCCATTTTGTCTATCCACTTTCAGGAAGCAAATACTTTAAAATACCCTGTAAGTTGTAGGTCTCTGTATTTCTCCATTTCATTTTTATAACTATTTTGCATTATTTTTTATGTCATTTTATTCTGTCTTCTTTTAATTTTTTTTAAGCACTGTATTTTTGTATTAAAACATAAAACTTTAATAAGGCCAGTCCTCAGTTGCTTTGAATTTATAAGCCTGCAATGGTGTTAACCCTTTGACTATTGGAAAGTAGTGTGCAAGTGTGTTATGGGGAATACTGGTCCTGCTTTCCAGGAGCGGTGGCAGCAAAAATCTGGGGGTGTATGGATTGTGTTAGGGTGTGATCTGTGCTTAGTTTACAACCTCAGTGGAAGCTAGCCACAAAATTGAGTGAGATAGATTAACCATTTGCAGTTAAACCCACATCACATACTGGGAGAATGCAGTACATGACACTTCTTCAACCATCCAAGTT
This sequence comes from Eleutherodactylus coqui, assembly GCF_035609145.1. NCBI lineage: Eukaryota > Metazoa > Chordata > Amphibia > Anura > Eleutherodactylidae > Eleutherodactylus > Eleutherodactylus coqui. The sequence goes on along the minus strand of NC_089840.1, from coordinate 232,812,902 downwards.
GATCATATCGGTTCCTGTTACATACGAAGACTAGTATGCAATAGTATTCTGTCAAGTAGATGGTTTCCACTGCTATGTGTCAGTCAATCATAATGTCAACCAACACTGGACAGTGTAGACCTCCTACATGATTGAATACTAGTGCCAGGCTTCGTATATAACACGATCATGTGCAGGCGTGAATGGTGGGCAGTGGAGCAGAGAAAAAGAAAGCCAGTGTTGGAGTCAGCGTGGACATGGCAGTAGAGGCATGTATCTAGCCCCACTAATCAGGGATCACGACAGGTTCTCTTCAAATATTTGTCTGAGGTGAAGGTGTATTTAAAGTTTAATGATATATGATATTTATATGGCATACTGTAGTTATATCCCGCAGTTACTGCTTGAAGGGAACCTGTCTCTAGGTTCATACTGAAGTCAAGATATCCACTTACATTACAGGGATGTATATTTTATTCTCAAACACAGTGGTATTTCAGAGAAAAAAAAAACATACTTGAACCCTTTAATGCCACAGGATGTAAGGTTATGTCCAGGCTGCAGGGTACTTAATGCAACAGGACGTAAACTCACGTCATGTGGATGGCGTGGGATTAGAAGCTGAGCCCACGGCATCACTCAGCAGCAACCAGATCTTACCCATAATTGGCCTCCAGCTACAACAGCAGGGGTACATAAGGACAGCGATCCCCGCTGTTAACCCCCTGCATGACGCGATCTGTGTAGATCACAGCATGTAAAGAGTTTAGAGAGGATGTGCACTCCTTCTGTGACTTCATCGGACCCCCACGATGCAATCACGGACAGCAGATGAGTTGCTATGGCAACAGGACACCAGATACTACCGTGCTGGCTTGCCATTGCTTATGATCACTGTTGTGAGCAATAAGGCCTCGTTCACATGGGCGACATGGCATCGCCACGTGAAAATCACAGCGATATCGCATCGCTGGTCCGTGCGATATCACTGCGGTTTCTCGCGGTGATACCGCGATTTTGTAGCACTACAAAGTTGCAACAAAGTTGCGCAACTTTGTAGCACCACATGCAAAAATTTTCAGGGCAGAGGATGGGGGGCTTGAAATATAAGTTCTTCCCCGAAAATAAGCCCTAGCTGCAGAAAAAAAGAAAGTATACATCACCTTAGAAGCACTGCCCGAGGCTCCACTGCGGCTTCTTGTATAATTTTGTAGCCGTTGTGAAATTAGCCTTATGGTTCAAGTCCACTACAGGGATATAAAAAATAGTGTAATAGTGTAATAAAAAAATGTAAAAAGAAACAAAAAAAAAAACTTTCTTGCGCATTTTTCTCTACTTGTATAAAAAGCGAAGTAAAAAAATAACAAAACACATTTTGTATCATCATATCTGTAATGACCTGTGTGAGGATATATATATATATATATTGCCATATGTTTCTTTATACTTTTATACCTATATGCAAGTTTTGTTCAATTCCAAATGAGAAAAAACTTATATGTCGCCTTACATCAGATATTCCAAGGCTTTGCAAGAGATGTTCTAGAAATTCAGAGAAGATACGGAACCAGACACAAGGCCGCGTGTACTTGGCCGTTTTCCCAGAAACAAGATATCAAGATGTTCAAATGTACATAATTTTCACTGTCTTAGGCCAGAAATCCAGACTGCCCATATATGGTTATAAGCCCATCACCCCCTGATGGTGAGGGGACAAAGGGTATAAGATCTCATGTAATCTGTAATAAAGAACAGCTGAGAGCCATGCCCCGTGTGAGGAATTATACCAGACCTCCCTGTGTGGTGTCTCTTCTTACCGCCGGCAACGGGGCAAGTGGGGTGGGCCCGATTGGTGCTGTACTTAGAATTTTATTACCCTGACAAATGGCGCAACCAACTGGGGCGACAAAGCCAGAACCTACAACGCATTCCACCCGGATCCACGCCACTGAGAAGCCGTCCTGCTGCAAACCGAGCCTGATCAACTCACAAGAACTCCAGGTAAGGCCAGCATATATTTATGTTGTGTTTTACACTGTGAGTCTTGCAGCGGGACTGACTATCTGTGGTTTGTGACCGGACGGGTTGGGTTAAGAGTTCTACACGGTAACTCGTGTGGGCTCCGGGTTTGCCGTCATGGACCACTGACCGTGATATGCGCACCAATCGGTCACCCAGAAACTAGTCTGTAGTCTATTTGTTGTTGAAGTCCGTAGCGTTTTAGCGATAGTGGAGATTGTTGTATCTGCAGAATTTTTTTTTCCTCTTACTTTTTATTTAGTCTCACAAGAGAAGGGACCCTCGGTTTAGTTTAGTTAGTTGTTAATGGTTTAGCAGAGAGGGATGCATTTTGTGAGACAGGCTTCATAAGAGAAGAGACTCTCGGTCGTTTTGCCTTATATATGGGGCTAACGATTTGATTTCAGAGAGATGCATTTTATGGGGCTGGTTCCATAAGGAGAAGGGACCCTCGGTTGTCTTGCCGGTATATAAGGGGCTGACAATTTGATAATTAAGAGGGATGCATTCTATGGAGCGTGTTATTATTATTGTTGTTGTTGTAATATGCGTAAGACCTTATTAAAGAAGATAGAGCCCCTCAAGGGCTGCCGCCGTGTGGATGAATCTGTAAAATGTAACAAAACTCTAATGAAAATGTGTGACACCGACCCGCACGGCAGATTACAAAATGGTGTCTGGGAGGGAGGTGTTTAGGACCCAGAGGTGCCTTGGAAGATCAGGTTTTGCTAGACAGTGCTGGAGGAGGAGGAGAGAGAGAGAGACAGTCAGAGAAAGTTGTATGTACACATTATTTGTTTAAGAAAGTGTCCGTAAGTGAAATGTTGAAAAGTACAGTAAGTGATCAAGAGGGCGTCAGGAGAGTGTCTATTAAAGGTTATATTGACAGCTAGGTAGGGAGAGAAATAAGGGGATCAAGCAAGTCGATAAGAAAGTTACAATGCATGTGATTTGTTGGTAGAAGGAAAGAGGAAAATGTGTATAATACAAGATAGATAATAGATAATATGTATAATCCATACTAGGTGGATATATATGTGTATATATGTATATACTGTATGTGCAAATAGTTAACTGAGCTTGCTTTTAGGGGAGAAGAGTTTTGTTGACATGTAGCTGCGAGCTTGTGTTTAGTCTTCAAGGTCAAGAGATAACGAAGCGAGAGAAAGAATGCAATAACAACCCTGGATAATATCTCTGCTTGCGTAAATGGAATGGAGGCTTGAAATGAATTTAATTAATTATACTGTCTTAGTAGGCAGGAAATATAGCAATTTCTAAAACATATATTCTTACTTATACAGGGGTTGAAAATGAATGTTGCAAGGTCCCAGCATATGTGTTAATTATGAGTTCAAATGCAGGGCTGTGCAGTCTGTGTTTCATATTCGCGGAGAGATAACAGTTTGTTTTGAAAAAGGTGGGGGCTTTCAGATTCACTCTGAGCTCAGGGTCACAAGGGGGGCTGAAAAAATACCCAGAGATTCTAAAACACTTCAGTGTTTAATACAGCATATAATAGCTTCAGTAGATAAGAAATATAGAATATTTCAGTCACTCAGCAAACTTTTTCACATAATTTGTCAAAGATAGCGCTCATTCACAATCTCATCTCAATAGAATCATGTACTTTATAAGATCATAGCACTCACCTCAATGTTTTTCAACTGATGTATGTATGTTTGCCAAACTTTTTTTGTCCGTGCATCTGTGTGTACTGATACACCTCCAAGGGGGATGACGGAGCAGACTTGAGAGTATGGATGGATGAGAGTTAGTGACCCGTGTTCGGGCTCTGGTGAGTGTGTGATGCAGGTAATGAATAGGGATAAAAGTCCTCCCCATGCATGGGACTTTGCTTGGTTGAGATGTGGATGCTTGGACTGTTAAGCTGAAATGAGTTGAGAAGACGGACGCACGGAGCCAATATCGAAGGGGTGGAGCTAGATGATGTAATAGTACGTAATGTTTCATCCCTCTTCTCCACAAGGGAGGGGGTGAGGAGCTTGAGCAGCTAGTAAAAGTTTTTGTTTTGTTTTGTTTTTTTTCTCCTGTCTCAAATTTTGATAAGATATTGCAGGCAGGATCAGACTAATAATGAATTCACTTAAAGGGATCTCACATTTCCAATATTAGTAGATGTTTTGTAGATTATTCTGCCCCGGTGTAACTCATGTTTCTGTTATACATGCTAACATCTTACAGGCCTTATCTGCATCCATCAAATCTTTTTACAATGTTGTACTACCTTAAACCGGGTACTATTGTTCCAATTGAGTACCCTGTTTCAAAGGGGGGGGGAGAAGGCATAGGTGATCTAGGTATTGCAAGTCAGCCATTTTTAAATTTTTTGCAAGCCATTTTTTAATTTTTTAATTTTTTGCAACAAGATTCTGATCTATTTGAAATAGAATACCAGCCTGATTGTCTAGCATTGATGCAACAAGAAAATTTAAGTTTTAAAAAGTTACTGAAAGCCCTTGTTAATAATGCATATTTTGAGTTGTTTTTTATAGATGGTACCCAGGGTGATTGACGACTCCACACTGGATATACAGTGGTTACACAACAAGATGTCCTAAAAGCAGAATGTCTCCGCATGTCGCAGTACAAGAAGCGGATCTAAAGGCCCTCGCTGAGGCGTGTAGAGTGGAGGAAGGTAAGACGGCAAACATTTACACTGACTCCCGGTATGCATTTGGCATAGCTCATGATTAAGGCCCAACATGGAAGGCCAGACAGTTTTTTACCTCAGCAGGACAGCCAATTAAGAATGATGCAGTGGTGCAGTCTCATGGAGACCCTACTTCTACCTGACAAGGTGGAAAGCTCACACCAATTCCTACACCGGAGAAGCAAGAGGCAACGCCATCACAGGCCACACAGCAAAGGCAGCGGCCCTCAAGCCGTGGAAGAAAGAAGAAAAGAAGAATTTGATAATAACTTTGGACTTTGACTACACTTGGACTTTGATTCGAACTTGGACTTTGATTTGAACTTGGACTTTGATTTGAACTTGGACTTTGATATGCTAATGACTTTACAGTTACAAGCCAGCAAGGAAGAAAAAGGAAAAATGGACTAAAAAGGGACGGCGTATGGTGAACAGTCAACAGCACTTGCCTACCATAGTCCCTGTGCCCCATGATGGCCCAGCTGACGCACGAAAAGACGCACCTCTTATAGCAGCAATGATGTCGGTGCTTGAATGAGGACAGGTGGCTCCTTGGTTTTCTGTAGCTGCTGCATCATTTGTCCAATTTTGCATGATCTTTGCCGTAAAGTAACAGGGCAGAAGTAAATTTGCCACATCACACTTGCCTAGACCACTCTACCCATTTCAGGGATTGCAAATTGGCTACACTCAGCTCCCACTTGTTGGGAAGCATGAATATGTGCTTGTTGTTGATTTCTTTTCAGGTTGGAGACCTACTCTGTTACCAAAGTAAATAAGCAGGTAACCACACAGAAGCTCATGAATGAGGTAATCTGCAGATATGGGGTACCGGAAGTGATTGAGTCAAACAAAGGTACACACTTCACAGGTGAAATAATGCAACACATCATGTCTGCTTTGGGTATATTCCAGGCTTTTCACACACCCTACCGTCCACGCAGTAGTGGGAAAGTAGATAGAAAAGGCAATGAAGAAAATAGTCAAATTTTGAATTGAGTGTTTTCCATTAGTTTTTCTTTTTCTCCGGAGGGTACATGCCACAGTATCAGAGTTTGGGGAATGATTTTCTTGTTAATGTTGTCATAGGTCTCTCCAAGGAATTGTCAATAATGTATTCTGTAGTCTCTGCTTTTCTCCCAGGTCCTACAGATGAGTGTCACAATCTGAAACCAGGTGACAGGGTCTATGTGGAAAAGTTTGAGCGAGAAACCCTGTTTGAATGTCCCTACCAGATGTTGTTCACCACCCCAACTGCAGTCAAGCTCGAAGGAAAGCCCACTTGGATCCACACTTCGCACTGAAAAAAACTAATGATCCTGCATATCCTTTACATGCTATAATGTGGTACAATTCCTCTAACACACACCTTTGACTACTGTACACTAGCCCCCTGTTTCAGAACAAATTAATACAATCAAATGTGCAGTATGAAGACTACACTGAGGGTAAGAATCCAACACTGCATCGTGCTAAGAGAGAAGTTGAGACTCCAGGTGGTAACTTTGATCCACATGTACACATAGATGTAATAGGAGTGCCAAGGGGGGTGCCAGATTAATTCAATTCTGGTGATCAGGTTAAAGCAGGTTTTGAGTCCTTATTTGCTATTGTCACTGTTAATAATGTAGATTGGATGATTTATATCTATTACAATCAGCAGAGGTTTGTAAACTACACCAGGGATGCTTTACAAGGGTTAGCTGACCAGTTAGGGCCCACTGCATCCATGTCGTTCCAAAATAGAGTGGCCCTGGATATGATTTTAGCAGAAAGAGGTGGGGTATGTAATTTCCTGTTTGTGTATTATCCCTTCAATGTGACCAACGTTTCCCTTGTTTGAAAAAGATGAAGAGCCAGTTCCGATAATGCCAACCAGATACGTTACCAGAAGAATGGAGAGATGGACTAGTACTGCGCCTGCCTCAGTCTCATAAGATGGACTGTCAGTGGACTTCCCATTTGCCTAGGGAAAATGCAGAAGACCTTAGGTTCCGGCGAGGGCACACCCTGCGGGGTGTTAACTCGTACAGATAGAGGGTATGGATGCCCGGAAATAAGCCCAGGGAATCCATGGCCTCCTTCTGAGGTGAGGTAGGGATCCCTCCCTTTTAGAAGTAGGGACTTACGGGCAGTGGAGAAACCCTGACGCAAGGGAGAGACGACCGAGGAAGAGTGCAAGGTCTGATGCTTGATCTCCATATTAAGTTTTTTAGGGGGGTTTGTGAGGATATATATATATATTGCCATATGCTTCTTTATACTTTTATACCTATATGCAAGTTTTATTCAATTCCAAATGAGAAAAAACTTATATGTCGCCTTACATCAGATATTCCAAGGCTTTGCAAGAGATGTTCTAGAAATTCAGAGAAGATACGGAACCAGACACAAGGCCGCGTGTACTTGGCCGTTTTCCCAGAAACAAGATATCAAGATGTTCAAATGTACATAATTTTCACTGTCTTAGGCCAGAAATCCGGACTGCCCATATATGGTTATAAGCCCATCACCCCCTGATGGTGAGGGGACAAAGGGTATAAGATCTCATGTAATCTGTAATAAAGAACAGCTGAGAGCCATGCCCCGTGTGAGGAATTATACCAGACCTCCCTGTGTGGTGTCTCTTCTTACCGCCGGCAACGGGGCAAGTGGGGTGGGCCCGATTGGTGCTGTACTTAGAATTTTATTACCCTGACACCTGTACAATTAATTCAAACACACTATTTATGCTGCACAGCAAGAACCATAACCCTCCTCCCAAAAAAACGGAGGCAAAATGCTTATTTTGTTTGTTTTGGGTCCCAAAAAACTGTATGTAGTCCAAAATGGTACAAATAAAAAGCACAGCTTGTTACACAAAAGCCAAGCCTTCACAGAGCTCCTGAGCTCCAACCATGGAAAAAAAAGTTATGGGACTGTAAATGCAGTGATGTAAAAATAATAATAATTTATTTTAAAAAAGGGGTTTTATTGTGCAAACGCAGAAAAATCAAAAAGAATTATAATATTTTTGGTATCATCATAATTGTACCAACCCGCAGAAAAAAAGTTTCATGTCATTTATGCTATATGATTAAGGGCTTATTCACACGAGCGTCAGCGGTTTTTTTCCACCTGCCCACCAACAACGTAAAAACGCTTGAACAGGCACACAAATCTAATGTTTGTACACCCGTTCAGACGGTCCGGGACATATACACCGAGCCTGCAATGCCATCGAGCGGGGGCAGATAGTTTAGCTCTGCTAAACTGTCTCCCCCATCCCTCCTCTTCACCAGCTCTCGGCAAGGGGAGGAGGCGGGACGGGCCAGGATCTAGTGTGCTAAGTCAGCAATGGGAGGGGGCGGGATGGCCCGAATCTTAGCAAGTAGCTCCGCCCCTCTAATTGCAAACAGCCGGCAAGGGGTGGAGAGGAGGAAAGAGAGGGGAGGGAGTTTAGCAGTCACGCTGCTAAACTCCCTCCCACCTCTGTTCTCTGGCAGCTGTCATTGGCTCCCATAAGAGTCTATGCAGCGGCCAAGGTATCTTTCCTGGTCGGTATAAAAGCGGCCGTCTGGGATGTGCCATCTTGGCCGGCCAGGTGCTTTTACACCGCGGAAATATGCCCGTGTGAACTGATGCAAAGGAGATGGAATAATACTTCCACAGTGCCAAGTATTGGAAGGCAGCAATATCTGCAAGTCAAAGTTAGACTCTTTATGCAAGCCTTGTAACAATGACCAGGAATTGTAGCCAAAGCCAGACTCCATGTACATACACCTGTTTTAGAGTATCAGCCCTTCATCAGTGTCAGCAGGAGTCTGGCTTTGCCAGTGAAAGGCCTAGAATGCGCATCAGAAACACTATCTTTTTTCCTTAGGGAGAGCACCTAGACGGTGAGTGAGGAGACTCAAAAGGCCATTTTTGCTTCTCTGGGTAATATGCAAATAAGGGAGATGGAATAATACCTCCACAGTGCCACCTATTGGATGGCAGCAATTCCTTCAAGTTAAAGTTAGACTCTTTATACAAGCGTCATAAGAATGACCGGGAATTGGAATCCAATGCATCAGATGGTAGCGTATATTGGCTGGCTGTGAAAACGGCAGCTGATATGCGATCGTGTGAATAAAGCCTAAGGGCGCCCACCCACTGGCGATTTTTTTCCCTGCGAAATTCGCAGCATTTTTTTCTATGCAGGGGTCTATGGGACTTGTAATGTTAAAATCGCGATTGCGCAAAATCGCAATTTACCGCGAAATCGCGATTTTGCGCGATCGCGATTTTAACATTACAAGTCCCATAGACCCCTGCAGAGAAAAAAATGCTGCGATATACAAATGTACAAAAAAACAAGCCCTTATACGGCCATGTCGACGAAAAAATAAAAAATGTAATGGCTTTTGAAAAGTGGAGATGAAAATCTACCAAAAATCGTTGAGTCCTCATAGCCAAAATAGGCCAGTCCTTAAAGGGTTAAAAAGCCTCTAGGAACTAGGAGAAGAGTTATGGGGCTTCTCCCACCAGCTTCAGCTAGATTTATAATTCTCTTGCTTTTTGTGCATAGTGAAGGACCTGCAAATATCCATGTGGATAGAAGCTGGTGATGAGCCACCCCGATGACTCTTCTCATTGGACTTAAATGTACATCCTGGGCTCATGGTAGGTAACATGAAAGGACATAAACTTACACCCTATGAATAGCTCAGGTTCAGAAGTTAGCCCATGCCGATCCTGCAGTGATAGCCGGCCTCCCGTGCAACAAAACAAAAAGAAATCCCTTTTTTGCAGACTTTCCCATTTGTATAGATAAAAAACCAAAACACATATTTGGCATCATTGTATCCGTAACAACCTGTACAATAGATTGAACGCACTATTTATCCTGCATGGCAAAAAGAACTCTAAAAAAACTGAGGCAAAATGCTTATTTTATTCATTTTGCCTCAAAGAAAAATGCAATAAAAGTGGTCAAAAAGCCCTATGTACTCCCAAAATGGTACCAATGAAAAATACATCTCATCACGCAAAAAGCAAGCTCTCATAGAGTTCCAACTATAAAAAAAAATTCAAAAGTTATGGGACTTGGAATGCAATGATGTAAATAAAGAAAAACTAATTAAAAAGCTTTTTATTCTGCAAAAGTGGAAAAACCTAAACAAATTGTTAATAATTTTGGTATCGTCGTAATCGTACCAGCCCACAGAAAAAATATATCATCTAATTTATGCTGCTTGATTAACGCTGTACACTACAGTTTGCCATGCAATAAACAGACCCAATATGGCCGCGTCAATAGAAAAATTTTAAAAAAGTTATGGCTTTTGAAAAGAGGAGATGAAAATCGTTGCATCCTTATGGCAAAATAGGCCATGCCTTAAGGGGTTAAAGTATATTTTTTTACGGAAAAGCTGCAGCATTTCAGGATAAGGCAGGTTTCACACAAGTGTATAATGGACACATTAATGAATGAGTGTCCCAGCACTCCAGCGGAACATTCAGTCCCCCCCGTTTATAGGTCAGATATTGATATGTTCTCATTCCCAGCATCTACTGTAAGCCGTAAATTAATGGTAATTACAGTCATAACAACCTGCTCAAGTACCGCCATCCTTAAAAATCACAGACTCATCTATTTTTTTCACGGACGCTGGAAAAAAGTGCCCTATTTTCACAGACTATCCAGAAATTTCTGGACAGTTGGACAGCCTGCCACATACCCCAACCGGACGGGAGTTATCAACTTGTGGGAACCTTAGGGATGGCCCATTTTATGGCCGAATGACCAACTAATTTTTCATTTTTTTCTCATAGTTGCATTCCAAGAGACGTACCTTTTTAATTTTTCCATTGACATAGCCATATGAGAACTTGTTTTTAGGGGGACAAGTTGTATTTTTTAATTACATTATTATGGGGCACATATAAGGTGTTATATTACTCTTATTAATCTTTTTCTAGGGGGACTAAGGCCTCATGTCCACTGGTAAAATAAAATTAAGATTGCGTCTGCGGGAAAACACCCGCGGCATGCTCCATTTTTAGTGCGGGTCTCTTGCGGAGACGGCTCCCGCAGACTTCTATTGAAACCTATGGAAGCCGTCTGGATCCGCGGCACACCCGTACCTGAATTTCTGCTCTCCGGCGCGGTAGCACGGGTGAGCAGGAGTTTAAAAAAAAAATGGAGTGCCCGGCGCATGCGCGTGGCACGCTGCCGGCGTGCTGAGCACATCCGCCGGGCCAAAGAAAGAAGATCCGGCCGCGACGGAGGGAAGATCCGCAGCGTCCGGACAGGTAAGTTTAATCTTCTTTTTAGCCTCATGTCCGCGGGAAAGGAGGGACCCGCTGCGGGATTCTGCATGGAGAATCCGCGGGGGTCTGATTTTCCCCGTGGACATGAGGTCTTAGAAAATAAAATTGTTGCCATTGTCTTTGGATTTCATTTTATGGCATTTGGCATGCAGAATAAATAATATGGTAACATTATTCTCGGGGTCAGCACGATTCCATTGATACTAAAATTATGCTTTTTCTCTTTTCCGTACACTAAAAACACTGTTTTTTAAGATGTGCTTCTGTGTTGCCGCATTCCAAGAACCATACAAATGTCAACAGAGCCCTATGAGAGCTTGTTTTTTTTGTGATGACCTCTAGTCTTCATTTATCCAGTTTCTGGGAACATATAACATTTTAATCAATTTTTTATTCCATTTCTTTTAGAGGGGGAGATAAACAAATCTGAAACTCTGTCTGGTACGAATAATATGTTCAGTTGATTCTGCGGGTCAGTACGATTACATCTATACCAAATTTATATAGATTTTTTTTCTTTTTCACACTTGTTAAAAAAAGTGTTGTTTTTTTCTATCATCGCATTCATAGACCCGTAACATTTTTCTTTTTTCATCATGGTTTATTTTCACGAGCGTATATCGGCCAGCATTTTCATAGTGGGCCGATATACACTTCCATCTGAGCAGTTCCCCCCTTCCCTCCCCCTTACTGGCTCTCTGCCTCTCTCCTCCACTCCGTCGTTTGCAATGGGAGGGGGCAGAGCTAAGCTCCTCTCTGTCCTGCCCACTCCCATTGCTGGCTGCGGACAAGGGGCGGGAAGGAGCTGGAGCTTAGCTCTGCCCCCACCCCGCCCACTCCCATTGCAAACAGTCGGAGGGGAGGAGAGAGACAGAAAGTCGGTGAGGTGGAGGGAAGGGGGGTGGACTGCTCAGATGGAAGCGTATATCGGCCGACCATGAAAACGCTGGCCGATATACGCTCGTGTAAATAAGCCCTCAATGTGAGATATTTTTTTGTGTGATGAGCTGTACTGTTTAATGGTACCATTTTTTGTTCCATAAGACTTGTCGATCGCTTTTTATTCCATTTTTTTGTAAGGCAAATGGGCAAAATTAGTTGTTTTCTCCATGTTTGTATTTTTTTCCACGTCTTGCACTGTGTGGGTTAAATCTACTTTCTAACCTTGGTCATTATGAACATGGCGGTACCAAATTTATGGGTATTTTTTGTGTGTGTGTTTTTTTTACATACTTAAGGGGGAAAAGGTAGGGTTTTGACTTTTATTTTTACTATTTTCTTTTCAACTTTTTAACTTTGTTCCACTAGGGGACTTCAATTTCACCATTTTGCATTATTCTTCCAATACACTTCAGTATGATGATGATTAGAGATGAGCGAGCGTACTCGTCCGAGCTTGATGCTCGTTCGAGTATTAGGGTACTCGAGATGCTCGTTACTCGAGACGAGCACCACGCGGTGTTCGAGTCACTTCCATTTTCTTCCCAGAAAAGTTTGCGCCGTTTTCTGGCCAATAGAAACACAGGGAAGGCATTACAACTTCCTCCTGTGAAGTTCCAGCCCTATCCCACCCCCCTGCAGTGAGTGGCTGGGGAGATCAGGTGCCACCCGAGTATATAAACTGGGGCCGGCCACGGCTCGCCACAGATGCACGCTGAGAGACATTAGGGAAAGTGCCGTCCTGCTGTAGCTGCTATAGGGAGAGTGTTGGGTGTTATCTTCGTCTTCAAGAACCCCAACAGTCCTTCTTAGGGCCACATCTGACTGTGTGCAGTACCGTTGAGGCTGCTTTTAGCAGTTGTGCACATTTTTTTTTTTTGTATATCGGGCGTGCAGACCATAGCGTCCTCAGTCTGCAGTCATTTTACTGAGTATAGGGGCAGTACTGGTGAGGCAGGGACAGTGGTACAGGGAAAGAGATATACTGGCTATATAGGCAGTGGGCTTTTTCAAAAAAATTGGAAAAAAAAATCTTTAGGCTGCCTGTGACCGTGTTCAGTTTACTGCGTGTCTGCTGGGGGTAGTAGTTGCTCTCTATTACCCAGATAGGTGTTACTGCAGCCTTGCACATAATTTTTTCTGGCTGCACTGTGCTTTCAATAACCACAGTCATCCTCCAACAGGGAAATCCATATACAGGCTATATAGGCAGTGGGCTTTTCCCAAAAATTGGAAAAAAATACTATATTTGGGCTGCCTGTGACTGTCTTCAGTTTACTGTGTGTCTGCTGGGGGTAGTAGTCGCTCATTATTACCCAGCCAAGCCTGTGACCGTGTACAGTTTACTGCGTGTCTGCTGGGGGTAGTAGTCGCTCATTATTACCCAGCTAAGCGTTACAGCAGGCTTGCGCATAATTGTTTCCTGGTTCTACTATGTCCATTATATGATCGCCGTCATCCCACCAGAGGGAAAGAGTATACATATATACGTTGCATACGGTGTCTGTCTGGTTTTTCACCTCACCATTTTAAAAAATTGAAGCAAAATACTTAAAGGGGTTGTCCCGCGGCAGCAAGTGGGTCTATACACTTCTGTATGGCCATATTAATGCACTTTGTAATGTACATTGTGCATTAATTATGAGCCATACAGAAGTTATAAGAAGTTTTTCACTTACCTGCTCCGTTGCTAGCGTCCTCGTTTCCATGGAGCCGACATATTTTCGCCATCTAATGGCCAAATTAGCCGCGCTTGCGCAGTCCGGGTCTTCTTCTTTTCTGAATGGGGCTCCGTGTAGCTCCGTGTAGCTCCGCCCCGTCACGTGCCGATTCCAGCCAATCAGGAGGCTGGAATCGGCAATGGACCGCACAGAAGCCCTGCGGTCCACCGAGGGTGAAGATCCCGGCTGCCATCTTCAGCAGGTAAATAAGAAGTCACCGGAGCGCGGGGATTCAGGTAAGCACTCTCCGGTGTTCTTTTTTAACCCCTGCATCGGGGTTGTCTCGCGCCGAACGGGAAGGGGGGGGGTTGAAAAAAAAAAAAAAACGTTTCGGCGCGGGACAACCCCTTTAAGGTCTACCACTGGCCTTTGGCCACTTGACTGGTTCTGCCCTGTGAATTCCAGTAGCTCAGTCATACGCACCTAGGTCTCACTACAGGCTTGCGCATAATTATTTCCTGGCTCTGCTGTGTCCGTTACATGATCCCCCTATACGGTGCTCCCCCTATACTGCTGCTAGTGATATGTTACTGGGGCCTGTCCAGACTGCTACTACTACTCAAATGGAACTAATACTGTGCTCCCCCGATACTGCTGCTAGTTATATGTTACTGGGGCCTGTCGCGACTGCTACTACTACTAAAATGGAACTAATACTGTGCTCCCCTTATACTGCTGCTTCGGAATTGTTACCGGGGCCTGTCTTGACTGCTACTATTACTGAAATGGGCGGTTGGGCAGCATGTTACCCAGGAGAAGTGGCAGCGGAGTGTCATGCAGGCAGTGATTGTGCTTTGTTGGAGGTAGTGTGGTGCTTAGCTAAGGTATGCCTTGCTAATGAGGGTTTTTCAGAAGTAAAAATTGTTGTTGGGGGGGGGGCACAGTTGCCGCTATTGTGGCTTAATAGTGGGACCTGGGAACCTGAGATGCAGCCCAGCATGTTGGCCCTTGCCTGCCCTATCCATTTCTGTGTCGTTCCCATCACTTTCTTGAATTTCCCAGATTTTCACAAATGAAAACCTTAGCGGAGCATAGGTCCCATACAAAAAAGCTCGGACCGCCCATTGACTTCAATGGGGTTCGTTACTTGAAACGAACCCTCGAGCATCGCGGGAAGTTCGACTCGAGTAACGAGCACCCGAGCATTTTGATGCTCGCTCATCTCTAATGATGATCTGTTCAATCGAGGCTAACTTTTGGTCACTTTATGGATCGTCATTTTTCAGTATAGCAGTATATTATATAGCCTCATAGGCCACTGCATCTGGCAGACCTGGGGGGCATCTTCAAGCCTCCGGGTGTCATAGCAGCCCATTGTGATCCCGTGATCACATCATGGAGGTCTGATGGGTGACCTTAGCATGCAAAGGGTTAAGTAGCAGGGATAAAGTGGTTTCTTCAGTCTCCACTGGTAGAGTAAGTCCCAGGCTGTTGTCCGACAGCCGGGCACCCGCTTTCCCTGGTATAGGAGACCCATGCCAGGCTTCTGATGCCGAAGCATAAAAAGCTGTATGCATTAGAATAAAGCTCCTTAACTGCCACCTTCAAAAGGCATATAGGCGGTCATTAAAGGGTTGATCACCACATAATGAAAAGTTATGCAACTTTCTAATATACTTTGTGGTTTAGTTCCTCAACGTTTTCAAGATCTTAGTGAATGAGAACTCGTTTGGTCACAACCAGAGGTTTAACTATGAGGGGGTACTGATAAGTATTGAGCCTTACCCAGAGAAAATTGAGCTAGGAAGCTGTAAATTGCAGGGTGTACTTGTCTATTTGTCTATATTCAGTGATACAAAAATCAACTACCTATGATTTAAACTTTTTTTTTTTCTGGTCCAAAACGAACATGACAGCATCTCCGAAGACGTTAAGTGTGGAAGAGCATAGAACCATAATCAAGCTCCTGTTTCTTCAAGATAAAGATGCAAAGCAGATCCATGATGTAATGTCACAAACTTTGGGTGACAGTGGCTCTTCATATGCAACAGTTAGACGTTGGGTTGTAAGTTTTAAAACTGGCTATTTCTGTGTTGAAAGTGAGAAACCCGGTGGAAGGCCTGTCTCCGTCTCCTTGCCTGCAAATGTCAAAGCCATCCATAACATGATCATGGAGTATTGCTGCATATCTGGGGATATCACGTGAGAGAGTTGGTGCCATTATCCACAACGACTTGGGAATGAGAAAGCTTACAGCCAAGTAGATCCCAAAACCTTTGACAACCGAAAAGAAGAGGAGACGTGTGGAGAAATTGGTGGCTGTTTTGGAGCATTTTGCAAGAAATGAGTCAGATTTCCTGGACAAACCAGTGACTAGTGATGAGACATGGATCTACTGTTATGAACCAGATACAAAGGAACAGTCTAAGGAATGGAGGCACAGTGGTTCTCCCAGGCCAAAGAAGTTCCATGTGCAAAGGTCAGCGCAGAAGCAAATGGCATCTATTTTTGGTGGGATAAGAAGGGAGTTCTGCTCGTAGACTACCTTCCAAAGGGTTCAACCATCAATGCAACATATTACTGATCAGTATTGACAAATCTGAGCAAAATATTAAGGAAAAACATAGAGGAAAGCTCTCCAAAGGTGTCATCCTGTTGTATGACAATGTCCCATCACACACTGCAGGTGCCAGTATTGCAAAAATGACCTCCTTAGGCTTTTAACTGATGCCCCATCCACCCTATTTGCCTGACCAGGCTCTATCTGACTACCATCTGTTCTCCAATCTAAAGGGACAATGGTTTGGGATTGTTTTGGAGGCAACTAATGCTTCAAATGAGTGGTTTGACCAATAGTGGGAAGAATTCTATTTGCAGGGACTTAAAAAGCTGTAGGAGAGATGTTGCAAGTGCATTGACATCCCGGAGGGAATATGTAGAATACTGTGGCAGCTTCAGCTTCCTAGCTCAATTTTTTTCCGGGTAAGGCTCAATACTTATCAACACCCCCTCATATACAGACTTGATACTCCTCACAGCTAAGAGGAATTCTCTTATATTTAGATGTTGATCTTCGCAGGCTAATATATTGTAGGCAACTAACAGAGCAGATGGCTAGTATACATACAGTAGGATATGATGAAACTGAAAATCTGCAGAGAATAGCTCTATACTTATGGCACCCAACTGAACATTGCATGACAGCACATGGAGATCCCTATAGCGCCGCAACAGGCTTACATAGCAAATAATTTTGTGTGAACTTCTCTTTTCCTGTTTTTTTTCCCTCGGAACGTATCGCCCATTGTTTTTAATGGGTCTGGAAAACACATCACAGAAAACGCAAGTGCGATGCAAGGTTTCCAACTGAAAACAATGGGGAACATTTGCCAATCCTCCGGTGCAGCTGAAAGCAACTGTACAGAAGTGATGGGGGACCATCGCATGATATCGCACGATATTGCGCTTGCTCTTGTGTAGGAAGCCTTAGAAAAAGTTAATGGTACAATTTTTTTCAGTTCAACTAACCTTAAATGTGTTGACTTTAAGACCCTGTTCAGTTTTCAACTTTTGTACCCAATTCTACAAAATATTGGTAGAGAACCTACTGATATTATGTACTTTGGGGTATAAAGTGAATTATCATACCATCCACTACTACATGTTTTCTATGTGTGTTTCTGTATGTTTTTTTCGCAATAGCACATCTAATTCTAGATCGAGACATGAAGCTTCTGGCCTTCAAGCATGCTGATATAGTAAGTAGTTATGGTTAACTGTGAGGCACAACATATAAAGCTAAAATAATAATGTTTTAACCTGCTGATGGTAATAAAAAAATGATGGTAAATGGGCAGTCAGGTTATGTGTAATAACCCAACCTTACAGAATAAGCAAGGTCTCATAGAGATAGAGCAAAGCCGTGAAATAAAATATAATTGAAAGTACTAAAGCGGAACTACAGTATATGCAGGGTAGGAGTCCATTCTGTGAAATGAAAAAATATATCTGTTGCTGAAGCTAAACCCTATTTAAGTAATAGGCTCCATTTTCCATATGTGCAGGTGACTGGTCCTCCATGAAATATGGTTCAGATTTTGTGCAAGCTGGGAGAAAATCTAGGGCATGACTGGTAAACCTATTGCTTGTGCGCCCAGTGTTAGTGTTTTCACTTGTGTTGTGCAAATTGGCCTACTACTCACAACGTATTAGTTGAACACCATCATCAGGGCTTCGACAGACGAGCATGTTACTCAACATGCAATGGGAGGGGGGATGTTACTACTATGTGGGTTGTGTAGGGAGTACAACAAAAGTATTACTGTGTAGAGAACCAGGGGTAATATTTTAATGTCTGGGGCACAACACATAGGGAGTTTGGGTAGGTTGTGGCTGTGTAGAGTCCTGGACAAGCAAAGAGCCAGAAATGTCTGTATATTAAATTTTGCAGAGATGAGTCACAGCTGGAAGAGGTTCTTATGGTGATTTGGGCTGGATGGAGAAGAAATGGGAAAGTAAATTACTTCAGTTAGAAAGGGCATCACTTGTGAGTCATTGGATGTTAGGGAACTGTAATTACTTATACAGTTTGCACAGTGTATGTATAAAACTGGTATCTATTGTACTATTATATTGTACCACAGGATAGGGGATAACTTGCTGATCGGTGAGACCCTAAGAATGCAGTAGGAAGAGACTGAATGAAGCGCTGGTCGCTAGTGCTCCATTCACTTTCAATGGGACTGCCGAGATACCCAAGCTGCACACACTGATGTATTTCCTTCAGCCTCACTGAGCAACAAATAACTGACTTGTTGGACTTTTATGTGCTATTTTAGTGCAAATTGGCAATGTAAATTTTATGCTATGTTGTAAAGCGAGTTTAGTAACACCGAAGGACATGTGGATGATTGGAAAGTCTGGTTGGTTCCATTGAACACAACATCTTTTTCCAACGTGATTTCTGCTGTGAGGTGCATGTATTAATAAGATTACGGAATTATATTTGCTTATGACATACTGTGGAGAAAAATAGCATCTCATTAATTAGTTTTGAAGACTTCCTATAACATGGTATTTGATATGCACCTAGTGTAAGGTTTAATTACCCAAGATTGTGGTGCTGAGATGAACGTTCTGTCTGAATATAAAAATGTATTCCATTGCAGTAGCAAAAAAAGTTTAAACTTTATGATGTTCGTCAAATCAAACTTTGGATCCTTGGAGCTGCACCGAACAAGAACTCCTAAGGGGATTTTTCAAGCTAATTTGGAGTCAGGCTTCTTCTCATCACTACAAATAGATGGCTTCAAAGCCCAATATAATGTTTAACATAACTGCACTATGCTGTGAAAAGTAACTGTATACCTGAGCAACAATCAAAAGTAGTATTTTCTTATATATAGTCATTAACAGAAAAATAATGTACCTTGTCAGATTACTGCAAAACTCAGCATGCAGTTATATCTCGGACAGATATGCAAATGATTACACTTGCAGTATGATTATGAAGCAGGTGATGGTGTTATGTATGGCAGAGAAGGAGGCACACTTTATAGAAAAACCTGAACTTTACTAACAAAAGAAATGTGGTATTTCGTCACTTTTGTTACTCTATGGGAGGGTAATTACACTTCAAACATTTCATTAACTTGAAAATTGTCATGAATCACATTGGCATTCTATCAGGATAGTGAGGCACTTCAAATTTGCTGTTGCTCCTCAGCGTCAATATTCTTTTCAGGTCCACATCGCTCTTGAAGCCTACAGCACCATATGTGCAAGCATCAGTACATTATATAGAGCGTTACTCAGTTTACAACATTGTCATCATCATCATTGCAGGCACATAGCGCCATTGTAAAGTGAGTCATTATTCATGTCACACTTACAGGTTACCCATATCTAGCACCCCATCCCAGTTTCGACATAACTACACAAACAGTACAACTGAACAACAGGACATAGATGTTGCATTAGCCCGCTGTGTCAGCGTTGCATTAGCCAGTAGTTACAGTCTATAATGTCTTTGTAATGTGCATACTAGTATGTTGGGGGGCTCCACTTAAAGTTCACTATTGGGAGGGCCCACTCTGCTGTCTCCATGCTCCACCGCATTCGATTCTCCTGGTAGCGGTTCCATGTAGATGCCCCTCTAGTTTTTGCCAAAGGACAACAGCTGCCATCCTACCGATACTGCACAGCAGTGCTCACCGGTCTCTAATACTCTTTTACAGACTCCAGGTGTCAAGTGCAACAAGTCTCTGACAGCCCCAAGAAAACAAAGTCCAACCTCTCTGGTTGATGCTCTCTATCCAGCCTCAGGAAGGGGACACAATTCGGCGATGGCCTCCGCCACTTCTCAGCCGGTCTTTCTTTTGTTCACTATTGTAATCCTGGGGCACTCTGTGCCAAGCAGCATGCAGACTATGCTGGCAACTCTGGCTGCATCTTCTGATTCCCCCATGGTGCAGCTACAATTCTTTAAAAATCAAAGATGGCCATCGGAAAGTCCCTTGAGAGGTGGGGGGCTTTACTCAGGCAAATGAATATTCACTCAAAAGTCCAGTTGTGTGAAGAAATAGTCACACGAGCACCTAAACATACTCAAATGCCCAGCTCATGGACCCCATTACAATTAGACACTGGGTCTTGCAATGAGAGGACGTAAAAGTGCTTTCCACCTTGATGTATAAAAAGGCTCTTTGAAGGTAAGAGGATCTTACATATATTATCATTACTTTAACACATGCAAAGTGTCATCTGATTCCAAAAACTTCTTCTTGGAAAATTATTTTTTTTGTCAATGAGTGTATGTTAATATTTAATGGAACCTGCATTGACCCTAATAATAATAAATAGAGATGAGCGAACGTACTCGTAATGAGTACTTACGCACCCGAGTACCGCCATTTTCGAGTACTTCAGTACTCGCGCGTAAAGATTTGGGGGGAGCCGGGGGGCGGGGAGAGGCGCGGCGGTGCGGGGGGTAGCAGCGGGGAACAGGGGGGAGCCCTCTCTCTCTCCCTCTCCCCCCCACTCCCCGCTGCAACCCCCCGCGCCGCCACGGCGCCCCACGAATTTTTTCGCCCGAGTACGGAAGTACTCGAAAATCGCGGTATTCGGGCGAAAAAGGGGCGGGGCCGAGCACGTTCGCTCATCTCTAATAATAAACTTTATTTGTATAGCGCCAATATATTCCGCAGCGCTTACATAGACAGGGGGAATACAGAAAGACAAAAAATACAAACATTACAGAACCACGGTTACATAGTAATCAGTTGATGGAAACAATAGGGGTGCGGGTCCTGCTCCAACGAGCTTACAGACTACAAGTAATGGGGTGATACAGAAGGTAAAGGGGCTGGAGATGTGCACGGTATGGTGAGGTGGAGAGTAAGGGATGCTATACACATAGACAATGGTCAGACATTTAGCCGTGTGACGGCAGAATCGGTATGACTGCAGGGGTAGTTTATGATGGCTAGCAGGGATTGCAGTCACTAGGGTATAGAGCATGTTATCAGGCGGAGTACAGAGGGGTTTGTTTAGGGAATGCGGTATGCCTCCCTGAAGAGGTGCGTTTTTAGAGCACCCCTGAAGTTCTGCGAGTCCTGGATTGCTCGGGTAGCCTTTAGTAGTGCGTTCCAGAGGACTGTTACTGCTCTGGAGAGGTCTTGGAGGCGGGAATGAGAAGTTCGAATTAGAGGGGCACGCAGTCTAGTTTCGTTAGCAGAGCGGAGAGCCCGGGCTGGTTGATGGATTGAGATGAGGGAGGCAAAATAGGGGGGTGCTGCGCTGTGGAGGGCTTTGTGGATGAAGGTAGCGAGTTTAAATTGAATTCTGTATTTAACAGGCAGCCAGTGCAGTGACCGGCACAGGACAGAGGCATTCGAGTAGCGGCTGGACAGGAAGATGAGCCTGGCTGCCGCATTCAGGATGGATTGGAGAGGGTAGAGTCTGATGCAGGGGAGGCCGATCAGCAACGAGTTGTAATAATCGAGCGAGAGTGGATGAGGGCAACAGTGAGCTAATGACATTGGATACTTCATACTTACGTCTGGTACAGTTTAGCTGGTATTTCTGCAAATGTCTGGCAAATTTTCTCAAAGAAGATGCATTGGCCTATTTACCATGGTGCGAGGATCGTCCTAATTGGACAGCTAAACAATGGAACGTTCTATGGACTGATGAATCACGCTATTCCATCTGATGAACATACTTGAGTGTAGCGGATGCATGGGCGTGTTATGGTCTAGAGATGTTTCACATGACATGGTGCTGACTGGTTTGGTGGTTGCAGTGGCAAGAACCATCAACACGGAGGTATACTTTTTCATTCTAGACAACAATGTGCAGCTGACATGTATCAGACATAAGTAGAAAGTTTGCCATGAAGAGTATCCAATGTCATTAGGGCCCAAGGAGCTCCACTAAGTATTAACTCTTTCCAATCCACTGTCTGACCTCTGAAGACATTATGAATTAAGGCTGTACAGCTCCGATGTTGGAAGATGTCCATTAGGGTTCTCTTACTGTATATTGCCAGCCTCTCTGCTGTCGGAGCCTATCCAACGTGTCACCTCATGCAGTACTGCCTTTAGCCAGCAAATAGCGCCGTTGTATAACGGCAGAAAGAGTAAGCCCCCTAGGAAAACCAGGATACAAATTGGATTGGAAAGGGTTAACCCGTAAATAAATACTACTTTTGATCCTTGCTTAGGTGTGCAATTACCTTTGATAGGATTGTATACACGACAAATACAGGGATATGTGTCAAGGGGACAACAGGGGGTATTGAGAAACTGCAAATGGTAAGTAATTAACACTGCAATAATTTACACAGTCATTTTAATGCAATGTTGTTGAAGCCTCATTGTACTGGCAGCTATAACGATTTTTGATTGTAGACATTACAGGAATCCTTTGGGTCCAAATTGCTCACTGCTCAGATTATTTTTCCATTCACTCCCAGGATAGTAGGGCACAGTTAGAGATCCTCATCATATATGACAAGTGATCAAAAAGGGCCTTAGAATTTCTCCTGTTGAAGATATGAACTGATGACATTATGGTCTCTAGAGAACTTCAAATCTGTTGTGTTTGCCCTTTTGATTTGACAGAGAAATAAAGACCTTTTTATGTCTGTATTGTCCTGTCCTTTGGTAGACTGCAGGGCGACAGGTCTAGCAACAAAGTATGGCCCATAAGTTATTAAAATGATTCTATTATACAATTTCTTATTATATTCTTTACAGTAGCTTCTAAGATAAGTCATTGGCTTCCCGCTGGTTTCCATGGCTTCTCAGTAGCTATAACGTAAAGTATTCTGTGTCTGGAAACTTATTTAACTGTACGGTGCTATAAATATTTTCACTCAATTGGGTCCAACCATTGACGATTATTTCATCACCTTAAGAAGCTCTTGGGTTGCTTTTGTGGTATATATTGGGTCATTGTTAGAGATGAGCGAGCATACTTGCTAAGGGCAATTACTCGATCGAGCATTGCACTTAGCAAGTACCTGCCCGCTCGGAAGAAAAGATCCGGCTGCCGGCGGCGGGTGGCGGGGAGGAACGGAGGGGAGATCTCTCTCTCCCTCCCGCTCCCCCCTGCTCACTGCCGCAACTCACCCGCACCGGCAGCCGAACCTTTTCTTCCAAGCGGGGAGATACTCGCTAAGAACAATGCTCGATCGAGTAATTGTCCTTAGCGAGTATGCTCGCTCATCTCTAGTCATTATCCATCTATGCTGTGAAGTACTATCTTATCATTTTTGCAGTATTTGATTGAAACTGAGCAGTAAGTTTTGCTCTATACACTTCAGAATTCATTCTGCTCCATCTATCCGCAGTCCCACCATCAATGTGGCTTGCTTTGGATCATGAGCCCCTAACCTTTTGTCATACTGTTCTCTTCCTGTCATTCTGGTACAAGGTCTTCTTTGTTTTATCTGTCCAAATAATCTTCTTCCAGAAGTGGGTAGCTTTTAAAAATGTTTTCTAGCAAAGTTTTAATGCGCCTTTCTGTTCTTGATCATTATTGGTCATCTGCATCTTGAGATAAAGCATCTGTATTTATATGCATGAAGGCATCTCTTGATTGTAGACTTGGACAATATGTCTACCTCTTTGAGAGTGTTCTTGACTCGACTAGATGTTGTGGAGTGATGTTTAATTACCAAGGAGAAAATTCTACAGTCATCCACTGGAGTTGTCTTTTGTTCTTTTCCATGCCTTTTAAAGTTACTGAGCTTGCCGGGGCTTTTTTCTTTTTAAGGATGTACCAAATTATTAATTTGGCTGCTCCTAAAATTTCTGCTATCTCTTCCATAGATTTCTGGTTTTTTTCTGCCCAATGATGGCCTCCTTCACTTGTAAGAGGGTGTGGTGTAGCCTTGTAAACCCCATGTATTTGATGGTCTGATATCCTGGACACAACTGTAGGAAATCTGGACAGTTTCTGATGGGAAATACCCTTTCAGAGGTCGAATCTATAGCCAAAGTTGTGCTCCATGAGGGTCCCAATGCCTGCCGCTTCCACCTTTGAACATCTGCATGCTGTGCTTTTGGACGCCTATTATTGTGTGTTACCAGTTAATAAAACTGTTCATTTGAAGCATCAACCATGTGTGCCTATGCTCAATGTGTACTCTTTAGAAGGCTACTTCCGACCTGGTGTCAGCCCTGTGACCAAGCCTACTATCTTTGATATGATCTGGAGACTAGTACCTAGGTCGGGCTGTCTCAGTTTGCTGAGAAGCCAGCAGAAAAGGACTGGACTTTGGCTCCCATGCTGCTCCCCATGCCCACCTGTTCGGGTTGGTCCAGTCCTGTGAACCAGTGCCTCTGACGATTGCAGGCCACATAGTTAAAGACCTTTCTGTGGCCCTTTCATCACCCCAGGGTCCCTTTCTCACTTGCACAGACACCTCTTTCAAGGACATATTGAGAGTTCCCATGAACAGTTACCAAATGCAGATTCTACACGTAGAATCAACTCCAGAACTTTTATTGCCTTAATTTGTCATGAAACGATGAGGTAACAGGCCACAGGGAATCATGAATTCCTTATATGTCAATTTTCTAATCACTTTCGATCCTGTAAAAATTCAGGAACTACAGTATGTTAAAAAACTATGAAAAATAGCTGGATTTCCTAAATGGTTAACACAATATTTTTGCTAAAGCCCTTGAATTAATGCTGGAAGTGTACAGTTCAATAACATATTAATGGCTTCATTTGAAATCCATTGTGTTAGTATATGGAGGATGAATCATGCAAATTATGTCTGTATGTATAAGAAAACCCACTTCCACCATGGTTTTATCTTCAGAAGAAAGCCTTCTTGTTTAATGAGCATTTTTGAGTGGAAAATATTTAGAGGTAGCAGAAGGAAAACCGAAAAGAAGGAAACCGCAAAGCCCCCCTTCTGTTACAATTACCTGTAGAAGCATTTACAGGGTCAGAATATCATATAGAGAACATGTTTAGTTAGTTCCCTGTAAGTAGAGTTGAGCAAGTTTGACAAAAGTTCGGTTTGGCTGGTTCACCAAATTTCATCAAAAAGTTTAAGCCGAATTAGATTGAACTAGGGCTCGGCGATTAATCAAATTAATTTGATTCATTCGCCATTTCTGTGCCCCGCAACTTGGGTTTTTCAAGAATCTCAAAAATGTTTTTTTAGCCCTTCCACCCCATTGTACATGGAAGCTGCTCAATACAAGCACACAGAAACCTGCAATAATGGGCCAGGTTATATATTTGCCCCAATACTCGGCACCCAGTCCACAATAAGCTTGCATTTTACACAACTTTCCTGCCTGATCATGTGACTGCTTTTAAACCACTTCCCCTCCCGCTTCTGGTGACCTGGCTGGCCTTCTGCATACCACCCTGACTCTCTCTTGCCTGCATCATAACTATAGAAGTGGTGAACTACAACTGCTGGTATACCAATGATCTACTTAATGAATGTTTGTGAGAAGTTTGTTCCCGAACATTGGCCTTTGTAATACATGACTTGAGATCACGCACACACGGTTGTCGGTTGATCAGATCTTCTATGCTGGCATAAAAATCCTTGTTTGTTGGCAGCACATCTTACCATGTAAACAGGAAATTGTGCTGCCGACAAACCGGAAAATGAGCAGACAGCTAACCCAGTCCAGTTTTAAGTACTTTTGAGTGACCACAGATTGACGTGTTATATTGTTGATCAACACTTCTATGGGCAATCACTCTGGACACCAGAAAGAAACCAACTGTCATATCTAGTCATACCAAGAGATCAGCAATCCCAGAAACACTCAAGCTAACCATCTGACACCAACATTTAAGGGGGTTTCTGGTTTGCACAACCCCGTTCGGCGTGACAGTCCAATTAATGACAATTTTAAAAATGAGGGTTCTGTTGCTGAGACTCCACCCTGTTTATCTGGTAATGCCAGTCAATGAGCCACCCATGTAATGCACAGGAAGAACCAGGTCCTCCAGAAGATGAACTCTTCTTTTGCAGTGAGCCAGACCGAGCGCAGATCAACAGTAAGGGTAAAGCAGGGGGGAATAAGATGGTTGTCATTGGTGGCTCTGCTGTTCCCCTTGCACACAGGGACGAGTGATCCATGTCAGTAGACCACATGCAAGAGTGGTAAAGACAGCTAAAATAAAATAAATTGTAGGCAGTGTTATAGCCTGCTACCCATGGAGTCGGGTAGGGTGGGATGTTGATTTGTCGTGACGCTAGTCCGTATATGGGTAGGAACTAAAGATTAGCGAGCGTACTCGTCCGAGCTTGATGCTCGTTCGAGTATTAGGGTGTTCGAGATGCTCGTTACTCGAGATGAGCACCACGCTGAGAAATGTGTGTGCTTTTCTGGCCAATAGAAGCACAGGGAAGGCATTACAACTTCCTCCTGTGACATTCCAGCCCTATCCCACCCCCCTGCAGTGAGTGGCTGGGGAGATCAGATGACACCCGAGTATTTAAATCTGCCCCGCCCGCGGCTCGCCACAGATGCATTCTGACAGAGATCAGGGAAAGTGCTGTCTTGCTGTAGCTGCTATAGGGAGAGTGTTAGGTGTTATATTCGTTTTCAAGAACCCCAACGGTCCTTCTTAGGGCCACATCTGACCGTGTGCAGTACTGTTGAGGCTGCTTTTAGCAGTGTTGCACTTTTTTTTTTTTTTTTTGTATATCGGGCATGCAGACCATAGCGTCCTCAGTCTGCAGTCATTTTACAGAGTATAGGGGCAGTACTGGTGAGGCAGGGTCAGTGGTACAGGGAAAGAGGTATACTGGCTATATAGGCAGTGGGCTTTTTCAAAAACATACTATATTTGGGCTGCCTGTGACCGTCTTCAGTTTACTGCGTGTCTGCTGGGGGTAGTAGTCACTAATTAATACCCAGCTAAGCGTTACAGCAGGCTTGCGCATAATTGTTTCCTGGCTCCGCTGTGCGTTCCGTAACATCATTGTCGTCATCCCGCCACAGGGAAACAGTACACATTATATCCGCTGCATGCGGTGTCTCTGGTTTTTCACCTCACCATTTAAAAAAATTGAGGCAAAATACTGAAGGCCTACCACTGGGCTTTGTCCACTTCACTGGTTCTGCGCTGGGAATTGCAGCAGCTCAGTCATACGCACCTAGGTCTCACTACAGGCTTGCGCATAATTGTTTCCTGGCTCCGCTGTGCGTTCCGTAAGCGAAGTCAGCCTCCAACCACAGGCCAATAAGCGGCACATTTCATTACAGCGTTCTGTTTCTGCTCTACTCGTAATACACCATGCTGAGGGGTAGGGGTAGGCCTAGAGGACGTGGACGCGGGCGAGGACGCGGAGGCCCAAGTGAGGGTGTGGGCACAGGCCGAGCTCCTGGTCCAGGTGTATCGCAGCCGACTGCTGCGGGATTAGGAGAGAGGCAAGTTTCTGGGGTCCCCAGATTCATCTCACAATTAATGGGTCCATGCGGTAGACCTTCATTAGAAACTGAGCGGTGTGAGCAGGTCCTGTCGTGGATGGCAGAAAGTGCATCGAGCAATCTATCGACCACCCAGTCTTCTACGCCGTCCACAGCTGCAACTCTGAATCCTCTGTCTGCTGCTCCTCCTTCCTCCCAGCCTCCTCACTCCATGAAAATGACACATTCTGAGGAGCAGGCAGACTCCCAGGAACTGTTCTTGGGCCCCTGCCCAAATTGGGCAGCAATGGTTCCTCTCCCACCGGAGGAGTTTGTCGCGACCGATGCCCAACCTTTGGAAAGTTCCCGGGGTCCGGGGGATGAGGCTGGGGACTTCCGGCAACTGTCTCAAGAGCTTTCAGTGGGTGAGGAGGACGATGACGATGAGACACAGTTGTCTATCAGTGAAGTAGTAGTAAGGGCAGTAAGTCCGAGGGAGGAGCGCACAGAGGATTCGGAGGAAGAGCAGCTGGACGATGAGGTGACTGACCCCAACTGGTTTGCTAAGCCTACTGAGGACAGGTCTTCAGAGGGGGAGGCAAGTGCAGCAGCAGGGCAGGTTGGAAGTGGCAGTGCGGTGGCCAGGGGTAGAGGCAGGGCCAGACCGAATAATCCACCAACTGTTTCCCAAAGCGCCCCCTCGCGCCATGCCACCATGCAGAGGCCGAAGTGCTCAAAGGCGAGGCAGTTTTTCACTGAGAGTGCAGACAACCGACAAACTGTGGTGTGCAAGGTTTGTCGCGCCAAGATCAGCCGGGGAGCCACCACCACCAGCATGAGCAGGCATATTATGGCCAAGCACCCCACAAGGTGGGACGAAGGCCGTTCACCGCCTCCGGTTTGCACCACTGACTCTCCCCCTGTGCCCCAACCTGCCACTGAGATCCAACCCCCTCTCAGGACACAGGCACGACCGTCTCCCGGCCTGCACCCACACGCTCACCTCCGCTGTCCTCGGCCCCATCCAGCAATGTCACTCAGCGCAGCGTCCAGCCGTCGCTAGCATAACTGTTTGAGCGCAAGCGCAAGTACGCCGCCACGCACCCGCACGCTCAAGCGTTAAACGTGCAGATAGCCAAATTGATCAGCCTGGAGATGCTGCCGTATAGGCTTGTGGAAACGGAGGCTTTCAAAAACATGATGGCGGCGGCGGCCCCACGCTACTCGGTTCCCAGTCGCCACTACTTTTCCCAATGTGCCGTCCCAGCCCTGCACGACCACGTCTCCTGCAACATTGTACGCGCCCTCACCAACGCGGTTACTGCCAAGGTCCACTTAACAACGGACACATGGACAAGCACAGGCGGGCAGGGCCACTATATCTCCCTGACAGCACATTGGGTGAATTTAGTGGAGGCTGGGACTGAGTCAGAGCCTGGGACCGCTCACGTCCTACCCACCCCCAGAATTGCGGGCCCCAGCTCGGTGCTGGTATCTGCGGCGGTGTATGCTTCCTCCACTAAACCACCCTCCTCCTCCTCCTCCTCCTCCTACGCAACCTCTGTCTCGCAATCAAGATGTGTCAGCAGCAGCACGTCGCCAGCAGTCGGTGTCGCGCAGCCTGGCAGCACAGCGGTGGGCAAGCGCCAGCAGGCCGTGCTGAAACTACTCAGCTTAGGAGAGAAGAGGCACACGGCCCATGAACTGCTGCAGGGTCTGACAGAGCAGACCGACCGCTGGCTTTCGCCGCTGAGCCTCCAACCGGGCATGGTCGTGTGTGACAACGGCCGTAACCTGGTGGCGGCTCTGCAGCTCGGCAGCCTCACGCACGTGCCATGCCTGGCCCACGTCTTTAATTTGGTGGCTCAGCGGTTTCTGAAAAGCTACCCACGCTTGTCAGACCTGCTCGGAAAGGTGCGCCGGCTCAGTGCACATTTCCGCAAGTCCAACACGGACGCTGCCACCCTGCGGACCCTGCAACATCGGTTTAAGCTGCCAGTGCACCAACTGCTGTGCGACGTGCCCACACGGTGGAACTCTACGCTCCACATGTTGGCCAGGCTCTATGAGCAGCGTAGAGCTATAGTGGAATACCAACTCCAACATGGGCGGCGTAGTGGGAGTCAGCCTCCTCAATTCTTTACAGAAGAGTGGGCCTGGTTGGCAGACATCTGCCAGGTCCTTGGAAACTTTGAGGAGTCTACCCAGATGGTGAGCGGCGATGCTGCAATCATTAGCGTCACCATTCCTCTGCTATGCCTCTTGAGAAGTTCCCTGCAAAGCATAAAGGCAGATGCTTTGCGCTCGGAAACGGAGGCGGGGGAAGACAGTATGTCGCTGGATAGTCAGAGCACCCTCCTGTCTATATCTCAGCGCGTTGAGGAGGAGGAGGAGGGGGAGGAGCATGAGGAGGAGGGGAAAGAGACAGCTTGGCCCACTGCTGAGGTTACCCATGCTGCTTGCCTGTCATCTTTTCAGCGTGTATGGCCTGAGGAGGAGGAGGATCCTGAAAGTGATCTTCCTAGTGAGGACAGCCATGTGTTGCGTACAGGTACCCTGGCACACATGGCTGACTTCATGTTAGGATGCCTTTCTCGTGACCCTCGCGTTACACGCATTCTGGCCACTACAGATTACTGGGTGTACACACTGCTCGACCCACGGTATAAGGAGAACCTTTCCACTCTCATACCCGAAGAGGAAAGGGGTTCGAGAGTGATGCTATACCACAGGACCCTGGTGGACAAACTGATGGTAAAATTCCCATCTGACAGCGCTAGTGGCAGAAGGCGCAGTTGCGTGGACCAGGTAGCAGGGGAGGCGCGGAGATCAGGCAGCATGTACAGCGCAGGCAGGGGAACACTCTCCAAGGCCTTTCACAGCTTTATGGCTCCCCAGCAAGACTGTGTCACCGCTCCCCAGTCAAGGCTGAGTCGGCGGGAGCACTGTAAAAGGATGGTGAGGGAGTACGTAGCCGATCGCACGACCATCCTCCGTGACGCCTCTGCCCCCTACAACTACTGGGTGTCAAAGCTGGACACGTAGCCTGAACTCGTGCTGTATCTCCGGGAGGTGCTTGCTTGTCCTGCAGCTAGCGTCTTGTCAGAGAGTGTGTTTAGTGTGGCTGGGGGAATCATCACGGATAAGCGTACCCACCTGTCAACCGACAGTGCCGACAGGCTTACACTCATTAAGATGAACAAAGCCTGGATTTCCCCAGACTTCTCTTCTTCACCAGCGGACAGCAGCGATACCTAAGCAATACGTAGGCTGCACCCGCGGATGGAAGCATCGTTCTCTATCACCATCAAAAACAGGGACCTTTTTGCTTCATCAATCTGTGTATAATATTCCTCCTCTTCCTCCTGCCCCTCCTCCTGAAACCTCACATAATCACGCCGAACGGGCAATTTTTCTTAGGCCCACAAGGCTCAGTCATATAATTTTTGTAAACAATTTTTATACATTTCAATGCTCATTAAAGCGTTGAAACTTTCACCTCAACCAATTTTTATTTTAACTGGGCTGCCTCCAGGCCTAGTTACCAATTAAGCCACATTAACCAAAGCGATTAATGGGTTTCACCTGCCCTCTTGGTTGGGCATGGGCAATTTTTCTGAGGTACATTAGTACTGTTGGTACACCAATTTTTTTGGGCCCTCGCCTACAGTGTAATCCTACAAATTTTTATGAGCTTTGCCTGCACTCATGGTACAGCAAGGTGTGTGGGGTTGGCCTACACTTTTGCTACATAAATGTAACTGGGGCCTTGTCTATACTGCAACTACTGAAATGTGAAAGAGACTGTTATCTCCCTAAACTGCTGCAACGGGAATGTTACTGTGGCCTGTCTTGACTGCTACTACTACTGAAATGGAACTAAGACTGTGCTCCCCCTATACTGCTGCTAGTGATATGTTACTGGGGCCTGTCCCTAATGCTACCGCTGAAATGTTACTAATTCTGGGCTCTGACTATACCGCTGCTAATGCTATGTCACTGTGGTGTGGAAACGGAGGATTCCCAAAGACATGATGGTGGCAAGGCCATTTCCCTCCAACGCGGTTACTGTTAAGGTACATATTACCAGTCTGACTGGGGCATGCACTGTGGGCCGAAACCCACTTGTATTGTATGTGACGTTAGCTCTGCTGAGCAGGGCACTGCAATGGGATTTGTTTATGTACCTCTGGTGAGTTCCAGGGAGCCACCCATGCTGTGGGTCCACAGGGACTTCACATTAGTGATTTGTACCTGCCAGTGTCTATGTATTAAAAACCCCGGGCAGACTGTGGCATGCAGTGTGGGCCGAAGCCCAGCTGTATTTCATCTCACGTTACCCCAGCTGTTCTGGGCAATGCAATGGTAATTATTTATGTACCGCTGGTGGCTTCCTGGGACCCACCTATGTTGTCGGTCCACACGGAGTTGTAACTGCATGTGTCTAATTATAAAGAACCCCGGTCTGACTGGGGCATGCAGTGTGGGCCGAAGCCCACCTGCATTTAATGTGACTTTACCTCAGCTGTGCTGGCCAATGCAATGGGAATTATTTATGTACCGCCGGTGGGTTCCAGGGAGCCACCCATGCTGTGGGTGCACACGGAATTCCCATTGCGGAGTTGTACCTGCCTGTAACTATTTATAAAAATATGAGGCCAGCGTGTGGCATGAAAGCAGTTGAAGGCTGCACAGGGACACTTTGGTGTGCGCTGTGGACACTGAGTCATGCGGGGTGGTTGGGCAGCATGTATCCCAGGAGAAGTGGCAGCGGAGTGTTATGCAGGCAGTGATTGTGCTTTGTTGGAGGTAGTGTGGTGCTTAGCTAAGGTATGCCTTGCTAATGAGTGTTTTTCAGAAGTTAAAATTGTTGGGGGGGGGCCCACTCTTGCCGCTATTGTGGCTTAATAGTGGGACCTGGGAACTTGAGATGCAGCCCAACATGTAGCCCCTCGCCTGCCCTATCCATTTCTGTGTCGTTCCCATCACTTTCTTGAATTTCCCAGATTTTCACAAATGAAAACCTTAGCGAGCATCGGCGATATACAAAAATGCTCCAGTCGTCCATTGACTTCAATGGGGTTCGTTACTCAAAACGAACCCTCGAGCATCGCGGAAAGTTCGACTCGAGTAACGAGCACCCGAGCATTTTGGTGCTCGCTCATCTCTAGTAGGAACGCATTCAGGACAAAAATAATAAATATAAAAAAGGGCAGAACTAAACAAAAATGGGGGTAGTAGTCCTGACAGTCCTATAGTGTAGTGTTGCATCTCAGTGCAGTTGTTGTAGGTGGTGGGAAGCACTTCAAGAAGCAGACTTTAGAGGAAAAAAATGTAACTCTTTATTTCAGGGAGAGAGGGTACTTGAATTGGTTTCCAGTAGTTACATCACTTGCATTATATTCACTTGAGGTAGATCATACACTTTCATTATGTTGTCAGTATTACAGACTCCACGTGCATCATTCACTATAGACTCAGTTAGTGGTCTGTCACTGGAAAGGGTAACTGCTGGCTGCTGCTATTCCTCTCTTTCTCTCTTCTCAATTCTCCAGAATAACCTTCATTTATTTTCCTTTCTCCTTTGTTCTCTCTCTTTCTCTCTATAACCTTTGTTTGTTAGTACTCACACTTGATATTCTTCTCCCCACTGCACTGGCTATAGTAAATGGCTGCATTCTTCTTCTCTGGTCTCTATATCAGGTTCCTCTGAACTAGACTCTCTCCAGGTCTGGCATAGACAGGCTAACCTCGCCTCCTCTTTACCTTTTAAACCTTTCCTGTCTATCAATCCTGAGCCATGAGGAAGCTAACTAACCAATCCCAGGCTTAGCTAGGGTTGACTGACAAGTGTGCGAGCAGGTTAGGGTGTTCTATACATAGTCATGCAGTTTTAGGTGGTAGGAACACCAGACTTTAACCCATTATTAACCATTTACAGTCATAAACACATGATTACCCACATTTTCCATATTTACAGATATATATACACAATTTACATGAGATAGTAGATTGTAATTCTATGGGACCCCGACTTTGAGGTACTACACTTTCCAGCATCTCTCTGCTTTGCTTAGTAGAGGGGTATCCAAAGTTTTACCTCTGTTATATCCTTATGTTCAATTAGGCATATGGAGAGAGGTTATACTAAGCAGATAGTCTATCCTTGAGACAGGCCATCAGTAGAGATCGGTAGGGGTCTGCTGCCTGGAACCCCTTCCAATCAGCTATGCATTGGGCTGATGTGATCATGCACAGAGCTAATATCTGCAGGAATCAGACAGCTCTATTCTCTCTGCAGTGGTCAAGCTTGGCATTGCAACTCTCTCTCTCATTCACTTCAATCAGAACTTTGTCTATAATGCCAAACCTGGCCACTACAGTGGGAACAGAGCTTTCTGTAGAAATTAGCTCAGTGCACTAGTGTACCAACCTGACAAACAGCTGATCGGTGGGGGTCCTGGGTGGCAGACCCCCATTGATTTATTAATAGACTATACTTTGAATGGACAATCAATAGCTTACAACTGGACAACCCCTTAAAAGCAAATAAGATTACGTTTCTTACCAATCCTGATGTTTAATCTGAACGTTAACCAAACACTTTCACCTACCTGCTTGTTTGCATACATTGGTTTGACAGGCTACATTTGTACTAAATTGCAGGACAAGTGATAAAGTGATGACTGAATGTATACCCCAAATATATAGCAAACGGTTAATGCAGACTCACATTTATCCCGGACAGATTGTCCTAATTTTCTTATTAAAGATAGCAGACAGTTACTAGGTGTATTGAAGCATGCATTAGTTTAATAAACTTTGGCATCTCTTTGTAATTGTCCTTATAAATTCTGGTTTCAGATGATTTAGCACTTACGAATAGAGATGATTATAAGGGTGATATCGAGCAAGGAAAGTGAAAATGACTGTCACAAGGTAAAGTCTTTCCTTGATGTTTTATAGCAAGGTTGTTTAAAGAAAAATATCAATACTGACATTCTTTCAAGTTAAGGCATCATGCACAAGACATATCCGTATGCAGAGAGCCTGTGTACCATCGCTGTGGTGTTGCGGTATGGAGCCATTGACACTTTGTATACCGTTCTATCGTGCTTCTCTTCAGCACTGTATTATAGAAGTTGTCTTTTTTCTTGAGGAGATCTATTTTATCCTGCAGCATCCTATGGAACATGCCAGGAATTTTTACTCTCTGATTACCTATACCCCTGTATGACTCCATATGAAATAGGTCAAGGTATGGTGGCACAAGGCTTAGGATACGATGCAGTAGGTGGAGTAACAAAAGCATACAATGGTTTAGTTAAGAACACACAAAATACAAGTAAACAATGGAATAATAATGAGTGAACAATTAAATTTTTACCTTGATAATCTAGGCAAATATAATATCAACTGTAACATAATAACTAGAGATGAGCGAACGTACTCGGTAAAGCACTACTCGTCCGAGTAATGTGCTTTATCCGAGTACCTCCCCGCTCGTCCTGAAAGATTCGGGGAGCGCCGCTGCTGACAGGTGAGTTGCGGCGGGGAGCAGGGGAGAGCGGGCGGGAGAGAAGGAGAGAGAGATCTCCCTTCCGTTCCTCCCCGCTCTCCCCTGCAGCTCCCCGCTCCGCGGCGCTCCCCGAATCTTTCAGGACGAGCGGGGAGGTACTCGGATAAAGCACATTACTCGGACGAGTAGTGCTTATCCGAGTACGTTCGCTCATCTCTAATAATAACACCTCCTGAGCAATAACAATAAGATGCTGCTGATACTGATACAGTCTAACAAAATTATACATTAAAGAACATAATACACAGTTTCGCTTTGGGGTTTGCATTTTTTTCTATCTCTAAAGTCATTTTCTATTTCCCCTTTGTGAAATATTTCAGTTCTGAAATAAGAAGTTTTCCATGTTCCTCACAGGCGCAAACGACTATTAAGAGCTTGAGCAACACCAACTGTCTCTTACAGTTCAGTCTCTCTCCAAATGAAATCAGTGACCATTATAACAGGCCTGCTGGGTAATTATTACCTATCCCCATCAGTGTGCACATCTAGAGTCTCTGCTGAGGCTGTCCTCACTTACAATTTGATGTGTAAGAGTTGCAGAATCTATGTACCTGATCTCAACCACAGCATTGTTTGGGATTGAGAATGCTACTTTCTGCTCCTCTCTTTCCATTCTGCTTTTGTTGCAGCTGCTGCACCCCACACATTCAGGCCCGTGGAGTGACTGCTCCTCGCTGTCCCAGGCAGTACCGTTTCCAGCTTCCTCAACCTTTCTTTTTGCACCACACAGTTAGAATCGTCCCTTTTTTCATACCAGAACATCAACCAACTAGTGTTCTGTGAGCATGCTCAGTTCATTGCACCAAATTTTGGCACAAGTTTCAGTACATATTATGATTTTGGTGCATCTCTCTAATTACATCTGTATGGCAACTCTACACAGGATGAGTCCCTTACAGCCACATTACGACACATTGCAACTAAGAACTTATACAGAGTTGTAATACACCTGTGTGCATGTGGTCTATGTTGTAGTAAATGCTACAAGCAGAAAACATGTTCAGTTACTGGTGAGTCTCCAGCGGTTTATCGGCAGATTAGGGCAGTTTCACATCTGCGTTGGAAGTAGAGATGAACAAGTATACTCGCTAAGGCACATTACTCGAGCGAGTAGTGCCTTAGTCGAGTATCTCCCTGCTCACCTCTAAAGATTCGGGGGCCGGCGGGGGGCGGGGAGCGGCGAGGGAGAGCGGGGAGGAACGGAGGGGAGATCTCTCTCACCCCCCCTCCACCCGCTTCCCGCCGCAACTCACCTGTCACCCGCGCCGGCCCCTGAATCTTTAGAGATGAGCGGGGAGATACTCGGCTAAGGCACTACTCGCTCGAGTAATGTGCCTTAGCGAGTATACTCGCTCATCTCTAGTTGGAAGCTCTGATCAGGTCGAAGTTTCTGCTGCAGATTTGACTGAAAATACTGGGTGAGCAGCCAAGTAGAAATAGAAAAGACCTCATTATAGTCAATGGTGTCCGTTCGGCTCTATCCTGAGACAGAGCTGTTTGGCCACAGAGATTCCCCTTTCCTGTTCCTCGAACAGAGCAGGAAAGTGGAATCCCCAATGCAGGTGTGAAAACACCCTTACATAGGCAAGTACAGTCCATCATCGAGTCCAGTACAGTCCAGAGGTTATTAGCCAGGGCCAAAAACTATGTGGCGCTCACTGGAGCTGCAGATAACCTCTGTTTGCAACACTGAATGTATCAGGCAGTTGTATGTAATATTACTAGCTAATTTAGCATATATTTTTGAATTGCATTATTTATGCATTTACACGCACCATTATTATAAAGTATGCCATAGTTTCATGATTGCATAATCATTTCAAATCAATTGAGTGTCCCATATATGATACAGTGAATCCTAATGACTTTGTCCACCTGCAAATGAGAGCTGTTATGCAATGGAATCCCTTAATGCAGCATGGAGAGTTAAGTATCCTAATGAACAGATCAATGCTTCCAGCTTAGGCATTTCTTAGATAAGTGAAAGACTTATCGCAGTATAAAAAGAGTGTAAAACAATAAAATAAGGCCATAAAAGTATACAAAATACTTAGCTTGCCCCGAGGAGCTGATGGGTCTGAGAGACGAGGAGATTAGATGTCAAAAAACTATGAAGCCAGTAGTACAAGAACTGCTGCCTGGCAGAGGCCTCCTTGGTGTCTTATAGTTATCTTACAGAAAAGATGATCATGTTTCAGTAGTAAGAATTCCCTCAGTGAAATCCCCTTCTAATACTCACGCCCTATTATTCTAAGGATATGTTCACACAGTGGGTTTCACCATGGAAAACTTTTTCGTGAATTCCACCTCTAAAATCCAAGTCAAAGTCCATGTCTTTTTGTCCTAGGTTTTGGCATGGATCCACATGCAGAATTTGCACTGTCAATGAGCAAAATCCACATACAGAATTGTTTCCGCGCGTCACTTTTTGATGTGGAAACATGATTTTCCAGTCAAAATTCTGCCTGTTGACAAGACACATTCCCCATGCGGATCTGCACTAAAAACCATGTTAAAAAGCCACAGATTTTGAGGTGGTTTTTTAGGTGGGATTCACCGTAGAAATTCAGCAGCGAATTCCGTTGTGTGAACATACATGTCATTTCTTGATGCGGAAATGCAGGGAAATTAGATTTTCCACATTAAAATTCTGCATGCGTAGTTTGACCGTTGACAGGGCAAATTCCACAAGTGAATCGGCGTGAAAAAAAAACATCAAAAGACACAGATTTTGATGTTAATTTTGGAGGTGGGATTCACATGGAATCTTTTCATTCCATGTGAATGTATCCTTAGGATTTTTGACTGAAACTACATGCATCTAGACTAAATGGCCGTGCAGTTATTAAAGGGGTTATCTAGGGACACAGTGTTACACAAAATCTTGTTCAGCTTACAGCAGCAAAATCACATACCGTACTATACACTTCTGCGCTCCCTCGTCACTACCAGCTCATCCAGTCCACGTTGGTCTTCACTACCAATTTGAGGGAGCCGTCAATGACTTCCCCCGAAAAGGGCCATGTGACCACAAGCCAATCACCGGCTCCCTTCAGACAGCAATTAGCTGCAGCCTTCAGAACTGCAGAAATTAATTATGGCATCCATCCACAGGTATCAGAGGATTCAGGATGCAAAGAAAACATTCCCCACGCCGTTACTGCACCTCCACCAACCTTGACTGGTGACACTGGACGGGAAGGGTTCATTGATTCATGCTGCTTGTGTTCCCGCTGTGCAGTGATGCAAATTTTGTGCTCGCTTCCTCACTGAAGCCTTGCTTTTTATGGTTCTCTTAGCAATAACAGTTGAACTGGTCATCTGCTGTTATAACCCATCTGTGCTAAGGAATGGCAAGTTTTGCATTTGTACATGTTAGCCAGAGAACCAGCATTGTATTTGGCTGCAATATGTGTCAGGTTATGCTGCTGGAACCTGTAGTTCTATGGGTTTCCAGGAGCACACATTCACAGGTGTGGGATGTTTGAGCTGGCTGGGTGTGATTTTTTTCAGCCAGCCAATCACCACCGGTCTGCTGCACATATATACCAGCCCCTCTGGCTAGAGGAGGCTGGTTTCCTAATACCCTAGTGTTTGCATTAAAGGATGTTCTTGTCTAGATGTGTATAGTGAAATGTTTTGAGTGTCTGTGCAGGTGACCGGAAATGGGAAGTGAACAGTCCTGTTCAGTGTAAATGGTGTTCTGTGTGGTATGCAATCCCTGGTGAGTTGGTGGGGTGTGAACTACGTCCTGTGCTGCTTAGAACGTTTACCATCTACAGTGAGGTAGGTCCCTAGGTTCCAGAGTGGGGCTGTCCCTATTGGGATGATCGCCCTGCTTGCAGGCAGGTTTCCTTAGGTTAGTTGTCTCGTTAAAGTATGGACCCACAAGACAACGAGGACCCTTGTTCTGGGCTCGGGGGTTTAGGTGTTTTGGCCAAAACACAAACCAATACCTTGTGACTAATCTACTCCATCTATGTGCATGTGTAGGTATGCCAGGTGACTGTTTTGGGTCATTTGTCAGTCCTTGTGTTATGTCTGCCCGTGAGTCCAGTTCGCAATTCCCTTGCTTTTGGTGTTCCATGTGTGCTGCTCTCTAGTTTACGGAGGAACTAGATGCAACAGACTTAAGAAATATGCTTGACTATACATCACCTGTTCATCAGAACGATTTTTAACACCCTTTCTCTGACCCCTTTTGTATATGGCCACAAGATCCCTTTTTACTGGGTGTTTTTCCTTGATCACACCATTCTGTGTATACTCTCTTCACCTTTGAATAAGAAAAGCCCACAAAGGTTTTTTTTTTTATTAATCAGATCATTTTATTGAAATCATATTTTTAAATAAATTGCCCCTTAATTTCATGACATTTATATATGTATAATACACACAGAACATATCATTACCCCAATCAACACTGTCAATCATAAGCATATTTAAGTAAATCCTAATCACCCGCCAAAAGAAATTATATTATATAGTCACATACGCAAAGAAATGAAAAACCTATCTATTCTCCACCTTCTCACCTCTCTCCCTCACTCTCTCAAAATCCCATCAACTTTTCTATGATACCTCAGTGCAACCACCACTTGATATGAACTATCCATTATATATAACAGATCATCTTCCTCAAACTTAGTCAAGCAGACTCTTTTTTGATAGATCCCCTTCCCTTCTTATCTT
Source organism: Eleutherodactylus coqui (assembly GCF_035609145.1). Classification (NCBI taxonomy): domain Eukaryota; kingdom Metazoa; phylum Chordata; class Amphibia; order Anura; family Eleutherodactylidae; genus Eleutherodactylus; species Eleutherodactylus coqui. The sequence goes on along the minus strand of NC_089840.1, from coordinate 232,773,164 downwards.
TGCGACAAAATGTTCAAGAATATTTAAAAAAAACCAGAATATAACTGCTTCAAAAAGAATACTTCTCTCTACTCCCATGATGAAAATCCTTACAACTTACAAAAAGTCTGTCAATTTAGAATCCTGCCAAAGAGGGCGTATCTAGTAAATCTTATTAATTGTAAAATCTGCTTTGATTTATTCCATGATTTAATTATTAAAATAATTGTTATATATAACCCCTTTTATCTCCTTTCATCCCTCTCTCGGATGCCATTATAGCCGGCCTACAACCTGTCATTTTAGAAACAAATCTGCCATTCAACCCCACCCCATTTCTTTCTCCTCACTCCTTCAACTGTTGCAATTGAGATGCCAGAAAATATATCCAAGCATTTGGAATTGCCAACCCTCCAGACCGTTTATCGCTTTGAAAGGTCTCCAATGTAATTCTAGCAGATTTCTTATTCCACAATAAACTGCTAAATATCGTATGGAGTCTAAATAATATTGTGATGGAATCCAAACCAGAGAGTTTTAAAGTATATAAAGGACTAGCCCGGGTACCCGATACAGAGCACGTGCAATACAAAACGTGACATGGTAAGTAGCAAAAGATGACACCAGAATGTACGCATGAATACGTGGAAGGACACCTATGCTTATTAATGCTATGTTAATGTATTAACTTAAAATAGAGAAATTCAATGACCCTTGCGTTGATTCTCGAGTCGGCTGTGAGTTTGTTCTGGCATCTCAGCTAGTTGAGCGGTGGCTTGTCAAGTGCGTTGATTCTTGAGTCAGGCGTTAGTTTGCTTCGGTGCTGCAGCTACTCGAGCGGCTGCTACTTTAAGTGTGGCTGTTGTCCTTCTGCCCAAACAGGTCCCTCGCTTGCTTGGCATCTTATATCTAAAACCCCAAATCTGTTTATTTGTATTCTATACAAATCCCCGGTTCTGGTCCACTTTGAGTAAAATTTGGCATTTTTTGTTGCCAATAACAACCAATCATAGCTCAACTTTCATTTGTTATTCTGCTGAGGTAAAATGAAAGCTGCACTGTGATTGGTTGCTATAGGCAACAGTATTTGATCTTCTTAGTGCTGAGGTAAAAGGAAAGCTGCTCTGTGATTTATTACTATGGGCAATAGTATTTAAAGGAGATGTCCCGAGGCAGCAAGTGGGTCTATACACTTCTGTATGGCCATAATAATGCACTTTGTAATATACATTGTGCATTAATTATGAGCCATACAGAAGTTATAAAAAGTTTTATACTTACCTGCTCCGTTGCTAGCGTCCTCGTCTCCATGGAGCCGACTAATTTTTGGCCTCCGATGGCCAAATTAGCCGCGCTTGCGCAGTCCGGGTCTTCTGCAGTCTTCTATGGGGCTCCGTGTAGCTCCGTGTAGCTCCGCCCCGTCACGTGCCGATTCCAGCCAATCAGGAGGCTGGAATCGGCAGTGGACCGCACAGAAGAGCTGCGGTCCACGGAGGAAGAGGCCATCTTCAGCGGTGAGTAGAGAAGTCACCGGAGCGCGGGGATTAAGGTAAGCGCTCCGGTGAGCTTTCTTTACCTCCCTGCATCGGGGTTGTCTCGCGCCGAACGGGGGGGGGGTTGAAAAAAAAAAAAACCCGTTTCGGCGCGGGACAACCCCTTTAATCCTCTGGGTACTGAGGTAAAATGAAACCTGTGTTATGATTGGTTGCTATGGGCAACAGTTTTCAATCCTCAGTGCTGAGGTAAAACGAAAGCTGCTCTGTGATTAGTTGCTATGAGGCCCAAAAACTGTTTTTACTGTTTGTTGATTCACTGTTAGATAGTTTTGATAAATGAGGGCCGGTGTTCATAAATTTGCTCCATGTATTTCTGTCTGGGGACATATTTTTGCAAACTGTTATCCACACGGACATCCAAGGCGGAATTAGGAAGGACAAAATGGGCAAATGATTGATGACCTTCACCAGGGTTAGACTGTGACTAAAAAGCAGTCCTAAAAACACAAACTGTCAAAGCTCAGTCTGACTCTTCTAGTGGGAATTACTTGTTGGAAATAACCAGGGATACTAAAATAGAATATGTAGAATCCATTGGTGAAAGCAAATTTGGGGGCTGCTGCATTAAAATTCAAGGAAAGGCAAAAAATGCAAATATGGTTGCAAACACAACAAAATTTTACATTTTTTTTTAGCCTATAACCTTCTCCGGGTCGAGATTATACTATATGCAAAATGTCATGTTAATCAGTCGTACAGTTTGTACGTGATACTTGAACAAATAAAGAAAAAATACATTGACAAATATATAGAAGATTTGTGGCATCAGAACCATTTTAGCCAGTTATCAACAATGGAGACTATTCCAAACCTTGACCTTACCCTCAAACTTTCATACCAATTTTAAGACAAATTGTCAGAAATATAGTCTTGAGGCTTAGAAGATACCACAACTCCCAAATATTTGAATTCCTTCACTTTTTGTAATTGCATATGTGCCAATGAATAGTTCACTGGCAAGGGGTCTAATGAAAGAATCAAAGATGTCTCCCACTTAAAAGTGAGACCCCACATGTTACCAATATAAATCAAAAATTGCTAGAAACCCCACAAAGGTTGGCAGTGTATGAAACCCTGGCCGCAGGCTAATCTAGCACCGATGACCTTATTAGAAGTTGTTCCAATTGTTTGTTTTTCTCATTCCTATGTGGATTCATACTGAAAATGTTTCAAAGAAAGCTTGTTCACTTGATTTTATGCTATACTCCAGGGTTATATGCCTAATTTCCATACAGGAAGACTGTAATCATGAAAAGGCAGGTATCTCTGAGAAAGTGGACATTCAGTCATTATATGACCACGACAGATTTTTTTGAAGGTTCAAACACAGATCTTGATTTTAGCCCAATACTATGAATACATTACTGTCAGTGTAATCATTGGCTCATTTAACAAGTGAACAACATGCATCACTTAATATACTAACTAAAATCTGTCTCCAAGCAAAAATTGGAAACCCTACTACATTATATTTTGTAACAGAACATCAGCAAAACACTTTAGGAAGAAACAACATTTTCATCTTCCCGCTTTAAGCTTCTATTTGAAACATTTGATTTTGGGGTTTGGCCGTAATTCCTTTTGAAGTCACTTGATCATCTGAATGGTCCCTAAGTAGTTTTTGGTATATGAGCAAAAAACAACACTTAGACATATCAGAATGATAAACATGAAGCAAGATTGTGGGTGAGTGAAGCTTAAAGGATGGATTACTGAAGTCACAGTTTCAACAGAGCAAGAAAAGTTTTGGTGTAGCTGCCTGTCCTTCCCCAATCAATATCATAATATGATGTATGGCCGATCTCTCCACACCGCTACAGGCTAACAATGTACCTAGAGGGAAAAATACACTCCAATATTCTGATCCAGCTTCTGACAGTATTAGCACTTAATTACTGGCACAGGAGAAAATAATTGTTTGTAGGAAACCATGGTGATGAAAAGTTATATAAAAATGGATATTGAAAGCAATTAAAGGTTAATAGGATGAAGTGAAATTCAATATTAATTCATATCTCCCAAAATAGGTGCGGACATATACTAACACAAAAGGCGGCATGACCAAAGCTCACTGGAGCCAATAAAAGTCAATGGGGTCTGTTGGGTACCATTTGCTTCCGTCAAGACAGATCAGTCCCCGTCTGGCACTCTCTTTTATTATTCCTATGGTAGAGCAAGAAAACAGAATGCAGCTTTACACTCTAGAAACATTTTTTTCAGAACTTGGATATTGATGATCTATCATCAAGATAGGTCATCAATATCAGATAGGTGGGGGGCGCTGCTTGGAATCTCCACCAATCAACTGTTTCAATAGACTGCGGTGCCCAGATAAGCTCTGCAGCCTCTTCTCTGCAAACAAGGCATAGTGCTGTACATTTTGTATCTGTGGTACCCAGTATAGCCTAACTTAGGTCAAATGAGGATTGTATGTGATGTCACTGGCTTGGGAAGAGGCCACAGTGCTCACCTGAGCGCCGTGACCTCTTCAAACATCTGATTGGTGGGGATCCTGGGCAGTGGACTCCCATGATCTGATATTAATGACCTATTCTGAGGATAGTTCATCAATATTTTGGTCCTGGAAAAAAACCTTATGCCACAGTTTGCAGCTGCTAGATTACCCCTTCTGGCAGCTATGGGACATGTCTTGCACTCCTCCTGAGCTGACACCCTGCTCTGGTATCTGCGCATACTCTGGTAGTGTCACCCATCATACTATTGAGACTACTTCCACAGTAATGGCCTGGGAAACCTACAGTGAAGGCCAAATCCCATTTGGTGGGGTTAAAGGGTGAAGACCAGAGTACTTCAGATTTTGGATTTGGCTGTAAACTTAACCAGTGTGTGGCACAGCAGATCTACGTCCATTCATCCTGACATCTATCTAACCTGCATTCCACATAAACATGCGCTAATTGGCTATGTGTCTGTATGTATTATCCTAAAGAGATGGGGATAAATGTCAGACACCCTAAGAAAGTTTAGATATGTTAAAATAGAACATACTTGAACGTGACTGTCCTCAAACAGCAGATGTTGGAAGACAGTCGAATTACCCTCATATATATTACTATTCAGTACTTCTCCTGTGCTGCACCTATTCTGTGGAGCTCACTGCAGTAGACCATTAGACTTGCTTTTAACATTCTCAGTTTTAAGCATGGTTTAAAACCTCATAATACAGTGTTGCCTTCAGTTTGTCTAATACTAAACTCAATGGTCTATACACAACCCGAACTGGTTTCAGATATCTATACTTCATTCTGCTAAGTAGTCTACTTGCCACCTTTGTCTCACCACTCTGAACTTTATACCCGTGTTGGTTCAGAAGCTGCATTGCCAACACAAGAGTCTGATCCCCTGGCCAGATTAGTACTATATACCTATAGTGGCAGTCCTCCTGATCTCTTTAGAGTGTAATCTCTTATAGACAGGGACCTCTCTCCTTTTGTCTCTTCGTTTGTTCATAGTTTTGATTGTCTTTTTTCTTGTTTGTTACTTCGCCATTGGTAACCCCTTCAAGCCCATGACATACATGTATGACATGGGAGGGAAGTGTTTTCCATGAAATCCTGCATATGTACAGCATGTAGATGGTGCGGGATCAGGAGCTGGACCTGCACCATCTGTAGTGGGAGTCAATTAAAACCGGCAGTGGGAGTCCTGCTGCAATAGTGGAAGTCACAGAGACCTCTGATACCCACCAATAATCCCTTACATATTGCGATTAGTGTTGATCACAGCATGTAAATTGTTAACAGATGGAGTGAGCATCCACTGTGATGCAATCAACCCTCCACTATCTAATTGCGGAGGCCTAATGGGTTGCTGGCAACTAGACATCAGAACATGGCTTCTGGTTGTACCATAGCTTGTCATAGCTTATCAAGAGATAATTAATTATCTGAGCAATCATAGGATCGATCACAGGTTCAAGTACCCTAAAGAGACATAAAAAGGTAAAAAAAAGTAATAAAAATATCCAGGTAAAAAAAAAAAAATTCTTTCGAAGATGCGCCCCCACTGTTAACCCCTTCCCTGCCGCGATCTATGTAGATCGCGGCATGGGAAGGGTTCACAGAGGGAGTATGCTGTATAAGCAATAAGGCATGGCAGGACAGACGTCCTGCCATGCCTTATCACAGCGATCATCAGTGCTGTACTTTAAGTCCCCCAGGGGGACACAAATAGTGTAAAAAAAAAGTACAAAAAAGAAAAATATATTAAAAAAAAGTTAAGAAAAAACTTTTTAGGTACTTTTTCTCATATTAACATAAAAAAGTTAAAAACAACCTTTTTAGGTGCTTTTTCTCATATTAACATAAAAAAGTAAAAAAAAACCAAAAAAACGCTAAAAAAAACAGCATTTTGCCTCCCAAAAAAATGCAATAAAAGTGATCAAAAAAGCTGTATATTCCCTAAAAACTACAGCTCATCTCACAAAAATAAGCCCTCACAGAATCTCCGTACATAGAAAAATAAAAAAGTTACAGGACTGTGAATGCAGCGATTTAGAAAAAAAAAAGATTTCAAAAAAAGAGGTTTTATTGCAGAAAAGTGGAAAAACCTAAAAAATATATAAGAATTTTGGTATCGTTGTAACCGTACCGGCCCGCAGAAAAAAATTATTGTATCATTCATGCTTCATGATTAACGCTGTAAAAAAAAAAAAAAAAAAATCTATGGCAGAATTGATGCATTTTCTCTCCCTGTTATTATAAAAAAAATAATAAAAGTTTTACAATATAGTCTATGTACCCAAAAGTGGCACCATCAAAAACTACAGTTCGCCACGCAAAAAAACAAGCCCTTATACGGCCGCGTCGACAGAAAAGTAAAAAAGTTATGGCTTTTGAAAAATGGAGATGAAATTCCGCCAAAAATCGTTGCGTCCTTAAGCCCAAAATAGGCCATGTCCTTAAGGGGTTAAAGGTGTTGTGCCAAGTTATAAAGTTATCCCCTATCCACAGGTTCGGGAATAATTTTATGATCTGTGCTAGTCTGATCATTGGAACCCCCACCAATACTGAGAACAGGGGTCCAGTAAGTCCCTGAGTAAAAGGCACACTGCTGCTCCATTCACTTTTATGCAGAGCTGGAGACTGCTGTGCTTTGGCAATCTCTGACACTGAAGTGAATGGACCAGTGTTGCGCCTGCACAACCTCCGCTCCATTCACGGATTGACTGAGCAGTCCCTACTTTTCAGGATCGGTGGGGGTCCTAGTGGTCGGACCTCTACTTGTCATAAAGTTGTCCCCTATCCTGTGGATAGGAAATAGCTTTATAACATGGCACAAGCCCTTTAAGTATCAAACTAGGCCACATCCTTAAAGGGTTAATTGCTGTGAAATATGTTAAAAACTATATAAATAAAGATTATATCTATTGGAAGATCCCACTAACAATTTTGTAATGTGTTTGGTAGGCTTTACAGAGCCGTAGTCTGCGGCATCAAAAAACATCAGAAACTCAATGGAAACTTGATAAACCAGTAAGAAAAAAAAAAACTCGTAATGGATCCTTTAAAAATGGAACTCATTCCAGATTGAACATGTAATTTAGTATCAAATGTATCATGAGCCCGGCAGCGTTGTAATAAATATGCCTCACACATCACTTTTACATAGTGCCTGAACTTGCTCTTGCAACAGTAGTAATAAATCTAGCTCTATGTCCTATATACTTTGAAACTCTATCAAAGTTGCCTATGTTGTTGCAACCTCCCATCATACAAGTCATGCTATCCTCTAAAAGTCAAGGTCAGAAGAAGGGATGTAATTTGGTGATGGCTGAGGAGGTGAAGGGTTCAGAGATTTAATGCTATAGTTGGCAGAAAGAACAGTATGAAAACTCTGCCAGGAGTTACCAGAGCAGAAGCAAGCAAACAAGGTCCCGGAGGCAATTAAGAGAAAGACGATTAACTTGTGTCATTGTGACTTCAATCTCCAGCTCTAATTGACGGGAAGGCAATATAGGAAAGTGTGTGAAAAAAAATGTGAATGGACACTTCAGTGAAACTTCAATTTTGATACGCTTTTGTTACACAACTATCCTAACAAAGGTAATTAGGCACCTGAGCAAGAATCAAAAGTAGTATTTATGTACATATGTTAATACTTAGTGGGGCCTCCTTTGGCCCTACTAACATTGGATAATCTTGGTGGCATACCATCTACTAATGTCCCTCCATTCCTCCTGAAGATGTCTGGCGAGTTCTCCCGAAAAAAGTGGACGCTGTTCACATTCGACATTCCAGGTCATTCCAAAGATGTTCAATAAGGTTCAGTTTAGGACTCTGTGCAGACCAGTCCAATTGTGGAACATCCATATCCTCAAACCGATGTAAAACAGTTTGGAAGTATTGCTGACCATTCCCAGAGTATTGTCACATTGTCAGCAGCACAATACACCTCCATGTTCATGGTTCTATGGTATTGGACATGCTGAAGAGGCCCCGGACAACAGAGCGGCCAGTAATATACAGTAAGAATACCCTGCCGGACGTCTTCTGACATTAGAAGCTGTACAGCCTTCAATCAGAATGTCTTCAGACGTCAGACAGTGGATTAGAAAGGGTTAACTATTGGTACAACATGCTCAGGCAAAAGACGTCCCCCGACATCCTCCACACCCAGGTATGTTAATTTGATTTGAAGATAGAGTAGCATGATTTGTCATTCCAAAGAACGTTCATCCATCCATTGCTCAACTGTCCAATGACAACGGTCCTTGCACCATTGTAGATGGGCTGGGCATTGTGCTTCACAGCGGAGGGCTTGTGTGCAGCGGCATAATCCATATATCCAATAACATACAGTTCCTACTACAAACTATGGCTGACACCTCCAGGAGTTTGACACATGCATGCTAATAAGACATGAGCCATTCTACCAATAGGGGTGTCCAAATACTTTCGATAGGATCAGTGTATAATGACATCAACCCCAAAGTGTCATTGTAATGTTATGAGGTTCCTTTACATAAGGACGTCGGTAATTGTCCACAAAGAGTTAAATAAATACAGATACTCTATATATACCGTAGAAAATTAATAAACCATTATTTGGAATTGATGAACTGTGTCCCTATCACAGAACATGTCAGATATCACTAAGTATGAATGTGTGAGGGTTTATGTGTCTTGTTATCATGCTAATTAGTGGAGAACATAGTGTCAGATATCGTTGAGTCTAATGCGTGGCAACCTCACAGATGAACTCTTAGATTAATGCATTTACAATGTTTCCTCTTGGGGCATATACTTGATCTCTTGGTGACTCATTAATTATCTGAGGAACTACATAGCTTGTTCTGGCATTTAGTATACATCAGTCAGATACAGCGCAGCTACAAAAAAATACTTGTCATGAGCCCGAAGGCAAATCCAAGGACCAATACTATATATACAATACACACGTTATTCATAGTCTATACATTATAGAAAAACTGCAGAACATGAAATCCTGACCATCATCCCTTCTCCTCCCATTTAATGAATAAAGTATGGCAATATACACTTCAGTGCAGGCTCCTAGCCGCCATCTTCCCCGCTTTGGTTGCTGAGACCAGAAGCTTTGGATCATATCCATGCATGTGAGAAAACTGGACCTACCCAAGGCCACACATATCCAATATGGCCTCCTGAAATTTTCTTGCTTGTAAGCAGAAGGGGATGTAAGGACACTAGTAGTCCATACTGACATGTTAAAGAGTAAAGAGCTCATAGTCTGGGACTCCTTTTTGTCTGAGCCTTCCCTGAAAATAGCAATTGACAAGGACTATGACCACCAGGTACTGCATACACTTATCAAAAGAGTGAACTGACCTTTCTTACGATTTGTTATATTGTGGACGGCCAAGGTCCCAGTGAACATAACTAGGACTCTCATAGTCATATTGTTGCATTGATTTGCAAGTTCTGTGCTAACTAGAGATGAGCGAGCACCAAAATGCTCGGGTGCTCGTTACTCGGGACGAAATTATCGCGATGCTCGAGGGTTCGTTTCGAGTAACGAACCCCATTGAAGTCAATGGGCGACCCGAGCATTTTTGTATATCGCCGATGCTCGCTAAGGTTTTCATTTGTGAAAATCTGGGCAATTTAAGAAAGTGATGGGAACGACACAGAAATGGATAGGGCAGGCGAGGGGCTACATGTTGGGCTGCATCTCAAGTTCCCAGGTCCCAATATTAAGCCACAATAGCGGCAAGAGTGGGCCCCCCCCCCCCCTCCCAACAAATTTTACTTCTGAAAAGCCCTCATTAGCAATGCATACCTTAGCTAAGCACCACACTACCTCCAACAAAGCACAATCACTGCCTGCATGACACTCCGCTGCCACTTCTCCTGGGTTACATGCTGACCAACCCCCCCCCCCCCCGCACGACCCAGTGTCCACAGCGCACACCAAACTGTCCCTGCCCAGCCTTCAGCTGCCCTCATGCCACGCCACACTCATGTCTATTTATAAGTGCGTCTGCCATGAGGAGGAACCGCAGGCACACACTGCAGAGGGTTGGCACGGCTAGGCAGCGACCCTCTTTTTAAGGGGCGGCGCGATAGCCCACAATGCTGTACAGAAGCAATGAGATATCCAATCCTGTGCCACCTCCATCTGGAGCTGCACACGTGGGCATAGCAATGGGGAACCTATGTGCCACACACTATTCATTCTGTCAAGGTGTCTGCATGCCCCAGTCAGACCGTGTGTTTTATAAATAGTCACAGGCAGGTACAACTCCGCAATGGGAATTCCGTGTGCACCCACAGCATGGGTGGCTCCCTGGAACCCACCGGCGGTACATAAATATATCCCATTGCAGTGCCCATCACAGCTGAGGTAATGTCGTGCTTAATGCAGGTGGGCTTCGGCCCACACTGCATGCCCCAGTCAGACTGGGGTTCTTTAGAAGTGGACACATGCAGTTACAACTCCCTGTGGACCCACGGCATGGGTGGCTCCCTGGAACCCACCGGCGGTACATAAATATATCCCATTGCAGTGCCCATCACAGCTGAGGTAATGTCGTACTTAATGCAGGTGGGCTTCGGCCCACACTGCATGCCCCAGTCAGACTGGGGTTCTTTAGAAGTGGACACATGCAGTTACAACTCCGTGTGGACTGACAGCATGGGTGGGTGCCAGGAAGCCACCGGCGGTACATAAATATATCCCATTGCAGTGCCCAACACAGCTGAGGTAATGCCGTGCTTAATGCAGGTGGGCTTCGGCCCACACTGCATGCCCCAGTCAGACTGGGGTTCTTTAGAAGTGGACACATGCAGTTACAACTCTGTGTGGACCGACAGCATGGGTGGGTGCCAGGAAGCCACCGGCGGTACATAAATAAATCCCATTGCAGTGCCCAACACAGCTGATGTAACGTCAGCTGTAATGCAGGTGGGCTAAAAATTAATTTGATTACACTGTAGGCGAGGGCCCCCAAAAATTGGTGTACCAACAGTACTAATGTACCTCAGAAAAATTGCCCATGCCCAACCAAGAGGGCAGGTGAAACCCATTAATCGCTTTGGTTAATGTGGCTTAATTGGTAACTAGGCCTGGAGGCAGCCCAGTTAAAATAAAAATTGGTTGAGGTGAAAGTTTCAACGCTTTAATGAGCATTGAAATGTATAAAAATTGTTTACAAAAATTATATGACTGAGCCTTGTGGGCCTAAGAAAAATTGCCCGTTCGGCGTGATTATGTGAGGTTTCAGGAGGAGGGGCAGGAGGAAGAGGAGGAATATTATACACAGATTGATGAAGCAAAAAGGTCCCTGTTTTTGATGGTGATAGAGAACGATGCTTCCATCCGCGGGTGCAGCCTACGTATTGCTTAGGTATCGCTGCTGTCCGCTGGTGAAGAAGAGAAGTCTGGGGAAATCCAGGCTTTGTTCATCTTAATGAGTGTAAGCCTGTCGGCACTGTCGGTTGACAGGTGGGTACGCTTATCCGTGATGATTCCCCCAGCCACACTAAACACACTCTCTGACAAGACGCTAGCTGCAGGACAAGCAAGCACCTCCAGGAGATACAACACGAGTTCAGGCTACGTGTCCAGCTTTGACACCCAGTAGTTGTAGGGGGCAGAGGCGTCACCGAGGATGGTCGTGCGATCGGCTACGTACTCCCTCACCATCCTTTTACAGTGCTCCCGCCAACTCAGCCTTGACTGGGGACCGGTGACACAGTCTTGCTGGGGAGCCAGAAAGCTGGCAAAGGCCTTGTATAATGGTCCCCTGCCTGCGCTGTACATGCTGCCTGATCTCTGCGCCTCCCCTGCTACCTGGCCCTCGGAACTGCGCCTTCGGCCACTAGCGCTGTCGGATGGGAAGTTTACCATCAGTTTGTCCACCAGCGCCCTGTGGTATAGCATCATTCTCGAACCCCTTTCCTCTTCGGGAATGAGAGTGGGAAGGTTCTCCTTATACCCTGGGTCGAGCAGTGTGTACACCCAGTAATCCGTAGTGGCCAGAATGCGTGTAACGCGAGGGTCACGAGAAAGGCATCCTAGCATGAAGTCAGCCATGTGTGCCAGGGTACCTGTACGCAACACATGGCTGTCCTCACTAGGAATATCACTTTCAGGATCCTCCTCCTCCTCCTCCTCCTCCTCCTCCTCTGGCCATACACGCTGAAAGGATGACAGGCAAGCAGCATGTGTACCCTCAGCAGTGGGCCAAGCTGTCTCTTCCCCCTCCTCCTCATGCTCCTCATGCTCCTCCTCCTCCTCCTCTGGCCATACACGCTGAAAGGATGACAGGCAAGCAGCATGTGTACCCTCAGCAGTGGGCCAAACTGTCTCTTCCCCCTCCTCCTCATGCTCCTCCCCCTCCTCCTCCTCCTCAACGCGCTATAGAGATATAGACATGAGGGTGCTCTGACTATCCAGCGACATACTGTCTTCCCCCGCCTCCGTTTCCGAGTGCAAAGCGTCTGCCTTTATGCTTTGCAGGGAACTTCTCAAGAGGCATAGCAGAGCAATGGTGACGCTAATGATTGCAGCATCCCTGCTCAGCATCTGGGTAGACTCCTCAAAGTTTCCAAGGACCTGGCAGATGTCTGCCAACCAGGCCCACTCTTCTGTAAAGAATTGAGGAGGCTGACTCCCACTACGCCGCCCATGTTGGAGTTGGTATTCTGCAATAGCTCTACGCTGCTCATAGAGCCTGGCCAACATGTGGAGCATAGAGTTCCATTGTGTGGGCACGTCGCACAGCAATCGGTGCACTGGCAGATGAAACCGATGTTGCAGGGTCCGCAGGGTGGCAGCGTCCGTCTTGGAGTTGCGGAAATGTGCGCTGACCCGGCGCACCTTTCCAAGCAGGTATGACAAGTGTGGGTAGCTTTTCAGAAAGCGCTGAACCACCAAATTAAAGACGTGGGCCAGGCCTGGCACGTGCGTGAGGCTGCCGAGCTGCAGAGTCTCCACCAGATTACGGCCGTTGTCACACACGACCATGCCTGGTTGGAGGCTCAGCGGCGCAAGCCAGCGGTCGGTCTGCTCTGTCAGACCCTGCAGCAGTTCGTGGGCCGTGTGCCTCTTCTCTCCTAAGCTGAGTAGTTTCAGCACGGCCTGCTGACGCTTGCCCACTGCTGTGCTGCCGTGCCGCGCGACACCGACTGCTGGCGACGTGCTGCTGCTGACACATCTTGATTGCGAGACAAAGGTTGCGTAGGAGGAGGAGGAGGAGGAGGGTGGTTTAGTGGAGGAAGCATACACCGCCGCAGATACCACCACGAGCTGGGGCACGCAATTCTGGGGGTGGGTAGGATGTGAGCGGTCCCAGGCTCTGACTCTGTCCCAGCCTCCACTAAATTCACCCAATGTGCCGTCAGGGAGATATAGTGGCCCTGCCCGCCTGTGCTTGTCCACGTGTCTGTTGTTAAGTGGACCTTGGCAGTAACCGCGTTGGTGAGGGCGCGTACAATGTTGCGGGAGACGTGGTCGTGCAGGGCTGGGACGGCACATTGGGAAAAGTAGTGGCAACTGGGAACCGAGTAGCGCGGGGCCGCCGCCGCCATCATGCTTTTGAAAGCCTCCGTTTCCACAAGCCTATACGGCAGCATCTCCAGGCTGATCAATTTGGCAATGTGCACGTTTAATGCTTGAGTGTGCGGGTGTGTGGCGGCGTACTTGCGCTTGCGCTCGAACAGTGGCGCTAGCGACGTCTGGACGCTGCGCTGAGAGACATTGCTGGATGGGGCCGAGGACAGTGGAGGTGAGGGTGTGGGTGCAGGCCAGGAGACGGTAGTGCCTGTGTCCTCAGAGGGGGGTTGGATCTCAGTGGCAGGTTGGGGCACAGGGGGAGAGGCAGTGGTGCAAACCGGAGGCGGTGAACGGCCTTCGTCCCACCTTGTGGGGTGCTTGGCCATCATCTGCCTGCGCATGCTGGTGGTGGGGGCTCCCCAGCTGATCTTGGCGCGACAAAGGTTGCACACCACTGTTCGTCGGTCATCAGGCGTCTCTGTGAAAAACTGCCACACCGTAGAGCACCTTGACATCTGCAGGGCGGCATGGCGCGAGGGGGCGCTTTGGGAAACAGTTGGTGGATTATTTGGTCTGGCCCTGCCTCTACCCCTGGCCACCGCACTGGCTCGGCCTGTGCCCACACCCTGACTTGGGCCTCCGCGTCCTCGCCCGCGTCCACGTCCTATAGGCCTACCCCTACCCCTCAGCATGGTGTATTACCAGTAGTGCAGAAACAGAACGCTGTAATTAAATGTGCCGCTTATTGGCCTGTGGTTGGAGGCTGACTTCGCTTACGGAACGCCAGGAAATAATTTTGCGCAAGCCTGCTGTAACACTTAGCTGGCTGCGTATGAATTAGGAGGACTACTACACCCAGCACAGACCCAGAACACTGAGGACAGTCACAGGCAGCCCAAATAGATTTTTTCCCCAAATGTTTTTGCAAAGGCCCACTGCCTATATTCAATAAATATATCTCTTCTCTCTCTGCGTCACCGCTACTGGCCCTGGAGTATGTCAAATAACTGCAGAGTGTTGCACTGTGGACTGGAATACAGCGGTGATTTAACAGCCAACACAGAGCCAGGAAATAATTTTGCGCAAGCCTGCTGTAACACTTAGCTGGCTGCGTATGAATTAGGAGGACTACTACACCCAGCACAGACCCAGAACACTGAGGACAGTCACAGGCAGCCCAAATAGATTTTTTTCCCCAAATGTTTTTGCAAAGGCCCACTGCCTATATTCAATAAATATGTGTTCTGTCCCTGCCTCACAATATATGTGTTCTGTCCCTGCCTCACAATATATGTCTTCTGTCCCTGCCTCACCACCACTTCTGGCCCTGGAGTATTACTGCAGGGCGCAATGCTCTGCACGACCGATATACAAAAAAAAAAAAAAGTGCAACACTACAAAAAGCAGCCTCCACAGTACTGCACACGGTTAGATGTGGCCCTAAGAAGGACCATTGGGGTTCTTGAAGCCTAAAATACTCCTAACACTCTCCCTATAGCAACTCCACCAAGACAGCACTTTCCCTAAACTATGTCAGAATAAATCTGTGGCGAGCCGCGGGAGGGGCCGATTTTTATACTCGGGTGACACCTGATCTCGCCAGCCACTCACTGCAGGGGGGTGGCATAGGGCTTGAACGTCGCAGGGGGAAGTTGTAATGCCTTCCCTGTCTTTCTATTGGCCAGAAAAGCGCCCTAACGTCTCAGAGATGAAAGTGAAAGTAACTTGAACACCGCGTGGTACTTGTCACGAGTAACGAGCATCTCGAACACGCTAATACTCGAACGAGTATCAAGCTCGGACGAGTACGTTCGCTCATCTCTAGTGCTAACCACATTTTTGACAGGTTATGTGTAGTATAAACAAGTATTGAGCAAACCAAAACAGTAGAACCCTGTTTCAGGTAGAACTTTGTTCCAAGTTGGGCTTTGCACAAACCCAAACCTCAGGCAGTTCATCTATGCTGAACCCACTTGAAGAATAAGAAGAGGAAGAATAGAGCCAGCAGAGGAAGAAGAAAACTTCTTCCTATTGCATTTCCTTCTTCATCTTCCTGTTATTTTCCTCTTCCTTTTCTTCTTCATCTTCTTTACCTTTTCTTTCTACTTCTTCTTTCTGTTATGGCTCTTAGATAGTTTTACACACCCAGTTTTGGAGTGCTGGCAAAGTCTTAGTTCTGTTCAAACAAATTCAGATCAAACCAAACTTTTTGCCATAATTTGGCAAACTAGGAGAACCAAACTTTTGTAAAGTTCGATCAATACTAGTTACAGTGTGTGTCATATTGGTCATAGGTGCAGATGCTTAGCATAGCACCACACAATCTCCATCAAGCGTGAAGTCCAAGACTATAATTGGGGCTCTCTTCACTCCGCCTAACGTAAACCAAAGCAGCTTTATTCTCCAAGAGCAGGTGAGATATTAAATTGACTAGATTCAAATAGTTCACAAAAAAACACTTTGAGATGAACAGTTACACTTGCAGGCATTAATTACTTCTGTAGTTTCTCAGGGTCTTGGATGTGATTGTTCCCAGTAAGAGAAACCAAGTAATCTTGTAGATATGATATCTTTTAATGGCTAACAAAAATACATGATGTTAATGTGAGCTTCCGAACCAATGCAGGGTTCTTCTTCAGGCTTAAATTAAATAGATCCGAAGTGGCATGAATATTTATACACACTTATGACATACATACTTATGACAAGGCACAGACATGGATGTGATTGGTTTGCGCTTAAAAGAATACTGCAACAGAAACAAACATTTATGAACAAGACACTAATAAGGGAGTGAAGGTTTTATTGTCCCTAAATTACTGTTGGCAAGGTTCACCAGGCCAGCAGTGTTATCTGTGCTTTAGATGTCTCATACCTCCCAGCCACGCATTAATTCTTATGAAGAATTTAACCCTCTATTGAAAGTGTCAAAAGTTGTTACAAATTTAAATTCCCAAATTCTTCTATGGCTTTGGGACTTGAAACCACCCTTCGATATCAAAACTTTCATATCTTCCATGTCGTGTCCGTGGCCAGAGAAATGCTCTGCCATAGGTAATTCTATCTTTCTCTGTTTAATCCTGTGGCGATGAGATGTCATCCTAAGTTTTTATCCTGTTTCTCCACATAACGGCCACCAACAGAACATTTACTGCATAGGATTAGGTACATAATATCAGGGGCCTGCCACATGGAACTGCATTTGTACTCTTTGATTTCCAGCTTTGCTCCCTGGCTTTGCCTATGTCTGGCTTACTTAGTTTCCTTTCTTTTCCTAGCTTCTTCCACTTCTTCTCTTTTTCCTCTTCTACTCTCATCTAATTAGTTCTTGCTCTTGAGTACTCACACTTCAGATGTTATTCCTTCCCATTGCACTGGCTGTCCACTCTCTTGACTCTTGCTAGGTGACCTGAACTCAATAGGGGCTGTAGAATATTACCAGTATGCACAATACAGTGAGAAATTGTGAACACTATAACAGCATAAACCTTTAACAATAAATATGATTTAACTCTCATGTAACCACAGAAGTTCTGTAGTACCCAACTCTGGGGTACTACACCCTGGTCTCTTGGATTGTGCACTGTGGCCTTTTCTAGAGCTGCAGCTTAGAAAGCATCCTCTTCAATAAATATTCCTGAAATAATAGGGTGGTTTCAGACTGCTATTTGGAAGTCTACATTGTGGGCTAATTGAGAGCCGAGAGAGCTGCCAAGTGGACCAATTCATTGAGCCTAAAATGTCTCCCTGTGTTTTGTTCACAAGTGCCCTGTGAAGTAACAGAGACTGCAACCATTATGTGCTCTGAAGAGTGATTGTAACCATTAAAGGGTTGTCCAGAACTTTTTAAATTATTTCTTTTGATAATCTGTCCTCAGGACTTGTCATAAAGTCATGATCAATAGGGGTCTGTCACTTGAAAACCCCACTGTTCAGATGATTCCTGATGTTGCTGTCGTTACGGACAGTGGAGGAGGCAGATCACGCTGACCACAGTGTAACGGCACAGCTTGGTACTGCAGGCATAGCTCCTATTGAACTCAGTTAGAGCTGCCCCTGAAATACCAACTCCGTCCACTGTGCTATTGTCAGTGCGATTTGCTTTCTGCGCAGCAGTGACATTGCCACCAAGAATCAGCTGACTGGCAGGGATCCCACGTTACAGACACCCGCGGATCATCTATTGATGACCTGTCTTCAGGAAAATCCAAAAAGTCCTGGACAAGCCTTTTAAGCTCAATGCCCTCAGTGAAAGACTGTTTCTAGCCATTTCCACTCACCAAGCTAAGAGCCCTCTAAAAAAAACTGTAACCATCAAGTTCTGTGCCTTGTTTCCCAAAAACGTGTACTATTGCAACTGTAACCACTGCACTTTATTCCTCCTGTGGAGTAAAGCTATCACGTGCATGCGGCACAAGAACACTACGCTAAGCACGGACACGGGGTGACATTCACACTGAACACAAATATCACATACCATGCAATGCAGGACAGTGAGCATCACTCCAGGAAGATGGAAAGAACCTGTACCTTACCCAAACAGGAAAGTGAGGAACCCTTGCCTGCAAGCAGAGCTATTGTCCTGATAAGGACATCCACATTGTCTTCCTCTGGGCCCTGACTATCCCTATAGGAACCCCTAGAGAGATGTATTGACATAGCAACGCGAGCATTAAAGGTAATCAAAAACAACAGAAAGGATACAGCAGCACTTATCTGAAATAAAAGCTTATCATCCAGGCCAGAGGCTCCAACCTCTCCTCCAGAGAACTGAGTAACCAGCAAGGAGGAACGGGTGGGGTATGAATATAAAGCTCTCCACACCTGCTGATAGGAAGAGCAACTAGAGAACCACGACCTCAACCTTCTCCAAGGTATGACTAATAGTCAGCATGCAACTATGCAGCATACATAGAGATAGCAATAAGCAATCTCTGCACTACATGCAATAACCCTTGTCCTGCATAGCCAAAGGGCAACAGGTCTGACCCTGCATAGCAGGCAACATGCCACGACACTGTCACGAGCGACAAGCTGCGACAAAAGCATTCTTCAGTTTACTGATTGTGACATCCTTGAGTGAAGCCTTCCAAGTGAGTCAAGAGCCACACATGAAAACTGAATGTCTAATAATTTAGAGAGCCTTGAAACATGACTAGATAGACTCCTTTATAGCATGCACTGTGATCATCAAGAGCAGCAGGCATTCATATCATATGCTAGTATTATATGGCCGTTTCACAACATTTACTATGTTTGGGAGTGCATAAATAACTTGATAATGCAAATTAAATACATAAAGATTCTGCAATGTCTGAAATGAACCTTTGTATTATAATCATATTCTCTGCATGAGACTACGGAACATATAACTTGCTTCCAGAACTGCTGAACCCCACGCTGTGTACAGACTTTGCATTGTTTCATATGTAAAATCTGTTTTCAAAATAAACAGTGTAACATCAGGTCATATGGGAGCATCATCAGTCCATATATAGTGTGTAAAAAGAGGAATATAAACATAAGATGTGACTAGTAGGCATATCTTGTATCAGGCTGCCTTCCCATCTCCGTTGGAACCTCTGGTCGAAGGTTCCGTTCCTGATCTGGCACAAAATACCTGAAGAAATAGTGCTGCATGCCGGGCAGCTGTGTGGAAACCGAATGGACCCCATTATGGTCAACGGAGTCCGTTCGCCATTGTTTGATTCCGTCATAAGATGAAATCGTTTGGCTAGGGATTCCCCTTCCCTGCTCCCCGAACGTAGCAGGAATACCAAATCCCCACCGCAGATGTGGAGGCAGCCTTAACAGTATATAAGATCTCTGCCCTAAAGACTCACATTTTACAAACACTAAGATACAATCTGCCAACCCCTTGGATGTCTTTTATACCACAGGAAAAATAGGTCCTAATTGCAAGCGGCTTACCGCTTAAACTTTTTTTTAACAAAACCTAAAAACATGGAGAGAGTTCCCCTTTGGAGTCACCGAGGGTCGTGAAAAACTAAACGGCTAATAACAACATATACATGTGTATATATAGAAATATATATATATATATATATATATATATATATATATATATATACACACACACAGAGCACAGGTCTTCCTTCTGGACCCACTGAGTTAATCGCTGGGACATAAAAGGCCTAAAGTTCAGGCAGTCAGAGTCAGAGCCTAGAGTGAGCACATCTACCTGGTGGACTTCTGCTGATTATGGACCATTGCTGCGCATTAGTAGTAAGTGAGCGTACTGCTGTTTAGTCAGCGCCTTGACGGGCAAGCATTTGTTTTGTGTGTTGCACAAACTGTATGTGCTGCCGGTGGTGATTGTTTTCTACTAGATTTTCTGTTATTGCTGAATATTTAAGAAAATTAAGTGATTTGAACTTTCACATGGACTAAGTGTGCGCTGTATCATCGCCGGCCTCACCCCCACGCAGACATTGCCACATATGGTGGAGTGATGCTGCATGTCTGTTTGCTAGGTGCAATGGCAGGACAACCTGTTGATGTTTAACCCCTTCCTGCTCCAGAACGTACATTTGCGTCCTGGAGCGTCGGGGTATGTATGCAGAGAGGTCGCGGGGCAACCTCTCTGCATACAGCGCGGGTGTCAGCTGTAGATTTGGCCGATCATGGCTATTAACCCTTTATTTGCCGCTGTCAATTCTGACAGCGGCATTTAAAGCCCCCAAACGCTGTTCGGGAGTCCCGTACGCCCCCCCATCCCGCGGTGACATCGGGGGAGCCGTGCAGGTGTCATGGCTGCCAGGGCCCTTCTGAAAGGCCTCAGGGCTGCCTTGAGACACTGCCTATCAAGCCATCCCCGTTGGGTGGCTTGATAGGCTGCCTGTCAGAATGCAGTATGACGTAATGCTATAGCATTACGTCATACTGCAGGGGTGATCAAAGTATCGCATATTGTAGTCCCCCAGGGGGACTTAAAAGTAAAGTGAAAAAAAGAGCAATAAAGTTTTTTTAATTGTAAAAAAAAAAGTTATAAGTTTAAATTACCCCCCTTTTGCCATATCTATAATTAAAAAGTCTAAATAATAAAATAAAAATAAATATTTGTTATCGCCGCGTCAAAAAAAGGTCTGATCTATCAAAGTAGCACATTATTTACCCCGCACAGTGAATGTCGTACAAAAAAAATAAATAAAGAACGCCAGAAATACACTTTTTCAGTCACCCTGTCTCCCAGAAAAAGTGCAATAAAAAGCGATCAAAAAGTCTTACATATTCCAAATGAGTACTATCGAAAACTACAGGACATCCCGCAAAAAATGAGCTATTGCAGAACTACGTCGACGGAAAGATGATTGCGCGCACAAGATGATTGCAGAAAATAATTGAAAAAAATTAAATGAAAAAAAAAAAAGAGTAGTATAGTAAAAAAAAAACTATACAAGTTTGGTATCGTAGCAATCATACTGACCCGTAGAATAAAGTTATCATGTCATTTTTGTTGCAGTTTGTACGCCGTAGAAACAAGATGCACTGAAACATGGTGGAATGTCGTTTTTTTTTTTCATTTTACTCCACTTAGAATTTTTAAAGTTTTTCAGTACATTATATGGTACATTAAATAGCACGATTGAAAAATACATCTTGTCCTGCAAAAACAAGCCCTCATACAGCGATGTCGATGGATAAATAAAGGAGTTATGATTTTTTTAAGGTGCGGGAGGGAGAAAATGAAAATGGGGGGGGGGGGGGGAAGGGCTGCGTCATGAAGGCATTAAGGACTAAATCTGCTTATGTCTTGGGTGACACTTGCTGCTACCATGCAAACACAGTCCGCTTATCTAGAGCAGTGTTCCCCAACTCCAGTCCTCAGGGACCGCCAACAGGTCATGTTTTCTGGATTTCCTCAGTATTGCACAGGTGATGTAATTATTGTCAGTGCCTCAGACATTGTAACAGGGGTTCTTAGCATAGGATATCATGATCTGTTGGTGGTCCCTGAGGACTGGAGTTGGGGACCCCTGCTCTAGAGCAGTGTTCTCCAACTCCACTCCTCAGGGACCGCCAAGAGGTCATGTTGTCAGGATTTCCTTAGTGTTGCACAGGTGATGTAATTCTTGTCAGACCCATGAGCCTTAAGGCCCAGTCAGCCCTAGAAAGGACTCCTGGCCAAAAAGATTAGGGATTTTGGGGTGTTGGAGGTGCCAGGAGTCGGGACATGTTGTAGCCAATTGCTCATTAACTACTGAGCCGATGGAGAGCGACGAGCTTAGGCACTACTCCTTTGTTTGCAGAGCCGGCATGAGTTGCATCACTGGGAGTAGAGACTAAACCGCAAGTGTGTGAGCTGAGTGTAAACCATTGCTTTGTGAAGGCCCTGATAGTTTGGTTACACTGGTCCATATAGAGGATGAATATAGTCATTTGTGTTTTCTGACCTTTGCCTGTGTTTCTGCTGATCCTGATTTCTGTGCTCCCTGACCTTGGCTTTGCATTCTAGACTTCGTTATTGCCCGCTGCCTGTCCCGATCGTCTGCCTGACCCTTGTTTATTGCACATCCGCTTCTAGCCCTAACCATAGCGTGTCCTCTGGATATGCCCCTGTTCACACGGTCACGTACCGTGCCTCGGCCCTTTGCAGCATCAGCAGCCACACTACCGGGACTGTCTCTGCGAGTAATGGCTTGGGGATCCATGTCCTGCTTGGGGGAGTCAAGCGTGGAAACTAGGGTTCCTCAAGTCCTGTATACCAAAGTAACCCACTGTGGCTCCAAATAAGCCATATTGCCCCTTCATATGCCTCACTGTGCCACAAAATAAGCCTCACTGCGCCCAAAATAAGCAACACTGTGCCCCAAAATTAGACACAGTGCCCCTTCACACACCAAATTGCCCCCTTAATAACTGATTCCTCATAAGCCACAATATGCTACAGCCATAAAAATGAACAATACACACTCGCCTCCCTGCTCTCACGCAGTGCCCTCCACCTGCTGCTGTGGCCACTTCCAGATGGGTTTCCGTGAAATAGCGCAGACAGACGCAATGACATCATAGTCTATTTTCCTGAACATAGACGTCAATGAGGATGTGCAAATGCCTGCGCAATATGCTGGGAGATGCATGAAACACTGCAAGGGAAAAAAATCTGGAACTTAGTAGACTAATTAGTCATTTACTGTATATAGGAAAGTCTTTTCTACATGCAAATGAACATGCATTGCGGGCGCAAAAAGTACAGCAAAATACGCTGACGTGTGCACCAAAAAACATTGTTCATACTGCAAATACACAGTGTTCATGTGAGGAGAGCCTTAGGGCTCCTGCGCACCTGCGGTTTTTTTTTTAACGCAAATGTCAATGGGACTTTATAATGTTAAAAATGCATGGCAAGTTTGTGGTTTGCGATTTTTGTGCGATGCGTTTTTAACATTAGAAAGTCCCATTGACAATCGGGTTAAAAAACGCAAGTGGGTAGGAGCCCTAAGGGCTTATTCAGTCGACCATACATCTGCGCGTATTCACCCCAGCCGATATCGACGTCCCTCTCTGCAGAGGGAGGAGGCTGGAAGAGCCAGGAGCAGTGCTCTGAGCTTCGCCCCTCTCCACTATTTGCAATGAGGGGAGGTGGGATGGGGGCGGAGCTAATTCCCAGAATTTAGCCCTGCCTCCTCTCTTTGCAAATAGTGCAAAGGGGCGGAGAGGGGGTGGAGAGGAGGCAGAGAGGGGGTGGGAGCTCAAAGCACTGCTCCTGGCTCTTCCAGCCTCCTCCCCCTGCAGAGAGAGACGCCGTATATCTGCCGGCGTGAATACCCGGCCGATATATGGTCATCTGAATAAGCCCTAAGTGTGGAAGCGAAAGAACACCTCCAGTATAGCCATAGATGCTTTCTAGGCTAGTCTTAACCATCATACAATTTCGGCTGGTACTTTGTCCATTACACTATGCAGACAGTTGGTTCAAGTAATCGTAAATGTTGGTAGCAGGGAAAAAAATAAAGAAATGATCATACTAGTAATATTTTATACCTTTATTACAAATAAAAGTTGGTTTAGACTATTTTTCTGCTATATATATTTGATGAAGTGCATCAAAAATTCCAATAATAATAGCCTCTAATATAATCCTGGGATATTTATATATTGTCGTGTATTTGCGCACTTATGTTAGACATCTATTATGTGTTTATATTTTAGATGATTGAATGGTACTTCATTATTAGGGAATCTTGTAACACTTCTGGTACTTGCACTGTACTGATGCTATACTATGTACACAATTCATCTTTACGCTCGTATATTTTATGCTTCTTCTTGTACTTTTTTGTAGAACATTGAATTCATGCTTACTGTTTTAGGCTGGGTTCACACGAGGCGGAAATTCCGTGGAAATCTCACGGAATGTCTGCAGTGGGACCACACGGAAGTTCCGTGGCTGATGTTCCGAGACAGTTGGTGCCGGTTTAGAAAGCGGCTTCTTCCGATACAATTGACATGCCGTGGCTTTGAATTACGCATGTCACGTCAGTTTCATTTGGTTTGGCTGCAGTTGACTGTCCGCAGCGCGTGGACGAAATTTTTGCAAATCTCGTCCACTTTGCTGCTTAGTCTCAGACTTAAGTCTGCATGGACATTCTGCAGCAATTCTGCCTTGTGTGAACCCAGCCTTAGGGCTTATTCCGACGTGCATATATCGGCTGGGTGTTCACACCCGACCGATATACGCTGTTCCTCTCTGCAGGGGGAGGAGGCGGGCCAGGCCTGGAGCAAAGCACTGAGCTCCTGCCCCCTCTCTGGTCCTCGCCACTGTTTGCAATGGGAGGGGTGGGGTGGGGGCGGAGCTAAGTTCTGCCCCCTCCCATTGCAAATAGTGGCGAGAGGCAGGGAGAGGGCGGAGAGGAGGCAGGGAGAGGGGGCGGGAGCTCAGTGCACTGCTCCTAGCCGGGCCCGCCTCCTCCCCCTGCAGAGAGAGAGACAGCGTATGTCGGCTGTGCGTGAAAACCTGGCCAATATACGCTTGTGGGAAAAAGCCCTTACAGCTACTAATGGAGATTTCCTGTGCGGATCTTCGTGCTCCTCTATAGGTTCTAGCTAAGTTGTCTAGCATCTATATTCGGATATCTCATTTTGGGCGACTCACATGAGAATAGATTGAATTAAATGGGCTCATTTCTATTACTTGCTTTTGTGCGCTTATCAGCACACACAAAAAAAATGCAGCATGCTCTATTTTTGTACACATTTGCGCACTAAAGGCCAACTAGAAGTTAATGGAAGGTATGCAAATGCGCACTCAATGCCTGTACAATTCTTTGGAGAAAAAGAACACATCTGGAACTAATTAGGCAAAATAGCCTTTTAAATCATGGCATAGGTGTGTCTCTAGTTCCTGCGTTAAATGGCCCTGCATGCGCAAAGGTACGATAATATGTGCAAAAAAATGCACAAAATTGGGTCATTCACTGCACAAACGCAAGTGTTTTTTGGCATACGTGTGAGGCACCCTTGGTCAACACTGTGCATGCGCTGTCCATCCCTATCCGACAACACTGCTGGACTTCCCACCTCCGCGGTGACAGCATGATGATGTTATGTGCGCTGACCTAGTGGTACGGTTGCGTGTGCATGTCTAAGGCCTCATGTCCACGGGGAAAATCAGGCCCGCTACGGATTCTCCATGGAGAATCCGTAGCGAGTCCCTCCTGCCCCGCGGACATGAGCGCTGAAAATAAGAATAAATCAGAATAAACTTACCTCCCGCCCGCTCCGGATCCTTTCTTCGCTGCCGCGTCATCTTCTCTGCGTTGCGGCCAGATCTTCTTTCTTCGGCCCGGCGGATGCGCAGGATGACGTCGGTGACGTGCCCCGCGCATGCGCCGGCCCGAAGCAAAATGATCCGGCCGCGACTGAGAGAAGATGGCGCCGCGGCGAAGAGAAGAAACGGAGCGGGTGAGTAAAATCTGGAGACCCGCACGAAAATGGAGCATGGTCCAGATTTTTTCATGCTCCATTTTTTTTAAAATCACTTTTATTGACCATCCACGGGTATTTATCTACCCGCTGGTGGTCAATGCATCCCTATGGGGCACGGATCCGCGTGCAGGAGAAGAGTTAAAATCTGCTGCGGATTTTAATTCTTTTGCCCGTGGACATGAGGCCTAATTGGAATGGATGATACTCACCGCTCTATTAATTCCTCCCAGCAAGTATATTCCTTTTCTTGTTTTGTATACTGTTTGTATGCTCTATATTGTGCTATTTAATTGACTCCTGCCAAAGCTGTGGGGAGCAAGACGTACGTCTGGGTGTTTTGTATTGTGCTGACACCGTGAGCTTCAGCATTATGAGCCCGGGTAGATAATAACAGCACTTTAATATCTGAGTGATTTTCTTTTTGGATATTTGTCCTGTGGTCTTGGTATTGGATCAATAAATATTTATATCTGAGCGTTTTGTGTTTATTATTTTTATTTGCCACAATGATATTTCTTGGAATATTAGATTCAATGGAATTATTATTGACACTTTTGATGCACTTCATAAATACAGTGTATTTTGCTTGGTTTTTTTGGTGGTTATTCTTCATTTTAGTACTTTTGCAGCTTTTTTTTTTTTTTATTAGAGCTTTAACACATGGACTTGATTTCGGCAGCATAAAGGGACGAAACAAAACCATTGATTTCAATGGTTTCATTTCTACTATAAGGATTCTTGCCTGTTAATTCTACATGCAAGAAAAGATGGGGCTTGCCCTATTTTCTTGCACGTAGTATTAACTACGTGTGGGAATGATACGGCAGGACCTATCTTCCCGCTATTTTTTTTTTCAAATTCCTGCGCTATGGCGCAGAGTTTGAATGTCTGAAGTAAAAAAAACAAACCTCATTCATGCGCAACTACGTTCCATAGAAGAGAGCGTAGTTGCACATATCACCGTCTGAAACCACCCTTAGGGCTTTATTGTCTGCAGCTATTCTAAAAAGAGTATGTTTAGGAATATCTGTAGTAGCCTGAATTCTATATATCTGGCCCCTCCATAGTTGTGTCTTCTATTTGGATGCACTGTGCAAATTGTCTAGTCTCTAGTTATGTGTATTGCACAGCTGCAGCATGTAAGAGGTTAATGTCTATGCATCTCAGGGATATGTCTGGAAATTGTAACCAATTGTCATGTCATGTGGGCATGTAAGGTGTGTGTGTGTATTGGAGTGCAGTGTGTGCAAGAGTTCCATTCCTTCAACGAGTGTGGAGGGAGAGTGCCGGCCACATGGGTGTACTTTCAACCCTAATGTGGTGAAGGATGGAAGCAGAGGAGAGGTACCCTGATGTTCCAACTCCAGGACCCCACCTTGAGTGTGAGTGAGAGAAGCAGCCGCCATGACAAGTGAGTGTCAGCAAAGTGTTGTGTCCTCCTCCAGTCTGTGTGTCCAGGAGCGGAGTCATACAGATAACCTAGACTGTAGGCCCAGTTTCATCCTGCGTTCTCCTCCATGACCTCTTTGAACTGTTCTTTCTGCACTGGTGTGTAAAGTTTTTCATTGGAAAAGTAAAGTTCCAGTCACTGCCCGTTTCCAGTGATTGAGGTTTCTAATTTAACTGTGTGTGGACTCTCCTATTTGCCCATCGGACATCCAACGGAGTAAAGGAACATTGGCATCACGCGTGACAACTCTTCAGGTCCACTACACCATTATTCAGGTAACTGCTACCTCAGTGTTGCCTGGAAGAGGCCTAGCAGTGACTTGTCCGAGGTTATGCGCATCCCTTATGGGCCCCCCTAAGGCTCCTGGGCCTGGATGCAACCGCATCCTCTGCATCCCCTATAGTTATGCCCCTGCATCTGTATAAGTGGGTCACGAGCTGGTATCTGTGTATGTACAGATATGAAGCGCCCCCATATGTGGGGGTCTGCTGATGGAGGAAAGGGTCATGTTCTCAGCTAGAATGTCGAAGAAGGTAAACAGAGAAGAGTTAGATTAGGGAATGTGGTAGCCCTTCCTATCCAGAGATCTCTCCTGCCTTCCTGTCCTTTCTGTATTATATATACCCAATACTCTTAGCTGGTAACTGTCAACCATCCCAAAATCCCACTTCTGTAATACCAATGACCACACTGCTCTGCACAATGATCTAACACGGTTACTGTATGCTGGGCAGTATGGCCTGTCACTAGGCGGCCACCTAAACTAATTAGGATGTTGCCAGTATAGCTGTTTCTGGATTACTGCCATATATACATAGATATTCTGCTTGGACTTACAGCCCTAGTCATACTGAAAGGAGCAGAGATAAATAAAAGGTGATGGAAGATTTGGTGAAATCAATTCCTTGTGGCTGTGCTTCCCAGTACTGTCATACCATGGACTTTTAGTGTATTTTCGATGCCCTCTTTTATCCAACACAGACTTCATCCCGGCTTTCTGTCTTCCATGCAGGAAACTGTTCTTGGTTAAAATACAGGCAAGGACATAAACTACATAAGACGGAGAACAAAGAGGTCTCTCTGTCTCACATATTGAACCCCACGGTTCAGTCACAGTTATGTCCTATTTTCTGTGCATATGCATACCATTTGGTTTTAACACTGTTGATAAGATGGTTCTCAGATGAAGGGCGGTGACATGCAAGTGTATTCCGGGCACATTAATATGTCTGTAATATGGATGACTGTCATGGCCTGACCGCTGGTCTACTGACCCAAACTCTAAGCATCACAGTTAAAGGGCGGCCTATGAATAATCATGTGGGAAAGCTGCCAAGTCCTCTTCTCATCTGCTGAAGGACATTAAAAGTATGTTCACATCTAGCAGAAATGCTGTGGATTCTCCATTGAAGAATTAACTAAAAGCAGTGTGAAAGAAATTCGAGGAAATCTTATACATATATTGCAGAGAAAATCTGCAGCTTAAGGCTGCTTGTCCACGGGCGTTGCGGTATCCCGCGGTGGATCTCCGCCACAGGAGCCACGGCCCAGGAGCAGGAGCCGGCAGACGGATCTCCGCTGTCAGCCTATAGGCTGACTAAGGAGAATCGCAGCATGCTGCAATTTGCCGGCTGCAAACTGAGAATCGCAATGATTCTCCGCTCATGGACAGGGGGGAAGTGCTCTCCATAGCAACACTATCACTTCGTTCCCAGCGGCCGGATTATCGCTGTGGGGAACGCAATGAAAACCTGATTAAGGCTGCTTGTCCACGGGCGTAGCATTTTCCCGCAGCAGATTTCCAGCACGGGTGCCGCTGTGGGAGAACACTAAAGTCACCACAGCATGCCATGATTTTTTTACGTGAGCAGAAAATCGCGGCGATTTTCCGCTCGTGTAGAGCAGGCTGCGCTTTCCATAGTTATTCTATGGAAAGCGCTCATTGCGTTACCCCCGTGCAGATTAGCCTCTCTGATAGTGCAATGATATATGGACAGGAGGCCTAAATTGACCCACAGATGCCAACCTATGCTATGCATTTTTACCGTGGATTTCACTTCTACAAATGAGGTGGTGAAATCTACAGCAAATCCATGCCAAAATCCACACGTATTGTCACACATGCAGATTATGATGATCCAAAGCCACAGATTTTTCAATGTGGCAATTCCACAACATGAGGACATGACCCTGAAGAAGCTTTGCATGGCCGTAGCCAATGGCAAGGTGGCATCTTCAACATCAAGTAGCATATGTAACCGATACTGTTATTGGGGCATTTTTGGCCTGTGCAATGCTCAGTAGATGTCAAAGAATGCAAAAAACATGCTGACCCAGGAACTAGATACATTTAGCTAGCCTTAACTCCTCATACACCTCAGTGACCCTGGGGCACCCCTTAAATGTTGTCAGTACACCCTACGAGACCTGTCATTTTGGAGATGCTTTTATCCAGTTGTCTAGTAGTCACAAGTTGGCCCTCAGGTCAGGAGTACAGTTTCCGCTTGCAGAGACCACCATGTAGGTGTGGAGAAACATGGGACATGTAAGGCTACTTTGTGAACCAAATTTGCCTCATGAAAGGCACTCAGATCATTACATTTGCCCATTTTTCCTGCTCCCAACACATCAACTACAAGAACTGACTGTTCACTTTTTAACCAATACAGATGTAGCAAAATTTAAAGGGGTTGTCCCGCGCCGAAACGGGTTTTTTTTTTAACCCCCCCCCCCCCGTTCGGCGCGAGACAACCCCCGATGCAGGGGTTAAAAAAACAAACCGGAGAGTGCTTACCTGAATCCCGGCGGTCCCGCGTCTTCATACTCACCTGCTGAAGATGGGGTCTGCTTCCTCCGTGGACCGCAGCTCTTCTGTGCGGTCCATTGCCGATTCCAGCCTCCTGATTGGCTGGAATCGGCACGTGACGGGGCGGAGCTACACGGAGCCGGCATTCTGCATGAGCGGCTGCATTGAAGAGAGCAGAAGACCCGGACTGCGCAAGCGAGGTTAATTTGGCCATCGGAGGCCGAAAATTAGTCGGCACCATGGAGACGAGGACGCCAGCAACGGAGCAGGTAAGTATAAAACTTTTGATAACTTCTGTATGGCTCATAATTAATGCACAATGTACATTTCAAAGTGCATTAATATGGCCATACAGAAGTGTATAGACCCACTTGCTGCCGCGGGACAACCCCTTTAACAGACACCGATAACTTGATGTAACAAGTTATTTTATCTTAACACAACAGATACATTGAAGAGCTACTAAACAGGCAAGAAAAAGTTATGTGTCAATTTATTTAGCATGTTGTCAAGTTAAACTTTGCTACACCTGCACATCACATGACAGGTTCTATAGTCATGAGATACAGTGTATTCAATGCATATTCACTTTACCCAACCGTGGTTTTTATATTATAGCTGATCATTAGAAATGAATAAATTAAAAAAAAAACTAAATTAAAAAACCCCTAACGACGTGGCCCTTTTTTAATTTTAATTTCAGTTTTTTCCTACCCACTTATTTCTCTGTTGACGTAGCTTAGAGCTCGCTTTTTGTCGACAAGTTGTATTTTTAAATGGTACTTTATAATGTATCATATAATGTGAGAATCTACCTCACCTCTCTATGTATATACTGAGGAGAATCTAACTGACCTCTGTGTAAATACTGAAAGGCTGTAAAGTACATAAGGAAGCAGCAATGGACTGCAGGGATGAAGCATGCCTTTAAGGCTGAGAAAGGGCTGCAACCTCCAGTCTAGGGGTAAATTTAAATAAAAGGGGTGTTACCTTTAAGGGTAAAAAGTGAGGAGAGTGGGATGGGTGGCACATTCTGCAGAGGGACATCGGTACATGCAGTCTGAGGAGAATCTAACACTCCCCTATGTGTATACATATTTTATTCCTCGGGTTCCTCAAAAGTAACCACCACTTCAGAAAATTTTCCGTCCGAACAACAAGTAAACACCTGGATCAAGTTAACCTGGGCAAAGCCGGGTATATCAGCTAGTATGATATAGTAGGGCGTGTCATGACACTGGATTACTCAGGATCCCAGCATTTGATTTTCCGTAATTACCATTTATTTCAATGAAGAATAATTATGTGCACTCAACTATCTCTACTAATGTGGGACAGAACCTACTGACAACCACTATAAAGTAGACACCCCCAGAGGCATAGCTAAAGGCTCGTTGGCCCAGATGCAAAAGTTTAGCATGGGGGCCCTCCCACAACTTTCCTCTGTATCTTGGGGTCCCCTAAGAAGCCCATCGATGCAATACTAGCAGGCGGGGGCATTATTAGAATCTTAAAAGATTAGGCAGAGGCTAAATGTACGGGACCTCAATGTAGAATCTGTAACAGGGCCCTCCAACCATCCATGTGCCGTTTATAATATTAGTGGCTTTTTTAATATGATAGAGAGGCCTATTGCTTCGGGGCCTACTAGTGACTGCTACCTCTGCACACCCTATAGCTACACCCCTGATGAGCCCCTTTTTTCAACTGAAAATTCAGTTTTTGCTGCGAAACTCTGAGGGTTGGTTCTTACATTTCGGCCACTGAGTGGTTATCCAAGTTGTTGCAGCTTGCAAATTAATTGTTAGCTAATCGTTCAATATTAATTGCTTTGCAGTTTGCCTAGCAGTCCCTACATGAGACTCTGACCTAACAGCATGAAATAGAAGAACGTCTTATATTTAAAGGGGTTGTCCAGGAATAGAAAAACATGGCTTCTGTCTTTGAAAAACAGCCTCACAAAATGTTCACAAATTGTATACATTACTGCAGCTCAGCCCTGCTCACTTCAGTGGAGCTGAGCTGCAAAAGCGGCGGACACAACTTGTGGACAGTTGTATCATTGTTTTTGGAAGAAGGCAGTCATATTTTTTGACATATAGGGCTATTTTTTAATATCTTTTTCACTGACTTTTTTTGTTTTATTGGGGTTAAAAGCTAAAAAAAATGATTTTTTTCAAACATTTATAGTTATTTCTTTTTAAATGAGTATATTTCTGCAAAAATAAAGTATGAGAACGGGTTCCTCATTTTGTTTTGGACGTTTTGACATATAATATGTATGGTTTTGGATTACAGGGCGCATATAGCGATGGTTTTGGTTGGCATCGGCTTTGGGCTATTTTCTTTCTTATATATATATATTGTTTTATTCTGTCATCTTGTTTTACTTATGTATGTATTTATTCTTTTTACTATCTATGTCTCCCATGATGTCATATAAGACCTCTGGGGGATATTCACGTGTTATTTTTTTCATTTGACATTTTTCCACTGTAGTTGGGGCATCCATAGCAGCCTCAGTTACAGGGAGAAACATCGCCTGTAGTGACATTAGTCACTGGCAGAGCTGATCAGGGTCTGCTGGGACCCTGTAGCTCTGCTGTGCCAGGGGTCATCCGGCGGTCACTGACTGTTGGCTTATGTAGTAAAAAAGATTTCCACTTTCACTTTTTTGGTACATAGCGCTCATTGAGCACTGTGTACTAAATAAAGGAGGAGGCAGAAAGGGTTAAAACCTACTTCTCTCTCCTCTTCCAGGTTTACAGCTGTGAGTAACAGCTGACAACCTGTCCTGCTTCTGATTGATTGCAGAAGCAGGAGGCTTTAATACCCGCCGTAATTTTATATATGGCTGCACTTTAAGGGCGAGCACCCACTGGCGTTTTTTTTGCGTTGCGTTTGCGTTTTTAACATAGGAACTGTCAGTTGCATATGTGTCCTTATTTTTCTCCTAATGCACCCATGAAAGTCAATGGAAATTAATGGAAAAGCCGCGAAAACGCCGCAAAAACGCCGCGAAAACGCAGCGAAAAACGCGCGGAAAAATCGCGGAAAACACAAACATCAGTGGGTGCTCGCCCTAAGCCCAGGATCAGGCACCGTAAATTTACAGTGCTTGATCCTTATTAAAGACTCATGTTCTTATGCATACTACTATCTGAAGACCCATGCAGTTACAACCTTTGAGTGATGATACAGCACCAAGCTGTCTATATATCCATATTGTACTTGCACATGCATGCCGGCTGCAAGACAGAAGCGGGTCTGGGCTGGCATCATGACATCAGCCTGGCCAATGTGATATTTATGCTAGTGCATACACTGTGTCATTCAGCACTGGAGGCCGACTAGTCCACATCCGTCTGTGGTCTAATTGGTCATCAGGGAGGTGTTGTCCTACCACTCAGCCACTGATATAGTATTTATATATTCTGGCCCCTCCTCTCAGGGGGCGCCGGTTACTCTTCTTTTTAGTGGAGTTCTGTTCTGGTCCACATTCCCCTTATCAGTCAGATAAGTCCCTGGTATTCATACTTCTTGTTACATCTGCTTCCTAGTACTGCTGTGACTATTGCTATTATCATCTGTTTATTGTCATCTCCTTTTCCATCTAGGAAGTCCCCAGGTTCCAGATGTGAGGCCATCCTCATCAGGGATAGCCTCGCCTTAGGCAGGTTTCAGACATAGCATCAAGTTTTTCTATCCCATACATACTAAGCCAATTTCCAGTTGATGTTATAGAAGCATTGCTTTTATTGGAGAACAGCTTCATACCATGACGCCATATTGAGGAACTATATGGTGGTACACTAAGTGAATGCTCATTGTTAGGTGGCATTATCCGTTAATTAGAACAAGCCATAGATTGGTCTGTGACTGATTAGTCTGTTATTCTGCTGCCACAACAACTATTAAAGCACCAAGCTCACAGAATGTAATGGATCCGGCTGACAAAAAGTACTTGACCCCCTCCTTTCTCATCATTGAATGCAAAGCCCGGACTATTATTATTATTATCGTTCTCCTCCACACAGCGCACCAGCAAAACAACATGACACTAATGTTCCTTGGTGATGCTTTTGCATGATTTAATTTAAGAGATTACCGGAATCCAAGAGAAATACTAATTTTATTTCATGGTGGTGGCAGGGCACAGTGAGTTTTTATGTGTTTTGGCGGTTTATAACCTATTGTAACAGCAGTATGCCTTCTGAATATTATATATATACACAAATATTAATATATATATATATATATATATATATATATATATATATATATATATATATGCATTCTTATTCAGATAATTTTTACTGAAATTATATTTTTGAATACAATTACCCCTTAATTTCTACACATAAGGATAATATACATAAAACACCCCCACCCAAACAATGCAATTTGTCATAGCTGTATTTAAAGAAATCATAATCCCCCCCCCCCCCAAAAAAAAAAATAATTAGACACATACAAACTAATATTTATATACAGTAAACATAGAAGAATTCACCAGATATCATTTTATTACTTTCTGCAGCAATTTTTTTCATTGAAAGCCCTGATTAGGTTTGATAATTATAATTGATAATGCTGAACCTAATAATGTAAACCTAGGGATTGTAATTGCAGAATTATCAATTGTTCTTTGATCTCCACGGTATTTTTTTCCATAGAAATTTACCAATTTACTTTTATTTCTGCAATGTTTGCAATTCCGCTTCCACTGTAGTCCTGCTTAACATAAATATGCAATGTTATTATACATATGCTGCATTAAGGAAAGTCTGATCACTCCTGCTGGCAAAACATATCAAAAAGAAGCAAATTTTATGAGACAAAGCTTAAACCGGTCTCGGATTTTTGTGCTAATATTACTTCGCAATGAATAGTTGCTCGGTCAGCAGGAAAGTTAATAGGCATCGGTCATCTAAGGTAATATGCTGGGCTGCACTGATGTTGATCCGTTCATGTTTTAGGGACTAGTGATATTACTGAGGCATGAGGTGTGAGGCTTAAGCGGTAGTGGACATGGGTAAATTATTGCAGACTATGTAAGAGGAGTCAGCAAGGAGGAATCTACTGGCTGCGAAAGGTATGGGGCGCCAGATTTAGAGGCTGCTGGCTGATCTGTGCAGAGACTGGAAGGAAGGTCTGGAAGCTTTTGTCTGTGCTGCTGGAGGAAAGAGAGAGAGCGAGGAAGACAAGGATCTTAATAGCTCTGGAACAATTGAGGACTGATCACCAATGACAAGGACCAAGGAGAGTAGTGGTAGAACTGCGCTGCTGACTCTAAACAAGCCTGGATCAGTAGTAGCTGCAACTTTCACACAACAAACTGTAAGTGAGGCTGGCCTCAGTAAAACTGAGAGGTGTGCACACCAATAGGGACAGGGACTGATTGCTCAATCCAAGGATACGGATAAGGAAAACTGCAATGCTATACCTCCACCTGTGACAGTTGGAGCAATTATGGCGATTATGTAACAATTATGCAATGAATTATGTAACAATTTGTTATAGTAATGGAAATACAAGCCATATATGTGTTATAATTATGGAAACCCCATTTAATGGCTACATACATTCTTGCAAACTGATTTGCTAAAGCTCCACTACATCTAAAATAAAAAGCAACTGTGCAAATGGTCTTGATGCAAAATATCCTATCATTTTGAGTATAGAAACAACTATGATTGAGGGCAGAAAAAGTCCACATGGTTATTTTAGTTTGCCCTTATAATATTTCCCTTTTAGTTTTCTCTTAGGATAGATATTAGAGATGAGCGAACGTACTCGTTCAGGGCGATTTCGCAATCGAGCACCGCTTTTTTCGAGTAACTGACTACTCAGCTATATCTCTCTCTCCCCCCCCCCCCCACTCCCCTCTGCAACCCCCCGCTAACCCCCGGCGCCCCCCGAATCTTTTCGCCCGAGTAGTCAGTTACTCGAAAAAAGTGGTGCTCGATTGCGAAATCGCCCTAAACGAGTACGTTCGCTCATCTCACATAGCTATATGTTTATTCCAGGCATGTTTAAATTAATTTACTGTTGAATTTCTATTCCTGTATGCAGCTTTGAAGCAGACCAATGTTCCTCTATGATAGGGGCAGATTGGAAGCACAAAGTGGCCCAGGAAAAAAATTACAAAATGGCCCCATGATCACTGCGAGATCCCTGTGTTGACTGTTAGCCGGGCTCTTGCTGTAATGGCCAGGATCAGAGAAAACTCAGATCCCTGTCAATTAATTCCCTAGATGCACAGTCAGTAGCGGCCATGTATGTAACTATAGGGGATGCTAAGGATGTGGTGGCACCCGGGCCCAGGAGCCTTAGGGAGCCCATAAGGTCTCTCCTCTCTATATAAGAACCCAGTACTATGAATAAAGAAATGTAGTTGAAGGCCCGGTTACAGATTTTGCATTGGGGCCCAAAAGCTTCAAGTTACGCCTCTGGTAGTGACAATGCAATCTTGGTGGTTAAACAGAGGGGGTAATCTCACTCTGTCCCCATCAATACCCCCAAATGCAATTGTGGCATGCCAATGGGTAAGCATGGCAGCTAGAGAATGAGGGGTCACAACTGTATGACGATTAGGCTGATGATTTTTAAAAATGTTCTGCCCCGCTACCTGACCGGCCAACCTGGAATTTTACTGGTGGGTTTAATGGCCAGTTCAACCCTGTTCTATGGTTAATGACTGCAAACAATTCCTGCGTTTTCTGGTCTTGCAGTCTTAACATATTGCAGTGGAAAACTACATTCAAAAACTTGTATTCTTGCAGTTGTATTATCAGAACATTAGTGTTTCTGAACAGAGAGATTCCTATAGTAACATTATATAAGAATACTACTGTAAACAGAGGCGTAACTTGAAGCTGCTGGGACCCATTGCAAGATCTGTAAAAGAGTCCCCGACTATAAGGCTTCACTTATAGTATTGGTGTCTTCATATGGGGAAAAGAAACCTTGCGGTTCCCCAAAGGCTCCAGGGCCCGGGTGCAATTGCATCTTCTGCACTCATTGTAGTTACACCCCTGACTTTATAAATGTGAATGCACTTTATTTTTTTCTGCTTCACTACTTTTAAAGGAGTTTTCTTGTGATAGTATTCCTATTCATATACCCTCTTAATTACCTAAATACATGATAAGACCAGAAAAACAACATTTAACAATTATCTTTATGCAGATGTAAGAGGCACCCTAAAGGGAGTACGGGGCTTTACAATGGAGTACCAAGATGGCCGCTCCAGACTGAAGTGAGTATGCTCCCTGGGAACATACTAGTGAGATGATGTCATAACTATAAAATTAGAAATTTTCTGCTGCATTACAGAGGAGCCACTGAGACTATATATGAGAGCTGAGGGGCTACTGGAGGCTGTTGCAGAAAGGGGGCAATGATCTGCAGAGGTCCTGCTACTGCCAGATAGGAAATAGCAGCACGAGCCTGAATGTCTCGATAAGAGGGGGGACTGTTTGGAGAAGGCAGAGAGCACTATGCAGAGGAATTTGAGACTTCCTGCTGCCAGTGAAAGAAAGTATAGGATTGGGCGGTGGAGCCATAAATAAAGACCAAAGAGAACATCGCGGAGTGAGTTGGAAACAAGTTGTAAGTGAGGCTGGCCTCAGTAAAGTCGTTAGGTATGCACGCCTATAGGAACCAAATAATTAGCCAGCAAGCCTGCTGCAATCAGCAACAGGGATTTTAGTGAGCAGTTGGATACTTGTTATTTGAACAGCTGTTACCAACTCCGGCTTTGAGTATGGGAGTGGACTGAGGAAGTGACATTAAAACAGAATCAAGTCTAAAATCTCAGAGACCTTGTTATTACAGCTTGCTCAAATTGTGTTCCAGAAATACCGTACTGTGAAAAGTGATGTGTTATTTCCTTAAATACGAACTGTGCAATACATAGGTTGTCGTTCCATTCTATATGATTGCTCCTTGAACTCTATTATTGATATTGTTGTCTCTGCATTACTTCATATTGTGTTTAAAGTAATATTAATTCTTGGATTTAAGATAAAAGTTGGATTTGGATAAAAGTTAAACTGGTTACATGTTGTTTAACATTAGCAATTCTCATTTTTTTTGTTAATAAATAAACATTGCATATTTTTGTAACTCTATTGGGCTATTGTAGACTTTTCTGAAGAGGTGGGTTTTGAAGTTCTTTTTGAAGATTTCCAAGGTGGCAGAGAGTCTGATGTGTTGGGATAGCAAGTTCCAAAGTATAGGTGATGCACATGAGAAATCTTGGAGCTGATTGTGCGAAGAGTAGACTAGAGGAGAGCAGAGGAGGAGGTCTTGTGAGGACTGGAGTGGAGATAATGCGTGGGAAGGTATTATAATCTATTCCTGCAGAGGTTATAGCTGAGGTTTTCTTTTGACATAGCTCCAAATCTTCTGCATCTCTTCACACAACCATATATAAATAAATTATGAAATTCTGTCTGCCTGCCTCCACAGTATAGGTGATAAATGTATGCATGCTGGAAGTCCAATCATGGGAAACTCAGAGATCACGAGAACAGTTGTCCCCGATTTTCCCAAGCGAATGGAGTAATGATGTGCACACATGACCACGACTCCATTAACTCATAGATATAGCCTAGCACAGTGTTCAGCTGTCTTCATAGACAGTGAATAGACTAGTTGTTAGAGATGAGCGAGCATACTCGCCAAGGACAATTGCTCGATCGAGCATTGTCCTTAGCGAGTATCTCCCCGCTCGGAAGAAAAGGTTCGGCTGCCGGCGCGGGTGACAGGTGAGTTGCGGCAGTGAGCAGGTGGGAGTGGGGGAAAGAGAGAGAGATCTCCCCTCCGTTCCCCCCTGCTCTCCCCCGCCGCCGGCAGCCGAATCTTTGCTCCCGAGCGGGCAGGTACTCGCTAAGGACAATGCTCGATCGAGCAATTGCCCTTAGCGAGTATGCTCGCTCATCTCTACTAGTTGTCCCAGAT
Source organism: Eleutherodactylus coqui (assembly GCF_035609145.1). NCBI lineage: Eukaryota > Metazoa > Chordata > Amphibia > Anura > Eleutherodactylidae > Eleutherodactylus > Eleutherodactylus coqui. Next base: position 232,734,460 of record NC_089840.1, on the reverse strand, counting down.
GCAAATCTGTGGGCCATTAACTAAGGGGCTTGGGCACCGCAAGAGGTCCTGATGGTTGAACCCTCAGTGAGCATACATTTATCACCTAACCTAGGGGTGCACAACTCCAATCCTCAAGGGCCCAATAGGTCATGTTTTCAGGATATCCTACAGTAAGTAAACCTGTGGCAATGGTTTAGGCACTGACGATAATTACATCACCTACTGTAAGACTAAGGAAATCCAGAAAACATGACCTGTTGGGCTCCCTTAGGGATTGGGGTTGTGCACCCCTGAGCTAACCCCCTTTAATTCCAACTTGCAAATCCTTTCTATTTGATACATGCTTAAAGTGAATCCTGTTTGAATCCAGCAAAAATATTTGTTCGTGTTTCATCTCACTAATTATCACTGGTTTATCAATCAGGTCACATGTGCAGCTATAGCCGAGCCGCAAATTACTTTGCCTGTTAATAATTTTTGTGCAAATGTGACAAAACAATTACTGCTTCAGATGCCTCGGGCTTGGATGGGCTGATAAGCATTTTAGTCTTCAAATATTGGTCATAGGAGAAGTACATTGTGCAGCGGATACCATTTGGAATGAATTATCCATCTCTTCATTACACAGACTGTAGGCTTAACTCCCGCTGTACCACTTTTTGCAGAGAGGGAAGACTTTTCTGTTTAATTGAAGAGTAAAGAACTCCAAGACATCATACTTCATGGCCCTCCAGGTTCTGCCAAGGGCCTTTTTACAGTCAGCAAATATATCTGAGATAGTTGCTATGCAACGGCCATTATTCTTCAGTGAAAGTTGTTAGATTTCCTTTTCTTTCAAGCTATTCTCATGGGACATTGTGGCTACTATGACAATGAAAAAATGTCAGGGTGGACACAAAATAAGACATGTCTGAATCTGCTCATTCATAGGATACATAACCATCTGGTATGAATTAAAAAAACACAAAGTAAACCATCATTAATAGTATTGCATGTTGTGAATGGGCCAAGTCTTGTTCATTTGGAAGCACATGCCCGTTTACTGCTCCGGACTATAACCTATAAATATGGATTTATGTGAACTAGGGAACATCTAGACCAAATTTCTGTCACATTAAAGGCAAATTACCATATGAAAGCCCCTTTAGTGTGCTGCCAAACAAATTTAATGGCTGGGAAATATGAAAACCTATTTTATACTTAGCATAAACTTTAATAGAGTCGCTGTACTTGTGTATCAAATTCTCTACAACTGGCCAGCCAACAATCCAACCCCCACACGATCCTTCCAAAAGTAATTGGACATCAGAACAAGAATGAAAAGTACTATTTATTTTCATATGTGGGGCTTCCTCTGGCCCTAATGACATTAGAACTCTCTGTAGCATACTTTCTATTAACATCTGATATGCTTCACCTGGTATTTCCCTTCATTCATCCTGCAAATATGTGAAGAGTTCTCTCAAAGAAGATGCATTAGCCTGTGTACATTACAATAGTGCAAAGTGCGTTATCTTTGGACAGTTAGGGCTTTAACAATTGGGTGTGTTTTAGCCCCATCATGCAGTCAGGATTCCTGGGTGTTATTATTGCACGTGAGAAAAGAAAGGACTTGCCCTATCTTTCTCACACATAGTATTAACTACATGTGAGTAAGATAAGGCAGGGCCTATACTCCTGCTTTTTTCCCCAAACTTGCGTGCACTAGTGCAGAGTTTGAATAGTCTGAAAAAAAAACCCCAAACCTGGTTCATGCGCTAATACACTTCATAGTGGTGAACGTATTTTTGCATGTGCCTGTCTCGGAGAGAGAGGCGGGACCCATCGATCCCGCCTCTGTTCCTGATTACTCAAGGATCGACTATTCCAAGTGCTTTGCCGCTACCAATTTGTCACCACTGAGCCACGATCGATCACTCTAGCGGGATTGCAAGATTGGAGTCATTAGAATACAGGCTGATTTGTACCCAGCTTTCCTGGGGTTCTGCACGTATGCAAAGTGAAAGCTCAAATCACCACCTGGTCTGTACTAACGCACTTCAGCGCTCTACAATGCTGTGCACATACACACGCTGCCACTACCAGCTGTAAAGGGAAGCTGACACCCAGACTATGAATTGCGAACGCAATCTTTGGAGTTATGGTTCGCTTTAAAATAGACAAGGCGGACTAAAAAATTGTAGATTTATTCAAGAAAAAGACTAGCAGTGCATATATATATATATATATATATATATATATATATATATATATAGTGAGGGATTAGCGTTTAGGATCGGTAGCAACCTGGGCATAAGCAGTCAGTGACAGTGACACATAGGATAAAGTCTTTAGTCCAGGCTTTGCCTGGGTTTATTTCCAAGCAAACAAAAGCAAAATACAGGCCTTAACATCAGGCAAACATAATGTAAATCCTGCTCATCTGAGCTCTTACTATACATGGAGCGTCCCTGTCTACACACTGGTAACACAAATGGCTCCTGCACACAGCCAGCCAGGACTCTCAGACCTGCAGAGGTCTCAGCTCTCCTCCTGGCCCTGTAGGCCAAGGCTTTATAAGGCCTGGTACCAGCCTCACCTGGTACGTGGGAGTGACCATCCCACCCTTCACTTTGGTCACTCCAGGAAAAGCCGGCCCGGATTATGCGGCTTGGAGCCACTTACTTGCTACAACGTGTTAGTAGCTTAATGCTACTAACACTATACAGCCGGCTTCCTCCACCGAGCCCAGGCTGCTCGGTGGCACGTATCTGCCCAAGCGCTCCCCAAAGCAGCATAGGAGAGCATCCTAGGCGAAACATACCTGCCCTCCAGCACCTTGCCGGTCACCGTCTCACATACCCTCCCCCTCTGTTCGAGCCTGTGGGGTCGGACACCTTTCGCCGTCATGCAATGCGTCCTTGATAAGGCATCGGCATTGCCCTGTAGCTTTCCGGCCCTGTGCTCTACCGAAAAACTAAAATTTTGAAGGGTCAGGAACCACCTAGTGACTCTGGCATTTCTTTCTTTTGCCTGTGACATCCAGGTAAAGGGGGAGTGGTCTGTGATCAGCCTGAAGTGCCGACCTAGCAGGTAGTATTTTAGGGATTCAAGGGCCCATTTGATGGCTAGGCACTCCCGTTCAACAATGCTGTAATTTTTCTCTGGTGGCGTGAGCTTTCTGCTTAGATAAATCACGGGATGTTCCTCTCCCTCTACTTCTTGGGACAGGACTGCTCCCAGTCCCACGTCGGACGCGTCTGTTTAAACGACAAATTCTCTTTTAAAATTAGGTGTGACCAACACTGGACGTCTACAGAGGGCCCGTTTTAACTCTTGGAACGCCTTTTCTGCGTCAGGGTTCCACTTGACCATGACTGACTTACTGTTCTTGGTCAAGTCTGTTAGGGGCGCTGCTATGCTAGCAAAGTTTTGCACGAACCGCCTATAGTACCCTACAATGCCTAAAAAGGCTCTCACCTGCCTTTTAGTTGTGGGTTGTGGCCAGTCCTGAACGGCTTCAACTTTATTGACCTGGGGTTTTATAATACCCCTACCTATTATATACCCCAGGTATCGTGCTTCTTCAAGACCCAGGGCGTACTTCTTTGGGTTTGCTGTGAGCCCTGCTTTTCTAAGGGAGTTCAGTACTGCCTGTACCTTGGGTAGATGGCTGTCCCAGTCTTCGCTAAAGATGATGATATCATCTAAATATGCTGACGCATATTGACGATGGGGTTTGAGTATGATATCCATCAATCTTTGGAAGGTTGCTGGGGCTCCATGCAAACCGAAGGGTAGGCAGATGTACTGAAACAACCCTTCTGGTGTGGCAAACGCAGTCTTTTCTTTCGCGCTCTCTGTAAGGGGAACCTGCCAGTAGCCTTTAGTAAGGTCGAGAGTGGAAAAGTACCTGGCATGACCCAGTCTCTCAATTAACTCGTCCACTCTCGGCATTGGGTATGCGTCAAATTTTGACACGTCATTTAGCTTCCGGAAGTCGTTACAGAAGCGCAGAGAGCCATCAGGTTTTGGTATCAGCACGATAGGGCTGGACCATTCGCTTTTCGACTCCTCAATTACTCAGAGGTCTAGCATTTTCTTGACCTCCTCTGAGATGGCTCGTCTGCGGGCTTCTGGAAACCTGTACGGTTTCAACTGAACCTTTACCCCTGGTTCAGTTATAATGTCGTGTTTTATGACACCAGTACGCCCTGGTATATCGGAGAACGCATCCGCATTACGTCGTATAAATTCCCTAGACTCTTGCTGTTGGGACTTGGACAGGGACCCTGATACACACACCTCTGGGACCTCACCATGGGGGGTGCTCACTGCAGTCAGGGCTTCTCTGTCCTTCCATGGCTTAATTAGGTTTACATGGTGCAACTGTTCTGGTTTCCGCCTACCTGGCTGGTATACCTTATAATTTACCTCTCCGACTTTCTCAATTATTTCATAGGGCCCTTGCCATTTTGCTAGGAATTTACTTTCTAGGGTGGGCACCAACACTAGTACCCGATCCCCAGGGTTGAAGGTTCTCACCTTGGCGGACCGGTTATATACCCGGCTTTGGGCTTCTTGAGCCTGCTGTAAATGTTCTCTAACAATGGGCATGACCGCCGCAATTCGATCTTGCATGAGGGAGATGTGTTCAATAACACTCCTGTAGGGGGTGGACTCGTGCTCCCAGGTTTCCTTAGCTACATCAAGGAGCCCTCGGGGATGTCTACCATAAACTAATTCAAAGGGAGAGAACCCAGTGGAGGATTGTGGGACTTCACGGATTGAGAACATTAAATATGGCAGCAGACAGTCCCAATCCTTCCCATCCTTATTGACTACCTTTTTTAGCATGCTTTTTAGGGTCTTATTAAATCTCTCAACCAGACCATCCGTCTGTGGGTGGTACACAGACGTCCGTAAGTGCTTAATATTCAGCAGCTTACACAATTCCTTCATGACCTTTGACATAAAAGGGGTTCCTTGGTCCATCAGGATCTCTTTTGGTATGCCTGTGCGGGAGAACATGTAAAGTAGTTCCTTTGCAATACCCTTGGATGACGTATTGCGTAAAGGAACGGCTTCGGGGTAACTGGTGGCATAGTCTACAACCACTAATATATGTTGGTGACCCCGGGCAGATTTTACCAAGGGCCCAACTAGGTCCATAGCGATCCGCTCAAACGGCACCTCTATGATGGGCAAGGGCACTAAGGGGTTCCGGTAATGGGGCATAGGAGCTGTTATTTGACACTCCGGGCACGACTCACAGTAACGTTTTACATCACCTTTTCCCCCAGGCCAAAAAAAACGCTGAAGGATGCGTTCCCTAGTCTTTTCGCTCCCGAGATGACCTCCCAGCACATGCTTGTGCGCCAGGTCTAAGACCATCCTACGATAGGACTGAGGTACCACCAGCTGTTCCACAACCTCCCCTCGGACCTTGTCAACCTGATACAACAATTCTTGGTTGACTGCCAGATGTGGAAACACAGTATCAGCCCCTGGAAATTGAGGCTCCCCATTTATCACTTTAACATTTTCCCTGGCTTTTACTAAGGTGGGGTCTCGGAGCTGTTCAGTTCCGAAATTGGCACGTGAGACCTCTAAGTCAGGCATAGCAACTACTTCATCCTGTACCTTCGTCTCACCCGCCAATACTGTTAAGGGAAAGTTATCCCCATTCTCTTGGGTCACCCCTACTGCCGGAACCGTACCCTCAGGGTCAAACGGTTCTGGACACACATCATACACATTTGCATTATCATGAACCTTATTTGCAGACGACCCTCGGTGTCGCCACAAGTCCCAAAATAGGGCAAAGTCTCTCCCGAGGATCACGGTGTGCATTAAGGATTTTACGACGCCCACCTCATGGGTGGCAAGTCCACACGGAGTCTCAAGTCTTACAAGGGCAATAGGATACTCCTTGGTGTCCCCATGCACACACACACAACCCCCATGCGATGGCCGGTGAAGGTTGTGGGATCGAACAGGCTGGAGTGCACCAGCGTAACCAAGCTCCCTGAGTCCAGTAGAGCTGTCACCGCAAAGTCATTCACCTTTAGGTGACATAATGGTCGATCAGTCTCTGACACAGTCTCTGCAGAACATACTGGCCGTGTGAACATCGACCTCCGCCGGGCAGAGTCACAGTCCATGGGTTCCACAGTGAGGGGACAGTTGGCAGCAAGATGCCCGGGCTCATGATAGCGCCAACATCGTATGAAGGCCCGGTCTCCTTGGGGTTCTACCCGGGACCCGAATGTCCATTTGGGGCTCCTCCTCTGCCCCAAACGATCCCCCTCTGAGCCGCCTCCCCTGGGGACACTTTTGACACCCCTTACATATGGAACAGTCTTACCAGGTGTTCCGGCCGACTTGCTGTTCCCGGGGTTGGAACGTCGAGGAGGCACGGCTTGCAGCAAGTCCTCCGTGGCTTTATACCTCTCGACGAGGCTCACGAGTTGGCCCACATCCTGGGGACCCCCTTGTCCCCCCCAGCGCTGGATTGCGGGGGGCAACGAGCGGATGAACTTGTCCAGAACCACTCTTTGTACGATCTCCGCCGGGGACGACTCCTCTGGCTGCAGCCACTTTCTCACCAGGTGGAACAGGTCGTACATCTGGGAGCGAGCTGGTAGGTCGTCCGTGAAAGTCCAGGCGTGTACGCGTCGGGCCCGCACATGGGTGTCCACGCCCAAGCGTGCCAGGATCTCACCTTTGAGCTTATTATAGTCCTTGGCATCCTGCTCACCGAGGTCAAAATAGGCCTTTTGGGGTTCTCCTGTCAGGAAAGGCGCTACTACCTCCGCCCACTGAGGCGCTGGTAATTTCTCCCTCTCGGCCACTCTCTCAAAGACCGCGAGATAGGCCTCGATGTCATCGGTGGCTGCCATCTTTTGTAAGGCCGCCTGTACCGCGGTACGGGTGGTGGGGAGCGAACCAGACGACCTCTGCACACTTTGCGCCAGGAGAGCATTAGTCTCGGCCTGAGCTCTCATGGCCTCCTCATGGATCTTTTGCTGGGTCGCCGCCACTTGTTGCTGCTGGGCCAACGCTTGCTGTTGCTGCACGTTCATTTGTACCAGCTGCTTTATCAGTTCCTCCATCTTGGCAGTATCTGATGGCTGTGCCGTTGCAGCTTTTACCCAGGACATGGGGGTTACAGCACTCTCCAGTCAATCTCTCTTGGGCGCTTGCCCTTAGCAACGGTTCTCCAGCTGCTGCAGCAAAATGTCCATTAATTGGTGTATGTCTCTTTAAGACCGCTGCCCGCATCCAAACACCATATGTGAGGGATTAGCGTTTAGGATCGGTAGCAACCTGGGCATAAGCAGTCAGAGACAGTGACACATAGGATAAAGTCTTTAGTCCAGGCTTTGCCTGGGTTTATTTCCAAGCAAACAAAAGCAAAATACAGGCCTTAACATCAGGCAAACATAACGTAAATCCTGCTCGTCTGAGCTCTTACTATACATGGAGCGTCCCTGTCTACACACTGGTAACACAAATGGCTCCTGCACACAGCCAGACAGGACTCTCAGACGTGCAGAGGTCTCAGCTCTCCTCCTGGCCCTGTAGGCCAAGGCTTTATAAGGCCTGGTACCAGCCTCACCTGGTACGTGGGAGTGACCATCCCACCCTTCACTTTGGTCACTCCAGGAAAAGCCGTCCCGGATTATGCGGCTTGGAGCCACTTACTTGCTACAACGTGTTAGTAGCTTAATGCTACTAACACTATACTACCGGCTTCCTCCACCGAGCCCAGGCTGCTCGGTGGCACGTATCTGCCCAAGCGCTCCCCAAAGCAGCATAGGAGAGCATCCTAGGCGAAACATACCTGCCCTCCAGCACCTTGCCGGTCACCGTCTCACAATATATACAAAGAATATACAAAAAGGTTGTTACAAAGGAGTATAAGGGGATATAGGTATACACAACAAACAGTATTTTGAAAATAAACTAGATCAAAATAAAAGAAAGATACCGGATTTGGGGTACACAAGTTTCCAATACGTGCAGAGTCATTGAAGCAAATAGGACAGCCTTATACTGTCTGACAATTTAGGTCTATGGAGCCTGCAATTATAAAGGGTCCCACAGTACACACCTTCCCCCACCTCCTTTGATGTAATTCAGGAGGTTTGAGGTGGAGTCATGCCTCCCTTGAGGGAAAATCATGATTCCCCATTTTCCCCATATCGAAGGCCCTCCGATCGGGAATAAAGGCCTGGCATATTTCTAGTAATGATTTTATGTATTCAACGATACCAATCACGACGCGTAAATTCTGACCAGGTACCTGAATATGCTCTTCAGGTACCACAACATGTGTAAATGTGTTTAGTTCAGCTGGCCCGCACGATTCTGAAAATATAATTCATATTGGGCCGGGGGACCCTCATAGTCCGATAATCTTTATTAACAAATTTCCCTTTTATTTAACTGACGGTATCTAAATGTCTGGGAAACTCAGCCATAGATGAATGAGCTTCCTGAGTCTTCATTAACGGGCAAATGATTCAAACAATGCGACTTCCTCATGCTGACTCTGACTAAGCAGCCATTTGGAGTCAGGAGACCTGAGGAGAATGGGGCTTATTTACATCACAGCTGAGGTGAGATAATACAACATCCAGGAGGCGGAGAAGGGGGGATTGGAGACAGGCCTGAAACAGAGAACAAAATGGCTGATGGCCTAACAGTCTCTATATCACAGCGCCCATGAGTTTTTGCCCTCAAGCAATGGAAGAACGTTCTATGGAGTGACAAATCAAACTACTCCATCTTCACATCAGATGGATGTACCTGGGTGCGGAGGATGTCTGGGGAACACCTTTTTCCGGAGTGTGTTGTGACAATAGTTCGGGCGGCCTCACACAGGCTCATCTGCGTGAAAAATGTGCAGTGAATAGAACCCATAGAACCTATTGTATTTAATGCGTTCCTTCACATGTGCTTTTTTTCCGCAAGCATTCCAAGCACGGAGAAAAAACCGCAACACGCTCTATTTTGGTGCGCAATTGTGCACAGAAGGCCTTCTTCTGCCCAAAGTCATGCAGTAAACTGCACTGTTTCGTGGGCTTAAGCAAGAACACCTGGACCTACTAGGTCAACTGAACCACCTACTGTGTCAGCTAACCCACTTACTGTGTCAGCTGACTAGCTTACAGAGTATGCTGCCTCGTCTACTCTACCATGGCAGCGCCGGGACCAGCGGTCCCCGCCGTGCGATAAAGTACAGTACAATGCGCCAATATGGGTGCAATAATCCGCGATCATGCTCCCTGCATAGCGTAAATACGTCTCGCAATAGCAAGCATATATGCGCTTACGACTGTGTGAGGCAGCCCTTAAGTGCGGCATAAATTCCCTTATCATCTGGGGATGTTTTATGTGTTGTGGTCTCGGTCCATTGGTTGTAGTGACAAGAACCATGAACACAGAGGTGTACCCTGACATTCTAGACAGTAATGTACTGCCGACAATGTGGTAATACTGTGGGAATGGTCAGCAATACTTCCTACAAGACAATGCGCCTTGTCACTAATCCAACACTGGTTTACATTGATTTGAGAATATGGATGTTCCATGATTGGACTGGCCTGCACAGAGTCCCAATCTGAACCCAACTGAGCATCTTTGGGACAAACTAAAACGTCAGGTCAGGAAATATGAACAGCGTTCATTTTTTTTTTTGCAGATGTTTGCAGGATGAATGGAGGGGAATAGCAGCTGAAGTGTATCATACATTAGTATAAAATATGCCAAGAAGAGTAATCAATGTCATTAAGGCCAAAGGAGCCCCACTAAAAATGAACATATGTAAACAAATACTACTTTTGATTCTTGCTCTGGTGTCCAGTTGCTTTGGGTAGGATTGTGTATAAAGTATAAATGATTGTGACTAAAAGCCCTTTTAGCATTTTAGGTGAAAGAGTTTAATGTTACCAGCCTCCTCGCAGAAGAGCTTGACTGCCCGCTTCCCATGGACAACACTGAGGCCGGGCTCACATGGACATGTAGAGTGTCAGATGGCAGCCAGCATGTCAATGAATGTATTGGCTTTAATGAATTTAAGCCCTTCCAGTGGCCGTAGTAGTAGTAGGAGCAGGCCAGGCAGCCCTAAACATGTGCTGGACGCCTGGCCTGGGAGGCTCATGCCCCCTTGCCCACAGGCCCAGGGTGCCCATGGATGTTAGTTCTCACACCAATCTCAAGAACAAGGCCTGACCGCTTTTGGACTAGCTGTATGTTGTGGCCAGGGATAGTTGGGATTATGGAAACAGCGTAGGGCCGTGAGCTACACTCTTTTTGTGAGTCTTGAGTTACGGAAACAGCATAGCACAACCTATTCAGCTGTTTTCATACTCCCGGCCATCCTGGCTGCGGCAGGCAAAGGAATATTCTCATCTTGACCATAATGTGCTGAGATGGTAACGCCATGTTAATTATCCTATCAGATGGTGTTCCCTTCTTCTAGAGGTCGCCTTGTTGAACGATGTTGCGATGTTGAATGATGTTGGCGATTGCCCCACTTGCTCCTATTATAATCCGCTATTGGCATTGTATAAGAACACACAAATGACATTGCCAGCAGACCCAGGGATGAAATATATGGTTCCATATATCTTTGCAACAGTAGAGTGTTTTTAGGGGTTCTTCACATGGGATATGTTTGCATCTGTGTACTGTCCATACCTGTAACTGACAGCACAAAGCTGGCACAATGACCCATTACAGTTAGTGGAACCAAACAGAGATGTGTTTTTTTTACACTGTAAAGAAATCTCTGCATTTCCTGTTCTGGTCTGACGTCTCAGATGAAAGTCACCCAATCAAGTCAATGGATGTGCAGTAAAAATGGAGCACGCACAGAGCACATCTGTGTGTTCTATTTTTCACTGATCATTGTTAGGCCTCATGCCCACGGCTGGGTTGGATTCTGAAATCTCGCAGCGGAATCAGACGCGGTGCTCCAGAAGTGACTCACAGAGACCCCTACTCACCTGTCCGGATCCGCCACAAGTGTCTCGGCCGGAGTGAATGTGCAGTGCAGGGTATGATGTGCCGGTGCTGGGCTATGATGTGGATCCCCATACTTCTGCAGTGCTTACTGCAAAAGTGCCGCGGGACGGACGGCTTCCATTGACTGCAATGGAAGCCGTCCGTGCGATTTTCCACACCAAATAGAGCATGCTGCGATTCTCGCAGTTGATTTCCGCTCGTGGGCATGGAAGAATCTTTTAGGAAAAAACTGGGTCAGCTTCAAGCATACACAAAAGTTAAAAAAATGAACAGATGCAACACTGACATACACAAGGATTAAAGTCAGTCTGGTCTCATGGACCAAAATCGGACATGCTCGTCTAAATGAGCCATAACGTTTATTTGCGAAGCGCAGAACTTATCATTAGCAGTGTTTAAAAAATAATAAGTATAGTCAAGGAACAGAATGTAAAACTGGATGACACATTATTCACAGCTACTTGGTGAACTTAAAGAAGTATTCCCAGCATTCTCAGACATTCCCATCACACTTCAGGGTTTTACATCTACTGTATAACTGGTTGTGGCCCCACCAGCTCCCAGCATGGCTGTACAAGATGGTTCAGATTGTGGAAACAGCCTAGAGGGCTTTGCTACGCTGTTCCTATAACTCCCATAGAAGTCAATGGGAGTTACACAAACAACAAGCACTGAGAGCTTTACATTTACAGAAAAAGTATAGCTTCCCGTGCTTTGCTGTTTGCATAACTCCCACTGGTGTACCACTATGGGCTGCAGGGGTAGCAATTGCAAACCGGTCCCCCTAGCAAACAGGGGCCTGCGGGCCCCTGCCGGATACAGCATCATAACTGCAGCTCCCAGGTCAGCTGTGGGTGGCATTCAAAGATAGGAGAGTCATTACCGGGGAGCCGGCAGTTAATTTCCCTTCCACTGAGAGACTGCAGTTTTGATTGGTCACAACTGCAGTTTATCAGTGCACTGCCGGCCACATGATTGGTCCAGCCAGGGGTGCACTGACCAATCACATGTCCGGCAGTGTCGGGTAGTGTCAGGAGACCCGAGGAGGTGATAAGTACTGTACATACTCAAATATGTACATATATAATTATATCTGCAGGCTACATCAGCTACATCCATATCACTATATACAGGGAATTCTGCTTTTCTACTCCATTCGGGAAGCAGGAAAGGGGAATCCCTGCTGCTGAACAGCTCTGTCTCGGGACAGAACCGAACAGCGCCGGATGGGCTCCATTGACTTTCCATTCAGCTGCTCGGCTTTTGGACGGAAGAAAAAGCGCTACATACATACATGCAGCGCTTATTCTTCCAATATTTTAGGCCGGATCTGGGATAGAACCTGGGGCCGGAGGATCCAACACAGATATGAAACCAGCTTTATACCAGTATGGTCGATATCACTGTACACAGGAGATGTATATATGGATGGACCATGCTGCTATAACCTGGGTATCGCCTGTATATAATTGCACACTTTACACACAAATAAAAAATGCATCGAAAAACCTGCATACAGTTTAAAAAAACAAACAAACGGATATATTGTTTGAATCCACATGCGGTTTTTAACAGTGCATGCAGTTTTTTTAATGTGATTTTAATTGTGGTTCAAAAATCCAACAAAAAACATGAACACGGCCTCAGGGTAATTTCACACATGCGAGTGCGTTATCTAGCTGTGAAACTGATATCACGTTCGCCAATGTGCGATGTCCCTATGGATGCGAGGCGTTTTTGTGTTAAAACCAGCTTGCATCATATCGGGGAAGTAGCGTTGTTTTTAGTACACCTTGCATGGCATCACATTAGCATGCACCTCGTACACTGTGCAATGCTATGCCAGCCCCATTGAAAACAATGGGCGATGCAAGGTGTTCAAAGGGAACGCCCAAATAGGAGACATGCCACAATATGTTCCTGTGCCACAATGCAGGAAAAAATTGTGCCTGTGTATGACCCCATTCAAAAGAATGGGGTTCATATTCGTGGGTTACAAATAGAGATGAGCGAGCACCAAAATGCTCGGGTGCTCGTTACTCGGGACGAAATTTTCGCGATGCTCGAGGGTTCGTTTCGAGTAACGAACCCCATTGAAGTCAATGGGTGACCCGAGCATTTTTGTATATCGCCGATGCTCGCTAAGGTTTCTATTTGTGAAAATTGGGGCAATTCAAGAAAGTGATGGGAACGACACAGCAACGGATAGGGCAGGTGAGGGGCTACATGTTGGGCTGCATCTCAAGTTCCCAGGTCCCACTATTAAGCCACAATAGCGGCAAGAGTGGGCCCCCCCCAACAACTTTTACTTCTGAAAAGCCCTCATTAGCAATGCATACCTTAGCTAAGCACCACACTACCTCCAACAAAGCACAATCACTGCCTGCATGACACTCCGCTGCCACTTCTCCTGGGTTACATGCTGCCCAACCCCCCCCGCACGACGCAGTGTCCACAGCGCACACCAAAGTGTCCCTGCGCAGCCTTCAGCTGCACTCATGCCACGCCACCCTCATGTCTATTTATAAGTGCGTCTGCCATGAGGAGGAACCGCAGGCACACACTGCAGAGGGTTGGCACGGCTAGGCAGTGACCCTCTTTAAAAGGGGCGGGGCGATAGCCCACAATGCTGTACAGAAGCAATGAGAAATATAATCCTGTGCCACTGCCATCAGGAGCTGCACACGTGGGCATAGCAATGGGGAACCTATGTGCCACACACTATTCATTCTGTCAAGGTGTCTGCATGCCCCAGTCAGACCGTGTTTTTTTATAAATAGTCACAGGCAGGTACAACTCCGCAATGGGAATTCCGTGTGCACCCACAGCATGGGTGGCTCCCTGGAACCCATCGGCTGAACATTAATGTATCCCATTGCAGTGCCCATCACAGCTGAGGTAACGTCCGATTAAATGCAGGTGGGCTTCGGCCCACACTGCATGCCCCAACCTGACCGGGCTTTTTAATTCATAGACACAGGCAGGTACAACTCCCTATTGTGAAGTCCCTGTGGACCGACAGCATGGGTGGGTGCCAGTGTGGTGGAAGCCCAGTATATATCTATATGGATCGGTGGGCCTTGGCAGTAGACAGTTGTCAATTTAACATTCTGTATACATATTTGCTTTCTGTCTTGCTACAAATATAATGTTCTTACAGTTATGCAATAGGTACTTCCGCTTATATGAAATATCTGTTTTATAAACTCTGCTGGATGGAATTTAGCACGCAACCAAGATATAAATATATCTGTTTGTCCGGTTGCATGGGTGATTAAAGGAACTAGGAAGTAGACAATGAACCGAATCTGAGACAAGCTTCCGCTTTCAAGTTACCGCGAAAATTTCCCCAGCGACTTTACTGGAAACAGACGCGAATAACATGGGAGGTCTATGCTATTATTAACTCATGATGTAACATCCAATCATATCGAAGGAACCACACGTGGGGCCAAGACAACCCACTCATGGAGGATGGAAGAATTGCAAGATGCTTATCCAATAATTAAACAATACGTTGTATCTATGTAATCTTTGACCTGCCCAGATGGGCGGATGTGTTAAACTCTTAAAATAGGCTACACGCCGTTCATTAAAGTTAGAATTGAGGAAGCTATGCATGCTGAACCTCGTGTCAGTGTGAAAACTTCTTATGCGCATTATCAATTCAGAATTAATATGGAAGGGTGTAAACATTCCAAATTGAGTAAGCCGTGGTTCCGCAAAGGAGGAATTCTACGACCCAGAGTAGCCAACGCCAAGCCTGACTGTGGTAGTGCAGTTGCTAGACTGGCAATTCTCGGCACAACAATTTTACAGGAATTCAGCATTCTAGGAAATGTGGTAGTAAAAAATTAGAAGTGAAGTTCGATGAAGGGACGAGGCGGGATAGGGAGGGAGGAGGTGGGTATTTGTGGCATATGGGGTGAGGAGGTGGGGGTTTGTGGGATAAGGCGGAAGGAGGTTGGGTTTTGTGATATAGGGAGGGAGGAGGTGGGGCTTTATTGGATAGGGTGGTGGTGGGGGATTGTGGGATAGGGAGGGAGGTGAGGTTTTACGGTATATGTATATTTTTATTTTGGTAATGTTTAAAATGGGGTACTTTGGTTCCACACACAAGGTTAGCCACTATTCATAGGATAGGGGATAACTAGCTGATCGTGGGGGTCTTACAGCTGGTATCCCCACTGATTAAAAATAGAGGCCTTGTTAGTCCCCGAATGAAAGGAGTGTAGATTTGGCAAGCGCAATGCCCTCTATTCATTTCATTGAGAGTGACAAAGATGTTGATTTTGATTTGGCCTGATGCTTATCTCTACGGATTACCCAGAACTGACTCCAGAGCTTGTTGTTTTGTTTTTTGCCTGTTTACTCCACTAGTCAGCGACTACTCTGGAGATGCAACCTAGGGATTTGTAGCAGCGAAGTCAAGATCCCTGTACAGGGGTTAAAGGGTGAAAACCTTGCTATTGTCTGCTTTGCTTTCTATTATCTGCCAGGCCTGTCCACTAGACCGTGTTTTTATTTTCATTTTTCAGTGTCTGCTGAGTAGTCCAGCTACTCTGACCTGCTGGTTATCTGGCCCTGTACTTTGTGCCATTCCCTCAGTCTTCGAGCCAGTCCGCCTCGTTTGGTATCCTGCTTCTGTCAGCTTGTCCACTTGACCTCGCTGTTATCAGCCAGGGTTTTCCAGTCCTCCTCTTTTTGTATCTTGTTTCTGTCAGTTTGTCTGCTAGACCTCGCTGTTATCAGCCAGGCCTTACCATCTGCCTCTGTTCTGTTTGTATTTTTTCATGTTGGTTCTTGTCATCGTCCTTTCCTGTCGGTGCTAGTGGGTAGTTGTCTCTTGCATAGATACTGCGGTCACTGCCTGTCCCCCCTAGTAAGCGTAGGGTCAGAGTTGGCGGCCTGGATGTGTCCACCATCAGGGCTATCTCCAGGAAGGGACAGTGGCGTGGGCGTAGATCAGGTATCCCCGCGCCGTGCGCACCTAAGCACCGCACTAGTACCATAACAAGAGGATAACTTGCTGATCGTGGGGGTCTTACTGCTGGGACCCCCACTGATTAAATAGGATAGGGGCCCTGTTAGTCCCCGAATAAAGGAAGTGCAGATTTGGCAAGCGCAATGCACTCTATTCATTTCATTGCGAGCGACAAAGATGTTGGTTTTGATTTGGCCTGATGCTTATCCCTACGGATTACCCAGCACTGACTCCAGAGCTTGTTGTTTTGTTTTTTGCCTGTTTACTCCACTAGTCAGCGACTATTCTGGAGATGCAACCTAGGGATTCGTAGCAGCGAAGTCTAACCCCTGTACAGGGATCTGAAGGGTAAAAACCTGCGGTCCCTAGATCCTGCTACCCAGAGTAGCCAACGCCAAGCCTGACTGTGGTAGTGCAGTTGCTAGACTGGCAATTCTCGACACAACAATTTTACAGGAATTCAGCATTATAGCAAATGTGGTAGTAAAAAATTAGAAGTGAAGTTCGATGAAGGGAGGAGGTGGGTATTTGTGGCATATGGGGTGAGGAGGTGGGGGTTTGTGGGATAAGGCGGAAGTAGGTTGGGTTTTGTGGTATAGGGAGGGAGGAGGTGGGGCTTTATTGGATAGGGTGGTGGTGGGGGATTGTGGGATAGGGAGGGAGGTGGTGTTTTATGGTATATGTATATTTTAATTTGGTAATGTTTAAAATGGGGTACTTGGGTTCCACAAGATTAGCCACTATCCATGGGATAGGGGAAAACTAGCTGATCGTAGGAGTCCTACAGCTGGTACCGCCACTGATTAAAAATAGGGGCCTTGTTAGTCCCCGAATGAAGGAAGTGTAGATTTGGCAAGCGCAGTGCACTCTATTCATTTCATTGAGAGCGACAAAGATGTTGATTTTGAATTTGCCTGATGCTTATCCCTACGGATTACTCAGAACTGACTCCAGAGCTTGTTGTTTTGTTTTTTGCCTGTTTACTCCACTAGTCAGCGACTACTCAGGAGATGCAACCTAGGGATTCGTAGCAGCGAAGTCCAGATCCCTGTACAGGGGTTAAAGGGTGAAAACCTGCGGTCCCTAGATCCTGCTACCCAGAGTAACCAACGCCAAGCCTGACTGTGGTAGTGCAGTTGCTAGACAGGCAATTCTCAACCCAACAATGCTACAGAAATTCTACATTATAGGAAATGTAGTAGTAAATAATTAGAAGTTAAATTCAATGGGGGAAGGAGGTGGGATAGGGAAGGAAGGAGGTGGGGGTGTGTGGGACACGGCAGAAGGAGGTGGGGGTTTTATGGTATATTTATGTTTTTAGTTTGGTAATGTTTAAAATGGGGTACTCCGGTTCTACAAGGTTAGCCACTATCCATGGGATACGGGTGTTACCCCTGTGTTATGTGTCTGAGATGTGTGCTGGGGATTGACAGGTCTATCCACCTATCGGCTCCCCCCGCCTCCCTATATAATCCAGCTCATGCTGCTTTGGGGTGGCCGATTATTGTTTTGACTTGCTTGTCCGTTGGACCTTACTATTGTCTGCTTCACTTTCTATTATCTGCCAGGCCTGTCTGCTAGACCGTGTTTTTTTTTTTTCAGTTTTCAGTATCTGCTGAGTAGTCCAGCTACTCTGACCTGCTGGTAATCTGGCCCTGTACTGTACTTTGTGCCATTCCCTCAGTCCTCTAGCCAGTCATCCTCGTTTGGTATGCTGCTTCTGTCAGCTTGTCGGCTTGACCTCGCTGTTATCAGCCAGGGTTTTCCAGTCCTCCTCTGTTTGTATCTTGTTTCTGTCAGTTTGTCTGCTAGACCTCGCTGTTATCAGCCAGGCCTTACCTTAGAATTGTTTAATTTCCTACAGACTTCTTCCATATTTATTCTGCATACATCACTTCAGATAGTGAAATACCAGTCAAGTTAAGAAAACCTCTGGAAGCCCCCGCTGACAAACTAAGTGTGGTTAGAATATTCTGGTGAAATGCAAAGCCAACCTGCACAGATGTGAAGATGAAGAAAGGTGTAGATAGTAGCCAATTTTTGCATGGTTGGTTACTGATCTGGAAATTTCTTCTCTAGTAAGCTGTAATTGAGAGGCGCACACAATATGCAGTAGGTGCAGCTGTACAGGGGTCCAGGAGGTAAGCAGCCCAACTGCCACGTTAGGGTGTATTTCTCCTCTAGGCTGCCTGTCCACAGCCGAGGCAGAATATTGCTAGCGATGTTCCTTTTGGGGGAAGAGGAGTGAGCACTGACAGGTCTCCTTGATGAGCCCATCTAATAGATAGGCTGACCACGGAGAATCGTGGTAAATCGCAGCATGCCGCAATTTCAATCTCACAAGCTGAGAATCGCTATGATTCTCCGCTCGTGGACTTTGGGCTGCGCTTTCCATAGTTAGCCTATGGAAAGAGTTCACTGTGTTACCCGCGGCCAGACTTTTGCCGCGGATAACGCAGTGAAATATCGCCCGTGGACATGAGGCCTTAGGGCCTCTACCCACTAGCGTTCTTTTTAATGCTGCGATATTGGTGCATTCTTTATAGAAAATGTCAATGGGACTTTCTAATTTTAAAATCGCAGGATTTAAAAAAGCAGGATCTCCTATTTTCTATGCATGCAGTGTATGAAGACATCATAGCAGCTAGTCCACACCTAACAGCTCAGGGAAGACTGAGAATAAGGCCTCATGTCCACGGGAGACCTAAAATAGGAATTTAAAAGAATTAACTCACCCGCAGCGGACCGGGAAGGTCTTCTCTTCCTCACGGCCGGATCTTTCTTGCTTCGGCTCGGCGGATGTGCCCGGCGCATGCGCGCGGCACGCCGGCGACATGCCGGCGATGTGCCGCCGGCGTGACGAGTTCATCCGCCGCCCGAAATAGCGGGCTTGATTTTCCCGCAGCGGATTTTAACTCTTCTCCTGCCCGCAGATCCGCATCCCATAGGGATGCATTGACCACTCGCGGGTAGATAAATACCCGCGGATGGTCAATAAAAGTGATTTTAAAAAAAATGGAGCATGAAAAAATCTGGACCATGCTCCATTTTCGTGCGGGTCTCCTGCGGGGACGGCTCCCGTGGGCCTCTATTGAAGCCTATGGAAGCCGTCTGGATCCGCGGGAGACAAAAATCGGAATTTACTCACCCGCTCCGGTTCTTCTGTTCGCCGCAGCGCCATCTTCTCTCCGTCGCGGCCGGATCTTTTTTCTTCGGGCCGGCGCATGCGCGGGGCACGTCACCGACGTCATCCTGTGCATCCGCCGGGCCGAAGAAAGAAGATCCGGTCGCCACGCAGAGAAGATGACACCGCAGCGAAGGAAAGATCCAGAGCGGGCGGGAGGTAAGTTTATTCTGATTTATTCTTATTTTCAGCCCTCATGTCCACGGGGCAGGAGGGACCCGCTGCAGATTCTCCATGGAGAATCCGGAGCGGGCCTGATTTTCCCGTGGACATGAGGCACGGAGAAAATCAAATCTGCTCCGGATTTGTAACGCGGATTTGGGCCGCGGATGCAGTGCGGATGAGCTTAAAATAGTATTTTATTGCATTTTATTGCATGCGGATGACACGCTGATGCGTTTTTTTTTCACGCGTGTATGCACGCGGATGGCATTTTTGCATCTGTGCGTGAAAAAAAACGCAAAGCCACTGAAAAAGAAGCCAAACCCCTTGCCAAGCCCCAAATAGTTCTCCAGCCCAGTGGGTCACACCTCAGAGCCATTTTACTTTGCTTTAAGCATTGTACCAAGCAGAATGGCAGTTTCTGATGCTGCAAGAAAGGCCCTTACTTCATGGCTGCTATACTCCACATTTGTGGAGGATGACTGATCTACAGAAGAGGAGGAGGAAGTGGTGGCGGCGCCGGTCCCAAAAAAACGCCAGTTTTGGGTGCACCCACTAATCTCGCAGCGCCCTGAAAAGGGGCATTTTGTCACGCTGTATGAGGACCTGCGGATGCATGAGGACAAATTTTCAGCATTCTGCAGAATGTCAGTTGGCACATTTGATGGTCTTTTGGAGTTGCTGCGCCCCCATCTTAGGCGTCAGGACACGAACATGAGAAAGTCCATCAGTTTAGAGGAGCGTCTGCTAGTCACTCTCCGGTAAGTTTATAAAAAAAAATTTTTTATTTCTGTAATTTTTTTTCTTTAACATTATGTGTTACCCTATTTCCCCTCCCCTGAAATATTTGCATTGCCACAGCTAGACACGTTTAACTGCATGAACACACCTAGCCGTGCCTAGCTGCGGTAATGCAGCTAGTCATGCCCAGCTGCGATACTGCAACTAGCCATACGTACCTGCTTTACCGCAGCTATACATGACTAGGCATAAATGCACCTTGGCATGTCTCTCTAACTGTTCCCTTTTTGCTTTTTTATTCAGCATTTTTGGCATTTCTAAAATATTATCTTTCTGTCTTTCTTTCTTCTTGTTACAGGTTCCTGGCCACGGGCAACTCTTTTGCAGCCTTGCATTTTGAATTTTTGCTTGGCCAATGCATGATTGCCCGCATCGTGACGAGGACGTGCAAATTAATTTGGGAGCATTTAAAGACAACTCAATTCCCGGCTCCCTGTGAGCAGCAATGGCTCGCCATTGCTGATGGTTTTCAACAGGCTGCGCAGTTTCCTAACTGCATTGGGGCCCTGGATGGGAAACACATCCGTGTTGAGAAGCCGCCGCACTCAGGGTCCCGATATTTTAATTACAAACATTTTTGTTCAGTAGTCCTGTTGGCGGTCGCCGACAGCGACTACCGTTTTGTAATGGTGGATATTGGGGCCTTTGGAAGCTCTGCTGATGCTCGCATCTTCAAGGCTTCCAGAATGGGCAAGCGGCTTCTTGCCAACCAGCTGGCCCCGTCAGAGCCGTGGTTACTGCCTGGTTCTTCAGATCCAACAGCCCCATTCGTAATTGTCGCGGATGAGGGCTTTGGCCTGTCAACCCATATTCTGCGACCATTTCCCCGCAGAGGGTTGGACACCAGAAGAAGAGTCTTTAACTATCGACTCACGTGTGCTCGGCGTTTCGTCGAATGTGCTTTTGGAATCCTCTCCAGTAAATGGCGAGTTTTCCTGGGCATCATTTAGATGCAACCTGAAAATGCGTGCTCAGTGGTTAAAGCAGCTGTGGTTCTGCATAATTTTTGCCGGAGCAAAGACGCGGATTGGGCGTTTGAGAATGGTCAAATACCAACAACTTCAACAGTTGATGGTGTGGACCAGAATCAAGCGATAAGGCCTGCATCTACTGGCCTTCGGATTAGAGATCACTTCGCAGACTACTTCCTGACTTCTCAGGGAGCAGTTCCGTGGCAGCTGGCCTCTATCCGTTAAGTCTGAAGGTCAGGACTTTCCAAACCATGAATTTGGGTTTTTTTACCGGCCCAAATTTTTTTTAGGTAGTTTTTTTTTTTAGTTAGGGACTCGCAAGGCAATGAGGACCCTTGACGTGGGTTGCGAGCTCAAGTAATATGGTCAAAATTTGCTCTAGTGACTATTGTCTTTTAGCTGACTTTGACCATATTATGAACCAATACCTCATTTTTTCCTTGGGTTGGAATTTGAAAAAAAAAATTAGTCCTAATAAAAACTGTTTTTTGAAAATCTGCTTCTTGCCATTTATGTTATATCTGTATGCAGCGTCTTTTGAGCGACAATCGTTGTGTGTAACTGCACTGACTTTGTCCAGTTTTCTTTATGCCGTCATGCATCATTGTCTTTCAGCATGCTGATGAGCCTTATCAGTGATTTACAGTGGGATATAGCTGATACTATTGTTTCAGCTGCATCCGGCTGCCTGATGACAGGCGGGGTATGGAGAACAGAGTGGCCCAGCTGTCTTCTGCATTCCCTGCTCTGAGTGCTCCACTGTATAACAGCTGGGTCCCCTGAGCAGACAACACCTTTTTTCCCGCTTGTCCTCTGCATCCTTCACTGGGAGCACTCAGCTGTATGACAGCCGGTTGCTTCCAGCGGGGAAAAGCCGGATACAGAAGACAATCGGAAGGGTGAAGCACTAACCTGGAAAGCAGACTACAGTAAATCAAACATAAAAGATTACATTAAAAAATGGCTAGTGAAAAAAGGAATAGCAAAAGGTATATGAACAAATTTTTTATTACATTTGTTTTTTAACCAAAGAAACAAATAAAATATGAAATTTTTAATTATAACAAATAGTTCAAAGATTGTGCAAAAGCATTTTATTACAAATTTTCATAACGGGGAGGGGGGGGGGGAATACTTTGGGAAGTTGAGGGCCCTTTCTGCGCCCAATCTTGCCAGGAGCTGCTGCTCATCTCATATTGTGGATAGGGTGGCTGCCAAACTGTAGAGGGAACATGTTCCCTAGCCTGGCGCCCATGGTATGAATACGGGCTCGGTGGTGGAGGAGTGGGTGGTGGTGCTGAAAGCCCTGAAGCAATTTGTTGCTGTAAAAATCTGAGCTTTGATTGATCAATGGAAGAAAAAACATCATGTGGGCTGTTGGGAAGTGTTGACATCTCGATAATGTAAGAAAAACATCCCTGCGCGCGCGTGCGTATCTCCTCTGGCATCGCGCGCAGAGATGCAGCAACATAGCGTCCATATGTTTCCAACGTGTCGGATGGCTCCTTGGACCCCCCCAACACATTAAGGACCTCTTGTCTGATTTGCGTTTTTTCGGCGTCTACGCGCGCTTTTGCTGCTGCTGCCTCTGCGGCTAGATCCGCCGCAAAGGGCCTGCCTCTTCTCCTTTTCGCTGATGCAGCAGAAGGCTCCGCACAGGTCTCCGCCTCCTCTTCTGCTGCAACCACTGAGGCTGGGGTGCTAGGTGAGGTCATACTGCCCTCAATAGACTCCATAGAAGGACTCTGCTCAGCAGGTAAACTATCTGTTGTCCTGTGAAGAAGAAATGAAAAATTAGTAGTTGACCTCTCAGAACAGCTGTTTTTAACCCCTTCTCTCCCCAAATAGAAGGGGTTAACACTAGAGATGAGCGAACATACTCGCTAAGGGCAATTGCTCAAGCGAGCATTGCCCTAGCGAGTACCTGCCCGCTCGAGAAACAAGGTTCGGGCACTGGGGCGGGGGAGCGGTGAGTTTCGGCAGTCAGCAGGGGGGAGCGGGGGGGGGGGGGGGGAGAGGGAGAGAGAGATCTCCCCTTCGTTCCTCCCCACTCTCCCCTGCAGCTCGCTGCCCACCGCCGGCAGCCGAACCTTGTCCCTCGAGCAGGCAGCTACTCGCTATGGGCAATGCTTGCTCGAGCAATTGCTCTTAGCGAGTATGCTTGCTCATCACTAGTTAACACGTGTCAGTGCGAATGTATACTTACGTTCTCATCCCTACAGTACGGCGTAGGTATCCCATTTTATTGAAGTGTAAGTACTGCCGCTTTGTCTTCCCTCCTGTGTCACTCCTTGGGACAGTCAGGTATTCTTTCCTCCATTGATCCTTGGCGCTCCTCCAATGCTCTCGCATTTTATCCACTGCAGCAGGGAATTAAGGGGAAAAAAGGTAAAAAAAATTATTTCAAAGAGTAACAAAAGGCAATGTTGAAAATATGCAGCATCCTTGCAAACACACATGCACATGCATGCATACAAACATTCAACAACACACGCATGCACGCTGACATGCACACTGACATGCACACACACATGCACGCTGACATGCACACACACATGTACGCTGACATGCACACACATGCACACTGACATGCATGCTGGCATGCACGCTGACATGCACACACACATGCACGCTGACATGCGCACAATTCACGCTGACATGCACACTGACATGCACACACACATGCACGCTGACATGCACACACATGCACGCTGACATGCACACACACATGCACGCTGACATGCACACACATGCATGCTGACATGCATGCTGACATGCACACACACATGCATGCTGACATGCACACACATGCACGCTGACATGCACACACATGGACGCTGACATGCGCACACACATGCACGCTGATGCATGACAGCTGAGAGCTGCCCCTGATTGGTCCCTGCGCTGAGCCAATCAGAGGAAGCACTCACTCACCTATTCATGAATTCATGAATGGGTGAGTGAGAGCTGCCTCTGATTGGTGAGGCTGTGACCAATCTGAGGCAGCTCATTCAGCAGGCGGGGATTTTAAATCCCCGGCTGCTGAATACTACTCACAGCAGTTCAGGAGAACAGCCGGCCGGCCGCGGCTGAACTCCGTCTGCCGGGACAAGGTGAGTATATATTTTTTTTACTTTTTACACATTTCTGGATGAATTTCAGGGAAGGGCTTATATTTTTAAGCCCTTCCCAAAAATGTATCCCGCGCTCGCTGGCAGCCCATTGCTTTCAATGGAGCCGGCTGTATTGCCGGCTCCATTGAATTCAATGGTCAGTGCTCATTTAATCGAGACGAGCACCGCGTGGTGTTCGTCTCGAGTAACGAGCATCTTGAGCACCCTAATACTCGAACGAGCATCAAGCTCGGACGGGTATGCTCGCTCATCTCTAATCCTAATAATAAAAGACCAAAAACTATTTGCACAAAACTGAACAGCAAATCTGTTACAAGCAGCCAAACTTTACAAGTAATCCTGTCAACTCTGAAAACATAAATGCACATAATTTTAAGAAAATTGAACACATTTGTCAGAATAAAGACGTACATGATAGGCCCAAACTTACTAACAGACAGCAGAGGATCTTCAGCGACATTAAAGGTATAAATCACATAAGGCTCGACAGACAAGGGCATAAAATTTGAAAGTCAGCTGAGAAATATGGCATACTTTCCTAAATATAGTAAGCAATGTGCACACTGCCAATATAAAAAGAGCAGGTTGTGTTGAAGACAAACTCTATACAGACTTTGAAGAGTTAAAAATAGGCACCCACACCAAAAAAAATCGCTGACCTGTTGCAAGTGAGTCACAGTCGAAAGCACGTTACATTGAAGTCTATGCGAAAAAATTAGTATACAATCTGTAAGCAAAAATCCATCAGGCTTGTATTTTTTGTGACGTTCACGCCGCAGTTGCATTAGGTTGCATGTTACAATGTGGCATCAGTGGCAATTATTAGTTGTGATATCACAGTCTAAAATTGCAATCTTCATGTCATGTGATCATAGATGCCATATAGCACTCGTTTTAAGATTAAAAGGGTATTGTGGTCTTTTTTCTACCAATGGCCATCATCAGTAGTTGATGGAGGTGGATCTGTATGCATAGTAACATGGAAGGACCTGACAATCAGCAGCTGGAGGGAGGAAGAGGGTGAAGGGAGTGTTCATATATGAATATGCATGAACTTCATTGGATTCATCTCCTGTCTAGCACTGCAGAGTTTTAAAGTTAAGGTTTGCAAACCCTACAGTATAAGTGATAGACTGCTGGGATCAGCATGTCTACCACTATACCCTGCTGCCGGCAGCGCACAACTTACGGGACCTCACAGTTTCCCCTTAAACTTCTCAATGCTATAGAGGATTAGTTGGCTCCACTTGCATATCTTTTTTGGTAATTACTCGTATACTCCATAAAGAAACACTTCTGAAATGTCTTTTTATAAAAATTTATATTGTGCCATTCTTCTATAATTCCTCCTAGAAATGTATGCATAAATTGACAACTTATCGTCATTGTTCCACATGTTAATTTTGCATATCCCTACACAGCCTGACACTATCAGAACTAACAGGATTAAAACAAGATTAAGGGACAGCGCTTTGGGATATACTATAAAACCTAATGATCTAGTATTTATGATAAAATAGAGAATCACCTGTTGTTTATGGCCAAACCCAAGTTTACAAAGATGACCGCAACACTCAGACAGCGTCCCAGTTACCGGTGAAATATTCACAGTCCTTATGTACGTTGTACATCCATCAGGAATGGAAAGCAGCTGGATCAACGCCAGATAACCCATGGAGAAATCCCGGAAAAGCAATGCAAACACAGTGACAAAAATGTTTTGTCCTGCGTTCATAAGGAATGAGGTAAGCAAAGAGGGTCCAATAAGGAAACTTACTTAAGAGGGAGGTCTCATGTCCCTGAGACCCCCCTATAATGGAGTTCAAACCAATTAGTTAGATCCAATTGGGTTAGCATCCAGAAAGGTTTTAATGGTCCAATAAACAAACTGTTACAAAGTAAAACAACGTAAACAACAAAAACAAAAGTTTCAGGAAGTACAACGCGTTTTGGGGCATTAGATTGTAGGTTTAGTGTTCATATTGTTACAGCTAAAATGAAGATATTAAGGTATTAAAAAACTTTCTATAGTAGTTACACCGGACATTATCAGCAAAATCAATACATATTTACAATAAGAAATAGAAGTAATTCAGATATAGGATATAAGGCACAATTAGGCCTCCTACGGACGGCCGGGTTGGATCCCGCTGCGAGAATTCTCACAGCGGGATATGAGCCGTGCTCCTGCAGTGACCACCATGGCTCACCTCCTCCAGCATCTTCTCTCTGCTCTGCGATGTGCCGGCTAGCGCACAGCCGCACATGCGCATAGCAGAGCCGGCGTGTCGGCCGTGACGTTTCTTGCGGGCCTCTTCAAGGCTTGCACAGAGATAGGACATGCCGCGATTTGTTTACCGTGCAAGTTTTCACGCTGTCAAATCGTGGCTGTTTGCATAGCATTGCATTATCTAATGCAATCCTATGGCAGTGGGCATGGGCGGAAATTCCATGGGAAATCCCGCCACAAAATTTCCGCCCGTGTGCAGAAGACCTAACCAGATAATCTTAAACAAGTAAGAACATTGATATAAGGCCCCCTGTCCACGGACGTGATTTCGCCGGCGGTAAATCGCCAGCAAATCACGCCATCTGAAGCTTTCCATAGCTATGGAAAGCGCCGGCCACGTGTCCATGAGCAGAGAATCATTGCGATTATCCGCTCGCGGCCTGCAATTCGTAGCATGCTGCGAATTGCCGCGAATCTCCGCGGTCAGCCTGTCTGTCAGAGAGGCTGACCGGCGGAGATTCATCTGCCGGCACCTGCTTCCGTGTGGTGGCTTCCGTGGTGGAGATCCGCCGCAGGATACCGCAATGCCCGTGGACAGGGGGCCTAAGATGGGTTATTTAGAATGTTTGTAGGTTTACAAATATTGAAAAAAAACATAAAACATGTTGTCTTAGGCCTCCTGTCCACGGCTGTGATGGAATTTCGCTAGCGATATTCCGCCACGGGGGTGGAAGGGGGAGAGCTGTCAGGTTTTTGACCTATAGGCTCACCGCTGAGAATCGCGGGATGCCGCGATTTGAAGCCCGCGAGCAAGAATCGCTATGATTCTCCGTTCGTGGACAGGGGGCTGCACTTTCTATAGCAATGCTATAGAAAGCATTCACTGCGTTACCCGCGTCTCGATTATTGCTGCAGGTAACACAATCAACAATCGCCCGTGGACAGGCAGCCCTAATAAGGATACAAAAATTATGTAGAAGTGCTTAGATTTTTTCCAGTACCTTATCAAGGCCCCCTGTCCATGGCCGAGGCGGAATATCGCTAGCAATATGCTGCCGTGGGGGAGAGCCCTGACAGGTCTTAGCGGTGAGCCTATCAAACAGATAGGCTCGCCGTGGAGAATTGTGGCAATCGCAGCATGCCGTGATTTAAGTCCCGCTATGATTCTCCGCTCATGTTCGCCAGCACTGCGATTTCCATAACAACGCTATGGAAAGCTTGGCAGAGCATGATCGCCTGCGGATCATCGCGCGTGGACAGGCAGCCTTAGACTGTTTGGCACAAGGCAATTTAACCGAAATATCCAAAACATTTATTTTTCTTTTAGTCCTGCAAATTTGCCATATTCAGTTTTTTCTGCATGGGTTACCCTAACCTCTATGGTTACTATGATGTGGAAATGGAAGAAAGTTTTGGACACGCTATGTTTAAGGTAGCCATTTTGGATATTGGAACGGTGTGTTCTCAGGGTGTTTGTTTTGGTGCCTGGATAGTTTCACACTGTAGGAACACATTCCATTGAGATGGAGAATAGTAGCCTTCAGTTGTCAATTTATTAATACATTTCCAGGAAGAATAACAGAGGAACACCACAATTCTAAGAAAAGATGCTTTGGTATTTACTATTGTAGACATCAAGAAGTTGCCTGAGATAAGAAAAATGGGCTGTGTCTGGCATTGCACCTCAACTCTGAATGGGCCGCTGCTGCAATACCTGAAATAAAACATGGACAGGAGTGGCGCTATTTCTGTGGAAATAAAAATAGACCCCTTTTAATCTCAGACAACGCTTTAAGAAATAAGAAGTGAACATTTTACATTACATTTCATGCCCATGCAATCAAATCAGTGACTTATGGACTGAAGTGATCGAGATGAAGTGATTAATGATGAAAGTAATAGTACGGTGTGAATGATGAGATAATGTTCATACCGAGGAGCTGATGGTAATTTGTGGTCCTGACAGCTTCTTTTAAACCAAAATGAGTGTAAAACGGAAATCTGATGGGACTTCCTTTACTCCCCCTCGCTGGTCATTTATAAACCTGACAGCTGTGCATTAATAATGTTCATATAACTTACTCTGAGTTTCGATTTCTTCCGATTGCAAAACCCTTTAGCCTCAGAGTTTTACTGCATCGGGAGAGCAGTGGATGCTTTGGTGAATGCAAATCATAATATTTTAGCGCATTTTTACAAATTAACTGAGTGGATCAGTACTAGACCACAATTAGGGTTATATATGAATCTATATGCTCCATAAGTAAGAACATAAAAACCGCCAAGACATGTGGAATCTTTAAAAGGAGAGCTGTTCTGGAACAGAGAACCGAATCTAATAATGGATATGTGACCCAATCCTACTTCAAAACTGACAAAAAAGGGGTAATAGATATAACAGTTAAAGCCCCTTTTACACGGGACAATTATCGTGAAAATTGATCATTAGATTAAGCGGTTTGCATGATAATTGTGCAGTGGGAACGCATGTAATTAAATCTTTCATGCAGTCCGCTGCTGCATCATTTAGTTTAAACAAGCAGTTGTTGATCTATGAACGACTACCTGTGTACTGTGAACAGAGGCGGCGGGCCGGAGCAATCGCTAAGTCACTCCGCCTCTACTCGCTGGGTCTTGATAGCTCCTGGGTGAAAGTACATGAGTGATCGCCGCTGGAAGAGTCGTCCTACGTAAAAGGGGCTTAAAGCAAAGCACTGAAAAAAATGCTATTATGGAGATTCACAGTTGACATTATGTGACGATAATAATGACTTTTGTTGCCTGACATTGCTCCTTAGGTCAGGGGAAGCAATTTCTGAGGATAAGATTTTTAGGATAGAATTCAAACTGCATTTGCATTGCACGTCTGAGGATGTCCCTATGTACCGCTAATAGATGGCTTTGATTTATGCTAATGTAGGCCATACATTCCCATGTGAAAATAAAAAAGCTTTACCGTGCTACTGTATATTGTGTTTTAGAGGATAACTCTGTATAGTATAATGCAGCAGACTAGCTAAAAAGGTATACCAGCCCAACAGAGGCCAAAAGGACATCTTTTTTAAAAAGGAACAGCAACACAAAATAGAATGTACACACTCATTAATTCTTTAAGGACCAAGCACTGTAAATTTACGGTGCTTGGTCCCGGGCTTTAATATTGACAAATAGTAAAAATAGTGCACAGGAATAAAGTTGCTTCTCCTACAAGTTAGGTCCTCGTCAGTTGGTCACAGCTGAGGACCAGGAGGAGATGGCAGAAGTGATGCCGCTTCTGCCTTCTCTCTTGAAGGCTACATAGCACTCAATGAGCTCTGTGTAGTGAAGAGAGAAAGTGGAAGTGTTACTTCCACTATTCAACCAAGCAATCACGTCACCGCAGTAGACCTGCAGGGTCCTAGCAGACTCAGATTAGTTCTGCCAGTGACTATTGTCTCTACAGGGGGATGTTTTCTCCTGTAACTGGGACTCCAATGGATGTGGCTTCTATGGATGCCCCAGCTATAGTCGAAAAGTATGAAATTAAAAGTATATATACATGACCCCCAGAGGTCTTATATGACATCATAGGGGACATAGATGTTGAAAAAAATAGTTGCGAAAATAAAATTAAAAAAAACCCAACAATATATATATATATATATATATATATATATATACATATATATATATATATAAATGACTGTCAGCCAATGCAAACCAAGGACTTCGTCTGTAATCCAGACCAAAGCTATACAAATTATATATCAAAACCTCCGAAACAAAATGCGGAACCCATTCCTCAACTTTATTTTAGTGCAAATATGCTAATTTAAAAAATAAACCACTGTAAATTAAAATTAAAATCGTTTTTAAGCTTTTTACCCCCAATAAAACTAAAAAACAAAAAAAAAGTCAGTGAAAAAAAGGTTTAAAAAATAGCTCTATATATCACAAAAAATGCTGCAAAAATATTTTTGGTAGCTGAAGAAAAAATTAGGGTAGTAAAACCACCACATGGGTAAAATACCTAAAATTATCTGGTCCTTTAGAGTGCAGTCACACAATTTCTTCGCCCTTGTAAAAATTGGACATGTGAGGATAGGAAAGCATTGGTTCTTATAGTCGCAATTTTTTAGCACACATATACATGCACTAAAATAAAATCGCTCGTGTTACTGCACCCTGAGGGGGTTAGGCTAAACCAATCCATTATTTATCCATTTATTTGACCATAAAAAGGAACAAAACATATTAAACGCATCTGAAAGGGAAAAAAATGGGCTCTATAGATCCTGAATTATCAATCTAATAGAAGGCAAAATATCCCACAGTACAATAATAATACTTATGAATAAGGGGTCCTGTAGATGATCGTAGGCAGAGATATGCTTGCGACAGTGTGACGTAATAGCACTGTGAAGGGGACGCAATTGCGGGCTATTGCGCGTATCCGTGCATTTTACTCTACTTTTCTACACTGCTTGCCTGTGATTAAACTACATGTTATCAATTTACCACATAATCTAGCAGTTCAGTGCGCAATTTCATGTGGATTGGGTGCATATTTGCACACAGCCCTAGACTCCTATAGTGTCTTGGATGTGCAAAAGAGCATGTCACGTATAGTTTTTCGCACGTGCAAAATTTGTGCGCAAAAACATAGAACGGGAGGGAACCAGTTGAAATCAATGAGTTCTATTCTCTGTGTTTTGCTAAGAACTCATTTTATTTCTGGTGTATTGAGGCCGTAAATACACCTGTGTGAAGTGGGCCTCAATACACCCGAAATAAAACGTCCAGTTTTCTGCTAGCTCCACAGTAAATTACCCATGCTGTAAGGCAGATGGATCAAGGCTTTACTTGCTGGCAGGATTAGTAAACAATAAGCCCCCTGTCCATGGGCGTTGCAATGTCCCGCGGCAGATCTGCACCGTGGGAGCCGCCACCCAAGAGCAGGAGCCGCACATGAATCTCCGCCGGTCAGCCTAATCTGATAGACTGACCGCGGAGAATCGGGGCAATTCGCAGCATGGTGCGAATTGCCCGCCGCGAGCGGAGAATCACAATGATTCTCTGCTCGTGGACACAGGGCTGGCGTTTTCCATAGCAATGCTATGGAAAGCTTCGGCCGGCGTGATTCGTGGACAGGCACCCTAATAGAGATTTGTAAGAAGTTATGCATAAGTATAAGTCAGGTGGCCCTGCTTTCAATGTATTTGTCTAAAAGGACTATAAATACTTTGGCTTCTTAACAAATAAACTGAATCATTTGTGGTTTACACAAATACTGTGTCACCTGTGATTCTATGAGCAGCTCATACTTAACTCTGATCTGGAACACAAGAATATACCTGTAGAGCTCCATTGCGCTGACACCACTATATCAAATCTTACTATTTTTAGTGAAACCAATGAAAAAAATCCTTAATGACCCTCCTATTTTGCACAAGATTTCTATGTATGATAGACTGACTCAGTGGTTAGCACTCTTATCTTGCCGCATTGGGTTCCATAAAGGGATTGTCCAAAGACATAAGCTTGTCTAATCGGTTGGGGTGCAACCACTAGGACCACCATCAATCACAAGCAAAGTGGTACTTTGTTACTGCATATAAATGGTGTGGCAATTGTGCATGCACGCTGTTGCTCCATTCCTCTCTATAAGGGTGAAGCCACACGAACGTATATCGGCTCGGTTTTTACGCCGAGCCGATATACGTTGTCCTCGTGTGCAGGGGGGGGGATGGAAGAGCCAGGAGCAGGAACTGAGCTCCCGGCCCCCTCTCCGCCTCCTCTCCGCCCCTCTGCACTATTTGTAATGGGAAGAGGCTGGGTGGGGGCAGGGCTAAGTTCTGAGAATTAGCCTCGCCCCGCCCCGCCTCTCCCCATTGCAAATAGTGCAGAGGGGTGGAGAGGGGGAGGAGAGGGGGGCGGGAGCTCAGTTCCTGCACTTGGCTCTTCCATCCTCCCCCCCCTGCACACGAGGACAACGTATATCGGCTCGGCGTGAAAACCGAGCCGATATACGTTCGTGTGGCTTCACCCTAAGACTGCTGGAGATAGATAAGCACTGTACTCAGCTTCTTGTACTCAGTGGTGTCTCGGTGTATTGAATTGGTGCCAAGAAGCGAAGGTAAAAATGTTAAGTTTAGTATTTTTTCCAGTAGGCAATGATGCACACGTAGCTGCGATCTGTGATAAAACACGTACAGTATAATGTACAATATGTCATTGCCCAGTAACTGAATATAGGGGTATATACTGTATATTTTCACACATTGCTTTTTTTGCTTAGGTAGATTGAACACGGCTGCTTCGTCCAGTTACAGCACAGGCACAATGTAATTTATTCCACACTCGTTTACTTATAATTATCCGAGAGTGAGATAACATAAGGGTCATTTCCCAGCTTCCTTTCACTTGGTGCAGACCATCTGTTGTATTACACTTTTTTGCCTACTCATCTCATAGCTGGCTACCTGTTTAGTCTGATCAGACGTTCAGAAGGTCTCAGTATGTTTCACATTAAAAAAAAACTGCAAGTTAATCAATCCCACCCAAGAAAACCTCAAGAACAAAAACACAGACAAATTTGGGTGGGCAGTCAGCCATAAATATTGTTTATAACAGGTAATTAAGCCAATTCCACAGAATCTTTTTGCCCAGCACTGGTGACATTTGGAAGTCCAAAACTCTATTAGGGTGGCTTCACATTTTCACATCTATGCCGAAGGTTCCATTGCAGATCCAGCTGAAAATACTGGAAGAAAAAGTTCCATCCAAAAGCCCAGCAGCTCGATGGAAAGCATTATAGTCATTGGGGTCCATCCAGTGCTGTTCAGTTCCATCCAGAGATGTCTGGCCACAGCGATTCCCCTTTCCTGCTTCCCAAACAGAGCAGGAAAGCAGAATCCCCAGCACAAGTGTGAAAGCCCCCTTAGCCAACATTGTGTTCCCAACAACTTTGAAAAGACCATAAAAAATGTACAGAATGCCAGTTTTTTCTTACTCTGGTCCCACAAAATTGAATAAGTAATCAAAAGATGTATGTCAAAGTGATACTAATAAAACTTCAGCCTCTGGCTTCTTCTGACTCCGCTACCTGCCTGCTCCTCTTGTACTGCCAACCAATACTACTTGTGTACCGACCTCTGGCTTCCACTGACTGCGCTATCTGCCTGCTCTTCTTGTACCGCAACTGATATTACCCATGTACTGACCTCTGGCTATCCCTAAACACGCTACCGACCCACACTGGTTACGACAAAGAGACTCTAACCATGAACCGGATTGTTACAGGGGGACATTGTTATTAATAGGAGGACACCAGAGGAATTATTACTAATAGAGGGCCACAGGGGACATTTTTAGTTAGTCTATGATATTCATTTATGTTACTTAATGGGTTAAAAATAGGTGGCATCTTAAAGGGGTATTCCAATCCCAACTTTTCATAGCCGAGGCGAGAAACTTCTGCCATGGTTACCGGCCATCCGGCTAGAGCCTATGAAATAGGTAATTAACCATAGAAACAGCGTTTAGCTGAAGAGCGTGGCTCCTTCCGACAGATTTTCAGAACAGATCGTCTGGTTTTCCCATCTCGGCTATGAAAAACCAAGATGGGAATACTCTTTTAATATATACCTCCAGTTCTAACATGTTCTGTGTTTCAATGAGCTATGCACACTGTATGGACTTCTCCCATCCTACCTCTAATGTTGCTGCAGCTGACGGTTTTCTGACCCTTGCCTACTTATGTTTACCCCACTTAATACACCTACTGTGTACCATGAGGCCACTTTTTACCAGGGCTACTTTGGGTTTCCAATCCATCCCTACCCACTAGTCACAAGAACAGGGGTCCTGAAGACTCCCAAATGAATGCAGCAGTGGTTATGCATTGCCCACTCCATTCATTTCACTGGGACTGTTGGAGAAACTGAGTTCAAGTGCTCAGAAAATTACTGGCAGTCTTATTGAAATGAATGGAGTGGTGGTGTGCATGTGTGATCATCAATGGGAGTCTTAGTGTCCAGCCCCCCACCGATTAGATAGTTATCTCCTATCCTGTTGAAATCCTAATAAGAAAACCCATTTAAGAATAGGAAGTTATATAGAATGATGTGGTCACAGGAAGTTCTATCTACTCATGAGCTTGGGTTCCTTCTACTCATACTATAGAAAAAATGAGAAGCTAACACAAGAAATCATGCAAATTCAAGAAAAAAATAAATACGAGAAGGAAAAAGTGCTGTGACTCCTGTGCATTAAAATACCCTGAAACAGCTGTCTGTGCATGGAGTCTGGCTTTGCTTTTAATTCCCAGTTATTGTTACAAGGCTTGTATAAAGAGTCTAACTTTGGCTTAAAGGAATGTTGCCTTCGAATAGGTGGCACAGTGGAGGTTTTACTCCATCTCCCTTATTTGCATATTACCCAGAGGAGCATGCATGGCCATTCGACTCTCCTCACTCACCGTCTAGGTGCTCTCACTAAGGAGAAAAGAGAGCGTTTCTGACTCCTGTGCATTAAGAGACAGTATTTTAGTGGACTGCAGACGTGTCCTTCCTTTCCTTTGAATTTCAATAAAGACAACCATTTTTGACCAGAAATAGACTATATACATAGATATCCCGTAACAGATATCGCAAAATCAACTTTTTAAATTTTTTTTAATGCTGATCATCTTACAACACGTTGAACTAAGATGAACAGTAAGGAAGAACACATCTGTAATATATATAACTTGTAACATATGCCCATTTGCTGAAATAAGCCAATCAGCATAGGAATTAAATGGTTATATAAATTCTACCACATTTACATAAGAAATCCAGACTACCTGTCCCAGTAATAGCATAGTTAATAATAAATGACCAATGTTCTCTGCCCACCAAAACCTGGAACACATGTAAATCTGTTATGTCTAGCCTATCCGCCTGATTAGTACTGTGTCCTTGGTTGTACAGTAACACACTTATGACTCAATTTTGCACTCATTAGATCTATCAAGCAATTATGTAATGACTATAGTGTATTAACGTGATTTATTTAGTAGAGGGAAGCTCACTAAAAGGGGTTGATGATTAAACTCTGATGCAGGTTAATGATAACGAATACTTTCTGAGACCAGAAGCTGCTCACGGTGAACCGTTAAGTACTTTTCCGGATAGCTGTCCTGTAATTGACACATGATCTGAAGCTGTAGGAGCAAGATTAATGGACATCAGGTTAAGGGATTAAATACACTTTTGCAACTATTATTGCTCCAGTGTATCTAACAGTAACAAGTGAAGTAACATTTCATTAAAAATGTCTTACTGTTTTGTGCCTACATCTCCTATGCAGACCTATATGTCTCAATGGTTAGAGGCTACAAGTAAGTCCTGTGTACTCAGATCCTGCACACTTGTGTTACTTCACTTACTCTGCCCCCTTTTCAAGTGTCTGTTGGTTAGCAAGACAAGGTGGGGGGGGGGGGGGAGGTGCAATAACTTGACTGAAGGCTCAGACGACACACAGATTTTGCTTAGAGTCTGCACTAGAGATGAGCGAGCATACTCGCTAAGGGCAATTACTCGATCAAGCATTGCCCTTGGCGAGTACCTGCCCGCTCGGAAGAAAAGGTTCGGCTGCCGGTAGCGGGGGAGAGCGGGAAGGAATGGAAGGGAGATCTCTATCTCTCCCTCCCGCTCCCCCCTGCTCACTGCAGCAACTCACCTCTCACCCACGCCGGCAGCCGAACCTTTTCTCCTGAGCGGGCAGGTACTCGCTAAGGACAATGCTCGATCGAGTAATTGTCCTTAGCGAGTATGCTTGCTTATCTCTAGTCTGCACCCATGAGTTAGGGCCTTTTTTTACCAGATGAGCTGTCAGGCACAGATGACTTAGGCCTCATTACCATGAGTGTAGGTGCAGATGCGCTCGTTATGGTGCAACTTTTTGAGCTGCAAAGGTTGTGCAATCGCATGCGTATCGGCACTGTTAACTGTACTTTCTGCACTGCCAGAGACCGTTCACATTAGCGTGGGATGCACCTGCAGTGTGATTGAAAAGGCTGTGCAGGCTAATTAGTCCCCAATGTTATTAATTTCCACTTGAAATTGCGGAGTGCACTGTGCAATTTCACAGGAACGGGTGCTCATTTGTGCACCCCCATAGACTCCTAGAATGCCTTAGGTGCGCAAATGTAAGCCCTAACAGGTAATCCCAGCAAGAGTCATTCCTGTGCTTTTACACAGGATCGATCATCACTAGTGAATGGATGTGGAGCAGGTCGGGGATCGTTCTGGCTGGCCGCCTCCACAGGCTGATAAGTCGTTCAGCCTTATGCATGTAGAAACTGAACAATCAGTAAGAAGTTAACAAATTCCCATTTGTCGTTCAGTTGGGGCATGCATTTACACTGA
Source organism: Eleutherodactylus coqui (assembly GCF_035609145.1). Classification (NCBI taxonomy): domain Eukaryota; kingdom Metazoa; phylum Chordata; class Amphibia; order Anura; family Eleutherodactylidae; genus Eleutherodactylus; species Eleutherodactylus coqui. Next base: position 232,697,608 of record NC_089840.1, on the reverse strand, counting down.
ATGATAATCCTTCAGATTGCTGCTGGATGCGGGAATCAGAATGATTTATTGGCCTATGTAAAAGGGCCCTTACACAGCAAATTAATTAGCTAGATCTACAGATGTAGCAAAACGTAACGTGACACTTGCCACCTTAAATACACTGTGGCACAGCACTTTTTCTTGCCTTTCATTGCAAGCAAGTCATCAGGACCATGTTGGGTTACATTTTGCTACATCTGTACTTTGATTTTTTTTAAAAGCCTTTCATGGGTCGACATTGACTTTGGTTTTATGATACAGTTTGATAATAAAGTTTTGACCTTCCCAAGAAAAACAAACAGTTTCAGCTCACCGGGAGTCTCTTCTCATCCTGTCATGCTCCACATCAAAGACAGTGCTCAGACTGATTCTCCACTTTGACTTTCGGCATTTGAGCTCTATAAAAAATGTATTTCCAGCAGTCGTCCAAAAGACAAAATAAGCAATGTTTATTCCATCTGGTTAAAAAAATCTACTAAATACACCATCCTTGGAAGAACACTTAAGCATTTAGAACGCTCTCACCCAGCATTTTAGCAATAGCCAATGACCAAAAGCCTGGCTATGACTAAGAACCCAAGTGACAGGGCTCAAAATGCATGAGAGTTCTTCAAAGCATGGTGTATTTTGTAGAATTGAAGTTCCACATTAGGGTTAGTATATAAATCCTGAGATACCTCTGAAATATGGCAAAGTAAGGCAGTTTCCACGTTATGGCACTGTGGCATGGTGCAGTATTTACCAGCTACATTTTTGCCTTGGATCAAAATTAGAAGTGAGATCCCACTCCTGATTGGCTGGACAGAGTGAGTCCTGCAGCTCTATTGCTGAATGATTGGTTAATGAGACCTGTTGGTCCCACCCTCTGCCTTCATGAACACTCACTTTTGCCAGGTTGTGTATCTATAGCCCCAATTCTTCCCTGAGGATGACATATTCCTGGTGAAGTATGTCAGGGGGAGGGGGGGGGGGGGGGGTTATTATGGCCTTAAAATCAAATCCCTTTACTGTATTTCTGCCCCATATGGTTGCTCATACTTTAACCCTATGGTGTCAGAGGGTACAGCAGTATTAGAGGGAGCACTACCTCCCCTGCATTCATGCATACCTGTGGGCAATTTAACTCACTGGACATTGTTTGCCTGACCTTATTGTGCCACTTACTGGGACAGTAGGGGTTCTGGGTTCTTAATATATATATATAGATAGTGTAAAGTTTTACTAGTTTTCAATAAACATTATTTTTTAGGGGCTCATATATAGGCTTGTTACTGCATTTGGCATAGGTTCTGGGTGCTTGCTTACTATAGAACCTGGCACCATCCCTGTTCTAATAATCTAATATAGTCTATATCAATCCTCATTACCATTAGTATTGTAATTTTCTGTAGGGTTAATGATGTGTTTCTGCAGGGAACTTAATCAGAAACCTGATCTGTATTGATGTGTTAGGATAACTTGTTGCAGCAAGTCATCAGCGCAGCATTGGGTTAAATTTTGCTACATCTGTATTTCGATTTTGAAAAATGCCGTTCAAGGGTCGACATTGACTTTAGTATTATGATACAGTTTGATACTAAAGTTTCGACCTTCCCAAGAAAAACAAACAGTTTCAGCTCACCGGGCGTCTCTTTTGATCCCGTCGTGCTCCACATCAAAGACAGTGCTCAGACTGATTCTCCACTTTGACTTTGGGCATTTGAGCTCTATAAAAAAAGGAATTTCCAGCACTCATCCAAAAGCCAAAACCGGCAAAGTTTATTCCATCTGGTTAGAAAAATCTACTAAAGACATGATCCTTGGAAGAACACTTAAACCTTTAGAATGCTCTCACCCAGGATTTTAGCAATAGCCAATGACCAAGAGCCTGGCTATGATTAAGAACCCAAGTGACAGGGTTCAGGATGCATGAGCGTTCTTCAAAGCATGGTGTCTTTTATAGAATTGAACTTCCACATTGGGGTTAGTATGTAAGTCCTGAGATAACTCTGAAGTGTGACAAAGTAAGCCAGTTTCCCACACTGTGGCACGGCGCAGCATTTACCAGTGACAGTTTTGCCTTGGATCCAAATTAAAAGGATGGTTTTGCATTATTACTACGGTATGAAAACAGTTGCTTCTGTTCTTTTTTCTAACGGAATGTTATTACATTATACAACAATCTTTTTGAAGCAGACGCTTTATTTGCCTTTTTCCCTGGTTTCTGAGCAAGTGATTAAAAGCATTTCTCTTTTGCAGTTTAAAGGTCTATATTGCCATAAGGCACATTAACAGCTTTAACAAAGCTCATGAATTACAAGTGTCACTGCCCAAACAGCGCAGACCATTGGAAGACACATACTGTAGATAATTGATGAATCTAATAGATATCGCCATAGGACTAAAACAATCACTAGAGGGAAGGAAGACACAAATATATAATGTATTCCTTTATTGTATATTAGTATTTTCCATTAGGTTTTGCTTCAGTTCCCAACAAATGCATGGGATATAGTGGAGCATAATAATTAAAACGGATAGGGATAACAAGGCATTGTTAGCAGAACGGTAATTAAATCAATGATTGAATATTACAATATATGGTCAATTATGTGACTTACTACTGTATATACAGTGGTGCATGAAAGTTTGTGAACCCTTCAGAATTTTCCATATTTCTGTTTATATTTGACCAAAAACTACATCAGATTTTCATCCTAAGGGTGCATTCCCACGAACGTATATCGGCTCGGTTTTCACACTGAGCCGATATACGCCGTCCTCATCTGCAGGGGGGGGGGGGATGGAAGAGCCAGGAGCAGGAACTGAGCTCCCGCCCCCTCTCTGCCTCCTCTCCGCCCCTCTGCACTATTTGCAAAGAAAGGAGGTGGGACGGGGGCGTGGCTAAGTTTCCCGAATTAGCCCCGTCCCACCTCTTCCCATTGCAAATAGTGCAGAGGGGCAGAGAGGAGGCAGAGAGGGCGCGGAAGCTCAGCTCCTGCTCCTGGCTCTTCCATCCTCCTCCCCCCTCCTGCAGATGAGGACGACGTGTATCGGCTCGGCGTGAAAACCGAGCCGATATACGTTCGTGAGAATGCAGCCTACAAGTAGATAAAGAGAATCAAACCAAACAAATGAGTCAAATATATTAGACTTGGTCATTTATTTACTGAGGGAAATGATCCAATATCACATCTGTGAGTAACTAAAGTTTGTGAACCTTTAGGATTAGCAGATAATTTGAAGGTGTGTCAAGTTGTACTCCTGGGACCTGTGGTTCTATTGGTTTCAAGGAGCACATTGCTGAAGGTATGGTTGATTTAGTGTGGAGTTCTCCAGCCAGCCAATCACCATTGGTCTTGAGTGGTGTGAGTGGTTATTCATCAGCGCCTCGCACCTGTGCAATGCTCCACCATATACCAGTTTGGCTTTCTGCACGTTGAGGGATGTTGTGCTTTTACCTGCTCTCTTGTATTAGTACATTGGTAAGAATATGGCCGCTTTCTGTGATTTATTTATTTTTTCTGTATATTCCCTTTATCAGTCATTTTTTAATTGAGATTCTAACAGGTAGTAACTCAATACCCAGTTATGCCAGCCTTAAGGAAACCCTGTAATTAGAAGTTTCCCTGGAGTACTGGGTCAGTGAGAGAGACTGTATTGTGCGCTTAGCAAAGACCAGGGAATACCAATGTTGTGATCATAAACTATGGAAGTGCTAACCTAAGGCTCTCTGCCAAGTAAGTGGCCCTGTGAGCTAACAGAGACTGTAACTGTCAAATTGCGGATGCCCTCTAAGGGTTCCCAAGCACTTGTGTTTTTAACGTTGCGATATCGCTGTGTTTTTTTAATGCAATTGTCAATGGGACTTTCTAATGTTAAAAACGCATCGCACAAAAATCGCAAACCACAAACTTGTGATGCGTTTTTAACATTAGAAGGTCCCATTGACAATCGCGTTAAAAAGCACAAGTGGGTAAGAGCCCTAAGAGAGACTGTAACTATCAAATTGCACATGCCCTCTGAGAGAGATTGTAACTGTCAAATTGTGCATGTCCTCTAAAGGCCCATTTACACGCAACGATTATCACTCAAAATCCATTCAAAGATGTCTTTTGAGCGATAATCATTGCGCGTAAATGCTACTATTTTTAGTTTTTCGGCCGAACAATGATTTCTAATTCAGCATAAAAACCAACGTTCAGCCGGCCAGCTGATAGCAGGGACTGCACAATGTGATTCTCAGCTTCTGTCCCATGGGAGAACAATGGAGATGTATGCCAATAACAGACCACCCGCTGTTATCTGCATACATTATAAGGAGGCTCATTTAAATGCAAATGCAGCTAATAAGCTACTAATAGGCATTAGTGCCCATTAGTGGTTATGAAGAATGATCACTCAAAACTGTCACTCAAACTGTCTTTTGAGCGAATTTTGAGTGATCATCTTTGCGTGTAAATGGGGCTTAAGAGAGACTGTCGTAAAAAAGCAAGTCTGTGCTAATTAACTTCTTAATACTGCATATATTTATAGTGATTGAGCTCTTTTTTTCTCATACAGATCGCCAAATCCCTGCTTAGATATAGACTTTAACCCTTTCCAATCCATTTATTTTTTCTCATCCATTCTCCCCAGTTCCAAATAAATTGAAGCTGGGGAGAATGGATGAGAAAAAAAAACATTTTTCCTGCACCCTCCTGATCTGAAAGAGTTCAGGAGGGTGCAGGTGTTCACTGCACCGTGGGGGAAATGCGGAAGTGATACTTCCGCATTCTCCCTTCTGCCTCCCGGCTCGGCAATCATGTGACCGCTGGAGTCAGGTGGCACCCAGCGGTCACATGATCGCCGGGCAGAATGCGGAAGTAATACTTCCACATTCTCCTTTCAGGCTCACGGCTCGGCGTTCATGTGACCGCTGGGGGTCAGGTAACACTGGCGGTCACATGATCGCCGTCCGGAATCGATCTACATTACATAGCGCTAATTGAGCACTATGTAATGTGTAAAGAAGAAGGCAGAAAGGGTTAAAAACCCTTTCTGCCTTCTCCTCGGGGGTCTTCGATGAGGACCAGTGCAGAAGTGTATCTGCACCCGATGTTTCTGATGATCGGGTGCAGATGCACTCCTGCACTGCAGTGTCGGGCCTGTCCCGACATCGGAGCTGTGGAGGGAAATGATGATGTCGGGGCAGGCCTGACATTGGATTGGAAAGGGTTAAAAAATAACCTCCTGGCTGTCAGCAGTCACCACTAGGGAGAGCTTAGGAGCTTGCTGCATACTGGGTTATTACTAAACTCAATATAGAACATCTTGATGTAATTTTCAGTGTTTCTCATATTGATGTCTGCAGGCAGTCAACATGTTATGCAGTACAATTACTGTAGGTCTATGAAAAAGATTTGGAGCTGTGTATCAGAAAAACGGAGCACTGACTGCCATAAAGATGTATTAAGAAATCAATTGGCACAGAGATCTAAACCTACAGATCTTGCAAGTTTTAACTTAACACGTTAAATGTGCAGTTGCAGCAAACTTTAACTTGACTTTTCAGTGACTTTCATTGTGTTAAGTGTCATTTTAAAGTTTGCTGTGACTGTGCATTGAATACATAGTGTCAAATTAACATTTGCTACATTTTGTACATATATAAAACAAACGACCGCTAATGTGAGGGAGGGCAACCTTTAGCCAAGTAATGGTTGTGTTGCATTTCATTTCTTATAACCTCTCTAAAGTCCTCCCCTGCCACTACTATCTATATCTAGAATGAACCCCTGTATGCTGTATTCCCCCCAACCAGCTGTTACCTCCTCTTAGCCCCCTAATGGTAGCCTTATACATAGCTCTGTGTAACTCCAGGCTAATAATGTACTTCGTTAAATAGATTTTGACATCATAGCGCATTACTATAAAACCTGGCACCATCCCTGTTCTAATATAGTCTATATCAGTCCTCATTACCGTTAATACTGCAATTACCTGTAGGGTTATTGATGTGTTGCAGCAGGGATCTTAATCACAAAGCTGATCAGTCTCCAAAGTCTCATCATGAAAGATAGTAGGGCTTTGTTGCTGCTTGGGCTTGGTACGTGCTTACGGATCAGAAGCAGGCAGACCCTCATTATAGGCAGCCCTACTTAATTCTTCACTCACTTGTCACTGCTTTGCGCTGAGATACAGGTAGACCTTTATTTAAGTTGAAAGCCCTTGGTGTTAGATGCTTTGTGTAATTTGTGTTTCCCCAATGCTGTAAATCCTAAAGAAACAAAGGTAACTTCTGGACCTTCTCAGGCAGCCGCAGGCGAAACACGTTTAGCAGCTTTGGAAAAGTTTATTAAATGCAGTTAACAGTATGAAAGATATGTGAGACACTAGAGTACAGGCCAAGAAAAGCAGCTGGAAAATAGGAATTGAAGTGAAAATATACAGTATATGTACATGTAATTATACAAGTACATATATCTAATTAAATCTGATTAAAAATTCCCTATCCTTGTCCAGGAGTCACTCTAGCAGTAGCTAAGGGGTTGTGCCAAGATTTAAAGTTACTCTCTATCCATAGTTCAGGGGATAACTATCTGGTCAATGGGGGTCTCACCTTTGGAACCTTCACTGATCATGAGAAAGGAGGTCCTGAAGAATGGAATGGCGGTCAAGCATATGCACAGCAACTCCAGTCATTTCAATGGGACTCTGCTGAAGATAGTCGAGTACAAGCACGTATCTTTCTCCAACAGTCCTACTGAAATGAATGGAGAAGCAGTGTGTGCAACGGCCGAGCTGAGCGTGCCAAATCAGGGGAGACCACGGGGTTTGTAGGACGGTTGTCACGGGTGGCTCTGTAACCTCTCCTGACAGTGGCGTTAACAATGCCCTGCTCAGCTGTCACACAATGGCCAAAACAATGTACTGTGGTATGCTTAACTAGAAGGCCTGCTTTGTCACGGGTAACGCCAGTACTCCAACCTAGACTCTGGGGATGGGATGCTGCAGAAATAATTGAGATGAGTCCAGTAGCTTGTGTAGTAATTCTGGGCGTACGCTGATTTACTAAACTGGTATTTGTAACAGTTGAATACACAAACTTTCAATGCAGCACTTGGTGATGGTACAGATAGATACAGCAATATGCAGTTAATTGAATACGATGAATGACAATTGACTTCAACGCTCTCTCCTTCACTTTCACTGAAGCTGATTTAAGACAATTCCCCACTAGTTTTTCTAGCTGACGGGATGACTAAGATTTAAGCAGAGTGTAGATGAAGTTGAGGGTAAGGTGGTCGCTAGACTAATCCTGGCTTTGAGTTCACCAGATAGCTTTAGACTCACTTTTTTAGTGGAAGATTTACCTCAGATAGTCTCTCCTCGTCTCTGCTGTGGAGCGGAAAGTGACTTTGTTCAACCTCTGCAAGACTGATGATAATACTGCTTTCTTTCCTGCATGAACACCTCCTCCTTCTCCGACAAGACTTTCTGCAGCCAACTCTCTTACGACCCCTCTCCTCCAACGCCTAACTCCAACTGACTACTTCTCACTACTCCTCTCCTTGTTTTATCTTTTCTTCCTGTTCCCGAACTTTTCTTCTCTCCTCCCACTCTGCATAGAGGCTCCCTTTGAATTCCTTTTGCCCTGAACTCTGCTCCAATCACTGAGAATTTAACAATTAGCCAATAGGTAACCAGCTAATGCCAGAACCAAGTTCCAGGCTTAGAAGAGAGGGAGAAACAGGGTTTCTCTGATGTATGGCACCTTCTATGCCCAAGGCAGGAGCACAGGCAGGTGTGACAGGGCAGGTGTTGATATGACTGTTCTGCAGGACCCACCGGGCCACTAAATGTGCATAATCAACCACTGCTACATTCATTTAAGGACTTTTGAGATCTCCATTCTTGTTAGGGCCTAAACACATGGGCGTGATTTTGTCCCATTATGCGGCATGATAATCACGGCCGCATAACGGGACAAAATGAAACAATTGATTTAAATGGTTTTGTTTTCGCTAGCTGTTTTCTCAGGCATTAATACTATGCTTGAGAAAAGATAAGACTTGCCCTATCTTTCCCATAATTCTACATGCAGGAAAGATAGGGCAGAACCTATCTTCCTGCTGTTTTTTTTCAAACTCCTGCGCTATGGCACGGGGTTTGAGCGGCCAGTGAGGGGGGGGGGGGGGGGGAACATTCATGTGCAACTATGCTCCATTCTAGCGAGCATAGTTGTGCGAAAGCCCGTGTGTTTTTGCCCTGATTGTGGGGGTCCTAATGATCTACCCCACCAATTAGATACAGGGAAGATAACAAAAAAATTTGGTGCGCTGAGTAGATGACTGTGGATTATAGATATAGCAGAGAAACCTTTGTTGGCAGCAACACGTTTCTTTATCAAACTGGCACTCTCATCTGGCTGTTCCCAAACATGCAATCAATATAAGGGAGTTTAAAACTAGCGGAGACATGCAAGCTGATGATGTCGAGGAATCTTGTGGTGTTAGGGCTTAAACACATGGTGTGTTTTAGTCTCATTATGCGACTGTTATAATTAATACTATGTGTGGAGAAGATAGGGCAGGACCTAACTTCACACTATTTTTTTCAAACTTCTGCACTATGGCGCAGAGTTTGAATCGTCTGAGATGGAAAAAAAACCTTGTTCATGCACAACTGTGCTCCGTAGTGGTGAGCGTAGTTGCGGATAACCCTGCGTGTCTTTCCCGGTAAAGAGTGTAGTTACACATGAACAGGGTTTTTTTCCCCTCTGGCTGTTCAAATTCCGTGCCCTATCTTTCCCGCATATAGTATTAGCTACATTTGGGAAAGATAGGGCAAGTTCTATCTTTTTTCACCCGTACAATTAAAGGGGTTGTCCCGCGAAAGAAAGTAGGGTTCAGCACTTCTGTATGGCCATATTAATGCACTTTGTAATGTACATCGTGCATTAATTATGAGCCATACAGAAGTTATTCACTTACCTGCTCCGTTGCTAGCGTCCCCGTCGCCATGGTGCCGTCTAATTTCAGCGTCTAATCGCCCGATTAGATGCGCTTGCGCAGTCCGGTCTTCTCCCTGGTGAATGGGCCCGCTCGTGCCGGCGAGCTGGTCCTCGTAGCTCCGCCCCATCACGTGTGCCGATTCCAGCCAATCAGGAGGCTGGAATCGGCAATGGACCGCACAGAGCCCACGGTGCACCATGGGAGAAGACCCGCGGTGCATCGTGGGTGAAGATCCCGGCGGCCATCTTGCTAAGGTAAGAAAGAAGACGCCACAGAGCTGGGATTCGGGTAAGTACTAAACTGTTTTGTTTTTTTAACCCATTCCTTGTGTTTGTCTCGCGCCGAACGGGGGGCCTATTGAAAAAAAACAAACCCGTTTCGGCGCGGGACAACCCCTTTAAGGTATTGGTTAATATTAGAGTTCTAAGCTTTTTTCATGACTCAAGATTTATGTATGTGTATATTCTAAGTTTTTTCTTGATCTTCATCACTACATCTATGATACGTCAACCTACTGATTGTAGGAAAACTGGGTTGGCTGCATTTTCCCTGTGCATACCTCTTTTACTACTTCACCACCAGGATACCTAATTAGAATAAGTAGCTTTCCACCAGCACTGCACTTTATGGGGAATGGAGTAGCTCCACTGCTTTTTTTAACACCATATCCACTATCCTTTCTCGAAGTGTGGACATTTGAACTAGCTCCTATTTATCTATGCATGCATGAGGCTCTGAGTAGGGTTTCCATCTGTCTGTGAGGTGTTCAGGCTTTAGTAGTGAACAATGACTTGTTCAGTGTATGTGTGAAGGTGTGGACTACACTTTCTGTGAACAGGTTTCTGTTCTGTGTATGTCTGAAGGTGTGACTTACACTAGGTGTGAACAAGGTCCTGTTCAGTGTATGTCTGTAGGTGTCGACTACACTAGGTGTGAACAAGGTCCTGTTCAGTGTATATCTGCAGGTGTGAATTACACTTGATGTGAACAAAGTCCTGTTCAGTGTATGTTTGAAGGTGTGGACTACATTAGATGTGAACAAGTTCCTGTTCTGTGTATGTCTGAAGGTGTGAATTTCACTTGGTGTGAACAAAGTCCTGTTCAGTGTATGTCTGAAGCTGTGGACTACACTTGGTGTGAACAAGGTCCTGTTCAGTGGATGCTTGTAAGTGTGACTACACTAGGTGTGAACTGTCCTGTTTTAGTGTGTATGTTGTATTTCCCTTGTCTGGTATTGCTGCCTGTTACCATGTAGAGCAATCCAGTCCCCAAGGTTCCAGCATGGGGCCATTCCTATTTGGACTTTTAGGCAGGGTTCCCTTTTTGTGGTTCTAGTTGTCTTGTTAGAGTAGGAACTCACAAGACAATGAGGACCCTTGACAGGGGCCTGTGAGCTTACATATTCTGGCCAAAATACAAACCTATACCTCATACCTACTTATAGATATTTACACATGTCTGGTAGTGTAGTACATTGGTAAGCATTTTGGCATCTATATGATCACCTGGTGTTGGAATGCCTGTTTGGCTTATGGTTTGAGTGCATATTCCTTTCTCTGTCCTACAGCCCATATTTAGGTTGCATCTGTGTACATCGCTGTTCACATAGTCTGCACAGATGTAATGAATCATGAGCTCACATGTCCCCTCTAGTTTTAAATTTTGTTGTATTGATTACATTTTTTAACCGCCAGATGAAGGTGCCAATTTGGCATGGAAACTTGTTCCCATGTGCCTGGTTCCTTTTTTAAGGTTATGCTCTCTGCATCTGCTATGAAAGACTCCTCTCCTGGTTGGGGTGGCTGCTGCTTGACGTTCTGTTATATGTGTTGTCCTATTGCATAACCAGCCAAGGAACCATTACTCCTATCTTCTCATTGTGATTCCTATGTTTAAATCCCTCTGCACTATGGAGCGCTCTGTTTGCATTTGATTACCGATTAGATAGCTAATCCCTATTTTGTGAATAGGGAATAACTTTAAATTTGACACAGCCCTTTTAACTCCTTCATCAGTTTATGACAAGCTCCACCATTGTGCAGGAAAAAGACACAATTTTAAAAGAACAAAGCAGGTCCTAATTTCAAAAACTGTAGCTCTGATTCTATGCGTGCTACAGACATTTATAAATCTCAGATTCTTGGTTTCAAAAAAGCATGTCAATAGCCTTTTAAAAAAACAGAAACTACAGCTCTTTGAAGTGAGGTCAAGAATTTACAGCTGTCACTTTGCAGTCGATGAGTTCAGAGCTGAGATGGAGAGGTAGAAGACACCAATGGGCAGCAGAGAAAATCTGTGACAGTCCTGTCTTTCCCCCTGTCCCTGAAGAGGGGCGATAACATGAATTTTTGTTCATGTTATCAATCCCCTCAATCAATCATAGAGCATATTTGCTCTCTTATTGTCATATATGGAGGTTTTTTTTTCTCCATTAAAGGGGTTGTCCCGCGAAAGCAAGTGGGGTTCAGCACTTCTGTATGGACATATTAATGCACTTTGTAATGTACATCGTGCATTAATTATGAGCCATACAGAAGTTATTTACTTACCTGTTCCGTTGCTAGCGTCCCCTTCGCCATGGTGCCGTCTAATTTCAGCGTCTAATCGCCCGATTGGACGCGCTTGCGCAGTCCGGTCTTCTCCCTGGTGAATGGGGCCGCTTGTGCCGGAGAGCTGGTCCTCGTAGCTCCGCCCCGTCACGTGTGCCGATTCCAGCCAATCAGGAGGCTGGAATCGGCAATGGACCGCACAGAGCCCAAGGTGCACCATGGTAGAAGACCCGCGGTGCATCGTGGGTGAAGATCCCGGCGGCCATCTTAGTAAGGTAAGGAAGAAGTCGCCGCAGCGCGGGGATTCGGGTAAGTACTAAACGTTTTTTTTTTTTAACACATGCATTGGGTTTGTCTCGCGCCGAACGGGGGGCCTATTGAAAAAAAAAAAAACCGTTTCGGCGCCGGACAACCCCTTTAAACCCTCATTGTTGATTGTGGCATTTAAACATTAAAAAAATATATTTAAAAACCTTTTCCATTTGTATGAGACTTTAAATATAGAAAAAATAAAAACAACAAAAAAAACCCCACCATATAACTGGAATTACGGCATCTAAAACAAATACTACATTATTAATATAGCACAGTCAATTCTGTAAAATAATTTTAAAAAAGGAAAATTCCAAAATAGCCTTTTTCTGTTCCTCTCACTTCCCCAAAACAAAAATAAAAAATAATTAAAAGTGGAATATACCTAAAAACTGCACTTTGTCCCACAAAAAAACAAGCCCTTGTACAGCTCTGTTGACTGAAAAATAAAAATACTCTAGTCCTGGAATGCGGAGCGGCACAAAGCCTTTTTCTAAAAATAAGTGTTCATAATGTCCAAAAGTACCACACAATAAAAGCCTTATAAATTAGGTGTTGTAATCGTACTGGCCCACAGAATAAAGTCAACATCATATTTATACCATGTTGTGAACGCCAGAAAAATAAATTGCAAAACCCAATGGTGAAATTGCTTTTTTTTTCCATTGCCTCTCAGCAAAGAAAAATTAATAAAAGTTATTCAATACATTATATGTACACAAAATTGGTTTCTATAAAAACTAGAACTTGTCTCACAAATCACAAGGTCTCACTCAACTACTCTGATGAAAAAATAAAAAATTATGACTGCTGAAACACAAAAGGGAAAAAGATTTACAGTTTCTTTAGGCTAAAATTACTCATGTCACTAAGGGGTTAAAAATTCACTTAGGGTGACTGAGCTCTATGTCAAATTTTTTTTATGTCATAAATTCAAAATTTACAATAAAAAAGGGACATTTCTGGGAGGATTTTTCCAATTTTAAGGTGACAGTCAGGACAAAGTCAGACAAGCATTTTTTTTGCGCGCTTATGAGCGCAAACAAAAGCGCATCTGATAGAACCATTGGTTCCCTATGTAGTGTTCAGATGTCCATCTTTACAGGTGCAAAATGCTCGTACCTGCAAAAGATAGGGCATCCGTGCAGCGGCAAGGTCCGTGCCGCGTGTAAAATATCCCTGCAGGGAGTTACCACATCACTGAACACTGTGACAGCACTGTCACAGTGTTCTGTGACAAGGGGACTCCCTGCAGGGATGAAGGAATCCCTTGCCACAGCTATGGCAGAGGATCGTGATCTTATCCCATTGCCTCCAATTGCTTTCAGCTATTCATTCAATTCAATGAATGACTGAGCGCTGCTTCTGATTGACTGAACGCTGGGACCAATCACTGGCAGTGCTCAGCTGTCATTCAATGAATAGCTGAGCACCGCCTATGATTGGCTGAGCACTCAGCCAATCAGATACAGCCCTTTCAGGAGGCTGGTATTTTGCAATTCCCACCTGTTGGAAGAGCTTCAGAACACTGCTGGGGAAGCTAGGGACAAGATGCACCAAGCCCTGACAGTGGTGGAGAGGTGAGTATATATATTTTTTATTTTTTCAAGCAGCTAGGGATGATTTTCAGGGAAGAGCTTACATTTTAAGCCCTTTCCTGAAAATCAATGTGGGGGTTACCTGCATCCCATTGTTTTCAATGGGGCTGGTGGCAGTAGCGCCAGCCTCATTGAAAGCAATGGGCATGGAGCTTCGGTCACGCGTACTTTGCACATCCATGCATCGCATTTTGTTGCACAGCACAGATGCACACAAATACGCACACACTCATCTGACTGAGCCCTGAAGGTAAAATGACATGGTTGATAGCAAGTCAAACCTGAGATTCTTGGGCGCGACTCACATTGCACAGAACACGGACATTGCATATGTATTATTCTCATTAGGGGAATAAAGTGCTAGCGGGCTTTCACATGTAGCAGGAGTTTCAGAAGGTACTCCATTGCTTTCAATCCCTGAGGGACAGCAGGAAAGCTATTAATTGGGTTATTCTTATGAGTAAATGTCTGTCCTCCATGTTCCCTCCAATTTTTAAGAGCCCCAGTTTCTTCATTTACAGAGCCTTGTTTTATCTTGATTTATTGAATAACAATCTGGAATTAAATTGGATTTTGATTTAGATTTTATCTAATGGGCCGGACCAAATAGTCCAAATTGTTTCAATGGAATGAAAAAAGCTTATAAAAAAAACAATTAAAAAACAAATTAAAACCAAAGACTTGTGAGTGTATATGTATCTACCATATTTGCTATAAAACCTCTAAATAAGGGCTAAAAAAAATCACAGTGGTATTCCGAATCTATATAGCCTTAGAAATGCCCTTCACAGATATAGACGAAATTAAAATAGATACCTTTATTGATAACTTGTTTAAAATTAGGGCCACATAAATCAAATAACAAACACTAACATACGTGGACTAACAACATGAATCGTGCTGTGTGACTCAGTGACCGGATGGAATAAGGGTCTAGGTTCCCCCCTAGGTATCCAGTCAGGTTAACCCCTATTAGCAGAATTGGGGGACTGGGTCACTGGTTTATAGCGGTATGTCACAATAGGAAGGTTCCCAATCTAGCGTGGCTGGTTCCCAGCCGGAAACCCCTTGACCGTTATTATCGCTATTTTCAATAAGGATCATATGGTTGATCAAAAGATCTATGTTACACCATACTAGATACGTTGTCACTTGTGGTACGTATATTTTGACGTTAATAATGGGGGAATTAGACCCCTCAGTGGATGATCGCTCAGATATTAATATAGGTGTTCCAACGTCAATGACTGGGTAGTCAATCAGTGCTCACTCAAGCATTCTTTTCATGTCTTGAGATAATTCCTCAGCAGGTAGGTGACTACTCAGATGGCTTGCAATGTTTCGGCACTTATAAACGTATTGCTTCAAAGTTGTGTATTGATTTCACACAGCGAGTGACTGCTCAAGTATTTAGTGTACGTATTACGAATGGTCACTATAGTGGTCACTTAGACGTACATCAGTTTGGAGCAACGGAATAATTACTCCAAGAGTGCGTGATCACTTCCGTGGCCATTCGTTTGTTTTGTTACAGAATTAATTTGCTTAAGGGATAGGACATTAGCTCAACGCGTTTCTCCGTCCCTGTCTGGGGCGGTTCTTCAGGAGCAGGGCCGAAAATTGCCCTAAATTCTATGTGATAATCCCTATGAATCCTATTTTAGTGAATAAGACCCTTGTTGGTAGTCCTTGTTTTTATAAAAGGAAATAAGACAAAGGTTCTCCTCCTAATAGTTCCCTAGGCTCAAAAATTAAATATGGAGGGTCGCTTTGCTTGATGAAGATAGCAAGCGGACCGATGAAAGCCTACAGGATTATTGACTTTACTAATTGCAGTGAGACCGGTTGTATTGTATGATTCTCACGGCAAGTAGAGAAAAGTCGCCGAACACGACTCCCCGTTTTCAGAAGGAATCTCAAGGGACGATTCCCTCAAAGACACGATTTGAGTCGTGCCTCAAAAAATAATAGAGGGCTAGTCCCATAGACCTGTAGTTTCGAGTCTATAGGTACTGGATCGGTGCCCAATTACAGCCTGTGGCCTGTAAAAAGTAGTCTAATAGGGTTGGATCAATCATCCCATACGCCAAAAAAATAAGTAAGTAGTGCTGCCCCAAATGCCGGACAGGGCTGCGTAGCCCTACTAGTAAGGGGAGTCAAGCTGCAAGAGGAAGAGAGGAGAGATAAAGTGCCTGCGGCTCTGATGGTGAGCGGCTGGCAATGAAGTCCCAGAGCTCACAGCAGGGATTAAAAAGGGATATAGCTCCTCCTAGTTCCGGGGGCTTGTCAATGGTTAACCAATCTGTTCCCTAGTGGGGCGGGTCTGAGCTTAACCAGGTAATTGGCAATGCATTCAACCCGATAAACCACTACCTATGTTATCTGTTGTGGTACCAATTCTAGTCCGGATCGTAGCGCTGTTGGCCCAGTATCTGCCATGACCTAGCGATTCTTTCATAGAGGGCTGCGATCGGCGGCATAGGTACGGATGCGGCACTTCCGCGTCCCATGCTGGAACGCATGCACCGTCGCTTAGTGACGTCATCACGCATAGTGCGCTCCCATTGGACGGGAGGGCGGTACTGCAATGACGCCAATTGGGTACTGTGTCCGTGGGCGGAGAGAATGTTATAACGAGGACATCCCTTAGGCAGCCTATGAGTGGTCAAAGCCGCTTTGTCGCTGCCTCCTCGAACGGTATACAAACGCTTCCGCGTTCCAAGCTGGAACGCATCCTACGTTGCGGAGTGACGTCATCGCGCACGCAAATCACCGCTACCCCCAGGGGGGCGGCGGCGCGATATCGTCACTGGCCGACTGAGCCCGTAGGTGGAGTATACAAGTAAGAGGTATACCACAGACACAGACATTGTGGGCGTGGTTGCACTTCTGTTTCTCCGCCCCTAGATGATCGGTGTGTCAAAAACTGGTAGCAGATGGAGTACAACTCAACAGATAATAAAGTTCGCAATGTCCGGAATTAGCTTCCATAAAGGGGCAATGATGGTGAAATCTGCATTATGTTGTAGTGGGGAATTATCTCAAGACATGAAAAGAATGCTTGAGTGAGCACTGATTGACTACCCAGTCATTGACGTTGGAACACCTATATTAATATCTGAGCGATCATCCACTGAGGGGTCTAATTCCCCCATTATTAACGTCAAAATATACGTACCACAAGTGACAACGTATCTAGTATGGTGTAACATAGATCTTTTGATCAACCATATGATCCTTATTGAAAATAGCGATAATAACGGTCAAGGGGTTTCCGGCTGGGAACCAGCCACGCTAGATTGGGAACCTTCCTATTGTGACATACCGCTATAAACCAGTGACCCAGTCCCCCAATTCTGCTAATAGGGGTTAACCTGACTGGATACCTAGGGGGGAACCTAGACCCTTATTCCATCCGGTCACTGAGTCACACAGCACGATTCATGTTGTTAGTCCACGTATGTTAGTGTTTGTTATTTGATTTATGTGGCCCTAATTTTAAACAAGTTATCAATAAAGGTATCTACTCTAAATAAGGGCTGGTTCAAAAAATTTACTTCAGAAGTCACAGAATTAACAATATTCTGCCACCCTTGTGTGTAATCAAAGCATCACTTTATCTATTACATGATGTCAGTATAACTACACATGTTCTGGAAGTCGTCTGAGCCTGCAACACCACTAAGCAAGCTGGATGAAGACTGAGGAGTTCTCCAAAGAGGGTCAGAGACAAAGTTGTGAAAAAGTCTAGATCAGGGTTGGATTTTAAAAAAAATATCATAAACTTTGAACCCACAGAACTCCATTAAATTCAATATAACTCCTCACCTGACGAGAAGGCAACTCATCAAAACTCAGAGTGGCCAATGAGTACATTAATCACAGGCTCAACAAAGACACCAGCAATAACTCTGAAGGAGCCCCAAAAATCCACAGCAGACATGAAAGGTTTATGTCTATAGAACCACTATAACTAGATATGAGCGAGTATACTCGCTAAGGCTGACTACTCGAGCGAGTAGTGCCTTAGCTGAGTATCCTCCCGCCTGTCTGTAAAGATTTGGGGGCCGGCGGGGGAGAGCGGAAGGAATGGAGGGGAGATCTCTCTCTCTGCCCCCCCCCCCGATCCCCCCTGCTCACCGCCGCAACTCACCTGTCAGCCGTGCTGGCTCCCGAATCTTTACAGACGAGCAGGAGGATACTCGGCTAAGGCACTACTTGATCGAGTAGTCAGCCTTAGCGAGTATACTCGCTCATCTCTAACTATAACCCATATGCTCCACAGAGTGGGGCTTTGTAGAAGAGCAGCTAGAAAAAACCTATGCCTGCAGAAAAACATAAGAAAAAACATTTGGGGGCATGCATAAAACCTTTTATGGTGCAAAAACGTCTAACATTTTTGTGCAAGTAGGGATTTATGCAGGAATTTGCAACTCACCACTTTTGAAAAATTAGAAAAGGCTTGTCTGGAGGGAGTATGGCAGCCCAAAATGACAGATTTATTTATAATTTACCCCAGACATTGTTGCAAATTATGCCAGAAATGTACACCAGGTTGTACCTATCATACATTTCTGTGTGAGCAAATGGAGATGCCGAGATGCGCCTAATACATGAAGTGGAAAAGTAAAGTAAGATTGGTATCGGAAAAGCCAGGCTTAGTAAATTTCCCCTTGGAGTCCACCAATCAGCATATGGCAGACTATGCAAACACATGGTCAGATGAGACTAAATATGAATTTTTGGTCATCATGGGAAAAGCTGTGTATGGTGCACCATTCCCACAGTGAAGCACGGTGGTGGTAGCATCATGTTATAGGGATGCTTTTCATCAGCAAGAACTGGAACCTGGTTAGGACTGGAAGAAAGGTGAATGGCATTAAATACGGAGCAATTCTGGAGGAAAACTTTTTTCAGTCTGCCAGAATTTTGAGGCTGAGACAGAGTTTCACCTTTCAGTAGGACAATGACACTGAACATACTGCTAAAACTACACTGGAGGCCTGTAAGGGGAAACATGAAAATGTCTTGGAATAGTGTAATAAAAGCCCAGACCTCAGTCCAATAGAGAACCTGTGACATCAGTTGAAGACTGCTGTACACCAACATAACCCATCTAACTGGAAGGAGTTGGAGCATTCTGCCTGGAAGAATAGGCAAAAATCCAAAATGTCTAGATGTGGTATACTAATAGAGATCCCAAGAGACCTGCATCTGTAAGACCTCATTCACATGGGCATCATTTTAGAGCTCAGATAGCCACGTTAAAACATCACGTCTATCTGAGTGTTAAATTGCGTGTACAAATAGCAACCGTAAGCACGTCACTCCCCCTCTTGCCCACTTCCTTTGCCGGCTGGCTCCAAAAGGAGTCTATAGGCACCGCCAAAGGTTGTGCCGTCAAAAGATAGGACTTGTATTATCTTTTGACTGAGAGAAATCTCAGCATCAAAAAATCGTTTGAAAGAGCCCTTAGGAAACCCTAGGTTCTTTTAGATGCAATTCTTTGACACACCTACTCTGCGTCAAAATCATGCCCATGTGAACAAGGCCTGAATGTAACAAAAGACAGTTCCACAAAGTATTGACTTTCAGGGTTGAATGCATTTACACATTAAAGGTCTTCATAGTTTTTGTCTTAATTATTGTTTGTAACAGAGTAAAAAATATTTTGCACATGTAGGGTGAAGTCAGACAAGCATCTTTTTTGTGCGTGCCTATGAGCGCAAAGAAAAAGCGCATCCAATATAACCATTGGCTCCCTATGTAGTGTTCATATGTCCGTCTTTTACAGGCGCAAAATACTCGCACCTGCAAAAGGTAGGACATCCATGCAGCAGCAAGGTCCATGCTGCGTGTAAAATATCCCTGCGGGGAGTTCCCTCATCACCGAACACTGTGACAGCACTGTC
The DNA here is from genome assembly GCF_035609145.1 of Eleutherodactylus coqui. Taxonomy (NCBI): domain Eukaryota; kingdom Metazoa; phylum Chordata; class Amphibia; order Anura; family Eleutherodactylidae; genus Eleutherodactylus; species Eleutherodactylus coqui. Next base: position 232,678,241 of record NC_089840.1, on the reverse strand, counting down.
ACTGTGCTTAGTGACAAGGGGACTCCCCGCGGGGATGAAGGAATTACCTGCCACAGCTGTGGCAGAGGATCGCGATCTTCTCCCATTGCTTTCAATGGTGCCGGAGATGCAGCTGCCCCATTGAAAGCAATGTGACGCAGCAAGCCCTGCAGTGATTTACGGAGAAGGGCTTGAAATATCAGCCCTTCCCTGAAAACCATCTCTAGCTGGTGTAAAAGCTAAAAAAAAATATATACTCACCTCTCCGTCGCTGTCAGGGTTCTGGTGCATTTTATCGCTTGGCCCCTAGCAATGTTCTGAAGCTCTTTCAGCAGGGCTGTGACTGATTGGCTGAGCACTCAGCCAATCACTGGCAGTGCTCAGCCATTCATTGAATGACAGCTGAGGGCTGCCTGTGATTAGTTACAGCACTGAGCCAATCAGAGGCAGCGCTCAGGCATTTATTGAATTCATTGAATAGGCACTGAGCCATGGTCATGTGCATTTTGCTATTGCATGGAGTGCTTTTTTTTGGCACACATAGGCAAAAAAAACGCTCGTCTGTCTGAGTCCTTAAAGTGGTCGGCAAGTTGTGTAAATCCAATATTACAAAACACCCCAAAATCCATTTTAATTCCAGTTTCTACTGCAACAACAACAACAACAAAAACAACACAAAGTGGTAAATCCTTTTTCAAGAAGCTGTGTAATTCATAATACCCTTTAATTTCAGCTGCCTATTCTACTAAACAATATTCTTGAAGCCGGAGAAGAAACATTACTTGTAAACAGCTTACGATTTATGCTTCAAAAGTCGAAATAAAAAGCCAAATCCCAGTTAATATTTTCAGATGTAGAGTGGCTTAAATAACCTAATAATGCAATATCTCATGTCTGTGCGCTTTAATTAAAATGGGATTGAATCAGCTAAAAGCATATATAAACTAGGACACAATTCAAGTACTGGAGCACACAATGGCCGTACATAATGAAGAATTGCAATTAGAGACACTTTCCGCTTTGTCTTTTTGCTGTAACTGAAACATGAAAGGAAAAATGATTGAGTGTGGACATATGAAGTGTTCCCTTCTGCTGCATTAAAGATTTCTATTGAATTATATACGCTCATTTAAAGGGAAATGTCATTTTCTTTCCCAGTGTTCTATTGTTAATACAGCACATTGGAGGGGGTTAAAGGGTTAAGGGCTCTGCTAGAGACAAGATTAAAGACATTTAAGTACATTGTTGCAACACGCTAGCTGCAACCTGGAAATGGAGCTGGGGTGATGTCACGATGTCAGCCCTGGTCCACATGACCATATGATGTTAATGGACTGCGAAGACTCCAATGAACTTACAAATGGCAAACTTTGAACATTAAGTGGATCTAGGCAGATAGAAGTGTATTTTCTGCTAAGCAGAGCTCATCAATATTCATTTCCCCTCCATGCACACCTGTGCAATTAGGGGTCTTTGATGTCATTTGCTTTTTCTGGGACCAGCAAAGAAGCCCTTTGTTGTGATGTTAATGAAGTTACCAAGGGGGATGTCAATTACACATTCCTCAACCATTCCCATCCTGTGTCCAATGTACGCAACCCAAACATTGTGGCACACAGCATTGAAATTATTATTGTATTTATAAGAGGAGAAATTAATAATGGATTAAAGGTCATCTGAAGCTCCCAATCCAACAGCGGTTATATTTCTGGAACTGTGAGTACTGCAGACCCAGGGCAGTTACTTCCATCATGGTGGGACTCCCAGAGCCCGCAGAATCATATGTCTATGTAGCTGATCATCTGTCACATATCATGTCTGGTATCCACAAGTAGGTAGATTCATGATATTAAATATGGCGATCATTGCTCCCCTATTGTAAGGCCTACTGGGGAAATATGGACGAAATGTTAAATTGGGCTTTCCTCCACATGATCTGTGCATATACTCAGCCTGCCCATCCATGATATAAAAAGAACAATGGAGGTGTGGTTTAACCCATCTAGGACCAGCCACAGTAAATTTACGGCGGCTGGTCCTGGGTTTAGAGCACTGCTGATAGTAAAATTACGGAGGTGCTCTAAGTCTCCTGCCTCTGCAATCAGTCAGAGGCAGGAACGGGTTATCAGCTGTTAGTGACCACTGATAACCCGGAGCAGAAGGCAGGAGGGGTTTTTAACCCTTCCTGCCTTCTGCTTCCCCTATATACAGTGCTCAATGACCACTGTATGGGGAAACTAAAAATAACATTTACTTTCACTACGGGAGCCTCGGGGGGGGGGGGGGGGGGAGGGGGGTGTCATGTGACCTCCCGAGATTCCCTGCTACTGCAGAGCTGGAGGGTCAGACTTAGACCCTGGCAGCTCTGCAAGTGACTAATGTCACCACAGGGGTTGCTTTCCCCTGTAACTAGGGCTCCTATGGACGCCCTAGCTATAGTGGGAAAGTGTCAAATAAAGTTTAAAAAAAAAGAAAAATGAATGTCCCCCAGAGGTCTTGTATGACATCATGGGGGACATAGATAGCAAAATACACAATTACATACATGAGTAAAACAAAACAACAGACTAAAACAACAATACATACATAAGAAAGAGAATAACACAAAGCAGACGCCAACAAAAACCGTTGCCGTATGCGCCCTGTAAACCAAAACCATACATACTAGATATCAAAACGTCCGAAATAAATAGAGGAACCCATTTCCATACTTCATTTTAGTGTAAATATAAAAATAATTAAAAAAAAACTATAAATGTTAAAAAAATCATTTTTTTTAGCATTTTACCCCCAATAAAACTAAAGAACGGGAAAAAAAGTCAGTGAAAAAGATATTTAAAAAATAGTCCTATATGTCACGGAAAAAAAAGGCAGCAAAAATAATTTTGGTAGCTAAAGGAAAAACTATGGAGCAGTAAAACCGCCACATGGGTAAAATCCCTAAAAAGTGTCTGGTCCTTAAGGTACAAAACAACCTGGTCCTTAAGGGGTTAAAGAAGGTTTTAAAATCTAAGGGGATCTCCTCCCCAAATTGTCAGACCCAAGAGTTGCATATAAGTGCAGGACTGTTCCCCGTTACGTGTGCTCCTCGTGCTTGACTGCTATTTGCTATTTTATCCCTTTTATTTTCATACTGTTTTGTTTGCATTTGTATGCTCCTTACCCATTTTTTGCTACATTTCTCCTCTTGTCTATCGTGTTACGTTTGTGTGGGCAAATGAGAACCGGGCCCACATAAACGTGACTCAGAATGCTATGCAACACCAGGTGAACTACCACGGATAAACACCTGTCCCTAACTCCTACTAGGGTAAGTGACACTGACCTACCTGAGTGGGGACATGGTCTCAATAAAGGGCGGCAAGCGGTCTTCGGATCTGGGCCCTTGCTGCTCCTAGGAAACCACGCACCCAGACTGGGACGGATACACATCTCACCAACAGGAACAACTGGAAAGGATAAGAAGACACACAGAGCCAGAAATCACACCATGCAGCAGCCAATACACAAACACTAGTAGCAGATGTAAATGATATAAATGCCAGGTATTGGTTGACATTTTGATCAAAATATGGAAGCTAACGCACAACGTCACAGCTCCTAGCTATATCTCTAGTTCCTACATTAACCAGGAGTCCAGCAACACAATCAAACAAAACCCAAGACACAAACCCTTCTTGAGTCTGGCCTTTCATTTATGTACCGTATTTTTCGTTCTATTAGACGCACCGGTCTATAGGACGCACCCCCGTTTTAGAGCGGGAAAATAGGGGGAAAAAAATTTAAACTCACCCAGGGACAGCGCAGGGTTAGTGTCGGGCGACGAAGCAGAGGAAGTAGCAGAGGTCTGAAAAACCATCACTCCATGTCACAGCGGCGCGTGTGTGCAGCAGGAGGAAGGAAGGAAGCCGTTTGGTGGAGGCAATCAGAGGTATGTATCACCAATCAGAGGTATGTATGGGCGGCAGAGGGGAGGAGAAAAATCTTCTGACTGATCGCACATTTGTTCGTGCGATCGCGAGTATAACGCGCAATCGCGCTAACTAAGTGGCGTTCGCGCGTTAAATTCGCGATCGCGCTAAAAATGGCGATCGGAACAAATTTTTGGCACATTCGCTCTATAAGACGCAGCAACTCCCCCCCCCCCCCCCCCCCGCTTTGGAGGGGGAAAAAGTGTGTCTTATAAAGCGAAAAATACGGTATATGTACCTGAATAGATATTTACACATTGCCCCTAATTATTACAAAAGGAAATAATGAATAGACATTTTTTAGAGAGCCAATCATTAGATGTTGGATTAGTAATCCAAGGGCAAGGTGAAATAGAACTTTTGATCAGGGGTATAACTATAGGAGATGCAGGGGTTACAGTTGCACCCCGGGCCCAAGAGCTTTAAAGGGCCCATAAGGCCACTTTTCTCCATATAGGGAGCCCAGTACTATGAATAAAGCATTATATTTGGGGACCCTCTTATAGATTTTGCACCGGGGCCCAGAAGCTTCAAGTTATGCCTCTGCTTTTGATCCCTGTTCCAATTATATCCTTGGTAAAATTGTGAGGTTTAGCTTTTTGTAGCAAAATAAGTTTAATGAGGGACAGTGCTGTGTGCTAATTAGGGACATGGAGTCATCAGGATGGGCACAGCCGTGTTGAGTCATGGAGTCATGGCCTGGAATCACACACATCACTGTGTGATTGATATCCACGTCAGTGCTAGACATGCGCAGTGAGCCAAGGTGTTTACATCCTGGCTTTGTTGGCTTGTAGAGATGAGCGAGCACCAAAATGCTCGTGTGCTCGTTACTCGAGACAAACTTTTCGCGATGCTCGAGGGTTCGTTTCGAGTAACGAACCCCATTGAAGTCAATGGGCGACTCGAGCATTTTTGTATATCACCGATGCTCGCTAAGGTTTTCATTTGTGAAAATCTGGGCAATTCAAGAAAGTGATGGGAACGACACAGCAACGGATAGGGCAGGCGAGGGGCTACATGTTGGGCTGCATCTCAAGTTCCCAGGTCCCACTATTAAGCCACAATAGCGGCAAGAGTGGGCCCCCCCCCAACAACTTTTACTTCTGAAAAGCCCTCATTAGCAATGCATACCTTAGCTAAGCACCACACTACCTCCAACAAAGCACAATCACTGCCTGCATGACACTCCGCTGCCACTTCTCCTGGGTTACATGCTTATAGCCGGTTCCACTGAAAGCAATGGGCTGCCGGCGTGCGCAGGATGAATTGTCGGGAAGGGCTTAAATATAGAAGCCCTTCCCTGCAATTCATCCAGAAATGTGTAAAAATAAAAAAATATATATACTTACCTTGTCCCGGCAGACGGAGTTCAGCGCGGCCGGCCTACAGTGGGTGTGAAGGGGGTGTGAGTCAGACCTGCCCCCTGATTGGCTCAGCCTGAGCCAATCAGAGGCAGGCCTGACTCACACCCCCTTCACACCCACTGCCGGCCGCCGTGGCTGAACTCCGTCTGCCGGGACAAGGTAAGTATATATATTTTTTTTATTTTAACACATTTCTGGATGAATTGCAGGGAAGGGCTTCTATATTTAAGCCCTTCCCGACAATTCATCCCGCGCACGCCGGCAGCCCATTGCTTTCAGTGGAACCTGCTGTATTGCCGGCTCCATTGAATTCAATGGGCAAACATCGTTCTTCTTTGACACAGCTGTTACAGCTGTGGCAGAGAAGAATGATTTGTCTTCTATATGTTCTCAATGGGGTCGGCGCTGCTGCCGCCGGCCCCATTGAGCGCATATAGAGAAGAGAACAGGAATTGCAGATCGCATATATGTGCGATCTGCGATTTCTGACTATGGCCTAAGAAGGACCGTTGGGGTTCTTGAAGGCTAAAATAACTCCTAACGCTCTCCCTATAGCAGCTCCGGCACCAGCAGCACTGTCCCTGATCTCTGTCAGAATGCATCTGTGGCGAGCCGCGGGCGGGCAGATTTTAATACTCGGGTGACACCTGATCTCGCCAGCCACTCACTGCAGGGGGGTGGTATAGGGCTGGAACATCACAGGAGGAAGTTGTAATGCCTTCCCTGTCTTTCTATTGGCCAGAAAAGCGCGCTAATGTCTCAGAGATGAAAGTGGAAGTAACTCGAACATCGCGTGGTACTCGTCTTGAGTAACGAGCATCTCAAACACCCTAATACTCGAACGAGTAACAAGCTCGGACGAGTACGCTCGCTCATCTCTATTGGCTTGCCTACATGTAGGACATCTATCCTAGTCCTTATATCCTTGCCTTGTTGCTTGAGTATCTCTTCAAATATCAAGCATAACTGTTCGGAGGTAGTTTAACACTAACTTTTCAGCAATCGTGTGTTTCCAGTATTTGTATCACTCTTGGGATCCCTTTTTTGCAATGGACATATGCTCACTAGATATGCTTTCAGCTTCTGATCAGAGGAGTATTTTTTGCTCAATGTAATTACTTTTATGAATTGCAATAGTAATAAGTTTACACGTCTATCAAATTTGATTCTGTACAATTGTCTTTTTTGGTCTTTTTATTCCAAGAATGACAAAGGACATAGAGTACTCTACCATTGTAATAAGCCCTATTATGATCAGTTCATTAATATATAGATTAGGGTCTTCTATAGAGTTAGCACTCAGACAGACACATTGTGGAGTAAATTTATTCAAATCTGTTTCAAGTTAAAAGAGAGAGATAAGAAGCAAAGAGGAACAAAAGGGTTTGGGTCAAAAGTTGCAATTTGAGAGTTATGCATGTTTTATAAGCCAAAACCTGGAATGGTTCCTAATGGGATACTATGATATAAAGAAGAGGCTTGCATACAGTTCTGTCCAGAAGTAATGGGAAAGTAATGCTATTTTCATAATTTAGCTTCTGTACACCACCACAATGGATTTTAAACAAAGCCGTCAAGATGTGATTGAGGGGTTCCTAGTCTAGCTTTTGTTTCTTACCAGTGTAGTTTTGTTCCTGTGGTTATTTCTAGTCTAGTCCTTGCTTCTTAGTCTTATTGGTTTTGTTTCCCTCTTTCCATCTGTATTTCTCTTGCTTCTTAGTTCTGCTCTGCTCAGTTTACTTTTCATGTCTCTGGGGGCTTAGTGCCCTCTCATTGCTTCTTAAAGTCAGTATTTCATATAGGATTTCCATTAGAGATATTTTTAGGTATAATCAGGGACAGTGGTGTCTGGTGTTAGGGCTAGCATTAGGGATAGATTAGGAAAAGCTACTGTAAATTATTCTTCCAGGTGGCCACTGTGCCCACTCAGCTCCCCTTACTGGAACACACTTAGAACTGGCATCTGCAATGACTGTGACAGCAGCCTAGAGGTCCAAACTAATGTTGCCTCTCCAATCATATTTGACATCTGGCTATATCAGGCACCCATTCCCTGTGGCCACAGGAAAAACAGGATTTCTAAATCCCTCATAAATAAAGCATAGCTTTTATTTTATCTTCTAAAAGGGGACACAATGGGGAGTAGAGAATAAAAAGGAACACTTTCATGTTTAAAGCCATGCGGTTCTGCCTCTTAGTCATAGCAGAGTTCTAGAATGTTAAATCAATATTAAAGGTAAAGCACTACCTTCAGCTCATGTTAGCACTAATTAATTAGGTGACATAAAACATTAGGTTTTCACATACCCCAGTGGATACATTCACATGATGCCAGATCTCAAATGCCAACAAATGTCCACCATGGTAATATGCTTAATAAATGTACATGAGGTCAGAGAGAATGTTCAAACCCCTCAGATGTTGACTTTCCACTGACATAATCCAAAATGCTTCCCTATTTCGTAGATTATTTTTCCATTTCCCCTCTTTTGGGTTTATTAACCCTCTCTAGCCCTTGAATGTTGAAATGCTGCAGACAGATTCCAGTTACTGATCAGGTTTGTAAGGAATTAATGTTGTATGTCATCTAATTAATTAGTGCTCACATGAGATGGGGACAATGCGTCTTTTTATGTGAATGCAGCATTTTAGAACTTTGCTATGACTAAGAGCCAGAATGACATGTTGACATGTCTTAAAACATGTAAGCATTCTTTTTTATCCTCCACTTCCCACTGAATCCTGAAAATTTTGTTTTCCTGTGACCTGTTAGTTTGCTGCTGACGTGAGTGTTTTTCCCTTCTGCTCCTTCTTATTCACATGAAAACTGATTCAGTCCTGTGGGGGTAAGGTGTTTTTTTCTATGTATTTGCACAACCCTAATCTGTGGAAGGTGCCTGAGTATTGTGGTCCTCCTAGTCTTGCTCAAGGTATTCTGATTCTCTGGTCACTGACTTTGGCTATCTCTGACTATGTTCCTGTGTCCACTCCTGACCCTGGCTTGTTATACTAACTACACTTCTGGCTACTTCTGCCCTGACCTCTGGCCTACCTATCCGTACTAAACCTGTTCTCCATAACTCAACCTCTGGCTTGATGCTCATGCTAAATTGTGCTGCCTGCCTCAACCTGGACTGTTACCTAGTAGCATGGTAGAGGGAGCATCATGGTTTAGAGTTGTTCCGCTGCCTCAGGGCATGGAAGCTTTGCGACCACTAATGGAACAATGAATTCTAAGGTATATCAAAACATTTTATAGCAGAATGTAAGGGCACTCATCCATGACCCCAAGCTGAAGAGATGACAATGATCCAAAGCAGATAAGTAAATCAACCAAAGAATGGTTTAAAAAAAATGGCATTTGACCAAATCAGAGTCCTGATCCAAATCTTATTGAGATACTGTGGCTTAACCTGAAGAGGGCTGTGCATGCAAGGCATCCCAGAAATATTGAACTGAAACACATTTACAGTGAGGAATTATTTTAAATTCTTTCTTAATGTTGTGCAAATCTTATTTGCAGCTACAATTACATTTGGTGGAGGTGATTACTGCAAAAGTAGGATCTACAGGTTACTAAATTTAAGCGGTCATTACTTTTTCTCCCTGCTACTGTGGCCGATTACGCAATATATCCAATAAAGAAACACGAACTATACAACTGCTTGTGTGGTATTAGTTTATTTACATTGTGCTTTCTATAATTGTGACTCAGATAACAATCAGACCACATTTCCTATTCAATGAAGAAATCCAGGTGATTCTAAAGGGTTCATTTACTTTCCCTTGCAACTGTATGTATAGCTAAGATTTACTGGGGAATGCATTATCTCTGACTGGATGCTCCAGCTGGCAAACTATATTCAGCAGTAACCAGCAATCATAGCATTTGGGTACTGAAACTGTTATGTCATTTCCATATCAACTTTAGCCAAATTAAGCTGATTTTATGCTATGCAAAAACGAGATTCGATATAACTTTTGGCATGTCAGTCTAAAGATTTCTGGTCTTTCTCTGATTACATGTGAGTGGAATAGCAAAGTAGTTGAAAACACTCGTGGCCTCATTGAGCAGTATGCAGTTTCAAGCCTGGATAGCAGACATTATACCAGCTATCAGTCAAAAACATCAGCTGTAAAGGTTAGCTTCTCCCCTACAGATCAAGCCGGAGTAATATATTCCATCCAAACATGGAGAGGTAGAGAAGAATTCTGATCAGACTCGGAGAGGGATCACACATCAATCACGATGCCATTTTCTCATAATTAATTACCTCAGCAATATTTAACATCTTTGTCAAATGTGTCAACAGCCAACAAAGAAGAACAAAAAGGAAATGAAGGGAAAGATGCAGCATCAATAAGGTTATTTAAAGAATTCTCAACAAAACGGATGAAGCTCCAAGATGTTCCGCTAGATTTGGGTTGTCTGGAAGCAAGACAATGCTATTTTTCCCATGCTGGCGAGAGCTGTCATTCGTATTTATGCCAATGTATTCACGCTGTCAGCTGTTCTCCCTTCATCATTGTGTTTATTTGATATGTCCAGGGAATCCGCTTATTTCTTACCATTTGTGCATGGGCTTTGGATCCACTGGGGAAGTCAATCTGTGTCATGCATAGAATTTGTATTGAATGCAACAGAAATACAGAAAAAAGCTACAGAGGAATATTCCACCTTAACTCTAGTTGCAGCGTGCAGTTATAAATACGTAAATGATATGTTAGAGATATGAATTGAGGCAAAGCGTCCTTAAATGAGCACAAAATGTATGTATTAGTGTTTAAGGGTATTTAATTTACACCAATTGACCTAAAATGACAGATAAATAAGTAGGGGAACAGTTTTACTTTTATTGACTCATAAATATCTATTACTGTATTACCTTGTATGTCCAGTCTAAAATATGAGAATATTTAAGAAGCAGCAATTCTCTAGTATATTGTTATTAATGAATTCCCCTAGCAATAGAAGTAGCCTGCAAATAAAGAGCTGCAAGTAGAGGAATTTAACTGAGTATTCCTACCATATATATTTCTTACAAATCCATAGGTTGCAAAAGCACCTCCACAGCACCACCTATTGGAAGGTGACTTCCCTATTGTATATTAATGTTTGATCTTTCAATAAGCCTTATAACATGCCTAAAGATATAAGTCAAACCATAGACTTCCCCAGAAGGAAAAAATACCCATCTGCAGTCTGACTATTTCATGGTGCTCCCCTCATCAGTACAGAGAAAGCTGATGGTTGGCTGGGTGAGAGGCCATTATTGTGGGTCTGGAAGGATAAAATTTTATTTTTGAGGAGAGCACCAAGTTGACTTAGGGAGTTTTACATAGGTCGTGCAATGCTCCCTGGGAAAAAAATATGCAATTAGGGGGTGGAAAAATACCTCCACAGTGTCACCTATTGGAAGGTGACTTTCCTATAAGTCGATGTTTGACCTTTCAACAGGTCTTGACAACATGACTAAGGGTACAAGCCAAACCTGGGTCTTTTTTAAAAGTTGAACATTGACTTATAGGGAAGTCACTTTCCAATAGGTGGCACTGAAAAGGTACTGTTCAATTCTTTATTTGCATACTTTTGTCCAGGGAGCTTTATAAAGGCCCATTTAGATGGGACACTCGTCACCACACATACACGCTCTCGTTCTGCTGCACAGGAGCTAGTATTGCTGGCTCACAGCAGGGAGGCTGGAGGAGATTTCTCTCCTTGCTCTCCCCCGCCCCTCTCCATGCTGCATAAATGATGGACGATGAGCTGAACGATGATCGTTCAGTGTAAATAGCAGCCGTTGAGTACTGAACAGCCGTTATGTTAAGTCAATGGAGAGGGGCGGGGGAGAACAAGGAGAGAAATCTCCTGCAACTGCCCTGCCCCCTTGCTGGCTGCTCTGTGAGCAAGCTAGTGATACTAGCTCCCATGCAAAAGCACGGGAGCAAGTATGTTCAGGAACGAGTGTCAGGCATCGTTTGCCCAACATTTGGCCCGTCTAAATGGGCCTTAAGACTCCCTACATCAACTTTGCGCTCTTCTCAAGATAAAACTTTATCCCCGTACAACTGTATTAAAAGTTTCTCAACCAGACAGCATCCTACTCTGTACTGATGAGAACAGCCTGTCTGCAGATGGGTGTCTTTTTCTTTTGGAGAAAGTTTTGGTTTGACTTACATCCTTAATCATATTGTCAAGGCCTGTTGAAAAGTCCACTGACTTACAGGGAAGTCACCTTGCAATAGGTGACACTGTAGAGGTACTTTTCCACCCCATATTTGCATACTTTTTCCAATGAAGCATTGCATGTCGTATATAGGACTCACTACAGCAACCTTGCGCTCTCCTCAAATAGAAACTTTATCCTCTCATATCCACAGGTTGATATCTATTGACTAGTGCATAGATCTGGCCTTTGATGTACCTGGTGATCACTAAATGTCATTTGAAAACAATGCAGCCAAGTAGAGGGGGGGAGACAGGAGAATTGGCTACTGGGGATTGGTCCCACTCCATTATAGTCTACCGTAAATACACTAAATTTGGCTATTTTGATTTCACCCATTGACGATAATGGAAAGCAGATGCAGATGTTGTCAACTTTCTGGTTCTCTGCTCTTCCTACTGTTTTCTGTGATCCATATAATGGGTAGTGCTGGCTCCAGGGTTTGATCTGCCTTTGAGTGATAAAGACTACTGTTGCTCGAGGGCAGCCAGCTGATAAAATCAGATTGGTCCCTCCCCTCCTGAGTCTTAGCAAAAATTGACAAATAATCATTTTTCAAATAACAGCCAGCGAAAGAGTGAGTGTGTGTGTGTGTTGTTCTCTTTTATGAATGTGGCTCAGTTGGTAGCACTGTTGCCTTTCAGTGCTGCGGTTCTAGGTTTGAAAACCCATTAAGGTTAAAATATCCGCATGGGCTTTGAAAAACTCCATCCAGATGTTGTGGCTGGACAGATTTGAACCTACAACTCCAGCACTGCAAAGCAGCAGTGCCAACAACCAAGTTACAATATCTGTCTGTTCAGCTCAAGAGGCGGTGAAAAACAAGAATGGAGACATAACAGAACATAAAAAACCCATCCAGATATTGCCCTGAGTCAGTCTTTAACCTACAACTCCAGCAGCACAAACAATCGAGCCACCACACACAATACGCAATGAATAAAATCCATTGATTTCAATGAGTTCTATCACATATGCGTATTTCTGTGTGCATTTCACATTTCGGTTATCCAAAAAAATCAGCAGCATGTCTTCTTTTATGCAAAGCTTAATTGCCCATTGACATTAATGGGAGCATGCTTGCATGTTTTTTTAGTATTGACGCAATCACGCAAATGTGTATGTAAATACAATTATGCCCATGTAAAGCTGACCAAGGACTAAAACTAGTTTTCTCACTACGGGGTTAAAAATGAACTTAAAGGAGTTTTCCAGGCCATTTTATTTGATGACCTATACCAATAGTTGATTGGCTGGGATCCTCTGCTTGGCACCCTGACTGATTAGCTGTTCAGGTGCCTGCTGTCAGCACTGCGACATACAGAGTGCAGAGCGGAATCAAATCGTGTTGAGCCTATGTAGTGGCTGATGCTGGTAATTGTGGGTGCAGCTCTCGCTCATTTTAATGTGGTGGCCCAGCTAGGCCCAGGTGAAGTACAGCCAGAGTTCTACTGTAAGAATGCCACAGGACCAGGAGTCAGCTTGAGGGTATTGGGAGATTCCAGGCTGTGCTGCTCACATCTTCCATGAGTAAAATGTACCAGTCTTGTCTAGGGGTGGTGAGTAGTAGTCGGTGGGCACAGTAGATAATGGCAGTAGAGATGAGCGAGCATACTCGCTAAGGACAATCATTGAGCGAGCATTGTCCTTAGTGAGTACCTGCCCGCTTGGAAGAAAAGATTTGGGGGGCGGGGACTGGCGGGGGAGAGCAGGGGGGAACGGAGGGGAGATCTGTCTCTCCCTCTCTCCCCACTGCTCACTCCTGCAACTCACCGCTCACCCGCGTCGGCACCCGAATCTTTTCTTCCGAGCGGGCAGGTACTCGCTAAGGACAATGCTTGCTCGAGTAATTGTCCTTAGCGAGTATGCTCGCTCATCTCTAAATGGCAGCTTGAAAGAGTGCAGACTGCAGAGGTATGCCAGAGACAAAGTGGGATATACTTTAAGGGACCTTTGACATGCAATTATGGAATTAGTGTTACAATGTTATGTTAATGGGCTTGAATTCCGCACCTATTAATATCCGCTTGTCTGTACTTCAAAACCACAAGATTGAATTCCACAGTGAAAAAGCTTTCTGCTGCAGAATTAAAGGGGTTGTCCCGCGCCGAAACGGGTTTTTTTTTTTTTTCAATAGCCCCCCCGTTCGGCGCGAGACAAACCCGATGCAGGGGTTTAAAGAAAAAACGGATAGTACTTACCCGAATCCCCGCGCTCCGGTGACTTCTTACTTACCTTGTGAAGATGGCCGCCGGGATCTTCACCCTCGGTGGACCGCAGGTCTTCTGTGCGGTCCATTGCCGATTCCAGCCTCCTGATTGGCTGGAATCGGCACACGTGACGGGGCAGAGCTACGAGGAGCCGCTCTCCGGCACGAGCGGCCCCATTCAGAAGGGAGAAGACCGGACTGCGCAAGCGCGTCTAATCGGGCGATTAGACGCTGAAGATTAGACGGCACCATGGAGACGGGGACGCTAGCAACGGAACAGGTAAGTGAATAACTTCTGTATGGCTCATAATTAATGCACAATGTACATTACAAAGTGCATTAATATGGCCATACAGAAGTGTATACCCCCACTTTGTTTCGCGGGACAACCCCTTTAAGGACGCCTTGCATAAACGTTGTTGCAGATTTCTAAGATACAGGAGATGTAATTCCGCAAATAAAGTCTACATAAATAAGAAGTAATTTTACAAGATGTTCCACAAAATGGACTCTGCAGTTACAAACACAACAAAAACCACATGTGCACTGCGTCCTGAAGATAATTCCATCTAATGAAGGGTCCCTCCGAGGTGTAGGTCCATTAGGTAGTGCAGAGAGCAAGTATCTAGCCAGTAATAATATACCTGGGGAATGAGAGAGTCACAAGCATCAAAACAGTAAGCTGCAGGTCAAGCTGAGGATGAAGGCCCAAGTCAACCTAGTAGTTGAAATGTCGCTACCACAACAAATTTTGTAACCTGCATTATTGAAATTTAACAGACTGATTGTTAATTTTTGGCGCAGTTGACTGAATAAATGTACTTTCTAGCATGGAGTCTAAGCTGTTCTACTTTCCATACGTCAATAACAGCTCTACCAGGGAACCACCTAATATGATTGCAGGCCCTATAACTGCAATCAGGGCTGTGTATGGACAAATAGAGGAAACACATTTTGAATAGAGATGAGCGAGTGTACTCGCTAAGGCAAACTACTCGAGCGAGTAGTGCCTTATGCGAGTACCTGCCCGCTCGTCTCAAAAGATTCAGGTGCCGGCGGGGGGCGGGGAGCTGCGAGGGAGAGCTGGAAGGAACGGGGGGGGGGGGGGAGATCTCTCTCACTCACTCCCGCAACTCACCGCTCTCCGCCGCCGGCACCCGAATCTTTTGAGGTGAGCGGGCAGGTACTCGCTTAAGGCACTACTCACTAGAGTAGTTTTCCTTAACGAGTACGCTCGCTCATCTCAAATTTTGAACTTTTTTTTTGGTAGTCAACCAACCATAGACTGACAAACAGATAGACAGATAGATAGATATTAGATAGATAGATTATTAGATAGATAAATAAATAAATATGAGAGAAGTCAATAGACAGAAATCAGGTAAATAGCTAGACTAAAAGGTCAATAGATATAAAGGCCCTTTTACACGCAAACATAATCTTTCAAATGGCCGAAAAATTGAAAGATTTAGCTATGTATTTTCAAAAAGTGTTAATAGCTTTAGTGGCCATTAACACTTTAATCATCTTCATTTGCATGTAAAAGGATCTTCTCTTTCCTCCAGGAGTTGTTTGCTGAACAACTGAGTAAACATCTGCAGGCATATTCCATTTTTCTCTCCTCACTGCAGAGTACATAGTGTACTGATTTATGTATGCAAAGCAAAACACACGCAGTACACTGTGTATCCTGCAGTCTTTTGAAAGATGAGCGAAATGCATTCAAATGAAATGTATCTGCCCAGTCTTTCAGTGGCTGAAAGATGGAGTTTATGCAGAGCTAAAATCTATCGTTCAAATGAAAAGTGCATAATGCCCGCATTTACATGTAACAAATATCGCTCATTTTCTAATGCTTGGACGAATTTTGAGCGATAACCGTTGCGTGTAAAAGGGCCATAGCTAACTAGATAGACAGACAGACAGACAGACAGACAGATAGATAGATAGATAGATAGATAGATAGATAGATAGATAATAAAATAGATTGATAGTTCAGCAGATAAATAGATATGAGATAGATAGACACATGAAATAAACACTGTAAATTGATATTATGTAGATAAAAAGAGAATAGACAGAGAGACAGAATATGGAGAGATAGTTAAACAGACAAATGTAGACACTCATACTAATTTTATGTGTACATAAAGCTGAAAGCAGAGAAGTAATGTCTGTAATATCGTGTACATCTCCTGCACATCGTATAACAAGAGGGTTTGATAGATTATCCAGAGAATAGAGATCCAAATTGCAAAGAGCTCTGTCCAGTCTACGAACTGCAACCATTTGTCTTACTTACCTCCCTATGAGTCTTCACCTTCAGCTTTCAGGAGGCGGCTAAACTTGGGAAATATGGACTCTATTTGCTCTAGAGTTCATGAATAGAAGAAAAGTAATTTTGAGTTTTATTTTGGTCATACAATTCTATGCTCTTGCCAGTGGTATTCTTTGTGTCAAGTCATCCATTCAATTATTCATTAATCATCTTCCTTCAAGTACTTTTTCAGGTAAATTCAGTATTCAGAGGAAGAGACTGGAAGAACATTGTGTTTGTAAACGATTCAAAGTAATTACGTTTTATTGTCCTTCATCAGGTGCACATTTTGATAGCATAATAAGTGCTTTGTTTCAGACAGTTGGGATTCCTAACACCTAGACAGGCAAAACATAAAGTAAATGCAGTACAGACCTATAAATCCCCATTACTTATGTCTTATGGCTTGTCCTACATGATTTATATTGCAGTACAGAATGACTTTGATAGCAGACTGATTGAATTATATGAAAATACTTTTGTTTTACAGTCGTACATCTATTATCATACATGAGGTTCTTGTATTTTCCAGGCTAAAGAAATGTGACATTTAAAAGCTTTTTCTAAACTACAGCTTGTAATATACGATAGGACAATATGTATTTTTTCAGCAAAACGCAATTATAGGGGATTTCTTGGAGCATAATATTGATGACCTGTCCTCGGATCATCACTATCAGATCAGCAGGGGCCTGACTCGGGGACCCTCGCCAACCAGCTGTTGGCAGGAGTTGCTGTTGACCGTATGTGCCAAAGTCAATGTAAGCCAGAAATAACACAGCTGTTTACACTGTACAGCAGTCTGGAATGGTACTGTAAGCTTCGTTGGACCCCCTTGTAACTGTTATAGAAGACCTATCTTGATATTCATGAACTAGGATGTGTCATTAATATTAAACTTTCAGAAAACCAATTTAATGTAAAACAGTTTGGGCATGGTATGAGTTATCTATACTACAATAAAGTGCAAAAAGTCATATAAGGTGGTCTATAGAGGGTTGCAAGGTCCAGAGATTATTTTTGAGGAGGATTGTATTCCTTACAAACTCACATCAGAAGCACTAACAAGATCTTGATATTTTATTTAAGAAAACACATAAGAAATCTGTCTGTGGCCTAGCAATAGGGGTTGCAGGGGTCACAAATGCTACCGGGCCCATAAGCTAGGGTTACGTGGCGGTAATTCAAATGAATAACAAACCTATGAAGGTACCTATGAAGCACTCTAAGTGATCTTGGAAAAAAATTTTCATCACCTCAAAGCGGGAGGCATAAGGTAGTGATAGGAATGCTAATTTTATTCTGTCGTTTTTGCTTGTGAAGTACTTCCCCAGAAACTCACATTTTATTAGAATCAACCTCACATCATGCAGGGAACAACTAGTCTGGGCCATTCATGACTTGCAGGACTAGCCCAAACCATCCCTGTCATCTGCCTGCTGATTGACAGCTTTTTCCCTATACACAGTAAAAGGGAGAAAGCTACCAACTAGTGGCAGGAAGACGAGGTTAGCCGCATACTTTTTGAACATTGTTGAATGCTTCTTCACAGCACAGCATGAGCGCTGCTATTAATAAAATGTAAGTTTCTGAGTACTTTACAGGCACATATAACGTACTTTACATACAGTACTGCGCAGGTGTGGATAAAATACTGCAAAGGAAGAATCCTTTCAAAAATAGAAGTATTAGTAGTTTATTTTTGTCAATGAACAAAATGCAAAGTGAATGAACAAAAGAGAAATCTAAAATCAAATCAATATTTGTTGTGACCACCACTTGCCTTCAAAACAACATCAATTCTTCTAGGCTGACTTGCACACAGTTTTTGAAGGAGTTTGGCAGGGAGGTTGTTCCAAGCATCTTGAAAAACTAACCACAGATCCCTATTCCCTGAGCTGCTCTTAAATATCCACCCACTGGATTAATTAACCAGCAGCGGGAGTCTCTGGGGGAAACGTACCTTCCCACACTAACCACTTCCTAGTTTTATCACAGTGCCTAGAAGAATTGATGCTGTTTTGGGGGCAAAGGGTGGTTTCTTCATATTATTTTGATTTGGGTTTATATTTTGTTCATTGACTTTGCATTTTGTTAATTGACAAAATTTAGGACTCCTATTTTTGAAAGTAATCTTACTTTGCAGCATTTTTCCACACCTGCCTAAAACGTTTGCACTGTAGTACTGAAATCAGCCTGTTGGCCCCCAGCTTATTCTGGACCACCAACATATGTGATAGATTCTCTATAAAGAAAAACTCCAAGTAAAACTGAAATGTTATTTTATGGCTACTACTGAGCCCAAGGATGGAGATTGACCAAGACATTTTTCCTTGATGTTCTCTGAATCCTTGCATCATGCACTTGTTCCTTGTATCTAAGATTTGGCTTTATCTGCACCCACATCTGGAGACATACTATAGTTCTCCCTATTTTCCTTACTATTATCATTTTAATATCTACTGCTCAACATTTTACATTTGAAGACATTAAAAACTTGACAGAAGAGAATAATTCAAGGATTTAAAGCTATCATCGTTTTTTTTTATCCATATAGAAAGCAACTTCATACAAAGTTCTAGAACTATCAAGAATAACTCACCAGTAAAGTACCTGTTAGAGGAGCTGTGCTAAATAGGTCTCACAAAGCGGAACAATGACAGGATGAAAAGCAGTAGCCATTAGTGAAAGCGCAAGAAGATCAATGGAAGCAAATATGATAAATCAATGGGAAGGAGTTGTCCTTGGTGCTGAAAGTCATGACAGGGACAGAGAAAGGCGAAAGCAGCCTTTGTTCCATGCAGCTCTGTTCTGTGTGACAGTATACTAATCCAATCCCATCACAAGCCTCTACATGAGCAACAGTTCACACAAGGGATCCTAATGTGACAAACCTCACAGACACAAATTCAAAAGCTAATCTAATCAAAGTATATAAAAAAATATTGCATTTATTCTCTTATACGTAAATTCCTCTCTGATTTAACTCTGTAACCCCCAGTGTTAGCATGGATTATGGAGAGAAATGACATGTAACAGTATAAAACTTTTGATTCTGATTCCATCATAAACTTGAATTGAAACTCATACAGCTACAGATTAAAGGTTTTACATGGGTTATCATACTTTGGAATACATATCACATGAATTAGTAAACATAGCACTGGGCTTGCAAAAGAATGCTATTTAGCAGCTTTTATGTCACATTTGGTTCGAAGCATCTACGCAACTGGAGGTGACAAGTGATGGACAAATAGACAGGATCAAAGCTGTAATACAAGTCTTTTTGTACTTGTGAAGGATACTAGATAATGTATGAATAACTTTACGAACCAATTTGTCAGATCCAACCAAACCGGACCAGACCCTCAAGTGGAGCATCTGCTCCGAAAAGGGCGACCCCACTATTGGAGAGATATGACAGGCCAATCTAAGACTAACTGGCAACAACTACACTGAACCCTAAACTTCTAAACCTAACTAACCTGAAGTAATACATTTACTAACCTTAATAAAGTGACAGAGTATTTAATACCAAACTTTCTGGCACAACAGGTGGCCAGCATACAAACAGTACAACTGGTACCCTTAAAATCAAGTGGCCAGGTTATATATCATACATTAACTACTGATATGCTGACTGGGTTAAAATATAACCTAGTCAGCATATCAGCACTGGCAGCAGAGCAAGATGTTACTCCCTGGGTGTCCAGTGCTGAATGACAACGTGCATGCACTGCCCAACACATCACATGGTCTAGGGTGGTGTGCTGATGTCACTCCATAGCAGACGGAGAAGCAAGAAGTCACAGTGACAGTTTATTTGGCATATTGGGATATTATTACAGCACATTATTAGTACATTGTAATAGCACTTGTCACTTTAGGAACTGTAAGAATTATTGGCCAAAAGGGGCTTGTCCATTTTATCATGTTTTTTTTTCAAATGCCACTTTCTCACATAGTGCTATTAGGGAATCAGCACAAATGACTTCATTATAAAGGCTTGACCCTTGTTCAGTAAAATCTTATAGTGCTCCCATCTGAAACATAACTGCTAATAGAGGACATGTGACCTGGCATGTCCATCAGCAGTCTCCATTGAAAAAAACTCTACATGTGCTAGTTCCTTCACTGTGTGCAGTGAAGCGGATTCCTTAATAACATTATATGAGTGACTTATAGTGCTCTTCCCAGAACTTTTGGAAAAAATCATGATACAGTGGCCAACCCCTTAAAGCTAATAACTTTTATCCTGCCAGTTCTTAAAGGAATTGTTACTTTTTCAGCACTTTCATCTGTTAGATATTAGAAAAAACTTTGACAGTGAGGGTGATCGATGAGTGAAACTGGTTGCCATGGGAGGTGGGGAGTTCTCCTTCAATAGAAGTTTTCAAACAGGGTGGACAGACACCTGCCTGGGATGATTTAGTGATCCTGCATTGAGCAGGGGGTTGGACCCGATGACCTTTACATATCTACCATTCTATGATTAACCAACATCAACTTGCCCTAAAAAAGTATTTCTTAGTATTGATCAGACAGGAACCCCCTCCTCAAACAAATTCTAAATGATAAAACTACCTCATAGCAGTGATAGTATACAGTGCTTCCTATTAAAGCCACAGCATGATCACAGTGTAACTACATTCTAGAGACATGTATCCCCTGAGGTATACATACCCCTTGTTGAAAACTAGAGATGAGCGAACACCAAAATGTTCGGGTGTTCGTTATTCGTAACGAACTTCCCGTGATACTCGAGGGTTCGTTTCGAACAACGAACCCCATTGAAGTCAATGGGCGACCAGAACATTTTTGTATTTCGCCGATGCTCGCTAAGGTTTTCATGTGTGAAAATCTGGGCAATTCAGGAAAGTGATGGGAATGACACAGTGACGGATAGGGCAGGTGAGGGGCTACATGTTGGGCTGCATCTCAAGTTCCCAGGTCCCACTATTAAGCCACAATACCGGCAAGAGTGGGCCCCCCCCCTCCCAACAACTTTTACTTCTGAAAAGCCCTCATTAGCATGGCATACCTTTGCTAAGCACCACACTACCTCCAACAAAGCACAATCACTGCCTGCATGACACTCCACTGACACTTCTCCTGGGTTACATGCTGCCCAACCGCCCCCCCTCCCCCCCACAGCGCACACCAAAGTGTCCCTGCGCAGCCTTCAGCTGCCCTCATGCCACACCACGCTCATGTCTATTTAGAATTGCGTCTGCCATGACGAGGGACCGCAGGCACACACTGCAGAGGTTGGCACGGCTAGGCAGCGACCCTCTTTAAAAGTGGCGGAGCGATAGCCCACAATGCTGTACAGAAGCAATGAGAAATAGAATCCTGTGCCACCGCCATCAGGAGCTGCACACGTGGGCATAGCAATGGGGAACCTATGTGCCACACACTATTCATTCTGTCAAGGTGTCTGCATGCCCCAGTCAGACCGGGCTTTTTAATTCATAGACACAGGCAGGTACAACTCCCTATTGTGAAGTCCCTGTCGACCCACAGCATGGGTGGCTCCCTGGAACCCACCGGCGGTACACAGAAATATCCCATTGCATTGCCCAACACAGCTGAGGTAGTAATGTCGTGCTTAATGCAGGTGGGCTTCGGCCCACACTGCATGCCCCAGTCTGACTGGGGTTCTTTATAAGTGTACAGATGTAGTAAAAACTCCGTGTGCACCTACAGCATGGGTGGGTGCCAGGAAGCCACCGGCGGTACATAGAAATATCCCATTGCATTGCCCAACACAGCTGAGGTAGTAATGTTGTGCTTAACCCTTTCCAATCCAATTTGTATATGGTTTTCCTAGGGGGCTTACTCTTTTTCTGCTGTTATACAACGGCGCTATATGCTGGCTAAAGCCAGTACTGCATGAGCTGACACGTAGGATAGGCTCCGACAGCAGAGAGGCTGGCAATATACAGTAAGAGAACCCCGACGGACGTCTACCAACAACGGAGCTGTACAGCCTTAAACCCTAATGTCTTCACAGGTCACACAGTGGACTGGAAAGGGTTAATGCAGGTGGGTTTCGGCCCACACTGCATGCCCCAGTCAGACTGGGGTTCTTTACAAGTGGACACATGTAGGTTTAACTCCCTGTGGACCCACTGCCTGGGTGGGTGCCAGGAAGCCACCGGCGGTACATAGAAATATCCCATTGCATTGCCCAACACAGCTGAGGTAGTAATGTCGTGCGTAATACAGGTGGGCTTCGGCCCACACTGCATGCCCCAGTCAGACGGGTTCTTTAGAAGTGTACAGATGTATTAAAAACTCAGTGTGCACCTACAGCATGGGTGGCTCCCTGGAACCCACCGGCGGTACACAAAAATATCCCATTGCATTGCCCAACACAGCTGAGGTAGTAATGTCGTGCGTAATACAGGTGGGCTTCGGCCCACACTGCATGCCCCAGTCAGACGCGTTCTTTAGAAGTGTACAGATGTATTAAAAACTCAGTGTGCACCTACAGCATGGGTGGCTCCCTGGAACCCACCGGCGGTACACAAAAATATCCCATTGCATTGCCCAACACAGCTGAGGTAGTAATGTCGTGCGTAATACAGGTGGGCTTCGGCCCACACTGCATGCCCCAGTCAGACTGGGGTTCTTTACAAGTGGACACATGTAGGTTTAACTCCCTGTGGACCCACTGCCTGGGTGGGTGCCAGGAAGCCACCGGCGGTACATAGAAATATCCCATTGCATTGCCCAACACAGCTGAGGTAGTAATGTCGTGCGTAATACAGGTGGGCTTCGGCCCACACTGCATGCCCCAGTCAGACGGGTTCTTTAGAAGTGTACAGATGTATTAAAAACTCAGTGTGCACCTACAGCATGGGTGGCTCCCTGGAACCCACCGGCGGTACACAAAAATATCCCATTGCATTGCCCAACACAGCTGAGGTAGTAATGTCGTGCGTAATACAGGTGGGCTTCGGCCCACACTGCATGCCCCAGTCAGACTGGGGTTCTTTACAAGTGGACACATGTAGGTTTAACTCCCTGTGGACCCACTGCCTGGGTGGGTGCCAGGAAGCCACCGGCGGTACATAGAAATATCCCATTGCATTGCCCAACACAGCTGAGGTAACGTCAGCTGTAATGCAGGTGGGCTAAAAATTAATTTGATTACACTGTAGGCGAGGGCCCACAAAAATTGCTGTATCAACAGTACTAATGTACATCCCAAAAATTGGCCATGGCCAGCCAAGAGGGCAGGTGAAACCCATTAATCGCTTTGGTTAATGTGGCTTAAGTGGTAACTAGGCCTGGAGGCAGCCCAGTGTAACGAAAAATTGGTTCAAGTTAAAGTTCCAATGCTTTTAAGCGCATTGAAACTTATAAAAATTGTTCTGAAAAATTATTTGAGTGAGCCTTGTGGCCCTAAGAAAAATTGCCCGTTCAGCGTGATTACGTGAGGTTTCAGGAGGAGGAGCAGGAGGAGGAGGAGGAGGAATATTAGACACAGATTGATGAAGCAGAAATGTCCCCGTTTTGGATGGTGAGAGAGAACGTAGCTTCCATCCGCGGGTGCAGCCTACGTATTGCTTACGTATCGCTGCTGTCCGCTGGTGGAGAACAGAAGTCTGGGGAAATCCAGCCTTTGTTCATCTTGATGAGTGTTAGCCTGTCGGCACTGTCGGTTGACAAGCGGCTACGCTTATCTGTGATGATTCCCCCAGCCGCACTAAACACCCTCTCCGACAACACGCTAGCCGCAGGACAAGCAAGCACCTCAAGGGCATACAGGGCTAGTTCAGGCCACGTGTCCAGCTTCGACACCCAGTAGTTGTAGGGGGCAGAGGCGTCACCAAGGATGGTCGTGCGATCCGCTACGTACTCCCTCACCATCCTTTTGCAGTGCTCCCGCCGACTCAGCCGTGACTGGGGAGCGGTGACACAGTCTTGGTGGGGAGCCATAAAGCTGGCCAGGCCCTTAAAGACTGTTGCACTGCCTGGGATGTACATGCTGCTCGATCTACGCACATCCCCTGCAACATGGCCCTCGGAACTGCGCCTTCTGCCACTAGCGCTGTCGGCTGGGAATTTTACCATCAGCTTGTCCGCAAGGGTCCTGTGGTATAGCAACACTCTCGAACCCCTTTCCTCTTCGGGAATCAGAGTGGGCAGGTTCTCCTTATACCGTGGATCGAGCAGTGTGTACACCCAGTAATCCGTAGTGGCCAGAATGCGTGCAACGCGAGGGTCACGAGAAAGGCATCCTAACATGAAGTCAGCCATGTGTGCCAGGGTACCTGTACGCAACACATGGCTGTCTTCACTAGGAAGATCACTTTCAGGATCCTCCTCCTCCTCCTCCTCCTCCTCCTCCTCAGGCCATACACGCTGAAAGGATGACAGGCAATCAGCCGGTGTACCGTCAGCAGCGGCCCAAGCTGTCTCTTCCCCCTCCTCCTCATCCTCCTCATGCTCCTCCTCCTCCTCCTGTACGCGCTGAGAAATAGACAGGAGGGTGCCCTGACTATCCAGCGGCATACTGTCTTCCCCCGCCCCCGTTTCCGAGCGCAAAGCAGCTGCCTTTATGGTTTGCAGGGAATTTCTCAAGATGCATAGCAGAGGAATGGTGACGCTAATGATTGTAGCATCGCCGCTCACCACCTGGGTAGACTCCTCAAAATTACCAAGGACATGGCAGATGTCTGCCAACCAGGCCCACTCTTCTGAAAGGAATTGAGGAGGCTGACTCCCACTGCGCCGCCCATGTTGGAGTTGGTATTCGACTATAGCTCTACGCTGTTCATAGAGCCTGGCCAACATGTGGAGCGTAGAGTTCCACCGTGTGGGCACGTCGCACAGCAGTCGGTGCACTGGCAGCTTAAAGTGATGTTGCAGGGTGCGCAGGGTGGCAGCGTCCGTGTGGGACTTGCGGAAATGTGCGCAGAGCCGGCGCGCCTTTACGAGCAGGTCTGACAAGCGTGGGTAGCTTTTCAGAAAGCGCTGAACCACCAAATTAAAGACGTGGGCCAGGCATGGCACGTGCGTGAGGCTGCCGAGCTGCAGAGCCGCCACCAGGTTACGGCCGTTGTCACACACGACCATGCCCGGTTGGAGGCTCAGCGGCGCAAGCCAGCGGTCGGTCTGCTGTGTCAGACCCTGCAGCAGTTCGTGGGCCGTGTGCCTCTTATCGCCTAAGCTGAGTAGTTTCAGCACGGCCTGCTGACGCTTGCCCACCGCTGTGCTGCCACACCGCGCGACACCGACTGCTGGCGACATGCTGCTGCTAACACATCTTGATTGTGAGACAGAGGAGGAGGAGGAGGAGGAGGGTGCTTTAGTGGAGGAAGCATACACCTCCGCAGATACCAGCACCGAGCTGGGGCCCGCAATTCTGGGGGTGGGTAGGACGTGAGCGGTCCCAGGCTCTGACTCTGTCCCAGCCTCCACTAAATTCACCCAATGTGCCGTCAGGGAGATGTAGTGGCCCTGCCCGCCTGTGCTTGTCCACGTGTCCGTAGTTAAGTGGACCGTGGCAGTAACCGCGTTGGTGAGGGCGCGCACAATGTTGCGGGAGACGTGGTCGTGCAGGGCTGGGACGGCACATCGGGAAAAGTAGTGGCGACTGGGAACTGAGTAGCGCGGGGCCGCCGCCTCCATGATACTTTTGAAGGACTCCGTTTCCACAACCCTATACGGCAGCATCTCAAGGCTGATGAATTTTGCGATGCGGACGGTTAACGTTTGAGCGTGCGGGTGCGTGGCGGCGTACTTGCGCTTGCGCTCGAACACTTGCGCAAGCGACGGCTGAACGGTGCGCTGAACTACACTGCTGGATGGGGCCGAGGACAGCGGAGATGAGGGTGTGGGTGCAGGCCATGAGGCGGTAGTGCCTGTGTCCTGAGAGGGGGGTTGCATCTCAGTGGCAGGTTGGGGCACAGGGGGAGAGGCAGGGGTGCAAACCGGAGGCGGTGAACGGCCTTTGTCCCACCTTGCGGGGTGCTTGGCCATCATATGTCTGCGCATGGTGGTGGTGGTGAGGCTGTTGGTGTTGGCTCCCCGGCTGAGCTTTGCGCGACAAAGGTTGCACACCACTGTTCGTCGGTCGTCAGGCGTCTCTGTGAAAAACTGCCAGACCTTAGAGCACCTCGGCCTCCGCAGGGTGGCATGGCGCGAGGGGGCGCTTTGGGAAACACTTGGTGGATTATTCGGTCTGGCCCTGCCTCTACCCCTGGCCCTGGACACCGCACTGCCTCTTGCAACCTGCCCTGCTGATGCCCTTGACTCCCCCTCTGAAGACCTGTCCTCCTGAGTAAGCGTTGCACACCAGGTGGGGTCAGTCACCTCATCGTCCTGCTGCTCTTCCTCCGAATCCTCTGTGCGCTGCTCCCTGGGACTTACTGCCCTTACTACTACCTCACTGCAAGACAACTGTGTCTGATCGTCATCGTCCTCCTGACCCACAGAAAGTTGTTGAGACAGTTGGCGGAAGTCCCCAGCCTCTTCCCCCGGACCCCGGGAACTTTCGAATGGTTGGGCATCAGTGACGATAAACTCCTCTGGTGGGAGAGGAACCGCTGCTGCCCAATCTAAGCAGGGGCCCGAGAACAGTTCCTGGGAGTGCTCCCGCTCCTGAGCAGGTGTTATTGTAGTGGAGTGAGGAGGCTGGGAGGAAGGAGGAGCAGCAGACAGAGGATTCGGATTGGCAGCAGTGGACGGCGCAGAACTGCGGGTAGACGATAGGTTGCTCGAAGCACTTTCTGCCATCCAGGACAGGACCTGCTCACACTGCTCATTTTCTAATAACCGTCTCCCGCGTGGACCCATTAATTGGGCGATGAATGTGGGGACGCCAGAAACGTGCCTCTCTCCTAATCGCGCAGTAGTCGGCTGCAACACACCTGGATCAGGAGCTTGGCCTGTGCCCACACCCTGACTTGGCCCTCCGCGTCCTCGGCCGCGTCCACGTCCTCTAGGCCTACCCCTACCCCTCAGCATGCTGTATTACCAGTGATTTGATTTCACAGGCAGGAAATAAATTGGCGCAAGACTGCAGGCCAAATATAATTTTTGCCCTTTTTGGAAAACGAAAGGCCCCACTGCCTCTAGTGAATGAATTATCTAAGTTTAATAACTGTGCTGTGTCCCTGCTTATGTGTCACAGAACGTGAGGGTAGCAGAGTTATTATAACTCTTGGAGAGCAGGTATTTTTTTCCCAATTAAGGAAAGCAAATGGCGAAGCCAGCAGTAAAGCGTAGCTGGGTGCGTATGATTTAGCACTGTTCTTCACGCAGCTCACACGTCTCCACCGCCCGTAAGGACGGACAGAGGCTGGACAAATAGATTTGTTTTCAGTTTTTTCCCACCAACAGGCAGCACTGCGTATATTCAATGAACATGAGAAGTTTAATAACTGTGCTGTGTCCCTGCTTATGTGTCACAGAACGTGAGGGTAGCAGAGTTATTATAACTCTTGGAGAGCAGGTATTTTTTTCCCAATTAAGGAAAGCAAATGGCGAAGCCAGCAGTAAAGCGTAGCTGGGTGCGTATGATTTAGCACTGTTCTTCACGCAGCTCACACGTCTCCACCGCCCGTAAGGACGGACAGAGGCTGGACAAATAGATTTGTTTTCAGTTTTTTCCCACCAACAGGCAGCACTGCGTATATTCAATGAACATGAGAAGTTTAATAACTGTGCTGTGTCCCTGCTTATGTGTCACAGAACGTGAGGGTAGCAGAGTTATTATAACTCTGGCAGAGCAGGTATTTTTTTCCCAATTAAGGAAAGCAAATGGCGAAGCCAGCAGTAAAGCGTAGCTGGGTGCGTATGATTTAGCACTGTTCTTCACGCAGCTCACACGTCTCCACCGCCCGTAAGGACGGACAGAGGCTGGACAAATAGATTTGTTTTCAGTTTTTTCCCACCAACAGGCAGCACTGCGTATATTCAATGAACATGAGAAGTTTAATAACTGTGCTGTGTCCCTGCTTATGTGTCACAGAACGTGAGGGTAGCAGAGTTATTATAACTCTGGCAGAGCAGGTATTTTTTTCCCAATTAAGGAAAGCAAATGGCGAAGCCAGCAGTAAAGCGTAGCTGGGTGCGTATGATTTAGCACTGTTCTTCACGCAGCTCACACGTCTCCACCGCCCGTAAGGACGGACAGAGGCTGGACAAATAGATTTGTTTTCAGTTTTTTCCCACCAACAGGCAGCACTGCGTATATTCAATGAACATGAGAAGTTTAATAACTGTGCTGTGTCCCTGCTTATGTGTCACAGAACGTGAGGGTAGCAGAGTTATTATAACTCTGGCAGAGCAGGTATTTTTTTTCCCAATTAAGGAAAGCAAATGGCGAAGCCAGCAGTAAAGCGTAGCTGGGTGCGTATGATTTAGCACTGTTCTTCACGCAGCTCACACGTCTCCACCGCCCGTAAGGACGGACAGAGGCTGGACAAATAGATTTGTTTTCAGTTTTTTCCCACCAACAGGCAGCACTGCGTATATTCAATGAACATGAGAAGTTTAATAACTGTGCTGTGTCCCTGCTTATGTGTCACAGAACGTGAGGGTAGCAGAGTTATTATAACTCTGGCAGAGCAGGTATTTTTTTTCCCAATTAAGGAAAGCAAATGGCGAAGCCAGCAGTAAAGTGTAGCTGGGTGCGTATGATTTAGCAATGTTTTTCACGCAGCTCACACGTCTCCACAGGCGTAAGGACGGACAGAGGCTGGACAAATAGATTTGTTTTCAGTTTTTTCCCACCAACAGGCAGCACTGCGTATATTCAATGAACATGAGAAGTTTAATAACTGTGCTGTGTCCCTGCTTATGTGTCACAGAACGTGAGGGTAGCAGAGTTATTATAACTCTGGCAGAGCAGGTATTTTTTTCCCAATTAAGGAAAGCAAATGGCGAAGCCAGCAGTAAAGCGTAGCTGGGTGCGTATGATTTAGCAATGTTTTTCACGCAGCTCACACGTGTCCACAGGCGTTAGGACGGACAGAGGCTGGACAAATAGATTTGTTTTCAGTTTTTTCCCACCAACAGGCAGCACTGCGTATATTCTATGAATAATAACTGTGTTGTGGCCCTGCCTATACAATTCTTTCCCTGCAGTATCAATGGAGGGTGGAATGCTCTGCAGAGGCGATTTTGAGAAGCCCAAAAAAAATGCAGCACAGCTAACAGCAGCCTGGACAGTACTGCACACGGATAAATATGGCCCTAGAAAGGACCGTTGAGGTTCTTGAAGGCTACACTCACTCCTAACACTCTCCCTGCCTATGCAGCACTTCTGTCCCTAATGCCAGGTGCAACGGTCTGCAGAGGCGATTTTGAGAAAAAAAAAAATCCCACTGCTAACAGCAGCCAACACACAGCTATCAGTGGCCCTAATAAGGACCTTTGGGGGGTCTTGAAGCCTACACTAACTACCAATTCTTTCCCTACAGCAGCGCCGGTATAAACAGCACTGTCCCTCATCTAACTCACACCGCATCTGAGGCGAGCCGCGGGAGGGGCCGACTTTTATATTAGGCGAACACCTGATCTCGCCAGCCACTCACAGCAGGGGGGTGGTATAGGGCTTAAACGTTGCAGGGGGAAGTTGTAATGCCTTCCCTGTCTTTCAATTGGCCAGAAAAGCGCGCTAACGTCTCAGGGAAGGAAGTGAAAGTAACCAGAACACCGCATGGTGTTCGTTACGAATAACGAACATCCCGAACACCCTAATATTCGCACGAATATCAAGCTCGGACGAACGCGTTCGCTCATCTCTATTGAAAACCTAGTCTCTAGAGGACGTAACATATTATATCAGTGCTTTACATAGACAGCCATTGATTTAAATGGGAATTATATATTGCTGCCAAGGTGTTGCTGGTAAAACTATATTCCCAGTAGTGGGTGAAAAATTATACCATTAAAATATAACATTTATTATATTTCCATTAAAATACAATAGATACTAATAATAAATGCCTATAATGGATTGCAAGAACAAGCAGGTACCCAAGTGCAGTAGGCTTCATGGACTCTAATTCCTCATCTTGGAATGACAGCCATCATGGATTAATGGTGGTTTATAAGGTGTAAGCTGCATACGTATCTGGCAAGTCAAGGGGACCAATTGAACTAAAGCCACCTATTAAGTGTTACGATCGTGTGGGCAACAAAGCACGGGGCCCACACGATCGTGACCAAAAGGGATACACACAGGTTTGTGACAACTGGCCCTGAACTACAGGGAGGATGACATGGCCCTACCTAAGCGAGGAGATTGCCCCTATAAAGGGCGGCCCAGCGGTCTTCGGATCTGGGCCCTAGCTGCTCCTAGGAACCACGCACCACTACAGGACACACAAACATGCCACATGACAGGAACAGAACAACAGGACACACAGAGCCAGACAACACAGCATACAGCAGACAAAATGCAACCACTAATAGCAGATGGTAAAGCTGAATATAAATGCTAGGTATTAGTTGACATTTTGATCAAAACGTGGAAGCTAGCGGGCCACTTCACGGCTCCTGGCTATACTGCTAGTCCCTACACTAACCAGGAGCCCAGAGGCACCGGACACAATTCACGCGGCAAGCTACAACAGCACAGACAACAGCACACAAGTCAAACAGCAAGCTGCAACACAACCTTTCTTGCAGCCACTACACATAGATCCTTTTCACACCACAAACAGACAGAATGAGCACTGAACAGGACTGCTCACACCAGACTACAACATATGGTGCATACAACACGGACTCCACCCAGAGCTCACATGCGCACAGATGAAACACCACAGCAAGCCTAACAGTGTCCTCACACCAGGGGGATAGACAGTTAGCCACCAAGCCGACATAGGGAAGCTGTGTCAGGGATCCACCATCTGACACACAGGCGAGACATAAGACGTTTGGAGGCCTGAGAGGGGAAGTGAAGAGGGGGTCTGCATATGAAACAAACAAGGACTACAGGTGTCCAAACCATCTTTGGGAAGCAGAGAGACACAACAGACCTGCATGGAAAACACAGCTCTTAGTGGGCACAAAACAAGGATATCCAAATAGTACAAAGACCAGTATCAATTACTGGGAGGAGCTGGGTTTATATGTGCTGCAGGCTAAAGGGGATTGGCTGCTGGAGAATACCACACCCAGCCTGCTCAATTAACCCCACCTGTGGAGCTGTGCTGCTAGAAACCTTAGTACTACAGATCCTAGCAGCACAACATAACATTAAGCCCTAATATGCTAACAGATCCTTCATATGGTATGAAAAAGCAGGGCAATCTCCTTGACAAGAGCGACCCTAGTATAGGGTGCCCTGGGACTATCTATCTAGTGAGACCTGCTCAGCATCACAATAGGGACTCCATACTGGGGTCATTGTGGAGTTGCTCTTGTCACAGCAGTTGCCCTGATTTTTTAATAAGTAGGATCTGTTATCATATTAGAGCTTAATAGAGTGACTTCTTTCAATTGGTCCCCTTAGTATGACATATATTTTAATGCACATCTGGGCACAAAACAAGGATATCCAAATAGTACAAAGACCAGTATCAATTACTGGGAGGAGCTGGGTTTATATGTGCTGCAGGCTAAAGGGGATTGGCTGCTGGAGAATACCACACCCAGCCTGCTCAATTAACCCCACCTGTGGAGCTGTGCTGCTAGAAACCTTAGTACTACAGATCCTAGCAGCACAACATAACATTAAGCCCTAATATGCTAACAGATCCTTCATACGGTATGAAAAAGCAGGGCAATCTCCTTGACAAGAGCGACCCTAGTATAGGGTGCCCTGGGACTATCTATCTAGTGAGACCTGCTCAGCATCACAATAGGGACTCCATACTGGGGTCATTGTGGAGTTGCTCTTGTCACAGCAGTTGCCCTGATTTTTTAATAAGTAGGATCTGTTATCATATTAGAGCTTAATAGAGTGACTTCTTTCAATTGGTCCCCTTAGTATGACATATATTTTAATGCACATCTAATAAATGTTATATGTTAATCTTTTAATCGTGTAATTTATTATTTATTCTTCTTTGTTTCCATATTTAAGGTAAAGTGTGGTTGTTCTCAGCAAGAGAAACAAAGTAATCTTGTAGATATGATACCTTTTAATGGTTAACAAAAAGACAATTTTAGAGCAAGCTTTCAAACCTACTTAGCTTAATGAGTAGATGCAAAGATATATACACTACCGTTCAAAAGTTTGGGGTCACATTGAAATGTCCTTATTTTTGAAGGAAAAGCACTGTACTTTTCAATGAAGATAACTTTAAACTAGTCCTAACTTTAAACAAATGCACTCTATACATTGCTAATGTGGTAAATGACTATTCTAGCTGCAAATGTCTGGTTTTTTGTGCAATATCTACAAAGGTGTATAGAGGCCCATTTCCAGCAACTATCACTCCAGTGTTCTAATGGTACAATGTGTTTGCTCATTGGCTCAGAAGGCTAATTGATGATTAGAAAACCCTTGTGCAATCATGTTCACACATCTGAAAACAGTCTAGCTCGTTACAGAAGCTACAAAACTGACCTTCCTGTGAGCAGATTGAGTTTCTGGAGCATCACATTTGTGGGGTCAATTAAACGCTTAAAATGGCCAGAAAAAGAGAACTTTCATCTGAAACTCGACAGTCTATTCTTGTTCTTAGAAATGAAGGCTATTCCATGCGAGAAATTGCTAAGAAATTGAAGATTTCCTACAACGGTGTGTACTACTCCCTTCAGAGGACAGCACAAACAGGCTCTAACCAGAGTAGAAAAAGAAGTGGGAGGCCGCGTTGCACAACTAAGCAAGAAGATAAGCACATTAGAGTCTCTAGTTTGAGAAACAGACGCCACACAGGTACCCAACTGGCATCTTCATTAAATAGTACCCGCAAAACACCAGTGTCAACATCTACAGTGAAGAGGCGGCTGCGGGATTTTGGGCTTCAGGGCAGAGTGACAAAGAAAAAGCCATATCTGAGACTGTCCAATAAAAGAAAAAGATTAAGATGGGCAAAAGAACACAGACATTGGACAGAGGAAGACTGGAAAAAAGTGTTGTGGACGGATGAATCCAAGTTTGAGGTGTTTGGATCACAAAGAAGAACGTTTGTGAGACGCAGAACAAATGAAAAGATGCTGGAAGAATGCCTGACGCCATCTGTTAAGCATGGTGGAGGTAATGTGATGGTCTGGGGTTGCTTTGGTGCTGGTAAGGTGGGAGATTTGTACAGGGTAAAAGGGATTCTGAATAAGGAAGGCTATCACTCCATTTTGCAACGCCATGCCATACCCAGTGGACAGCGCTTGATTGGAACCAATTTCATCCTACAACAGGACAATGACCCTAAATAGAGATGAGCGAACGTACTCGTAATGAGTACTTACGCACCCGAGTACCGCCATTTTCGAGTACTTCAGTACTCGCGCGTAAGGATTCGGGGGGCGCCGGGGGGCGGGGAGAGGCGCGGCGGTGCGGGGGGTAGCAGCGGGGAACAGGGGGGAGCCCTCTCTCTCTCCCTCTCCCCCCCACTCCCCGCTGCAACCCCCCGCGCCGCCACGGCGCCCCCCGAATTTTTTCGCCCGAGTACGGAAGTACTCGAAAATCGCGGTACTCGGGCGAAAAAGGGGCGGGGCCGAGCACGTTCGCTCATCTCTAACCCTAAACACACCTCCAAATTGTGCAAGAACTATTTACAGCAGAAGCAGGCAGCTGGTATTCTATCGGTAATGGAGTGGCCAGCGCAGTCACCAGATCTGAACCCCATTGAGCTGTTGTGGGAGCAGCTTGACCGTATGGTACGCCAGAAGTGCCCCTCCAACCAATCCAACTTGTGGGAGATGCTTCTAGAAGCGTGGGGTGCAATTTCTCAAGTTTACCTCAACAAATTAACAGCTAGAATGTCAAAGGTGTGCAATGCTGTAATTGCTGCAAAAGGAGGATTCTTTGACGAAAGCAAAGTTTGATGTAAAAACAATGTTTAGTCCAATATCAGTGGACTAATTAAGTATTTACTCCTCTACTCATCCTGTTCTGCAAATTAATCAATATTGATTATTATTATTATTTATATTATTAATATAACCCCTGTGCATTTTCATATGTATGTGTATAAATTCTGTTCTGGTATTGTTTTAAGTGCAAATTAATTACACCATATCTGTGACTTTTCTTATGTATGTATAAATAAATAAATATATATATATATATATATATATATATATATATATATATAATTGTTAGCCATTAAAAGATATTATATCTACAAGATTACTTGTAGAGAGCAATCACATTTTGCTTTACCTGTTAACATGGAACCAAACTTTCTTCTTTTCTCTATTTAGGGTGATACATTATGAAAGCCATCTCAAAAGGCCCCCGTTTGTTTCTTATTAAAGATCCTCCCCTATTTACAGCTGATTGCTGGGGGGGCTTTTGTTGGAGCTCCCTTCTAACAAACAGTAATAAGTCAATTAGTGTCAAGTGATTTCTCATCTTTGATAATTATGACAAGTGCCAGCCTTTTGTATACTGTACATGTCTCTTGGCCATGTAATGCAAGCAGAGCCACTAGAAAAATCCATAATGCTTGGACAGATCAGTGACAAAAGAATACCTGGCCAACAAAGGACGCGATGGCTGATACTGGCAGAGCTGATACTGTCATGGATATCACACAACTGAACGAAGCACGGCAAAACCGAAAAACATGGAGGGAGCTCGCCTTTAGGGCCACTGAGGGTCATGAACAAATAAATGGCTAACAACAGCACATGTCTGATAGAGAAAGATCCCATTCCTGGGTGGAGAATGATTAGAGGTGTGTGCATAGCTTGTTTCTTTAAATCTATAAAAGTTATATAGAAAGAAGGGAACATTTGCTGACTTCCATAGAGTTGAATTCAGAGAGCCATATATGGCTACTTTTATATTAATTCTGCACAAAAATGTAGGGTCTGACATTTATGACATATCCTTGGTTACTGTTGCATAGTGCTTCCACTTGATCCAGGCTGCTGATAGTGTAGGCTGCTGTGGGGGAAGAAGTGAGTCATGGTCAATATAAAAATGTGCTCATTGTATAGTATTTGTATATAAAACCTTTTAGAAAGTAACAAACTTACTTTTGATCTACTACAAAGTTTATGTAGGCAGCATGGTGGTTCAGTGTTTAGGCCAGCTTGCTGATTCTGGGGTCTTGGGTTCAAATTCAGCCAAGGGAAATGGTCTGTATGTTCTACATGTGGGTTTCCTGTTGTACCCAAAAAACATACATATAGTGCAAATTGGAAATTAGATTGGGGAGAGGGACCCATGACAACCTTTTACACTGCTACGGAATATGTGTGAGCTATATAAATGAGCAGAAAACAAATTATCATTCTGGTCTTTAAAACATGGGAGGAATTTAGACTGGCAATCTTTAGCAGCAGTGATCTTGATAAAGGCATTCCAGATTTATAAAAGGGAGTCTGTCACCACATTTTTCAATGATAACCAATGGTAATGTAAGATGGGGTTTTTGATAAAGATTATAATGCTACCTTTATTATTTTAAAGTGATGCTCCACTCCACAAATATGAATCTTAAAGCACTTCTGTATGCAAATGCATAGTGGACCGTCAATCTCATGCTCTTCATGGGCCTGGGTGCAAAAGTTTATCTTGGGACCCCCCAACTTCTCTTAACTCCTTAACACAGAGATGTAATTTCAAGCTTCTTGGCCCCAATGTAAAACCTGTCACAGGGTCCCCAACTACAATGCTTTATTCATAGTACTAGGCTCCCTATATGGAGAAGAGAGGCCTTAAAGGCCCCCTAAGGCTCCTGCGCCCGGGTGCAACCGCATCCCCTATAGTTATGCCAGTGGCTTTAGTCCAGGCTCTCTTCTAGCTCTGATGTTTAAACATGTCACCCCTGAGATCTTCATTGACATCTCCAGCTCTGGCCACCGGAGATGTCCTGTTTCAAGCCTTTCGTGCATGTGCAGCATTGAAAATGGTGTATGTACGTGACATTGCTCTTGACAATCCACATTAGGCAGTAATCCACTATGCATGCATAGGATCCCTCTCAGTGGTGCATGTTGAAAGCCTTGAAATGCAGCACACTGGAGATGTCCATCAAGACCTCAAGGGAATGTGTTTAAACATCAGAGCTAGAAGAGAGCCCAAACCAGAGCGTGAGATGGATGGTCTGCCCATCGGATGGTCTACTTGCATTTATAGGCAACACAGGAAGCGCTTTAAGATTCATATCTGTGGTGTGGAGCATCACTTCAAAATAATAAAGGTAACTTTATAATCTTTATCAAGACCTTAATTTTACATTACTGTTGGTTAGCACTGAAAAATGTGGTAATAGACCCCCTTTAAGATAAATTTGGCGCATGTTTGGCTGTCCACATTTGCACTATAATTAATGCATAAATCGTAAATATAGTAAGTATAGTAAATTTGGTGCACCGTCGGAAGCACCACTTCTTTTCTTGAAGGACCACCAACTTGCTTTAGAAAAAAGATCTTATAAGTTTTGGTGCATCTTTAGTTTTCTATGCACCAGAAATGCAAATCTACACCAACTTTGAGATGGCCTCGAGTCAGGTGTAAATTATAGTATATGTGTTGGGCCATGGGAAGCCCTGCCCTCATTCACTAAGCCCCCTACCTCTTACTCATACTACCATACAAGAACTCCATTTAAATGGTTCATTTCCCCTTAGATGAATCCAGCCATGTAGTACAGTAACACATCGCTTTCAATGATGCAAGTTAAAAATAAGACCAAGAACAGGCAGTTAATGTCATTACTCATCTTGACTGCAGTAATTAACACTACAAATTAGCCAATTAAAGCACAGAACAGTTTCCAGAGGGAAGCAGTGACCTTAATGCCCCTTTGGACAGTGATTAATGCTGTGTTTATTCAAGACGGTTCTTTTAACCTCTGCAAGGAGGTATGTGTATGAGCGGAGGCTGTGATCAGAAAAGAAAGACTTGTTCAAAGGGGAAGCCACAAACAGATTGCAGCGTGCAGATGGTTACAGAACCTAGGGAATATCAGTGGAGCAGAGGCAGAACAGTTTGCAATAGATTGTGGCGGCTCTTGAGACACAATAACTGTGATGGACTGATTTGATTGTAGAAATATTCAGGACATACAGTTGGGATTCATGTTGTTTGCATGTTTTATTTGTACAGGTGCTAACAATTGTTCTCATATGTAACATAGTGGATTTATAGCTAAACCCAATATAAAAGAGATTACTGCAATAAAAGACAGATGTGGAGCAAACCAGAGCCAAATAAATTTGCAATCACGCCTGACTGTGACGAAAAGCTCCTCTTATCTGACCATATATCATTATCACAAGTGATCAATGCATGGGTGAAATAGCCATAATTAATCATGTTGTGTAATTCAGGTTCTCTATTATCGATCTGAAGATGACAATAAGGGGACTGCTTACTGCCAAAACATATGCAAATGGGAAGACAGACTAATGCCTCTATAGCGCTACCTATTAGAAGACAGTATGCCTACGGGCTCAGTCACACGGGCGCTGATCCACCCGTGTTTCTGCACAATAAGACCGCTACACTGCAGGTCTGGACGACTCTCCGCACCGGCCGGAAGAAAGAACACATGGCAGGCAATAGAGCCAGTCATGCAGAGAGTCGTCTGCACGCGGTGCGGCCGTCTTATCGTTCAGAAACACGGGCGGATCGGCGCCCGTGTGACTGAGCCCTTCAAGCCAATGTCTGAACTTTTAACAAGCCTTGTAATAATGACTGGCAATACAAGCCAAAGCCAGAGTTAGGAATAGATAACCACGTACAGACAGCTATTGGGGTTGGATACCTCTCATTAGTGTGTATTAGTTTTTTGGCTTGACTAGAGAGAGTTGTTTATGTATGTGGGTTGGGAAGGGTATTGTTTCTCCTTAGGGAAAGCACCTACAAGGCGTGATGAGAGTTATAATGCCATCCATGCTCCTTTGTGAAATGTGTTACTACCGGTAGGTTTGTTGAAAGGTCTGGCATTGACTTGCAGGAATGCTGCCTTCCAACAGGTGCACAGTTCTATCTTAGTATTCGCATTTTTCCCAGGGGAGCATGGATGGCCGGCCTTATTAGTCTCTTCAATCTTTCCAGATGCTCTCCCTACGGAGAAACAATACTTTTCCTGAGCCCCTACTGAAACATATATATATATGAATGATAGTTCTCAGTTTTCTGAGTATTGATTGTTTAATTCATTCTGTCACCCAGGGAAAGGCCGCCTAAAGTTCAGCTCAGCTCAGACTCACTTCCACTCCTGGCTCCAGTAAGTGTTATACCAGGCAATTGATTGACTAACTTAGTAAATCACAAGTCAGACTTATTATGTACATCTTTTTTCTTATTTACTTCTTTTTGTCATTTTTACCTGTTTTGAAAGAGCTTCTTGAGCTAAAACCTTTTTCTTTTTTATAGTTGGACTTGCCTAAAAATATTGCCACTTAACTGGGGCTGTTGCATGTAATATCTTTATCAGCCATTTAATCTACTATTAAAGGGGTTGTCCCGCGAAAGCAAGTGGGGTTATACACTTCTGTAGGGCCATATTAATGCACTTTGTAATGTACATTGTGCATTAATTATGAGCCATACAGAAGTTATTCACTTACCTGTTCCGTTGCTAGCGTCCCCGTCGCCATGGTGCCGTCTAATTTCAGCGTCTAATCGCCCGATTAGACGCGCTTGCGCAGTCCGGTCTTCTCCCTGGTGAATGGGGCCGCTCGTGCCGGAGAGCTGGTCCTCGTAGCTCCGCCCCGTCACGTGTGCCGATTCCAGCCAATCAGGAGGCTGGAATCGGCAATGGACCGCACAGAGCCCACGGTGCACCATGGGAGAAGACCCGCGGTGCATCGTGGGTGAAGATCCCGGCGGCCTTCTTAGTAAGGTAAGGAAGAAGTCGCCGCAGCGCGGGGATTCGGGTAAGTACTAAACTTTTTTTTTTTAACACATGCATTGGGTTTGTCTCGCGCCGAACGGGGGGCCTATTGAATAAAAAAAAAAAACAGTTTCGGCGCGGGACAACCCCTTTAACCACATATAACCTGAACAAACTGGGGGTGTCAAGGAGCCAATAAGGGTCGTGCGCATGCGCTAGTCCAGTGTGCCATCACAGCGTCAGTGCCAGAACACATAGTGTGCTCGACAGATCTCTCTTCTGTCTTAACACTGATAGGCTGGCTAAGCTGCTTATATTCTCGGTAAGCCTATCAGTGTCACTCTTTGGGTCTTTATTATGGCTCCTTTTGACAGAGGATGCCAGTAATACATTTATATACTGCTCCCTACTCCATAGCTTGATGTGTTAACCTTGAACTTCTGAGTACTTCTTTTTGTACCTTTTCTTTTTATAGACTTTGGATTTTTGGACCACGGCTGTTTCTTTCACTGGTACTAGCTATTGTCACTTCTGTACTCTGACTTTAGTTTGTTTATTACTCTATTCTATACTGTACTCATATATTCTCTATTCTCCACATTACATCTAAGGAAGTTTAGAGAATCTATTCAGGTTCCAGCTATAGGGTCGCCCTTTTCAGGGCAGGTGCTTCACTGTATTGGTAGGTTCACTCAGGGCTGATCTAACGAAAAATCCTAGGCTTTTCCTCTGTTTCTACCACCACCAGTTATATTGCACATCCAGTTATCCAGAAAATTCACGTGGTATACACGCCTTTTAGCCTGTCCCTGTCATCTGTTTCTGTTTTGCCAGAGGCAAAGTAGAGACCCGCGCCAGAGATGACAGCGCTTCTTAGGTAATATTTTTTTTTTTTTTTACTGCAGCTAGGGCTTTTATAGTAGGATTTCCTACTGTAAAAGTTGCATCACCAGAGATAATATTTCCTTGGGTAAAAGTTGCATCACAGTGCACAAAAACTGCGTTTTCATGCAATACGATGCAACAGAAAGGAAGGCTCCATAGGGAAACATGGCCTACAAAAAAATTACAAACCGCGGCTGTAAAGAGCATGCCGCAATTTTGTAGTCTCGCAATGCCGCAGACTGCAAAACATCGCTCGTGTGAAAGAACCCATAGGAAAGCATGGGCTCTACTTACATAGCACTATTGCATCACGTGATAAAGTCACCCGTGTGGAAGCGGCCTTAGAGTTAGAAACCCATCCAATATCCATCTGCCTGGGTTCAAATGTTTTGATCAAATATGAGCTAAGAACCTTGCATTTCAATGTGATTAGCAAAACAACAATTAAGCAATTTTATTCAGATATTAACCCTTTCCTATCCACTGTCTGACCTCTGAAGACATTATGATTTAAGGCTGTACAGCTTTGATGTTGGAAGACATCCGTTGGGGTTCTCTTACTGTATATTGCCAGCCTCTCTGCTGTCGCAGCCTATCCAACATGTCACCTCATGCAGTACTGGCTTTAGCCAGCAGATAGCGCTGTTGTATAACGGCAGAAAAAGAGTAAGCTCCCTAGGAAAACCAGCATACAAATTGGATTGGAAAGGGTTAAATATGTATGAGTGCTGAAGTGTGTGTTTATCTTATTCCATTCTTTAAATATTAGGGCATAAGGTGTGCACTGCTAACAAGATAAAAAGGGATGAAAGTAACATAGCAACCGAGCTACAGTATCCAGGTTTTCAGCTCGAGTACAAGTCGACACTAAGCCGAGGGAAACAAGAATTCTTGGTGGTACTCAAAGCACATTGTTTTAAGAAAGTTAATCACATTTTCTTTGTAGAAATACTTTAGTTTGATATTGGTGACAGCCAAAGGGAGAAGGAATGATGTTATGTACCGGGCCTAAGTCACATTATAAGAAACTGCATGTTCTCCTTGTAGCGGTGTGCATGAGTTGCCATTCAATATTTTCAAATCTAAAGTTTAATAAAAAGCTGTTGTTCATCTGTCTCCAGGGCAATCTAAACCAAAAAGAGCAGTAAAAAATGTATTTTAATAAGATTAGAGGCAGCGCAATGATGTTTAATGTAACTTGGGAGATTGAACAGAAGAGAAGGCAGATATAAGAGCTCTACTTTCAGAAAATGCCCAATGTTTATTATAGATATGGTTATTTTCTGCAGATCATTTGTAAGGAAAAACTGCCTTATACAGACGGCAGCCCTAGATTAAAATGCTTGGATATAACAAAAAAATTCTATTAAATCCAAAGCAAGGAAGAATGAAGGCTGTTTGCAACATTCTCACTGATGAAACGCAAGGTACAAAATATTCTTATGAGGAGATGTACAGATGTAGCCAGTGTTAAGCAAATCTTCCATGCGTCAGAGCTATTTGCTTAATGTTACTGGCTGCGGGACTATGCAAATAGTGTAGGTGCGCTACATTATGACATAATAGGCTACATCAGGCAAGAAAAAGACAATAGATCTGTATGACACGTGAAGTGTGCGGGTTGTCAAAATAGTCCTATAGGTAAGTTAATGTGCGTATTGACCTTTAACCCTTTCCAATCCACTGTCTTGACATTCTGATTGAAGCTTGTACAGCTCCAATGTCAGAAAACGTCTGACAGGGTATTCTTACTCTCCATTGCCAGCCACTCCGCAGTCGGAGCTTCTCTGGCGCACACACATTGGCTTTAGCTAGCAGATGGCACCGTTGTATAACAGCAAAAGGAGAAAGCCTTTTAGGAAACCCTGAATAAAAATTGGATTGGAAAGGGTTAATGCACTAAATGAATTACTATTTCCTCTACAACATATAAGACATGGTTGTGTGCTACACTTAGATTTAGCTTGAAAGTGGCTTCACATGTCATCTTTTGCAAATTCTTTAATGGTCTCAGTGTGTATATAATATTTTCACAACTTTGCTACAATGTCTCGTGTGGTGTATGGACTGATTGGCTAACAGGGAGGTGTTTCCCTTAGCTGACCAATCAGCTATAATGGAAGTGTGTTTTTTCCCACCTCTACATGGGTGCCGGTTATTGTCCTGTCTCAAGTGTTTGGTGAGGGAGCAGATGCCTGTCAGCTAAGTACCTGTGGCTATTTATTCTGTGTGGGTTTTATTCCCTACTGCCAAATCAAACTACTAAAATCACTTGTTCGTCAATGTGTGTGTATAACATGTGAGTTACATGCAGGGCCTGACAGCACCTGTGATGTCAGTTATTAACGACTCTTAGCTCTGCCGCCTGATCACATGACGGTGACATAATCACAGCTCTTTTATTCTCCTTCTGCACTGAATGAGGGATTATGGGTGGACTACATCCCCCACAGACACCTGCTGCCTAAGTTGCTATGGATACAACAGTATTCAGTCTGACAGTTTGTAGCGAGACAGCTGCACACCTGTGTGAAGACTCCAAAAAATGACACCTCACAAATGCACACATACGTAGCTGTCAGTTCATGTTGACCAACAACATTGAAGCATAGTACTTCCCCACTATCTTCACATCTCCTGAACGTGATATCATGTCATCTCAGATGCTAATGCCGCCAACATCAGTCCAGCTTTCATCTAATCGTCAACCATTGCCCAGTGTTGAAACAAACCATTGCTGTCATGCAAACATGTCATCACAGAGGGTTTAACGCCACCGTGAAGCTAATGCAGCTTACATGACACAGGGACAAGCTATGATTTCACCTCAGCTACCAGCTGAAGTTCGTAAAACACATGCAGCTCATATGCGAAAGCAATGTAGCAGAGCTGTGTGTGTGACGTGCACGTAGCAGAGCTGTGTGGCGCATTGAGCCACCAGAAACACTGGTACTATAATTTCCTAATAATTACTAGTACTGCGTTATATACATTGCTCATTCCATCTAGGGACAGAATAAGCCCCCTAGGTTCCTGTGTCGGTGCTGCCTTTATCAGGGCGATTGCCCTGCTTCTAGGCAGGGTCTACCACACCAAAGTTGCTTAGGAATAGCGTTCCCATCCCTATATTTCTGTACTGTTATTTGGTCTATTTTGTGTTCTCCGCATTTTGGTGAAATATGTCTATATTGGTTCATTTGGGACATTAATTTTGTCTGGGTTTGATGTGTTGGTAACACATTCAGATGTAGAAAACCTGTACACGGACTGCAATTCTGGTCTCAACACTTGAGTTCCAATGCAAAATACGCAGGACCCCTAATTTACTGTGTGTTTTTCTGTAGCAAAGGTGTTATTAGGCACAGGTGCTACTGTTACCTTTGTACCCAATATACAGTACTTGCTCCCCTATGGATTGTTTATCAGGATCTATATATTATTACATCACTGGTCTCTCACTCAGCCAACCAGAATCCGACTCTGCAATGAGGAGGGGGCTGTCTGTATGTTGCAAGGCCCATTAAAAGGTCAGATACTGACTTATAGGGAAGATACTTTCCAATAGGTGGCGCTGTAGAGACATTATACCGTCTCTAATTTGCATATCAGTGGTTTTAGTCTAATTATATCAGTTATGATTTCAGGACTGCCAATACATGCATTTACAGTTTTCTGTGCTGAACTACATATCCTAGCATGCTTGGACATTTAATAAAGGACCTCAATACATAACCTAATTGTCCACCAGAATTTCTTCCAATACAGCAAGTAATGAAAATATTCCTTAGGCAGGATTACCTGGTAATAATAAAGCGTTATGAGACCAGGGACAAAAATAATCTAAAATATGTTTGCAGCAGCTGGGAACTCTCTGGAGATGAGTTATAATGGCCTTGGTAAGTATTAGAAGTAAATCAGTATAATTATAAGTCATAAACCGAAGTAGACGTTTCCAGATACAATTTGTGTCAGTGCAGAATTTCTTGAAACAGTCCTAAAGAAATCTCGGAGTACTCAGAGGTTAGTTATCTCATCTCTTCTATTAGAGACTGAGGGGCAGGGCTAGGGAGAGGGAAGGGGATTACAGTGCATTGTGTCTTACTGCACACTAAGCAGTGGGGAGAGGCTCCTTCTGCAGGAGACAGGATTATGAGACATAGGAGCAAAAAAATGGCTGATCTGCTGGGACACATTGGGGTAAATTTACTAAGTCCAGCATTTCTAATGCTGCATTTAGTACAATTTCTCTCACATATGGTGCTCTGAATACAGGAAGAAGCCCATGCAACTTCATGTATTAAGCAAACCCCTTATACAGTCATGCACCTTCTCAGAAATGTACATCAGATCCAACCTGGCTTACATTTCTGGTATAATTTACGCAAGTTTCTGGCATAAATTATACATAAATCTGTCAGTCCAGGGTGGCCAGTCTCCCAAAAGCGATGCCCACTTCTCAAAAAAGTGGCGATGTCGGTGCAGAAAGAATAAAAGGCACACATTTTTGGCAAAAACAGTTTCATAAATGTGGCCCATTCTGTATATTATAAAATTTTATGTATTTCTTACAGTTTGTTTGCAATATAAGACAGAGTAAGATTAAAGGGACAAAGGAGACTAACCACATGACCACTTCCCTGGCTGTTCCCCTGACTTTGTCCACTACTGCG
The DNA here is from genome assembly GCF_035609145.1 of Eleutherodactylus coqui. Taxonomy (NCBI): domain Eukaryota; kingdom Metazoa; phylum Chordata; class Amphibia; order Anura; family Eleutherodactylidae; genus Eleutherodactylus; species Eleutherodactylus coqui. The sequence continues at coordinate 232,633,685 of NC_089840.1, read as the reverse complement.
CTGGTGCAAATACAGGTTGATTCCTTTACTACTTGTACCTACGTTTCGCTGACCGCTGCGCAGAAGTAGACATAGTCACAGGAAACAGCGGTCTTGTTTAGCAAAAAGTGCCCAATGCCTTTAAGGGTGCATTCACATGTAGTGGAATTGGTGTGGATTTTCCACAGAAAAACTGCACCAATATATGTGTCAGAGGGCAAAAACACAAGGGCGTATGCGCAACTACGCTTACCACTACAGAGCATAGTTGCGCATGAACTGGTTTTTTTTCAGGTATTTAAAACTCTGCGCCATAGCGCGCGAGTTTGAAAAAAAACGTGCTCCCATTGATTTCAATAGGTAATTAGTAGAGATGAGCGAGCATACTCGTCCGAGCTTGATGCTCGTTCGAGTATTAGGGTGCTCGAGATGCTCATTACTCGAGACGAACACCACGCGGTACTCGTCTCGATTAAACGAGCACTGACCATTGAATTCAATGGAGCCAGCAATACAGCCGGCTCCATTGAAAGCAATGGGCTGCCGGCGATCTCAGGATGAATTTTCGGGAAGGGCTTAAAAATATAAGCCCTTACCTGAAAATCATCCAGAAATGTGTAAAAATAAAAAAAAAATGTATACTCACCTTTCCGCTGCAGCCGGAGTTCAGCCGCGTCTGGCCGGCAGTTCTCCTGAACTGCTCTCTGTAGTATTCAGCAGGTGGGGATTTAAAATCCCCGCCTGCTGAATGAGCTGCCTCTGATTGGTCACAGCCTCACCAATCAGAGGCAGCTGTCACTCACACCCATTCATGAATTCATGAATGGGTGAGTGCTGCCTCTGTTTGGCTCAGCGCAGGGACCAATCAGGGGCAGTTCTCAGCTGTCAATCAGAGGCTGCACTCACCCATTCATGAATTCATGAATGGGTGTGAGTGAGAGCTGCCTCTGATTGGTGAGGCTGTGACCAATCAGAGGCAGCTCATTCAGCAGGCGGGGATTTTAAATCCCCGGCTGCTGAATACTACACAGAGCAGTTCAGGAGAACTGCCGGCCAGACGCGGCTGAACTCCAGCTTCAGCGGAAAGGTGAGTATACATTTTTATTTTTTTTTTTTACACATTTCTGGATGATTTTCAGGTAAGGGCTTATATTTTTAAGCCCTTCCCGAAAATTCATCCCGCGCTCGCCGGCAGCCCATTGCTTTCAATGGAGCCGGCTGTATTGCCGGCTCCATTGAATTCAATGGGCTAACATCGTTCTTCTCTGCCACAGCTGTTACAGCTGTGGCAGAGGAGAACGATCTTTATGCTGACAGTGCGCGGGGGGGGGGGGGGCACTCTTGCCACTATTGTGGCTTAATAGTGGGACCTGAGAACTTGAGATGCAGCCCAACATGTAGCCCTTCGCCTGCCCTATCCGTTTCTGTGTCGTTGCCATCACTTTCGTGAATTTCCCAGGTTTTCACAAATGGAAACCTTAGCGAGCATCGGCGATATACAAAAATGCTCGAGTTGCCCATTGACATTAATGGGGTTCGTTACTCGAAACGAACCCTCGAGCATCGCGGGAAGTTCGACTCGAGTAACGAGCACTCGAGCATTTTGGTGCTCGCTCATCTCTAGTAATTAAGTTTAATTAGTTTAATATGTGCTATTTTTGTACGTAATATGCACAGATATAGAACATGCTGCATATTTTTTTGGCACAAAATATGCTCATGCGAATGAACCCACTGAAATCAATAGCTTCTACTCACAGCATACTATGTGCGCCAAAATTTGCGTGTGTAAGACGCAGCACAAATACACCTGTGTGAATAAGTCCTAAGGGATGAGTCTGGATTTCTTGTAATATTTTGATTGATTTCGGATGAACATATTTAAATATGTCCGTAATACGTAGTATTACAATCTACAAAACATGGACTAAATATAGAGCAAAATACACTCATGTAAAACCAGTAGAGATGAGCGAATATACTCGTTTCGAATAATTACTCAATCGAGCACCGCGATTTTCGAGTACCTCCGTACTCGGGTGAAAAGATTCGGGGGGCGCTGGGGGGCAAGCGGAGGCGTGGCGGAGCCGGGGGTAGCAGCGGGGAACAGGGGGGAGCCCTCTCTCTCTCCCTCTCCCCCCCACTCCCCGCTGCAACCCCCCACTCACCCACGGCGCCTCCTGAATCTTTTCGCCCGAGTACGGAAGTACTGGAAAATCGCGGTGCTCAGGCGAAACGTGGCCAAGTTCACTCATCTCTAAAAACCAGCTTTTTTGTCTATTTTTTACACTTAGTGCTTCTTTAAAATCGCTACTTGTAGCATCGGGACAATAACAAGCATTTTTCATTATTTTGCAAGTATTACCATGAAGTTTGCTTCTCTTTTTCCCATAATGTAGGCTTTATATCTCTTCTATTACCAGACGTTGGGCTTCAGTGGTCTATAAACTACACACCTGAAAACTAGACTGATGAAGAGGCAAGAAACATTTCCGCTCGTCTGAAATAAAGACAGGTTTCCCCGTATAAAAACTTGACATAATGACTAGTATTGAACCTGGTCGAGTTTTATATCGCTCCCTTCAGCCCATTCATACTAAAACGGGTGAGTTTGATTAAAACCACATGTCAAGTTTAATTGTAACTCCTTTATGCTGATTCCGGGGAAGGTAAACAAACATCAATTTCCTTGCGTATTTCTGCAGGTTTCTCTGCACCCCCGGGGCTTTATCATGTTCAGGTGAAAAAAAAAAAAAAATGCAAACGGCAATGAGATATTTTATAATGTGATAAAGTTTCTGGCAGAAGAGATATTAAACATATTGATGTGTTTCCCACATATGACTCCTTATTGCTATGCAGTGGAACGTCTTCCTTATAAATTCAGTGTGTCTGCCCAGAGGCGAAAGAGATTCGGCTAATAAGTAGAATGATTTCACACAGTGCGTGCTGCCATTCACCTCCCAGGCATCACTAGTGGTAACTAGGTCTATATATGTGTACCGTCTATGGCAGCGCCCAGTGCTACATGCGGAGGGGTCACAGCTGGAGGAAATCAGTAAAAAGAGCATAAGAGCTGCATTAGTGGCTGCTGTTTATTTAAACACAATGTAGCGGGTGGTAGCATTGGAGCAGAAAGGATCAGATAAAGGGAAATTGCTTTAAGTTTTCCAACTTTCTAGACTGTAGATACAAAAGATAAACACATACAGAAGAGTTTCATCCAATATCTTTTTGTGTTAACCCTTTAGTGACAGCCAATAAACCTTTTTACTGATCCCACTAATGGGCTTAATTTACACATTTATCTCTTTAAGGGCTTATTTACACTGGCGTATATCAGCCGCCGTTTTCACGGCCAGCTGATATATGCTACCATCTGAGCTGTCTTCCCCTTTCCCTCCCCCTCGCCAGGTCTCTGCCTCTCTCCTCCCCTTCAGCTGTTTGCAATGGGAAGGGGTGGAACTTAGCTCCGCCCCCTCCACCCCCTCCTATTGCTGGCTGGCTGCGGACAAGGGGCGGAGAGGTGGCGGGAGCTTAGCTCTGCCCCTGTCCCATCCCCTTCCATTGCAAACAGCCGGAGGGGAGGAGAGAGGCAGAGGCCCTAAGGCCTCTTTCACACGAGTGATGCATTTCTCTTGCGACTGAAAAATGCATGAACAGGGAAAAGCCGCAATTGAGTTGCGGCTAAAATCAGCATTTTCTCATCTATTTACGCGGCTGAGTGCGACGCATTAGCAAAAAAATACGCCGCACCTGGCATTTCCTCAGTCGTCATAAATCCTCAGAATGACTTCTAATGCCTAAATACAAGTACCTGTCATGTTTTCGCAGTGTTGGACGCTGATAAACTCCCTCCCCTTTTCTGCAGCTCCCATAGGAGACTATATGGGAGCTGCCAGCGTATATTGTCCGAAAGATAGGGCAAGACTTATCTTTTCCGGCTGCATATAAAATCGGCTGCCGAATTCATTTGCCGATGTCCTATATTTCCCGGCGCTACGTTTTTACGTGGCTTATCTGCCATCTAAACTAATACATTGTAAATCAATGCTTCAGATGGTCGTGATTTTTTTATCGTGGCTAAATTAGCCGTGTAAACATGCTCATGTTAATGAAGCCTAAGGCGGTTGCTTTACTGACTACTGACAGCCAGGCTCCTGCTTTAACTAGCATTCAGTTATTCACATCTTGGAGCATATAAGCCACTGAGAAGCACCATTGAGGTCTATAGAAGGTGTGCCAACATGCACATCTGCCTGCACTGGTATGCACTAAATGCAGCACATACCCATGATCACCGCCACCTTGTTAGGCAAATTAGCCTTTTAAATCCCCTCATGAATTCGATCCTGCAGCGTTCTGGTCTTGTAAAATGTTGGGCGCAGAAGGCAAAAATAGCCGAGAGCAGGGAGATGTCACCGGGGGTCTTGGTATGCAATCCCTGGTCTAGTGAAAAAAATCTTTTTGTCCTCTAAATTGCATTAACTCCTGAAAAAAAAACTGTAGGGTCAAAATACTCATGACACCCCACAGTGAATATATTAAGATGTGTATTTTTTAAAATAGGGTCATTTCTGGGGGTATCTATCATTCTGACACCTATGAGCCTTTGCAATCTTGGCTTGGTGTAGGAAAATAAAATGTTCTTCAAAATGTTAATGTTAAGATTTGTACGTCTCCTAAATGGTTAAAAAAAAAAATAAAGTTTTTCCATTGTGCTTCCAGAATAAAGTAAACAGATGGGTATATATCTTATTAAACATATTTACAGTATGTTTGCACATATTTGACATATTTTACTTGAAAATGTGAAATAAAATGACCTTTTTCTAAATTTTCGCAATTTTGGGGCTTTTAATAAATATACGCAAATTCTATTAATCTATTTTTACTACCGAAATGAAGTACAATATGTGGCAAAATAACAATGTCATAATCACTTGGATATGCAAAACCTTTACAGAGTTATTCTATGTTAAAGCGACACATGTCAGATTTCCAAAATTTAGCCTGGTCATTAAGGCGCAAACAGGCTTGGTGACTAAGGGGTTAAAGTTCGCTCTGGAACACTTTTCCAAATACGCGCATAGCACTATGGCATAAATGTCTAATAGACCGTGTACAAGCCTCATGCCATAGTCACATATAAAAGCATACACACTAAAGCTGGATAGCTTTAATATAAAGAATGACAGTGATGATCAGTTAAAGGGACACAGCTATCATCTTTATACTCATCGGGCAACCCATTCCTATGTTGTGACCCCATGAAGTCAGTGCGCGCCAGTAGCTTGACTATTTCTGCAAATGCATCTTCCATTCATCAGTTTATGGGGCTCAAAGGAGATGACAGTGTCCCTTTAAAGAAAAGGACAAGGAAAATCTCAATCTGTATGCAAATACCAGCCTATCTGGGAAATAGTCCAATATAGTAGAAAAGTCATCAGCACATGATCCAAAGTAATGCTGTAAGTGATATTAATTGTCATCACTGAGTAAATGCATACCTCTTACACTATTATGTATTCACAGACAGGGGCTATGAAATGGAAAATAGCAACTTGGCAACTGTTATAGTATGTTAAAGGATAAGCAAAAAACTTACTATAAATAGCAAAACCTGATGCCAGCCACAAGACTCCTGGGGAGCGTGAAATAGTTTCCAATTTGGAATAACAGATTATCATCCATGACCTAGAGAAAAATTACATAAAAAAGGACCAAATAATAGCAATGAATTTCTTTTTTATAGTTAGATTTGGAGTTCTTTCTCTCAAAATATACTAAGAAAAGAGCCAATGCCAAGTGTTGGACCTAAATATGACATGGTGTTAAAAGTAAAACATTTGCCTTAAATTAGGTAATAGAGATGAACAAGTGGTTAGTGGGCATTTGTTAGTTGGGCAAAGTTAATTTAAAGATAATATTTCACCTATACGTTTTTTTTTACAAATTCAAGGGATTCTACCTTGATTCACAGCTGAGCACTGAGTCACAAAAGTGGGCTTCTCCCTACCTACATCATGCAGATTGACAGTTTTCTCCCTTTTTGTGCCATCCGCTTCCAGGTTTTCCTTTCGGGTCCAACATGATATCATGATGTCAACGCCAGACGGTGTGATGGACTTGCCAGTGCATGCACAATGTCATTTGTTTCTGAGCACTGTGGTAGTCATTTGTCCCTTCTGTGATTTCACTGATAGGGTGGCTGAGCATTTAGTCATCTTAGTTGGCCTACCAGTGTGTTCCTTTTGGGTAACCCTGACTATCATGATAATGAGAAGACCACTGAGAAGTGATCTCTCCAGAAAAAGGAAATATTAGCCTATTATGAGGTACAGTGGCCAGAGTGAAAACTGCAAGAATTCAAGATTTCTCAGTATAGATAATAACATGGAAATGAAAAAAAATGACCAAAAATTCCTACAAACCATGTCTAGCATAAAAAAATTGATTTACACAGAAAATAATTTTCTGATTACACATTCCCTTTAAGTGAATTGAAGTCTAGTTAATATTGTATGCAAATAGTAAGGTCTACTTCTAATTCCTCTCGGCCTGTGATAAATGTTAAGAATAAGTCTATGGGGTATAAGATGATATTGTATCTCACTAGTTGAAAGCTTAGCAAGTAGCTCCTTCTGCTAGTTCAGTATATGACACACTAGATTTTAGTCCTATGACTGATTTTGAAATATCTGTAAATGGAGGCTGTTATGATTTGTATGGTTCAGCAGTTTACAAGTCTCGCCTCAGGCGAATCCAGGATTTGTAACTTTGCTGCTAGTCTTGAGAAACTTTGAGCTTGATCTTTGGGAGTTGTAGTTATACAACAGCCTGATAGCCACAGGCTGGAGACAACTGCCCTACGTCTGCACCTTTGATCGAGCTCTAATTGCCCGGAATGACATTACTTGTTTAGTTTGGTAATAACGTTGAAGGCCGATAACAGTGTTTACTGCTTTTATCGTTAAGCAGCTTCACTAGAGGTTCCAAGCATAAGTCATATTTTAATCGATACTATTCACCACCCTCACCGATATTTTAATAGGAAAACAGCATTTGAGTGGATAAGTATTCATTAAAATTTACAGTCCTGAGTGATTAATGTTTAGCAGATGAAGCTTTATTTTCCTGGAAAATGATTATAAGCAGAACCTGGTGTTTCATTCAAAAATGAAATTGCTTGCTTCATATCTGTGTTCAAGAGGCATTCAGACATGAAAATATTGGATTACTCAATAACTATATTGATTCACATCTAAGGTATTTTATAGCCTCCATTTCTTTGCCACTAGAATTAATTATCAAACCTTGAAAGAAATGGAACGGATATCCAAAAAGACTAAGGTGTTGAAGTGTTTAAAATGAAATATTAAGGGGATTATGTCAACAACTTTTAATAAGGCATATGGATGTCATAGAGGGGGCTTTCTTCTCATGGTCCTTCTTAGTTAACCAGAACAGGAATTGGGTCTTTAATAGTAGGACCCACTTTAGTGGACTCAAGCTATCCATGTATTACATGGATGGCCTGTTTGCCATGGTGCAACGGCCGCAACATGGAGGGGTTCTGGGCAGGCATTGGAACATCTACCCGGCCTATATGACAATGGCACAGGCGTATGCACCCAGTCATTCATTGCTGGATGCCGTCTAGTCCACATTCAGATGAGGTGTTTTTGATGCCCTGCTTAAACGTAACAATCATCAGAAAGGTCGTCATATGCCCTGCAGGGTGAGTGTTTGACTGGCCATGACTTTCCCTGGAAAAATCGGCTGTAAGCTGGAGTTGTTCATAGCCAGACCTATGAAAGACTTGGTTCCACCCAACCATCGTTACCTGGCCTCTTGACTGTTGCTCCAGCATTCCCTGCTCATTGTTCTACTTTCATCAATACAATCCGATATAGATCTTCTGTTGTTGCCTCATACAACCATTTCTTAACATGGGCCCTGTCCCATGGGGTTTTGCAATCTAAATTCACCTATTCATAAGTTTTAAAGTGCAGAAGGAAATCAGAGAAGCCAGAGGAGACCCACAAAAACATGGGGATTTGAATCCAGAACTCTAGTGCTGCAAGACAACAGTGCTAGCCACTAAGTCCCAATATTGCCCATTGAATATCAGACTAGTTCCGAGCACGAGTTCTTCGGCAAGCCAAGTACTTCAATCCAAACCACAGTCGTGAGTGTTATGACCACTGGCTGAGGTTGGAGGCTTACCTACCCCTTCTTGTGGTGATCGGTGTCCTCTGATCTCAGTCTTTTGTGTGGTGGATTTTGCTGGATGCTTCTTTTGACCATAGAGTGGGTGCAATTTCATAGCCCCCCTTTTAAAAGGCCAATGCATGCACCTAACTTTCCTGTCCCCAGCCTATCCCAGTTATTCCCAGGTTATTTAATGTACCTCACTGCCTGAACAAAAGGTCCCTAGTGAGAGAACACTAAAGTCACCGCGATTTTTATACGCAAGCAAAAAATCGCAGTGAAATTTTCGACTTATGTACATCGGGCTGCGCTTTCCATAGTTATCCTATGGAAAGCTTTAATTGCGTTACTTGCGTGCCCGTGGACAGGAGGCCTAACGGTGATGGCCCACATTCCTCATTATTCTACATTCCTGCATATCTTTAGACCTTGAGATGTGTCATGCAGCTTCCTGGCTCATTGATGGACATGAACAACTGTGGATGTCCGATGCTCAAAAGGTCACCCGTGCGCATCCTGAACTCCCACCAGTGACCAAGTATCACAATTATGATACCAATTACACATTCAACTACATGTGTGCATGGTGTCTACAAAGGTAAAGTGATATTTTATTTCCATTTACTTGTGAAAGTGAGGCCTCTATAGCAAAAAATGCTACCCTCCGCCCTCTATATTAGGCTGCATGAGTGACTTGCAGTGCTGGGGTCCTAAGTTGAAATCAAACCAAGAACAATAACCACATGGAGTATGTATATTCTCCCTTGTGTGAGCGTGGGTTTTCTTTGACACTCCAAAAACATACTAATATGAAAATATAGATTGAGATCCCCCATGATGACAGGGCCCATTGTAAATGATGACAATATATGTATAGCGCTGCAGGATATGTATACACTATATAAATTAGTATAATAAATATTAGGCACTACAAAATTATACAGAAGCTTCAGAGAAATACATTAATGCAACTTCTATTTGGTTATCATAAAATCTTGCATGAAATTGCTTCATATTGATATAGTATAAAACTAAGTTCTTCCTCTACTAATTGGTCTTCTTGGCCAACATCTGCCTACTAATCACCATTCTTTTCTGTAGATATGGATCCTTCACAAGTCCTGGTGTTGAGACAACATATTGCCAGATATGTGGGGGGTCCACTGCTCAACCAGGATGAGGACAGTGAGAAGGGTCCATCCACTTGTCCTCAAACTCCATCCACACAGACGTTCACAGAGAACTGCTGTCCAACTGAAAGATCAGCATCTGGAACATGCCAGCCAAAGCACACGATGAGACTCAATTCTGGCTGTTTCGTAAAACGAAAGAGCCCTATGGCTTCTGCTACCAAATGTAAGTGTATATGGTAATCATAATTAAAGTTGTAGAGTAACATCATATACAAAGTAGGCTTGCAGGAGAGGTTTCCAATGACATAACGTTACCTGGATAATCCAAGGCTGCATCTCCTGGCCCGGCTCTGACCAGCACTGGAAGCTCTCTGATTATTTTCATAGTTTATTCTGTTTTAAAATGTCGTAGTTTATCCTAAAATGATCCCATGCAATGTATTCATGTAGTAAATATGTAAAATACAAATGATAAATGGGACTTATGATGACGATCTGTTAAGTCGCATCCGACTTAACAGATAATCATCTTTTCGGTCACCCTATGGGTCAAAGTTCTCCATGTGTTTCTGTCTTTCACTGCTTCTTTCAGTTCGGCGATTGACATGTTTGTGGTGGTCTTGATTACATCTAGCCATCTTGTTCTTTGTTGTCCTGATCTTCTCTTTCAAATGACCTTGCCAAGCATCAGTACTGTTTCCAGTGAGTTAGCACACATCACGTGTCCAAAAAAAGAGAGCCGCTGTTTGATGATTTTGCCCCATAGTGATATTTTCGGTTTGCTGCGATCTAAAACTGCCTCATTCATTGTCATGGCAGTCCAAGGTATCCGCAGCATTCTCCTCCAGCACCATAGCTCAAACTCATTGATTTTCCTTCTGTCTGTTTTCCAGAGCATCCAACTTTCGCAATCACACGTAGTTATGGGAAAGACGATTGCATTAACCAGTCTGGTTTTTATGCAATGCTAATGTCCTTGCTTTTCCAGATCTTTTTCATTCCTTGCATTGCATTCCTACCAAGTGTAATCCGTCTATTGATCTCAGGTCCAGATTGCCCATTGCAATCCATTTTGGATCCAAGGAAGATGTAAATTAAATTATCATTGTTCACAGAATACCATCAAGGATGCCCCTCTTTAGACCCTGTATCCTACTGAGTAACAGCAAGCAGAAATCTTGGAGAATTGCATAAATAACATTTACTTGATACTGAGAAGAACATTCAATGGTCCAGTATGTAAACTGCCTCATCCACATGTTATTATTTAGCCAATACATTCATTTTTCCTCTCTTTATCAGATACAAATACACCTAAACCATCATCCAGCGATTACATCTACAGGTAAGATAAATGACATGCTCTCGGTGCTGAGCTCAGGTCTATCATCAGGTCGATCCTGCTGGTTTATTTCATCTTCTCTCATCTACTGATATCAATGATTTCATCCAGTTAATAAGACTCGTGAGGTTTCACTATTCAACTTTTATTCACTCATTTATATGTCTATATTTGTTTTTATAGATCTAATGATGTCATGGTGGTTTCTGATGATGTTGAGGATTCTACAAGCAAGGAAACATAAATTCGCAAAAGTAAGGAGTAATTAGTTGTGTTTTATAGATACAACCCAGATTTCTGGTATTGGACATAGTACATTTCTACCTCCTCTGTACTGTCCTGTGTTATTCACAGGACTTCAGATACAGAAGTGGTTGATGCCTCTAAGTCGTGTCAATCTCCGATGGTGATTAGTGGCACGGATGACGATTGCACGATAATTACACCAACAACAGATTTAACTGGTTAGTTTCCAAAGCTGTTTTTTTGACTCTTTAGAGATGACTCCAATAAAAGTGCAACTAGACTTTAGGGTTGACTGCCCACGGGCGAGGTGTCATTGCGAGATCCGCAGCAATAAATCGCACACCGAGCTCGCATGACACACTTTCCATCGGATAACTATGGAAAGTGCAGCCTACTGCACACAAGCGAAATATAGCGATTTTCCGCTCGCGTGATTATAATTGCGGCATGTTGTGATTTGCCGTGATTCTCCGCGGTGCACCTATCATTAATATGGGCTCATCGTGGAGACCTTTTAGTGCTCCCCCTAGTGATATTCCATCATGGCCGTGGACAGTCGGCCTTACTCATATACTTTAAACCAGTGTTTCCCAACTCCGATCCTCAAGGCACCCCAACAGGTCATGTTTTCAGGATATCCTATAGTAAGAACGCCTGTGGCAATGTCTGAGGCACTGATGATAATTACATCACCTGTGCAATACTGAGGAAATCCTGAAAACATGACCTTGTTGGGGTGCCTTGAGGACCGGAGGGGAACAATGCTTTAAACTATAGCAATCATCAAAGGTCTATTCATTCTATATATCACTGTACACAAAATACCATCAATGATGCATTGCTTCTTCTGGAAGTAAAGACTCTGCACCCGGCCTATGTTCTTTTCAGAAGGCTATAAATTTGTGGCTCTACACAGAAAGTATAAAGTTATTACTTGTAATTGTTATGCTTCAGACACATCTCACCTGGAGAAGCAAACATCGACAGCAGAGAGAGAAGAGCAAGTCCAAGAAAACTCAAGGAGGGAGCTAATGGTATTCTACTTTGTTCCTATTAACCCCTTGAGTGGCGGGTTTCTTACCACCCTGTCAGACCCACCAGGGCAGGTTTTTTAAATGGGCCAATCATTTAATTTCAACTAATTTTCCAGTCGCGCTCCAAGAGCCATAACTTTTTCATTTTTCCATTGACACGGCCATATGAGGACTTGTTTTTTGCGGGACAAGTTGTATTTTTTGATGGCATCATTTTTGGGTATATATAATGTATTGCATAACTTTTGTAAAAAAAATTGTATGGAGATTGGGGAAAAAAAAAATTCTCTGAGCAGTATAAATAATGTATTAAAGTAATTCTACAGGCCAGTATCATTATGCCAATACCAAATTGTAATAGTTTTTTTTTCTTTTTTGCAACTTTTTCACAGTTTAAAAGAAAAAAAAAAGTAATAAAAGTTTTAATCACCCCCCTTTTGCCATATCTATAATAAAAAAAATCTAAGTCATAAAAGAAAAATACATATTCAGTATTGCCGCGTCCGTAAAAGTCTGATCTATCAAAGTAGTGCATTATTTACCCCACATTGTGAACATAGTCCCAAAAAAAATAAAGAACGCCAGAAATGCACTTTTTCAGTCACCCTGTCTCCAAGAAAAAAAATGCAATGAAAAGCAATCAAAAAGTCATATGTATGCCAAATTAGTACCAATGAAAACTACAGGACATCCCGCAAAAAATGAGCCCTTGCTCAACTATGTCAACAGAAAAATAAAAAAGTTATTGCGCGCATAAGATGCAGCAGAAAATAATTTTAAAAAATTAAATGCCTTTGAAAAAAAATACAAGTAGTACAGCAAAAAAAAAAAAAAACTATACAAATTTGGTATCATAGTAATCGTACTGACCCATAGAATAAAGTTAGCATGTCATTTTTGTTGCAGTTTGTGTGCCATAGAAAGAAAACACACTGAAAGATGGCGGAATGTCATTTTTTTTTCATTTTACTCTACTTAGAAATTTGTAAAAGGTTTTCAGTACATTATATGGTACTTTGAATAGAACCATTGAAAAATAAAACTTGTGCTGAAAAAAACAAGCCCTCATACAATGATGAATAAATAAAGGAGTTATGATTTTTTAAAGGGGGGAGGAAAAAAAGAAAAGGGGGGAAAAAAAAGGAGCTGCATCATTAAGGGGTTAAATAATGTACTAACTTCCTTCTCTGGGTCATTACGATGCAGGGATACCACGTGTGTAATTTTGTTTTAAATTTTTTACAAAGTTAAAGAAGAAAAGTGTTTTTATCTTTATTTTTTAAATCATTTTCTAACTTTTTTTTTTTAAACTTTTTAAAAATTTTTTTGTCCCTTTAGGGGACTTCCACAGAGTCCCATCAGGACCCCCTGATCACATTACGGGGGTCTGATGGTGACAGCCCTTTACATGCTGCAGTCGCCGCATAGACTGCGGCATGTAAAGGGTTAGCACAGCAGAGATCAGAGGTTTTCCCAATTCTCTGCTGTGTAAGAGCTGGTGCCTGGCTATCCTCTGACAGAGGGAGCCCCCTCCCTCTGTCAGACCTTCACATGCTGTGGTCGCTATACAGCGGCATGTAAAGGGTTAACACAGCAGAGATCGGAGGTTTTCTCCTATCTCTGCTGTAAGAATTGGTGCCCGGCTATCCTCTGACAGCCAAGCACCAGCTCTCCCTGCCACAGAGACCATCGGCTGGCTTCTGACAAGTCAATGGTCTCCGTGGCAACCTGTAAACAAAGCAGTGCAGGAGTTTGAAAATAGAAGCGGGATGTTGCCGGCAGATTGGTAATATATTCCTTCGTCTTTTTTCAAAGTTTTGGGCACCGTTACTCAGAAAGAACATATTCTAGATTGTGTGGGTACAAAGATGAGTAACTAAAGTAATAAATGGAATGGGTGGGCTACAATACCCAGAGAGATTATTCAAAATTGAAATTATTTAGTTTAGAAAAAAGACGGCTGAGGGACGACCTAATAACTATGTATAAATATATCAGGGGTAATATAAAGATCTCTCCCATCATCTGTTTCTTTCCAGGACTGTGACTGTAACAAGTGGGTGTCTACGTCTAGAAGAAAGAACTTTTCTATACCAACATAGAGGGGGTTCTTTACTGTAAAAGCAGTAAAGCAGAACTCTCTGCCTGTGAACGTGGTGATTGTGAACTCGATTAAAGAGTACAAGAGAGGCCTGGACGCCTTTCTTGAGCATTACAATATTATATGTTATAGTCACTGATTACTGCAGAAGGGTATTTTTGATTGCCAGATTTAAAGTCAGGAAGGAATGTTTTTTCCTAAAATGAGCAAAACTGGCTTCTACCTCATCGGAGTGTTTTGTCTTCCTCTGGATCAACATTTCAGGATAATAGACAGAACTAGATGGGCGCATGAGTTTTTAGCCTTGCAAACTATGTTGCTTTGTTACCTTTACAGCATGTCAATTAGTGCTGAATTCAAAAAGTACATTTTAAGCATTCTAGCCAAATGTAAGCATTTTGTTCTTTTTGCCACTATGCAGTAGTATCCGAGCCCTAGTACCATAGAAGATCCAACAGCCCCTCTGCTACATAATAAAGAGGACACTTGTCTTTCACGTGATTGGAGGCTCTTACATACCTTTCATTTTACCTGAGCTGTGTAAGAAAAGAAAGCTAAGCTCTAGCAACCACAGCGCAGCTTTCATTTTATCTCACTAGTATAAAAAATAGCAACCAATCATAGTGCAGCTTTTATTTTACCTCAGCAGTATAAGCATGAAAGCTGAGCTGTGATTGGTTGCTATTGGAAATCCAAATGTCATGGAAAGTCGGTGAGTTTTTGATTTTTAATTCTGCCAGTATTCGTCGCCTGGTGCTGAAGAACGCTCATACAAAATTTAACTCAAATCGTAGCAGAAATGTGGATTTGTATACAACACAAAGAGATTTAGCGTTTTATATATAAAATAATGCTCATTAGGAGAAGTCCATGTGAATGGCGTCATCTGCTTTGACAGGCGTACGCCAATCTCAATGCTCAAGGTCTTTTTTTAATTCTAGCTATGAATAAGGCTGTATAACAGCTGAAACGCGTCAGCATGTCTTATAATCTCTGTGCGCATGGGAATTTTCTAATATGTATTCAATAAAGAAGTGATTTTTTAAAATAAAAACATTGGTGCTGGATTACTTTTCAGTTTCACTGTTGCTGCCCTCCACTCCCAGCCCCACTGTCACATTTTGTGTTGCCGCTGCCAGATGTCTCTTAGTTCATAGTGCCAGGCTACTTTACACTAAAAAAGTAACAAGACGATCTACTAGGCTTCACAAGTTGATTCACACGTCTATTCGGTGGGAAAACGCTCTTTTTATTATAGAAATCATGGATAATTTACCATAGGAATTATGGGTAATTTACAAAAAGAATTATGGGTAATTTGAAAGTGAAACAGAAAGTGACAAAATTAAATTCTTCACACGTGGCATAGACAAAAATTGGAGCCAAGTTCATATCCCACCACACATTATCATATATGATACAAAGTACATTGAAATGTTAACATACATAGATTAGCATGGGGCCCCTATGCTTGTGGGCAGATGCTTAACTTGAAGCTTCTGGGCCCCCATGCAAAATCTGTAACAGGGCCCCCAAATATAATGCTTTATTCATAGTACTGGGCTCCCTATATGGAGAAGAGAGGCCTTATGGGCCCCCTAAGGCTCCTGGGCTTAAGTGCACCGGCATTCACTGCATCCCCTATAGTTACACCCCTCCTTGTGGGGCCTCTGGGCAAGTGCCTATTGGGCCCATGCGTTAGTATGGCACTATATCCATGCAGCTCTCTCCACTGTGTCCATGTGAAGTTAGCACACGCCTATTCCAGCTGGATAACTGTTTAGGAAGCACTGTACTACTAGGTTCATCACATGGGCCAGGCATGGTACATGTGTGAGATATATGTCACACCTGACCATGCCTAGCTTCAGATTGTGCGGATCAGCCACATGTCGGCCTGGGCCTGCAGTGCCATCAACAGCTCTTCAGCCATGTGGCTGTGCTTCCCTAGACATATGAGTTTTAGGACAGCATTTTGGCATTTCCCATGTGCACCGCTGTATGGAGCTACGATTTTGTGACATATGGATAGCTGTGCTGATGTGAAGGGTATTGAAAGGTAGTATTCAAGAAGAAAAGGAGGAGAGGACAGAAAAGCATGAATGTCCGTTTCATTCAGTGCCAATGAGACTACTGAAGATAGGTGAGAGAAGTGCTCGACTATCGCTTGGCAGTCCCATTGATACTGAATGGAGTGGTAGTGCAGTTGCGAAACCAGCCTTTCATTTATTGCCATGAAAGAATAAACCAGGAAGTGGGGAGCATGGGGGAAATTCTCGGTCCCACGGTTAGACCCCACTGATCTATTGGTTTACACCCATCCAGTGGATGGATGAAAACTTTAAATTCTATCAACTATCCAGAATCCACCTTTAATGGGTGAAGACCAGGGACCTCTTAGAGCAGAGCTCAGGAATAGCTTAAGGCTGAATCACTCAGCGGTACAACGGGTCCACACCCACTGCGGTGGGAAAAAGAAGTTCTACAGGTAAATTGTGGTATTGAATTGATTTTTTTTTAGGTATCATAGGAAGTAGATGGTTATACTTGCTAGCAGGGGTGTAGCTAAAGGCTCATGGGCCCGGGTGCAAAAGTTTATCTTGGGGACCCCAAGATTCTTCTAATCCCTTAACGCAGAGGCCTAACTTTAAGCTTTTGGGCCCCAATGCAAAACCCATAACAGGGCTCCCAACTATAATGCTTTATTCATAGTACTGGGCTCCCTATATGGAGAAGAGAGGACTTATGGGCCCCCTAAGGCTCATAGGCCCGAGTGCAACTGCATGCCCTGCATCCTCTATAGTTACACCAGTGCTTGCTAGTAGCTTCCACTCATGATACTAGCTAAGTGTGAGGATCCCAGGATCAACTCATTATTAGGAAACCCATTTTCTGTTAAGATCTTGTCCAAATCGGACAACTTCTTTAATCAATTTACTATACTGTTCTCACTTGTAGCCATAATATTGTTATTAGAGAGTTCCAACAGGACACCCAGATAGCTTAGGAAGTGAACTAGGATTCATAGCATTTCATAGCATTGTCGACACGGGACCCAGAGGGACATGTATATATGAGTTCAAATCTCTGGGTGACGAATACAGAAATGCAAATAAGAGAGATGGAATAATACCTCCACAGTGCCACCTAATGGGAGGCAGCATTCCTTCAAGTCATTGTTAGACTCTTAATACAACCCTTGTAACAATGACTGGGAATTGAAAGCCAAGCCAGAATCCATACACATACAGCTGGTTCGGGGGTGTTTGCCCCTCATCAGTGTGCGGTAGGTTTCTGGCTTAGCTAGTGAGAGGCCTGTGATGTGGGTCAAAAATGCTGTATTTTCTCCTTAGGAAGAGCACCTAGAAGGTAAGTGAATGAGGAGACTTAAAAGGCCCTTTACGCTCCTCTGGGTAATATGCAAATAAAGGAGATGGAACAATACCTCTGCAGCGCCACCTATTGGAAGGCAGCATTCCTAACAGAAATTGAATCTGATTGTTCCCAGTAATAGAAACCAGATAATCTTGTAGATATGATACCTTTTAATGGCTAACAAAAATACATGATGTTAATGCGAGCTTTCGGACTTTAATTCTCAGAGCTTCATAAAGGTATAAAGAAATGGATCCGAAGAGGCATGCATATTTATACACACACACTTATTACAAGGCACAGACATGGATGTGATTAATTTGCATTTAAAAAAAATAGTCACAGGTAAGGGAGTGAAGATTTTATGGTCCCTAAGTTAGTGCACATGGTTATATACCCAAGGCTGGCTTACTCACAGTTTCATAACTATTGGTTAACACTTCAAACAAAAGAACCAGGAAAAGAAAATCTACTTTCACTTACAGAAGAGCGGAGAGGGGTGGTTGGGGGTTGGAATGTAACTTTCTTTGTTTCCAATTACAACAGTGTAAGTTAGATACAGTATATAGTATTGTTAGAAGGAAACATCTTTAGTTAACTACATTTTACATCAGGGGAAGAGAAGTCAATAAGGCACACGTTATTATGCAGTAGCTACATTTCATTCGCAATAGATACATTTGTAATAAACAGAACAATCTATCATATGCTTCATACTTCTGGTTGAAAACAGAAGACAATAGCTTCTTCTGAGTCCTTGAAGCACAATATATCAGATCATTTTTACTGGATTGCCTCTTTCGAGTAAAGCCCCATTTTAGAGCGACTTCAGACTCACTTTCTTAAACATCGCATCATTACACGACAGCAGCTTCATTAAGCAATCCATTAACAAAGTACCGGCAGCCATAAATGGCACCTGTATTCTGCCGCTAGTGCATGCAGAACACCAGTGGGAGATTTCCAGGGTTATTATTGGAATTATAAATATAACGTGTAATACAATTCAGCTCTAATGTGATTTATTAGAAATCCTGGAAGTGACAGGCGCTCTATAACTTACTGTTACTTTTAGTTATATCCTAAATGTTTATTAAAAAGCATTGCAGTAGAGATGCCTGGGGCCTTGATATACTGCGCAATAGAACAAAATGTAAGAAAACATTAGAACAGATTAAAAGTAGTTTTTCATAGAAACTGGGATAGGCAATTGTGTTCAATTTTAAATAACATGGAAGAAAGTTACAGCTCTGCAGAACTTCCTCAACTTCTTCTTTAAATGTGTAATATGCGTCTTTAGCTGTGATAATGAAATCCCTGGTGTTAGGTTTGCTTTGCTCTTAGCCACAAAACCCCCTATCCTCTAATAATGGACTATTAAACTGTAATGGGGGAAGAAGGAGTATTAAAAATATCCGTCTCTATCTCTTCCAATTACACCACTGCAAAGAAGAAGAGCAAAGAGTAATAATCCAGAAACCTTCTCTTACCGGAATACTATGTCATGAAGTGATAGAGGGAACAATGAACAATTGCACAGTGCTGAACATTGGCCGAGTGCAGAAAAATACAGAAACACTAGATTTTGATTATACCTATATAGTAACTGCACTTTTGTGAAACTTTTGACATGTCAGATAGACATGTCAAAAGTTTTGATCAATGGGGGGCCTCTACTGAGATCCCTATTGATCTCAGGATCAAGGGGGCTGCGGTGCTCACCAGAGCATTGTGCCACATTGGGTGCCTTTGTGGCTTTCCAGCTCCTCCTGGCAGCTGAAGATGGCCTCATAGAGATGTATAGATGGTGTCTACCGGAAGGAGCCAAAAAATAGAAAAAACAACCAAAGGCGGACAGTGCTCGGGTGAGCTTTGCGGACCCCTCTTTCTTGCAATTAGCGGGCATCTTAGCAAAAGGACCCCAACTGATCAAAATTTTGATACGTCTCTTTGACATGTCAAACGTTTCACAAAAGTGCAGTTACTCTTTAAAGTAATCTTCTCATGTCATTATAGACATGACGATAGTTCTTCATATTCAGCAGTCGTTCAGGAGTATACAGCAGTCGTTCACTTCTGAATGACTGTCTGTTTATTGTGAAGGGAGGCGGATGGGAAAGAGAATATTCCCCGACCCGCCTCTCCTCCATGCTGGCAGTGCTTTGAGTGATGCCAGCGATACTCACTCTTGTGTAACGGCACAGAAGGGAACATCACTGGAACAAGCTGCTGGGCATCATTTGCCCGATAGCTCAATCCGTGTAAATGGACCACTAGATTAGGTAATATGGTAGGCCTCCCTAAAAAAGATGTATATTTAGGACATGCTTCAAACTGCGGGTGTTGAAGATTAACCTGATTGTCTGGGATAGAGCATTCCAGAGAACTGGTGCAGCTCAGGAAAAATCTTGTAGACAGGAGTGGGAGATTTAGAATAAAGAAGATGTTGATCTAAGGTCAAGAGTAGAGTGGAGAGCATGGTTAGGGTGGTAGGTAGGGATGATGGAGGAGATATAGTGCAGCATTGTGGAGAGCTTTATGGATGAGAATGATTAGTATAAATTGTATTCTATATTGGACAGGCAAACAGTTGACAATAAGATTATTCGTAATGCGGATAAGGGAGCTGGAGTGGTATTGCAAGAGCGCAACATTTATAAAAAGGAGACTATCCAAATCCTATCCGTCACTGATTATTGTCCCTTTTTGCTAGTGACCCTACCAGAGAAACTGCTTGGTCATTCATTCAGCTGATTGAATCAGCTCACTATAATAAGATAATTACAGATAAAGAAAGATTTTCTAATTATAAAAAATCCCCATCTCCCGATCTTTGATCACCTACCAAAAGTTCATAAAGATCAATTAAACCCACCTGAGAGGCCAATAATTTCAGGTCTCAATTCCATTACTTCCGATCTCTCACATCATGTATGAGATGATGTCATACTGCAACTTTATGTTCTGGCGTTGGGCTCTTTTCTAAAAGACAGCTTTTCCCTTTTGACCATTTTCGCAAATATGGAATGAAAGCCCTCCTACAAATGGACCGCACTCTTTATATTCAAATTTTCCCTTTGATACTGGTACTACCATCATTGCATCAATATTGGAAGAAGACTGCATCTTCAGAAATACTGCATGTGGGAAAGATAGGGCATGACCTATCTTTCCACAGTCTTTTTCAAACTCGCTCATACTAGTGCAAAGTTTGAGAAGTCTGAAAAGAAAAAAAAAAACATTCATGTGCAACTACACTCCGTAGCAGCAAACGTACTTGCACATATGACCATGTGTTTTTGCCCTCAGTTCAATGATGTCATTACCAATCAAGCCAATAGTGTTTATTATTCATTTGATTACTTGTCATTTGCATTAACTGTATAAAACCCCATCCACACTGCTAACCAGCCCTGATGGGCTCCAACCCTGCACATTGTTCGGTCATCTATAGCAAGGACTCGTAGAAGTAATGTTCCTGGTCAGGCTCAAATTACTATTCCTTTGCAAATCACTTTATGCATACTGGTGCTTAAACCAATGCTATGAATATTCATTAGCTAGCAAAATCCCCCCCTTTAGTATTTTTTAATTTTATTTCTTTTATAATTTAATTTATAAAACTTCCAAATATTATGGCACTCTGCTCCATCACCTTCCATTTTTATCATGCATTTTATGCTGTCTTTCCATTAAATTGTAATATGGCCATTATATTATTTTAATAGCGATCCCTGATTATATTATGTTCCAGGTATTTACTTTCTTAGTTTTTTACCATTCCCAGTACAGAAGAAAATATATTTATTGTACTTTATTTATTGTTCTAATATACATTAATGTCGCTATTAATTTGGTTTTACCGTTAGTATTTATGCTTTATTTTACGTAGATATTAATTGTTCCCTAGCACTGAAGTTTACGAATAATCCGAAAGCAGACCGTCTATTTTTTGTATTCATCACTATAGTATTTTATTTATTTCATATATATATATATATATATATATATATATATATATTGTTTCTTTCACCAATAGTACTTCATGAATGTATTGTATCTACTTGCATTATTCAAGGGGCAAAATCTATTTAGTTTATTATTGCTCTTAAAGGGGTTGTCCCGCGCCAAAACGGGTTTTTTTTTTCAATAGCCCCCCCCGTTCGGCGCGAGACAAACCCGATGCAGGGGTAAAAAAAAAAAACGGATAGTACTTACCCGAATCCCCGCGCTCCGGTGACTTCTTACTTACCTTGCGAAGATGGCCGCCGGGATCTTCACCCACGGTGGACCGCAGGTCTTCTCCCATGGTGCACCGTGGGCATTGTGCGTTCCATTGCCGATTCCAGCCTCCTGATTGGCTGGAATCGGCACACGTGACGGGGCGGAGCTACGAGGAGCAGCTCTCCAGCACGAGCGGCCCCATTCAGAAGGGGGATGACCGGACTGCGCAAGCGCGTCTAATCGGGCGATTAGACGCTGAAATTAGACGGTTCCATGGAGACGAGGACGCTAGCAACGGAACAGGTAAGTGAATAACTTCTGTATGGCTCATATTTAATGCACGATGTATATTACAAAGTGCATTAATATGGCCATACAGAAGTGTATACCCCCACTTGCTTTCGCGGGACAACCCCTTTAATTATTGATTTTATTTTTGCCTCTTCATTTTTTACATTATTGTTCTTTCTACCTTCTACTTTCCATTCATTTTATTAGTATGCATTCCGGCCATTTCTAAAGAAGGGGCCGTTCCCTGAAACATGTTATTTGTGCTCAATTATTTAATAAATAAGAAATTGGGCTAATCCCTTTGTTTTTATGAGCTTTACATTACAAGGGTTGTGACCACGGTCCATCATTTTTTCCATTTCACAATTTGGCACATGGCGGAGATATCAGTGTAGCAAATGAACAAAAGGATGACCCTGGCTGCTGCATTCGGGATGGATTGGAGAGGGGAGAGTTTACTGAGGGCAAGACAGATCTGTAGCGAGTTGTCAAGCTGATAATTGATCAGGGCAACAATAAGATTTAGGGATGCATCCACAGTGAGAAAAGGGTGGATTCTAGAGGTGTTTTTGAGGTGCAGGTGACAACAACATGCAAGTGATTGAAGGAAAGATTCAAGTCAAGTATGTCCCCAAGTCGGTGGGCATACTGCCTCGGAGTTATGGTAGTACCACAAACTGAATAGAAATGTCAGATTGAGGTAGGTTCCTAGATGGTGGTAACATCTGAAGTTCAGTTTTTGAAAGATTCAGTTTTAAATAGAGAGATGATATGATGTTGGAGATAGTGGACTGACAAGCATTTGCGTTGTGTAGGTTGGTGGTAGGCAATCAGAGTGAAAGTAGGCAACAAAGTTTATTTCATTTGAAGGAACTTTAAGAGGCTTTGAACAATCCTATTTATTCTCCTTTATTTTGCTCACCTCTCAGTCACAATGAAGTCACTAATCTCCCCAAAGAGAAGAAAAAGCCTAGAAAAGACATCAATATCCTCTATGTGCTATACAACCCCATTAACCCTTTCCAATCCAATTTTGGATTCAGGGTTTCCTAAAAGGCTTTCTCTCTTTGCTGTTATACAACAGTGCCATCTGCTGGCTAAAGCCAGAGTGTGCGCTAGAGAGGCTCCGACAACGAAGTGGCTGGCAATAGATGGTAAGAATACCCTGTCAGACGTCTTCTGACATTGGAGCTGTACAAGCTTCAATCAAAATGTAGGAAGACATCAGACAGTGGATTGGAAAGGGTTAATAGTACCATGAATAATTTCTGTATCTACTCTCTTGTGTTGTGTTTTCACCGTTTACGTAGTAAGTTTTCATTTTCAAGGGAAATGAACTTTTAAAAAAATGCAGACGTAACACATGCTCTACTTTCATCGTAGGTGAAAATATGATCCTTTGGAGATAATATTAATGTGTCTAACTTTAGATGAGTTTATAAGATAAAGGAGTATAAATACACCTTAGATCTTGTTATACTCATCAAAAGGACTTGAAATCGAAAAAAAAAGAGACCCAGAGCCAGAAAGGATTTGGGATGATACAAACAAGACACGACTTTATGACTTTATTCTGTATGGCATTCGCTTTGACTTGCCAAAAATCCATACATATTGCAAACCCAGCATGAGTTGAATGTTTGCTTAGTTTAATGCCAAGAAAACAAAGTGGAGCTAACATAGGGGTTGGAACGTAGAGTTGATGTGAGCATGCTCAGTGTACAGAACAGAAGGGTAGAGTGGATTAGGTACATTACATTATACATAAAAACAGCCTCATTCTGAAATATAGAGCCACATAATGCAAAGAAATCGGCTTCATCCCTTCTGTTTTAGAGGAAATACACAGTATCAGCTTTGCTTATTACGAACTCAAATTCTATATTGAAGCATATTCCTTTTTTTAGTCTGTTCTTAGTTTCAGATTTTTTTTTTTTCCTTACATGAATATGGAGCTGTGGACACATTGCAAGAGATTTTCTTTACAGCAGGAACTTTGGAAAAGAAGCATAGTCAGAAGACCACTCAATGATTTCTGTAAGAGAGTGTAGTGGGCATGCTCTATGACCTACTCAGAGGTTTCTGTGTAAAGAAGGGTTTGAAATTCAGCTCTGATCATCACCTATTACGAAAAGGCGTCATCCTGTGTTATCTGCCTCCAGCTTTATAATAGCGGTGTTACCTTTAGTTGAACATCTGCCCTCTCATTACTAATGTTGCTTGTGTTAATTAGTTGGGCGATAAAATTCATGTTCCTGAATCAGTCTTGTAGAAATCCTGCAGAGAAGGAAGGTTCCATCTTCATATGGAGAATGGTTGGAAGGATGTGGCTAGGCAAATGGGTGATGCTTTTTGTCCTACTGCTCCAGCTGCAGCCAATTATGTTATAGCCAGAGAGGATAGTGAAGAGTAGGTACAGGGCAGGGAGCATAGATGATCTTCTGGGGTGCAAAGGTTTTTTATATATTTTTTTAAGTTTTAATTGCAAAATGAGTCCTAATAGAATCAAAGGAGTGGAGCAGATTAAGGGAGATATTACTGGGATTTTACACATTTTTTTAAAATTCATTTTTCATCATTAGTGTTCTTTGAAAAAGAGAATACTGTATTTCACAGTCTTTCAGCATCTCCTCTATAGCCCATATATTCCTATTAGTAATATTTTTCATTGAGTATGGATAATTCCAAGAAACTGACAAGCTTATGTTACCTCAGTCTTATAACATTCACTTTATTTTAACACATTTGTAAACTTAAGAACATATGGAAAATGTATTGGATGCTACAGAATGACATCATAATTGCATTAGTACTTCTGTTATAGGGCTTCTTTAGATGACTGTGATTTTGCACCGTTTTGCAGCTGTGAAAATCGAGGCTGCAAAACGAGACGAGGCGAAACCATTCAGTAGTGGGATTCTCGCACATTAACCCTTTGCAATCCAATTTTGGATTCAGGGTTTCCTAGGGGGCTTTCTCTTTCTGCCATTATACAATGGCGCCATCTGCTGGTTAGAGTCAGTACTGTGGTATGTGATATGCTGGAGAGGCCCCGGACAAAAGAGCGGCCAGTAAGAATACTCTGCTGGACGTCTTCCAACATCAGAGCTGTACAGCCTTCAATGAGCATGTCTTTAGACGTCAGACAGTGGATTGGAAAGGGTTAATACTACGCATGAGAAAAGATAGTAGTTTTTCTAAGTTCAAAAAAGATAGGGCAAGACCTATCATTTCAATAGGGCGAAGTCTAAATATTAAAAAAAAACTGAAAAAAATAAAAACAGGTTCATGTGCTAATACGCTCCATAGTCTGTTTAAGGAGTTTAAGCCCTTAGTTCACTATTGTTTCCAAGTAATCCTTCATTTTGTGAACTGTCTTAGCTGTCATTGCCCAACAGGCTTCACTTTGAGCAAAAAAGCCTGCAGAGCCAGGACAAAAATAAACCACTTTAGCAGAAACGGCCGTGGCGTCTTTAGAAATCCCAAGCCTTTTGCTGATATAGTAGACAGAAACTACTATGTTATCCACTGAAGGCACAACATCTGTGCACTTAACCTTGGTGTTTAGCAATCAAGTCAGAGGACGTCTGAGGTGTTCAGCTAAGTTGTTTTCTATTTCTTTTATTATTTCTTCTACCAGTCACATTGATTGCTTTTCCTTTACTGCAGAACGACTTGGAAGATATTTTCTTAAAAACATTTTTTGGGCAATTTTTCAACCTTCTCACATAAAATATAACATGAAAGAAGTCCTCAATTGTGCTGTGTTAAAACTAGAATATAGGTTAGAAGTGTATTAATCAGGTGACACTCTGCAACTTTTTGTATGAAGACACAGAGAACAGAGTTTAGTGAAATCATTAAAGGGGTTGTCCCGAGGCAGCAAGTGGGTCTATACACTTCTGTATGGCCATAATAATGCACTTTGTAATATACATTGTGCATTAATTATGAGCCATACAGAAGTTATAAAAAGTTTTTTACTTACCTGCTCCGTTGCTGGCGTCCTCGTCTCCATGGAGCCGACTAATTTTTGGCCTCCGATGGCCAAATTAGCCGCGCTTGCGCAGTCCGGGTCTTCTGTGTTCTTCTATGGAGCCGCTCGTGACAGAGAGCGGCTCCGTGTAGCTCCGCCCCGTCACGTGCCGATTCCAGCCAATCAGGAGGCTGGAATCGGCAGTGGACCGCACAGAAGAGCTGCGGTCCACGAAGCAAGAGGTTCCCGGCGGCCATCTTCACAGGTAAGTATAGAAGTCACCGGAGCGCGGGGATCAAGGTAAGCGCTCCGGTAAGCTGTCTGTACGTCCCTGCATCGGGGTTGTCTCGCGCCGAACGGGGGGGGGGTTGAAAAAAAAAAAAACCCGTTTCGGCGCGGGACAACCCCTTTAAATTCCGAGTTGACACACTATTACCTGGCTGCAAAAGACAGTCAATCTAAGACAAGGCAAAAACATGTAGGAAGAGTATGCCAACATCAGCAGCAACAAGTGGAAAGTTCAAGGAAAAAGACTGAGGAGTTTCAAGGGGATCGATAATGTTTTTATTCTAAGGAGATTCTAAGGGGTGTTCTACTTTAAAATCAGCCCTGATATCTAGGTATATCAATACATTACTTCTGAGGAGATATGTAATGTGTGTGGGATCCATAATTATACCACCATTAAATAAGCTTCTTAAAGGATGAAGAAGTAGTGCAATGCACAGCATGATGACAAGAGTCTAATTAAAGTCTATGGATACCTTTGGGAAACAATTTCTTTTCACTTAAATGCATGTATTTTGGGCTAGGAATCAGTTTTTCAATAAGGTTTAAATATGAATGTCGCAGCTTTTGTCTTCTGCAGCTTCTGCATATCACTGTATATAGAAACTGCAGTAGGAGAGCGATCCATGAAGCTGCACTCTCCTCTCCTGCACGTTTTTATCATCTAAGTTATGACCACAGCAAATTTCATCTTAAATGCATGTATTTAGGGCTGACAACCTTCTCCAAAGGTGTTTAATGAAAAATGTTGCACTATTGTCTTCTGCAGTTTCTACATAGCACTGTATATACAAACTGCAGTCTAAGGCCTCGGTCACACGGGCGATTTTTCGTATGCGATCTGCGATTTTATAGAACCATTGCTTTACAATGGTATCGGACACATGGGCGCTTGTTATGCACTTGTCCGATAAATTATAGGACAAGAAATCGCAGATCGCGCCTATCTGCGATCTGCGATTCCTTGTGTTCTCTATATGCGCTCAATGGGGCCGGCAGCAGCAGCGCTGACCCCATTGAGAACATATACTACACAAATCATTTTCCTCTGCCACAGCTGTAACAGCTGTGGCAGAGAAGAATGATGTTTGATGTTAAAAATATAAGCCCTTCCCTGAAAATCATCCAAAAATGTGTAAAAATAAAAAATATATATATACACTCACCTTGTCCGTGCAGTCGGAGTTCAGCCGCTGCCGGCTGGCAGTTCTCCTGAACTGCTCTGAGTAGTATTCCCCACCTGCTGAATGGGCTGCCTCTGATTGGTCACAGCCCTCACCAATCAGAGGCAGCTCTCACTCACCCATTCATGAATTCATGAATGGGTGAGTGAGAGCTGCCTCTGATTGGTGAGGGCTGTGACCAATGGGTGAGTGAGAGCTGCCTCTGATTGGTGAGGGCTGTGACCAATCAGAGGCAGCCCATTCAGCATTTTAAATCCCCGCCTGCTGAATACTACTCAGAGCAGTTCAGGAGAACTGCCGGACGGCCGCGGCTGAATTCCGGCTGCACGGACAAGGTGAGTATATATATATTTTTTTTATTTTTACACATTTTTGGATGATTTTCAGGGAAGGGCTTATATTTTTAAGCCCTTCCCGAAAATTCATCCTGCGCTCACCGGCAGCCCATTGCTTTCAATGGAGCCGGCTGTATTGTCGGCTCCATTGAATTCAGTGGTCTGGACAGAGCTCCTGTGCTCGGGCCCGTTTCAAAGGAAACGCGGCTAGGAGCAGATTTTTCCGGCGATTTTTTTGGCCCCGGTCACGCAATTTGCGGATGCGCATCCGTCATGCGATCCGCAAATCGCGGCAAAAAACGCCCGTCTGACCGAGGCCTAAGTCTCAATAGGAGATCTGCCATTCTGATAATTTTCTAATACCATAGTCTAATCAGAAGCGTGTCTGAGACCATTTAGATTATAACTCTGTAGATAAGTAAAATGCTCTAATTTCACAGTACTAATTTTACTAGAATTCCTGCCTCTTCTTCCAAGGATGTTGATGAGCATTACACTGTATTTATTTTAATTATTAATCAACTTTTGTTTGCTCTTTCGTGTTTTTAATGAGTGGTTCTACATGAACTTTACCTTTCTGTATCTTTCTGCACAAAATGTAATCAGCGTTATTAAATACTGAAAGCAAAAAAAGCATTTAATTTGTGGGCTTTCCAGAAAATGCCCGAACCTTGCTGATTCCTACATATTTGGTCTCAGTCACTTCCTGTCATGGATTTATAGTATAGAAACATAACTGATCTTTCTAAATAGGAAACCTATGAATATATAATGAATTCATGGAGTCAAAAACAGCCCTTTGAAGAGTCCCTAAATAGACCACATTTTACATATAAGGCTACATAGTGAATTCCACCCCCTCAGTTGTAGAGGTAAAATCCCCACTGTAAATACATAGCATAAATTGACATCCTGTGGATTTATCCCCTTAAGGACCACCCATACGCCTTTTTATGGCACTGCATTATAAGTCTGACATGTGCCAGGGGGAGTGGGTGCTTGGCATATGAATGACACTTGCTTTAACAGCAGGGACTGGAGATAACTCTGATCCCTGCTGTTTAACTTTTTATGTGCCATGGTCAATGCGACCGTGGCATGTAAAGGGCTGGCCGGGGGAGTTTTGGTGTAAATATGATGTGTGGCATGATTGGTTTGGAGAAGACTGACTGTGGTGTCCCATCTCCTGTACTTTATTTTTGGGTCTGTTTTGTAACAGTCTCAGCACTTTTGGAGTACAAAACTGGACATGCAATTATATACCCCTCCAGCCATCTGATGAAAAGGTCTGCGTACCTCGAAAAGCTTTACCCACTAGTTTCTAAGAAAGTACTGTTCTTTGAACTTTACACAACTGTCTCTACTCTTCAAATAGCTACCTAAAAATTGGGATGCGCTAGACTGCTAACTTTTTCTTATTCCAACCTTCACGCTATTTAACACTAACTTGACCATCAGTCAAGCAGCGCACTAGGCTGGCAGCACCTCTGCTGCAATTGCCTTGTCACCTTTTCCAATTTGAGCCAAATAGTGCACCATTTTCACAGTAGGCTTTCCTACAAGGGTGCGGTGCCCAAATTGTTTTCCTATTTCTCATGCGCCAAGATCTGTGACTTTTTTATACCACTATACTAGCATAAACAGTGTGATTAATCTTCCTCCTACCTCTTGCAAAATCTGATCTATTATCCCATATATATTGGGATATATTCCATATAACTTGAAGAAAATGGTCTACCACAACACTATAGTCGATATATAGCTCTAGACACTTATACATTTTAGCTATATTAAGTAGGTACCCAAAGACTAAGCAATAATAGCTAGTTTAAGGGTGGCTTCACATTTGCGCTTGGGCTTCCGCTTTCCTGCTCCATTCAGGTAGCAGGTAAGGGGAAACCCTGTGGCCAAATGGCTCAGTCTCTGAATGGCAACGAACATTGTTTGATGGACCCCATTGACTAAAACGGGGTCCGTTCCCTTTCTGTCTAGCTACCTGGCTTTTGGACAGAAGTAAAAGCACTGCATTCTTAAGGTATTTTGAGCCGGACCTGTGACGGAACCTCTAACTGCAGGTTGCAACGCATATTTGAAATCGGCCAAAGAATAAGCAGAGGGATGGGGTATAAAAAATGAGTAAGGTAGAGAACAGGAAAAGAGATAGAACTTGAGGAGAAAAAAAAGAAAAAGAAAGAAAGAGAAAAAGAGAGGAGATAGGGAAAAGCGGGAAAAAAAATCACCCCTCAACATTACTCGAAGGGGAGGGGGTATTTGGAGCAGAAAGAAAAAACTATGAATCCAGAGGATAGGGACCACAAATTATGTAGAAACCAATTACTCTTGTTTTTTCAGAGGTCTCTTATCATATTAGTAAAATCAGTAACAATATTGTAAATATAATGCATGAATTTTTTCCCATATTTACAATTTTCTTTTGTAATTTTGTGAAATTGTATACAAAGCTCCTTAGGCATTTGAAAAATAATGGTATTTAGGGCTTTTTACTATATACATTTAGTATAAACTTTGTTAGTAGCAACTGTTTGTAAGAGAAAATGCAAAATATCACTGGGTCAGATGAGAGGTCAGATTAGTGCTGATTCCCAAACCTTCACTTAATTAGATTATTCGCAAGAAATAAAGGCAGTGAATAAATGTTGTGTTAATCTTTATTACTGCTAGAGGCCTACAGTGCATGGCGAAAGAATTTTCTGATGTGACCTCTAGATTAAAGCCATTACTGATTAAACTACAAACTGTTCTCTGTGCAGAGCTCTGGAGCTACTTGTTTCACACAATTAATTCACTATCCCGAAACTTAAGACTACATTATATTATTTAGTTTATTTTTGTAAAGTTCTTTGATGCTGCTTGCGCAGAGCGCTTGTTGGGGCTTTGACCACATTTTTAAAGGATGTGTCTCCTAAAGTCAATCCCTTCTCTTAGGTAGGTTCACACGGGCATATGTGCAGTTACTAGCAACTCAGCGCGAGGCGTTTGGCTATGACCAAGGGTTTTTTGTGCACATGTTGGTGTGTTTTTTGCACATGGGACACAACCATGGCACTAAGTTTGTGCCGCGCATGTCATGTAGCAGAGCTGTGTCTGTGCCACATGTGTCATGTAGCAGAGCTGTATCTGTGATGCACATGTCATGTAGCGGAGCTGTTCCTGTGCCATGCATGTCATGTAGCAGAGCTGTGTCTGTGATGCGAATGTCATGTAGCAGAGCTGTGTCTGTGATGCACATGCCATGTAGCAGAGCTGTATCCGTGATGCACATGTCATGTCACAGATGTTCATGTCATGAACCAGAGCTGTGTCTGTGATACGTATATCATGTAGCAAAGCTGTGTCTCTGACGTGCATGTCCTGTAGCAAAGCTGTGTCTGTGGTGCCCATGTCATGTTGCAGAGCTGTTTCTGTGCCATGCATGTCATGTAGCAGAGCTGTTTCTGTGCCATGCATGTCATGTAGCAGAGCTGTGTCTGTGACGCAAATGTAATGTAGCAGAGCCGTGTCTGTAATGTGAATGTCATATAGCAGAGCTGTGTCTGTTAGGCACGTGGCATATAGCACAGCTGTGTGTGTCCATTACATGCCCATATACCGGAGCTGTGTGTGTGACGAGTATGTATCAAAGCTATGTATGTGTAACGTGCATGTAACAGAGCTGTGTGGTGCATTGCGCCACCAGAAACACTGGTACTATAATTGCCTAATAATTACTAGTCTATTTATATGCAGGACTGTGATTGTAAGGCGTCCCTCACACAGGCGTTTGCAGAAACGCAGCGCTTTTCAACGCTGCGTTTACTGCAGATTGTGCCCGGTTTCAGCACAGCTAAAAACTTAGCGAAGGCTGCTGACAAAAGGAATAACAGTCGCTATTCCAGGCGCTGCTGCTGGGACCTTATGAAACCGGCCAATTGCTCTGATTGGCTGAGCGACACTGAGTGAGAGTCTGCTCAGATAATTAGAGCCAGCACTGGATGCGTCCAATCACAGCCATTCAATTACAAATGGCTGTGATTGGACACATCCAGCATTGGCTGTGATTGACTGAGTGAGCTGTCACTTAGTGGCGCTCAGCCAATAAGAGCAATCACTCATTGGAGGCTGGGATTTTGAATTCCCGTCACCAGAGAAAAAGTTCTCCTGCTGGCTGACAAGTCCTGAAAGCACCGCCAGGGACAGCGACATCACCTGCAAGGGGAGTATTAATGCCTAGAGGAAAGAAGGTTTCTACACCGACACAAAGCAGTGAGAATATGAAACTGGGGGTAATAGGCTGAACTGGATGGACAAATGTCTTTTTTCGGCCTAACATGCTATGCTACAAAGTAAAAGGGAAATTAGAACAGAGGATTATCACAACTTTACAAACATAAATCAGACATAAACACAGAGAAATGAATGAATTATTAGCGGAGCAAAAACTTAAATAGTGACAGTAGTAAAATAACTGTTAATACGAGTATATAATAAAACAACATGATATACCATTATTGATTGGCAGTGTTGTCACAAAAGGCATTGAACATGATTAGAGATGAGCGAACGCGTTCGTCCGAGCTTGATATTCGTGCGAATATTAGGGTGTTCGGGATGTTCGTTATTCGTGACGAACACCATGCGGTGTTCTGGTTACTTTCACTTCCTTCCCTGAGACGTTAGCGCGCTTTTCTGGCCAATTGAAAGACAGGGAAGGCATTACAACTTCCCCCTGCAACGTTTAAGCCCTATACCACCCCCCTGCTGTGAGTGGCTGGCGAGATCAGGTGTTCGCCTAATATAAAAGTCGGCCCCTCCCGCGGCTCGCCTCAGATGCGGTGTGAGTTAGATGAGGGACAGTGCTGTTTATACCGGAGCTGCTGTAGGGAAAGAATTGGTAGTTAGTGTAGGCTTCAAGACCCCCCAAAGGTCCTTATTAGGGCCACTGATAGCTGTGTGTTGGCTGCTGTTAGCAGTGGGATTTTTTTTTTTTTCTCAAAATCGCCTCTGCAGACCGTTGCACCTGGCATTAGGGACAGAAGTGCTGCATAGGCAGGGAGAGTGTTAGGAGTGAGTGTAGCCTTCAAGAACCTCAACGGTCCTTTCTAGGGCCATATTTATCCGTGTGCAGTACTGTCCAGGCTGCTGTTGGCTGTGCTGCATTTTTTTTGGGCTTCTCAAAATCGCCTCTGCAGAGCATTCCACCCTCCATTGATACTGCAGGGAAAGAATTGTATAGGCAGGGCCACAACACAGTTATTATTCATAGAATATACGCAGTGCTGCCTGTTGGTGGGAAAAAACTGAAAAGAAATCTATTTGTCCAGCCTGTGTCCGTCCTTACGGGCGGTGGAGACGTGTGAGCTGCGTGAAAAACATTGCTAAATCATACGCACCCAGCTACGCTTTACTGCTGGCTTCGCCATTTGCTTTCCTTAATTGGGAAAAAAAATACCTGCTCTGCCACAGTTAATAACTCTGCTACCCTCACGTTCTGTGACACATAAGCAGGGACACAGCGCAGTTATTAAACTTCTCAGGTTCATTGAATATACGCAGTGCTGCCTGTTGGTGGGAAAAAACTGAAAACAAATCTATTTGTCCAGCCTCTGTCCGTCCTTACGCCTGTGGAGACGTGTGAGCTGCGTGAAAAACATTGCTAAATCATACGCAGCCAGCTACGCTTTACTGCTGGGTTCGCCATTTGCTTTCCTTAATTGGGAAAAAAAATACCTGCTCTGCCACAGTTAATAACTCTGCTACCCTCACGTTCTGTGACACATAAGCAGGGACACAGCGCAGTTATTAAACTTCTCAGGTTCATTGAATATACGCAGTGCTGCCTGTTGGTGGGAAAAAACTGAAAAGAAATCTATTTGTCCAGCCTGTGTCCGTCCTAAGGGCGGTGGACACGTGTGAGCTGCGTGAAAAACATTGCTAAATCATACGCAGCCAGCTACGCTTTACTGCCGGCTTCGCCATTTGCTTTCCTTAATTGGGAAAAAAAATACCTGCTCTCCAAGAGTTATAATAACTCTGCTACCCTCACGTTCTGTGACACATAAGCAGGGACACAGCACAGTTATTAAACTTCTCAGGTTCATTGAATATACGCAGTGCTGCCTGTTGGTGGGAAAAAACTGAAAAGAAATCTATTTGTCCAGCCTGTGTCCGTCCTAAGGGCGGTGGACACGTGTGAGCTGCGTGAAAAACATTGCTAAATCATACGCAGCCAGCTACGCTTTACTGCCGGCTTCGCCATTTGCTTTCCTTAATTGGGAAAAAAAATACCTGCTCTCCAAGAGTTATAATAACTCTGCTACCCTCACGTTCTGTGACACATAAGCAGGGACACAGCACAGTTATTAAACTTCTCAGGTTCATTGAATATACGCAGTGCTGCCTGTTGGTGGGAAAAAACTGAAAAGAAATCTATTTGTCCAGCCTGTGTCCGTCCTAAGGGCGGTGGACACGTGTGAGCTGCGTGAAAAACATTGCTAAATCATACGCAGCCAGCTACGCTTTACTGCCGGCTTCGCCATTTGCTTTCCTTAATTGGGAAAAAAAATACCTGCTCTCCAAGAGTTATAATAACTCTGCTACCCTCACGTTCTGTGACACATAAGCAGGGACACAGCACAGTTATTAAACTTCTCAGGTTCATTGAATATACGCAGTGCTGCCTGTTGGTGGGAAAAAACTGAAAA
Source organism: Eleutherodactylus coqui (assembly GCF_035609145.1). Taxonomy (NCBI): domain Eukaryota; kingdom Metazoa; phylum Chordata; class Amphibia; order Anura; family Eleutherodactylidae; genus Eleutherodactylus; species Eleutherodactylus coqui. Next base: position 232,599,262 of record NC_089840.1, on the reverse strand, counting down.
GAAATCTATTTGTCCAGCCTGTGTCCGTCCTAAGGGCGGTGGACACGTGTGAGCTGCGTGAAAAACATTGCTAAATCATACGCAGCCAGCTACGCTTTACTGCCGGCTTCGCCATTTGCTTTCCTTAATTGGGAAAAAAAATACCTGCTCTCCAAGAGTTATAATAACTCTGCTACCCTCACGTTCTGTGACACATAAGCAGGGACACAGCACAGTTATTAAACTTCTCAGGTTCATTGAATATACGCAGTGCTGCCTGTTGGTGGGAAAAAACTGAAAAGAAATCTATTTGTCCAGCCTGTGTCCGTCCTAAGGGCGGTGGACACGTGTGAGCTGCGTGAAAAACATTGCTAAATCATACGCAGCCAGCTACGCTTTACTGCCGGCTTCGCCATTTGCTTTCCTTAATTGGGAAAAAAAATACCTGCTCTCCAAGAGTTATAATAACTCTGCTACCCTCACGTTCTGTGACACATAAGCAGGGACACAGCACAGTTATTAAACTTAGATAATTCATTCACTAGAGGCAGTGGGGCCTTTCGTTTTCCAAAAAGGGCAAAAATTATATTTGGCCTGCAGTCTTGCGCCAATTTATTTCCTGCCTGGGAAATCTAATCACTGGTAATACAGCATGCTGAGGGGTAGGGGTAAGCCTAGAGGACGTGGACGTGGACGTGGCCGAGGACGCGGAGGGCCAAGTGAGGGTGTGGGCACAGGCCAAGCTCCTGATCCAGGTGTGTCGCAGCTGTCTGCTGCGCGATTAGGAGAGAGGCACGTTTCTGGCGTCCCCACATTCATCGCCCAATTAATGGGTCCACGCGGGAGACGGTTATTAGAAAATGAGCAGTGTGAGCAGGTCCTGTCCTGGATGGCAGAAAGTGCTTCGAGCAACCTATCGTCTACCCGCAGTTCTGCGCCGTCCACTGCTGCCAATCCGAATCCTCTGTCTGCTGCTCCTCCTTCCTCCCAGCCTCCTCACTCCACTACAATGACACCTGCTCAGGAGCGGGAACACTCCCAGGAACTGTTCTCGGGCCCCTGCTTAGATTGGGCAGCAGCGGTTCCTCTCCCACCAGAGGAGTTTATCGTCACTGATGCCCAACCATTCGAAAGTTCCCGGGGTCGGGGGGAAGAGGCTGGGGACTTCCGCCAACTGTCTCAACAACTTTCTGTGGGTGAGGAGGACGATGACGATCAGACACAGTTGTCTTGCAGTGAGGTAGTAGTAAGGGCAGTACGTCCCAGGGAGCAGCGCACAGAGGATTCGGAGGAAGAGCAGCAGGACGATGAGGTGACTGACCCCACCTGGTGTGCAACGCTTACTCAGGAGGACAGGTCTTCAGAGGGGGAGTCAAGGGCATCAGCAGGGCAGGTTGCAAGAGGCAGTGCGGTGGCCAGGGCCAGGGGTAGAGGCAGGGCCAGACCGAATAATCCACCAAGTGTTTCCCAAAGCGCCCCCTCGCGCCATGCCACCCTGCGGAGGCCGAGGTGCTCTAAGGTCTGGCAGTTTTTCACAGAGACGCCTGACGACCGACGAACAGTGGTGTGCAACCTTTGTCGCGCAAAGCTCAGCCGGGGAGCCAACACCAACAGCCTCACCACCACCACCATGCGCAGACATATGATGGCCAAGCACCCCGCAAGGTGGGACAAAGGCCGTTCACCGCCTCCGGTTTGCACCCCTGCCTCTCCCCCTGTGCCCCAACCTGCCACTGAGATGCAACCCCCCTCTCAGGACACAGGCACTACCGCCTCATGGCCTGCACCCACACCCTCATCTCCGCTGTCCTCGGCCCCATCCAGCAGTGTAGTTCAGCGCACCGTTCAGCCGTCGCTTGCGCAAGTGTTCGAGCGCAAGCGCAAGTACGCCGCCACGCACCCGCACGCTCAAACGTTAACCGTCCGCATCGCAAAATTCATCAGCCTTGAGATGCTGCCGTATAGGGTTGTGGAAACGGAGTCCTTCAAAAGTATCATGGAGGCGGCGGCCCCGCGCTACTCAGTTCCCAGTCGCCACTACTTTTCCCGATGTGCCGTCCCAGCCCTGCACGACCACGTCTCCCGCAACATTGTGCGCGCCCTCACCAACGCGGTTACTGCCACGGTCCACTTAACTACAGACACGTGGACAAGCACAGGCGGGCAGGGCCACTACATCTCCCTGACGGCACATTGGGTGAATTTAGTGGAGGCTGGGACAGAGTCAGAGCCTGGGACCGCTCACGTCCTACCCACCCCCAGAATTGCGGGCCCCAGCTCGGTGCTGGTATCTGCGGAGGTGTATGCTTCCTCCACTAAAGCACCCTCCTCCTCCTCCTCCTCCTCTGTCTCACAATCAAGATGTGTTAGCAGCAGCATGTCGCCAGCAGTCGGTGTCGCGCGTCGTGGCAGCACAGCGGTGGGCAAGCGTCAGCAGGCCGTGCTGAAACTACTCAGCTTAGGCGATAAGAGGCACACGGCCCACGAACTGCTGCAGGGTCTGACACAGCAGACCGACCGCTGGCTTGCGCCGCTGAGCCTCCAACCGGGCATGGTCGTGTGTGACAACGGCCGTAACCTGGTGGCGGCTCTGCAGCTCGGCAGCCTCACGCACGTGCCATGCCTGGCCCACGTCTTTAATTTGGTGGTTCAGCGGTTTCTGAAAAGCTACCCACGCTTGTCAGACCTGCTCGTAAAGGCGCGCCGGCTCTGCGCACATTTCCGCAAGTCCCACACGGACGCTGCCACCCTGCGCACCCTGCAACATCACTTTAAGCTGCCAGTGCACCGACTGCTGTGCGACGTGCCCACACGGTGGAACTCTACGCTCCACATGTTGGCCAGGCTCTATGAACAGCGTAGAGCTATAGTCGAATACCAACTCCAACATGGGCGGCGCAGTGGGAGTCAGCCTCCTCAATTCCTTTCAGAAGAGTGGGCCTGGTTGGCAGACATCTGCCATGTCCTTGGTAATTTTGAGGAGTCTACCCAGGTGGTGAGCGGCGATGCTACAATCATTAGCGTCACCATTCCTCTGCTATGCATCTTGAGAAATTCCCTGCAAACCATAAAGGCAGCTGCTTTGCGCTCGGAAACGGGGGCGGGGGAAGACAGTATGCCGCTGGATAGTCAGGGCACCCTCCTGTCTATTTCTCAGCGCGTACAGGAGGAGGAGGAGGAGCATGAGGAGGATGAGGAGGAGGGGGAAGAGACAGCTTGGCCCGCTGCTGACGGTACACCGGCTGATTGCCTGTCATCCTTTCAGCGTGTATGGCCTGAGGAGGAGGAGGAGGAGGAGGATCCTGAAAGTGATCTTCCTAGTGAAGACAGCCATGTGTTGCGTACAGGTACCCTGGCACACATGGCTGACTTCATGTTAGGATGCCTTTCTCGTGACCCTCGCGTTGCACGCATTCTGGCCACTACGGATTACTGGGTGTACACACTGCTCGATCCACGGTATAAGGAGAACCTGCCCACTCTGATTCCCGAAGAGGAAAGGGGTTCGAGAGTGTTGCTATACCACAGGACCCTTGCGGACAAGCTGATGGTAAAATTCCCAGCCGACAGCGCTAGTGGCAGAAGGCGCAGTTCCGAGGGCCATGTTGCAGGGGATGTGCGTAGATCGAGCAGCATGTACATCCCAGGCAGTGCAACAGTCTTTAAGGGCCTGGCCAGCTTTATGGCTCCCCACCAAGACTGTGTCACCGCTCCCCAGTCACGGCTGAGTCGGCGGGAGCACTGCAAAAGGATGGTGAGGGAGTACGTAGCGGATCGCACGACCATCCTTGGTGACGCCTCTGCCCCCTACAACTACTGGGTGTCGAAGCTGGACACGTGGCCTGAACTAGCCCTGTATGCCCTTGAGGTGCTTGCTTGTCCTGCGGCTAGCGTGTTGTCGGAGAGGGTGTTTAGTGCGGCTGGGGGAATCATCACCGATAAGCGTAGCCGCTTGTCAACCGACAGTGCCGACAGGCTAACACTCATCAAGATGAACAAAGGCTGGATTTCGCCAGACTTCTGTTCTCCACCAGCGGACAGCAGCGATACGTAAGCAATACGTAGGCTGCACCCGCGGATGGAAGCTACGTTCTCTCTCACCATCCAAAACGGGGACATTTGTGCTTCATCAATCTGTGTCTAATATTCCTCCTCCTCCTCCTCCTGCTCCTCCTCCTGAAACCTCACGTAATCACGCTGAACGGGCAATTTTTCTTAGGGCCACAAGGCTCACTCAAATAATTTTTCAGAACAATTTTTATAAGTTTCAATTAGCTTAAAAGCGTTGGAACTTTAACTTGAACCAATTTTTCGTTACACTGGGCTGCCTCCAGGCCTAGTTACCACTTAAGCCACATTAACCAAAGCGATTCACCTGCCATCTTGGTTGGGCATGGCCAATTTTTACTGAGGTACATTAGTACTGTTGGTACACCAATTTTTTGGGGCCCTCACCTACAGTGTAATCATAGTAATTTCTATGTTCTTCGCCTGCACTCATGGTACAGAAAGGTGTGTGGGGTTGGCCTACAGTTTAGCTACATAAATGTCACTTGTGCCTTGGCTATACTAAGGCTACTGAAATGGAACGAAGACTGCGCTCCCGCTATACTGCTGCTTCAGAATTGTTACTGGGGCCTGTCTTGAGTGCTACTATTGCTTACATGGAACGAAGACTGCGCTCCCGCTATACTGCTGCTTCAGAATTGTTACTGGGGCCTGTCTTGAGTGCTACTATTGCTTACATGGAACGGACACGTGGAGAGGACACGTAGTGCCTCAAAAACATCCCCCTCCTCCTCCAACAGGGAAAACATTGTTGGCAAATGCCTTTGCATTGGTTCGTCTGGCGGCAGTCCAAGAATTTCACCTTTACCGACACTACAAGAGAGCCCCCCCACCATCCCCCCGCCACGGCCCACTTAATCCTGGCCACATTCCGAAAACCAACAAAATACAACCGTGGTACTAGGTCCGCAGTCACCACCACATTACCACCAACGCGGTTACTGTTAAGGTGCATATAACCACGGACACGTGGAGAGGACACGTAGTGCCTCAAAAACATCCCCCTCCTCCTCCAACAGGGAAAACATTGTTGGCAAATGCCTTTGCATTGGTTCGTCTGGCGGCAGTCCAAGAATTTCACCTTTACCGACACTACAAGAGAGCCCCCCCACCATCCCCCCGCCACGGCCCACTTAATCCTGGCCACATTCCGAAAACCAACAAAATACAACCGTGGTACTAGGTCCGCAGTCACCACCACATTACCACCAACGCGGTTACTGTTAAGGTGCATATAACCACGGACACGTGGAGAGGACACGTAGTGCCTCAAAAACATCCCCCTCCTCCTCCAACAGGGAAAACATTGTTGGCAAATGCCTTTGCATTGGTTCGTCTGGCGGCAGTCCAAGAATTTCACCTTTACCGACACTACAAGAGAGCCCCCCCACCATCCCCCCGCCACGGCCCACTTAATCCTGGCCACATTCCGAAAACCAACAAAATACAACCGTGGTACTAGGTCCGCAGTCACCACCACATTACCACCAACGCGGTTACTGTTAAGGTGCATATAACCAGTCTGACTGGGGCATGCAGACACCTTGACAGAATGAATAGTGTGTGGCACATAGGTTCCCCATTGCTATGCCCACGTGTGCAGCTCCTGATGGCGGTGGCACAGGATTGTATTTCTCATTGCTTCTGTACAGCATTGTGGGCTATCGCCCCGCCCCTATTAAAGAGGGTCGCTACCTAGCCGTGCCAACCCTGTGCAGTGTGTGCCTGCGGTCCCTCGTCGTGGCAGACGCACTTCTAAATAGACATGAGGGTGGTGTGGCATGAGGGCAGCTGAAGGCTGCGCAGGGACAGTTTGCTGTGCGCTGTGGGGGGGAGGGGGTGCGGTTGGGCAGCATATAACTCAGGAGAAGTGGCAGTGGAGTGTCATGCAGGCAGTGATTGTGCTTTGTTGGAGGTAGTGTGGTGCTTAGCAAAGGTATGCCATGCTAATGAGCGCTTTTCAGAAGTAAAAGTTGTTGGGAGGGGGGGGGGCCCACTCTTGCCGGTATTGTGGCTTAATAGTGGGACCTGTGAACTTAGGATGCAGCCCAACATGTAGCCCCTCGCCTGCCCTATCCGTCACTGTGTCATTCCCATCACTTTCCTGAATTGCCCAGATTTTCACACATGAAAACCTTAGCGAGCATCGGCGAAATACAAAAATGTTCTGGTCGCCCATTGACTTCAATGGGGTTCGTTGTTCGAAACGAACCCTCGAGCATCACGGGAAGTTCGTTACGAATAACGAACACCCGAACATTTTGGTGTTCGCTCATCTCTAAACATGATCAAAACTGCATTCTGGTGCGGTGAGTAAATGAGACAGCGACCCAGCGGGCGACAGACCAGCCGATCACAAATGAGGAAGGAGTACAGCAAACAAATGGGAAAAAAGTGAAAAAGGGAACTAATGGCAATTTATACCGCACCACCATGAAAGCCACCGCGGGATTTGTTAATGAATTAAAGATCCATTTGTATCAGGGATAAACTGTGGGTATCAGTAAGTACATAAAATTGGATTATTTCTAATCTGCCACCTTATCATTCTGCAGTTTTATCATTTATCCAAGATTCACAAACTTTTCATTATACCAAGAGGGAGATCAATCATCTCTGGAAACAGCTTCTTAATGTCGTTACAAACCTTTTTCATATGAGTCTATAGATAAAGTAGATTAGTTCTTCAGCACCAGAGAAGATTAAAAGCCAACATTTATTTAAACATTTATGTTAAAACATTAGCGCAGGTTTGCTCTTCAAAATACGTTTTCTGGCACAAATTGTGACGGGAAAACTGTCTCACATGCTTTATGCCACATTTGCTATGTGTTTTTCAACACTTTTGGAGACTTTTTCCATCATCATAAAAGGGGCGTGGTTTGTGGATGGGGGTGTGGCTTAAATTGTGCTAAATATTGCACCAAATTGCTGCAAATCATGTCTAAATTTTATTGCATTTTTTGGTATAAACTACACCAACTAATAATTGGTATAAACTTGGAGACTTAAAATTCAACAAAAAATAAATAAATCTTGTTATTTGTATAGCGCCAATTTATTCCGCAGCACTTTCAGGTGATTTATTTTTTACTCCCCAACAAGCTGGGTACTCATTTTACTGACCTCGGAAGGATAGAAGGCTGAGTCAACCTTTAGCCGGCTACCTGAAGGGATTGAACCCACAACCTTCAGGTCATGAGCGAGAGCTTATGACTGCATTTCTGCTGCCTTAGCAATCTATGCAGATTTGCTATTCATCAAGAATCCCTGTGATGAAACTGCTGCATTTTAAGACTGTCTTTCTTAACTCCTTTTGATCCAATGTCAGACCTCATCCGAGATCCTGATTTGCCATACCGCTATGACGACAGAAGACGTACAACACAGTTTTCCTCTGTGTTCGTTTGTCCACTCTATTGTTTGATCCAGTCCGATGGTTTTCCTCATGCAGTACTGGCCTTAGCCAGCAGATAGCGCAAGTTGTTTCTCAGCAGGCCATATGACCGCATTGTTATATTCTCTTGGTTCTGCTTGTAGGAGAATGGCAGGGATGAAGTGTGTAAGTGATTAAGATATTGTAAGGTGGATTATGGAGAACAGGGAGGGGGAGGGAGGGAGTTTAGTGATGAAAGTGAGCAAAAAGAAACTGTCTCTGTATGCAGGGATATTAGATCCAGTGAATCTGAATCTAATGATGAAGATGGAAGTGGCGAAAATATGTAACCTGTTACAGGTAACTGGAAGGTTTATCATGAAGGAGATCTTATAAAGTTTCCGTACTCACCCTTCCTCGAAGTGTTCGGCCAAAAACTAAAATTTAATATTTTCAGCTCTTTTTCTCTGATGATTTTTCTAGCGAAATTATGACCGCGGCAAACATGTATACAGCGGAAGAAATACAGAAGATGACTCCATTGACAAAATATTTAATGTGGCACTCTTGGAATGATGTTTTGGTAGGAGAAATGAAGGCGCTCTTCGGTGTAATACTGACCTGAATTTGAAGATGCAATTAGTTGACTAGTTTATTGAGAAATGGCTGAACTAAACCCCAATCTTCAAGGATGTTTTCTCTTGTCCCCGTTTGCTCCAAATATTTTGGATGCTGCATTTAGCTCCTCTTATCGCAGCTCATGGGGGTGTGTGTACCCTAGGGAACAAGGTGAATGTAAGTGCATTGACAATACATGCGAAGAACTTTATGTAACGGGAAGAAATGTGGCTATAGATAAGAGCATAATAGGTTTCAAAAGTAAGATTTAATTCAAGTGCTACAATCCGAAGAAGTCTACAACGTGAGGCCTACAATTTTTTGTCTGTGTGATTCAGAAAATAGTTATGTGTTTTCTCACATTTCCTATGGCAAGACAATAACAGAGAGTCCTATTTGCCCCGATTTGCCATTTATGTCTCGAATAGTGATTTATTTGGCACAACATTTGCAAGAAATAAAAAACAGTTGCTCAGGATATCACATCTACACTGACAGGTTCTACACAAGCCATCTACTTGCTCGGGAATTGCATAAAATGAAAGTACATATAACAGGAACAGTAATGGCTTGTAGGAAGGATTTTATAATAGTAATCTGAAAAACAAAAAACTTCAGGAATACAATTATGTGCCTATCAATGTGATATGAAAAAAATGCGCCTCTCATCCCATGACTAGTAATTATTTGGAAATTATAGAACCAGTGTTTCTGGTGGCACAAGGCACTACACAGCTCTGTAACATGCACGTCACGCACACAGCACTAGTACATGCGCGCATCACAGACACAGCTCTGCTACATGCACATGTCATGCACAAACAGCTCAACTACATGTGCGTGTCACACATGAATAGCTCTGATTCATGTGTGTGTCACAGACACACACAGCTCTGCTACATGCGTGTCACAGACACACGCGGCTCTGTTACATGTGCATCACAGACACAGCTCTGCTACATTATATGCGCATGTTACAGAAAGACACAGCTCTGCTACATGTGTGTCACACACAGACACAGCCCTGCTACATTACATGTGCATGTAACAGACACAAAGCACTGCTACATTACATGTGGTAAATGCACGTGTTACACACACAGCTGTACTACATACATTTCATCAGCCTGTGCTCGTTTAGGATCTGTGATAATATTACTGTCATGTGACCCCGGACTCCTCCCATGCAGGTGACTGATCACATGATGTTGACATCATCACAGGTCCTGTCAGCAGATGGCTGCTGTCCAGCTCTGCATGTTTTATGTTTTAGGACCTGTGATGATGTCACCATCAGGTGATCAGGGGTGGGGCATGAGAAGCACTCACACGCACACTCACTGACAAGTCACCATTAGCACTTTGACAAGAAGTTAGTGATCACTGGTTATAGGAAGAAACAGTCTGTTCAAATTGAAAAACAGACAGTAATTTTAGGATGCACATGATTATGAAAGAAGTGGACAAGTTGTTGTCCCATAGCATGGATGGACTTCTGTATAACAGCAGAGGACCAGTTCAAGTTCTATTTTTCCTTAAGCAAAACAGAAAGACAAGACTCCAAAAAAGAGCCCAAAAATTGGATCATTGAGCAGTGGAAAAACTTCCCCTGGTCAGAAGAGTTTAGACTTCTGTTGCACCAAGCTGATGGGAAGGTCAGAATTTGGCACAAGCAGCATGAATCGATGAACCATTCCTGTCAACTGTTCATAGAATGCCGACACTTGTATCTAATTTGCAGTAACTACAAGAAACTATCCTGTCCACATGGGTGAATATTCCTACTGGTATCAATTCCGTGATGATGTGCTGCAATTCTGAAGACCAGAGGAGGTCCAACATGCTACTAGATGGATAGCTCTAATAAAGTGCCCATTCAGTAGAGTTGTATTACCAATACAACTCAAGCGTCTATTTCATCTAGCACATCCACTCTATTGTCATCTGTCAGATCCAGGAGTTTGTTTCTTTTTTGTTAATATGTATGAATATAATGGATATTCAAAGTGGGAAAAAATACTTCAAGAATAAATGATAACCAGAGGAAAAAAGTTGACAAAAAAATCTTTTTGTGGAGAGTTTGACAGAAATGAGTGTGGATCATTTTCAGATTATACAAGACACACTGAAGGTTCATTTGTCTGTGACTGGCAATAATTAATTTTTATAGTTTATTGCTGTTTATATAGAGCTATGGATACATTTTGCTGTTCTTCTCCATTAGGTCTTCACAATGCCCTAAAGCTATCCATTTCATAGACATTACAAAGGAGGCATGATACAATATTCACTCACATTTTACAAATTGGGGCATTTGTAATGCATTCATTTAGGATAAATGAACATTTCTGGTCAGTGCGACATTAGAATTCACTAAAATGTAACAAAAGCAAAACATGTCATTTCAACCAGAAAAGCTACTGAACGTAATTATACAGTATGAACTCAACAATTCCTTATGTGCCTCATTAAGATTTTCTATTGCGGCAAACCATGGCTGGTTCCAGAACATTAAGTAACAACCTACTTTCTACATTATGTTCATTTTATTCTGTCCGATCAAAATTGAGAATGTATTCTATAATGTGTAATTATTTTAAAGAGACCGATGCATATGGGGAACATTCAGAGTACGATCCATTCATATGAATCAGTATGTTTAGCAACACTTTTATCATATATGACCGTGAGGCATTCCGAATAATTTGTATGTAAGCAGAACCTCGATTATTGTTATATTCAGGGTGGATCAACATATAGGTACTGCATGTGTTCTATTGTTATGGAACGCACTAAAGAATATAATACAAGCATCTTAATATGAGTCAATAGATAAAGTAGATTAGTTCTTCAGCACCAGAGGACTTTAAAAGCCACATTTTATTTAAACATTTATGTTAAAAACATTAGGGCTGATTTACTATTCAAAATACCAGTTTTCTTGCAGAAATTGCGCCAGAAAACTCTCTCACATGCTTTGTGTCAAATTTACTATGTGTTTTTCAACACTTTTAGACACTTTTTTTGACTCATCCAAAAAGGGGCGTGGCTTTGTGAAAGGGGATGGGGACTAAGTTGTGGCAAAAATTGCACCAAATTGCTGAAAATCATGCCAAAACTTTGGAGCGATTTTTGGCATAAACTAAGCCAACTAGGTGGTATAAACTTGTAAAGTCTTAAATTTCAACAAATTCACCATCTATTATGAGTCACTGTGAAGAGTCTGCAGTATTTGGTGACTCTGTCTTAACCCTTTCCAATCCAACATCGAACCTCATCCGTGATCATGATTTTCCTGTACCGCTCGAATGAGGGAAGACGTCCAACACAGAGCTTGTCCCATGTTTTTTCTCATGTAGCACCAACTTTAGCCAGAAGATAGCGCAAGTTGATTCTCAGCAGGTGTTGTGATCACACATTATATTCTAACGGTTCTGATTGTAGAAGAATGGCAAGTATGGCAGGGATGAAGCGTGCAAGTGATGAAGATATTGTAAGGTGGATTATGGAGAACAGGGAGGGTGTGGGAGAGCTTAGTGATGAAAGTGAGGATGAAGAAACTGGTCCTGTAGACAGTTATACCAGAAATTATAAGGAAATTATAGTACCAGTATTTCTGGTGGTGCAATGCGCCATTTACTAATATAATATAGTGAAAGGGATTGGAGTTGTAAGCACATGGCTGTTGTTTTAGGACCTGTAATGATGTCACTACCATGTGATCAGGGGCGGAGCTCAGAGCCCTGGTGAGTGATCATATGACGGTGACATCATCACATGTAACTCACACAGTCACTCACAGACAGGTGGTTGTTAATATTTTGATTAGTTTCAGTGAATCTGAATTTAATGATGAAGATGAAAGTGGCGATAATATGTAACCTGTTATAGGTAGCTGGAAGAGTGATCACGATGGTAATCTTATAAAGTTCCTGTACTCTGTTACACAACAGGGATTTATCCTTGCGCAAAATCAGCCTAAAACTGAACTTGAATATTTCCATTTCTTTTTCTCCGATGATCTTTTTGGCTAAAATGTGACGGCGACTAATTTGTATGCAGCATAAAAAATACTAAATGTGATTCCACTAATAAAATATTCAACGTGGCACTCATGGAAGGATGTTTTGGCAAGGCTCAGAATCTAGAGTACCCTCACATTTTTTATCTTTAGCACCACATTCATTAGTATTATAGCGTATTGCTTGGCCTCTTCTGCCCAATGGATAATCTAGCCCTACTTGATAATAACTGAAGCACCCTGTTGCATCATCTGTTTGATATGTTTCTGTGTTAATTTCTTACTACTGTATGTTTTACTGTGTGTATATACAGCAGTTAGAGATCCATTTTTCTGATACAGATTTCTAAATTCCCAGCATAGACATAAAAATATATTATTTTAGCTACCTCCAATCATGACTAGAGAGAGCGTTTAGGAGCTAACTGTTTGCTGTGTTAGGGTGGCTTCACACTGGCGAGGGAATCGCACGATTTCCCAGTGCTGCGAGAAATTGCTAAATTATGAAGCCAACAGCTTTCCAATGCTACGTTAAAACAAAATTGCGGCATGTCCATTCTTTTTGCAATCTCGCCCATTTTTTCCAATGGTACCCATGGCAGCAGTGCCAGCCACATTGAAATCAATGAGTGAGGATCGCAATCCTCTGCCACTGCTGTGACGCGATGAGGATTTTGAAATACAAGCCCCTCCCCCTGAAAATAATCAATAACTGTAGAAAAAAAAATAAAAAAGAAGAATACATCATCTTCTTGTAGGTCCACGAGGTTCCTGAAAGTGCTGCCTCTGATTGGCTGAGCACTGTGACCAGTTAGAGGCAGCACTCAGCATTGAATGACAGCTGAGTGCTGCCACCATGCTTCTTTCTTCTCCTCTATAAATATATGCGTTATGTAAATAAGGGTGATTATTGTGAGGAGGAAACACACAAAACACAGGAAGAACTTATAAACTCCACGCAGATGTTGTCTTTGGCCAGATTTGAACCTAGAACCTTAGCAGTAGCAAGGTAACAGTGCTGACCACTGAGCCACAAGAGCACCCCCATTTGGTCAGGGTCATTATTCTTCAAACTGGCCAAACTGAGGTTTACAAAAGTTCATTCATCTCCACTAATAACTTTGTTGTTCTTGCCTACAGACATGTAGGGGGCCGAAAAGTAAACTCTTTTTTCCCCTCAACATGTACATATATGTCATGGGAGGGAAGAGGTTTGTGTGACATACTGTAAATGTACAGCATGTAGATCTACAGCAGGAGCGATCTGTAACTGATAGCTGGTGTCCCACTATGACAGCAAGGATAGCAGAGAATGCTGATCCCTACCGTTAACAACTTACATACATCAATGCTGAATGTGGCATGAACCCGGTTACCAGTGGGAGTAAGTTCCCTCTGTAACTTCATTGGCTCTCTGTCATCCAATCGTGAAGGGTCAATGGGTTGCAATTGCTGGTATATTGGAAAAAAAAAAGAGATAATATGCAGCAGTACAGTCATACTGCATTATATTATCTGCCAGTATTTCACTGTCCTGACTTCCTTTACCTCACTATCCATGCTACATTGATTTGTCTCTGATCCAATCAGCAGGGAGACAGTATCTGAATGCCTACCCCTCTGCTTTTCCAGGATGATTGTAGGAATCAAGCATTCAGAGACATTCTGGCCAAATACTTAGTAAACCCAATGTAATGTGCACACACGTGTGCTATAACAGCAGGAGTGGCAGAAATTGTGAAGATTTCAGACACTGTGTAAACAAATCTGTCACCCTATGAGTGCAGAAAGAAAACATCTCAGTAACTACAGAAGCTCAGTACCTAACAACAGGAAGTGGATTGCAGAGTGACTAGAAGCAGGAACCCAAGTTGCAGCCACTTCAAACTTGATCTACAGTGGGAAAATTACAACATTTTTAATGAAAGCATATCACAAAATTGATTAAGTACATGCAAGCTATTACATGACTATAAATTGTCTGAAAATTTAGTGTCCCTTTAATTATTGTCATTGAGCTCAGTTATACCAAGGAAGCAAGAACAGATATTATTCTGTTAGCACCCTGTGTTAAAGTGATACCCAATGAATCGCCGAGTTCCCAATTTTTAAAGATTTTTTGACTAGTTGCATACCCTATTACACAAAGTCCTCTTCATGTGCTGCTTATTAATACACTGAATCACATAGCCCAGCTGGAGGGAGAACATCTGCAAAAGCTGTTATTCAGTAACCAGTAGAGGAAAGGGAAGTAGCAAAACTCTCAGTATATTTGGCACACTTGGACATGAGGTCATGCCAAGCCCAATACACTTTCACATTTGGCTGCACAGAAATAAATTGAAATGTCTATTCAATTAGCTAACATCACTATTAACAATTATAATGCCATTAATAGGATATGACCATTTCTTTCCTTTTTGTAGAAGACGAGACACAACAAAGCTGCCGACATGTCTAAGATGCCAGTACACTCTCGTGTCTGGCTGATGAAAGCCCTCACTTTTCCACGGAAGGACCATTAATTTTTGGTGGCGGATTGAACATATTTTTGTTCCTTGACATCTCATCCGCGGGAGAACGGTAATATAATGAAATATGTTGCAATATCCCAAAAAAAGGGGTTAATACGTGAGCTGCAAGAACAGCAGTTTTCGGATACAGTAAATCCCAAGCAAGAAGAAAGAGAAACTAATAAATTAGAGAGGATATAATAGAACTGGAATGCTTTTGTGATGGGGAGCTGCTCACTTGGGCATCCTGGGGACAGACTGCTCCAAGCTGCCTGTCAGGAAATGAGGCATGAAGACTTTCACTGATTTAGGTCTGGCTTGGTACTAAGCAGATCTCCTATGCAAATGAAGTATGTAAACAGCCCTGGGCTTGTTGTTCTTGCGGAATATCTGCTGAGAGATTTTGGCAGCACGGCTGTGTGCACAGGCTGTGTGATGCTCTAACGGACAATAAAAATACCGTCTTTATTATCCAATATCCATTTAATCCCCTTACAGCCAGAAAACGCAGATCACGGCTTTATTCTCACCAGCATCAAAGCGTCTAAACCCAGTTTTAAAGTGTTGCCAGAGCTGCTCTGTGCCAGTGCTATGACCCGCCTGGCACCTCAACTTTGGGGTCATAGACAAATTGCGTTGGCATCACCGATCAAAGTCAAACGAGTCGCTCATGATTATATCTTGGGTTATCTACTCTCGCCACCTGTGATATTTTACACTCTCTATCAATCCCTAGTAGAACTCAGTTTCTTTGATTGATTGCCTCAAATGGTTTGAAAAGCGTTGCTGCTTCTTGGTCTTATAGACGTTGCAGAGCTGAATTCAGCATTTAAAGGGGTTTTTCTAGGACTTTTAAAGAGTGGCTAGAGGCAGTTAATGGAATAAAATATTACACTAACTTGTAATCACCCGTTAAATGGCTCGCCACTACAGAGCAACTGGTCTTTTTTTAGCCGTTCTGCTCCCACATGTTCCTGCAGTGGTCACCACCTTACAATATTCACATGCCACAGCAGTCATGTGCCATAAAATGCCAGTGTCACCACTGAAGCCAGTGATTGCCTGATGTCATTGTGCCACCTGTATCATTCTGCATTATCCTGGTCAAAGGATGGACGATGCTGAAGGGGTGTGACGGAGATGAGTTAATTTATTATTTTATGGCTGAGGCATATTTGCGCCGTATTAATTACTCAGGGAGCCAGTGGGACCTATAAATGGCTTATAGCATAGTGTGGCCTATAAATGACTCAGGGTGTAAGGGTCTCACCCCTAAGGGGCTTCCCTAAAGAGTTAAGTTGCGTAGAAATAGGAAACTTGAGATTGTGATATATTGCCTCCTGTATGCTGCGTCTGGATTGGCTGTCAGGAGGTCCCATGTCAGGAGGTCACCTCTAGTGGTCAGTAGCAAAAACTGCACCCAGATATTGCCTCCTGTGTGCTGTGCTTGGATTGGCTGTCAGGAGGTCACATGTTTAGAAAAAGGTCCAGAAAATGTTGAAGCCATATATAAAGGTCTGTGGCAGCACAGTGGGCAGTAGAACGCTGGGACTGTGTAGTGGAAGTGCTGTGTGGTGTACAGACTGCCTTGGAGTAATAGTCTGCAGGGGCTCTGCAGGAAGACAAACTGAGAGACTGAGCTGCTGTAGGGGTGATGGAGCTTCTTATTGCTCTGTGGAGGTTGCTTAGAGCTGCAAGAGATCATCAGAGTTTGCTAAAACCAGCCAAATGGGTGCTAATTTGGAAGTGACGATCTACAGAATTTCAAGAGAAAGTCTGTAACTCCAAGATAAAGTCCGTACTGCACAACGGAGACCATGGGACAAGAGCTGTTACAAGAGACTTGAGGCTAGAGGGCTTTTTGGGTTAAATCCTAATAGTTAATTAGTTCCAGGCAAATACTATTGATGATCTGTCCTCATGATAGGTGTTCAATAGAGATGAGTGAGTATACTCGCTAAGGCTAACTACTCGAGCGAGTAGTGCCTTAGTCGAGTATCTGCCCGCTCGTGTCTAAAGATTAGTGTGCCGGCGGCGAGATCCCTCTCTCCCTCTCTGCCCCCCACTCCCCCCTGCTCACCGCCGCAACTCACCTGTCACCCACGCCGGCAGCCGAATCTTTAGACACGAGCAGGCAGATACTCGACTAAGGCACTACTCGCTCGAGTAGTTAGCCTTAGCGAGTATGCTCGCTCATCTCTAGTTATCAATAGTTGATCAGCTTGGGTCCGCAGCTCAGGATTCTGGCCGATCAACTGATCGGGTGCTTGCTGCCAACGCCACAACACACAGGGGTACGGAGTGGAAGCAGATTGCTCCGACCCTTGTGTAGTGGCTGGTGTTGGTAATTGCAGGTGCAACTCTTATTAAAATCTGTAATTCCAAGCACAACTGCACAAGGGGCGCAGCTATGTGCTTCCACTCCATACTCCTGTGTTGTAGTGCTAACAGCAGATCAACTGATCTTCTGGGGTCCCGAGTGGCAGGTCCCAGATGATCAACTATTGATAACCTTTCCTGAGAATAGGTGGTCAATAGTATAATCCTGGAACACTCCTCTAACATAATAAATGACTTAAATAAATGTGTGGACCAATATATTTTTTTCTTGCTGTACCATTGTTAATCAGGGGCCATTATAATACAATGCAAGGCAGTTGGACAACATGTGACCCATCAGAAATGATGACGTTTTTCCATATTGGCTCTTCAGATGTGTTCATGATTTTTGTATTTGCAGCCCTCCATGTCCAGAAGGTTGTGTGGCCATTTGTACTGTGAGAAAGAATAACCTCAATTACTATTTCTCCAACCATATATCATATTTTCAATGCATTTGTCATAAAAAAAGTACAAAGTCATCTCTACTGGACGGTTCTTATTCATTTTATAGTCCTGTTGGATGGTATGGTCATTTATCTATTTTTGTAAGGGTATTACAGATCTGACACATGTTACATAGCCAGTTTGTTCATACAATATGTATTGTGTTATTGCCATTATTGGAGACCAAGATGATCAAATATTAAAGCTGCATGAAGGCGCAGCTTATCTACACAGTAGCACAAGACATGATATGCTGGATACATCACACTCCTCAGCTGCTGTAGTTGCACTAAGACTTCATACTAGCAATTTTTCTCTCAATTTCCTGTATACGTTCTGCTCAGCCACACAATGAAGGTGAATGATGTTTGCTCATGCAGCTTACTTGGTACAGCAAGAGGGCAATGAGAGAGAATGAAAGCAGAATGAACAGAAGCACAGATGGCTCCGACGTCTCGGCTCCTGAAGGCTGATCCACAGAGAAGTGAAGTGCATTACAAATCCTGTCCATTAACATATGCAGTGATCCGATTACCTGGAGATTATGTCACAGTGTTCTTACTATAAGGGCAGGGTCACATGAGTGTTTGCGCAATCACACAAGACTCAGTCAGTTTACACGCGCGCACGACACACCCTTTACGTTGGAGATTAATAGCTTTTCAAGCCTAATAAGATCCAGTTATCTCCTTCCCCTGCGTTTCGCTCAGTGTTTCACCCTTCCTCTTACATATTTGCGCACCTGCCATAGACTCCTATGCAAAACGTTACAGCGTATCGGCGTCTCTCACTTCACCATTTGTGCCCACAAGCCATATTCATTTAATATGGCTATTCAATCTAATGTGTTCTTTTACCAGCAGAATTGAACTGTTTTTACATATCTGCTTGTGTAGTACCCCAGAGTTGGGTACTACATAACCTATGTGGTCATTGCTTTATGGTGTGTCTATGACTTTAAGAAGTTTATAATTTACTTGTATTGCATTGTATGCTCTGCTTGTATATAACTATATATCCCATTGGTTGTTGGTAGACTCATTCTCAGCGGTACATCAATCACCCAGGCATAGCCTAGGTATTGGCTAGCTAGTTAACAAGTTGTCAGGAGATCTGTGATTGGAGGATCGGCCCTTCACATGGGTTGGATGAGAGGATGCAGTTAAAGAGGAGTGGGGGGTGGAGCTAGAGGGAGGGGAGTCCAATTGAAGTTGAAGAGAAAACAAAGCAATATCAGGAGGAATCCAGTGTGGTGGAAAGGAGAAAGTGTGAGTACTAAAGCTGGAATGTGTTTTGAGAGAATTTATATGGAAAAACAGCTAGACAAAGGAAAGAAGTTCAAACAGTAAGAAACAGGAAGGTAAAGCATACAGTATGGAAGAGGGCCTTCATTTTCAAGTGTCACAGTCACCATTCCCAAAGTAAAGTATGCAAATGTATGTTCTTGTATGTAACCCTGTAAACAACAAAGAAGTAATGCTGTTTGTATGAAGTTTAATGAGGGAAACCTCTCTTAGGAAAATAAATCGTTTTATTGTTTGACTGTATAACCTGTCTCCTGGAGTTCTTTCCCACCACCACTAATATCTGCACTGAGGTACCATGCTACACATCAGGAGGAAAAGTACAATTCCCCTTTTATTTTATTTTTCCCATTTTTTTATTATTTTGTTCAGCACAGGTTTCAGCCTGTATACTGACTGGCATCACAAACTTGACAAAATCACCATCTCACCCTGCCCAACCTCACAGGTAGCCACCAACCTGCCAAAACTAAGATCTTATTCTTTACACTGTTATCGGACCACACCGGTACCGATCTGATGACCTCGTTGCCAGGTGCCCAATTGGTAGATATGGAAGCCCGTGATGAGGAGATTTGCTAGCAATTATCTATCGATAGCATGAAATCACTCCATGTTATGTCAAGACACTTCTCCAATGAATTCTACTTTATTATGAACATTGCCAACTCTTATACAGAAAGACAAGGGCTTATCCGAATGTTGCTTGTTACAAAGATTAGTGTTACGTAGCTTACTGTTACATAAGCTTATTGATCACAAGACTTATTGACATCTACCAAATAGTCTCAAAGCTCTTAAGGCCCGTCTCAGACACCGAATTACCTAAGTCAGGATATTGCTGTTGCATTAGAGAATATTTCTGCTATAGTTGTGTGTCTTCTCTGTTAACATAGCTTAGCCTTATTTAATTTGTCTGCTGACTTCTTATCTTAAAATCCCAATGCCCGGCACCACAAAGCATAGGTTTTAGTCTTCTATTTAAGGGTCAATAGTCCAATACAAGGTAAGAAACATACACTTGCATTCTAAAACTTAACACTTTATATTCCATGACACTGTCAGTGGCCGACGACATTCGCAAGGCGGTGCAGCGGAGCCACCGCCTCCACCATTATTGGCACCTAACCCTCCGCGGTCTGGCCAGTGCTACACTTGCATATTGCAAGCACATTTGCACATCCCCATTGACTTCTATGAGGGCTTTTGGTGTGCAAATACGTTCAAAAGTAGAGCATGCTGCGTTTTTTTTTGGGTGAGCAAAATGTTTGTGCATACGAAATAAATGAGCTCTGAAGTCTGCAGAAGTGTGAAATCAGCTCTAGATTATAATGCAGGCACTCAGGATCAGTGTAAGATTGGTAATGCAATGGGTTTACATAGTTAGTTAAGTTTTGTGGAGATGACATTCAAAGTTGGAAATAAACCTTGATGAGTTTTCCCAATCAGCTAGTTTTTCTGAAAGCCCTGTAAGCTACCAGAAAAATAAAATAAAAAATATTAATTATAGTACAGTAATAACAATATAATTATCCTTCTGTCCATTGCTACTTGTGTCTATCAGCACTGTGTGTTAGGTCACAGTGACATTGTTTCCATGGTAATGTCATGTATCATCATCCCATTGTATAAATGCTTTAGGCTACAGCTATTGATTTATGGTGTCATATGACACAACATCGCTATGGGCATATCATTACCTACTGTACTCTTTGCATCTGAGCATGGCAGATTAGCAGAAGATTGCAACCTAAAATAAATTTAAATTGTCTAATGTCTCTATTTCTTCAGTTTTCTTGCAGATTCGCAGGCACATAAAACTGGACACATCCCAAAAACTCTTTACACTTTGCACTAAATATTAAAATGCATGCATAGTAATGTAATATCATAAAACAAGCAGTAACAGTGCCCCATGTAATCTGTTCACACATCAGAGTGTTTATGTGTCACATCTGTTCAGGCCTGTCAGCATAACTGATATAGTACAGAGACAGAGGATGAGGCTAAAGTCATGTAACACCTGGGGATTTCTAGGTGGCTAGATGATGGTAGAGACAAAGATTAAGCCTTGGATCTTTCCCTAAATTTGGCTCTGACTGGATTTACCAAAATGTGGAGCATCCCAACCGATAAAGGTGATCCTGCAGCTGGAACCTATATAGATTCTCTAACTATCCTTCAGTGTAATATGAAAGTCAGGGAATCAAAGGAGTCAGGGAGAGACAGAACAAGCAAATAGCCCAAAATATAAGTACAAGTGCACAATAGTATCAATCCAAGAGTGAAAAGACAAAAATACAAAGTACAAAATTCATAACAGGAGGCCACAAAAGTAGCACTGATAAGCACAAGGAAGAAATACTTAACTACTGTGAGTGACCAGAATACCCCGAGTGACGGACTCAAAAATATGTGAGGAAAATGAGAAGGGTCATCAGAAGCCTATCTGTGGGCTCCACAAACATTTTGGACTTGATACTGGAGAACCCCAGGTTTGGAACATTCAACAGGCTTCCAAAGCTACACAAAGCTGGAAACCCACGGAGGCCAATTATTTCAGGTGTGGGAACCCTTACCGAAGGAATCTCAAGATGGGTAGAATGTGTCCTCAAACCACTGGTGAGAAACACAACCAGCTACTTGCAGGAGACCACTCACTTACTGAACAAGCTATCAACCATTGGTTTGCTCCCCAATTGTGCCATCCTCGCCACCATGGATGTGGCATCCTTATATTCCAACATCCCACACAAAGATGGACTGACCGCCTGCCAGGCATGCCTTAAGGCCAATGGAGTTGCCAAGGGGGGTTGGCAAAGAGATATTCCTGCAACTCACTGGAACTGCCATGGGTAGTAAAATGGCACCGCAATATGCCAACCTTTTCATGGCAAAAGTGACTTTCTGGCCTCCTGCTCCAGCAAATTATTGCCCTACTTCTGCTACATTGATGACATCATAATCATCTGTACCAACACTGAAGAAGAACTAATAAAATTCCATGAGAGATTAAATGCATTCTATTCCACCATAAACCTGACATTAAGCTACTCGTATACAGAAATCAACTCTTTGGACACCACCATAAAAATTTCAAATAACTCAATACAGACATCCCTATACCAAAAACCGATTGATTGACCCACATACCTCAGATGGGACAGTTCCATTCCAAACACATCAAAAAGTCCATTGTCCACAGCCAGGCCATCAGATACAACTGGATCTGCTTCAACCCAACAGACAGAGAGGAACATCTATACCATCTTAAAAGGCCTTTTTTCAAATCAGGGCTACCATCCCACCTCAATTGATGACCAAATCACCAGAACCACCAGAATACCCAGAAATAAACTACTCCAAAACACAAACGATCATGTACCTCTAGTAGTGACCTACAATTTACAGCTGGAGGTACTAAGGAAAACTGCAAAGAAACTCCTTCATACCCTACACAAGGATGACCGTATGAAAACCATATTCCCGGACCCTCCCCTTCTGTGTTACAGGCGACCCCCAAATTTGAGGAACTTTATAATCAGGAGTGCATTGCCCTCTGACACACAAAAAGGAACTCGTCCCTGTAATGTAATGAGCTGCAAGACCTGCTCACATGTACTGACCGCGGACAGGATACAAATCCGCAATACACAGCAGGACTATAAGAGCTTGCTGGAAGCAATCACAGAATACAAGTGTATAACCAGCATCTTTTGTACAGAGGAGCTGGAATAAATATCCACAATAAACTACTGAGAGGCTGGCTGAGACAATAGACAACTCAGCAAGCCTATCAGTTTTAAAACAGAAGAGCTGTTTCTCCCTTGGCATCCAGTATCGAATGACACTGCAAATGTGCTGGCGAGCGCATCACAGTGTCTAGCGCTGAAATCATGATATCACAACAGAACTGCGCAGGCACTTGAATCCCATCAGCACCAGTAGTGCAGTAACAGTATGCCCCTGTATAACAGGAAGTTCACTATTATGTATAGCCAAACTTCCTGTATAAAGCTGGAGCTCATGAAACCCTCTAATCTCTGCTGTATAATCAGAGATATTGAACAGTTTTGATTCCTGTCATTGCTCTCCTGTCAAAGTTAAAAAAAAAATCAGTAGCACTCTCACCCCTCCCCCACCCCCAAAGAATAGACAGAGCTGGAGATCCAACAAACAATATGTATTATAAATTCCACACACATAACCCCTTAGTAATGAGCAATACACCTTTTTACTGACCTCACTAATGGTTTAAAACATGGACATTTATCTTTTTAAGGTGGTGGCTTGGCTGGCTACTGACAGCAAGGCTCTGCTCTAACTGCAAGTAGTGGAGAAACTTCAAATCCTGGCAATCTAACCCCTTACATGACAGAATGTAAATAGATTACAGGGGGAGAGGGCTCCTTCTGTCACCTATCGTTTGAAAGGTACTAATGGGTTCCAATGCCTCTGGTAGAGTCCAATAAAGGGGTGTCAAAGTCATGTTTACTCAGGGCCACATCAGGCTTATGGTGACCTTCAAAGGGCCGACTGTAAGACACTATAGTAAGGGCCTGTTCACACAAGCGTATTTGCGTAAATAATATGCAGTGAATAGAAGCCATTGATTTCAATGAGTTCATTCACATGAATGTATATTTTCACACAGCATGACCTATTTTGTTGCGTACTACACACCCCAATAGGCCATTGAAGTGAATGGGCTGTGCAAATACGTGGTGAATGCGCAGGAAACCTGTGTATTCACTGCATATTCTGCATTCCTTTTTGCGTGCCCAAATAGGCAGGCATAAGCGATCTTCGATTGCGCAAATACGCAGCGTATTTGTGCGATCCAAATACGATTATGTCCATGTGAACGAGCCCTAGTAGTGACCCCTATAGTGGTTGCAGTAGTAATAGTGACCACTATAGTGGCCCCAATAATAATATTGACCTCCACAGTGGCCAAATTAGTAATATTGACCCCCACAGTGGCCAAATTAGTAATAGCGACCCCCACAGTGGCCAAATTAGTAATAGCGACCCCCACAGTGGCCCCAGTAGTAACAGCGACCCCCACAGTGGCCCCAGTAGTAAAAGCGACCCCCCACAGTGGCCCCAGTAGTAATAGTGAACCCCACAGGGGCCCCAGTAGTAATAGCGACTACCACAGTGGCCCCAGTGGTAATAACGACCCCCACAGTGGCCCAAGTAGTAATAGCGACCCCCACAGTGGCCACAGTAGTAATAGCAACACCCACAGTGGCCCCAGTAGTAATAGTGACCCCTACAATGGCCCCAGTGGTAATAGCAACCCCCACAGTGGCCCCAGTAGTAATAGTGACCCCCCACAGTAATAATATTAACCCACTCAGTAGTAATAACTCCACAGTAAAATGATCCTCCTCTGCAATTTTAACCCTCCCATAGTAATATTAACCCCCCTCAGTAATAATATTATCCCCGGCAGTAATATTAACCCCCCCCAGTCATATTAACCCCCCACTCAGTAATATAACCCCCCTCAGTAATAATAGTTCCCCCCCAACCCATATACTTACCTCCTCCTTGCTGTCAGCACCGCTCCCCCTCTGTTCACGCTGATCCCCGGGTGAACACCAACATCACGCATATTAACTTTTTCCACAACACCTCTGCCCTATTCAGCAATTCCAGCAACCTGATTGGTTGTTTGGTGAATCAGCCAACCCAAACAACCAATCAGGTTGCTGGAATTGCTGAATAGGGCAGAAGTGTTGTGGGAAAAGTTAATATGTGCCCATCACGCTTCCTCCCTGAGTCCTCTCCTGCGGAACGGAGGAGCAGGGGACTCAGGGGAGGAGGATCCCAGCTGCACACTGATGTCAAAGTGTGCGCCGGGATCAGCACTAACAGTGATTACCAGCGGGGAGCTGCGGCACCCCAGCTGGTAATCGCTTCAGTGGTGAGCGGCCGTCGGCATGCCGCAGGCCACATAAAATGAGGCAGTGGGCTTTGTGTTTGACATGTGGTCTAGTAGGTTGCTCTCATAGGCTTAGTAGAATACACAACATAAGTAATGCAGTGTACAATCCTAGCAATCAAAAATCACATCTTCAAGTTCCCTTCAGTGAGTAAAATATAGTGTCAAAAACGTTCAATAAAGTTTAATTTAAAGAAAAAAATCCATCAAAAAAATATACAGGTTTTTCCTTACAAAACTTCTATTTATGAATTTATTTTAAGGACATGGCCCCTTTTTTTTTCTTTTTCCTCCCCCCTTTTAAAAAACATAACTCCTATATTTATCCATCAACGTAGCTGTACGAGGCCTTTTTTTTTGCAGGACGAGTTGCATTTTTCAATGGCTGTTTAATGTAACATATAATGGACTGATAAACTTAAAAAAAAATTCTAAGTGAAGTAAAATGAAAAACACACACAAAATTCTGTTATCTTTCGGTGCATCTTGTTTCTACAGCGCACAGGCTGCAAGAAAAAAAATAACATGATAACTTTATTCTATGGGTCAGTACAATTACTACAATACCAAACTTAGGGCACATTCAGACGACCGTATATAGGCTGGGTTTTCACGCCCAGACGATATATGGCTTCCCTCTCTGCAGTGGGAGGAGGCTGGAAGAGCCGGAAGCAGTTCTCTGAGCTCCCGCCCCCTCTAAGTTTTGGGAATTAGCTCCACCCCTGTCCTGCCTCTCCTTATTGAAAATAGTGCAGGGGGTGGAGAGGAGGCAGAGAGGGGGCGGGAGCTCAGAGCACTGCTTCTGGCTCTTCCAGCCTCTTCCCCCTGCAGAGAAGGACACCGTATATCGGCTGGGAGTGAAAACCCAGCCGACATATGATCGTCTGAATGAGCCCTTATATTGTTTTTTTTTTTACTGTAGTACTTTTATTTTTTTTTCAAAGACATTTAATTTTTTAAATTATTTTCTGTCGCCATCTTATGCCGCCAATAACTTTTTTATTTTTCCGTCGACATAGTTGTGCATGACTGATCAAAGCTATTGCCGCCAGGTTTCGGCTGTAAAAAACAGCCAGCACCCGTGATGTATGAAGGGAGATTGCACTCTGATCTCTTTTCATACATACCCTAACGCTGCAGGATGTAAATGTACGCCCTGCAGCATTAAGAGGTTAAATGGGTAAAATGCAAAAAAGAAATAAAAAAAACAAAACACATTATACATAATTACTGCATTTGTAATGACCCAGACAATAAAAAATATTTTGCTATTTATCGTGCATGTTGAACACCTTAAAAATAATATTTGAAAGTAACGCCAAAATTACTATTTTTGATTGGTTCTACTCCCAAAAAACACAATAAAAAGCAATCCAAAAGTCACATGTAGCAATCAAAACTACAACTCTTCCTGCAAAAAAACAAGACCTCTCATAGCTCCATTGCTGAAACAATAAGGAAACAATGCTGTGGGTCTTAGAATGCGGCGATGCAGATTCAATTGCTTTTGTTCAAAAATGTGTTTTTATTGTGCAAAAGTAGTTTAAAAATCTATATAATATTGGTATCGCAGTAATGTTGCTGATTCTTTTTTAAAATCAAGATTTTTATTGGATTTTTGTAACATAAGTATACACGATAAACATACACTATAAACTTAATCAACATCAAGCCAAGCTCTTAGGACAGACATCAGATAATTCTGGCTGGTGTTGTTATGCAAAATATAGCAACAGTTCAAACAAATGCCATACATTTAGCTTGGTATGGAGTAACCAAACAACATGACAGACAAAGACAGACAGGTAGAGGAAGGGGGGGGGGGGGAGGGAAGGGTTGGGTCGGGAAAGAAGGGGTCAGGGCCCCCGGGGGATGCCCGCTCAAGGGGAAAGAGGCGTCTCGGTGCGAGCAACTTCTCCAATATCGCTGATCCATACCTCCTTTCAGAAACCGCAGACGTGACTCCGCCTCCCATCTCAATACCCTCTAGGGAATCAACGTAGCACGGATGATGCTCCATTGTCCCCAAGTCACCAGAAATTTATCATGAGTATCTTTAGACCAACTAGAGAGTTCTTCTAAACTGTAGGTCTGATCCATTCTGTCCCTCCATTGGCTCAGAAGCGGGGGGGGGGGGGGATTTTTGCAGCCACTTTAGAGGGATAAGTGCTTTGGCAATATCATTCGCTTGTGCTAACAATTTGTGTTTAAGTGGGTTAAAGTTACTCGAGGGCTTCCACAAGAACAACACCTCCGGTGTGAGTACAAAATTTGGGGCTATCCTCTGGAGGGACTCTGATATCTCCTGCCAGAAGGTGTTCAGAACTGGGCAGCTCCACCAAATATGTAGGAAGGTACCAATATCCTTTTCGCATCTCCAACATTTGCTACTTGAGGAAAGTTTATGGTCAGAGAGCCACTGTGGAGTTCTATACCATCTGGTAAGAAGTTTATAATGGGCCTCCTGCGAGGTGATACAGGGCGACAGTCCGTACGCAAATTTTAAGATCGAATGTGTCTCTTGGGCTGTCAAAGTAATATGTAGCTCTTTTTCCCAAGAAAATAAAAATGCTGGCTTAGCGTCCGGCAAAGGGGGACAGCAGCACCTCCGTATGAACGCGATTTTCCCGCTCTGTGGTCTATTTTCCTTTACCGCCCTTTCAAAGGTGGTGAGGGGCCTAGTAGATACATACGTCCTAATGAAGTCTCCCATCACCCCCTCCACCTGTGCTTGCTGGAGGAAGGTCAGTGGCCGGTCGGGCAGCAAGGACTCCACCGCCTCTCTGGGGCCTAGATAGCTCAAGGTCTGAAGCTCACCGAGGGGTTTGCCCCCGAACTCCAGCCAAAGTTTGTTTGTGCACGGGTCCGTCGGTAGGCCCAAAAGGGCGGGTAGTATGCTTAAAGGGGTGATCGGAGATGGTGTTGGAGCCAGTGCCTCCCCCCGCAGGTCCCAAGCCTCACAGGGTCCACGCAGCAGAGGGTTGTATTTTTTGTTTTTATAAGTGGCTTTCCTGGGTAACCACAGGTCCCCTCTTATGGAGTCGCCGTACATTTCCTTAGTCAGCTGATACAGCAGAGGATCTCCTGCGGGAGAGGTCAATTTCAGCCAATAGCTGATGTGTGCGGCTATATAGAAGTCGTGGATATTGGGCATCCCTATTCCTCCCTCCTCTCTTCTCTTCATCATTAAACTATAGGCCAATCTAGGGCTCTTCTGTCTCCATATGAATTTTATGAAAATTAAGCGCAGCGTGTTAAAGAAGCTAGGTGGTAGATGTATCGGGAGGGATCTGATATAGTATAGGATTATAGGGAAAATGTAGGTTTTTATTAGGTTCTTCCTCCCGAACCAAGAAATGTAGGGGACATCGTAGTTCTGAAGCAAAGTCTTGATTTTAGTTAGCAGCGGGGGAAAGTTTGCTGTGTATAGATCGCCGATCTTCCTAGTCAGCCTTACTCCCAAGAATTCTATTGTCGTGTCGGACCAGGAGAACGGGGACCCCGACACCAGGTTCAGGCACCTAGCTCTTGAAATAGAAACGTTCAGGACTGTTGATTTGCTAAAGTTAATTTTAAAATTTGAAAGTGTCCCAAAATGCTCCAGACTTGCAATTAGTTTGGGCAATCCTTTCTCTGGATTGGTAACCAGAAAGATGATATCGTCTGCGAAAGCTGTCGCAGAGAGCGTGTTTCACCCCGCGTCTAATCCCCGTATCTCCCGGTCCAGCCTAACATCTTGGAGCAAGGGTTCCAGGGCTAATATGAACAGCGTGGGAGATAGTGGGCACCCCTGGCGTGTACCATTTTTTATTTCAAATGGGGGAGATTGGATATTATTTATTTTTAATCGGGCGTAGGGTTCCGCGTAAAGAGAGAAAATGGCCTCGACAAAGGGAGGAGGGAAGTTGAACTGCCGCAGGACCGATCTCATATATGTCCAATCAACTCTATCAAAAGCCTTTTCGGCATCGGTACTTACTAAGGCTAATGGAGTTCCTTTCTCGTTCGTATAGTGTATTGCGTGGAGGATGCGCATGCAGTTGTCCCTTCCCTCCCTACCCTTCACGAAGCCCGCCTGTTCTCTATTGATCAGATGTAGGATAAATTTCTCCATACGCTTGGCAAGCAATTTGGCCCATAGCTTAACGTCAAGATTTATCAAAGAGATGGGCCTATAACTGCCACACATCTCCGGGTCTTTACCCTCCTTGTGGATTAAAGTAATATGGGTCTCTTGGGCCTGTTTAGGGAGAAAGCCATCTTTTAGAAGACTGTTAAATGTTTCCATTAAATGTGGAACTAAAGTAGAACGAAAAGCTCTATAATATACCAGGGATAGGCCATCTGGGCCGGGGCTCTTTCCTGGGGGGGGGGGGGGGGAAGAGTCGAGGACCTCGTTCACCTCCTTCTCTGTTACAGGAGCCAAGAGTTCCTCCTCAGAGCCCACTTCTAGGCTTGGGAGGTGAAGATTTTTTAAATACTCTGCTATCTGATCACTGGCTTTTGCTATACCGGATCTATCCCTCTGAGGGCGTAAATTATATAATTTTGAGTAAAATTGCTGGAATTCCGCCGCAATATCGGGGGAGGACGTGACCCTCACTCCCGCGTCCGTTTTTATTGCGTTGATCTGGTTTTTAGTTTGGGCCTTTTTGATCAATGATGACATGTATTTGCTGCCCCTATTGCCTTGGATAAAGACTAAGGCCTCATGTCCACGGGGAAAATCAGATCCGCTGCAGATTCTACATGGAGAATCTGCAGCGGGTCCCTCCTGCCCCGCGGACATGAGCGCTGAAAATAGCAATTTAAAAGCATTTACCTATCCGTAGCGGGCGGGGAAAGCCTTCTCTTCCTCACGGCCGGATCTTCATTTTCGGCCGGCGGATGAATTCGTCACGCCGGCGGCACGTCGCCGGCACGTCACCGACGTGCCGCGCGCATGCGCCGGGCACATCCGCCGAGCCGAAGCAAGAAAGATCCGGCCGTGAGGAAGAGAAGACCTTCCGCGCCCGCTCCGGGTGAGTAATTCTTTTAAATTCCTATTTTTGGTCTCCCGCGGATCCGGACGGCTTCCATAGGCTTCAATAGAAGCCCGCGGGAGCCGTCCCCGCGGGAGACCCGCACGAAAATGGAGCATGGTCCAGATTTTTTCATGCTCCATTTTTTTTAAAATCTCTTTTATTGACCATCCGCGGGTATTTATCTACCCCGCAGGTGGTCAATGCATCCCTATGGGGTGCGGATCCGCGGGCAGAAGAAGAGTTAAAATCCGCTGCGGATTTTAATTCTTATTTTGCCCGTGGACATGAGACCTAAATGTTTGAGATGGAGACATCTTTTATTGAATCTCGCTTTCAGGCATAAATTCAGCTCTTTTCTGAGGGTGGTCAGTTTGGTCAGGTTCTCTTTACATATTGTTTGTTTGGTGGTGTATTCAAGCTTAGCAATATGTTTCAATAGGTTATCTATTTCTCTCTGTTGGCACTTTTTCTTTCTGGTGCCCAATGCTATCAGCAAGCCTCTGCTGAAGGAATTGTGTGTTTCCCAAACTAGAGTCGGTGACTGGTTCCCCTCCTTATTAATCCTAAAGAATTCGTCTAATTGTTTAGCGAGTTGGGCCTTATCTTTCTCGGAGTCCAACAAGGATGGGTTCAACCTCCACCTCCACTCCCGAGGGGTATTGCATAATGGTTTTAAGTCTACGTGTAATGGAGCGTGGTCGGATATTGTCGCTGCCGCAATGGTCGAATTGACCAGGGAGGGTAGCAGTTCCGAGGCTATAAAAATATAATCTAGCCTCTGGAATGTGGCGTGTACCTGAGAGAAATAAGTATAGTCCTTTACGGAAGGAGAACACTGGCGCCAAGCATCTACCAATCCCATCTCGGAGAGAGAGCGGTGTAATCGTCTCAGTTTAACCTGAGAGATCTGAGAACGGCCCGCTGACGAGTCCAGCAAGGGGTTCATTGTTAGATGTAGATCTCCACGCAATATGATGGGGCCCACAGCAAATTCCCTGAGGGTCTCCAGCTACCCGATCAACCACGAGACCTGATTGGTGTTGGGAGTATATAGATTAGCCAGGGTAATCTTGAAGTTGTTAATATGCCCTCTTAGGTAAATAACTCTGCCCCCTCCATCCATATGTTGCGCTTCGCATATGAAGGGGATAGAGTTATGAAACAAGATGGAGACCCCCTTGGAGGCCGATGTTGGATGTGGGTTGTGGAAGCCCTGCGAGAACTGTCTGCCCGGGAGGGCTAAGCACTTACCCCTCTTGTAGTGAGTTTCTTGGAGGAAGGCGATTTTTGTGCCATATTTTCGGACTAGTTGTGCCACATTGTTCCGTTTGAAGGGAGAGTTAATCCCTCTCACATTAAAGGATGAGAGGCGGAGATAACGTGTCAGATAGGTGATCTAGAGATAAGAGAGGCTGGTATATCAATAAATCAATATGTGTTTATATCAGAGAGCAGGTAGTTGGTGAGCCGGTATGGGGGGGGGGGGGGGGGGGCGACCTCTGGGGTAGACAGGAGACACACAAGGAGGGGGTAACACAACAACTGAATATAACGATCAGATATGTAAAAGACCAAATAGTCCTAGGACAGTCAGTGGGGGTGGCGTGCAAGGCGGTATTGCCCACTACGGTGGGAATCTGGTATGTATGCGATACCAGGCAGAGATACCGTGTTGCACTAAGCCTGCCCTGACAGACACCCTGGAGGACTAATTAAAGGTAATTCAAAAAACGAGAAGACTCATAGCTTAAGAGAGTCGGAAATAAGGATACATCCGGCCCACAACAAAATGCGGTAAGGAGAGAAAGTAAACATTAAACTCCAGAAACATCGGCAGGAGATTCCCTGCGAAACGGCAGAGCCCCAGCTTAGGGGTTTCGGGAAGCAGTCTGAGTCCAGCCACCGCACCACAAACTGACGGTGTGCAGCAGGGCAGGCCCCAGGCTCCTCTCTGGGCGTTCCACCCAGGAGCCGTCAAACTAACAGGCATGCAAATAGAGAGTTCAATCTCCTGCTGGAGTAGTGTCCCGACTCTTCTTTTTCTTGCCCCTTGGCGATTTTGTTGGTCCAGCCGGGCCCCAAGCCACCGCGGGGGGGAGTGTAGGTAGATCGGGCATCTCCGGGAGTGGGAGCCAGCACGGCAAATCAACCGGCTCCATCTCCAAAAACTGCCAGCACGCCGCCAAATGCCCCGGGTCTCTGATGGTAATCCTTCGGCCTTTATGCGAGATGCACAGCCCGAATGGGAATAGCCACGCATATTTAATGCCTTTTTCATTAAGTATGTCCAGGAGTGGCCGGAAGAGACGGCGTTTTGCCAAAGTAGTAGGGGCAAGATCCTGGAAAATTTGCAGAGGTGCATCCGAATATTTTAAGTCTCTGTAATTTCTGGAAGACCTCAATATAGCGAACGCGTCCTGAAAGGACAGGACCTTGCAAATCACGTCCCTTGGAGGCTCTGTATTCGTGGGAAGGGGTCTGAGAGCCCTATGAATCCGCTCAATCGTTATGGGGGCAGCTCTCTCTTGCCCGAGCAAGGTTGAAAAAATTTCTTTTGCTACTTTTGGAAGACAGTCCGTGGCCCATGATTCCGGCAGCCCTTTGATGCGTATGTTACACCTCCTATTTCTATTCTCAATGTCTTCCTGCATCAATAGGGCTCTATTTAGGTGGTTATGGTGTTCCTTCAAAATTAGCGCCATTTCGGTGGCGTGGGTGGTCATAGACAAAGCGGAAGTTTCCAACTCCTCTACTCTCCGTCCCAGATGCCTAATGTCCTCCTTTATCTCACCCAGTTCTGTCAAAATAGGGTGCAGGGCTTTCAAAATGAGATTTTTCATAAAACCTCTTGAGACTATCTCTCCATCGTCGCTGTCTGAGGCAGCCCCCTCCTCCCCCTCCTTACTGTGCGCTTCTGTGGAAGTCTGAGCCGGCGCCATCTTAGCAGGGAGCAGCGGTGAGCGGGAGTTCTTCTCCTTCAAGTAGCGCTGCATGTCGGCTTGTCCTCTGCTCGCCCGCGGGGTCCCCGAGTGCTCAGTACTCTTCTCCCTCCCGACTCTCTTCATTTCGGCACTTTTAATAGCAGCTGAAGTCCTCTGCAGGTGTCTTGCCGTCGTAGCTCTGCACTCACACGGCCATACAGTGCAGCGGTCAGGCTCCGCACCCCTAATGTTGCTGATTCTGATAAGAAAGTTTTCATGTTATTTTGCCATAAAAACAAAACCCCAAAACAATAGTGGCATTTCTAACGTTTTTTTTTCCCTGACATCATCAGTCACAGCAATCAACGGGACCACAGCAAGGCTGGAGCACTGGATCCTTGCAGTAACAGAGGCATAAGTATACTTAACTTTATTATTTTAATCCATGGGATTCTATTGAAGCAAAGCTGTCCAGTAACCAGACAACCCCTTTAAGGCAAAAAATAGGCTTGTCACTAAGGGAACAATATGAATTATTTAAAAAAAGTAGAAAATGAGAATTAATTAACTCTTCCCATTTGTGTTGTGGGCAGGGACATACCCAGAACTTGTAGAATTGCACAGCAAATGCACCATTTGCTGTTATTGCAGTAGGTATACATTATTATTTCATTGCTGACAAAGAGTCCGCTAAGAATTGGGTGCCCCTATAATAGGTAGACTATGGTTGGATGCCAAAAAGCCCGCTTCTCCACTAGTTAACCTTGCCCTATTTTGGTATTTGGCTAATTTTCGGGCACAGAATCTAAAATACAGAATTTCCTCTAACTTATTTCTGTTTCCTTCTTATTGCTGATTCAGACTATTAATACAGAAATTACATCGCTTTTCGAATGTTGGATGAAAGCGCCACAAACAGCCAGTAAATTGTGCCATAAACCGTAAAAAACATAATAAACCTAGCAACGTACAAGGTAAACAAAAGATGAATAAACATACACAGCAGAAATTTGTACAAAGCAAATACACTTTGTATGCCGTTAACGGCCAGCCCTCCATTAAGACAAAGGTTATTTGTATGAGGATTAGAATATCTCTTAAGCCTGATTTATAGGATATCTCAGCTATAGTAATTACACCGGCAAAAACGCAATTTCATTTTTATTATACTACTTGATGATATGCAAATTAGAAGTAAATCTCCCTTGCATCCTCCAAAGAAATGTGTTGATGCTAAAATATTTTTACTTGAATCATTATCGCTAATAATGCATTTTGATACAAACTCAAGAATAAATTGTAAGATCGCAGAAGAATTGGCAAAACTTCTCATTGCTTCCTTGCTATACAGATACGCAACGATGGGAGTCTAATACAGTATTTCTTCCTTTGTTGCAATACACTGAATGGCCACTTTATTACAGATATCCATTTATTAGCGGGTGGGACCACATTTGGCCTTCAAAACCACAGCAATTCATTGTGGCATCCACCCAAAGGTATTAGAGAGTCGAGCATGTGCCAAGAAAACATTCTCTAATCCACCTTTACTCCATTCCATCACTCTTGCTCCACAGTCTGAACCGTTGACACCTGACAAGAATGGCCCATCAATTTTTGACCCTCCCAGCAGCAGTGATCCAATTTTTGCTAAGTAATCCAAT
Organism: Eleutherodactylus coqui; assembly: GCF_035609145.1. Lineage (NCBI taxonomy): Eukaryota > Metazoa > Chordata > Amphibia > Anura > Eleutherodactylidae > Eleutherodactylus > Eleutherodactylus coqui. The sequence continues at coordinate 232,564,998 of NC_089840.1, read as the reverse complement.
TTTGTGCAATTTTCCCACTGCAGTCTTGCCTTTCTATGTTTCCTCGACAGCAATGGTGCTTGACCTGGTCATCTGCTGTTCTACACCATCAGTATATATAGAAACAACGATGTATGTAGATACGTTAGTTGGAGCACCAGCATTGCATTGGACTGCAATTTGCTTGACTGTGCGCTGCCTATTCTTCCGAACAATACTTGACATCCTTCTCTGCCCCAATTTTGTTGACCAGTTGCTTACATCTACAGAATTTCCTAAACCACGCCATTCTTGGTATATTCTCCACACCATTGCATAAAAAACCCACAAGGTTGGCAGCTTTTGAGATGCTGGCCCCGGCTAGTTTAGCACCGATGACCATGTCTAGTTGAAAGTTGCGCAAAACACTGTAATGAATCCAAGAAAACTTGCTCACATGTCTAATTTCCATACAGGCAAGCTCCAATCGTGAAAGGGACGGTGTCTCTAGTAACATGGTCGTTCATTGCATATATCCTTCTAAAATATTTGGATTGGTGATGTCATTGGCTACTTGTCAATGAACAGGCTGAATTCCCAACTTTATTGACTTAATCCTTTCCAATCCACTGTCTGACGTCTGAAGACATTATGATTAGAGATGAGCGAGCACCAAAATGCTCGGGTGCTCGTCACTCGGGACGAAATTTTCGCGATGCTCGAGGGTTCGTTTCAAGTAACGAACCCCATTGAAGTCAATGGGCGACCCGAGCATTTTTGTATTTCGCCGATGCTCGCTAAGGTTTTCATGTGTGAAAATCTGGGCAATTCAAAAAAGTGATGGGAACGACACAGCAACGGATAGGGCAGGCGAGGGGCTACATGTTGGGCTGCATCTCAAGTTCACAGGTCCCACTATTAAGCCACAATACCGGCAAGAGTGGGCCCCCCCCAACAACTTTTACTTCTGAAAAGCCCTCATTAGCAATGCATACCTTAGCTAAGCACCACACTACCTCCAACAAAGCACAATCACTGCCTGCATGACACTCCGCTGCCACTTCTCCTGGGTTACATGCTGCCCAACCCCCCCCCCCCCCCCGCACGACCCAGTGTCCACAGCGCACACCAAACTGTCCCTGCCCAGCCTTCAGCTGCCCTCATGCCATGCCACCCTCATGTCTATTTATAAGTGCGTCTGCCAGAGGAAAAGCAGGCACACACTGCAGAGGGTTGGCACGGCTAGGCAGCGACCCTCTTTAAAAGGGGCAGGGCGATAGCCCACAATGCTGTACAGAAGTAATGAGAAATATAATCCTGTGCCACCGCCATCAGGAGCTGCACACGTGGGCATAGCAATGGGGAACCTATGTGCCACACACTATTCATTCTGTCAAGGTGTCTGCATACCCCAGTCAGACCGCGGTTTTTAATTCATAGACACAGGCAGGTACAACTCCCTATTGTGAAGTCCCTGTGGACCGACAGCATGGGTGGCTCCCTGGAACCCACCGGCGGTACATAAAAATATCCCATTGCATTGCCCAACACAGCTGAGGTAGTAATGTCGTGCTTAATGCAGGTGGGCTTCGGCCCACACTGCATGCCCCAGTCTGACTGGGGTTGTTTAGATGTGGAAACAGATGCATTTATAATTCCCTGTGGACCGACAGCATGGGTGGCTCCCTGGAACCCACCGGCGGTACATAAAAATATCCCATTGCATTGCCCAACACAGCTGAGGTAGTAATGTCGTGCTTAATGCAGGTGGGCTTCGGCCCACACTGCATGCCCCAGTCTGACTGGGGTTGTTTAGATGTGGAAACAGATGCATTTATAATTCCCTGTGGACCCACAGCATGGGTGGGTGCCAGGAAGCCACCGGCGGTACATAAAAATATCCCATTGCATTGCCCAACACAGCTGAGGTAGTAATGTCGTGCTTAATGCAGGTGGGCTTCGGCCCGTTCGGCGTGATTACGTGAGGTTTCAGGAGGAGGAGCAGGAGGAGGAGGAGGAAGAATATTATACACAGATTGATGAAGCAGAAATGTCCCCGTTTTGGATGGTGAGAGAGAGCGATGCTTCCATCCGCGGGTGCAGCCTACGTATTGCTTAGGTATCGCTGCTGTCCGCTGGTGGAGAAGAGAAGTTTGGGGAAATCCAGGCTTTGTTCATCTTGATGAGTGTAAGCCTGTCGGCACTGTCGGTTGACAGGTGGGTACGCTTATCCGTGATGATTCCCCCAGCCACACTAAACACACTCTCTGACAAGACGCTAGCCGCAGGACAAGCAAGCACCTCCAGGGCATACAGCGCGAGTTCAGGCCACGTGTCCAGCTTCGACACCCAGTAGTTGTAGGTGGCAGAGGCGTCACGGAGGACGGTCGTGCGATCGGCTACGTACTCCCTCACCATCCTTTTACAGTGCTCCCGCCGACTCAGCCTTGACTGGGGAGCGGTGACACAGTCTTGCTGGGGAGCCATAAAGCTGGCAAAGGCCTTGGAGAATGTTCCCCTGCCTGCGCTGTACATGCTGCCTGATCTCTGCGCCTCCCCTGCTACCTGGCCCTCGGAACTGCGCCTTCTGCCACTAGCGCTGTTGGATGGGAAGTTTACCATCAGTTTGTCCACCAGCGCCCTGTGGTATAGCATCATTCTCGAACCCCTTTCCTCTTCGGGAATGAGAGTGCAAAGGCTCTCCTTATACCGTGGATCGAGCAGTGTGTACACCCAGTAATCCGTAGTGGCCAGAATGCGTGTAACGCGAGGGTCACGAGAAAGGCATCCTAACATGAAGTCAGCCATGTGTGCCAGGGTACCTGTACGCAACACATGGCTGTCTTCACTAGGAAGATCACTTTCAGGATCCTCCTCCTCCTCCTCTTCCTCCTCCTCAGGCCATACACGCTGAAAGGATGACAGGCAAGCAGCATGGGTACCGTCAGCAGTGGGCCAAGCTGTCTCTTCCCCCTCCTCCTCATCCTCCTCATGCTCCTCCTCCTCCTCCTGAACGCGCTGAGATATAGGCAGGAGGGTGCTCTGACTATCCAGCGACATACTGTCTTCCCCCGGCTCTGTTTCCGAGCGCAAAGCGTCTGCCTTTATGCTTTACAGGGAACTTCTCAAGATGCATAGCAGAGGAATGGTGACGCTAATGATTGCAGCATCGCCGCTCACCACCTGGGTAGACTCCTCAAATTTTCCAAGGACCTGGCAGATGGCTGCCAACCAGGCCCACTCTTCTGTAAATAATTGAGGAGGCTGACTCCCACTGCGCCGCGCAAGTTGGAGTTGGTATTCCACTATAGCTCTACGCTGCTCATAGAGTCTGGCCAAAATGTGGAGCGTAGAGTTCCACTGTGTGGGCACGTCGCACAGCAGTCGGTGCACTGGCAGATTAAACCGATGTTGCAGGGTCCGCAGGGTGGCAGCGTGCGTGTGTGATTTGCGGAAATGTGCGCAGATCCGGCGCACCTTTCCGAGCAGGTATGACAAGTGGGGGTAGCTTTTCAGAAAGCGCTGAACCACCAAATTAAACACATGGGCCAGGCATGGCACGTGCGTGAGGCTGCCGAGCTGCAGAGCCGCCACCAGCTTACAGCCGTTGTCACACACGACCATGCCCGGTTGGAGGCTTAGCGGCGCAAGCCAGCGGTCGGTCTGCTCTGTCAGACCCTGCAGCAGTTCGTGGGCCGTGTGCCTCTTCTCTCCTAAGCTGAGTAGTTTCAGCACGGCCTGCTGACGCTTGCCCACCGCTGTGCTGCCACGCCGCGTGACACCGACTGCTGGCGACGTGCTGCTGCTGACACATCTTGATTGCGAGACAGAGGTTGCGTAGGAGGAGGAGGAGGGTGGTTTAGTGGAGGAAGCATACACCCCCGCAGATACCACCACCGAGCTGGGGCACGCAATTCGGGGGGTGGGTAGGACGTGAGCGGTCCCAGGCTCTGACTCTGTCCCAGCCTCCACTAAATTCACCCAATGTGCCGTCAGGGAGATATAGTGGCCCTGCCCGCCTGTGCTTGTCCACGTGTCTGTTGTTAAGTGGACCTTGGCAGTAACCGCGTTGGTGAGGGCGCGTACAATGTTGCGGGAGACGTGGTCGTGCAGGCCTGGGACGGCACATCGGGAAAAGTAGTGGCGACTGGGAACCGAGTAGCGCGGGCCCGCCGCCGCCATCATGCTTTTGAAAGCCTCCGTTTCCACAAGCCTATATGGCAGCATCTCTAGGCTGATCAATTTTGCAATGTGCACGTTTAACGCTTGAGCGTGCGGGTGCGTGGCGTCGTACTTGCGCTCAAACTGTGGCGCTAGCGACGTCTGGACGCTATGCTGAGAGACATTGCTGGATGGGGCCGAGGACAGCGGAGGTGAGGGTGTGGGTGCAGGCCAGGAGACGGTAGTGCCTGTGTCCTCAGAGGGGGGTTGGATCTCAGTGGCAGGTTGGGGCACAGGGGGAGAGGCAGTGGTGCAAACCGGAGGCGGTGAACGGGCATCGTCCCACCTTGTGGGGTGCTTGGCCATCATATGCCTGCGCATGCTGTTGGTGGTGCCTCCCCAGCTGATCTTGGCGCGACAAAGGTTGCACACCACTGTTCGTCGGTTGTCAGGCGTCTCTGTGAAAAACTGTCACAGGTGAGGGTGTGGGTGCAGGCCAGGAGACGGTAGTGCCTGTGTCCTCAGAGGGGGGTTGGATCTCAGTGGCAGGTTGGGGCACAGGGGGAGAGGCAGTGGTGCAAACCGGAGGCGGTGAACGGGCAACGTCCCACCTTGTTCGGTGCTTGGCCATCATAGGCCTGCGCATGCTGTTGGTGGTGCCTCCCCAGCTGATCTTGGCGCGACAAAGGTTGCACACCACTGTTCGTCGGTTGTCAGGCGTCTCTGTGAAAAACTGCCACACCGTAGAGCACCTTGACCTGTGCAGGGTGGCATGGAGCGAGGGGGCGCTTTGGGAAACAGTTGGTGGATTATTCGGTCTGGCCCTGCCTCTACCCCTGGCCACCGCACTGGCTCGGCCTGTGCCCACACCCTGACTTGGGCCTCCGCGTCCTCGCCCGCGTCCACGTCCTATAGGCCTACCCCTACCCCTCAGCATGGTGTATTACCAGTGATTTGATTTCCCAGGCAGGAAATAAATTGGCGCAAGCCTGCTGTTAAACGTAGCTGGCTGCGTATGATTTGTTTACTATCTCCACCCACCACACACGTACACAGAACGCTGAGGACTGACAGAGGCAGGGCACATAGAATGTTTCCCTTTTTTTAAAAAGAAAAGGCCCACTGACTATATTCAATCAGATAAGATATGTGTTGCACAGAAATGCAGTTATATAAAGTGCAGCACAGCGGTTACTTTTCCCAGGCAGCAAATAAATTGGCGCAAGCCTGCCGGACAAATTGAATGTTTCCCTTTTTGGGAAACGGAGGGCCCACTGATTATATTCAATCAGATAAGATATGTGTTGCACAGAAATGCAGTTATATGAAGTGCAGCACAGCGGTTACTTTTCACAGGCAGCAAATAAATTGGCGCAAGCCTGCAGGACAAATAGAATGTTTCCCTTTTTGGGAAACGGAGGGCCCACTGACTATATTCAATCAGATAAGATATGTGTTGCACAGAAATGCAGTTATATGAAGTGCAGCACAGCGGTTACTTTTCCCAGGCAGGAAATAAATTGGTGCAAGACTGCAGGACAAATACAATTTTTCCCTTTTTTGGAAACGGTGGGCCCACTGACTATATTCATACAATAATATATGTCTTCTGGCCCTGCCTACACAATTCTCTCCCTGTAGTATTACTGCAAGGCGCAATGCTCTGCAGACAGCCGATTTTGAAAAGAAAAAAATATGCAACACTGCTAACAGCAGCCTGCACAGTACTGCACACGGATAGATGTGGCCCTAAGAAGGACCGTTGGGGTTCTTGAAGCCTACACTCACTAACACTCTCCCTGCCTAACCACCACTTCTATCCCTGGACTATTACTGCAAGGCGCAATGCTCTGCAGACTGCCGATTTTGAAAAAAAAAAAATGCAACACTGCTAACAGCAGCCTGCACAGTTCTGCACACGGATAGATGTGGCTCTAAGAAGGACCGTTGGGGTTCTTGAAGCCTACACTCACTAACACTCTCCCTGCCTAACCACCACTTCTATCCCTGGACTATTACTGGAAGGCGCAATGCTCTGCAGACTGCCGATTTTGAAAAAAAAAAATTTGTGTAACACTGCTAACAGCACCCTCCACAGTACTGCACACGGATAGATGTGGCCCTGAGAAGGACCGTTGGGATTCTTGAAGCCTACACTAACTCCTAACGCTCTCCCTACAGCAGCTCCAACACGATAGCACTTTCCCTCAGCTAACTCACAAGGCATCTGAGCCGAGCCGCGGGAGGGGCCGATTTTTATACTCGGGTGACATCAGATCTCCCCAGCCACTCACAGCAGGGGGTGGTATAGGGCTTGAACGTCACAGGGGGAAGTTGTAATGCCTTCCCTGTCTTTCAATTGGCCAGAAAAGCGCGCTAACGTCTCAGAGAGGAAACTGAAAGTAACCGGCACACCGCGTGGTACTCGTTACGAGTAACGAGCATCCCGAACACCCTAATATTCGCACGAATATCAAGCTCGGACGAGTACGTTCGCTCATCTCTAATTATGATTTAAGGCTGTACAGCTCTGATGTTGGAAGACACCCGTCGGGGTTCTCTTACTGTATATTGCCAGCCTCTCTGCTGTCAGAGCCTATCCAACGTGTCACCTCATGCAGTACTGGCTTTAGCCAGCACATAGCGCCATTGTAGACCGCCAGAAAAAGAGTAAGCCCCCTAGGAAAACCAGGATACAAATTGGATTGGAAAGGGTTAAAATGTGCCAAATTGCAAAAAAACAATTGCTGCAAAAAAATTGGTCTAAAATAAGCCTAAATCCTGTGTCTGAATGTATTTGCGCAGCATGTTCTATTTTCCTGCAAAAATAGCACATATTGAACTAATTAACTTAATTGCCAATTTTCATTAATGGAAGTATGGTTGTGTTTTTTTTGGTGCCCACAAAAAGTATGCGGAAAAATGCACATGCACACGCAAATACATAACCCCCATTGTCAGAAATGGGTGCATAAATGTACTTATGTCAGTATGACACCAGCCTTAGGGCTAATGCCCACGGCTGTATTTCTGCCGCGTAAAATCCGCGGTGTTGCACGTAGCTATTAGATTCTATTGCACCTAATAGCTCAGTGTTCACGCTGCGGAATTCCACCACGGAATTTTGCAGCGTGAAATAAACCGCGGCATGTTCTAAATGCAGCGGGAAGACGCACGGCCGGCTTCCATTGTAGTCAATGGAAACCGACCATTACGCTATACTCCTGCTGTAGAACAGTGCCGGCCGCATCATCTGACCCGGCCGCGCGTCATCTGACACGGCCGCGTGTCATGCCTTGTACTGCTCATGCACACCGACCCTCCATGCGGGACGTGTACGGCAGATCCGGAGTGGTATGTATGGGGGTTTTGAGGGGCGCCATGGTGGACTCCGCTGCAATATTCCGCTGGGGGAGTCCGTCATGGCCATGGGCATGAGCTCTTAGAGTTCTTTCAGACAAGTATAGGCACAGAAGCGCTTGTGATAGTGCAACTTCTTGCACTATGAAGGTCACACTATCACATGCATATCTGCGTTGTTTACTGTACTTTCTGCACTGCCATAGACCGTTCATATTGGTGCAGTGATTTAAAAGACTGTGCAGCCTAAATTGTCCCCTAAATTTTGCTGGGAATGGGTGTGCATTTGTGCACCCCCCATTGACTCCTAATGTTCCTTTGGCGTGCAAATATGCACCAAAATACAGTATGGCAGCGATTTTTTTGCGTGAGTGAAATGCGTGCGCAAAAGCGAGGGTGAGAATGAGCCCATTGAAAACAACAGGTGCTAAGTGTCTCACATGTCTAGCGAGATGTGCCAACTCTATCACACAACCTTTGCTGCTGTGATTAATCAGTGTCTCTTCTGTCTGCCTGGTCTACTTCTAGGCCATCTAAATATAGGACAGTAATAATAAATCTCCCTCTCTGTTTTCAAAAATCAAAAATTCATGGTGCCTTAAACATTCCTACACACCTAGACAGGTGACTTACCCAGACTTGGGACAAAGAGCAAACTTTGCAGCACTGTCATTCCATACATGGCAAAATAAGCAACAACACTTTAGAGATCTGGTTATTATCAATAATGTTTCCATTTACTGACAGCAAGAAGAGATGAAGAACTGAAATAATCCTAATCCACATTATAAAGTTATATTGATGTTATACTTTGTACCACTTACTAAACACTAGAAATTCCCTTTATGGCTCTACTCATATGTGGTAAAGTACTGCAACAACCAGATTTTCAGAAATATCACACACTCCAGCGTGCCTTATTGGTTGTCATTGTTTTCATAGACCCAGCTCTTATCATGTCTGTTAGAATAAATATTTATTTTCCACATAAAATAATAAAGCTGGTGTTACGTCTCGGTCAGCAGCACATGGTTAATTATTTGCCAGCTTACCTAGTTTCTGTAGGTTCTATCCAGACTAGCCAGGGTTGACAGCTCCTGTGTTTTCTAGTCTAGGTTAATTAGTCCTGCTAGTGTCTGAAAGTGAGTGGTGATTGACATTTCTGTCAGCCAATCGGCTTCTCACTCCTCCCTATAAGATCCAGCTCTTGCTGCCTGGGAGTTGCCGATTAATTTTCAGTGATCCCTGAGCAGTCCTCCTGCTCAGAGCTGCTGTGTGTCTGGCTCTGGTACTTCGGTTTGTTCCTGGTTTGTGTCTATTGTTTGTCTGTACTTGTTCTGTTTATTTCCGTGTACTGTACTCCATGTATTCAAGGCTCCCTGGTAGGGATATGTAGTGGACCAGGTACGAGTGTGGGTCCGCACCTGTCGGAAGCGATCGGCCCGTCGATTAGGCAGGGCTCTCTCCTGGGCTAGGGGCTTACAGGGAAAGGATTTCCCTTAATTCATTCTGCATTTACATTACACGGTCAAGATATACAAGCCTTCCTCTTCCTGCAAAGGTTCTCTCTGTCTGTTTTGCATCTAGCCACCTGTACCAGCGCTTTCCCGCATCCATCTTGGCTGCCCCCCGTACCCTGTTCATGTTGGCAGTCCAGGATGAACGTGACAGCTGGAGCTTCTTTCCATAGGGCTCTACATTGTGCAATTCCTCTGTTACGCATTCTTGCAATGTACCTGTATGTTGAAATTAATAACATGGTGTGCAGTCACCCGAAGATAATACTATTAGGGCTCGGTCAGACCAATAGGTTCCTATAGAAGCATTCATATGTGCAGAAATAACAGTATAAAAAAGTGCACACCTAAGAAAGATAGGACATAGGTGTGCATTTTGCCAGAGTTTCCATTGACTCCTATGGGAGCAGGAGTTAATGGAAACTCCTGCGCACAAAATAGCTTTCTTGCTGCTTACAGCAAGGCATTTACAAGGTGCTTCTGCGAGGCTCACAGAAATGGTACATGCCGTTATTTGTTTACCGCGTGAGTTTTCACGCAGTCAAATTGCGGCTGTCTGCATAGGATTGCATACACCAATGCAATCCTATGACAGCATGCAACGGCGGAAATTCTGTGCCGAATATACACCCGTGTGCATTCACCCTTACTCAGTATTATTTAGTGTATTTGTCATACCTCTCAGTGCCACATATCTATGCTGCTGGGAGGAACCCAAAATATTATAAAAACCCCTATAGAGTTCCAGAAGCGTCAGTGAAGAGGTGTAGCAACAAGTGCAGACAACTAGTTATGTGGAAAGCTAAATACAGCCTCATTCCTGAGCCTGAAGAAGGAGCGAGGGGCCAGATACAACGTTGTATGAGGCTTCTCAGGGCCCAAGGGAAAAACCTGGAGAAGCAGTTTGGAAAATTTCTGATAAAAAACTGTATCTTCAGTCGCCACCTCTTACGTATGGAATGTCCCCTTGTTTGCCACTTGTAGCAACAATAAATACATTAAAATTTTGCTGTTGTTCCCTTCCTGACACCTGAAGCTCCTTCCCAAAATTTATACCTGCGATACGCAGAGTATAGAGCCCATCGATGTCAATGGGTTCGTCCTCATTAACGATGAGCTCATGTGCAAAAAAATAGTACCCGCCCTATATTCCTGCATCTTTTCTCACCAATGGCCCCAAAGTTGTCTATTGGAGGTGCACAAATGCAAGAACATGCGCAATATGCTGTGCAATTCCATGAAAAAGAGAACACATCTGGACCTCATTAGGCTAAATAGCCTTTTAAATCAGGGTGGGGAGGTGTCGCTCTCGCATGTGAACAGGCCCTGTACAGTATTGTGCGCCGATATGTGCGCAAATTAACCTAATTCACTACGCAAATACGAGCGGATTTGCGCATACGCCCATCTAAAGCCACCCCTATTAAGCATATTAATATCTAAGCATGCTTCCCTATAATACCTTCCTCAGTTCTCAGCAAGCCTTTGAATCAATGGTTGGGATTTGTTGGAGTCTCTCTGATTCTTTTCTCCTATACTGAATCTTATGTCATTTTTCTTCTAGTTGAGACAATTTCCAGTTCTTTTTTTGTTGCTAATCATAAAGACTCTTCTGGATTCGTGCTTCCATCCTTGCAATCAACTATTCATTTCCAGTGTTCGCTGACCTGTTGACCTCTGTGCAGAATTTGCTGCATTCATACAATAAAGGATTCTGCTCTCCTCTCTCTCTATATACTGGAAGTCTCCTCTTCTCTTCTGTTTAACTCAGTTTTGTGGAGTTTTTATATTTGTATCTAGGATTTGTAGGATATGAATGTATGTGAGTTGCAAAGCTTCCAGAATTATGTCAATCTGGCGGGTGTTTGTAGTGGGTGATCATAATTAACCCTTTAATGACGCGGTCCCTTTTTTTTTTTTTGCATTTTCATCCCCCCCCCCCCCTTAAAAAAAATCGCAACCCCTTTATTTATCCATCGACGTCGCTGTATGAGGGCTTGTTTTTTGCAGGACAAGTTGTATTTTTCAATGGTGCTATTTAATGTACCATAAAATGTACTGAAAAACTTTTAAAAAATTCTAAGTGGAGTAAAATGAAAAAAATAATAACATTCTGCCATTTTTCAGTGCATCTTGTTTCTACGGCGCACAAATGGCAATAAACGTGACATTATAACTTTATATAATGGGTCAGTACAATTACTATGATACCAAACTTGTATAGTTTTTTTTGCTGTACTTCTTTTACTTGTTCAAAGATATTTAATTTTTTACAATTATTTTCTGGCCCCATATTCTGCGCGCAATAACTTTTTAACGTTTTCGTTGACGTCATTGTGCAGGACTGATTTCTTGCGAGACATACTGTAGTTTACGTTGGTACCATTTTGGAATACATACGACTTTTTGATCACTTTTTATTACATTTTTTTCTGGGAGACAGGGTGACTGAGGCCTTAGTCAGAAGGGCGTTTTTTCGCGCGATTTGCGGATCACATGACTGATGCGCATCCGCAAATTGCGTGACCGGTGCCCGAAAATCGCCCGAAAATCTGCTCCTAGCCACGTTTCATTAGAAACGGGCCGCAGCGGTCCAGCGCATTGCATTCAATGGAGCCGGCAATACAGCCGGCTCCATTGAAAGCAATGCGCTGCGGGCGAGTGTGGGATGAATTGTCGGGAAGGGCTTAAATATATAAGCCCTTCCCTGCAATTCATCCAGAAAAGTGTTAAAATAAAAAAATATATATATACTTACCTTGTCCCGGCAGCCGGAGTTAAGCGCGGCCGGCCTGCAGTGGGTGTGAAGGGGGTGTGAGTCAGACCTGCCCCCTGATTGGCTCAGCCTGAGCCAATCAGAGGCAGGTCCCACTCACACCCATTCATGAATTCATGAATGGGTGTGAGTGAGACCTGCCTCTGAGTGGCTCAGCGCTGAGCCAATCAGGGGGCAGGTCTGACTCACACCCCCTTCACACCCACTGCAGGCCGGCCGCGCTGAACTCCGGCTGCCGGGACAAGGTAAGTATATATATATTTTTTTATTTTAACACTTTTCTGGATGAATTGCAGGGAAGGGCTTATATATTTAAGCCCTTCCCAACAATTCATCCAGCGCTGTCCGGCAGCCCATTGCTTTCAATGGAGCCGGCTGTATTGCCGGCTCCATTGAATTCAATGGGCAAACATCGTTCTTCTCTGCCACAGCTGTTACAGCTGTGGCAGAGAAGAATGATTTGTCTTCTATATGTTCTCAATGGGGTCGGCGCTGCTCCCGCCGGCCCCATTGAGCGCATATAGACTAGAGAACAGGAATCGCAGATCACAGATAGGTGCGATCTGCGATTTCTGTTCTATAATTTATCGGACGAGCGCATAAAAAGTGCTCATGTGTCTGATACATTGCAAAGCAATGGTTTTTAAAAATCACCGGACGCATGCGCATGCGCAAATCGCGCAAAAAAACGCCCGTCTGACTAAGGCCTGAAAGTGCATTTCTGGTGTTCTTATTTTTTTTTCCGGACAACATTTACTGTGTGGGGTAAATAATGCACTACTTTGATAGATCGGACTCGTATGGACGTGGGGATACCAAATATGTATTTTTGTTTTATGAGTTAGATTTTTTTTTTTTTATTATAGATATGGCAAAAGGGAGGTGATTTGAACTTTTAATACTTCTTTTTTCACAATTAGTAAAACTTTATTGATCTTATTTTTACTTTTTTTTTTCTTTAGCCCCCCCTTCCCCCCCAGGGGACCACAACATGCGATGCTTTGATTGCTCTTGCAGTATGATGTAATACTATAGCATTAATCATACTGCAATCTGACAGGCAGTCTATCAAGCCACTTGTGGGGATGGCTTGATAGGCAGTGTGCTAATACAGCCCTGGGGCCTTTCAGAAGGCCCCCAGCTGCCATGAAACCTGCACCTCTCCCTGCCATCTCATCCCTGCGGGGGATTTAAATGCCGCTGTCAGAATTGACAGCGGCATTTAAAGGATTATTAGCCGCGTGCCACTGATTGCAGCTATTGCCTGCGGGTGTCAGCTGTAATAAACAGCTGACGCCCGTGCTATATGAAAAGAGGGCACCCCGCGATCTCTTTTCATACATACCCTGACGCTACAGGACATAAATGTACACCCTGCTGCGGAAAGGGGTTAAACTAGAGGTACTCAGAGGTCTATAGCAAGAAAAAAACACCAACTTTTATACTATCTACTCATTGGGATATGAGGTTTAAATGTCTTGAAAAAATATCAATAGAATCAAATACTGCCACCAGGCGAATATGTGGCATTGTATGTAAATGGTATGGTGTATATAATGTAGCTGGTGAAAGGATCTTGTCAATCTTTTATGCAGATTGGTACACAATAACTACTGTGCTATGACTCTCCCATCAACATGCTTGCTGGTTAAACTTTATTATTGGCAAGGTGGTAACAAAGTTATTGAACAAGTGCAAGAAGTGCATATCGTGGGCATAGCTTAAGGCTCAGGGGACCAGGTGCAAATGTTCAGCTTGCCACCCCCCCCCCCCCCCCGCGCCCCTCCTGTACCTGTACCCATACCTAAACTGTGCTGCATACAGCTGCCGTACAAACTTACATACATGATCCAGCTACTTCGCTTAAGCCTTCCAAGCATGACTCATTTCCTGGACTACACGACAATTTGTTTGGAGCCCCTTAAGGCCCTTTTAGACATAGCAATTTTCGCTCAAAAATCGCTCAAAGACATTTTTTGAGTAATAATCGTTGTGTCTAACTGCAGTTTTCGTTAAGCCATTGCTGATCTTTCAGCATGCTGAAAGATCAGTGATCAGTTATTAGGAACTCACAGCGGGATACAGCTGATACAATTGTTTCAGCTGTATCCCGCTTCCTGAAGACAGGCCGGGTATGAAGAACAGAACGGTCCACCTGTGCTCTTCATACTCCGCTTAGAGCGCTCAGCTGTATAACAGCTGGGCGCTCCAAGCAGAGAAAAGCTGGATGCAAAAGACAAGCGGCCCTACTTGTCTTCTGCATCCTCCGCTGGGTGTTTTCGGCTGTATAACAGCCGGGCGCTCTGAGCGGGAAACAGCTGGATGCAAAAGACAAGCGGCCCCGCTTGTCTTCTGCCTCCCCCCGCTCGGAGGGCAAGGTGATCGCTCAATGTTTGACCGATCAATTTGCGCTGTAAGCACGCAACGATTATCACTCATAATCGCTCAAAAGATTTTTTGAGTGATAATCGTTGTGTCTAAACCAGGCTTTAAGCTGTGTTAATGTTTTTTTGTTGCATTTTTCAACCACAATTAAAAATCACATTAAAAAAAACCTGCATGCGGGGGCGTGGCCTAGCAAGCAAGGACTGAGGACGCACGGTGCTTCGCTCCTCCACAAAACCTCTGTTTTTAGCCCTTTTTTGGCCCAAAGCAGAGACCCAAACAGGATCAGACTGTGACACAGCACCTGGGGACCCACCAGAACTCGGCCCGAGGCGATAGCTCACCCAGAAAATCTCTGCCACCGGGAAGGAGCCGGAGAACCGCGGCCCAGCACAGCAGCCCGCACCCGACGGGACCCGCGCTCAGAGACACTTGGCGGGGAGCACCTGCGGCTCCTTAACAGTCACTGCAATTTATCCTCTATTGCACCATAGCACCATCTAGTGGCCAAAACGGGCAATAGCAGGCTCTGAACTCCTGCTCATCCCTCTTTCAAAATACATTGCAGCACTAAATAAATCCAATTTAAACAATAAAAGTGTCTCACCTGCTCCTTCCCTCCTGCAATAAAGATCGCTAAGCCGGGAAGGTGGCCCACCACGTAAAGCATCCGCAAAGCAATTTTCCACTAATGTGAACAAAAAATAAACCCTCCTCCCAATGTAGTGACATTAGGAAACAGATACAATGAGAAAGAATAGCAAGAGCGCCAATTCGGAAATAAACAAAAGTTCTAAAACACCTAACAAAGCACTTGAAAACGAAAAAATACTCAAAAGACTTACACCCGATTGCTCAAAACCTACAAGAACCAAGACCACCTTAGAAGAAAATAAAAATACACCTATGGCGGCCTTACACTCATATCTAGATAGTGACTCAGAGGAGGAGACGCGCACACAAGATGAGACCAATCTGAGAAACTATATCAAAGCGCTACCCACCAAAGAGTTTATGAGAGATCTTTTCAGGGAATTCACCCAGACAATAAAAGAAGAAATTTCAGAACTAAGAAAAGACGTCAAACAAATTTACTCAAGAGTGCAAACTCTGGAAGATAACTATACACAAATGACGCACCACTCCATGAGGGTGACGGAAATCCTTGTGGACAAACAAAAAGAAGCTTACTTCCAAAAACTGCAAATCGACGACCTCGAAAATCGCTCAAGGAGAAACAATATACGGGTCAGGGGAATCCCAGAGTCGATTTCAGATAAGGAAATACCAACAGTACTTTCTGTTATTTTCACAGAACTGTTGAACAAAACGAAAAGTCTCGACCTGGGCATTGAGAGAGCACATCGTGTCTTCAGACCGAGATCAATTAATGCAGATAAACCAAGAGACATACTCTGTTGCTTGCAAAGCTTCAAAATTAAAGAAGAAATTCTACACAAAGCTAGACTAGCGAAAAGGATAGAATATGATGACAAGGAGCTCATGATATTTCAAGACCTATCCAGACTTACTCTTGATCTCAGAAGGCAACTCCAGCCCTTAACCAAAGCCCTAAGAGACAAAGCTATAATCAACAAATGGCTGTTTCCTTTCGGCCTGGCCATATCCAGCAACAATAGGACATGGACCATCAGAACCCCTGAGGACCTCCCACACGTCCTGTCCAAGTTAGACCTGAACCATATCCAAATACCAGATTGGACCACGGCTGAGAATCTTCTGAACCTTCCTGCTCTTCCAACCTGCGAGAATTGGTCATCAGCAACACCGCGTTAAGCCAAAAAATCCCACACTCAAGACACGAGCCCAAACAACCCCCCCAGAAGAGGTCTCCCCAATGACGACACATGAACACCCAACTTCACAAAGACGCTTTGCGTCGTTGTCTTTCCCTTTGATGTCACTGTTTGACTCATAACTGTTTTTGTATCTATATATATCTCTGTTTCCCACTAACTTTTTATATCCACAGAATTTACAGACTACGTTGGGAGTCGTGGTTCGTTCCTCTACGTTACCCAACGCCCTCGCAAATTCGTTGATTTCTGCTTGTTAATCTGGTTCCAGTAAGGACTATGTCCCCAAACCTGGTCCAGCAGCAAAAGGTTATAATGATTTTATTCTGTTACTGGTCCATCAAAGACCAGCTGTTATTGTTATGTGTTCCTTTTTTTTTGTGTTCGAAATTTTCAGGACAGTTCTGCTGATACTATTTGCTTAAAACTATTCCCTACAAAACCCACTAATGGCTGATATACACTTAGCCTCGTTTAATGTAAAAGGTAATAATATCCCACATAAAAGGTCTCAAATTCTACATTACCTAGAGAAACAAAGTGTAGATATCATCTTCTTTCAAGAGACCCACTTCAAAAAAACCTACACCCCTCTCACAAAAAACAAAACTTACACCAAATGGTTTAACGCTACTACCCCAATGAAAAGGCACAGAGGCGTATCCATTGTTCTACACAAAAGAGTCCCCCTTCAAACACTAAATGTCCTAGCCGATCCAGAGGGTAGATTTATTTTCGTCAAGGGCTCAATAGGTGACAGAGTACTTACCTTAGCAAACATATATGCCCCTAACTCCAACCAAGATGCGTTTTTTACGACAGTCACCAAGAATTTACAAGAATTCTCTCAGGGGGATATTATCTTAGGCGGGGATTTCAATGTACCACTCAGCCCCACCTTGGACACGTCTAATGGCTCCTCAGCGGTCCCCCTTTCCAAAATTAGAAAAATTAAAAAACTGCTGACCGATCTCCACTTGGTAGACCCTTGGAGAGTTCTCAATCCTGACTCAAGGGACTACTCCTTCTATTCCGCGGTCCATAAAAAATACTTAAGAATAGATCTCTTTTACGTCAAACACTCTCTCTTAGATGCAATCACAAAAACCCACTACGACTCAATTCTATACTCCGATCACACTCCAATTTTTATGAAGATAACTATCTCCCCCAAAAAGAGATCAGCTTTCAACTGGCTATTAAACAATAGCCTGCTAAAACGTAAAGAGGACATTGATTACATACAAAAAGGTTTACAACATTACTTCAAAGAAAACACAATAGAATCATGCAACCCTCTGGGAAGCACACAAGGCAGTAATAAGAGGTCTCCTCATTGAACTGGGCGCAAGGAAAAAGAAGGAAAAAGAGAGGGAGATTACCCTCCTCACTGAACAGATTAAACTCATAGAAACCCGTAACAAGAAAAATGTTTCACTTCAATACGAAAAGCAACTATTTAACTTACGTACTCAGTTAAAAGAGATCCTGAATTAAAAATCAAAAAAATACCTTTTTTTCGCAAGATACAAACACTATGCCTTCTTGGATAAGTGCGGGAAAAAATTGGCAGCCCTAATTAAAACAAAAAATGCGAAAGCCTTTATTTCTAAGATAAAAGATAAAAATGACGCAATTCATCACAACACAACAGAAATCTCAAGCATTTTCCATGCATATTACTCTGATCTATATAATATTCAAAACCCCAGAGAGTCCCAATCAACCAAACAACAAAAAATACAAGATTTCCTAGATTCGGTCAAACTGCCCAACGTCCCCATAATCCATTTACAATCGCTCCTCAAGCCGATTAGCCCCCAAGAGGTGGAGGAATGTATCCAATCAGCCCCGAACGGAAAAAGCCCTGGGCCAGATGGTTTTGGAATCCTTTACTTCAAAACCTTTAAAGAAATTCTCACTCCACATCTGGTTAATTACTTCAACTCAATCTCCGCAGGAAGCCCCTTTCATAGAGAGGCTCTAACGGCACACATCACGTTAATCCCCAAAGAAGGAAAAGACCCATCCCTAGGCAGTAGTTATAGGCCCATTTCCTTAATCAATAACGACATCAAAATTTACGCTAAAATCCTAGCTAATAGAATCAAGGTATTCCTACCTGAGCTAATTAATCCTGAACAAGTGGGCTTTGTACCAAACAGAGAAGCAAAAGATAACACCCTAAAACTGCTCAATATAATGCACACAGCACATCATAACAACTTCCCACTTGCCCTTCTCACTACTGACGCTGAGAAGGCTTTCGATAGAGTCGACTGGCTATTCCTTCGAATATCCCTTTTAAAATTCGGTTTCCCCGAGGCATTTATTGATAAGATTATGGCCTTGTACTCCTTCCCCTCGGCCAGTTTTCCCCCGCTGTCCGAATTAACAATGGAACTAGGCAGGGCTGCCCTCTTTCCCCTCTATCATTCATCCTCACCATGGAAATATTTCTGGAAAAAATCAGACAAAACAACAAAATCACAGGTATTAAATGCGGCTCTAGGGAACATATCTCGGCCTCCTACGCAGATGACATGCTGTTTTTCCTTACAGATCCAAAAATCGCAATCCCCGAAATCCTACATGAGTTCAAGAACTTTGGTCAGGTCTCCAATTTTAAGTTAAACCTCTCAAAATCTGAATTATTAAACATAAACATTAAACAAGAATCTTGGCTGGAGATCTCCAAAATTTCCCCATTCAAAAATACAAGTAAACAAGTTACATATTTAGGGGCAAGAATATCGCAGAACGCATCAGACCTGTACAACCTAAATTACATACCCTTACTTGAGAGAATGGAGAAAGACCTTAACTCCTGGAACTCGCTGCCGATTTCTTGGTTTGGCAGAAAGAACCTAATTAAAATGATTTACCTACCCAGGATATTATACACCCTACAAACGCTTCCTATAGAGGTCCCACGGCCCTTTTTCACTAAACTAAAAAACCTCATAGCAAGGTTTATATGGCAGGGCAGGGGATACAGGGTCAAACACACAACACTTATTAAATCTAAAAAAAGCGGTGGAATCGGGCTTCCAGATTTTGAATTATATTGGTTGGCATCACACCTGAATCGCATGGTGGATCTGTCCCGCCAAACAAGCTCCAAGCTATGGGTGGAGCTCGAGCTCTTCTCAATAAAAATGATCAAAAATCTCTACCTTGGCCCATTCCATACAACAAAGTCAAACCGAAGCAGATTCTAAACCCTTACACTAAACTAACTCTAAGCTTATGGCATAAATTAAACAAAAAATATAAACTAATACCTCAGATCAGCGGCTATACCCCATTGTCCACAATAATACCCAACAAATTTAGAGCACTCAAACAAAAAATCATGAACGACCCCCACCTTAAAACACTGCAATGTAGCGACCTTATCAAGGACAAAGCTATACCCCAAGATATACATTTCATAAACCACCTGGGGGAGATCTGAAGATCTACATATTATCAGAGATTTGGTGGTGCTGTACTCCCCAGATATCATTGATACAGATAAAAACCTATTATTCCATAAATTACTCTGGAGCCTCCAACCTATCAAGAGCCCAATCTCGAAAATATATAGAACCCTAATACAAGACAAACATAAACCCTCCTACATAGCATGCTGGGAATCTGATCTAAATACGAACTTCACCACAGACAAGATAAAAGATATTCTATCTAGGTCTCACTCGGTTTCTTCCTCTATAAGGTTCCAAGAACTTAATTATAAAATAGTATCCAGATGGTACAAAACCCCAGAGTTGCTAAACAAAATAGATCCCGATTACTCTCCGCTATGCTGGAGATGCTTGGACGGCATTGGATCATACTCTCACATATGGTTCTCCTGCCCACTTCTTAAACCCTTCTGGGCAAAGATGCAGAAGCTATTATGCACTATCCTTAAATCCAACATATCCCTCACCCCTGAGACCCTTCTTCTAAACCTCGATTCCCCAGGCCTCACAGCTGAATACAAACCCCTTCTCCCATTCTTCATAAATGCGGCTAAGATTCTAATCCCAAGGTATTGGAGAAACAGTACTGTCCCCTCCATATCGGAGTGGTACAAGGAAGTGAACACGATCTGCTCCTTTGAGAGAACCAAGGCTAAACGAGTTGGGGATCCAACAAGACACGATAATCTTTGGAACACCTGGCTCTCCTTTATTCATAACCCATCTCCACAGCCCACCGCTACCCCTTAACAGACGAGGTCTCTCTTTAACCACACATTAACCCGCTATATACTATTACTGAAACCCTACCCGGCTTCCACCTATTAAAGGCCATTCTCTTTTGATGTATCCTCATCAGAGCTGTCATTGTTTCATGTTTGTTATGTATATTGATTGACTATTTTATTTGTGATTATCCATTGTTTCTCCCAATTTCTTTTTTCTGTAACCCCCCCCCCACTTCTTCATACCAATCAAAAATAAAGAATATATACAAAAAAAAAAAACTGCATGCAATATTCTAAAATCACATGCATTTTTAAGAAGCTGCATACACTATTAAAACCGCACGTGCATTTAAACTTTACATGCATTTCTTTTTTAAACTGCATGCAGATTTTTGATGTGTTTTTTAATTGTGTATGAAGTGTGCAATTATATGCAAGGGATACCCAGGTTATGCCAGCACAGTCCATATCACTATATACAGGAGATGCATAACTTATGCCAGCTATATATATATACACAAAGGAGATACCCAGGGTACACCAGCATGTTCCATATCACTATAGACAGGAGATATATAACTTATACCAGCTGTAGATATAAAATGTTATACAAGAGATACCCAGGTTATACCAGCAAAGTCTATATCCCTATATTCAGAGATATATATAATTGATGCCACATGTACATATATAATTATAGGCAGAAGATACCCAGGCTATACCAGCAAGCACCGTATCACTATATATATGGTCAATATCACTATAGACAGGATATATAACTTATACCAGCTGTACATATATAATTATATGCAAGAGATACCCAGGTTACACTAGCATGCTCCATATCACTATATACAGGAGATGTATAACTTATACCAGCTAGTTATATATAGGAGATACCCAGGTTATACTAATATGGTCGATAACACTATATACAGGGAGATGTGTAAAGTTATATTGACCATACTGGTGTAAGGCTGGTTTCACATCTGCACCGGCACCTCCGTTTTGATGTTCCATAATAGATCGGGCTCAAAATACTGAAAGGAAAAGCACTGCATGTACCATATCTATAGGAACATGTACAGGGAGTGCACATTGTACCATATCTATAGGAACATGTACAGGGAGTGCACATTGTACCATATTTATAGGCTTTTCCAACATGACAAATTACTGAGCCATCATACAGAAAACATAATTGTGTCCCAAACCACAATGGATGTTTTTCAGCCATTAAAGGGGTTGTCCCGCGAAAGCAAGTGGGGGTATACACTTCTGTATGGCCATATTAATGCACTTTGTAATGTACATTGTGCATTAATTATGAGCCATACAGAAGTATTCACTTACCTGCTCCGTTGCTAGCGTCCCCGTCTCCATGGTGCCGTCTAATCTTCAGCGTCTAATCGCCCGATTAGACGCGCTTGCGCAGTCCGGTCTTCTCCTTTGCTGAATGGGGCCGCTCGTGCCGGAGAGCGGCTCCTCGTAGCTCCGCCCCATCACGTGTGCCGATTCCAGCCAATCAGGAGGCTGGAATCGGCAATGGACCGCACAGAAGCCCTGCGGTCCACCGAGGGTGAAGATCCCGGCGGCCATCTTCACAAGGTAAGTATGAAGACGCCGGACCGCGGGGATTCGGGTAAGTACTATCTGTTTTTTTTTTTTTATTCCTGCATCGGGTTTGTCTCGCGCCGAACGGGGGGGCTATTGAAAAAAAAAACCCGTTTCGGCGCGGGACAAACCCTTTAATTGTGACCTAGTTCTATGTCTTTAACTACAGCAGCGCTCCATATCCCCCTATTGGCAACATTTAGTACTGATTTTTTTTTTATTTGAGAAATCTAAACTCCAAACTGCATGGAGTATATACACCAACTTTTGTTGGGCGTTGCCTAATAAAATAATTAATACAGGTTTTAGATTGCTTTTGGGGTTTCATATGCTCAGGGATGTCCTTAGTAAGTAGCGATATACATTAGGACAGCTCCCCTTCTGGCAAGGGAATATACTCCGATGGATAATTAATGAACTAATTAATTAAATCTGGACTCACCCAATGTATAGCGGGGCCCCTATTTAAGAGCTCCACTATCACCTCCACGTCCAAGTACGCCTTACATCAATCCTCCATAGGTAATCCCTCTGTTTCCATAATCCTCATGGCCTTTCAGGAGAGCCGCCAACCTTTTGTGCCCCGCTGCAAAGTGAGACCCACTGGATCAACAACGTACAGAAAACAAAATAAAAATAGCCTGCACTACTTGAGGAAAATTCCGAGGGAAGGTTGTTACCATGGATAAATATGTCCTCCTTCATTAAGTGCAATGCATTTCGTCGCTAGCATGCAGCTTTATCAAGCATATTGATAAAGTCGTATTCTAGCGATGAAACGCATTGCACTTAATAAAGGAGGACGTATTTATCCATGGTAACAACCTTCCCTCGGAATTTTCCTCAAGTAGCGCAGGCTATTTTTATTTTGTTTTCTGTACTTAGTAAGTAGCGGACATGGTGAACTTCTCATTAAATCCACCTCCTAAAACCAGATTTTCTCAAGATTTGCAATGAAATAAGATTTAATTTAATAGCGATTCTAAGCAACTCCTTATTGTTTCTGGACACTGAACATCACAAGATTTTTTTTCAATAACAGGGAAGAATGAGGAAGTATAAGGCTTGGCTCAAGAAAGAGTAATAAGGATGCTAAGAGAATATGAGAAGTCCCCGTTGACCCGGTTATCAAGGACAATTGCTCATTCATGATCCTGGAACAAATTTGGATTGACGATATGTCTGCGGCTAAAGGTTATCAATCTGTTAGTAAGTGTTGAGTTCTACAATGTAGAATTTGTTCTTCTAATGAAAAAGCTAAAGATAAGAAACAACATAGAAAATTCAGTAGGTCTTAATATTTGTCTTGTGAAAAAGACACCAACATTATGTACTTACGAAAAGGAATCAAGCTGTGAAGAGTGGTGCTCTGTGTAGATTTGACAGCCTTTTAACGCAGCTTTGGGATTTAGGGATAAGCTTCTCCCAAGACTTGTTTTACCACATTATGAATCATTTATCTGTATTTATCATTGGAATGCATTAGGAGTTTATAATAAAATGGAGGCAAAACTAAGCTTTCTTAGAGAAGGCTTAGGTACGTGATGATCGGAGGCAAGAATAGCTGGATTTAATAGTATTTTTTATAACAAGCCGTTATGTCTCCAGGGAGTCTATTACAATACTGTAACTATAAAGGTAGTACTTTCCGTAAAGTGTCAACATGTAGACCAAGTTAACATATTGATTCAAGTCTATAATACTGCAATGTACTGAGTTAAATCCTTCACTGTTCATTGTATATTAAAATAATTGTTTCCTTTATGAATCTCAGCTACACATGACTGAGTATCCACAAGTGTTGTTGAGTTGAAGGTTGCCCTATTCAGACCACCAAAGGATGTGTTCAGGGAAACAGAACTGACATGTAAGCAGTCAGTTCTAACAGAAAGGCGAGTGGGAGGTGTGAAAAACAAGAGTTATATTCAACAAAAGTTTTTCTTTATAAAGCAGGTTCATCCTCTATCGTTATCTTCATCGGTAACTCACCAAGTTGTGTCCTTGGCATGCTTGGGCATGGAGCCAATCAAGTTTGCCTTGCACTCAATAACTCAGAACAGCAAGGAAGAAAACACTGTAGATAGATAAAATATCAATAGATAAAAATGTCATTATATGCATAAATGTTTAGTTAGAGATTGATATTGATACATTGACAATACACATACACATTAGATTTATATCTGGACAACCTATCATTAATGTGCATTGGGACCTCAGATGTAGGGGAACATCTCGAAGAGCTATGCTGCGTCTAGAGGTATCTGTCAATGGCTTTCTCCACTTCCCAGTTACATGCATGCTTGGCTGAGATGAAGACGCATGAACAAATACGTTGTTAGCTCAGCCAAGCAGGCACGTATATGGGGATGTTAGGTGAGATAGCTATCATTCAAACAAGCATTCAGCAGAAAGCTGGACAACATTCTTCCCACACCACCAAATCTGCCAAAATAACAAAATCAGCTGTACCTTTTCATTCTCTGCCACCATGATCCAGTGCTAAAGCCCTGCTGTCCTTCCGGTGATATAACATTGCAACATCATTGCCCATTTTCATGGCTTCAGCACTCACATCCTGGGTGCCATGATGCCTGGAGTTCAAAGCGGTGATGCTGCAGTCTCTGATTGGCTCCAGTGGTCATGTGATATCTGGTGACACCAACTTCAGCAACAAATACTGGGGGATAGCAGGGCTATAGTACTGGAATGCTGCTGCAGAGGAGGAGTAAGTACAGTTGATTTTGTTATTTTAGCACTGCTGGTGGTATAGGGGCAATGTTGTCTGGTAACTGAACAACCACTTTAATGAGTATGGCCACCCTTACAAATACATGTCCTTGGAAGACGGTTGGTTTGAGGCTCTTAGGCTAGATTCACATCTCTGTACGGGGTGGCCATCTTTAAGTCACAGGCTTCCTCTGTGTACTTGCGGAGGATGGCATGTGACAGACTTCTGTACATCTGATTGGTGGAGCAGCAGAATGACTCCTGCTTTACCAATCAGTGTAACGTTCATTCCAGACATTAGTGGGGAGGGAGTAGAAGTTGAGCAGCTTCATCTTGTCTTCTTTTCTCTCTGGCAGTAGCACAGATGGATGCCTACCTCCTGCCCCCTGTGTGGTGGTAGGTAAGGTTTGAGTCCCGGGAGGTAGAGAGTTAAAAATAAAAAAAATTCCCTGGCTACCCCTTCCCCACCCCCTCCCCTTGAGCTGGAGCTCCACTCCCTAGTTGTAAATATGGCCCTACCCATGAGTTTGGCAGTATATGAAATCCTGGCCCCAGATAGTCTAGCATTTATTACCAGGCCTTGTTAGAAGTTGCTCAGATCGCTGGATTTTCAGCTGCATCCACAGAAAAGTTGATCACTTGATTTTTTGCTGCACTCCATGGCCAGGGGTCTAATTTCCATACCGAGAAGCTCCAATCAGGAAAGTGGCCATTCAGTGTTTTTCTATGCAGAGAATTTGGAGCTCTGTATTAGAAAGGCAAATCTCCAACCACAATAGAGACGTATTAAGAAAAAAATCCAAATTTTTAATCTATTTACATTAAAAACCAAATAGAAATTAGAGAGGACATTCAAATATACAATACATTAACGCAAAAAATCAACCACTGAGCAATTACAGGAAATCTGTAAGATTTCCAAATGATGAAATACTTTTCACAGAAGGCCATGTTTGATATCATTGAGATATCTGGCTTCAAGGACACAAAAACATAAATTAATTTTGGTGTATCTTCAGCTGGGATCAGATGTTTGATTCTTCTAATATTCTTGAAGTGTAAGAGAGAAGAACTAATGCTTGTTGACATTTCATGTTTAAAGGACACATAGTAAAGCTGCACAAATGGTGAATTGGTTTGCTTTTACTGATGTAAATCTTGATGTGTTGGAAATGTAATATATGGCCAATCTGTGCCCCTAACTATTATAGGATTATAGATCTGTTAGCAGCCCTAAAGAAAAGAGAAATGTCAAAAGTGTCCTGTCCTTTACAAGCACTAAATTGAGGCTGATCACATCATCTATATACATATCAAGGCACAATCACACATTCAGCAACTCATATTTTGACATTTAGACTAAATGTTCCAATAAATCAACTGTTAAAGAGGATTTGTCACTTCTCCCAATAAGTCTATTTTAGAAAATACTGTAATACCCCATAAAATAATGGTTTTAGAGCATCTTTAGTTTTATAACTCTGCAATATGCCATTCCTCTGTTATTTCTCCTACAAATTTATGAATAAATTGACAACTGGATGTTACCATTTCTCTCAAAGGGGTGTGTCCCTACAGAGTTACCACTTATTAGACAGTGTGAGACTATGTAGAAACGCACCTCCGACTAGTAACACCCAACTCTCAATTTATTAATACATTTCTAGGAGGAATAACAGAGGAACAACACTATATAGACATATCAGGGGTGTTCAAAGGTATTTTTTTTTAAATAGAAAGAGAAAACATAATAGGGTAGATGTAGAATTAGCTATGTTTAAGAAGGTGCTCACTCCATGGGGTTAAGTCATTGTAATGGCTCGACACACATATTTCTGGCCCCTCCCTAAATGTCATACATGTCATGTTCTCAATATGGATGCACTGTGCAGTGTCTTGTCTGCTGTTATGTGTAATGTCTGAACGTGGCTTGGATATGTCTGGAAACGTATTAATATCTGTCTAGTCATGTGATGTCTGTACCCTATAAATATGAGTGAGAGCAATGTGTGGTCTTTCAGCATCTTCTACAGTTTAAAGTGGAGTGGAGGGCCGGCCACATTGGGGTACCTTCAACCCTCATGTGGTGAAGTGATGAAAGAAGAGAAGAGGTATCCTGAAGTCTTCCATGCCATGCCTCTTAAGAACAAGTGAAGTGAGGAGTCCGCCATGCAGAGTTGTCTTCAAGTACTGAGTGAGTGTCTGTGGAGTGTTTCTACCCCCATCCTCCTCCGGAGTGTTCCTCTTCCAGGAGCGGTACCTTACAGATAACTTGGCCTGTAGGACTGTTGTCATCCTGTGTCTCCTCCCTGAACCCACAGTCTCTGTCTTTCCTGCACTGGTATGTAAAGCTGTACTCTGCAAAGCTTCACGTAAAGTTCCCTGGTCATTGTCCATTTCCAGTGACTGAGTTATCAAGTTTCAACTGTGTGTGGATTCTCTTCATTTAACCAGTGGGTACAAACTACAGTGAGAAGGAACGGTGGCGTCATGCGTGACAAATCTAAAGTCTACCACACGTATACAGTGTTGCCTGGAAGAGGCCTAGCGGTACTTGGGCCGAGGTTGTGTGCGCCCCTCCGGGGAGGAGTCTGGTAGAGTCACCTAGTGTTACCTCTACCCCGCCAGCTCCTCCACGTGATCTTCGTGTCTAGGTGGCCTCTGAGACACTGCATCATGACTGCAATGCCAATTAAAGCCATGTAAACCATGCTATTGCTGAAGATTGATTCTTGAGACATGGAAGGCCTATCATGTTGAATTCATGAAATATTATGTTGTAACCTACATCCTGCTGCAATCATTCACATTTGGGGTAAAAACCTACCTCTATATATACACCGGATTCTAGAGCCTATACACAGTATTGCAAATGATTATACCTCAAAACTATAAGAATCAACAAAAATAGTTAATCAGAATATAAAGCAAGTCTCCATTATAGGACCTAGTAGCAAGTAGGCCTGCAGTACTTACTTTTTAAAGGGGTTTTCCAAGAGAAAAAAATAATTTCTAGACAGGGTACATGCTAAAACAAACAAAAAAAAAGAAATACTCATGGGTTAGATGTCCCTGTCAACACCAATCCAGCACAGGAGCCCTGGACTCCATTATTCTGGTCCATGAAGAAAATGCTGTGGTCACTGTATTCAGCCGTACTACTGCCTTGAATAGCACATGAGCAATGAAGTCAGTGATTGGTGGAAGGGTCACATACAACAGCACATGACCACAGCAGCCTCTTCTGGAACCAAAGCAGCATGGACCAGGGCTCCCGTGCTATAGCTGGGGAACATTTGGTGATTATCCCTTATTTGCCTTATTTTAGTCCATTCCCTACTCAAGAATATTCTTTTCCTCTTAGAAAATCCTTTAAAGTATGTCCTAGACGAGGGCAACTTCATAGCTGCAAGAAGATGGCCTGCTGGAGAAGAGGCATCAAGAGGGAAATACTGTTGTGGTAGAAATGGGGACAAAGGAAAATCTATGTGAAAGGTTTAGATATCTGGAACATGGGGAAGGAGCAAAAAGGAACAGAGCGATAGAAGATATGTAGCTACTATTCATCTTAATGTTATGATTAATATATTCATCCGCATAGGTTTTTTTAATATCTTGTAATTCTAACCGCCATACTATTCCTTTTCAGAGAATTTCCCCATTAGAACATTGCTAACACGATCCATCCAGCTGGATATATAATTTGATAAGACAACAATGTATGTAAGAGCCTGAATTATTCTGTCCTGGAGATTAAATTTGCATGATTTTTTTAATCTTAAAAGCTTGGAACTTACTTTGAATATTGTGATTACTGTACTTACTCTAATGTCTACATGACACATAAAAGGATCTGTAAGTGAGAATCATTTTTTGAGAAAAGATGAGCTGAGAGATGCTGTAGAAAATACCCATGACATAAGCCTTTGTACCATTTCTTTTCCATGTGAGCACTGCCGTGGCAAATATATGTGATGGCCTCAAATATCTCGGCTGCTTGTCTTGAAGATTCTCTGAAGTAACAACCCTTTGGTTATTAGCGATTAATTTGTGACTTTTGGTTCTTATTCTATTTTTATTTGTTTTGTTTTTTGTCCAAACTTTTTGTCTGATTATGTCTGTTTTAGGCATATACTTAAAATATATACAGTATTATATGTTTTTAATATAAAAATGTTGGAACCTCGGACTTGACGATCCCTGAAAGGGAGGTAAATGGAACCAGGCGGAAACTGACAGCAAAGCAAAAACAATACAGGCAAAAGAGACCAAACAAAGCCCTAAAGTCCGCCTACCAATGGACAAAGGGGACAGGATTCAGATCCGGTGTCCGCCCACCAACGGACAGGTAGACATACAAAGACAGGATTCCGGCGTCCAAACACCAGTGGATGGGTGAATTAGACATATGGAATACAGACATAATATATAAACACCACTTAGCACGACATGCCTGCCGCCGTTGCTGTATGGAGCCACCACACCCACTGTACAAGGGAAGGAAAATGGCATCACCTAGCCTGTACCACACACAAGAAATCAGATGTTTGGAGGCCACACCTGCCAAGGGGAGGGAGAAACCTGCAAGTGATATGCACCTGTGGGGTCACCGTACCACACACTACTGGGTGCACCACCCCAGAACATTAGGAGGGGAGGAACAGCAGGTTTCCAAACCATCTTCAGAAAATACAGGGGAACTTCGCTCCAAACCGCATGCAACAAATGACATAATGCCCCACTAGTTACAAAAACAGGTGCATTATGTTAAGTTCGTGTGGGCAAATAAGCACAGAGCTCACACAAACATGCCCAAAAGATGGGGATATCACAAACACAGGGACCTATAGGCGGAATTCAGACTGAACGTGCTGACGGAAACACCAACTGGACAGAGAACTGCATACTGCGGACTGGACTGACGGACAGACATAACATAGGGACTGACAAATGACTACACACACTCGCCATGCATACCTGTACACATAAGCAGATGTTATAGCTATAAAAGTATGAGGTATTGGTTCATATATTGGCCAAAATACTTAAGCCCGCAAGCCGCGATCAAGGCTCAACCTTGTCTTGCGAGTCCCTACACTAGCAAGACGACATGTTACCATACAGTGCGGCATGGGGTCCCGCGGTCGGCGCGCGTCGCTCCGGCGTCGGCTCCAGCAGCCTGGAGCCCTGTGTCGAGGTCATCCCAGCAGCTTGGGTTGGCCAGTGGGCGGCGGCGTGGGCGTGCCCGCCCGTAGGGTGCCGCCCGCACTCCTCAGTGCTTCTTATACAGCAGTGGGTGGAGTTGCCTCCTCCCACTCTCCGCCCCTGGGCGGAACCTTGTGATTAAAAGACTGGCAGTGAACTGAGCTCATTGCCAGTTATTGGTTCTGCATGCACCTAGCCAGTCTGTCTGTGGTTCCCCTCAGTCAGTCCCTAGTTGTCGGTCAGCTCCCTCTGGTCCCCTATCACTCTGTCTGTTTTTGTTGGTTCTGTTTGCCTCTAATCTAGTCTGGCCCAGTCAGCACCAGTTGCTATCCAGCACCCTGCCAGTTTGCCTGTGAGTTCCATCTCCAGCCTTGTCAGTTTTGTTGGTCTGATTCATCTGCCTCCTCTGTCGGCACTCTGTTCCCCCCATTAGGTAGTTTCCTGCTTGTCAGCCGCCAGGTCCCTAGCCAGAGCAGGGACCGCCGTCCAGTTGTCCGCCTGGGGTTAGCCAGGGCCGAGGCAAGTAGGCAGGGACAGTGGGGTGCGGGAAGATCAGGGCATCCCACTTGGCGCTCGGGGGGCAGAGTACCGTAACATGACATGTACCAGAGGACCCAAAGGGACACCCTAGCCCAGAAATGGCAAATGACTCAGAAAGACAGAGCAGAGTCAAACTGACAGAAAATAAACGTAAGAACGGACATGAACCAACAAGACACCAAACACACAGCAAGCTGCAATGGACAACGATACATGACTGCTCACCCTGGACACCAAACAGACACTGACAGGAGCTGGGTATATATGTGAGCAAAGAGCCAGGGGATTAGCTAGCAGGAGATCACCACTCCCAGCCAGAACAATCATGCCACACCTGTGGAAATGTGCTCCTATAAATCATAGTGCTACAGGTCCCAGCAGCACAACCCCTACTACCTGTGATCCCAAGAACTGAGATCTGGAGTGCCAAGCAATGAAGGCATTGGCATTGTGCACCAATTCTCCATTCATTTAGTTTTGACTGCTGGAGATAGCTGAGTGCTTAACCCTTTGCAATCCAGTTTTGGATTCAGGGTTTCCTAGGGGTTTTTCTCTTCCTGCCATTATACAATGGTGCCACCTGCTGGCTAGAGCCAGTACTGCGGTATTGAACATGCTGGCAAGGCCCCTGACAACAGGGCGGCCAGTAATATACAGTAAGAATACCCTGCAGGACGTCTTCTGACATTGGAAACTGTACAGCCTTCAATTAGAATGTCTTTAGACGTCAGACAGTGGATTGGAAAGGGTCAAATTCAACTTTCTCTGGGGTTCCCACTGAAATGAATAGAGCAGCAGTGCACATTTGGGACCACCATTGCATTTTTTGCAGGACAATCTAGACCCCAGTTCATGGGATCACTGACACTCCCAGGGGTCGGACCCTCATTGATCATTAAGTTATCCCCTATCATGAGAATAATGCATAACAGGCTTTTGTGGGACTCTACGGTCCTGGAGAAACTAAGATGGCCGCAACACCTTCTCTGGCTACCTGATGCACACTGTTATTAGTATGCATCATTAGATCAAGACAAGACACCTGCTTTGATTGACCATCTGACTACCAATGTAGTCATCAAGTAGTCAGAGAAGCTGTTTGCCCATCTTCGTTTCTCCAGGACCGGAGGGTTGCTTTAAGAAAGCTGTAAAACCTTCACTATTGGTTGATGCAGGGTTACTGTTCAATATAATGAATCCTCTTTGTATTGTGTCACTCTTTATATATTTCGGTTAAAAAAAAAACGAAGGTAATTTGCACCTTGTAAAGTTCGCCTTGAGGTCAGCTGTAAGCTGGGAAATTTAATGCTCACAAGGAAGAAGGTTTATGAGTGAGCGGAATTATCTAGCAGCTTTCAGCATCCTGCTCTAAGCAATGAATCTCAGGCTGGCTTCATACTACTGCTACAGTTTAGTGTGTATGTAACAAAGTGTGTAGTAGTAAGGCAATACAGTTGGGTACTGTACGCCTGCTATGGACATCGGGAGAAGCATATACCATACCAGATAGATTTATTTCCAATTTTGAATAAAGAATCCAGGTGTAAACCTAACAAACACATGCCAAAAGTGATGTGCCCTATGTTGCTGTGCCGGTTTCACACCCCTAAGTATTTGACTCCCCTTGTAATTGACCATAGAAACTAGTAGTATATCAAATAGCGTGTTTGGATGTACTATCTATTTTTTGCCGTAGAAGAATTTGTACTGTGTAAGCAGAGGGACGTATAGTCTTTTTGCAATCTAGGTAAGGGTCAACATTAGAGATGAGCGAACCTACTTGGCCACGCCCCTTTTTCGCCTGAGCGCCGCGATTTTCGAGTACTTCCGTACTCGGGCGAAAAGATTCGGGGGGCACCGTGGGTGAGTGGACGGTTGCAGCGGGGAGTGGGGGGGGGGGAGAGGAAGAGAGAGAGGGCTCCCCCCCTGTTCCCCGCTGCTACCCCCCGCTCCGCCATGCCTACCCCCGCCCCCCCGGCGCCCCCCGAATCTTTTCACCCGAGTACGGAAGTACTCGAAAATCACGTGCTCGATCGAGTAATTACTCGAAACGAGTAGGTTCGCTCATCTCTAGTCAACATGCTTGATGTAAAAAAAGTACTGCCAGAGGATAAGTTCTCACCTTGCACCTCTGTGTATAAGAATTAGGACTCATTCACAAGAGCATTTTTATGCAGCTATGTAGCCGCAATAAAACATCGGCCAAAAATTGTGACCATGTGAAGTATTGGATTCCAATGCATTTATTCACATGAGCGATTTTTGGTTGCGTGAAAAAAAATCGCATCATCAGATTTATTTTTGACGCTGTATCAAAAGATAGGTCTTGACCTATCTTTTGCCAAAAAATGCTGGAAGCTCCCATAGACTCCTATGGGAGCTGAAAAAAAGGGAGGGGGAGGGAGTTTACAGCTGGCTCTATTTAAGCATTAGCAGTCATTCCGAGAATTTCTGCCGAAATTCTGCGCTGCAGCATATTTTCCCCGCAATATGCCCGTGTGCAGGGACGAGAAAATGCGAATTAATCTCAGGACACGATCGTGGCTACTCTTCATTGATGCGATTTTCATCTGTGGTGCAGCCGGCGTAAGTGCATATCGCCTGTGTGAATAAGGCTTTAATGTGACACTTTCTGAAGACACAACTTAAATACAGTTACTAATTCAGCAATGCCAAAGCAGCAAAGTATTATGGAGGCTACTTATAAGGGGTGCCAGTGGGCACTACAAACCATGCTGATGGGTTGTCTGCTCACTGCATTTTCCAAACCCTGGATCTTGGAAATATGCAAATTACAATTGTGTGCCTAGATGGAGATTTGCAGGCAAGGGACACGTACAGCAAGAGATGAAACATGACATACGAGCCGCTGTCAAATATGTGACACACCGAGATTTATAAACTTCATACACGCTGTTTTGCTTCATGTGTTTCCATGTTTGGGGAATATAATTTTATATTCTAATAGGATTTAATTTACACAATGCAACCATTAGATTTCAACTACAGGGGACAGTAGTCAGTGCCGCCAGTTGTAAATGATTATCTGTTTTCAGCTCAATTTCATTCAAATGACGGAAATTTTTGTGTCCGCTATTTATTCTGGACTCAAGCTCATACATTGACATTTACTGGATGGGGCATTTGTGCCACCTACTGGAGGGATTGTCACTGCGCAGTTCCATCGACAACCAAACGTGTTGATCTATATGGAGGATGTATTATTTTATTACTTTTTTGTTTTAAAGTGGTCGTCTCAACATGACAAATCCTTTCTATAATGAAACCAACATAATTATCAGCTGAACTGCATAATTCCAGCTTTATAAACCTTCCTGTCATGGAGCTTTCCATGCTGCCCTCTGCTGTGTTTCAACATGGGTCTGACGTGACATCACAATGTCAGCACTAGACCACATGCCTGATATGCCTCTCATCGCAACAGACACCTAACCATTACCGACCTCTGGCTAAATGCTGACTACGCTACCTGTCTGCTCCCTTGTACTGCAACAGATACCTACCCATTACTGACCCTTGGCTTTCCTTGACCCCGCTATCTGTCCGCTCGGGTTACAACATGAGGCTCCGAACATGATCCAGACTGTTACAGTCAGTTTTTGTCCTGTTTGGTTTTGCTGTCTCTCCTATGTATTTTGCCCGCCCTGTTGGTGATCCCTTGTGTGTGTTCCCCCATGCCTACCTGCTCCCCCCTTCCATAATGGTCTTGTTTCAACTACCTTGTTCTTCATCCTTCCTTGTCCCCCTATTCCCTCCTAAGGACGTATAGGTAATCTAGTTAGGTTCCCAAAGTGGGGTCTCCCTTTTCAGGGCTGTAGCCCTACATTCAGGCAGTGTCATGGTGAGAGCCTGTATCCCCTCCCACATCCCTTCATTTTCTATAAACTTGGCTCCCATTGTCTGCCTACCAGATCTTCTAAGATTTCCACCTATTTCAATGTGTTGTGTCATGACAAAGATGGAATGGACGTGATACCTCCACAATCAGCTGTCATCTCCCAGGGATGCTCTGGCAGGTCATATATTTCTCCTGCTGCAGTTCCTAAGGAAATGAAGTATTACATGGTGGTCATTAAAATGAATGGTTGTTGGTGTTGTAGGTGGGCATCAACTGAGCACCAGGACCGGTATCTGCTCATTTGTGTGAGGAGGAGCACTGCCGGAACCCTAGAAAATGACCTTCAGTGGGTTACTGGTCTGCATGTTTCTGACCAAACTATCAGAAACATACTCCATAAGGGTGCCATGGAGATCAAACACCCTGTAGGGTGACCTGTGCTCACAGCCCGGCACTATGCAGGTTGATTGGCATTCACCATAGAAATAGATTTTCTGGGTAATTTAGAATCTAGCACTCAAATGGTTGATGATTTTAGTTTCCACTGTCCGTTGGATGCTCACAAAATGAGGGACAGGTTCAGTGGCAAATTAATCTGGCCCCCATGTATCCAGGAGAGCCAGAAGGAGCCCTTGTGTAGTGGATCGTAGGAAATCCCAGGATAGATGCATACATTCTTTATTGAAGAATTTAATAAAAGACAGATGGCTGCTCCAAAATCCGGGTAACTGCTCTGATCATTGCATTTTGGGGTCACATAACACCTTTTCCACAGGAATGATCACTACACAAATATTACTTACTTTATATAAAGAACTGAGTTTCAGATGTACCGCCAATTCACAGCATTCTGACAGTAAGCACCCCTGTCCAGAAGCGGAGACATAAGGATCCACTTTTTAAAAAAATTTTGTAATTGTTTTTTATTTACTTTACAGCATGGCGCTTCCAGCCAGGGATGTTGACGGCCAGAACGCTGCCTTTGGAGCTGCACGCTGGATCAGCCATCTATAGTTTGTTTAATTCTCCAATAAAGCATTATCATCATTACTCCCTGTGGGTTGTTCCACTGATCGCCTTTTTCTGTTTTTAATTGGCAACCCCTTGGGTGTTATGAAAAGGCAGCTCTCCTTTTTGTATTTGTGTGTGTACGCCTTGACTTTTGAATTCACGTATACCTTTGATGGCTTATATAGATTCTAATGTGACACCCTCTGATGTCACACACCTGGTGGGTTCCTATCACATATCTTCAGTCTAATGTTTTGCTCTAATGTAAGTGAGCACTATTTAATCTCATCATTTGGTATATACCAGTCCTGAGAGGATGGAGAATCAGGTGTAAACTCTGCAGCAGAGGAAATGGGGAAAATGCAGGATTCAAGTTATTTAATGTCCAGAAAAAGTGTTATTCCTTGTGTACAAGAGTTTAAGAGGGGCCTGGACACTAGAGTTGAGCAAACATACTCTGCCGAGCTTGATGCTCGTTCGAGTATTAGCGTGCTCGATGGTGCTCATTACTTGAACGAGTATCAAGCCGTGTTCGACCCCGCCCCAGTTTTTGAGAGAGAGAGAGAGAGAGAGAGAGAGAAAGCTCGGCACCCGGCGTCCCACATACAAAAATGCTTGAGTCTTCCATTGTAGTCAGTTGGGTTTGTTACTTGAGTAGAGCTCTCGAATTTTACGAAAAGCTCAACTTGAATAACGCAGACCCGAGCATTTGGGTGCTCGCTCATCTCTACTGGACACCTTTCTTAGGCATTACAAGATTACATGTTATAGTCACAAATTACTTCCGAAGCGTTGTTGATCCAGGGATTGTTCCAGTTGTCGGACTTGGATTGAGAAGGAATTTGTTTTCTTTAAATATGGAAAATTGGCTTCTGCCTCATTAGTTTTTTTTGCCTTCCTCTGGATCAACATTGGGTGGGGGAGAGGGAGAATAGGTTGAACCAGATGGACATATGTCTTCTTTCAGCCTTAAATACTATGTTACTATGTTACACACATTGTAACTTATTCTGAAGAGTCATCTGAAAAGTTTGGTACACTTTATGTTACTCTTTTGATATTGGGTAAAATCAGACTAGGTTCATCCTTGTTTTGGGGGGAATGCAAATAATTTGGAGAGTTAGTGTACACAATATGCATTAGTTTTCCATGTCAGTTCTCCAGGGATTTGAATGTTTTGTGTTACATCTGCATGTTCCTGTTTTGCATCTGAAAAAATCTTGTAGCAGAAATGCATTGAGCTAGACTTAGATTCACAGAAGTTACACTTTGATTCAATCTTAGTGCAACAAATTGAACAACATTCAAACAGTCATTAGGAGTAGGAGCTGGATTTAGGGTTGTGTGACCTGTGCAGTTACTCACCTGTCTCTAGTGATGCACAGCCATGGAGAAAAACTACAGGAACCCTCTAATTTACTAACCTGTAGATATGGGTTTCACAAGTGCTTTACACATTAAAGAAATGCACACAAAGCCTGGTGTTACATTCGTGTGGGTAAATAAACACCAGGCCCACACAAATGTGACCCAAAGACACGGGTTAGGGGAAGCTGACTCTGTGCTGCAGGAAAGATGACTTGGCCCTACCTACAAGCAGAGCGATTGCTTCAATAAAGGCGGCCCCACGCTTGGACCTCGGCCCTGC
The DNA here is from genome assembly GCF_035609145.1 of Eleutherodactylus coqui. Lineage (NCBI taxonomy): Eukaryota > Metazoa > Chordata > Amphibia > Anura > Eleutherodactylidae > Eleutherodactylus > Eleutherodactylus coqui. Next base: position 232,528,222 of record NC_089840.1, on the reverse strand, counting down.
TCTCCCTGAAAGAGTGATACTTGCAACCAGGCGGAACTAACACATTAAATGCACAAACTCACCACATAACCTCGCACGCTAAAGCAGATGGCAAAGCTGAGTATAAAAGCGAGGGATTAGTTCATGCATTGGCCAATGAACTTAAGTTGCAAGGCCCCGACAAGGTTCCTCATGTCTTGCAGTCCCTACTCTAGCAAGACACTAAACAGGCAGCACAGGACACCAAACACCCAGCAAGCTGCAAGCTGACCAGACACTACACACACAGAAAGCTGCAAGCTGACCAGACACTACTCACACAGCAGACAAGACTGAGGAAATACAGCTTCCTCATGGCAGAAGGTTTGGCGTATATATCTGCACCCAGACCCAGGGGATTGGTTGACCTGAACAACCATACCTAGCCAGCTCAATTAATCCTCACCTGTGCAGGTGTGCTCCTGGAACTCTGTAGAACAACAAACTCCAGCAGCACAACCTAACACCTGGTTATTGACAAATCTGTTCTAAAGAAAGATTGCTTAGTGTGAATTATGCCTCAATGCAAACATTTTGCAGTAGACCTCACAAGATGTGTTATAGAGACTCTGGAAAAGGCTTACAAAAGCATTGCAAAAGATCTGGGTATACATCAGTTCACTGTTAGACAAATTATCAACAAATAGAAGAAATTCCGGACTGTCATTACTCTCTCTGGCCATGAGTGTTCTGTTAGATCACTCCAAGAGCACAACAAGCAATCCTGAAAAAGGTGAGAAAGAACCCAAAGGTAACAGCAGAAGACCTACAGAAAATTCTACAAAATGCTGAACAAGAACGGTTTTCATAGAAGGACCCCACAAAGGAAGCTGCTGTTTGCAGGAGAAAACATTGCACCCCGTCACCACCTGGGTGTTCCACAATGCTGGAAAGATGTTCTATAGACAGATGAGACATGCCACGTTGTGCTCCTGGGACCTGTAGTACTATGTGCTTCCCGGAGCACACTGATGCAGGTGTGGTTGATTTGGCTGGCTAATCGTGTGGAGTATTCCAACCAGCCAATCACCCTGCATCTGTATTGTAGTGGTCCAGTACAACAGGGGTCCCTTCTAACTGGTACAAATGCATTTGTCTTGTCAGTGTCTTCTGTGTTGCAAGAATGATGTGTGTTGCATAGCTGCAGCACTGAGAGGGTTAAGTGTCTGGTATGTGAGCTACTCTCTGGAAAATGCATCCGTTTGTTTTGTCACATGACCTTATAAGATATATGGGAATGCAAGGTGTGTGCAAGAGGCTGTTCTGTTCCGGTCCTGTCAGAGAGAGGCGTGTTGGGAGTTCTTCAGGAGTTCCACACAGGTACCTTCAACCTGTGTGGTTCAGAATGGAAGATGCAGAGGGAATAGCCTAATGACTGTTTGGGACTACTACCCCCCAAGAGTTAGGCAGCATGAACCTGACCTTGAGTGTGGACTGGTAGAGATTGGAAGAGAGTGTGGTACCGGACCAGGACCTACAGATAACTGTGACTGTGGTTTCTCCTGACGTCCCATGAGTTCTCCCTGTCACACCGCCTGTCTAAGAAACTGCTGAACTGTATTTCCTTCTAAAGTTGAGTAAAATGACCGGTCGCCCGTCTGTTTCCAGAGGCCGGGTCTTAAACAGTACCCGTGTGTGCGTGGATTTACTCTGACAACTAGAATTTCCCCCATAGAAGCTGGGCGAGAGAGGATTTACTCCACCATCTAGGAATTCCCTGCTGCAGAGGAAACTGTCGCATCACAAGTGACTAAAAGGACTCAGGTAATCCCTAAGTGCATTCCCGCTCATTAACCTGCCCTCGGCCCTTGGACGCCTCGGGACCAGAATGCCTTGCTATCATTGAGAGAGAACAGTGAATCAAAACATTTTACAGTAGAATTTAAGGGCCATGATCTCAAGCTGAACAGACAAGATCTAAAGCACACAGGTAAATCAACTAAAGAATAGTTGAAAAAACGTTTTGGAATGCTCAAGTCAGAGACCTGATCTTAAAGGGGTTGCACCAAGATGCCCTATTAGGGAATATGAACATCATAGAGTGTGGTGCCCCGCTCAGGAACCCCTTTATGACCAGAATGGAAAGTTGCTCTTTCTAGGTGGACCATGCACCATCCTAGTAGTGCAGAACGGCCATGTGCCATTCCAATATTACATTTTCTCTGCATTGGATTTTAGGTGAAATGTCTTGCTGTTCGTGGTTTCCTCTGTTTGCTGGGGGTGTCAGGAGTGGGACCCAAAGCAATAAATCGATAACCCAAGGCCAGACATTCTTAAAGGGGTTGTACATGATAACACAACCTCATTAACCTTTTTGAGATTCTGTGGCATGACCTGAAAAGGTCTGTGCATGCAAGGCATTCAAAAATATATATGAACAAAGACATACTTGCGGGGAGAATGGTCCAAAATACCCCTGCAATGCTGTGCAATTTTTATGTGCACCTACGGGAAATATTAGGTGGAGGTGATTGCTGTTACAAGTCGATCTACAAGTTGTTCCATTCAAGTTTTTCTTCTTGTATTGTGGATATTTACTCAAAGCGCTCAACAAGAAAAACTTATCAGTACAGTTCTTTGTGTTATTAGACTAGTTACATTGTCTTTGTCTATCACCTTGTCATATTGCATTCTAGTGCCAAGTTCTGTACTTTTTCCTTGCAAGAGTGTCTTTACGCAAAGAAAGAAACATGTAAATATTCACAGAACATTTTGTTATTAAAACAACAAGCAAAACTGACAGTGAAAATGATACACCGAGATGAATCTCCCTTTGTTATCTCTTGTGTTCAATTTGCAGTAAAAATGCAGGAAAGGTTTAACATGTATCATTTCACATCGAACATAAAACAATTGGCTTATTTTTCCACCAGCTTATTAAAAATAAATAAAACTGCTTATTACGAGAAGACTAAAAACAATGCCTATTCTGAAAAAATAACGTGTCCCCATCTACTCTGTATGGAAGCGGATTAGCAGGCGCCTGTAGCCCCACAAATAAAGAGGAGGTAGGAATTGAGATATATAATATCAAATCTGAAGCTATTATTGCTTACAATATAATAGCGTATCAAGACGCAGACTGAGAGGCACTTATTTATTTCCTATCTCTTACGCAGCTCCATAATATGCTGCAGCACTGTAAAAATAGTTATTACATAACACATCAGAATTACAGCGTATTAGATCATTACTTTGAGTGTACAATAGTTGTTGGCACAGAGAATCAATGGGACAAAGTACTGCACTGTTAGATCGCTGCAATATGCTTCAATACTTACAGGGGATGTCTTGGAATATTTTGTATGGATATTGATAAAACGATAACGCTCTAGATGTTCCATAGTGATTCTTTCTAAACATACTATCTATTAACCCCTTAAGGACATGGCCTATTTTGGGCTTAAGGATGCAATGGTTTTTTGGCAGATTTTCATCTCCATTTTTCAAAAGCCATAACTTTTTTATTTTTTCGTCAACACGGCTGTATAAGAGCTTCAAATGGTAGTTTTTATTGGTGCCATTTTTGGGTACATATAATATATTGTAAAACTTCTATTTTTTTATGATAGCAGGGAGAGAAAACGCATCAATTCTGCCATAGATTTTTTTTTTTTTTACAGCATTAATCATACAGCATAAATGACGCAATCCATTTTCTATGCGGGTCAGTATGATTATAACGATACCAAAATTCATATTTTTTTTAGGTTTTTCCATTTTTCCGCAATTATTTTTTTCTAAATCGCTGCATTCAAAGTCCTATAGCTTTTTTATTTTTCCATGGACGAAGCTCTGTGAGGGCTTATTTTTTTGTGAGTTGAGCTGTAGTTTTAATTGGTACCATTTTGGGGTACATACGGCTTTTTTGATCACTTTTATTGCGTTTTTTGGGAGACAAAATAAGAAAATAAGCATTTTGCCTCCATTTTTTTAGGGTTTTTTTTTTAACCGCTTTTTGCTGTGCAGGATAAAAAGCGTTTACAATTTATTGAACCTGTTGGGATTTTAATTTTTTTAAAATTTTGATGCTAACATGGGAAAAAGCACAAAAAGAGAGTTTTTTTTTTTACACTTCTTTTTACATTTTTCTTTTTCTTACATTTTTTTTATCTTTTTTTACATGTTTTATGTCCCTGTGGGGCACTTGTACAATAGCACCTATGATCGCTATGATAAGGCATTGCAGGACTTCTGTCCTGCAATGCCTTATCGCTTGTTATATAAAACTGCTCTCTCACAGCTTTGAGTGTGTAGTGAATATGGAGGAAGCTCCAGGGGGGCAACTTTCAATGCATCAAGTTGGGCCAAAGACATGAAATCTGTCCCCACTTATCTGTAAAATGTGCACCGACTGATGGAGATGCTGCAGTTGGGCACGGGTTGTGTTGAATACGGAGGATGTTCTCTTCCTTGTGAAATCTGTTCCCCAACATCTGAAAATGGGGAGCGCCAAAAAGGTGGACCTACCCATTATTGAGTAGGTGTTTTTAATGTAGTGACCATGCAGTGTATATGGTTATACAGTGGCAAACATTGAAGATATACATCACAGGATACTCCTGACATATATCTCCAACACAAAAATATAATGACATGCCTTATAGACATTTGGACCAACTCCCCACCCAACAATTAAGGTCCCCAACAATAGCATTAGGAAGCATAAGAATGTGCAGTGCTCTGTTATTTTACCTCCATTTACATATTCTGTGAGAAAACATTTAACCCCTTAAAGGAGATGTCCCGCGCCGAAACGGGTTTTTTTTTTTTTAAACCCCCCCCCCGTTCGGCGCGAGACAACCCCGATGCAGGGGTTAAAAAAACCACCCGCACAGCGCTTACCTGAATCCCGGCGGTCCGGCGTCTTCATACTCACCTGCTGAAGATGGCCGCCGGGATCCTCTGTCTTCATGGACCGCAGGGCTTCTGTGCGGTCCATTGCCGATTCCAGCCTCCTGATTGGCTGGAATCGGCACGTGACGGGGCGGAGCTACACGGAGCCCCATAGAGAAGAGGAGAAGACCCGGACTGCGCAAGCGCGGCTAATTTGGCCATCGGAGGGCGAAAATTAGTCGGCACCATGGAGACGAGGACGCCAGCAACGGAGCAGGTAAGTATAAAACTTTTTATAACTTCTGTATGGCTCATAATTAATGCACAATGTACATTACAAAGTGCATTATTATGGCCATACAGAAGTGTATAGACCCACTTGCTGCCTCGGGACATCTCCTTTAAGGACCAAGCACAGTAAATATATGGCATTTGGTTCTGGGCTTTAAATTGTGGTAGAGCTGTGTGTGTGTTACGTGCATTTAGCGTCTTTTTTTGTGCGTTGCGATTTTGCCATTAGAAAGTCCCATAGACATCTGGAAAAAAAAAACGCAGCAAAATCGCAGTGGAAAAAAAAAACGGTAGTGGGTAGTCACCCTTTTTTCGCATGTATATGCACACTTGCAAATCACTTGCTCTGGATTTTTGTCTTATAATGCAGCATTCTACTACCTTCATTCAAACAGCACCATCACTTTTGGCTATATAGTGATCTGCTCTGATTGGGGGTATTCTACAACTTATTTGCCTTAATAATAAACCTGACCAATTCAATAACCAGAGGGAGAAAAAGGATTACTGGCTCATACATATTGCAATACTGGGAAACCTGGTGTGTTGTGATAAGGTTTCCAGATCTCTCCACAGCATGCATGCACACAGGAAAATAACTGGCAGCCATGTAGGAGTGGAATAAATATTCTTCCGTTGTGGCTGATTGGCCCAGCTAGGTAAAATGCCTCCCTGTTGATCAATCAGTACATACACCACAGAAGGTGTTGATGCAGGAAAGAGAAAGGAACATTAACCCCTTAAGGACCAGGCTGTTTTGATCCTAAAGCATTTTTTAAGGATTTTACTAGAGATGAGTGAACGTACTCACTAAGGCAAATTACTCGAGTGAGTATTGCCATTTTTGAGTGCATGCCTGCTCGTCTCAAAAGATTCAGGGGCTGGCAGGGGAGAGCGGGGAGGAACGGGGGGGGGGGGGGGGGAGATCTCCCCTCCCTCCGCTTCCCCATGCTCACTCCCGCAACTCGCCTCTCCCCCCCGCTGGCCCCCGAATCTTTTGAGATGAGTGGGCATGTACTCGAAAATGGCAATACTCACTCGAGTAATTTGTCTTAGTGAGTACGCTCGCTCATCTGCAGATTTTACCCATGGTGGTGGTTTTTGTGCATTGCGATTTTAACATTAGAAAGTCCCATAGAAATCTGGAAAAAAAAACGCAGTGAAAAAAAAACAGTAGTGGGTGGTCACCCTTAGGGTACATCACATGAGCAATTTAAAACATAGTATCATAGCCTTATCAAACAGGTATGCTTAATTGTATATACAATGTATGGGGGAAGAATACACGTGAAACAGACACTTTGGCGTTTCAAGCTTCTCTTCTGAAGCATCTTTATTGCATACATCTTTTATAGCAAACTTTAGCACTTGTCAGGAGCTGATCACGAGCTCACATCACCACATCAGCATTCAATCATAATATTATAAGCATTTCCTTGTGAATTATAGTAAAGTTATGGCTTGTGCACTTGTATGTATCTAAAAGCTAAGAATTCCTACATGAAGTTCTACTGCAAGGGCATGAACCTTGAAAATGGCATCTAGTACATAAAGCTAGGAGTAATGCCAAAATATCTGGAAGCATAATGCAAAGACAACTTCTCCTTTTTGCCTCTAAGAGCTTGATCCTGCAAAAGAGATATCCATACCCGATCCAGTTGCAACTAGGTAGATAAATAATTTGTCCAGTGGGAGTTTGGCTGCTGCTTTGGCTGCTGCATCTGCCCTTCGATTTCCTAGGGCCCCCAAAGTTGTTTTCTTGATATGAGCCTGGACTTTGATAATGGCTACCTGTTTGGGAAGAGATAAAGCCACAGCAAGGATACTGCCTCTGAATTCCAGATTGGTTTACACAATGATCCAACAAAATTTCTACTGCGCCACAAGGGTCCAAAATTGAATGTGATTCCAAAGGTGTACTTCAAGTCCAAGTAGACATTAACAGTCTTATCCTTAGCCAGTTTACACACTTCAGTGTGTGCCATCAGCTCAACCTCCTTAGCAGATTTCCCAGAGGGTAAGTGGTTTCTGTACAATTACCTCATTGTTGGTTACCACTGCATAGCCTGTTTTTATTTGACTATTTTCATGGTACCTGGAACCATCTGCGAAAAACTCAAAATCAGCTTTGGCAATAGGGGTTTCAACAACATTTTTATGACCCCTAGTTTCATTTTCCATTAGCTCTAAACAGTCATGCATTTGCATTTGATGTTCCATGTTTTCTCACTCCTCTTCTGAATTCAGTGGAAGTAATGGTACCTAAATCCCTACATGTTGTTATAGGTACCAGCCAGCTCTACCTGCTTCACGGTGGTGGATCTGGCAAACACTTCTTCACTATAACTCTAAAGAGGGTGCCTGGGTCTTATTCACTTCCAAAGATCATGGCAAGCAATATTGCTAGTGTGTTTTACCACAGGGAGCAGTCGATTGCCCAGGGCAATATTCTGAGACTCTATAGATAGTTCTGCACAACTGAATCCCAGAGTATAGGAATGTGGGGGTAACCACTTAATTTATATGATACTCAAAGAGTATTATAGCCTTATTAATCAGGTGTGCTTATTTGTATATATGATGCAAGTAAAACAGACAAGATGGCATTTCAAGCTTCTCTTCTAAAGCATCTTTTTTGCATGCATCTTTTATAGCAAACTTAAGCACTTGCTAGGAGCTGATCACGAGCTTTCCTCTCCCTATCACCATCCAATTATAATATAATAAGCATTGCATAGTGAATCATAGTAAAGTTACAGCTTCTGCATATGCATGTATCTAATATCTGAGACTTTTTACATGATCTTCTACTGTAAGAATGACATGTTAAAACATTATTATAGGTTACTTTCACAAACCTTGGTAAAAATAATTTCTCCCTCTGCCCAATCAAAATAGTAACAACCACTTGTCCATGAGTTAGTGAGGGAGTTACCTGTGATGATATCACCAGACCTCAGAGCTCCGCCCCTGATTACATGATGGTGACATCATCACAGGTCCTTTTATTAAAAACCTGCAGAGCTGGACAGACGCTTACGGGATGTATGATGATTTCATCGTTATGTATCACAGCTATGTGTGTGATGTGCATGTAGGAGAGCTGTGTGTGTGACATGTGTGTAGCACAGCCGTATGTGTGTGATGTGCGTGAAGAAGAGCTTTGTGTGTGATGTGCATGTATCAGAGCTGTGTGTCTGTGTGATGTGCATGTACCAGAGCTGTGTGTGTGACGTGCATGTAGCAGAGCTGTGTGTGTGACATACATGTAGCACAGCTGTGAAAGACAATCATGTAGCACAGGTGTGTGTGATGTGCATGTAGCACAGCTGTGTGTGTCTGTGACATGCATGTAGAAGAGCTGTGTTTGTTTGACATGCACATAGCAGAGCTGTGTGTTTGACATGCATGTAACAGAGCTGTGTGTGTGACATGCGTGTAGCACAGTTGTGTGTCCCTAATGCGCATGTAGAGAGCTATATATGTGTGTGATGTGCATGTAGAAGAGCTATTTGTGTCTGTGACTTGCATGTAGCAAAGCTGTGTGTGTGAAGTGCATGTAGCAGAGCTGTGTGTGGGACGTACATGTAGCAGAGCTGTGTATGACGTGCATGTACCACAGCTGTGTGTGTGTGACGTGCATGTACCACAGCTGTATGTGTGTGACGTGCATGTACCAGAGCTGTCTTTGTGTGATGTGCATGTAATAGAGCTGTGTGTGTGACATGCATGTAGCAGAGCTGTGTGTGTGACATACTTGTAGCAGCGCTGTGTGTGTGACATGCATGTAGCAGAGCTGTGTGTGATGCGTGTATAGCACAGTTGTGTGTGTTTGTGACATGCATGTATTAGAACTGTGTTTGTGTGACGTGCATGTTGCAGAGTTCTTTGTGTGTGTGACGTGCATGCAGCACAGCTGTGTGTGTCTGTGATGTGTTTAGTAGAGCAGTGTGTGCAATGTGCATGTATTAGAGCTGTGTGTGTGTGTTATGTGCATTTAGCAGAGCTTTTTTTGTGTCTGACATGCATGTAGCAGAGCTGTGCATGTGTGATGTGCATGTAGCACAGCTGTGTGTGTGACGTGCGAGTAGTAGAGCTGTGTGTGTGACTTGTGTGTAGCACAACTCTGTGTGTCTGTGACGTGCATATAGCAGAGCTACGTGTGTGTATGATGTGAATGTAGCACAGCTGCGTGTGTCTGTGATGTGTGTGTAGCACAGCTGTGTGTGTGTGACGTGCTTGTAGCAGAACTGTGTGTGTGACATGCATGTAGAAGAGCTCTGTGCGTGTGACAAGCATATAGGTAAGCTATCTATTACCTATCAAACACCCTAGAGGTGCAATGACAGTGACAGTATCCCAGGCCCTAAACCAGCAGCCATGGGCTTACAACTCCAGTCACTTTCACTGTAGTATATTAGTAAGTGGCATATTGCACCAGCAGAAACACTGGTACTATAAATTCCCAATAATTACTAGTCATATTACGTTCATGACAGGACTATCCTCCAGATATCTATTGCACAGTCCTTTGATATTTTGGTCATGGGGTTGTTGTATTGATCCATTGCTTTTAGGACTTTTCATATACAGGGCAGTGTCAAAAAGATTAATCCAGTGCTATATGTCAATACTAGTGTCCTACATTGAAATAACAATAATGTACTTGTGTCAGGGTAATTCTAAGTACAGCACCAATCAGGCCCACCCCACTTGCCCCGTTGCCGGCGGTAAAGAAGAAAACACCACACGGAGGTCTGGTATAGTTCCTCACACAGGGACATGACTGCGCTGCCTTTATTACAGATTACATGAGATCTTATACCCTTTGGTCTCATCGCCAGGAATGGGTGATGGGCTCATTGGCTAAAATTCACAGCATAACCATATATGGGAAGTCCGGATTTCCGGCCTGAGACAGTGAAAGTTCAGATGCATCGTTGAACGGTCGTTATCTTGCTACGGCGCCTCTGGAAAAACAGCCAAGTACGCGTCCTTGTGTCTGGTTCTTCCTTTGCTGGGTTTTAAGATACATTTTGTCTTTGTCTCGCAAGGCCTTTGGAATATCTGATGTAAGGCGACAGATTAAGTTTTTTCTCATTTGGAATTGAATAGAACTTGCATATAGGTATAAAGCATAAAAAAACATATGGCAATATATACATATACCCTCACAAACCCCCCTAAAAAACTTAATATGGAGAGCAAGTACCAGACCTTGCACTCTTCCTCGGTCGCCTCTCCCTTGCATCAGGGTTTCTCCACTGCCCGTAAGTCCCTACTCCTAGTAGGGGGGATCCCTACCTCACCTCAGAAGGAGGCCATGGATTCCCTGGGCTTATTTCCGGGCATCCGTACCCTCTATCTGTACAAGTTAACACCCCACAGGGTGTGCCCTCGCCGGAACCTAAGGTCTTCTGCACTATCCCTAGGCAAATGGGAATTCCACTGACAGTCCATCTTAGAAGATCGGGACAGGCGCAGTACTAGTACATTTCTCCATTTTTCTGGTAACGTACGTGGTTGGCATTATCGGAACTGGCTCTTCATCTTTTTCAAACAAGGGAAACGTTGGTGTCACATTATCCAGTCCCTTACTCATACTCTTTTTGATCAAAGGGATAATACACGTACAGGAAGTTACATACCCCACCTCTTTCTGCTAAAATCATATCCAGGGCCACTCTATTTTGGAACGCCATGGATGCAGTGGGCCCTAACTGGTCAGCTAACCCTTGTAAAGCATCTCTGGTGTAGTTTACAAACCTCTGCTGATTGTAATAGATATAAGTCATCCAATCTACATTATTATTACCAGTGACAATAGCAAATAAGGACTCAAAACCTGCTTTAACCTGATCTCTAGAATTAAATTAATCTTGGCACTCCTATTGCATCTATGTATACATGTGGATCAAAGTTACCACCTGGAGCGTCAAATTCTCACCCTCAGTGTAGTCTTCATATTGCACATTTGATTGTATTAATTTGTTCTATAACAGGGGGCTAGTGTACAGTAGTCAAAGGTGTGTGTGGCTATGTGTGTGTTAGAGAAACTGTACCACAATGTCACTGTGACAGCCACTTCCGCCAATGTCCCAAACCCTGCCCATAGCATGTAAAGGATATGCAGGATCATTCGTTTTTGCAGTGCGAGGTGTGGATCCAAGTGAGCTTTCCTTCGAGCTTGACTGCAGTTGGGGTGGTGAGCAACATCTGGTAGGGACATTCAAACCGGGTTTCTCGCTCAAACTTTTTCACATAGACCCTGTCACCTGGTTTCAGATTGTGACACTCATCTGTAGGACCTGGGAGAAAAGCAGAGACTGCAGAATGGATTACTAACAATTCCTTGGAGAGACCTATGACAAAATTAACAAGAAAATCATTCCCCAAACTCAACTACTGTGGCAGGTACCCTCCGGAGAAAAAGAAAAACTAATGGAAGACACTCAATTCAAAATTTGCCCATTTTCTCCATTGCCTTTTGGATCTACTTTCCCCCTACTCCGCAGACGGTAGGGTGTGTGAAAAGCCTGGAATATACCCAAAGCAGACATGATGTGTTGCATTATTTCACCTGTGAAGTGTGTACCTTTGTTTGACTCAATCACTTCCGGTACCCCGTATCTGCAGATTACCTCATTCATGAGCTTCTGAGCGGTTACCTGCTTATTTACTTTGGTAACAGGGTAGGTCTCCGACCTGAAAAGACATCAAAAACAACAAGTACATATTCATGCTTCCCAACAAGTGGGAGCTGAGTGTAGCCAATTTGCAATCCCTGAAATGGGTAGAGTGGCCCCGGCAAGTGTGATGTGGCAAATTTACTTCTGCCCTGTTGCTTACGGCAAAGATCAAGCAAAATTGGACAAATGATGCAGCAGCTACAGAAAACCCAGGAGCCACCCGTCCTTGTTCAAGCGTTGACATCATTGCTGCTTTGAGAGGTGCGTCTTTCCGTGCATCAGCTGGGCCATCATGGGGCACAGGGACCATGGTAGGCAAGTTCTGTTGACCGTTCACCATATGCCGTCCCTTTTTAGTCCATTTTTCCTTTTCTTCCTTGCTGGCTTGTAACTGTAAAGTCTATAGCATATCAAAGTCCAAAGTTATTATCAAAGTCCAAGTTTTTATCAAAGTCCAAATTCATATCAAAGTCCAAGTTCATATCAAAGTCCAAGGTTTAGTCAAAGTCCAAAGTTATTGTTAAATTCTTCTTTTCTTCCACGGCTTGAGGGCCGCTGCTTTTGCTGTGTGGTCTGTGATGGCGTTGCCTCTTGCTTCTCCGGTGTAGGAATTGGTGTGAGCTCTCTACTTTGTTAGGTAGAAGTAGGGCCTCCATGAGACTCTGCACCGCTGCAACATTCTCAATTGGCTGTCCTGCTGAGGTAAAAAACCGTCTGGCCTTCCATGTTGGGCCGTAATCATGAGCTATGCCAAATGCATACCGGGAGTCAGTGTAAATGTTTGCCGTCTTACCTTCTACCACTCTACATGCCTCAGTGAGGGCCTTTTTAGTTCCGCTTCTTGTACTGTGACATGCGGAGGCATTCTGCTTTTTTAGGACATCTTGTTGTGTGACCACTGTATATCCAGTGTGGAGTCGTCAATCACCCTGGGTACCATCTATAAAAAACAACTCAAAATATGCATTATTAACAAGGGCTTTCAGTAACTTTTTTAAAACTTAAATTTTCTTGTTGCATCACTGCTGGACAATCAGGCTGATATTCTATTTCAAAAAGATCAGAATCTTGTTGCAAAAAATTTAAAAATTTAAAAATGGCTTGCAAAAAATTTAAAAATGGCTGATTTGCAATACCTAGATCACCTATGCCTTCTCCTCCCCCCCCCCCCCCTTTGAACCAGGGTACTCAATTGGAAGAATAGTAGCCGGGTTCAAGTTGTTACAACATTGTAAAAAGATTTGATGGATGCAGATAAGGCCTGTAAGATGTTAACACCAATAACAGAGACATGAGTTACATCGGGGCAGAATAATCTACAAACACCTATTAATATTGGAAATGTGATATCCTTTAAGCAAATTCATTATTAATCTGATCCTGCCTGCAATGTCTTATCAAATTTGAGAGAAAAAAAAACAAAACAAAAAAAAAACTTTTACTAGCTGCTCAAGATCCTCACCCCCTCCCTTGTGGACAAGAGGGATGAAACACATTACGTACTTTTACATCATCTAGCTCCACCCCTTCGATATTGGCTGCGTGCGTCTTTTTTTTCACCTTCATTTAAGCTTAACAATCTAAGCATCCACATCTCAAACAATTAAAGTCTTATGCATGGGGGGGACCTCCATCCCCAGTCAATATCTGCATCACACATTCCACACTTACCACAGCCCGAACACGGGTCACTAACTCTCATCCATCCATGCGCTCAAGTCTGCTCCGTCACCCCCTTTGAAGGTGTACCAGTACATACAGATGCACAGACAAAAAAAAAGTTTGACAAACATACATCAGTTGAAAAACATTGAGGTAAGTGCTATAATGTTATAAAGTACATGATTCTATTGAGATGAGATTGTGAATGAGCGCTATCTTTGACAAATTATGTGAAAAAAAGTTTGCTGAGTGACTGAGAGATTCTATCTTTCTTATCTACTTAAGCTATTATATGCTGTATTAAACGTTAAAGTATTTTAGTTTCTGTGACCCTGAGTTTGGAGTGAAATCTGAAAGCCCCCACCTTTGTAAAATATCTGTTATCTCTCTACGAATATGACACACAGACTGAATAAGTTGTTTTAGTTTAACTATTGCCTGCATTTGAACTCATAATTAACACATATGCTGGGACCTTGCAACATGTTCATTTTCAACCCCTGTATAAGTAAGAATATATCTTAGAAATTGCTATATTTCCTGCCTACTTAGACAGTATGATTAATTAAATTCATTTCAAGCCTCCATTCCATTTAAGCAAGCAAATATATTATCCAGGGTTATTATTGCATTCTCTCTGCTTTGTTATCTCTTGACCTTGAAAACTAGGCAGACTGCAGCTACATGTAAACAAACTTTCTCACACTAAAAGCAAGCTCAGTTAACCATTTGCACATACAGTATATACATATATACACACATATATATCTATATCTATTATCTATCTTGTATTATACACCTTTTCTTCTTTCTCTCTGCCAACAAATCACATGCATTGTAACTTTCTTCTCGACTTTGCTTGTTCCTTCAGCACTTTCTCCCTACCTAACTGCCAATGTAACCTTCAATAGACACTCTCCCGACACCCTCTTGATCACTTACTGTACTTTCCAACATTTCACTTACGGATACTTTCTTAAACAAATAATGTGTACATACTTAACTTTCTCTGACTGTATCTCTTTCCTCCTCACTCCAGCACTTTCTAGAAAACCTTGGTCTTTCAAGGCACGCTTCTTGGTCCTAAAGACCTCCTAGTCACCATACTGTAATCTACCGTGCGGGTCCGTGTTACACATTTTCATAAGAGCTTTCTTACATTTTACACATTGGGACCCTTGTCTCTCCGTCATCAATTGATCCGCACGGCGGCAGCCCTTCAGGGGCTCTGTCTTCTTTAATAAGGTCTTACGCATATTAGAACAACAATGATAATAACACGCTCCATAGAATGCATCCCTCTTAATTTCCAAATTGTCAGCCCCTTATATACTGGCAAAACAACCGAGGGTCCCTTCTCCTATGGAACCAGCCTCACAGAATGCATCTCTCTGAAATCAAATCGTTAGCCCCATATATAAGGCAAAACAACCGAGAGTCCCTTCTCCTATGAAGCCTGTCTCACAAAATGCATCCCTCTTAATTTTCAAATTGTTAGCCCCTTATATACTGGAAAAACAACCGAGGGTCCCTTCTCTTGTGAGACTAAATGAAAAGAAAGAGAAAAAAATTCTGCAGATACAACAAACAACCTTCACTATTGCTAAAACACTACAGACTTCAACAACAAATAGACTACAGACTAGTTTCTGGGTGAGCGATTGGTGCGCATATCACGGGCAGTGGTCCATGACGGCAAACCCGAAGCCCACGAGTTACCGTGTAGAACTCTTAACCCAACCCGTCCGGTCACAAAACACAGATAGTCCCTCCCGCTGCAAGACTCGCAGTGTAAAACACAACATAAATATATGCTGGTCTTACCTGGAGTTCTGTGAGTTGATCAGGCTCGGTTTGCAGCAGCACGGCTTCTCCGTGGCGTGGATCCGGATGGACAGGGCTGCACGGCTCCGGTTTTGTCGCCCCAGTTGGTTGCGCCATTTGTCAGTTGAAAAATTTCTAAGTACAGCACCAATCAGGCCCACCCCACTTGCCCCGCTGCCGGCGGTAAGGAAGAAAACACCACACGGAGGTCTGGTATAGTTCCTCACACAGGGACATGACTGCGCTGCCTTTATTACAGATTACATGAAATCTTATACCCTTTGGTCTCATCGCCAGGAATGGGTGATGGGCTCATTGGCTAAAATTCACAGCATAACCATATATGGGAAGTCCGGATTTCCGGCCTGAGACAGTGAAAGTTCAGATGCATCGTTGAACGGTCGTTATCTTGCTACGGCGCCTCTGGAAAAACAGCCAAGTACGCGTCCTTGTGTCTGGTTCTTCCTTTGCTGGGTTTTAAGATACATTTTGTCTTTGTCTCGCAAGGCCTTTGGAATATCTGATGTAAGGCGACAGATTAAGTTTTTTCTCATTTGGAATTGAATAGAACTTGCATATAGGTATAAAGCATAAAACATATGGCAATATATACATATACCCTCACACTTGAATAGGAAGGCATGGATGCACTACACGGTGGTATGGTGAACATGGATTTCAATTATGTGCTGTGGCCCCTGTATGAAAGAGGGAAAGTAAAACCCAATTACAAAGTTGAAAAGTAGCATGTGAGAAGCAGAAATTCCCTTTCCATGTTTCTCTATGTCCCATGGCACCTCTGTTATGACCAAAGTATGGAAAGCACACTCACAGTGGCCTCCCTCTGCTATGATACATGTATGGATCTGTCATTGGACCTGTGTTCATTCCAGGGACTCTCAACGCGGATCAGTATCTGAATCTCCTGCAAATGACAGTGGGTGACCTCCTAAACGATCTGTGTTTATCACAGCAGAAAGAGAACCCTTCAGGTATGCCTTCCTTCAGTCATAGCAGCGGGACTTGGGCCGGTCTGACATGAACGGCTTTGAATTGCAGATTCCATGATTGCCGTGCACATGTATGATATGTTGTAATACACGGGCATTGAAATTTACCGTTTTGCTCACACTTGCGGGTACAAATTGCAGATTCTGCATGCGGAAGATAAATCACCCTATTTTACTGCAGATTCCACACATGAGCTCCATTGATCTCTATGGATGCATTTTATTTGCAGTGCATAAACAATTACATTGCATATGCAGACGGATTTGTATGCATGTTGCTAGCAGACCAGATAAACATGGTCCTAGCAGCAGCTCCAATGGACTTATAGAGACCTGGAAAGCTAATTTGTGCTTCTCACATGCAATTGAGTTGTACTCTTTTACATTGGTCACAACACAAAATTGAAACCCATGTTCCAAGTCCCTGTGCCATACCATCGTATAGTGCATCCATGCCTTCCTATTCAAGTACTGTAATTCAACATAGGACGCTAGTTTTGTGATATAGCACTGGATCTAATGTTTTTGACTACATGAAATACACAACCACTGATAAATATTTCTGCTATATTAATTACAGTGTATAACTGTTTTAAAAGACATGCCAGTAATAGAACTAGTATGGGAAATAAATGTAACATAATGAAAAAAATATATTACTGCACAGGAAAATATGAAGTTTTATGTAACATTTTGCAACGATTTCTAGAATGTCCAGAATGCGCTTTACATTTTTTGTTCCGAGCCAAAAAGCAGTAGGATATTTTTTAATGCACCACATACCACTTCTGCTTTGTAGGGAACTTAGCTATGACTTAGCTAATGCAGAGAACCCAATCTAAAAACCTTGATCTGTCTCTGTACAGTACATTTGGCTTTATATACTGTACCAAGATTTTATATAATTGAATCAAAAGAGAAAAATCATGTAAAACATTTGGTGGTACACCTGTGAACAGATGATTAAGAGGGGGGGGGGCGGCAGATCCCTGCCAATCATTATCGATGAACGAGGATAGGTCATGAATAGTTCAAAGGTCAACTATGCTTTTAGGATCCTCAAAAACCGTGTCGTTTTGGATGTATTATGGGAATAGAAATTTGTAAAATCCAACTCACAACAATGTAACAAAAATAAAGCATGTGAACATAACCTTAGTCACTGATTGTCTCAATCACATCTCTTTGGCAGCAATTTGCTTTCTGTAGAATCCGCACACAGGTGTTCTTCAGCTTGTGGTTCCCATTGACAAGCAGAATAGAATGTAGAGAAGGATAAGCTCCAATGAGAAAAATGTTAGCACATTTTAGCATATCATCTTTTCTCATTCCTAAACCATATAGATTGAATGCTGTCATGTAAAGTATAAAAAATACGAAGAAGGCTGCCATCATTTTAACTGCTCGGTAATGGGCATCTAACGCTGGCTCTCTGAACCCCGTTCTTTCTTGCGCTTTCATCTTTTTCATGTGTCTTACAAGAGAATGAACCACCAGACCAGCAGAGACACAAAATAGAGCAAACGGTGGAATGGAACTCATCGCACACAGGATCGAGAAAGTTGCAAAGTTTTCTCCAATTCCAGCAAATGGAGTTGTATTTTTTTCATTTCCAAACCTGCTCATGTTGAATATCTGATTGATACCAGATTCAGCAGCAGGGTTGCTACATAATGCAGATATCATCACACTCATCAATATGAGGAAAGGGAGCAAGTCATCAAAATGTGTCTTAAATACAGTGAAAATGTATCTCTGAATGTTAACAATTCGCACACAGTAAAAAGTGCTCAACCACGCGGCAAACCAAAGGCTTAAGTAATTAAAAAACTGCATTATATAGAAAGTGAGCCCCGTCCCACTAAAATTAGGTGCTAAATAAGCAAGAAAGAACATGTATAAAATCAACCACATGAAAATGAATCGTGACAGACCAAGGCATGCAAGTATTGTATCACAAGAGCCCAGTTTTTTGTGAGTCAGTAGATAGATCAGGTTTACAATCACCATAAGACCATTTGTAAAGGAGCCAATGATGGTTTCCAAAACCAAAATGACTAAAGATAATACTTGATACAATGTTAGTGAAGTTGATGATGTCCCAGATGGTGTTGATGTGCTATTTTCCCAATTTGATTCATTATTTGCATTGCACATTGTCTTCATCTCCTCTATGCTTTATCCAGTATAACTACGATCGGTTTACACTTTTTTGTTTACCTACAACCTGGAGCTTCTTGTGTCTGCAGCAAAGATTTTCATAGTATAAATATCATTTCCTGTGCCTATTATATTACAGGGCTAAATATAGCCCATGCAAATGGTAAGCACACCTAGTACAGTCTTTGCTTTGCATACAGTCCTTATGCAGCAGGTGCGGACTCACTGTATCACTGACTGATTTGACTGTGGGATGCTGCTTTATCCTTTTTGAAGGATCTGGTCTTTGCAGTAAGGACCACCAGGTGGCTTCTCCAGGAGGAGCAGTGACTGCTGAAATGGATAGGTCAGAGGCACCAATCAAGGTACCAAAGGGATGGGCAAGGAAATAGTCAATATAACAAGCCAAGGCAGGCGGAAATCAGGCAAATTGTAGTCAGGCAACAAGCCGAGGTCATGGCAGGCAGAATTCAGGAACGCTGGGTATGCAGTAAGAACCAAAAGCATGACTCAAGAAGGAAATACTTCAGAATAGGGCGGGGGGGGGGGGGGGGGGGGAAGAGCCAGTACTCAGTGGTAGATAGATATTCTTATACACAGTGATTTATATACTTAGGGATACCAAATATGTATTTTTGCTTTATTATTAAGATTCTTTTATTATAAATATGGCAAAAGAATGTTTTGTGAATTTTTATTCCTTTTTTTTAGTAATTAATAAAACATCATTGTCCTTATTTTTACATTTTTTTACTCCCCACAGGGGCCCACAGCTTCCTATACTTTGATCGGACCTGCAGTATGATAGTCTATCAAGCCACCTCACAGGCATGGCATTCTGCCATGACAGCTCTGGGGCTTTCAGAAGGCCCCCAATTGCCATGACACCCACACAGCTCCCTGCAATCTCATCACAGGGACACACTACGGGACCCCCAAACATCGTGTGGAGGGTTTAAATACCGCGGCATTTAAAGGATTAACAGCTCAGATGAGCCGCGCAGCTTATTGGAGCTGTTACTGCTGGGTGTCAGTTGTAAGAAACAGCCAGTGCCGTCGTTGTATGAAGAGTAAAGTTATCATGCCATTTTTGTTGCAGTGTATAGGCCATAGAAACAAGACACACTCAAAGATGGCAGAAGTTTTTTTTTTCCCCCACTTAAATTCAGCGTTCAGTGTCTAAGCTGCTCAAGTGAACGAGCCAGTGCTGATTTTTATGCTGGCTGAAACTGGACGACCAATAGGAATTGCATTATTCTCGTTCATCATTCAGTTGTTGGCTGCATATAAAATGAACATTTATTCTTCAGTTTTGTGCGTTTTAATGAGTTTCTTAATGATCTTCAGTATATGAGCAGCTTCATACGATCGTATGTGCAAAAATGCTCACCTCAGCGCAACATATTTGCGCATAAACGAAATTGATAAGGTTGATACGTACATGAGACACACCCCGCGATTTTGCGCGATCATGATTTTAACATTACAAGTCCCATAGACCGCTGCAGAAAAAAAAATGCTGCGAATTTCGCTGTGAAAAAAGGCTGTAGTGGGTAGTCACCCTTTTTGGGGAAGGGCTTGAAATATAAGTCCTCCCTTAAAATCATCTTTAGCTGCTGTAAAAAAATAAAATAAAATAAAAAAAAAAAATATATATATATATATATATATATATACACACATACCGTCTCCACTGCTGTGCAGCAACGACGCGTCTTCTCACTGACTCCCCGACACTGTTGTGAAGCTCTTCACCTGGCCTGGGATTTAAAAATCCCTGCCTCTTGAAAGAGCCGGGTCTGATTGGCTAAGCGCTCAGCCAATCAATGGCAGCACTCAGCCATTCATTGGTCCTAGCCTTGTTGGGCTCAAGAGAGTGCTGCTAGCAGACACCTGTTTGCTTAAGCTGAACACTGCCTGTGATTGGTCACAGCACTCAGCCAATGACAGGCAGTGCTTAGCCATTTATTGAATGACAGCTGAGTTCTACCTCTGATTGGTCACAGCGCTCAGCCAACTACAGGCAGTGCTTTCAGGGGGCAGGGATTTTTAAATCCCTGGCCAGAAGAAATGCTACAGATGATAGCCGGGGAGCCAGGGAGAAGACGTGCCAGAGCTCCAACAGTGCTGTTAGATGTGTCGTAGAATTCCTTTGCGGAATCACGGCTTACTCAATTAGGAATGATCACACCCTTCCAGATTGATTGATAAAGGTATCGGACAGTGCACTGTCTCCCAGAAATCACTTAGTCTGACACAAGTTCAAGAAAAAGTAACTTCCTGTTTATTCTTGGCGCGTAACAAAGCTTTATAAGGTACATCAAACACAGCCCTTTTGGGGCAGGCAAGAATTACATAGACACAATGTGTTGATTGATTATTGGATAAGCGTCTTCCTTCATCCGGTCATCTGGTATTGCCTGTCACGTGGTGGCACTCTGGAAAGTAGAATGGGCTGTCTCGCCCCACATGTGTCAAAACCGATATGATTGGAGGCTATTTCATGAATTAGTAATTGCATAGACCGCCCATGTTATTTGCGTCTGTTTCCAGTAAAATCGCTGGGGGATTTTCGCGGTAATCAAAAAACGGTAGTCCGTCTCGGATGCGGTTGATTGTCTGATTCCTAGTTCCGTATTAGTGCATGCAGCTGGACAGTCAAATATATTTATACATGTTGGTTACGGGCTAAATTGCTAAATTCCATCTTTGTCAGCAGAGTTATGAAAAACAGATATTTCATATAAGCATTGCCTAATACTATTGTGTAATTGTGTAATTGTGTACGTACACTTCTATAGCTGAATCAAAACAGAGTTAAAGCATTTGAATTACCAATTTCCCCGTAAGGCCCCAAATCCCAATACACAAAGATTTATATACTGGGATTGCCATCACAGACCCCCCTTGAAACTATCTGTTTCACCAAACTCGCCCTGCTCCATCCCACCCCCACTGCTGACTCTAGACTTGTAATGTGTTGTAGACTGGAGCCATTGCTCTCATGGGGGTGTAGGATGGGTCAACATCATCGTATTCTGGATCTGTGATGACGACATTGGCATTGACAGTGGGCCTACTGCCGGACATCATAGAGAAACAGGTGGACCAGGTAGACACCAGGGCCGGGATACACTGTATGCAACAACAAACAGAAATTAGAACCATTACAATGGCAACAAAAACAGTTAGTATTTTCTTCATCAGAGTAAACCCAAACCAGGACCCTGTCAACCAGTCAAACCACCCCTGATCCGTTCCTTGTTTGATACTGGTGGCTAGATCTCTCAGGCGGTTGATCTGTTGATGGATTGACGCAGAGTTGTCAGAGAGGTTAAAACAACACATCCCTTCAAACTCTTCGCACCCATGGTTCATGGTCATAAGGATGTAATCAATGGTGGCTCTGTTCTGTAGGGCGGCTCTTCGTATGTTTTGTACATCTAGGAGTAGTAGGTCCAGTGCCTGGGATGTGGCATTTAGGCCCTTTACCATGTCACAAGCTAAACCGTTAATTACTCTTGTGTTATGCTGGGCTAATGCGGGGGTGCCTAGAATGCTGAGAGCTAGTGCAGTGTGCTCTGAGAAACTCAGTAGAGTGGGTGGTCCTACACAGTTATCGGCCAGGCCGTGGATGTCCCTCCGATCCCTAAGTGGGGGTGTGGGTGCCGGGGGGTCTGGCTGTTGATACATAAGGATACTTAGACGGGACAATGCACACGGTCCTCCTGTAATGTTGGCGGGGATATAGGTGTATGTTAAATTGCCACAGGACAGGACCCATCCTACTGGTAGTTTGACATGTCTGGTGTGGCTGGGACTCCGAACTACTTTTCCACAAGACATGGTAGTCACTATCTTTTGACATTGTTCTTCAGTACGGGAGCAAAGTATTCGGGAATCACTAGTTACCACTTGGCCCCTCTCACATTTCCCAATGTACCGTGGATTACATGTAAAGTTGTAACATACCTCAGCCTGTGAGACATTTCTGACCTGGAACTCAGTCATATTGGACCAGTCAGCGTGTTCTACAGCCTCACAGTAGGGACAATACTCATATATGTTAATGAAGGTGTTATCTTGTATCACATCGCCTTCCCCCACATCATCATCATCATGTACCATTGCATAAATTGATCTCAATACATTTACTGGAGTGGGAATGGCCAGTAGGCAAGCTTGTAGAATATCTTCCCCGCTCCTTAATTTAGGCATGCACATATTAGTTATATTGATAACGTCTCTGGCTAAATACTCCCACATATTGATATGGCTTTCCCTCACTCGTTTAGCCTGCTGCTTCTGGTTCTTCACTGAGGTACCCTTCCCGTCCCACATTACCAGAACCCCACATAGGAGAAGTATTATGATAACTTGACCTAAATATTTCATGATGAGTCGTCCTTCTGAGATGGAGCTTTCTTGCAGTGGCTTGCGTGGATCCAGGTAGGCTTCCCCTCTAGTTTCACCGAGGTGGCAGTGGTCAACAACACCTGGAATGGACCGTCGAATCTGGGCTCAAGAGAGTTTTTCCTCAGAAATTTCTTTACGTACACCCAATCTCCGGGCTGTATGGAATGGGTGCCTGTGTCCTGGTCTGGGTCTGGAATGGAAGAGAAGACTCGTGCATGGACTTTAGTTATTTCTTTGGTGAGTGATATAACATACTTAGTCAGAACATCGGAGTGCAATTGTAACTGCTGAGGGAAATAACACCCTAGTCTGGGGACGGTCCCGAAGAGAATTTCATAAGGTGATAACTTATGTTTTCCCCTTGGTGTGTACCTCACGCTATACAGTGCTATGGGGAGGATTTCTGGCCAGGGCATGCCAGTTTCTCGTGACATTTTAAGTATTTTTGTTTTCAAGGTACCGTTCAGTCTCTCTACCTTACCACTACTCTGGGGGTGATAGGGTGTGTGAAACAAAAGACTGCTGCCCAACGCCTGCCATATCTCCTTGGTGACGTTGGCGGTAAACGCTGGACCTTGATCACTTTCGATGACTTCAGGTATTCCGAAACGGCAAATTAACTCAGTCATGAGTTTCTTAGCGGTACTTTTGGCAGTCATATTTGTACTTGCGTATCCCTCTGCCCACCCAGAGAAAACATCCACCACTATTAGGGCGTATTCAAAGCGTCCTGATTTCGGCATCTGGATGTGGTCAATCTGGATCCGTTGGAATGGATACAGTGGCTTGGCCAGGTGTTTTCTTGGTGTCTCCTCCATTTTTCCTGGATTACATTGGGCGCAAATGGTGCAAGCTCTGCAGTACTTGTCCCCCAACGTTGTAATGCCAGGCGCCAGGTAATATTTCTGGATCAATGCGTTCATGAGCATCTTGGACAAATGGGTTGGGCCATGTGCCCACTGTACCACTGCTGGGTAGAAGCTTCTAGGCAAGCATGGGCGGCCTGCCAGCGCAAACAATCCCTGTTCGTCCTTTTTCGCTCCCTTTCTCGTCCATTCTTCTTTTTCTTCCTTGGTTGCTCTCTTTTGTGCTTCTGTAAGGTAGTCCGGTCGTATCTTCTCATCCACACTGATCATCATGGACGGGTCTGGTTCCTCCATTGATTCCACCCCAACCGGTAGGGCTTCCACCTGAATTCCAATTCTTCCAAACTCCCCCCTTGCAGCTCTTTTTGCTGCTTGATCCGCTGTATGATTACCAACGGCCTCTTCAGTGTTCTTCTTGCTGTGAGCTTTCACTTTCAGTACGGCCACCTTCCGTGGCAGTTGGAGGGCATCCAGCAGGTGCCTGATGGCTTGATGATGCTTGACTGGGGTGCCTGCAGCTGTGAGGAATCCTCTAACTTTCCAGATCATCCCGAAGTCGTGTGCCACTCCATGAGCGTACCGTGAATCTGTGTAGATGTTGGCTGTATGATCCTGGGCCACCTCACACGCCCGTGTGAGGGCCTGTAGTTCGGCTTCCTGTGCTGATACAGTAGGAGGGAGTTGTTGAGCTTGGATTATTTTCGTGGAGGTGGTAACTGCGTAACCGGTATGGTACCGACCCATCTCATCGGCGAATCTGGAGCCGTCCACGAAGAGTGTGTAGTCTACGGGTTCCAGTGGTTTGTCATAGACTGATGGTAGATGAGAGATTTCCTGTTGCATCATCTTGACGCAGTCATGTGAAGGGCGTGGAATTTCGTAGTAGGAGACGGAACCATTCGGTTTTTCCTCTCCATCGTTTCCATTCTCCTCTTCGCCTTCCCCCTGAAGAATTGGAAGGAGGGTGGAAGGGTTGAGGACATTACAACGCTGTAGGGTGACATTCTCCGGAATCAACAGTGAGCATTGCAAGCGTAGATGCCTTGCTGCTGATAGATGCTTCGGCTGTGTCTGGTTGAGTACGGCGGCAATGTCATGCGGAGCCAGGACAGTCAGAGGGTAACCCAACACGAGATCTGAGGTCTTGTCCAGCAAGACATGGGCTGCAAAGACTGCCCGCAGGCAGGAAGGTCCTGCTCTTGCCACTGGGTCGAGTCTGGCTGAGAAGTAGCCGATGGTTCGCGATTTTCCAGCATGTTTCTGAGTAAGGACACCTGATGCGTGTCCTTGATTCTCGGACACAAACAGAGCAAATGGTTTGTCGTAGTCTGGTAATCCCAATGCAGGTGCTTTAGAGATCAGGTCCTTAAGTGTGCTGAAATTTCTTGTCGAGTCTTCAGAGAGTGTACACGGGGCCTTGGCCTTTCCTCCTTCTTCACCGATCCTTCTGACATCTTCGTACAGGGGTTGCATCAGCAAAGAGGCCTCTGGAATCCAGGCTCTGCAGTACGAGATCAGTCCCAGGAAAGCTTGAAGGGCTTTTTCAGATCTGGGAAGCGGCACTTGTTGAATGGCGGCGATCCGGTCTCCTGTCAAGTGTCGTACTCCTTGGGAAATGCAGTGGCCAAGGAAGATGACGGTTGTGCAGCACCACTGTAACTTGGATTCTGACACTTTACATCCCTGATATGCCAGATAGCACAGAAGATTTTCAGAGGAGGAGGAGGCCGTGTCCAGATCGTCTGCGCAAAGTAACAGGTCGTCCACATATTGGAGTAAGACCACTGTGGGGTGTCCCTCCATCCATGGGTTTAGAATCAGAGACATTGCTTTGGCAAATTGGCTGGGTGAATTCTGTGCACCCTGAGGCATTACAGTCCATGTAAGTTGGCCTCCGTTGTGCGTGAAGGCGAATAAATATTGGCATGATGCGTCTAATGGGACTCCAAAAAAAGTGTTTGTCATATCTATCACTGTGAAGTACTTCGCTGTTGGCGGAATTCCAGACAGTAGCGTGTGTAGATTCGGCACCAAAGGAGTTTCCAACATGGTCGCCTGGTTCACTGCCCGTAGATCTTGAACCATACGGTATTTGGTTGGTTTGCCCTTCGGTGTCTTCTTTTTCACCGGGAACAACGGGGTGTTGCATGGCGACTCACATGGCACAAGGGCTCCCTTCTGGATTAGCATCTTAATCTGTTCGTCGATGGCTAGCGACACTGAGTGCTTCAGTGGGTATTGTGGCCTTCTTGGGAATGGCATTCCAGGCTTCATTCTCACCATCACTGGTGGAACTCTCAGACGACCAATGTCCTCAGGTCCTTTTGACCACAGTGTATCAGGGATTCTTGCTTTCACTTCATCTGGTATTGTCTTTCGAACTTCCTGACAGGTCATGAGGAATGGTTCTGAGGCAAGTGTCATATGGTCATCTTCAGATAGCGGGGAGGTAACCATTATGCCACCGTCTTCAGTGTAGGCAATTGTAGCTTGAAGTCTTGATAGAAGGTTGGCTCCCAGTAGGTTAAGTGGTGAGGTCTTGTGGACCACAAATCTAGCCAGGATGTTCTGTATGCCGACAGGAAGTGGCTTGCTTAGTGGGTTTTCAGACGGCCTTCCTCCTACTCCTACGGTCAGTATGGTTTTGTCATCCAGCAGGTGCTTGAAGGGGAAATCGTCAGCACGAATGATGCTCCTGGCTGCACCAGTGTCCAGTAGGAAGGTAATTGGATTCCCTGCAATAGAGAGAGTCACTTGGGCTTGGGGTCCGGTATTATCTACTGCAGGGTTCTGGAAAGAGGCCATACTGGAGACTGGCTTGCCTGCGTCCTATTGGGACGGGCCATGGTAGGATACCGGTGGTGGTGGTGGTGGTAAGTCATCAGAAGATGTTGGTCCAGCCTGTCTTCTGGCCTGATTTGTTTGTCCGTGTTGTCCTGGTGGTGCATGGCAGTCTCTCTTGTAATGCCCTGTTTTGTTACATCTAAAACATCTTCTTGGCCCATCCTGACTACGATTGTGTGGAGCTCCCATCGCCACCATCACAGGGGTAGGTCCATTTCCTGCTACTCCCTTTGCGACTGGTAGTAGGACATCGATAGCCAGGATCTTGTATTCCGGCTTTGCCGCCATCAGTCCTTTCCTTACTGGGTCCCGTAAACCAGAAACAAAAGCAGCGGAAAGCATCAATTGGTGTGTTCTGATTTGTGATGAGAATCCGAGATCGTCAAAGAGTTGAATGAGGCGACCATAAAACTTGTCCACAGATTCCCCTTTATCTTGGGTCACGTCCTGCAGTGTGATAGCTTGATCCGCCAACCTGTCTTGCGCCCAGGCCTTCACTTGCTTGCAGAATTCCCTTCCGGAAACATATGTTGTCTCTGGAGTAGCATTCTCACTTGTCGGATCAAGGGATTTCTGGATGACCGGCCAATACGTATCTCCGGCCTTTACCTCCGTCAAGGCCTGTAGATCCTTCCAGGTGGCTGAATAATTACGTTGGTACTGGACCAACTTCCTGAAGAAAGGCATGGGTTGCTTTTCTGGATCTGGTAATCCCGCCTGGAGGGTAGTGGCCTGGCTTGGAGTGAAGCTGACGTATAGGAGCGGGGCGTCTGCCGGTACGAAGGGCATCCTGTGTGGTGCCAGCTGAGGCGTGATCTGTGGTGCCAGTGATTGATGTTCATCTTGTGTGAGGGAGTCTTGCGATCCATAAGGGTCATCTCCTTGTGGAGACATGAAATGGACCTTAGGAGTAGATGTATTGGGGGGTGCAAAGTTAAGTTGTTCTTGTATACTCGTGCGAGCTGCTGGGCTTTTGCGTAAGCTGGGCTTCGTTAGCGAGAATTGTTCTTCTGCTCCCCCTGAAGTCGCCGTCGCTGAGCAATGTTTTGGCCTTGCACCATATCCCTTGTTTGCCAATATGCCGTCCCGGCGGCGCACCATTTTCACAGGGGGGGGGGTCGGCCTCGGAACTTCTCTCCAGACCTGGTGACTCCTATTTCCCCATCCTCCTCACTGTCTGTCCATTGATCTCCATCTTCCTCCCTGGGTTGCAAGGGAAGGAGTGGGGGTGGATCAAAGCCTCCCTGAGCTCCACCTTCCCTTGTAACAGGTCCTGCGTTCAGCTGATCCTCTGTAATTGGCTGGTCTGGGAACAGAGGGACAGCTTGTCTTTGTGCTTGTAATGCTTGAGGATCTATCACTGGATATAGTGGAGACATGGTAGGTGTTTCGCGTCTCTGAGGTGTAGCAATATGGCTGCTTTCATGGGTGGACAGCTGGGTACTAGGCCTCTGGGGTGTACCAAGATGGCCACCGTATGGAGTGGGTGGCAGTGCCCTAGGCCTCTGAGGTGTCTTAAGATGGCTGCCAGAGGAAGTGGTCATTGAGGAAGTGGCTGTGGAACGCATATTGGAATGCCTAGTGTTTCCTGCGATATCCTCACAGGAAACTGCAGTGTTGAAACGCACGGCAGCTTCGGATACAGGAACCGCCTGCTCAGCGTTGAATACAGGAAGTGTGGGCTCATTTACACTTCCGTTTGGGCGCGGGGAGCCACATCCCAGACAGGACTCTCTCTGCCTGGGGTTCTGCACGCCACAGACTAGGCACATCCAATATGGTAAGTTACCTGAATGCATGGGAGGTGCTGACGGATGTGTAAGGGGTGGGTTCACAGCATTTGCATGATACACATAACGTTTGTATTTCCCCCCCCTCCCTGCTCCGTCTCGCTCCACCCGTCTCTATTTAACGTCTTCGAGACCCGATACCATCCTTCTGCAGCTGTGAGCAAATTTTTATCCTGTAACAAGCCACGCCTATCTTTTAACAAAACTCGCCAGGATTCCGGCTGAAGTCGCCCATTTGGATCTGCATCCCAGCATGCAATCTTCCTTATCTGTAGCCACTTATCTGAGCAGTGTTTGCCTTCTCTCTCGGCCACTAAATCCCGTGCCAGCCGCCCGTTATTATTGCTTGATTTATTCCCCATTCTTAAGTCCGTATTTTTAGGCGTCTGGCTGGAACCTGTAGTACTAATAGATTCTAAACTAGCACTTCCTCTTTCCTCCCCCTCTGCAGGGCTTCCCCCCCCCCCTCTCTCTAGCAGGAGGATATTTTCTATTTCAGCGACACTACAACTAACCTGCTTCCCACGTCCATTAACCTCCGTCGCCCACAATACCCTACAACAAGGAGGTGCAATCCCTACCTATCTCAGGAGGGGGGCATGGGCCTCTCGTGTGTTTTTTTTTTTCCGAGAAATCCACAACCCTCACCTGTACAGGTTGGCACTTCGTAAAGCGTCCCCCTGCTCGTTCCTATGGCCGCCTACACTTTCCCTAGGCGAACGGGAGGTTAATTGGCTGATATGACTACGGAGCAGGTGGGATGGAGCGGGTGTATGCCAGCAGCGTGCGTAGTTAGCGCTAACTTGGTGCCTGTCCAGACGTTTGACCGTTTCCTGTCTCTAAGGTTTTAGACACCAAACCTAACCCGAGCAAGGACCTCCTAGTCAAACTACCACCGACAGGTCCCCTTACTCTCAGGCAAACCTGACCCGAGCAAGGGGCCCTACGGGGACTTCCTCTCCCTCAAAGCAATTCACTGACCTTGCCAACCGACCAGTACTCTCAAAACGACAGGCATGTAATCATTCCTTTATATCTTATAACAGGTTCTTTTCACGTGATCGAGACTTAAAAAAGTACCTGTTGTATGGCTCCAAATGGACCGGCCTTGACACAACACAGGCAAACTTGAACTTAGCACACAGGTATAGATAATCAATTTATCTTACCGTGTTCTGTAGATAGGTGGGCCCACCAAATCCAAGGTTGTCTGACTGTGCCTTGTGTCCGGGCTTTTTGGAACCTATCGATCACGCTGCCCGCATTCTCCACCAACTGTCGTAGAATTCCTTTGCGGAATCACGGCTTACTCAATTAGGAATGATCACACCCTTCCAGATTGATTGATAAAGGTATCGGACAGTGCACTGTCTCCCAGAAATCACTTAGTCTGACACAAGTTCAAGAAAAAGTAACTTCCTGTTTATTCTTGGCGCGTAACAAAGCTTTATAAGGTAAAGAATTACATAGACACAATGTGTTGATTGATTATTGGATAAGCGTCTTCCTTCATCCGGTCATCTGGTATTGCCTGTCACGTGGTGGCACTCTGGAAAGTAGAATGGGCTGTCTCGCCCCACATGTGTCAAAACCGATATGATTGGAGGCTATTTCATGAATTAGTAATTGCATAGACCGCCCATGTTATTTGCGTCTGTTTCCAGTAAAATCGCTGGGGGATTTTCGCAGTAATCAAAAAACGGTAGTCCGTCTCGGATGCGGTTGATTGTCTGATTCCTAGTTCCGTATTAGTGCATGCAGCTGGACAGTCAAATATATTTATACATGTTGGTTACGGGCTAAATTGCTAAATTCCATCTTTGTCAGCAGAGTTATGAAAAACAGATATTTCATATAAGCATTGCCTAATACTATTGTGTAATTGTGTAATTGTGTACGTACACTTCTATAGCTGAATCAAAACAGAGTTAAAGCATTTGAATTACCAATTTCCCCGTAAGGCCCCAAATCCCAATACACAAAGATTTATATACTGGGATTGCCATCACAGATGTATATATATATTTTTATTTTTTAGAGCAGCTAGCTCTTATTTTTAGAAAAGGGCTTATATTTCAAGCCTTTCCTCAAAAATTCATGCGGGAGTTGCCTGCATCCTATTGCTTTCAATGGGGCTGCAGCAGTGCCTGCCCATTGAAAGCAATGGGATGGCATCACGGTCCGATGCCACAGCTGTGACAGGGGATTCTTTCATCCTTGCGAGGAGTCCCATCATCACTGAACACTGTGACACTGTTTACATCCAGCACGGACCTTACCAGCCCGCATTAAAATATATATGTCCTATCTTTTGCAGGTGCAAGTATTTTGTACCTCTAAAAGACGGACATGTAAACACTTCATATGGAACCAATGGTTCTAATAGACACACTTTTTATGCGCACATAAGCGTATCCAAAAAAAAAAAAAACGCTCATCTGACTGAGCCCTTATATTGCAAAATATCGAAAAACATAAAAGCAATTATAAATAATTCATAGTAATAACTAGATTGTTCTTAAAATTTGGCTTAGAGAGATCTAAAAATAAATGCAAGTTGAATTGTTTAGAAATCTTGATTCACAAGATATTATATAACTAAGATTGCTTCTTTCATAATAATAAATAATATTGTGGTACTGATTAAGGCCGAATGCACATGGCCAGGTCTGATTCCGACTGCGAGATCTCACAGTAGAATCAGACCCCGTGCCCCGGCATTGACCCCCGCGTACTTGTCTTCTCTTCTTCTCTCTGCTCTGTGGATGTGCTGGCTGGCGCACCGCCGCACGTGTGCAGTGCAGAGAGTCATGACGGTGATCACGCAGATCCGCCGTGACTCGCCACGGGGTGGACGGCTTCCATTGACTGCAATGAAGGCTGTTCGTGCAAGGCTTGCACTAGAATAGGACATACTGCAATTTTCACCCGCAAGCGTAAAATCGCAGTTGATTTCCGCTGGTGGGCATGGAAAAGCGTTTTTCCTAGTATGTCCTATGGAAGTATTTGCTGCGGGATCTGGAGGCGAACTCTCGCTCTGGATCCTGCAATGCAAATACGACCATAGGCATTGGGCCTAAGATAAATAAATCGATAATAATAATAATAAACTTTATTTGTATAGCGCCAACATATTCTGCAGCGCTTACATAGACAGGGGGGATACAGAAAGACAATACAAACATTACAGAACCATGGTTACATAGTAATCAGCTGATGGAAACTGATTACTGATGGGTGAGGGTCCTGCTCCAACGAGCTTACATACTACAAATAGTGGGGTGATACAGAAGGTAAAGGGGCTGGAGATGTGCACGGTATGGCGGGGTGGAGAGTGAGCGATGTTATACACATAGACAATGGTCAGACATTTAGCCGTGTGACGGTAGAAACGGTATGACTGCAGGAGCGGTTTATGATGGCTAGCAGGGATTGCAGTCAGTAGGTCAGGGAGCATGTTATCAGGGGAGTAAACGGGGGTTTGTTTAGGGAATGCGGTATGCCTCCCTGAAGAGGTGCGTTTTTAGAGCACGCCTGAAGTTCTGCGATTCCTGGATTGCGGAGGTAGCCTTTGGTAGTGCGTTCCAGAGAACTGGTGCTGCTCTGGAGAAGTCTTGGAGGCGGGAATGAGAAGTTCGAATTAAAGGGGTGCTCAGTCTGGTTTCGTTAGATAAATAAGTGAATGAAAGAATAGGTTTCTTATATTTAGTTTTTTATGTCCAAAATTATATACAGTTGTCAAATGGTATATATCTTACATTAGATGTATAGAAATTGAGGTGTAGACTGAGGGACAGTAGGAGAAGGAAGCAGCCCAAAACAAGACCACACTATAAAAATTTTTAACCTATCCAAAATCCTCTAACCAAGACTGAATGCTGCCTTTGGAGTAAAGTCTATCCTTTTGGCCTAATAAAAACTTAATGATTTTAATTAGTATATAGATTTTCACACTAAAAAGACATTTACAATTGAAGAGAAAATAGATACCATCTACCATAACCTACTTGTAGAATGAAATGCTACAAACCAGGAACCGTCCAGCTCCTCACCTCCATTCCACACAGGATTAAAACTAAAATCTTCTTTTTATCGCCTCTATCACCGCGACAGTCACTTTGAGACTTTTCCAACCTTAATCTTAACTGAATTTAGGTAAATCAACAAATTCCACCAGCCTAAATCCAATTTAAACAGAGAAGAACATCAGGCACTTAAAGAACTAGTCAAAAATAATGCCATATTATTTTGAAATGCCGACAAAGTGGCGGTATCATCATTCAAGACTGCGTATATTACCTGATTCCACCTATTATATTCCCCTCTAATCAGATCCAACAGAGAACACAAAAAAATGCATATATGTATCTGAGGATGCTTATATTTTACCACCTACCTAAAATTCACAAAGCTGACCTCTCCCCCCACCCCCTCCTTCCCGGGTAGACCTATTATATAAAGAATCAATTAATTAACGAGCAATTTACTCCTCCTCCAAAGATATGTCTCTGACCTCGTCTCAAACATAAAAGACACCCCTACCTTTTTAAAAATGATACAAGAGATTGGAAAGCAATCATCATACCATTGGGCTACCTTAGATATCACATCTTTAGCGGGTCGGAATTGCGTAATCGACTCTCAGAAAAGAGAACGCAGGAGGTTCTATTTTACCGCGGATATCCTCAACATAGAGCCCATTGTGCTCCACGGTCGCGGATATACCCGCAGCCCATACGCTACTACATTGTATACGGGCTGCGGGCACCAGAGTCATCGCAAAGCGACGGTGCGAGAAATACAAACAAAAAAAATGTACTGCGCATCACTGCCTATGTGAGTAGGCAGTTATGCGCAGTACATTACGTGGCCGTACGCAGGGTCACAGCCGGGCTCACAGATGGGATCCGCTGCAGGCCTCCGCAAGCGGATTCCACCTACGGCTGCGTGAGCCTGGTGTTATTCAGACCGCTACCTGTAATACGTAATTTACAAGAAGCCTCGAGAACGCTCGCCTTCATGCAGTTCCAGGAGCAGCTTGTTGAGCGTCTTCTGTGTGAGATCGACTCACCTCATCAAGCTTAAGGAGACTCACAGAGCGCCACTTTTACACCCCATACACGCTACTGAGGTCACGAAATACCCCCCAAAAAGCATGAGAGGAGGGGGGGATACACGGTTTTATTGCCCCATGTACCTATCCCACCCAGCCTCCATAATTACCTCTGTCTTTGGAAATACTACACAGTTCACATTATTAATTTTATCTAAGATTTGGGGAACGCCGAAAAGGGCGCGGAGGGGGGGGGGGGGGATTTTAAAGGTGTCAATTTTTATTCCGTACAAGTGGGCAATGGGGCCTGGAATGTATTCAGTTGTGCCCTGCAATCCAACGGGTGTTCCCTCTATTACAGGCCTTGCCATGTGTCCTTTAAGTAGATTAGAACCACAAGGGGTATGTTTTTGAACACGGGACAAATGGGGGTATCCATTTTGGGGTGAATGTCTTCATTCCTATGTACACTGTACAAAAAAAACTGTTTTTAAATTGACAAAATTGCCAAAAAATGAAAATCGTAATTTTTTTCCTTCTGCTTTGCCTAGATTCATTCCAATACTGTGGGGTAAAAATACGCAATACACCCCTAGAGGAATTTGTTAAGGGGTCTAGTTTTTAAAATGGGGTCATTTGTGGGGGTTCTTTATCGTTTTGGACGATCAATGGCTCTACAAGTGGGCAATGGGGCCTGGAATTTATTCTGTTGTACCCTGAAATCCAACGGGTGCTCCTTCCATTATAGGCCTAGCCATGTGTCCTTTAAGTAGATTAGGGCCACAAGGGGTAGGGTTCTGAACACGGGACAAACAGGGGTATCCATTTTGGGGTGAAAGTCTTTATTCATTTGTGTGCTGTACAAAAAAAAAAACTGTTTTTAAATTGATACAACTGCCAAAAAAATGAAAATTGTAATTTTTTTCCTACTGCTTTGCTTAGATTTATTCAAAAATTGTAGGGTAGAAAAACACAGTACACCCCTAGATAAATTCGTTAAGGGGTCTAGTTTTCAAAATGGGGTCATTTGTTGGTGTTCTCTGTCGTTTTGGCCGCTCAAGGGCTCTACAAGTGGGCAATGGGACCTAAATCACCTTCATGCTAAATTTCTGTTCTGAAAGCCACCGACTACTCCTTTCATTTTGGGCCCCGTTGTGCATCCAGACAAAATATTAGGGCCACAATGGGTATGTCTCTGAACACGGGACAAAAAGGGGTATCCATTTTGGGGTGCAAGTCGTGTTTGCTGTCCAAAAAAAAGCTGTTTTTAAAATGACAGAATTGCCAAAAAAACGAAAAATCACATTTTTTTCCTTTTGCCTTGCTTAAATTCATTCAAAAACTGTGGCATCAAAATGGGCAGTACACCCCTAGATAAATTCGTTAAGGGGTCTAGTTTTCAAAATAGGGTCATTTGTGGGGGTTCTCTTTGGTTTTGGCTGCTCAAGAAGTCTACAAAAGTGTTATGGGGCCTAAAACACCTTCAAGGAAAATTTATGTTCTGAAAACCACCGACTACTCCTTTCATTTTGGGCCCCGTTGTGCATCCAGACATAAGATTAGGGCCACAATGGGTATGTCTATGAACATGGGAAAACAGGGGTATCAATTTTGGGGTGCAAGGCTTAATTCATGTGTGTGCTGTACAAAAAAAGCTGTTTTTAAAATGACAGAATTGACAAAAAAAACGAAAATCACATTTTTTTCCTTTTGCTTTGCTTGAATTCATTCAAAAACTGTGGGGTCAAAATGGGTAGTACACCCCTAGATAAATTCGTTAAGGGGTCTAGTTTTCAAAATGGGGTCATTTGTGGTTCTCTTTGGTTTTGGCCGCTCAAGAGCTCTACAAAAGTGCTATGGGGCCTAAAATGCCTTCAAGCAAAAATTATGTTCTAAATGCCAATGATTTTAATTTATTATTTTCTGGCAATATCTCATTAGAAGAAATTGAATATCTAGATCTTGTATTAAACCATGACAGAAACAAGATTATCACTGAGAATTACTTTAAATTTATAGATAAAAATAGCTTATTATCCTATAAAAAGCTTCAATTTCCGTAAATGGAAAACCAACATACCATACGGTCAGTTCAAAAGAATTTGATGCAGCTATATAAAAACAGAAGATTTTTATAAAAAAAGACTCAAAGGGAAATGATACCCTGATCATCTAACACAAGTTGTCTTCAATAAGGTGAAAAGTGAATCACAAGCAGAAGCCCTTGAAAGAAGAAAGAAAGAAGACAAGAACATGGAGAAATTTAACATCGGCTTCATTACTACTTATAATCCACTGCATTCAACCATGAGGAAGATTTTAAAGAAATATTGGCCTATACTCCTACAGGATCCATATTTAACAAAGGAAATTCCACCCGAGCCACATACCATTGTCAGGAGAACCAGGTCCTTAAAAACCCACATTGCCCCTAGGAAATTAAAAAGAGAATAGGACTAAAAAACTGGCAGTTGAGAAGGTGCAACACTCCAGGTTAAAGCAAGTAGGAAGTGACCGGAGGTGTGGAAAACGTCTCCTTTTATTTAATAAAGTACGTGATCAGCTTATGAAAACGCGTTTCGGGATAACCCCTTCATCAGTTCAGCTGGTGTTTAAATATACAAGCTATACAAGCAATTGGTGGGTCCCAAAAGGGTTAATAATGAGATGCTGTTTGCCTGTGTAGTGAGGGTCAGGCAGGGCAGGAGCAGTGAAAGTGCAAGGAAATGAATGGCTCCTAGGATAAACAAGGAAAACACCAAACATATTTTTCCATCCTTGGTTACAGGTGCACATCCAACACCCCCGAAAGGTGTTCCAGATTCTTATAGATCATGGCTTAAAAAATAATGCCATCAAAGTGCCATTTGCTGTAGACTAAAGTCCGCTACCTTGGGCATATCGTCAGTATATACCCAGATCCTGATAAAGTAAATGTCGTGAAAATTTGGCCTACTCCTAACACCTTGAAGGATATCAGGAGTTTTCTAGGGTTTATGGGGTATTACAGGCACTTAATCCCCAAATTTGCGCAGATCGCGGCCCCATTACAAGAAATTTTGTTTCGGGCACCCAAAAGAAACTTTTAAGCAGCCCATTGCCATAAGTTAGGAACGAGAGCAAGAACAGGCTTTCAAGGTATTAAAGGAAAAATGAACTACTCCTCCCATTTTTGCTTATCCCCATTATGAGCTCCCATTTAATTTTATAGAAGCTGATTCCAATAGACTATTGATTCCAATGAGAGCTGCATCCTCAATTATGAGCACTGGCCACTATACAGGGGTCGGAGCAGCAGCTTTTGCTGCGATCCCGCTGTATCCCGGTAGGTGCTGCCTGGAAAACCCTTTTATAGTGACCTTGGAAAAAAAATCTAAAAGCAGCCCCATGTTGCTACAATGTAGTAAAATCAACCATGATGATGGTTACACCATTTGCATAGCACAGCTGCTGCTCTTCAGTTTTAATGCCTGTCTCTGTAGCGTGATAATAACATGATTTACATTAGCTCTGCTACATTTATAGGTGGGTTTAAATTGACAGAAATCAGGGACAACACAAGTGGGTTCCGAAAAGCTTGACAAAGACTCTCGTAGTAGAGTTGAAACGTTGCTGCTTTTTACTTTATTCTGTGAAGATAATAAAGATTATACCTGTTGGGATTGAAAATTTATACCCACTCATGCTGCCGGACACCTATTTTTACTACTATTGTATTTAGTGATCTTGGCCAGATCGTTCAACACTGGCGTGCATATATTTACCGCTCCAACCCTTTTGGTTTAGCTGGTAAGTTCTGTGGATACACGTTTATACTTATTCAACCCCTTCCAGATGTGAGCCATACGTGTATGGTGCACACCTGGGGTTTGTGTATGGAGCGGTCTTGGAAGCCGAGCGTGCTAAATACTCTGTGGGTGTCTCTGGTCTTAGATATCAGACATTTGCCTGCAACAGCTGCAATCAGCATTCACACTGATTGGAGCTGTTAACCTTTTAAATGCTGATATCAATTCTGAAAGTGGCATTTAAATGCTCCGATCTGCATTCGGGGATCCGGAACGCTTCCGCTCCCATAATGCAATTGGGGAGTGCAGTACGTCTAACATAGCAGCCTGGGGCCTTCTGAAGGCCTTCTGATAGACTGTCTGTCGGAACGCAGTATAATGCAATACTATCATATTTCAATATACTGTATGAGCGATTAAACAATTACACGTTCATGCTCCTTAGGGCTCAGTAAGACGGGCGTTTTTATGTGCAAATTTTTGTGCGCATAATGCAAACGCACAAAAATTTGTGTGAGCGAAGCAGGCGTCACGCTGATGAAAGCGCACTTGTCTGTGTTTATGCGCACATAAAGTGCGCTGCCCGCTATCCCCTGTTGCGGCTGTGACAGGGCTGCCTCTGATTGGCTGAGCACTGTGACCAATTAGAAGTAGCTCTCAGCTGTCATTCAATAGCTGAGTTCTGCCTCTGATTGGTCACAGTGCTTCGCCAATCAGAGGCAGCCCTTTAAGCAGGCGATTTTAAATCCCCGCCTGCTGAGGGCACTTCAGAGCAGTGCAAGGAGAAGACCCGGCTGAATGTGTCTGAGCCCCAGCAGCTGCGGGGAGGGGAATATATATATATTTTTTTATACATTTTAAGGATGATTTTTCAGGGATGGGCTTATATTTAAAGCCCTTCCCCGAAAATCACTGCAGGGCCTGCCGGAGGTCCATTGCTTTCAATGGAACCGGCTGTAGCACCGGCTCCATTGAATTCAATGGAAGAACATCGCGCTCCTGTGCCACAGCTGTCACAGCTGTGCCAGAGGATCGCGGTCTTCACTGTATGTTCTCAATGGAGTCGGCGCTGCTGCTGGCCCCATTGAGCACAATGTGGAACCCCTGGATGTGACAGCATCCAGGGGTCTACATCCAAAAAAGACAGATGCCACAGTTACCTTCCATTTTTAAAATCTGCTGCCCTATATTTACCGCTGCGCATTTTTGTGCGCAGGTAAATATTACCGCCACCATTGAAAAGCATTGGTTTTTAATACATGCGGATCACAAACGCAAGTGACATACGCACATAAAAACACCCATCTGACTGAGCCCTTATGGGGGCTAAAAAAAACTGTAAAAACAAGTAAAAAAAGTTTTATTATTAATAAAAAAAATACTAAAAGTAAAAAAAAAACCCTTTTCCAAATTATTATATAAAAAATATGACAAGTAAAAAGAAATAAAAATTTGGTCCGCATTATTAAAATATCACATTATTAATCCCGCATGGTAAACATCATCCTCAAAAAAATATACATAATGTCAGAGTTGCACTTTTTTGGTTACTCAGTATCCAAGAAAAAATAAATAAAAACCTATACAGAAGTCCTATGTAACCCAAAATAGTATTGTTAAAAACTACAAGTCACCTCACAAAAAAACGACCCCTCACCCAACCCAAGCGATGCAAAAAATAAAATAGTTATGGGGGTCAAAAGATGGCAACTGAAAGCAATGTTTTGTTTTTCAAAAGTTTTTTTTTTTTTTTTTTAAGTCACAGTACATTAAAATACTATATAAATTTAGTAATGCCATAATCGTAGTAACCCATTGAATTAAGATAACATCATTTTTACAGCATCATAAGAGCAAATGCTTGCCAAAAATAGCGCAATTTCATTCTTTTAATTTTTCCCCACTCAGATCTTTTTAAAAGTTTTCCAGTACATTATATAGTATGTTAAATTGTTCTAGTGAAAAATATAACCTGTCTCGTAAAAATCAAGCCCTCTTGTAGTTATGTCAACAGAAAAACAAAGAGTTATGATTTTTTAAAAGTGGGAAGGAAAAAAACTAAATGAGAAAATGACTGCAGCGAGGCGGGGTTAAAAAAAAACTCATCCCACAAAAGCAAGCCCTCACACAGGTAGATGGAAAAAAAATAAAAAGTGTTACTGTCCTTGGAACGTGACAATAAAAAACTTTGCATAGTTAGTAAGATTCAAAATAGGCTTGTTCCTAGGAGGTCTGGACACAAAGGGGTTAATGCTCACAAATTTGTATATTTGTCGGCATATTCTCCTTTCTCATGGGACGAAATTGTTTCACAACATGCAGCAAAATTTGCAATTTGTGAAAATTCTGCACAAAAATTTGCATGTCTAATGCTTAAATTGAAATCGGGTTAATTCTGCTGGTAAATTCACATCAAAATCAGCATTTAGACCTGCAGATTTTAGTACAGATTTCAACAGGGACAAATTCTGACCGTGTGTTAGGGCTTAAATAGATAAACGAGTTTTTCTCCCGCCATGATTATTACAGTGGCATAACGGGACAAAATGAGACCATTGATTTTAATGTTTTTTTTTACACTATCGGGATTCTTGCCCGTTAATAGCACGGGTGAGAAAAGATAGGACTTGCTCTAATAACTATGTGCGGGAAAGATAGAGCAGGACCTATCTTCCTGCTGCTTTTTCAAACTCCTGCGCTGTGGCCTGTAGTTTGAAAAGCCTGAGAAGGTAGAAAAAAAAAGTTGTTCATGCACAACTACGCTCCGTAGCAGCAAGCATAGTTGTGCATATAACCGTTGTGGGAAGACAGCTCGGTAGAGTGCAGGTTTGCGGCAGTCAGAGATGGAGACACGTATTTAAAGTCCAAGTACAAGCTTGACCTGTGTTTATTTCAGTCCAGAAAATCAAAACAAATCCAGCCTTAGTTTCAGGCAAGAAAACAACAGTCCAGCATTAGGATAATAGGCAGTCCCTGCCTGCACAGGTCATGTTCAGCAGGTGCACCACACAGCAGGGCTTTTACCTCCAGCAGGTATATCAGGCTGCCTGGGTCCAGCAGCCATCCAGTCTCTCCTGTGTCAGTGCACACTGCTATTTATATACACCTTTTCCTGGCCCAGCCTCAGCACCTGTGCTGATTGACCTTGCACATAACCTGGAGTGGAGGAAGTGGAATGGATGGCCCCACTACCAACCTGTCATCCATTCCAAAAATCCAGGCCCAAAGACTATTAAAGAAAAGATCTCCAGTAACTACTTGCTGGAGATTGCATTGCACTCCTAGATTTTCATGTCTCAAACAGCGGGACATGGACTTCCTCCAGCCCCACTAGGCATAATAACGGAACCTGGAACCATCTGCGAAAAACTCAAACTCAGCATTAGCAATAGGGGTTTCAACAACATTTTCATGACCCCCTAGTTACATTTTCCATTAGCTCTAAACAGTCATGCATTTGCATTTGATGTTCCATGTTTTCTCACTCCTCTTCTGAATTCAGTGAAAGTAATGGTACCAAAATCCCTACATATTGTTATAGGTATCAGCCAGCTCTACCTGCTTCACGTTGGTGGATCTGGCAAACACTTCTTCACTATAACTTTAAAGAGGGTGCCTGAGTCATATTCACTTCCAAAGATCATGGCAAGCAATATTGCTGGTGTGTGTTACCACAGGGAGCAGTGGATTGCCCAGGGCAATACTCTGAGACCCTACAGATAATTCTGCGCAACTGAATCCCAGTGTATAGGAATGTGGGGGTAACCACTTAATTTATATGATACTAAAAGGGTATTATAGCCTTATTAATCAGGTATGCTTAATTGTATATATGATGCATGTGAAACAGACAAGATGGCATTTCAGGCTTCTCTTCTAAAGCATCCAATCATAATATAATAAGCATTGCATAGCAAATCATAGTAAAGTTACGGTTTTGTGCATATGCATGTATCTAATATCTGAGACTTCTTTCATGATCTTCTACTGCAAGAATGGCATGTTAAAAAATTATTCTAGGTTACTTTCACAAAACTTGGTGAAAATCATTTCTCCCTCTGCCCATTCAAAATACTAACAACCACTTGTCCATGAGTTAGTGAGGGAGTTACCTGTGATGATATCACCAGACCTCAGATCTCCGCCCCTGATTTTATAATGGTGACGTCACCACAGGTCCTTTTATTAAAAACCTGCAGAGCTGGACAGACGCGTACGGGATGTATGATGATTGCATCATTATGTATCACAGCTATGTGTGTGATGTGCATGTAGGAGAGCTGTGTGTGTGATATGTGTATAGCACAGCCGTATGTGTGTGATGTGCGTGAAGAAGAGCTTTGTGTGTGATGTGCATTTAGCAGCGCTGTATGTGTGTGACATGCATGTATCAGAGCTGTGTGTCTGTGTGATGTGCATGTACCAGAGCTGTGTGTGTGTGTGTGACGTGCATATAGCAGAGCTGTGTGTGTGACATACATGTAACGCAGCTGTGTGGGACATGCATGTAGCACAGCTGTGTCTGATGTGCATGTAGCACAGCTGTGTGTGTCTGTGACATGCATGTAGAAGAGCTGTTTTTGTGTGACGTGCACATAGCAGAGCTGTGTGTTTGATGTACATGTAGCAGAGCTGTGTGTGTGACATACGTGTAGCACAGTTGTGTGTGTCTCTAATGTGTATGTAGAGAGCTATATATGTGTGTGATCTGCATGTTGCAGAGCTCTTTGTGTCTGTGACATGCATGTAGCAGAGCTGTGTGTGTGAAGTGCATGTAGCAGAGCTGTATGTGTGTGATGTACATGTAGCAGAGCTGTGTGTGACGTGCATGTACCACAGCTGTGTGTGTGTGATGTGCATGTACCAGAGCTGTCTTTGTGTGATGTGCATGTAATAGAGCTGTGTGTGACATGCATGTAGCGGAGCTGTGTGTGTGACATGCATGTAGCAGAGCTGTGTGTGTGTGACATGCATGTAGCAGAGCTGTGTGTGTGATGCATGTGTAGCACAGTTCTGTGTGTTTGTGACATGCATGTATTAGAGCTGTGTTTGTGGGACATGCATGTAGCAGAGCTGTATGTG
This sequence comes from Eleutherodactylus coqui, assembly GCF_035609145.1. Lineage (NCBI taxonomy): Eukaryota > Metazoa > Chordata > Amphibia > Anura > Eleutherodactylidae > Eleutherodactylus > Eleutherodactylus coqui. The sequence goes on along the minus strand of NC_089840.1, from coordinate 232,485,893 downwards.
TGTGTGTGATGTGCATGTTACAGAGTTCTTTTTGTGTGTGACGTGCGTGTAGCACAGCTGTGTGTGTCTGTGATGTGTTTAGTAGAGCAGTGTGTGCAACGTGCATGTATTAGAGCTGTGTGTGTTATGTGCATTTAGCAGAACTTTTTGTATGTGACATGCATGTAGCAGAGCTGTGCATGTGTGATGTGCATGTAGCACAGCTGTGTGTGTGTGACGTGCAAGTAGTAGAGCTGTATGTGTGACTTGTGTGTAGCACAACTCTGTGTGTCTGTGATGTGCATGTAGCAAAGCTATGTGTGTGTATGATGTGAATGTAGCACAGCTGCATGTGTCTGTGATGTGTGAGTAGCACAGCTGTGTGTGTGTGACGTGCATGTAGCAGAACTGTGTGTGTGACATGCATGTAGAAGAGCTCTGTGTGTGTGACAAGCATATAGGTAAGCTATCTATTACCTATCAAACACCCTAGAGGCGCAATGACAGTGACGGTATCACAGGCTCTAAACCAGCAGCCATGGACTTACAACTTCAGTCCCTTTCACTGTAGTATATTAGTAAGTGGCATATTGCACCAGCAGAAACAATGGTACTATAAATTCCCAATAATTACTAGTCATATTACGTTCATGACAGGACTATCCTCCAGATATCTATTGCACAGTCCTTTGATATTTTGGTCATGGGGTTGTTGTATTGATCCATTGCTTTTCGGACTTTTCATATACAGGTCATTGTCAAAAAGACTGATCCAATGCTATACCCCAATACTAGTGTCCTACATTGAAATAACAATAATGTACTTGAATAGGAAGGCATGGGTGCACTACACAATGGTATGGGGAACATGGATTTCAGTTATGTGCTGTGGCCCCTGTATGAAAGAGGGAAAGTAAAACCCAATTGCAAAGTTGAAAAGTAGCATGTGAGTAGCAGAAATTCGCTTTCCATGTTTCTCTATGTCCCATGGGACCGTTGTTATGACCATAGTAAGGAAAGCACTGTGGCCTCCCTCTGCTATGATACATGTATGGATCTGTCATTGGACCTGTGTTCATTCATGGGACTCTCAACGCGGATCAGTATCTGAATCTCCTGCAAATGACAGTGGGTGACCTCCTGGATGATCTGTGTTTATCACAGCAGAAAGAGACCACTTCAGGTATGCTTTCCTTCAGTCATAGCAGCGGGACTTGGGCCGGTCTGACATGAACAGCTTTGAATTGCAGATTCCATGATCGCCATGCACATGTATGTTATGTTGTAATACACGGGCATTGAAATTCATTGACTTTCACCGATTCGCTCACACTTGCGGGTACAAATTGCAGATTCTGCATGCGGAAGATAAATCGCTCTATTTTATTGCAGATTCCACACATATGAGCTCCATTGATCTCTATGGATGCATTTTATTTGCAGTGCATAAACAATTACATTGCATATGCAGACGGATTTGTATGCATGTTGCTAGCAGACCAGATAAAAATGATTTTGTCACAACACAAAATTGAAACCCATGTTCCAAGTCCCTGTGCCATACCATCATATAGTGCATCCATGCCTTCCTATTCAAGTACTGTAATTCAACATAGGATGCTAGTTTTGTGATATATCACTGGATCCAATGTTTTTGACTACATGAAATACACAACCACTGATAAATATTTCTGCTATATTAATTACAGTGTATAATTGTTTTAAAAGACATGCCAGTAATAGAACTAGTATGGGAAATAAATGTAACATAATGGAAAAAATATATCCCTGCACAGGAAAATATGAAGTTTTATGTAACATTTTGCAACGATTTCTAGAATGTCCAGAATGCTCTTTACATTTTTTGTTCCGATAGCAGATTGAGTGACAGCAGCAAAAGTCCAGGTGCAGTAAAACAGGTTTCCTTTATTTCATAAATAAGACAAGCGACATTTCGGCCATTGCAATGGCCTTTCTCAAGCATGCAACAATAATAACATACCCCCCTTATATGCTAAAAACAAAGGTGATGTCTAGTGGTCATTGGTTGGAACATAATACCTCCTACTTGCACAGTTGTATCTCATCAAACAATAATGAATAAATTACCATTTCCATATGCCTCTGCGTGAGAGCACTGCCCGGCATCCGTCCTCCATTATGGCATCTGAACACATTACGGCGCCTACACGTATCACCTGACTAATTAACATATTCATTGCCACAGAGGCTACTTCAGTGTACATACACCTGGCAGGGGTATGTGCTATACCTACGCTGCCCTACTGGGCAGAGTTACCCACCAGCTTCATCTCAGCGCCGCGTCACCGCGCTAACACAGGCCGCGTCATCACCACCTGACCTATACAGGCCGCGTCACCACGCTAGAACATGCCGCGTCACTGCTCGTTACTCGTAACGAGTGCCACGCGATGTTCGAGTTACTTTCATTTTCTTCCCTGAGAAATTTGCGCACTTTTCTGGCCAATAGAAAGACAGGGAAGGCATTACAACTTCCCCCTGCAACGTTCAAGCCCTATACCATCCCCCTGCAGTGAGTGGCTGGCGAGATTAGGTGTCACCCGAGTATTAAAATCTGCCTGCCCGCGGCTCGCCACAAATGCGTTCTCACTTAGCTGAGGGAAAGTGCTGTTGATGCCGGGGCTGCTATAGGGAGAGTGTTAGGAGTGATTTTAGGCTTCAAGAACCCCAACGGTCCTTCTTCTCTATATGCGCTCAATGGGGCCGGCGGCAGCAGCGCCGACCCCATTGAGAACATATAGAAGACAAATCATTCTTCTCTGCCACAGCTGTAACAGCTGTGGCAGAGAAGAACGATGTTTGCCCATTGAATTCAATGGAGCCGGCAATACAGCCGACTCCATTGAAATCAATGGGCTGCCGACGATCGCGGGATGAATTGTCGGGAAGGGCTTAAATATATAAGCCCTTCCCTGCAATTCATCCAGAAAAGTGTTAAACTAAAAAATGTATATATACTGACCTGCTACCGGCAGCCGGAGTTCCGCGCGGCTGTCCTGCAGTGGGTGTGAAGGGGGTGTGAGTCAGACCTGCCCCCTGATTGGCTCAGCGCTGAGCCAATCAGAGGCAGGTCTCACTCACACCCATTCAGTGGGTGTGAAGGGGGTGTGAGTCAGACCTGCCACCTGATTGGCTCAGCGCTGAGCCAATCAGGGGGCAGGTCTGACTCACACCCCCTTCACACCCACTGCAGGCCGGCCACGCGGAACTCCGGCTGCCGGGAGCAGGTCAGTATATATATATTTTTTATTTTAACACTTTTCTGGATGAATTGCAGGGAAGGGCTTATATATTTAAGCCCTTCCTGACAATTCATCCCACACTTGCCCGCAGCGCATTGCTTTCAATGGAGCGGGCTGTATTGCTGGCTCCATTGAATGCAATGCGCTGGACAGCTCCGCCCGATTTTCGGGCACCGGTCACGCGATTTGCGGATGCACATCCGTCATGCGATCCGCAAATCACGCGAAAAAACGCCCGTCTGACTAAGGCCTTAGTCAGACGGGCGTTTTTCACGCGATTTGCGCATGCGTCCGGCGAATTTTTATCGGACACATGAGCGCTTTTTATGCGCTCGTCCGATAAATTATAGAACAGAAATCGCAGATCACACCTATCTGCGATCTGCGATTCCTGTTCTCTTCTCTATATGCGCTCAATGGGGCCGGCGGCAGCAGCGCCGACCCCATTGAGAACATATAAAAGAGAAATCATTCTTCTTTGCCACAGCTGTAACAGCTGTGGCAGAGAAGAACGATGTTAGCCCATTGAATTCAATGGAGCCAGCAATACAGCCGACTCCATTGAAAGCAATGGGCTGCCGACGATCGCGGGATGAATTGTCGGGAAGGGCTTAAATATATAAGCCCTTCCCTGCAATTCATCCCGCGATCGTCGGCAGCCCATTGCTTTCAATGGAGTCGGCTGTATTGCTGGCTCCATTGAATTCAATGGGCTAACATCGTTCTTCTCTGCCACAGCTGTTACTGCTGCGGCAGAGAAGAACGATCTTTATGCTGACAGTGCGGGGAAGGGGGGGGGGCACTCTTGCCGCTATTGGGGCTTAATAGTGGGACCTGTGAACTTGAGATGCAGCCCAACATGTAGCCCCTCGCCTGCCCTATCCGTTGCTGTGTCGTTCTCATCACTTTCTTGAATTGCCCAGATTTTCACAAATGAAAACCTTAGCGAGCATCGGCGATATACAAAAATGCTCGGGTCGCCCATTGACTTCAATGGGGTTCGTTACTCGAAACGAACCCTCGAGCATCGTGAAAAGTTCGTCTCGAGTAACGAGCACCCGAGCATTTTAGTGCTCGCTCATCTCTAGTGCTAATGCCATTAGATGTTTTAGTTACCAGTACATCTAAAAAATGAATCTCCTTCCTAGAATACGTAAGGGCGAACTGCAATTCCGGGTATACCGCATTCAATGCTCCTTGAAAACTGTAAAGGTCATCCACTGAACCTTCCCATAAGACGAAAACGTCGTCTATGTAACGCCACCAAGCTGTTACTAAGTGCTAAAAAGTTGACCTGTAAACAAAATCTTCCTCGAACGCTCTCATAAAAATATTGGCGTATGTAGGCGCTACATGCGAACCCATCACAGTGCCCTGCCGCTGCCGGTAGTACACCCCCGCAAACATAAAATAATTGTTCGCGAGGATGTACTCCAGCAGCGACAGGGCAAAAGCGACACACCTGGTGGAAATTGTGGAATTGTACAAATACCGACCTACTGCATCTAACCCTTTGGAGTGCTTAATCTCCTGTTGTGGCTGTGCAGCATCAGAGAACCTCCCCCCTTTTGAAGGGTTGTTTCCATTTTTGTGCTGTTGGTTGCATATATCTATATCTACATTATTTGTTCCTAGCCAAAAAGCAGTAGGGTATTTTTTACTGCACCACATACCACTTCTGCTTTGTAGGGAATGGTTCTATGACATTGCTAATGCAGAGAACCCAATCTAAAAACCTTGATCTGTGTCTGTACAGTACATTTGGTTTATATACTGTACCAAGATTTTATATCATTGAATCAAAAGAGAAAAATCATGTAAAACATTTGGTGGTACACCTGTGAACAGACGATTAACCCTTTCCAATCCAGTGTCTGACGTCTGAATACATTATGATTTAAGGCTTGTACAGCTCGGGTGTTGGTAAACATCTGTCGGGATTCTCTTACTGTATATTGACAGCCTCTCTGCTGTCGGAGCCTATCCAAAGTGTCACCTCATGCAGTACTGGCTTTAGCCAGCAGATAGCGCTGTTGTATAATGGCAGAAAAAGAGTAAGCCCCTCTAGGAAAACCACCCTAGGATTAGAAAGGGTTAAAGGGGGGCCTGGGCAGTGGATCCCTGCCAATCAATTATCGATGAACGAGGATAGGTCATGAATAGTTCAAAGGTTAACTACGCTTTTAGGATCCTTAAAAACTGTGTTGTTTTGGATGTATTATGGGAATAGAATTTTGTAAAATCCAACTCACAACAATGTAACAAAAATAAAGCATGTGAACAGAACCTTAGTCACTGATTGTCTCAATCACATCTCTTTGACAGCAATTTGCTTTCTGTAGAATCCGCACACAGGTATTCTTGAGCTTCTGGTTCCCATTGATGAGTAGAACGGAATGTAGAGAAGGATAAGCTCCAATGAGAAAAATAATAGCACAGTTTAGCATATCATCTTTATTCATTCCTAAACCATATAGATTGAATGCTGTCATGTAAAGTATAAAAAATACGAAGAAGGCAGCCATCATTTTAACTGCTCGGTAATGGGCATCTAACGCTGGCTCTCTGAACCCCGTTCTTTCTTGCGCTTTCATCTTTTTCATGTGTCTTAGAAGAGAGTGAACCACCAGACCAGCAGAGACGCAAAACAGAGCAAACGGTGGAATGGAACTCATCGCACACAGGATCGAGAAAGTTGCAAAGTTTTCTTCAATTCCAGCAAATGGAGTTGTATTTTTTTCACTTCCAAACCTGCTCATGTTGAATGTCTGATTGATGCCATTTTCCGCAGCAGGGTTGCTACATAATGCAGATATCACTACACTCACCAATATGAGCAAAGGGAGCAAGTCATCAAAATGTGTCTTAAATACAGTGAAAATGTATCTCTGAATGTTAACAATTCGCACACAGTAAAAAGTGCTCAACCACGTGGCAAACCAAAGGCTTAAGTAATTAAAAAATAGCAGTACATAATAGAAAGTGGACCCAGTCCCACTAAAATTAGGTACTAAATAGCTAATAAAGAACATGTATGAAACCAACCACATGAAAATGAATCGTGACAGACCAAGACAGGTAAGTATTGAATCACAAGAGCCCAGTTTTCGGTGAGTCAGTAGATGGATCAGGTTTACAATCACCATAAGACCATTTGTGAAGGAGCCAAAGATGGTCTCTAAAACCAAAATGACTAATGACAGTATATGGTACGGTGTTAAAGAGGTTGATGAAGTCCCAGATGGTTTCGATGTGCTATTTTTCCAGTTTGTTTCATTATTTGCATTGTACATTGTCTTCATCTCCTCTATGCTTTATCCAGTATAAGTACGATCGGTTTACACGTCTTTGTTTACCTACAACCTGGAGCTTCTTGTGTCTGCAGCAAAGATTTTCATAGTATAAATATCATTCCCTGTGCCTATTATATTACAGGGATAAATATAGCCCATGCAAATGGTAAGCACACCTAGTACAGTCTTTGCTTTGCATATAGTCCTTATGCAGCAGGTGCGGACTCACTGTTTCACTGACTGATTTGACTGTGGGCTGCTACTTAATCATTTTTGAAGGATCTGGTCTTTGCAGCGGGGACCACCAGGTGGCTTCTCCAGGAGGAGCAGTGACTGCTAAAATGGGTAGGTCAGAGTACTAATCGAGCTACCAAAGGCATGGGCAAGGATATAGTCAATATAACAAGCCAAGGCAGGCGGAAATCAGGCAAATTGTAGTCAGGCAACAAGCCGAGGTCATGACAGGCAGAATTCAGGAAAGCTGGATATGCAGTAAAGGATTAAAACCATGATTTAAGAAGGAAATACTTCAGAATAGGGTGGGGGAAAAAAGAACTAGTACTCAGTGGTAGGTAGATATTCTTATACACAGTGATTTATACACTTAGAGATACCAAATATGTTTTTTTGTTTTAATATTTAGATTATTTTATTATAAATATGGCTAAAGGGATGCTTTGTGACTTTTTATTACTTTTTTTTTAATAATTAGTAAAACATTATTGTCCTTATTTTTACTTTTTTTTTTTAGTCCCCACAGGAGACAACAACGTGCTTGTGCTTTGCTTAGTCCTACAGTATGATGCAATGCCAATGCATTACATTATACTACACTATACTTGATAGACTGCCTGCGGGGGGGCAGGCAGTCTATCAAGCCACCTCACGGGTATGGCATTTTGCCATGACAGCCCTGGGGCCTTTTAGAAGGCCCCCGATTGTCATGACACCCACACGGCTCCCTGCGTTCTCATCATGGGGGAACCCTATGGAATCCCCAAAAATCATTTGGAAAATTGACAGCGGCATTTAACCCCTTAGTGACAAGGCCTGTTTGCGCCTTAGTGACGGAGTCAAATTTTGGAAATCTGACATGTGTCGTTCAACGTAGCATAACTCCGTAAAGGCTTTACATATCCAAGTGATTCTGACATTGTTTTTTCGCCACATGTTGTACTTCATTTTGGTTGTAAAAAGAGACCGATATAATTTGTGTATATTTATTAAAAGTACCAATATTGGAAAAATTTAGAAAAAATTCTCATTTTTTCACATTTTCAACTGTAATATCTCAATTATGTCCAAACATACTGTACAGATTTTTGATAAGATATATATCTCCATCTGTTTACTTTATTCTGAATGCACACTTGAAAAACTTTTGTGTTTTTTTTTAACCATTTAGAGGACGTACAAATTTAACATTACTTTTCAGCATTTTGAGGAACACTTTTTTTTTCTGCACCAAGCCAAGTTTGCAAAGGCTCATGAGTGTCAGAATAAGGCCTTAGTCACACGGGCGCTTTTTGCCGCGATTTGCGGATCGCATGACGGATGCGCATCCGCAAATCGCGTGACCGGGGCCGAAAAATCGCCCGAAAATACTGCTCCTAGCCGCGTTTCAATAGAAACGGGGCCGGAGCTGTCCAGCGCATTGAATTCAATGGAGCCGGCAATACAGCCGGCTCCATTGAAAGCAATGCACTGCGGGCGATCGCGGGATGAATTGTCGGGAAGGGCTTAAATATTTAAGCCCTTCCCTGCAATTCATCCTGAAATGTGTAAAAAAAAAATATATATATATATACTCACCTTGTCCCGGCAGACGGAGTTCAGCCGCGGCCGGCGGCAGTTCTCCTGAACTGCTCTCTCTAGTATTCAGCAGCCGGGGATTTAAAATCCCGGCCTGCTGAATGAGCTGCCTCTGATTGGTCACAGTCTGACCAATCAGAGGCAGCTCTCACTCACACCCATTCATGAATTAATGAATGAGTGAGTGAGTGCTGCCTCTGATTGGGTCAGCGCTGACTAGGTGAGTATATATATATTTTTTTTATTTTTACACATTTCTGGATGAATTGCAGGGAAGGGCTTATATATTTAAGCCCTCCCCGACAATTCATCCCGCGATCACCGGCAGCCCATTGCTTTCAATGGAGCCAGCTCCATTGAATTCAATGGGCAAACATCGTTCTTCTCTGCCACAGCTGTTACAGCTGTGGCAGAGAAGAATAATTTGTCTACTATATGTTCTCAATGGGGTCGGCGCTGCTGACGCTGGCCCCATTGAGCGCATATAGAGAAGAGAACAGGAATCGCAGATCGCAGATAGGTGCGATCTGCGATTTCTGTTCTATAATTTATCGGACGAGCGCATAAAAAGCGTTCATGTGTCCGATACCATTGCAAAGCAGTGGTTTTATAAAATCGGCCGACGCATGCGCATGTGCAAATCGCGCGAAAAAATGCCCGTGTGACTAAGCCCTAATAGAAACCCCCCAAATGACCCCATTTTAAAAAAGACACCCCTTAATGTATTCACTGAGGGGTGTCATGAGTATTTTGACCCCACCAGTTTTTTTCAGGAATTAATTCAATTTAGAGGAGAAAAAATAAAATTTCATATTTTTGCAAAAATGTCATTTTAAAGACATGTTTTTCCTATACTGCCCATGAAAATGAGGATTTACACCCCAAAATGGATACCCCTGTTTGTCCCGTGTTCAGAGACATACCCATTGTGGCCCTAATCTTATGTCTGGATGCACAACGGGACCCAAAATAAAAGGAATAGTCGGTGTCTTTCAGAACATAAATTTTGCTTGAAGGCGTTTTAGGCCACATAGCACTTTTGTAGAGCTGTTGAGCAGCCAAAACCAAAGAGAGCCCCCACAAATGACCCAATTTTGAAAACTAGACCCCTTATCGAATTTATCTAGGGGTGTACTACCCATTTTGACCCCACAGTTTTTGAATGAATTTAAGCAAAGTAAAAGGAAAAAATTGTGATTTTCGTTTTTTTGGCAATTCTGTCATTTTAAAAACAGCTTTTTTTGTACAGCACACACATGAATAAAGCCTTGCACCCCAAAATAGATACCCCTGTTTCTCCCGTATTCAGAAACATACCCATTGTGGCCCTAAGCTTATGTCTGGATGCACAACGAGGCCCAAAATGAAAGGAGTAGTCGGTGGTTTTCAGAACATAAATTTTCCTTGAAGGCGTTTTAGGCCAGATAGCACATTTGTAGAGCTCTTGAGCGGCCAAAACCAAAGAGAACCCCCACAAGTGACCCTATTTTGAAAACTAGACCCCTTAACGAATTTACCTAGGGGTGTATTACCCATTTTAACCCCACCGTTTTTGAATGAATTCAAGCAAAGCAAAAGGAAAAAAAATGTGATTTTCTTTTTTTGGCAATTCTGTCATTTTAAAAACTGCTTTTTTATACAGCACACACATGAATGAAGACTTGCTCCCGAAAATGGATACCCCTGTTTGTCCCGTGTTCAGAGACATACCCATTGTGGCCCTAATCTTTTGTCTGGATGCACAACGGGGCTCAAAATGAAAGGAGTAGTCGGTGGGTTTCAGAACAGAAATTTAGCATGAAGGTGATATAGGCCCCATTGCCCACTTGTAGAGCCCTTGAGCGGCCAAAACGACAGAGAACCCCAACAAATGATCCCATTTTGAAAACTAGACCCCTTAACGAATTCATCTAGGGGTGTACTGTGTATTTTTACCCTACAATTTTTGAATAAATCTAAGCAAAGCAGTAGGAAAAAAATTCCAATTTTCATTTTATTGGCAGTTGTATCAATTTAAAAACAGGTTTTTTTGTACAGCACACATAGGAATGAAGACTTTCACCCCAAAATGGATACCCCTGTTTGTCCTGTGTTCAGAACCATACCCCTTGTGGCCCTAATCTACTTAAAGGACACATGGCTAGGCCTATAATGGAAGGTGCACATGTTGGATTTCAGGGTACAACGGAATAAATTCCAGGCCTCATTGCCCACTTGTAGAGCCATTGAGCATCCAAAACAATAGAGAACCCCCACAAATGACCCCATTTTAAAAACTAGACCCCTTAATGAATTTATTTAGGGATGTATTGTGTATTTTGACCCCACAGTATTTGAATAAATCTAAGCAAAGCAGAAGGAAAAAATTACGATTTTCATTTTTTTGGCAATTTTGTCAATTTAAAAACAGTTTTTTTTGTACAGTGTACATAAAAATGAAGACCTTCACCCCAAAATGGATCCCCCCGTTTGTCCCGTGTTCAAAAACATACCCCTTGTGGCTCTAATCTACTTAAAGGACACATGGCAAGGCCTATAATGTAGGGAACACCCGTTGGATTGCAGGGCACAACTGAAAAAATTCCAGGCCCCATTGCCCACTTGTACGGAATAAAAATTGACACCTTAAAAAAATTCACCCCCCCCACACACACACACTCCGCGCCCTTTTAGGTGTTCCCCAAATCTTAGATAGAAGTAATAATGTGAACTGTGTAGTATTTCCAAAGACAGTGTTAATTACGGAGGCTGGTTGGGATGGGTACATGGGGCAATAAAACCGTGTATCCCCCCTACTCTCATGCTTTTTGGGGGTATTTCGTGACCTCAGTAGCGGGTATGGGGTGTAAAAAGTGGCGCTCTGTGAGTCTCCGTAAGCTTGATGAGGTGCGGCGGTCTCACACAGAAGACGCTCAACAAGGTGCTCCTGGAACTGCAGGAAGGCGAACATTCCCGGGGCTTCTTGTAAAATACATATTACTGGTAGTGGTCTGAATAACGCCGGGCTCATGCAGCCGTAGGTGGAATCCGCTTGCGGAGGCCCGCAGCGGATCCCAGCTGTGAGCCCGGCTGTGACGCTGCGTACGGCCATGTAATGTACTGCGCATAACTGCCTACTCACACAGGCGGTCATGCGCAGTAAATTTTTTTGGTTTGTATTTCCCGCTCTGTCGCTTAGCGATGACACGGGCACACACAGCCCATATACAAGGTAGTTGCGTATGGGCTGCGGGTATATCCGTGACCATGGAGCACAATGGGCTCTATGTTGCGGATATCCGCGGTAAAATAGAACCTGCTGCGTTCTCTTTTCTGCGAGTGGATTACGCAATTCCGACCCACTAATGTGAGCGGAATTGTGTAATCCAATGCAATTGATCTGCGTATTACCGCGGACCAGACGCATGCGGAATCCATAATTCCTATCCGGTCATGTGAGACCGGCCAAAGGTAGATCGCTACCTTTTTAACATGTGACTGGGGACCGCTCAACGAGGCCACCCATCACTGCTTCAGGCTCTCGGTGACCGTTGGTCGCTGGGAGTAAGGAGATTTTAAATTTCCTGGGCTCCCTGCCTCCTGCGCATGTGTCCGGTGCTTTGCCGTTGGTCGCATGTGCAGAATCCGGGAAAGTTCACGGAGGAAGATCGCGTCGGAGTGCAAATATGGAGGCCTCCGGTAAAAAGATCGCATCGGTGAGGGGAGATGATGAACCTTCACCTTTTTTTTACTTTTACGTGATTGGCGAACATGTGATTAGGAACCTCTCACCGCGGCCCCCCGTGAAATCTCCAGGCTCTTGGCTAAGTTTTGTAGCCAGGAGCAGGGAGATTTTAAATTACCCTGGCAATCCACAGCTTTTGCGCTGCGCCTGCCATTGTGGCGACGGGCGCGTGCGCAGAAGCTGGGGTAAGGTCCGCGGATAAATCCGCGGGCCTTGGGTACATCATTTCATCCTCCCTCACGAATATGATCCATGGTGGTGATGAAACGTAAGCTTTTTTAACTTTTTAAAAACTTTTTAAAACTTTTTTTTAACTTTTTAAACTTTTTTTTTTATTTTTTACATTTTTTTTTACTTTACATGATCACTGTTATCCAATGGATGTCTCCGGTGAAATGTGTAGCCAGGAGCAGAGGGATTTTAAATTTCCCGGGGCTCGAGCCCCTCTGTGCACGCGCCCGATGATTGACATCGGGCGCGCATGAGCAGACGGGGACTTTGGGACATCGGGGAGGACTGAGGTGAGTATTTTCACCTCCCCTCATGGATCCGATCCATGAGGGGAGGTGAAACTTTACCTTTTTTTTAACTTTTTGAACTTTTTCGCGATCGCCGCTATCCAATGGATATCCAACGGTAACATCTCCTGGTTCCCTGACGCGCATGCGCAGAAGGCGATCTTCGGGGAACACCATGAACAAGCCGGGTAAGTATTTTCAGCTGCCCTGATGGATCCGATCCATCAGGGCAGCTGAATCTTTAACTTTTATTGACTTTTTTAAAACTTTATTGTGATCGGCGCTATCCATTGGATAGCGCCGATCGCAATGCCGGGGGGGACTGCCCGCAGCCCGGGATGACAGCTCCATGCTGTCGGCTACCTACAGGCACTGACAGCATGGAGCTGTCACGTCCTCAGGCAAGAGGGCATTAATCCAAAGAGGATGCATAAAACTACGTCCTCTAGGATTAAAGCCCACTTACTGAGGACATAGTTTCCCAATGAGGCCATCACTAAGGGGGTTAAAGGGCTAACAGCTCTGATGAGCTGTTACTGCCGGGTGTCAGTTGTAAGAAACAGCCGGTGCCCTCGTTGTATGAAGAAAAAAGTTATCATGTCATTTTTATTGCAGTATGTAGGCCATAGAAACAAGACACACTCAAAGATGGCAGAAGTTTGCTTTTTTTTCCACTTAAATTCAGCGCTCAGTGTTTAAACTGCCCAAGTGAATGCGCCAGCGCTGATTTTTATGCCAGCTGAAACTGAACGACCAATGAGAATTGCACTATTGTCGTTCATCATTCAGTTGTTGGCTGCGTATAAAATGAACGATTATTCTTCAGTTTTGCTTAACAATAATCGTTCAGTCTAAGAGCAGCTTCACATTAACGAATGTGCAAAAGCGTTCATCTCACCGCAACATATTTGCACATAAATTAGGTTGATAAGGTTAATTTGTGTATGTGTCTGCAAATAGTACTGTACTATTTGCAGATGCAGGGCCAGTTGACACGTGCATGACACACACCTCTTCCGTGGATTAAAAGGTCATTCCGCCTAATGAGGTCCAGATGAGTTCTCCTTGTTTTGCGCAGTGTTTCATACATCCCCTTGCATATTTATGCACCGCCCATAGACTGCTATGGGGGCCTTTGCTGCACAAATCTCAGAAAGATAGAGCAGGTCCAACTTTTTTCTGTGCACGCAAAACACACTCTGAGGGCGTTTTTTTCCCGCACATGGCTATATGCACAAAAAAGAGCTTGTCTATTAGAACCGTTGGTTTTGTATGCAATGTTCACATGTCCGTTTATTACAGGCACAAAATCTTAGCACCTGCAAAAGATAGGTCATGTGTGCACCGACAAAGGCCCTGCTGTGCTTAAAGATTCCCTATGGGTAGTCCCCTCATCACTGAACACTGTGATAGAACCTGTCACAGTGTTCAGTGATGATGGGACTCCCTGCGAGGATGAAAGAATCCCCTGTCAGCTGTCACGGCTGTGGCAGAGGATCGCCATGTTCTCCCATTGCTTTCAATTGGGCTGGCGCTGCAGCCATTGAAAGCAATGGGATGCAGGCAACCCAATCTCTTTTTTGTGGAAGGGCTTAAAATATAAGCCCTTCCCTGAAAAATCATCCTTAACTGCTGTAAAAAAAAGAAAAAAATATATACATACCCTCTTCGCTGTTGTGCGGCACCGGCACATCTTCTCGCTGACTCCCTGGCACTGTTATAAAGTTCTTCACCTAGCCTGAGATTTAAAAATCCCTGCCTCCTGAAAGATCTGGGTCTGATTGGCTGAGCGCTCAGACAATCACAGACAGCACTCAGCCATTCATTGGTCCTACCATTGTTGGGCTCAAGAGAATGCAGCAAACAGACATCTATTTGCTTAAGCTGAACGCTGCCTGTGATTGGTCACATCACTCAGCCAATCACAGGCAGCGCTCAGCCATTCATTGAATGACAACTGAGCGTTGCCTCGGGCAGTGCTTTCAGGGGTCGGGGATTTTTAAATCCCTGGCCAAAAGAAATGCTACAGAAGAGAGCCGGGGAGCCAGGGAGAAGAGGTGCCAGAGCCCCAACAGTGCTGATAGATAATGTATATATATTTTTTTATTTTTTACATCAACTAGCACTTATTTTCAGGAAAGGGCTTATATTTCAAGCCCTTCCTCGAAAATTTCAGAGGGGGGTGCCTTCATCCTATTGTTTTCAATGGGACGGCAGCAGCGCCGACCTATTGAAAGCAATGGGATAGCATCACAATCTTCTGCCACAGCTGGGACAGGGGATTCTTTCATCCCCACGTGGAGTGCCATCATTACTGAAACCTGTGACAGTGCTGTCACAGTGTTCAGTGATAAGGTGACTTTCCCCTGGGGATTCTTTACGCGCAGCACGAACTTTACCAGCGCGCATTATAGCACGCATGCCGTATCTTTTGCAAGTGCAAGTATTTTGTGCCTCTAAAAGATGGACATGTGAACACTTCATAGAGAACCAATGGTTGTAATAGACACCCGTTTTTGCGTACATAGTCGCACACAAAAAAACGCTCGGCTGACTAAGCCCTTATAATGCAAAATATTTTAAAAAACATAATAAAAGCAATTATAAATAATTAATAGTAATAACTAGATTGTTCTCAAAATTTGGCTTAGAGTGATCTAAAAATAAATGCAAGTTGTATTGTTTAAAAATCTTGATTCACAAGTTATTATATAACTAAGATTGTCTCTTTCATAATAATAAATAATATTGTGGTCGTGATGGAGATCATGTGGATCCGCCGCGATTCACCGCGAGACAGACAGCTTCCATTGACTGCAATAGAAGCTGTCACACTAACAAGACATTTACCATTGAAGAGAAAATGGATATCACCATAACCCACTTGTAGAATAAAATGCTACAAACCAGGAGCCATCCAGCTCCTCACCTCCATTCCACACAGGATTAAAACCAAAATCTTCTCTTTACCGGCTCCATCATAGGGGCAGCCACATTGAGACTTTTCCCACCTTAATCTCAACTGAATTTAGGGAAATCAACAAATTCCACCAGCCTAAATCCAATTTAAACAAAGAACATCAGGCATTGAAAGAACTGGTCAAAAATAACAACATAATTTGAAATGCTGCCAAAGTGGCGGTATCATCATTCAATACTGCGTACATTACCTGATTCCACCTATTATATTCCCCTCTAATCAGATCCAACAGAGAACACAAAAAATGCATATATGCATCTGAGGATGCCTATATCTTACTACTAGAGATGAGCGAGCACCAAAATGCTCGGGTGCTCGTTACTCGGGACGAAATTATCGCGATGCTCGAGGGTTCGTTTCGAGTAACGAACCCCATTGAAGTCAATGGGCGACCCGAGCATTTTTGTATTTCGCCGATGCTCGCTAAGGTTTTCATGTGTGAAAATCTGGGCAATTCAAGAAAGTGATGGGAACGACACAGCAACGGATAGGGCAGGCGAGGGGCTACATGTTGGGCTGCATCTCAAGTTCACAGGTCCCACTATTTTTTTTTTTTTTTTTCTCATTAAATTTTTATTGAATTTCACAATCAGAAATACAAGTATTCATTATTAATAAAACAGTATTTTTTTTTTTTTTTCTTAGGAAAGTTACAACAGAAAATCAGAGGCATTTAAATTTTTCAGTGTGAAATCATGTTTTGTCATTTAAGAAACATATTATAGAGTTTGTTAGGTAAGTCCAGAGATAGGGGGGGGAGAGCTGGTAGGTAAGGGGGGGGGGGGAGAAGAACAAAGGGAATATGGGAAAGCGGGGGTAGGAAAAAACAAAGAAAATAACAGTTTTAGACATCCAGCTGAAATCTGTCAAACCATTGTTTCCATACTGCCGCGTATTTTAGGTATGAGTTATTTCTAAGCGCAAGAGCTTTTTCAAAGGTTCCATGTTCAGTTATAAGTTGGATTAACTCGTCTATATGCGGGATTTCCGTGGTTCGCCATTTCCTAGTAATTAAGATTTTTGCTCCCATGAGTAAGTGGCTTATTAACTGTCTTTTTTCCCACAGGTCCCACTATTAAGCCACAATACCGGCAAGAGTGGGCCCCCCCCCCCTCCCAACAACTTTTACTTCTGAAAAGCCCTCATTAGCATGGCATACCTTAGCTAAGCACCACACTACCTCCAACAAAGCACAATCACTGCCTGCATGACACTCCGCTGCCACTTCTCCTGGGTTACATGCTGCCCAACCCCCCCCCCCCCCCCCCGCACGACAGTGTCCACAGCGTACACCAAATTGTCCCTGCCCAGCCTTCAGCTGCCCTCATGCCACGCCACCCTCATGTCTATTTATAAGTGCGTCTGCCACAGGAAAAGCAGGCACACACTGCAGAGGGTTGGCATGGCTAGGCAGCGACCCCCCCATAAAAGGGGCGGGGCGATAGTCCACAATGCTGTACAGAAGCAATGAGAAATCCAATCCTGTGCCACCTCCATCTGGAGCTGCACACGTGGGCATAGCAATGGGGAACCTATGTGCCACACACTATTCATTCTGTTAAGGTGTCTGCATGCCCCAGTCAGACCGCGGTTTTTTATAAATAGTCACAGGCAGGAACAACTCCGCAATGGGAATTCCGTGTGCACCCACAGCATGGGTGGCTCCCTGGAACCCACCCGCTGTACATAAATGTATCCCATTGCAGTGCCCCGGACAGCAGAGCTAACGTCAGATGAAATGCAGGTGGGCTTCGGCCCACACTGCATGGCCCAGTCAGACTGGGGTTCTTTACAAGTGGACAGATGTAGTAACAACTCCCTGTGGACCCACAGCATGGGTGGGTGCCAGGAAGCCACCGGCGGTACATAAAAATATCCCATTGCATTGCCCATCACAGCTGAGGTAATGTCGTGGTTAATACAGGTGGGCTTCGGCCCACACTGCATGCCCTAGTCTGACTGGGGTTCTTTACAAGTGGACAGATGTAGGTTAAACTCCGTGTGCACCCACAGCATGGGTGGCTCCCTGGAACCCACCGGTAGTACATAAAAATATCCCATTGCATTGCCCATCACAGCTGAGGTAATGTCGTGGTTAATGCAGGTGGGCTTCGGCCCACACTGCATGCCCCAGTCAGACTGGGGTTCTTTACAAGTGGACAGATGTAGTAACAACTCCCTGTGGACCCACAGCATGGGTGGGTGCCAGGAAGCCACCGGCGGTACATAAAAATATCCCATTGCATTGCCCATCACAGCTGAGGTAATGTCGTGCTTAATACAGGTGGGCTTCGGCCCACACTGCATGCCCCAGTCTGACTAGGGTTCTTTACAAGTGGACAGATGTAGGTTAAACTCCGTGTGCACCTACAGCATGGGTGGCTCCCTGGAACCCACCGGTAGTACATAAAAATATCCCATTGCATTGCCCAACACAGCTGAGGTAGTAATGTCGTGCTTAATGCAGGTGGGCTTCGGCCCACACTGCATGCCCCAGTCAGACTGGTAATATGTACCTTAACAGTAACCTTGTTGGTGGTAATGTGGTGGTGACTGCGGACCTGGTAGCGCGGTTTTATGTAGTTGGTTTTCGGAATGTGGCCAGGATTAAGTGGGCCGTGGCGGGGAGATGGTGGTGGTGCTCTCTTGTTGTGTCGTTAAAGGTGAAATTCTTGAACTGCCACCAGACGGACCAATGCAAAGGTATTTGCCAAGAATGTTTTCATTGTTGGAGGAGGAGGGGGATGTTTTGGAGGCACTATGTGTCCTGTACACGTGTCCGTGGTTATATGCACCTGAACAGTAACAGCGTTGGTGGGAAATGGCCTCGCCGCCATCATGTCTTTGTGAAGCCTCTGTTTCCACACCCCAGTGACATACCATTAGCAGCGGTATAGGCAGAGCCCAGAATTATTAACATTTCAGCGGTAGCATTAGGGACAGGCCCCACTAACATATTTCTAGCAGCAGTATAGGGGGAGCGCAGTCTTAGTTCCATTTCAGTAATAGTAGCACTCAAGACAGGCCCCAGTAACATTCCCATTGCAGCAGTTTAGGGAGATAACAGTCTCTTTCACATTTCAGTAGCTGCAGTATAGACAAGGCCCCAGTTACATTTATGTAGCTAAAGTGTAGGCCAACCCCACACACCTTTCTGTACCATGAGTGCAGGCGAAGAACATAGAAATTACTATGATTACACTGTAGGTGAGGGCCCAAAAAAATTGGTGTACCAACAGTACTAATGTACCTCAGAAAAAATTGGCCATGCCCAACCAAGATGGCAGGTGAAACCCATTAATCGCTTTGGTTAATGTGGCTTAAGTGGTAACTAGGCCTGGAGGCAGCCCAGTTTAACGAAAAATTGGTTCAAGTTAAAGTTTCAACGCTTTTAAGAGCATTGAAACGTATAAAAATTGTTTAGAAAAATTATATGAGTGAGCCTTGTGGCCCTAAGAAAAATTGCCCGTTCGGCGTGATTACGTGAGGTTTCAGGAGGAGGAGCAGGAGGAGGAGGAGGAATATTATACACAGATTGATGAAGCAGAAATGTCCCCGTTTTGGATGGTGAGAGAGAACGATGCTTCCATCCGCGGGTGCAGCCTACGTATTGCTTAGGTATCGCTGCTGTCCGCTGGTGGAGAAGAGAAGTCTGGTGAAATCCAGGCTTTGTTCATCTTGATGAGTGTAAGCCTGTCGGCACTGTCGGTTGACAGGTGGGTACGCTTATCCGTGATGATTCCCCCAGCCACACTAAACACATTCTCTGACAAGACGCTAGCCGCAGGACAAGCAAGCACCTCCAGGGCATACAGCGCGAGTTCAGGCCACGTGTCCAGCTTCAACACCCAGTAGTTGTAGGGGGCAGAGGCGTCACCGAGGACGGTCGTGCGATCGGCTACATACTCCCTCACCATCCTTTTACAGTGCTCCCGCCAACTCAGCCTTGACTGGGGACCGGTGACACAGTCTTGCTGGGGAGCCATAAAGCTGTCAAAGGTCTTAGAGAGTGTTCACCTGCCTGCGCTGTACATGCTGCCTGATCTCTGCGCCTCCCCTGCTACCTGGGCCGCGGAAATGCGCCTTCGGCCACTAGCGCTGTCGGATGGGAAGTTTACCATCAGTTTGTCCACCAGCGCCCTGTGGTATAGCATCATTCTCGAACCCCTTTCCTCTTCGGGAATGAGAGTGCAAAGGCTCTCCTTATACCGTGGATCGAGCAGTGTGTACACCCAGTAATCCGTAGTGGCCAGAATGCGTGTAACGCGAGGGTCACGAGAAAGGCATCCTAACATGAAGTCAGCCATGTGTGCCAGGGTACCTGTACGCAACACATGGCTGTCCTCACTCGGAAGATCACTTTCAGGATCCTCCTCCTCCTCCTCCTCCTCCTCCTCTGGCCATACACGCTGAAAGGATGACAGGCAAGCTGCATCTGTACCCTCAGCGGTGGGCCAAGCTGTCTCTTCCCCCTCCTCCTCATGCTCCTCCCCCTCCTCCTCCTCCTCCTCCTCTGGCCATACACGCTGAAAGGATGACAGGCAAGCAGCATCTGTCCCCTCAGCAGTGGGCCAAGCTGTCTCTTCCCCCTCCTCTTCATGCTCCTCCCCCTCCTCCTCAACGCGCTGAGATATAGACATGAGGTTGCTCTGACTATCCAGCGATATACTGTCTTCCCCCGCCTCTGTTTCTGATTCCAAAGCGTCTGCCTTTATGCTTTGCAGGGAACTTCTCAAGAGGTATAGCAGAGGAATGGTGACGCTAATGATTGCAGCATCCCCGCTCACCATCTGGTTAGACTCCTCAAATTTTCCAAGGACCTGGCAGATGGCTGCCAACCAGGCCCACTCTTCTGTAAATAATTGAGGAGGCTGACTCCCACTGCGCCGCGCAAGTTGGAGTTGGTATTCCACTATAGCTCTACGCTGCTCATAGAGTCTGGCCAACATGTGGAGCGTAGAGTTCCACTGTGTGGGCACGTCGCACAGCAGTCGGTGCACTGGCAGATTAAACCGATGTTGCAGGGTCCGCAGGGTGGTAGCGTGCGTGTGGGATTTGCGGAAATGTGCGCAGAGCTGGCGCACCTTTCCGAGCAGGTATGACAAGTGGGGGTAGCTTTTCAGAAAGCGCTGAACCACCAAATTAAAGACATGGGCCAGGCATGGCACGTGCGTGAGGCTGCCAAGCTGCAGAGCCGCCACCAGGTTACGGCCGTTGTCACACACGACCATGCCCGGTTGGAGGCTCAGCGGCGCAAGCCAGCGGTCGGTCTGCTCTGTCAGACCCTGCAGCAGTTCGTGGGCCGTGTGCCTCTTATCTCCTAAGCTGAGTAGTTTCAGCATGGCCTGCTGACGCTTGGCCACCGCTGTGCTGCCACGCCGCGTGACACCGACTGCTGGCGACGTGCTGCTGCTGCTGACACATCTTGATTGCGAGACAGAGGTTGCGTAGGAGGAGGAGGAGGGTGGTTTAGTGGAGGAAGCATACACCCCCGCAGATACCACCACCGAGCTGGGGCACGCAATTCTGGGGGTGGGTAGGACGTGAGCGGTCCCAGGCTCTGACTCTGTCCCAGCCTCCAGTAAATTCACCTAATGTGCCGTCAGGGAGATATAGTGGCCCTGCCCGCCTGTGCTTGTCCACGTGTCTGTTGTTAAGTGGATCTTGGCAGTAACTGCGTTGGTGAGGGCGCGTACAATGTTGCGGGAGACGTGGTCGTGCAGGCCTGGGACGGCACATCGGGAAAAGTAGTGGCGACTGGGAACCGAGTAGCGTGGGGCCGCCGCCGCCATCATGCTTTTGAAAGCCTCCGTTTCCACAAGCCTATACGGCAGCATCTCTAGGCTGATCAATTTTGCAATGTGCACGTTTAACGCTTGAGCGTGCGGGTGCGTGGCGTCGTACTTGCGCTTGCGCTCAAACTGTGGCGCTAGCGACGTCTGGACGCTACGCTGAGAGACATTGCTGGATGGGGCCGAGGACAGCGGAGGTGAGGGTGTGGGTGCAGGCCAGGAGACGGTACTGCCTGTGTCCTCAGAGGGGGGTTGGATCTCAGTGGCAGGTTGGGGCACAGGGGGAGAGGCAGTGGTGCAAACCGGAGGCGGTGAACGGGCATCGTCCCACCTTGTGGGGTGCTTGGCCATCATATGCCTGCGCATGCTGTTGGTGGTGCCTCCCCAGCTGATCTTGGCGCGACAAAGGTTGCACACCACTGTTCGTCGGTCGTCAGGCGTCTCTGTGAAAAACTGCCACACCGTAGAGCACCTTGACCTCTGCAGGGTGGCATGGCGCGAGGGGGCGCTTTGGGAACCAGTTGGTGGATTATTCGGTCTGGCCCTGCCTCTACCCCTGGCCACCGCACTGGCTCGGCCTGTGCCCACACCCTGACTTGGGCCTCCGCGTCCTCGCCCGCGTCCACGTCCTATAGGCCTACTCCTACCCCTCAGCATGGTGTATTACCAGTGATTTGATTTCCCAGCCAGGAAATAAATTGGCGCAAGCCTGCAGGCCAAATAGAATTTTTTCCCTTTTTTTTTAAAGGAAAGGCCCACTGCGTATATTCAATCAATAATAAATGTGTTGTGGCCCTGCAGTGTGTCACAGAACTGCAGTCTTGCACTGTTATTAACTGCAGCAGAGCGGTGATTTCCCAGCCAGGAAATAAATTGGCGCAAGCCTGCAGGCCAAATAGAATTTTTATCCCTTCTTTTTTAAAGGAAAGGCCCACTGCCTATATTCAATCAATAATAAATGTGTTGTGGCCCTGCAGTGTGTCACAGAACTGCAGTCTTGCACTGTTATTAACTGCAGCAGAGCGGTGATTTCCCAGCCAGGAAATAAATTGGCGCAAGCCTGCAGGCCAAATAGAATTTTTTCCCTTTTTTTTTAAGGAAAGGCCCACTGACTATATTCAATCAATAATGTGTTGTGGCCCTGCTGTGTGTCACAGAACTGCAGTGCTATTAACTGCAGCAGAGCGGTGATTTCCCAGCCAGGAAATAAATTGGCGCAAGCCTGCTTTTAAACTTAGCTGGCTGCGTATGATTTTTTTTACCTTCTCCAACCTGCACACACGTACCTAGAACGCTGAGGACTGTCAGAGGCAGGCCAAATAGAATTTTTTTGCCCTTTTTTTTTAAAAGGAAAGGCCCACTGACTATATTCAATCAATAATGTGTTGTGGCCCTGCTGTGTGTCACAGAACTGCAGTGCTATTAACTGCAGCAGAGCGGTGATTTCCCAGCCAGGAAATAAATTGGCGCAAGCCTGCTGTTAAACTTAGCTGGCTGCGTATGATTTTTTTTACCTTCTCCAACCAGCACACACGTACCCAGAACGCTGAGGACTGTCAGAGGCAGGCCAAATAGAATTTTTTGGCCCTTTTTTTTTAAAAGGAAAGGCCCACTGACTATATTCAATCAATAATGTGTTGTGGCCCTGCTGTGTGTCACAGAACTGCAGTGTTATTAACTACAGCAGAGCGGTGATTTCCCAGCCAGGAAATAAATTGGCGCAAGCCTGCTGTTAAACTTAGCTGGCTGTGTATGATTTTTTTTACCTTCTCCAACCAGCACACACGTACCCAGAACGCTGAGGACTGTCAGAGGCAGGCCAAATAGAATTTTTTGGCCCTTTTTTTTAAAAGGAAAGGCCCACTGACTATATTCAATCAATTAATAAATGTGTTGTGTGGCCCTGCTGTGTGTCACAGAACTGCAGTGTTATTAACTGCAGCAGAGTGGTGATTTCCCAGCCAGGAAATAAATTGGCGCAAGCCTGCAGGCCAAATAGAATTTTTGCCCTTTTTTTTTTAAAGGAAAGGCCCACTGCGTATATTCAATCAATAAAATATGTCTTCTGGCCCTGCCTACACAATTCTGTCCCTGGAGTATTACTGCAGGGCGCAATGCTCTGCACGGCCGATTTGGAAAAAAAAAAAAGTGCAACACTGCTAACAGCAGCCTCCACAGTACTGCACACTGTTAGATGTGGCCCTAAGAAGGACCATTGGGGTTCTTGAAGCCTACACTAACTCCTAACACTCTCCCTGCCTAACCACCACTTCTGTCCCTGTAGTATTACTGCAGGGAGCAATGCTCTGCACGGCCGATTTGAAAAAAAAAAAAAATGTGCAACAATGCTAACAGCAGCCTCCACACTACTGCACACTGTTAGATGTGGCCCTAAGAAGGACCGTTGGGGTTCTTGAAGCCTACACTAACTCCTAACGCTCTCCCTACAGCAGCTCCAACACTATAGCACTGTCCCTCAGCTATCTCACAAGGCATCTGAGGCGAGCCGCGGGAGGGGCCGACTTTTATACTCGGGTGACATCTGATCTCCCCAGCCACTCACAGCAGGGGGGTGGTATAGGGCTGGAACATCACAGGGGAAGTTGTAATGCCTTCCCTGTCTTTCAATTGGCCAGAAAAGCGCGCTAACGTCTCAGAGAGGAAAGTGAAAGTAACCCGAACATCGCGTGGTGCTCGTTACGAGTAACGAGCATCCCGAACACCCTAATATTCGCCCGAGCATCAAGCTCGGACGAGTACGTTCGCTCATCTCTACTTACTACCTACCTAAGATTCACAAAGCTGACCTCTGCCCCCCCCCCCCTCCTTCCAGGGTAGACCTATTACATAAAGAATCAATTAATTAATTAGCAATTTACTCCTCCTCCAAAGATACGTCTCTGACCTCGTCTCAAACAAAAAAGACACCCCTACCTTTTTAAAAATGATACAAGAGATTGGAAAGCAATCATCATACCATTGGACTACCTTAGATATCACATCTTTATACTCAAATATCCCACATAAAAAATGATTAGAAATGATTGCTTTAATACTAGGATCAGACCAAAGTCTATCAAGAGAACAAAAAAACTTTATTTTAAAAGGTATCCATTTTATTCTAAACAACTGTTTTTCTTTTAGTAGTAGTCTTTTTAAGCAAATACGGGGTACAACAATGGGCACGGGATTTGCGCCCAGTTTTGCTAATTTATACGTAGGGGAATTTGAAATTTTTTTTTTTTTTATCTAACCATCAATGGCGGAAAGACGTTAAACTATTCCAATGATGCATAGATGGTTTGATTTTTATCTACAACGGTTCAATTGCAGACTTTAAAGATTTTACCAGTTTTTTAAATGCCAATGATTTTAATTTATTATTTTCTGGCAATATCTCATTAGAAGAAATTGAATATCTAGATCTTGTATTAAACCATGACAGAAACAAGATCATCACTGAGAATGATTTTAAATCTACAGATACAAATAGCTTATCTATATATATAAAATTGAATGTATGCGTGTCTGTCTGTCTGTTTGTCCTGTATGCGCTACTACACCATTCATCCAATCGCCATGAAACTTTGAGAAGTTGTTAAGTACACTCCTGGGAAGATTATAGGCATAGTACAACTATCCTATGATAAATGGCGCACTTGCGAGCGTCATCAACAGTTACGCCCCCCCCCCACGTAGATCGTTTGATTTCCATCATTGCCACTAATTCTTTCACTTCCCCATGTCATAGAAACTTTAAATTTGGCACGAGCATTGATTATGTCATAAATAGGAAAAGCTAATGGGTCCAACTCGATTATTCAATTCTAAGCGCAAAAGAATTAGCGTCCAAATTTTACGTACGGAATCTAATTCTCTCACTTCCCGAAGTCATAGATACTTGAAATTTAGCACGAGCATTGATTATGTCATAAATAGGAAAAGTTCATGGGTCCTAACTCGATTATTCAATTCTAGGCGCCAAAGAATTAGCGTCCAAATTTTACGTACGGAATTTAATTTTCTCATTTCAAAATGTCATAGAAACTTGAAATTTGGCACGAGCATTGATTATGTCATAAATAGGAAAAGCTAATGGGTCCCAACTCCAGTATTCAATTTTACGTACGGAATCTAATTCTCTCACTTTCCGATGTAATTTGGCAGGAGCATTGATCTATATATATAAAATTGAATGTATGTCTGTCTGTCTGTCTGTTTGTCCTTTATGCGCTACTACACCATTCATACGATCGCCATGAAACTTTGGGAAGTTGTTGAGTACACTCCTGGGAAGATTATAGGCATAGTACATTTATGCTATGATAAATGGCGCGCGTGCGAGCGTCGTCGACAGTTATGCCCCCCCCCCACGTAGATCGTTCGATTTCCATCATTGACACTAATTCTCTCACTTCGCGATGTCGTAGAAACATGAAATTTGGCACCAGCATTGATTATGTCATAAATAGGAAAAGCTAATAGGTACCAACTCAATTATTCAATTCTAAGCGCAAAAGAATTGGCGTCCAAATTTTACGTACGGAATCTAATTTTCTCGCTTTCCAATGTCATAGAAACATGACATTTGGCACGAGCATTGATTATGTCATAAATAGGAAAAGTTAATAGGTCCCAGCTCGATTATTCAATTCTAAGCGCCAAAGAATTAGCGTCCAAATTTTACGTACAGATCTAATTCTCTCACTTCCCAATGTAATAGAAACTTGAAATTTGGCACAAGCATTGATTATGTCATAAATAAGAAAAATTCATAGGTCCCAACTCGATTATTCAATTCTAAGCGCCAGAGAATTAGCGTCCAAATTTTACGTACGAAATCTAATTTTCTCACTTCCCAATATCATAGAAGCTTGAAATTTGGCACGAGCATTGATTATGTCAAAAATAGGAAAAGTGAATAGGTCCCAACTCGGTTATTCAATTATAAGCACAAAAGAATTAGTGTCCAAATTTTACGTACGGAATCTAATTTTCTCGCTTCCCAATGTCATAGAAACTTGATATTTGGCACGAGCATTGATTATGTCATAAATAAGAAAAGTTAATGGGTCCCAACTCGATTATTCAATTCTAAGCGCCAAAGAATTAGCGTCCAAATTTTACGTACGGAATCTAATTCTCTCACTTCCCAATGTAATAGAAACTTGAAATTTGGCACGAGCATTGATTATGTCATAAATAGGAAAAGTTAATAGGCCCCAACTCAATTATTCAATTCTAAGCGCAAAAGAATCAGCGTCCAAATTTTACATACGGAATCAAATTTTCTCACTTCGCGATGTCATAGAAACTTGAAATTTGGCACGAGCATTGATTATGTCATAAATAGGAAAAGTTAATAGGTCCCAACTCGATTATTCAATTCTAAGCGCAAAAGAATTAGTGCCAAATTTTATGTACGGAATCTAATTCTCTCACTTCCCAATGTAATAGAAACTTAAAATTTGGCACGAGCATTGATTATGTCATAAATGGGAAAAGCTAATGGGTCCCAACTCGATTATTCAATTCTAAGCGCAAAAGAATTAGCGTCCAAATTTTAAGTACGGAATCTAATTCTCTCACTTCCCAATGTAATTTGGCATGAGCATTGATTATGTCAAAAATAGGAAAAGTTAATGGGTCCAACTCAATTATTCAATTCTAAGCGCAAAATAATTAGCGTCCAAATTTTATGTATGGAATCTAATTCTCTCACTTCCTGATGTCATCTATACATATAAAAAGGAATGTATGTCTGTCTGTCTGTCCTTTATGCATTACTACACCATTCATCTAATCGCCATGAAACTTTGAAAAGTTGTTGAGTACACTCCTGGGAAGATTACTGGCATAGTACAACTATCCATCGTCGACAGTTATGCCCCCCAGACAAAGATCGTTTGATTTCCATCTCAAGCACAAAAAACAAAAGGCATTACGAGCAACGGGATACGTGTTCAACTACAAAATGATGCATCCGCCGAACGTTTCGCAATACAATTGCTGCATATTGAGAATGCTGAGGTAAAATAAAAGCTGTCCTTTGATTGGTTGCTATTTCTTATACTGCTGAGGCAACATGAAAGCTGTGCTGTCATTGGTTGCTATATATTATACCGCTGAGGTAAAATGAATGCTGCGCTGTGATTGGTTGCTATTTTTTATATTGCTGAGGCAGAATAAAAGTTGCGCTGTGATTGGTTGTTATTTCTCTTCGTGCTGAGGTAACATGAAAGCTGCACTGTGATTGGTTGTTATATTTTATACTGCTGAGGTAACATGAAAGCTGTGCTGTGATTGGGTGTTATGTATTATAAAGCTGAGGTAACATGTAAGCTGCGCTGTGATTGGTTATATATTATACCACTGAGGTAACATAAAAAAGCTGCACTGTGATTGGTTGTTATCTAGATATATAAAAACCAATTTATGTATGTCTGTCTGTCTTCGCAGCAACGCGCGACGGGTAAGCTAGTCTATATATATAAAATTGAATGTATGTCTGTGTGCGTGCGTGCGTGTCTGTCTGTCTGCGTGTCTGTTTGTCCTTTATGCGCTACTACACCATTCATCCGATCGCCGTGAAACTTTGGGAAGTTGTTGAGTACACTCCTGGGAAGATTATAGGCATAGTACAACTATCCTACGATAAATGGCGCGCGCGCGAGCGTCGTCGAAAGTTACGACCCCCCCCCCCACGTAGATCGAATAAGTAAGCCACCTGCTATTGTGATGTCATCACTGATGTCATCAACATCGGACGCCCTTGAACATGCCCCAACATGTTCTATAAAGCTGCATTGTGAGACCTCCTGCTCATATACTAATATATTAAACAGACGACCTCCTCCTCATATACTAATATATTACACAGACGACCGCCTCCTCATATACTAATATATTACACAGACGACCTCCTCCTCATATACTAATTCTATGCGCAAAAGAATTAGCGTCCAAATTTTACGTACGGAATCTAATTTTCTCACATAGAAACTTGAAATTTGGCACGGGCATTGAATATGTCATAAATAGGCAAAGGTAATGGGTCCCAACTCGATTATTCAATTCTATGCGCCAAAGAATTAGCGTCCAAATTTTACGTACGGAATCGAATTCTCTCGCTTCCCAATGTAATACAAACTTGAAATTTGACACGAGCATTGATTATGTCATAAATAGGAAAACTTAATGGGTCCGAACTCGATTATTCAATTCTAAGTGCAAAAGAATTAGCGTCCAAATTTTACGTACGGAATCTACTTTTCTCGCTTCGCGATGTCATAGAAACTTGAAATTTGGCACGAGCATTGATTATGTCATAAATAGGAAAAGTTAATGGGTCCCACCCAACTCGATCATTCAATTTTAAGCGCAAAACAATTGGCGTCCAAATTTTACACTAATAGAAACTTGAAATTTGGCAGGAGCATTGATTAAGTCATAAATAGAAAAAGTTAATGGGAAGTTGTTGAGTACACTCCTGGGAAGATTACTGGCATAGTACATCTATCCTACGACAGGTGGCGTGCGTGCGAGCATCGTCGACAGTTATGCCCCCCAGACAAAGATCGTTTGATTTCCATCTCAAGCACAAAAGCAAAAGGCATTACGAGTAACGGGATGCGTGTTCAACTACAAAATGATGCATCTGCCGAACGTTTCGCAAGACAATTGCTGGATATTGAGAATGCTGAGGTAAAATAAAAGCTGTGCTGTGATTGGTTGCTATATATTATACCGCTGAGGTAAAATGAATGCTGCGCTGTGATTCGTTGCTATTTTTTATATTGCTGAGGCAGAATAAAAGTTGCGCTGTGATTGGTTGTTATTTCTCTTACTGCTGACGTAACATGAAAGCTGCACTGTGATTGGTTGTTATATTTTATACTGCTGAGGTAACATATAAGCTGCGCTGTTATATATGATAAAGCTGAGGTAACATGAAAGCTGCGCTGTGATTGGTTGTTATCTAGATATATAAAAACGAATGTATATCTGTCTGTCTTCGCAGCGATGTCATTAAGGCTCTATTATGACACGTACAGCTTGGAACCATAAATACTAGAGCACGCCAGCCAATTACCATTGGAGTTGGAAGTGGGTAAACAAGTACTAGGATATCTTCCTAAGAAGCCACAGCAGCCGGATAAATTGTATGTTCCACCCAACGTCATAGAAACTTGAAATTTGGCATGAGCATTGATTATGTCATAAATGGGAAAAGCTAATGGGTCCCAACTTGATTATTCAATTCAAAGCGCCAAAGAATTAGCGTTCAAATTTTACGTACGGAATCTAATTCTCTCATTTCCTGATGTCATAGATAGATAGATAGATAGATAGACTGTATGCAATAACCCTGATAGATAGATAGATAGATAGATAGACAGACAGACAGACAGACAGACAGACAGACAGACAGACAGACAGATAGATAGATAGATAGATAGATAGATAGATAGATAGATAGATAGATAGATAGATAGATAGATAGACTGTATGCAATGACACGTACAGCTTGGAACCATAAATACTAGAACACGCCAGCCATTTACAGTCAGTCTCCATTGGAGTTGGAAGTGGGCAAACATGTACTAGGCTATCTTCCCAAGAAGATACACAACGGCTATTTTATTCAGCCTGCAAGGGGGAAGCAGCGGCCTACAAAATCTCATTGGTCGCTGCTGCCGTCATTTTTAAAAAAGGTACGCTCAGTTGTTTCATGGAGAACAATGTTTAGTGGAGAACTCGCTTATTGGATACAATGTTGCGAGCTGGGGAAAACCCCTAGAATAATCCACGGCACGCAGGCAGACAAGCAAAGTGTAAATAACTGGATTGGATAGCTATGTCTGTCTGTCTTCGCAGCAACGAATGTATGTATGTCTGTCTTCGCAGCAACGCGCGACGGGTACGCTAGTCTATATATAAAATTGAATGTATGTCTGTGTGTCTGTTTGTCTGTTTGTCCTTTATGCGCTACTACACTATTCATCCGATCGCCATGAAACTTTGGGAAGTTGTTGAGTACACTCCTGGGAAGATTATAGGCATAGTACATTTATGCTTTGATAAATGGCGCGCGTGCGAGCGTCGTCGACAGTTACGCCCCCCCCCCCAATAGATCGTTTGATTTCCATCATTGCCACTTATTCTCTCACTTCCCGATGTCGTAGAAACATGAAATTTGGCACAGGCATTGATTATGTCATAAATAGATAAATAGGAAAAGCTAATTGGTCCCAACTCGATTACTCAATTCTAAGCGCCAAAGAATTAGCGTCCAAATTTTACGTACGGAATCTAATTCTCTCACTTCCCAATGTAATACAAACTTGACATTTGGCATGAACATTTATTATGTCATAAATAGGAAAAGTTAATAGGTCCCAACTCGATTATTCAATTCTAAGCACAAATAATTAGCGTCCAAATTTTACGTACGGAATCTAATTCTCTCACTTTCCAATGTCATAGAAACTTGAAATTTGGCATGAGCATTGATTATGTCAGAAATAGGAAAAGTCAATAGGTCCCAATTCGATTATTCAATTCTGAGCGCTAAAGAATTAGCGTCCAAATTTTACGTACGGAATTTAATTCTCTCACTTTCACATGTCATAGAAACTTGAAATGTGGCACGAGCATTGACATTGTCAGAAATAGGTAAAGTTAATCAGTCGCAATTCGATTATTCAATTGTAAGCGCCAAAGAATTAGCGTCCAAATTTTACGTACGGATTCTAATTCTCTCACTTTCCAATGTTATAGAAACTTGAAATTTGGCACAAGCATTGATTATGTCAGAAATAGGAAAATTTAATAGGTCCCAATTCGATTATTTAATTCTAAGCGCCAAAGAATTAGCGTCCAAATAATACGTACGGAATTTAATTCTCTCACTTTCCAATGTCATAGAAACTTGAAATTTGGCACGAGCATTGATTGTGTCATAAATAGGTAAAGTTAATTGGTCCCAACTCGATTATTTAATTCTAAGCGCCAAAGAATTAGCGTTCAAATTTACGTACGGAATCTAGTTCTCTCACTTTCCAATGTCATACAAACTTGAAATTTGGCACGAGCATTGATTATGTCAGAAATAGGAAAAGCTAATGGGTCCCAACTCGATTTTTCAATTCTAAGCGCAAAAGAATTAGCGTCCAAATTTTACGTACGGAATCTGATTCCATCACTTCCTAATGTCATAGAAACTTGAAATTTGGCACGAGCATTGATTATGTCATAAATAGGAAAAGTTTATGGGTCCCAACTCGATTATTCAATTCTAAGCGCAAAAAAATTAGCGTCCAAATTTTAAGTACGGAATCTAATTTTCTCACTTCCCAATGTAATAGAAATGTGAAATTTGGCACGAGCATTGATTATGTCATAAATAGGAAAAGCTAATGGGTCCCAACTCGATTGTTCAATTCTAAGCGCAAAAGAATTAGCATCCAAATTTTACTTATGGAATCTAATTTTCTCACTTCCTGATGCCATAGAAACATGAAATTTGGCACGAGCATTGATTATGTCATAAATAAGAAAAGTTAATGGGTCCCAACTTGAATATTTAATTCTAAGCGCAAAAGAATTAGAGTCAAAATTTTACGTACAGAATCTAATTCTCTCACTTCCCAATGTAATAGAAACTTAGAATTTGACACGAGCATTGATTATGTCATAAATAGGAAAAGCTAATGGGTCCAAACTCGATTATTCAATTCTAACTGCCAAATTTTACGTGCGGAGTCTAATTCTCTCACTTCCTGATGTCATATATATATATATATATATATATATATATATATATATATATATATATAGATGAATGTATGTCTGTTTGTCCTTTATGCATTACTACACCATTCATCCAATCGCTATGAAACTTTGGGAAGTTGTTGAGTACACTCCTGGGAAGATTACTGGCATAGTACAACTATTCTACGATAGGTGGCGCGCGTGCGAGCATCGTCGACAGTTATGCCCCCCAGACAAAGATCGTTTGATTTCCATCTCAAGCACGAAAGCAAAAGGCATTACGAGCAAGCGTGTTCAACTACAAAATGATGCATTTGCCGAACGTTTCGCAAGACAATTGCTGGATATTGAGAATGCTGAGGTAACATGAAAGCTGTGCTGTGATTGGTTGCTATTTCTTATACTGCTGAGGTAAAATGAAAGCTGTGCTGTGTTTGGTTGCTATTTCTAATACTGCTGAGGTAACATGAAAGCTGTGCTGTGATTGGTTACTACTTCTTATACTACTGAGGTAACATGAAAGCTGTGCTGTGATTGGTTGCTACTTCTTATACTACTGAGGTTACATGACAGCTGCGCTGCAATTCGTTGCTATATATTATACCACTGAGGTAACATAAAAGCTGCGCTGTGATTGGTTGTTATATATTATACCGCTGAGGTAACTTGAAAGCTGCGCTGTGATTGGTTGTTATCTAGATATATAAAAATGAATGTATGTATGTATGTCTGTCTTCGCAGCAACGCGCGACGGGTAAGATAGTTATCCTATAAAAGCTTCCATTTCCGTAAATGGAAAACCAACATACCATACGGTCAGTTCAAAAGAATTTGATGCAGCTATATAAAACCAGAAGATTTTACAATCAAAAAAGCAAACGAATTAAAAAAGACTCAAAGAGAAACGATACCCTGATCATCTAATACAAGTTGTCATCAATAAGGTGAAAAGTGAATCACAAGCAGAAGCCCTTGAAAGAAGAAAGAAAGAAGACAAGAACATGGAGAAATTTAACATCGGCTTCATTACTACTTATAATCCATTGCATTCAACCATGAGGAAGATTTTAAAGAAATATTGGCCTATACTCCTACAGGATGCATATTTAACAAAGAACATTCTACCCGAGCCACATACCATTGTCAGGAGAACCAGGTCCCTAAAAACCCACCTCGCCCCTAGGAAATTAAAAAGAGAATAGGACTAAAAAACTGGCAGTTGAGAAGGTGCAACACTTCAGGTTAAAGCAAGTAGGAAGTGACCGGAGGTGTGGAAAACGTCTCCTTTTATTTAATAAAGTACGTGATCAGCTTATGAAAGCGCATTCGGGGAAAACCCTTTCATTAGTTCAGCTGGTGTTTAAAACATACAAGCTATACAAGCAATTGGTGGGTCCCAAAAGGGTTAATAATGAGATTCTGTTTGCCTGTGTAGTGAGGGTCAACCAGGGCAGGAGCAGCAGAACTTCAAGGAAATTAAAGGCTCCATCCTTGGTTACAGGTGCACATCCAACACCTCCGAGAGGTGTACCAGATTCTTATAGATCACGGCTTGAAAAATAAAGCCATCAAAGTTACATTTACTGTAGACTGAAGTCCGCTACCTTGGGCATATCTTCAGTGCCAAAGGGGTATACCCAGATCCTGATCAAGTAAATGTTGTGAAAAGTTGGCCTACCCATAACACCTTGAAGGATATCAGGAGTTTTCTAGGGTTTGTGGGGTATTACAGGCACTTCATCCCCAAATTTGTGCTGATTGCAGCCCCATTCCAAGAAATTTTGCGCGGGCACCCAAAAGAAACTTTTAAGCAGCCCATTGCCAAAAATTAGGAACATGAGCAAGAGCAGGCTTTCCAAGTATTAAAGGAAAAATGAACTACTCCCCCCATTTTTCCTTATCCCGATTATGCGCTCCCATTGGGCCTAGGCACAGTGCTTAGTCAAGTACAAGAAGGCAAGGAAAGGGTAGTTGCTTATGCTAGCTGCTCATTAAAGGGTGGTGAACGAAATGACCCGAATTACAACTCCTTCAAACTGGAACTTCTTGCCCTAGTCTGGGCTGTGACCAGAAATTTTAAGGACTACCTTTCTTCTTTCACCTTTACTGCTTATACAGACAATAACCCAGTTGCCCACTTAAACCCTGCAAAACCAGGAGCATCAGAACAGTGATGGCTGTCCCGTCTGGCCAATTTCACCTTCCAGGTCAAATACTGCATTGGGAAGAGCAACACCAATGCTGACGCTCTCTCTAGGCTACCCACTACACTAGACATTCCCCTGAAGAGGACACATGGGAGGATGTTGTGATGCCGGACTTTACCCTATAACAAGCCCACCAAAATTGCCAAGTCAGTTCTTCTAATCGCCCATCAGAAGCTGTAGACACATTAAGGAAATGGTTCTTTCTTCAACAGGACAGTAGGACCTTTGGAGACTTACAAGAACATTTGGTCACAGGAACAATCCCAAAAAGTATATTACGCAAATCCATTGACCCTGAGTCACAGTGAGTATGGAGACAGAGGAAGAGACTGTTCCTCAAGAAGAATATCATTCACAGAAGTTCCATCGACCCTGCCTCTGGACACTGCTCGCACCAAATAGTCATTCCCTGCAGAGATGCTAATCAGGTATTATTTTCTTACCATGACCAATCCAGACACTTTGGAGTCCATAAAACTGAAGCTGGATTGGCATCCACAGACTCTCTGGCAGAAAATTATTAAAGAAGTCTTAGCCAATAAACACCCCGCACAGCAGATGCGTGGGTGTCACAATAAAGTACCTCTGTGCGGTGATCCTAACTATGGACGGCTGCACAGGAAAAGCCTGAAGTGTGAACTGGTACCTTGTTTGGAACTTTTGTAGGGCTCTCTCTCTAATGATGGGACTTACTCCTCTCACATCCACACTCCAAACACTATGGGATGTCGCTCCTCTTCCTCCATCTTTACCTACATGGAAGCTGAAGGTGCTTCCATGTGGCTCTGTGTTAGCACTCTGTAGCAGGCGAGATCGATGGATCTATCTCTTCCCGCTCTCAATCACTCCTATTTATACCTTCTCTCATACCACATGCCATGACAAACTGATACATTTACATGCAGTCAGTGATTTTATTAACATTAACCTCTAAAGCGCCGCAGCTGTGCAACACACACACTGGATATGACAGGACAAGCTTTGCACAGTGCATCTACATAGGACAAAACATGTATGACATTTATGGAGGGGACCAGGATGGTGTTCTGGCCACTCCCTAGTGACCTGCACTCGTAATTGCAGGTGCAGCTCTCATTGAATTCAATGGAAGCTGTGCCTGTAATTACAAGAGCAGCTCCCATTGATTCCAATGAGAGCTACATCTGCAATTAGGAGCACTGGCCACTATACAGGGGTCAGAGCAGCGGCTTTCGCTGTGATCCCACTGTATCCCGGTGGGTGCTGCCTGGAAAACACTTTTATACTGGCCTTGGAAAAAATCTAAAAACAGCCCCATGTTGCTACAGTATAGTAAAATCAACCATCATGGTTACACTATTTGCATAGCACAGCTGCTGCTCTTCAGTTTTAATGCCTGTCTCTGTAGCGTGATAACATGATTTACATTAGCTCTGCTACATTTATAGGTGGGTTTAAATTGACAGAAATCAGGGACAACACAAGTGGGTTCCGAAAAGCTTGACAAAGACTCTCATTGTAGAGTTGAAATGTTGATGCTTTTTACTTTATTCTGTGAAGATAATAAAGATTATCCCTGTTGGGATTGAAAATTTATACCCACTCATGCTGCCGGACACCTATTGTTGCTACTATTGTATTTAGTGATCTTGGCCAGATCGTTCAACGCTGGCGTGCATATATTTACTGCTCTAACCCTTTTGGTTTAGCTGGTAAGTTCTGTGAATACACGTTTATACTTATTCAACCCCTTCCAGATGTGAGCCATACGTGTATGGTGCACACCTGGGGTCTGTGTATGGAGCGGTCTTGGGAGCCGAGCGCGCTAAATACTCTGTGGGTGTTTCTGGTCTTAGATATCAGACATTCGCCTGCAACAGCTGCAATCAGCATTCACACTGATTGGAGTTGTTAACCTTTTAAATGCTGCTATCAATTCTGACAGTGGCATTTAAATGCTCCGATCTGCATTCGGGGATCCCGAGCGCTCCCGCTTCCATAGTACAATTGGGGAGTGCAGTACGTCTAACATAGCAGCCTGGGGCCTTCTGAAGGCCTTCTGATAGACTGTCTGTCGGAACGCAGTATAATGCAATACTATCATATTTCATTATACTGTATGAGCGATTAAACAATTACACGTTCATGCTCCTTGGGGCTCAGTAAGACGGGCGTTTTTATGTGCAAATTTTTGTGCGCAGAATGCAAACGCACAAAGATTTGCGTGAGCAAAGCAGGCATCACGCTGATAAAAGCGCATTTGTCTGTGTTTATGCGCACATAAAGTGCGCTGCCAGCTATCCCCTGCTGCGGCTGTGACAGGGCTGCCTATGATTGGCTGAGCACTGAGACCAATTAGAGGCAGCTCTCAGCTGTCATTCAATAGCTGAGTGCTGCCTCTGATTGGTCACAGTGCTTAGCCAATCAGAGGCAGACCTTTAAGCAGGCGATTTAAAATCCCCGCCTGCTGAGGACACTTCAGAGCAGTGCAGGGAGAAGACCTGACTGGATGTGCCTGAGCCCCAGCAGCTGCAGAGAGGGGAGTATATATATATATATATATATATATATTTTTTTTTTTAATGCATTTTAGGGATGATTTTCAGGGATGGGCTTATATTTAAAGCCCTTACCTGAAAATCATTGCAGGGCTTCCCCGGGAGCCCATTGCTTTCAATGGAATCGGCTGTACCACCGGCTCCATTGAATTCAATGGGAGAACATTGCGCTCCTGTGCCACAGCTGTCACAGCTGTGCCGGAGGATCATGATCTTCACTGTATGTTCTCAATGGAGTCGGCGCTGCTGTCACCGGCCCCATTGAGCAGAAGGTGAAACCCCTGGATGTGACAGCATCCAGGGGTTTCACATCCAAAAACGACGGATGCCACAGTTACCTTCCATTTTTAAAATACGCTGCCCTATATTTACCGCTGCGCATTTTTGTGCACAGGTAAATATCGGGCATATGACCGCTGCCATTGAAAAGCATTGCTTCTAATAGATGCGGATCACAAACGCAAGTAACATACGCGCATAAAAACGCCTGTCTGACTGAGCCCTTATGGGGGCTAAAAAAACTGTAAAAATAAGTTAAAAAAATGTTATTCATTGAAAAATACTATAAGTCAAAAAAACCTTTTCCAAATCATTACATAAAAAAATATGACAAGTAAAAAAAATAAAAATAGAGAAGAGATGTTTTTCAAAAGGTATTTTATTTTTCTTAAGTCACACTACATTAAAATACTATATAAATTTAGTATTGCCGTAATCGTACTAACCCATAAAATTAAGATAACATCATTTTTACAGCATCGTAAAAGCAAATGCTTGCCAAAAATTGCGCAATTTCTTTCTTTTCATTTTTCCCCACTTTCCTTTTTAAAAGTTTTCCAGTACATTATCTAGTATGTTAAATTATTCTAGTAAAAATATAACTTGTCTCACAAAAAACAAGCCCTCGTGTAGTTATGTCAACGGAAAAAAGTTATGATTTTTTAAAAGTGGGAAGGAAAAAGAAAAATAAATGAGAAAATGACTGCAGCAAGACGGGGTTAAAAAAAAAAACACTCGTCCCGCAAAAGCAAGCCCTCACACAGCTAGATGTAAAAAAATTAAAAAGTTCTACTGTCCTTGGAGCGTGATGATAAAAATACTTTGCATAGTTATTAAGATTCAAAACAGGCTTGTCCCTAAGAGGCCTGGACACTAAGGGGTTCATGCTCACAAATTTGTATATTTGTCGGCATACGGTCCTTTCTCATTGGAGGGAAATGTTTCATAACATGCAGCAAAATTTACTATTTGTGAAAATTCTACACAAAACACCGCTGCATGGATATGCTAAAAAAAGCACGGGAATGAAGCTGCATTCCCATTGCTTTCAATGGGTCCACCGCTGCTGCCAGTAGCCCCATTGAAAGCAATGGGATGCCGGCAACCCCTGCAGTAATTTTCGAGGAAGGGCTTTAAATATAAGCCCTTCTCTGAAAATCATCCCTAGCTGCTGTAGAAAAATAAAAAATATATATACTCACCTCTCCACTGCTGTCAGGACTTGGGACGTCTAGCCGCTTGCCTCGCTGACACTATACTGAAGCTATTTCAGCAGGCAAGGATATAAAATCCCCTCCTGAAAGGGCTGCGTCTGATTGGCTTAGCGCTGTGACTAATCACAGGCAGCGCTTAGCTGTCATTCAATGAATGGCTGAGCACTGCCTGTGATTAGCTGAGCGCTCAGCCAATTAGACGCAGCCCTTTCAGGACGCGGGGATTTAAAATCCCCACCAGCTGAAAGAGCTTCAGTACAGTGCAAAAATATTTGGATATGAACATTAACGTTCTTAGGAATAAATATATTCACACTCCAGCAAAGCTCTGTGTTTGTCCCGTCAACATATGCTACACCCCGGGGGAGGTTCCTAGAAACTTTGACCATCAGATGATTTCAATTAACTTAATTGTAACTAAGTGTTTTTAAATGTCTATGTGTATGATATGTTCTTCAAAGGTGATCGAGACCCACATTGGGTTGAAACGCGTCCTTTGCTCTGATGTTTTTTGGCACTAAGCACCAAATAAACCATGCTCTTTTGTCACAGAAAGCCGACTTCAACTTCAATTCTTTCCAGCGTAACTTAGGCTGGGTCAAGTCAAGTAAAGTCTGGGGAATTCAAGTTGTGGAGCTGGCAGCAGCAGAGTCTTTTTCCACCCAACCAGAAGGCAGATCCCGCGCAGCAGGAAGTAAATCAGGCCTTGTAACCGTAAATTTACTGTATCCCTGCCTAGTCAGAAGCCAGAGTGTCCACGAGATACCCTGCACTCTTCCCCCCATTCCTCCACAAATAACCTCCAAACCCAGCAAGCCTGCAACTTAGTCTGGCAGGAGCCACAGTAGAGAGAGAGACAGCGAGTCAAAGGAAATCACTGTATGTTAATGCCTGTACATGAAAAGTTGTGGAAGTGCTTACTGCATGCCAAAATACCGAGTATAAACTGTGTGCTTGAATCTATAGGAATTAGTAAATGGTGTGCCTTCGGTTTTTGTGTAACCTGTTTGACTTGTCTCTTTATTGCGCTACTGCAAGAACACTAGCATTCAAAGGCACTGGCATCACATTAGAAATTACACGAACTACAAACGGCTATGCCAAGAATCCCCTTGCAATCCACCTGCTGCGTGAGTTGCCATTCTAAGTAGGGTAGCAACCACCATGACCAAACCAAAGTTAGAACACCCACTCAAGCCACTTCTGCCAACTCCTGCTTGCTGCACATAGGTAAAGAAGTGACAAGTCTGGGGCACTTGTGGGCACTTCTACCTATCAGAGCCATGGTGAAAGGTCAGCCAGCAACACAGTAATAGCGGTAGGCAGGACTATCAGTGGGCACTCCAGTGGAGCGGGGACTGCACTATGATTGGGTGAGCGGTGGAATTCTTCGCCCAGTGGCTCTGTTCTTTGCACAGGGTTACAGGCTCTCGCAGCCAGACATGGGGATCAGTGTGCACATGGCTTCAGGCAGTAGGCCCACACGCGATCTTGATCAGTCAACATGTGCTGGAAGGGAAGAGGGGTCAGGGGGAAAAGGGATCAGCAGCAGCGTGAATAGAAATTCCTAGTTAGAAAGCCGGCATTGTCTAGCCATTCCTCTTCTCCTCTGCTGACCTGGATACCTTGGGTCTGCCTCTGGTGGGTACCCAGCTGGGTTCCATTGCAGAGAATCTGCAGGGGCATTCACAAGAAAGGAAGATGGAAGATTTGGCTTCCAGCTTTGAAGCTGCTGTTCTAGCTAGCCAAAAGTAAGGTGAGGAGAGTTTTGCAGGTCAGAGAGCGAACTCTGATATCACAGTGGCATCAGTGCAGAGAGCAGTTGTGGATTCAGATAGTGTTTCAGATGCAGTGCTTCAGCATTCAGCATACTGACTCTTCTTCTCATTCTGCAGCTCCACAGTTGCATCGTTATAATGCATCCAGGAGAAAGGAGAAACGGCGTCACAGTTTCAGTCATGGCAGGCATGGTCGCCGATCCTACCATTCTCGGTGCAGATCAACATGCTGCTCTTCATTGTCAAAGCCCTCATCCACTAAAAGAACACATCAGCACTGAGGATCCAGGTATTCTTCAAGATAAAGCCATTCGAAGAGGACCAGAGACGACCATGACCATTCTGCTCAAAGGGCTCTTTCCAACATTGTTGGTGGTGTTTCTGATCAGCTCATGAGTCAGCCCTCTACCCAAGTGATAGCCCTGCTTCTACCCTTACCAGCAATGGAGAACGGAAGGGATGGTGAGTTGATCTACCAGTGTGCTTCGTCTACTGTTTCTGTTCCCAGGATTTTAAAAGAGAGCAACCTAGTTACTGCACTTAAGCAGATGTTGTCATATTTCGAACAGGTAAATGGGGCATTTTCCCCTTTAAGTACACTAGGTGGCGTATCTTGTCTGCCTGATCAGGATGTGGAGCCACAAGGTTTAATATTTAGAGATATGATGTTTTGTGACATGGCTCCTCTTGGTTGCAGTTTATTGGAGGATGTAAAAGAAAAAAACTAAAAAAGGGGGAATGCGTGAAAATTTGGTCGCTCCTTAAAGTCAATCACATTGCAATAGACAAAGAGAGTTTTTGAAATGGGGTTCGGATAGGAAACCAAAGGTTGCTAAAACCTTTGAAAATTTGCTTCAGGCCTTTTTGGCTTTGGTGCATGTGGTGTATTAATATCAGCCAAATAAAGGTCCTGAATTGTTAGTTTATATTGACACGATTTTCAGTGTACACGAGCTTTACAGGGGTATGGCTTGGTGACACTACAACTAAGAATTTTGTCGGTGTATGTCAAGTTACGAATCCCAAACTATCAATTGAGCATCTAAGGCTGTGGACATTTGGATCCAGCTGATACTTGCTCAACACCTGCAGTGCTCCTTTCCAGGGGAAGCCACGGTTGTCAGTCAACAATCATCAACTGCAGTACATAAAGGAAAAGGGTTCTGTTTTAGAAAAATGAGGGCCACTGCCGTTTCTATGCAACTTGCAAATTTTTTCTGGCTTTTACATTCCGCATCAGCCGCATACTGC
The DNA here is from genome assembly GCF_035609145.1 of Eleutherodactylus coqui. Classification (NCBI taxonomy): domain Eukaryota; kingdom Metazoa; phylum Chordata; class Amphibia; order Anura; family Eleutherodactylidae; genus Eleutherodactylus; species Eleutherodactylus coqui. The sequence continues at coordinate 232,444,472 of NC_089840.1, read as the reverse complement.
ATTAAGTCTATGTTTAAATTTAAAATCCGTTTTAGATAACATCTACTAGGTTAAATAAAAACTGTTCAAAGAGGTTACGTTGGGTCGTATAATGGGTCCATTTGAAGAATCATAGAATCCTAGAATAGTAGAGTTGGAAGGGACCTGCAGGGTCATCTGCTCCAACCCCCTGCTCAGTACAGGATTCACTAAATCATCCCAGGCAGATATTTGTCCAGCCTGTGTTTGAACACGTCTATTGAAGGAGAGCTCACCACCTCCCGTGGTAACCTGTTTCACTCATTGATCACCTTACTGTCAGAAAGTTTTTTCTAATATGTTTTTGTGTCGCCTTCCTTTCAGTTTCATGCCATTGCTTCTAGTCTTTCCTTGTGCAAATAAGAATAGGGCTGATCCCTCTGCACTGTGACAGCCCTTCAGATATTTATAGTCAGCTATTAAGTCTCTTCTCAGCCTTCTTTTTTGCAAGCTAAACATTCACAGATCCTTTAACCGTCCCTAATAGGACATGGTTTGCAGACCGTCACCATATTGGTTACTCTTCTCTGAACTTGCTCCAGTTTGTCTATGTCTTTTTTTAAAGTGAGGTGCCTAGAACTGGACACAGTATTCCAGATGAGGTCTGACTAAGGAAGAGTAGAGGGGAATAATTACTTCATGTGATCTAGTCTCTATGCTTCTCTTAATACATCCCAGAGTTATGTTTGCCTTTTTGGCTGCTGCATCACATTGGTGACTCATGTTCAGTCTATGATCTATTAGCATACCCAAGTCTTTTTCACATGTGCTCCTTAGCTCAATTCCTCCCATTCTGTATGTGTTTTTATCATTTTTCTTGCCCAGATGCAGGACTTTGCATTTCTCCTTGTTAAATACCATTCTGTTAGTCACTACTCACTGTTTAAGCTTTTCTAGATGTTTTTTAATACTCTCTCTCTCTCTCTTCCCTAGTGTTAGCTATCCCTCCTAGCTTTGTGTCGTCGGCAAATTTGATCAGTTTCCCATCAAATCCCTCCTCCAGATCACTTATAAAAATATTGAACAACACTGGGCCTAGGACAGAGCCTTGTGGTACCCCACTTGATAGATTCTTCCACTTGGATGTGCAGTCATTTATTACCACTCTTTGAGTACGATCACTCAGCCAGTTGTGAATCCACCTAACATTTGCCTTGTCAATCCCATAGTTGGTCATTTTTTTAAATAAGTATGGTATGAGATACTTTATCAAATGCTTTAGTAAAGTCAAGATATACCATATCCACCACATTTCCCTCATCAACCCAGTCGGTGATTCTGTCATAGAAGGAAATTAGATTAGTTTGGCATTACTTGTTTGTTACAAACCCATGCTGGCTCTGCTTAATTACTCAATTTTTATCCAAGTACTTGCATACATGCTGTTTAATAATTATTAAACAAATTATAATTTGTTTAAAGATCTTTCGTGGTATAGAAGTCAGGCTCACAGGCCTGTAGTTTTCTGGATCCACCTTCTTCCCTTTTTTGAAGATAGGGACAACATTTACCCTTTTCCAATCTTCTTGGACGTCTTCTGTTCTCCAGGAATTTTCAAAGATTATGGTGAGTGGTTCAGCAATTACCTCTGCTGCTTCCTTTAGTATCCTAGGATGTAATTCATCTCTATCTTGAGACTTGGATTCACTTAAATTAGCTAAGTGTTCCCTCACCCTCTCTCTGCTTATAGATAGCCTGCATTCTTTTATTCCCCAAACAGCACAGGAAAGATCAGTTGATGTTCCATCTACTTTCTGAGAGAAAACAGATACAAAAAAGGAATTTTAAAGTTCGGCCTTCTCAACATCATTCTTAACCAATTCATCATTTTTATCTTGTAAGCATCTAATAGCATCTTTGACTTTTCTTTTGCTTTTGACATACCCCCCAAATTCTTTTTTATTGCTTTTGACCTCTGTTGCAAGCCTCAATTCATTATTAGCTTTAGCTTTTCTTACACTTGCCCTAAAGTTTCTGTAGACCGCATTTTATTATTTTTCAGATATTCCCCCCTCTTTCCATTTGATAAACATATTTTTCTTCCTTTTTAACATGTGTTCAAGTTCTGTGTTTATCCATCCTGGTTTCTTTAAATGGTTCTCATTCTTCCTTCTTTTAGAGATTTTTTAACGATTGTGCTTTGAGAATCTCATTTGAAAAAATTTCCCAACCGTCTTGGACATTTCTGTCCTTAAAAGCATTCAGCCATTGGATTCTTCCTGCCCTCTTTCTGAGTTCATTAAAATCTGCCATTCGGAAATCCAAACTTGAGGTCTAAGTTTTCCCAGGTCTTCCTCCCCTTTTTATCCAAAATTCAAGGATAGCATGATTATTGCCTCCTAAGGTCCCAACCACCTTTACTTCCTCAACCATTTCCTCCTTGTTGGTAAAACTTAGGTCCAAGATAGCAGATCCCCTTGTTTTCTCTTCCACCTTCTACAAGATAAATATGTCAGCAAGAGCAAATAAGAATTTGTTGGATCTATTACTTTTACCTGAGAGAGATTCCCAGCAAATGTCTGGATAGTTAAAAATCTCCCAAAATCACTATGTCATGCTTTTTTGAGAGTATGACCATCTCATGTAGAAAGAGTTCACCAATATCTTCTTCTTGTCCAGGTGACCTATAGTAAATACATACAATGGTGTCCTTTCTGTTGTTCTCTCCTTGTATTCTTACCCAAACAGTTTCTACAGAACTACCATGCTCTGAAGCTTGAATCTCTGTGGAGATGAATGCTTTCCTAACATACGACGCTATACCTCCTCCCCTTTCTTTAAGTCTATTTCTTATAAATAAGTTGCATCCTTCAAGCCTTGTATTCCAATCATGTGTATCATTTCACCAAGTTTCTATGATGCCAATGACATCATATTTCTCTTCCTGTGTTAGGAGCTCCAATTCTCCTTCTTTGTTTACCATGCTCTGTGCATTTGTGTAAAAACATTTTAATTTGTGATCAGTGTCTCTTGCTACTCTACTTTCCTTCAGAATTTTTTGTCGTTGTTCTTTCTTTCCACTTCTAATATCGAGGTTCTCAAATATATTAATTAGCTGTATATTTTTACCTGGCCTTTCACTTCCTTTCCTATATTGTTCTAGCTTAAAGCTCTCCTAATGAGTGAAGCAAGGTGTCCACCAAATGTATGCTTACTAGAGATGAGCGAACGTACTCATCCGAGCTTGATGCTCGTTCGAGTATTAGCGTGTTCGAGATGCTCGTTATTCGAAACGAGCACCACGCGATGTTCAAGTTACTTTCACTTTCATCTCTGAGACGTTAGCATGCTTTTCTGGCCAATAGAAAGACAGGGAAGGCATTACAACTTCCCCCTGCGACGTTCAAGCCCTATACCACCCCCCTGCAGTGAGTGGCTGGCGAGATCAGGTGTCACCCGAGTATATAAATCGGCCCCATCTAACCGTGTGCAGTAGTGTGGAGGCTGCTTTTTGCAGTGTTGCACTTTTTTTTTCTTTGTATATCGGCCGTGCAGAGCATTGCGCCCTGCAGTAATTTTACATAGTCCAGGGCCAGTAGTGGTGAGGCAGGGACAGAAGACATATTTAGTGTATATAGGCAGTGGGCCTTTCCAAAAGCATTTGGGAAAAAAAATCTATTTGGGCTGCCTGTGACCGTCCTCAGTGTACTGGGTCTCTGCTGGGGGTAGTTGTCCTAATTCATACGCAGCCAGCTAAGCGTTACAGCAGGCTTGCGCAAAATTATTTCCTGGCTCTGTGTTGGCTGTTACATCACCGCTGTATTCCAGTCCACAGTGCAACAGTCTGCAGTTATTTTACATAGTCCAGGGCTGGTAGTGGGGACGCAGAGAGAGAAGACATATTTAGTGTATATAGGCAGTGGGCCTTTCCAAAAACATTTGGGGAAAAAAATCTATTTGGGCTGCCTGTGACCGTCCTCAGTGTACTGGGTCTGTGCTGGGGGTAGTTGTCCTAATTCATACGCAGCCAGCTAAGTGTTACAGCAGGCTTGCGCAAAATTATTTCCTGGCTCTGCTGTGCGTTCCATAAGCGAAGTCAGCCTCCAACCACAGGCCAATAAGCGGCACATTTAATTACAGCGTTCTGTTTCTGCACTTCTGGTAATACACCATGCTGAGGGGTAGGGGTAGGCCTAGAGGACGTGGACGTGGACGCTGGCGAGGACGCGGAGGCCCAAGTCAGGGTATGGGCACAGGCCGAGCTCCTGATCCAGGTGTATCCCAGCCGACTGCTGCGGGATTAGGAGAGAGGCACGTTTCTGGTGTCCCCACATTCATCTCACAATTAATGGGTCCACGCAGTAGACCTTTATTAGAAAATGAGCAGTGTGAGCAGGTCCTGTCGAGGATGGCAGAAAGTGCATCCAGCAATCTATCGAACACCCAGAGTTCTGCGCCGTCCACTGCTGCAACTCTGAATCCTCTGGCTGCTGCTCCTCCTTCCTCCCAGCCTCCTCACTCCATTGCAATGACACATTCTGAGGAGCAGGCAGACTCCCAGAAACTGTTCTCGGGCCCCTGCCAAGAATGGGCAGCAATGGTTCCGAATCCTCTCCCACCGGAGGAGTTTGTCGTGACCGATGCCCAACCTTTTGAAAGTTCCCGGGGTCCGGGGGATGAGGCTGGGGACTTCCGGCAACTGTCTCAAGACCTTTCAGTGGGTGAGGAGGACGATGACGATGAGACACAGTTGTCTATCAGTGAGGTAGTAGTAAGGGCAGTAAGTCCGAGGGAGGAGCGCACAGAGGATTCGGAGGAAGAGCAGCAGGACGATGAGGTGACTGACCCCACCTGGTTTGCTACGCCTACTGAGGACAGGTCTTCAGATGGGGAGGCAAGGGCAGCAGCAGGGCAGGTTGCAAGAGGCAGTGCGGTGTCCAGGGGCAGAGGCAGGGCCAGACCGAATAATCCACCAACTGTTTCCCAAAGCGCCCCCTCGCGCCATGCCACCCTGCAGAGGCCGAGGTGCTCAAAGGTCTGGCAGTTTTTCACTGAGAGTGCAGACGACCGACGAACAGTGGTGTGCAACCTGTGTTGCGCCAAGATCAGCCGGGGAGCCACCACCACCAGCCTCACCACCACCAGCATGCACAGACATATGATGGCCAAGCACCCCACAAGGTGGGACGAAGGCCGTTCACCGCCTCCGGTTTGCTCCGCTGCCTCTCCCCCTGTGCCCCAACCTGCCACTGAAATCCAACCCCCCTCTCAGGACACAGGCACTACCGTGGCCTGCACCCACACCCTCACCTCCGCTGTCCTCGGCCCCATCCACCAATGTCTGTCAGCGCACCATCCAGCCGTTGCTAGCGCAAGTGTTGGAGCGCAAGCGCAAGTACACCGCCAAGCACCCGCACGCTCAAGCGTTAAACGTGCACATAGCCAAATTTATCAGCCTGGAGATGCTGCCGTATAGAGTTGTGGAAACGGAGGCTTTCAAAAGTATGATGGCGGCGGCGGCCCCGCACTACTCAGTCGCCAATACTTTTCCTGATGTGCCGTCCCAGCCCTGCACGACCACATCTCCCGCAACATTGTACGCGCCCTCACCAACGCGGTTACTGCCAAGGTCCACTTAACAACGGACACGTGGACAAGCACAGGCGGGCAGGGCCACTATATCTCCCTGGCGGCACATTGGGTGAATTTAGTGGAGTCTGGGACCGAGTCAGAGCCTGGGACCGCTCAGGTCCTACCCACCCGCAGAATTGCGGGCCCCAGCTCGGTGGTGGTATCTGCGGCGGTGTATGCTTCCTCCACTAAACCACCCTCCTCCTCCTCCTCCTCCGCAATCTCTGTCTCGCAATTAAGATGTGTCAGCAGCAGCACGTCGGCAGCAGTCGGTGTCGCGCGGCGTGGCAGCACAGCGGTGGGCAAGCGTCAGCAGGCCGTGCTGAAACTACTCAGCTTAGGAGATAAGAGGCACACAGCCCACGAACTGCTGCAGGGTCTGACAGAGCAGACTGACCGCTGGCTTCCGCCGCTGAGCCTCCAACCGGGCATGGTCGTGTGTGACAACGGCCGTAACCTGGTGGCGGCTCTGTAGCTCGGCAGCCTCACGCACGTGCCATGCCTGGCCCACATCTTTAATTTGGTGGTTCAGCGCTTTCTGAAAAGCTACCCACGCTTGTCAGACCTGCTCGGAAAGGTGCGCCAGCTCTGCGCACATTTCCGCAAGTCCCACACGGACGCTGCCACCCTGCGCACCCTGCAACATCGGTTTCATCTGCCAGTGCACCGACTGCTGTGCGACGTGCCCACACGGTGGAACTCTACGCTCCACATGTTGGCCAGGCTCTATGAGCATTGTAGAGCTATAGTGGAATACCAACTCCAACATGGGCGGCACAGTGGGAGTCAGCCTCCTCAATTCTTTACAGAAGAGTGGGCCTGGTTGGCAGACATCTTCCAGGTCCTTGGAAACTTTGAGGAGTCTACCCAGATGGTGAGCGGCGATGCTGCAATCATTATCATCACCATTCCTCTGCTATGCCTCTTGAGAAGTTCCCTGCAAAGCATAAAGGCAGATGCTGTGCGCTCGGAAACAGAGCCGGGGGAAGACAGTATGTCGCTGGATAGTCAGAGCACCCTCCTGTCTATATCTCAGCGCGTTGAGGAGGAGGAGGAGGAGCATGAGGAGGATGAGGAGGAGGGGGAAGAGACAGCTTGGCCCACTGCTGAGGGTACCCATGCTGCTTGCCTGTCATCCTTTCAGCGTGTATGGCCTGAGGAGGAGGAGGAGGAGGAGGAGGAATAGGAGGATCCTGAAAGTGATCTTCCTAGTGAGGACAGCCATGTGTTGCGTACAGGTACTCTGGCACACATGGCGGACTTCATGTTAGGATGCCTTTCTCATGACCCTTGCGTAACACGCATTCTGGCCACAACGGATTACTGGGTGTACACATTGCTCGACCCACGGTATAAAGAGAACTTTTCCACTCTGATACCCGAAGAGGAAAGGGGTTCGAGAGTGATGCTATACCACAGGACCCTGGCGGACAAGTTGATGGTAAAATTCCCATCCGACAGTGCTAGTGGCAGAAGGCGCAGTTCCGAGGGCCAGGTAGCAGGGGAGGCGTGGAGATCAGGCAGCATGTACAGCACAGGCAGGGGAACACTCTCTAAGGCCTTTGACAGCTTTCCTGGCTCCCCAGCAAGACTGTGTCACCGCTCCCCAGTCAAGGCTGAGTCAGCGGGAGCACTGTAAAAGGATGGTGAGGGAGTACGTAGCCGATCGCACGACCGTCCTCCGTGACGCCTCTGCCCCCTACAACTATTGGGTGTCGAAGCTGGACACGTGGCCTGAACTCGCGCTGTATGCCCTGGAGGTGCTTGCTTGTCCTGCAGCTAGCGTCTTGTCAGAGAGGGTGTTTAGTGCGGCTGGGGGAATCATCACAGATAAGCGTACGCGCCTGTCAACCGACAGTGCCGACAGGCTTACACTCATCAAGATGAACAAAGCCTGGATTTCCCCAGACTTCTCTTCTCCACCAGCGGACAGCAGCGATACCTAAGCAATACGTAGGCTGCACCCGCGGATGGAAGCATCGTTCTCTATCACCATCAAAAATGGGGACATTTGTGCTTCATCAATCTGTGTATAATATTCCTCCTCCTCCTTCTGCTCCTCCTCCTGAAACCTCACGTAATCACGCCGAACAGCCAATTTTTCTTAGGCCCACAAGGCTCAGTCATATAATTTTTCTAAACAATTTTTATACGTTTCAGTGCTCATTAAAGCGTTGAAACTTGCACCTGAACCAATTTTTTATTTTAACTGGGCTGCCTCCTGGCCTAGTTACCAATTAAGCCACATTAACCAAAGCGATTAATGGGTTTCACCTGCCCTCTTGGTTGGGCATGGGCAATTTTTCTGAGGTACATTAGTACTGTTGGTACACCAATTTTTTGGGGCCCTCGCCTACAGTGTAATCCAATTAATTTTTTGCCCACCTGCATTACAGCTGACGTTACATCAGCTGTGCTGGGCACTGCAATGGGATATATTTATGTACCGCCGGTGGGTTCCAGGGAGCCACCCATGCTGTGGGTCCACAGGGAGTTGTAACTACATGTGTCCACTTCTAAAGAACCCCAGTCTGACTGGGGCATGCAGTGTGGGCCGAAGCCCACCTGCATTAAACATGACATTACCTCAGCTGTGATGGGCACTGTAATGGGATTTATTTATGTACCGCCGGTGGCTTCCTGGCACCCACCCATGCTGTCGGTCCACACGGAGTTGTAATTACATGTGTCCACTTCTAAAGAACCCCAGTCTGACTGGGGCATGCAGTGTGGGCCGAAGCCCACCTGCATTAAACATGACATTACCTCAGCTGTGATGGGCAATGCAATGGGATATATTTATGTGCCGCCAGTGGCTTCCTGGCACCCACCCATGCTGTCGGTCCACAGGGACTTCACAATAAGGAGTTGTACCTGCCTGTGTCTATGAATTAAAAAGCCCGGTCAGGTTGGGGCATGCAGTGTGGGCCGAAGCCCACCTGCATTTAATCTGACGTTAGCTCTGCTGTCCAGGGCACTGCAATGGGATACATTTATGTACAGCCGGTGGGTTCCAGGGAGCCACCCATGCTATGGGTGCACACAGAATTCCCATTACGGTGTTGTACCTGCCTATGACTATTTATAAAAAAACGCGGTCTGACTGGGGCATGCAGACACCTTGACAGAATGAATAGTGTGTGGCACATAAGTTCCCCATTGCTATGCCCACGTGTGCAGCTCCTGATGGCGGTGGCACAGGATTATATTTCTCATTGCTTCTGTACAGCATTGTGGGCTATCGCCCCTCCCCTTTTAAGGAGGGTCGCTGCCTAGCTGTGCCAACCCTCTGCAGTGTGTGCCTGCTTTTCCTGTGGCAGACGCACTTATAAATAGACATGAGTGTGGCGTGGCATGAGGGCAGCTGAAGGCTGGGCAGGGACAGTTTGGTGTGCGCTGTGGACACTGGGTCGTGCAGAGGGAGTTGGGCAGCATGTAACCCAGGAGAAGTGGCAGCGGAGTGTCATGCAGGCAGTGATTGTGCTTTGTTGGAGGTAGTGTGGTGCTTAGCTAAGGTATGCATTGCTAATGAGGGCTTTTCAGAAGTAAAAATTGTTGGGAGGGGGGGGCCCACTCTTGCCGCTATTGTGGCTTAATAGTGGGACCTGTGAACTTGAGATGCAGCCCAACATGTAGCCCCTCGCCTGCCCTATCCGTTGCTGTGTCGTTCCCATCACTTTCTTGAATTGCCCAGATTTTCACAAATGGAAACCTTAGCGAGCATCGGCGATATACAAAAATGCTCGGGTCGCCCATTGATTTCAATGGGGTTCGTTATTCGAAACGAACCCTCGAGCATCGCGAAATTTTCGTCCCGAGTAACGAGCACCCGAGCATTTTGGTGCTCGCTCATCTCTAATGCTTACCTGTTTTTGCAAGGTGCAACCTGTCTCTAGCAAGCAGTACATCATATAGGTAATTCACTCCATGGTCTAAAAATCCAAATCTTTGCTGATGGCATCATCGACTTGTTCACTTCTAGAATCCTGTTCCGTCTTCTTATTTCATGGCCATCGACTGGGAGGATGGATGAGTAGACTACCTGTGCTCCTAGTTCCTTCACCTTCTGTCCGAGGTCTTCAAAGTCTTTGCAGATAGTTGCAAGGTCCTCTTTTGCAGTATCATTTGTACTTACATGTATTAGTTGGAATAGGTGGTGTTCTGTAGAGTCGGGTTTTTATTTGTTGCAGTCCACCTGCTTGGTTGTCACTTGGAAGATCATTTTTTTGTGGATACGTGTTTCCAGATGGGTTGCTCCATCTCATGTTAACTTTTAAGTTGTTTAGTTCCTCTTTAGAATGGATGTTTCGATTTGAGATGGGCATCCCATCAGTGATTCTCGATCTTGACGATTTTCTTTTTGTTGGTCTGGGGTATTCATTCATGTAATCATTTTTGTGTCTGACATTCCAAGTTTTGATGAAGTGAATTGGTGTACCATTGTCTAGCAAGAAGACAATTGGTCCAGTCACACAGTTGTTTTTTCTAGGGATTGAAATTGATATCCTTCAAAAGGTTTTTTGCTTGCTGGAAGACTAGTTGTCTCATCTAAAGGAGTTGTTTGACTTTGTTGCAGCAGCTAAGAAGGTTACCTTACATCAGCTAGAGGTGCTGTTAGGTCTACAAATTTTTTCGTGTAACGTCATGCTAATGGGAAGAGTTTTTTCTCTAAGTCTTTCACTTGCAACTAAAGAAGTGAAACAAGCTCATCATTTCACTAGGGTATCAAATGGCATGAATGCTGATCTTCAGACTCTGAAGACTTTTCTTCTCTTATTCAATGGGAGGGTAATCTGCCAGGAGCTGGAAGTGGTCAAAGATGAGCTTAGCTTGTTTTTGCAGGCGGGTGCTGATGGTTTCAGAACAATTTTTAGGAATCACTGGTGTAGATCTCTGCACAGAATCTTGATTTGTGCAGGGTTTGACCAACAACATGATATTACTTGAGCTTTTTTCCGATCCTTGTGAAAATTGAGCTTGGGGAGGGGGGGGGGGTCAGATGGCCAACAGAAGAATATATTTTTGGTCAGACAATGCAGTAGTAGTGCAAGTGGTCAACAACCAATCTTTTCCCTTGCCAGTGTTAGCATTGATTAGACAGTTAGTGTTGCAATCCCTACAGCATAATGTATTTTTTCACTCTAAGCATGTGCCAGGTTATCAAAATGTTGTTGCTGATGCACTGTCTCATTCTCAGTTCACAGTCTTCAGGAAACTTCATCCATCAGTAGATCTGGAGGGAGCGTGTTGCCAAACTTTCTTGTGGATGCTGATAGAGCAGAATTGTTAAAGTTGGTCCAAGCTTCCATGTCTGAGTCAATGTGGAGGAGTTACAGCACAATGTTGTCACTATGGTTGTCATGTGCGAACAGGGGTTTTCCTGGGATCGAGGATCAGGTTACCTTAGATTTTTAGTCTTTGCTCCATGTTAGGGGGTCATCTGTTGGGGCTGTCCAAAAGCATCTTACCGACATTGCATTTTTGCTTCAGCTACAAGGTAGGAGGAATGTTACTAAATATTTTGTAGTACGTGAGATAGGTAAGGGTTGAAGAAAAGAAAATGTTGGTACAGACAGTCTTTCTCTCTGTTATGTTGGTTATTTCACATTTTAGAACTTGTGTGTGTGGGGATTTGTGGGAGTGTCGCTTACTTCGGGCTGCGTTTTTTCTCATGTTTTTTGTAGCATTGTGGACCAGTGAATTGGTTCTGGCGAGAAAACATAAGAAAGGTGGTTTGATGGTTGGGCATGTACTAGTCATGCAAAATGCTTTAAATATTTGCGTTAGACTATCAAAAATGGATGTTTTTGGCAAGGGTCATGATTATCAATTAAGGCTTTGGTTTATGGTTTGTGTCTGGTGTGTTTGGTGGATGATTTTTTTAGTATTCAACAAGGTCACTTTTTAGTTCATAGGTCAAGCTTGCCACTTATGTGGTTCCAGTTTGGCGCTATTTTTCATTCTTGTTTGTGGGAGTTGGATTTGAACCCTCAGGAGTTTGGCACTCATTCGTTTAGGATTGGGGCCACAACTATGATGGATGCTTGTGGTCTTGATGTGTAAATGTTTAAGTGGCTAGGCAGGAGGAAGTCGGAGTGTTATCGGTCATATGTAAGACAGGATTTGTTGACTTTATAGTATATCTTGGTTTTATTTACAGTTATGCAAGATTCTCTTAGCAGCAATACATGCTAGTTTGGTTTTCTATTTCAAGTTTCAGATCATATGGTTATTTGGATCATCAGTCATTCCTTTATATATTGGGCTGAGCAGAGAGCAAAAGAACACCCATATGGTTTGTTGCTGAGTCTCAACAACAATTAAGTACACTGGCGGGGCATTAGAAGTGATTTATATAAGAAGATATTCACCTGGCCATGTAGTTTTACTGCTACTTGCTGGAGGTAACAACCTGGGTGCAGTTTGAATTGGAGAATTGATTGCCTTGATAAAGTAAGACTTGGGTCATTTTGGAGACTTGTTTGCCAAGGCCACATTGGTCTGGTTGGAGGTGGTGATACATCAATTCTGGCGGGGAGCAGTTCCTAAACCATGGTGTTAAGAGTGTACCAAGATTGGTTGAACCATAGACAGAAATTCAACATGGAAGCATTTTCATTGCATGGCCTTGGACCGTTGGTCATCATACCACAATAATCTTTTTTGAATGATGAATGCTATAGGAGCCTATTAGCTGATCATCTGCACCCATATCTTCAGGAAGTCTTACCTGACCACAATGCCATCTTTCAACAGGGAAACGTTCTGTATCATCAAAATCAGATGACTAGGGATTGGTTGGAGGAACATGACAATAAATTCTCCACACTGCCTTATTCCCAAATTAAATGACCTGTAACCCCATTAAATATGTTTGAAATATGCTATAAAAGACTGTGAGATCTGCCCATTATTGAGTTTTTTAATGCAGTGATCATGCAGTGTATATGGTTGTACAGTGGCAAACATTAGAGGTATATATCACTGGTTACTCTTGACAAATATCTCCAACACAAGGCTGTAATGAGATGTTGTAATTTGGACCAACTTCCTACCTAAAAACTAAGGTCCCCAACATCAGCTTTAGAAAGCATAAGAATGTGCAGTGCTGTTATTTTACTGCCATTTACATATCCTGGGATAATCCACTTAAAGGAAACCTTATTGTAACACACCAGGTTTCCCAGTATAGCAATATGTATAATCCAGATAAAAAATCCTTTTTCACCAGCTGGTTATATTGAATTGGTAAGGTTTATTATTTAGGCAAATAAGTGATAGAATAACCCCAATCATAGCAGATCACTGTAAAGCCAAAAGTAATAGTGCTGTTTGAATGAAAGCAGTAGAGTGCTGCATCATAAGGCAAAAATCCAAAGCAAGTGACTTGAAAATGTGCATGATGATGATGATGATGATCTGTTCAGTCGAGGCCGACTTTTGGTCACTTAATGGATCATCGTTCTCCTTGCTTTCCTATCCTTATACGGCTATGATCCATGAAGTATTTTGGCAGAAATAGGAGAGTAGTTTGCCATTGCTTTTTCCACCCCCTCCCCATACTTGTGTAATAAGGGTACAGAGCATGAGCAATTTAAAAGTTGCATCCTGTCTGTGTGCTGTCCAATGTGCTGAAAACTGTATGTTGACATGTACTATTCTCATTTGAAAATTGGTCAAAAATAGGACTTGCTGCAATATTCTTTACTCCGAGTTTCCGTCTGAGTAAAAACAAGCTGAAAATTGGACAGAAAAGACATCATGTAGAGCAAATAAGCATGGGCAGGACATTCTATCTGCTTGTGTATGAGTAATGTTATGATGTGTATTGAAATGTTGGAGTAATCACTTAATTTATTAGACACTCAAAGGGTACCATAGCCTAATCAATCGGGTATGACTAATTGTATATATGATGCATTGGAGAAGAATACATGTGAAACAGACAAGATGACATTTCAAGCTTCTCTTCTGAGGCATCTTTATTACATATATCTTTTATAGCAAACTTTAGCACTTGTCAGGAGCTGATCACGAGCTTGCATCACCCCATCAGCATCCAATCATAATATAATAAGCATTTCATAGCGATTCATAGTAAAGTTATGGCTTTGTGCTCATGCATGTATCAAATAGCTGAGACTTCTTACATGATCTTCTACTGCAAAGACATAAACCTTACAAAAAAACATCTAGTGCATAACCTAGTAATAATGCCAGAATATCTACAAGCATGATGCAAGGACATCTAGTTAAAAAGAACAGTTCATTACTATAAGTTGTACTTCTCCATAGCTGACCTGCTGCTTTGTGAAATGTGATGATACAGAAAGAATGATGTGTTAAAACATTATTTTAGATTACTTTTGCAAACCTCGATATAAATAAGTTCTCCCTCTGCCCATTCATATTACATTCATGACATGACGGTCTTCTTGATATCTATTGCATGATGCTTTGAAATTTTGAACATTGGGTTTTTGTATTGACCCATTGCTTTTTGGACTTTTCATATACAAGGTGTTGTCAAAAGACTGATCCAGTGCTATATCTCAATACTAGTGTCCTAGAGTAAAACTCAATTGCAAAGCATAGCATGTGAGAAGCAGAAATTCACTACCAGTGTCTCTCCAAGTCCTGTGGAACCGCTGCTATGACTGAAGTAACGAAAGCATACTCAAAGTGGCTTCCTACTGATACAATACATGTATGGGTCGGTTTTTAGACCTACTTCACTGAATTGGACCTTAAAACGTAACTTTTAATAATATCTTTTTTTTTTTAATTAAAATAAAAAAATTACAGACACAAATAGTACAAAAGAAAAAAAATTCTATAACATATAGACCGGAAGATATAGAACATATAGGGTATAATTTAACTTTTGGTCACTTCTTTCTTATTTACATGAGTAAGCCTAGTTAGTTTGTATGTGGACCAATTATGCACTGTCCAAAATCAGTCTGACTATAATGCGTGTCACTAAAAAGTTGGCCCAAAATCCACTTTTGGTCACTTCTCACTTATTTACATGAGTAAGTATAGTCAGTATATATATGGACTAATTTTGCACTGTCCAAAATTAATCTGACTCAGTTGGTTACCATTAAAGGTTAGCCCAAGATCAAAAAAGACCATAAATAATTGATCTCAGAACTCCCTGAGGTATAAGGGAGTTTTTCATTGACACTTCCTCTAAGAGAGAAAGTAAGTCACCCGGAAAGGGTGACAGTAATCTAGATCTGATAATCACCTTAGCGGAAAAGCTGATAACTAAATAAATAGATAAATGCTACACAATAATGCATCTGGTCCAACGCGTTTCGCTCCACACCGGAGCTCTTCAGGGACCTAGATGTACCTCTATATATTGAGCACTAATGATCTTTAAGAACACAGTTGTTTGAATATGTCTCTGTATATTGAGCACCAATTGTCTTTAAGAAAACAGTTGTTAATATGAACACCCTAAAACGATAGTTTTGATATATGTTGATGTTTACAGAACCAATATCCGGTGGTAAGGGAGAGCCATGTACGCGATGAAGTAGCAACCACACAGCACCACCTTATAAGTGTCTCCCAATCGGTCATGAATGAATTGATCTTATAATTTTGAGAACATTTCAAAGGTATCGCCTTGATAGATTCCCTATATTAAAGTAAATATTAAATATCTCCTCAATAAGTAAAGTATCACAATAGGTACCCTGATTTATTAACTGTCACTCAACTCAATAGTTGTACCCCCACTTAATGTCTATATTGGAGGTACCTGATATTTCCTAAACTGACAGGCTATTAAGATCTGCTTACTGCCTGAAAGCTAGGATAAATAATAATAGGACTAATAAACTCTCTACTAACTAGTTGCTAGTTCACTTTTTCTTTTTCCTATCTTCTCTTGATGGCCATGGGTATAGCCGATAACTAGGTTCCCAACATAGTTTAGGATCAATAGCAACAGAACCAGAATAAATAAAAGTAGAGAGAGAGGAGCAACACACCAAGAGCCTTGGTGGTAGGCTGGTGGTATCCTTTTTTAATCAGTGAATCACCCACTAGCACCCAATCATAGGTATATTACACCGCGATTGGTTATGCATAGCATCTTCCATGATACAATAAACATTCATGCGGTCCAATCATCTCACAGCATATGCGGCAGTTCCCAGAGATACATTTACAACATAATTGTCTCCGTGAGCCTCCCCCAGGGCGGTGGCGCAGCAACCTGTCAGAAGTGACGTCCATAGCATTCCACGGCTGGAACGCAGCACACATATCATTAATTGCGTCATCATGTTCGCGCATGCGCACCGATGTGCATAATTCAATCGGCGCAGGCGCATAAGTTACTAGGTATCACTACCACGGCAATAGTTAGATTTCCGGCGCGTGTGAATGACAAACTGACCCACTCGTTCTGCCCATCAATGGCAGATAATCCACTCTATTAGGTAGGTCTATGCCCACGTGGTGTGCGGCAGAAATAAGTTATTATGCCGCTGTTTAACGTAAGTATCAAATATAAACCATGATCTTCCATCTCATCCTACAGTGCATAGTTAAATTCTAAGTCAATAAAGACTCTTTAATATTTGACTCCTTCAATTCTTAGTACAGTGTATAATTATATTAAGAAGTTACTAATGATCTCATTAAAGGACTACAATGTGTCTCGTTTTTGATAACAATTGATTATATCTGCAATAGTCTCTGATTTAACTGGAAAACACACAGTACTTTAATATCAACAGACTCAATTCATGTCTATTAAATAAAGAAACTAAATGACAAGTTTTCATTAAGTCCAGCAGGGTGGACAGAATTGAATCTATAGATCCACCTGGCCTCCTTTTGAAGAAGTCTTTTATCGATGTTGCCCCTTCGGCCAAAGGTTCGGATTTTTTCTATCCCTTGAAATTTGAGTTGACTCAGATCTCCTTTATGTTTCTCCTGCATATGGTTGGCAATGGGGGTGTTTTGCTTCCGTCTCACATTGCCAACGTGGGCCAAAATGTGTCTGCGTAATTGCTGTGTGGTCTTGCCGATATAATTTAAAGGGCAAGTACAAGTCGCCACATAGATTACATTACTGCTCCTACAGTTAATAAATTCATGATTTGTGAATATTTTAGATGTGGATGCACTTATAAATGGGGAGCTTTTAGTCACAAAGGGACAGGCCACACAATTCGAACATGGATATGTACCAGTGAGATTATGTTGTCCTAACCACATTGTATCTGGAACCCATGATTGCAGATGGCTTTTTACCAGTCTATCACACAGATTGCATCCGCACCTGTATGTGATAGCTGGATAAATTGGGAGATATTTATTCATGTCAGGGTCTTCCTTGAGAAGATTCCAAAATTGTCCCAAAATCCTACGAATGTCGGCTGCTCCTGAATCATATGTGCCGACTATCCTGATTTTATCCTCTACAGTTTTTTTATGAGTTTGTAGAAGTGCCGTCCTAATTTGTTGAGCTGAGAATTATTTTGCCTCTTTGATGATTTTTTCTGGGTACCCCCGATCTCTGAACCTTATCGTCAATTTCTCACTTTCTATTTCAAAGTCCTCGAAGGAGGAACAATTACAGCGTAACCTCAGGCATTGGCCTTTGGGTATTGATCTCTTGAGAGAGTAAGAATGAAAGCTCTCCCAGGCCAACAATGAGTTTGTGGCCATTTCTTTCCTAAAAAGAATGGTTGATATCATACCATCTGATTGTTTAAAAATCTTCAAATCTAGAAAGGATGTTGATACCTCATCACACTCAGATGTCAATTTTAGGTTCAGATCATAGTGATTTAGATGTTCCACAAATTCTTTGAAGGACTTCCGATCACCGGACCAGAGCAGGAAAATATCATCAATAAAGTGTATCCAAAGGACGATGGATTTTGACCAATGTGAGTTCTCCTCAGTAAAAACATGGTGTTTCTCCTGCCAGCCCAGGTACACGTTGGCGTACGATGGGGCACAGGGAGTCCCCATCGCTGTGCCCCTGAGATGGTGGAAGTACTGACCATTGAAGAGAAAATAATTATGGGTTAGTACATATGTGAGTAATTCTATGACAAAAGAGTTATGATTGGAATAATGTACCCCTCTCTGTTTCAATAAATAATCCACCATCCTAAGGCCACTCTGATGAGATATGGAGCTATATAAAGACTCCACATCAAGCGTGGCGAGTAGTATATCGGATTCCTTCAACTTGTCGCAGTGTGTCCATAGTATCCTCTATGTGGGAGGGAAGTGAAGAGACAAAAGGTCTCAGAATTTGATCTATATAGGTGCTGATGTTTTGACTCAGATTGTCGACACCTGATACAATGGGTCAGCCATGTAGCGGGCTTGTGCCCTTGTGAATCTTGGGTAGTGTATAGAACGTGGCAATCTTAGGGCACTTTGGGACCAAAAATTCATGTTCTGATGTTCCATCAAATGTTGCTCCTATGCCCTATTCAAGATGGTAACTAGTTCTTTCAAAAAAATGTTGGTTGGATCCATAAGTATAGTCCGGTAAGTATCTCTATCGTTGAAAAGATCCATGCACATCTTGACATATTCCTCATATTACGATTTAGAATGACCACTTTTTCCCCCTTATCAGAAGGTTTGATTACGATTTTTTTATCACTCTCCAAACTACGTGGTGCCGAAAGCTCTTTATGGGAAAAATTTTGGGATCCCCTAGAATTATAGTGAACAAGATTTTTAATCTCTCTGAGAACCACTTTTTCAAGTACATCAAGCAGAGGAAAGAATGTCAAAGGCAGATTACTAGTACTTTTGGGTCTCAACTGAGTAAAGGGTCCCTCGCCTGGATTGCATGACCCATCAGTTTCCAAATCCTGCAAATCACTATGGATCTGCATGTCCTCAACATTGAGTCCAAGTTCAGATGCCTTGCTTGGTTCTGTCTAATTGGACGAAGTATTTTTTCCACCGTAATTGACGAATGAAGTGGGAGATGTCCTTCGCCCAGGCAAAGCGGTTGAATCGCGTTGCTGGGAGGAAGGACAGGCCCCTCTTCAAAACGCAAACCTCCTCATCAGATAATTGTCTCAGAGAGTGATTAACAACACATAGCTTGTCCTGAGTCGATTCAATCATGGCAGGACTGTAACAATTTGTATTTCCATCAAATATGGGGTTTATGGTGGATCTTTCTGATCTCTTAATAGGTAGGAGTTGGATTGTTGGCCTAAAAAATTCTGCCCATTAGTATATCTACCCCTGCCCCTACCTCGCTGGTAACCTCGCCATCTACTTCGTCTACCTCGAAATTCAAATCTTTCCCTTGATTCTCCTTCAGATTGATCTATGTCAGAAGAGCTGATATCTGTTTCTGATCTATTGTGGGCTGTAGAATATGCCCAATTCTCCTTGAAATCCAGCATATCCTTGCTGAATTGGGATTGTTTTTTCTCTTTTATAACAGATGTGTATTTATCTATATTCTGCTGCAAAGCTTTTTCTTTTGGAACAAAGTCTGGTTCAGAGGCATAGGTCTGAATTGGTTCCAACAATTCGTCCAGAATTTTTTTTTTTTTTTTCTAAAGTTGTTTTCTCTTCCTTTATCAACAGTTGTATTAATTTCGGAGAAAACTCTGTTGACTCTCCTTCCCATTTGGCCAGAAATTCTCTGTTCATGCATCTACGAGGTGGCATTATGGAGCTCCTCAAACCCCTTTGTACAATACGATTTTCTGCCTACCTCTTCAGGCCCTGAATCTCCCACCATCCGCATATGCATTCTTTATATTGAAGTGTCAAGTTTTTAAAGAGACTGCTCATATGAGTACTGTGTGCACGGGGACTAAATCGGCATTCTGAAAAGATCGAATTGCCTTCGGTATTCCAACTTTCCATATCCAATTTTTTGGATATAAATTCTTGGTACAATGGACTAATTATTTTTCACTGAGGCAAGAATGGTCCAAGTATATTCTAGAACCACTTCACTGATTTGGACCTTAAAACGTAACTTTTAATAATATATTTTTTAAAAATTAAAATCAAAAACTTACAGACACATATAGTACAAAAGAAACATTTTTTTCTATAAAATATAGACCGGAAGATATAGGACATATAGGATATAATTGTTGGGTTGTACACTCCACCCCCACCAGTCGGCTGTTCACTAAGCCAATGTGCCTGTGTGTGACACCACTGCATTACTGGAAGCAGACAACTGGGTAGGCACTGGGTAGGCAGTGCAGGCACTGTTCCTATTGAATGCTATGGAACACTACCTGAAACACTAATCAAAGCCCTTTCAGTGGGTATAGATCTGTCTTCTTCCAGCAACACAGTGGCCGCATACATAAGCATAGTGTCTCGGTAAACAGCCAATCAAAGAGGGGGGCCGGTTGTGCGATCCCCGACGATCGATTATTGATTAACCAAGCAAAAGGATAGGTCATGAATAGTTCAAAGGTAGACATCTTTAAGATCCTCAAATTTGGTAGTTTTGGATGTATTATAGGAACGGAATTTTGCAAAATCCAACCCACTGCAATGTAGCAAAGACACAGCAATTTAACATAACCTTAGTCACTGATTGTCTCAATCACCTCTTTTTGGTAGCAATTTGCTTTCTGCAGAATCCGCACACAGGTGTTCTTCAGCTTGTGGTTCCCATTGACAAGCAGAACAGAATGTAGAGAAGGATAAGCTCCAATGAAAAAAATGGCAATACAGCTTCGCAAATCCTCTGTTGTATTTCCTGAACCATGTAGATTCAATGCGGTAATGTAAAGAAAGAAAAACATGAAGAAGGCAGCCATCATTTTAACTGCTCGGCAATGGGCATCTAACGCTGGCTCTCTGAACCCTGTCCTTTCTTGCGCTTTCATCTTTTTCATGTGTCTTAGAAGAGAGTGGACCACCAGACCAGCAGAGACACAAAACACAGCAAACGGTGGAATAGAACCCATAACACACAGGATCAAGAAAGTTGCAAAGTTTTCTCCAATTCCTGCAAGTGAATTTTTTTCGCTTCCAAACCTGCTCATGTCGAATGTCTGCTTAATGCCATTTTCTGCAGCAGGGTTGCTGCAGGATGCAGATATCAGTACACTCACCAATATGAGGAAAGGGAGCAAGTCATCAAAATGTGTCTTAATTACAGTGAAAATGTATCTCTGAATGGTAACAATTCGCACACAGTAAAAAGTGCTCAACCATGCGGCAAACCAAAGGCTTAAGTAATTAAAAAACAACACTACATAATAGAAAGTGAGCCCCATCCCACTAAAATTAGGTGCTAAATAGGTAATAAAGAACGCGTATAAAACCAACCACATGAAAATGAATCGTGACAGACCAAGACAGGTAAGTATTGAATCACAAGAGCCCAGTTTTCTGTGAGTCAGTAGACTGATCAGATTTACAATCACCAAAAGACCATTTGTGAAGGAGCCAACGATGGTCTCCAAAACCAAGATGACTAATGACAGTATATGGTACGGTGTTAAAGAGGTTGATGAAGTCCCAGATGGTGTTGATGTACCATTTTCCCAATTTGTTTCATTACTTGCATTGAACATTGTCTTCATCTCCTCTATGCTTTATCCAGTATAACTATGAGCGGTTTACACTTCTGTGTTTACCTACAACTGGGAGCTTCTTGTGTCTGCAGCAAAGATTTTCATAGTATAAATATCATTCCCTGTGCCTATTATATTACAGGGATAAATATAACCTATGCAAATGGTAAGAACATACGATGCACCCATGAAGTTAAGATATTTTTAACTCTATGCTTTGTAAACAGTTCTTATGCAGCAGGTGTGGACCCACTGTATCACTAACTGATTTGACTTTGGAATGCTGCTTAACCCCTTTTTGAGGGATCTGGTCTTTGCTGCAGGGGCCACCAGATTGCTTCTCAAGGAGTAGAAATGACAGCAGGCATGCGTAGGTCAAATAGAAGTACCAAAGGGATGGGAAAGGATGTTATCGATATAACAACCCCAGGTCAGGACTGGCAGAGTTCATGCAATATGGTGGAACAGGCAGACGATCAGGGCAGGCAGAAATCAGGCAAATTGTAGTCAAGGAACAATCTGAGGTCAGGACAAGCAGAATTTAGGAAAGCTGGGTATGCAGTATAAAAAAATCAAAACCATGACTCAAACAGGGAATACTTCAAAATAGGGTGAAAAAAAACAGCGTTCAGTGGTAGGCAGATATTCTTATACATAGTGATTTATACACGAAGGGAATGCTCACATGTGTTGAAATTGATGCGAATTTTCCACTATGGCAAATCCGCATCAATAACCATGTCAAAATTCACAGCATTGGAACAGATTTTGACATGAGTTTTGATGTGGATTCACAACAAAATTTAACGTATCATTGAAAGGTTTAAATCTGCTGCAAATCTACATTAAAACCACGTAAAATCCACAGCAAATGGCGCAGATTTTGACACTTTTTTTGACATGCATCTATACTAACATCCATAGCACATAATATGCTGCAGATTTTAGTACGAAGCCAAACCAAAATCCACTATATGTGAATATCTCCTTAATGTGCTTAATTGGTTTAGGGATCAGTGAGCTTAGCTCTAGGTACCATTTTCCATGTTTTCCTTTCCTGTCATCTTCGGCTATCAGATATCTCACTGCTCTAACTGTTTTACTATTTAGCCCAGCTGAATTGATGAACGGATTTTGCCTCAAAATGCGTTTCCCAATACTGGTTATCTATTTAACCAATTTGTTATGTTCATGTGGGTTAGTGAGCAGCGGGCCCACATGAACGTCACCAAAAATAGGGAACAGCAGGGGAAACAACCACCAATTAACATTTCTCCCTATATTCTACAAGGGAAGATGAGGAAGCACCTACCTGAGTGGGGACATCACTCCAATAAGGGGCAGCCCAGCGGTCTTCGGGTCTGGGCCCTTGCTGCCCCTAGGAATCCAGGCTACAACGCATAGACATACCACCACCGACAGGTACAACTGGACAGAATAAGAAGACACACAGCGCCATGATCACACCATGCAGCAGCCAATATGCAAACATGAGATGTTTATGATAAGTACAAACATTACAGAACCACGGTTACATAGTAATCAGTTGATGGATACAATAGGAGTGAGGGTCCTGCTCCAACGAGCTTACATACTACAAGTAATGGGGTGATACAGAAGGTAAAGGGGCTGGAGATGTGCATGGTATGGTGAGGTGGAGAGTGAGGGATGCTACACACATAAACAATGGTTAGACATTTCGCCGTGTGACGGCAGAATCTGTATGACTGCAAGGGAAGTTGATTGTGGCTGGCAAAGATTGCAGTCAGTAGGTCAGGGAGCATGCTATCAGGTGGAGTACAGAGGGCTTTGCTTAGGGAATGCGGTATGTCTCACTGAAGAGGTGCGTTTTTAGAGCACGCCTGAAGTTTTGTGAGTCCTGGATTGCCCGGGTAGCCTTTGGTAGTGCGTTCCAGAGTATTGTTGCTGCTCTGGAGAGGTCTTGGAGGCGGGAATGAAAAGTTCGAACTAGAGGGACGTGCAGTCTAATTTCATTAGCAAAGCAAAGAGCCCGGACTGGGTGATGGATTGAGATGAGGGAGGCAATATAGGGGGGCGCTGCGCTGTGGAGGGCTTTATGGATGAAGGTAGTGAGTTTAAATTGAATTCTGTACAGGAAGATGAGCCTGGCTGCCGCATTCAGGATGGATTGGAGGGGGGCCGATCAGCAACAAGTTGCAATAATCAAGCTGAGAGTGGATGAGGGCAACAATAAACGTTTTTTAGCGTGTCTGCGGTGAGAAAAGAGCGTATTCTTGCGATATTCTTGAGGTGCAGCTTAGATGAATGATGTTGTCACCTGAGACCCTAAAAGTGGTTCCACCCTTGACCTTTAACCCATTAAGGACCAAGCGCGGTGAATATATGGCGCTTGGTCCTGGATTTAAAGCACCACTGATAGTAAAATTATGTTGGGGATTTAAGCCTTCTGCTCTGCAATCAATTAGAGGCAGGACAGGTTGTCAGCTGTTAGTGACAGCTGATAACCCGGAGGAGAAGGCAGGAAGAGTTTTTAACCCTTTCTACCTTTTCCTTCCCCGAGTACACAGCGCTGAGCACTAGAAAGTAAAAGTGGAAGTGTAACTTCCCCTACAGGGCCGGGAAGAGGGGTAGGCGATATTACATGACTACCGGGGTTCCCAGCTGCAGCAGAGCTGCAGAGTCATACTAGACCCTGGCCAGCTTTGGCAGTGACTAATGTCATTACAGTGGTTGTTTTTCGCTGTAACTGGGGCTCCTATGGATGCCCCAGCTACAGTGGGAAAGTGTCAAATAAAAAAAAAAACGTGAATGTTCCCCACAGGTTTTACATGACGTCATGGGGGAACACAGATAGTAAAAAAAATAATTACATACATAAGTAAAACAAAATTGCAGAATAAAACGACTATATATACATAAGAAAGAAAGTTACCCAAAACAGACGCCAACCCAAACTGTCGCTATAAGTGCCCCCAATAAAACTTAAAAACTGAAAAAAGTCAGTGAAAAAGATATTTAAAAAATCACCCTATATGTCACGGAAAACAAATGCAGCAAAAATAATTTTGGTAGCTAAAGGAAAAAAAAAATAGGGCAGTTAAACCACCACATGGGTAAAATCCCTAAAAAGTGTCTCGTCCTTAAAGGGGTTGTCCCGCGCCGAAACTGGTTTTTTTAAAATTCAATAGGCCCCCCGTTCGGCGCGAGACAAACCCGATGCATGTGTTAAAAAAAAAAACGTTTAGTACTTACCTGAATCCCCGCGCAGGGGCGACTTCTTCCTTACCTTACTAAGATGGCCGCCGGGATCTTCACCCACGATGGACTGCGGGTCTTCTCCCATGGTGCACCGTGGGCTCTGTGCGGTCCATTGCCGATTCCAGCCTCCTGATTGGCTGGAATTGGCACACGTGACGGGGCGGAGCTACAAGGACCAGCTCTCCGGCACGAGCGGCCCCATTCACCAGGGAGGAGACCGGACTGCGCAAGCGCGTCTAATCGGGCAATTAGACGCTGAAATTAGATGGCACCATGGAGACGGGGACGCTAGCAACAGAACAGGTAAGTGAATAACTTCTGTATGGCTCATAGTTAATGCACGATGTACATTACAAAGTGCATTAATATGGCCATACAGAAGTGTATAACCCCACTTGCTTTCGCGGGACAACTCCTTTAAGGTACAAAACAGTCTGGTCCTTAAGGGGTTAAAAAGGCTCCCAGAGGCTACTTGTCTGTAGTGACCTCTTTTACCGCTTGTGTAGAGCTTGTTGACCACTAGACGCCTCTATGGTGCAATCAAAGAAATTTTGCCCAGTTACCAGAGTCTGAGAAGTGGTGCATTATTGAAATGTGAGAAGCCTGCCACCTGCTGTGCTGTGATTCATTATACACATGGCCGGCCACTTGTAGTTACTTGCCAGTGATAGTGGCCGGCCATGTGTATAATGAACTGCAGCGGTGGGCCGCGGGCATACTACAGCCAACCCGGACATTTCCCAGTAGAATATATAGCCAATCTGCATTATGGATACTAATTATGACATGTTTTGATGTGTTGGTGATGTCCATCAGGGGCGCTGTACTTATGCAGATTATACAGTGGGGAATCTATCATTAGCCCTAACTACATGACTGATAAACTGAAGTACTTGTCAGCAATTAGTACTGTTGACTAGATTCAACACTTTTGTTTGTATAGGGCAATTGTTTTGTATGATGCAGAATATTTGTTTGCCAAAATCCATCCTAGTAACCCGAGACGTAACTTGAAGCTACCGGGCCACAGTGCAAAATCTGGAACTGGGCCCTCAACTATAAAGCTTCATTAATAGCATTGGTTTGCAATATGGAGAAGAGAGACTTTATGGGCCCCCTAGGGCTCCTGGGCCCAGCTGTGACTGCACCCTCTGCACCTCCTATACGTACGGCAGTGCCAGTAACTGAATATACTGCATTTAGATGCTCAGGTGCTGATTCAACACATCTGTGCATAGGGGAATTATTTTGTATGATGCAGAATATTTGTTTAGAAGAATCCATCCCAGTAACTGAATATGCAGCATTTACATGCTCAGCTGCTGGTTTGGGAACGTCGTAACCTAATACAAATTATCATTTGCATAGACGCTTTCATAGTAAATGTGACGATTCACCCTTAATAGCTGCTGGCCAAACACTTGTTCTGCTGACAATTATTGCTCCAGGCCCCCCCAGACACACGAACACTCAGTTCTACCAAGCACTTATGTGTTTTACATGAGGGTAGTGGAAAAAGTCGCATCCATACCTCTCTGGCAGTGGTTTATCTCCGGAAGCAACCAAAGGATCGGGTGCTGCAATTCCCCAATATCATCTGTTAAGGTTAAGCCAAGGCCACAAAGCCATTGTCTCCCCTTCCCTCCACCTCACCAGCTCACCTCCTCTCTCCTTCCCTCTGACTGTTTGCAATTTGTGTGGGTGGGATGGGCCGGAGCTAAGCACCTGCCCCCTCTCTGCCCCTTGCCTAAAGCCACCAATGGGAGGGACAGAGCTTAGCTCCGCCTTCACCCCACCCCTCCCATTGCAAACAGCCAGAGGGGAGGAGAGAAGAGGGAGGGACTTTAGCTGCTAAACTCCCTCCCACCTCCCTTTGCCGCCCACTTTAATTGGCTCCCATAGGAGCCCATGCAGCGGCCGACGTATTCCTGGCACAAAGAAAGTTCCAGGACTATCTTTGCTGCCCAGCACTATATTGGCCGGCCGGGCGCTTTTACACCACGGGAATACACCTGTGTGATCTGATGTCTTGGAATCGAATGCATCAGATGGTAGCCCTGAAAATGGCGGCCAATATACACTTGTGTGAATAAACCCTAAGAGAAATTTCCTATATTGTTTTACATGGGAATATACCCTAAGGGTATGTCCATACAAAGTGCTTACGCGGTGGATTCTTTTCAGATTCGCCAGCCAGAAAATTTGCAGCATTTACAATAGCAGCAATTTGATGAGCTTTTACCAAATCTCATTCACATGCGGTTTTTTAAAAAACGTGAAATCATGTGGAAATTAACTTGTAGAAATTTATTTGCTGCTGATTTTCACTAAGGATTTCACCCCTTTTCATTGAGCCGGGTAAATGAGGAGGGTAAAATCCACTGTGAATCAGAAGCAAAATCCTCAATAAATCTGCTAGATTTTGCTAGAGGATTATGGCAAAATCAGAGCCTTGTGACCAAGTCTAATGTGTGTAATTGTCATTTTGTTCTATTAAGGAATGTTACAAATGCCAATATGGTTTGTACCTAGACACATACTGTAGGCAGTTGCTTCTCTAGTTATAGTAATAGAATTACTGTTTACTATCCCATAACAATAAATGTTGGAACGTTTTCTACCAGCAGTCACATTTTTGCTGCTAGGTCTCCGAAAATGTATTATTTTTGCTAAAAAAAAAAATGACTATGAGTATCCCGGTTTTTAAGCACAAACTGGGAAACGTACTAAAGTTGTCAAACACTTTGTGTGCTCTTGTGGTAACTGATAAAACGGTTAATTTGTACAAGATCTACGTATATGTGTAAAACCTTTTTTAAAAGTCTCTTTGTATTTATTTTATGGTAAAAAAGACATTATCAACACATCTTAATGGAATCATGTATATAAATGAGTTACACAGGACTCCAATACGGATAGAGCATAAAATGAAATGCATGAGCTATTTAAAAGAGGCCACATATAACAATACTATGACAAATATATCCAATCTCCTATTGTGGACCCAGAGGTCTGAGCCCTAACAGATGGACTTTGTCAATTGTGCATATCAAGGAGGTGTTAAGGCTGTAAGAGAAAGTTAGATAACTGAGTAGAACAATTAACAAAAACACAGACGAGGTGTCAATTTGTAAGGCTAAGAGAAAAAAGCACCATTGAAGCTAACCAATGATTAGAGTGTAGATTAGGAAGCTGGGATCGATGCTATGATAATTCAGAGTAGTGAATCCATGGTTTCCAGATTGCAAGAAATCTTTCTCTATTCCCTGTTTCCTAAGTAACTAACTCATTAAACCTATTTATTTCGGAAACCCTGTCTCTCTATTGGTCTAAAGCGGGTGTTGATTTATCTCTCCACAGGAGAGGGATAGTTAGTTTAGCAGCTGTCTGCAGTAATGTTGGAAGGTGTTTCTTAGATGGTGAGGATTGTGGAGGTGGTTTCCATAAAAGAAACTCATCTGGGGCGAAGTCATATGTGGTTTCACATATTTTTTTTATTTGGTCAGTAATTTGTTACCAAAAGAGTTTGATAACTGGACAGTGCCACCAGATGTGTAATAGAGAGCCTCTGTCGGCGTCACATCTCCAGAAGTTGTTGGTCGGTGAGAGGTTGGATTTGTATAGTGAGTTGGGTTTTGGACCATCTGGCGAGAATTCTGAAAGAATTGTCTTGTTTTTGGTCACACCTGGAGAAACCATGTGAGTTGTTAAAACCTAATAAACCTCTTTCTCGTTAAGGGTGCGGGCAGACGAGCGTAGGCGTATTTACGTTCGCACGAGCGCAACGTATAATCGCCCGAGCGATCGTTTTTCACCGATCACGACCAGAGCTAGAAAGCGTATTTTCGTTTGTTCCTACTTTGCAAACGGTCTTTTCGGCGATCGAATATGCGTTGGCGCGTATTTCGGTCGCATATGTTCCGGTTTTTTTTCGAATTGCCGTTTTTACGTGCCGTAAAATCGCCCATGTGAACGAATACATTCGAAACCATTGCCTCAGATGGTCACGTATATACGTTTGGTCGCAAAAACGCGCCGTTTATGCGCTCGTCTGCCCGCACCCTAAGAGAGATTTTTAGTTCCCTTTCCCATTCTCTAATGAACCATGGTTTCTCTGAAGACTGTTTAAATAGTAAGCCCTTGTATAAGACACTCATATTTTTCCTTGTAGGAGCATTAAAAGATAGATAAACCTTGAACCAGAGAGGGTCTCTTAATGTGTTGCAAAAAAATTGTTTGAAATTTCTTAATAGAGTTAAAGACATTTAAGGGCTCGATAAAATTAAATGTAAGATTTTAATTTCAGATGGGTTGATGAGGCGGCTACTTTTGAAAATATTGAAGACAGTCATGGAGCTAAGGTGTATCCAGGCCCCGATATGTCTATCGGTTTGTTAGCTAATATAGACCGGATTAGCAAGGCTGGAATCATTGGAGACAGTTTTGCTTGGGTTTCTATAGTCGAGCATAGGGAGCTAAGTACCTTGAAAGTACCCTTTGTGGTCAGGTTAAGAGCTGAAGGTGTTGTTGTAAGGGGACTGTCTGACCAGAAGAGATATTGGTCTTTAGATTGTAAGGTAGATTTTTCTAGACCCGTGTCGGGTGGATTTGTGACCGAGTTAGAGAATGATAACCATGTGGCTAAATGTATGGCTTTGTAGAAGAGTAGAATATTTGGGAGGTTGAAGCCACCTTGTGATATGTGTAAAACTTCACACCTACTAAAAGTCTTCAAAGCAATACACTTTTTGAAGATACTTGAACCACTAACTTTATTTTGTAGATGTTTACAGAGTTGCAGTGGTGAAGCTAGGCTGGACACATGGGACACGTCTCCGATATCCCAGGCTGGTGATTGTTATTTGGAATCATCATTGAAATACAGTTACAGTTTAAGGCCTTATTTACATGAGCGTCTTTACTCGGCTATCTGAAGCATTGGATTCCAATGCATTCATTCTGATGAGTCAAAACACATTGCATTGGGAATTGTAGGACATTGTCCTATCTTTCAGCCGATATACGCTGGCGGTCCCAAAAAACTCTTATGGCAGCTGCAAAAAAAAAGGGAGGGGGAGGGAGTTTAGCAGTGTCCAGCACTACAAAATCACTACAGCTGGCTCCAGAAGCCATTGTAGTGGCCCAAAGTTTGAGCCGGACCCAGAGAAAGCCGCGCAAGAACCGAGTGTGTGCGGAGAGATAGAGACACCGACAAAGAGCGGGAAAGACAGTATGTGACTGACAGGAGAGAGAGTTGCCGGGAGAGTGAGTTCCTGCGGATAACTACAGCTGTGGATGTACAAATAGCCCTTGAAACCTCCCTGCTTCACAACTGTAAGAACTGTTTCATTGTTATCTGTTATTATCGTTTAAGTAAACGGACAGGACCGAACGTTCCCAGTTCTCATTCAGAAAAGACACTCTGTGCATGGACTGCTTTATTGCAATGTTGGCATCATGAGTAACAAACAGGACAACAGTTATCCACCGGTTACCATTTGTGATCTCCACCTGTCAGTAGCGAGGTCAGGTCCCAAGCTACCCTTAGGGAAGAGACGGTAGAGCCCCATGACAAGGTATTTCTCTACCCTGTTGTCTCCTCGGCTGGGGGTCTGCTCCTCGGATGCTGCACCATGCCGAGGATTTATGCCGACCGAGAGTTTTCCATGCTCATGTGAATGGACGAGAAAACGTGAATTTGGCTGTGACTTGATCACGGCTTTTTGTTGTTAACACGTTTTTTGCAGTGTGAAAACACAAAGCTCATGTGAAAGAGGCCTAAAACTGGCAGAAAAGCACCCTGGACCATTAGTACGTCTTTCTTACTTCCCTTTAAGTAAATTACATTTTGGCTGTAATGAAAGGGAGTGGGGGTGGCACAGTGACTGGCATGCTGGGTATTGTAGATGGTATAAAGAACATTGTGGATATCACTTGGAATATTGTGGAGAGCAAATGAGACATTGTGGTTAAAATCTGTGACTGCCAAGGGGGTTATGAGTTGTAGTAGCAAATCTTGCTGAGGGAGACAGATGAGGAGAAAGCAAATAACTTCAAAGACATAATTCAATAATTGTTTACCCATCTAGCGGTAATAATTGTGTGTGTTATGTACATTATTATGCTATTATTTAAATGTACTTATGATGGGGCAAATTATTTAGAGGCAAAGTCAAACTGGGATATAGATAGATAGATAGATAGATAGATAGATAGATAGATAGATAGATAGATAGATAGATAGATAGATAGATAGATAGATAGATAGATATGCTTGTGCAAAAAAAACTGTTGTTTAGTTTTTTTAACCCTAGAGTTTAATAACGATCCATACAGTAGAAAGACAGGGTCCGCACATCCACATATTATACATTGATGTAGAGCCTCTCAGCAGGATTTATAAACATGAACATGAGGTTCTTAATAAAATTTTGATCAAATTGTATAAATGTTACTTTACACGAGATGATTATCACCCAAAGTCTCCGGTTAGGCCATCAATAGTTGAACGTTGGGGCTGCCGCTGGGTAGCTTGACCAATTAGCTGTTTGGACGCCCACTGTCACTACCAAAACATAAAGGGTATGGAGCAGAAGAAATTGCTCCAACCTCTGTGTAATGGCTGGCGCTGGTAATTAAAAGCACATTTCTCATTGATTTTAATGGGAGCTGCCAGCGCTGGCCACTACACAGGGGTTGGATTGATCTGCTTCTACTCAGTATCCTGTGTTTGGTATTAGTGTATCTTGACGCCACCGGAAGCTAGGGGTTTGACAGGAGGAACACCCCTCTCACACTTTCAGCTCCCGATAGGGTCAAGAAGAAAAGGTCTTTGAAGGACCTACCGTAGTAGCTATGGACGGCACTTACAGCGCCAGAGAGCCAAAGCGGGACACATACTGCAGGAGAAGTGAGACCCGGGGACCTGAGTGGCAGTGCTCCCGGCTGCTTTGGCCACAGGGGAAGCGGAGACGGGAGGCAGCAGTGCCAGACCTAAGTGGGGACTTAAGGTGACCACAAGGGGGAGGCAACTTTGGCGGGGGTGCAGGAGTGCCACCGGGGGACACCAGCGGTGACGACAGTTACAGTGCTCCTGGCTGCTTTTGCCGTGGGGGGAGCGGCAGCGCGGTACTACACTGCTGGTAGAGGGTGAGCGACAGCAGCGGGGACTCCACTCATTGCGCTCCCGCCTGCTTCGGCTAAGGAGGAGTGGCATAATTGGTGGGGAAGAGCAGCGTGCCGTCTTTTAATATTTATGTCAAGGATCGAGGGTTAGGGTGAGGGGTAAGTGTAACAGTTAGCCTTATATTAAAACTGTAAGGCTAACTATGACACTTACCCCTAAACCTAACCCTCTATCCCTGACATTAATGATAAATGATGCCACGCACCTCTCTACCTCCACAGCTGTGCTTAGTGGGCTGCAAGGACCTGCAGCCCATCCAGCTCTGCAGCCAATCAAGTGACACCCTCCTGTGAATCTTGACTCCACTAGGACTTCCTGGTGGCGTCAAGATACACTAATACCCCAGACGCAAACAGATGATCTTCCTTGGTCCTAAGCAGTGGACCCTAGCCGATCAATTATTGATGACCTGTCCTACAGAAAGATCATCTATAAAAATTGACTGGAAAATCCCTTTAATTAATCTTCTAGCAAAGGCTGTTGTCACACCATAATATTGAAAGGCTGCAAAGTGTATAACGCAGCGGCAATTGACTGCAGGGACATACTATGCCTTTAGACTGATGGGGGCTGCAACCCCTGGCTAGAACAGGAAGAACCTGTGAAGGGGCATTCCTAGCAGAGGTGAAAAGTTGAAGAGTGGGGAGGTTACCTTCTGCCACTGGCAGGTGAGAAGTCAGCACATCATCCCTTTGCTGGAGCTTATGATAGAGTCCCTGGAGTAGCTCATCTAGAGAAGGAGTCCGAGGAGGGTAATTTATATCTGGAAAACATTCTGCAGAGGTGTCGGCCATCTGATCCTGCAACGGATGCAGGTTTCCAACATCAGGAGGAAGACAGAGGTAGGCAACGGTGCAAGCGGCACCCACCTGCCCGCCTAAGCCCCAGTCCTGTTTTGCAGGGAAGTGGGCACAAATCAAGAAGTGACAGGCCAGGGCACTTGTGGGTGCTTCTGTATGTGAAAGCCCTTCTAAATAGTCTGCCATGGCGCGAGGCAGGGCTGTCAGTGGGCACTTCCGTGGGGAAACTGCACTGCGATTGGGTGAGTGGCGGCGTTCTTCACCCAGTGGCTCTGTTGTTGCAGTGGCATCAATGCGGAAAGCGGTTGTAAATTCAGATAGTGTTTCAGCTGCAGCACTTCAGCATTCAGAATAATGGTTCTTCTTTTTCTGCAGGTCCACAGTTGCATCGTTACAAGGCTTCCAAGAGAAAGGAGAAACAGCAGGTGCAGTTTCAGTCACGGCAAGCATGGTTGCCGATCCTACTATTCTTGGTAAGGATCAACTCACTGCTCTTCATTGTCAGAGCCCTCATCTGGTAAAAACAGACATCAGTGTTGAGGATCCAGGCATTCTTCAAGGTCAAGCCATTCGAAGAGGACTAGAGATAATCATTCTACTCGGGTAGCTTCTGCCAACATTGTTGGTGTTGTTTCCAGTAAGCTCATGAGTCAGCCCTCTACCAAAATGCCAGCCCTGCTTCTACCCTTACTAGTGATGGAGAACGGAAGGGGTGGCGAGTTAATCTGCCAGCGTGCTTCGTCTACTGTGTTTATTCCCGGGGTTTCAAAGGAGAGCTACCTAGTTACTGCATTTAAGCAGATGTTGTCACATTTCAAGCAAGTAAATGGGGCATTTGCCCCTTTAAGTACACCAGGTGGAGTATCTTGTCAGCCTGTTCATGACATGGAGCCACAAAATGTAACATTTAGAAATATGATGTTTTGTGGTGTGGTTCCTCTTGGTTGCAGTTTACCAGAGAATGTAAAAGAGAATATATTAGAAAGGAGAATATGTGGAAATTCGGTTGCTCCTTTCAGTTGATCACATTGCGGTAAACAAAGAGAGTATTTTCAAAAGGGGTTCAAATAGGAAACCAAAGGTTGTTAAAACCTTTGGAAATTGGCCTCAGTCTTTTTGCCTTTGGCGCGTGTGGTGTATCAATATCAGTTAAATAAAATTACTGAATTGTTAGTTTATATTGACATGATTTTCAGTTTACAAAAGCTTTATAAAGGTACAGCTTGGTGGTGCTACGACTATGAATCCCGTCAGTTTATGTCAGGTTCCCCCACTATTAGAGATGAGCGAACGTACTCGTCCGAGCTTGATACTCGTTCGAGTATTAGCGTGTTCGAGATGCTCGTTACTCGTAACGAGCACCACGCGATGTTCGGGTTACTTTCACTTTCATCTCTGAGACGTTAGTGCGCTTTTCTGGCCAATTGAAAGACAGGGAAGGCATTACAACTTCCCCCTGCGACGTTCAAGCCCTATACCACCCCCCTGCAGTGAGTGGCAGGCGAGATCAGGTGTCACCCGAGTATAAAAATCGGCCCCTCCCGCGGCTCGCCTCAGATGCGTTGTGACATAGCTGAGGGACAGTGCTATCGTGTTGGAGCTGCTGTAGGGAGAGTGTTAGGAGTTAGTGTAGGCTTCAAGAACCCCAACGGTCCTTCTTAGGGCCACATCTAACCGTGTGCAGTACTGTGGAGGCTGCTTTTTGCAGTGTTGCACATTTTTTTTTCTTTTTTTGGTATATCGGCCGTGCAGAGCATTGCGCCCTGCAGTAATACTACAGGGACAGAATTGTGTAGGCAGGGCCAGAAGACATATATTATTGACTGAATATACGCAGTGGTCCTTTTCAACAAAATGTTGGGCAAAAAAATCTATTTGGCCTGCCTGTCACTGTGCTCAGTGTTCTGGGTCCGTGTGTGCTGGGGGTAGTAGTTCTACAAATAAATACGCCGGCAGCTAAGTGTTACAGCAGGCCTGCGCCAAATTATTTCCTGGCTCAGAAATCACCGCTCTGTTGCAGTTAATAACAGTGCGACACTCTTTAGTTCTGTCACACACTCCAGGGCCAGAAGACATATATTATTGATTGAATATACGCAGTTGGCCTTTTCAAAAAAATATTGGGCAAAAAATCTATTTGGCCTGCCTGTCACTGTGCTCAGTGTTCTGGGTCCGTGTGTGCTGGGGGTAGTAGTTCTAAAAATAAATACGCAGGCAGCTAAGTGTTACAGCAGGCGTGCGCCAAATTATTTCCTGGCGTTCCGTAAACGAAGTCAGCCTCCAACCACAGGCCAATAAGCGGCACATTTAATTACAGCGTTCTGTTTCTGCACTACTGCTAATACACCATGCTGAGGGGTAGGGGTAGGCCTATAGGACGTGGACGCGGGCGAGGACGCGAAGGCCCAAGTCAGGGTGTGGGCACAGGCCGAGCCAGTGCGGTGGCCAGGGGTAGAGGCAGGGCCAGACCGAATAATCCACCAACTGGTTCCCAAAGCGCCCCCTCGCGCCATGCCACCCTGCAGAGGTCAAGGTGCTCTACGGTGTGGCAGTTTTTCACCGAGACGCCTGACGACCGACGAACAGTGGTGTGCAACCTTTGTCGCGCCAAGATCAGCTGGGGAGGCACCACCACCAGCATGCGCAGGCATATGATGGCCAAGCACCCCACAAGGTGGGACGATGCCCGTTCACCGCCTCCGGTTTGCAACACTGCCTCTCCCCCTGTGCCCCAACCTGCCACTGAGATCCAACCCCCCTCTGAGGACACAGGCAGTACCGTCTCCTGGCCTGCACCCACACCCTCACCTCCGCTGTCCTCGGCCCCATCCAGCAATGTCTCTCAGCGTAGCGTCCAGATGTCGCTAGCGCCACTGTTTGAGCGCAAGAGCAAGTACGACGCCACGCACCCGCACGCTCAAGCGTTAAACGTGCACATTGCAAAATTGATCAGCCTAGAGATGCTGCCATATAGGCTTGTGGAAACGGAGGCTTTCAAAAGCATGATGGCGGCGGCGGCCCCGCGCTACTTGGTTCCCAGTCGCCACTACTTTTCCCGATGTGCCGTCCCAGGCCTGCACGACCACGTCTCCCGCAACATTGTACGCGCACTCACCAACGCGGTTACTGCCAAGGTCCACTTAACAACCGACACGTGGACAAGCACAGGGCCACTATATCTCCCTGACGGCACATTGGGTGAATTTAGTGGAGGCTGGGACAGAGTCAGAGCCTGGGAACGCTCACGTCCTACCCACCCCCAGAATTGCGTGCCCCAGCTCAGTGGTGGTATCTGCGGGGGTGTATGCTTCCTCCACTAAACCACCCTCCTCCTCCTCCTACGCAACCTCTGTCTCGCAATCAAGATGTGTCAGCAGCAGCAGCACGTCGCCAGCAGTCGGTGTCACGCGGTGTGGCAGCACAGCGGTGGGCAAGCGTCAGCAGGCCGTGCTGAAACTACTCAGCTTAGGAGAGAAGAGCCACACGGCCCACGAACTGCTGCAGGGTCTGACAGAGCAGACCGACCGCTGGCTTGCGCCGCTGAGCCTCCAACCGGGCATGGTCGTGTGTGACAACGGCCGTAACCTGGTGGCGGCTCTGCAGCTCGGCAGCCTCACACACGTGCCATGCCTGGCCCATGTCTTTAATTTGGTGGTTCAGCACTTTCTGAAAAGCTACCGCCACTTGTCATACCTGCTCGGAAAGGTGCGCCAGCTCTGCGCACATTTCCGCAAATCCCACACGCACGCTGCCACCCTGCGGACACTGCAACATCGTTTTAATCTGCCAGTGCACCGACTGCTGTGCGACGTGCCCACACAGTGGAACTCTACGCTCCACATGTTGGCCAGACTTTATGAGCAGCGTAGAGCTATAGTGGAATACGAACTCCAACATGGGCGGCGCAGTGGGAGTCAGCCTCATCAATTATTTACAGAAGAGTGGGCCTGGTTGGCAGCCATCTGCCAGGTCCTTGGAAACTTTGAGGAGTCTACCCAGATGGTGAGCGGGGATGCTGCAATCATTAGCGTCACCATTCCTCTGCTATGCCTCTTGAGAAGTTCCCTGCAAAGCATAAAGGCAGACGCTTTGGAATCAGAAACGGAGGCGGGGGAAGACAGTATGTCGCTGGATAGTCAGAGCAACCTCATGTCTATATCTAGCGTTGAGGAGGAGGAGGAGGAGCATGAGGAGGAGGGGGAAGAGACAGCTTGGCCCACTGCTGAGGGTACACATGCTGCTTGCCTGTCATCCTTTCAGCGTGTATGGCCAGAGGAGGAGGAGGAGAAGGAGGATCCTGAAAGTGATCTTCCTAGTGAGGACAGCCATGTGTTGCGTACAGGTACCCTGGCACACATGGCTGACTTCATGTTAGGATGCCTTTCTCGTGACCCTCGCGTTACACGCATTCTGGCCACTACGGATTACTGGGTGTACACACTGCTCGACCCACGGTATAAGGAGAGCCTTTCCACTCTCATTCCCGAAGAGGAAAGGGGTTCGAGAATGATGCTATACCACAGGGCGCTGGTGGACAAACTGATGGTAAACTTCCCATCCGACAGTGCTAGTGGCTGAAGGCGCATTTCCGCGGCCCAGGTAGCAGGGGAGGCGCAGAGATCAGGCAGCATGTACAGCGCAGGCAGGGGAACACTCTCTAAGGCCTTTGACAGCTTTATGGCTCCCCAGCAAGACTGTGTCACCGGTCCCCAGTCAAGGCTGAGTTGGCGGGAGCACTGCAAAAGGATGGTGAGGTAGTACGTAGCCGATCGCACGACCGTCCTCGGTGACGCCTCTGCCCCCTACAACTACTGGGTCTTGAAGCTGGACACGTGGCCTGAACTGGCGCTGTATGCCCTGGAGGTGCTTGCTTGTCCTGCGGCTAGCGTCTTGTCAGAGAGTGTGTTTAGTGTGGCTGGGGGAATCATCACGGATAAGCGTACCCACCTGTCAACCGACAGTGCCGACAGGCTTACACTCATCAAGATGAACAAAGCCTGGATTTCCCCAGACTTCTCTTCTCCACCAGCGGACAGCAGCGATACATAAACAATACGTAGGCTGCACCCGCGGATGGAAGCATCGTTCTCTATCACCATCCAAAACGGGGACCTTTTTGCTTCATCAATCTGTGTATAATATTCATCCTCCTCCTCCTGCTCCTCCTCCTGAAACCTGACGTAATCACGCCGAACGTGCAATTTTTCACCGGCGGTACATAAAAATATCCCATTGCATTGCCCATCACAGCTGAGGTAATAATGTCATGTTTAATGCAGGTGGGCTTCGGCCCACACTGCATGCCCCAGTCAGATTGGGGTTCTTTAGAAGTGGAAACAGATGCATTTACAACTCCCTGTGGACCCACAGCATGGGTGGGTGCCAGGAAGCCACCGGCGGTACATAAAAATATCCCATTGCATTGCCCATCACAGCTGAGGTAATAATGTCATGTTTAATGCAGATGGGCTTCGGCCCACACTGCATGCCCCAGTCAGACTGGGGTTCTTTAGAAGTGGACACAGATGCATTTACAACTCCCTGTGGACCCACAGCATGGGTGGCTCCCTGGAACCCACCAGCGGTACATAAAAATATCCCATTGCATTGCCCAACACAGCTGAGGTAGTAATGTCGTGCTTAATACAGGTGGGCTTCGGCCCACGCTGCATGCCCCAGTCTGACTGGTAATATGTACCTTAACAGTAACCTCGTTGGTGGTAATGTGGTGGTGACTGCGGACCTGGTAGCGCGGTTTTATGTAGTTGGTTTTCGGAATGGGGCCAGGATTAAGTGGGCCGTGGCGGGGGGATGGTGGTGGTGCTCTCTTGTTGTGTCGTTAAAGGTGAAATTCTTGGACTGCCACCAGACGG
The DNA here is from genome assembly GCF_035609145.1 of Eleutherodactylus coqui. NCBI lineage: Eukaryota > Metazoa > Chordata > Amphibia > Anura > Eleutherodactylidae > Eleutherodactylus > Eleutherodactylus coqui. The sequence continues at coordinate 232,406,212 of NC_089840.1, read as the reverse complement.
ACCAATGCAAAGGTATTTGCCAAGAATGTTTTCATTGTTGGAGGAGGAGGGGGATGTTTTGGAGGCACTATGTGTCCTCTACACGTGTCCGTGGTTATATGCACCTTAACAGTAACAGCGTTGGTGGGAAATGGCCTCGCCGCCATCATGTCTTTGTGAAGCCTCTGTTTCCACACCCCAGTGACATACCATTAGCAGCGGTATAGGCAGAGCCCAGAATTATTAACATTTCAGCGGTAGCATTAGGGACAGGCCCCACTAACATATCACTAGCAGCAGTATAGGGGGAGCACAGTCTTAGTTCCATTTCAGTAATAGTAGCACTCAAGACAGGCCCCTGTAACATTCCCATTGCAGCAGTTTAGGGAGATAACAGTCTCTTTCACATTTCAGTAGCTGCAGTATAGACAAGGCCCCAGTTACATTTATGTAGCTAAAGTGTAGGCCAACCCCACACACCTTTCTGTACCATGAGTGCAGGCGAAGAACATAGAAATTACTATGATTGATTACACTGTAGGTGAGGGCCCAAAAAAATTGGTGTACCAACAGTAGTAATGTACCTCAGAAAAAATTGGCCATGCCCAACCAAGATGGCAGGTGAAACCCATTAATCGCTTTGGTTAATGTGGCTTAAGTGGTAACTAGGCCTGGAGGCAGCCCAGTTTAACTAAAAATTGGTTCAAGTTAAAGTTTCAACGCTTTTAAGAGCATTGAAACATATAAAAATTGTTTAGAAAAATTATATGAGTGAGCCTTGTGGCCCTAAGAAAAATTGCCCGTTCGGCGTGATTACGTGAGGTTTCAGGAGGAGGAGCAGGAGGAGGAGGAGGAGGAATATTATACACAGATTGATGAAGCAGAAATGTCCCCGTTTTGGATGGTGAGAGAGAACGATGCTTCCATCCGCGGGTGCAGCCTACGTATTGTTTAGGTATCGCTGCTGTCTGCTGGTGGAGAAGAAAAGTCTGGGGAAATCCAGGCTTTGTTCATCTTTATGAGTGTAAGCCTGTCGGCACTGTCGGTTGACAGGCGGGTACGCTTATCTGTAATGATTCCCCCAGCCGCACTAAACACCCTCTCTGACAAGACGCTAGCCGCAGGACAAGCAAGCACCTCCAGGGCATACAGCGCGAGTTCAGGCCACGTGTCCAGCTTCGACACCCAGTAGTTGTAGGTGGCAGAGGCGTCAGGGAGGACGGTCGTGCGATCGGCTACGTACTCCCTCACCATCCTTTTACAGTGCTCCCGCCGACTCAGCCTTGACTGGGGAGCGGTGACACAGTCTTGCTGGGGAGCCATAAAGCTGTCCAGGGCCTTAAAGACTGTTACACTGCCTGTGCTGTACATGCTGCTCGATCTCCGCACCTCCCCTGCTACCTGGCCTTCGGAACTGCGCCTTCTGCCACTAGCGCTGTCGGATGGGAATTTTACCATCAGCTTGTCCGCCAGGGTCCTGTGGTATAGCAACACTCTCGAACCCCTTTCCTCTTCGGGAATGAGAGTGGAAAGGTTCTCCTTATACCGTGGGTCGAGCAGTGTGTACACCCAGTAATCCGTAGTGGCCAGAATGCGTGTAACGCGAGGGTCACGAGAAAGGCATCCTAACATGAAGTCAGCCATGTGTGCCAGGGTACCTGTACGCAACACATGGCTGTCTTCACTAGGAAGATCACTTTCAGGATCCTCCTCCTCCTCCTCCTCCTCCTCCTCCTCAGGCCATACACGCTGAAAGGATGACAGGCAAGCAGCATGGGTACCGTCAGCAGTGGGCCAAGCTGTCTCTTCCCCCTCCTCCTCATCCTCCTCATGCTCCTCCTCCTCCTCCTCAACGCGCTGAGATATAGACAGGAGGGTGCTCTGACTATCCAGCGACATACTGTCTTCCCCCGGCTCTGTTTCCGAGCGCAAAGCGTCTGCCTTTATGCTTTGCAGGGAACTTCTCAAGATGCATAGCAGAGGAATGGTGACGCTAATGATTGCAGCATCGCCGCTCACCCCCTGGGTAGACTGCTCAAAGTTTCGAAGGACCTGGCAGATGTCTGCCAACCAGGCCCACTCTTCTGAAAATAATTGAGGAGGCTGACTCCCACTGTGCCGCCCATGTTGGAGTTGATATTCCACTATAGCTCTATGCTGCTCATAGAGCCTGGCCAACATGTGGAGCGTAGAGTTCCACCGTGTGGGCACGTCGCACAGCAGTCGGTGCACTGGCAGAGTAAACCGATGTTGCAGGGTCCGCAGGGTGGCAGCGTCCGTGTGGGACTTGCGGAAATGTGCACAGAGCCGGCGCACCTTTACGAGCAGGTCTGACAAGCGTGGGTAGCTTTTCAGAAAGCGCTGAACCACCAAATTAAAGACGTAGGCCAGGCATGGCACATGCGTGAGGCTGCCGAGCTGCAGAGCCGCCACCAGGTTACGGCCGTTGTCACACACGACCATGCCCGGTTGGAGGCTCAGCAGCGCAAGCCAGCGGTCGGTCTGCTCTGTGAGACCCTGCAGCAGTTCGTGGGCCGTGTGGCTCTTATCTCCTAAGCTGAGTAGTTTCAGCACGGCCTGCTGACGCTTGCCCACCGCTGTGCTGCCACGACGCGCGATACCGACTGCTGGCGACGCGCTGCTGCTGCTGACACATCTTGATTGCGAGACAGAGGTTGCGTTGGAGGAGGAGGAGGGTGCTTTAGTGGAGGAAGCATACACCGCCGCAGATACCACCACCGAGCTGGGGCCCGCAATTCTGGGGGTGGGTAGGACGTGAGCGGTCCCAGGCTCTGACTCTGTCCCAGCCTCCACTAAATTCACCCAATGTGCCGTCAGGGAGATGTAGTGGCCCTGCCCGCCTGTGCTTGTCCACGTGTCCGTTGTTAAGTGGACCTTGGCAGTAACCGCGTTGGTGAGTGCGCGTACAATGTTGCGGGAGACGTGGTCGTGCAGGCCTGGGACGGCACATCGGGAAAAGTAGTGGCGACTGGGAACCGAGTAGCGCGGGGCCGCTGCCGCCATCATGCTTTTGAAAGCCTCCGTTTCCACAACCCTATACGGCAGCATCTCAAGGCTGATAAATTTGACTATGTGGACGGTTAACGCTTGAGCGTGCGGGTGCGTGGCGGCGTACTTGCGCTTGCGCTCAAACACTTGCGCTAGCGACGGCTGGACGGTGCGGTGCGAGACATTGCTGGATTGGGCCGAGGACAGCGGAGGTGAGGGTGTGGGTGCAGGCCAGGAGACGGTAGTGCCTGTGTCCTCAGAGCGGGGTTGGATCTCAGTGGCAGGTTGGGGCACAGGGGGAGAGGCAGCGGTGCAAACCGGAGGCGGTGAACGGCCTTCGTCCCACCTTGTGGGGTGCTTGGCCATCATATGTCTGCGCATGCTGGTGGTGGTGAGGCTGTTGGTGGTGGCTCCCCGGCTGATCTTGGCGCGACAAAGGTTGCACACCACTGTTCGTCGGTCGTCAGGTGTCTCTGTGAAAAACTGCCAGACCTTAGAGCACCTTGGCCTCTGCAGGGTGGCATGGCGCGAGGGTGCGCTTTGGGAAACAGTTGGTGGATTATTCGGTCTGGCCCTGCCTCTACCCCTGGCCACCGCACTGCCTCTTGCAACCTGCCCTGCTGCTGCCCTTGCCTCCCCCTCTGAAGACCTGTCCTGAGTAGGCGTTGCAAACCAGGTGGGGTCAGTCACCTCATCGTCCTGCTGCTCTTCCTCAGAATCCTCTGTGCGCTCCTCCCTCGGACTTACTGCCCTTACTACTACCTCAGTGATAGACAACTGTGTCTCATCGTCATCGTCCTCCTCACCCACTGAAAGGTCTTGAGACAGTTGCCGGAAGTCCCCAGCCTCATCCCCCGGACCCCGGGAACTTTTCAATGGTTGGGCATCAGTGACGATAAACTCCTCTGGTGGGAGAGGAACCACTGCTGCCCAATCTGAGCAGGGGCCCGAGAACAGTTCCTGGGAGTCTTCCCGCTCCTGAGCATGTGTCATTGTAGTGGAGTGAGGAGGCTGGGAGGAAGGAGGAGCAGCAGCCAGAGGATTCGGATTTGCAGCACTGGACGGCGCAGAACTGTGGGTGGATGATAGGTTGCTCGAAGCACTTTCTGCCATCCACGACAGGACCTGCTATCACTGCTCATTTTCTAATAAAGGTCTCCCGCGTGGACCCATTAATTGGGCGATGAATGTGGGGACGCCAGAAACGTGCCTCTCTCCTAATCGCGCAGCAGTCAGCTGCGATACACCTTGATCAGGAGCTCGGCCTGTGCCCACACCCTCACTTGGGCCTACGCGTCCTCGGCCACGTCCACGTCCTCTAGGCCTACCCCTACCCCTCAGCATGCTGTATTACCAGTGATTTCCCAGGCAGGAAATAAAGTGGCACAAGCCTGCAGGCCAAATAGAATGTTTCCCTTTTTTTTTTTAAAGGGAAGGCTCACTGACTATATTCAATCAGATAAGATTAGAAATGTGTTCCACAGAACTGCAGTGTTATATGAAGTGCAGCAGAGCAGTGATTTTTCCCAGGCAGGAAATAAATTGGCGCAAGCCTGCAGGCCAAATAGAATGTTTCCCTTTTTTTTTTTAAAGGGAAGGCCCACTGACTATATTCAATCAGATAAGATTAGAAATGTGTTCCACAGAACTGCAGTGTTATATGAAGTGCAGCAGAGCGGTGATTTTTCCCAGGCAGGAAATAAATTGGCGCAAGCCTGCTGTTAAACGTAGCTGGCTGCGTATGATTTCTTTACGTTCTCCACCCACCACACACGTACCCAGAACGCTGAGGACTGTCAGAGGCAGGCCAAATAGAATGTTTCCCTTTTTTTTTTAAAGGGAAGGCCCACTGACTATATTCAATCAGATAAGATTAGAAATGTGTTCCACAGAACTGCAGTGTTATATGAAGTGCAGCAGAGCGGTGATTTTTCCCACGCAGGAAATAAATTGGCGCAAGCCAGCAGGCCAAATAGAATGTTTCCCTTTTTTTTTTTTAAAGGGAAGGCCCACTGACTATATTCAATCAGATAAGATTAGAAATGTGTTCCACAGAACTGCAGTGTTATATGAAGTGCAGCAGAGCGGTGATTTTTCCCAGGCAGGAAATAAATTGGCGCAAGCCTGCTGTTAAACGTAGCTGGCTGCGTATGATTTCTTTACGTTCTCCACCCACCACACACGTACCCAGAACGCTGAGGACTGTCAGAGGCAGGCCAAATAGAATGTTTCCCTTTTTTTTTTTAAAGGGAAGGCCCACTGACTATATTCAATCAGATAAGATTAGAAATGTGTTCCACAGAACTGCAGTGTTATATGAAGTGCAGCAGAGCGGTGATTTTTCCCAGGCAGGAAATAAATTGGCGCAAGCCTGCAGGCCAAATAGAATGTTTCCCTTTTTTTAAAGGGAAGGCCCACTGACTATATTCAATCAGATAAGATTAGAAATGTGTTCCACAGAACTGCAGTGTTATATGAAGTGCAGCAGAGCGGTGATTTTTCCCAGGCAGAAAATAAATTGGCGCAAGCCTGCTGTTAAACGTAGCTGGCTGCGTATGATTTCTTTACGTTCTCCACCCACCACACACGTACCCAGAACGCTGAGGACTGTCAGAGGCAGGCCAAATAGAATGTTTCCCTTTTTTTTAAAGGGAAGGCCCACTGACTATATTCAATCAGATAAGATTAGAAATGTGTTCCACAGAACTGCAGTGTTATATGAAGTGCAGCAGAGCGGTGATTTTTCCCAGGCAGGAAATAAATTGGCGCAAGCCTGCAGGCCAAATAGAATGTTTCCCTTTTTTTTTTAAAGGGAAGGCCCACTGACTATATTCAATCAGATAAGATTAGAAATGTGTTCCACAGAACTGCAGTGTTATATGAAGTGCAGCAGAGCGGTGATTTTTCCCAGGTAGGAAATAAATTGGCGCAAGCCTGCTGTTAAACGTAGCTGTCTGCGTATGATTTTTTTACGTTCTCCACCCACCACACACGTACCCAGAACGCTGAGGACTGTCAGAGGCAGGCCAAATAGAATGTTTCCCTTTTTTTTTTAAAGGGAAGGCCCACTGACTATATTCAATCAGATAAGATTAGAAATGTGTTCCACAGAACTGCAGTGTTATATGAAGTGCAGCAGAGCGGTGATTTTTCCCAGGCAGGAAATAAATTGGCGCAAGCCTGCAGGCCAAATAGAATGTTTCCCTTTTTTTTAAAGGGAAGGCCCACTGACTATATTCAATCAGATAAGATTAGAAATGTGTTCCACAGAACTGCAGTGTTATATGAAGTGCAGCAGAGCGGTGATTTTTCCCAGGCAGAAAATAAATTGGCGCAAGCCTGCTGTTAAACGTAGCTGGCTGCGTATGATTTCTTTACGTTCTCCACCCACCACACACGTACCCAGAACGCTGAGGACTGTCAGAGGCAGGCCAAATAGAATGTTTCCCTTTTTTTTTTAAGGGAAGGCCCACTGACTATATTCAATCAGATAAGATTAGAAATGTGTTCCACAGAACTGCAGTGTTATATGAAGTGCAGCAGAGCGGTGATTTTTCCCACGCAGGAAATAAATTAGCGCAAGCCTGCAGGCCAAATAGAATGTTTCCCTTTTTTTTTAAAGGGAAGGCCCACTGACTATATTCAATCAGATAAGATTAGAAATGTGTTCCACAAAACTGCAGTGTTATATGAAGTGCAGCAGAGCGGTGATTTTTCCCAGGCAGGAAATAAATTGGCGCAAGCCTGCTGTTAAACGTAGCTGGCTGCGTATGATTTCTTTACGTTCTCCACCCACCACACACGTACCCAGAACGCTGAGGACTGTCAGAGGCAGGCCAAATAGAATGTTTCCCTTTTTTTTTTAAAGGGAAGGCCCACTGACTATATTCAATTAGATAAGATTAGAAATGTGTTCCACAGAACTGCAGTGTTATATGAAGTGCAGCAGAGCGGTGATTTTTCCCAGGCAGGAAATAAATTGGCGCAAGCCTGCTGTTAAACGTAGCTGGCTGCGTATGATTTCTTTACGTTCTCCACCCACCACACACGTACCCAGAACGCTGAGGACTGTCAGAGGCAGGCCAAATAGAATGTTTCCCTTTTTTTTTTAAAGGGAAGGCCCACTGACTATATTCAATCAGATAAGATTAGAAATGTGTTCCACAGAACTGCAGTGTTATATGAAGTGCAGCAGAGCGGTGATTTTTCCCAGGCAGGAAATAAATTGGCGCAAGCCTGCTGTTAAACGTAGCTGGCTGCGTATGATTTCTTTACATTCTCCACCCAGCACACACGTACCCAGAACGCTGAGGACTGTCAGAGGCAGGCCAAATAGAATGTTTCCCTTTTTTTTAAAAGAAAAGGCCCACTGACTATATTCAATCAATAATATATGTCTTCTGGCCCTGCCTACACAATTCTGTCCCTGTAGTATTACTGCAGGGCGCAATGCTCTGCACAGCCGATTTTGAAAAAAAAAAAAATATGCAACACTGCTAACAGCAGCCTGCACAGTACTGCACACGGTTAAATGTGGCCCTAAGAAGGACCGTTGGGGTTCTTGAAGCCTACACTCACTCCTAACACTCTCCCTGCCTAACCACCACTTCTGTCCCTGTAGTATTACTGCAGGGCGCAATGCTCTGCACAGCCGATTTTGAAAAAAAAAAAAAAATGTGCAACACTCCTAACAGCAGCCTCCACACTACTGCACACGGATAGATGTGGCCCTAAGAAGGACCGTTGGGGTTCTTGAAGCCTACACTAACTCCTAACACTCTCCCTACAGCAGCTCCAACACAACAGCACTTTCCCTCAGCTAACTCACAACGCATCTGAGGCGAGCCGCGGGAGGGGCCGATTTTTATACTCGGGTGACATCTGATCTCGCCAGCCACTCACAGCAGGGGGGTGGTATAGGGCTTGAACGTCACAGGGGGAAGTTGTAATGCCTTCCCTGTCTTTCAATTGGCCAGAAAAGCGCGCTAACGTCTCAGAGATGAAAGTGAAAGTAACCCGAACACCGCGTGGTGCTCGTTAAGAGTAACGAGCATTCCGAACACCCTAATATTCGCCCGAGCATCAAGCTCGGACGAGTACGTTCGCTCATCTCTAATTATTACCTCAGCTGTGATGGGCAATGCAATGGGATATTTTTATGTACCACCGGTGGGTTCCAGGGAGCCACCCATGCTGTGGGTCCACAGGGAGTTGTAAATGCATCTGTGTCCACTTCTAAAGAACCCCAGTCTTACTGGGGCATGCAGTGTGGGCCGAAGCCCACCTGCATTTCATCTGACGTTAGCTCTGCTGTCCAGGGCACTGCAATGGGATACATTTATGTACAGCGGGTGGGTTCCAGGGAGCCACCCATGCCGTGGGTGCAGACGGAATTCCCATTGCGGAGTTGTACCTGCCTGTGACTATTTATAAAAAACCGCGGTCTGACTGGGGCATGCAGACACCTTGACAGAATGAATAGTGTGTGGCACATAGGTTCCCCATTGCTATGCCCACGTGTGCAGCTCCAGATGGAGGTGGCACAGGATTGGATTTCTCATTGCTTCTGTACAGCATTGTGGACTATCGCCCCGCCCCTTTTAAAGAGGGTCGCTGCCTAGCCGTGCCAACCCTCTGCAGTGTGTGCCTGCGGTTCCTCTGGCAGACACACTTCTAAATAGACATGAGGGTGGTGTGGCATGAGGGCAGCTGAAGGCTGCGCAGGGACAATTTGGTGTGCGCTGTGGACACTGGGTCGTGCGGGGGGGGGGGGGGTTGGGCAGCATGTAACCCAGGAGAAGTGGCAGCGGAGTGTCATGCAGGCAGTGATTGTGCTTTGTTGGAGGTAGTGTGGTGCTTAGCTAAGGTATCCATTGCTAATGAGGGCTTTTCAGAAGTAAAAGTTGTTGGGGGGGGGGGGGGCCCACTCTTGCCGCTATTGTGGCTTAATAGTGGGACCTGTGAACTTGAGATGCAGCCCGACATGTAGCCCCTCGCCTGCCCTATCCGTTGCTGTGTCGTTCCCATCACTTTCTTGAATTGCCCAGATTTTCACAAATGAAAACCTTAGCGAGCATCGGCGATATACAAAAATGCTCGGGTCGCCCATTGACTTCAATGGGGTTCGTTACTCGAAACGAACCCTTGAGCATCGCGAAAAGTTCGTCTCGAGTAACGAGCACCCGAGCATTTTGGTGCTCGCTCATCTCTACCCACTATCAACTGGTCATCTGAGGCTATGCACGTTTAGATCAAGCTCTATCTGCATCCATCAAATTGTCACCAGATTTATTGGTGCAGGTTGAGACCTCAGGTGCCAGTTCAGAAGAATTTTTCAAACTAACTGCTCTCTTGGTGGATTCGGCTCATGTGTTTGTCCTGACAGCCGCTGAAGAAACCCAGCTTTCCGCGGGTCCTGACAAAGTGTGGGCCACCTCCAACACAGATGGTATATTTGAAACCAGGATATACACCTCCCAGGCTCAAATAGTATGCCCTTAGTTTCCCACAAAAAGATGCAATTAGAGAACAAGTGGCAGACTTGGTTCAAATGGGGGCTTTGCGCGAGATATGCTCTCCAGCAAACACCCCTCTTTTTCTGGTCAAGAAAAAGACACAAAAAGGTCAGCCAGACACCTACCACATGGTCAATGACCTCCGAGAGGTGAACAAGGTTACGGTTTTGGACACTCCATTAGTGCCCAATCCCCAAACCTTGCTAGCACAGGTAACACCTACTGCCACACACTTCAGTGTTGGATCTCACAAATGCTTATTTCAGTGTGCCCCTCCACCCCAACTGCCAGTACCTTTTTGTCTTCACCTTTAAAGGTAAACAGCATGCGTGGACGGTTCTCCCACAGGGAGCTCAAAATTCACCAACCATGTACACTCAGGCACTCCAGTCAGTATTGCAGGGTTGGCCCTTCCCTGCTGGAGTGCTACTTCTGCAATATGTTGATGATCTTTTACTGTGTGCGCCTGACTTGGAAGCCTGCCAACAGGCCACACTTTCACTGTTGATTTTCCTTGCAAAAAATGGCTGCAAGGCTTCAAAGGAAAAAACACTTCTGCAAAACAAAAGTTGTTTTCTTTGGTCATTGCCTGGCACAAGGAACTAGGCACTTAACAGGGGAACAGAAGGCTGCTATCCAGGGCATTCCTGTGCCTTCCTCTGTTGTTAAACTCTGCACCTTCTTAGGTCTTGCCTCATACTTCCCGTCCATGGATCCGCTCTGCTTCATCTCTCATACAACCACTCTACGACTGCCTCTCTACCACTCTTTTCTCTCTAACCTCTGAGGCAATTGACAACTTTCATACTTTTTTTTTTTTTTTTTTTTTTTTTTTAATTATTGGATTTTTATTGATTTTCATTGATTTTCGGTAACATACATAATATGCGTAACAAGATTACAGTGGAATGTAGAATTAAAAGAACTAATACACAGCAGCGCATAGCATATTATTTGTGAGGGGGGAGGGAAAATGTAGGAGGGGGGGGAGGAAAAGGGGGGGGGAAGCATATGACTAGAGGGGGAGACATAGACGTGATAATCATACGGTGTGTATCATATTTTAGGTAGAATATCTGTATCAAGTATATAACTTTGCAACTTTTTAAGTAACATATCAAAGACTAAGACTAAACGTAACATTTGGCAGGTCACACATTCCTGAATTATGCTGTTTTCCAAAGTCCCCAGACTTCCTTATGTTTCTTTAAGGAGCCATCTCTTAACGCCAACCATTTTTCAAATATCTGCTGTTCCGCCATGCGGTCTGAAAATTCGCTGTAGGAAGGGGGAGTAGGGGATTTCCAATGTTTAGCTATAATCGCTTTGGCCGTCATCAAAGCATGAGCTAGTAGATATCTAGTGTTTGGAGGATGTTTATTTAAGTCAATTAAAAGTAAAATCTTTTTTGGTATCCTGTCTATATGGATATTCAATGTTTTGTCAAGATAATTCAGCACTGGGGACCAGTAGTTATTTAATTTTGTGCATGACCAAAAGATATGAGTTAGTGTACCCTTTTGGCCACATTCTCTCCAGCATTGATCATTTTTGTGATGGAGTCTCGAGGCTAGTAAATTGGGAGTAAAGTACCATCTTAAGTTGATTTTTATCTGTGTTTCTAAAATACCCATTCCTTTGGTAGAGGTACATGCTATTCTGTATGCTGATTCCCAGGTTTCTGTTGGTATTTTTTCTCCCAATTCTTTTTCCCAGTTAAGAATATGGGATTTTTTGTGCAGGATAATGTTATTGGTTAGTATGTCATAAAAATATCTTGTGTCCAATTTTCCTTTTGTGGGAGGGGTAGAAATTTTCCCTAAGACAGTTCCAGAGATTTTAGTGTTATAAATGGGGTTTTTCTTTAAGAAAGCTGATACTCTCGCATATTTGAACATGTCGTTGTCCGTTAATTTGAATTCTCGACATGCAGCCGTAAAGGGCTTTAGTCCCTTTTTCGTAACAAGCATATCTACCGTTTTTATGCCTTTCTGTTTCCAAGGTTCCATATTTATATCAGGTATAAATATGCTTAATATTTCTAATGGGAGCATTGGTTTCTTACAGAGATCCTGTGTCGCCGCTTTTTGGGAGAATTCCTTCCAGATCTCTATGGAGGCCACAACCATTGGAGAGGGGTCTTTTAAAATAAGTTTTAGGTCGGAGTGGGCGTGCGCTGCCGCGAGAGATGCCGCTAGTAATAACAGATTCCCTTTAGAGGGCTTAATGCAGGAAGTTTCCATGCCCACCCATGCCATAGCTTCCTCATTTTTAACCCAGTTTCTGGTTTGGTTTAGAATTGTTGCTTTAAAGTAATTCTTTATATCAGGTATGTCAGCGCCGCCCTTCCTGCGGTGAAGAGACAGAATAGGGAGGGCTATGCGCGGTCTGCCTCCGGGCCAGATAAAGTCTGTTAATTGACGTTGTAATTTCTTGAGGGTGTAATTTGAGATCGGGATCGGCAAGACTCTGAACAGATATAGAATTTTTGGAAGGATTTTCATCTTATATGTCATTATCTTGCCTAGCCATGTGAGGTTAATCCCCGAGAGATAGTCCAGTTCTTTTTGGATTGTTTTCATGAGTGGTACAAAGTTTGTGTTTTCTAAATTGTTGGTGTTTGCTGTTACTATGGTACCCAAGTATGGGATGCCCTCGGAGCTCCACTCGAATGTGAATTCTGCTTGAATTGCCCGTTTCAGATCTTTTGTGGCATTGAGCCCCAATATCATTGATTTATTAATATTTAGTTTATAATATGAGATTTTTGAGTATTGTTGTAGAATGTGGCATGCTTCTCTTAATGAGGCCAGAGGGGAGGACAAAGTGAGGACTACATCGTCCGCAAATAAGCCTATCTTGTGCTGGCGAAGGCTATGTGAGATGCCTTTTATCACCGGAGAGGATCTGATTGCCTCCGCCAGCGGCTCCACCATTAAAATATATAATATGGGGAAAGCGGGCATCCCTGACGAGTGCCATTGGAAATTGTGAACTTATCTGACAATACCCCATCAATCAGGACTCTAGCAGACGGGTAGGAGTACAGGGCCCGGACGGCGCGAATCACCCCCTCCCCGAAGCCAAATTTTGCCAGGGTTTGAAAAGCGTATCCCCAATGGACCCTATCAAACGCTTTTTCTGCGTCTAAGGCCAGCATGATGGCAGGTGTGCCGGAAATTTTTGTAGAATGGATGAGGTTTAGAAGTTTTCTCGCGCCGTCCGAGGCCTGCCGCCCCTTTACAAAGCCCGCCTGGTCCGAGTGTACCACCCCGGGGAGGATGTTGAGCAATCTGTTGGCCAATATCTTTGCATAAATCTTAGTGTCTGTGTTAAGCAGAGAGATTGGCCTGAAATTAGCTGGATCGTTAGGTTCTTTGCCCTGTTTAGGCAGCACCACTACAGTGGCTTGGAGCATCTCCTCCGGAAAGGCCCCCCTGGACATCACAGAGTTTAGGGTTTTCCCCAGGTATGGTGAGAGACTATCTGCAAACAATTTGTAATATTCAGATGAGAAGCCATCTGGCCCTGGGGCTTTCTGGCTTCTCATAGAGGAAATTGTCTCCAGTAGTTCTGAAATTGTAATTGAATTTTCCAGGGCGTTTGCTACAGATTTATCTATTTGTGGGAGAACTATATTGTTCAGGAAATTATCGATGGTTTCCTCTGTGGGTTGGGGGGTTAGCAGGTCTTCTTTTAGGTTATACAAACTGCTGTAATATGATCGGAACACTTCTAGTATCTGTTCTGGGTGGGTTATTTTATGTTCTTTTTTTTTTGAGTTCCAGACGTATGGGATAGAGGCCTTAGCTGCTTTTCTTTTAACTCTATTAACCATCCACTTTGTTGGTTTGTTGGTTGAAGAGTAGATATTGGCACGATGGGAGGAGATCTCTTTATCGAAATCTCCTTGTAGTACTCTGCGCAGTTCTAGTCTAGTGGTGAATAGTTCAGAATATAAGTCCTGGGTAGCTTTGTTTTGTAGTTGTTTCTCTAGAGTATGTATTTTTTGTATTAGGGACTCTGTATTTTTTTGCTTATCTCTTTTATATTTGGCCCCAATTTTGATAAAGATGCCTCTCATGTAGGCTTTGTGGGCCAGCCATAGGACCTCAGGATTAGTATCTGTCGTGTCGTTCAATGAGAAGTAAGATATTATCTCTTTTTGTATTTCTTTTTGAATTTTGGGTAGTTTCATTAAAAAAGTATTGTTCCTCCACGTTTTACTAGTTTGTCGATTTGCTTCAAATGCTAGGGAAGTTGTTATCGGAGCATGGTCCGACCACGATATTGTTCCCACCTTTGCCTCAACCACCGAATTTATAAGTGACTTGTCTACCAGACTAAGGTCAATGCGGGAGAAGGATCTATGTCGGGACGAGAAGAAGGAGAATTCTCTTGATGATGCGTTAAGACACCTAAAGGTGTCGTATAACGCAACTCCTCTGATCCATTCGTTTAAGGATCTGCCTCCTCTGGTTTCTTGGGATGAGGTATCTAATGATCTGTCCGGGACTAGGTTGAAGTCGCCATTAATAATTAATGCACCTCTAGCTGCGCGTTTTATTTTCTTTAGCAGTTTGTTTAGGAAACTTATCTGCTTTGAGTTCGGGGCGTACACATTCACTATGGTGAGATGTGTATTTTTTAGGGAACCTCCCAGGATTATGAATCTCCCTTTCGGGTCACAGATCTGTAAGTCTATTTTAAACGGGGCCGATTCTTTAAAAGCTATCAATACTCCTGCTTGTTTTTTTTGTGCGCACGCATGTATAATCTGAGGAAATTTTTTGTGTGACATTCTGTACTTATCTGTGTCTAGTAAATGTGATTCTTGTATACATACGACGTCCGCACCGAGACGGATAGCTTCTTTCCATACTGCGTTTCTCTTGAAGGGGGTGTTCAGACCGTTGGCGTTCTGCGACATCACTTTGATTGACATTTTCTTATGGAGTTGTTTCCGCTGAAGTGGGGTTGGGGGCGTAGAAATCTGTGTGACACTGCCAGAAAACAAAGACTACAAGAACATTCAGAAACGATAAGCATAACAACATACTTGGAAGATAACATAGTTTTTGAGGTCAGCTCATGTCGGCGGTAAAGCTCTGCTTTCCGGGTAAGAAATACTGCACAACATATGTAGCACCAACATATCAGTCCTCCGAGGTGGGCAAAAGAATAATGCCCAGGAGATTCGTTGTAGCGAAGGTACGGTTTTAACCAGAATATTATACAAGCTTGCGCCTGCGTTCCCATTTGGGGGGGAAAAGTCTATCACGGTGAGAAAGACTCCATCACTCATGCTTTTAAGAGAGGTAAGGGATATGTTTCTTCTTACCAGGACATGGTACACAGCACCCAGTTCATTTAGGTTGTATGTTTCTTGGTACGATAATCAGGGTTATGTGGATCACCTCTGCTTTGGGTAGATGTGGTATGATCCTGGTGTTTCAGGCCCCAGGAGTGTAGCATCTCAGCAGCCGAGGAGGGATTTAGGAGGACATGCGTGGTGTTTGCTCTGGAGACTATCAGTTTTGTGGGGAAGCCCCATCTGTAAGGGAAGTTGGCCTCCCTGAGAGCCGCTGTTATCTTAGCAAATCCCCTCCTTGCCTCCATCGTGGCTTGCGATAGATCAATAAAGATACGAAGCTCAGAGTAAGGGCTTGGAAGCACTTTCAATCTTCTGATGGCAGACATGAGAGCTTCCTTGGTGCTAAAATAGTGTATACGAATAATGATGTCTCTCGGAGTATTTTCCTTAAGAAATTTTGGCAGAGGGAGCCTATGGGCTCTATCAATTTTTAACTCCTGCTCTGGGACCTCAGGTAGTATTTTGCGGAGAAAACGTGTCACGAAATTGACAATTTCAGCGTTGGTTATTTTTTCTGAGACTCCTCTTATTTTGACGTTGTTACGTCGGTTTCTATCCTCAAGGTCAGTTAATTTTTGTTGTAGTTTGGTTACACTTGCCTCTAAATCGTAATGGGCATCTATTAGGGAGTTATGGGACTTCACCAGTTCACCCATTTTTGTCTCGGTTTTCTCTATGCGGGTATTAACCTCTTTAACAGACGAGTCGACGTAAGAAGTTAGGTTTTTAATGTCCATTTGTATTGTATTACGTAGAGCCATGACAATCTCCTTAATATATAGCTCTGATGCAGGTTTATTAGATGCTGAGAGATCAGCTAGGCTGTCATCCCTCTGGGAGCTGGTGCTTTCGTTATGTGAAAGGGAGCAGGTCTGGCAGGGGTCCCCTGACAATTTCTGCCTTTGTTTATCTGGACTGTCGGTGGGTGAGGGGGGGGGGGGAGGGGGTTGCAACCGCATGTCTGGCGCCATGTTGTGTCTCTTGTCCCCTTTAATATATCCCCTCTCTCCCTGTAGACCTGGTACCTGGCTCTCTGGTTGTGGTTTTGGGCTCCCTGCTGTGCCCTCTTGCAGTGCCTTGTGTGCTGATGGCTCACCTGACGCCTTAGCTCTCCGGGGGGGCCGCCCCTCCTCCATCTGCTCTCCGCTTCCCGACAGCTCCTCCGGCGCCCTAACAGGCAAGACAGAGCGCTCGGGGGAGAAGCCCTGCCGAACACCATGTGCCGGCGGCTCACCTGCCGCCTCAGCTCTCCGGGGGGGCTGCCCCTCCTCCATCTGCTCTCCGCTCCCCGACAGCTCCTCCGGCACCACACCAGGCATGGCAGAGCGCCCGGGGGAGAAGCCCTGCCGAACATCATGTGCCGGTGGCTCACCTGCCGCTGCAGCGCTCCGGGTGGCTTGTCTCTCCTCTGTCCGCGCTCCGCTCCCCGACGGCTCCTCCGGCGCCATGACAGGTGAGGTAGCGCGCGCGGGGAAGAAGTCCTCTAGTCTTGCCGGCTTCCCTCTGGTGTTTCTTCTCTTTGACATCTCTAGGTGCCAGAGATGTTCACTGGTGTATTGGGCTGTTTTTTTTCCCTCCTCAGATGTTTTTTAAAGTTGCTTGGAGTCTGTATTAGCGCGGAGACAGAGCTCAAGCGTCTGCTCCGAAGCCTCACCAAGCCACGCCCCGACAACTTTCATACTTTAAAACTCTCTATCCTCGGCTCCCCAGCCTTGGGAATTTCTAACTACACCTTAGCTTTCACCCTCTTCTGCACTGAACTTTCTGGTCACACAACGATAGTACTAACACAAAAACATGGAAGGCGACCACGACCACTTGGTTGCTACTCCATGTGATTGGATCCAGTGGCTCGAGCCAGACGGGTTAGAGGTCCGTGCAGTGGCAGCAGTACAAGCAATGGTTAACAAATCCTCTGAGTTAGTATTAGATTCCCCCCTAGTGGTCTTCACCTCTGATGACATCCAGAGCATACTCACGCAGGTTCAACCTAAGAATTTGTCTTTGGCACATCAAATCCGGCTACAATGTGCCCTTCTCATGCCTCCTAACATCTCTTTTCAGTGGTGCACTACTCTGAACCCGGCTACTCTTCTTCCAATCAAGTACCCTGGTTCAAATGGGGCAGAGGAAGATCTTGGTATTGTAGATCAGTTATTTGTAAATTCTTTGCAACAAGATTCTGATCTATTTGAAGAACATCAGCATGATTGTCTGGCATTGATGCAACAAGAAACTACAGGTTTTGAAACAGTTACTAGAACCCCTCTTGACAATGCATATTTTGAGCTTTTTGTAGATGGTTCCAGGTGCCAGGGTGAGGATGGATGATTTCATACCGGATATGCAGTGGTCACACAACATGTGCTCGGTGTTACCAAGGCAACCTCTCAAGTAACCGCAAAGAAGCTCATGAATTAGGTAATCTGCAGATATGGGGTACCGGAAGTGATTGAGTCAGACAGAGGTACACATTTCACAGGTGAAATAATGTAACACATCATGTCTTTTCTGAGTATATCCCAGGTCATTCACACACCCTACCATCCAGTGGGAAAGTAGAAAGGATGAATAGTACCCTGAAATTAAAAATACAAAAGCAATGAGGGTAACGGGCAAACCTTGGACTGAGTGCCTTCCATTAACCCTTTTCTCAGTTAGGTACATACCTAATAGGAAGACAGGATTGTCTCCCTATGAAATTATGTTTGGCAGTGTGCCAAGACTTGGCCTGTATTTTCCTCAACACCTGCAGGCACAGTTTGGGACACTGACTCGTATAGAGACGGATATACAGTCTCTAAGCAAACGTCTGAAAGTAACACATGACCAAGTATTCTCTTCTATTCCAGATCCTAATCTTTTTTGAAGGTACACATGACCTGCAACCTGGAGATTGGGTTGTCATCTGGAGACATATGAGAAGAGTCCTGGAACCCAGATTTGATGGTCCTTACCAGGTTCTGCTGACCACAGGCACTTCAGTCAAGTTGGAAGGAAAACCAAATTGGATTCACGCCTCACACTGCAAAAAGTCAACCAAACCCCGGGGGCAATGAGGCCTAAATCCCTCATGGCCTGTGATATAACTGTCATGGTCTTTCCATTTTTCCTGTTTTGTTTCCCACCAGTTAAGGAAACAGAGCAGCTAGGGCATGTAAAGAGGTGGATGCAATGGGCAGAAGGGCATGCCAACATGTGGGAATACCTGGCCTGGGATGTATATGGGGGAAATGTTATGATCCTGCATTTAACTGTCCATTTGGTCTCCAGTCAGCCATCTTATAACCTTCAGATTAGTTCTCTTTGCAAACTAACTAGTGTCTCCTTTCAGCATCTCATGTCCTTTAGCCTAATTCTCTTTTACAAATTGAGATATGAATTTTCTAGGCGTGCAGCCAGCATCAGTAGTGCAGCAATTCTCATAAAACATATCTAATTGTTATGTCTTAAATTTAGTGAGAAAATATATTGTTTGTCTGTTTTTCAATCAAATGTCTGTTTCTCATGACTACACTTGCTATCTGTGACAAATAACCTTTTCTAAGCTTTGGCATAAAGCCACTCCCTTTCTTTCTCCATAAAGGTCTATGTTTGTAGAATAAATTTTAGAATTCTTTGGAATACAGCGAACTGTCTGCGTGTCACTGATTCTGCAGGCCTGCTAAACTTCACTACTAATTTGGAGCCCTAGCAACATATTATAGGGGTCTCTGGAATATCCCTAGCATTCACCTTTAGGCCTGGTTCCCAAAAAGGAACCAGGAAAATTCAGGCTGATTCATCATTTATCCTTCCCATTTGGCATTAAAAATAGACTTGTCTTTTCTCATTCAATGGGAGGGTAATCTGTCTGGAGCTGGAAATTGCTAATAATGAGCTTAGTTTGTTTTCAGATACTGGCATGCTGATGGTTTCGGAGCAATTTTTGAGAAACACTGGTTTAGGTCTCTCTGGTTCGTGCAGGAGTTGACCAACAACATGATATTACTTGAGTTATTTCCAAAAGTGGTGCCAATTGAACTTTAGGGGTGTCAGATGGCCAACAAAAAATATGTTCTTGGTCAGACAATGCAGCAGTAGTACAGGTAGTTAACAAACAATCCTTCTTTTCCTTGCTTGTGTTAGCATTGATTAGACTGTTAGTATTGCGATGCCTAAAACATATAGTACATTTTTTCATTCTAAGAATGTGCCAGGTTATCAAAATATTGTTGCTGATGCACTATCTCATTCTCAGTTTACAGTCTTCAGGGAGCTTCATCCATTAGTAAAGCGGAATTGTTAAAGTTGTTCCAAGCTTCTGTGCCTGAGTCAACACGGAGGAGTTACAGCACAATGTTGGTGTCACGACTGGAGTCCGGGCAGGGAAGTCTGTAGTCCCACCCGCAACCCCTGTCCCTACCTACTTACCCCCCTAGGCTAGGCCCTAGGGCGACAACTGGGTGACAGTCCCTAGGCTCGCTAGGGATGCAGAGCAGAGCCAGAGTCACAGACAAATACAGGGTAACACAAAGGCAGTTTAGGCAATCTGGGTCAGCAACAGGAGAGAATGAGGTACAAGCGGTCAGGAAAAGACAAAGTCAGGTCCGAAGCATGTGAGTCAAAACCGGGAATCAAATACAGGTAACGTGGGTGTAGTTGGAGACCAAACATACACTGGCAAGGTCTGAAGAAAGCTGAGCAGTTTAAATGCTATCAGAACTGCCACCCCAGCAGCGGATCAGGGCAGGAAGCCTGACAGCAGCAGGACCCAATCACAGGATGCCAGAAGTGAACAGCCCCCAGCACCTGCTAAAGACAGGCAGCGACAGAAGAACGCAACCAGGTGTCATGGCAATGGGAATGCGGAGCAGGGCAATAACCCGCCACGTCCCCAGCAACCCTGCAACGTAGGTGCACGCTCCCTGTGTGAGGATATATATATATTGCCATATGTGTTTTTTATGCTTTTATACCTGTATGCAAGTTTTATTCAATTCCAAATGAGAGAAAAAACTTATATGTCGCCTTACATCAGATATTCCAAGGCTTTGCAAGAGATGTTCTAGAAATTCAGAGAAGATACCGAACCAGACACAAGGACGCGTGTACTTGGCTGTTTTCCCAGAAGTGCCGTATCAAGATGTTCAAATGTACATAATTTTGACTGTCTTAGGCCGGAAATCCGGACTTCCCATATATGGAGAATGCATGCTTAAGCCGTTTTCTTAGAATTGAGTGGGTGATTCTTTGCACTGGAGTTAATTGAATACGTGATTTTCTGTACGTAAGCCAGAGGCGCCAGTATCAAGATAATGACTGTTATATGATTTTCAATGTCTCAGTCCGCAAATCCGGACTTCCCATATATGGTTATTAGCCCATCACCCCTTGCTGGTGATGGGACAAAAGGGTATAAGATCTCATGTAATCTGTAATAAAGCACGTCGGCACAGCTGAGAGCCATGTCCCGTGTGAGGAATGATACCAGATCCCTGTGTGGTGTCTCTTCTTACCGCCGGCAATGGGGCAAGTGGGGTGGGCCTGATTGGTGCTGTACTTAGAAATATTACCCTGATAAATGGCGCCCGAACATGCGGCGACAAAGCCGGAGCTTACAACGCATTCCACCCGGATCCACGCCACTGAGAAGCCGTCCTGCTGCAAACCGAGCCTGATCAACTCACTTAGAACTCCAGGTAAGGCCAGCATATATTTATGTTGTGTTTTACTGCGAGTCTTGCAGCAGGAGGGACTATCTGTGGTTTGTGACCGGACGGGTTGGGTTAAGAGTTCTACACGGTAACTCGTGTGGGCTCCGGGTTTGCCGTCATGGACCACTGACCGTGATATGCGCACCAATCAGTCACCCGGAAACTAGTCTGTAGTTTATTTGTACTTTGAAGTTTTAACGTTTTAATAATAGTGGAGATTGTTGTATCTGCAGAATTTTTTTCCTCTTTCTTTTCATTTGGTCTCACAGACAAAGGAACCCTCCGTTTGAGTTTATTTAGTCATTAATGGTTTAGCTGAGAGGGAAGCACTCTGTGAGATAGGTCCCATAGACGAAGGAACCCTCCGTTTTAGTTTAGTTTAGTTGTTGATGGTTTAGCTGAGGAGAGGGATGTACTCTTTGGGACTGGTTCCATAAGAAGAAGATGCCTTCGGTTGTATTGCCATATATAAGGGGCTGACAATTCGGGTCAGAAGGATGCACTCTATGGAGCGTGTTATTTTTATTGTTGTTGTTGTTGTAATATGCGTAAGACCTTATTAAAGAAGACAGAGCCCCTCAAGGGCTGCCGCCGTGTGGATGAATTTGTAGAATGTAAGAAAACTCTAATGAAAATGTGTGACACCGACCCACACGGCAGATTACAAAATGGTGTCTGGGAGGGAGGTCTTTAGGACCGAGAGGTGCCTTGGAAGATCAAGGTTTGCTAGAAGCAGAGAGACAGTCAGAGTAAGTTAGGTATGTACACATTATTTGTTTAAGAAAGTATCCGTAAGTGAAATGTTGAAAAGTACAGTAAGTGATCAAGAGGGCGTCAGGAGAGTGTCTATTAAAGGTTATATTGGCAGTTAGGTAGGGGAGAGAAATAAGGGGAGCAGGCAAAGTCGATAAGAAAGTAAGAAATGCACGTGATTTGTTGGCAAAGAAAGAAAGAAAATGTGTATAATACAAGATAGATAATAGATATGGATATATATGTGTGTATATATATATATATATATATGTATATACTGTATGTGCAAATAGTGCAAATAGTTAACTGAGCTTGCTTTTAGATGAGAAAGATTGTTGACATGTAGCTGCGAGTCTGTGTAAGCTTTCCAAGGTCGGAAGATAACAGCGAGAGAGAAAATGCAATAACAACCTTGGTTAATATCTTGGCTTGCTTACAATGAATTGAAATGAATTTAATTAGTTATACTGTCTTAGTAGGCAGGGAAATATAGCAATTTCTAATGTATATTCTTACTTATACAGGGGTTGAAAATGAAGAACATGTTGTGCTGTATTTATGAGTTCAAATGCAGGGCTGTTCAGTCAGTGAATGCATATTCAGAGATTTATTTTGAAAAGGTGGGGGCTTTCAGAATTCACTCCAAATTCAGGGTCACAAGGGGGGTTGAAAAATACCCACAGATTCTAAAACACTTCAGCGTTTAATACAGCATATAATAGCTTCAGTAGATAAGAAATATAGAATATTTCAGTCACTCAGCAAACTTTTTCACATAATTTGTCAAAGATAGCGCTCATTCACAATCTCATCTCAATAGAATCATGTACTTTATAATAGCACTCACCTCGGTGTTTTTTAGATGATGTATGTATGTTTGTCAAACTTTTTTTGTCTGTGCGTCTGTATGTGCTGGTACACCTTCAATAGGGGGTGACGGAGCAGACTTGAGAGCATGGATGGATGAGAGTTAGTGACCCGCGTTCAAGCTGCGGTGAGTGTGGAATGTGTGATGCGGATATTGACTGGGGATAAAAGTCCTCCCCATGCATGGGACTTTGCTTGGTTGAGATGTGGACGTGTGGACTGTTAGGCTGAAATTAAGCTGAGAAGACGGACGCACGGAGCCAATATCGAGGGGGTGGAGCTAGATGATGTAATAGTACGTAGTAATGTTTCATCCCTCTTCTCGACAAGGGAGGGGGTGAGGATTTTGAGCAGCTAGTAAAAGTTTGTTTTGTTTTGTTTTTTTTCTCCTGTCTTAGATTTGATAAGAAATTGCAGGCAGGAACAGACTAATAATGAATTCACTTAAAGGGATCTCACATTTCCAATATTAGTAGGTGTTTGTAGATTATTCTGCCCCGATGTAACTCATGTTTCTGTTATAGGTGCTAACTTTTTACAGGCCTTATCTGCTTCCATCAAATCTTTTTACAATGTTGTAATAACTTAAACCCGGCTACTATTTCTTCCAATTGAGTACCCTGGTTTAAAGGGGGGGGGGGGGGGAGGAGAAGGCATAGGTGATCTAGGTATTGCAAGTCAGCCATTTTTAAATTCAACCATTTTTAAATTTTTTGCAAGCCATTTTTTAAATTTTTAAATTTTTTGCAACAAGGTTCTGATCTTTTTCAAATAGAATACCAGCCTGATTGTCTAGCAGTGATGCAACAAGAAAATTTAAGTTTTAAAAAGTTACTGAAAGCCCTTGTTAATAATGCATATTTTGAGTTGTTTTTTATAGATGGTACCAGGGTGATTGACGACTCCACACTGGATATGCAGTGGTCACACAACAAGATGTCCTAAAAAGCAGAATGCCTCCGCATATCGCAGTACAAGAAGCGGAACTAAAGGCCCTCGCTGAGGCGTGTGGAGTGGCCACAGGTAAGACGGCAAACATTTACACTGACTCCCGGTATGCGTTTGGCATAGCTCATGATTAAGGCCCAACATGAAAGGTCAGACAGTTTTTTACCACAGCAGGACAGCCAATTAAGAATGGTGCAGCGGTGCAGTCTCATGGAGGCCCTACTTCTACCTGACAAGGTGGAAAGTTCACACCAATTCCTACACCGGAGAAACAAGAGGCAATGCCATCACAGGCCACACAGCAAAGGCAGCGGCCCTCAAGCCGTGGAAGAAAAGAAGAATTTAACAATAACTTTGGACTTTGATAATAAATTTGGACTTTGATAAAAACTTGGACTTTGATAAAAACTTGGACTTTGATAAAAACTTGGACTTTGATATGCTAAAGACTTTACAGTTACAAGCCAGCAAGGAAGAAAAAGACAAATGGACTAAAAAGGGACGGTGTATGGTGAACAGTCAACAGAACTTGCTTACCATAGTCCCTGTGCCCCATGATGGCCCAGCTGACGCACGGAAAGACGCACCTCTCAAAGCAGTAATGATGTCGACGCTTGAACAAGGACGGGTGGCTCCTTGGTTTTCTGTAGCTGCTGCATCATTTGTCCAATTTTGCATGATCTTTGCCGTAAAGCAACAGGGCAGAAGTAAATTTGCCACACCACACTTGCCTAGACCACTCTACCCATTTCAGGGATTGCAAATTGGCTACACTCAGCTCCTACTTGTTGGGAAGCATGAATACGTGCTTGTTGTTGTTTATGTCTTTTCAGGTTGGAGACCTACTCTGTTACCAAAGTAAATAAGCAGGGAGCCGCACAGAAGCTCATGAATGAGGTAATCCGCAGATACGGGGCACCGGAAGTGATTGAGTCAAACAAAGGTACACACTTCACAGGTGAAATAATGCAACACATCATGTCTGTTTTGGGTATATTCTAGGTTTTTCACACACCCTACCGTCCGCGGAGTAGTGGGAAAGTAGATACAAAAGACAATGGAGGAAATGGGAAAATTTTGAATTGAGTGTCTATTAGTTTTTCTTTTTCTCCGGAGGATACATGCCACAGTTTCAGAGTTTGGGGAATGATTTTCTTGTTAATTTTGTCATGGGTCCCTCCAAGGAATTGTCAATAATGCATTCTGCAGTCTCTGCTTTTCTCCCAGGTCCTACAGATGAGTGTCACAATCCTAAAACCAGGTGACAGGGTCTATGTGAAAAAGTTTGAGAGAAAAACCCTGTTTAAAGGTCCTACCAGATGTTGCTCACCATCCCAACTACAGTCAAGCTCGAAGGAAAGCCCACTTGGATCCACACTTCGCACTGAAAAAACTAATGATCCCGCATATCCTTTACATGCTATAATGTGGTACAATTCCTCTAACACACACCTTTGACTACTGTACACTAGCCCCCTGTTTCAGAACAAATTAATAAATCAATAAGACTACACTGAGGGTGAGAATCCAACACCGCATCGTGCTAAGAGAGAAGTTGACGCTCCAGGTGGTAGCTTTAATCCACATGTACACATAGATACAATAGGAGTGCCAAGGGGGGTGCGAGATGAATTTAATTCTAGAGATCAGTTTAAAGCAGGTTTTGAGTCCTTATTTGCTTTTGTCACTGTTTAATAATAATGTAGATTGGATGAATTATATCTATTACAATCAGCAGAGGTTTGTAAACTACACCAGAGATGTTTTGCAAGGGTTAGCTGACCAGTTAGAGCCCACTGCATCCATGGCGTTCCAAAATAGAGTGGCCCTGGATATGATTTTAGCAGAAAGAGGTTGGGTATGTAATTTCCTGTTTGTGTATTATCCCTTTAATGTGACCAAAATTTCCCTTGTTTGAAAAAGATGAAGAGCCAGTTCCGATAATGCCAACCAGATACGTTACCAGAAGAATGGAGAGATGGACTAGTACTGTGTCCGCCTCAGTCTCCTAAGATGGACTGTCAGTGGACTTCCCATTTGCCTA
Source organism: Eleutherodactylus coqui (assembly GCF_035609145.1). Taxonomy (NCBI): domain Eukaryota; kingdom Metazoa; phylum Chordata; class Amphibia; order Anura; family Eleutherodactylidae; genus Eleutherodactylus; species Eleutherodactylus coqui. The sequence continues at coordinate 232,381,027 of NC_089840.1, read as the reverse complement.
GGGAAAGTACAGAAGACCTTAGGTTCCGGCGAGGGCACACCCTGTGGGGTGTTAACTCGTACAGATAGAGGGTATGGATGCCCGGAAATAAGCCCAGGGAATCCATGGCCTCCTTCTGAGGTGAGGTAGGGATCCCTCCCTTTTAGGAGTAGGGACTTACGGGCAGTGGAGAAACCCTGATGCAAGGGAGAGGCGACCGAGGAAGAGTGCAAGGTCTGATGCTTGATCTCCATATTAAGTTTTTTAGGGGGGTTTGTGAGGATATATATATATATATTGCCATATGTGTTTTTTATGCTTTTATACCTGTATGCACGTTTTATTCAATTCCAAATGAGAGAAAAAACTTATATGTTGCCTTACATCAGATATTCCAAGGCTTTGCAAGAGATGTTCTAGAAATTCAGAGAAGATACCGAACCAGACACAAGGACGCGTGTACTTGGCTGTTTTCCCAGAAGTGCCGTATCAAGATGTTCAAATGTACATAATTTTGACTGTCTTAGGCCGGAAATCCGGACTTCCCATATATGGAGAATGCATGCTTAAGCCGTTTTCTTAGAATTGAGTGGGTGATTCTTTGCACTGGAGTTAATTGAATACGTGATTTTCTGTACGTAAGCCAGAGGCGCCAGTATCAAGATAATGACTGTTATATGATTTTCACTGTCTCAGTCCGCAAATCCGGACTTCCCATATATGGTTATTAGCCCATCACCCCTTGCTGGTGATGGGACAAAAGGGTATAAGATCTCATGTAATCTGTAATAAAGCACGTCGGCACAGCTGAGAGCCATGTCCCGTGTGAGGAATGATACCAGATCCCTGTGTGGTGTCTCTTCTTACCGCCGGCAACGGGGCAAGTGGGGTGGGCCTGATTGGTGCTGTACTTAGAAATATTACCCTGATACCTGCACACGAGAGCATGCGCCAGGAGCCGGCGTACCAGATCACGGTGGCTAGGGGAGGTCACCAAGACCGCAGCTCCTCTGCGCCGCACCCCGCGGCCCGGTAATAGGACTGGTAAAGCAGGCACGGAGACCCCCAGAGCCGCCTGACCTAACAATACCCCCCTCCTATGGGGGGAAACTGTACCTCCACGACCAGGAGCAGGTTTGCGGGAAAGGCCCCCTGTGGAAACATTGGGCCAAACATTGTGCATGCACGTCCCTGGCAGGAACCCACGTACGGTCCTCCGGACCAAACCCTCTCCATTGCACCAGGTACTGTAATGCACCTCTAACCCGTTTGGCATCAATAATTCTTTTGACCTCATACTCCAGTTCCCCCTGTACCAGCGTAGGAGAGGGCAGGTTCTGGGCGGGCAGAACTGGAGTCACGTACCCTTTAAGCAAACTCTTATGGAAGACCTTGTGAACCTTCCAAAACCCAGGAAGGGACAATTTATATGCCACAGGATTAACAATCTGAGAAACAGCGAACTGACCAATAAAACAAGGAGCAAGTTTCAGGGAAAGAACTTTGAGTCTCAAATTCTTGGACGACAGTAAAACTTGCTCCCCAACCACAAAAGGTGCAGAGGTAGTGCGTCTTTTCTTAGAATACCAAAATAGTTTCTCTTCAGAACCCTGAAGGTTCTTAGGAACCTGGGCCCAAACTGTGCATAGGTCGTCAGTAAATGTGTCAGCAGACGGAGAGTCAGAAGCAGAAAGAGCAGAGAATGGAAACCGGGGGTGGAAACCATAATTACAGAAAAACGGTGAGACTTGGGAAGACGAATTAAAATGGTTATTGATGGCAAATTCGGCGAGAGGTAAGTAGTTTACCCACAGATATGGATTATCGGAAACAAAAAGTCGTAGGTATTGGAATAATTCTTGATTCATGCTTTCAGTTTTTCCGTTAGACTCAGGATGAGAGGCAGAAGAAGGAGACAAATTAATATTTAGGCTCTTGCAGAAAGCTCGCCAGAAGTGAGCGACGAACTGAACCCCACTATCAGAGATAATATCCTCCGGAATCCCATGTAGCCGAACAACCTCCTTGATAAACATTTCTGATAATAACTTGGCATTAGGAAACTTGAATAGAGGAATGAAATGTGACATTTTGGTGAAATAATCAACTATAACCCAAATGACCGTGTTCCCAAGCGATGGAGGCAAAGATGGGACCTTGGCCTGGATGGAATGGGCAAGGGGAGAAGAGGACCCTCAGGGTGTCTCCTGAGACTCTTCCCCCTTGCGCAAACTGGGTATGCGGACACAAACAACCGTACATCCCTGACCAGATGAGGACACCAATAAACTCTGGATAGAAGTTCCTGAGTTCTCCTGATACCTGGGTGACCAACTAGGACTGAACAATGCGTCTTGTTTAATACTTTCACCCTCAAGGACAAAGGGACAAAAAGTTTGCCTCCCAGAAGGGCTTCAGGGGCCGATTGTTGAGTAGCGTGTATAAGAGGTAAAAGGTTGGAGGAGATAGCAGCGAGAACCACCTTGGGGGAGAGAATACTCTCAGGCTCAGGCTCTGAAGGTTCCAGGGTTCCAAGAGAGCCAGAGAGGCGCTGGCTGAGAGAGCCAGAGAGGCGGTGAAGGGAGCCACATCAGGGACTTGGAGCCTGAGGTCCAGGGTAAGATAGCAAGAGAACGCTTGTTTAAAATTCATGAGGTATCTGCACCAATACAAGCTTACATAAAGTTTCTGGAGAAAGCATGGCAAACTGCTAATAAAACATGTGACGCGCAGTTGGAGAAAGAAAGGGCCAACCTGTGTCTGCTTGGAGAAGAGGCCAAGAGGCAAAGGAGCAGCCAGCAAGGTTCCTGATAGAAAAGGAAAGTATTCTCCAGGAAGCTGAGCAGCTGGAAGCAGAGAATGCAGTTCTCTTAAAGGAGAATGAGCACCTTCAGATATTGGCTAAGGAGGAAGCTAAACACAGGATGTTGCTGGAACAGAAGAATGTTCAGTATGAACAGGACTGTAAGAAACTGCAAATGAAAAGCCAAGAGTTGGAAATGACGTGTTGCAAGTTAGAAAGAGATTCTACAGATGCATAGAATCAAACTACAGGTTTGCAGAATCAAGTTGCAGAGTTGAAAATGCAGTTAGCAAAGGAAAATGGTGAATTGGAGTCCCAGATAAGTCGACTTAAAGGGGTTGTCCCGCGATAGCAAGTGGGGTTATGCACTTCTGTATGGCCATATTAATGCACTTTGTAATATACATCGTGCATTAAATATGAGCCATACAGAAGTTATTCACTTACCTGCTCCGTTGCTGGCGTCCCCGTCGCCATGGTGCCGTCTAATTTCAGCGTCTAATCTCCTGATTAGATGCGCTTGCGCAGATGGGTCTTTTCTCTTCGGCTCGCTCCGGCAGCAGCGGCGTTCTGGCTCCGCCCACTTGTACGCGTCATCGCGTAGCTCCGCCCCAGTCACATGTGCCGATTCCAGCCAATCAGGAGGCTGGAACTGCTTGGAGAAACTGCTTGGAGAAAACGTCCGAAAACTCAGAGATATAGTCTAGTAACTCAACACCCTCACAAACAGAGGTATCTAAGTTCACAGGACACATGTAATTGGTACACCAGGAACCCCACTTGATCAGATCCAGAGTGTCCCAATGAATAATGGGATTGTGTTCTCTTAACCAAGGTAGCCCTAAGACTATGTCCACAGACAAGTTTTTCATGGCGAGGAAGGTGCAAGACTCAGTATGCAAGGCTCCCACAGTAAATGTTACCTCTGGGTAGCTAGATTGATGAGGCCTGCATGCAATGGAGTGGAGTCTACCCCAGAAACCTGAATCGGAAGATCTAAAAGTACCAAGGAACAAGAAATCTGTGCCACAAAATGAGAATTAACAAAATTTGCTGGGGCCCCGGAATCAATAAAAGGCTTGCCCTGTGTGAGAGAAGGAAAGAAAATCTAAGGCTCAGGGCAAGAACATCTTAGACACAACTGGGAGTGCCTTAGCTCCTAGACAGTCCTCCCGACAACTGACTAGGAACGGAAGCTTACTGGCTGAGGCTTCTTCAAGCAGCTAGCAATCCGATGACCAGACTCTCCACAATACAAGGAAAGGTTCTTCTTCAGTTGGTTTTGCCTTTGCTGTTTAAGTGACAACGTTCCCAATTCCATGGGTTCAACGGAGGGAAGTGAAGTTGTCCGGTTTACTGAGGAGGTGGACAGGCGGACAGGACTGGTCCTAATGGATCGTCTGGCCCTCAGTCGACGGTCAGCTCGAATGGCTAGCAACTTTGCTTGCTCCAGGGTATTAGGCTCAGAATGGGCAACCAGCAGATCCTTGAGGCCTTCAGATAGGCTGGCCAAGAACAAGTCCTTGAGGACTGAGTTGTTCCACCCCAACTCAGTGCAGTGCTGTCTGAATTGGGAGCAGTAGTCCTCCGTCACATTCTGACCCTGATGCAAGGACAAAACTTGAGAGGCAGCGTAGGCAGCAAAGTCGGGCTTCTCATAGATTTGACCCAGAGCCGAAAAGAAGGCATCTAAAGACTGTTTTGTGGGAGAGAAATCCCAGTTTTGAGAGTCTCCTCTTAGTCAGAAAGTCACGATTCCTACCCTCTTTTACTCTGTGCCAGAAGAGTGGGGTCGCAGATTAAAATTCAGCTTGCAGCCTTCCCAGAAAGCAAAAAACTGTTTCTTCCCACCAGCAAAGAAATCAGGCAGCGTAGCCTGAGGTTCAGAAATTGTCATCGAAACAGAGGGAGGCTGAACCGGAGCTATAGACAACACATGTTCCTGTTGCTGCAAATGGGTAGTCAGGTACTGAACCAGGTTCGTCAGGGCCTGGACCTGGTTTGCCAAGGCTGACACAGCCTCCATGGAAGGAGTTAACGTAGCCAGTTGGATGTAATAGTCTGACCCTTTGTGGGCCAGTGTATCTGTCACGACTGGAGTCCAGACAGGGAAGTCCCTAGTCTTATCTGCAACCACTATCCCTACCTACTTGCCCCCCTAGGCTAGGCCCTAGGGCAACAAATGGGTGACAGTCCCTAGGCTCGCTAGGAATGTGGGGCAGAGTCAGGGTCACAGATAAATGCAAGATAACACAAAAACACAAAGGCAGTTCAGGCAGCCCGGGTTGGCAACAGGAGAGAGTGAGGTACAAAGTCCAGCAAAGACAAAGTCAGGTCCGAAGCAAGTGAGTCAAAATCGGGAATCAAATACAGGTAACACGGTTGTAGCTGGGGGCCAAACATACACTGGCAAGGTCTGAAGGAAACTGAGCAGTTTAAATGCTGTCAGAACTCCTGCCCCAGCACCTGATCAGGGCGGGGAGCCTGACAGCAGCAGGACCAAATCACAGGATGCCGGGAGTGAACTGCTAAAGACAGGCAGCGACAGAAGGAACGTGCTCAGGTGTCATGGCAACGTGGATGCAGCACGGGGTGGTAACCCACTGCATCCCCAGCAACCTGGCTACCTAGGCGCACGCTCCCTGCGCACAATAGCACGTGCCCGTAGCTGGTGTGCCAGATCACAGCAGCCAGCGAAGGTCACCAAGACCTCTGCGCCACACCCCCACAGCTTGGGTAATAGGACCGGTAGTGAGGGCACAGAGACCCCCAGAGCTGCCGGACCTGACAGTTGGCACTTTGGTTGTCATGTACAACGGGAGTTTTCCTGAAATCGAGAATCAGCTGTTACAGGTTACATTACATTAGTCTTTGCTGCATGCTAGGGAGTCATCTGTTATGATTGTGCAAAAGCATCTTTCCGACATTGCATTTTTGCTTCAGCTGCATGGTAGGAGAGATGTTATTAATTATTTTGTAGTACGCCAGGTAGTTAAGGATTGGAGAAAAGAAAATGTCAGGACAGATGGTCGCTGCTCAGTGTCTTTCTCTCTGTTATGTTGGTATTTTGCATTTTAGAACTTGTGTGTGTGGATTTGTGGGAGTGTTGTTATTTCGGGCTGCATTTTCGCTCATGTTTTTTGTAGCATTGCAGATCAGTGAATTGGTTCCAGTGAGAAAATCTTAGGACTGGCAAGGGCAGATGGACAGGGGATCCCTACGCCAGCCTTCTCCCATGTTACTACCTACTTGCCCCCCTGGGCAAGGTAGGTAGGGACACGGGAGAGGGCTGGCATAGGGATGGGCTGGAGGGACGTACCTCTTAAGGAGTGACTTGTGGAAAACTCTATGGATTCTCCATGTGTCCGTCAGTGCCAACTCATACGCCATAGGATTAATCACTCTGGTGACTGGAAAAGGGCCCACAAATCGGGGAGCCTGCTTTAAAGAAGGCACTTTTAGCTTCAGATTCTTGGAAGACAAGTATACCAACTGGCCTACAAAAAAAGGTTCAGAAATAGTACGTGTACCTCTACTCCTTTTTAGCATCACACCCCTGGACTGCTCCAAGTTGCCAAGCACCTTCTCCCACACCTCCCGCAGGTCCTGAACCCGAGTGTCTGCCGAAGGATTGTTAGAGGAAGAGTTGGAAAGACACCTCAAAACAGGGATTAAAACCAAAATTACAGAAGAAGGGAGACACGCCAGACGCCGAATGTGTATGGTTATTGACAGCAAATTCAGCCAACGCTAAATAATTGACCCAGAGACTCTGACAATCACTCACATACATTCTGAGGTACTGAACCAGTTCCTGGTTCATACGTTCCGTCTTCCCATTGGACTCCGGGTGGAATGCAGAGGAAAATGACAACCTGATACCAATACGCTTACAAAAGGCCTTCCAAAACCGGGCAACAAATTGGACTCTCCGGTCGGAAACAATATCCTTGGGGACCCCATGCAGGCACACAACCTCCTTGATAAATATGGTGGCTAACTCAGGAGTGGACAGAAGCTTCTTAAGACAAGTAAAATGCGCCATCTTGGAAAGTCTTTCGATGACCACCAAGATGACCAAGCACCCATGGAACTCGGGCAAGTCAGTAATAAAATGCATCAACAGATGGGTCCATGGTCTCTCCAGAACAGGAAGAGGACAAAGCGGACCCTCAGGCCGTCTCTGTACACTCTTCCCTCCGGCACAAATAGGGCAGAACTTGACAAATTCCCTGATGTCCCAAGACATTTGTGGCCACCAATACATATGGCCACACAGCTCCAGGGTGCCTTTGACTCCTGGATGGCCTGCCAAGACCAACAAATGAACTTCCTCCAATATGAGGAGCCGCAGGGCACGGGGAACAATAACCCCCCCTCAGGGAGGCCCTTGAGAACGGACTGTTGAGCCGCCAGGTGTAACACAGAAGTGTCGGACGTAAGGGCGGCTACCACCACACCCGGGACCAGAATATTCTCTGGCTGAGGCTCCTCTACCTCGGGTACCCCGAAGCTGTGTGACAAAGCTTTGACATTCTTGGACCCAGGCATATATGTGACTACAAAATTGAAGCGCGAAAATAACAATGCCCACCTTGCCTGATGAGCGTTCAACCACTTGGCAGACTCTAGATAAACCACATTCTTGTGGTCCGTGAGGACCGTAATCGTATGATGAGCGCCCTCTAAGAAATGTCTCCATTCTTCAAATGTCCATTTTATGGCCAATAATTCCCTGCTGCCAATATCATAGTTGCATTTTGCCTGATTAAACTTCCTGGAAAAGAACGCACAGGGTTGGAGACCAGGTCGGCCGGGAAATTCCTGCGAAAGGACTGCCCCCACACCATGCTCAGAAGCATCCACTTCAATGATAAAAGGGCGATCTAGATACGGCTGAGCCAAAACCGGTGCTGTGGAAAACGCTCTCTTGAGAAGTGTAAATGACTTCACAGCCTCCTGCGACCAGGAATCAACCCTAGCCCCCTTCCTGGTCAGTCAATAGCTTGGCCACCACCGAAAAGTTCTTAATACATTTCCGATAAAAGTTTGCAAACCCCAAAAAGCGTTGCAACACCTTTAAGTTAGCGGGTTATACCCATTCAGTGATGGCCTTGACCTTGTCCGAGTCCATCCAGATGGCTGATGGAGAAATGGCATATCCAAGCAAAGCACTGTGCAGAGCATCTCACAATAACCTTTCCTTGGGGGGGGGGGGGGTTTGAGATAGCCGCAGTTACCAGCACTATCCACTTGCTTTAATCTGGTGGTTCAGCAGTTTCTGAAAAACTACCCTCACTTGTCTGACCTGCTTGACAAGGTGCATTGCGTCTGCGCACATTTCCGTAAGTCTACCACAGATGCTGCCACCCTGAGGACCCTGCAACATTGGTTTCAGCTGCCAGAGCACTGACTGCTATGCGACATGCCCACACACTGGAATTCTATGCTGCACATGTTGGCCAGGCTGTACGAGCAGCGTAGAGCAATAGTGGAATACCAGTGGTAGTCAGCCTTCGCAATTCTTTACTGAGGAGTGGGCATGGATGGCAGACATCTGCCAGGTCCTAGGAAACTTTGAGGAGTCTACCCTAATGGTGAGCGGTGATGCGGCCATCAATAGCGTTACCATCCCTCTGCTTTGCCTGATGAGAAGTTCGCTGCTAAGCATAAAGGCCAACGCTTTGCGGTTGGAACAGGAAACAGGGGATGACAGTATGTCAGGGGATGACAGACCACCCTCATGTCTATATCTCAGCGCGTTTTGGAGGAGGAGGAGAAGGAGGGGGAGGAGGAGGGGGAAGAGACTGCTGGCTACACTCCAGAGAGTACCCATGCTACTTGCCTCTCATCTGTTCAGCATATATGGGCTGAAGTGAAAGAGGAGGATCATGAAAGTCATCCTCCTAGTGAGGACAGCGATGTATTGCGTACTAGGACCCTGGCACACATGGCTGATTTCATGTTAGGCTGCCTTTCCCGTGACCCTCGCATTAGATGCATTCTGGCCAACACGGATTACTGGGTGTACACCCTTCTAGACCCATGGTATAAGGAGAACCTTTCCATTCTCATTCCAGAAGAGGAAAGGGGTATGAGAGTAATGCAATACCACAGAGCCCTGGTGGAAAAAGTGATGCTAAACTTCCCATCTGACAGCGCTAGTGGCAGAAGGCACCGTTCCGAGGGCCAAGTAGCAGGGGAGGTGCGGGGATCAGGCAGCATGTCCAGCACAGGCAGCGGAACACTCTCCAAGGCCTTTGCCAGTTTTATGGCTCCCCAGCATGACTGTGTCACCACTCCCCAATCAAGGCTGAGTTGGAGGGAGCACTGTAAAAAGATGGTAAGGGAGTACAGAGCCAATCGTACCACCATCCTCCGTGATCCCTCTGCTCTATACAACTATTGGGTGTCAAAGCTGGACACGTGGCACGAACTTGTGCTGTACGCATCTGGAGGTACTGGCCTGCCCTGCCGCTAGTGTCTTGTCAGAGAGGGTGTTTAGTGCAGCTGGGGTAATCTTCACGGATAAGCGTAACCGCCTGTCAACTGCCAGCGCCGACATGCTTACACTCATAAAGATGAACAAAGGCTGGATTTCCCCAGACTTCTCTTTTCCACCGGCGGAAAGCAGCGGAACCCAATGATTCTTTTCACTGCAACAGGAGAAAAATGCATCCTCTATCACCACAAAAAAGGGGGAATTAGCTTTGTCAATCACTCTCGGATATTATTACTCCTCCTCCTACTACTCCTGCTCCTAAAATAGCATGTCGTCATGCTGTCTTTTTCTGCGGCCCAAAAGGCTCTGTTTAAAAGTTTTTTTTACAATTTTTCAAAATTTCAAAAGTATTTATATTTTAACAGAAACCAATTTTTTCACAGGGCTGCCTCCAGGCTCTGTTGCAAATTAAGCAACAGCGAGCTGTATCTTTAAAAAATGCTTATGGGTTTCACCTGCCCTCGCAGTTGAGCAATTTTTCAGGGGTACACTTGTACTCTTGGTACACCAATTTTTCATGCCCTTGCCTATACTGTTATCTAACTAATTTTTCCGGCCTTCGCCTACACTCTTGGTAACCAATTTTTTTCAAGTGTTCGCCTATACTCTTGGTACACCAATGTTTCAAAGTTTCGCCTACACTCTTGCTACATCAATGTTACAGGGGTGCGCCTATACACTTGGTACTGAAAGGTTTGAGGGGTTCACTTATACTCTTGCTAAAGAAATGTTACTGGGGTCCGCCTATACTCTTGCTACAGAAATGTTACAGGGGTCTGCCTATACTCTTGCTACAGAAATGTTACAGGGGTCTGCCTATACTATTGCTACATAAATGTTACTGGGGTCCGCCTATACTCTTGCTACAGAAATGTTACTGGGATCCGCCTATACACTTGCTACTGAAAGGTTTGAGGGGCTCGCCTATACTCTTGCTACAGAAAGGTTACTGGGGTCCGCCTGTACTGTGGGTGCACAAAGGTTTCCCATTGCGGTGTTCAGCTGCCTGACACATACACAGAATGAAGTGTATGGGGACACATGGATTTCCCATAGCTATTTAACTCACGGCACCTTGGGTCACACAAGGTGAAGGCTGGGACCGAGCCTGACCCAGGGCCCACTCACGTACTTTCCACACAGAGTATTGCGGGTCCTACCTCGGTCATGGTTTCTCGGCCTTATTATGCCACCTCCTCCTCCTGCTTGGGGTCTGGGGATCAGCGCTAGGCAACATGTATTTTCTCTCGTCCTACCACAGTTATCTGAGACAGTGATTTTGGCCAAACAAAGGCAGCGTTACTGCATTAATGAGACGTTCATAGCTACACTAGCATCCGAGTCCACTTGAGGCCCACGATTACTGAAGGTATGGGCAGAGGCCAAAATCCTGGGGGTGAAGAATCAACTGCACCAGGGTTGGCCTGTGGAACTTCTTTGTGGTTCATCCAGTCTTTGGAGTGATGAAAGCAACCGTAACTGATTTAATGAGACGTTCATAGCTGTACTAGCATCCGAGTCCGCTTTATGCCCACGATTAATGAGGGTGTGAGCCGAGGCCGAGGTCCTTGGCAGGGTGAAACTGCCTTGTCTGGGCGCTCTGATTGCTTTATGTGTAATACCGTCTTTGAGTTTCATGGGCTCGCCTATGCTGTGGGTGCACAAAGACTTCCCATTGCGTTGTTTTACCTGTCTGGCAGAAATACACTGACTGACTTGGCTAGGGTGCAGATGGCTTTCCCATTGCAGTGTTCAGCTATCTGACACCTACACAGAATGAATTGTGTGGGGCACATGGATTTCCCATTGCTATGTAACTCGTGGCACCTTGGGTCACACAAGGTGGAGGCTGTGACCGAGCCTGACCCTGGGCCCGCTCACGTGCTTTCCACACAGAGCATTGCAGGTCCTATCTCGGTCATGGTTTCTTGGCCTTATTATGCCACCTCTTCCTCCTGCTTGGGGTCTGGGGATTAGCATAACCACAGTTATCCGAGATACTGGATTGGAGCATTCACAGGAAGCGTTAGTGATTTCATGAGACTTTCACAGGGTCACTGTATACCTGTGGTGGTTACTTTTACGACGCCTCCTGCTTCAAACCAAGCTTTGGTGTTAGTATGTGTTGCTGCATTGTGGAAATGTGTAGAAGTGCTGGCACCTGAGTCCCCTTTATGCCCACGTTTGCGGCTCCTGACAATTTTGTGATTGAGGTGTCACGGGATTGGAATGATGATCGTACGTTAATTTATCATCAATTGTCATCAGCATTGTGGGCTATCGCCCACACTTTCAAAGAGGGTCGCTGCCTGACCCTGCCAACCCTCTGCAGTGTGTGTCTCCGGCTCCTCCTCATCGCAGACGCACTTATAAATCGACATGAGGGTGGTGTGGCTATGAAGTGAGCGTGTGGCATGAGGGCAGCTGAACGCTGCACAGGGAAAATGTTGGGTGCCCTGTGGACGCAGGGTCATGCGGGGGTTGGACAGCAATGCCAGCATGTAACCCGGGAGAAGAGGCAGCGGAGTCACCCGCAGGTGGTGTTTGTCCTTGGTTGGAGCTAGTGTAGTGCTTAGCTAAGATTTGCCAGCGTGTGTGCCTTGCTAATGAGGGTCTGTCCCAAGTAAATAGTTAGGGGGGGTGACCGCCAGGCTCTTGCACCCATTTTGTCTTAATAGTGGGACCTGGGAGCCTCAGGTGCAGCCATGCATGCTACCCCTGCTGTTCCCTATCCGTTTCTGTGGTGTTTCGATGACCTTCTGATGTTTTCAGGTGTTTTACAAATCATCCCCTATGCGGAGCATGGGTCCCATACAAAAATGCCCGAGTCGCCCTTTGACTTCAATGGTGTTCGTTACTCGAAATGAGCTCTCGAGCATTACGAAACGTTCGACTCAAGTACCGAGCACCTAAGCATTTTGGTGCTTGTTCATCTCTAGTCATATGTAAGACCGAATTTGTTGACTTTGTAGTATATCTACATTCTATTTACAGTTATTCAAGGTTCTCTTAGCAACGATACATGCTAGTATGTTTTTCTAATTTCAGTTTCAGATCATACGGTTATGTGGATGATCGGTCATTCTTTTATATATTTGGCTGATCAGAGAGCAATAGAACTTCCATGTGGTTTGTTGCTGGGTCTCAACAATATTGAAGTACATTGGAATGGCATTAGAAGTTTCCGGTTGTCAAAATTGTTACCTGCAGTGATTCATATTAGTAGGTTTACACCTGGCTAGGTAATTTTACTGCTTTATGCTGGAGTTAACAACCAGGGTACAGTTAAAATTTCGATTGCCTTGATACAGTAGGACTTGAGCTGTTTTTGGGACTTGTGGTCGAGGGTGGTGTTGCAGCAATTCTTGGAGGGAGCTGTTCATGAACCATGGTACCAAGAAAGTATCAAGATTAGTTGAACCATAGAAAGAAATCTAACAGAAGATCATAGAGTGGCAGGTCATGTGTGGTTGAATCTAAAGGAGCTTTGGTTTGCATATCTAGTATCTCATCAATGATGTTCCACAGTGAACCAACTAACCCAGCAGTATAACAGCAGGGAAATTATACAAATTTTCACAATGGCTATGTGACATACATTGCATACCTACCTCGACTGTGATTCAATAGCAGAAGACCAATAAGGGTGCGCTTGATGACCCAGAATTATGGGCAGAAGGCTGTCTGGAGTAAGAACTCCCATTTTCTTCTAGACCATACAGTTAGCTGGGTCCACATCTGGCAAAAAGAGCATGAATCTATATTCTATCAGTGCACCACACAGTGTCATGGTCTGGGGAGCCTTTTCATGGCATGGCCTAGGACCATTGATCATCATACCACAATGATACCACCATACCTGCAATGCATGGTCAATGTGACAGGAGCCTGTTAACTGACCATCTGTACCCATATCTTCAGGACATTTTTGCAGACCACAGTGCCATCTTTCAACAGGACCAAGTTTTGCATCATCAAGCTCAGATGATTAGGGATTGGTTGGAGGAACATGACACTGAATTCTCCACACTGTCTTTCCCCAAACAAAGCAGCCTGTAATACAATTAAACATGTTTAAAATATGCTAGAAAAGGATGTCAGATCTGCATAGGTCGAGCTGAAAATGGAGGTTGTTTGCAAGCTTGTAAAATCTGTTTCCCTGACACCTGAAAATAGTGTACGACCAAAAAGATGGACCTACCCATTACTGAGTTCCTAATGCAGTGATCATGCAGTGTATATGGTTGTACACTGGCAAACATTAGATATATATATCATGGGTTACTCCTGACATATATCTCCAACACAAGACTGTAATGAGATGCTTTATAAAAATTTGGAGCAACTTCCCACCCAACAATTAAGGCCCCCAACATCAGCATTAGGAAGCATAAGAACAAGCAGTACTCTGTTATTTTACTTCCATTTACATATCCTGGGATAACCAATTAAAGGAAATCTTATCATAATATACCAGATTACCCAATATAGGAATATGTATAATCCAGATAAAAAATCCTTTTTCACCAGCTGGTTATATTGAATTGGTCTGGGTTATTATTAAGGGCTCTTTCACGCGAGCGTATATCGGCCCGCCATTTTCACAGTTGGCCAATATACGCTACAATCTGATGCATTGGATTCCAATACATCAGATCACATTGCCGTATTCCCACAACATAAAAGCTCCCGGGCGGCCAACATAGCACCGGGTGCTTATACAACATGCCCAAAGAATAGTCCTGGAACTATCTTGTGGGCCAGAATACATTGGCCGCTGCATGGGCTACTATGGGAGCCAATGACAGTGGCCAAAGAAGGGAGGTGGGAGGGAGTTTTCCAGCGTGACTGCTAAACTCCCTTCCTCTTCTCTCCTCTGGCTGATTGCAATGGGACTGGGCAGGATGCCTGTGGACAACGGGCGGAGCTAAGCTCCCGCCCCCTTACCTTGCTCACAGCCAGCAATAGGAGGAGGTGAGACAGGGTGTGTTCTTAGCTCTGCCCTCATCACCCCCCCCCCCTCCCCTATTGCAATCAACTGGAGGGGAGGACAGAGGAAGTGAGCCGGTGAGAGGGAGGGAAAGGGAAGGGGCAGCATATATGCACCAGGGCCCATGCCGTCTGAACAGGCGCACAAACATTAGATTTGTGCACCCATGCACGAGTTTTTACTCCTCACATCGTAGTGTATATCGGCCAGCCGTCAAAACGGCATCCGATATATGCTTCTGTGAAGGAGCCGTAAGGCAAATGAGTTGTAGAATAACCCCAATCATATCAGATCACTGTAAACCCAAAAGTGATGGTGCTGTTTGAATGAAAGCAGTAGAGTGCTGTATCATAAGGCAAATATCCCAAGCAAGTGACTTGAAAATGTGCATACATATGTCTAATAAGGGTACATAGTTTGAATGATTTAAAAGTTGCATCCTGTCTGTGTGCTGCCCAATGTGCTGAACACTGCACGTTGACATGTATTATTCTCATCTGAAAATTGGACAAGAATAAGACATACTGCAATATTCTTTACTTTTACTTACCTTGTGAGTAAAAACAAGCCCATGTGCATACTAGTTCAAATGAATGGGTGCTAGTTCTATCCAATTTAAAAGATTGGACAGAAAAGACGTCATGTAGAGCAAATAAAGCATGTCAGCATGGGCAGGACATTCTGTGATGTCAGTGATGTCATGATGTGTTTTGAAATGTTAGAGTAATCACTTAATTTATTAGAGACTCAAAGGGTATCATAGCCTAATTAATCAGGTATCCCTAATTGTATATATGATGCATTGGAGAAGAATAAACAGACAAGAGGGCATTTCAAGCTTCTCTTCTGAAGCATCTTTATTATATGCATCTTATAGCAAACTTTAGCACTTGTCATGAGCTGATCACGAGCTCGCATCACTTAATCAGCATCCAATCATAATATAATAAGCATTTCATAGCGAATCATAGTAAAGGTATGGCTTTGTGCACATGCATGTATCTAATAGCTGAGACTTCTTACATGATCTTTTACTGCAAGGACACAAACCTTACAAAAAACATCTCGAACATAACCTATTAATAATGCCAAAATATCTAGAGGCATGATGCAAGGACATTGGTCTAGTTAAAAAGAACAGTTCATTATTATAAGTTGTTTTTCTCCATGGCTGATCTACTGCTTTGTGAAATGTGATGATAGAGAAAGAATGATGTGTTAAAACATTATTCTAGGTTACTTTTACAAACCTAAATATAAATAAGTTCTCCCTCCACCCATTCATAGTACATTCATGACAGGACTATCTTCCTGATATCTATTGCATGATCCTTTGAAATTTTGGACATGGGGTTTTTGTATTGACCCATTGCTTTTAGGACTTTTCATATACAGGGCATTGTCAAAAACACTGATCCAGTGCTATATCTCAATAATAGTGCCCTAGAGTAAAACCTAATTGCAAAGCATAGCATGTGAGAAGCAGAAATTCACTACCAGTGTCTCTCTAAATCCTGTGGGACAGCTGCTATGACCGAAGTAAGGAAAGCCTACTCAAAGTGGGTTCCTACTGATACGATACTTGTATGGATCAGTCATTGGACCTGTGTTCATTCAAGGGACTCTCAATGCGGATCAGTACCTAAATCTGCAAATAACAGGGGATGATCTGTGCCTATCGCAGCAGAAGGAGACCACATCAAGTATACTTTCTTTCAGTCATAGCAGCGATCCCATGGGTCTTAGAGATAGAAAGCAGATTTATGCTTCTCACATGCTACTCAAACTTTGCAATTGGGTTTTTATTCTTTGTCTTTTACACAGATGATAACACAAAATTAAAATCCATGTTCTGAGGTCCTGTGTCATACCATCATGCAGCACATCCATGTCTTCTTACTTAAGTACACAACTGTTATTTCATTATAGGACGCCAGTATTCAGATATAGTGCTGGATCCATCTTTTTGACTCCCCCTGTATACATGAAATACACAACCATACTTCTGCTATATTAATTACAGTGTATAATTGTTTTAAAAAACATGCATAGAACTAGTGTGAGAAATAAATGTAAGATAATGAAAAAAATATTTTACTGCACAGGAAAATATGAAGTTTATGTAACATTTTGCAACAATTTCTAGAATGTCCAGAATTATCTTTACATTATTTGTTCTGAGCCAAAACCAGTCGGGTATTTTTTAATGCATAACACCGTACCACTTCTGCTCTGTAGGATACGGTTATATGACATTACTAATGTGGAGAACCTAATCTAAAATCCATGATCTCTGTCTGCACAGCACATTTGGCTTTATATATTTTCTACCATGATTTTACACCATTGAATTAAAAGAAGAAAATCGTGAAAAAGTATTTGGTGGTGCACCTGTCAAACCATAATGCAGATGTCCTAAGGCAAGATCAACAGGAGGTATCTGTCCTCCCTGAGCTCATCATAAGATACCTGCATTATCGTTTGACAGGTGTACCACCTAAAGGGGTTGCACAAGCCACCTCTGCCAGTCAGCTGTTCACTAAGCCAATGTGCCCGTGTGTGACACCACTGTACTACTGGAAGCAGACAACTCCATGCGTTCGGCAGCAGCCGGGGTAGGCAGTGCAGGCACTGTTCCTATTGAATGCTATGTGAACACTACCTGAAATACTAATCAAAGCACCTTTAGTGAGTATAGATCCGTCTTCTTCCAGCAACACAGTGGCCACACACATAAGCAAAGTGTCTCGGTGAACCGCCACTCAGAGGGGATAGCGGGCGTGCAGATCCCCGACAATCGATTATTGATGAACCAAGCAGAAGGATAGGTCATGAATAGTTCAATGGTAGACAGCGCCTTTAAGATCCTCAAAATCGGTAGTTTTGGATGTATTATGGGAATGGAAATTTGCAAAATCCAACTGACTACAATGTAGCAAAAACACAGCAAATTAACATAACCTTAGTCCCTTATTGTCTCAATCACCTCTTTTTGGTAGCAATTTGCTTTCTGTAGAATCCGCACACAGGTGTTCCTCAGCTTTTGGTTCCCATTGACAAGCAGAACAGAATGTAGAGAAGGATAAGCTCCAATAAGAAAAATGAGAATACAGCTTCTGAAATCCTCTGTTGTATTTCCTGAACCATATACATTGAATGCTATCATGTAAAGAAAAAAATACATGAAGAAGGCTGCCATCATTTTAACTGCTCGGTAATGGGCATCTAACGCTGGCTCTCTGAACCCCGTTCTTTCTTGCGCTTTCATCTTTTTCATGTGTCTTAGAAGAGAGTGAACCACCAGACCAGCAGAGACACAAAACACAGCAAACGGTGGAATGGAACCCATCACACACAGGGTTGAGTAAGTTGCAAAGTTTTCTCCAATTTCAACAAATGAATTTTTTCCGCTTCCATACCTGCTCATGTTGAATGTCTGGCTGATACCAGATTCAGCAGCAGCGTTGCTGCAGCATGCCGATATCACTACACTCACCAATATGAGGAAAGGGAGCAAGTCATCAAAATGTGTCTTAAATACAGTGAAAATGTATCTCTGAATGTTAACAATTCGCACACAGTAAAAAGTGCTCAACCATGCGGCAAACCAAAGGCATAAGTAATTAAAAAACAACACTACATAATAGAAAGTGGACCCAGTCCCACTAAAATTAGGTGCTAAATAGCTAATAAAGAACATGTATGAAACCAACCACATGAAAATGAATCGTGACAGACCAAGACAGGTAATTATTAAATCACAAGAGCCCAGTTTTCTGTGAGTCAGTAGACTGATTAGGTTTACAATCACCATAAGACCATTTGTGAAGGAGCCAACGATGGTCTCCAAAACCAGAATGACTAATGACAGTATATGGTACGGTGTTAAAGAGGTTGATGAAGTCTCAGATGGTGTTGATGTACCATTTTGCCAATTTGTTTCATTACTTGCATTGAACATTGTCTTCATCTCCTCTATGCTTTATCCAGTATAACTATGATCGGTGTACACTTCTGTGTTTACCTACAACCGGGAGCTTCTTGTGTCTGCAGCAAAGATTTTCATAGTATAAATATCATTCCCTGTGCCTATTGTATTACTGGGAAAATATAGCCCATGCAAATGGTAAGCACACCCAGTACATCCATGAAGTTAAGATATGTGTGACTCTATGCTTTGCAAACAGTTCTTATGCAGCAGGTGTGGACCCACTGTATCACTAACTCATTTGACTTTCGAATGCTGCTTAACCTCTTTCTGATAGATCTGGTCTTTGCTGCAGGAGTAGAAATGACAGCAGGCATGGGTAGGTCAAATCCGAGGCACCATAGGGATGGGCAAGAATGTAGTCGATATAGCAAGCCGAGGTCAGGACTGGCAGAGTTCACAAAACATGGTGAAATAGGCAGATGATCAGGGAAGGCAGAAATTAGGCAAATTGTAGTGAAGGAACAAGCTGAGGTCAGGACAAGCAGAATTTAGGAAATCTGGGTATGCAGTAAAAGATCAAAACCATGACTCACACAGGGAATACTTTAGAATAGAGTGAAAACGAAAAGAACTAGCATTCAGTGGTAGGCAGATATTCTTATACGTAGTGATTTATACACTTAGGGAACGTTTACAAGTGGCAGAATTGGTGCAAACGTTCCACTGTGAAACAATTCACAGCATTGGAACAGATTTTGACATTAAAACCATGTAAAATCCACAGCAAATGGTACAGATTGTGACTCTGTTTTTGACATAAATCCATACCAACATCCATAGCACATAATACACTGCAAATTTTAGTACGAAACCACACCAAAATCCACTATGTGTGAATATCTCCTTAATGTACTTACTTAGTTTAGGGGTCAATGAGCTTACCTCTAGCTACCCTTTTCCAGGTTTTCATTTCCTGTCATCTTCGGCAGTTCGGGTATCTCACTGCTCCAACTGTTTTAGTATTTAACCCAGCTAAACTGATGCAGGGATTTGGCCTCAAAATGAGCTTCCCAATACTAGTTATCTATTTAACCAATTTGTTATGTTCATGTGCGTTAGTGAGGATCGGGCCCACATGAATGTTCCAGAAATAGGGAACATCAGGTGAAACAACCACCAATTAACACCTCTCCCTATCTTCTACAAAGGAAGATGACCAAGGACCTGCCAGAACAGGGACAATGCCCCAATAAGGGGGGGGGCCCAGCGGTCTCGAATCTGGGCTCTTGCTGCCCCTAGGAATCCAAGCTACAACGCATACACATACCACCACCGACAGAAACAACTGGACAGAATAAGAAGACACACAGCACCATGATCACACCATGCAGCAGCCAATATGCAAACATTAGTTGCAGATGTTTATGCTATAAATGCCAGGTGTTTGTGGACATTTTGGTCAAAATATGGAAGCTAGTGGGCCATGTTATGGCTCCTGGCAATATCGCTAGATCTCAACACTAACCAGGAGACCAGCGAGCGACATAACCAAACAAAATCACAAGACACAAACCTTTCTTGCAGCCACCACACATATGTCCTGCTTACACAACACAGAGAAAGAAATGAGAACAGAGAAAGCTGAACACACCCACACCTGGTAAGACAGCTTTATGTGTACTGACCTAGAGTGATTGGGTGACTGAAGACACACCCACACCTAAGCAAACAGCTTTATGTCCACTAACCCAGAGTGATTGGCTGACTGGAGACACACCTGTCACCTCCGTGCAGCATACAAGTACCACGCTCAGCACGGACGCAGGGTGACGTTCACAACCACTGCAGTTGACAATACCATGCACTGTAGAACAGTGTGCACCATGCTATGCTGAACAGTAGCACCACCCAAGAGAGAAGGAAGCCTTGCCCTAACGTAGCAGGGGGTTGAAGGGTCCCTGTCTAGAAACGGAGTAATTGCCTCGATAGAGGCAGCCCCACGGTCTTCTTCCTGGGCCCTGATTGTCCCTATAGAGGCCCCTGGAGATATGAACTGAACAGCAAAGCAAAACAAAAATGAACAAAGAAATACGACTGGAAAGTAAACCGCAGCAACTTATCTGGATGTAGCAGTACACCCAGCACAAAGGAGCTCCAATCTCCACTACTCCTCTATGAAGCTGAATAAGCAGCATTGAGCAAAGGGAGGGGTGAGAATATAAAGCTACTCCACACATGAGGACTGGCAGATCAATTAGAGAACCCCACCTCCAACCTTCTCCCAGGCATGACTAATCAAGCATGCATCCATGCAGCAAAGAGAGACAGCCCCCAGCAGTCTCTGCACATGGTGCATTAACCCTTGTCCTGCATAACAAGGCGACAGGTCTTGGCCTGCATCGAGGCCACCATGCCACGACGCTGTTGCGACTGACTAGCTGCAACAACACCCACACCTCGGCAGACAGCTTTATGTTTACTGACCTAAAGTGATTGGCTGACTGGAGACACACACACGCCCAGCCAGCACAATCCCCAACACCTGAGCAGAAAAGCTTCAGAGAACCTGTATTACAACTGATTTCAGGAGCCAGACATGACACAATTAAAGGAGGAGTCTCCACCGAATTGTTCTGATCATTCAATTATTTAGGAACGTTTCTCCGAGCCACTAGTGTTTATTTTTGTATTCCCCCATACAGCCAAACACTCTTTGGGAAAAAAAATCAAGTACCTAGTAGAAGTTGTCGTTTTGCTATATTACTCTCCAAGCAGTCATATCTCAGGTAGATATACAAATGATTAGAGTTGTGGTGTAATTAGATGGACTATCTTGTCACCTGAGACCCTAAAAGTGGTTCCACCCATGAACTTAAAAAAGCCTCTCATAAGCTACTTGCGTGTAGTGGCCTCTTTTTCTTCTTGTGTAGAGCTTGTTGACTACTAGACGCCTCTATGATGCAATCAGAGAGATTTCACCCATTTACCAGAGTCTGCGAAGTGGTGCATTATTGAAATGCGAGAAGCTGGATGGTCGGATCAATGAAATGCCTGCCACCTGCTGTGCTGTGATTCATCATACACAGAGCTGGCCACTTGTAGTTACTTGCCAGTGACAGTGGCCAGCCATGTGTATAATGAACTGCAGCGGTCGGCCGCGGGCATACTACAGCCAACCCGGAAGTTTCCCGGTAGAATATATGGCCAATCTGCCCCTGCATTATAGATATTAATCATGTCATGTTTTGATGTGTTGGTGATGTCCATCAGGGGCGCTGTACTTATGCAGAGTATACTGTGGGGAATCAATCATTAGCCCTAACTAGATGACTGTGATAAACTGAAGTACTTGTCAGCAATTCGTACTGTTGACTAGATTCAACACTCTTGTTTGTATATGGCAATTCTTTTGTATGATGCAGAATGTTTGTTTGCAAAAATCCATCCTGGTAACCTGAGACGTAACTTGAAGCTACCGGGCCACAGTGCAAATCTGGAACTGGGCCGCCAACTATAAAGCTTCATTGATAGCATTGGTTTGCAATATAGGGAAGAGAGACTTTATGTGCCCCCTAGGGCTCCTGCGCCTAGGTGTGGCTGCTCCCTCTGCACCCCCTATAAGTACGTACGTCAGTGCCAGTAACTGAATATACTGCATTTACATGCTCAGCTGCTGATTTAACACATCTGTGCATAGGGGAATTGTTTTGTATGATGCACCTTGTGGAGTGCTTGGCCATCATATGCCTGCACATGCTGCTGGTGGTGGTCAGGCTGGTAGTGGTGGCTCCCCTGCTGATCTTGGTGTGACACAGGTTGCACACCACAGTTCGTGGGTCATCCGCACTCTCACTAAAAATCATCCACACCTTTGAACACCTAGCCCTCTGCACGGTGGTTTGCCGCGAGGGGGTGCTTTGGGAAACAGTTGGGGTATTCTTTGCTCTGGCCCTGCCTCTACCCCTGGCCACTCCACTGCCTCTTGCAACCTGTCCTGCTGCTGCGCTTGCCTCCCCCTCTGAAGCCCTGTCCTCAGTAAGCTTAGCAAACCAGGTGGGGTCAGTCACCTCATCGTCCAGCTGCTTTTCCTCCGAATCCTCTGTGCGCTCCTCCCTTGTACTTACTGCCCTTATTGCTACCTCACTGACAGACAACTGTGTCTCATAATCTGCATCTACAAAAAGCTCTTGAGACAGTTGCCGGAAGTCCCCAGCCTCATCAGCCGGACTCCGAGAACTTTTCAAAGGTTGGGCATCGATCACGACAAACTCCTCAGGTGAGAGAGGAACCATTTTTTCCCACTCAAGGCAGGGACCCGAGAACAGATCCTGGGAGTCTGCCTGCTCAGAATATGTCACTTTTATGGAGTGAGGAGGCTGGGAGGAAGGAGGAGCAGCCTTAGGATTCAGAGTTGTAGTCCCTAGGCCGGGAGTAGTGGACTGCGTAGAAGACTGGCTGGACGCTTTTTCTGCCATCCACGACAGGACCTGCTCGCGTTGCTCTGTTTGTAATAAAGGTCTACCACGCGGACCTGCAAATTGTGATGTGAATTTGGGGAGCCCAGAAACTTGCCTCTCTCCTGATCCCTCAGCAGCCGTCTGTGATTTACTCCGGCCAGGAACTCGGCCACTGCCCACAACCTCACTTGGACGCCCGCGTTCACATCCTCGACCCTTACCCCTACTCCTCATCATGGCAGATTAAGGATAGAGCAGGGCCCAAATAAATTACCCCACTGTACAGCGCTGACAACTTTGGCTAATTCACCGCACACAGAAACTTGTAGATAGCGGAGGCTCTATGCTGTGACTTGAAAAAAATTAACCCGCTGTCTTGCGCTGATACCTAGGGGTAATTTACCACTCACAGAGACTTGTAGATAAGAGAGGCTGTATGAAGTGGGAGAAGACTCTAAAGCCAGTGGATACTGCTGGTAACTGCGACTATCTCAACCCCCCTCCCCCCCCAACAAAGGGTATTGTGAGACGCTCTGCACAGTGGCAGAGCTGAAATAATTTGCAGGAGCCTAGGAAATATTACAGTACTGTTTAGCGGTGAGACCTGTGACTAATGCACTGCAGACTGAGTGGGTCCGCCTATACACTTGGTACTGAAAGGTTTGAGGGGTTCAACTATACTTTTGCTACAGAAATGTTACAGGAGTTCGCCTATACCCTTGCTACAGAAATGTTTCAGGGGTCCGCCTATACTCTTGCTACAGAAATGTTACAGGGGTCCGCCTATACTCTTGCTACAGAAATGTTATTGGAGCATGCCTATACTCTTGCTACATAAATGTTACAGGGGTCCGCCTATACACTTGGTACTGAAAGGTTTGAGGGGTTCACCTATACTCTTGCTACTGAAATGTTACTGGGGTCCGCGTATACTCTTGCTACAGAAATGTTACAGGGGTCCGCCTATACTCTTGCTACATAAATGTTACTGGGGTCCGCCTATACTCTTGCTACAGAAATGTTACTAGGGTCTGCCTATACACTTGGTACTGAATGGTTTGAGGGGTTCACCTATACTCTTGCTACAGAAATGTTACTGGGGTCCACCTATACACTTGCTACTGAAAGGTTTGAGGGGTTCAACTATACTTTTGTTACAGAAATGTTACTTGGGTCCGCCAATACACTTGCTACTGAAAGGTTTGAGGGGTTCACCTATACTCTTGCTACAGAAATGTTGCAGGGGTCTGCCTATACTCTCGCTATAGAAATGTTACAGGGGTCCGCCTATACTCTTGCTACATAAATGTTACTGGGATCCGCCTATACTCTTGCTACAGAAATGTTACTGGGGTCCGCCTATACTCTTGCTACAGAAATGTTTCTGGGGTCCGCCTATACTCTTGGTACAGATCAAAAAAAATGGTAATAGTTGCAGCAGATGTTACTGGGGTCCGCCTATACACTTGCTACTGAAAGGTTTGAGGGGTTCGCCTATACTCTTGCTACAGAAATGTTACTGGGGTCCGCCTATACTGTGGGTGCACAAAGGTTTCCCATTGCGGTGTTCAGCTGCCTGACACATACACAGAATGAAGTGTGTGGGAACACATGGATTTCCCATTGCTATTTAACTCACGGCACCTTGGGTCACACAAGGTGGAGGCTTGGACCGAGCATGACCCAGGGCCCGCTCACGTACTTCCCACACAGAGTATTGCGGATCCTACCTCGGTCATGGTTTCTCAGCCTTGTTATGCCACCTCCTCCTCTTGCTTTGGGTCTGGGGATCAGCACTGGCAACATGTATTTTCTCTCGTGTTACCACAATTATCTGAGACACTAGTTCGGGCCAAACAAAAGGAGCATTACTGCATTAATGAGACGTTCACAGCATCAAGTCCGCTTTATGACCACAATAACAGAGGGTGTGAGCTGAGGCCGAGGTCCTTGGCGGGGTGAAACTGCGTTGTTTTGGCGCTCTGATTTCTTTATGTGTAATACCGTCTTTGAGTTTCATGGGCTCGTTTATGCTGTGGGTGCACAAAGACTTCCCATTGAGTTGTTTTACCTGTGTGGCAGAAATACACTGACTGACTTGGCTAGGGTGCAGACGGCTTTCCCATTGCGGTGTTTTACCTATCTGGCACAAATACACTGAATGACTAGTGCAGAAGTGTGGGCCGAGGTCCTGGGCGGGGTGAAACTGCCATGTTTGGGCACTCTCTTTTCTTCATGTTTAATACTGTCTTTGAGTTTTTATTGGCTCACCCATGCTGTGGGGGCACAAAGGCTTTCCCATTGCATTGTTCAGCTATCAGACACATACAAAGAATGAATTGGGCACAAATGTGGTCTGAGGCCGAGGTCCTTGGTGGGGTGAAACTCTGCAATGTTTGGGCACTCTCTTTTCTTCCTGTTTAATACTGTCCCTGCGTTCCAGGGGCTCACCCATACTGTGGGTGCACAAAGGCTTCCCCATTGCATTGTTCAGCTATCTGACACATGCAAAGAATGAATTGGGCAGAAATGTGGGCTGAGGCAGAGGTCCTTGGTGGGGTGAAACTCTGCCATCTTTGGGCACTCTGATTTCTTCATGTGTATTACTGTCTTTGAGTTGCATGGGATCGCCTATGCTGTGGGTGCACAAAGATTTCCCATTGCAGTGTTTTACCTATCTGGCACAAATGCACTTACTGACTTAGGTAGAGCGCAGAACGCTTTCCAATTGCGGTGCAACTGAAAGGTTTGATGGGTTCGCCTATACTCTTGCTACAGAAATGTTACAGTAGAGGGTCTGCCTATACTGTGGGTGCACAAAGGTTTCCCATTGCGGTGTTCAGCTATCTGACACCTACACAGAATGAATTGTGTGGGGACACATGGATTTCCCATTGCTATATAACTCACGGCACTTTGGGTCACACAAGGTGGAGGCTGTGACCGATCCTGACCCTGGGCTCGCTCACGTGCTTCCCACACAGAGTATTGCGGGTCCTACCTCGGTCATGGTTTCTTGGCCTTATTATGCCACCTCCTCCTCCTGCTTGTGGTCTGAGGATCAGCGCAACCACAGTTATCTGAGATACTGGATTGGAGCATTCACAGGAAGCGTAACTGATTTAATGAAACTTTCACAGGGTCACTGTACACCGGTGGTGGCTACTTTTGCGACACCTCCTGCTTCAAACTAATATTTGGTGTTAGTAGGTGCTGCTGCATTGTGGAGATGTGTAGAAGTGCTGGCACCTGAGTCGCCTTTATGCCCACGTTTGTGGCTCCTGACAATTTTGTGACGGAGGTGTCACGGGATTGGAATGATGATTGTACGTTAATTTATCATCAATTGTCATCAGCATTGTGGGCTATCGCCCACACTTTCAAAGAGGGTCGCTGCCTGGCCCTGCCAACCCTCTGCAGTATGTGTCTCTGGCTCCTCCTCATCGCAGATGCACTTATAAATCGACATGAGGGTGGTGTGGCTATGAAGCGAGCGTGTGGCATGAGGGCAGCTGAACGCTGCGCAGGGAAAATTTTGGGTGCCCTGTGGATGCAGGGTTGTGCGGGGGGTTGGGCAGCAATGCCAGCATGTAACCTGGAAGAAGAGGCAGCGGTTGTCCTTGGTTGGAGCTAGTGTGGTGCTTAGCTAAGATGTGCCAGTGCGTGTGCCTTGTTAATGAGGGTGTGTCCCAAGTAAATAGTTAGGAGGGTGACTGCCAGGCTATTGCCCCCATTTTGGCTTAATACTGGGACCTGGAAGTCTCAGATGCAGCCATGCATGCTGCCCCTGCCGTTCCCTATCAGTTTCTGTGGTGTTTCGATTACTTCCTGATGTTTTTAGGTGTTTCACAAATCATCCCCTATGCGGAGCATCGGTCCCATACAAAAATGCTCCAGTAGCCCATTGACTTCAATGGGGTTCGTTACTCGAAACGAGCTCTCGAGCATTACGAAAAGTTCGACTCGAGTACCTAGCACCCGAGCATTTTGGTGCTCGCTCATCTCTAGTCGGGTGTTTTCTACCATCTGGTAAGAATTCTGAAAGAATTTTCTTGGATTCAGACACATCTGGAGAAAGGCCTGGAGAAAGGATATGAGTTATTAAAGATCTAATGAACCTTTTTCTCGTTTATTTTTTTTTTTTTTTGAATATTTTTTTGAATATTGGATCTTTATTTGGGATATTAAACAGAGTATTAACAACATTTTATGTGACATAAAAAGTATGAATCAACATTTATAAAATAACGTAGTTAAACTGTATGTCATCTATTAGACTACTCCCATTTTTCCAGTAATTATGAAATATGTAACATGTATAAAACTGTAAAGTTAACAAAATAAACATTTAATAAACATTTGGCATTTCAGTTGGATCTCGATTGAATTACTTCCATAGTCCCCAGATCTCTTTATGTTTCCCTATAGAGCTATCTCTCAGCGCCAACCACTTGTCAAATATACATTGTTCAGCTATACGGTCTTTGAACTCGACTAATGTCGGAGGGGTTTCTCGAATATCTAGCTATGAGGGATTTAGCTGTCATCAAGGCGTGAGCCAGCAAATATCTAATTCTGGGAGGATATTTATTTATTTCGACCAATAATAAGATTAATTTCGCTTTCCTTTCTATGTGAGTATTTAAAACTGTGTCTAGGAGGTTTAGGACAGGCTCCCAGAAATTCCTTAGTTTGGGACAGGCCCAAAATATATCGGTGAGTGTACCTCTTTCGCCGCATCTTCTCCAGCATTCATCGTTGTTATGCAGGAATCTAGCGGCTATCAAACACATAATACCATCTTAGGTTAATTTTCAGCTGTGTTTCCAGTATGCCCAGTCCCCTGGTGGAGCCACAGGTCGTTTTATATGCTTTTTCCCATGTTTCGATTGATATAACCTCCCCTAACCCAGCTAAGCATGTGTGTTTTTTTGGTTAGATTGTTGTTATCGGTTAGGGCATCATAGAAACATCTGGTGTCTGATTTTCCCGCTTGAGGGATGGTTGTGATTTTTTCTAGAACTGTGGTTGGGTTTTTTATTTCGTGGATAGAAGATTTTTTTAGAAAAGCGGCTATTCTTGTGTAGTTAAAATAGTCTTTTTGTGTTAAGTTGAATTCTAAGCTTATAGATTTAAAGGGTTTCATGCCTCCTGCGGTCATTAGGTCGTCTAGCTCTTTTATTCCTTTTTCCTACCAAGCTGCGAGGTTTAAGTCAGAAATAAACAAACCCAGTATTTCAAGTGGTAGGTGAGGTTTTTTGTAAGTGCCATGTATGGCCGCTTTTTCAGAGAATTCTCTCCATATTTCTATGGAAGTTGTCACCATAGGGGGGTGGATTTTTTACTGTGATTTTTAGGTCTGGGATTTTTGACGAGGCTACAAGTGATGCCGCAAGTAGTAATACGTCCCCTTTGGAAGATTTGGTGATACATGTCTCCATGCCTACCCAAGCCATTGCCTCATCCCTTTTTACCCAATTTCTGGTTTGATTTGAAATGGTGGCTTTGAAGTATTTCTCCAAGTTGGGTAAGTCCACACCACCTTTTCTGCGGTGAAGGGCTAGTATCGATAAGGCCATTCGCGGCTTGTTACCTTGCCAAACATAATTGGATAATTGTCTTTGTAACTTTTTGAGAGTGTTTTTAGAGATGTAGATAGGTAGTACTCTGAAGAGGTATAATATTTTTGGTAGAATTTTCATTTTGTAAGACATAATCCTGCCAAGCCAGGATAATTTTGTGCCTGACATATGGTCAAGTTCTTTTTGAATTGTTTCTAGAAGCAGTCTGTAATTTATTTCTTCTAGCATGGTGATGTCTGCTGACATCATTGTACCTAGATAAGGGATACTGTTGGTCTGCCAGACGAAGGAGAATTCTGATTGGATTGCATGTTTTAAATCCTTTGGGACATTTATACCTAATATTACTGATTTGCCCACATTGAGTTTATAGTATGAGATTTTGGTAAACTGCTCTAGGATCTGATACATGGCTCTCAGAGATTCAAGAGGGTGGGACATTGTAAGGACAATGTCATCGGCAAATAAGCCTGATTTTGTGTTGGCGGGAATTTTGAGAGATCCCTCTCATTTCAAGGGAGGATCTAATTAGTGCGGCCAATGGCTCCACCATGAGAATATACAGAATCGGAGAGAGTGGACACCACTGGCATGTGCCGTTAGTAATTGAGAACTTATCAGAGAGAGTGCCATCAGTCAACACTTTAGCAGTAGGACAGGAGTACAGGGCTCGGACGGCACGAATCATACCCCCCCCCCCCCAAAACCAAATTTGGCCAGTGTTTGGAAAGCATATCCCCAGTGGACCCTATCGAAAGCTTTTTCTGCATCCAAAGCTAACATAATTGTTGGGAATCCAGATGTGTTTGAAAGGTGGATAAGGTTGAGAAGCCTTCTCGTGCTGCCCGAGGCCTGCTGCCCCTTTACAAATCCGACTTGATCAGAGTGTATGATACCTGGAAGGATGTCAAGCATTCTATTTGCTAAATTATTTCTGTATATTTTGACATCTGTGTTAAGCAGGAATATCGGCCTAAAGTTTGCTGGGTCATTAGGTTCTTTGCCAGGCTTGGGCAGTACCACAACAGTGGCTTGGAGCATTTCTTTGGGGAAGGTTCCTTTTGTCATGGCTGAGTTGAGGGTTTTTCCTAGATAGGGGGACAAAGATCCCAAGAATAGCTTTTAATATTCAGACGAAAAGCTGTCTGGCCTGGTGGCTTTTTGGCTCTTCATAGAGGAGATTGTTTCCGTCACCTCAGCCATTGTTATTGGGCGCTCCAACATGTCTGCTTGAGAGGGGTCCATTGATGGAAGTTTTATTTTGTTTAAAAATTTTTCTATGTCCGCTGCTGTGGGGTGGGTAAGGTGTGGGTCCTCTTTTAAGTTATATAAATCGCTGTTTATATTTGTCTTGGGTGGAAAATTTTATATTCTTTATTTTTTGAGTTCCAGATATGTGGGATGTTAGCTTTAACTGTTTTCCTTTTTATCAAGTTAGCCACCCATTTTGTGGGCTTGTTAAGGGAAGAGTAGACATTGGCTCTGTGGGAATTTACTTCCCTGTCAAAGTCCCCTTGTAATACCCTGCATAGCTCTAGTCGTGTCTTAAATAGCTCATCAGAGAGTTGTTGTGTGCATGGGTTTGTAGTTGACTTTCTAGAGTTTGAATTTTTGATGTTAGTATTACTGTGTTCTTTAATTTGTCTTTTTTATATCTGGCACCTATTTTTATAAGGATGCCTCTTATATAAGCTTTGTAAGGCCGACCAGAGCACTTCAGGGCTAACATCAGGTGTGTCATTTAAGGAAAAATAGTCATTTAGAGCTGTTTGTATGTCTTTACGGAATTTAGGTATTTTCATTAAGTAGGTGTTATTTCGCCAGATTCTGTTAGTTTGGCGGTTGCTTCCAAAGGCCAAAGATGTTGTTATTGGGGCCCAATCTGACCATGTTATTGTGCCTATTTCTGCTTTGGTAACTGAGGTGATAAGTGATTTGTCTACTAGGCAGAGGTCGATGCGGGAGAAGGACCTATGGCGAGACGAAAAAAAGGAATAGTCTCTGGCGGAAGCATTAAAGGGGTTGTCTCGCGGCAAACATCAAAATTTTACATTACCCCATTCCCCCTGTCACCCCCTGGCATAAAATAGCAAATTAAAGCGGTTTTTAAACCGCTTGCTACTCACCGATCCGACGAAATATGAAGTTATAAAAATCTTCTCCCTAAGATGGCCGCCGATCCTTTCCCAGGGATGCACTGCGGTTTTCTCCCATGGTGCACCGCGGGTCTTCTCCCATGGTGCACCATGGGCTCTGTGTGTTCCATTGCCGATTCCAGCCTCCTGATTGGCTGGAATCGGCACACGTGACGGGGCGGAGCTACGATGATGACGCGGTGACCAGCTCTCCGGCACGAGCGGCCCCATTCACCAGCCAGAAGCACGGACTGCGCAAGCGCATCTAAAAACGCCAGAAGACATCAGAATTAGACGGATCATTGGCGACGGGGATGCTAGCAATGGAGCAGGTAAGTGAATAACTTCTGTATGGCTCATATTTAATGCACGATGTACATTGCAAAGTGCATTAATATGGCCATACAGAAGTGTATAACCCCACTTGCTGCCGCGAGACAACCCCTTTAAGGCATCTGAACGTGTCAAATAGTGTGACTCCTCTGATCCAATCATTTAGGGACCTACCTCTTCTTGCCTCGCGATTTGTAGTGTCAATGTGTCTCTCTGGAACTAAATTAAAGTCGCCATTATTGATTATCGATCCTGTAGCCACTTGTTTTATTTTTTTCATAATCTTGTTTAAGAAGCTAATTTGTTTTGAGTTAGGGACATATACATTAATTATTGTGACTTGCGTGTTTTCCTGAGGATGCCGACCAGAACTGTATAGCGTCCTTTTGGGTCGCATATTTGTTTGTCTATTTTAAAGGGAGTCGATTCTTTAAATGCTATTAGAACTCCTGCATGTTTTTTTGGTGCGCAGGCATGTATAATTTGTGGGAATGTTTTGTGAGACATTCTCTGGCTGTCAACATTTAGTAAGTGTGTTTCTTGTATACATACGACATCCACTCCAAGACGGCACGCTTCCCTCTACACCGAACTTCTTTTGAAGGGGGTGTTCAGACCGTTGGCGTTTAGGGACATCAGCTTGATGGCCATACTTGTGTGGTTGTATGCTTATTTGAGAGGATAAGAGACTGGGGGGACCAGTGTAGATCTGCCAAGAAACAAAAACTGAACAAACAATTGAAAACAGCATATAGTGTTGTAAACAGGTAGAGCATTGGATCACATGCGTCAGAGATGTTACGATAGCTATATTTTTCCCTTTGTAGGAAAGCATCAATATGACTGGCGAACCAGCATAAAACAATTGTCTCCAAGTGGGTGAAAACACAATGCTCGATAGATAAGGTGTAGTGTGAGCAGTTGTTAGGATAATCATCTACACAAGCTTGCGCCTGCATTATCGGTTGGGGGGGGGGGGGGGGATAGAGTCACTACGGTGAGAGGACTCACAAATTTCTTGATTCCGAAAGGGCTAAGATTCACAAGTCAAAATATGCGCTTAAGGATTTTTGGCAGAGGTTCTTGTTCTTCTATCTTTGTTTACCGGGTTTACCCAGGCCAGAATTTCCGGGCACGGTCAAGTTCCTGCCTGGGATTTTGATACCCCAAGATTTAAGAGCTTCTGTAGCAGAGGTGGGGTTATGGAAGATGTGGGTTGTGTTTGTTCTGGTGGCAATAATTTTTGTGGGGAAGCCCCATCTGTAAGGAATATTCGCCTCTCTCAGGGCTGATGTTACCTCCCCAAAACCTCTTCTTGCTTCCATGGTGGCTTGTGATAAGTCTATAAATATGCGTATGTCTGCATATGGACTTGGGAGCACTTTTAGTTTTCTCGCAGTGTTCATGAGGGCTTCTTTTGTGCTGTAGTGATTTATGCGTATTATAATGTCTCTTGGGGTATTTTCCTTGAGAAATTTTGGAAGTGGCAGCCTATGAGCTCTATCAATTTTTAGTTCCTGTTCCGGGATATCCGGGAGGATCTTCCGAAGAAAGTGTAGCACGAAGCCCATAATTTCGGTGTTTGAAATATTTTCGGGTACGCCGCGAAGTTTGACGTTACGTCTATTTCTATCTTCCAAATCTGTTAATTTTTGTTGCAGCTTAGCCACATGAGCCTCCAGGTCATAGTGAGAGTCTATTAGAGAGTTGTGGGATATAACCAGCTCTCCCATCTTGGATTCCGTTTTTTCTATACGGTTATTAATAGAGATGAGCGAGCACCAAGATGCTCGGGTGCTCGTTACTCGGGATGAAATTTTCGCGATGCTCGAGGGTTCGTTTCGAGTAACGAACCCCATTGAAGTCAATGGGCGACCCGAGCATTTTTGTATTTCGCCGATGCTCGCTAAGGTTTCCTTGTGTGAAAATCTGGGCAATTCAAGAAAGTGATGGGAACGACACAGCAACGGATAGGGCAGGCGAGGGGCTACATGTTGGGCTGCATCTCAAGTTCACAGGTCCCACTATTAAGCCACAATAGCGGCAAGAGTGGGCCCCCCCCCTCCCAAAAACTTTTACTTCTGAAAAGCCCTCATTAGCATGGCATACCTTTGCTAAGCACCACACTACCTCCAACAAAGCACAATCACTGCCTGCATGACACTCCACTGCCACTTCTCCTGGGTTACATGCTGCCCAACCGCCCCCCCTCCCCCCCACAGCGCACACCAAAGTGTCCCTGCGCAGCCTTCAGCTGCGCTCATGCCACACCACCCTCATGTCTATTTAGAAGTGCGTCTGCCATGACGAGGAACCACAGGCACACACTGCAGAGGGTTGGCACGGCTAGGCAGCGACCCTCTTTAAAAGGGGCGGGGCGATAGCCCACAATGCTGTACAGAAGCAATGAGAAATAGAATCCTGTGCCACCGCCATCAGGAGCTGCACACGTGGGCATAGCAATGGGGAACCTATGTGCCACACACTATTCATTCTGTCAAGGTGTCTCTGCATGCCCCAGTCAGACCGGGCTTTTTAATTCATAGACACAGGCAGGTACAACTCCCTATTGTGAAGTCCCTGTCGACCGACAGCATGGGTGGCTCCCTGGAACCCACCGGCGATACACAAAAATATCCCATTGCATTGCCCAACACAGCTGAGGTAGTAATGTCGTGCTTAATGCAGGTGGGCTTCGGCCCACACTGCATGCCCCAGTCAGACTGGGGTTCTTTACAAGTGGAAACAGATGCATTTATAATTCCCTGTGGACCCACAGCATGGGTGGGTGCCAGGAAGTCACCGGCGGTACATAAATATATCCCATTGCATTGCCCAACACAGCTGAGGTAGTAATGTCGTGCTTAATGCAGGTGGGCTTCGGCCCACACTGCATGCCCCAGTCAGACTGGGGTTCTTTACAAGTGGAAACAGATGCATTTATAATTCCCTGTCGACCCACAGCATGGGTGGGTGCCAGGAAGCCACCGGCGGTACATAGAAATATCCCATTGCATTGCCCAACACAGCTGAGGTAGTAATGTCGTGCTTAATGCAGGTGGGCTTCGGCCCACACTGCATGCCCCAGTCTGACTGGGGTTCTTTACATGTGGAAACAGATGCATTTATAATTCCCTGTGGAGCCACAGCATGGGTGGGTGCCAGGAAGTCACCGGCGGTACATAAATATATCCCATTGCATTGCCCAACACAGCGGATGTAAGCTGTAATGCAGGTGGGCTAAAAATTCATTTGATTACACTGTAGGCGAGGGCCCACAAAAATTGCTGTATCAACAGTACTAATGTACATCAGAAAAATTGGCCATGGCCAACCAAGAGGGCAGGTGAAACCCATTAATCGCTTTGGTTAATGTGGCTTAAGTGATAACTCGGCCTGGAGGCAGCCCAGTTTAACGAAAAATTAGTTGAAGTTAAAGTTTCAACGCTTTTAAGAGCATTGAAACGTATAAAAAATTTTTAGAAAAATTATATGAGTGAGCCTTGTGGCCCTAAGAAAAATTGCCCGTTCGGCGTGATTACGTGAGGTTTCAGGAGGAGAAGCAGTAGGAGGAGGAGGAGGAATATTATTCACAGATTGATGAAGCAGAAATGTCCCCGTTTTGGATGGTGAGAGAGAACGATGCTTCCATCCGCGGGTGCAGCCTACGTATTGCTTAGGTATCGCTGCTGTCCGCTGTTGGAGAAGAGAAGTCTGGGGAAATCCAGGCTTTGTTCATCTTGATGAGTGTAAGCCTGTCGGCACTGTCGGTTGACAGGTGGGTACGCTTATCCGTGATGATTCCCCCAGCCACACTAAACACACTCTCTGACAAGACGCTAGCCGCAGGACAAGCAAGCACCTCCAGGGCATACAGCGCGAGTTCAGGCCACGTGTCCAGCTTCGACACCCAGTAGTTGTAGGTGGCAGAGGCGTCACGGAGGACGGTCGTGCGATCGGCTACGTACTCCCTCACCATCCTTTTACAGTGCTCCCGCCGACTCAGCCTTGACTGGGGAGCGGTGACACAGTCTTGCTGGGGAGATATAAAGCTGGCAAAGGCCTTGGAGAATGTTCCCCTGCCTGCGCTGTACATGCTGCCTGATCTCTGTGCCTCCCCTGCTACCTGGCCCTCGGAACTGCGCCTTCTGCCACTAGCGCTGTCGGATGGGAAGTTTACCATCAGTTTGTCCACCAGCGCCCTGTGGTATAGCATCATTCTCGAACCCCTTTCCTCTTCGGGAATGAGAGTGCAAAGGCTCTCCTTATACCGTGGGTCGAGCAGTGTGTACACCCAGTAATCCGTAGTGGCCAGAATGCGTGTAACGCGAGGGTCACGAGAAAAGCATCCTAACATGAAGTCAGCCATGTGTGCCAGGGTACCTGTACGCAACACATGGCTGTCTTCACTAGGAAGATCACTTTCAGGATCCTCCTCCTCCTCCTCTTCCTCCTCCTCAGGCCATACACGCTGAAAGGATGACAGGCAAGCAGCATGGGTACCGTCAGCAGTGGGCCAAGATGTCTCTTCCCCCTCCTCCTCATCTTCTTCCTCCTCCTCCTCCTCCTCCTCCTCCTCCTCCTCCATGAGATATAGACAGGAGGGTGCTCTGACTATCCAGCGACATACTGTCTTCCCCCGGCTCTGTTTCCGAGCGCAAAGCGTCTGCCTTTATGCTTTGCAGGAAACTTCTCAAGATGCATAGCAGAGGAATGGTGACGCTAATGATTGCAGCATCGCCGCTCACCACCTGGGTAGACTCCTCAAATTTTCCAAGGACCTGGCAGATGTCTGCCAACCAGGCCTACTCTTCTGTAAATAATTGAGGAGGCTGACTCCCACTGCGCCGCGCAAGTTGGAGTTGGTATTCCACTATAGCTCTACGCTGCTCATAGAGTCTGGCCAACATGTGGAGCGTAGAGTTCCACTGTGTGGGCACGTCGCACAGCAGTCGGTGCACTGGCAGATTAAACCTATGTTGCAGTGTCCGCAGGGTGGCAGCGTGCGTGTGGGATTTGCGGAAATGTGCGCAGAGCTGGCGCACCTTTCCGAGCAGGTATGGCAAGTGGGGGTAGCTTTTCAGAAAGCGCTGAACCACCAAATTAAAGACATGGGCTAGGCATGGCACGTGCGTGAGGCTGCCGAGCTGCAGAGCCGCCACCAGCTTACGGCCGTTGTCACACACGACCATGCCCGGTTGGAGGCTCAGCGGCGCAAGCCAGTGGTCGGTCTGCTCTGTCAGACCCTGCAGCAGTTCGTGGGCCGTGTGCCTCTTCTCTCCTAAGCTGAGTAGTTTCAGCACGGCCTGCTGACGCTTGCCCACCGCTGTGCTGCCACGCCGCGCGACACCGACTGCTGGCGACGTGCTGCTGACACATCTTGATTGCGAGACAGAGGTTGCGTTGGAGGAGGAGGAGGAGGAAGGTGCTTTAGTGGAGGAAGCATACACCGCCGCAGATACCACCACCGAGCTGTGGCCCGCAATTCTGGGGGTGGGTAGGACGTGAGCGGTCCCAGGCTCTGACTCTGTCCCAGCCTCCACTAAATTCACCCAATGTGCCGTCAGGGAGATATAGTGGCCCTGCCCGCCTGTGCTTGTCCACGTGTCCGTTGTTAAGTGGACCTTGGCAGTAACCGCGTTGGTGAGGGCGCGTACAATGATGCGGGAGACGTGGTCGTGCAGGGCTGGGACGGCACATCGGGAAAAGTAGTGGCGACTGGGAACCGAGTAGCGCGGGGCAGCCGCCGCCATCATGCTTTTGAAAGCCTCCGTTTCCACAAGCCTATACGGCAGCATCTCTAGGCTGATCAATTTTGCAATGTGCACGGTTAACGCTTCAGCGTGCGGGTGCGTGGCGTCGTACTTGCGCTTGCGCTCAAACTGTGGCACTAGCGACGTCTGGACGCTACGCTGAGAGACATTGCTGGATGGGGCCGAGGACAGCGGAGGTGATGGTGTGGGTGCAGGCCAGGAGACGGTAGTGCCTGTGTCCTCAGAGGGGGGTTGGATCTCAGTGGCAGGTTGGGGCACAGGGGGAGAGGCAGTGGTGCAAACCGGAGGCGGTAAACGGGCATCGTCCCACCTTGTGGGGTGCTTGGCCATCATATGCCTGCGCATGCTGTTGGTGGTGCCTCCCCAGCTGATCTTGGCGCGACAAAGGTTGCACACCACAGTTCGTCGGTCATCAGGCGTCTCTGTGAAAAACTGCCACACCGTAGAGCACCTTGACCTGTGCAGGGTGGCATGGCGCGAGGGGGCGCTTTGGGAAACAGTTGGTGGATTATTCGGTCTGGCCCTGCCTCTACCCCTGGACACCGCACTGGCTCGGCCTGTGCCCACACCCTCACTTGGCCCTCCGCGTCCTCGCCCGCGTCCACGTCCTCTAGGCCTACCCCTACCCCTCAGCATGCTGTATTAGCAGTGATTTGATTTCACAGGCAGGAAAGAAATTGGCGCAAGGCTGCACTGAACCGTAGCTGGTTGCGTCTGATTTTTTTACGTTCTCCACGCAGCACACACGTACCCAGAGCCCTTAGGACTGACAGAGACAGGGCAAATATACTTTCTTCCCTTTTGTTTAAAAGGATAGGCCCACTGCGTCTATTCACTGAATAATAAGTTTAATAACTGACACTGTGTTGCGGCCCTGCAAAAGTGTCACAGAACTTTACTGTTGCAGAGTTATTAACTGTGGCAGAGCAGGTATTTCCCAGGCAGGAAAGAAATTGGCGCAAGGCTGCACTGAACCGTAGCTGGTTGCGTCTGATTTTTTTACGTTCTCCACGCAGCACACACGTACCCAGAGCCCTTAGGACTGACAGAGACAGGGCAAATATACTTTCTTCCCTTTTGTTTAAAAGGATAGGCCCACTGCGTCTATTCACTGAATAATAAGTTTAATAACTGACACTGTGTTGCGGCCCTGCAAAAGTGTCACAGAACTTTACTGTTGCAGAGTTATTAACTATGGCAGAGCAGGTATTTCCCAGGCAGGAAAGAAATTGGCGCAAGGCTGCACTGAACCGTAGCTGGTTGCGTCTGATTTTTTTACGTTCTCCACGCAGCACACACGTACCCAGAGCCCTTAGGACTCACAGAGGCAGGGCAAATATACTTTCTTCCCTTTTGTTTAAAAGGATAGGCCCACTGCGTCTATTCACTGAATAATAAGTTTAATAACTGACACTGTGTTGCGGCCCTGCAAAAGTGTCACAGAACTTTACTGTTGCAGAGTTATTAACTGTGGCAGAGCAGGTATTTCCCAGGCAGGAAAGAAATTGGCGCAAGGCTGCACTGAACCGTAGCTGGTTGCGTCTGATTTTTTTACGTTCTCCACGCAGCACACACGTACCCAGAGCCCTTAGGACTGACAGAGGCAGGGCAAATATACTTTCTTCCCTTTTGTTTAAAAGGATAGGCCCACTGCGTCTATTCAATGACTAATAACTGTGTTGTGGCCCTGCCTACACAATTCTGTGCCTGTAGTATCAATGGAGGGTGCAATGCTCTGCACCGCTGATTTTGAGAAAAAAAAAAAAAAAGCAACACAGCTAACAGCAGCCTGCACAGTACTCCACACAGTTAAATGTGGCCCTAGAAAGGACCGTTGAGGTTCTTGAAGGCTACACTCACTCCTAACACTCTCCCTGCCTAAGCACCACTTCTGTCCCTAATACCAGGTGCAATGCTCTGCACTGCCGATTTTGAGAAAAAAAAAAATTTCCACTGCTAACAGCAGCCTGCACACACGTAGATGTGGCCCTAAGAAGGACCGTTGGGGTTCTTGAAGCCTACACTCACTACAAACACTCTCCCTACAGCAACTCCAATAGAACAGCACTTTCCCTCACTAACTCACACGGCATCTGAGCTGAGCCGCGGGAGGGGCCGACTTTTATACTCGGGTGACATCTGATCACCCCAGCAACTCACAGCAGGGGGGTGGTATAGGGCTTGAACGTCACAGGGGGAAGTTGTAATGCCTTCCCTGTCTTTCAATTGGCCAGAAAGGAGCGCTAACGTCTCAGAGAGAAAAGTGAAAGTAACCGGAACACCGCGTGGTACTCGTTACGAGTAACGAGCATCCCGAACACCGTAATATTCGCACGAATATCAAGCTCGGACGAGTACGTTCGCTCATCTCTAGTTATTAACTTCTTGGACTGAGGCGTCTACATGAGAAGTCAGATTCTTTAGGTCAAGTTGGATGTTGTTATGTAGAGCCATGATGATTTATTTTATGTAAAGCTCTGAGGCTGGTTTGTTGGAGGCTGGAAGGTTATCCAAACCACCTTCTTTTTCATTATTCTGAGATCTGTGTGACAAGTCAGACATGTCTGGGTTAATATCTTCAGACAGTCTCAGTCTTTGTTTTTCGGGGCTGCTTGTGGGGGAGGGGGTGCACAGCATCAGCATGTCTGGCGCCATCTTATGTGCCTTATCATGGGCAGTGTTGTCCCCTACCCTCCGGTCTTTCACTGTTGATCTCTCTCCCACCGCTCCCGTACTCTCTTCTAACTCCCTTATCTCTTCCCCGGCTGTAAGTGGCTCACCTGCATCTGCAGCCTCTGAGGTCTCCTGTGATTTCTCCAGCAGTGAGTCGCCGGCCGGTGCATCCTTCGCCGCCATATCAGGAGAGGTGCCGCACGCCAGGAAGAAATCCTCCAGTCTTGAAGGCTTCACCCGGGTTGTTCTTCTTTTTGACATCTCCAGATGCCTGGTGAGTTCCCCGATCTTGTGGGGTAGTTTTCTTCCGTCCTGCTTTGCGTAGGTGTTGCTGTAGCCTGTTTGATCACGGAGTTTAGGCACAAGCGTCCGTACTGGTGCCTCACCAAGCCACGCCCCCACCTTTTTCTCGTTTAGAGAGATTTTTAGTTCTATCACACAGTATGATAGGCTGAACAAGATGGACATTGTCTTCATTCAGCCTAACATAAGGTGTAACTATGTTACGTGGAAGGTCAGGTTTTTGTGGATATTTGTTTGCTGATGGGATGCTCTATTGCATGTTATCATTTTAAGTTGTTTAGTTCCTTTTTAGAATACATGGTTCGATATGACATGGGCATCTCATTGGTAATTCACTATCTCGATAATTTTCTTTTTGTTGGTCTGGGGGATTCCTCCGTGTATTCATTTTTGTTGCTGACATTCCAAGTTTTGATGGAGTGAAGTGGTAAAGACAGCAAGAAGACAGTTGGTCCAGTGACGCAGCTGGTTTTTCTGGGGATCGAAATTGATACCCTTCAATTTTTATTTGCTTTCCAGAAGACAAGTTGTCTCATCTAAAGAAGTCAGCAGCTAAGAAGGTTACCTTACATCAGCTGCAGGTGCTATTAGGTCTACAAATGTAGTGTCATGCCAATGGAAAGAGTTTTTTCTCTAATGCTTTCACTAAAGGAGTAAAACAAGTGCATCATTTCATTAGGATGTTAAAGGGCATGAAAGCTGGCGTTCAAACTTTTCTTCTCGCATTCAATGGGAGGGTAATTTGCCAAGAGCTGAAAGTGGCTAATGATGCTCTTAATTTGTTTTCAGATGTGACGGGTGCTGATGGTTTCTGAACAATTTTTGGGAATCACTGGTGTAGGTCTCTCTGGTTCATGCAGGATTTGACGAACGACATATTATTACTTGAGATATTTCTAAAAGTGGTGGCTTTTAAACTTTGGGGTGTCAGATGGCCAACAGAAGAAAATGTTTTTGGTCAGACAATGCAGTAGTAGTACAAGCAGTGGTCAACAATCTTCTGCCTTGCCAGTGTTAGCATTGATTACGCAGTTAGTGTTACGATGCCTACAGCATAATATATCTTTTCATTCTAAGCATGTGCCAGGCTATCAAAATGTTGTTGCTGATACACTGTCTCATTCTCAGTTCACAGTCTTCAGGGAGCATCATCCTTCAGTAGAGCCCGAGTTGATAGAGCGGAATTGTTAAAGTTGGTTCAAGCTTTCGTGTCTGAGTCAACATGGAGGAGTTATAGCACAACTTTTGTTTGTCTGGTGTTTTGAATTTTGAGTGCAATACAGTCTCAAATGTCTGTGTGCGAACATTTGTAGTTAGATCAAGAGTAGAGATGAGCGAGCATACTCGTCCGAGCTTGATACTCGTTCGAGTATTAGGGTGTTTGAGATGCTCGTTACTCGTAACGAGTACCACACGGTGTTCGGGTTACTTTCATTTTCTTCCCTGAGAAATTTGCGCGCTTTTCTGGCCAATAGAAAGACAGGGAAGGCATTACAACTTCCCCCTGCAACGTTCAAGCCCTATACCACCCCCCTGCAGTGAGTGGCTGGCGAGATTAGGTGTCACCCGAGTATTAAAATCTGCCCCTCCCGCGGCTCGCCACAGATGCATTCTGACATAGTTCAGGGAAAGTGCTATCGTGTTGGAGCTGCTATAGGGAGAGTGTTAGGAGTGATTTTAGGTTTCAAGAACCCCAACGGTCCTTCTTAAGGCCATAGAAATCGCAGATCGCACCTATGTGCGATCTGCGATTTCTGTTCTCTTCTCTATATGCGCTCAATGGGGCCGGCGGCAGCAGCGCCGACCCCATTGAGAACATATAGAAGACAAATCATTCTTCTCTGCCACAGCTGTAACAGCTGTGGCAGAGAAGAACGATGTTTGCCCATTGAATTCAATGGAGCCAGCATATACAGCCGCCTCCATTGAAAGCAATGAGCTGCCGGCGATCGCAGGATGAATTGTCGGGAAGGGCTTAAATATATAAGCCCTTCCCTGCAATTCATCCAGTAATGTGTTACAATAAAAATATATACCGGCGTATAAGGCGACGGGGCGTATAAGACGACCCCCCAACTGTCACCTTATACGCCGGCAATACAGTGGAGCAAAGAATAAAAATCATTACTCACTTCTTCTGACATTCTGCGGTGCTGCTGCAGGCTGTCGGTCCCTCCTGGTCCACGGCAGAGCATTGCTTTCTCTACGAAGGGCTTTAAATCCCCGCCTCCAGAAACACACGTGCCTTCAGCCAATCACAGCCAATGACAATGATGTCATTGAATGGCTGTGA
Organism: Eleutherodactylus coqui; assembly: GCF_035609145.1. Lineage (NCBI taxonomy): Eukaryota > Metazoa > Chordata > Amphibia > Anura > Eleutherodactylidae > Eleutherodactylus > Eleutherodactylus coqui. The sequence goes on along the minus strand of NC_089840.1, from coordinate 232,339,272 downwards.
ATGGCTGAAGGCACATGTGTTTCTGGAGGCGGGGATTTCAAGCCCTGCGTCCAGAAAGCAATGCTCTGCCGGGGACCAGGAGGGAGCGACAGCCTGCAGCAGCACCGCAGAACGTCAGAAGAAGTGAGTAATGATTTTTATTCTTTGCTCCACTGTATTGCCGGCGTATAAGGTGACAGTTGGGGGGTCGTCTTATACGCCCCGTCGCCTTATACGCCGGTATATATTTTTATTTTAACACTTTTCTGGATGAATTGCAGGGAAGGGCTTATATATTTAAGCCCTTCCCGACAATTCATCCTGCGATCGCCGACAGCCCATTGCTTTCAGTGGAACCTGCTGTATTGCTGGCTCCATTGAATTCAATGGGCAAACATCGTTCTTCTCTGCCACAGCTGTTACAGCTATGGCAGAGGAGAACGATCTTTACGCTGACAGTGCGGGGGGGTGGGGGCACTCTTGCCGCTATTGTGGCTTAATAGTGGGACCTGGGAACTTGAGATGCAGCCCAACATGTAGCCCCTCGCCTGCCCTATCCGTTGCTGTGTCGTTCCCATCACTTTCTTGAATTGCCCAGATTTTCACAAACGAAAACCTTAGCGAGCATCGGCGATATACAAAAATGCTCGGGTCGCCCATTGACTTCAATGGGGTTCGTTACTCGAAACGAACCCTCGAGCATTGCGAAAAGTTCGTCCCGAGTAACGAGCACCCGAGCATTTTGGTACTCGCTCATCTCTAATCAAGAGTGGTGTCGTCTTTGCATGTGTATATTCTATATGTGCCCCATCCAAACCAGTTTCATTTTTGCATGATGAAGGGTCGATAGAAGACCCAAAAGCTTTCTATAACATCATGTATTTTTGTTAGGCATTAAAAGGTATCATACCTACAAGATTACATTGCTCATCATACCACAACGATCTTCATTGGATGGTCAATGCTACAGGAGCCTGTTAGCTGTCAATAGGATAATGTTCTGTATCATCGAGCTCAGATGACTAGGGATTGGTTGGAGGAACACGACAATTGATTCTCCACACTGCCTTTCCCCAAACTAATCAGCCTGTAACCAAGTTAAACATGTTTGAAATATGCTACAAAAAGGCTGTGAGATCCGCATGGGTCGAGTTGAATATGGAGAATGTTTTCTACCTTGTAAAATCTGTTCCCCGACACCTGAAAACAGTGTACGTCCAATAAGGTGGACCTACCCCTTCCCATTATTGAGTTTCGGATGCAGTGTTCATGCAGTGTATATGGTTGTACGGTGGTAAACATTAGAGATATATATAATGGGTTACTCCTGCCATATATCCCCAACACAAGACTGTAATGAGTTGTTTTGTAGATATTTGGACCAACTTCCCCCCTAACAACTAAGGCCCCCAACATCAGCATTAAGAAGCATAAGAACAAGCAGTACTGTGTTATTTTACCTCCATTTACATATCCTGGCAATCACGGAAAATGACCATATACTTACTGACTCAGGAGGGCAGATAGTTGCATCCCCTCAGCATGCAGGTGATCCCGGGAGAGCCCAGGTGCAGGGCAACCCGCCGAACTATTATGGCGTCATTAATAGGTTCCTGGTCTGCATGGTGGACTACATGTATCATAAGGTCTTGTACTTTGTATCCACTCTGTGTGGGAGTATACACCAAGCAGCTACCCCCCTCTATATTAAGAGGTTGTGTGAGTGGCTGTCTCATAAGGTGTCCCTCACAGGTGCAATTGGCTCCCTCATTTGGCATTTTGTTACCTGCATGCTGAGGGAATGCAGCTATCTGCCCTCCTGTGTCAATACGTATATGGTCATTTTCTGTGATTGTTTGTTTTTATATTTCTCGTTCTGTGATGCATTTACATATCCTGGGATAATCCATTTAAAGGAAACCTTATCATAATATACCAAGTTACCCAGTATTGCAATATGTATAATCCTGATTAAAAAAATCCTTTTTCTCCAGCTGGTTATATTAAATTGGTAAGTTTTATTTTCAAGGCAAATGAGTTGTAGAATAACCCCAATCATAGCAGATCACTATATAGCCAAATGTGATGCTGCTGTTTGAATGAAGGCAGTAGAGTGCTGCATCATAAGGCAAAAATCCAAAGCAAGTGACTTGAAAATGTGTATACATATGTCTAATAAGGCTATGTAGACTGAGTGACATATACTATTCTTACTCGAAAATTGGACAAGAATAGGACATGCTGCAATTTCTTTAACTCTGACTTTCTGTCTAAGTAAAAACTAGCCCATGCGCTTACATTTGATCAAATCAATGGGTGCTATTTCCATCTGATTTCAGGACCAATTTTTGGTCCAAAAATCCGACAGAAAAGACATCATGTAGGGCAAATTAAGCAAGTCAGCATGGACAGGACATGCTATCTGCCTGTGCATGAGGGATGTTATGATTAGAGATGAGCGAACGTACTCGTCCGAGCTTGATGCTCGGGCGAATATTAGGGTGTTCGGGATGTTCGTTATTCGTAACGAACACCACACGATGTTCGGATGTTCGGGTTACTTTAACTTTCTTCCCTGAGAAATCTTTTCTATATGCGCTCAATGGGGCCGGCGGCAGCAGCGCCAACCCCATTGAGAACATATAGAAGACAAATCCTTCTTCTCTGCCACAGCTGTAACAGCTGTGACAGAGAAGAACGATGTTTGCCCATTGAATTCAATGGAACCGGCAATACAGCCGACTCCACTGAATGCAATGGGCTGCCGGCGATCGCGGGATGAATTGTCGGAAAGGGGTTAAATATATAAGCCCTTCCCTGCAATTCATCCAGAAATGTGTAAAAATAAAAAATATATATATACTCACCTGGTGCCGGCAGACGGAGTTCAGCGCGGCAGGCTGCAGTTCTCCTGAACTGCTCTGAACAGCTGTGAGTAGTATTCAGCAGCCGGGGATTTAAAATCCCCTGCCTGCTGAATAAGATGCCTCTGAATGGTCACAGCCTGACCAATCAGAGGCCAGCCCTCACTCACACCCATTCATGAATTCATGAATGGGTGAGTGAGGGCTGCCTCTGATTGGCTGCCTCTGATCCGCTATTGTGGCTTAATAGTGGGACCTGTGAACTTGAGATGCAGCCCAACATGTAGCCCCTCGCCTGCCCTATCCGTTGCTGTGTCGTTCCCATCATTTTCTTGAATTGCCAAGATTTTCACACATGAAAACCTTAGCGAGCATTGGCGAAATACAAAAATGTTCCGGTCGCCCATTGACTTCAATGGGGTTCGTTATTCGAAACGAACACCCGAACATCGCGGGAAGTTCGTTTCGAATAACGCGAACCCGAACATTTTGGTGTTCGCTCATCTTTAGTTATGATGTGTTTTGAAATGTTGGAGTAAACACTTAATTTATATGATACTCCACGGATATCACTGCCTTATCAATCAGGTATCCCTAATTGTATATATGATGCATTGTAGAAGAATATACGTGAAACAGACAGGATGACATTTCAAGCTTCTCTTCTGAAGCATCTTTATTACATACATCTTTTATAACAAACTTTAGCACTTGTCAGGAGCTGATCACGAGCTTGCATCACCCAATCAGCATCCAATCATAATATAACAAGCAGTTCATAGCAAATCATAGTAAAATTACGGCTTTGTGCACATGCATGTATCTAATAGCTGAGACTTACATGATCTTCTACTACAAGAACATAAACCTTACAAAAAAAACATCTCGTACATAACCTAGTAATAATGCCAAAATATCTAGAGGCATGATGCAAGGACATTGGTCTAGTTAAAAAGAACAGTTCATTATTATAAGTTGTAATTCTTCATGGCTAATCTACTGATTTGTGAATTGTGATGATACAGAAAGAATGATGTGTTAAAACATTATTCTAGGTTACTTTTAGAAACCTCAATATAAATAAGTTCTCCCTCCACCCATTCATATTATGTTCATGACAGGACTATCTTCCTGATACCTATTGCATGATCCTTTGAAACTTTGGACATGGGGTTTTCGTATTGACTAGAGATGAGCGAGCGTACTTGTCCGAGCTTGATGCTCGTTCGAGTATTAGGGTACTCGAGATGCTCGTTACTCGAGGCGGTCACCACACGATGTTCGAGTCAATTCCATTTCCTTCCCTGAAAGTTTTGCGCCATTTTCTGGCCAATAGAAACGCAGGGAAGGCATTACAACTTCCTTCTGTGACGTTCCAGCCCTATCCCACTCCCCTGCAGTGAGTGGCTGGCGAGATCAAGTGACCCCCGAGTATTTAAAGTGGGGCCGCCCACGGCTCGCCACAGTCACACACTGGAAGAGATCAGGGACAGTGCTGCTGCTGCTATAGGGAAAGTGTTAGTGTAGGATCCTGTGTAAAAGAACCCCAACGGTCCTTCTTAGGGCCACATCTGACCGTGTGCATTACTGTTGTGGTTGCTGGTAGCAGTTTGGCAAATTGTTTTTTGTATATCGGGCGTGCAGCCCCATTACAGCTATAGCGTTCTCAGGCTGCAGTCTGTACTACATAGTATAGGGGCAGCGTTGCTGAGATAGGGAGAGTGGTAGTGTAGGATTCTGTGTACAAGAACCCCTTCTTAGGGGTTCTTGTACACAGGAACCCCTTCTTAGGGCTACATGTGTCCGTGTGCATTTTACAGGTTGTCTGATGGGAGTTGTAGTCCATCACTATTGCACAGCTAGGCCTGTTTGCAGCCTTCCGTATAATTTTTTTCTGGCTGCAGTTAGTGTTACATAACTGCTGTCAGCCTCCAACTGTACGCCAATAATTCCAAAATTTTTTACACCGCTCCGTGTCTGCTGTCAACTTCACGCACAGTGTGCGGTGACAGCCCCTGATAGAGGGAAAGTCATATACACGCTATATAGCCGGTATTCTTTTTTTTTTAAAAATTAAAATAAAAGCTCCTTCTTACGGCTATCTTTGACCGTGTGCATTTTACAGGTTGTCTGATGGGAGTTGTAGTCCATCACTGTTGCACTTAGGCCTGTTTGCGGCCTTCCTGACTGTTTTTTTTCTGCCTGGAGTTTGCCTTACTATACTGCTCTCAGCGACAAAGTCTATGCACATAATTCCAAGATTATTTACATCGGGCTGTGTCTGCAGTGAATTAGAGATGCACAGCATACGGCCACAGCGACTGATAGAGGGAAAATGATATACACACTATATAGCCTGTATTATTTGACCAAAAAAAAAACTAAAAGCTCCTCAGTTGGGCTACCTTTGACTGCTTAAATTTCACTGGGTGTCTGATGGGAGTTGTAGTCCATCACTATTGCACTTAGGCCTGTTTGCGGCCTTCCTGACTATTTTTTCTGCCTAGAGTTTGCCTTACTATACTGCTCTCAGTGACAAAGTCTACAAACATAATTCTAAGATTATTTACACCGGCCTGTGTCTGCAGTGAATTAGAGACGCACAGCGTATGGCCAACGCAGCCACTTATAGAGGGAATGTGATATACACACTATACAGCCTGTATTCTTTGACCAAAAAAACAAAAAGCTCCCTGGTTGGGCTACCTTTGACCGTTTAAATTTTACTGGGTGTCTGGTGGGAGTTTTAGTCCATCACTATTGCACTTAGGCCTGTTTGTGGCCTTCCTGACTATTTTTTTCTGCCTGGAGTTTGCCTTACTATAACGCTCTCAGCGACAAAGTCTACGCACATAATTCCAAGATTATTTACACCGGCCTGTGTCTGCAGTGAATTTGACGCTCAGCGTACGGCCAACACAGGTACTTATAGAGGGAAAGTGATATACACAGTATATAGCCTGTCTTCTTTTTAAATAAAAAAAAAAAAAAAGCTTCTTCGTTGGGCTACCTCTGACCGTCTGCATTTTACTGGGTGCCTGGTGGGAGTTTTGGTGCATCACTATTGCATTGCTAGGCCTGTTTGCGGCCTTCCTTCCATTTTTTTCTGCCTGGAGTTAGTGTTACGATTCCGCTCTCTGCTTGAAAGTGTGCGCATATAATTCCATGATTATTTACAGTGGTCTGTGTCTGCTCTATTCGTAATCCACCATGCTGAGGGGTAGGGGTAGGGGTCGTGTAGGCAAGGATGCGGAGTTCCAAGTGAGGGTGTGGGCACAGGCCGAGTTCCTGGTCCAGGTGTATCCCAGCCGGCTGCTGCGGGATTAGGAGAGAGGCAAGTTTCTGGGGTCCCCAGCTTCATATCACAATTTATGGGTCCACGCGGTAGACCTTTATTGCAAACAGAGCAGTGTGAGCAGGTCCTGTCGTGGATGGCAGAAAATGCATCCAGCAATGTATCAGGCACCCAGTCTTCTACGCAGTCCACTGCTGAAACTCTGAATCCTCTGGCTGCTGCTCCTCCTTCCTCACAGCCTATACTGCTGCTACAAAAATGGTACTGGGGTCTGCATATGCTTCTGCTACATAAATGTTACAGGGGTCTGCTGATACTGCTGCTACAGAAATGTTACAGGGGTCTGCGTATACTGTTGCTAGAGAAATGTTACTGGGGTCTGCCTATACTTCCCCTACAAAAAAGTTGTCAGCAGCACAATATGAGTACCATATGGTTTGAACAGGTGTCCTGCACGCCCACTGGGTTTGGGATCCAAGCCAAGCCGCTCTTTAGTACAAATGTTGATGAAGTAGTGGAAACAGCAGATCAAGGTGCAAAGCAATGACGTTTCTTTATTTCTTTCCTCCCAGACAGAAAAAAACACAACGTTTCGACTACAAGAGTCTTTGTCAAGTACTTGACAAAGACTCTTGTAGTCGAAACGTCGTGTTTTTTTCTGTCTGGGAGGAAAGAAATAAAGAAACTTCATTGCTTTGCACCTTGATCTGCTGTTTCCACTACTTCATCAACATTTATACTTCCACTACAGAAATGGTACTGGGGTCTACCTATACTGCAGCTACAAAAATGTTACAGGGGTCTCCCTATACTGCTGCTACAGAAATGTTCCTGGGGTCTGTTTATACCTTTGATACAGGAATGTTACAGCGGTCTGTCTATACTATGGGTGCACTAAGTCTTCCCATCGCGGTGCTTTACCTATGTGGCACAAATAATACAGTGACTGACTAGGCCAGAATTGCTGGCCGAGGCCAACTTGCTTGGTGGGGCGAAACTCTCCCATGGTTGGGCACTCTGATTTCTTGCTGTGTAATACCATCCTTGTGCACTTACAGCATAGGCTAGGCCAAGGAAATCAAAGACTGCCCCTTCCAGTGTTGAGCTATCTTTGTTGCGAAACATGAATTTCCCGTTGCTATGTAACTCAGGGCACCTTGGGTCACGAAGGTGGAGGCTTGGAACCGAGCCTGACCCTGGGCCCGCTAACGTGCTTCCCACACAGACTATAGCGGGTCCTGGTCATGATGTCTTGGGCTTGTAATGCCACCTCCTCCTCCTGCTTGGGGTCAGGGGATCAGCACTGGGCATCATGTATTTTCTCCTGTGTTACCACAGTTATCTGAGACACTGGTTTGGGCCAAAGAAGAGGTGCATTACTGCATTGATGAGGCCTTCACAGCTGTACTAACATTGGAGTCTGCTCTATGCCCACGATTGCTGAGGGTGTGTGCAGAGGCCTATGTACTCGGCACAGTGAAAGTCTGGCATGTTTGGGCAGTATCATTTCTTCATGTTTATTACTGTCTTTGGGTTCCTTCGGTTCGTCTACGCTGTGGGTGCACAAAGACTTCCCATAGTGGTGATTTACCTGTCCGGCACAAAGTCACTGACTGACTTGGGTAGGGTGCATAGTGCAGATGGCTTTCCCCTTGCGGTGTGGATAGAGCTATCCGACACCTAGACAGAATGAATACTGTGTGGGCACATGGACTTCCCATTGCTATGTCAGTCGCGGCACCTTGGGTCTCACAAGGTGTTTGCTGGGACTGAACCTGGCCAAGGGCCCACTCACATCCTTCCCACACAGGCTACAGCGGGCCCTGGTCATGGTTTCTCAGCCTTGTAAGGCCACCTGCTCCTCCTGCATGGGGTCACGGGATCAGAAATGCGCATCATGAATTTTCTCTCGCGTTACCACAGTTATCTGAGAAACTCGTTTGGCCCAAAGGAGAGGAGCATAACTGCATTAATGAGACATTCACTGCTGTACTAGCATCGGAGTCCGCTCTATGCCCACGATTGCTAAGGGTGTTGGCAGAGGCCTATGGCCTCGGCGCACTTTAAGTCTGCCATGTTTGGGCAGTCTGATTCCTTCATATTTAATGCTGTCTTTGGGTTCCTACGACTCGCCTATGCTGTGGGTGCACACAGAATTCCAATAGCGGTGATTTCCCTGTCCTGCACAAAGTGACTGACTGACTGACTTGGGTAGGGTGCATAGTGCAGATGCCTTTCCCCTTGCGGTGTCGCTAGAGTTATCCGACACCTAGACCGAATGAATACTGTGTGGGCACATGGACTGCCCATTGCTATGTCAGTCGCAGCACCTTGGGTCTTACAAGGTATTTGCTGGGACCGAGCCTGGCCAAGGGCCCACTCACATCCTTTCCACACAGGCTACAGCGGGTCCTGGTCCTGGTTTCTTGGCCTTGTATGGCCTCCTCCTCCTCCTGCTTGGGGTCAGGTGATCAGCAATGCGCATCATGTATTTTCTCTCATGTTACCACAGTTATCTGAGAAACTTGTTTGGGCCAAAGGAGAGGAGCATAACTGCATTAATGGTACAGGAGTCTGCCTATACTTCAGCTGCAGAAATGTTACCGGGGGCTGCCTATACTTCAGCTGTAGAAATGTTACAGGGGTCTGCCTCTACTGCTGCTACACAAATGTTACAGGGGTCTGCCTATACTGCTGCTACACAAATGTTACTGGGGTCTACCTATACTGTTACTACAGAAATGTTACTGGGGTCTGTCTATACTGTTACTACTGAAATGTTACTGGGGTCTCCCTAGACTTCTGCAACATAACTGTTACTGGGGTCAGCTTATACCTTTGCTACAGGAATATTACAGGGGTCTGTGCATACTATGGGTGTACTAAGTTTTCCCATCGCAATGTTCTACCTATCTGGCCCAAAAAAACACTGACTGACTAGGGCATGGAGTGTGGGCCGAAGCCAACATTTATTTTCTCTCACGTTACCACAGCTATCCGGGGCACTGCAATGGGATTTCTTTATGTACCTTCTCTGGGTTCCTGGGACCCACCCATGCTATGGGTGCACACAGACTTCCCACAGCGGAGTTGTACCTGCCTGGCACTTTAAAAAAAAAACAGACTGACTAGGGCATGGAGTGTGGGCTGAAGCCAACATGCATTTTCTCTCACGTTACCACAGCTATCTGGGGTACTGCATTGGGACAAACAAGAGGAGCGATACAGCGCTAATGAGACGTTCACAGCTACGCTAGCATTGGTGTCCGCTCTATGCCCGCGATTGCTGAGGGTTTGTGCAGAGGCATATGTCCTGGGCGCATTGAAAGTCTGCCATGTTTGGGCACTCTGATTTCTTTATGTGTACTGTCTTTAAGTTCCTTGGGCCCACCCATGCTGTCGGTGCACACAGACTTCCCATAGAGGTGTTTTACCTGTCTGTCCTCAAAAGACTGACAGACTCGGGTAGGGTGCAGAGTGCAGATGGTTTACCCCTTGCATTGTCGATGAGGTATCCGACACCCAAACAGAATAGGTAGTGTGTGGACACATAGATTCCCCATTGCTATGTCACTCGCAGCACCTTGGGCCACATGAGGTGTTTGCTGGGACTGAGCCTGGCCAAGGGCCCGCTCACATCTTTTCAGCACAGGCTACAGCGGGTCCTGGTCATGGTTTCTTGGCCTTGTGAAGCCACCTCCTCCTCCTGCTTGGGGTCAGGGGGTCAGCATTGCGCATCATGTATTTTCTCTCGTGTTACCACAGTTATCTGAGAAACTCGTTTGGGCCACCGGAGAGGAGCATAACTGCATTAATGAGACCTTCACAGGTGTACCAGCATCGAAGTCCGCTTCCTGCCTACGATTGCTGAAGCTGTTGGCCGAGGCCTATGTCCCGGGGGAACTGCAACGGCGCCTGGTTAGGCCTGTGGAACTTTTTCCTAGCTAATGCAGTCTTTGAAAGCGGTGCAAGAAAACGTAAGTGATTTAATGAGACCTTCACAGGTGTACTAGCATCGAAGTCCGCTTCCTGCCTACTATTGCTGAAGCTGTTGCCTGAGGCCTATGTCCCGGGGGAACTGCAACGGCGCCTGGTTGGGCCTGTGGAACTTTTTCCTAGCTAATCCAGTCTTTGAAGCGGTGAAAGAAAATGTAACGCATTTACTGAGACCATCACAGGTGTACTAGCATTGAAGACCGCTTCCTGCCTATGATTGCTGAAGCTGTTGGCCGAGGCCTATGTCCCGGGGGAACTGCAACGGCGCCAGGGTGGGCCTGTGGAACTTTTTCCTGGCTAATGCAGTCTTTGGAGCAGTGAAAGAAAACGTAACGGATTTACTGAGACCTTCAAAGGTGTACTAGCATCGAAGTCTGCATCCTGCCTACGATTGCTGAAGCTGTGGGCCGAGGCCTATGTCCCGGGGGAACTGCAACGGTGCCAGGTTGGGCCTGTGGCACTTTTTCCTAGCTAATACAGTCTTTGGAGTGGTGAAAGAAAACGTAAGTGATTTAATGAGACCTTCACAGGTGTACTAGCATTGAAGTCCGCTTCATGCCTACGATTGCTGAAGCTGTGGCCCGAGGCTTATGACTTCGGCGCAGTGTAAGTCTGCCATGTTTGGCCACTCTGATTTCTTTATTGTTCATGTCTGCGGTTGCGTTGGACCCACCTATGCTGTTGGTGCACACAGACTTCCTATCGCGCTGTTTGACCTGTCTGGCACAAAGACACTGACTGACTTGGGTAGGGGGCAGAGTGCAGATGGCTTTCCCCTTGCGGTGTCGATTGAGCTATCTGACAACTAGACAGAATGAATACTGTGTGGGCACATGGATTCCCCATAGCTATGTAACTCATGCCCACATTTGCAGCTCCTGACGGAGGTTGGCACTTTATTGGAATGAAGATCAAACATCAATTTCTCATTGATTCTCAACTGCATTATGGGCTATCACCCCGCCCCTTTTAAAGAGGGTTGCTACCTGGCCCTGCCAACCCTCTGCAGTGTGTGCCTGTGGTTCCTCCTCATCGCAGACGCACTTATAAATAGACATGAGGGTGGTGTGGCTCTGCAGCCAGCGTGTGGCATTAGGGCAGCTGAAGGCTGCGCAGGGACACTTTTGTGTGTGCTGCGGATGCAGGGTCGTGCGGGGGGGGGGGGGATTGGGCAGCATCTGACCCAGGAGAAGAGGCAGCGGTGTGTCCTGCAGGCAGTGATTGTGCTTGGTTGGAGCTAGTGTGGTGCTTAGCTAAGGTGTGCCTTGCTAATGAAGGTTTATCCGAAGTAAAAATTGTTAGGGGGGGGAGGCTCACTCTTGCCGCTATTGTGGCTTAATAGTGGGACCTGGGAACCTGAGATGCAGCCCAGCATGTTGCCCCTCGCCTGCCCTATCCGTTTCTGTGTCGTTTCCATCACTTTCTTGGGTTTTCCAGATTTTCACAAATGAAAACCTTAGCAGAGCATGGGTCATATACAAAAATGCTCCAGTCGCCCATTGACTTCAATAGGGTTCGTTACTCGAAACGAACTCTCGAGCATCGCGTAAAGTTCGACTCGAGCAACGAGCACCCGAGCATTTTGGTGCTCGCTCATCTCTAGTATTGACCCATTGCTTTTAGGACTTTTCATATACAGGGCATTGCCAAAAACACTGATCCAGTGCTATATCTCAATAATAGTGTCCTAGAGTAAAACCCAATTGCAAAGCATAGCATGTGAGAAGCAGAAATTCACTACCAGTGTCTCTCTAAATCCTGTGGGACCGCTGCTATAACCGAAGTAAGGAAAGCCTACTCAAAGTGGCTTCCTACTGAAACGATACATGTATTGATCAGTCATTGGACCTGTGTTAATTCCAGGGACTTTCAATGCTGATAGTTACCTAAATCTCCAGCAAATGACAGGGGATGTTCTGTGCCTATCGCAGCAGAAGGAGTCCACATCAAGTATTTTTTCCTGCAGTCATAACAGCGGTGCAACGGGTCTTAGAGAGAGCTAGAAAGCAGATTTATGCTTCTCACATGCTGCTCTTAAACTTTGCAGTTGGGTTTTTATTCTTTGTCTTTTACACAGATGATAACACAAAATTGAAACCCATGTTCCAAGGTCCTGTGTCATACCATCATGTAGGACATCCATGCCTTCCTTCGTACTCAAGTACACAACTGTTATTTCATTATACGACACCAGTATTCAGATATAGTGCTGGATCCATTTTTTTGACTACCCCTGTATACATGAAATACACAACCATATTTCTGCTACATTAATTACAGAGTATAATTGTATTAAAAAAAACATGCTAGTAATAGAACTACTAGGGGAAATAAATGTAACATAATGAAAAAAATATATTACTGCACAGGAAAATATGAAGTTTTATGTAACATTTTGCAACAATTTCTAGAATGTCCAGAATGCATTTTACATTTTTTACAGTAGGGTATTTTTTAATGCATAACACCGTACCACTGTTGTGTCGTAGGATACGGTTATATGACATTACTAACGTGGAGAGCCCAATCTAAAAGCTATGATCTGTGTCTGTACAGTACATTTGGCTTTATATATTTTCTACCATGGTTTTACACCATTGAATTGAAAGAAGAAAATCATGGAAAAGTAATGGTGGTGCACCTGTCATACCATAATGCAGATGTCCTAAGGCAAGATCAACAGGAGGTTTCTGTCCTCCCTGAGCTCATCATAAGATACCTGCATTATCGTTTGACAGGTGTACCACTTAAAGGGGTTGCACAAGCCACCTCTGCTGTACACCAAGCCAATGTGCCCGTTTGTGACACCACTGTACTACCGGAAGCAGACAACTCCAAACATTTGGCAGCAGCCTGGGTAGGCAGTGCAGGCACTGTTCCTACTGAATGCTATGTAAACACTACCTTAAATACTAATCAAAACACCTTTAGTGGGTATAGCTCTGTCTTCTTCCAGCAACACAGTGGCCACACACATAAGCAAAGTGTCTCAGTGAACAGCCACTCAGAGGGAGTACTGGGTGTGCGGATCCCCGACGATCGATTATTGATGAGCCAAGCAGAAGGATAGGTCATGAATAGTTCAAAAGTAGACAGTGCCTTTAAGATCCTCAAAATTGGTAGTTTTGGATGTATTATGGGAATGAAAATTTGCAAAATCCAACTGACTACAATGTAGCAAAAACACAGCAAATTAACATAACCTTAGTCCCTTATTGTCTCAATCACCTCTTTTTGGTAGCAATTTGCTTTCTGTAGAATCCACACACAGGTGTTCTTGAGCTTCTGGTTCCCATTGACAAGCAGAACAGAATGTAGAGAAGGATAAGCTCCAATGAGAAAAATGAGAATACAGCTTTGCAAATCCTCTGTTGTATTTCCTGAACCATATACATTGAATGCTATCATGTAAAGAAAGAAAAACATGAAGAAGGTAGCCATCATTTTAACTGCTCGGTAATGGGCATCTAACGCTGGTTCTCTGAACCCCGTTCTTTCTTGAGCTTTCATCTTTTTCATGTGTCTTAGAAGAGAGTGGACCACCAGACCAGCAGAGATACAAAATAGAGCAAACGGTGGAATAGAACCCATCGCACACAGGATCGAGAAAGTTGCAAAGTTTTCTCCAATTTCAACAAATGAATTTTTTCCGCTTCCATACCTGCTCATGTTGAATGTCTGGCTGATACCAGATTCAGCAGCAGAGTTGCTGCAGCATGCAGATATCAGTACACTCACCAATATGAGGAAAGGGAGCAAGTCATCAAAATGTGTCTTAAATACAGTGAAAATGTATCTCTGAATGTTAACAATTCGCACACAGTAAAAAGTGCTCAACCATGCGGCAAACCAAAGGCTTAAGTAATTAAAAAACAGCAGTACATAATAGAAAGTGGACCCAGTCCCACTAAAATTAGGTGCTAAATAGCTAATAAAGAGCATATATGAAACCAACCACATGTAAATGAATCGTGACAGACCAAGACAGGTAAGTATTAAATCACAAGAGCCCAGTTTTCTGTGAGTCAGTAGACTGATCAGGTTTACAATCACCATAAGACCATTTGTGAAGGAGCCAACGATGGTCTCCAAAACCAAGATGACTAATGACAGTACATAGGACGGTGTTAAAGAGGTTGATGAAGTCCCAGATGGTGTTGTTGTACCATTTTGCCAATTTGTTTCATTACTTGCATTGAACATTGTCTTCATCTCCTCTATGCTTTATCCAATATAACCATGAGCGGTTTACACTTCTGTGTTTACCTACAACCTGGAGCTTCTTGTGTCTGCAGCAATGATTTTCATAGTATAAATATCATTCCCTGTGCCTATTGTATTACTGGGAAAATATAGCCCATGCAAATGGTAAGCACACCTAGTACATCCATGAAGTTAAGATATTTTTGACTCTATGCTTTGCAAACAGTTCTTATGCAGCAGGTGTGGACCCACTGTATCACTAACTGATTTGACTTTGGAATGCTGCATAACCTCTTTCTGAGGGATCTAGTCTTTGCTGCAGGGGCCACTAGATTGCTTCTCAAGAAGCAGAAATGACATCAGGCATGGGTAGGTCAAATCCGATGTACCAAAGGGATGGGCAAGAATGTAGTCGATATAGCAAGCCAAGGTCAGGACTGGCAGAGTTCACGAAATATGGTGAAATAGGCAGACGATCAGGGCAGGCAGAAGTTAGGCAAATTGTAGTGAAGGAACAATCTGAGGTCAGGACAAGCAGAATTTAGGAAAGCTGGGTATGCAATAAAAGATCAAAACCATGATTCAAACAGGGAAAACGTCAGAATAGAGTGAAAACAAAAAAAAAACTAGCGTTCAGTGGTAGGCAGATATTCTTATACGTAGTGATTTATACACTTAGGGAACGTTCACAAGTGGCGGAATTGGTGCAAATTTTCCACTGTGGAACAATTCACAGCATTGGAACAGATTTTGACATAAGTTTTAATGTGGATCCACAGCAAAATTTAACGTTTCCATTGAAAGGTTTAAATCTACAGCAAATCTGCATAAAAAACCACGTAAAATCCACAGCAAATGGTACAGATTGTGACGCTGTTTTTGACATAAATCCATACCAACATCCATAGCACATAATACGCTGCAGATTTTAGTGCAAAACCACACCAAAATCATCTCCTTAATGTACTTACTTAGTTTAGGGGTCAATGAGCTTAGCTCTAGCTACCCTTTTCCAGGTTTTCTTTTCCTGTTATCTTCGGCAGTTCGGGTATCTCACTGCTCCAACTGTTTTAGTATTTAACCCAGCTAAACTGATGAAGGGATTTGGCCTCAAAATGAGCTTCCCAATACTGGTTATCTATTTAACTAATTTGTTATGTTCATGTGGGTTAGTGAGGACCGGGCGCACATGAATGTTCCAGAAATAGGGAACATCAGGTGAAACAACCACCAATTAACGTAATTACGTATAAATACCACCGGATCGAGTGGTTAATGAAGTATGTGAGTATACTCCTACATGTGAAATATATGCTGCAAGCTGAAGTGGATAAGACGAGGTGAGACTTTTTTTGCTGCTTTACCAATTAACACCTCTCCCTATCTTCTACAAAGGAAGATGACCAAGGACCTGCCAGAGCAGGGACAATGCCCCAATAAGGGGGGGCCCAGCGGTCTCGAATCTGGGCTCTTGCTGCCCCTAGGAATCCAAGCTACAACGCATACACATACCACCACCGACAGAAACAACTGGACAGAATAAGAAGACACACAGCACCATGATCACACCATGCAGCAGCCAATATGCAAACATTAGTAGCAGATGTTTATGCTATAAATGCCAGGTGTTTGTGGACATTTTGGCCAAAATATGGAAGCTAGTGGGCCATGTCATGGCTCCCGGCAATATCGCTAGATCTCAACACTAACCAGGAGAACAACGAGCGACATAACCAAACAAAATCACAAGACACAAACCTTTCTTGCAGCCACCACACATATATCCTGCTTACACAACACAGAGAAAGAAATGAGAACAGAGAAAGCTGAACACACCCACACCTGGTAAGACAGCTTTATGTGTACTGACCTAGAGTGATTGGGTGACTGAAGACACACCCACACCTAAGCAAACAGCTTTATGTCCACTAACCCAGCGTGATTGGCTGACTGGAGACACACCTGTCACCTCCGTGCAGCATACAAGTACCACGCTCAGCATGGACGTAGGGTGACGTTCACAACCACTGCAGTTGACAATACCATGCACTGTAGAACAGTGTGCACCATGCTATGCTGAACAGTAGCACCACCCAAGAGAGAAGGAAGCCTTGCCCTAACCTAGCAGGGGGTTGAAGGGTCCCTGTCTAGAAACGGAATAATTGCCTCGATAGAGGCAGCCCCACGGTCTTCTTCTTGGGCTCTGATTGTCCCTATAGAGGCCCCTGGAGACATGAACTCAACAGCAAAGCAAAACAAAAATGAACAAAGAAATACGACTGGAAAGTAAACCGCAGCAACTTATCTGGATGTAGCAGTACACCCAGCACAAAGGAACTCCAATCTCCACTACTCCTCTATGAAGCTGAATAAGCAGAATTGAGCAAAGGGAGGGGTGAGAATATAAAGCTACTCCACACATGAGGACTGGCAGATCAATTAGAGAACCCCACCTCCAACCTTCTCCCAGGCATGACTAATCAAGCATGCATCCATGCAGCAAAGAGAGACAGCCCCCAGCAGTCTCTGCACATGGTGCATTAACCCTTGTCCTGCATAACAAGGCGACAGGTCTTGGCCTACATCGAGGCCACCATGCCACGACGCTGTTGCGACTGACTAGCTGCGACAACACCCACACCTCGGCAGACAGCTTTATGTTTACTGACCTAAAGTGATTGGCTGACTGGAGACACACACACGCCCAGCCAGCACAATCCCCAACACCTGAGCAGAAAAGCTCCAGAGAACCTGTATTACAACTGATTTCAGAAGCCAGACATGATACAATTAAAGGAGGAGTCTCCACCAAATTGTTCTGATCATTCAATTATTTAGGAACGTTTCTCCGAGCCACTAGTGTTTATTTTTGTATTCCCCCAAACACTCTTTGGAAAAAAAAATCAAGTACCTAGTAGAAGTAGTCGTTTTGCTATATTACTCGCCACGCAGTCATATCTCAGGTAGATATACAAATGATTAGAGTTGTGGTGTAATTAGATGGACTATCTTGTCACCTAAGACCCTAAAAGTGGTTCCACCCATGAACTTAAAAAAGCCTCTCATAAGCTACTTGCGTGTAGTTGCCTCTTTTTCTTCTTGTGTAGAGCTTGTTGACTACTAGACGCCTCTACGATGCAATCAGAGAGATTTCACCCATTTACCAGAGTCTGCGAAGTGGTGCATTATTGAAATGCGAGAAGCTGGATGGTCGGATCAATGAAATGCCTGCCACCTGCTGTGCTGTGATTCATCATACACAGAGCTGGCCACTTGTAGTTAATTGCCAGTGACAGTGGCCAGCCATGTGTATAATGGACTGCAGCGGTCGGCCGCGGGCATACTACAGCCAACCCGGAAGTTTCCTGGTAGAATATATGGCCAATCTGCCCCTGCATTATAGATATTAATTATGTCATGTTTTGATGTGTTGGTGATGTCCATCAGGGGCGCTGTACTTATGCAGAGTATACTGTGGGGAATCAATCATTAGCCCTAACTAGATGACTGTGATAAACTGAAGTACTTGTCAGCAATTAGTACTGTTGACTAAATTCAACACTCTTGTTTGTATATGGCAATTGTTTTGTATGATGCAGAATATTTGTTTGCAAAAATCCATCCTGGTAACCTGAGACATAACTTGAAGCTACCGGGCCACAGTGCAAATCTGGAACTGGGCCGCCAACTATAAAGCTTCATTGATAGCATTGGTTTGCAATATAGGGAAGAGAGACTTTATGTGCCCCCTAGGGCTCCTGTGCCTAGATGTGACTGCTCCCTCTGCACCCCCTATAAGTACGTACGCCAGTGCCAGTAACTGAATATACTGCATTTACATGCTCAGCTGCTGATTTAACACATCTGTGCATAGGGGAATTGTTTTGTATGATGCACCTTGTGGGGTGCTTGGCCATAATATGCCTGCACATGCTGCTGGTGGTAAGGCTGGTAGTGGTGGCTCCCCAGCTGATCTTGGTGTGACACAGGTTGCACACCACAGTTCGTGGGTCATCCGCACTCTCACTAAAAATCATCCACACCTTTGAACACCTAGCCCTCTGCACGGTGGCTTTCCGCGAGGGGGTGCTTTGGGAAACAGTTGGGGTATTCTTTGCTCTGGCCCTGCCTCTACCCCTGGCCACTCCACTGCCTCTTGCAACCTGTCCTGCTGCTGCACTTGCCTCCCCCTCTGAAGCCCTGTCCTCAGTAGGCTTAGCAAACCAGGTGGGGTCAGTCACCTCATCGTCCAGCTGCTTTTCCTCCGAATCCTCTGTGCGCTCCTCCCTTGTACTTATTGCCCTTATTACTACCTCACTGACAGACAACTGTGTCTCATAATCCGCATCTACAAATAGCTCTTGAGACAGTTGCCGGAAGTCCCCAGCCTCATCAGCCGGACTCCGGGAACTTTTCAAAGGTTGGGCATCGATCACGACAAACTCCTCAGGTGAGAGAGGAACCATTTTTTCCCACTCAAGGCAGGGACCCGAGAACAGTTCCTGGGAGTCTGCCTGCTCGGAAAATATGTCACTTTTATGGAGTGAGGAGGCTGGGAGGAAGGAGGAGCAGCCTTAGGATTCAGAGTTGTAGTCCCTAGGCCGGGAGTAGTGGACTGCGTAGAAGACTGGCTGGACGCGTTTTCTGCCATCCACGACAGGACCTGCTCGCATTGCTCTGTTTGTAATAAAGGTCTACCACGCGGACCTGCAAATTGTGATGTGAATTTGGGGAGCCCAGAAACTTGCCTCTCTCCTGATCCCTCAGCAGCCGTCTGTGATTTACTCCGGCCAGGAACTCGGCCTCTGCCCACACCCTCACTTGGACGCCCGCGTTCACATCCTAGACCCTTACCCCTACTCCTCATCATGGCAGATTAAGGATAGAGCAGGGCCCAAAGAAATTACCCCACTGTACAGCGCTGACAACTTTGGCTAATTCACCGCACACAGAAACTTGTAGATAGCGCAGGCTCTATGCTGTGACTTGAAAAAAATTAACCCGCTGTCTTGCGCTGATACCTAGGTACCTAGGGGTAATTTACCACTCACAGAGACCTGTAGATAAGAGAGGCTTTATGAAGTGGGAGAAGACTCTAAAGCCAGTGGATAGTGCTGGTAACTGCGACTATCTCAACCCCCCCCCCCCAACGAAAGGGTATTGTGAGATGCTCTGCACAGTGGCAGAGCTAAAATAATTTGCAGGAGCCTAGGAAATATTACAGTACTGTTTAGCGGTGAGACCTGTGACTAATGCACTGCGGACTGAGTGGGTCCGCCTATATACTTGGTACTGAAAGGTTTGAGGGGTTCAACTGTACTCTTACTACAGAAATGTTACAGGAGTTCGCCTATACCCTTGCTACAGAAATGTTTCAGGGGTCCGCCTATACTCTTGCTACAGAAATGTTACAGGGGTCCGCCTATACTCTTGCTACAGAAATGTTATTGGAGCCTGCCTATACTCTTGCTACATAAATGTTACAGGAGTCCGCCTATACACTTGGTACTGAAAGGTTTGAGGGGTTCACCTATACTCTTGCTACTGAAATGTTACTGGGGTCCGCGTATACTCTTGCTACAGAAATGTTACTGGGGCCCACCTATACTCTTGCTACAGAAATGTTACAGGGGTCCGCCTATACTCTTGCTACATAAATGTTACTGGGGTCCGCCTATACTCTTGCTACAGAAATGTTACTGGGGTCCACCAATACACTTGCTACTGAAAGGTTTGAGAGGTTCAACTATACTTTTGTTACAGAAATGTTACTGGGGTCCGCCAATACACTTGCTACTGAAAGGTTTGAGGGGTTCGCCTATACTCTTGCTACAGAAATGTTACAGGGGTCTGCCTATACTCTCGCTATAGAAATGTTACAGGGGTCCGCCTATACTCTTGCTACATAAATGTTACTGTGATCTGCCTATACTCTTGCTACAGAAATGTTACTGGGGTCCGCCTATACTCTTGCTACAGAAATGTTTCTGGGGTCCGCCTATACTCTTGCTACAGATCCAAAAAAATGGTAATAGTTGCAGCAGATGTTACTGGGGTCCGCCTGCACACTTACTACTGAAAGGTTTGAGGGGTTCACCTTTACTCTTGCTACAGAAATGTTACTGGGGTCCGCCTATACACTTGCTACTGAAAGGTTTGAGGGGTTCGCCTATACTCTTGCTACAGAAATGTTACTGGGGTCCGCCTATACTGTGGGTGCACAAAGGTTTCCCATTGCGGTGTTCAGCTGCCTGACACATACACAGAATGAAGTGTGTGGGAACACATGGATTTCCCATTGCTATTTAACTCACGGCACCTTGGGTCACACAAGGTGGAGGCTTGGACCGAGCCTGACCCAGGGCCCGCTCATGTACTTCCCACACAGAGTATTGCGGATCCTACCTCGGTCATGGTTTCTCAGCCTTGGTATGCCACCTCCTCCTCTTGCTTTGGGTCTGAGGATCAGCGTAAGCACAGTTATCTGAGATACTGGATTGGAGCATTCACAGGAAGCGTAACTGATTTAATGAGACTTTCACAGGGTCACTGTATACCTGTGGTGGCTACTTTTGCGACACCTCCTGCTTCAAACTAATATTTGGTGTTAGTATGTGCTGCTGCATTGTGGAGATGTGTAGAAATGCTGGCACCTGAGTCGCCTTTATGCCCACGCTTGTGGCTTCTGACAATTTTGTGACGGAGGTGTCACGGGATTGGAATGATGATCGTACGTTAATTTATCATCAATTGTCATCAGCATTGTGGGCTATCGCCCACACTTTCAAAGAGGGTCGCTGCCTGGCCCTGCCAACCCTCTGCAGTATGTGTCTCTGGCTCCTCCTCATCGCAGATGCACTTATAAATCGACATGAGGGTGGTGTGGCTATGAAGCGAGCGTGTGGCATGAGGGCAGCTGAACGCTGCGCAGGGAAAATTTTGGGTGCCCTGTGGACGCAGGGTCATGCGGGGGGTTGGGCAGCAATGCCAGCATGTAACCTGGAAGAAGAGGCAGCGGTTGTCCTTGGTTGGAGCTAGTGTGGTGCTTAGCTAAGATGTGCCAGTGCGTGTGCCTTGTTAATGAGGGTCTGTCCCAAGTAAATAGTTAGGAGGGTGACTGCCAGGCTATTGCCCCCATTTTGGCTTAATACTGGGACCTGGAAGTCTCAGATGCAGCCATGCATGCTGCCCCTGCCGTTCCCTATCGGTTTCTGTGGTGTTTCCATGACTTCCTGATGTTTTCAGGTGTTTCACAAATCATCCCCTATGCGGAGCATCGGTCCCATACAAAAATGCTCCAGTAGCCCATTGACTTCAATGGGGTTCGTTACTCGAAATGAGCTCTCGAGCATTACGAATAGTTCGACTCGAGTACCTAGCACCCGAGCATTTTGGTGCTCGCTTATCTCTAGTCAGGTGTTTTCTACCATCTGGTAAGAATTCTGAAAGAATTTTCTTGGATTTAGACACACCTGGAGAAAGGATATGAGTTATTAAAGATCTAATGAACCTTTTTCTCGTTTATTTTTGTTTTGAATATTTTTTTGAATATTGGATCTTTATTTGGGATATCAAACAGAGTATTAACAACATTTTATGTGACATAGAAAGTATGAATCAACATTTATAAAATAACGTAGTTAAACTGTATGTCATCTATTAGACTACTACCATTTTTCCAGTAATTATGAAATATGTAACATGTATAAAACTGTAAAGTTAACAAAATAAACATTTAATAAACATTTGGCATTTCAGCTGGCTCTCGATTGAATTACTTCCATAGTCCCCAGATCTCTTTATGTTTCCCTATAGAGCTATCTCTCAGCGCCAACCACTTGTCAAATATACGTTGTTCAGCTATACGGTCTTTGAACTCGACTAATGTGGGAGGGGTTTCTCCAATATCTAGCTATGAGGGATTTAGCTGTCATCAAGGCGTGAGCCAGCAAATATCTAATTCTGGGAGGATATTTATTTATTTCGACCAATAATAAGATTAATTTCGCTTTCCTTTCTATGTGAGTATTTAAAACTGTGTATAGGAGGTTTAGGACAGGCTCCCAGAAATTCCTTAGTTTGGGACAGGCCCAAAATATATGGGTGAGTGTACCTCTTTCGCCGCATCTTCTCCAGCATTCATCGTTGTTATGCAGGAATCTAGCGGCTATCAAACACGGTGCATAATACCATCTTAGGTTAATTTTCAGCTGTGTTTCCAGTATGCTCAGTCCCCTGGTGGAGCCACAGGTTGTTTTATATGCTTTTTCCCATGTTTCGATTGATATAACCTCCCCTAATTCTTTTTCCCAGCTAAGCATGTGTGTTTTTTTGGTTAGATTGTTGTTATCGGTTAGGGCATCATAGAAACATCTGGTGTCTGATTTTCCCGCTTGGGGGATGGTTGTGATTTTTTCTAGAACTGTGGTTGGGTTTTTTATTTCGTGGATAGAAGATTTTTTTAGAAAAGCGGCTATTCTTGTGTAGTTAAAATAGTCTTTTTGTGTTAAGTTGAATTCTAAGCTTATAGACTCAAAGGGTGTCATGCCTCCTGCGGTCATTAGGTCGTCTAGCTCTTTTATTCCTTTTTCCTACCAAGCTGCGAGGTTTAGGTCAGAAATAAACAAACCCAGTATTTCAAGTGGTAGGTGAGGTTTTTTGTAAGTGCCATGTATGGCCGCTTTTTCGGAGAATTCGCTCCATATTTCTATGGAAGTTGTCACCATAGGGGGGTGGATTTTTTACTGTGATCTTTAGGTCTGGGATTTTTGACGAGGCTACAAGTGATGCCGCAAGTAGTAATACGTCCCCTTTGGAAGATTTGGTGATAGATGTCTCCATGCCTACCCAAGCCATTGCCTCATCCCTTTTTACCCAATTTCTGGTTTGATTTGAAATGGTGGCTTTGAAGTATTTCTCCAAGTTGGGTAAGTCCACACCACCTTTTCTGCGGTGAAAGGCTAGTATCGATAAGGCCATTCGCGGCTTGTTACCTTGCCAAACATAATTGGATAATTGTCTTTGTAACTTTTTGAGAGTGTTTTTAGAGATGGAGATAGGTAGTACTCTGAAGAGGTATAATATTTTTGGTAGAATTTTCATTTTGTAAGACATAATCCTGCCAAGCCAGGATAATTTTGTGCCTGACATATGGTCAAGTTCTTTTTGAATTGTTTCTAGAAGCGGTCTGTAATTTATTTCTTCTAGCATGGTGATGTCTGCTGACATCATTGTACCTAGATAAGGGATACTGTTGGTCTGCCAGACGAAGGAGAATTCTGATTGGATTGCATGTTTTAAATCCTTTGGGACATTTATACCTAATATTACTGATTTGCCCACATTGAGTTTATTGTATGAGATTTTGGTAAACTGCTCTAGGATCTGATACACGGCTCTCAGAGATTCAAGAGGGCGGGACATTGTAAGGAAAATGTCATCGGCAAATAAGCCCGATTTTGTGTTGGCGGGAATTTTGAGAGATCCCTCTTATTTCAAGGGAGGATCTAATTAGTTCGGCCAATGGCTCCACCATGAGAATATACAGAATCGGAGAGAGTGGACACCCCTGGCGTGTGCCGTTAGTAATTGAGAACTTATCAGAGAGAGTGCCATCAGTCAACACTTTAGCAGTAGGACAGGAGTACAGGGCCCGGACGGCGCGGATCATAACCCTCCACCCCCCAAAACCAAATTTGGCCAGTGTTTGGAAAGCATATCCCCAGTGGACCCTATCGAAAGCTTTTTCTGCATCCAAAGCTAACATAATTGTTGGGGATCCAGATGTGTTTGAAAGGTGGATAAGGTTGAGAAGCCTTCTCGTGTTGTCCGAGGCCTGCTGCCCCTTTACAAATCCGACTTGATCAGAGTGTATAATACCTGGAAGGATGTCAAGCATTCTATTTGCTAAAATATTTGCGTATATTTTGACATCTGTGTTAAGCAGGGATATCGGCCTAAAGTTTGCTGGGTCATTAGGTTCTTTGCCAGGCTTGGGCAGTACCACAATAGTGGCTTGGAGCATTTCCTCGGGGAAGGTTCCTTTTGTCATGGCTGAGTTGAGGGTTTTTCCTAGATAGGGGGACAAAGATCCCAAGAATAGCTTTTAATATTCAGCTGAAAAGCTGTCTGGCCCGGGGGCTTTTTGGCTCTTCATAGAGGAGATTGTTTCTGTCACCTCAGCCATTGTTATTGGGCGCTCCAACATGTCTGCTTGAGAGGGGTCTATTGATGGAAGTTTTATTTTGTTTAAAAAATTTTCTATGTCCGCTGCTGTGGGGTGGGTAAGGTGTGGGTCCTCTTTTAAGTTATATAAATCGCTGTAGAAGGTACGAAATGCTTCTAATATTTGTCTTGGGTGGAAAATTTTATATTCTTTATTTTTTGAGTTCCAGATATGTGGGATGTTAGCTTTAACTGTTTTCCTTTTTATCAAGTTAGCCACCCATTTTGTCGGCTTGTTAAGGGAAGAGTAGACATTGGCTCTGTGGGAATTTACTTCCCTGTCAAAGTCCCCTTGTAATACCCTGCGTAGCTCTAGTCGTGTCTTAAATAGCTCATCAGAGAGTTGTTGTGTTGCATGGTTTGTAGTTGACTTTCTAGAGTTTGAATTTTTGATGTTAGTATTACTGTGTTCTCTAATTTTTCTTTTTTATATCTGGCACCTATTTTTATAAGGATGCCTCTTATATAAGCTTTGTGAGCCGACCAGAGCACTTCAGGGCTAACATCAGGTGTGTCATTTAAGGAAAAATAGTCATTTAGAGCTGTTTGTATGTCTTTACGGAATTTAGGTATTTTCATTAAGTAGGTGTTATTTCGCCAGATTCTGTTAGTTTGGCGGTTGCTTCCAAAGGCCAAAGATGTTGTTATTGGGGCGCAATCTGACCATGTTATTGTGCCTATTTCTGCTTTGGTAACTGAGGTGATAAGTGATTTGTCCACTAGGCAGAGGTCGATGCGGGAGAAGGACCTATGGCGAGACGAAAAAAAGGAATAGTCTCTGGCGGAAGCATTAAGGCATCTGAACGTGTCAAATAGTGCGACTCCTCTGATCCAATAATTTAGGGACCTACCTCTTCTTGCCTCGCGATTTGTAGTGTCGATGTGTCTCTCTGGAACTAAATTAAAGTCGCCATTAATGATTATCGATCCTGTAGCCACTTGTTTTATTTTTTTCATAATCTTGTTTAAGAAGCTAATTTGTTTTGAGTTAGGGACATATACATTAATTATTGTGACTTGTGTGTTCCTGAGGATGCCGACCAGAACTATATAGCGTCCTTTTGGGTCGCATATTTGTTTGTCTATTTTAAAGGGAGACGATTCTTTAAACACTATTAGAACTCCTGCATGTTTTTTTGGTGCGCAGGCATGCATAATTTCTGGGAATTTTTTTGTGAGACATTCTCTGGCTGTCAACATTTAGTAAGTGTGTTTCTTGTATACATACGACATCCACTCCAAGATGGCACGCTTCCCTCTACACCGAACTTCTTTTGAAGGGGGTGTTCAGACCGTTGGCATTTAGGGACATCAGCTTGATGGCCATACTTGTGTGGTTGTATGCTTATTTGAGAGGATAAGAGACTGGGGGGACCAGTGTAGATCTGCCAAGAAACAAAAACTGAACAAACAATTGAAAACAACATATAGTGTTGTAAACAGGTAGAGCATTGGATCACATGCGTTAGAGATGTTACGATAGCTATATTTTTCCCTTTGTAGGAAAGCATCAATATGACTCGCGAACCAGCATAAAACAATTGTCTCCAAGTGGGTGAAAACACAATGCTCGATAGATAAGGTGTAGTGTGAGCAGTTGTTAGGATAATTATCTACATAAGCTTGCGCCTGCATTATCGGTAGGGGGGGGGGGGGGGGGAATAGAGTCACTACGGTGAGAGGACTCACAAATTTCTTGATTCCGACAGGATGAAAGGGCTAAGATTCACCAGGCGAAATATGCGCTGAAGGATTTTTGGCAGATGCATCACAGAAGGGAAAATCAAGAATTAAAAACAATCACAGAAAATGGCCATTACTTACTGACTGAGGAGTGCATATAGATGCATCCTCCTCTCACCATGCAGGTAGCTGACTACCAAATGGAGGAGCCAATAACACCTGTGAGGGCACCGATAAAACACCCACTCACACTGCCTCCTGATAATGAGGGGGGTGGATGCTTGGTGTACACTCCCACACATAGTGGATACAGGGTGCCAGACCATTCTGATATATGTAGTTCACCATGCAGACCATCAACCTATTAATGATGCCATGATAATTCGGCGGGTTGCCCTGCATATCCATCAGTGAACCACATTGGTACTGCCACCCTGGGCTCCCCCTGGAGTCTTAATGCCACACTGCATGTGAATGATAGATAATAAATGAAAGGCATTGGTTGGATGTTGGCCAAGATACATGAGCCCACTAACCACTTCACAGTTTCTTGCGTTGTAGTGGGTCCCTACACTACTATAAATGCATCACAGAAGGGAAAATCAAGAATTAAAACAATCACAGAATTTATACATATATCAGAATGGTCTGGCACCCTGTATCCACTATGTGTGGGAGTATACACCAAGCATCCACCCCCCTCATTATCAGGAGGCAGTGTGAGTGGGTGTTTAATCGGTGCCCTCACTGGTGTTATTGGCTCCTCCATTTGGTAGTCAGCTACCTGCATGGTGAGAGGAGGATGCATCTATATGCATTCCTCAGTTAGTAAGTAACGGCCATTTTCTGTGATTGTTTTTAATCTCAATCTTTAGTTCCTGTTCTGGGATATCCGGGAAGATCTTCCGAAGAAAGCGTAGTACGAAGCCCATAATTTCGGTGTTTGAAATTTTTTCGGGTACGCCGCGAAATTTGACGTTGTTATGTCTATTTCTATCTTCCAAATCTGTTAATTTTTGTTGCAGCTTGGCCACGTGAGCCTCCAGGTCATAGTGAGAGTCTATTAGAGAGTTGTGGGATTTAACCAGCTCTCCCATCTTGGATTCCGTTTTTTCTATACGGTTATTAACTTCTTGGACTGAGGCGTCTCCATGAGAAGTCAGATTCTTTAGGTCAAGTTGGATGTTGTTATGTAGAGCCATGACGATTTCTTTTATGTAAAGCTCTGAGGATGGTTTGTTGGAGGCTGAAAGGTTAGCCAAACCACCTTCTTTTTCATTATTCTGAGATTTGTGTGACAAGTCAGACATGTCTGGGTTAATATCTTCAGACAGTCTCAGTCTTTGTTTTTCAGGGCTGCTTGTGGGGGAGGGGGCGCACAGCATCAGCGTGTCTGGCGCCATCTTATGTGCCTTATCATGGGCAGTGTTGTTCCTTACCCCCCGGTCTTTCACTGTTGATCTCTCTTCTAAATCCCTTATCTCTTCCCCGGCTGTCAGCGGCTCACCTGCGTCCGCAGCCTCTGAGGTCTCCTGTGATTTCTCCAGCAGTGAGTTGCCGGCTGGTGCTTCCTCTGCCGCCATGTCAGGAGAGGTGCCGCACGCCAGGAAGAAATCCTCCAGTCTTGAACGCTTCACCCGGGTTGTTCTTTTTGACATCTCCAGATGCCTGGCGAGTTCCCCGATCTTGTGGGGTAGTTTTCTTCCGTCCTGCTTTGCTTAGGTGTTGATGTGAGCCTGTTTGATCATGGAGCTTAGGCACAAGTGCTGATGCCTCACCAAGCCACGCCCCCCACCTTTTTCTCGTTTAGAGAGATTTTTAGTTCTATTACACAGTATGGTAGGCTGAATGAAGACATTGTCTTCATTCAGCCTAACATACGGTGTAACTATGTTACTTGGAAGGTCAGTTTTTTGTGGATATTTGTTTGCTGATGGGATGCTCCATTACATTTTATCATTTTAAGTTGTTTAGTTCCTTTTTAGAATACATGGTTCGATATGACATGGGCATCTCATTGGTAATTCACTATCTTGATAATTTTCTTTTTGTTGGTCGGGGGGATTCATCCGTGTATTCATTTTTGTTGCTGACATTCCAAGTTTTGATGGAGCGAAGTGGTGAACACAGCAAGAAGACAGTTGGTCCAGTCACACAGCTGGTTTTTCTGGGGATTGAAATTGATACCCTTCAATTGTTTTTTTGCTTTCCAGAAGACAAGTTGTCTCATCTAAAGAAGTCAGCAGCTAAGAAGGTTACCTTACATCAGCTGCAGGTGCTATTATGTCTACAAATGTAGAGTCATGCCAATGGGAAGAGTTTTTTCTCTAATGCTTTCACTAAAGGAGTAAAACAAGTGCATCATTTCATTGGGATGTTAAAGGGCATGAAAGCTGACGTTCGAACTTGGAAAACTTTTCTTCTCTCATGTAATGGGAGGGTAATTTGCAAAGAGCTGAAAGTGGCTAATGATGCGCTCAATTTGTTTTCAGATGTGATGGGTACGGATGGTTTCTGAACAATTTTTGGGAATCACTGGTGTAGGTCTCTCTGGTTTATGCAGGATTTGACCAACGACATATTATTACTTGAGTTATTTCTGAAAGTGGTGGCTATTAAACTTTGGGGTGTCAGATGGCCAACAGAAGAAAATGTTTTTGGTCAGACAATGCAGTAGTAGTACAAGCAGTGGTCAACAATCTTCAAGGAAGTACCAAGATTAGTTGAACCATAGACATAATCCAACAGAAGATCACAGAATGGCAGGTCACGTGTGGTTGAATCCAGAGGAGTGTTGGTTTGCACATTTGGCACAATAGTTTTGTGGCATACCTTGAGTACCTACCTTGACTGGGATTCAATAGCAGAAGACCAACAAGGCTGTCCTTGATGACCCAGAGTCATTGCAAATAACATCTCACATGGGCACAGTAATAACATTAATGGACCTTGGATATACGGCAGAAGGCTGTCTGTAGTGATGACTCCCATTTGCTGCTGTGCCATACAGATAGCTGGATCCACATCTGGTGAAATGAGCATGAAACCATATACTATCAGTGCACTGCTGGATTTGAACAGGCCAATGTTGACAGTGTCATGGTCTGGGGAGCATTTTCCTGGCATGTCCTAGGATCGTTGGTCATCATATCACAACAATCTTCATTGGATGGTCAATACTAGAGGAGCCTGGTAGCTGACCATCTGCACCCATATCTTCAGGAAGTTTTCCCTGACCACAATGCCATGTTTCAACAGCACAACATTCTGTATCATCGAACTCAGATGACACGGGATTGGTTGGAGGAACAAGACAATTAATTCTCCACACTGCCTTTCCCCAAACTAACCAGCCTGTAACCCAATTAATCATGTTTGATATATGCTAGAAAAGGATGTGAGATCTAGATGGGTCGTGTTAAATATGGAGGATGTTTGCAAGTTTGTAAAATCTGTTTCCCCAACACCTGAAAATAGTGTATGTCCAAAAAGGTGGACTTACCCATTACCGAGTTCCTAATGCAGTGATCATGCAGTGTATATGGTTGTACAGTGGCAAACATTGGAGGTATACATCACGAGTTACTCCTGACATATATCTCCAACACAAGACTGTAATGAGATGCTTTACAGACATTTGGACCAACTTCCTACCCAACAACTAAGGTCCCCAACATCAGTATTAGAAAGCATAAGAATGTGCAGTGCTCTGTTATTTTACTTCCATTTACATATCCTGGGATAATCCACTTAAAGGAAACCTTATTGTAACACACCAAGTTGCCCAGTATAGCAATATGTATAATCCAGATAAAAAAATCCTTTCTTCGCCAGCTGGTTATATTGAATTGGTAAGGTTTATTATTAAGGCAAATGAGTTGTAGAATAACCCCAATCATAGCAGATCACTGTAAAGCCAAAAGTAATAGTGCTGTTTGAATGAAAGCAGTAGAGTGCTGCATCATAAGACAAAAGTCCAAAGCAAGTGACTTGAAAATAGGTATAGATATGACTAATAAAGGTACATAGCCTGAGTAAGTTGCATCCTGTCTGTGTGCTGTCCAATGTGCTAAACACCGCACGTTGATATGTACTATTCTCATCTGAAAAATTGGACAAGAATAAGACATACTGCAATATCCTTTGCTTTTGCTTACCTTGTGAGTAAAAACAAGCCCATGTGCATACTAGTTCAAATGAATGGGTGCTATTTCTATCCAATTTAAAAGATTGGTCTTTTAGAGCAGTGTTCCCCAACTCCAGTACTCGGGGACCGCCAACAGGTCATGTTTTCAGGATTTCCTCAGTGTTGCACAGGTGATGTAATTATCATCGGTGCCTCAGACATTGCCACAGGTGTTCTTACCATATGATATCCTGAAAGCATGACCTGTTGGTGGTCCCTGAGGACTGGAGTTGGGGACCCCTGCTTTAGAGCAAATAAAGCATGTCAGCATGGGTAGGGCATGCTATCTGCCTGTGCATGAGTGATGTTATGATTAGGGATGAGCGAGCACACTCATCCGAAAGAAAAACAAGAAACAGTTCCTCTGCGAACATGCAGAGCATTATTAGAATAACTAATTAAAAGTGGACGATTCTGTTGAATTAAGAGGGAATCTTTTGCTCCCGGACTACATTCAGCAGATATACTGTCTAATTCAAAATTGCAAATTTTGTTAATCTAAAATAAAAAGCAATCAAAATCTTATATGTTGCCAAAAATTGGATAAATGAAGACTAGAGTTCATCTCACAAAAAAACAAGCTTTTATAGAGCTGCGTCTAAACTTGGTGTCTCCGGATCATGCTGACCCCGAGAATAATGTTATCATGTGACTTATTTTGTAAAATATTATAAAAATGAAATCCAAAAAACTAAATGACAGAATTCCCTTTTTTCCCCCAATCCCCCTAAAATATTAATAAAGGTTCTACAGTGCATTATACATATGTAAAAATGATGTCATTAAAAAAATGAAACGTCCTGCAAAAAACAAGTCCTCATACTGCAACGTCGACTGAAAAATAAAAAAGTTATGGCTCTTGGAATGTGATGATGAAAAAAACTGAAAAACTAGTCGGCCATTAAGGCGCAAACAGTCTGGGTCACTAAGGGTTAATATTTCAAACTTTATACACACAACAGCAGCGACATGACAAGCAGATGACATCATAGACATCACGTGATGTCACAATTGGTGCAGATGGTTAAAGTTCTAATGCTGAACCACCTTGTGTCATTTCAGCCTGACATCCTGAAGAGGACAAGTCCAAGTATGTGACTCCTCGCTTAGTGCTGAGGCCTCGTCACACATCGTATAGCTGAGAAAGGGTGTACATCTGGGGGTTGGGCCCTTAGATTGTAAGCTCTTAGGAGCAGAGTTTCTACTGTATAGTATTAGTCTGTAAGCTCTTAGGAGCAGAGTTTCTATTGTACACTAGATTGTAAGCTCTTAGGAGCAGGTTGTGTAATATGTCGCTTTCTTTACAGGATCCTGAGCTTATAATAATATACAGATACAGCAATATGCAGCAGGACAGATTAGATCCGGGGTGATATCCGATCGCCACATCTGGGGTCAGGAAGGAATTTTTTTTCCCCTGATGACTTTCCGGGGGTTTTCTTCGCCTTCCTCTGGATCTCGGGGGCCAGGGATTCTCATCTCAGAACAATGGTGTGAACGGGTGCAGCAAGTTCTGTGGTCTCCACCGGGCTGACATTAGAGTCTCTGAGAGCCTTCAGTTATTTATTAAAGGGCCGGTAATGTTTTATTACAATGTTGCTTATTGCTATTTCAATAAAGACATTAAAAATATACATATTGTGCTGTTTGTTTTTTATCCGCTCGTCTTACGTGCTGGCCATAATGAGAGCGATTGCTGCTGATCAGTGTTCCAGAAGTACAAATAGACTTATCCTGCATACATAAAGACGTGTATCATCTCCTAAAGACATGGCGGCAGCTGCTGCGGGACAGAAACTCTGGTGCACTCCATATACAGAGCAGAGAACATATCACTCCACCCATAATGCCAAATCCTGTCTCACGTTACATAACAAGTGTTATGGGGTTCAGTCTCTATTCTAGGGGGCACTAACATTGTGTGTCCTCCAGTCTACACAACATACTACCAAAGGCTGAAGATTGGGGCAGGAAGAGTAACTGAGTACAGAAGATGAAGAGGTTTTGTATAAAAACAGGAAACAGACTGACGAGTAGAGATGTCCTTCTTAGGGCTACATCTGACCGTGTGCATTATACTTGTGGCTGGCTCGGAGTTGTAGTGCTTCCATTTTTGTATTATGCATCTAGGCCTGTTCCCAGCCTTTCAGTAATAGGTTTCTCAGGCTGCAGTGCCGTACAACCAGCTCTCACCGTGAAACTGCACTCAAATATTTCCTAGCCTGCTGCGAACGACTTCATTTATACCGTTCTCTGTCTGCAGTGCATAACAGAGTGTTGGGGCACAGCCACTTCTATAGGGAACGTTATATACACTATACAGTCCACCTGATCCTACGTGCAAGAACGCTAACGCTCCTTCTTAGGGCTACATCTGACCGTGTGCATTATACTTGTGGCTTGCTGGGAGCAGTAGTGCATCAATTTTTGTATTACGCATCTAGGCCTGTTCCCAGCCTTTCAGTAATTGCTTTCTCAGCCTGCAGTGCTGGTTTCTCTTACTGAGAACAATCACCCTTTGCTCTACTAGCTAACACGTCACCAAACACCCTTTTTTTGTTTTCAAGATTTTGTAGTACGTCAGATAGCTAAGGGTTGGAGAAAAGAAAATGTCGGAACAGATGGTTGTTGCTCAATATCCTTCTCTGCATTATGCTGGTTATTTTGCATTTTAGAACTAGTGTGTGCGGATTTGTGGGATTGTCGCTTAATTTGGGCAGCGTTTTTTTTTTGTACATTGGGCTGAGCAGAGAGGAAAAGAATGCCCCTGTGGTTTGTCGCTAGGTCTCAACAACATTGAGGTACACTGGCATGGTGTTAGAGGTCTCCGGTGGTCAAAGTTGTTACCCGAAGTGATTCATATAAATAGGTTTTCATCTGTCCCTGTAATTTTACTGCGACATGCTGGCGGTAATGACCAGAGTACAGTTAAAATTGGGGAATTGATTGCCTTGATACAGCAGGACTTGGGCCATTTTGGAGACTTGTTTGCAAAGCTGACGTTGCTGTGGTCGGAGTTGTTTTTTGCTGCAATTCTGTCAGGGAGCTGTTCTTGAACCATGGTATCAAGGAAGCACCAAGATTAGTTAAACCATAGACATAATCCAACAGAAGATCACACAATGGCAGGTCATGTGTTGTTGAATCCAGAGGAGTGTTGGTTTGCACATCTAGTATCTCATCAATGATGTTCCACAGTGAACCAACTAACCCAGCAGTACAACAGTAGGGAAGTTATACACATTTCCACAATAGCTTTGTGGCATACCTTGAATACCTACCTTGACTGAGATTCAACAGCAGAAGACCAGCAAGGCAGCCCTTGATGACCCAGAGTCATTGCAAACAACATCTCACATGGTCACAGTAAAGACATTAATGGACTTTGAACACACGGCAGAAGGCTGTCTGGAGTGATGACTCTCATTTGCTGCTGTGCCATTCAGATAGCCTGGTCCGTACCTGGCGAAAAGAGCATGAAACCATATCCTATCAGTACACTGCTGAGTTTGAATAGGCCAATGGTGACAGTGTCATGGTCTGGGGAGCATTTTCATGGCATGGCCTAGGACCATTGGTCATCATACCACAACGATCTTCGCTGGATAGTCAATGTTACAGGAGCCTGTTAGCTGTCAATAGGACAATGTTCTGTATCATCGAGCTCAGATGACTAGGGATTGGTTGGAGGTGCACGACAATTAATTCTCCACACTGCCTTTCCCCAAACTAAACAGCCTGTAACCCAATTAAACATGTTTGAAATATGCTAGAAAAGGCTGTGAGATCTGCATGGGTCGTGTTGAATATGGAGAATGTTTGCTACCTTGTAAAATCTGTTTCCCGACACCTGAAAACTGTGTACATCCAAAAAGATGGACCTACCCATTATTGAATTCCTAATGCAGTGATCATGCAGTGTATATGGTTGTACAGTGGTAAACATTAGAGGTATATATCACGGGTTACTCCTGACATATATCTCCAACACAAGACTGTAATGAGTTGTTTTATAGATATTTGGACCAACTTCCCACCCAACAACTAAGGCCCCCAACATCAGCATTAGGAAGCATAAGAACAAGCAGTACTCTGTTATTTTACCTCCATTTCCATATCCTGCCAATCACAGAAAATGAATATGTACTTACTGACTCAGGAGGGCAGATAGCTGCATCCCCTCAGCATGAAGGTGATCACGGGGGAGCCCAGGGTTGCAGTACTAATGTGGTTCACTTATTGAGGTGCAGGGCAACCCGCCAAACTATTATGGCGTCATTAATAGGTTGCTCGTCTGCATGGTGAACTACATGTCTCAGAAGGTCTTGTACTTTGTATCCACTCTGTGTGGGAGTATACACCAAGCAGCTATCCCTCTCTATACTAAGATGTTGTGTGAGTGGCTGTCTCATCAGGTGTCCTTCACAGGTGTAATTGGCTCTCTCATTTGGCAATTTGCTACCTGTATGCTGAGGAGATGCAGCTATCTGCCCTCCTGAGTGACTAAGTATATGGTCATTTTCTGTAATTGTTTGTTTTTATATTTCCCCTTCTGTGACGCATTTACATATCCTGGGATGATACATTTAAAGGAAAACTTACCATAATATACCAAACTACCCAGTATTGCAATATGTATAATCCAGATAAAAAATCCTTTTTCTCCAGCTGGTTATATAAATTGGTCAGTTTTATTTTTAAGGCAAATGAGTTTTAGAATAACCCCAATCATAGCAGATCACTATATAGCCAAATGTGATGCTGCTGTTTGAATGAAGGCGGTAGAATGCTGCATCATAAGGCAAAAATCCAAAGCAAATGACTTGAAAATGTGTGTATATATGCCTTCTAAGGGTACATAGCCTGAGTGACATGTATTATTCTCACCCAAAAATTGGACAAGAATAGGACATGCTGCAAAGTTGTTAACTCTGGCTTTCTGTCTGGGTAAAAACTAGCGCATGCGCTTACATTCAATCAAATAAATGGGTGCTATTTACATACGATTTGTGGACCAATTTTTCGGTCCAAAAATCAGACAGAAAAGACGTCATGTAGAGCAAATAAAGCAAGTCAGCGTAGGTAGGACATGCTATCTGCCCCTGCATGAGTGATGTTATGATGTGTTTCGAAATGTTGGAGTAAACAATTAATTTATATGATACTCAAAGGATATCACTGCCTTATCAATCAGGTATGCCTAATAGTATATATGATGCATTGGAGAAGAATACAAGTGAAACAGACAGGATGACATTTCAAGCTTCTCTTCTGAAGCATCTTTATTACATCTTTTATAGCAAACTTTAGCACTTGTCAGGAGCTGATCACGAGCTCACATCATCCAATCAGCATCCAATCATAATATAATAAGCATTTCATAGCGAATCATAGTAAAGTTACGGCTTTGTGCACATGCATATATCTAATAGCTAAGAATTATTTCATTATCTTCTACTGCAAGGACATAAACCTTACAAAAAACATTTAATATTAAAGGGGTTGTCTCGCGAAAGCAAGTGGGGTTATACACTTCTGTATGGCCATATTAATGCACTTTGTAATATACATTGTGCATTAAATATGAGCCATACAGAAGTTATTCCACTTACCTGCTCCGTTGCTAGCGTCCTCGTCTCCATGGTTCCGTCTAAATTCGCTGGCAGCTTGCTTTTTTAGACGCGCTTGCGCAGTCCGTTCTTCTCCTTTCAGCACGAGCTGCTTCAGTGTGCTCCCCGTTACAGCTCTTCTGTGCATGCGCAGACAAGCTGTCACTGCTCGGGAGCGCGCTGGAGCGGCCATTCTGTACCATCCTCTGTTAGAGGAAGGTGCAGAGCCGCCCAGCTGTCCCAAGAAGCCGCCCAGCTGTCCCGCCGTCCTGCCGCCCAGGTAAGTGATGGGCCGGGGGGGGGGGGCTGCCGCTGCACCGGGGGGGGGGCTGCCGCTGTGATGGGGGGCTGCCGATGCGATGGGGGGGCTGTCGCTGTGCCGGGGGGGGCTGCCGCTGTGATGGGGGGGCTGTCGCTGCGATTGGGGGGCTGTCGCTGCGATGGGGGGGGCTGTCGCTGCGATGGGGGGGCTGTCGCTGTTCCGGGGGGGCTGCCGCTGGGATGGGGGGGCTGTCGCTGCGATGGGGGGGCTGTCGCTGTGCCGGGGGGACTGTCGCTGCGATGGGGGGGGCTGTCGCTGCGATGGGGGGGCTGTCGCTGCGATGGGGGGGCTGTCGCTGCGATGGGGGGGCTGTCGCTGTGCCGGGGGGGCTGCCGCTGGGATGGGGGGGCTGTCGCTGCGATGGGGGGGCTGCCGCTGTGCCGGGGGGACTGTCGCTGCGATGGGGGGGCTGTCGCTGTGCCGGGGGGGGCTGTCGCTGCGATGGGGGGACTGTCGCTGTGATGGGGGGGCTGTCGCTGTGATGGGGGGGCTGTCGCTGTGCCGGGGGGGGCTGCCGCTGTGATGGGGGGGCTGCCGCTGTGATGGGGGGGCTGCCGCTGTGATGGGGGGGCTGTCGCTGTGTCGGGGGGGGGGGGGGGGCTGCCGCTGTGCCGGGGGGGGGGGCTGCGCCGGTTACCTGCTGCCTGGCGGTGGGTGACTGGTCGGCCGTGTTCAATCCAGGGGTCCGGTCGGCGGCTGCGGGGCGTCTGGTTGTCAGGGAGACACAGCTGGTAGCGTCTCGGGAGCGCGCACGTCGGGCTACAGCAAGCGATGGGAAAAGAGCTGGCGGCCATCTTGGGAAAACTTTTATAAGTTGCTGAAACGCTGGAACTGTAAGTACAAACCAGCTAGAAAAGTCATTTACAGGGGGGCTTAGTAATGTATGCTTAATTAGGGGGACTGGGCAAAAAAAATAATTCACTGCTTCCTCGAGACAACCCCTTTAATACATAGGCTAGTAATAATGCCAAAATATCTAGAGGCATAATGCAAGGACATTTGTCTAGTTAAAAAGAACAGTTCATTACTATAAGTTGTAATTCTCCATGGCTGACCTGCTGCTTTGTGAATTGTGATGATGCAGAAAGAATGATGTGTTAAAACATTATTCTAGGTTACTTTTAGAAACCTCAATATAAATAAGTTCTCCCTCCACCCATTCATATTATGTTCATGACAGGACTATCTTCCTGATATCTATGGCATGATCCTTTGAAACTTTGGACATGGGGTTTTTGTATTGACACATTGCTTTTAGGACTTTTCATATACAGGGCATTGTCAAAAACACTGATCCAGTGCTATATCTCAATAATAGTGTCCTAGAGTAAAACTCAATTGCAAAGCATAGCATGTGAGAAGCAGAAATTCACTACCAGTGTCTCTAAGTCCTGTGGGACCGCTGCTATGACTGAGGTAAGGAAAGCCTACTCAAAGTGGGTTCCTACTGATACAATACATGTATGGGTCAGTCATTGGGCCTGTGTTCATTCAAGGGACTCTCAATGCGGATCGGTATGTAAATCTCCTCCAAATGACAGGAGATGGTCTGTGCCTATCGCAGCAGAAAGAGACCACTTCAAGTATACTTTCCTTCAGTCATAGCAGCGGTCCCATGGGTCTTAGAGATAGAAAGCTGATTTATGCTTCTCACATGCTACTCACACTTTGCAATTGGGTTTTTATTCTTTGTCTTTTACACAGATCACAATACAAAATTGAAATCCATGTTCCGAGGTCCTGCTGTGTCGTACCATCATGTAGCACATCCATGCCTTCTTACTCAAGTAAACAACTGTTATTTCATTATAGGACACTGATATTCAGATGTAGTGCTGGATCCATCTTTTTGACTACCCCTGTATACATGAAATACACAACCATATTTCTGCTATATTAATTACAGTGTATAATTGTTTTAAAAAACATGCCAGTAGTAGAACTAGTGTGGGAAATAAATGTAACATAATGAAAAAACTATATTACTGCACAGGAAAATATGAAGTTTATGTAACATTTTGCAACAATTTCTAGAATGTCCAGAATGCTCTTTACATTTTTTGTTCTGAGCCAAAAGCAGTCGGGTATTTTTTAATGCATAACACCGTACCACTTCTGCTTCGTAGGATACGGTTATATGACATTACTAACGTGGAGAACCTAATCTAAAAACCATGATCTCTGTCTGTACAGCACATTTGGCTTTATATATTTTTTACCATGATTTTACACCATTGAATTGAAAGAAGAAAATCGTGAAAAAGTATTTGGTGGTACTCCTATCGAACCATAATGCAGATGTCCTAAGGCAAGATCGAGAGGAGGTATCTTTCTTCCTTGAGCTCATCATAAGATACCTGCTTTATCGTTTGACAGTTGTACCACTTAACGGGGTTGCACAAGCCACCTCTGCCAGTCAGCTGTTCACTAAGCCAATGTGCCCGTGTGTGACACCACTGTATTACTGGAAGCAGACAACTCCATACGTTCAGCAGCAACCTGGGTAGGCCGTGCAGGCACTGTTCCTATTGAATGCTATGTGAACACTACCTGAAATACTAATCAAAGCCCCTTTAGTGGGTATACATCGGTCTTCTTCCAGCAACACAGTGGCCGCACACATAAGCAAAGTGTCTCGGTGAACAGCCACTCAAAGGGGGTACCGGGAGTGCAGATCCCCGACAATCGATTATTGATGAACCAAGCAAAAGGATAGGTCATGAAAAGTTCAATGGTAGACAGCGCCTTTAAGATCCTCAAAGTCAGTAGTTTTGGATGTATTATGGAAATGGAAATTTGCAAAAGCCAACTGACTACAATGTAGCAAAAACACAGCAAATTAACATAACCTTAGTCCCTTATTGTCTCAATCACCTCTTTTTGGTAGCAAATTGCTTTCTGTAGAATCCGCACACAGGTATTCTTGAGCTTGTGGTTTCCATTGACAAGCAGAACAGAATGTAGAGAAGGATAAGCTCCAATGAGAAAAATGACAATACAGCTTTGCAAATCCTCTGTTGTCTTTCCTAAACCATATAGATTGAATGCTGTCATGTAAAGAAAGAAAAACATGAAGAAGGCAGCCATCATTTTAACTGCTCGGTAATGGGCATCTAACGCTGGTTCTCTGAACCCTGTTCTTTCTTGCGTTTTCATCATTTTCATGTGTCTGACAAGAGAGTGAACCACCAGACCAGCAGAGACACAAAATAGAGCAAATGGTGGAATGGAACCCATCACACACAGGGTTGAGTAAGTTGCAAAGTTTTCTCCAATTTCAACAAATGAATTTTTTTCACTTCCATACCTGCTCATGTTGAATGTCTGGCTGATACCAGATTCAGCAGCAGCGTTGCTGCAGCATGCAGATATCACTACACTCACCAATATGAGGAAAGGGAGCAAGTCATCAAAATGTGTCTTAAATACAGTGAAAATGTATCTCTGAATGTTAACAATTCGCACACAGTAAAAAGTGCTCAACCATGTGGCAAACCAAAGGCATAAGTAATTAAAAAACAGCAGTACATAATAGAAAGTGGACCCAGTCCCACTAAAATTAGGTGCTAAATAGCTAATAAAGAACGCATATAAAACCAACCACATGTAAATGAATCGTGACAGACCAAGACAGGTAAGTATTAGATCACAAGAGCCCAGTTTTCTGTGAGTCAGTAGACTGATCAGGTTTACAATCACCATAAGACCATTTGTGAAGGAGCCAACGATGGTCTCTAAAACCAAGATGACTAATGACAGTATACGGTACGGTGTTAAAGAAGTTGATGAAGTCCCAGATGGTGTCGATGTACCATTTTGCCAATTTGTTTCATTGCTTGCATTGAACATTGTCTTCATCTCCTCTATGCTTTATCCAGTATAACTATGAGCGGTTTACACTTCTGTGTTTACCTACAACCTGGAGCTTCTTGTGTCTGCAGCAAAGATTTTCATAGTATAAATATCATTCCCTGTGCCTATTGTATTACTGGGAAAATATAGCCCATGCAAATGGTAAGCACACCTAGTACTGTACATCCATGAAGTTAAGATATTTTTGACTCTATGCTTTGCAAACAGTTCTTATGCAGCAGGTGTGGACCCACTGTATCACTAACTCATTTGACTTTGGAATGCTGCGTAACCTCTTTCTGTGGGATCTAGTCTTTGCTGCAGGGGCCACCAGATTGCTTCTCAAGGAGCAGAAATGACAGCAGGCATGGGTAGGTCAAATCCGATGTACCAAAGGGATGGGCAAAAATGTAGTCGATATAGCAAGCCGAGGTCAGGACTGGCAGAGTTCACAAAATATGGTGAAATAGGCAGACGATCAGGGCAGGCAGAAATTAGGCAAATTGTAGTGAAGGAACAATCTGAGGTCAGGACAAGCAGAATTTAGGAAAGCTGGGTATGCAGTAAAAGATCAAAACCATGACTCAAACAGGGAAAACTTCAGAATAGAGTGAAAACAAAAAGAACTAGCGTTCAGTGGTAGGCAGATATTCTTATACGTAGTGATTTATACACTTAGGGAACGTTCACAAGTGGCGGAATTGGTGCAAATTTTCCACTGTGGAACAATTCACAGCATTGGAACAGATTTTGACATGAGTTTTGATGTGGATCCACAGCAAAATTTAACGTTTCCATTGAAAAGTTTAAATCTGTAGCAAATCTGCATTAAAACCATGTAAAATCCACAGCAAATGGTATAGATTGTGATGCGGTTTTTGACATAAATCCATACCAACATCCATAGCACATAATGCGCTGCAGATTTTAGTATGAAACCACACCAAAATCTACTATGTGTGAATATCTCCTTAATGTACTTACTTAGCTTGGGGGTCAATGAGCTTAGCTCTAGCTACCCTTTTCCAGGTTTTCCTTTCCTGTCATCTTTGACAGTCCAGATATCTCACTGCTCCAACTGTTTTAGTGTTTAACCCAGCTGAACTGATGAAGGAATTTGGCCTCAAAATGAGTTTCCTAATACTGGTTATCTATTTAACCAATTTGTTATGTTCATGTGGGTTAGTGAGGACCGGGTCCACATGAATGTTCCAGAAATAGGGAACATCAGGTGAAACAACCACCAATTAACGTAATTACGTATAAATACCACTGGATCGAGTGGTTAATGAAGTATGTGAGTATACTCCTACATGTGAAATATATGCTGCAAGCTGAAGTGGATAAGACGAGGTGAGACTTTTTTTGCTGCTTTACCAATCAACACCTCTCCCTATCTTCTACAAAGGAAGATGACCAAGGACCTACCAGAGCGGGGACAATGCCCCTAATAAGGGGTGGCCCAGCGGTCTCGAATCTGGGCTCTTGCTGCCCCTAGGAATCCAGGCTACAACCCATACACATACCACCACCGACAGAAACAACTGGACAGAATAAGAAGACACACCATGCAGAAGCCAATATGCAACATTAGTAGCAGATGTTTATGCTATTAATGCCAGGTGTTTGTGGACATTTTGGCCAAAATATGGAAGCTAGTGGGCCATGTCACGGCTACCGGCATTATCGCTAGATCTCAACACTAACCAGGAGTCCAGCGACATAACCAAACAAAACCACAAGACACAAACCTTTCTTGCAGCCACCACACATAGAACCTGCTCACACAACACAGAGAAAGAAATGAGAACAGAGAAAGCTGAACACACCCACTCCTGGTAAGACAGCTTTATGTGTACTGACCTAGAGTGATTGGGTGACTGAAGACACACCCACACCTAAGCAAACAGCTTTATGTCTACTGACCCAAAGTGATTGGCTGACTGGAGACACACCTGTCACCTCCGTGCAGCACACAGGTACCACGCTCAGCACGGACGCAGGGTGACGTTCACAACCACTGCAGTTGACAATACCATGCACTCTAGAACAGTGCGCACCATGCTATGCTGAACAGTAGCACCACCCAAGGGAGAAAGAAGCCTTGCCCTAGCCAAGCAGGGGGTTGAAGGGTCCCTGCCTAGAAACCGAGTAATTGCCTCGATATAGGCAGCCCCACGGTCTTCTTCCTGGGCCCTGATTGTCCCTATAGAGGCCCCTGGAGAGACGAACTGAACAGCAAAGCAAAACAAAAATGAACACAGAAATACGACTGGAAAGTAAACCGCAGCAACTTATTTGGATTTAGCAGTACACCCAGCACAAAGGAACTCCAATCTTCACTACTCCTCTATGGAGCTGAATAAGCAGCATTGAGCAAAGGGATGGGTGAGAATATAAAGCCACTCCACATTTGAGGACTGGCAGAGCAATTAGAGAACCCTCCTCCAACCTTCTTCCAGGCATGACTAATCCAGCATGCATCCATGCAGCAAAGAGAGACAGCCCCCAGCAGTCTCTGCACATAGTGCATTAACCCTTGTCCTGCATAACAAGGCGACACGTCTTGGCCTGCATCGAGGCTACCATGCCACGACGCTGTTGCGACCGACTAGCTGCAACAACACCCACACCTGGGGAGACAGCTTTATATGTACTGACCTAAAGTGATTGGCTGACTGGAGACTCACACACACCCAGCCAGCACAATCCCAAACACCTGAGCAGAAAAGCTCCAGACAACCTGTATTACAACTGATTTCAGGAGCCAGACGTGACACAATTAAAGGAGGAGTTTCCACCGAATTGTTCTGATCATTCAATTATTTAGGAACGTTGCGCCGAGCCACTAGTGTTTATTCTTGTATTCCCCCATACAGCCAAACACTCTTTGGGAAAAAAAGTCAAGCACCTAGTAGAAGTAGTCGTTTTGCTATATTACACGCCACGCAGTCATATATCAGGCAGATATACAAATGATTAGAGTTGTGGTGTAATTAGATGGACTATCTTGTCACCTGAGACACTAAAAGTGGTTCCACCCATGACCT
The DNA here is from genome assembly GCF_035609145.1 of Eleutherodactylus coqui. Classification (NCBI taxonomy): domain Eukaryota; kingdom Metazoa; phylum Chordata; class Amphibia; order Anura; family Eleutherodactylidae; genus Eleutherodactylus; species Eleutherodactylus coqui. Next base: position 232,296,009 of record NC_089840.1, on the reverse strand, counting down.
TAACCCCTTAGTGAGCAGGCTTTTTTGCTTTTTTCCATTTTTGTTTCTTCCTACTCCCTTTTAAAAAATCGTAGCTCCTTTATTTATCCATCGACGTCGCTGTATGAGGGCTTGTTTTTTGCGGGACGAGTTGTATTTTTCAAAGGCACTATTTATTGTACCATATAATGTACTGAAAAACTTTTTAAAAATTCTTAGCGGAGAGAAATGGAAAAAAAAACCGACATTCCACCATCTTTCGGTGCGTCCTGTTTCTACAACGCACAAACTGCAACAAAAACGACCTGATATTTTTATTCTGTGGGTCAGTACGATTACTACGATACCAAACTTATATAGTATTGTTTTTGCTGTAGTACTTGTATTTTTTTTTAAGATATAAAATTTTTTTCAATTATTTTCTGAGGTCATTTTGTGCGCGCAATAACTTTTTTATTTTTCCATCGATGTAGTTGAGCAAGGGCTCATTTTTTGCGGGATGTCCTGTTGTTTCCGATAGTATCAATTTAGAATACATACGACTTTTTGATCGCTTTTTATTGCGTTTTTTCTGGGAGACAGGGTAACTAAAAAAATGCATTTCTGGCGTTCTTTATTTTTTTTTTCGGACGACGTTCACCGTGCAGAAAAAATCATGCACGCCTTTAATAGATCGGACTTTTACGGACGCGGCGATATCAAATACATATTTTTATTTTATGATTTAGATTTTTTAATAATAGATATGGCAAAAGGGGGGTGATTTAAACTTTTATAACTTTTTTTTTTTTTTTTTACAATTTAAAAAACTTTATTGATCTTTTTTTTAACTTTACTTTGAAGTCCCCCTGGGGGACTTTAACATGCGATGCTTTGATCGCTCCTGCAGTATGACGTAATGCTATAGCATTACATCCTACTGCTTTTTTACAGGCAGTCTATGAAGCCACCCTGTGTGGATGGCTTGATAGGCAGTCTGCTAAGGCAGCCCTGGGGCCATTCATTAGGCCCCCGGCTGCCATGACACCTGCACGGATCCCCCGATCTCACCGCGGGGGACCGTGCGGGTCCCCCAAACAGCGTTCGGGGGATTTAAATGCCGCTGTCAGAATCGACAGCGGTATTTAAAGGGTTAATAGCCGCGATCGGCCGAATGGCCGAGCGCGGCTATTGCCCGTGGGTGTCAGCTGTAATAAACAGCTGACGCCCGCGCTGTATGGAGGGAGATAGCGGTGCTACCTCCCTCCATACACGTCCTGCAGCTGCAGGATGTAAAAACACTACGGCCCGGTCGTTAAGGGGTTAAAAAAGCCTCTCATAGGCTACTTTCGTGTAGTGGCCTCTTTTTCTGATGCAATCAGAGAGATTTCACCAAGTTACCAGAGTCTGCGAAGTGGTGCATTATTGAAATGCGAGAAGCTGGATGGTCATATCAATGAAATGCCTGCCACCAGCTGTGCTGTGATTCATTATACACAGAAGCGGCCACTTGTAGTTACTTGCCAGTGACAGTGGCCAGCCATGTGTATATTGAACTGCAGCAGTCGGCCGTGGGCATACTACAGCCAATCCGGAAGTTTCTCTGTAGAATATATAGCCAATCTGCATTATGGATATTAATTATGTCATGTTTTGAAGTGTTGGTGATGTCCATCAGGGGCGCTGTACTTATGCAGATTATACAGTGGGGAATCTATCATTAGTAGAGATGAGCGAACATACTCATCCGAGCTTGATACTCGTTCGAGTATTAGCGTGTTCGAGATGCTCGTTACTAGAGGCGAGCACCACGAGATGTTCGAGTTACTTTCACTTTCATCTCTGAGACGTTAGCGCGCTTTTCTGGCCAATAGAAAGACAGGGAAGGCATTACAACTTCCCCCTGCGACGTTCAAGCCCTATGCCACCCCCCTGCAGTGAGTGGCTGGCAAGATCAGGTGTCACCCGAGTATATAAATCGGCCCCTCCCGCGGCTCGCCACAGATGCATTCTGACAGAGATCAGGGAAAGTGCTGCTGATGCCGGAGCTGCTATACGGAGAGCGTTAGGAGTGATTTTAGGCTTCAAGAACCCCAACGGTCCTTCTTAGGGCCACATCTGACCGTGTGCAGTACTGTTGAGGCTGCTTTTTGCAGTGTTGCACATCTTTTTTTTTTGTGTATATCGGCCGTGCAGAGCATTGCGTCCTCAGTCTGCAGTCATTGTACAGAGTATAGGGCCAGAACTGGTGAGGCAGGGAAAGAGATATTCAGGCTATATAGGCAGTGACCTTTTTCCAAAAAATTGGGGAAAAATACTATATTTGGGCTGCCTGTGACCGTCTTCAGTTTACTGCGTGTCTGCTGGGGGTAGTAGTCCTAATTAATACGCAGCTAAGCGTTACAGCAGACTTGCGCAAAATTGTTTCCTGGATCTGCTGTCTCTGTTACATCAGCGCCGTCATCCCGCCAGAGGGAAACAGTATACATAATATTATACGCTGCCTACAGTATCTATCTGCTGGGGGTAGTAGTCCTAATTAATACGCAGCTAAGCGTTACAGCAGGCTTGCGCAAAATTGTTTCCTGGATCTGCTGTCTCTGTTACATCAGCGCCGTCATCCCGCCAGAGGGAAACAGTATACATAATATTATACGCTGCCTACAGTATCTATCTGCTGGGGGTAGTAGTCCTAATTAATACGCAGCTAAGCGTTACAGCAGGCTGGCGCAAAATTGTTTCCTGGATCTGCTGTCTCTGTTACATCAGCGCCGTCATCCTGCCAGAGGGAAACAGTATACATAATATTATACGCTGCCTACAGTATCTATCTGCTGGGGGTAGTAGTCCTAATTAATACGCAGCTAAGCGTTACAGCAGACTGGCGCAAAATTGTTTCCTGGATCTGCTGTCTCTGTTACATCAGCGCCGTCATCCCACCAGAGGGAAACAGTATACATAATATTATACGCTGCCTACAGTATCTATCTGCTGGGCGTAGTAGTCCTAATTAATACGCAGCTAAGCGTTACAGCAGGCTGGCGCAAAATTGTTTCCTGGATCTGCTGTCTCTGTTACATCAGCGCCGTCATCCCGCCAGAGGGAAACAGTATACATAATATTATACGCTGCCTACAGTATCTATCTGCTGGGGTTAGTAGTCCTAATTAATACGCAGCTAAGCGTTACAGCAGCCTTGCGCGAAAATTGTTTCCTGGATCTGCTGTGCGTTCCGTAAGGGAAGTCAGCCTCCAACCACAGGCCAATAAGCGGCACATTTAATTACAGCGTTCTGTTTCTGCACTACTGGTAATACAGCATGCTGAGGGGTAGGGGTAGGCCTAGAGGACGTGGACGCGGGCGAGGACGCGGAGGCCTAAGTCAGGGTGTGGGCACAGGCCGAGCTCCTGATCCAGGTGTATCGCAGCCGACTGCTGCGGGATTAGGAGAGAGGCACGTTTCTGGCGTCCCCACATTCATCTCACAATTAATGGGTCCACGCGGTAGACCTTTATTAGAAAATGAGCAGTGTGAGTAGGTCCTGTCGTGGATGGCAGAAAGTGCATCCAACAATCTATCGACCACCCAGAGTTCTGCGCCGTCCACTGCTGCAACTCTGAATCCTCTGGCTGCTGCTCCTCCTTCCTCCCAGCCTCCTCACTCCATTACAATGACACATTCTGAGGAGCAGGCAGACTCCCAGGAACTGTTCTCGGGCCCCTGCCCAGAATGGGCAGCAATGGTTTCGAATCCTCTCCCACTGGAGGAGTTTGTCGTGACCGATGCCCAACCTTTGGAAAGTTCCCGGGGTCCGGCGGATGAGGCTGGGGACTTCCGGCAACTGTCTCAAGAGCTTTCAGTGGGTGAGGAGGACGATGACGATGAGACACAGTTGTCTATCACTCAGGTAGTAGTAATTGGAGTAAGTCCGAGGGAGGAGCGCACAGAGGAGGACAGGTCTTCAGAGGGGGAGGCAAGTGCAGCAGCAGGGCAGGTTGGAAGAGGCAGTGCGGTAGCCAGGGGTAGAGGCAGGGCCAGACCGAATAATCCACCAACTGTTTCCCAAAGCGCCCCCTCGCGCCATGCCACCCTGCAGAGGCCGAGGTGCTCAAAGGTCTGGCAGTTTTTCACTGAGAGTGCAGAAGACTGACGAACAGTGGTGTGCAACCTTTGTCGCGCCAAGATCAGCCGGGGAGCCACTACCACCAGCCTCACCACCACCAGCATGCGCAGACATATGATGGCCAAGCACCCCAGAAGGTGGGACGAAGGCCGTTCACCGCCTCCGGTTTGCACTGCTGCCTCTCCCCCTGTGCCCCAACCTGCCACTGAGATCCAACGCCCCTCTCAGCACACAGGCACTACTGTCTCCTGGCCTGCACCCACACCCTCACCTCCGCTGTGCTCGGCCCCATCCACCAATGTCTGTCAGCGCACCGTCCAGCCGTCACTAGCGCAAGTGTTGGAGCGCAAGCGCAAGTACGCCGCCACGCACCCGCACGCTCAAGCGTTAACCCTTTCCAATCCAATGTCGGGTCTGCCCCGACATCATAATTTTCCTCCACAGCTCCGATGTCGGGGCAGGCCCGACACTGCAGTGCAGGAGTGCATCTGCACCCGATCGTCAGACACATCGGGTGCAGATACACTCCTGCACTGGTCCTCATCGAGGACCCCCGAGGAGAAGGCAGAAAGGGTTTTTAACCCTTTCTGCCTTCTCCTTTACACATTACATAGCGCTCAATCAGCGCTATGTAATGCACGGAGATTCTGGCCGGCGATCATGTGACCACTGGTGTCACCAGACCCCCAGCTGTTACATGATCGCCGAGCCGGGAGCCTGCACTGTGGGGGGACCTGCTTACCTGTCCGGCATCTTCCGCATTCTCCCTTCTGTCTCCCGACTCGGCGATCATGTGACCGCTGGGTGCCACCTGACCCCAGCGGTCACATGATCGCCGAGCCGGGAGGCAGAGGAAGAATGCGGAAGACGCTGGACAGGTGAGCAGGCCCCCCCATGGTGCAGTGAGCACCTGCACCCTCCTGAACTGTGTCAGTTCAGGAGGGTGCAGGGAAATGTATTTTTTCTCATACATTCTCACCAGCTCCGATTTATTTGGAGCTGGGGAGAATGAATGAGAAAAAATAATTGGATTGGAAAGGGTTAAACGTGCACATAGCCAAATTTATCAGCCTGGAGATGCTGCCGGGTAAATGAGGAGGGTAAAATCCACTGTGAATCAGCAGCAAAATACTCAGGAAATCTTCATATAAGATATTCGATTTTTGGAGTAGATTTTTTGCAGATTTTGCAAGAGGATGATGGCTAAATCTGAGCCTTGTGGTCATATCCTAATCTGTGTAATGTTATACATTCCAATATAAAAAGTGTTTATTATATAGACACATACTGTAGGCAGTTGCTTCTCTATTTATAGTAATAGAATTACTATTTACTTTCCCATAACAATAAATGTTGGAATGTTTTCTACCTGAAGTCACATTTTTGCTGTTATGTCTCTAAAAATGTATTACTTTTGCAAAAAAAAAAAAGACTATGACTATCCCGGTTTTTAAGCACAAACAGTGAGAAACGTACTGAAGCTGTCAAACACTTTATGTGCTCTTGTGGTGACTGATAAAACCGTTAATTTGTACAAGATCTACGTATATATGTAAAACGTTTAAAAAAAAATCTTTTTATTTATTTTATGGTAAAAAAACATTATCAACACATCTTAGTGGAATCATGAAGTATATAAATGAGTTACACAGGACTCCAATACTGATAGAGCATAAAATGAAATGCATGAGCTATTTAAAAGAGGCCACATATAACATTACTATGACAAATATATTCAATCTCCTATTGTCTGGGCCCTAATGGAGGGCTCCTGTCAATTGTGCATATGAAGGAGGTGTTAAGGCCGTAAGAGAAAGTTATATAACTGAGTAGGACAATTAAAGGGGTTGTCCCGCGAAACAAAGTGGGGTTATACACTTCTGTATGGCCATATTAATGCACTTTGTAATGTACATTGTGCATTAATTATGAGCCATACAGAAGTTATTCACTTACCTGCTCCGTTGCTAGCGTCCCCGTCTCCATGGTGCCGTCTAATCTTCAGCGTCTAATCGCCCGATTAGATGCGCTTGCGCAGTCCGGTCTTCTTCCTTCTGAATGGGGCCGCTCGTGCCGGAGAGCGGCTCCTCGTAGCTCCGCCCCGTCACGTGTGCCGATTCCAGCCAATCAGGAGGCTGGAATCGGCAATGGACCGCACAGAAGACCTGCGGTCCACCGAGGGTGAAGATCCCGGCGGCCATCTTCACAAGGTAAGTCAGAAGTCGCCGGAGCGCGGGGATTCGGGTAAGTACTATCCGGTTTGTTTTTTTTATGCCTGCATCGGGTTTATCTCGCGCCGAACGGGGGGGCTATTGAAAAAAAAAAAAACCCGTTTCGGCGCGGGACAACCCCTTTAACAAAAACAAGAACACTGATAAGGTGTCAAATTGTAAGGCTAAGAGAAAAAGTGCCATCAAGGCTAACCAATATAAGAGTGTAGATTGGGAAGCTCTGATCGATGCTATGATAATTCAGAGTAGTGAGTCAATGACTTCCAGATTGCAAGAAAATTCTCCCTATTCCCTGTTTCCCAAGCCACTAAGTCCTCAAACCTATATATTGGTGAAACCCTGTCTCTCCATTGGTCTAAGGTGGGTGTTGATTTATCTCTCCACAGGAGAGGGATAGTTAGTTTAGCAGCTGCCTGCAGTAATGTTGGATGGTGTTTCTTACATGGTGAGGATTGTGGAGATGGTTTCCATAAAAGAAACTCATCTGGGGCGAAGTCATAGGTGGTTTTACATATTTTATTTATTTGGCCACTAATTTGTTACCAAAAGGGTTTTATAACTGGACAGTGCCACCAGATGTGTGATAGAGAGCCTCTATCGGCGTCACATCTCCACCAGCTGTTGGTCAATCAAAGTTTGGATTTGTATAGTGAGTCAGGTGTTTTCTACCATATGATAAGAATTCTGAAAGAATTTTCTTGGATTCGGACACACCTGCAGAAACCATGCAAGTTGTTAAAGATCTAATAAACTTCTTTCTCGTTTAGAGAGATTTTTAGTTCCCTTTCCCATTCTCTAATGAACCATGGTTTCTCTGAAGACTGTTTAAATAGTAAGCCCTTGTGTAAGACAGTCATTTTTTTCTTTGTAGGAGCAGTAAAAGATACACCTCGACCCAGAGAGGGTCTCTTAATCTGTTGCAAAAAATTGTTTGAAATTTCTTAGTAGAGTTAAAGACATCTAAGGTCTCGATAAAATTAGGTGTTTTATCTGATAGTAAGATTTTAATTTCAGATGGGTTGGTGAGGTGGCTGCCTTTCAAAATATCAAAAATAGTCATGGAGCTTAGGTGTATCCAGGTCCCTGATATCTCTATCGGTTTGTTGGCTAATATAGATGGGATTAGCGAAGCTGGAATCACTAGAGCCAGTTTTGCTTGGGTTTCTGTAGTGGGGCGTAGTGAGCTAACCACCTTAATAGTACCCTTCGTGGTCGGGCTAAGAGTTGAAGGTGTGCTTGTAAGGGGACCGTCCGCCAAGAAGAGATATTGGTCTTTCGAAAGAAAGAGGCCTAAAACTGGCAGAAAAGTACCCAGGACCATTAGAACGTCTTTCTCACTTCCCTTTAAGAAAATTACATTTTGGCTGTAATTGGAGGCGGGGGGGGGGGGGGGGGTGTCACCGTGACTGGCATGTTGGATATTGTAAATGGTATAAAGAACATTGTAGATATTGTGGCTAAAAATCTGTGACTGCCCAGGGGGTTATAAGTTGTAAGAATAAGAAAGTGAAGATGTATTAGTGGCAAATATTGCTGAGGGAGACAGATGAGAAGAAAGCAATTAACTTTAAAGACCTAATTCAATAATTGTTTGCTCATCTAGCGGTAATAATTGTGTGTGTTGTATACATTATTATGCTATTATTTATACATACTTATGATGGGGCTAATTATTTAGAGACAAAGTCAAACTGGGATATAAGCTTGTGTAAAAAAAACAGTTGCTACTTTGTATTCCATGTCAAGATCTTAGTTTCCTTCAACCCTAGAGTTAAATGACTATCCATACAGTAGAGAAACATGGTCCGCACATCCACATATTATACATTAAGCGAAGAAGTGTATCACAAGCAGCACACGGGAATCTTCTAAAAGCGATGTTTCATCCCCTCACAGGCCTTTTTCAAGCTTATTATACATTGTATTATACATTGGTGTAGAGCTTCTCAGCAGAATTTATAAATATGAGGTTCTTAATTACATTTTTTTGATCAAATTGTATAAATAGTACTTTACACAAGGTGATTATCACCCGAATTCTCAGGATAGGCCATCAATAATTGAACGTGGGGGCTGTCTCTAGGGAGCTTGACCGATCAACTGTTTGGACGCCCACTGTCACTGGCAAAACATAAAGGATATGGAGCAGAAGCTTGCTCCGACCTCTGTGTAATGGCTGGCACTGGTAATTAAAACCACATTTCTCATTGATTTTAATGGGAGCTGCACTTGCAGTTAACAGCACTGGCCACTAGACAGGGGTTGGAATGATCTGCTTCTACTCAGTATCCTGTGTGCTGTGGTGCTGACACCAGACGCAAACAGCTGATCTACCAGGGTCCCAGCGATCAACTATTGATGACCTATCCTACAGACAGATCATCAATAAAATTTGCCTGGAAAATGCCTTTAATTAATTTTCCAGTAAAGGCTGGTGTCACAACATGATATTAAAAAGTAGCAAAGTGTATAACGCAATGGCCATTGACTGCAGGGAGATACTGTGCCTTTAAGGCTGATGGAGGCTGCAAACCCTGGCTAAAAGAGGAAACACATATGAAGGGGCATTCCTAGTAGAGGTGAAAAATTGAACAGTGGGGAGCGGAGGTTACCTTCTGCCACTGGCTGGTGAGAGGTAAGCACATCATCCCTCTGCCTGAGCTTATAATGGAGTCCCTGGGAGCAGCTCATTTAGGAAAAGGTATCCCAGGAGGGTACTCTATGACTGGAAAACATTCTGCAGAGGTGTTGGCCATCTGATCCAGTGGTGTATGTGGGTTCCCAACATCAGGAGGAAGCCAGAGGTAGGCCATGGTGCAGGTGGTACCCATTTGCCCACCCAGTCCTGTTATGCAGGGCAGTGGGAAACAGATAAAGAAGCAACAAGCCCGGAGCACTTCTGGGCGCTTCTGCCTGTCAGAGCCCTGCTGAACTGTCCATCTGCACAGCAGGAGCGGGAGGCAGGACTGTCGGTGGGCACTCCAGTTGAGTGGGGGTGACTGCACTGCAATTAAGTGAGCGGTGGAATTCTTCACCCAGAGTCTCTGTTCCTGGCCGAGAGTTACATGCTCCTTAAGCCAGACATAGGGATCAGCTTGCACATGTCTTCAGGCGGTAGGCCCACCCACCATCTTGATCAGTCAATATGCTGGAAGAGGAAAGGGGTCAAGGAGAAGAGGGATCAGCGGCGGTGTGAATAGAAATTCCTAGTTTCAAAGGCCAGCATTGCTTAACTGCTCCGCTTATCCCCTGCTGCCCTGGATAACTTGGGTCTGCCTGTGGTGGGTACCCAGCTGGGTTCCATTGCAGGGAGTCTGCAAGGGCATTCACAAGGATGAAGGATGTAAAATTTGGCTCCAGCCTGGAAGCTGCTGTTGGAGCTGGCAAAAATTAAGGTGAGAAGAGTTTTGCAGGTCAGAGAGCGAACTCCAATATCAGTGACATCAGTGCGGAGAGCAGATGTGCATTCAGATAGTGTTTCAGCTGCAGCGCTTCAGCATTCAGCATACTGACCCCTCTTCTTTTTTTGCAGGTCTACAGTCGCATCGTTACAATGCATCCAGAAGAAAGGAGAAGTGGCGACACCATTTCAGTCACAGCGACACCATTTCAGTCACCGTGCCAGCCCCACTTCTACTCTTACCAGTGATGGAGAATGGAAGGGGTGGTGAGTAGAGATGAGCGAACGTACTCGTCTGAGCTTGATACTCATTCGAGTATTAGCGTGTTCGAGATGCTCGTTACTCGTGACGAGTACCACACGATGTTCAGGTTACTTTCACTTTCATCTCTGAGACGTTAGCGCGCTTTTCTGGCCAATAGAAAGACAGGGAAGGCATTACAACTTCCCCCTGCGACGTTCAAGCCCTATACCACCCCCCTGCAGTGAGTGGCTGGCGAGATCAGGTGTCACCCGAGTATATAAATCGGCCCCTCCCGTGGCTCGCCACAGATGCATTCTGACATAGAGGAGGAAAAGTGCTGTTGGTGCCGGAGCTGCTATAGGGAGAGTGTTAGGAGTATTTTAGGCTTCAAGAACCCCAACGGTCCTTCTTAGGGCCACATCTAACCGTGTGCAGTAGTATGGAGGCTGCTTTTTGCAGTGTTGCACTTTTTTTTTTTTTGTATATCGGCCGTGCAGAGCATTGCGCCCTGCAGTAATTATACATACTCCAGGGCCAGTAGTGGTGGTGAGGCAGGGACAGAAGACATATATTTATTGAATATAGGCAGTGGGCCTTTCCAAAAACATTTGGGAAAAAAAATCTATTTGGGCTGCCTGTGACTGTCCTCAGTGTACTGGGTCTGTGCTGGGTGTAGTTGTCCTCCTAATTCATACGCAGCCAGCTAAGTGTTACAGCAGGCTTGCGCAAAATTATTTCCTGGCTCTGCTGTGCGTTCGGTAAGCGAAGTGAGCCTCCAATCACAGGCCAATAAGCGGCACATTTAATTACAGCGTTCTGTTTCTGCACTACTGGTAATACACCATGCTGAGGGGTAGGGGTAGGCCTATAGGACGTGGAAGCGGGCGAGGACGCGGAGGCCCAAGTCAGGGTGTGGGCACAGGCCGAGCCAGTGCGGTGGCCAGGGGTAGAGGCAGGGCCAGACCAAATAATCCACCAACTGTTTCCCAAAGTGCCCCCTCGCGCCATGCCACCCTGCACAGGTCAAGGTGCTCTATGGTGTGGCAGTTTTTCACAGAGATGCCTGACGACCGACGAACAGTTGTGTGCAACCTTTGTCGCGCCAAGATCAGCTGGGGAGCCACCACCACCAGCATGCGCAGGCATATGATGGCCAAGCACCCCACAAGGTGGGACGAAGGCCGTTCACCGCCTCCGGTTTGCACCACTGCCTCTCCCCCTGTGCCCCAACCTGCCACTGAGATCCAACCCCCCTCTGAGGACACAGGCACTACCGTCTCCTGGCCTGCACCCACACCCTCACCTCCACTGTCCTCAGCCCCATCCAGCAATGTCTCTCAGCGCAGCGACCAGACGTCGCTAGCACCACTGTTTGAGCGCAAGCGCAAGTACGCCGCCACGCACCCGCACGCTCAAGCGTTAAACGTGCACATTGCCAAATTGATCAGCCTGGAGATGCTGCCGTATAGGCTTGTGGAAACGGAGGCTTTCAAAAGCATGATGGCGGCGGCGGCCCCGCGCTATTCGGTTCACAGTTGCCACTACTTTTACCGATGTGCCGTCCCAGCCCTGCACGATCACGTCTCCCGCAACATTGTACGCGCCCTCACCAACGCGGTTACTGCCAAGGTCCACTTAACAACGGACACGTGGACAAGCACAGGCGGGCAGGGCCACTATATCTCCCTGACGGCACATTGGGTGAATTTAGTGGAGGCTGGGACAGAGTCAGAGCCTGGGACCGCTCACGTCCTATCCACCCCCAGAATTGCGAGCCCCAGCTCGGTGCTGGTATCTGCGGCGGTGTATGCTTCCTCCACTAAACCACCTTCCTCCTCCAACGCAACCTCTGTCTCGCAATCAAGATGTGTCAGCAGCAGCAGCACGTCGCCAGCAGTCGGTGTCGCGCGTCGTGGCAGCACAGCGGTGGGCAAACGTCAGCAGGCCGTGCTGAAACTACTCAGCTTAGGAGAGAAGAGGCACACGGCCCACGAACTGCTGCAGGGTCTGACAGAGCAGACCGACTGCTGGCTTGCGCCGCTGAGCCTCCAACCGGGCATGGTCGTGTGTGACAACGGCCGTAACCTGGTGGGGGCTCTGCAGCTCTGCAGCCTCACGGTTACGGCCATGCCTGGCCCATGTCTTGGTGGTTCAGCGCTTTCTGAAAAGCTACCCACACTTGTCATACCTGCTCGGAAAGGTGCGCTGGGTCAGCGCACATTTCCGCAACTCCAAGACGGACGCTGCCACCCTGCGGAACCTGCAACATCGGTTTAATCTGCCAGTGCACCGACTGCTGTGCGACGTGCCCACACGGTGGAACTCTACGCTCCACATGTTGGCCCGGCTCTATGAGCAGCGTAGAGCTATAGTGGAATACCAACTCCAACATGGGCGGCGTAGTGGGAATCAGCCTCCTCAATTTTTTACAGAAGAGTGGGCCTGGTTGGCAGACATCTGCCAGGTCCTTGGAAACTTTGAGGAGTCTACCCAGATGGTGAGCGGGGATGCTGAAATCATTAGCGTCACCATTCCTCTGCTATGCCTCTTCAGAAGTTCCCTGCAAAGCATAAAGGCAGACACTTTGCACTCGGAAACGGAGGCGTGGGAAGACAGTATGTCGCTGGATAGTCAGAGCACCCTCATGCCTATATCTCAGCGCGTTGAGGAGGAGGAGGAGGGGGAGGAGAATGAGGAGGAGGGGAAAGAGACAGCTTGGCCCACTGCTGAGGGTACCCATGCTGCTTGCCTGTCATCCTTTCAGCATGTATGGCCAGAGGAGGAGGAGGAGGAGGATCCTGAAAGTGATCTTCCTAGTGAGGACAGCCATGTGTTGCGTACAGGTACCCTGGCACACATGGCTGACTTCATGTTAGGATGCCTTTCTCGTGACCCTCGCGTTACACGCATTCTGGCTACTACAGATTACTGGGTGTACACACTGCTCAACCCACGGTATAAGGAGAACCTTTCCACTCTCATTCCCGAAGAGGAAAGGGGTTCGAGAATGATGCTATACCACAGGGTGCTGGTGGACAAACTGATGGTAAACTTACCATCCGACAGCGCTAGTGGCAGAAGGCGCAGTTCCGAGGGCAGGTAGCAGGGGAGGTGCAGAGATCAGGCTGCATCTACAGCGCAGGCAGGGGAACATTCTCCAAGGCCTTTGCCAGCTTTATGGCTCCCCAGCAAGACTGTGTCACCGCTCCCCAGTCAAGGCTGAGTTGGCGGGAGCACTGTAAAAGGATGGTGAGGGAGTATGTAGCCGATCGCACGACCGTCCTCCGTGACGCCTCTGCCCCCTACAACTACTGGGTGTCGAAGCTGGACACGTGGCCTGAACTCGCGCTGTATGCCCTGGAGGTGCTTGCTTGTCCTGCGGCTAGCGTCTTGTCAGAGAGGGTGTTTAGTGCGGCTGGGGGAATCATCACGGATAAGCGTACCCGCCTGTCAACCGACAGTGCCGACAGGCTTACACTCATCAAGATGAACAAAGCCTGGATTTCCCCAGACTTCTCTTCTTCACCAGCGGACAGCAGCGATACCTAAGCAATACGTAGGCTGCACCCGCGGATGGAAGCATTGTTCTCTATCACCATCCAAAACGTGGACCTTTTAGCTTCATTAATCTGTGTATAATATTCCTCCTCCTCCTCCTGCTCCTCCTCCTGAAACCTGACGTAATCACGCCGAACGGGCAATTTTTCTTAGGCCCACAAGGCTCAGTCATATAATTTTTGTAAACAATTTTTATACGTTTCAATGCTCATTAAAGCGTTGAAACTTGCACCTGAACCAATTTTTATTTTAACTGGGCTGCCTCCAGGCCTAGTTACCAATTAAGCCACATTAACCAATTCACCAATTTTTTGGGGCCCTCGCCTACAGTGTAATCCAATTAATTTTTTGCCCACCTGCATTACAGCTGACGTTACATCAGCTGTGCTGGGCACTGCAATGGGATATATTTATGTACCGCCGGTGGGTTCCAGGGAGCCACCCATGCTGTCGGTCCACACAGAGTTGTAACTACATGTGTAAGCTTCTAAAGAAACCCAGTCTGACTGGGGCATGCAGTGTGGGCCGAAGCCCACCTGCATTTAACATGACATTACCTCAGCTGTGATGGGCAATGCTATGGGATATATTTATGTGCCGCCGGTGGCTTCCTGGCACCCACCCATGCTGTCGGTCCACAGGGACTTCACAATAGGGAGTTGTACCTGCCTGTGTCTATGAATTAAAAAGCCCGGTCAGGTTGGGGCATGCAGTGTGGGCCGAAGCCCACCTGCATTTAACAAGACATTACCTCAGCTGTGATGGGCAATGCTATGGGATATATTTATGTGCCGCCGGTGGCTTCCTGGCACCCACCCATGCTGTCGGTCCACAGGGACTTCACAATATGGAGTTGTACCTGCCTGTGTCTATGAATTAAAAAGCCCGGTCAGGTTGGGGCATGCAGTGTGGGCCGAAGCCCACCTGCATTTAATCGGACGTTACCTCAGCTGTGATGGGCACTGCAATGGGATACATTTATGTACAGCCGGTGGGTTCCAGGGAGCCACCCATGCTGTGGGTGCACACGGAATTCCCATTGCGGAGTTGTACCTGCCTGTGACTATTTATAAAAAAACGCGGTCTGACTGGGGCATGCAGACACCTTGACAGAATGAATAGTGTGTGGCACATAGGTTCCCCATTGCTATGCCCACGTGTGCAGCTCCTGATGGCGGTGGCACAGGATTATATTTCTCATTGTTCTGTACAGCATTGTGGGCTATCGCCCCGCCACTTTTAAAGAGGGTCGCTGCCTAGCCGTGCCAACCCTCTGCAGTGTGTGCCTGCGGTTCCTCCTCATGGCAGACGCACTTATAAATAGACATGAGTGTGGCGTGGCATGAGTGCAGCTGAAGGCTGCGCAGGGACACTTTGGTGTGCGCTGTGGACACTGCGTCGTGCGTGCGCGCGCGCGGGGGGTGGGGGGTTGGGCAGCATGTAACCCAGGAGAAGTGGCAGCGGAGTGTCATGCAGGTAGTGATTGTGGTTTGTTGGAGGTAGTGTGGTGCTTAGCTAAGGTATGCATTGCTAATGAGGGCTTTTCGGAAGTAAAAGTTGTTGTGGGGGGACCCACTCTTGCCGCTATTGTGGCTTAATAGTGGGACCTGGGAACTTGAGATACAGCCCAACATGTAGCCCCTCGCCAGCCCTATCCGTTGCTGTGTCGTTCCCATCACTTTCTTGAATTGCCCCGATTTTCACAAATGGAAACCTTAGCGAGCATCGGCGATATACAAAAATGCTCAGGTCGCCCATTGACTTCAATGGGGTTCGTTACTCGAAACGAACCCTCGAGCATCGCGATAATTTCGTCCCGAGTAACGAGCACCCGAGTATTTTGGTGCTCGCTCATCTCTAGTGGTGAGTTGATTTGCCAGTGTGTTTGGTCTAACCTGTCTGTTCCCAGGGGTTCGAAGAAGAGCAACCTAGTTACTGCACTTAAGCAGATGTTGTCACATTTTGAACAAGTGAATGTGGCATTTTCCCCATTAAGTACACCAGGCGGTTTATCTCATTTGCCTGATCATTAAAATTAAAAAAGGAGAATATGTGGAAATTTGGTCACTCCTTTCAGTCAATCACATTGCAGTAGACAAAGAGAGGGTTTGGAAAAGGGGTTCAGATAGGAAACCAAAGGTTGCTAAAAGCTTTGGAAATTGGCTTCAGGCCTTTTGGGCTTTGGAGCATGTGGTGTATCAATATCAGCCAAATAAAGATTCTGAACTGTTAGTTTATATTGCCACGATTTTCAGTGTACACAAGCTTTACAACGATACGACTTGGTGGCATTACAACTAAGGATTCCATCTGTGTATGTCAGATTACCCCACTATCAGCTTGGCATCTAAGGCTATGGATGTTTGGATCCAGCTTATACTTGCTCAACACCTGTAGCGCTCATTTTCAGGAGGAGCCACAGTTGTCAGTGAGCAATCAGCCACTGTGGAACACAAACCAATTGGGTGACGCAGTTAAAGATGGGATATCAAAAGAGCAAGCTACAGTTTCATATACCTTGTTGGAATACTGGAATACCCATGGAATACTGTGTACAGTTCTCGACACTGGTGCTCAGGAAAGATATTGCAGTGCTTGAGGGGGTTCAAAGATGGACATCTAAATTAATAGACGGAATGGGAGGACTGGAACACCCAGAAAGGCTATAAAAATTGGGATTATTCAGCCTGAAAAAAGACGGTTAAGGCATGACCAAATAACCATGTATAAATACATTAGGGGACAATACAAGGATCTCTCCCATGATCTGTTTATACCAAGGACTGCATAGGTAACAAGAGGGCATCCGCTGCGCCTAGAGGAAAGAAGGTTTCATCACCAACACAGGGGGTTCTTTACTAAAGGAGTACTGGTGATGACAAAATCGATAGATGAGGGACTAGACAGCTTTTTAAAGTGCTATGATATTACAAGATATCGAGATTAGGTGACCACTGGGGTTGTTGATCTAGATGTTGGAGATAGGTAGTAACTAGAGATGAGCGAACGTACTCGTCCGAGCTTGATATTTGTACGAATATTACGGTGTTCGAGATGCTCGTTACTCGTAACGAGTACCACGCGGTGTTCCGGTTACTTTCAGTTTCCTCTCTGAGACGTTAGCGCGCTTTTCTGGCCAATTGAAAGACAGGGAAGGCATTACAACTTCCCCCTGTGACGTTCAAGCCCTATACCACCCCCCTGCTGTGAGTGGCTGGGGCGATCAGATGTCACCCGAGTATAAAAGTCGGCCCCTCCCGCGGCTCGGCTCAGATGCCGTGTGAGTTAGTGAGGGAAAGTGCTGTTCTATTGGAGTTGCTGTAGAGAGAGTGCTTGTAGTGAGTGTAGGCTTCCAGAACCCCAACGGTCCTTCTTAGGGCCACATCTACGTGTGTGCAGGCTGCTGTTAGCAGTGGAAAAATATTTTTTTTTTCTCTCAAAATCGGCAGTGCAGAGCATTGCACCCGGTATTAGGGACAGAAGTGGTGCTTTGGCAGGGAGAGTGTTAGGAGTGAGTGTAGCCTTCAAGAACCCCAACGGTCCTTCTTAGGGTCACATCTACGTGTGTGCAGGCTGCTGTTAGCAGTGGAAAAATTTTTCTTTTTTTCCTCAAAATCGGCAGTGCAGAGCATTGCACCCGGTATTAGGGACAGAAGTGGTGCTTAGGCAGGGAGAGTGTTAGGAGTGAGTGTAGCCTTCAAGAACCTCAACGGTCCTTTCTAGGGCCAAATTTAACCGTGTGCAGTACTGTGCTGGCTGCTGTTAGCAGTGTCGCATTTTTTTTTTTTTCAAAAAATCGTCTGTGCAGAGCATTGCACCCTCCATTGATACTACAGGGACAGAATTGTGTAGGCAGGGCCACAACACAGTTATTGTTCATTGAATATCCGCAGTGGGGCCCTCCCTTTGCAAAAAAGCGAATTCAATTAATTATATTTGGCCTGCCTGTGTCAGTCCTAAGGTCTCCGTGTACGTGTGTGCTGCGTGGAGAACGTACAAAAATCAAACGCAACCAGCTACGGTTTACTGCAGGCTTGCGCCATTGTCTTTTCTGACTGGCAAATACCTGCTCTGCCAGAGTTAATAACTCTGCTACACTAAAGTTGTGTGACACTTTTTCAGGGCCACACCACAGTTATTAAACGTATTGTTCATTGAATATCCGCAGTGGGGCCCTCCCTTTGCAAAAAAGCGAATTCAATTAATTGTATTTGGCCTGCCTGTGTCAGTCCTAAGGTCTCCGTGTACGTGTGTGCTGCGTGGAGAACGTACAAAAATCAAACGCAACCAGCTACGGTTTACTGCAGGCTTGCGCCATTGTCTTTCCTGACTGGCAAATACCTGCTCTGCCAGAGTTAATAACTCTGCTACACTAAAGTTGTGTGACACTTTTTCAGGGCCACACCACAGTTATTAAACGTATTGTTCATTGAATATCCGCAGTGGGGCCCTCCCTTTGCAAAAAAGCGAATTCAATTAATTATATTTGGCCTGCCTGTGTCAGTCCTAAGGTCTCCGTGTACGTGTGTGCTGCATGGAGAACGTACAAAAATCAAACGCAACCAGCTACGGTTTACTGCAGGCTTGCGCCATTGTCTTTCCTGACTGGCAAATACCTGCTCTGCCAGAGTTAATAACTCTGCTACACTAAAGTTGTGTGACACTTTTTCAGGGCCACACCACAGTTATTAAACGTATTGTTCATTGAATATCCGCAGTGGGACCCTCCCTTTGCAAAAAAGCGAATTAATTATATTTGGCCTGCCTGTGTCAGTCCTAAGGGCTCTGGGTACGTGTGTGCTGCGTGGAGAACGTAAAAAAATCAGACGCAACCAGCTACGGTTGAGTGCAGCCTTGCGCCAATTTCTTTCCTGCCTGGGAAATCAAATCACTGGTAATACAGCATGCTGAGGGGTAGGGGTAGGCCTAGAGGATGTGGACGTGGCCGAGGACGCGGAGGGCCAAGTGAGGGTGTGGGCACAGGCCGAGCCAGTGCGGTGGCCAGGGGTAGAGGCAGGGCCAGACCGAATAATCCACCAACTGTTTCCCAAAGCGCCCCCTCGCGCCATGCCACCCTGCACAGGTCAAGGTGCTCTACGGTGTGGCAGTTTTTCACAGAGACGCCTGACGACCGACGAACAGTGGTGTGCAACCTTTGTCGCGCCAAGATCAGCTGGGGAGGCACCACCAACAGCATGCACAGGCATATGATGGCCAAGCACCCCACAAGGTGGGACGATGCCCGTTCACCGCCTCCGGTTTGCACCACTGCCTCTCCCCCTGTGCCCCAACCTGCCACTGAGATCCAACCCCCCTCTGAGGACACAGGCACTACCGTCTCCTGGCCTGCACCCACACCATCACCTCCGCTGTCCTCGGCCCCATCCAGCAATAGCTCTCAGCGCAGCGTCCAGACGTCGCTAGTGCCACAGTTTGAGCGCAAGCGCAAGTACGACGCCACGCACCCGTACGCTCAAGCGTTAAACGTGCACATTGCAAAATTGATCAGCCTACAGATGCTGCCGTATAGGCTTGTGGAAACGGAGGCTTTCAAAAGCATCATGGCGGCGGCTACCCCGCGCTACTCGGTTCCCAGTCGCCACTACTTTTCCCGATGTGCCGTCCCAGCCCTGCACGATCACGTCTCCCGCAACATTGTACGCGCCCTCACCAACGCGGTTACTGCCAAGGTCCACTTAACAACGGACACGTGGACAAGCACAGGCGGGCAGTGCCACTATATCTCCCTGACGGCACATTGGGTGAATTTAGTGGAGGCTGGGACAGAGTCAGAGCCTGGGACCGCTCACGTCCTACCCACCCCCAGAATTGCGGGCCACAGCTCGGTGGTGGTATCTGCGGCGGTGAATGCTTCCTCCACTAAACCACCTTCCTCCTCCTCCTCCTCCAACGCAACCTCTGTCTCGCAATCAAGATGTGTCAGCAGCACGTCGCCAGCAGTCGGTGTCACGTGGCGTGGCAGCACAGCGGTGGGCAAGCGTCAGCAGGCCGTGCTGAAACTACTCAGCTTAGGAGAGAAGAGCCACACGGCCCACGAACTGCTGCATGGTCTGACAGAGCAGACCGACCGCTGGCTTGCGCCGCTGAGCCTCCAACCGGGCATGGTCGTGTGTGACAACGGCCGTAAGCTGGTGGCAGCTCTGCAGCTCGGCAGCCTCACGCACGTGCCATGCCTGGCCCATGTCTTTAATTTGGTGGTTCAGCGCTTTCTGAAAAGCTACCCCCACTTGTCATACCTGCTCGGAAAGGTGCGCCAGCTCTGCGCACATTTCCGCAAATCCCACACGCACGCTGCCACCCTGCGGAAACTGCAACATAGGTTTAATCTGCCAGTGCACCGACTGCTGTGCGACGTGCCCACACAGTGGAACTCTACGCTCCACATGTTGGCCAGACTCTATGAGCAGCGTAGAGCTATAGTGGAATACCAACTCCAACTTGCGCGGCGCAGTGGGAGTCAGCCTCCTCAATTATTTACAGAAGAGTGGCCCTGGTTGGCAGCCATCTGCCAGGTCCTTGGAACATTTGAGGAGTCTACCCAGGTGGTGAGCGGCGATGCTGCAATCATTAGCGTCACCATTCCTCTGCTATGCATCTTGAGAAGTTCCCTGCAAAGCATAAAGGCAGACGCTTTGCGCTCGGAAACAGAGCCGGGGGAAGACAGTATGTCGCTGGATAGTCAGAGCACCCGCCTGTCTATATCTCAGCGCGTTGAGGAGGAGGAGGAGGAGCATGAGGAGGATGAGGAGGAGGGGGAAGAGACAGCTTGGCCCACTGCTGAGGGTACAGATGCTGCTGGGCTGTCATCCTTTCAGCGTGTATGGCCTGAGGAGGAGGAAGAGGAGGAGGAGGAGGATCCTGAAAGTGATCTTCCTAGTGAAGACAGCCATGTGTTGCGTACAGGTACCCTGGCACACATGGCTGACTTCATGTTAGGATGCCTTTCGCGTGACCCTCGCGTTGCACGCATTCTGGCCACTACGGATTACTGGGTGTACACACTGCTCGATCCACGGTATAAGGAGAGCCTTTGCACTCTCATTCCCGAAGAGGAAAGGGGTTCGAGAATGATGCTATACCACAGGGCGCTGGTGGACAAACTGATGGTAAACTTCCCATCCGACAGCGCTAGTGGCAGAAGGCGCAGTTCCGAGGGCCAGGTAGCAGGGGAGGCGTAGAGATCAGGCAGCATGTACAGCGCAGGCAGGGGAACATTATCCAAGGCCTTTGCCTGCATTATGGCTCCCCAGCAAGACTGTGTCACCGCTCCCCAGTCAAGGCTGAGTCGGCGGGAGCACTGTAAAAGGATGGTGAGGGAGTACGTAGCCGATCGCACGACCGTCCTCCGTGACGCCTCTGCCCCCTACAACTACTGGGTGTCGAAGCTGGACACGTGGCCTGAACTCGCGCTGTATGCCCTGGAGGTGCTTGCTTGTCCTGCGGCTAGCGTCTTGTCAGAGAGTGTGTTTAGTGTGGCTGGGGGAATCATCACGGATAAGCGTACCCACCTGTCAACCGACAGTGCCGACAGGCTTACACTCATCAAGATGAACAAAGCCTGGATTTCCCCAGACTTCTCTTCTTCACCAGCGGACAGCAGCGATACGTAAGCAATACGTAGGCTGCACCCGCGGATGGAAGCTAAGTTCTCTCTCACCATCCAAAACGGGGACATTTCTGCTTCATCAATCTGTGTCTAATATTCCTCCTCCTCCTCCTGCTCCTCCTCCTGAAACCTCACGTAATCACGCTGAACGGGCAATTTTTCTTAGGGCCACAAGGCTCACTCATATAATTTTTCTAAACAATTTTTATATGTTTCAATGCTCTTAAAAGCGTTGAAACTTTAACTTGAACCAATTTTTCGTTAAACTGGGCTGCCTCCAGGCCTAGTTACCACTTAAGCCACATTAACCAAAGCGATTAATGGGTTTCACCTGCCCTCTTGGTTGGCCATGGCCAATTTTTTTGATGTACATTAGTACTATTGATACAGCAATTTTTGTGGGCCCTCGCCTACAGTGTAATCAAATGAATTTTTAGCCCACCTGCATTACAGCTGATGTTACATCCGCTGTGTTGGGCAATGCAATGGGATATTTTTGTGTATCGCCGGTGGGTTCCAGGGAGCCACCCATGCTGTAGGTGCACACGGAGTTTAACCTACATCTGTCCACTTGTAAAGAACCCCAGTCTGACTGGGGCATGCAGTGTGGGCCGAAGCCCACCTGTATTAAGCACGACATTACTACCTCAGCTGTGTTGGGCAATGCAATGGGATATTTCTATGTACCGTCGGTGGCTTCCTAGCACCCACCCATGCTGTGGGTCCACAGGGAATTATAAATGCATCTGTTTCCACTTGTAAAGAACCCCAGTCTGACTGGGGCATGCAGTGTGGGCCGAAGCCCACCTGCATTAAACATGACATTACTACCTCAGCTGTGATGGGCACTGCAATGGGATATTTTTATGTACCGCCGGTGGGTTCCAGGGAGCCACCCATGCTGTCGGTCCACAGGGACTTCACAATAGGGAGTTGTACCTGCCTGTGTCTATGAATTAAAAACCGCGGTCTGACTGGGGCATGCAGACACCTTGACAGAATGAATAGTGTGTGGCACATAGGTTCCCCATTGCTATGCCCACGTGTGCAGCTCCTGATGGCGGTGGCACAGGATTATATTTCTAATTGCTTCTGTACAGCATTGTGGGCTATCGCCCCGCCCCTTTTAAAGAGGGTCGCTGCCTAGCCGTGCCAACCCTCTGCAGTGTGTGCCTGCGGTTCCTCCTCATGGCAGACGCACTTCTAAATAGACATGAGTGTGGCATGGCATGAGGGCAGCTGAAGGCTGCGCAGGGACACTTTGGTGTGCGCTGTGGGGGGGAGGGGGGGGGCGGTTGGGCAGCATGTAAGCCAGGAGAAGTGGCAGTGGAGTGTCATGCAGGCAGTGATTGTGCTTTGTTGGAGGTAGTGTGGTGCTTAGCTAAGGTATGCATTGCTAATGAGGGCTTTTCAGAAGTAAAAGTTTTTGGGAGGGGGGGGGGCCCACTCTTGCCGCTATTGTGGCTTAATAGTGGGACCTGTGAACTTGAGATGCAGCCCAACATGTAGCCCCTCGCCTGCCCTGTCCATTGCTGTGTCGTTCCCATCACTTTCTTGAATTGCCCAGATTTTCACACATGAAAACCTTAGCGAGCATCGGCGAAATACAAAAATGCTCGGGTCGCCCATTGACTTCAATGGGGTTCGTTACTCGAAACGAACCCTCGAGCATCGCGGTAATTTCGTCCCGAGTAACGAGCACCCGAGCATTTTGGTGCTCGCTCATCTCTAGTAGTAACTCAAATGTTCATTCAGGGATTATTCTGACTGCCATTATGGAGTCGCAAAGGGATTTTTTCCTCCAAATGAGCTAAATTGGCATCTGCGTTGTTTTTTTTTTTTTGCCTTCCTTTGGATCAACAAGGGGGAGGGTTGAAACAGGCTGAACAAGATGGACATTGTCTTCATTCAGCCTAACATACTGTGTAACTATTTTACTTGGAAGGTCATTTTTTTTGTGGATATGTGTTTGCTGATGGCATGCTCCATTACATGTTATCATTTTGAGCTGTTTAGTTCCTTTTTAGAATGCATGGTTCGATATGACATGGGCATCTCATTGGTAATTCACTATCTTGACAATTTTCTTTTTGTTGGTCTGGGGGGTTCATCCATGTATTCATTTTTGTTGCTGACATTCCGAGTTTTGATGGAGCAAAGTGGTGAAGACAGCAAGAAGACAGTTGGTCCAGTGACGCAGCTGGTATTTCTGGGGATCGAAATTGATACCCTTCAATTGTTTTTTTGCTTTCCAGAAGACAAGTTGTCTCATGTAAAGTAGTCAGCAGCTAAGAAAGTTACCTTACATCAGCTGCATGTGCTATTAGGTCTACAAATGTAGAGTCATGCCAGTGGAAAGAGGTTTTTCTCTAATGCTTTTACTAAAGGAGTAAAACAAGTGCATCATTTCATTAGGAAGTTAAAGGACATGAAATCTAACTTTCAGACATGGAAGACTTTTCTTCTCTCATTCAATGGGAGGGTAAGAGCTGGAAGTGGCTAATGATGCACTTAGTTTGTTTTCAGATGCGACGACTGCTGATGGTTTTGGAACAATTTTTGGGAATCACTGGTGTAGGTCTCTCTGGTTCATGCAGGATTTAACCAACAACATGATATTACTTGAGTTATTTCTGAAAGCTGTGGCTATTAAACTTTGGGCGGTCAAATGACCAACAGAAGAAAATGTTTTTGGTCAGACAATGCAGTAGTAGTACAAGCAGTGGTCAACAGTCTTCTGCCTTGCCAGTGTTAGCATTGATTACGCACTTAGTGTTACGATGCCTACAGCATAATATATCTTTTCATTCTAAGCATGTGCCAGGCTATCAAAATGTTGTTGCTGATACACTGTCTCATTCTCAGTTCACAGTCTTCAGGGAGCATCATCCTTCAGTAGAGCCAGAGTTGATAGAGCGGAATTGTTAAAGTTGGTTCAAGCTTTCGTGTCTGAATCAACATGGAGGAGTTATAGCACAACTTTTGTTTGTCTGGTGTTTTGAATTTTGAGTGCAATACAGTCTCAAATGCCTGTGTGCGAACATTTGTAGTTAGATCAAGAGTAGAGATGAGCGAGCATACTCGTCCGAGCTTGATACTCGTTCGAGTATTAGGGTGTTCGAGATGCTCGTTACTCGTAACGAGTACCACGCGGTGTTCGGGTTACTTTCATTTTCTTCCCTGAGAAATTTGCGCGCTTTTCTGGCCAATAGAAAGACAGGGAAGGCATTACAACTTCCCCCTGCAACGTTGAAGCCCTATACCACCCCCCTGCAGTGAGTGGCTGGCAAGATTAGGTGTCACCCGAGTATTAAAATCTGCCCCTCCTGCGGCTCGCCACAGATGCATTCTGACATAGTTCAGGGAAAGTGCTATCATGTTGGAGCTGCTATAGGGAGAGTATTAGGAGTGATTTTAGGTTTCAAGAACCCCAACGGTCCTTCTTAAGGCCATAGAAATCGCAGATCGCACCTATGTGCGATCTGCGATTTCTGTTCTCTTCTCTATATGCGCTCAATGGGGCCGGCGGCAGCAGCGCCGACCCCATTGAGAACATATAGAAGACAAATCATTCTTCTCTGCCACAGCTGTAACAGATTTTTATTCTTTGCTCCACTGTATTGCCGGCGTATAAGGTGACAGTTGGGGGGTCGTCTTATACGCCCCGTCGCCTTATACGCCGGTATATATTTTTATTGTAACACATTTCTGGATGAATTGCAGGGAAGGGCTTATATATTTAAGCCCTTCCCGACAATTCATCCTGCGATCGCCGGCAGCCCATTGCTTTCAGTGGAACCTGCTGTATTGCTGGCTCCATTGAATTCAATGGGCAAACATCGTTCTTCTCTGCCACAGCTGTTACAGCTATGGCAGAGGAGAACGATCTTTACGCTGACAGTGCGGGGGGGGGCACTCTTGCCGCTATTGTGGCTTAATAGTGGGACCTGGGAACTTGAGATGCAGCCCAACATGTAGCCCCTCGCCTGCCCTATCCGTTGCTGTGTCGTTCCCATCACTTTCTTGAATTGCCCAGATTTTCACAAACGAAAACCTTAGCGAGCATCGGCGATATACAAAAATGCTCGGGTCGCCCATTGACTTCAATGGGGTTCGTTACTCGAAACGAACCCTCGAGCATTGCGAAAAGTTCGTCCCGAGTAACGAGCACCCGAGCATTTTGGTACTCGCTCATCTCTAATCAAGAGTGGTGTCGTCTTTGCATGTGTATATTCTATATGTGCCCCATCCAAACCAGTTTCATTTTTGCATGATGAAGGGTCGATAGAAGACCCAAAAGCTTTCTATAACATCATGTATTTTTGTTAGGCATTAAAAGGTATCATACCTACAAGATTACATTGCTCATCATACCACAACGATCTTCATTGGATGGTCAATGCTACAGGAGCCTGTTAGCTGTCAATAGGATAATGTTCTGTATCATCGAGCTCAGATGACTAGGGATTGGTTGGAGGAACACGACAATTGATTCTCCACACTGCCTTTCCCCAAACTAATCAGCCTGTAACCAAGTTAAACATGTTTGAAATATGCTACAAAAAGGCTGTGAGATCTGCATGGGTCGTGTTGAATATGGAGAATGTTTTCTACCTTGTAAAATCTGTTCCCCGACACCTGAAAACAGTGTACGTCCAATAAGGTGGACCTACCCCTTCCCATTATTGAGTTTCGGATGCAGTGTTCATGCAGTGTATATGGTTGTACGGTGGTAAACATTAGAGATATATATCATGGGTTACTCCTGCCATATATCCCCAACACAAGACTGTAATGAGTTGTTTTGTAGATATTTGGACCAACTTCCCCCCTAACAACTAAGGCCCCCAACATCAGCATTAGGAAGCATAAGAACAAGCAGTACT
Organism: Eleutherodactylus coqui; assembly: GCF_035609145.1. NCBI lineage: Eukaryota > Metazoa > Chordata > Amphibia > Anura > Eleutherodactylidae > Eleutherodactylus > Eleutherodactylus coqui. The sequence continues at coordinate 232,269,982 of NC_089840.1, read as the reverse complement.
GTGTTATTTTACCTCCATTTACATATCCTGGCAATCACAGAAAATGACCATATACTTACTGACTCAGGAAGGCAGATAGTTGCATCCCCTCAGCATGCAGGTGAACTCGGGAGAGCCCAGGTGCAGGGCAACCCGCCGAACTATTATGGCGTCATTAATAGGTTCCTGGTCTGCATGGTGGACTACATGTATCATAAGGTCTTGTACTTTGTATCCACTCTGTGTGGGAGTATACACCAAGCAGCTACCCCCCTCTATATTAAGAGGTTGTGTGAGTGGCTGTCTCATAAGGTGTCCCTCACAGGTGCAATTGGCTCCCTCATTTGGCATTTTGTTACCTGCATGCTGAGGGGATGCAGCTATCTGACCTCCTGTGTCAATACGTATATGGTCATTTTCTGTGATTGTTTGTTTTTATATTTCTCGTTCTGTGATGCATTTACATATCCTGGGATAATCCATTTAATGGAAACCTTATCATAATATACCAAGTTACCCAGTATTGCAATATGTATAATCCTGATAAAAAAAAATCCTTTTTCTCCAGCTGGTTATATTAAATTGGTAAGTTTTATTTTCAAGGCAAATGAGTTGTAGAATAACCCCAATCATAGCAGATCACTATATAGCCAAATGTGATGCTGCTGTTTGAATGAAGGCAGTAGAGTGCTGCATCATAAGGCAAAAATCCAAAGCAAGTGACTTGAAAATGTGTATACATATGTCTAATAAGGCTATGTAGACTGAGTGACATATACTATTCTTACCCGAAAATTGGACAAGAATAGAACATGCTGCAATTTCTTTAACTCTGACTTTCTGTCTAAGTAAAAACTAGCCCATGCGCTTACATTTGATCAAATCAATGGGTGCTATTTCCATCTGATTTCAGGACCAATTTTTGGTCCAAAAATCCGACAGAAAAGACATCATGTAGGGCAAATTAAGCAAGTCAGCATGGACAGGACATGCTATCTGCCTGTGCATGAGTGATGTTATGATGTGTTTTGAAATGTTGGAGTAAACACTTAATTTATATGATACTCCACGGATATCACTGCCTTATCAATCAGGTATCCCTAATTGTATATATGATGCATTGCAGAAGAATACACGTGAAACAGACAGGATGACATTTCAAGCTTCTCTTCTGAAGCATCTTTATTACATACATCTTTTATAGCAAACTTTAGCACTTGTCAGGAGCTGATCACGAGCTTGCATCACCCAATCAGCATCCAATCATAATATAACAAGCATTTCATAGCAAATCATAGTAAAGTTACGGCTTTGCGCACATGCATGTATCTAATAGCTGAGACTTACATGATCTTCTACTACAAGAACATAAACCTTACAAAAAAAACATCTCGTACATAACCTAGTAATAATGCCAAAATATCTAGAGGCATGATGCAAGGACATTGGTCTAGTTAAAAAGAACAGTTCATTATTATAAGTTGTAATTCTTCATGGCTAATCTACTGATTTGTGAATTGTGATGATACAGAAAGAATGATGTGTTAAAACATTATTCTAGGTTACTTTTAGAAACCTCAATATAAATAAGTTCTCCCTCCACCCATTCATATTATGTTCATGACAGGACTATCTTCCTGATATCTATTGCATGATCCTTTGAAACTTTGGACATGGGGTTTTCGTATTGACTAGAGATGAGCGAGCGTACTTGTCCGAGCTTGATGCTCGTTCAAGTATTAGGGTACTCGAGATGCTCGTTACTCGAGGCGGTCACCACACGATGTTCGAGTCAATTCCATTTCCTTCCCTGAAAGTTTTGCGCCATTTTCTGGCCAATAGAAACGCAGGGAAGGCATTACAACTTCCTTCTGTGACGTTCCAGCCCTATCTCACTCCCCTGCAGTGAGTGGCTGGCGAGATCAAGTGACCCCCGAGTATTTAAAGTGGGGCCGCCCACGGCTCGCCACAGTCACACACTGGAAGAGATCAGGGACAGTGCTGCTGCTGCTATAGGGAAAGTGTTAGTGTAGGATCCTGTGTAAAAGAACCCCAACGGTCCTTCTTAGGGCCACATCTGACCGTGTGCATTACTGTTGTGGTTGCTGGTAGCAGTTTGGCAAATTGTTTTTTGTATATCGGGCGTGCAGCCCCATTACAGCTATAGCGTTCTCAGGCTGCAGTCTGTACTACATAGTATAGGGGCAGCGTTGCTGAGATAGGGAGAGTGGTAGTGTAGGATTCTGTGTACAAGAACCCCTACTTAGGGGTTCTTGTACACAGGAACCCCTTCTTAGGGCTACATGTGACCGTGTGCATTTTACAGGTTGTCTGATGGGAGTTGTAGTCCATCACTATTGCACAGCTAGGCCTGTTTGCAGCCTTCCGTATAATTTTTTTCTGGCTGCAGTTAGTGTTACATAACTGCTGTCAGCCTCCAACTGTACGCCAATAATTCCAAAATTTTTTACACCGCTCCGTGTCTGCCGTCAACTTCACGCACAGTGTACGGCGACAGCCCCTGATAGAGGGAAAGTCATATACACGCTATATAACCGGTATTCTTTTTTTTTTAATGTTCAATCATTTTTATTAATCATAAAGGTTGAGTGACAATTGTAAAGATTCAGATTCATACATTCCATATACTGCTTAGGCAAAGTTATTAGAATAACATAGTAAACAACGTTAATATGGGAATTGCACGACTTCCTTGTGAAATATTTTGTCATGTATTATAGTCATATAAACATATAACATCTTGGGGGAGGGTGGAAGATAGGGTGGGAAGGGGAGGGGGGGGGAGGGGGGAGGGGGGGGTGTCCATGCTCAGATATATGCGAAAACTTCTCGACTTTGGAGTAATCAGTAAAAGTAGAAATAAAGAAAGTTCATCCTCAGTTCGTTCTCTGTAATTACAATAGATTCTTGTACCGGGTGTTCTGGATGGAGATATTAAAATTTTAGGTTAAGTAAAGCTTGGTGTGGGTGGAAGCTTTTTATCCAAGGGTCCCATGTCTCCATGAAGCTAGGAATTTTATTTCCTCTTATGGCGAATATTTTTTCCATATTCATATGTTCTGACATCAATTGTATAGTGTCCTCCAAGGAGGGTATATGGTGGGATCTCCAGTTCCTCACTATCAGGAGTTTGTATGTCAACAAACAGTGGGTGATGAGTTTTCTGAATTTTGGGGGCATGCCCTCCACTCCCAACAGTAATAGAGGCAGATCCGGTTCTGATGCGATAACAGTTCCTGTCATTGATTTTATTAGTTGTAGGAGTTCTTTCCACACTCCGTTGATTTTGGGACAACTCCAGAATATATGCAGAAGGGAGCCTCTTTGCCCACAATCTCTCCAGCACAGGTCCGATGATTCAGGAAAGAAATCTGCTAGTCTCACTGGGGATCTATACCAGCGAGTCGTTAGCTTGTAATGAACTTCTATTAGTGTGGCACATAAGGATGATTTGTTAGCCCATTTGTATGAGTGGTTCCATTGTTCTGTTGAATATGATCTGCCTATGTCTCTTTCCCAATTCAGGGTGTGCGCCTTTTTCGATTGGTCAGACTGCGAGTTGTGTTCTCCGCAGAATATCTCGTAAATATCTTTCAGGGGAGTTTTGTGGGGCGATGGATTAAAGAGGAGATTTATTAAAATTTTAGGTAGGGAGGTGCTCCGAGCTGACAGTGTGGACCACCTGCTTTTAAGCTGGGAGTATAGAAGAAAGTCTCCTCCTTGTAGCCCGTATTTGTTCTGAAGTTGATGGAAGGTTTTCATTTTGTTTCCCTCCGCTAAGTCCTCAATGGTTTCAACTCCCTTCAGCCTCCAGCCTTTAGTGTGTATAGTGTTGGGTTCGAGTTCTGTAGATCCCAGTGAGAGGGATATGGACGCTCTGGGTAAGGCATCCTTCGTGATCCGGAGGATGTGTTTCCATATTTCTAATGTATTTGCAATTATTGGGTTCGTTATCGGAACAGTTTTCCAATTCAAGGAAGTAGCTAGTAGTAGGTCTTTTAAGGTTCCTCCTCTTAGGTTATTTTGTTCGATAGATAACCAGCTGATTCCTGTCTGGGATGTTCCCCATGGTCTTGTCTGTAGGATAATGTTGGCTTCATAATAAGCCGCTATGTTGGGAACTCCCAGGCCTCCCTTCCTTTTGGGAGTATATAAGATGGTGGCGGCAACCCTGGGTCTTTTATTGTTCCATATAAAGGACATAAGTTGTTTTTGTAGTTCTTTTAATAGTTTAGGACTGCATCTTAGTGGGATAGTTCTAAAAATATATAAGATCTTAGGCAGTATCATCATTTTATAAGTGACTATTCTACCCATCCAAGTCAGTTCTATTTTACTAAAGTTACTCAGCTCTTGATGAATAGTTTGTATAAGTTGGGTTAAATTATTATCCATTATATTTATTATGGGAGTGTTAATTGTTGTTCCCAAATATTGGACACCTCCTGGGTCCCACTCAAATGGGAATTCGTCTTTAATTATTGTTTTTAACTTAGAGTGTAAGTTAATGGGGAGAACTTTAGATTTGGTCGGGTTAATTTTATAATATGACATTGTGCCGAAATTGACTAGTGTTTTATACGCCTCTCTTAATGAACTTAACGGGGAGGAGAGCATCAACACGATGTCGTCGGCAAACAGTCCTATTTTTTGGTCCCTACTAGCTAGCGGAATTCCCTTTATATTATCGTTGAGTCTAATAGCTTCGGCTAGCGGTTCAATTGTTAATATAAATAGAGTGGGTGAAAGGGGACAGCCCTGTCTAGTGCCGTTAGATATTAGGAATGGTTCTGATAGGACTCCGTTTATAAGGACTCTCGCCGACGGGGATCCATATAGTGCCTGGATGGCTGATAGAATATTCCCTTGCATCCCAAATCTCTCCAAAACCGAAAAGGCGTACCCCCAGTGCAGTCTGTCGAAAGCCTTCTCCGCATCCAGGGTTAGAAGCAGAGAAGGCACCCGAGATCTCTCCACCTCCCCTACCACGTCAATCAGCCGGCGGGTGGCATCTGATGCCTGTCTTCCCTTGACAAAACCTGCTTGGTCGGTGTGTATTAGAAATGGCGTGACTTCCAACAGTCTCAGGGATAGGATTTTTGCATAAATTTTAGTATCATTATTAAGAAGAGAGATAGGTCGAAAATTAGCTGGGGTAGTCGGGTCCTTTCCCAGTTTGGGGATAGTCACAATAGTAGCTTGTAACATCTCAGCTGGGAGGTATCCTGTGTGCATTGCTATATTGTATATATTTTCCATGTGGGGAATTAGTATGTCCTTGAAGATTTTAAAGTATTCACAAGAGAAACCGTCGGGTCCCGGGGCTTTGTCTTTTTTTGTTTTGTTTATAACTTGACGTATTTCTTGTTGTGTGATTCTCGAATTTATTTTATTTAGTTGCTCTTCACTTAATTTTGGTAATTGTAGGGCCGAGAGGAATGAGTCTATGGCGTTAGCTGAGGGCGGGTGAACTTCAGGATTCTTATTTAAATTATATAGATCCTCGTAGAATTTTTTGAACTGTTCTGCTATGTCTTTGGGGTGTAGTATTTTGTTTTTTGAGGTCTGGTCTATCACGTAAGGAATCTTAGACTTAACTCTTTTTTGTTTGATTTTGTTTGCCATCCATTTAGAATTTTTATTTGCTTCCGTGTAGTATGTAGTATTCATAAGTTTTGTGTTTTTTTCGATTTCGTCTATTAGAATGTTGCGAATTTTTAGTCTGGCTTCTCTTATGAGTTTACCGTTTGATGGGAGGCGAGATGTCTGGGTGTGGGTTTCTAGATTTTTAAGTTCTTCAATGGCTGTTTTTAGCAGGGCATTTTTCTCTTTTTTGTAAATGGACCCCTGTTGGATCATGGATCCTCTGATGACCGATTTGTGCGCATTCCACAACGTGAAGCGACACATATCTGGGGTATCATTATACAAGTAGTATTCTTTCAATGCTTCTTTAATTTTTTGCTGGAATTTTGGGACTTTCATTAGAAAGGTGTTGTTTCTCCAGGTGTTGGAAAGATTTACCGGGGGGCCTATTCTCATCTTCAGCGAGATCGGCGCATGGTCCGACCAGGTTGTGACTCCAATTTTGGCCTCTAGGGTTTTGTTAAGTATATGGAAATCTCCCAGGAACATATCTATTCTTGAAGATGAGTCATGTCTAAAAGAATAGAAGGTGTACTCTCTGGAGCCTAGATTCAGTACTCTAAAGACATCATACAATTCGTTGTTTTGGATCCAGGTCGCCAAGCATGTTCCTCTGTTTCTGCTTGGGTGAGTGGAATCCAATAAACGGTCATTGATTGCATTAAAATCCCCACATATCAGCAGTGAGCCTTTCTGTACCTGTTTAATTTTCCTCGTCACCCTGTTCAAGAATCTAATTTGTTGTGAGTTTGGAGCGTAGATGTTGGCCAGGGTGACGAGGAACCCCTCAATTTTACATATTAAAATTAGAAATCTACCTTCAGGGTCTTTGATTTCTTCCAGTAGCTGAAAGTCCACCGAGTCTCTAACTGCAATCAAAACACCGGATCTTTTTTTAGGTGCGTTGGCGAGGAAGCATTTGTTGAATCTAGGGTGTTCAATCTTTGGATGATTTGATGCTTTTAGGTGTGTTTCTTGAACACAAAGGATGTCCGTTTGGGATGTTAAAGCCTCCCTCCACAAACAAGACCTTTTATATGGTGAATTCAATCCTCTTGTATTCAAGGAAGTTATTTTCAGGTCCATTTTGTTTTCTGGTACGCTGCTTTAATGTTGAGCTGGATCCCTAAATTGATTCTTGAGGTTGCTTGGGCTGTCCCGGTCCGAAGAAGTAAGTGGGAGGATTTGAGTTTTTGTACGGAGGTTTCCGTTTGGTGTCGAGTCGGGTAGGAGTAATGCATGGAGGAAAAGCTAGGGAGTGACAAAACTTGAGGGAGCTGGTAAACATCAATTCGTGTTGCTGTTGGTAACATGGGAATGGGATAAACTTGGAGGGACCTGTCCTTCATTGGGTTTTAAGGCCCTAGGAAGGTCTAGTTTGGGGGTAAAGTTCAGCCTGTGCCCAAGCTATGCGTGCTTTTGGTGCCCAGGGTAGAAACGTAACTGGTTTCCTTGTTGGCATTTCAACGGTGGGGAGTTTTGTCCCTATTTGCCTTATTGTACTGTTTGCGGGACCAATCTTTAGTAACATAAGATTGTTGTCGTTCTTGGGGTTCTATGATGTTCCACTCTTTAAGGAGGCGCGAACCTTCTTCATAGGTGAGGGCAGTGATAGTTTTCCCGTCTTTATTGATGTATAATTTAGTGGGAAAGCCCCATCTATATGTTAGATTGTTTTCCCTCAGAGCCTTTGTTATATTTGTAAATTTCTTCCTGGCCAGCATTGTGGTCTGGGAAAAATCCGCGAATATTTTGATGTTGTTGTAGGGAGGGGGGAGGTCTTTTGTATTTCTAGCTGCTCTCATCAAATTTTCTTTTGTCTGGAAAAAATGCACCCTGGCGATGACGTCCCTTGGGACGACTTCGGGGATGCTTTTAGGCTTGGGAAGCCTGTGTATCCTGTCCAGGATGCGTTCGTCTTTTTTTGAATTGGGGAGGAGGGTTTTAATTAATTCTTGCACAAAATCATTTAGATCTTCGTTTTTCACATTTTCTGTAATGCCTCTGAGTTTTATGTTATTGCGTCGACTTCGATCTTCAAGGTCGGCCATTTTGTTTTTCAGGTAATTAACTTCCTCCTCTAGCTTATAGTGGGCGTCAATTAGCTCATTATGTGAGCTTGTTAATTCCCCGGTTTTGTTTTCCAGGTGGTCGACTCTCTCTTCCAAGACATTTAGGTTTCTGTCTATTTTGTTGTTGATATCGGCCAGGTCGTTTTTTATAGAACTTTTTAGAGCAATGACCAGGTCTTTTATGAAGCTTTGTGAAGCTATTTGATCAGAGCATTCAATATTTAATAGTGGGTCTGTGCTTTCCCCTGCATCTGAACCCTCTTCTTCTGTATAGTTAATGTTACTGGGAGGGGGTTCCTTCCTTGGCCGTCTTTTTACAGGGCTTTTGCTGGGGGAACTTATGGCTCTCTTGTCTTTATTATGTGTGAGAGCTGCCTGGGGAGAGGATGGTGTCTGCACTCCCCCCTCCTCCTCTATCTCGGCGTCTGCCTGTGTCTCCGGGCTCTCTATCCCTTCTGTGTTATAGTCAGTTGGGATGTCAGCATGTGGGGAGTTTTCTGCTGTAACGGAGCTCTGTGGAGCGGGCTGTCTGGCATTTTTTCTTACCGCTGTATCTTGCGGTCCCTGCGCTCGCTTCTCCTCTTCTCCTCCCGCGCTGCTGCAGGCTGCCTCCGCCATCTTGTTCTCCTCCGTGCCGCGCGCCGGGTAGAAATCTGTCAGGCGCTTCGGTCCTGTCTTCCCGGTTCTCCTCCGGGACGCCATCTGCTTGGGGTAAGATGAGCAACCTCCGTATGGCTTCTTTAGGTCTCTATTAAGCCCTGGGCAGGCTTTTTTGTCGCTGTTTGTAGGGCTTGAGAGCGGAGCTATTTAGAATGCGACTTGCATCGGCTCCGTCAGGCCACGCCCCCCCGTATTCTTTTTTTTTTTTAAATTAAAATAAAAGCTCCTTCTTACGGCTATCTTTGACCGTGTGCATTTTACAGGTTGTCTGATGGGAGTTGTAGTCCATCACTGTTGCACTTAGGCCTGTTTGCGGCCTTCCTGACTGTTTTTTTTCTGCCTGGAGTTTGCCTTACTATACTGCTCTCAGCGACAAAGTCTATGCACATAATTCCAAGATTATCTACATCGGGCTGTGTCTGCAGTGAATTAGAGACGCACAGCATACGGCCACAGCGACTGATAGAGGGAAAATGATATACACACTATATAGCCTGTATTATTTGACCAAAAAAAAACCTAAAAGCTCCTCAGTTGGGCTACCTTTGACTGCTTAAATTTCACTGGGTGTCTGATGGGAGTTGTAGTCCATCACTATTGCACTTAGGCCTGTTTGCGGCCTTCCTGAGTATTTTTTCTGCCTAGAGTTTGCCTTACTATACTGCTCTCAGTGACAAAGTCTACAAACATAATTCTAAGATTATTTACACCGGCCTGTGTCTGCAGTGAATTAGAGATGCACAGCGTATGGCCAACGCAGCCACTTATAGAGGGAATGTGATATACACACTATACAGCCTGTATTCTTTGACCAAAAAAACAAAAAGCTCCCTGGTTGGGCTACCTTTGACCGTTTAAATTTTACTGGGTGTCTGGTGGGAGTTTTAGTCCATCACTATTGCACTTAGGCCTGTTTGTGGCCTTCCTGACTATTTTTTTCTGCCTGGAGTTTGCCTTACTATAACGCTCTCAGCGACAAAGTCTACGCACATAATTCCAAGATTATTTACACCGGCCTGTGTCTGCAGTGAATTTGACGCTCAGCGTACGGCCAACACAGGTACTTATAGAGGGAAAGTGATATACACAGTATATAGCCTGTCTTCTTTTTAAATAAAAAAAAAAAAAAAGCTTCTTCGTTGGGCTACCTCTGACCGTCTGCATTTTACTGGGTGCCTGGTGGGAGTTTTGGTGCATCACTATTGCATTGCTAGGCCTGTTTGCGGCCTTCCTTCCATTTTTTCCTGCCTGGAGTTAGTGTTACGATTCCGCTCTCTGCTTGAAAGTGTACGCATATAATTCCATGATTATTTACAGTGGTCTGTGTTTGCTCTATTCGTAATCCACCATGCTGAGGGGTAGGGGTAGGGGTCGAGTAGGCAAGGATGCGGAGTTCCAAGTGAGGGTGTGGGCACAGGCCGAGTTCCTGGTCCAGGTGTATCCCAGCCGGCTGCTGCGGGATTAGGAGAGAGGCAAGTTTCTGGGGTCCCCAGCTTCATATCACAATTTATGGGTCCACGCGGTAGACCTTTATTGCAAACAGAGCAGTGTGAGCAGGTCCTGTCGTGGATGGCAGAAAATGCATCCAGCAATGTATCAGGCACCCAGTCTTCTACGCAGTCCACTGCTGAAACTCTGAATCCTCTGGCTGCTGCTCCTCCTTCCTCACAGCCTATACTGCTGCTACAAAAATGGTACTGGGGTCTGCATATGCTTCTGCTACATAAATGTTACAGGGGTCTGCTGATACTGCTGCTACAGAAATGTTACAGGGGTCTGCGTATACTGTTGCTAGAGAAATGTTACTGGGGTCTGCCTATACTTCCCCTACAAAAAAGTTGTCAGCAGCACAATATGAGTACCATATGGTTCGAACAGGTGTCCTGCACGCCCACTGGGTTTGGGATCAAAGCCAAGCCGCTCTTTAGTACAAATGTTGATGAAGTAGTGGAAACAGCAGATCAAGGTGCAAAGCAATGAAGTTTCTTTATTTCTTTCCTCCCAGACAGAAAAAAACACAACGTTTCGACTACAAGAGTCTTTGTCAAGTACTTGACAAAGACTCTTGTAGTCGAAACGTCGTGTTTTTTTCTGTCTGGGAGGAAAGAAATAAAGAAACTTCATTGCTTTGCACCTTGATCTGCTGTTTCCACTACTTCATCAACATTTATACTTCCACTACAGAAATGGTACTGGGGTCTACCTATACTGCAGCTACAAAAATGTTACAGGGGTCTCCCTATACTGCTGCTACAGAAATGTTCCTGGGGTCTGTTTATACCTTTGATACAGGAATGTTACAGCGGTCTGTCTATACTATGGGTGCACTAAGTCTTCCCATCGCGGTGCTTTACCTATGTGGCACAAATAATACAGTGACTGACTAGGCCAGAATTGCTGGCCGAGGCCAACTTGCTTGGTGGGGCGAAACTCTCCCATGGTTGGGCACTCTGATTTCTTGCTGTGTAATACCATCTTTGTGCACTTACAGCATAGGCTAGGCCAAGGAAATCAAAGACTGCCCCTTCCAGTGTTGAGCTATCTTTGTTGCGAAACATGAATTTCCCGTTGCTATGTAACTCAGGGCACCTTGGGTCACGAAGGTGGAGGCTTGGAACCGAGCCTGACCCTGGGCCCGCTAACGTGCTTCCCACACAGACTATAGCGGGTCCTGGTCATGGTGTCTTGGGCTTGTAATGCCACCTCCTCCTCCTGCTTGGGGTCAGGGGATCAGCACTGGGCATCATGTATTTTCTCCTGTGTTACCACAGTTATCTGAGACACTGGTTTGGGCCAAAGAAGAGGTGCATTACTGCATTGATGAGGCCTTCACAGCTGTACTAACATTGGAGTCTGCTCTATGCCCACGATTGCTGAGGGTGTGTGCAGAGGCCTATGTACTCGGCACAGTGAAAGTTTGGCATGTTTGGGCACTATCATTTCTTCATGTTTATTACTGTCTTTGGGTTCCTTCGGTTCGTCTACGCTGTGGGTGCACAAAGACTTCCCATAGCGGTGATTTACCTGTCCGGCACAAAGTCACTGACTGACTTGGGTAGGGTGCATAGTGCAGATGGCTTTCCCCTTGCGGTGTGGATAGAGCTATCCGACACCTAGACAGAATGAATACTGTGTGGGCACATGGACTTCCCATTGCTATGTCAGTCGCGGCACCTTGGGTCTCACAAGGTGTTTGCTGGGACTGAACCTGGCCAAGGGCCCGCTCACATCCTTCCCACACAGGCTACAGCGGGCCCTGGTCATGGTTTCTCAGCCTTGTAAGGCCACCTGCTCCTCCTGCATGGGGTCACGGGATCAGAAATGCGCATCATGAATTTTTTCTCGTGTTACCACAGTTATCTGAGAAACTCGTTTGGCCCAAAGGAGAGGAGCATAACTGCATTAATGAGACATTCACTGCTGTACTAGCATCGGAGTCCGCTCTATGCCCGCGATTGCTAAGGGTGTGGGCAGAGGCCTATGGCCTCGGCGCACTTTAAGTCTACCATGTTTGGGCAGTCTGATTCCTTCATATTTAATGCTGTCTTTGGGTTCCTACGACTCGCCTATGCTGTGGGTGCAGACAGACTTCCAATAGCGGTGATTTCCCTGTCCTGCACAAAGTGACTGACTGACTGACTTGGGTAGGGTGCATAGTGCAGATGCCTTTCCCCTTGCGGTGTCGCTAGAGTTATCCGACACCTAGACCGAATGAATACTGTGTGGGCACATGGACTGCCCATTGCTATGTCAGTCGCAGCACCTTGGGTCTTACAAGGTATTTGCTGGGACCGAGCCTGGCCAAGGGCCCACTCACATCCTTTCCACACAGGCTACAGCGGGTCCTGGTCCTGGTTTCTCAGCCTTGTATGGCCTCCTCCTCCTCCTGCTTGGGGTCAGGTGATCAGCAATGTGCATCATGTATTTTCTCTCATGTTACCACAGTTATCTGAGAAACTTGTTTGGGCCAAAGGAGAGGAGCATAACTGCATTAATGGTACAGGAGTCTGCCTATACTTCAGCTGCAGAAATGTTACCGGGGGCTGCCTATACTTCAGCTGTAGAAATGTTACAGGGGTCTGCCTCTACTGCTGCTACACAAATGTTACAGGGGTCTGCCTATACTGCTGCTAAACAAATGTTACTGGGGTCTACCTATACTGTTACTACAGAAATGTTACTGGGGTCTGTCTATACTGTTACTACTGAAATGTTACTGGGGTCTCCCTAGACTTCTGCAACATAACTGTTACTGGGGTCAGCTTATACCTTTGCTACAGGAATATTACAGGGGTCTGTGCATACTATGGGTGTACTAAGTTTTCCCATCGCAATGTTCTACCTATCTGGCCCAAAAAAACACTGACTGACTAGGGCATGGAGTGTGGGCCGAAGCCAACATTTATTTTCTCTCACGTTACCACAGCTATCCGGGGCACTGCAATGGGATTTCTTTATGTACCTTCTCTGGGTTCCTGGGACCCACCCATGCTATGGGTGCACACAGACTTCCCACAGCGGAGTTGTACCTGCCTGGCACTTTAAAAAAAAAAACAGACTGACTAGGGCATGGAGTGTGGGCTGAAGCCAACATGCATTTTCTCTCACGTTACCACAGCTATCTGGGGTACTGCATTGGGACAAACAAGAGGAGCGATACAGCGCTAATGAGACGTTCACAGCTACGCTAGCATTGGTGTCCGCTCTATGCCCGCGATTGCTGAGGGTTTGTGCAGAGGCATATGTCCTGGGTGCATTGAAAGTCTGCCATGTTTGGGCACTCTGATTTCTTTATGTGTACTGTCTTTAAGTTCCTTGGGCCCACCCATGCTGTGGGTGCACACAGACTTCCCATAGAGGTGTTTTACCTGTCTGTCCTCAAAAGACTGACAGACTCGGGTAGGGTGCAGAGTGCAGATGGTTTACCCCTTGCATTGTCGATGAGGTATCCGACACCCAAACAGAATAGGTAGTGTGTGGACACATAGATTCCCCATTGCTATGTCACTCGCAGCACCTTGGGCCACATGAGGTGTTTGCTGGGACTGAGCCTGGCCAAGGGCCCGCTCACATCTTTTCAGCACAGGCTACAGCGGGTCCTGGTCATGGTTTCTTGGCCTTGTGAGGCCACCTCCTCCTGCTGCTTGGGGTCAGGGGGTCAGCATTGCGCATCATGTATTTTCTCTCGTGTTACCACAGTTATCTGAGAAACTCGTTTGGGCCACCGGAGAGGAGCATAACTGCATTAATGAGACCTTCACAGGAGTACCAGCATCGAAGTCCGCTTCCTGCCTACGATTGCTGAAGCTGTTGGCTGAGGCCTATGTCCCGGGGGAACTGCAACGGCGCCTGGTTGGGCCTGTGGAACTTTTTCCTAGCTAATGCAGTCTTTGAAAGCGGTGCAAGAAAACGTAAGTGATTTAATGAGACCTTCACAGGTGTACTAGCATCGAAGTCCGCTTCCTGCCTACTATTGCTGAAGCTGTTGCCTGAGGCCTATGTCCCGGGGGAACTGCAACGGCGCCTGGTTGGGCCTGTGGAACGTTTTCCTAGCTAATCCAGTCTTTGAAGCGGTGAAAGAAAATGTAACGCATTTACTGAGACCATCACAGGTGTACTAGCATTGAAGACCGCTTCCTGCCTACGATTGCTGAAGCTGTTGGCCGAGGCCTATGTCCCGGGGGAACTGCAACGGCGCCAGGGTGGGCCTGTGGAACTTTTTACTGGCTAATGCAGTCTTTGGAGCAGTGAAAGAAAACGTAACGGATTTACTGAGACCTTCAAAGGTGTACTAGCATCGAAGTCTGCATCCTGCCTACGATTGCTGAAGCTGTGGGCCGAGGCCTATGTCCCGGGGGAACTGCAACGGTGCCAGGTTGGGCCTGTGGCACTTTTTCCTAGCTAATACAGTCTTTGGAGCGGTGAAAGAAAACGTAAGTGATTTAATGAGACCTTCACAGCTGTACTAGCATTGAAGTCCGCTTCATGCCTACGATTGCTGAAGCTGTGGCAGAGGCTTATGACTTCGGCGCAGTGTAAGTCTGCCATGTTTGGCCACTCTGATTTCTTTATTGTTCATGTCTGCGGTTGCGTTGGACCCACCTATGCTGTTGGTGCACACAGACTTCCTATCGCGGTGTTTGACCTGTCTGGCACAAAGACACTGACTGACTTGGGTAGGGGGCAGAGTGCAGATGGCTTTCCCCTTGCGGTGTCGATTGAGCTATCTGACAACTAGACAGAATGAATACTGTGTGGGCACATGGATTCCCCATAGCTATGTAACTCATGCCCACATTTGCAGCTCCTGACGGAGGTTGGCACTTTATTGGAATGAAGATCAAACATCAATTTCTCATTGATTCTCAACTGCATTATGGGCTATCACCCCGCCCCTTTTAAAGAGGGTTGCTACCTGGCCCTGCCAACCCTCTGCAGTGTGTGCCTGTGGTTCCTCCTCATCGCAGACGCACTTATAAATAGACATGAGGGTGGTGTGGCTATGCAGCCAGCATGTGGCATGAGGGCAGCTGAAGGCTGCGCAGGGACACTTTTGTGTGCGCTGCGGACGCAGGGTCGTGCGGGGGGGGGGGGGGGGATTGGGCAGCATCTGACCCAGGAGAAGAGGCAGCGGTGTGTCCTGCAGGCAGTGATTGTGCTTGGTTGGAGCTAGTGTGGTGCTTAGCTAAGGTGTGCCTTGCTAATGAAGGTTTATCCGAAGTAAAAATTGTTAGGGGGGGAGGCTCACTCTTGCCGCTATTGTGGCTTAATAGTGGGACCTGGGAACCTGAGATGCAGCCCAGCATGTTGCCCCTCGCCTGCCCTATCCGTTTCTGTGTCGTTTCCATCACTTTCTTGGGTTTTCCAGATTTTCACAAATGAAAACCTTAGCAGAGCATGGGTCATATACAAAAATGCTCCAGTCGCCCATTGACTTCAATAGGGTTCGTTACTCGAAACGAACTCTCGAGCATCGCGTAAAGTTCGACTCGAGCAACGAGCACCCGAGCATTTTGGTGCTCGCTCATCTCTAGTATTGACCCATTGCTTTTAGGACTTTTCATATACAGGGCATTGCCAAAAACACTGATCCAGTGCTATATCTCAATAATAGTGTCCTAGAGTAAAACCCAATTGCAAAGCATAGCATGTGAGAAGCAGAAATTCACTACCAGTGTCTCTCTAAATCCTGTGGGACCGCTGCTATAACCGAAGTAAGGAAAGCCTACTCAAAGTGGCTTCCTACTGAAACGATACATGTATTGATCAGTCATTGGACCTGTGTTAATTCCAGGGACTTTCAATGCTGATAGTTACCTAAATCTCCAGCAAATGACAGGGGATGTTCTGTGCCTATCGCAGCAGAAGGAGTCCACATCAAGTATTTTTTCCTGCAGTCATAACAGCGGTGCAACGGGTCTTAGAGAGAGCTAGAAAGCAGATTTATGCTTCTCACATGCTACTCTTAAACTTTGCAGTTGGGTTTTTATTCTTTGTCTTTTACACAGATGATAACACAAAATTGAAACCCATGTTCCAAGGTCCTGTGTCATACCATCATGTAGCACATCCATGCCTTGTTACTCAAGCACATACCTGTTATTTTATTATACGACACCAGTATTCAGATATAGTGCTGGATCCATCTTTTTGACTACCCCTGTATACATGAAATACACAACCATATTTCTGCTACATTAATTACAGAGTATAATTGTATTAAAAAAACATGCTATTAATAGAACTACTAGGGGAAATAAATGTAACATAATGAAAAAAATATATTACTGCACAGGAAAATATGAAGTTTTATGTAACATTTTGCAACAATTTCTAGAATGTCCAGAATGCGTTTTACATTTTTTACAGTAGGGTATTTTTTAATGCATAACACCGTACCACTGTTGCGTCGTAGGATACGGTTATATGACATTACTAACGTGGAGAGTCCAATCTAAAAGCTATGATCTCTGTCTGTACAGTACATTTGGCTTTATATATTTTCTACCATGGTTTTACACCATTGAATTGAAAGAAGAAAATCATGGAAAAGTATTTGGTGGTGCACCTGTCATACCATAATGCAGATGTCCTAAGGCAAGATCAACAGGAGGTTTCTGTCCTCCCTGAGCTCATCATAAGATACCTGCATTATCGTTTGACAGGTGTACCACTTAAAGGGGTTGCACAAGCCACCTCTGCTGTACACCAAGCCAATGTGCCCGTTTGTGACACCACTGTACTACCGGAAGCAGACAACTCCAAACATTTGGCAGCAGCCTGGGTAGGCAGTGCAGGCACTGTTCCTACTGAATGCTATGTAAACACTACCTTAAATACTAATCAAAACACCTTTAGTGGGCATAGCTCTGTCTTCTTCCAGCAACACAGTGGCCACACACATAAGCAAAGTGTCTCAGTGAACAGCCACTCAGAGGGAGTACTGGGTGTGCGGATCCCCGACGATCGATTATTGATGAGCCAAGCAGAAGGATAGGTCATGAATAGTTCAAAAGTAGACAGCGCCTTTAAGATCCTCAAAATTGGTAGTTTTGGATGTATTATGGGAATGAAAATTTGCAAAATCCAACTGACTACAATGTAGCAAAAACACAGCAAATTAACATAACCTTAGTCCCTTATTGTCTCAATCACCTCTTTTTGGTAGCAATTTGCTTTCTGTAGAATCCGCACACAGGTGTTCTTGAGCTTCTGGTTCCCATTGACAAGCAGAACAGAATGTAGAGAAGGATAAGCTCCAATGAGAAAAATGAGAATACAGCTTTGCAAATCCTCTGTTGTATTTCCTGAACCATATACATTGAATGCTATCATGTAAAGAAAGAAAAACATGAAGAAGGTAGCCATCATTTTAACTGCTCGGTAATGGGCATCTAACGCTGGTTCTCTGAACCCCGTTCTTTCTTGAGCTTTCATCTTTTTCATGTGTCTTAGAAGAGAGTGGACCACCAGACCAGCAGAGATACAAAATAGAGCAAACGGTGGAATAGAACCCATCGCACACAGGATCGAGAAAGTTGCAAAGTTTTCTCCAATTTCAACAAATGAATTTTTTTCGCTTCCATACCTGCTCATGTTGAATGTCTGGCTGATGCCAGATTCAGCAGCAGAGTTGCTGCAGCATGCAGATATCAGTATACTCACCAATATGAGGAAAGGGAGCAAGTCATCAAAATGTGTCTTAAATACAGTGAAAATGTATCTCTGAATGTTAACAATTCGCACACAGTAAAAAGTGCTCAACCATGCGGCAAACCAAAGGCTTAAGTAATTAAAAAACAGCAGTACATAATAGAAAGTGGACCCAGTCCCACTAAAATTAGGTGCTAAATAGCTAATAAAGAACATATATGAAACCAACCACATTGTAATGAATCGTGACAGACCAAGACAGGTAAGTATTAAATCACAAGAGCCCAGTTTTCTGTGAGTCAGTAGACTGATCAGGTTTACAATCACCATAAGACCATTTGTGAAGGAGCCAACGATGGTCTCCAAAACCAAGATGACTAATGACAGTACATAGGACGGTGTTAAAGAGGTTGATGAAGTCCCAGATGGTGTTGTTGTACCATTTTGCCAATTTGTTTCATTACTTGCATTGAACATTGTCTTCATCTCCTCTATGCTTTATCCAATATAACCATGAGCGGTTTACACTTCTGTGTTTACCTACAACCTGGAGCTTCTTGTGTCTGCAGCAAAGATTTTCATAGTATAAATATCATTCCCTGTGCCTATTGTATTACTGGGAAAATATAGCCCATGCAAATGGTAAGTACACCCAGTACATCCATGAAGTTAAGATATTTTTGACTCTATGCTTTGCAAACAGTTCTTATGCTGCAGGTGTGGACCCACTGTATCACTAACTGATTTGACTTTGGAATGCTGCGTAACCTCTTTCTGTGGGATCTAGTCTTTGCTGCAGGGGCCACCAGATTGCTTCTCAAGAAGCAGAAATGACATCAGCCATGGGTAGGTCAAATCCGATGTACCAAAGGGATGGGCAAGAATGTAGTCGATATAGCAAGCCAAGGTCAGGACTGGCAGAGTTCATAAAATCTGGTGAAATAGGCAGACGATCAGGGCAGGCAGAAGTTAGGCAAATTGTAGTGAAGGAACAATCTGAGGTCAGGACAAGCAGAATTTAGGAAAGCTGGGTATGCAATAAAAGATCAAAACCATGATTCAAACAGGGAAAACGTCAGAATAGAGTGAAAACAAAAAAAAAACTAGCGTTCAGTGGTAGGCAGATATTCTTATACATAGTGATTTATACACTTAGGGAACGTTCACAAGTGGCGGAATTGGTGCAAATTTTCCACTGTGGAACAATTCACAGCATTGGAACAGATTTTGACATAAGTTTTAATGTGGATCCACAGCAAAATTTAACGTTTCCATTGAAAGGTTTAAATCTACAGCATATCTGCATAAAAAACCACGTAAAATCCACAGCAAATGGTACAGATTGTGACGCTGTTTTTGACATAAATCCATACCAACATCCATAGCACATAATACGCTGCAGATTTTAGTGCAAAACCACACCAAAATCCACTATGTGTGAATATCTCCTTAATGTACTTACTTAGTTTAGGGGTCAATGAGCTTAGCTCTAGCTACCCTTTTCCAGGTTTTCTTTTCCTGTTATCTTCGGCAGTTCGGGTATCTCACTGCTCCAACTGTTTTAGTGTTTAACCCAGCTAAACTGATGAAGGGATTTGGCCTCAAAATGAGCTTCCCAATACTGGTTATCTATTTAACCAATTTGTTATGTTCATGTGGGTTAGTGAGGACCGGGCGCACATGAATGTTCCAGAAATAGGAAACATCAGGTGAAACAACCACCAATTAACGTAAATACGTATAAATACCACCGGATCGAGTGGTTAATGAAGTATGTGAGTATACTCCTACATGTGAAATATATGCTGCAAGCTGAAGTGGATAAGACGAGGTGAGACTTTTTTTTGCTGCTTTACCAATTAACACCTCTCCCTATCTTCTACAAAGGAAGATGACCAAGGACCTGCCAGAGCAGGGACAATGCCCCAATAAGGGGGGGCCCAGCGGTCTCGAATCTGGGCTCTTGCTGCCCCTAGGAATCCAAGCTACAACGCATACACATACCATCACCGACAGAAACAACTGGACAGAATAAGAAGACACACAGCACCATGATCACACCATGCAGCAGCCAATATGCAAACATTAGTAGCAGATGTTTATGCTATAAATGCCAGGTGTTTGTGGACATTTTGGCCAAAATATGGAAGCTAGCGGGCCATGTCATGGCTCCCGGCAATATCGCTAGATCTCAACACTAACCAGGAGAACAACGAGCGACATAACCAAACAAAATCACAAGACACAAACCTTTCTTGCCGCCACCACACATATATTCTGCTTACACAACACAGAGAAAGAAATGAGAACAGAGAAAGCTGAACACACCCACACCTGGTAAGACAGCTTTATGTGTACTGACCTAGAGTGATTGGGTGACTGAAGACACACCCACACCTAAGCAAACAGCTTTATGTCCACTAACCCAGCGTGATTGGCTGACTGGAGACACACCTGTCACCTCCATGCAGCATACAAGTACCACGCTCAGCATGGACGTAGGGTGACGTTCACAACCACTGCAGTTGACAATACCATGCACTGTAGAACAGTGTGCACCATGCTATGCTGAACAGTAGCACCACCCAAGAGAGAAGGAAGCCTTGCCCTAACCTAGCAGGGGGTTGAAGGGTCCCTGTCTAGAAACGGAATAATTGCCTCGATAGAGGCAGCCCCACGGTCTTCTTCTTGGGCTCTGATTGTCCCTATAGAGGCCCCTGGAGACATGAACTCAACAGCAAAGCAAAACAAAAATGAACAAAGAAATACGACTGGAAAGTAAACCACAGCAACTTATCTGGATGTAGCAGTACACCCAGCACAAAGGAACTCCAATCTCCACTACTCCTCTATGAAGCTGAATAAGCAGTATTGAGCAAAGGGAGGGGTGAGAATATAAAGCTACTCCACACATGAGGACTGGCAGATCAATTAGAGAACCCCACCTCCAACCTTCTCCCAGGCATGACTAATCAAGCATGCATCCATGCAGCAAAGAGAGACAGCCCCCAGCAGTCTCTGCACATGGTGCATTAACCCTTGTCCTGCATAACAAGGCGACAGGTCTTGGCCTGCATCGAGGCCACCATGCCACGACGCTGTTGCGACTGACTAGCTGCGACAACACTCACACCTCGGCAGACAGCTTTATGTTTACTGACCTAAAGTGATTGGCTGACTGGAGACACACACACGCCCAGCCAGCACAATCCCCAACACCTGAGCAGAAAAGCTCCAGAGAACCTGTATTACAACTGATTTCAGAAGCCAGACATGACACAATTAAAGGAGGAGTCTCCACAGAATTGTTCTGATCATTCAATTATTTAGGAACGTTTCTCCGAGCCACTAGTGTTTATTTTTGTATTCCCCCATACAGCCAAACACTCTTTGGAAAAAAAAATCAAGTACCTAGTAGAAGTAGTCGTTTTGCTATATTACTCGCCACGCAGTCATATCTCAGGTAGATATACAAATGATTAGAGTTGTGGTGTAATTAGATGGACTATCTTGTCACCTAAGACCCTAAAAGTGGTTCCACCCATGAACTTAAAAAAGCCTCTCATAAGCTACTTGCGTGTAGTTGCCTCTTTTTCTTCTTGTGTAGAGCTTGTTGACTACTAGACGCCTCTACGATGCAATCAGAGAGATTTCACCCATTTACCAGAGTCTGCGAAGTGGTGCATTATTAAAATGCGAGAAGCTGGATGGTCGGATCAATGAAATGCCTGCCACCTGCTGTGCTGTGATTCATCATACACAGAGCTGGCCACTTGTAGTTACTTGCCAGTGACAGTGGCCAGCCATGTGTGTAATGAACTGCAGCGGTCGGCCGCGGGCATACTACAGCCAACCCGGAAGTTTCCCGGTAGAATATATGGCCAATCTGCCCCTGCATTATAGATATTAATTATGTCATGTTTTGATGTGTTGGTGATGTCCATCAGGGGCGCTGTACTTATGCAGAGTATACTGTGGGGAATCAATCATTAGTCCTAACTAGATGACTGTGATAAACTGAAGTACTTGTCAGCAATTAGTACTGTTGACTAGATTCAACACTCTTGTTTGTATATGGCAATTGTTTTGTATGATGCAGAATATTTGTTTGCAAAAATCCATCCTGGTAACCTGAGACATAACTTGAAGCTACCGGGCCACAGTGCAAATCTGGAACTGGGCCGCCAACTATAAAGCTTCATTGATAGCATTGGTTTGCAATATAGGGAAGAGAGACTTTATGTGCCCCCTAGGACTCCTGTGCCTAGATGTGACTGCTGCCTCTGCACCCCCTATAAGTACGTACGCCAGTGCCAGTAACTGAATATACTGCATTTACATGCTCAGCTGCTGATTTAACACATCTGTGCATAGGGGAATTGTTTTGTATGATGCACCTTGTGGGGTGCTTGGCCATAATATGCCTGCACATGCTGCTGGTGGTAAGGCTGGTAGTGGTGGCTCCCCGGCTGATCTTGGTGTGACACAGGTTGCACACCACAGTTCGTGGGTCATCCGCACTCTCACTAAAAATCATCCACACCTTTGAACACCTAGCCCTCTGCACGGTGGCTTGCCGCGAGGGGGTGCTTTGGGAAACAGTTCGGGTATTCTTTGCTCTGGCCCTGCCTCTACCCCTGGCCACTCCACTGCCTCTTGCAACCTGTCCTGCTGCTGCACTTGCCTCCCCCTCTGAAGCCCTGTCCTCAGTAGGCTTAGCAAACCAGGTGGGGTCAGTCACCTCATCGTCCAGCTGCTTTTCCTCCGAATCCTCTGTGCGCTCCTCCCTTGTACTTATTTCCCTTATTACTACCTCACTGACAGACAACTGTGTCTCATAATCCGCATCTACAAATAGCTCTTGAGACAGTTGCCGGAAGTCCCCAGCCTCATCAGCCGGACTCCGGGAACTTTTCAAAGGTTGGGCATCGATCACGACAAACTCCTCAGGTGAGAGAGGAACCATTTTTTCCCACTCAAGGCAGGGACCCGAGAACAGTTCCTGGGAGTCTGCCTGCTCAGAATATGTCACTTTTATGGAGTGAGGAGGCTGGGAGGAAGGAGGAGCAGCCTTAGGATTCAGAGTTGTAGTCCCTAGGCCGGGAGTAGTGGACTGCGTAGAAGACTGGCTGGACGCGTTTTCTGCCATCCACGACAGGACCTGCTCGCATTGCTCTGTTTGTAATAAAGGTCTACCACGCGGACCTGCAAATTGTGATGTGAATTTGGGGAGCCCAGAAACTTGCCTCTCTCCTGATCCCTCAGCAGCCGTCTGTGATTTACTCCGGCCAGGAACTCGGCCACTGCCCACACCCTCACTTGGACGCCCGCGTTCACATCCTAGACCCTTACCCCTACTCCTCATCATGGCAGATTAAGGATAGAGCAGGGCCCAAATAAATTACCCCACTGTACAGCGCTGACAACTTTGGCTAATTCACCGCACACAGAAACTTGTAGATAGCGCAGGCTCTATGCTGTGACTTGAAAAAAATTAACCCGCTGTCTTGCGCTGATACCTAGGTACCTAGGGGTAATTTACCACTCACAGAGACCTGTAGATAAGAGAGGCTTTATGAAGTGGGAGAAGACTCTAAAGCCAGTGGATAGTGCTGGTAACTGCGACTATCTCAACCCCCCCCCAACGAAAGGGTATTGTGAGATGCTCTGCACAGTGGCAGAGCTGAAATAATTTGCAGGAGCCTAGGAAATATTACAGTACTGTTTAGCGGTGAGACCTGTGACTAATGCACTGCGGACTGAGTGGGTCCGCCTATATACTTGGTACTGAAAGGTTTGAGGGGTTCAACTGTACTCTTGCTACAGAAATGTTACAGGAGTTCGCCTATACCCTTGCTACAGAAATGTTACTGGGGTCCGCCTATACTCTTGCTACAGAAATGTTACAGGGGTCCGCCTATACTCTTGCTACAGAAATGTTATTGGAGCCTGCCTATACTCTTGCTACATAAATGTTACAGGGGTCCGCCTATACACTTGGTACTGAAAGGTTTGAGGGGTTCACCTATACTCTTGCTACTGAAATGTTACTGGGGTCCGCGTATACTCTTGCTACAGAAATGTTACTGGGGCCCACCTATACTCTTGCTACAGAAATGTTACAGGGGTCCGCCTATACTTTTGCTACATAAATGTTACTGGGGTCCACCTATACTCTTGCTACAGAAATGTTACTGGCGTCTGCCTATACACTTGGTACTGAATGGTTTGAGGGGTTCACCTATACTCTTGCTACAGAAATGTTACTGGGGTCCAACAATACACTTGCTACTGAAAGGTTTGAGAGGTTCAACTATACTTTTGTTACAGAAATGTTACTGGGGTCCGCCAATACACTTGCTACTGAAATGTTTGAGGGGTTCGCCTATACTCTTGCTACAGAAATGTTACAGGGGTCTGCCTATACTCTCGCTATAGAAATGTTACAGGGGTCCGCCTATACTCTTGCTACATAAATGTTACTGTGATCCGCCTATACTCTTGCTACAGAAATGTTACTGGGGTCCGCCTATACTCTTGCTACAGAAATGTTTCTGGGGTCCGCCTATACTCTTGCTACAGATCCAAAAAAATGGTAATAGTTGCAGCAGATGTTACTGGGGTCCGCCTGCACACTTACGACTGAAAGGTTTGAGGGGTTCACCTTTACTCTTGCTACAGAAATGTTACTGGGGTCCGCCTATACACTTGCTACTGAAAGGTTTGAGGGGTTCGCCTATACTCTTGCTACAGAAATGTTACTGGGGTCCGCCTATACTGTGGGTGCACAAAGGTTTCCCATTGCGGTGTTCAGCTGCCTGACACATACACAGAATGAAGTGTGTGGGAACACATGGATTTCCCATTGCTATTTAACTCACGGCACCTTGGGTCACACAAGGTGGAGGCTTGGACCGAGCCTGACCCAGGGCCCGCTCATGTACTTCCCACACAGAGTATTGCGGATCCTACCTCGGTCATGGTTTCTCAGCCTTGGTATGCCACCTCCTCCTCTTGCTTTGGGTCTGAGGATCAGCGTAAGCACAGTTATCTGAGATACTGGATTGGAGCATTCACAGGAAGCGTAACTGATTTAATGAGACTTTCACAGGGTCACTGTATACCTGTGGTGGCTACTTTTGCGACACCTCCTGCTTCAAACTAATATTTGGTGTTAGTATGTGCTGCTGCATTGTGGAGATGTGTAGAAACGCTGGCACCTGAGTCGCCTTTATGCCCACGCTTGTGGCTTCTGACAATTTTGTGACGGAGGTGTCACGGGATTGGAATGATGATCGTACGTTAATTTATCATCAATTGTCATCAGCATTGTGGGCTATCGCCCACACTTTCAAAGAGGGTCGCTGCCTGGCCCTGCCAACCCTCTGCAGTATGTGTCTCTGGCTCCTCCTCATCGCAGATGCACTTATAAATCGACATGAGGGTGGTGTGGCTATGAAGCGAGCGTGTGGCATGAGGGCAGCTGAACGCTGCGCAGGGAAAATTTTGGGTGCCCTGTGCACGCAGGGTTATGCGGGGGGGTTGGGCAGCAATGCCAGCATGTAACCTGGAAGAAGAGGCAGCGGTTGTCCTTGGTTGGAGCTAGTGTGGTGCTTAGCTAAGATGTGCCAGTGCGTGTGCCTTGTTAATGAGGGTCTGTCCCAAGTAAATAGTTAGGAGGGTGACTGCCAGGCTATTGCCCCCATTTTGGCTTAATACTGGGACCTGGAAGTCTCAGATGCAGCCATGCATGCTGCCCCTGCCGTTCCCTATCGGTTTCTGTGGTGTTTCGATTACTTCCTGATGTTTTCAGGTGTTTCACAAATCATCCCCTATGCGGAGCATCGGTCCCATACAAATATGCTCCAGTAGCCCATTGACTTCAATGGGGTTCGTTACTCGAAACGAGCTCTCGAGCATTACGAATAGTTCGACTCGAGTACCTAGCACCCGAGCATTTTGGTGCTCGCTTATCTCTAGTCAGGTGTTTTCTACCATCTGGTAAGAATTCTGAAAGAATTTTCTTGGATTCAGACACACCTGGAGAAAGGATATGAGTTATTAAAGATCTAATGAACCTTTTTCTCGTTTATTTTTTTTTTTGAATATTTTTTTGAATATTGGATCTTTCTTTGGGATATCAAACAGAGTATTAACAACATTTTATGTGACATAGAAAGTATGAATCAACATTTATAAAATAACGTAGTTAAACTGTATGTCATCTATTAGACTACTCCCATTTTTCCAGTAATTATGAAATATGTAACATGTATAAAACTGTAAAGTTAACAAAATAAACATTTAATGAACATTTGGCATTTCAGCTGGATCTCGATTGAATTACTTCCATAGTCCCCAGATCTCTTTATGTTTCCCTATAGAGCTATCTCTAAGCGCCAACCACTTGTCAAATATACGTTGTTCAGCTATACGGTCTTTGAACTCGACTAATGTGGGAGGGGTTTCTCCAATATCTAGCTATGAGGGATTTAGCTGTCATCAAGGCGTGAGCCAGCAAATATCTAATTCTGGGAGGATATTTATTTATTTCGACCAATAATAAGATTAATTTCGCTTTCCTTTCTATGTGAGTATTTAAAACTGTGTCTAGGAGGTTTAGGACAGGCTCCCAGAAATTCCTTAGTTTGGGACAGGCCCAAAATATATGGGTGAGTGTACCTGTTTCGCCGCATCTTCTCCAGCATTCATCGTTGTTATGCAGGAATCTAGCGGCTATCAAACACGGTGCATAATACCATCTTAGGTTAATTTTCAGCTGTGTTTCCAGTATACCCAGTCCCCTGGTGGAACCACAGGTCGTTTTATATGCTTTTTCCCATGTTTCGATTGATATAACCTCCCCTAATTCTTTTGCCCAGCTAAGCATGTGTGTTTTTTTGGTTAGATTGTTGTTATCGGTTAGGGCATCATAGAAACATCTGGTGTCTGATTTTCCCGCTTGAGGGATGGTTGTGATTTTTTCTAGAACTGTGGTTGGGTTTTTTATTTCGTGGATAGAAGATTTTTTTAGAAAAGCGGCTATTCTTGTGTAGTTAAAATAGTCTTTTTGTGTTAAGTTGAATTCTAAGCTTATAGACTCAAAGGGTTTCATGCCTCCTGCGGTCATTAGGTCGTCTAGCTATTTTATTCCTTTTTCCTACCAAGCTGCGAGGTTTAGGTCAGAAATAAACAAACCCAGTATTTCAAGTGGTAGGTGAGGTTTTTTTGTAAGTGCCATGTATGGCCGCTTTTTCGGAGAATTCTCTCCATATTTCTAAGGAAGTTGTCACCATAGGGGGGGGGATTTTTTACTGTGATTTTTAGGTCTGGGATTTTTGACGAGGCTACAAGTGATGCCGCAAGTAGTAATACGTCCCCTTTGGAAGATTTGGTGATAGATGTCTCCATGCCTACCCAAGCCATTGCCTCATCCCTTTTTACCCAATTTCTGGTTTGATTTGAAATGGTGGCTTTGAAGTATTTCTCCAAGTTGGGTAAGTCCACACCACCTTTTCTGCGGTGAAGGGCTAATATCGATAGGCCATTTGCGGCTTGTTACCTTGCCAAACATAATTGGATAATTGTCTTTTTGAGAGTGTTTTTAGAGATGGAGATAGGTAGTACTCTGAAGAGGTATAATATTTTGGGTAGAATTTTCATTTTGTAAGACATAATCCTGCCAAGCCAGGATAATTCTGTGCCTGACATATGGTCAAGTTCTTTTTGAATTGTTTCTAGAAGCGGTCTGTAATTTATTTCTTCTAGCATCGTGATGTCTGCTGACATCATTGTACCTAGATAAGGGATACTGTTGGTCTGCCAGACGAAGGGAGAATTCTGATTGGATTGCATGTTTTAAATCCTTTGGGACATTTATACCTAATATTACTGATTTGCCCACATTGAGTTTATAGTATGAGATTTTGGTAAACTGCTCTAGGATCTGATACACGGCTCTCAGAGATTCAAGAGGGCGGGACATTGTAAGGACAATGTCATCGGCAAATAAGCCCGATTTTGTGTTGGCGGGAATTTTGAGAGATCCCTCTTATTTCAAGGGAGGATCTATTTAGTTCGGCCAATGGCTCCACCATGAGAATATACAGAATCGGAGAGAGCGGATACCCCTGGCGTGTGCCGTTAGTAATTGAGAACTTATCAGAGAGAGTGCCATCAGTCAACACTTTAGCAGTAGAACAAGAGTACAGGGCCCGGACGGCGCGGATCATACCCCCCCCCCCCCCCAAACCAAATTTGGCCAGTGTTTGGAAAGCATATCCCCAGTGGACCCTATCGAAAGCTTTTTCTGCATCCAAAGCTAACATAATTGTTGGGGATCCAGATGTGTTTGAAAGGTGGATAAGGTTGAGAAGCCTTCTCGTGCTGTCCGAGGCCTGCTGCCCCTTTACAAATCCGACTTGATCAGAGTGCATGATACCTGGAAGGATGTCAAGCATTCTATTTGCTAAAATATTTGCGTATATTTTGACATCTGTGTTAAGCAGGGATATCGGCCTAAAGTTTGCTGGGTCATTAGGTTCTTTGCCAGGCTTGGGCAGTACCACAACAGTGGCTTGGAGCATTTCCTCGGGGAAGGTTCCTTTTGTCATGGCTGAGTTGAGGGTTTTTCCTAGATAGGGGGACAAAGATCCCAAGAATAGCTTTTAATATTCAGCCGAAAAGCTGTCTGGCCCGGGGGCTTTTTGGCTCTTCATAGAGGAGATTGTTTCCGTCACCTCAGCCATTGTTATTGGGCGCTCCAACATGTCTGCTTGAGAGGGGTCTATTGATGGAAGTTTTATTTTGTTTAAAAAATTTTCTATGTCCGCTGCTGTGGGGTGGGTAAGGTGTGGGTCCTCTTTTAAGTTATATAAATCGCTGTAGAAGGTACGAAATGCTTCTAATATTTGTCTTGGGTGGAAAATTTTATATTCTTTATTTTTTGAGTTCCAGATATGTGGGATGTTAGCTTTAACTGTTTTCCTTTTTATCAAGTTAGCCACCCATTTTGTGGGCTTGTTAAGGGAAGAGTAGACATTGGCTCTGTGGGAATTTACTTCCCTGTCAAAGTCCCCTTGTAATACCCTGCGTAGCTCTAGTCGTGTCTTAAATAGCTCATCAGAGAGTTGTTGTGTTGCATGGTTTGTAGTTGACTTTCTAGAGTTTGAATTTTTGATGTTAGTATTAGTGTTCTTTAATTTTTCTTTTTTATATCTGGCACCTATTTTTATAAGAATGCCTCTTATATAAGCTTTGTGAGCCGACCAGAGCACTTCAGGGCTAACATCAGGTGTGTCATTTAAGGAAAAATAGTCATTTAGAGCTGTTTGTATGTCTTTACGGAATTTAGGTATTTTCATTAAGTAGGTGTTATTTCGCCAGATTCTGTTAGTTTGGCGGTTGCTTCCAAAGGCCAAAGATGTTGTTATTGGGGCGCAATCTGACCATGTTATTGTGCCTATTTCTGCTTTGGTAACTGAGGTGATAAGTGATTTGTCTACTAGGCAGAGGTTGATGCGGGAGAAGGACCTATGGCGAGATGAAAAAAAGGAATAGTCTCTGGCGGAAGCATTAAGGCATCTGAACGTGTCAAATAGTGTGAGCCAATCATTTAGGGACCTACCTCTTCTTGCCTCGCGATTTGTAGTGTCGATGTGTCTCTCTGGAACTAAATTAAAGTCGCCATTAATGATTATCGATCCTGTAGCCACTTGTTTTATTTTTTTCATAATCTTGTTTAAGAAGCTAATTTGTTTTGAGTTAGGGACATATACATTAATTATTGTGACTTGTGTGTTCCTGAGGATGCCGACCAGAACTATATAGCGTCCTTTTGGGTTGCATATTTGTTTGTCTATTTTAAAGGGAGTCAATTTTTTAAACACTATTAGAACTCCTGCATGTTTTTTGGTGCACAGGCATGTATAATTTCTGGGAATTTTTTTGTGAGACATTCTCTGGCTGTCAACATTTAGTAAGTGTGTTTCTTGTATACATACGACATCCACTCCAAGACGGCACGCTTCCCTCTACACCGAACTTCTTTTGAAGGGGGTGTTCAGACCGTTGGCATTTAGGGACATCATCTTGATGGCCATACTTGTGTGGTTGTACACTTATTTGAGAGGATAAGAGACTGGGGGGACCAGTGTAGATCTGCCAAGAAACAAAAACTGAACAAACAATTGAAAACAACATATAGTGTTGTAAACAGGTAGAGCATTGGAACACATGCGTCAGAGATGTTACGATAGCTATGTTTTTCCCTTTGTAGGAAAGCATCAATATGACTCGCGAACCAGCATAAAACAATTGTCTCCAAGTGGGTGAAAACACAATGCTCGATAGATAAGGTGTAGTGTGAGCAGTTGTTAGGATAATTATCTACATAAGCTTGCGCCTGCATTATCGGTGGTGGTGGTGGGGGGGGGGGGGAATAGAGTCACTACGGTGAGAGGACTCACAAATTTCTTGATTCCGACAGGATGAAAGGGCTAAGATTCACCAGGCGAAATATGCGCTGAAGGATTTTTGGCAGATGCATCACAGAAGGGAAAATCAAGAATTAAAAACAATGACAGAAAATGGCCGTTACTTACTGACTGAGGAGTGCATATAGATGCATCCTCCTCTCACCATGCAGGTAGCTGACTACCAAATGGAGGAGCCAATAACACCTGTGAGGGCACCGATAAAACACCCACTCACACTGCCTCCTGATAATGAGGGGGGTGGATGCTTGGTGTACACTCCCACACATAGTGGATACAGGGTGCCAGACCATTCTGATATATGTAGTTCACCATGCAGACCAGCAACCTATTAATGATGCCATGATAATTTGGCGGGTTGCCCTGCATATCCATCAGTGAACCACATTGGTACTGCCACCCTGGGCTCCCCCTGGAGTCTTAATGCCACACTGCATGTGAATGATAGATAATAAATGCAAGGCATTGGTTGGATGTTGGCCAAGATACATGAGCCCACTAACCACTTCACGGTTCCTTGCGTTGTAGTGGGTCCCTACACTAATATAAATGCATCACAGAAGGGAAAATCAAGAATTAAAAACAATCACAGAATATGTACATATATCAGAATGGTCTGGCACCCTGTATCCACTATGTGTGGGAGTGTACACCAAGCATCCACCCCCCTCTATATCAGGAGGCAGTGTGAGTGGGTGTTTAATCGGTGCCCTCACTGGTGTTATTGGCTCCTCCATTTGGTAGTCAGCTACCTGCATGGTGAGAGGAGGATGCATCTATATGCATTCCTCAGTCAGTAAGTAACGGCAATTTTCTGTGATTGTTTTTAATCTCAATCTTTAGTTCCTGTTCCGGGATATCCGGGAAGATCTTTCGAAGAAAGCGTAGTACGAAGCCCATAATTTCGGTGTTTGAAATTTTTTCGGATACGCCGCGAAATTTGACGTTGTTATGTCTATTTCTATCTTCCAAATCTGTTAATTTTTGTTGCAGCTTGGCCACGTGAGCCTCCAGGTCATAGTGAGAGTCTATTAGAGAGTTGTGGGATTTAACCAGCTCTCCCATCTTGGATTCCGTTTTTTCTATACGGTTATTAACTTCTTGGACTGAGGCGTCTCCATGAGAAGTCAGATTCTTTAGGTCAAGTTGGATGTTGTTATGTAGAGCCATGACGATTTCTTTTATGGAAAAGCTCTGAGGATGGTTTGTTGGAGGCTGAAAGGTTAGCCAAACCACCTTCTTTTTCATTATTCTGAGATTTGTGTGACAAGTCAGACATGTCTGGGTTAATATCTTCAGACAGTCTCAGTCTTTGTTTTTCGGGGCTGCTTGTGGGGGAAGGGGCGCACAGCATCAGCGTGTCTGGCCTTATCATGGGCAGTGTTGTTCCTTACCCCCCGGTCTTTCACTGTTGATCTCTCTTCTAACTCCCTTATCTTTTCCCTGGCTGTCAGCGGCTCACCTGCGTCCGCAGCCTCTGAGGTCTCCTGTGATTTCTCCAGCAGTGAGTCGCCGGCCGGTGCTTCCTCTGCCGCCATGTCAGGAGAGGTGCCGCACGCCAGGAAGAAATCCTCCAGTCTTGAAGGCTTCACCCGGGTTGTTCTTTTTGACATCTCCAGATGCCTGGCGTGTTCCCCGATCTTGTGGGGTAGTTTTCTTCCATCCTGCTTTGCGTAGGTGTTGCTGTGAGCCTGTTTGATCACGGAGTTTAGGCACAAGCGTCCGTACTGGTGCCTCACCAAGCCACGCCCCCACCTTTTTCTCGTTTAGAGAGATTTTTAGTTCTATTACACAGTATGTTAGGCTGAATGAAGACATTATCTTCATTCAGCCTAACATACGGTGTAACTATGTTACTTGGAAGGTCAGTTTTTTGTGGATGTTTGTTTGCTGATGGGATGCTCCATTACATTTTATCATTTTAAGTTGTTTAGTTCCTTTTTAGAATACATGGTTCGATATGACATGGGCATCTCATTGGTAATTCACTATCTTGATAATTTTCTTTTTGTTGGTCGGGGGGATTCATCCGTGTATTCATTTTTGTTGCTGACATTCCAAGTTTTGATGGAGCGAAGTGGTGAAGACAGCAAGAAGACAGTTGGTCCAGTCACACAGCTGGTTTTTCTGGGGATTGAAATTGATACCCTTCAATTGTTTTTTTGCTTTCCAGAAGACAAGTTGTCTCATCTAAAGAAGTCAGCAGCTAAGAAGGTTACCTTACATCAGCTGCAGGTACTATTATGTGTACAAATGTAGAGTCATGCCAATGGGAAGAGTTTTTTCTCTAATGCTTTCACTAAAGGAGTAAAACAAGTGCATCATTTCATTGGGATGTTAAAGGGCATGAAAGCTGACGTTCGAACTTGGAAAACTTTTCTTTTCTCATGTAATGGGAGGGTAATTTGCAAAGAGCTGAAAGTGGCTAATGATGCGCTCAATTTGTTTTCAGATGTGATGGGTACGGATGGTTTCTGAACAATTTTTGGGAATCACTGGTGTAGGTCTCTCTGGTTTATGCAGGATTTGAGCAACGACATATTATTACTTGAGTTATTTCTGAAAGTGGTGGCTATTAAACTTTGGGGTGTCAGATGGCCAACAGAAGAAAATGTTTTTGGTCAGACAATGCAGTAGTAGTACAAGCAGTGGTCAACAATCTTCAAGGAAGTACCAAGATTAGTTGAACCATAGACATAATCCAACAGAAGATCACAGAATGGCAGGTCACGTGTGGTTGAATCCAGAGGAGTGTTGGTTTGCACATCTAGCACAATAGCTTTGTGGCATACCTTGAGTACCTACCTTGACTGGGATTCAATAGCAGAAGGCCAACAAGGCTGCCCTTGATGACTCACAGTCATTGCAAATAACATCTCACATGGGCACAGTAATAACATTAATGGACCTTGGATATACGGCAGAAGGCTGTCTGTATTGATGACTCCCATTTGCTGCTGTGCCATACAGATAGCTGGATCCACATCTGGTGAAATGAGCATGAAACCATATACTATCAGTGCACTGCTGGATTTGAACAGGCCAATGTTGACAGTGTCATGGTCTGGGGAGCATTTTCCTGGCATGTCCTAGGATCGTTGGTCATCATATCACAACAATCTTCATTGGATGGTCAATACTAGAGGAGCCTGGTAGCTGACCATCTGCACCCATATCTTCAGGAAGTTTTCCCTGACCACAATAACATGTTTCAACAGCACAACATTCTGTATCATCGAACTCAGATGACACGGGATTGGTTGGAGGAACAAGACAATTAATTCTCCACACTGCCTTTCCCCAAACTAACCAGCCTGTAACCCAATTAAACATGTTTGATATATGCTAGAAAAGGATGTGAGATCTAGATGGGTCGTGTTAAATATGGAGGATGTTTGCAAGTTTGTAAAATCTGTTTTCCCAACACCTGAAAATAGTGTACGTCCAAAAAGGTGGACCTACCCATTACCGAGTTCCTAATGCAGTGATCATGCAGTGTATATGGTTGTACAGTGGCAAACATTGGAGGTATACATCACAAGTCACTCCTGACATATATCTCCAACACAAGACTGTAATGAGTTGCTTTACAGACATTTGGATCAACTTCCTACCCAACAACTAAGGTCCCCAACATCAGTATTAGAAAGCATAAGAATGTGCAGTGCTCTGTTATTTTACTTCCATTTACATATCCTGGGATAATCCACTTAAAGGAAACCTTATTGTAACACACCAGGTTGCCCCGTATAGCAATATGTATAATCCAGATAAAAAAATCCTTTTTTTTCACCAGCTGGTTATATTGAATTGGTAAGGTTTATTATTAAGGCAAATGAGTTGTAGAATAATCCCAATCATAGCAGATCACTGTAAAGCCAAAAGTAATAGTGCTGTTTGAATGAAAGCAGTAGAGTGCTGCATCATAAGGCAAAGGTCCAAAGCAAGTGACTTGAAAATGGGTATAGATATGACTAATAAAGGTACATAGTCTGAGTGACTTAAAAGTTGCATCCTGTCTGTGTGCTGTCCAATGTGCTAAACACCGCACGTTGATATGTACTATTCTCATCTGAAAAATTGGACAAGAATAAGACATACTGCAATATTCTTTGCTTTTGCTTACCTTGTGAGTAAAAACAAGCCCATGTGCATACTAGTTCAAATGAATGGGTGCTATTTCTATCCAATTTAAAAGATTGGTCTTTTAGAGCAGTGTTCCCCAACTCCAGTCCTCAGGGACCGCCAACAGGTCATGTTTTCAGGACTTCTCCAGTGTTGCACAGGTGATGTAATTATCATCAGTGCCTCAGACATTGCCACAGGTGTTCTTACCATAGGATATCCTGAAAGCATGACCTGTTGGTGGTCCCTGAGGACTGGATTTGGGGACCCCTGCTTTAGAGGAAATAAAGCATGTCAGCATGGGTAGGGCATGCTATCTGCCTGTGCATGAGTGATGTTATGATTAGGGATGAGCGAGCACACTCGTCTGAAAGAAAAACAAAAAACCGTTTCTCTGCGAACATGCAGAGCATTATTAGAATAACTAATTAAAAGTGGACGATTCTGATTAATTAAGAGGGATTTTTTTTGCGACCGGACTACATTCAGCAGATATACTGTCTAATTCAAAATGGCAGATTTTGTTAGTCGGAAATAAAAAGCAATCAAAATCTTATATGTTCCCGAAAATTGGATAAATGAAGACTAGAGTTCATCTCACAAAACACAAGCCAAGCCTTTATAGAGCTGCGTCTAAACTTGGTGTCTCCGGATCGTGCTGACCCCGAGAATAATGTGATCATGGGATTTATTTCGTAAAATATTATAAAAATGAAATCCAAAAAACTAAATGACTAAATTCCCTTTTTTTCCCCCAATCCCCCTAAAATATTAATAAAGGTTCTACAGTGCATTATACATATGTAAAAATGATGTCATTAAAAAATGAAACGTCCTGCAAAAAACAAGACCTCATACTGCGATGTCGACTGAAAAATAAAAAAATTATGGCTCTTGGAATGCGATGATGAAATAAACTGAAAAACTAGTTGGCCATTAAGGCGCAAACAGTCTGGGTCACTAAGGGTTAATGTTTCAAACTTTATACACACAACAGCAGGACATGACAAGCAGATGACATCATAGACATCACGTGATGTTACAATTGGCGCAGATGGTTAAAGTTCTAATGCTGAACCACCTTGTGTCATTTCAGCCTGACATCCTGAAGAGGACGAGTCCAAGTATGTGACTCCTCGCTTAGTGCTGAGGCCTCGTCACACATCGTATAGCTGAGAAAGGGTGTACATCTGGGGGTTGGGCCCTTAGATTGTAAGCTCTTAGGAGCAGAGTTTCTACTGTATAGTATTAGTCTGTAAGCTCTTAGGAGCAGAGTTTCTAATGTACACTAGATTGTAAGCTCTTAGGAGCAGGTTGTATAATATATATATATATATGCTTTCTTTACAGGATCCTGAGCTTATAATAATATACAGATACAGCAATATGCAGCAGGACAGATTAGATCCGGGGTGATATCCGATCGCCACATCTGGGGTCAGGAAGGAATTTTTTTTCCCCTGATGACTTTCCGGGGGTTTTCTTCGCCTTCCTCTGGATCTCGGGGGCCAGGGATTCTCATCTCAGAACAATGGTGTGAACGGGCGCAGCAAGTTCTGTGGTCTCCACCGGGCTGACATTAGAGTCTCTGAGAGCCTTCTGTTATTTATTAAAGGGCCGGTAATGTTTTATTACAATGTTGCTTATTGCTATTTCAATAAAGACATTAAAAATATACATATTGTGATGCTTGTTTTTTATCCGCTCGTCTTACATGCTGGCCATAATGAGAGCGATTGCTGCTGATCAGTATTCCAGAAGTACAAATAGACTTATCCTGCATACATAAAGACGTGTATCATCTCCTAAAGACATGGCGGCAGCTGCTGCGGGACAGAAACTCTGGTGCACTCCATATACAGAGAGCAGAGAACATATCACTCCCCCCATAATGCCAAATCCTGTCTCAAGTTACATAACAAGTGTTATGGGGTTTAGTCTCTATACTAGGGGGCACTAACATTGTGTGTCCTCCAGTCTACACAACATACTACCTGATAGCTGAAGGTTGGGGCAGGAAGAGTAACTGAGTACAGAAGGCAAAGAGGTTTTGTATAAAAACAGGAAACAGACTGACAAGTAGAGATGTCCTTCTTAGGGCTACATCTGACCGTGTGCATTATACTTGTGGCTGGCTGGGAGTTGTAGTGCTTCCATTTTTGTATTATGCATCTAGGCCTGTTCGCAGCCTTTCAGTAATAGGTTTCTCAGGCTGCAGTGCCGTACAATACCGCTCTCACCGTGAAACTGCACTCAAATATTTCCTAGCCTACTGCAAACGACTTCATTTATACCGTTCTCTGTCTGCAGTGTATAACAGAGTGTTGGGGCACAGCCGCTTCTATAGGGAAAGTTATATACACTATACAGTCCTCCTGATCCTCCATGCAAGAAGCCTAACGCTCCTTCTTAGGGCTACATCTGACCGTGTGCATTATACTTGTGGCTTGCTGGGAGCAGTAGTGCATCAATTTTTGTATTACGCATCTAGGCCTGTTCCCAGCCTTTCAGTAATTGCTTTCTCAGCCTGCAGTGCTGGTTTCTCTTACTGAGAACAATCACCCTTTGCTCTACTAGCTAACACGTCACCAAACACCCTTTTTTTGTTTTCAAGATTTTGTAGTACGTCAGATAGCTAAGGGTTGGAGAAAAGAAAATGTCGGAACAGATGGTTGTTGCTCAATATCCTTCTCTGCATTATGCTGGTTATTTTGCATTTTAGAACTAGTGTGTGCGGATTTGTGGGATTGTCGCTTAATTTGGGCAGCGTTTTTTTTTGTACATTGGGCTGAACAGAGAGGAAAAGAATGCCCCTGTGGTTTGTCGCTAGGTCTCAACAACATTGAGGTACACTGGCATGGTGTTAGAGGTCTCCGGTGGTCAAAGTTGTTACCCGAAGTGATTCATATAAATAGGTTTTCATCTGTCCCTGTAATTTAACTGCAACATGCTGGCGGTAATGACCTGAGTACAGTTAAAATTGGGGAATTGATTGCCTTGATACAGCAGGACTTGGGCCATTTTGGAGACATGTTTGCAAAGCTGACGTTGCTGTGGTCGGAGTTGTTTTTTGCTGCAATTCTGTCGGGGAGCTGTTTCTGAACCATGGTATCAAGGAAGTACCAAGATTAGTTAAACCATAGACATAATCCAACAGAAGATCACACAATGGCAGGTCATGCGTTGTTGAATCCAGAGGAGTGTTGGTTTGCACATCTAGTATCTCATCAATGATGTTCCACAGTGAACCAACTAACCCAGCAGTACAACAGTAGGGAAGTTATACACATTTCCACAATAGCTTTGTGGCATACCTTGAATACCTACCTTGACTGGGATTCAATAGCAGAAGACCAGCAAGGCAGCCCTTGATGACCCAGAGTCATTGCAAACAACATCTCACATGGTCACAGTAAAGACATTAATGGACCTTGAACACACGGCAGAAGGCTGTCTGGAGTGATGACTCTCATTTGCTGCTGTGCCATTCAGATAGCCGGGTCCATACCTGGCGAAAAGAGCATGAAACCATATCCTATCAGTACACTGCTGAGTTTGAATAGGCCAATGGTGACAGTGTCATGGTCTGGGGAGCATTTTCATGGCATGGCCTAGGACCATTGGTCATCATACCACAACGATCTTCGCTGGATAGTCAGTGTTACAGGAGCCTGTTAGCTGTCAATAGGACAATGTTCTGTATCATCGAGCTCAGATGACTAGGGATTGGTTGGAGGAGCATGACAATTGATTCTCCACACTGCCTTTCCCCAAACTAAACAGCCTGTAACCCAATTAAACATGTTTGAAATATGCTAGAAAAGGCTGTGAGATCTGCATGGGTCGTGTTGAATATGGAGGATTTTTGCTACCTTGTAAAATCTGTTTCCCAACACCTGAAAACTGTGTACATCCAAAAAGATAGACCTACCCATTATTGAGTTTCTAATGCAGTGACATGCAGTGTATATGGTTGCACAGTGGTAAACATTAGAGGTATATATCACGGGTTACTCCTGACATATATCTCCAACACAAGGCTGTAATGAGTTGTTTTATAGATATTTGGACCAACTTCCCACCTAACAACTAAGGCCCCCAACATCAGCATTAGGAAGCATAAGAACAAGCAGTACTCTGTTATTTTACTTCCATTTTCATATCCTGCCAATCACAGAAAATGAACATGTACTTACTGACTCAGGAGGGCAGATAGCTGCATCCCCTCAGCATGAAGGTGATCACGGGGGAGCCCAGGGTTGCAGTACTAATGTGGTTAACTTATTGAGGTGCAGGGCAACCCGCCGAACTATTATGGCGTCATTAATAGGTTGCTGGTCTGCATGGTGAACTACATGTCTCAGAAGGTCTTGTACTTTGTATCCACTCTGTGTGGGAGTATACACCAAACAGCTATCCCCCTCTATACTAAGATGTTGTGTGAGTGGCTGCCTCATCAGGTGTCCTTCACAGGTGTAATTGGCTCTCTCATTTGGCAATTTGCTACCTGTATGCTGAGGAGATGCAGCTATCTGCCCTCCTGAGTGACTAAGTATATGGTCATTTTCTGTAATTGTTTGTTTTTATATTTCCCCTTCTGTGACGCATTTACATATCCTGGGATAATACATTTAAAGGAAAACTTACCATAATATACCAAGTTACCCAGTATTGCAATATGTATAATCCAGATAAAAAATCCCTTTTCTCCAGCTGGTTATATAAATTGGTCAGTTTTATTTTTAAGGCAAATGAGTTTTAGAATAACCCCAATCATAGCAGATCACTATATAGCCAAATGTGATGCTGCTGTTTGAATGAAGGCAGTAGAGTGCTGCATCATAAGGCAAAAATCCAAAGCAAGTGACTTGAAAATGTGTGTATATATGCCTTCTAAGGGTACATAGCCTGAGTGACATGTATTATTCTCACCCAAAAATTGGAAAAGAATGGGACATGCTGCAAGGTTGTTAACTCTGGCTTTCTGTCTGGGTAAAAACTAGCCCATGCGCTCACATTCAATCAAATAAATGGGTGCTATTTACATATGATTTGTGGACCAATTTTTCGGTCCAAAAATCAGACAGAAAAGACGTCATGTAGAGCAAATAAAGCAAGTCAGCATGGGCAGGACATGCTATCTGCCTGTGCATGAGTGATGTTATGATGTGTTTTGAAATGTTGGATTAAACAATTAATTTATATGATACTCAAAGGATATCACTGCCTTATCAATCAGGTATGCCTAATAGTATATATGATGCATTGGAGAAGAATACACGTGAAACAGACGAGATGGCATTTCAAGCTTCTCTTCTGAAGCATCTTTATTACATCTTTTATAGCAAACTTTAGCACTTGTCAGGAGCTGATCACGAGCTCGCATCACCCCATCAGCATCCAATCATAATATAATACGGCTTTGTGCACATGCATATATCTAATAGCTAAGAATTATTTCATTATCTTCTACTGCAAGGACATAAACCTTACAAAAAACATTTAATATTAATACATAAGCTAGTAATAATGCCAAAATATCTAGAGGCATGATGCAAGGACATTTGCCTAGTTACAAATAACAGTTCATTACTATAAGTTGCATTTCTCCATAGCTGACCTGCTGCTTTGTGAATTGTGATGATACAGAAAGAATGATATGTTAAAACATTATTCTATGTTACTTTTAGAAACCTCAATATAAATAAGTTCTCCCTCCACCCATTCATATTATGTTCATGACAGGACTACCTTCCTGATATCTATGGCATGATCCTTTGAAACTTTGGACATGGGGTTTTTGTATTGACACATTGCTTTTAGGACTTTTCATATACAGGGTATTGTCAAAAACACTGATCCAGTGCTATATCTCAATACTAGTGTCCTAGAGTAAAACTCAATTGCAAAGCATAGCATGTGAGAAGCAGAAATTCACTACCAGTGTCTCTCTAAGTCCTGTAGGACCGCTGCTATGACCGAAGTAAGGAAAGCCTACTCAAAGTGGCTTCCTACTGATACGATACATGTATGAATCGGTCATTGGGCCTGTGTTCATTCAAGGGACTCTCAATGCGGATTGGTATGTAAATCTCCTCCAAGTGACAGGGGATGATCTGTGCCTATCGCAGCAGAAAGAGACCACATCAAGTATGCTTTCCTTCAGTCATAGCAGCGGTCCCACGGGTCTTAGAGATAGAAAGCGGATTTATGCTTCTCACATGCTACTCAAACTTTGCAATTGGGTTTTTATTCTTTGTCTTTTACACAGATCACAATTAGAGATGAGCGAACGTACTCGTCCGAGCTTGATATTCGTGCGAATATTAGGGTGTTCGGGATGCTCGTTACTCGTAACGAGTACCACGCGGTGTTCCGGTTACTTTCAGTTTCCACTCTGAGACGTTAGCGTGCTTTTCTGGCCAATTGAAAGACAGGGAAGGCATTACAACTTTCCCCTGTGACGTTCAAGCCCTATACCACCCCCCTGCTGTGAGTGGCTGGGGCGATCAGATGTCACCCGAGTATAAAAGTCGGCCCCTCCCGCGGCTCGCCTCAGATGGCGTGTGAGTTAGCTGAGGGAAAGTGCTGTTCTATTGGAGTTGCTGTAGGGAGCGTATTTGTAGTAAGTGTAGGCTTCAAGAACCCCAACGGTCCTTCTTAGGGCCACATCTACGTGTGTGCAGGCTGCTGTTAGCAGTGGAGAAATTTTTTTTTCTTCTCAAAATCGGCAGTGCAGAGCATTGCACCCGGTATTAGGGACAGAAGTGGTGCTTAGGCAGGGAGAGTGTTAGGAGTGAGTGTAGCCTTCAAGAACCTCAACGGTCCTTTCT
This sequence comes from Eleutherodactylus coqui, assembly GCF_035609145.1. Taxonomy (NCBI): domain Eukaryota; kingdom Metazoa; phylum Chordata; class Amphibia; order Anura; family Eleutherodactylidae; genus Eleutherodactylus; species Eleutherodactylus coqui. Next base: position 232,228,999 of record NC_089840.1, on the reverse strand, counting down.
AGGGCCACATTTAACTGTGTGGAGTACTGTGCAGGCTGCTGTTAGCTGTGTTGCTTTTTTTTTTTTCTCAAAATCGGCGGTGCAGAGCATTGCACCCTGCATTGATACTACAGGCACAGAATTGTGTAGGTAGGGCCACAACACAGTTATTAGTCATTGAATAGACGCAGTGGGCCTTTTCTTTTTTAACAAAAGGGAAAAAAGTATATTTGCCCTGCCTCTGTCAGTCCTAAGGGCTCTGGGTACGTGTGTGCTGCGTGGAGAACGTAAAAAAATCAGACGCAACCAGCTACGGTTGAGTGCAGCCTTGCGCCAATTTCTTTCCTGCCTGGGAAATACCTGCTCTGCCACAGTTAATAACTCTGCAACAGTAAAGTTCTGTGACACTTTTTCAGGGCCGCAACACAGTGTCAGTTATTAAACTTATTATTCAGTGAATAGACGCAGTGGGCCTATCCCTTTAAACAAAAGGGAAAAAAGTATATTTGCCCTGCCTCTGTCAGTCCTAAGGGCTCTGGGTACGTGTGTGCTGCGTGGAGAACGTAAAAAAATCAGACGCAACCAGCTACGGTTGAGTGCAGCCTTGCGCCAATTTCTTTCCTGCCTGGGAAATACCTGCTCTGCCACAGTTAATAACTCTGCAACAGTAAAGTTCTGTGACACTTTTGCAGGGCCGCAACACAGTGTCAGTTATTAAACTTATTATTCAGTGAATAGACGCAGTGGGCCTATCCTTTTAAACAAAAGGGAAAAAAGTATATTTGCCCTGCCTCTGTCAGTCCTAAGGGCTCTGGGTACGTGTGTGCTGCGAGGAGAACGTAAAAAAATCAGACGCAACCAGCTACGGTTGAGTGCAGCCTTCCGCCAATTTCTTTCCTGCCTGGGAAATACCTGCTCTGCCACAGTTAATAACTCTGCAACAGTAAAGTTCTGTGACACTTTTGCAGGGCCGCAACACAGTGTCAGTTATTAAACTTATTATTCAGTGAATAGACGCAGTGGGCCTATCCTTTTAAACAAAAGGGAAAAAAGTATATTTGCCCTGCCTCTGTCAGTCCTAAGGGCTCTGGGTACGTGTGTGCTGCGTGGAGAACGTAAAAAAATCAGACGCAACCAGCTACGGTTGAGTGCAGCCTTGCGCCAATTTCTTTCCTGCCTGGGAAATACCTGCTCTGCCACAGTTAATAACTCTGCAACAGTAAAGTTCTGTGACACTTTTGCAGGGCCGCAACACAGTTATTAAACTTATTATTCATTCACTAGAGGCAGTGGGCCTTTCCTTTTTAAAAAAAGTTAAAAAATTATATTTGGCCTGCAGGCTTGCGCCAATTTCTTTCCTGCCTGTGAAATCAAATCACTGCTAATACAGCATGCTGAGGGGTAGGGGTAGGCCTAGAGGACGTGGACGCGGCCGAGGACGCGGAGGGCCAAGTGAGGGTGTGGGCACAGGCCGAGCCAGTGCGGTGGCCAGGGGTAGAGGCAGGGCCAGACCGAATAATCCACCAACTGTTTCCCAAAGCGCCCCCTCGCGCCATGCCACCCTGCACAGGTCAAGGTGCTCTACGGTGTGGCAGTTTTGCACAGAGACGCCTGACGACCGACGAACAGTGGTGTGCAACCTTTGTCACGCCAAGATCAGCTGGGGAGGCACCACCAACAGCATGCGCAGGCATATGATGGCCAAGCACCCCACAAGGTGGGACGATGCCCGTTCACCGCCTCCGGTTTGCACCACTGCCTCTCCCCCTGTGCCCCAACCTGCCACTGAGATCCAACCCCCCTCTGAGGACACAGGCACTACCGTCTCCTGGCCTGCACCCACACCCTCACCTCCGCTGTCCTCGGCCCCATCCAGCAATGTCTCTCAGCGTAGCGTCCAGACGTCGCTAGTGCCACAGTTTGAGCGCAAGCGCAAGTACGACGGCACGCACCCGCAAGCTCAAGCGTTAAACGTGCACATTGCAAAATTGATCAGCCTAGAGATGCTGCCGTATAGGCTTGTGGAAACGGAGGCTTTCAAAAGCATGATGGCGGCGGCTGCCCCGCGCTACTCGGTTCCCAGTCGCCACTACTTTTCCCGATGTGCCGTCCCAGCCCTGCACGACCACGTCTCCCGCAACATTGTACGCGCCCTCACCAACGCGGTTACTGCCAAGGTCCACTTAACAACGGACACGTGGACAAGCACAGGCGGGCAGGGCCACTATATCTCCCTGACGGCACATTGGGTGAATTTAGTGGAGGCTGGGACAGAGTCAGAGCCTGGGACCGCTAACGTCCTACCCACCCCCAGAATTGCGGGCCACAGCTCGGTGGTGGTATCTGCGGCGGTGTATGCTTCCTCCACTAAAGCACCTTCCTCCTCCTCCTCCAACGCAACCTCTGTCTCGCAATCAAGATGTGTCAGCAGCACGTCGCCAGCAGTCGGTGTCACGCGGCGTGGCAGCACAGCGGTGGGCAAGCGTCAGCAGGCCGTGCTGAAACTACTCAGCTTAGGAGAGAAGAGGCACACGGCCCACAAACTGCTGCAGGGTCTGACAGAGCAGACCGACCACTGGCTTGCGCCGCTGAGCCTCCAACTGGGCATGGTCGTGTGTGACAACGGCCGTAACCTGGTGGCGGCTCTGCAGCTCGGCAGCCTCACACACGTGCCATGCCTGGCCCATGTCTTTAATTTGGTGGTTCAGCGCTTTCTGAAAAGCTACCCCCACTTGTCATACCTGCTCGGAAAGGTGCGCCAGCTCTGCGCACATTTCCGCAAATCCCACACGCACGCTGCCACCCTGTGGACACTGCAACATAGGTTTAATCTGCCAGTGCACCGACTGCTGTGCGACGTGCCCACACAGTGGAACTCTACGCTCCACATGTTGGCCAGACTCTATGAGCAGCGTAGAGCTATAGTGGAATACCAACTCCAACTTGCGCGGCGCAGTGGGAGTCAGCCTCCTCAATTATTTACAGAAGAGTGGCCCTGGTTGGCAGCCATCTGCCAGGTCCTTGGAAAATTTGAGGAGTCTACCCAGGTGGTGAGCGGCGATGCTGCAATCATTAGCGTCACCATTCCTCTGCTATGCATCTTGAGAAGTTCCCTGCAAAGCATAAAGGCAGACGCTTTGCGCTCGGAAACAGAGCTGGGGGAAGACAGTATGTCGCTGGATAGTCAGAGCACCCTCCTGTCTATATCTCAGCGCATTCAGGAGGAGGAGGAGGAGCATGAGGAGGATGAGGAGGAGGGGGAAGAGACAGCTTGGCCCACTGCTGAGGGTACCCATGCTGCTTGCCTGTCATCCTTTCAGCGTGTATGGCCTGAGGAGGAGGAAGAGGAGGAGGAGGAGGATCCTGAAAGTGATCTTCCTAGTGAAGACAGCCATGTGTTGCGTACAGGTACCCTGGCACACATGGCTGACTTCATGTTAGGATGCCTTTCTCGTGACCCTCGCGTTACACGCATTCTGGCCACTATGGATTACTGGGTGTACACACTGCTCGACTCACGCTATAAGGAGAGCCTTTGCACTCTCATTCCCGAAGAGGAAAGGGGTTCGAGAGTGATGCTATACCACAGGGCGCTGGTGGACAAACTGATGGTAAACTTCCCATCCGACAGCGCTAGTGGCAGAAGGCGCAGTTCCGAGGGCCAGGTAGCAGGGGAGGCGCAGAGATCAGGCAGCATGTACAGCGCAGGCAGGGGAACATTCTCCAAGGCCTTTGCCAGCTTTATGGCTCCCCAGCAAGACTGTGTCACCGCTCCCCAGTCAAGGCTGAGTCGGCGGGAGCACTGTAAAAGGATGGTGAGGGAGTACGTAGCCGATCGCACGACCGTCCTCCGTGACGCCTCTGCCCCCTACAACTACTGGGTGTCGAAGCTGGACACGTGGCCTGAACTCGCGCTGTAAGCCCTGGAGGTGCTTGCTTGTCCTGTGGCTAGCGTCTTGTCAGAGAGTGTGTTTAGTGTGGCTGGGGGAATCATCACGGATAAGCGTACCCACCTGTCAAACGACAGTGCCGACAGGCTTACACTCATCAAGATGAACAAAGCCTGGATTTCCCCAGACTTCTCTTCTCCACCAGCGGACAGCAGCGATACCTAAGCAATACGTAGGCTGCACCCGCGGATGGAAGCATCGTTCTCTCTCACCATCCAAAACGGGGACATTTCTGCTTCATCAATCTGTGTATAATATTCCTCCTCCTCCTCCTCCTGCTCCTCCTCCTGAAACCTCACGTAATCACGCCGAACGGGCAATTTTTCTTAGGGCCACAAGGCTCACTCATCTAATTTTTCTAAACAATTTTTATATGTTTCAATGCTCTTAAAAGCGTTGAAACTTTAACTTGAACCAATTTTTCGTTAAACTGGGCTGCCTCCAGGCCTAGTTACCACTTAAGACACATTAACCAAAGCGATTAATGGGTTTCACCTGCCATCTTGGTTGGGCATGGCCAATTTTTACTGAGGTACATTAGTACTGTTGGTACACCAATGTTTTGGGGCCCTCACCTACAGTGTAATCATAGCAATTTCTATGTTCTTCGCCTGCACTCATGGTACAGAAGTGTGTGTGGGGTTGGCCTACACTTTGGCTACATAAATGTAACTTGGGCCTTGGCTATACTGCAGCTACTGAAATGGAACTAAGACTGCGCTCCCACTATACTGCTGCTTCGGAATTGTTACTGGGACCTGTGTAGGCTGCTACTATTACTGAAATGGAACTAAGACTGTGCTCCCCCTATAATGCTGCTAGTGATATGTTAGTGGGGCCTGTCGCTAATGCTACGGCTGAAATGTTACTAATTCTGGGCTCTGCCTATACCGCTGCTAATGGTATGTCTCTGGGGTGTGGAAACAGAGGCTTCCCAAAGACATGATGGCGGCGAGGCCATTTCCCACAAACGCTGTTACTGTTAAAGTGCATATAACCACGGACACGTGGAGAGGACACGTAGTACCTCCAAAACATCCCCCGCCACGGCCCACGTAATCCTGGCCACATTCCGAAAACCAACAAAATAAAACCGCGCTACTAGGTCCGCAGTCACCACCACATTACCACCAACGCGGTTACTGTTAAGGTACATATTACCAGTCTGACTGGGGCATGTAGTGTTGGCCGGAGCCCACCTGCATTAAGGACGACATTACTACCTCAGCTGTGTTGGGCAATGCAATGGGATATTTTTGTGTATCGCCGGTGGGTTCCAGGGAGCCACCCATGCTGTAGGTGCACACGGAGTTTAACCTACATGTGTCCACTTGTAAAGAACCCCAGTCTGACTGGGGCATGCAGTGTGGGCCGAAGCCCACCTGCATTAAGCACGACATTACAACCTCAGCTGTGTTGGGCAATGCAATGGGATATTTCTATGTACCGCCGGTGGCTTCCTGGCACCCACCCATGCTGTGGGTCCACAGGGAATTATAAATGCATCTGTTTCCACTTGTAAAGAACCCCAGTCTGACTGGGGCATGCAGTGTGGGCCGAAGCCCACCTGCATTAAGCACAACATTACTACCTCAGCTGTGTTGGGCAATGCAATGGGATATTTTTATGTACCGCCGGTGGGTTCCAGGGAGCCACCCATGCTGTCGGTCGACAGGGACTTCACAATAGGGAGTTGTACCTGCCTGTGTCTATGAATTAAAAAGCCCGGTCTGACTGGGGCATGCAGAGACACCTTGACAGAATGAATAGTGTGTGGCACATAGGTTCCCCATTGCTATGCCCACGTGTGCAGCTCCTGATGGCAGTGGCACAGGATTCTATTTCTCATTGCTTCTGTACAGCATTGTGGGCTATCACCCCGCCCCTTTTAAAGAGGGTCGCTGCCTAGCCGTTCCAACCCTCTGCAGTGTGTGCCTGCGGTTCCTCCTCATGGCAGACGCACTTCTAAATAGACATGAGGGTGGTGTGGCATTAGGGCAGCTGAAGGCTGCGCAGGGACACTTTGGTGTGCGCTGTGGGGGGGAGGGGAGGCGGTTGGGCAGCATGTAAGCCAGGAGAAGTGGCAGTGGAGTGTCATGCAGGCAGTGATTGTGCTTTGTTGGAGGTAGTGTGGTGCTTAGCTAAGGTATGCCATGCTAATGAGGGCTTTTCAGAAGTAAAAGTTTTTGGGAGGGGGGGGGGGGCCCACTCTTGCCGCTATTGTGGCTTAATAGTGGGACCTGTGAACTTGAGATGCAGCCCAACATGTAGCCCCTCGCCTGCCCTATCCGTTGCTGTGTCGTTCCCATCACTTTCTTGAATTGCCCAGATTTTCACACAAGGAAACCTTAGCGAGCATCGGCGAAATACAAAAATGCTCGGGTCGCCCATTGACTTCAATGGGGTTCGTTACTCGAAACGAACTCTCGAGCATCGCGAAAAGTTCGTCCCGAGTAACGAGCACCCGAGCATTTTGGTGCTCGCTCATCTCTAATCACAATACAAAATTGAAATCCATGTTTCAAGGTCCTGTGTCATACCATCATGCAGCACATCCATGCCTTCTTACTCAAGTACACAACTGTTATTTCATTATAGGACACTGATATTCAGATGTAGTGCTGGATCCATCTTTTTGACTACCCCTGTATACATGAAATACACAACCATATTTCTACTACATTAATTACAGTGTATAATTGTTTTAAAAAAACATGCCTGTAGTAGAACTATTGTGGGAAATAAATGTAACATAATGAAAAAACTATATTACTGCACAGGAAAATATGAAGTTTATGTAACATTTTGCAATAATTTCTAGAATGTCCAGAATGCGCTTTACATTTTTTGTTCTGAGCCGAAAACCAGTCTGGTATTTTTTAATGCATAACACCGTACCACTTCTGCTTTGTAGGATATGGTTATATGACATTGCTAACGTGGAGAACCCAATCTAAAAACCATGATCTCTGTCTGTACAGCACATTTGGCCTTATATATTTTCTACAATGATTTTACACAATTGAATTGAAAGAAGAAAATCGTGAAAAAGTATTTGGTGGTGCTCCTGTCAAACCATAATGCAGATGTCCTAAGGCAAGATCGAGAGGAGGTATCTTTCTTCCTTGAGCTCATCATAAGATACCTGCATTATCGTTTGATAGTTGTACCACTCAAAGGGGTTGCACATGCCACCTCTGCCAGTCAGCTATTCACCAAGCCAATGTGCCCGTGTGTGACACCACTGTACTACAGGAAGCAGACAACTCCATACGTTCGGCAGCAGCCTGGGTAGGCAGTGCAGGCACTGTTCCTATTGAATGCTATGTGAACACTACCTGAAATACTAATCAAAGCCCCTTTAGTGGGTATACATCGGTCTTCTTCCAGCAACACAGTGGCCACACACATAAGCAAAGTGTCTCGGTGAACAGCCACTCAAAGGGGGTACCGGGAGTGCAGATCCCCGACAATCGATTATTGATGAACCAAGCAGAAGGATAGGTCATGAATAGTTCAATGGTAGACAGCGCCTTTAAGATCCTGAAAGTCAGTAGTTTTGGATGTATTATGGGAATGGAAATTTGCAAAAGCCAACTGACTACAATGTAGCAAAAACACAGCAAATTAACATAACCTTAGTCCCTAATTGTCTCAATCACCTCTTTTTGGTAGCAATTTGCTTTCTGTAGAATCCGCACACAGGTATTCTTGAGCTTTTGGTTCCCATTGACAAGAAGAACAGAATGTAGAGAAGGATAAGCTCCGATAAGAAAAATGACAATACAGCTTCTGAAATCCTCTGTTGTATTTCCTGAACCATATAGATTGAATGCTGTCATGTAAAGAAAAAAATACATGAAGAAGGTAGCCATCATTTTAACTGCTCGGTAATGGGCATCTAACGCTGGTTCTCTGAACCCAGTTCTTTCTTGCTCTTTCATCTTTTTCATGTGTCTTAGAAGAGAGTGAACCACCAGATCAGCAGAGACACAAAACAGAGCAAACGGTGGAATGGAACCCATCGCACACAGGGTTGAGTAAGTTGCAAAGTTTTCTCCAATTTCAACAAATGAATTTTTTCTGCTTCCATACCTGCTCATGTTGAATGTCTGATTGATACCAAATTCAGCAGCAGAGTTGCTGCAGCATGCCGATATCACTACACTCACCAATATGAGGAAAGGGAGCAAGTCACCAAAATGTGTCTTAAATACAGTGAAAATGTATCTCTGAATGTTAACAATTCGCACACAGTAAAAAGTGCTCAACCATGCGGCAAACCAAAAGCATAAGTAATTAAAAAACAACACTACATAATAGAAAGTGGACCCAGTCCCACTAAAATTAGGTGCTACATAGCTAATAAAGAACGCATATAAAACCAACCACATGTAAATGAATCGTGACAGACCAAGACAGGTAAGTATTAGATCACAAGAGCCCAGTTTTCGGTGAGTCAGTAGATGGATCAGGTTTACAATCACCATAAGACCATTTGTGAAGGAGCCAACGATGGTCTCTAAAACCAGAATGACTAATGACAGTATACGGTACGGTGTTAAAGAAGTTGATGAAGTCCCAGATGGTGTTGATGTACCATTTTGCCAATTTGTTTCATTACTTGCATTGAACATTGTCTTCATCTCCTCTATGCTTTATCCAGTATAACTATGAGCGGTTTACACTTCCGTGTTTACCTACAACCTGGAGCTTCTTGTGTCTGCAGCAAAGATTTTCATAGTATAAATATCATTCCCTGTGCCTATTGTATTACTGGGAAAATATAGCCCATGCAAATGGTAAGCACACCCAGTACATCCCTGAAGTTAAGATATTTTTGACTCTATGCTTTGCAAACAGTTCTTATGCAGCAGGTGTGGACCCACTGTATCACTAACTCATTTGACTTTGGAATGCTGCGTAACCTCTTTCTGAGGGATCTAGTCTTTGCTGCAGGGGCCACCAGATTGCTTCTCAAGGAGCAGAAATGACAGCAGGCATGGGTAGGTCAAATCCGATGTACCAAAGGGATGGGCAAAAATGTAGTCGATATAGCAAGCCGAGGTCAGGACTGGCAGAGTTCACGAAACATGGTGAAACAGGCAGACGATCAGGGGAGGCAGAAATTAGGCAAATTGTAGTGAAGGGACAATCTGAGGTCAGGACAAGCAGAATTTAGGAAATCTGGGTATGCAGTAAAAGATCAAAACCATGACTCAAACAGGGAAAACTTCAGAATAGAGTGAAAACAAAAAGAACTAGCGTTCAGTGGTAGGAAGATATTCTTATACGTAGTGATTTATACACTTAGGGAACGTTCACAAGTGGCAGAATTGGTGCAAATTTTCCACTGTGGAACAATTCACAGCATTGGAACAGATTTTGACATGAGTTTTGATGTGGATTCACAGCAAAATTTAACGTTTCATTGAAAAGTTTAAATCTGCTGCAAATCTGCATTAAAACCATGTAAAATCCACAGCAAATGGTGCAGATTGTGACGTGGTTTTTGACATGAATCCATACCAACATCCATAGCACATAATACGTTGCAGACTTTAGTATGAAGCCACACCAAAATCTACTATGTGTGAATATCTCCTTAATGTACTTACTTGGGTTAGGGGTCAATGAGCTTAGCTTTAGCTACCCTTTTCCAGGTTTTCCTTTCTTGTCATCATCGGCAGTTAGGATATCTCACTGCTCCAACTGTTTTAGTATTTAAACCAGCTGAATTGATGAAGGGATTTTACCTCAAAATGCATTTCCCAATACTGGTTATCTATTTAACCAATTTGTTATGTGCGTGTGGGTTAGTGAGCAGAGAGCCCACATGAATGTTACCAGAAATAGGGAACACTAGGTGAAGCAACCACCAATTAACACCTCTCCCTATCTTCTACAAAGAAAGATGACCAAGGAACTACCTGAGCAGGGACAATGCCCCAATAAGGGGTGGCCCAGCGGTCTCAAATCTGGGCCCTTGCTGCCCCTAGGAATCCAGGCTATGACGCATACACATTCCACCACCGACAGGGACAACTGGACAGAATAAGAAGACACACAGCACCGTAATCACACAATGCAGCAGCCAATATGCAAACACAAGTAGCAGATGTTTATGCTATAAATGCCAGGTATTTGTTGACATTTTGGCAAAAATATGAAAGCTAGTGGGCCATCCCACAGCTCCCGGCAATATCGCTAGTCCCTACACTAACCAGGAGTCCAGCAATATAACCAAACAAAACCACAAGACACAAACCTTTCTTGCTCACACAACACAGAGAAAGAAATGAGAACAAAGAAATCTGAACACACGCACACCTGGGAAGACAGCTTTATGTGTACTGACCTACACACAGACTGGCTGACTGGAGACACACCTGTAACCTCTGTGCGCACACAAGCACCACACTCAGCACGAATGCAGGGTGATTTTCACAACCACTGCAGCTGACAATACCATGCACTGTAGAACAGTGCACACCATGCTTTGCTGAACAGTAGCACCATTCCAGGGAAAAGAAAGGCTTGCCCTAACCTAGCAGGGGGATGAAGGGTCCCAGCCTAGAAGCAGAGTAATCGCCTCAATAGAGGGGGCCCCACAGTCTTCTTCCTGGTCCCTGAAGAAAAAATAGCAAAGAAGTGGCAGCATAAGATGATGCAAGTGAAAAAAAACTTCTTTAGTTAAAGGAACATTTTTATTGTTTCATAGTTAATAAGGCAACGTTTCAACCTCCACGAGATGCGGAACATGGACAGCACACCTTGTTTCTTCTGTTATTTGGCTTGATAAAGACCTTGTGGAGGTTGAAACTTGCCTTTTTAACTATGAAACAATAAAAATGTTCCTTTAACTAAAGAAGTTTTTTTCCCTTGCATCATCTTATGCTGCCACTTCTTTGCTATTTTTTCTTCATATACCTAAAGGGCCATATGTCCATAGCCCCGAAGTTGGCTCTGCATCTGTTTGAACCAGTTGCAGTCCTTTTTTTGTCTCCGCCCCCTATAAGTAATTCTTTCTGCGGGGGTCTTCTGTGAGTGCCGTGGCTTTTGTTTTTTGATCTTCTTCCTGGGCCCTGATTGTCCCTATAGAGGCCTCTGGAGAGACGAACCAAACAGCAAAGCAAAACTGAAATACGACTGAAGAGTAAACGGCAGCAAAACTTATCTGAACGTAGCAGTACACCCAGCACAAAGAAATTCCAATCTCCACTACTCCTCTATGGAGCTGAATAAGCAGCATTGAGAAAAGAGAGGGGTGAGAATATAAAACTACTCCACACCTGAGGACTGTCAGAGCAATCAGAGAACCCTACCTCCAACCTTTCTTCCAGACATGACTGCCTCCAGCAGTCTCTGCACATGGGTGCATTAACCCTTGTCCTGCATAACAAGGTCACAGGTCTGGGCCTGCGTCGAGGCCACCATGCCATGACGCTGTTGCGACTGACAAGCTGCGACAACACCTACACCTGGGCTGACAGCTTTATGTGTACTGGCCTAGAGTGATTGGCTGACTGAAGACACGTATACACCCAGCCAGCACACTCCCTAAACCTGAGCAGAAAAGCTCCAGAGAACCTGTATTACAACTTATCTCAGGAGCCAGACGTGACACAATTAAAGGAGGAGTTTCCACCGAATTGTTTTGATCGTTCAGTTATTTAGGAACGTTGCACCGAGTCACTGGTGTTTATTCTTGTATTCCGCCATACAGCCAAACATATACACTCTTTGTAAAAAGAAATCAAGAACCTAGTAGAAGTTGTTGTTTTGCTATATTACTCGCCACGCAGTCATAGATATACAAATGATTAGAGTTGTGGTGTGATTAGATGGATGATCTTGTCACCTGAGACTCTAAAAGTGCTTCCACCCTTGGTCTATAAACAGGCTCTCAGAGGCTACTTATGTGTAGTGGCCTCTTTTTCCTCTTGTGTAGAGCTTGTTGATCACTAGATGCCTCTACGATATAATTAAAGAAATTTTGCCCAGTTACCAGAGTCTGAGAAGTGGTGCATTATTGAAATGGGAGAAGCTAGATGATCGTATCAATGAAATGCCTCCACCTGCTGTGCTGTGATTCATTATACACAGAGCTGGCCACTTGTAGTTACTTGCCAATGACAGTGGCCGGCCATGTGTATAATGAACAGCAGCGGTCGTCCGCAGGCATACTGTAGTCAACCTGGAAGTTTCCCGGTAGAATATATGGCCAATCTGCCCCTGCATTATGCATATTAATAATGTCATGTTTTGATGTGTTGGTGACATCCATGAGGGGCGCTGTACTTATGCAGATTATACAGTGGGGAATCAATCATTAGCACTAATTATATGACAGTGATAAACTGAAGTACTTGTCAGCAATTAGTACTGTTGACTAGATTCAACACTTTTGTTTGTATAGGGCAATTGTTTTGTATGATGCAGAATATTTGTTTGCAAAAATCCATCCTGGTAACCTGAGACGTAACTTGGAGCTGCTGGTCTCCAGTGCAAAATCTGGAACTTGGCCCTCAACTATAAAGCTTCATTGATAGTATTGGTTTGCAATATAGGAAAGAGAGACTTTATGGGTCCCCTAGGGCTGCTGTGCCCAGGTGTGACTGCACCCTCTGCACCACCTATACGTACGCCAGTGCCAGTAACTTGATATGCAGCATTTACATGCTCAGCTGCTGTTTCGGAACGTCGTAACCTAATACAAATTCTCATTTGCATGTACGCTTTCATAGTAAATGTGACGATACATCCTCAATAACTGCTGGCCAAACACTTGTTCTGTTGACAGTTTTTGCTCCAGGCCCCCCCAGACACACGAACGCTCAGTTCTACCAAGCGCTTATGTGTTTTACATGAGGGCAGTGGAGAAAGCTGCATCCACACCTCTCTAGTGCGGGTTTATCTCCAGAAGGAACAAAAGTATAGGGTGCTGCAATGCCCCAATATCATCTGTTAAGGTTAGGTTGAGGGGGTCTTATGGGGGTCTTAAAGGCAATGGACGCCTTTGGGGCTGACAAAACATTTTTTTTCACTTAAATGCAGGTGTTTTGAGATGACAATTATTTTTGCAATAGGGTTTAATAAAAATGTTGCACTGTTTGTTTTCTGCAGCTTCCACTTCCCACTGTATATAGAAACTGTAGTGTGGGCCTATTTATACGGGCCGATAAATCATTCAGATTCCTGCATCAAGCAGAAAGATCAAGTAATTTGCTAAATAATTGTGGGGTGTAAACATGTGCTGCAAGAAAACAATCAATGATAAATCGCTGGACCCCCTTTGGTATGTCAAGCACTTTCACTGTTTTTATTTGCAAGATTAGCAAGAATATTGTGGATTTTAATTTGCTTTTGAAACCCCTCTATTTTATCTCTTGTTACCGCTGAGGCCAGTGCTTATCCAGAGCATTGGTCTTGTATAATGGAGATTGTGCCCAATTAAGTGAACAGTGCTTAAGGGAGATTTTCTACACTGTTTTACATGGGAATATACCATACAAAGTGGTTATGGTGTTGATTCTTTTCAGCTTCGCCAGCCAGAAAAGTTTCAGCATTTACAGTAGCAGCAATTTGATGAGCTTTTACCAAATCTCACTCACATGCTGCTGAAAAAAATGTGAAATCATGTGGAAATTGACTTGTAATGTGAACTAAAATTCATAGCATGGCAATTTATTTGCTGCAGATTTTCACTAAGAATTTCACCTCATTTCATTGAGCCGGGTAAATGAGGAGGGTAAAATCCACTGTGAATCAGCAGCAAAATCCTCAAGAAATCTGCATATAACATATTCGATTTTTGGAGTAGATCTTTTGCAGATTTTGCAAGAGGATGATGGCTAAATCTGAGCCTTGTGGTCATATCCTAATCTGTGTAATGTTATAAATTCCAATATAAAAAAGTGTTTATTATATAGACACATACTGTAGGCAGTTGCTTCTCTATTTATAGTAATAGAATTACTATTTACTTTCCCATAACAATAAATGTTGGAATGTTTTCTACCTGAAGTCACATTTTTGCTGTTGTCTCTAAAAATGTATTACTTTTGCAAAAAAAATTACTGTGACTATCCCGGTTTTTAAGCACAAACAGTGAGAAACGTACTGAAGTTGTCAAACACTTTATGTGCTCTTGTGGTGACTGATAAAAGCGTTAATTTGTACAAGATCTACGTATATATGTAAAACGTTTTAAAAAAATCTCTATTTATTTATTTTATGGTAAAAAAACATTATCAACACATCTTAGTGGAATCATGAAGTATATAAATGAGTTACACAGGACTCCAATACTGATAGAGCATAAAATGAAATGGATTAGCTATTTAAAAGAGGCCACATATAACATTACTATGACAAATATATCCAATCTCCTATTGTCTGGGCCCTAATGGAGGGCTCCTGTCAATTGTGCATATCAAGGAGGTGTTAAGGCCGTAAGAGAAAGTTAGATAACTGAGTAGAACAATTAACAAAAACATGAACACTGATACCGTGTCAAATTGTAAGGCTAAGAGAAAAAAGTGCCATTGAGGCTAACCAATATAAGAGTGTAGATTGGGAAGCTCTGATCGATGCTATGATAATTCAGAGTAGTGAGTCAATGACTTCCAGATTGCAAGAAAATTCTCCCTATTCCCTGTTTCCCAAGCCGCTAAGTCCTCAAACCTATATATTGGTGAAACCCTGTCTCTCCATTGGTCTAAGGTGGGTGTTGATTTATCCCTCCACAGGAGAGGGATAGTTAGTTTAGCAGCTGTCTACAGTAATGTTGGATGGTGTTTCTTACATGGTGAGGATTGTGGAGATGGTTTCCATAAAAGAAACTCATCTGGAGCGAAGTCATAGGTGGTTTTACATATTTTATTTATTTGGCCACTAATTTGTTACCAAAAGGGTTTTATAACTGGACAGTGTCACCAGATGTGTGATAGAGAGCCTCTATCGGCGTCACATCTCCACCAGCTGTTGGTCAGTCAAAGTTTGGATTTGTATAGTGAGTCGGGTGTTTTCTACCATATGATAAGAATTCTGAAAGAATTTTCTTGGATTCGGACACACCTGCAGAAACCATGCAAGTTGTTAAAGATCTAATAAACTTCTTTCTCGTTTAGAGAGATTTTTAGTTCCCTTTCCCATTCTCTAATGAACCATGGTTTCTCTGAAGACTGTTTAAATAGTAAGCCCTTGTGTAAGACAGTCATTTTTTTCTTTGTAGGAGCAGTAAAAGATAGACCTCGACCCAGAGAGGGTCTCTTAATCTGTTGCAAAAAATTGTTTGAAATTTCTTAGTAGAGTTAAAGACATCTAAGGTCTCGATAAAATTAGGTGTTTTATCTGATAGTAAGATTTTAATTTCAGATGGGATGGTGAGGTGGCTACCTTTCAAAATATCAAAAATAGTCATGGAGCTTCGGTGTATCCAGGCCCCTGATATCTCCATCGGTTTGTTGGCTAATATAGATGGGATTAGCGAAGCTGGAATCACTAGAGCCAGTTTTGCTTGGGTTTCTGTAGTGGGGCGTAGTGAGCTAACCACCTTAATAGTACCCTTCGTGGTCGGGCTAAGAGCTGAAGGTGTGCTTGTAAGGGGACCGTCTGGCCAGAAGAGATATTGGTCTTGGGAAAGAAAGAGGCCTAAAACTGGCAGAAAAGTACCCAGGACCATTAGAACGTCTTTCTTACTTCCCTTTAAGAAAATTACATTTTGGCTGTAATTGGAGGGGGGGGGGGGGGGGGGTCACCGTGACTGGCATGTTGGATATTGTAAATGGTATAAAGAACATTGTAGATATTGTGGCTAAAAATCTGTGACTGCCCAGGGGGTTATAAGTTGTAAGAATAAGGAAGTGAAGATGTATTAGTGGCAAATATTGCTGAGGGAGACAGATGAGAAGAAAGCAATTAACTTTAAAGACCTAATTCAATAATTGTTTGCTCATCTAGCGGTAATAATTGTGTGTGTTGTATACATTATTATGCTATTATTTATACATACTTATGATGGGGCTATCTATTTAGAGACAAAGTCAAACTGGGATATATGCTTGTGCAAAAAAACAGTTGCTACTTTGTATTCCATGTCAAGATCTTAGTTTCCTTCAACCCTAGAGTTAAATGACGATCCATACAGTAGAAAAACATGGTCCGCACATCCACATATTATACATGAAGCGAAGAAGTGTATCACAAGCAGCACACGGGAATCTTCTAAAAGCGATGTTTCATCCCCTCACAGGCCTTTTTCAAGCTTATTATACATTGTATTATACATTGATGTAGAGCTTCTCAGCAGAATTTATAAATATGAGGTTCTTAATTACATTTTTTTGATCAAATTGTATAAATAGTACTTTACACAAGGTGATTATCACCCGAATTCTCAGGATAGGCCATCAATAATTGAACGTGGGGGCTGTCTCTAGGGTCTCAACTGTTTGGACGCCCACTGTCACTGGCAAAACATAAAGGATATGGAGCAGAAGCAGATTGCTCCGACCTCTGTGTAATGGCTGGCACTGGTAATTAAAACCACATTTCTCATTGATTTTAATGGGAGCTGCACTTGCAGTTACCAGCACTGGCCACTAGACAGGGGTTGGAATGATCTGCTTCTACTCAGTATCCTGTGTGCTGTGGTGCTGACACCAGACGCAAACAGCTGATCTACCAGGGTCCCAGCGATCAACTATTGATGACCTATCCTACAGACAGATCATCAATAAAATTTGCCTGGAAAATGCCTTTAATTAATTTTCCAGTAAAGGCTGGTGTCACAACATGATATTAAAAAGTAGCAAAGTGTATAATGCAACGGCCATTGACTGCAGGGAGATACTGTGCCTTTAAGGCTGATGGAGGCTGCAAACCCTGGCTAAAAGAGGAAACACATATGAAGGGGCATTCCTAGTAGAGGTGAAAAATTGAACAGTGGGGAGCGGAGGTTACCTTCTGCCACTGGCTGGTGAGAGGTAAGCAGATCATCCCTCTGCCTGAGCTTATAATGGAGTCCCTGGGAGCAGCTCATTTAGGAAAAGGTATCCCAGGAGGGTACTCTATGACTGGAAAACATTCTGCAGAGGTGTTGGCCATCTGATCCAGTGGTGTATGTGGGTTCCCAACATCAGGAGGAAGCCAGAGGTAGGCCATGGTGCAGGTGGTACCCATTTGCCCACCCAGTCCTGTTATGCAGGGCAGTGGGAAACAGATAAAGAAGCAACAAGCCCGGAGCACTTCTGGGCGCTTCTGCCTGTCAGAGCCCTGCTGAACTGTCCATCTGCATAGCAGGAGCGGGAGGCAGGACTGTCGGTGGGCACTCCAGTTGAGTGGGGGTGACTGCACTGCAATTAAGTGAACGGTGGAATTCTTCACCCAGAGGCTCTGTTCCTGGCCCAGAGTTACATGCTCCTTAAGCCAGACATAGGGATCAGCTTGCACATGTCTTCAGGTGGTAGGCCCACCCACCATCTTGATCAGTCAATATGCTGGAAGAGGAAAGGGGTCAAGGAGAAGAGGGATCAGCGGCGGTGTGAATAGAAATTCCTAGTTTCAAAGGCCAGCATTGCTTAACTGCTCTGCTTATCCCCTGCTGCCCTGGATAACTTGGGTCTGCCTGTGGTGGGTACCTAGCTGGGTTCCATTGCAGGGAGTCTGCAAGGGCATTCACAAGGATAAAGGATGTAAAATTTAGCTCCAGCCTGGAAGCTGCTGTTGGAGCTGGCAAAAATTAAGGTGAGAAGAGTTTTGCAGGTCAGAGAGCGAACTCCAATATCAGTGACATCAGTGCGGAGAGCAGATGTGCATTCAGATAGTGTTTCAGCTGCAGCGCTTATGCATTCAGCATACTGGCCCCTCTTCTTTTTTTGCAGGTCTACAGTCGCATCGTTACAATGAATCCAGAAGAAAGGAGAAGTGGCGACACCATTTCAGTCACAGCGACACCATTTCAGTCACCGTGCCAGCCCCACTTCTACCAGTGATGGAGAATGGAAGGGGTGGTGAGTTGATTTGCCAGTGTGTTTGGTCTAACCTGTCTGTTTCCAGGGGTTCAAAGAAGAGCAACCTAGTTACTGCACTTAAGCAGATGTTGTCACATTTCGAACAAGTGAATGTGGCATTTTCCCCTTTAAGTACACCAGGCGGTTTATCTCATTTGCCTGATCATTAAAATTCAAAAAGGAGAATATGTGGAAATTTGGTCACTCCTTTCAGTCAATCACATTGCAGTAGACAAAGAGAGGGTTTGGAAAAGGGGTTCAGATAGGAAACCAAAGGTTGCTAAAAGCTTTGGAAATTGGCTTCAGGCCTTTTGGGCTTTGGAGCATGTGGTGTATCAATATCAGCCAAATAAAGGTTCTTAACTGTTAGTTTATATTGCCACAATTTTCAGTGTACACAAGCTTTACAACGGTACGACTTGGTGGCATTACAACTAAGGATTCCATCTGTGTATGTCAGATTACCCCACTATCAGCTTGGCATCTAAGGCTATGGATGTTTGGATCCAGCTTATACTTGCTCAACACCTGTAGCGCTCATTTTCAGGAGAAGCCACAGTTGTCAGTGAGCAATCAGCCACTGTGGAACACAAACCAATTGGGTGACGCAGTTAAAGATGGGATATCAAAAGAGCAAGCTGCAGTTTCATATACCTTGTTGGAATACTGGAATACCCATGGAATACCCATGGAATGCTGTGTACAGTTCTCGACACCGGTACTCAGGAAAGATATTGCAGTGCTTGAGGGGGTTCAAAGATGGACATCTAAATTAATAGACGGAATGGGAGGACTGGAACACCCAGAATGGCTATAAAAATTGGGATTATTCAGCCTGAAAAAAGACGGTTAAGGCATGACCAAATAACCATGTATAAATACATTAGGGGACAATACAAGGATCTCTCCCATGATCTGTTTATACCGAGGACTGCATAGGTAACAAGAGGGCATCCTCTGCGCCTAGAGGAAAGAAGGTTTCATCACCAACACAGGGGGTTCTTTACTAAAGGAGCAGTGGTGATGACAAAATCGATAGATGAGGGACTAGACAGCTTTTTAAAGTGCTATGATATTACAAGATATCGAGATTAGGTGACCAGTGGGGTTGTTGATCTAGATGTTGGAGATAGGTAGTAACTCAAACGTTCATTCAGGGATTATTCTGACTGCCATTATGGAGTCGCAAAAGGATTTTTTCCTCCAAATGAGCTAAATTGGCATCTGCGTTGTTTTTTTTTTTGCCTTCCTTTGGATCAACAAGGGGGAGGGTTGAAACAGGCTGAACAAGATGGACATTGTCTTCATTCAGCCTAACATACTGTGTAACTATTTTACTTGGAAGGTCAGTTTTTTGTGGATATGTGTTTGCTGATGGCATGCTCCATTACATGTTATCATTTTGAGCTGTTTAGTTCCTTTTTAGAATGCATGGTTCGATATGACATGGGCATCTCATTGGTAATTCACTATCTTGACAATTTTCTTTTTGTTGGTCTGGGGGGTTCATCCATGTATTCATTTTTGTTGCTGACATTCCGAGTTTTGATGGAGCAAAGTGGTGAAGACAGCAAGAAGACAGTTGGTCCAGTGACGCAGCTGGTATTTCTGGGGATCGAAATTGATACCTGTTAGGGATAAATCCATGTTACGTTAATATGCTGTGGGGCTCCAAATCAGAGGTGGTTATGGCGGCCACCGTGAGAAAGCAATAGACACAGGCATCACGGTCGTGTCTTAGAGCAATCTGCGTTTATTGTGTACATTGTCATTTCTTATACAGAAAAAAGTAGGCGTATCAGTAGGCTAGTGTTACAGAGGTCGACCTGTTTTACTGGTAAATAATTGTGTCTTCTCTATAAACAATGCTTTATTTGTTTGTATGTAGACATCTTGTCTGGTACCCTGATTATCATCACACTCTACATTTTAATCACATGCCCTACCTAGACAGCAGACAATGATCAAAGCATTCCTCACAACCTTTGTAAACAAAAGATAAACAAGATCTTGGAGACATGATGGACATTTAAGATTAAACCTCTACTTAATGTAATTAAGTACTAACCTAAATGTACAAGCATTTAATGTATACAATTCAGGCCTAAAGCTTCCGGAAATGTATATCACAGATGGATGAAATGTATACATATATAAGTTTTCATGTTCATAACCCTCACAGTCCCCCATTTTGAAACAGTCCATCTTGAAAAGAGCCTTTGTAGTGGTACTATCAAGGGTGCTAAGCCACCCTTGCCGGTCTTTCTATCCTCTTCGCCGGATCCCCACTGTTGTTGCTCTTTTACGTTTTAACGATATCGTAGAGGGAGCGATTCCAGATAATTTGCTTGTCTCCGTATCCCACAGAATGTCCATAAATTGCAAACACTCAAAAGAATGAACAAAAGAAACAGTATTAGTAATGGGTGAAACATAAAATCCATCATCTTTCCTGCTGTAGGTGACCATCCAGTAAAAATATCATACCAGTTATACTCTGTGTCTACCTGGATCTTAGTACCTATGCTGACCAACTTATCTCCTACCCATACATGTTTTTCTAATTCCATAAGGGAGAGGTTAGTAACATCCAAATTCTTTTGAAGGTGTTCAGTGTCTTTCATTAGTCTTGCAATTCTACCCAAGGATACAGTCAGAGTTGTCATAGGGATAGCATCTGGGTGCCAGTAGTACCTTAATGTTGCTTCAGCATCTGGCAAAAAGGTGTAAGTTTCTGTAAATCAATGTATCACCGACATGTTCTGTATACATCCAGATAATGGAGTGGTGAGATTATACATACTGGTGGTTCCAGTTCGGTTGGTAACAAAGCATATATATTGGGGGCCAACTTCTATCAGCATATGGAAAGACGCAGGTAGCACCGTCCAATCACATATGCTGACTGAAGGCTGCAGGAAACATGGCTCATATACGGCTGTACTCCGTCCGCATACTAGGCCATCCAGTGTTTCTTCACAGTTCTCTATGCCATGGGTTTTATTTTTCATAGTACCTGTGAACTTGGGCAACCAATATTGGAAAGCATATAGAGGCGGTCCGAACACCACAGGTAGTACTACAAACTTACACATCAGGCTTGTGCCCTTCACATCATAAAAAGTCATTTCTCCAGTGCTATACTCATCAGAGCATTCTATACCATCAGCCCCGGGCCGTATCCAAGATGCTACTGGAATTACATTATTGAGAATATTTCTCCACAATTTTTCATTATTTGTCATCACATCTGACTGCTTTGTCCCTCTCGTGAATCATATATACATATTGCAGGCTACATTGTGTATAGTTCATGAATTTACTCATATTTACAAACAAATCCTTTTAAACTGCAAAACCAGATTAAAAAGCGTTAATACATCCTTATCATATCCTAATGCAAGACATCGGGGGAGGAACAAGGAAGGCATGCATTGTGCCTGAACATTTATCAATCTAGAAACATCCTGTCCTACCCCAGCTATTTTATTCTTCATCACCTCTAAATCTATAGAGTTCAGAACCCCTACACCTGTACCAATTCCCCCTAATAGGGTATCATACCATTTTCGTTTTCCTCTGGTGCAGGGTTTCATTGCCCGAAGAGAAATATTATAATGCACAATGGTTTTCTGGCTCTTTGTGGATGATAAGGGGTGTCAAATGCCTGGGAGTTACCCAGGGCAGACATGAAGTGTTGCATTATTTCACCTGTGAAATGTGTACCTCTATCTGACTCGATTACCTCTGGTACCCCGTATCTGCAGATTACCTTATTCATGAGCTTCTTTTCGGTTACCTGCTCATTTACTTTTGTAACAGGGTACGCCTCCAACCTGAAAAACATCAACAACAACAAGCACATATTCATACTTCCCAACACGTGGGAGCTGAATGTCGTCAATTTGCAATCCCTGAAATGGGTAGAGTGGTCCTGGCAAGTGCCTTTGTGGTCAATTTACTTCTACCCTGTTGCTTACGGCATAGCTCATGCAAAATTGGACAAATGATGTAGCAGCTACAAAGAACCCAGGGGGCAACCCTTTCTCTCTCAAGCGTAGGTAACATAGCTGCCTTCGATAGGTGAGTCTTTCCATGGATCAGCTGGGCCATCATGGGGTACAGGGATCGTGGTAGGCAAGTTACTGACTGTTTGCCATACGCCACCCTGTTCTACTGCTCCCATATTAGTCCATTTATCTTTTTCTTCTTTGCTGGCTTGTGACTGTAATGTCTTTAGTACATCAATGTTCAAATTTTTATCAAAGTCCAAATCATAGTCTCTGACTTGTGCGGTCAGTATCTTCTTTTCTTCTTTCTTCCACGGCTTGAGGGCCGCTGTCTGCGTTGAAGTCTGCTAGGGCGTTGCCTTTTGCTTCTGCACTGTTGGCTTTAGTATGAGCTTTCACCTTCAGGATTGCTACTTTGTCTGGTAGGAGTAGGGCTTTCATAAGGTTCTGTACTGCTACACCATTCTCAATGGGTTGTCCTACAGAAGTTTAAAAATGTCTGGCCTTCCATATTGGGCCGTAACCATGATCTATGCCGAATACATACCAGGAGTCAGTGTAAATGGTTACCTTCTGTCACTCTACACGCCTTAGTGAGGGCCTTCAGTTCCGCTTCTTGTGCTGAGACATGCGGAGGCATTCTGCTTTTAGAGATCTTGTTGTGTGAACACTGCATATCTGGTGTGGAGTTGTCAATCACCCTGGTACCATCTATAAAAAACAACTCAAAATATGTATTAACAAGGGGTTTCAGTAACTCTTTAAAACTTAAACTTTCTTGTTGCATCAATGCTAGACAATCATGCTGATATTCTATTCCAAATAGATCATGTTCTTATTTGCAAAAATTTTTTTTTTTTAAATAGCTGATCTGTAATACATAGATCACCTATGCATCCCCCTCCCCCATTTGATCACCTATGCCTCCCCCTCCCCCATTTGAAACAGGATACTCGATTGGAAGAAGAGTAGCCGGGTTCAGCATTGAAAAGAAATATTAAAGGGGGGGCATGAGCAAAGCACATTGCAACCTTATTTGACGAGCTAGAGACAGATGTTTAGGTTGTACTTGAGTGAGTATACTCTGGATGTCATGAGGGGTGAGAACCACTAGGGGGGGTAGTTCAGGACCAACTCAGAAGACTTGTCAACCATTGCTTGTACTGCTGCTACCGCACGGACACAGGAGGGGGCTCCTTGGGCTATCGGATCCAATCTCATGGAGTAATACCCAAGTGGCCGTGGACGTCCTCCATGTTTTTGTGTCAACACTGCTGTCGCATGAAAGGCCAGGGACGGCAGTATGAGACAAGTCCCAAAAAGGTGCGAAGCTTTGGCAGCAGAAGAAGGTACAGAAATGGCTTGAACTGCAGCTTTTCGTTCTTCTGTGAGATGTTTGGTTCCTTGAGCTAGGCAATGGCCTAGAAACACAACCTTTTGTTTACAAAGCTGTAATTTTTCCTTTGAAGCCTTGCAGCCATTTTCTGCTAAAAATTTTAGAAGAGAAATGGATGCAGATTGACATGTTTTCAGATCCTCAGCACAAAGCAGAAGGTCATCAACATATTGCAACAGCACAGTTCCCTCAGGCGGAGTCCAAGCCTGCAGGACAGACTGGAATGCCTGGTTGTACATGTTTGGAGAATTCTGCATTCCTTGTAGCAGGACTGTCCAAGCATTTTTTTTTTGTTTTCTTTTAGCTTTACATAAATGCCCTTTTGTCTGAAAAAGGGCCGGAGATTCAGACTGTCTCCACTCTGGTTTATTATCTATGACCTTAGGGATTCCAATAGACCTTCTACAAAGGCCATACTAAGTACATGTTTGCCCATCTTTTCTATGCCCCTATACCCCAGATCTGACTAATGTTGTTGAAGGCGGGCATAGAATTGTTTTACACTTTCTTCCTTCTCTTTGTGTGATATTAGAAAGAGACAAGGAGGATTCTCTCAATTTTTTTTTTCTTTTTCCCCAATGTTTCAGACAAATTAAAAATATTTTACCACTTCTCAATTCTCTATGTTTAGTTTAATCCCAATGTGTGCCACAATAGTTTTTCACATAATAATTTTAGATTATAGTTCCCACTGCCTTCCTTGTTTTACATCTGCTTCTATATCACCCTCCGCTCCCTGCATCTCTTTCTTGTCCTCATGCTTTCACTCACTAGCCTAGGATCTAGTGAGCATAGGCATAACCGGTTTGCACCGAGGAGCTCCGCAAGCAGGGCAGCTCTCTCTCCAATCCGGGTTCTGTTGTCCACAATGCCAGCAGGTCCATCCCTCCAGTCCAATGTTTGACCTTGGAGTGGATGACTTGGCATAGGGTGGGGGAGGAGACGGTTGGAATTGAGATGAAGGAGGTGGAGGTGAAAGAGGGAACTGACCCGACAATCGGAGAACATTATATACCTGTGCTTTGAATTCTTTTCTCATTTCATTTTTAGCTATTGAACAGTATATATATATTTAATATAATACAACATACGGGCTTTTCCTGTGCAGCCAAATATAACCAATTCTCAATTCACATTTCTTTGCAAAGACAAGTAGGCCCTCTAGTCTACAGAGAAACTTCTCCAGACAGATAACAGGTATAACAGGTTCCACTGCCTGTGACCATCTTCTATTGTGTGTAAATAACCTGGGCTGTCTATTTAAGATTAACCCAGAATGTAATACACTTGCCCCCACCTTACAAAAACTGCAAATTCACACTCACTAAGGGGGGTTTTATTCATTCCTATACGGACTGATAATATGTGAAGTAGAAATTGGGATTGTATTTACTGTACACCAGACTTCCAATAATGAGCGAATTATGTATAGATAAGAAAAACTCTTAGTACCGCGGTTTTTACACAATTCGCTCAGAATAGGCTACCCAATGACAAACACAATACAACTTATGCCCATTTCCATCCACATACTTATATTCACCACTCAAGATAGCAACTACTATCACCGTTCATTGTTAACCCTTCTACCTTTCCTTAACTCATTGACTTGCTTTTTCTTTTTCCCATTTTTGTGTGTCCAGTTATGTTTACAAACATCATCTCATTGAATTTGCTTGCGACTCTTTGATTTTTATTTTTTTTTTCACACCTCACGACGCTGGTTTGGCTTATCTTACTAATAAGCACTTACAGTTTTGCCCCTGCTTTTTATGTCGTAATTGGAAAAATCTTACTATTATTGAGATTCCCTCATCCCACAACTCGTAGCACAAACTTTTATTTTTGGCACTAGTCCTCAAAAAATTTGTTCGGCCCACTACAATTGGATAGGTATCTCGGCCGGCTCACTCTCCCATCAGACAGGCCTCTCTGCTGTCTGGTATATGGACTTACCTCTTGATTTACCACTGTAACACAGCATTGAGGATGCATACGGCTTTCCTCAGATAAATCTGGCGGTCCCTTCTTAAATTACTCCAAGCCAAAATCCTTTGAGTTGATGTATGCCAACATGTCATGGACACTCTCAGCAACTTTACTCACTACTATAACCTTCAGCTAAAATTGCTTATATCAACTTTCCTTTTTACTTTCTTTTAACAAGTTATACTACTTTCTTTGTTCCTTATTAACCTACACAGTCTGCTCACACCATTCACTACTACAGAGACAATATAACCCCCCATAGACACAAATTCACACTCACTGCGACCACGCAGCGGCCAATATATTATAGGGGGCTTTATTCCACCCTGGCATAATTAACAATTCATCGGACACTTCTTTGTTCTTAGCTACCGACATTTTCGTACTATTGCGGATTTTCTTAAAAGGCGACATTTTCACACTATGCCAGATTATCACAAGAAATTCTTCAACTATCAGTTTATCAAAATTTTCCTTTAAAACAAACTAGTGTATTACTCTCTGCGTAATCCTGTTCACAGCGCTATTAATGTATTGCTGCAAGGAGCAAGACTTAGTTCAAATTACGCTTTAAAGAGAATAAGACACTATAAAAGGATCATACTGTAGTGGCTAAGGAGGAGTTGATTGGGACCCTAATAAGTGGGATGGGGACCAATATTCATTTGCACTATTTTCTGTGCAGTCTTCCACACCTTATCCTCTTTACCAGCAGTATGACTAATATCTGGCGGCTTATGTACACCAAGAGGCTTATTGTTTTTATTCTTTCACACACATAAAACAATTGTTTGTTTCACTATTTTCTGTGCAGTCTTTTACACCTTATCCTCTTTACCAGCAGTATGGCCAATGGCTGGCGGCTTATGTATACCAAGAGGCTTATTATTTTTATTATTATTTTCTTTATACACTCTTCAAATAAAATACTGTTGTTAATTGAAAATGAATTACACTTTAAATAGAACTTTTGTTATTAATTTGACTAAAGTACTTATCAGGTGTTTCAAGTACACAATTATCTCATATTAATATCTTAATTTAATAATATTCAAATTAACACAACTCAATATTTTTGAATTCCACATATTCCACGAATCTGTATATACATATATACACTGTGGTAATCCTGGGCTATTATCTCACACAACTAGTCTCAGGCTGGACTGTGTGAAGGGTGGAGCAAGACCTGTTCCTATTGTTCTTCCCTCCCATCTCCTTACATCACCTAGCTCCACCCCCTGTGGTCTGGCTCAGCATTTGGTCATTTTTGCTTCATTTCGTTTCTGGTTACCGGACAGTATACACCATATAACACAGTCTAACTCTCATACAGGTCCTTCCATTTATACATACACATAAAGACAAAAACATTTGCATGTCAGTTACTACTTTTTAAGTGTCAGTACTTCCTCACTTGTCTAAAAGTGTCGGTACTTCCCAACCCTGCTTATTTCCCCCCGTCTCAACTTCTTCTCTTATACCTATAAGAGGCTCCCATCAGGGATTTTATCCCCTGAAAATTTTAGGCTTCCCTGGTACAATTTATACCATGCCTTCCAGAGATCGGCAAGAGGGTTTCATATTCTGTACACTGACCATGCAAAGTAACAAATAAAGACAATAACAGTTAAACACCCGCACAGCATATTCAGCCCACCATATGGATTCTTAAAAGCTTGAAGATTTATAAGAGGCATGCACTTCTTACCCCTCGGACAGGAAAGGAGCAGCCAGGAAGCACGGATAGATTGTGGCAAGATAAAGCCTTACCTTACTGCGCAGTTTTTGTCAATCCGTGGTTCCGAGTGGCTCCTTATCCCATCTGGGTCCGGGGGGGTTCGAGGTGTAGGTGATCCTCTTGTTCCATCAAGCCCCGCGTTCGGGCGCCAATTACTGTTAGGGATAAATCCATGTTACGTTAATATGCTGTGGGGCTCCAAATCAGAGGTGGTTATGGCGGCCACCGTGAGAAAGCAATAGACACAGGCATCACGGTCGTGTCTTAGAGCAATCTGAGTTTATTGTGTACATTGTCTTATTCTTATACAAAAATAAGTAGGCGTATCAGTAGGCTAGTGTTACAGAGGTCGACCTGTTTTACTGGTAAATAATTGTGTCTTCTCTATAAACAATGCTTTATTTGTTTGTATGTAGACATCTTGTCTGGTACCCTGATTATCATCACACTCTACATTTTAATCACATGCCCTACCTAGACAGCAGACAATGATCAAAGCATTCCTCACAACCTTTGTAAACAAAAGATAAACAAGATCTTGGAGACATGATGGACATTTAAGATTACACCTCTACTTAATGTAATTAAGTACTAACCTAAATGTACAAGCATTTAATGTATACAATTCAGGCCTAAAGCTTCCGGAAATGTATATCACAGATGGATGAAATGTATACATATATAAGTTTTCATGTTCATAACCCTCACATACCCTTCAATTGTTTTTTTGCTTTCCAGAAGACAAGTTGTCTCATCTAAAGAAGTCAGCAGCTAAGAAGGTTACCTTCCATCAGCTGCATGTGCTATTAGGTCTACAAATGTAGAGTCATGCCAGTGGGAAGAGGTTTTTCCCTAATGCTTTTACTAAAGGAGTAAAACAAGTGCATCATTTCATTAGGAAGTTAAAGGACATGAAATCTAACTTTCAGACATGGAAGACTTTTCTTCTCTCATTCAATGGGAGGGTAAGAGCTGGAAGTGGCTAATGATGCACTTAGTTTGTTTTCAGATGCGACGACTGCTGATGGTTTTGGAACAATTTTTGGGAATCACTGGTGTAGGTCTCTCTGGTTCATGCAGGATTTAACCAACAACATGATATTACTTGAGTTATTTCTGAAAGCTGTGGCTATTAAACTTTGGGCGGTCAAATGACCAACAGAAGAAAATGTTTTTGGTCAGACAATGCAGTAGTAGTACAAGCAGTGGTCAACAGTCTTCTGCCTTGCCAGTGTTAGCATTGATTACGCAGTTAGTGTTACGATGCCTACAGCATAATATATCTTTTCATTCTAAGCATGTGCCAGGCTATCAAAATGTTGTTGCTGATACACCGTCTCATTCTCAGTTCACAGTCTTCAGGGAGCATCATCTTTCAGTAGAGCCCGAGTTGATAGAGCGGAATTGTTAAAGTTGGTTCAAGCTTTCGTGTCTGAATCAACATGGAGGAGTTATAGCACAACTTTTGTTTGTCTGGTGTTTTGAATTTTGAGTGCAATACAGTCTCAAATGTCTGTGTGTGAACATTTGTAGTTAGATCAAGAGTAGAGATGAGCGAGCATACTCGTCCGAGCTTGATACTCGTTCGAGTATTAGGGTGTTCGAGATGCTCGTTACTCGTAACGAGTACCACGCGGTGTTCGGGTTACTTTCATTTTCTTCCCTGAGAAATTTGCGCGCTTTTCTGGCCAATAGAAAGACAGGGAAGACATTACAACTTCCCCCTGCAACGTTGAAGCCCTATACCACCCCCCTGCAGTGAGTGGCTGGCAAGATTAGGTGTCACCCGAGTATTAAAATCTGCCCCTCCTGCGGCTCGCCACAGATACATTCTGACATAGTTCAGGGAAAGTGCTATCATGTTGGAGCTGCTATAGGGAGAGTGTTAGGAGTGATTTTAGGTTTCAAGAACCCCAACGGTCCTTCTTAAGGCCATAGAAATCGCAGATCGCACCTATGTGCGATCTGCGATTTCTGTTCTCTTCTCTATATGCGCTCAATGGGGCCGGCGGCAGCAGCGCCGACCCCATTGAGAACATATAGAAGACAAATCATTCTTCTCTGCCACAGCTGTAACAGATTTTTATTCTTTGCTCCACTGTATTGCCGGCGTATAAGGTGACAGTTGGGGGGTCGTCTTATACGCCCCGTCGCCTTATACGCCGGTATATATTTTTATTGTAACACATTTCTGGATGAATTGCAGGGAAGGGCTTATATATTTAAGCCCTTCCCGACAATTCATCCTGCGATCGCCGGCAGCCCATTGCTTTCAGTGGAACCTGCTGTATTGCTGGCTCCATTGAATTCAATGGGCAAACATCGTTCTTCTCTGCCACAGCTGTTACAGCTATGGCAGAGGAGAACGATCTTTACGCTGACAGTGTGGGGGGAGGGGGCACTCTTGCCACTATTGTGGCTTAATAGTGGGACCTGGGAACTTGAGATGCAGCCCAACATGTAGCCCCTCGCCTGCCCTATCCGTTGCTGTGTCGTTCCCATCACTTTCTTGAATTGCCCAGATTTTCACAAACGAAAACCTTAGCGAGCATCGGCGATATACAAAAATGCTCGGGTCGCCCATTGACTTCAATGGGGTTCGTTACTCGAAACGAACCCTCGAGCATTGCGAAAAGTTCGTCCCGAGAAACGAGCACCCGAGCATTTTGGTGCTCGCTCATCTCTAATCAAGAGTGGTGTCGTCTTTGCATGTGTATATTCTATATGTGCCCCATCCAAACCAGTTTCATTTTTGCATGATGAAGGGTCGATAGAAGACCCAAAAGCTTTCTATAACATCATGTATTTTTGTTAGGCATTAAAAGGTATCATACCTACAAGATTACATTGCTCATCATACCACAACGATCTTCATTGGATGGTCAATGCTACAGGAGCCTGTTAGCTGTCAATAGGATAATGTTCTGTATCATCGAGCTCAGATGACTAGGGATTGGTTGGAGGAACACGACAATTGATTCTCCACACTGCCTTTCCCCAAACTAATCAGCCTGTAACCAAGTTAAACATGTTTGAAATATGCTACAAGAAGGCTGTGAGATTTGCATGGGTCGTGTTGAATATGGAGAATGTTTTCTACCTTGTAAAATCTGTTCCCCGACACCTGAAAACAGTGTACGTCCAATAAGGTGGACCTACCCCTTCCCATTATTGAGTTTCGGATGCAGTGTTCATGCAGTGTATATGGTTGTACGGTGGTAAACATTAGAGATATATATCATGGGTTACTCCTGCCATATATCCCCAACACAAGACTGTAATGAGTTGTTTTATAGATATTTGGACCAACTTCCCCCCTAACAACTAAGGCCCCCAACATCAGCATTAGGAAGCATAAGAACAAGCAGTACTGTGTTATTTTACCTCCGTTTACATATCCTGGCAATCACAGAAAATGACCATATACTTACTGACTCAGGAGGGCAGATAGTTGCATCCCCTCAGCATGCAGGTGAACCCGGGAGAGCCCAGGTGCAGGGCAACCCGCCGAACTATTATGGTGTCATTAATAGGTTCCTGGTCTGCATGGTGGACTACATGTATCATAAGGTCTTGTACTTTGTATCCACTCTGTGTGGGAGTATACACCAAGCAGCTACCCCCCTCTATATTAAGAGGTTGTGTGAGTGGCTGTCTCATAAGGTGTCCCTCACAGGTGCAATTGGCTCCCTCATTTGGCAGTTTGTTACCTGCATGCTGAGGGAATGCAGCTATCTGCCCTCCTGAGTCAATATGTATATGGTCATTTTCTGTGATTGTTTGTTTTTATATTTCTCGTTCTGTGATGCATTTACATATCCTGGGATAATCCATTTAAAGGAAACCTTATCATAATATACCAAGTTACCCAGTATTGCAATATGTATAATCCAGATAAAAAAATCCTTTTTCTCCAGCTGGTTATATTAAATTGGTAAGTTTTATTTTCAAGGCAAATGAGTTGTAGAATAACCCCAATCATAGCAGATCACTATATAGCCAAATGTGATGCTGCTGTTTGAATGAAGGCAGTAGAGTGCTGCATCATAAGGCAAAAATCCAAAGCAAGTGACTTGAAAATGTGTATACATATGTCTAATAAGGCTATGTAGACTGAGTGACATATACTATTCTTACCCGAAAATTGGACAAAAATAGGACATGCTGAAATTTCTTTAAAGGGGTTGTCCCGCGAAAGCAAGTGGGTCTATACACTTCTGTATGGCCATATTAATGCACTTTGTAATGTACATTGTGCATTAATTATGAGCCATACAGAAGTTATCAGAAGTTATTCACTTACCTGTTCCGTTGCTAGCGTCCTCGTCTCCATGGTGCCGTCTAATTTTCAGCGTCTAATCGCTAGATTAGACGCGCTTGCGCCGTCCGGTCTTCTTCTTTTCTGAATGGGGCCACTCGTACCGGAGAGCGGCTCCTTGTAGCTCCGCCCCGTCACGTGCCGATTCCAGCCAATCAGGAGGCTGGAATCGGCAATGGACCGCACAGAAGACCTGCGGTCCACCGAGGGAGAAGATCCCGGCGGCCATCTTCACCAGGTAAGTAATAAGTCACCGGAGCGCGGGGATTCAGGTAAGCACTGTGCGGTTTTCTTGTTTAACCCCTGCATCGGGTTTGTCTCGCGCCGAACGGGGGGGCTATTGAAAAAAAAAAAACCTGTTTCGGCGCGGGACAACCCCTTTAACTCTGACTTTCTGTCTAAGTAAAAACTAGCCCATGCGCTTACATTTGATCAAATCAATGGGTGCTATTTCCATCTGATTTCAGGACCAATTTTCGGTCCAAAAATCCGACAGAAAAGACATCATGTAGGGCAAATTAAGCAAGTCAGCATGGACAGGACATGCTATCTGCCTGTGCATGAGTGATGTTATGATGTGTTTTGAAATGTTGGAGTAAACACTTAATTTATATTATACTCCACGGATATCACTGCCTTATCAATCAGGTATCCCTAATTGTATATATGATGCATTGTAGAAGAATATACGTGAAACAGACAGGATGACATTTCAAGCTTCTCTTCTGAAGCATCTTTATTACATACATCTTTTATAGCAAACTTTAGCACTTGTCAGGAGCTGATCACGAGCTTGCATCACCCAATCAGCATCCAATCATAATATAATAAGCATTTCATAGCAAATCATAGTAAAGGTACGGTTTTGTGCACATGCATGTATCTAATAGCTGAGACTTCTTACATGATCTTCTACTGCAAGGACATAAACCTTACAAAAAAAACATCTCGTACATAACCTAGTAATAATGCCAAAATATCTAGAGGCATGATGCAAGGACATTTGTCTAGTTAAAAAGAACAGTTCATTATTATAAGTTGTAATTCTTCATGGCTAATCTACTGATTTGTGAATTGTGATGATACAGAAAGAATGATGTGTTAAAACATTATTCTAGGTTACTTTTAGAAACCTCAATATAAATAAGTTCTCCCTTCACCCATTCATATTATGTTCATGACAGGACTATCTTCCTGATATCTATTGCATGATCCTTTGAAACTTTGGACATGGTGTTTTCGTATTGACTAGAGATGAGCGAGCGTACTCGTCCGAGCTTGATGCTCGTTCGAGTATTAGGGTACTCGAGATGCTTGTTAGTCAAGGCGGTCACCACACGATGTTCGAGTCAATTCCATTTCCTTCCCTGAAAGTTTTGTGCCATTTTCTGGCCAATAGAAACGCAGGGAAGGCATTACAACTTCCTTCTGTGACGTTCCAGCCCTATCCCACTCCCCTGCTGTGAGTGGCTGGCGAGATCAAGTGACCCCCGAGTATTTAAAGTGGGGCCGCCCACGGCTCGCCACAGTCACACACTGGAAGAGATCAGGGACAGTGCTGCTGCTGCTATAGGGAAAGTGTTAGTGTAGGATCCTGTGTAAAAGAACCCCAACGGTCCTTCTTAGGGCCACATCTGACCGTGTGCATTACTGTTGTGGTTGCTGGTAGCAGTTTGGCAAATTGTTTTTTGTATATCGGGTGTGCAGCCCCATTACAGCTAAAGCGTTCTCAGGCTGCAGTATGTACTACATAGTATAGGGGCAGCGTTGCTGAGATAGGGAGAGTGGTAGTGTAGGATCCTGTGTACAAGAACCCCTTCTTAGGGGTTCTTGTACACAGGAACCCCTTCTTAGGGCTACATGTGACCGTGTGCATTTTACAGGTTGTCTGATGGGAGTTGTAGTCCATCACTATTGCACAGCTAGGCCTGTTTGCAGCCTTCCGTATAATTTTTTTCTGGCTGCAGTTAGTGTTACATAACTGCTGTCAGCCTCCAACTGTACGCCAACAATTCCAAAATTTTTTACACCGCTCCGTGTCTTCCGTCAACTTCACGCACAGTGTACGGCGACAGCCCCTGATAGAGGGAAAGTCATATACACGCTATATAGCTGGTATTCTTTTTAAAAAAAAATTTAAAATAAAAGCTCCTTCTTACGGCTATCTTTGACCGTGTGCATTTTACAGGTTTTCTGATGGGAGTTGTAGTCCATCACTGTTGCACAAAGACTTGACAAAGACTCTTGTAGTCGAAACGTCATGTTTTTTCTGTCTGGGAGGAAAGAAATAAAGAAACTTCATTGCTTTGCACCTTAATCTGCTGTTTCCACTACTTCATCAACATTTAGGCCTCCTTCCCACGAGCGTGACGGGCTCCGCCGCGTAATATTCCGCTGCGAAGCCCGTCACGGCGCCCCCCAGAGCCCCTATACTTACCTGCGGGAGATAGCGTGAAATCGCTTCCCCGCCCACCGCCGCCGCGTCACCGCCCACCGCCGCCGCGTCACCAGCCGTGTCACGTGCACGGCCGGTCGTGTCACGTGACGCGGCCGGCCGCGTCATATGGCGTCATATGACGCGCGGCGGTGGGCGGGAAAGCGTTTTTTCACGCTATCTCCCGCTGGTTACAGCGGGAGATAGCGTGAACGGACGGCTTCCATTGACTGCAATGGAAGCTGTCAGTGCGTACAGCCCGTCCTCACCCGCAGAAAATAGAGCATGCTGCGGGTGAGGACGGGAGAAATCGCGGTGCGTAATTCCGCGGTGGAATTACGCATCGTGAGCATTGTGCTATTAGGTTCAATAGAACCTAATAGCTGCGGGCAACGCAGCGGATTTTCGCCGCGAATTACGCGGCGGAAATCCGTTCGTGGGAAGGAGGCCTTATACTTCCACTACAGAAATGGTACTGGGGTCTGCCTATACTGCAGCTGCAAAAATGTTACAGGGGTCTGCCTATACTGCTGCTACAGAAATGTTCCTGGGGTCTGTTTATACCTTTGATACAGGAATGTTACAGCGGTCTGTCTATACTATGGGTGCACTAAGTCTTCCCATCGCGGTGCTTTACCTATGTGGCACAAATAATACAGTGACTGACTAGGCCAGAATTGCTGGCCGAGGCCAACTTGCTTGGTGGGGCGAAACTCTCCCATGGTTGGGCACTCTGATTTCTTGCTGTGTAATACCATCTTTGTGCACTTACAGCATAGGCTAGGCCAAGGAAATCAAAGACTGCCCCTTCCAGTGTTGAGCTATCTTTGTTGCGACACATGAATTTCCCGTTGCTATGTAACTCAGGGCACCTTGGGTCACGAAGGTGGAGGCTTGGAACCGAGCCTGACCCTGGGCCCGCTAATGTGCTTCCCACACAAACTATAGCGGGTCCTGGTCATGGTGTCTTGGGCTTGTAATGCCACCTCCTCCTCCTGCTTGGGGTCAGGGGATCAGCACTGGGCATCATGTATTTTCTCCTGTGTTACCACAGTTATCTGAGACACTGGTTTGGGCCAAAGAAGAGGTGCATTACTGCATTGATGAGGCCTTCACAGCTGTACTAGCATCGGAGTCTGCTCTATGCCCACGATTGCTGAGGGTGTGTGCAGAGGCCTATGTACTCGGCACAGTGAAAGTCTGGCATGTTTGGGCACTATCATTTCTTCATGTTTATTACTGTTTTTGGGTTCCTTCGGTTCGTCTACGCTGTGGGTGCACAAAGACTTCCCATAGCGGTGATTTACCTGTCTGGCACAAAGTCACTGACTGACTTGGGTAGGGTGCATAGTGCAGATGGCTTTCCCCTTGTGGTGTGGATAGAGCTATCCGACACCTAGACAGAATGAATACTGTGTGGGCACATGGACTTCCCATTGCTATGTCAGTCGCGGCACCTTGGGTCTCACAAGATGTTTGCTGGGACTGAACCTGGCCAAGGGCCCGCTCACATCCTTCCCACACAGGCTACAGCGGGCCCTGGTCAAGGTTTCTCAGCCTTGTAAGGCCATCTGCTCCTCCTGCATGGGGTCACGGGATCAGCAATGCGCATCATGAATTTTCTCTCGTGTTACCACAGTTATCTGAGAAACTCGTTTGGCCCAAAGGAGAGGAGCATAACTGCATTAATGAGACATTCACTGCTGTACTAGCATCGGAGTCCGCTCTATGCCCGCGATTGCTAAGGGTGTGGGCAGAGGCCTATGGCCTCGGCACACTTTAAGTCTGCCATGTTTGGGCAGTCTGATTCCTTCATATTTAATGCTGTCTTTGGGTTCCTACGACTCGCCTATGCTGTGGGTGCACACAGACTTCCAATAGCGGTGATTTCCCTGTCCTGCACAAAGTGACTGACTGACTGACTTGGGTAGGGTGCATAGTGCAGATGCCTTTCCCCTTGCGGTGTCGCTAGAGCTATCCGACACCTAGACCGAATGAATACTGTGTGGGCACATGGACTGCCCATTGCTATGTCAGTCGCAGCACCTTGGGTCTTACAAGGTATTTGCTAGGACCGAGCCTGGCCAAGGGCCCACTCACATCCTTTCCACACAGGCTACAGCGGGTCCTGGTCCTGGTTTCTTGGCCTTGTATGGCCTCCTCCTCCTCCTGCTTGGGGTCAGGTGATCAGCAATGTGCATCATGTATTTTCTCTCATGTTACCACAGTTATCTGAGAAACTTGTTTGGGCCAAAGGAGAGGAGCATAACTGCATTAATGGTACAGGAGTCTGCCTATACTTCAGCTGCAGAAATGTTACCGGGGGCTGCCTATACTTCAGCTGTAGAAATGTTACAGGGGTCTGCCTATACTGCTGCTACACAAATGTTACTGGGGTCTACCTATACTGTTACTACAGAAATGTTACTGGGGTCTCCCTAGACTTCTGCAACATAACTGTTACTGGGGTCAGCTTATACCTTTGCTACAGGAATATTACAGGGGTCTGTGCATACTATGGGTGTACTAAGTTTTCCCATCGCAATGTTCTACCTATCTGGCCCAAAAAAACACTGACTGACTAGGGCATGGAGTGTGGGCCGAAGCCAACATTTATTTTCTCTCACGTTACCACAGCTATCCGGGGCACTGCAATGGGATTTCTTTATGTACCTTCTCTGGGTTCCTGGGACCCACCCATGCTATGGGTGCACACAGACTTCCCACAGCGGAGTTGTACCTGCCTGGCACTTTAAAAAAAAACCAGACTGACTAGGGCATGGAGTGTGGGCCGAAGCCAACATGCATTTTCTCTCACGTTACCACAGCTATCTGGGGTACTGCATTGGGACAAACAAGAGGAGCGATACAGCGCTAATGAGACGTTCACAGCTACGCTAGCATCGGTGTCCGCTCTATGCCCGCGATTGCTGAGGGTTTGTGCAGAGCCATATGTCCTGGGCGCATTGAAAGTCTGCCATGTTTGGGCACTCTGATTTCTTTATGTGTACTGTCTTTAAGTTCCTTGGGCCTACCCATGCTGTGGGTGCACACAGACTTCCCATAGAGGTGTTTTACCTGTCTGTCCTCAAAAGACTGACAGACTCGGGTAGGGTGCAGAGTGCAGATGGTTTACCCCTTGCATTGTCGATGAGGTATCCGACACCCAAACAGAATAGGTAGTGTGTGGACACATAGATTCCCCATTGCTATGTCACTCGCAGCACCTTGGGCCACACGAGGTGTTTGCTGGGACTGAGCCTGGCCAAGGGCCCGCTCACATCTTTTCAGCACAGGCTACAGCGGGTCCTGGTCATGGTTTCTTGGCCTTGTGAGGCCACCTCCTCCTCCTGCTTGGGGTCAGGGGGTCAGCATTGCGCATCATGTATTTTCTCTCGTGTTACCACAGTTATCTGAGAAACTCGTTTGGGCCACCGGAGAGGAGCATAACTGCATTAATGAGACCTTCACAGGTGTACCAGCATCGAAGTCCGCTTCCTGCCTACGATTGCTGAAGCTGTTGGCCGAGGCCTATGTCCCGGGGGAACTGCAACGGCACCTGGTTGGGCCTGTGGAACTTTTTCCTAGCTAATGCAGTCTTTGAAAGCGGTGCAAGAAAACGTAAGTGATTTAATGAGACCTTCACAGGTGTACTAGCATCGAAGTCCGCTTCCTGCCTACTATTGCTGAAGCTGTTGCCTGAGGCCTATGTCCCGGGGGAACTGCAACGGCGCCTGGTTGGGCCTGTGGAACTTTTTCCTAGCTAATCCAGTCTTTGAAGCGGTGAAAGAAAACGTAACGGATTTACTGAGACCATCACAGGTGTACTAGCATTGAAGTCCGCTTCCTGCCTACGATTGCTGAAGCTGTTGGCCGAGGCCTATGTCCCGGGGGAACTGCAACGGTGCCAGGTTGGGCCTGTGGAACTTTTTCCTAGCTAATCCAGTCTTTGGAGCGGTGAAAGAAAACGTAAGTGATTTAATGAGACCTTCACAGGTGTACTAGCATTGAAGTCCGCTTCATGCCTACGATTGCTGAAGCTGTGGCCCGAGGCTTATGACTTCGGCGCAGTGTAAGTCTGCCATGTTTGGCCACTCTGATTTCTTTATTGTTCATTTCTGCGGTTGCGTTGGACCCACCTATGCTGTTGGTGCACACAGACTTCCTATCGCGGTGTTTGACCTGTCTGGCACAAAGACACTGACTGACTTGGGTAGGGGGCAGAGTGCAGATGGCTTTCCCCTTGCGGTGTCGATTGAGCTATCTGACAACTAGACAGAATGAATACTGTGTGGGCACATGGATTCCCCATAGCTATGTAACTCATGCCCACATTTGCAGCTCCTGACGGAGGTTGGCACTTTATTGGAATGAAGATCAAACATCAATTTCTCATTGATTCTCAACTGCATTATGGGCTATCACCCCACCCCTTTTAAAGAGGGTTGCTACCTGGCCCTGCCAACCCTCTGCAGTGTGTGCCTCTGGTTCCTCCTCATCGCAGACGCACTTATAAATAGACATGAGGGTGGTGTGGCTATGCAGCCAGCATGTGGCATGAGGGCAGCTGAACGCTGCGCAGGGACACTTTTGTGTGTGCTGCGGACGCAGGGTCGTGCGGGGGGGATTGGGCAGCATCTAACCCAGGAGAAGAGGCAGCGGTGTGTCCTGCAGGCAGTGATTGTGCTTGGTTGGAGCTAGTGTGGTGCTTAGCTAAGGTGTGCCTTGCTAATGAAGGTATATCCGCAGTAAAAATTGTTGGGGGGGGGGGGGGGGGCTCACTCTTGCCGCTATTGTGGCTTAATAGTGGGACCTGGGAACCTGAGATGCAGCCCAGCATGTTGCCCCTCGCCTGCCCTATCCGTTTCTGTGTCGTTTCCATCACTTTCTTGGGTTTCCAGATTTTCACAAATGAAAACCTTAGCAGAGCATATACAAAAATGCTCCAGTCGCCCATTGACTTCAATGTGGTTCGTTACTCGAAACGAACTCTCGAGCATCGCGTAAAGTTCGACTCGAGCAACGAGCACCCGAGCATTTTGGTGCTCGCTAATCTCTAGTATTGACCCATTGCTTTTAGGACTTTTCATATACAGGGCATTGCCAAAAACACTGATCCAGTGCTATATCTCAATAATAGTGTCCTAGAGTAAAACCCAATTGCAAAGCATAGCATGTGAGAAGCAGAAATTCACTACCAGTGTCTCTCTAAATCCTGTGGGACCGCTGCTATGACCGAAGTAAGGAAAGCCTACTCAAAGTGGCTTCCTACTGATACGATACATGTATGGATCGGTCATTGGACCTGTGTTCATTCAAGGGACTCTCAATGCGGATAGTTACCTAAATCTCCAGCAAATGACAGGGGATGTTCTGTGCCTATCGCAGCAGAAGGAGTCCACATCAAGTATTCTTTCCTGCAGTCATAACAGCGGTGCAACGGGTCTTAGAGAGAGCTAGAAAGCAGATTTATGCTTCTCACATGCTACTCTTAAACTTTGCAGTTGGGTTTTTATTCTTTGTCTTTTACACAGATGATAACACAAAATTGAAACCCATGTTCCAAGGTCCTGTGTCATACCATCATGTAGCACATCCATGCCTTCTTACTCAAGTACACACCTGTTATTTCATTATAGGACACCATTATTCAGATGTAGTGCTGGATCCATCTTTTTGACTACCCCTGTATACATGAAATACACAACCATATTTCTGCTACATTAATTACAGAGTATAATTGTATTAAAAAAAAAACATGCTAGTAATAGAACTACTAGGGGAAATAAATGTAACATAATGAAAAAAATATATTACTGCACAGGAAAATATGAAGTTTTATGTAACATTTTGCAACAATTTCTAGAATGTCCAGAATGCGTTTTACATTTTTTACAGTAGGGTATTTTTTAATGCATAACACCGTACCACTGTTGCGTCGTAGGATACGGTTATATGACATTACTAACGTGGAGAGCCCAATCTAAAAGCTATGATCTCTGTCTGTACAGTACATTTGGCTTTATATATTTTCTACCATGGTTTTACACAATTGAATTGAAAGAAGAAAATCATGGAAAAGTAATGGTGGCGCACCTGTCAAACCATAATGCAGATGTCCTAAGGCAAGATCAACAGGAGGTTTCTGTCCTCCCTGAGCTCATCATAAGATACCTGCATTATCGTTTGACAGGTGTACCACTTAAAGGGGTTGCACAAGCCACCTCTGCTGTACACCAAGCCAATGTGCCCGTTTGTGACACCACTGTACTACCGGAAGCAGACAACTCCAAACATTTGGCAGCAGCCTGGGTAGGCAGTGCAGGCACTGTTCCTACTGAATGCTATGTGAACACTACCTTAAATACTAATCAAAGCCCCTTTAGTGGGTATAGATCTGTCTTCTTCCAGCAACACAGTGGCCACACACATAAGCAAAGTGTCTCGGTGAACAGCCACTCAGAGGGAGTACTGGGAGTGCAGATCCCCGACAATCGATTATTGATGAGCCAAGCAGAAGGATAGGTCATGAATAGTTCAAAAGTAGACAGCGCCTTTAAGATCCTCAAAATTGGTAGTTTTGGATGTATTATGGGAATGGAAATTTGCAAAATCCAACTGACTACAATCTAGCAAAAACACAGCAAATTAACATAACCTTAGTCCCTTATTGTCTCAATCACCTCTTTTTGGTAGCAATTTGCTTTCTGTAGAATCCGCACACAGGTGTTCTTCAGCTTGTGGTTCCCATTGATAAGCAGAACAGAATGTAGAGAAGGATAAGCTCCAATGAGAAAAATGACAATACAGCTTTGCAAATCCTCTGTTGTATTTCCTAAACCATATACATTGAATGCTATCATGTAAAGAAAGAAAAACATGAAGAAGGTAGCCATCATTTTAACTGCTCGGTAATGGGCATCTAATGCTGGCTCTCTGAACCCCGTTCTTTCTTGCGCTTTCATCTTTTTCATGTGTCTTAGAAGAGAGTGAACCACCAGACCAGCAGAGACACAAAACAGAGCAAACGGTGGAATGGAACCCATTGCACACAGGATCAAGAAAGTTGCAAAGTTTTCTCCAATTTCAACAAATGAATTTTTTTCGCTTCCATACCTGCTCATGTTGAATGTCTGGCTGATGCCAGATTTAGCAGCAGAGTTGCTGCAGCATGCAGATATCACTACACTCACCAATATGAGGAAAGGGAGCAAGTCATCAAAATGTGTCTTAAATACAGTGAAAATGTATCTCTGAATGTTAACAATTCGCACACAGTAAAAAGTGCTCAACCATGCGGCAAACCAAAGGCTTAAGTAATTAAAAAACAGCAGTACATAATAGAAAGTGGACCCAGTCCCACTAAACATAGGTGCTAAATAGCTAATAAAGAACATATATGAAACCAACCACATGTAAATGAATCGTGACAGACCAAGACAGGTAAGTATTAAATCACAAGAGCCCAGTTTTCTGTGAGTCAGTAGACTGATCAAGTTTACAATCACCATAAGACCATTTGTGAAGGAGCCAACGATGGTCTCCAAAACCAAGATGACTAATGACAGTACATGGGACGGTGTTAAAGAGGTTGATGAAGTCCCAGATGGTGTTGATGTACCATTTTCCCAATTTGTTTCATTGCTTGCATTGAACATTGTCTTCATCTCCTCTATGCTTTATCCAGTATAACTATGAGCGGTTTACACTTCCGTGTTTACCTACAACCTGGAGCTTCTTGTGTCTGCAGCAATGATTTTCATAGTATAAATATCATTCCCTGTGCCTATTGTATTACTGGGAAAATATAGCCCATGCAAATGGTAAGCACACCTAGTACATCCATGAAGTTAAGATATTTTTGACTCTATGCTTTGCAAACAGTTCTTATGCAGCAGGTGTGGACCCACTGTATCACTAACTGATTTGACTTTGGAATGCTGCGTAACCTCTTTCTGAGGGATCTAGTCTTTGCTGCAGGGGCCACCAGATTGCTTCTCAAGGAGCAGAAATGACAGCAGGCATGGGTAGGTCAAATCCGATGTACCAAAGGGATGGGCAAGAATGTAGTCGATATAGCAAGCCGAGGTCAGGACTGGCAGAGTTCACGAAATATGGTGAAATAGGCAGACGTTAGGGAAGGCAGAAGTTAGGCAAATTGTAGTGAAGGAACAATCTGAGGTCAGGACAAGCAGAATTTAGGAAAGCTGGGTATGCAATAAAAGATCAAATCCATGATTCAAACAGGGAAAACTTCAGAATAGAGTGAAAACAAAAAAAAAATAGCGTTCAGTGGTAAGCAGATATTCTTATACATAGTGATTTATACACTTAGGGAACGTTCACAAGTGGCGGAATTGGTGCAAATTTTCCACTGTGGAACAATTCACAGCATTGGAACAGATTTTGACATAAGTTTTAATGTGGATCCACAGCAAAATTTAACGTTTCCATTGAAAGGTTTAAATCTACAGCAAATCTGCATTAAAACCACGTAAAATCCACAGCAAATGGTACAGATTGTGACGCTGTTTTTGACATAAATCCATACCAACATCCATAGCACATAATACGCTGCAGATTTTAGTGCGAAACCACACCAAAATCCACTATGTGTGAATATCTCCTAAATGTACTTACTTAGTTTAGGGGTCAATGAGCTTAGCTCTAGCTACCCTTTTCCAGGTTTTCATTTCTTGTCATCTTCGGCAGTTCGGGTATCTCACTGCTCCAACTGTTTTAGTATTTAACCCAGCTAAACTGATGAAGGGATTTGGCCTCAAAATGAGCTTCCCAATACTGGTTATCTATTTAACCAATTTGTTATGTTCATGTGGGTTAGTGAGGACCGGGCCCACATGACTGTTCCAGAAATAGGGAACATCAGGTTAAACAACTACCAATTAACACCTCTCCCTATCTTCTACAAAGGAAGATGACCAAGGACCTGCCAGAGCAGGGACAATGCCCCAATAAGGGTGGCCCAGCTGTCTTGAATCTGGGCTCTTGCTGTCCCTAGGAATCCAAGCTACAACGCATACACATACCACCACCGACAGAAACAACTGGACAAAATAAGAAGTCACACAGCACCATGATCACACCATGCAGCAGCCAATATGCAAACATTAGTAGTAGATGTTTATGCTATAAATGCCAGGTGTTTGTGGACATTTTGGCCAAAATATGGAAGCTAGTGGGCCATGTCATGGCTCCCGGCAATATCGCTAGATCTCAACACTAACCAGGAGTCCAGCAAGCGACATAACCAAACAAAATCACAAGACACAAACCTTTCTTGCAGCCACCACACATATATCCTGCTTACACAACACAGAGAAAGAAATGAGAACAGAGAAAGCTGAACACACCCACACCTGGTAAGACAGCTTTATGTGTACTGAGCTAGAGTGATTGGGTGACTGAAGACACACCCACACCTAAGCAAACAGCTTTATGTCCACTAACCCAGAGTGATTGGCTGACTGGAGACACACCTGTCACCTCCGTGCAGCATACAAGTACCACGCTCAGCACGGACGCAGGGTGACGTTCACAACCACTGCAGTTGACAATACCATGCACTGTAGAACAGTGTGCACCATGCTATGCTGAACAGTAGCACCACCCAAGAGAGAAGGAAGCCTTGCCCTAACCTAGCAGGGGGTTGAAGGGTCCCTGTCTAGAAACGGAGTAATTGCCTCGATAGAGGCAGCCCCACGGTCTTCTTCCTGGGCCCTGATTGTCCCTATAGAGGCCCTTGGAGACATGAACTCAACAGCCAAGCAAAACAAAAATGAACAAAGAAATACGACTGGAAAGTAAACCGCAGCAACTTATCTGGATGTAGCAGTACACCCAGCACAAAGGAACTCCAATCTCCACTACTCCTCTATGAAGCTGAATAAGCAGCATTGAGCAAAGGGAGGGGTGAGAATATAAAGCTACTCCACACATGAGGACTGGCAGATCAATTAGAGAACCCCACCTCCAACCTTCTCCCAGGCATGACTAATCAAGCATGCATCCATGCAGCAAAGAGAGACAGCCCCCAGCAGTCTCTACACATGGTGCATTAACCCTTGTCCTGCATAACAAGGCGACAGGTCTTGGCCTGCATCGAGGCCACCATGCCACGACGCTGTTGCGACTGACTAGCTGCGACAACACCCACACCTCGGCAGACAGCTTTATGTTTACTGGCCTAAAGTGATTGGCTGACTGGAGACTGGAGACACACACACAACCAGCCAGCACAATCCCCAACACCTGAGCAGAAAAGCTCCAGAGAACCTGTATTACAACTGATTTCAGGAGCCAGACATGACACAATTAAAGGAGGAGTCT
The DNA here is from genome assembly GCF_035609145.1 of Eleutherodactylus coqui. Taxonomy (NCBI): domain Eukaryota; kingdom Metazoa; phylum Chordata; class Amphibia; order Anura; family Eleutherodactylidae; genus Eleutherodactylus; species Eleutherodactylus coqui. Next base: position 232,184,820 of record NC_089840.1, on the reverse strand, counting down.
CCACCGAATTGTTCTGATCATTCAATTATTTAGGAACGTTTCTCCGAGCCACTAGTGTTTATTTTTGTATTCCCCCATACAGCCAAACACTCTTTGGAAAAAAAAATCAAGTACCTAGTAGAAGTTGTCGTTTTGCTATATTACTCGTCACGCAGTCATATCTCAGGCAGATATACAAATGATTAGCGTTGTGGTGTAATTAGATGGACTATCTTGTCACCTGAGACCCTAAAAGTGGTTCCACCCATGAACTTAAAAAAGCCTCTCATAAGCTACTTGCGTGTAGTGGCCTCTTTTTCTTCTTGTGTAGAGCTTGTGGACTACTAGACGCCTCTACGATGCAATCAGAGAGATTTCACCCATTTACCAGAGTCGGCGAAGTGGTGCATTATTGAAATGCGAGAAGCTGGATGGTCGGATCAATGAAATGCCTGCCACCTGCTGTGCTGTGATTCATCATACACAGAGCTGGCCACTTGTAGTTATTTGCCAGTGACAGTGGCCAGTCATGTGTATAATGAACTGCAGCGGTCGGCCGCGGGCATACTACAGCCAACCCGGAAGTTTCCCGGTAGAATATATGGCCAATCTGCCCCTGCATTATAGATATTAATTATGTCATGTTTTGATGTGTTGGTGATGTCCATCAGGGGCGCTGTACTTATGCAGAGTATACTGTGGGGAATCAATCATTAGCCCTAACTACATGACAGTGATAAACTGAAGTACTTGTCAGCAATTAGTACTGTTGACTAGATTCAACACTCTTGTTTGTATATGGCAATTGTTTTGTATGATGCAGAATATTTGTTTGCAAAAATCCATCCTGGTAACCTGAGACGTAACTTGAAGCTACCGGGCCACAGTGCAGATCTGGAACTGGGCCGCCAACTATAAAGCTTCTTTGATAGCATTGGTTTGCAATATAGGGAAGAGAGACTTTATGTGCCCCCTAGGGCTCCTGTGCCTAGGTGTGACTGCTCCCTCTGCACCCCCTATAAGTACGTACGCCAGTGCCAGTAACTGAACATACTGCATTTACATGCTCAGCTGCTGATTTAACACATCTGTGCATAGGGGAATTGTTTTGTATGATGCACCTTGTGGGGTGCTTGGCCATAATATGCCTGCACATGCTGCTGGTGGTAAGGCTGGTAGTGGTGGCTCCCCGGCTGATCTTGGTGTGACACAGGTTGCACACCACAGTTCGTGGGTCATCCGCACTCTCACTAAAAATCATCCACACCTTTGAACACCTAGCCCTCTGCACGGTGGCTTGCCGCGAGGGGGTGCTTTGGGAAACAGTTGGGGTATTCTTTGCTCTGGCCCTGCCTCTACCCCTGGCCACTCCACTGCCTCTTGCAACCTGTCCTGCTGCTGCACTTGCCTCCCCCTCTGAAGCCCTGTCCTCAGTAGGCTTAGCAAACCAGGTGGGGTCAGTCACCTCATCGTCCAGCTGCTTTTCCTCCGAATCCTCTGTGCGCTCCTCCCTTGTACTTATTGCCCTTATTACTACCTCACTGACAGACAACTGTGTCTCATAATCCGCATCTACAAATAGCTCTTGAGACAGTTGCCGGAAGTCCCCAGCCTCATCAGCCGGACTCCGGGAACTTTTCAAAGGTTGGGCATCGATCACGACAAACTCCTCAGGTGAGAGAGGAACCATTTTTTCCCACTCAAGGCAGGGACCCGAGAACAGTTCCTGGGAGTCTGCCTGCTCAGAATATGTCACTTTTATGGAGTGAGGAGGCTGGGAGGAAGGAGGAGCAGCCTTAGGATTCAGAGTTGTAGTCCCTAGGCCGGGAGTAGTGGACTGCGTAGAAGACTGGCTGGACGCGTTTTCTGCCATCCACGACAGGACCTGCTCGCATTGCTCTGTTTGTAATAAAGGTCTACCACGCGGACCTGCAAATTGTGATGTGAATTTGGGGAGCCCAGAAACTTGCCTCTCTCCTGATCCCTCAGCAGCCGTCTGTGATTTACTCCGGCCAGGAACTCGGCCACTGCCCACACCCTCACTTGGACGCCCGCGTTCACATCCTAGACCCTTACCCCTACTCCTCATCATGGCAGATTAAGGATAGAGCAGGGCCCAAATAAATTACCCCACTGTACAGCGCTGACAACTTTGGCTAATTCACCGCACACAGAAACTTGTAGATAGCGCAGGCTCTATGCTGTGACTTGAAAAAAATTAACCCGCTGTCTTGCGCTGATACCTAGGTACCTAGGGGTAATTTACCACTCACAGAGACCTGTAGATAAGAGAGGCTTTATGAAGTGGGAGAAGACTCTAAAGCCAGTGGATAGTGCTGGTAACTGCGACTATCTCAACCCCCCCCCCAACGAAAGGGTATTGTGAGATGCTCTGCACAGTGGCAGAGCTGAAATAATTTGCAGGAGCCTAGGAAATATTACAGTACTGTTTAGCGGTGAGACCTGTGACTAATGCACTGCGGACTGAGTGGGTCCGCCTATATACTTGGTACTGAAAGGTTTGAGGGGTTTAACTGTACTCTTGCTACAGAAATGTTACAGGAGTTCGCCTATACCCTTGCTACAGAAATGTTACTGGGGTCCGCCTATACTCTTGCTACAGAAACGTTACAGGGGTCCGCCTATACTCTTGCTACAGAAATGTTATTGGAGCCTGCCTATACTCTTGCTACATAAATGTTACAGGGGTCCGCCTATACACTTTGTACTGAAAGGTTTGAGGGGTTCACCTATACTCTTGCTACTGAAATGTTACTGGGGTCCGCGTATACTCTTGCTACAGAAATGTTACTGGGGCCCACCTATACTCTTGCTACAGAAATGTTACAGGGGTCCGCCTATACTTTTGCTACATAAATGTTACTGGGGTCCGCCTATACTCTTGCTACAGAAATGTTACTGGCGTCTGCCTATACACTTGGTACTGAATGGTTTGAGGGGTTCACCTATACTCTTGCTACAGAAATGTTACTGGGGTCCACCAATACACTTGCTACTGAAAGGTTTGAGAGGTTCAACTATACTTTTGTTACAGAAATGTTACTGGGGTCCGCCAATACACTTGCTACTGAAATGTTTGAGGGGTTCGCCTATACTCTTGCTACAGAAATGTTACAGGGGTCTGCCTATACTCTCGCTATAGAAATGTTACAGGGGTCCGCCTATACTCTTGCTACATAAATGTTACTGTGATCCGCCTATACTCTTGCTACAGAAATGTTACTGGGGTCCGCCTATACTCTTGCTACAGAAATGTTTCTGGGGTCCGCCTATACTCTTGCTACAGATCCAAAAAAATGGTAATAGTTGCAGCAGATGTTACTGGGGTCCGCCTGCACACTTACGACTGAAAGGTTTGAGGGGTTCACCTTTACTCTTGCTACAGAAATGTTACTGGGGTCCGCCTATACACTTGCTACTGAAAGGCTTGAGGGGTTCGCCTATACTCTTGCTACAGAAATGTTACTGGGGTCCGCCTATACTGTGGGTGCACAAAGGTTTCCCATTGCGGTGTTCAGCTGCCTGACACATACACAGAATGAAGTGTGTGGGAACACATGGATTTCCCATTGCTATTTAACTCACGGCACCTTGGGTCACACAAGGTGGAGGCTTGGACCGAGCCTGACCCAGGGCCCGCTCATGTACTTCCCACACAGAGTATTGCGGATCCTACCTCGGTCATGGTTTCTCAGCCTTGGTATGCCACCTCCTCCTCTTGCTTTGGGTCTGAGGATCAGCGTAAGCACAGTTATCTGAGATACTGGATTGGAGCATTCACAGGAAGCGTAACTGATTTAATGAGACTTTCACAGGGTCACTGTATACCTGTGGTGGCTACTTTTGCGACACCTCCTGCTTCAAACTAATATTTGGTGTTAGTATGTGCTGCTGCATTGTGGAGATGTGTAGAAACGCTGGCACCTGAGTCGCCTTTATGCCCACGCTTGTGGCTTCTGACAATTTTGTGACGGAGGTGTCACGGGATTGGAATGATGATCGTACGTTAATTTATCATCAATTGTCATCAGCATTGTGGGCTATCGCCCACACTTTCAAAGAGGGTCGCTGCCTGGCCCTGCCAACCCTCTGCAGTATGTGTCTCTGGCTCCTCCTCATCGCAGATGCACTTATAAATCGACATGAGGGTGGTGTGGCTATGAAGCGAGCGTGTGGCATGAGGGCAGCTGAACGCTGCGCAGGGAAAATTTTGGGTGCCCTGTGCACGCAGGGTTATGCGGGGGGGTTGGGCAGCAATGCCAGCATGTAACCTGGAAGAAGAGGCAGCGGTTGTCCTTGGTTGGAGCTAGTGTGGTGCTTAGCTAAGATGTGCCAGTGCGTGTGCCTTGTTAATGAGGGTCTGTCCCAAGTAAATAGTTAGGAGGGTGACTGCCAGGCTATTGCCCCCATTTTGGCTTAATACTGGGACCTGGAAGTCTCAGATGCAGCCATGCATGCTGCCCCTGCCGTTCCCTATCGGTTTCTGTGGTGTTTCGATTACTTCCTGATGTTTTCAGGTGTTTCACAAATCATCCCCTATGTGGAGCATCGGTCCCATACAAAAATGCTCCAGTAGCCCATTGACTTCAATGGGGTTCGTTACTCGAAACGAGCTCTCGAGCATTACGAATAGTTCGACTCGAGTACCTAGCACCCGAGCATTTTGGTGCTCGCTTATCTCTAGTCAGGTGTTTTCTACCATCTGGTAAGAATTCTGAAAGAATTTTCTTGGATTCAGACACACCTGGAGAAAGGATATGAGTTATTAAAGATCTAATGAACCTTTTTCTCGTTTATTTTTTTTTTGAATATTTTTTTGAATATTGGATCTTTCTTTGGGATATCAAACAGAGTATTAACAACATTTTATGTGACATAGAAAGTATGAATCAACATTTATAAAATAACGTAGTTAAACTGTATGTCATCTATTAGACTACTCCCATTTTTCCAGTAATTATGAAATATGTAACATGTATAAAACTGTAAAGTTAACAAAATAAACATTTAATGAACATTTGGCATTTCAGCTGGATCTCGATTGAATTACTTCCATAGTCCCCAGATCTCTTTATGTTTCCCTATAGAGCTATCTCTAAGCGCCAACCACTTGTCAAATATACGTTGTTCAGCTATACGGTCTTTGAACTCGACTAATGTGGGAGGGGTTTCTCCAATATCTAGCTATGAGGGATTTAGCTGTCATCAAGGCGTGAGCCAGCAAATATCTAATTCTGGGAGGATATTTATTTATTTCGACCAATAATAAGATTAATTTCGCTTTCCTTTCTATGTGAGTATTTAAAACTGTGTCTAGGAGGTTTAGGACAGGCTCCCAGAAATTCCTTAGTTTGGGACAGGCCCAAAATATATGGGTGAGTGTACCTGTTTCGCCGCATCTTCTCCAGCATTCATCGTTGTTATGCAGGAATCTAGCGGCTATCAAACACGGTGCATAATACCATCTTAGGTTAATTTTCAGCTGTGTTTCCAGTATACCCAGTCCCCTGGTGGAACCACAGGTCGTTTTATATGCTTTTTCCCATGTTTCGATTGATATAACCTCCCCTAATTCTTTTGCCCAGCTAAGCATGTGTGTTTTTTTGGTTAGATTGTTGTTATCGGTTAGGGCATCATAGAAACATCTGGTGTCTGATTTTCCCGCTTGAGGGATGGTTGTGATTTTTTCTAGAACTGTGGTTGGGTTTTTTATTTCGTGGATAGAAGATTTTTTTAGAAAAGCGGCTATTCTTGTGTAGTTAAAATAGTCTTTTTGTGTTAAGTTGAATTCTAAGCTTATAGACTCAAAGGGTTTCATGCCTCCTGCGGTCATTAGGTCGTCTAGCTATTTTATTCCTTTTTCCTACCAAGCTGCGAGGTTTAGGTCAGAAATAAACAAACCCAGTATTTCAAGTGGTAGGTGAGGTTTTTTTGTAAGTGCCATGTATGGCCGCTTTTTCGGAGAATTCTCTCCATATTTCTAAGGAAGTTGTCACCATAGGGGGGGGATTTTTTACTGTGATTTTTAGGTCTGGGATTTTTGACGAGGCTACAAGTGATGCCGCAAGTAGTAATACGTCCCCTTTGGAAGATTTGGTGATAGATGTCTCCATGCCTACCCAAGCCATTGCCTCATCCCTTTTTACCCAATTTCTGGTTTGATTTGAAATGGTGGCTTTGAAGTATTTCTCCAAGTTGGGTAAGTCCACACCACCTTTTCTGCGGTGAAGGGCTAATATCGATAAGGCCATTTGCGGCTTGTTACCTTGCCAAACATAATTGGATAATTGTCTTTTTGAGAGTGTTTTTAGAGATGGAGATAGGTAGTACTCTGAAGAGGTATAATATTTTGGGTAGAATTTTCATTTTGTAAGACATAATCCTGCCAAGCCAGGATAATTCTGTGCCTGACATATGGTCAAGTTCTTTTTGAATTGTTTCTAGAAGCGGTCTGTAATTTATTTCTTCTAGCATCGTGATGTCTGCTGACATCATTGTACCTAGATAAGGGATACTGTTGGTCTGCCAGACGAAGGGAGAATTCTGATTGGATTGCATGTTTTAAATCCTTTGGGACATTTATACCTAATATTACTGATTTGCCCACATTGAGTTTATAGTATGAGATTTTGGTAAACTGCTCTAGGATCTGATACACGGCTCTCAGAGATTCAAGAGGGCGGGACATTGTAAGGACAATGTCATCGGCAAATAAGCCCGATTTTGTGTTGGCGGGAATTTTGAGAGATCCCTCTTATTTCAAGGGAGGATCTAATTAGTTCGGCCAATGGCTCCACCATGAGAATATACAGAATCGGAGAGAGCGGATACCCCTGGCGTGTGCCGTTAGTAATTGAGAACTTATCAGAGAGAGTGCCATCAGTCAACACTTTAGCAGTAGAACAAGAGTACAGGGCCCGGACGGCGCGGATCATACCCCCCCCCCCCCCAAACCAAATTTGGCCAGTGTTTGGAAAGCATATCCCCAGTGGACCCTATCGAAAGCTTTTTCTGCATCCAAAGCTAACATAATTGTTGGGGATCCAGATGTGTTTGAAAGGTGGATAAGGTTGAGAAGCCTTCTCGTGCTGTCCGAGGCCTGCTGCCCCTTTACAAATCCGACTTGATCAGAGTGCATGATACCTGGAAGGATGTCAAGCATTCTATTTGCTAAAATATTTGCGTATATTTTGACATCTGTGTTAAGCAGGGATATCGGCCTAAAGTTTGCTGGGTCATTAGGTTCTTTGCCAGGCTTGGGCAGTACCACAACAGTGGCTTGGAGCATTTCCTCGGGGAAGGTTCCTTTTGTCATGGCTGAGTTGAGGGTTTTTCCTAGATAGGGGGACAAAGATCCCAAGAATAGCTTTTAATATTCAGCCGAAAAGCTGTCTGGCCCGGGGGCTTTTTGGCTCTTCATAGAGGAGATTGTTTCCGTCACCTCAGCCATTGTTATTGGGCGCTCCAACATGTCTGCTTGAGAGGGGTCTATTGATGGAAGTTTTATTTTGTTTAAAAAATTTTCTATGTCCGCTGCTGTGGGGTGGGTAAGGTGTGGGTCCTCTTTTAAGTTATATAAATCGCTGTAGAAGGTACGAAATGCTTCTAATATTTGTCTTGGGTGGAAAATTTTATATTCTTTATTTTTTGAGTTCCAGATATGTGGGATGTTAGCTTTAACTGTTTTCCTTTTTATCAAGTTAGCCACCCATTTTGTGGGCTTGTTAAGGGAAGAGTAGACATTGGCTCTGTGGGAATTTACTTCCCTGTCAAAGTCCCCTTGTAATACCCTGCGTAGCTCTAGTCGTGTCTTAAATAGCTCATCAGAGAGTTGTTGTGTTGCATGGTTTGTAGTTGACTTTCTAGAGTTTGAATTTTTGATGTTAGTATTAGTGTTCTTTAATTTTTCTTTTTTATATCTGGCACCTATTTTTATAAGAATGCCTCTTATATAAGCTTTGTGAGCCGACCAGAGCACTTCAGGGCTAACATCAGGTGTGTCATTTAAGGAAAAATAGTCATTTAGAGCTGTTTGTATGTCTTTACGGAATTTAGGTATTTTCATTAAGTAGGTGTTATTTCGCCAGATTCTGTTAGTTTGGCGGTTGCTTCCAAAGGCCAAAGATGTTGTTATTGGGGCGCAATCTGACCATGTTATTGTGCCTATTTCTGCTTTGGTAACTGAGGTGATAAGTGATTTGTCTACTAGGCAGAGGTTGATGCGGGAGAAGGACCTATGGCGAGATGAAAAAAAGGAATAGTCTCTGGCGGAAGCATTAAGGCATCTGAACGTGTCAAATAGTGTGAGCCAATCATTTAGGGACCTACCTCTTCTTGCCTCGCGATTTGTAGTGTCGATGTGTCTCCCTCTGGCGGGATGACGGCGCTGATGTAACAGAGACAGCAGATCCAGGAAACAATTTTGCGCAAGTCTGCTGTAACGCTTAGCTGCATATTAATTAGGACTACTACCCCCAGCAGACACGCAGTAAACTGAAGACGGTCACAGGCAGCCCAAATATAGTATTTTTCCCCAATTTTTTGGAAAAAGGTCACTGCCTATATAGCCTGAATATCTCTTTCCCTGCCTCACCAGTTCTGGCCCTATACTCTGTACAATGACTGCAGACTGAGGACGCAATGCTCTGCACGGCCGATATACACAAAAAAAAAAGATGTGCAACACTGCAAAAAGCAGCCTCAACAGTACTGCACACGGTCAGATGTGGCCCTAAGAAGGACCGTTGGGGTTCTTGAAGCCTAAAATCACTCCTAACGCTCTCCGTATAGCAGCTCCGGCATCAGCAGCACTTTCCCTGATCTCTGTCAGAATGCATCTGTGGCGAGCTGCGGGAGGGGCCGATTTATATACTCGGGTGACACCTGATCTCGCCAGCCACTCACTGCAGGGGGGTGGTATAGGGCTTGAACGTCGCAGGGGGGAGTTGTAATGCCTTCCCTGTCTTTCTATTGGCCAGAAAAGCGCGCTAACGTCTCAGAGATGAAAGTGAAAGTAACTCGAACATCTCGTGGTGCTCGCCTCTAGTAACGAGCATCTCGAACACGCTAATACTCGAACGAGTATCAAGCTCGGATGAGTATGTTCGCTCATCTCTACTAATGATTGATTCCCCACAGTATACTCTGCATAAGTACAGCGCCCCTGATGGACATCACCAACACTTCAAAACATGACATAATTAATATCCATAATGCAGATTGGCTATATATTCTACAGAGAAACTTCCGTTTGGGCTGTAGTATGCCCACGGCCGACTGCTGCAGTTCAATATACACATGGCTGGCCACTGTCACTGGCAAGTAACTACAAGTGGCCGCTTCTGTGTATAATTAATCACAGCACAGCTGGTGGCAGGCATTTCATTGATATGACCATCCAGCTTCTCGCATTTCAATAATGCACCACTTCGCAGACTCTGGTAACTTGGTGAAATCTCTCTGATTGCATCAGAAAAAGAGGCCACTACACGAAAGTAGCCTATGAGAGGCTTTTTTAGCCCCTTAACGACCGGGCCGTAGTGTTTTTACATCCTGCAGCTGCAGGACGTGTATGGAGGGAGGTAGCACCGCTATCTCCCTCCATACAGCGCGGGCGTCAGCTGTTTATTACAGCTGACACCCACGGGCAATAGCCGCGCTCGGCCGTTCGGCCGATCGCGGCTATTAACCCTTTAAATGCCGCTGTCAATTCTGACAGCGGCATTTAAATCCCCCGAACGCTGTTTGGGGGACCCGCACGGCCCCCCGCGGTGAGATCGGGGGATCCGTGCAGGTGTCATGGCAGCCGGGGGCCTAATGAATGGCCCCAGGGCTGCCTTAGCAGACTGCCTATCAAGCCATCCACACAGGGTGGCTTCATAGACTGCCTGTAAAAAAGCAGTAGGATGTAATGCTATAGCATTACGTCATACTGCAGGAGCGATCAAAGCATCGCATGTTAAAGTCCCCCAGGGGGACTTCAAAGTAAAGTTAAAAAAAAGATCAATAAAGTTTTTTAAATTGTAAAAAAAAAAGTTATAAAAGTTTAAATCACCCCCCTTTTGCCATATCTATTATTAAAAAATCTAAATCATAAAATAAAAATATGTATTTGATATCGCCGCGTCCGTAAAAGTCCGATCTATTAAAGGCGTGCAAGATTTTTTCTGCACGGTGAACGTCGTCCGAAAAAAAAAATAAAGAACGCCAGAAATGCATTTTTTTAGTTACCCTGTCTCCCAGAAAAAACGCAATAAAAAGCGATCAAAAAGTCGTATGTATTCCAAATTGATACTATCGGAAACAACAGGACATCCCGCAAAAAATGAGCCCTTGCTCAACTACATCGATGGAAAAATAAAAAAGTTATCGCGCGCACAAAATGACCTCAGAAAATAATTGAAAAAAATTTAATATCTTAAAAAAAAATACAAGTACTACAGCAAAAACAATACTATATAAGTTTGGTATCGTAGTAATCGTACTGACCCACAGAATAAAAATATCAGGTCGTTTTTGTTGCAGTTTGTGCGTTGTAGAAACAGGACGCACCGAAAGATGGTGGAATGTCTGGTTTTTTTTCCATTTCTCTCCGCTAAGAATTTTTAAAAAGTTTTTCAGTACATTATATGGTACAATAAATAGTGCCTTTGAAAAATACAACTCGTCCCGCAAAAAACAAGCCCTCATACAGCGACGTCGATGGATAAATAAAGGAGCTACGATTTTTTAAAAGGGAGTAGGAAGAAACAAAAATGGAAAAAAGCAAAAAAGCCTGGTCACTAAGGGGTTAAGGTCATGGGTGGAACCACTTTTAGTGTCTCAGGTGACAAGATAGTCCATCTAATTACACCACAACTCTAATCATTTGTATATCTGCCTGATATATGACTGCGTGGCGTGTAATATAGCAAAACGACTACTTCTACTAGGTGCTTGACTTTTTTTCCCAAAGAGTGTTTGGCTGTATGGGGGAATACAAAAATAAACACTAGTGGCTCGGCGCAACGTTCCTAAATAATTGAATGATCAGAACAATTCGGTGGAAACTCCTCCTTTAATTGTGTCACGTCTGGCTCCTGAAATCAGTTGTAATACAGGTTGTCTGGAGCTTTTCTGCTCAGGTGTTTGGGATTGTGCTGGCTGGGTGTGTGTGTGTCTCCAGTCAGCCAATCACTTTAGGTCAGTACATATAAAGCTGTCTCCCCAGGTGTGGGTGTTGTTGCAGCTAGTCGGTCGCAACAGCGTCGTGGCATGGTAGCCTCGATGCAGGCCAAGACGTGTCGCCTTGTTATGCAGGACAAGGGTTAATGCACTATGTGCAGAGACTGCTGGGGGCTGTCTCTCTTTGCTGCATGGATGCATGCTGGATTAGTCATGCCTGGAAGAAGGTTGGAGGAGGGTTCTCTAATTGCTCTGCCAGTCCTCAAATGTGGAGTGGCTTTATATTCTCACCCATCCCTTTGCTCAATGCTGCTTATTCAGCTCCATAGAGGAGTAGTGAAGATTGGAGTTCCTTGTGCTGGGTGTACTGCTAAATCCAAATAAGTTGCTGCGGTTTACTTTCCAGTCGTATTTCTGTGTTCATTTTTGTTTTGCTTTGCTGTTCAGTTCGTCTTTCCAGGGGCCTCTATAGGGACAATCAGGGCCCAGGAAGAAGACCGTGGGGCTGCCTCTATCGAGGCAATTACTCAGTTTCTAGGCAGGGACCCTTCAACCCCCTGCTTGGCTAGGGCAAGGCTTCTTTCTCCCTTGGGTGGTGCTACTGTTCAGCATAGCATGGTGCGCACTGTTCTACAGTGCATGGTATTGTCAACTGCAGTGGTTGTGAACGTCACCCTGCGTCCGTGCTGAGCGTGGTACCTGTGTGCTGCACGGAGGTGACAGGTGTGTCTCCAGTCAGCCAATCACTTTGGGTCAGTAGACATAAAGCTGTTTGCTTAGGTGTGGGTGTGTCTTCAGTCACTCAATCACTCTAGGTCAGTACACATAAAGCTGTTTTCCCTGGTGTGGGTGTGTTCAGCTTTCTCTGTTCTCATTTCTTTCTCTGTGTTGTGTGAGCAGGTTTGTAGTGGATATCCGCCATATCTCTATTTTCGGGACAGTGGACAGGAGACCTGTTTTCATAAAATTTAGGCATTTTGTATACCAATGACAGTATTATTTCATTTTGTTTGTTCTTCTACAAATATAGAAATATTCTTCATGAATCCAATATATCTACTTCCTCATATATCATGAAACTTTCCGCTTACTAAACTTACTATAGATACAAACAGAAGCTAGCATTTAGCAAGTACGCTTTATTTCCCGATTCTTAGTAACTTTAGAAGGGGTTAACTCAGACATAAATAACCACAGTGTGAAGCGCTACTGCAATAATAACCCAAGCAGTTTTACTGGAAACTTATGCAAATAACATGGGAAATTTATGCAATTAATAGTTCAAGCTGTAACCTCCAATCATATTGGACTATCCACACGTGGGGTGTAAGACAACCCTTTTGTCTCGTCCTACCCTCTGCTACCACGTGATGGGCAACAACAAATGACCGGATGATGGAAGAATTTCAAGATGCTTATCCAATAATTAAACAATATGTTTTATCTATGTAATCTTTGACCTGCCCACATGGGCAGATATGTTAAACTCTTTAAAAGAGGCTGCGCGCCCACAAATAAAGCAGAATTGAGGAAGCTTATACATGCTGAGCAATTTGTAACTAATCAGGAAAGGGTGCAAACATTCCTATTTGAGTAGGCCGTGGACCCACAAAGGAAATCCACGACAGGTTCTATGTGTGGTGGCTGCAAGAAAGGTTTGTGTCTTGTGGTTTTGTTTGGCTATGTCGCTGGACTCCTGGTTAGTGTTGAGATTTAGCGATATTGCCGGGAGCCATGACATGGCCCACTAGCTTCCATATTTTGGCCAAAATGTCCACAAACACCTAGCATTTATAGCATAAACATCTGCTACTAATGTTTGCATATTGGCTGCTGCATGGTATGTCTTCTTATTCTGTCCAGTTGTTTCTGTCGGTGGTGGTATGTGTATGCGTTGTAGCCTGGATTCCTAGGGGCAGCAAGAGCCCAGATTCGAGACCGCTGGGCCACCCCTTATTAGGGGCATTGTCCCCGCTCTGGTAGGTCCTTGGTCATCTTCCTTTGTAGAAGATAGGGAGAGGTGTTAATTGGTGGTTGTTTCACCTGATGTTCCCTATTTCTGGAACATTCATGTGGGCCCAGTCCTCACTAACCCACATGAACATAACAAATTGGTTAAATAGATAACCAGTATTGGGAAACTCATTTTGAGGCCAAATCCCTTCAACAGTTCAGCTGGGTTAAACACTAAAACAGTTGGAGCAGTGAGATATCCGGACTGTCAAAGATGGCAGGAAAGGAAAACCTGGAAAAGGGTAGCTAGAGCTAAGCTCATTGACCCCCAAGCTAAGTAAGTACATTAAGGAGATATTCACACATAGTGGATTTTGGTGTGGTTTTATACTAAAATCTGCAGCGTATTTTGTGCTATGGATGTTGGTATGGATTTATGTCAAAAACCGCATCACAATATGTACCATTTGCTGTGGATTTTACATGGTTTTAATGCAGATTTGTTGCAGATTTAAACCTTTCAATGGAAACGTTAAATTTTGCTGTGGTTCCACATCAAAACTCATGTCAAAATCTGTTCCAATGCTGTGAATTGTTCCACAGTGGAAAATTTGCACCAATTCTGTCACTTGTGAACGTTCCCTAAGTGTATAAATCACTACGTATAAGAATATCTGCCTACCACTGAACGCTAGTTCTTTTTTCTTTTCCCTCTATTCTGAAGTTTTCCCTGTTTGAGTCATAGTTTTGATCTATTACTGCATACCCAGCTTTCCTAAATTCTGCTTGTCCTGACCTCAGATTGTTCCTTCACTACAATTTGCCTAATTTCTGCCTGCCCTGATCGTCTGCCTATTTCACCAGATTTTATGAACTCTGCCAGTCCTGACCTCAGCTTGCTATATCGACTACATTCTTGCCCATCCCTTTGGTACATCGGATTTGACCTACCCATGCCTGATGTCATTTCTGCTCCTTGAGAAGCAATCTGGTGGCCCCTGCAGCAAAGACTAGATCCCTCAGAAAGAGGTTACGCAGCATTCCAAAGTCAAATCAGTTAGTGATACAGTGGGTCCACACCTGCTGCATAAGAACTGTTTGCAAAGCATAGAGTCAAAAATATCTTAACTTCATGGATGTACTGGGTGTGCTTACCATTTGCATGGGCTATATTTCCCCAGTAATACAATAGGCACAGGGAATGATATTTATACTATGAAAATCTTTGCTGCAGACACAAGAAGCTCCAGGTTGTAGGTAAACACAGAAGTGTAAACCGCTCATAGTTATACTGGATAAAGCATAGAGGAGATGAAGACAATGTTCAATGCAAGCAATGAAACAAATTGGCAAAATGGTACATCAACACCATCTGGGACTTCATCAACCTCTTTAACACCGTACCATATACTGTCATTAGTCATTCTGCTTTTGGAGACCATCGTTGGCTCCTTCACGAATGGTCTTATGGTGATTGTAAACTTGATCAGTCTACTGACTCACAGAAAACTGGGCTCTTGTGATCTAATACTTACCTGTCTTGGTCTGTCACGATTCATTTACATGTGGTTGGTTTCATACATGTTCTTTATTAGCTATTTAGCACCTAATTTTAGTGGGACAGGGTCCACTTTCTATTATGTACTGCTGTTTTTTAATTACTTATGCCTTTGGTTTGCCACGTGGTTGAGCACTTTTTACTGTGTGCGAATTGTTAACATTCAGAGATACATTTTCACTGTATTTAAGACACATTTTGATGACTTGCTCCCTTTCCTCATATTGGTGAGTGTACTGATATCTGCATTATGTAGCAACCATGCTGTGGAAAATGGCATCAGCCAGACATTCAACATGAGCAGGTTTGGAAGTGAAAAAAATTCTTTTGTTGAAATTGGAGAAAACTTTGCAACTTACTCAACCCTGTGTGCGATTGTTTCCATTCCACCGTTTGCTCTGTTTTGTGTCTCTGCTGGTCTGGTGGTTCACTCTCTTCTAAGACACATGAAAAAGATGAAGGCGCAAGAAAGAACAGGGTTCAGAGAACCAGCGTTAGATGCCCATTACCGAGCAGTTAAAATGATGGCTACCTTCTTCATGTTTTTCTTTCTTTACATGATAGCATTCAATGTATATGGTTCAGGAAATACAACAGAGGATTTGCAAAGCTGTATTGTCATTTTTCTCATTGGAGCTTATCCTTCTCTACATTCTGTTCTGCTTGTCAATGGGAACCACAAGCTGAAGAACACCTGTGTGTGGATTCTACAGAAAGGAAATTGCTACCAAAAAGAGGTGATTGAGACAATAAGGGACTAAGGTTATGTTAATTTGCTGTGTTTTTGCTACATTGTAGTCAGTTCGATTTTGCAAATTTCCATTCCCATAATACATCCAAAACTACCGATTTTGAGGATCTTAAAGGCGCTGTCTACCATTGAACTATTCATGACCTATCCTTCTGCTTGGTTCATCAATAATCAATTGTCGGGGATCTGCACGCCCGATACCCCCTTTGAGTGGCTGTTCACCGAGACTCTTTGCTTATGTAGTTTTAGGTCAGAAATAAACAAACCCAGTATTTCAAGTGGTAGGTGAGGTTTTTTGTAAGTGCCATGTATGGCCGCTTTTTCGGAGAATTCTCTCCATATTTCTAAGGAAGTTGTCACCATAGGGGGGGGATTTTTTACTGTGATTTTTAGGTCTGGGATTTTTGACGAGGCTACAAGTGATGCCGCAAGTAGTAATACGTCCCCTTTGGAAGATTTGGTGATAGATGTCTCCATGCCTACCCAAGCCATTGCCTCATCCCTTTTTACCCAATTTCTGGTTTGATTTGAAATGGTGGCTTTGAAGTATTTCTCCAAGTTGGGTAAGTCCACAC